>NC_090928.1:1230942709-1233442709 GCF_040938575.1 Ambystoma mexicanum
CCCACATATGCAATCGCATCTCCAGCATCACCCTCACATAGCCAATTACAGCCCACCCCACTACCCTCACATACCCGATCACAGCCCACCCCACTACCCTCACATACCCGATCACAGCCCACCCCACTATCCTCATACACAATCACAGCCCACCCCACTATCCTCATACACAATCACAGCCCACCCCACTATCCTCATACACAATCACAGCCCACCCCACTACCCTCACATACCCGATCACAGCCCACCCCACTATCCTCATACACAATCACAGCCCACCCCACTATCCTCATACACAATCACAGCCCACCCCACTATCCTCATACACAATCACAGCCCACCCCACTACCCTCACATAGCCGATCACAGCCCACCCCACTACCCTCACATAGCTGATCACAGCCCACCCCACTACCCTCACATACCTGATCACAGCCCACCCCACTACCCTCACATACCTGATCACAGCCCACCCCACTACCCTCACATACCTGATCACAGCCCACCCCACTACCCTCACATACCTGATCACAGCCCACCCCACTACCCTCACATACCCGATCACAGCCCACCCCACTATCCTCGCATACCCAATCACAGCCCACCCCACTACCCTCACATACCCGATCACAGCCCACCCCACTACCCTTACATACCCGATCACAGCCCACCCCACTACCCTCACATACCCAATCACAGCCCACCCCACTACCCTCACATACCCGATCACAGCCCACCCCACTACCCTCACATACCCAATCACAGCCCACCCCACTACCCTCACATAGCCGATCACAGCCCACCCCACTACCCTCACATACCCGATCACAGCCCACCCCACTACCCTCACATACCCGATCACAGCCCACCCCACTACCCTCGCATAACTGATCACAGCCCACCCCACTACCCTCACATACCCGATCACAGCCCACCCCACTACCCTCACATACCCAATCACAGCCCACCCCACTACCCGATCAAAGCCCACCCCACTACCCTCACATACCCGATCACAGCCCACCCCACTACCCTCGCATAACCGATCCGAGTCCTCCCTCTATAGGAGACGGGAAGTCATGACCGTAGTTGAAGGGGAGAAACAAGAAAACACAGGCCGTGGGAACGCAGAACGTGCAGAACGTAGATCACGTGGCATTACCAGGCCTTTGCTACATCCCAGCCCTTTCTGCCCGCTAAAGAGACGACTCTTCTAGGGATATGCCATGGCTCTCAACTCACATGCTTTTGGCGGGTGTCACCCGCCTTTTTAAAGGGCTGACTCACCCGCCAAGCCTCCTGCACGTCCATTCATTCCAATGGGCGTCTCACCCGCCAAAAACAAAATCGGGTGGTTTCACCCGCCTTTGCAACACAAATGGTTGAGAGCTATGGATATGCGACTTGAAACGTCCCTTCTGATGGCGGGTTTGGTGGGTAAACTCTTCCTTTCTGCCATTTGGCTGTTGTCTGGTGTTGGGCGATTCAGGGCATGGCTGCCCGATTATTTAGCCAGGCGCATCACTGGGCATGGCGCGCAGATGACACCGTGCTGCTCGCGGGTGATCTGGGTGCGTTGGGAGAAACTGTGCCCGATTTAGAGGCAACTCCCAAAAGAAACGTCAAGATAATAACAGCCCCAGCGCAGCGACAAACGCGCCTACTACAAAAAAACACAACGAAGACCCGCGCACAGGCAACACAGATAGGCTGCCGGCACAAAATACAGAAACTGCAAAAATGCATTTACAGCTTTTTATTATTTTGCTTAATAAAGTATTCTTCATTTCTCCGGGGCTATTTGGAGGAGTTATAGCCAGTTTTAAGCTGTTTTTCGGACCACGATTTCACCCGGCCCCAAAAATATGACCAGCTCAGAGTTGGCCACAATTCCTCACAATAGAGCTGAGCGCTGAAAGGCACATTTTTTAAAACAAAAAAAGGATGAACAGTAGTTTTGGGACTGTCCCGGCTTGTATTTGTGCCCGCTGGGGGGTCTCCGGATTTGGGTTTGCGCGCAGAGATTTTCAAATGTAGTTCCGACCTCAAAAGTGACCCCCCCCCGGCCCCCCGTCACAGAAATCGTCATGCTGGGTTTTCCGAACTTTTCAAATCGGGTCAACAAAACGGTATCGTTTGAGCTTCTGACAGACAAAACTTTCACAAATAATGGCACAGGACCTGTGAGTCACTGCGGTCACGCGCGGAAATGGCAGAGTGAAATGTCCAATGCCTTTCCCTCACACTCTCCTCATCTATAAGGAACATGACGCTATTCTCACTCAAGAGGGGTCAAATGCCCTTCACCCCACCAGCGGGGCACTCAGATCCCTTTGGAAAGCTCACCCCCTGCTGCTTTCCCGGGCCACTGGGCACCTCAGCCGCCTTGGCCTGTGAGCTCTGCCTGACTTGGCACTGCCCAGATCGCCAGCTTCCTCTGGTCTTTAACTAGCTCTGGCCCTTTGGTTAGCTCTAGCAGCTGGCCCTGGTCCCCGCCCCCCTAAACTGGCCCTGGTCGCAGTCTCTCCAGCTGGTACTGTCCCCCCTCCCTCACCCCCAGCTGGCCCTGGTTCTGGTATCTCCAGCTAGCTCTGGGCCCTCCAGCTGGCAACTGCTCCCTCCTAGCTGGCAACTGGTACCTCCCCCCCTCATAGCTGGAAACTGGTACCCCCCCATAGCTGGAAATTGGTACCACCCCCCGACCCCCCTAGCTGGCAACTGCTCCCTGCAGCTGGCCCTGGTCCCTCCAGTTGTCTCGAACACCTCCAGCTCAGGGACGTCATTTCAACAAAAAGCCAGGGGTATCAGAAGTGACATCACACGGCCCTTGATCACTGATGACATCAAAGGAAGTGATGTCATTTGACCCCACCCGAAGTGATACCGCGGGAAGCGATGGAACACCACATTTCACCCCTTGACAAAACAGGAAGTGACATCACATAGCATTGTTCCCATGTACACTACGAAAAATATGGTAACGATATCACTATAATGTGATGTACATTTCATACAAGAATGGATCGCCATATGTATCGTTAATATCGGTGTGTATAGGACCATATTACCAAATTACTGTGAATGCAAGCAGACGTCCAGGGCCAAATGATAATGATGTGTTATTATATAGCACTTATGCTTAAGCGCTTTATATAGAAAAAATATACACCCAATATCACCCACATGTGTTGGTACTCATTTATCGACCTCAGAAGGATGAAAGGCTGAGTTAAGGTGTTTAAGAACAGACTAAATCAGTGACTCACTCCCTGAATTGTGCCTGAAATAAACCCTTAATGAGTCTAGCAATTATTGTATAGAATTCCAGAAAGACACATTATTTGGCATTCCTATTCTTTCTTATTTAGGGTCAGTGAGCCTTGAGGCACCCATGTTCTTGTTTTTTTTAAGAGGGCTGAAAAGAAAGCCAGCCACTCCAGAAGTAAAGAGCCACATGGTTTGCATTACCAAAAAAAAAAAAATATAAAAAAAAAAAAAATATAAAAAAAAAAAAAAACACTTCGTTTTTTTTTTCAGGTGTAAGACCTCAGAGGTCGCAAGGGAGACCTCAGGGGTCGCAATTGCAACCTCTGCTCACCCCTAAATGATGTCCCTGCTCCAGCTGGCCCTTTGCCCGTCAGCAGACCCTGGCCCCTCTAGCTGGCCCTTTTCCCCGCCAGCAGGCCCTTTGCTCCTCCAGCTGGCCCTGGCCCCGCCAGCTGGCCCCTCCAGCTGGCCCTTTGCACCCCCCACCCCACCTGGCCCTTTGCCTCTCCAGCTGGCCCTTTGGCCCCTCCAGCTGGCCCTTTGGCCCCTCCCCTTTGCCCCCGCCAGCTGGCCCTGACCCCCGCCAGCTGGCCCTTTGCCCCGCCAGCTGGCCCTTTGCCCCGCCAGCTGGCCCTTTGCCCCGCCAGCTGGCCCTTTGCCCCACCTACTCCACACTGTGCATGGGAGAGGTGAAGAGTGCTCTGGGTACTGGCTGCCCCCAGGGGAGCCGCTGCTGCTCTGGCGGTCCAGGCTCTGCAGTGCTAAATTACGCCTTGCAATGCTTACACTCATTACATGTGTGCGGTGGGCTACTCAACTCGCCTACTCACAGTTCTCGGGTGTGAATGTTGATGGGTCTTGTGCCGCGCACTGGCGCCACTTGCGTGGTCTCGTGGCGCTCTGGTGGGTCTGCAATGGAAGGAGGGTTGCGGCGGGGTGTGTTAGTGGGGTTGAGAGGTGCAGCTCACCGACTCCACCTTGAGTTTACCTCCGGGGGCGCTAGTGAGCCAGCAACCAAGATGGCCGCCTTCGCCGGCGGAGCAGGACGATTTGGCACGGCCAGTTCGGTGCAGGCCGATTCGCCAGGACCGCTTCGGCGTAAGAGACATTTGGGCGCGCCCATTTTGCCGCGCCCAGTTCGGCGCTGGAATGTTTCACTGCAGGGCTCTTTTGGCGCAAGGGTTGCCCCCCACAGAGGGGCTACATCGCCCCTTCTGTAGTATCAGAGTCTAGTTGGGAGTAGGCAAATTAGCCCAAAATTAGGTCTGCGCAAGTTTGTTGGCACGGTGGCGAATTAACAGGCTCATCTCAGTGCCCCAGGCAGGGTGGTGAAGTCACCCCCAAACAGTCCTCCCGTTCCCCATAGCAGACAGGGGACCTAGCTGTCTCATCCTGGTCGTCACTGGAGCGGGGTGAAGTGCCCTGGTGGCAGACAGCAGCGCTCTAGCTTACTTGTTCTGCAAGTAATTCATTTCCATTTGAAGCGTGAGGGCGTTTAGACGTGGCTGCAATGTCAGCCACGTTCAAACGTCCCTTGCGCCAAATCGACGGCGCCAGAAAGGCTTCTGCGCCCAAATTTGGCGTGCCGAACTGGCCGCCGCGCCAAAGCAGTCACGCCAAATTGGCCCGCGCCAAAAAGGGGTGTACCGTTCGCCGGAGCTCAAGGTCCTTCCCAGTTCCTCAGAGCATTGCAAAGCCAGGCGGCACGGGGCGTGCTGGTGCAGTTCCTTCGGGGCTCCTCCTCTTTTAGCAGCATGCATGTGTGCATGTGAGCGGAACGGGGGCTCTTCCCTACCGTGTGGCTATCTGGTGAGGCCGACCTGTGTAATCTAGGAATGAGGGGGGCTAGAAGGCTAGGATAGCCTTGAGCCGAGGTTCCATTGCTAACTATGCCGCATTGAGATGTGCACAGGGAGACTGCCACATAGGTTTGCAATTGTTGGCCCTGTTGTATTAGAGTATGAATTAAGTTCTTCCACAATAACATTTTATGCACACAAAAAAGGGTGGGGTTCAAAAAAAGGCGAATACAAAACAATGGGGAGACCGAATGGGGGAAAGGGAGGGGGCGAGTGGGGGAAATGGAGGGTGCGAGTGGGGGAATGGGAGTGGGGCGAGTGGGGGAACGGGAGGGGGGCGAGTGGGGGAACGGGAGGGGGGCGAGTGGGGAAAGGTGGGGAGGTAGTGGGGGGAATGGGAGGGGTGCGAGTGGGGGAACGGGAGGGGTGCGAATGGGGGAACGGGAGGGGTGCGTGTGCATAATGGTAGCAGGCACGTGGTGAACAGTGCAGGTGCATGGAGGAAAGGAGAGGGTAAGTGGAGAACAGAAGGGAGCGAGTATTGATGACTGGGAGTGTGAGTGGATAGCGGAGAATGTGGTAGATGAGTGGGGGTGTGAGGGGATAGCAGAGAATGTGGTAGATGAGTGGGGGTGTGAGGGGATAGAGAATGTGGTAGATGAGTGGGGGTGTGAGGGGATAGCAGAGAATGTGGGTACATGACTGGGGTGTGAGTGGATAGCAGAGAATGTGGTAGATGAGTGGGAGGGTGAGTGGATAGCAGAGAATGCAGTAGATGAGTGGGGGTGTGAGGGGATAGCAGTGAATGTGGTAGATGTGTGGGGGTGTGAGGGTATAGCAGAGAATGTGGGTACATGACTGGGGTGTGAGTGGATAGCAGAGAATGTGGTAGATGAGTGGGGGGGTCAGTGGATAGCAGAGAATGTGGTAAATGAGTGGGGGTGTGAGGGGATAGCAGAGAATGTGGGTACATGACTGGGGTGTGAGTGGATAGCAGAGAATGTGGTAGATGAGTGGGGGGGGTGAGTGGATAGCAGAGAATGCAGTAGATGAGTGGGGGTGTGAGGGGATAGCAGAGAATGTGGTAGATGTGTGGGGGTGTGAGGGTATAGCAGAGAATGTGGGTACATGACTGGGGTGTGAGTGGATAGCAGAGAATGTGGTAGATGAGTGGGGGTGTGAGGGGATAGCAGAGAATGTGGGTACATGACTGGGGGTGTGAGTGGATAGCAGAGAATGTGGTAGATGAGTGGGGGGTGAGTGGATAGCAGAGAATGTGGGTACGTGACTGGGGTGTGAGTGGATAGCAGAGAATGTGGGTACATGACTGGGGGTGAGAGTGAATAGCAGGGAATGTGGGTACATGACTGGGGGTGAGAGTGGATAGCAGAGAATGTGGGTACATGACTGGGGGTGAGAGTGGATAGCAGAGAATGTGGGTACATGACTGGTGGGGGTGAGTGGATAGCAGAGAATGGAGGTAGATGACTGGGGTTGAGAGTGGACAGCAAGGAATGTGGGTACATGACTGGGGGTGAGAGTGGATAGCAGAGAATGTGGGTACATGACTGGGGTGAGTGGATAAAGAGTGTGGTAGATGACTGAGTGGATAGCAGAGAATGGAGGTAGATGACTGGGGATGCGTGTGGGTAGCAGAGAATGTGGGTACATGACTGGTGGGGTGAGTGGATAGCAGAGAATGTGGGTAGATGGCTGGGGGTGAGAGTGGATAGCAGGGAATGTGGGTACATGACTGGGGGTGAGAGTGGATAGCAGAGAATGTGGTACATGACTGGTGGAGGTGAGTGGATAGCAGAGAATGGAGGAAGATGACTGGGGGTGAGAGTGGATAGCATGGAATGTGGGTACATGACTGGGGGTGAGAGTGGATAGCAGAGAATGTGGGTACACGACTGGTGGGGGTGAGTGGATAGCAGAGAATGGAGGTAGATGACTGGGGTTGAGTGTGGATAGCAGGGAATGTGGGTACATGACTGGGGGTGAGTGGATAGCAGAGAATGTGGGTACATGACTGGTGGGGGTGAGTGGATAGCAGAGAATGTGGGTACATGACTGGTGGGGGGTGAGTGGATAGCAGAGAATGTGGGTACATGACTGGTGTGGGTGAGTGGATAGCAGAGAATGTGGGTACATGGCTGGGGGGTGAGAATGGATAGAGAATATGGGAAGATGTCTGGGGGTGAGAGTGGACAGTAGAGAATGTGGGTAGATGATTGGGGCGAGAGTGGATAGCAGAGAATGGAGGTAGATGACTGGGGGTGTGAGTGGATAGAGAAAGTGGGTAGATGACTGGGGGTGCAAGAGTATAGCAGAGAATGTGTGTAGGTGACTGGGGTGAGAGTGGAAATCAGGGAATGTGGATAGATGACTGGGGTGAGTGGAAAGCAGGGAATGTGGGTAGATGACTGGGTGAGAGTGGAAAACAGGGAATGTGGGTAGATGACGGAGTGAGAGTGGAAAGCAGGGAATGTGGGTAGATGACGGAGTGAGAGTGGAAAGCAGGGAATGTGGGTAGATGACTGGGTGAGAGTGGAAAGCAGGGGATGTGGGTAGATGACTGTGTGAGAGTGGAAAGCAGGGAATGTGGGTCGATGACTGGGTGAGAGTGGAAAGCAGGGAATGTGGGTAGATGACTGGGAGTGAGTGGATAGCAGGGGATATGGGTAAATGGCTGGGGGGTGAGTGGATAGAGAATGTGGGTAGATGACTGGGGATGCGTGTGGATAGCAGAGAATGTGGGTAGATGGCTGGGGGTGAGAGTGGATAGCAGAGAATATGGGTACATGACTGGTGGGGTGAGAATGGATAGCAGAGAATATGGGAAGACGTCTGGGGGTGAGAGTGGACAGCAGAGAATGTGGGTAGATGATTGGGGCGAGAGTGGATAGCAGAGAATGGAGCTAGATGACTGGGGGTGTGAGTGGATAGAGAAAGTGGGTAGATGACTGGGGGTGCAAGTCTATAGCAGAGAATGTGTGTAGGTGACTGGGGTGAGAGTGGAAATCAGGGAGTGTGGGTAGAGGACTGGGGTGAGTGGAAATCAGGGAATGTGGGTAGATGACTGGGTGAGAGCGGAAAACAGGGAATGTGGGTATATGACTGGGAGTGAGTGGAAAGCAGGGAATGTGGGTAGATGACTGGGAGTGAGTGGATAGCAGGGGATGGGGGTAAATGGCTGGGGGGTTGAGTGGATAGAACAGAATGTGGGTACATGACTAGGGTGTGAGTGGATAGCAGAGAATGTGTGTAGATGACTGGGGTGAGAATGGAAATCAGGTAATGTGGGTAGATGACTGGGAGTGAGTGGATAGCAGGGGATGTGGGTAAATGACTGGGGTGAGTGGATAGCAGGGAATGTGGGTAGATGACGGAGTGAGAATGGAAAGCAGGGCATGTGGGTAAATGGCTGGGGGGCGAGTGGATAGAGAATGTGGGTAGATGACTGGGGCTGTGAGTGGAAAGCAGAGAATGTGGATATATGACTGGGGCTGTGAGTGGATAGCAGAGCATGTGGGTAGATGACTGGGGCTGTGAGTGGCTAGAGAATGTGGGTAGATGACTAGAGGTGAGAGTGGATAGCAGAGAATGTGGGTAGATGACTGGGAGTGCGAGTGGATAGTAGAGAATGTGGTAGAAGACTGGGGGTGCTAGTGTATAGCAGAGAATGTGTGTAGATGACTGGGGGTGAGAATGGAAAGCAGGGAATGTGGGTAGATGACTGGGGGGGTTGAGTGGATAGCAGGGATTGTGGGTAGATGACTGGGGGGTTGAGTGGATAGCAGGGATTGTGGGTAGATGACTGGGGGTTGAGTGGATAGCAGGGAATGTGGTAGATGAGTGGGGGTGAGTGGCTAGCAGAGAATGTGGTAGATGAGTGGGGGTGTGAGTGGATAGCAGAGAATGTGGATAGATGACTGGGGCTGTGAGTGAATAACAGAATGTGGGTAGATGGTTGAGGGTGAGAACGGCTAGCAGAGAATGTGGTAGATGAGTGTGGGTGCGAGTGGATAGCTGAGAATGTGGGTAGATGACTAGGGTTCCGAGTGGCTAGAGAATGTGGGTAGATGACTAGGGGTGTGAGTGGATAGCAGAGAATGTGGGTAGATGACTGGGGTTCGAGTGGATAGCAGGGAATGTGGTAGATGAGTGGGGCGGTGTGAGCGGATCGCAGGTAATATGGTAGATGAGTGGGGGTGTGAGTGGATAGCTGAGAATGTGGATAGATGACTGTGGTGTCAGTGGATAGCAAGGAATGTGGTAGATGAGTGGGGGTGTGAGTGGATAGCTGAGAATGTGGGTAGATGACTATGGGTGTGAGTGGATAGCAGAGAATGTGGGTAGATGACTGGGGTGCGAGTGGATAGCAGGGAATGTGGTAGATGAGTGGGGGGTGTGAGTGGATAGCAGGGAACGTGGTAGATGAGTGGGGGTGAGTGGATAGCTGAGAATGTGGATAGATGACTGTGGTGTCAGTGGATAGCAGGGAATGTGGTAGATGAGTGGGGGTGTGAGTGGATAGCAGGGAACGTGGTAGATGAGTGGGGGTGTGTGGATAGCAGGGAATGTGGTAGATGAGTGGGGGTGAGTGGCTAGCAGAGAATGTGGTAGATGATTGGGGCTGTGAGTGGATAACAGAGAATGTGGGTAGATGGTTGAGGGTGAGAACGGCTAGCAGAGAATGTGGTAGATGAGTGTGGGTGCGAGTGGATAGCAGAGAATGTGGTAGATGAGTGTGGGTGCGAGTGGATAGCACAGAATGTGGTAGATGAGTGTGAGTGGATAGCTGAGAATGTGGGTAGATGACTAGGGGTCCGAGTGGCTAGAGAATGTGGGTAGATGACTAGGGGTGTGAGTGGATAGCAGAGAATGTGGGTAGATGACTGGGGTTCGAGTGGATAGCAGGGAATGTGGTCGATGAGTGGGGCGGTGTGAGCGGATCGCAGGTAATATGGTAGATGAGTGGGGGTGTGAGTGGATAGCTGAGAATGTGGATAGATGACTGTGGTGTCAGTGGATAGCAGGGAATGTGGTAGATGAGTGGGGGTGTGAGTGGATAGCTGAGAATGTGGGTAGATGACTATGGGTGAGTGGATAGCAGAGAATGTGGGTAGATGACTGGGGTGCGAGTGGATAGCAGGAATGTGGTAGATGAGTGGGGGGTGTAAGTGGATAGCAGGGAACGTGGTAGATGAGTGGGGGGTGAGTGGATAGCTGAGAATGTGGATAGATGACTGTGGTGTCAGTGGATAGCAGGGAATGTGGTAGATGAGTGGGGGGGTGAGTGGATAGCGGGGAACGTGGTAGATGAGTGGGGGTGAGTGGATAGCCGAGAATGTGGATAGATGACTGTGGTGTCAGTGGATAGCAGGGAATGTGGTAGATGAGTGGGGCGGTGTGAGTGGATAGCTGAGAATGTGGGTAGATGACTATGGGTGGGTGGATGACTGGGGTGCGAGTGGATAGCAGGGAATGTGGTAGATGAGTGGGGGGGTGTGAGTGGATAGCAGGGAATGTGGTAGATGAGTGGGGGTGCGAGTGGATAGCACAGAATGTGGTAGATGAGTGTAAGTGGATAGCTGAGAATGTGGGTAGATGACTAGGGGTCCGAGTGGCTAGAGAATGTGGGTAGATGACTGGGGTGCGAGTGGATAGCAGGGAATGTGGTAGAGGAGTGGGGCGGTGTGAGTGGATAGCTGAGAATGTGGGTAGATGACTATGGGTGGGTGGATGACTGGGGTGCGAGTGGATAGCAGGGAATGTGGTAGATGAGTGGGGGGGTGTGAGTGGATAGCAGGGAATGTGGTAGATGAGTGGGGGTGCGAGTGGATAGCACAGAATGTGGTAGATGAGTGTAAGTGGATAGCTGAGAATGTGGGTAGATGACTAGGGGTCCGAGTGGCTAGAGAATGTGGGTAGATGACTGGGGTGCGAGTGGATAGCAGGGAATGTGGTAGATGAGTGGGGCGGTGTGAGCGGATCGCAGGGAATATGGTAGATGAGTGGGGGTGTGAGTGGATAGCTGAGAATGTGGATAGATGACTGTGGTGTCAGTGGATAGCAGGGAATGTGGTAGATGAGTGGGGGTGTGAGTGGATAGCAGGGAACGTGGTAGATGAGTGGGGGGTGAGTGGATAGCACAGGGACCTGGCAGGAGGGATGCTGCATAATACACACTTGGTCCTTCTCACACATCAAGGAGTGCTGGGGTAGAGACTGGGTATAATGTTGGATGAGATCCCAAAGGTAAGTAACAAGAAGAGGGCAAAGAGATTCCAGAGACCGTGTCAGAATGTATCACTCGTGACCAGGGGCTCAACAATACTACACCTTTGGGGGGCTAACCCTCAAACGTTGAGAGATTCTCTAACTTCAGAGACTGTGGGGGGGATATCTTACTTGTGCGGGAGTGCTCTCCGCCCAGACACGTTTGCATGCACTAGTGTCCAGGCAGCAGAACATTGTGCCATTTAACGTGCACATCAGGCCACAGACTCCGAACATCACAGGAGCGAAGGACAACGTGCACATGACGTTTCTATGGCACTTGCCAGCGTGCTAAGGCTGCGGTTGGGATGGATCAAATTGTTTGCCCAACATCACACGCTTTGGTTAAGCACTGAAGGCAGGATTGGAACCCAGCAATTGAGGCAACTTACCACATCCCTTCCAAGCTCTAGCAAGCACAAATTATTGTTTTCGCTTTCAAGAACCACCATAATACGGTCTTCTGTACTTGCAAAGCACACACATGACCTAAAGTAAACTTGCAATATGTAAAGAGCATTATACATGCGTTAAGCCAAATAAGTATATTTATAGCTGTATTGCCCCCATCCTGAATGGAAGACTGCAAAGCCACTTTTATTTTCTTCTTTAACTAGTACAGCGCATGGATCAACTCAGCTTTAAAAAAAAGTAGCTTCCTTTTGAGAGTCACTTGGTTTCTGTGGGCATGTTTGACTCAATGTGGGGTTCATGGCATTTAAAGTCTTAACACACAGGCACTTGAGGACAGCTGTTAAAATGAGTTGTCTGTTGACTCCTCGTACCCTGCCAGTGCATACGTAGCTGGGGCACAGGAGGGGCAGGGGCTAAAGCCCCATTTGCCCAAAGGTTTATTGGTTTGTATAAGAAAGCGCCAAGAGATGGTTGGCAGCGCAGCGGGCACTATACAAAGGATCACACTCACTCATGATATGATAGGTTATTTATAACGCGCTTAATACGCAGAGGTTTCTAAGCGCGGACCCGGGGATCGAACCTGTGTTGCTCTGCGCAGGCTTGCTTCCACAAGGCGAACACGTTGCCCCTGAGCTATCCTCCCGAGACAAGACCCAGAAAGATGATCTTTCATTGGCAGAGCTCTGAGATGGCGTCCCCGTCTGCGGCTTGTTTGGTTATCTGGTGTTGCTCTGACCGCCTGGAATCACAGGCCTAGTCTGTTCAAAGCGCTGAATACTCGTCTGAGGCCTATTGTGAACCCGCGCGGGAACACCGCACTTTAGACGTCGGGGAGGTAAAGCTTGAGGGGGTAAAGCGGGGGAAAGGGTTTGCAAGCACAGGGTGGAAGTATGGCCCAAATGCTTGTATTAGTAGGGAAGCGTGTTTCCCCCATTATGGATGTGCTCTCTTCAAGGGTGCGGCAACACAAAAGAGTCTTTGTCGAGCGAATACACCGAATACACACACTGGGACCCCAAGGCACCTTTGGAGTATTAGAAGATGGAGACTGGGTACTGTTCTGCACACGAGGGGGGCTCGAGACCGTGATAATATCGCAGTAAAGGCAGCTGGAATGCGGGCAGTGCATGAAACCAAGATGGCTGCGTGTTGCTTACATTTGTGTGAGAATCCTCGCTGAGCGCCTTACTCGAGGGCATGTCTATTTCCAGGTCATAGCACATAAATGGATGCAGCGTACCGCCTGGTCTTGCTTTGTGACACACTCCTGACCTGCTGAAGGCCTGCCATGCCATGTGTTCGCAGAAGCGGGACTCTTGAGAAGCTCCGCACTGTTCTCAAACCCTTCCATGGCAGACTCGGACTGGCCTACAGCAGAGCATCGTGACTCACTGGAGCACTGTCGGTAGGAACTGCGCCCAAATACCGGTAGGGAAAGTGACAGCGGACTGTCGGGTGGGGCCAGTCGAACCAGGAGGGCAGGTCTGGTCCATGTCAGACGTGTCTGTGCACGTGTGTGTGTGTGTGTGTGTGTCTGTGCACGTGTGTGTGTGTGTGTGTGTGTGTGTCTGTGCACGTGTGTGTGTGTGTGTGTGTGTGTGTCTGTGCGTGTGTGTGTGTGTCTGTGCACGTGTGTGTGTGTGTGCACATGTGTGTGTGTGTCTGTGCACGTGTGTGTGTGTGTGCACATGTGTGTGTGTGTGTGTGTGTGTGTGTGTGTGTGTGTGTGTGTGTGTGTGTGTGTGTGTGTGTGTGTGTGTGTGTGTGTGTGTGTGTGTGTGTGTGTCATTATGCAGAGCCCCGCCCCGGGGGAAGCCTCTCCGCTCACTGACACACTTGCACTGAACGTGTGACGGAAAAGCCCAAAACACCCACCACCTTTTGACTAACCTTTAATGTCAACTCACCTTACCACACACAAACGCAAACCCGTGCACGGCTTTTAAAAAATACTCTCTCTATATATACTTCGAACACCACAAACGTACACCTCTAACTACAACTGACATACTCACCCCTGGCCCACCCCTCTATACACGCAGCCCTCAAGTGCTCCTACACTTCACAACTAGAAAGCTTACAAACACGCAGAGCTCGCGGTACTTTTGATCTACAACCTCAAAATAAAGTACTACAATCTTGCCTCTACCCAAACCACTGTCACAGCCGCTGGGGACTGGCGTTTGTGGCGAAGGTGGAAACAGGGACGCCATTAAAGTGTTCCGTTACGTTTTTCTCCTTCTACTAGCCACGGTCTAGTTGTTTCCAAGATGGCCGCCGCCGTTTGTATCTCTCACTCAGCTGCCGGCGGCGCAGCGCGTTGCAACTGAGTTCATTCTCGCCCCCATTGCTTGCGCTAGTGCCCCTTGACAGTTGTTCTACGTTCGCCATTTCGGCGTCTGTGTTCCTTTCTCCTCCTGTTCCCATTTGCTCTCTCTCACCTTGTTCCTCTTCCCTTCCCCGTTTGCTTCCCGTGCTGCCTCCCCCCACTGCTCTTTCTCGCTCTCTTGGGTTCCCTCGGACATCTCTAATTTCTCCCGTCATGCTTGCCTTCCACACAGTGTGGTACTCACCTGCATCCAGCAACCTTCTACAGTCGGTCAGCACTGACACGCTGGCCTCACGGTCCCTGAGTTCCCGGCGGAGGACCGAACCAACTTGCTACGGATCCAGCGACTTCCATTGCCCTTACGACCACTCCGGATCCAGGGGTTTTTTGCCGTCCAACGGCCTTTTCCCCTCTGGCTGTCGCGGAGGGGCGTCACCGAGGGTTTTCTCTGTCTTGGAGTCACGGTGGCTTCCTTCCGAGGTAGACCCTATCTTCAAAAAAAGAAGAAACCATACATTGGACTTACCCGCAGAAAGAAACTGGACCATTCAGGTGAGGAGGAGGTGACCGGGGAACGCAGTAATTCTAGTGAAGACGAAGACATTGCTGACCTTCTAGCTGATCCCGTAGCCCATAGCGCCAGTCTTGATACCCACCCCTAACATACCAGCGTCAATGTTGGGGAGGTAAAGGCAGAGTAAGGGCATGTGCCAAAGACCGCACATTGACACCCCTACTCAATTTCTGGACCGTGCCAGGGCTTCGACGAAGCGAGGGAATTCGTCCCTTCTTCCCAAAGGGGAACCCCCGACCCCCACCTGTGAGGCTAGGGAGGTGAGTCTGCTTTGCAATACACCCTTCCTAGGGGTCGCGGCAAGTGGGACCTCACCAGAAGAGACTCTCCCTGTGGGGACAAAGACTCCCTGTGAGCAGCTTGCCCAAGGATATCCCAAAATAACTTCTATGGGAATACCATACAGAGACTTGTAATTGCCAACAAGAAACAGAGCATGCCACTTTAAATGGAAAGCTCCTTTTAACTGGGACGAGGAGGATGGAGCAGCGAGAGGTGTTGCAACAAGCGCAGAGAGAGAGAGGGAGAGAGACGCGACCGTCGGCCAGAGAAGCCCCACTGCAATGTAGTGCCTGGGAGGGCATGAGACTGAAACCAAGGACGGCCAAGAGTTTGGAAACTGCTCACATACCGAAAGCAACTCGCTAGACGCACAACGTCCTTTAAGACAGAGGGAGCAAGAAGCCGATGGTGGTGGTGTTACCACGGAGATCTCGGGGTGGACTGGCGGTGCACAAAACAACACCGAAAACACTTTGCGGTCAAAACTGCATAGCGTCCCGTTACCCAGAGAGCCGGATGTCCGTCCAGAAACAGACTTACGGAGCATGTGGCATCGAAGTAACCAGAAAAGCAGAGAAAATGAAGAACAGAACAAAACCTGAGTGAACTAAGGCCCCGGTGACTGAGAATACAAGGCAACAGGGAAAATGTGAGACCCAGACGTCCGCCAGGGGGATCGTTGTGGGACTACTCCTATTCGTCCCAGTCAAGTTAATGAAAATATAACATGGAAACTAAGAGAATGGAATAACGCAAATGAGAGAAACTTGAACGCTATAAAAATAAAGAAAGAAAATAAAACTACAGGACAAACCCTGGAATGAAAGACAGTGATATTTATGTCCAAAGAGAAAGATTATTATGAAGTAAGCAGAAGAGAAGAGAATCCCAACAGGGAGAAAAATCCTCCATGGAAGAAAGTAGCCCAGACCAGAGGAATAGATAAGCTGGTTGAAGGCTAGCCCTACGCTGGCAGTAGAAGAGGGGCAAGGCCAAAAAGTGGGCATTCAGTGACCCTGGAAAAGGACACAATGTGGGTAAGACTGAAGTGGGTGCGAGTAATGCGATTGTTCCTGCACAGAAGAGTTGGATTGTGACGCCGGTGGAACTGGCATGGTCTGTTCATAAGGCATGTGTGGTGGTCTAGTGTTTCCCATCCCTTACGCTTCACATTCTGCACATTGTGTGGAAATAGGGGAGCACGGGAACAAGGAGTGGAGGAGAGTGGTTCTCCCACATGTACCGAAGCCGGAGCCAGCAAGAGTCGCAGACATAGATCGGTCCCCTCCCCGAACCCCTCAAATGGAATACTCCCCATAGCTAAGGAACTTCCCATTGATTTAAGAGGAGCGTGCCGCCAATACGAGTCTGCGATTCAAGAGAGTCCTTGATCAAGTAGATACCACAATAGCGGCGAAGCGTTCACTCTCCACAAGTGCCGTCTGGAAGCTCAGCAGGTGCCACTCCACCGCCGCCCCTTTTGCCAGAATTGTACCTGGTAAACTCCCGATACTGTGGCGTACAGGGCTCGTGACGTTCCCCACTTACACTGAAGCAGTGGGGGGGGGGTGCATTTCCGACAGCTAAGAATAGGGCCACGCTAGTGAATGCACGGAGCGCTCCTCCTCCCCCCAACCTGGTCTTCAGTGTAACACTCCCATCCATTTTACAAATCTTACCAATAAATGATGGTCAGAGCAGTGCTTAATTTGAAGAAAAAAAAATAAGTTAAAGGATAGTTCCGGGACTTTTTTTTTATTGTCCCTACGGTTCGGCCATGTGTTTTTAAGCATAACTCGGTAGATCGTAGAAAACTTTCCTATGGACCTTACCCGACTTTTCGTCCATTAACGCACTCGAAATCAGCCGCCATTTTGTGATAATCCTATCATTTCCCCCCATCGACCTGGCTCACCTGCTTTTGCGGCACTAAATCAAATCCCCCGCCCCTGAGCCTGACATCAGCAGACGCGTACCGCCCATTTCCCAACGCCAAAGCATGTTTCGTGTCAACAATCGCTGCGCCTCAGCTAATGAAGTGTTGCCATGGAAATGGCAGGACGCCTCTTTCCTCAATAAGTATAAACACACCGTTTCACAACACACAGCAGCAGATTTTCGATTCCATTCCTCTCTCTGTTACTTTGAGTATTCTGTGACTCGTTTCTGTGCTCTGGTCAGCTACATTCGCCGCTTCTAGGCCTTGTGAACACCTGTACCATCTCTGTAAATTATTTTACTTTCTTTACCACACAATGGCTACAATAATGCCGTATATGTACGAGCCCGAGTACACCGAGGAAGAACTACTGGAAAGGCAAGCACGCGAAAACGATGGGGATTCGGACGGCAGTTGGGAGGACCAGTCAACGGATGAAGAGCCTGGATCATGTCGCATGGACGGCGTCTCCACCTGGTGCACGTGCAATCGGTGCGAGCTAATGCCAACTGAGGAGAACTGCTGCTGCCGTGAAAATTCCGGGTGCTTGGCCTACATTTCGGAAGGCGAGCCAAGTCCGCAATGCATCACCGAGCTGCCAGAGTTCAGGGAAGCCTGCCTCTCACGGACTGTGTTGAGGATGATGATGGTGGTGCTTATGCACGAACTTCGCGGCACTGTTCGTCCGCGTAATCCGAGTAACGAGTAAGTATACTCTGGTTGTGATGTCAGTGATGCCACTACTATTTCATGGTCGTCTCCCACATATAAAATTACATCTACATATCATTCGAATGCATGTAAATTGGTTCCATATTGTGCATTTTCTAGATAGAATTTTTTTCAAAGCAGAATGACATTTTTTTTACCTGAATCGACAGTGATAAGAAAGTTTTGTCATTTTAATACAGTTTGCATCTTTCATTTTCACAGGTGGTACAGGCTGGTGGCCTATCGTTGCTTCACTTGGTGGCTTCACGGGAGGCTCGGACACCGCGTTCGGAGAGTAATACCTGCCTGTGCGGTACTTGCCATTAGACAACATTTCCCCAGCGACAGTGGACAATACCGCGGATTTTCCCTAGATGTGCTACAACCGGAACTTTACAATGTGTAATGTTTATTATTTATGTTCAATTGAAATTAAGATCTAAAATAAAACCCAACATATATTTTAACAATGGTTGTTTTGATTTTTTAAATGAATCTAGTGTGTCTCCATTGAATAGTCTTCCTGTGCCTTGTCTTGTCACACCACATGTCTCCGGCCAGCATCCTCCCTCACGCTGGCCGCCCACCTTCAATCCACATAACCGTTGAACCCATATGCAGCAGACATGCATATGTTATTTTGCGGGTTGGCATCAAGCCTCCCCGCCTTGCCTCCTCCCCCAAAAATACTTACCACACCACTTTGTTCAAGCGTTGGCAATAAAAGGCCGTTGGATTTTATTGATACAAAACATGGTTATAGGTAAATAATCAATACGGTTGATCATAATAAATCATCCTTTTGGGCACCGGGTACAGAGATGACCCCCTCTGGCCCGTGCCGCCTTGCCACCACAGGCCAGCCTGCTGCTGACTAACTGCCTAGGCATCCAGGGTCTCCAGGGTGAACTGCACCCATATATTCTCCTGGGAGGGTGAGGTATTTATAAACTCACCCCCTGCCTTCCATGTACTAGATCCTGCAGCCTGCCTCTTACATGCAGTTAGATGGCCTCTCCTGCGGCAAACGAGTCTTGTCTGCACGACCACCACCCTAATCCACCCCCCCGCCCTATCAAAGGCAGTTCGCACCGGGGTACTTGCGCTGGCAAGTGGAGCTGTCAGGGAGCGATAAAGGCCAAGAGGTGCCAAAGACCATGTACACTTCAAAGTGGTCTATAGAGCATGGGTTGTTGTTCCCATGTCTACCTCCAGACCCCGTGTCTCCTGCCAAGCATCCCCCCTCACGCTGGACGGCCCCCTGCAAACCGCATAATGCCACGACATATACACGTCATTCATTCACAAACACACCCCCGTTTCGAATTCTTTATAACCCACTTCATATTTCTAATGAGAACTTCTTTGCGCTTTGCTAGTCAACCCGTGAAGGTGCTGGTTATCTGCTCTTCGTCTCTGTGAACTTCCGTGACCACTTCGAGGAAACTCGTCAGTTTGCAACCTGTGAACTGCTCCCTGTTCTACGACAAGAAACTACTCTGATCCCTGCATCTAACTGTTTGTTCGTCAAGGTAAGGCCATGTACCATAATCATTTTGCGTCCAATTTCTCTTCGTTCAAGACAGTACATGCAAGGAACTAGTCACATGTTCTGAGTTTAGTCAAATTGTTTTTCTATTTTTTTAAAGTTATTCAAATACTTATCCACATGTGAATAACGTGTATAGTTCCAAGAACCAAAACGAACCTTGCATTGAACCTTTTATGTGTCATTTAATTTTTTAACACATTGGTATTCATAGAGAATTGTTGATCTTTACTTTTCAGAACTTTCCACAATGCCTGCCTGTTCCATTGGCGGTTGCCCTTCGAAGACCCATTATAAATCTGAAGGTACTATAGTGCATGTTTTCCCTAAGACAATAGATCAGATAAGAGAATGGGTCCGATATTGCGGATATCCACCGTCTGAGCTTGAAAGTAGAGTCCTAGAAGTCTTTGCGGACAAGAGGGGTGATCGATACCGCATCTGCAGCAGGCACTTTAGCTCAGACATGTACTCCACATCATTGCTAATAAAGAAGAACACACCGCGAGCGAGGCGAAAATTGCTCTCAACCGCTATTCCCACTCTATTCGTCCACATCCATCCACTGGTGAGTCAAGTTTACGTATTTATCTCTCGGCCTTGCGGTAGTGTGTAGCATTAGCCAACAATAATTTCCCCATTTATGTATCCACTCAATATGAAGGCGGAAGATTCTCCATCCGTGTCGTTATTGCAGTCATCAGCCACTTCAAACGCCTATCGGGTAATCTTACTTAGCTATTCTGCCACTGACTTGTTTTAGGCATGTAAATCAATAGTTTTAATTTATCGTGTAATTATTTTACCTAATGGTACACCCTTGTACTCGTCCTCTAGTCTTTGTTTTCAGTTATAATTATTGTTATCCAAAATAATGCAAGTACTGTCTTTCAGGGAGATGCTGAGGAGTCCAACGTATTGACGACAACCGTTGATGTCACTCAGATGCTCGAGGTACGTTTCCGGACAGTTCCATCGATGGAGATCATCAGATCTTGCATTCTTGTAGCGTGATTGTTACACACAATGTTTCTTTCGTTTTTAGCCATTGATATGTCCTTCTGTCGTCGCCCTCCTATGTGTCTTCTTTTTTCAATATTGTGTTCATTACTAATGAAAGTCCTATGTTTCAGGGAGTCGATGGAGCATTAGTCCAAGAAGAAGGGGGAGCATGCAGTTACGGGTCGGCGCAACAGCTTGCAGAAGTGTGCACCGCAGTTACATCGTCCCTTGATGTTCTTATGCATTTTGAGGTATGGATACTGACAGTTCGATCAAGCGAAATCATATGACGTGATTACATCCGCTATACTTCCTTCTTTATTAACGCAAGTACTATGTTTCAGGGAGGTGACGGAGCTTCTTCTACAAGAACATCACCCCTAGTAGTTGATGCAGATCTCTGGGTGGTGACACTTCCAACGATCGAGCAAATCGAATCATATTTACATATCCATTATTTATTTTAGACAACTGATCTTTTGTGCAGGTCTATTTAGATGAGCCGTTGACGCCTGCACAAAGTTTATGTTCTTTTTAACAAAATAGAAAACCATACTAATGCAATTACTGTGTTTCAGGGAGTTACTGAAGCATCATCTTCAAAATTATCATCAATGGAAGTCTATGAGGAGCCCGAGGTATGGATCTTGACAGTTCCATCTAACTAGATCAACTATGCGTGAATAATTGTCGTTTGAATGTTCTACACAAAGCGTTCATTCGTGTTTTGCTATTGAGATGTACGTGGGTATTGGTCCCCAAGTACATTTTGTGTTTTCAATATTATTATACATACTAATGAAAGTTCTATGTTTCAGGGAGTCGTCGATGGAGCGTCAGCGCGTGATGGATGTGCTTATCATGAAAATATAGTCGTTGCAGCGCAAGAGGAAGTGGAGACATGCACACACGAGTCGGAGCAACAGCGTCCTGATGTTGAAGTTCGAGGCAAGAAAGTTTCAAAGAAAAGAAAGCAAAAGAAGGTTAGTGTCCTGGTCACTATATTCTGTTGTTTTTCACTGTTAATAGTTCAATACTGTAAGTTGTGTTTAAACTGAACATCCCTTTTCCAATCTGTCCTCTAGTTGCAAGTGGGTGTACGAACTAGATCTACACAGACAGTGAAGCGAACGAGAGATGTTGCTTGTCAAACCTTTTGGCAGGGACTTGAGACTGGAGATGCATCGTGCCAATGGGAAGAATATGAAGTGATTGACAACGGAGCTATACCACCACCAGCCATTGATCGTGAATGTCCTCCTGGTAGTTCGGATGCAGTCGGAGATCAATTCACAGAATCCACACCCGCAAAAACTAAGACCGCGAGAAAGTTGAAGAAATTGTTTTATTCACCCATCGCCGGAGAAGGAACAGATGTTGCAATGGAAGAGAATGAAGTGGACGACAATGAAAAACCATCAATATCACTGAACATAGCGGAAGACGATATCAGAGATTCTACCTTTCATGTGAGTGACATGTCCTCAACGTTACAGGCCGAACCAGCTGGGATGCAGAGTGACAGTATAAGGAAAGAGGCCAAATTCATTGTATTCGATAGTTGTTTGATTGATATTATTATTCGGATGAAATGTGGGCATTCGGTTGGTGGGGAAGTATGTGGGGAGCCATTGATTAATGTGACTCGTGCAATTCGAGGCACTAACCTTAAAATACATGCCACCTGTACAAAATATCATCCTTTCTCATGGTCTGCACAATCCATGCTGGGGCAACTGCCAGCAGGCAATCTACTTTGTGCAGCGGCTGCACTTTTTAGTGGTTCAAGTTTTAAAAAGTTAGAGTCTTTCTTTCAGTTTGTGGGAATCCATTTCATTGCGAAAACTCAGTTCTACAAATACCAAACCGATTATCTATTTCCAGCCATTAGCGAAGCTTGGAGAATGGAAAAAATGTCTATTGATAGTACATTCGCGGGCAAACGGTTCAGGCTAGCCGGTGATGGACAGTGCGACAGCCCAGGATTTTCAGCCAAGTACTGCACCTACCACTTTCAGGACATGGAAAGTAAGAAAATTGTGAGTTCGGTTGTCGTGCAGGTGTCACAAAGTACATCCTCAGTGGCCATGGAGAAAGTTGGCTTTGTAGCATCATTGCAAGAACTACAATCGCGGGGAATGGTGATCGACCTGATAGCCACGGACAGACACGTTTCAATTGCCAAGACAATGAGAGAAGAGTACAAAAATATAAATCACCAATTTGACGTTTGCCATCTTGCAAAAACAATCAATAAAAAAATGTCGGCTGCAGGTAAAAAAAAAGATATGCAAGGTATTTCACAGTGGTCCAAGTCAATCAGCAACCATCTTTGGTGGAGCTCAAAAACATGTGGAGGGTCGTTGGAAATTCTACTGGAAAAATGGCGGTCAGTAATGCTACACTGTAGCAACGTTCACCGCTGGACCACAAACCAACATTTCCACAATTGTGAACATGGCCATTTGTCCACAGAGGAGGCACGGAAGAAGAAGTGGTTGATTCCTTTATCACCCACTCACAAAGCCATTGAAAAGATTGTATTTGATAAAACTATAACAAGAGATTTGAGGGGACTCACGGAATTCTGCCACACAGGAGATTTGGAGGTGTTCCACAATATGTGCCTAAAGTACAGGCCAAAACGATTGCATTTTGGCATGGAGGGCATGATAAATCGGACT
The DNA here is from genome assembly GCF_040938575.1 of Ambystoma mexicanum. Lineage (NCBI taxonomy): Eukaryota > Metazoa > Chordata > Amphibia > Caudata > Ambystomatidae > Ambystoma > Ambystoma mexicanum. Next base: position 1,230,965,548 of record NC_090928.1, read on the forward strand.
CTTCTAGCGGTCTTGGCACATAACCATAATGTTGGCCGTCAACAAAGTAGGACGACCGGAACTTTAGGGACGCTTCGCTACAATAAGGCCTTCACTAAAAGAAGTAAACAATGGGTGATCAAACCAGTGTTGGAGGATATGCAATATGAGTTTGAGAGACTTATTGTTGATGTCCTAGATAGGCACATACATGGAGTTGTGAACGAACCTGTGCAGGGGACAACTGCATTGCCACCCAACATTGCCTCTGTTCCATGTCCACCTAAAGAAGAGCTCATTGAGAAATACACATCACGGTTTAAATGATTGTAATTTGATTGTCTGTTCTCTCGAGTCTCCTCATGTCGCAGGCCCATTGAATATGTGTAGCTATGTATTGTGTAAATAAAAGTGATTGCTCAGTGTACATGCAATGTGTCTCTCCACCCTTGTTCATTTGCGCATTAAATTAAACCAAACAGTAATATAAATCATTTTTCAAAAAATATAGAATGTCTCCGTATTTATGGTTCGCTGGGGCTGCAAATGCACGCAGACAAAATGCAAAGATGGAGTGTAAATTTCAAGTCCTGTGAGATGGCCTTACACTGAATGTAGCTAACTAGGAATGTGTGCTCGTTCAAAGTGAAGGTCAGCTGCTTTGATTTTTTGCTCGGGTGCCGGAATGGCCCACGACTCAGTAAAAGGTTCTATTGTTATTTGACCTTGACAGGCCGGGACCATCCCGAAAGACTTCTTTTTGGGGGTGTGGGGCAATAACGTAAGAAACGATAATGAATATAATTTCAGAAACGAAAGCCATTTAATGTTCGTTCATTAGAAGAAATAACGTCGGCATAGAAGTAGTGGTATTTCGGGGCTGCCCTACGCACAGACACAATCGAAAATGCAAATATAATGTAAGTAACTGTTTAGATGAGTTTATACCGCAATTTAATTACTATACAGTAGCTTTAAAGACGGGTTAAATTGTACTTCTTCGTTCTATGTGGCATATTGTTTTGTACCGCGCACTATCTTGAGGAGAACCATCTCCTTTTACGGAAGCACCTCAAAACCTTCCTCTTTGCTTCTGCTTTCTCTCTCCCTCTCTCCTGCTACAACTGGTCCACTGTCTGCGACCTCGGTCCTGGGCCCTTCCACTCTCCACCTGCACTGCCTCCCTGTCAACCCCTGCACTGGGGGACTGTCTCAGTATCCTACAGCCCCCCCTTGACGTATAATACCCAGTTGCACTGTCCTAGCTATGAAATAATTTCCCGACCTAATATATAAAATGAATAATTTTATTAAAGATCTGATGGTGAGACTAATTTCATTTTTTATGTTTTTAAAACAGGTACATCCTTCATTATTGTATGTGTCACGAGTACCAGACACCGGCGGATGGCTTTTTCAACCGCCAGTTGCTTCTCCGCGTGAACAACGTTACCACCCTGACCATTTTATGGGACGATCGCCAAGTACAAGTATGCCCTTACGCGGTACTAACGGCTAGATGCAACATACAGACCGTTGCGGTGGCCTAGTGCCTCGTTGTTGGAACAGCCATGCGATTATCAGTGCGACCGAAGAGCTTATTTTATCGTAAACCAACACCCTGTGTACTGCACACGAACATCGCTTGCCTCAAGGACGAACTATTTTGGATCGAGAGCAAAGAAAAATGCAAATCGCTGAATATTCTCTAAACATTTGATGTCCAATAAATGTACTTTGCCAAATGTACAATCTTGCCGTTTGCTTTTAAACCACAGTTTCATATTCCGAATTGTGGCGCTGTATTGTGAGATGATCTAAGACCCTGTGTACAGCAAAGGAACATCGCGTGCCTCAAAACGAACTTTTTGGAACGTGAGCAAATAAAAATGAAAATCGCTGAATATTCTCTAAACATTTGATGTCAAATAAATGTACTTTACCAAATTTACAATCTTGCGGTTTGATTTAAAAGTACAGTTTCATATTCCCAATTGTGGCGCGCTGTGTTGTGAGCTGATCTGTGTTGATTTCCGGGTTCTGTGTGGAGTCGCGTAGAAGACGCCTGGGCGCGTTTGCCTACGCAGCACAGTCACGTCACGGATAGAGGCGGGGAATATGAATGTTTTGATAAAGTCTGTTTCAGGGGCGGGCGATTTGATTTAGTGCCGCAAAAGCAGGTGAGCCAGGTCGATGGGGGGAAATGATAGGATTATCAGAAAATGGCGGCTGATTTCGAGTGCGTTAATGGACGAAAAGTCGGGTAAGGTCCATAGGAAAGTTTTCTACGATCTACCGATTTATGCTTAAAAACACATGGCCGAACCGGAGGGACAATAAAAAAAAAGTCCCGGAACTATCCTTTAAGTGTAACATTCGTGTGGCACTGCGGGCGGACAGTTCCCCACCACTGCTGCCACCTCCCACAGCTGCTCTCCACAGTGCTGTTATATTCGGGGTTACACTACGGCGCGCACCTGCTCATTGCGGTTGATGGCTCCCCTATCTCCACTTCGTAATTAGAGTGAGGGGGACAAAAAAGTGCCGGGGCTCAAAAATAAGTGCCAGAGTTGAGCCCTGGGAAACACCCCCACAAATTAACTCCTTAAGTGCCAAGGACGAGTATGCTGGTCCTTTTTGCATAGACTTGCATAATAGCCTGGCACTTACCAAGCACTGGCAGAGTAACAGCAACGTGCGCCTGGTCTGCGACGCCGGTGAGCTTTCAGTTGCCTCTGCAGGCAGGAGTATGGGCCGACTGCCCGATCCGTCTCCCCGGCAGAAGGTACAGCTGGCTCGGGTGAACAAAGGATTGCACAGGCTCAGAAAACATATCTCTCCATAATGCAGTATTTCAGGATAACACGAGCTTCCGGGTTATCCAGGGACTATTTTCAAACCAACCAGAGCAAGGATACACACATCCAGCTCTTTCACTCCACCCAGTATCTTAAAGATGTCAAACACGCAACAAGCTTTCTTTGTCAAACAAAACAAATGGAGTTATACAAAAAGTGTACTGTTGTAAACCAGAGGCGTTGCTGAGGGGGCTGTCTTTTGGTTGTAGCCCCGGATAGAAGCTCACGGGCTACAACCAAATGGCTACCTAGCCCCGTGTCCCGACAGTCCCGAGATTAGCGTAGCCCTAGATCTTTTCCAGACCTAGCAACACCCCTGTTGTAAAGAATGATTATGTATATCCGGAACGCATGAGGGTGGGGATTTCATTGTGGATCCTTGTGTCCACAGCCGTTGCTTAGGGGGGGGCTGAGGGGGCTATAGCCCTGGTCATTTGGTTTTAGCCCTGGATATAGAAGCTGAGGAGTTACAACCAAAAAGGCTAGCTAGCCCCCAGTTCCGACAGCCCCAAAATGAGCTTAGCCCCGGATCTTTTCCAGACCTAGCAACACCCCTGCTTGTGTCTCCAAGCGCTGTAATGGCGGGGCTTATTACTCCAAAATGTTATGGTACCCAGCTCATCAACCTCGGCAGGACCCAGGCTGATGGATTTTGCCCACATTGACTGCAGACTTAACCCAGAAATGGAGCGCTATCCCGGGCGCAATTAGGGCGTCCCCAGCGCTCTTGCAGTTCAGGAAGGAAGTCCAGACCCTGCTCTTCAGGCATTGGAAAGGGAACACTCGGGACCCTCAGCTCCTCCTACCAGGAGAAACCACCACTGTTGTCAGGACCCCCCATATCCACAACCGAACTTGTCCCCTCGGTGGCCGGCTCACGCTTTTGTTGCAACCCTCAACCAACATTGTATAACGTTCTGTTGCTGCTCCCTAGTAGAGTCCACACCATATTGGCCCACATTTCAAAAGAAAACAAATGCAAAGAAGTTAAGCCCCAAAGCCGAACCCAAAGAGGCAAATAAGGGCTCGATAAGCTTGCTTTAGCAATGTGACTGAGCCAGAAGTGTGAAACTACTGCGCACGTTCACAAGTGCAATTAAAGTGCAGACTATCCTAACAGAAAATATTTGTCTTGTCATTTCGTTTTTTGACAAGGTAAAAGCAAATCTCAAATACAATGACCATGAATACACAAACATGGGCAACACATTCACAAACACAGTGACGAAACAGCCCGATGAATTGCAGGGCCCCCTGGAGTGCCAGGGCTGTGTACTTTCGTCCTGAATTCCAGGGGAAAGCATTGTAAGCCCTGGCAATGACATTTGATGGTTGGCCAGGGCTGGTGGGGAGGGGGCGAGGGCACGCTCTTGCACTTCAAATAACCAGAAATAAACTGACCCGAGGGCAGCCATTTGTCTGTACAGAAAAACTCCAACAGTACGAAAAATAGTAACGATGGAACATCGTTTCTTTTACATAGTGCTTTGTGCCCGACTCCCCCCTTTTTCAAAACACTGAAATAATAGCTATTACCCAATGTAGGGGGGTTTCCGATTTGGCAAGTGCAGGCTGCCCCCGTGGCTTAGTTTATGAGCTAAGGTACAGTTTGCCATGCACCCACAAGCTGCCCGCTATGCCCCAGCCCTTCCGTAAGGCTCTTCGTGGGAAGGCAGACGGGGGGCGGGGGGGACTTCAAGCACATGCCTCCAGAGGCCGGCTGCACTCAGGTTGACACTCTGCGCGCCGTCAGCAGGTCCCCTTTCATCTCAGCAGAGCAGCGACTCCTGGCTCCCCGCCATCTTGCGTGGCCAACGCAAAGCAGCGCGCCACCCCCGAGCTTCTCGTGTGCTGGCTTCTAGGCACCTTGCAGAGTCCGTGTCCTGGAGATTCCTAGTCACCCCTTCACCGGGGAGTGTGGGGGGGGGCTAATGAGGCATGGAGCCACCGCAACCATTGCTGGCAGCGTTGGACTTAACATTTGAAGGACGACAACAACGCCCCTACACGAAAGAGTGTTCTTGTGGTGCCCGTTTCAAACGAATGCAATACACTCTGATCTTCCCGAGTGGCCATAACATGTGTGGGCTTCTGGACTCCAAGATCAAAATAGTTTTATGATATGGTCCTTGGATTCAACAATGGGATTTGATATCTACGTCTGGTCTTTTTTTCTCGTACTTTAAATTGGCCTATATGGTGTGTCTTGTGCTTTTTGTTCGTATTGTGTCTATGTGTGCGCCTAGATGCTTGCGGGCTTTTGGCACAGTAAAAAAAAAAATACACATTTTTTTTTTTTTAAAAAGAGCACCCCAGACGCCTCCGACATTGCATAGGATGAACCCTGACAAATCTGAACTCTGCCCGCGGTGCAATGCTATAGGTGCTCGTTTATCGACACGGCACTGCCCGAAGCGTCGCCTATTCCAGGCGGGAGTCATGATTTGGGAGCTGTGTTGATAAAAGGGACAAAGAAAATGTGCCTACTGGGGCACTTCACCGGGGGCACTTCACCGGGGGCACTTCACCGGGGGCACTTCACCGGGGGCACTTCACCGGGGACACTTCACCGGGGACACTTCACCGGGGCACTTCACCGGGGACACTTCACCGGGGACACTTCACCGGGGGCACTTCACTGGGCGTTAAGTGAGGAGACAATGAACAAAATGGCTGACCGCGGGCTTTCGTGTTAGCCTAAAAACACACAGCCATGGCGTGGTACAACCCTGCTGGTCCAGAAATATTAGATTGGCGAAGGGGCGTGATGAGATGGGCAAATGCTGCGCTACTACTTCGAATTCAGTGGTCGAAGTGCACGAAAAGAAGTAGTGGAACTATGTTCCCTGCTGGCCTGCACCCACGCCCCACAAACCCCATCACCACGCCCCCTCCCACACACAATCCAAGCCCCCAAACACTTGCACCTGCTGTTTAAGGAAACGCTCAGTGCAGTGCACGGAAAGTTAACGTTTCAACTTCTTCCCTACACTTTTATTTTAAAACGAGACCATTCCAGAATGGTTTCTTTTTCAAATAAAAGTACAGGAACAGTAAAACTTATTTTTTTAATAAAAGTAGAGGAGCACCGCTCCCGACCGCTCCCGCTCACTTCGACCACTGTCATGTATGTAAGCACAGGTGAATGGCTGACACTCACACACAGGTTGCCATATCCCTCCGATGAAAGACCGCCATGAGGATTCGGACTGTAAACAGCATGGATGTAGTAATGGGTTAAATATGGCAGTAATGTGTTGAGTGCAACAATTTGAACATAATGTACACAGGCTCTGGGGATATGTTACAGGGGGAGGGGGGGTTGGGGTGGCTAAGAGGGCGATTCATATAATATATACTACTGAAATATTCTTATCGACGACTACGTTTTTTTTGTTAAAAATAAAAACATTTTGAAAAAGCATTGCAGCGCAGTCAAACCCCCCCACTGCCCCACATATCTTCAAGGAAAGGAGGAAGCTGTGATTTTGTTTTAATGGTTAAAAGTGGAAAGAGAGCAGCAGCTACAGAGGCCTCCCCTGAGGTGGGGAACAGGCTGGTACTTGGAGACGTACATTGTCATTGCATGTCTCCTACAGGAATGTTGGCAACACACTGCGGGTGCATTGTCTGTACCCCGGGAGTTGGGGGGCTGGGGAGGGGACGGGGATACGCCCCACTAGAGTGCTGGGCTTCTCACATATCTTAAGAGGCCAAAGGAGGAGGATAGTGTGCCCGTCATTGTGTATGACATGACGGGAGCATTGCCTTGGTACCCACAGAGGAAGCAGACCACTGGCGCTCATCTCAGTCTGGCCCTTTGCAAAAGGAAGGACATTTGCAGAAACAAAATGGTGCACATTCTCAGCAAAAGAAGCAATGAAAAAAGGAAAGGATTTAATTGTATGAACATTGCCAAGTTACTTTTTTTACTCTTTTTTCCCTTTGTGTATTTAGTTTGTAAGAAACTGTTTACACACATTAAAAGCTGAATAGAAAGGGACATGAAAATCCTAAAACGTACAGATAATACACACGTTAACATAATAGTAACATGAGATCATAATTGTAAAAAAATGGAAATTGATAACTTTAAATCAACAGTTAAATACTTGAATAATAAACATTTTCCCCCAGGGTGACATGAACCCTTACATGGCACTGGACCAAGGCTATTATTAAAGAAACTTGGCGACTACTAAAAAGCCAGTGCCAAACAGCCTCTCGACTAAGAGAGTTACTACAAAACACATATTTCCCCAAAAATGAGCTTCTTACAGCGAAAGCGCCAGTGCAATTTAACATAAGATGCTTTAAAGCTTCCAATGAAGACGCAGCACTACAGAAAGGGCAGTATTCCTAATAGGGCCATCCCCTCAGGGGTGCCCAGTACATCCAATCCACAACGCATACGAATATAGCAATATGGTGGACTAGGGAATTTGCAAAGCTATCCGGGCATGACGGACACATTGAATAATGCATTGTTCCCTTAGTCTTAAGGAGCTTGTCTGATGCTTCCTGATGACCCCTTTGACCATATGTTGGCATGGGAAAGGCATTTGCCAGGCACTGCCATCGTGGTATTAACGGGCCATTAATGATAGCAGCGCCGAGTACCTGAGCATCTAATCACAGTGCTGGCAAATGCCCAATACTTATACACAGCCCAAAAGTGTTGGGTTTGCCAATGCTTGTTTTTAATAGGACTTCAGTGAAGGGCACGCATAGTGCTTAGAAAGCAAGTGGCTGAAGGCAGACCTGGTTAAGACATTTTTATTACACCAGTAGCTGGTTTGCAGCTCCAATTACGTCATCAACTCTCAGAAGACCGCTTTAAAAAAAAAAATAAAACACTGGTAGGCACTTCGAGTTCAGAGTTTGATGGTAAGGCTTGATAATTGTATTCTGGGTTAAACTGAGGCAATAGCAGCATAATCAGCGCAGCTGTGTAAATGGAGCCCGCAGGCGGGCCGAGCCTCAGTCTCTGCCTGGATAGCAGTGAATGCTTACAGGAGACTTGGTCGCGGCCTGCGGGTCCAGTCCTGCTGCAAGAGGAGCAGGGGCAACACGGCAGGCAAAAAAAGGGCAGGCAGGAGAAGAGGGATTTTTTTGCCCCTCTCCTCAGGTCCTCTAGCAATACGCTTCTGGGTAGGGTTAGCCACTGAGGCATCTCAGGGTGATGTTGCTGAGGGCTTTCGGTACGACGTCCTTTCATCACGGGATGTTTTTTCGGTGGGTTTTTTACAGCAGATTTTTTTACGAAAAAACTCCTTTTTTTAGGGGGGGTTAGAACAATATATATTAGGGGTGTGGGGATTCAGGAACATATACAAAATTCAAGTGGATGGAGGGTTTAGGGGGGTACCCCGCAAATAAAAAAAATAAAAGTTCGATGAGGTTTTTCGTTAAAAAATCTGTACTAAAAAAAAACAACCTGCGAAAAAACATCCCACAATCAAATGACATGGGACCGGCTTCCGGCCCGTAATGGCTGCTATACCAGTATTACAGAATTCAGGGGTTGAAGTAGAACCAACTAGAACCTCAATGGACTCATGTCTTGAGGCGACAGAAGGCCACAGAAAGGGGCTGGAGCAGGTCCTGCACTCCACAAGAACTCAGGTGCGGGCGCTGGAAGAGTGACTCAGGCGCAGCTGCGGGCGACACTAGACATTAGAGAAAGAATGGCGGAGGCGCGGTTACTCATCGGCACGAACATGAGTACCAGCGTCGCTCTGCAAATAGAAGAGTATTTGGGGGACGGGGGAGGGGGGCTACACCCCCTGACCCAGATGTACTGCGTGGGATACAAAAACAAGGGTGGGGGCTCTGCAAAGGAGTCATGGCAAGATTGTGCAAGAACTCGTATGCCTCCTCAGCGGGCCCTGAAACCCCCACTGCAAAAGCGCCAAAGCTACTGGCTGCTTTGCATACAACCAAAGAGCATTCTGGGAACGCAAGAAGGAGTACAACATTTAAAATAGGACCTGTCCATGACATGGATTCAAACCCGCAACCCCCTTCTGGGGTCATGATACGCACTGGCCTCACTGCCTACATCATGTATGATCCCCTAACAGTAAATGACAAGTCATGTAATTAATAACGGAAAGAAGAGGACACGTGCAGCCTTTGGGAGTCAGGTGCTGGCTTCCCTTAACACACTTCTGCCACAGCCCACGTGTCACCCATGCGCACGCTCAGGGGCAGGGTTTGGGGGCGGGGGTCTTTGACGAGCCTGAGGCACAGAGTTTTTTTGCACAGTTCATAACAACTGGAGAGCTGCGGATTGGAGGGTAACCACCCTCACACAAAAACGAGTGTTGGGTGGATTTTGAGATTATTAAAGTCCGATCTGCCCGGGGCCTGCAATTGGCTGCAGGAATAGATTGCATACATTCTCTGCTGTGTATTTGTTGGGGGGGGGGGGAACTGATGGGTGTTGGGACACACCATGTGGGGTCAGATGTCTGATTAGTGCAGTGTTAAGTGACGTGGTTTCTTCAACAAGGCACTCTGACCTTATGGCGTTCATTTTTTCTTTTTAACCTTTTCTTATTTTTAGGTTTCCTTTTTATGTTTTCTTCTCCTGTTCCATATTTCCCCATCTTCCTCCAAAGGCCTTCTTTTTCCTTTTCTTTTTTTCACACAACAATAAAGCAGTTTGTTTGGGTACATTGAATGTGGAGTCAGTCATCTGTGCATTACATAGGCCGAGGCGTTTCCATTTCCTCGCCCTCACCTGTGGCGATTATGGGGTATGCTTATCGGTGGCTAGAAACAGAACTGGAAAATAAATCCATGACTTGCTTTGCCAGTTTCTTCCGGCTTTCTCAAGGTGGAATTCTCTCTCCGAGACCATGTCTCCACGTGTGTAGACACATTCTGCTTTCCGTTATGTGTGTGTGCTTTTTTTTGTTCTTAAAAAACCAAAAGCTGCATGAAGCGGCTTTAAAAGCACCTTTGTGGAGGGATAGGATTGGATAGAGGGGGGTGGGGGGGGGGGGGTGGACGGTACATTACACTGAGACAAGGCTCGTGTGGCTTTATTATGCAATTTGTGTTTTTTGTAAGTAAACTCTATAAGACATTATTATTGTAGACCTTGAAATCCAACCATTTGAGTTAAAGTTTGTGATCCTGGTCACCTCTCCCCCATCACTTGATATCCCCCTCCCGGCCATCTCTCCGATAATCCCTCTCCCTCCTTTTTGGATGCAGCCGGAGTACCTCTAGTTCCTTTTTTCCACTTCCACCACTGGGCGAAACGCTAACAGACTGATTCATGGAATTTTTGAGCCGAAAAACGGGGATATGTGCGCCATTCTGCCCGCAAATCCCCATTTGTTAAACAGGTATTTGCGGGCAGAATGGCGCACACATCTCCGTTTTTCGGCGCAACTAGTTCCATGAATCAGCCCCCAAGTGTTAACTGAGAGAAGAAAAGAAAAGAAAAGAAAAGAGAAGAGAAGAGAAGGGCAAAGAATATGAAAACAGTAAAGGGACCAAGATTATGAGAATGAAAGGAAAGAAAGTGAAAAAGAAAAATGGATGGAAAGAGGAAGCCCAGAATGTGAGTGGGAAGCGTTCACTATGAGGAGGAGGAGAGGAAGGAAGGCAGGAAAGCAGGGGAGAGTGGAATAAAAGAAAAAAAAAGGCATAGAGAGAAAGGAGGGAAAGGCACAGAAGGCAAAAAAAGGGCAGTAGACAGAGAAAGGGGCTGAGAGATGAAGGGCGGGAAATATGTACAGCAAGGAGGGCATGGGGCGGTCCCAAACAAACCAACGAGTGATGGTTGACAAGTAGAAATAAAAGAAGGACAAGCAGGAAAGAATCTCAAGGGAGAGTGGTTAGAAACACGCAGTATGCTAGGGAGTGGCAGTTTGCAGTATAGAAGCGAGCTGGGCACGCGTGGGAGTGGCCTTTCAGTGGTGTGCCCAGAGCACCATATTGCCTAGAAGCTGCCCTCTTCCTATTACTCGCCGTGTGTCTAAAATGGGGCATAGACCCTCCTCAGCCCCCACCCACCAGGTCCACATACAGCCCTCCAAGAACAGGGAGCGGCGCCGGCACTTTCCGTCATCTCCAACCCTGGGAGAGGAGAGGTCGCCATGGACGCGAGGGAGAGGTTGTGTGGTCCGAGTGCTGAAGGGCGCCCCCTAGCGGCTCCAAGACCCACTCGGCCTACGAGAGCCAGGGAACTATAGGGCGATGCACGAGGACTCCGTGAGTGCACGACTGCTCTGTCCGCCCTCCCCCCATGCCACAAGAGCCGAGCAGAGGAAGGCCGCCACGGTGCAAGGGTGACGAAATGCCCCGGCCGAGAACGCCGTGTAGTGGGGAGGCAAGGAGGACTCACCACATCACCCTGTTAGGACCTTTCAGGGAGGATTCCCAACATCACCCTGACCGTTCAGGGAGGATTACGATTCCGCACATCACCCTGGAAGGATCTTTCAGGGAGGATTCCCCACATCACCCTGGAAGGATCTTTCAGGGAGGATTCTCCACATCACACTGGAAGGATTTTTCAGGGAGGATCACCCTGGAAGGACCTTTCAGGGAGGATTCCCCACATCACCCTGGAAGGATCTTTCAGGGAGGACTCACCACATCACCCTGTTAGGACCTTTCAGGGAGGATTCCCCACATCACCCTGACCTTTCAGGGAGGATTACGATTCCGCACATCACCCTGGAAGGATCTTTCAGGGAGGATTCCCCACATCACCCTGGAAGGATCTTTCAGGGAGGATTCTCCACATCACCCTGGAAGGATCTTTCAGGGAGGATTCCCCACATCACCCTGGAAGGATTTTTCAGGGAGGATCACCCTGGAAGGACCTTTCAGGGAGGATTCCCCACATCACCCTGGAAGGATCTTTTAGGGAGGATTCCCCACATCACCCTGGAAGGATCTTTGGGGATGGATTTCCCACATCACCCTGGAAGAATCTTTCAGGGAGGATTCCCACATCACCCTGGAAGGATCTTTCAGGGAGGAGTCCTCACATCACCCTGGAAGGATCTTTGGGGATGGATTTCCCACATCACCCTGACCTTTCAGGGAGAATTCCCCACATCACCCTGGAAGGATCTTTCAGGGAGGATTTCCCACATCACCCTGGAAGGATCTTTGGGGAAGTATTTCCTACATCACCCTGGAAGGATCTTTGGGGATGGATTTCCCACATCACCCTGGAAGGATCTTTGGGGAAGTATTTCCTACATCACCCTGGAAGGATCTTTGGGGATGGATTTCCCACATCACACTGGAAGGATCTTTGGGGAAGGATTTCCTACATCACCCTGGAAGGATCTTTGGGGATGGATTCCCCACATCACCCTGGAAGGATCTTTGGGGATGGATTCCCCACATCACACTGGAAGGATCTTTGGGGGTGGATTTCCCACACCATCCTGGAAGGGCCTTTGGGGAAGTATTTCCCACATCACCCTGGAAGGATCTTTGGGGAAGTATTTCCTACATCACCCTGGAAGGATCTTTGGGGAAGTATTTCCTACATCACCCTGGAAGGATCTTTGGGGAAGTATTTCCTACATCACCCTGGAAGGATCTTTGGGGAAGTATTTCCTACATCACCCTGGAAGGATCTTTGGGGAAGTATTTCCTACATCACCCTGGAAGGATCTTTGGGGAAGTATTTCCTACATCACCCTGGAAGGATCTTTGGGGAAGTATTTCCTACATCACCCTGGAAGGATCTTTGGGGAAGTATTTCCTACATCACCCTGGAAGGATCTTTGGGGAAGTATTTCCTACATCACCCTGGAAGGATCTTTGGGGGAGGATTACCCACATCACCCTGGAAGGATCTTTGGGGGAGGATTTCCCACATCACCCTGGAAGGATCTTTGGGGGAGGATTTCCCACATCACCCTGGAAGGATCTTTGGGGAAGTATTTCCCACATCACCCTGGAAGGATCTTTGGGGAAGTATTTCCTACATCACCCTGGAAGGATCTTTGGGGAAGTATTTCCTACATCACCCTGGAAGGATCTTTGGGGAAGTATTTCCTACATCACCCTGGAAGGATCTTTGGGGAAGTATTTCCTACATCACACTGGAAGGATCTTTGGGGGAGGATTACCCACATCACCCTGGAAGGATCTTTGGGGGAGGATTACCCACATCACCCTGGAAGGATCTTTGGGGAAGGATTTCCCACATCACCCTGGAAGGATCTTTGGGGGAGGATTTCCCACATCACCCTGGAAGGATCTTTGGGGAAGTATTTCCCACATCACCCTGGAAGGATCTTTGGGGAAGTATTTCCCACATCACCCTGGAAGGATCTTTGGGGAAGTATTTCCTACATCACCCTGGAAGGATCTTTGGGGAAGGATTTCCTACATCACCCTGGAAGGATCTTTGGGGATGGATTTCCTACATCACCCTGGAAGGATCTTTGGGGATGGATTTCCTACATCACACTGGAAGGATGGTTCGCCCTAGGTCCCTGCTTACAAACTTCTGGGTATTAAGCGCGTTATAAATAACATAATTTAGCATATCATTAAGGGATCACTCCAGGGGCAGGAGGTCTGCCCTGGAAGCTGAACCCCCGCAGATACGTAGGGTCACTCATCGACTCGGGCACTGCCTACACCTCATATAAGCCTGGACGGCCAGTGCCCACCAAACTCATTCTCCTAGGGAGCCACACCAAGCCTGCCCAGGTCGAGTGGCATGAACGTGGAAGGGGTCAACCCTCATCCAGTGTCTCGGCTTTCAACAGTAACCCCCTCACTCATCGCCAAGAAGAGCCAAGTGGCATGGTACCACCATTCGCTCATCTGCCAAGTCGAGCCTTTCATCCCTTCCAGAGTTTCAGAACAGTCGCCCAAGCCTGGGCATCTCCTACTTGGACGGTGGCAGCCTCCTACTCCAGGGTCCGGAATTGAGTGGAGATGGTAGCTATTTAGCTCCTGCTTGTAGCCTAAAAGAGCCTGGTTAGCTTGACAACAAACATACTTTTGGCTCGCCAGGCCAACAGATGCCGAACAAATACACCCATGTGAATTTAACTCTGTGCATTTGGGACAATCTATAAATAAGCATTTGGACACATCGAGAAGGCATTTAAAGCATAAGGGGTCATGAAAAATAAGCAAAATGTTAAGTTTGCATCGTACGTTGCACTTAGGTTTGCGGAACGCTATGTGCTCTCTCCGGTAGCGTAGCACAACATTTGCCCCCCCCCCCCATGGGAGCCATGCTGTATCCCCCCCCTCAAGCCCTTCAGTTCAACAACATATCACGGGTCAAGCCACACTCTGGGCCGGCCTGGGTTACCACGCTTGCACAATATGCACTAACGTGCTGCTGCAGGGCTACACCGCACACTGCACTAGGAGAAAGATAACATATGTGTTTTAATGCATTATACAGCACACTCTGATAAAAATTGTCTAAAAGCCAAAGTGTTTGCAATTGTTTTGTAGGGTAACAGCAATCCAAAAATCCAATACATGCAAGTCATCAACAGTTTAATGCTTTTATTAATGTAATGCTATTTGCTATTAAAAATGCCATGCACAAGGAAAACATGCCCAACTGGCTGCACAATGTAGACCTGTCTAGCCACATAATACCATATTACAGTAAAGCGTGCCAGGCCACATTTAGACTTTTAAAATGCCAGTCAAAGCAATAACACTTCTCATAATAGTTTTATCAAAGATACCCAGAAAAATATACAATGCCACAGTAAAAAACGGCTAGACTGGCAGCACCCAAATGCCATTTTAGCCAGGTAATTACACTTAGCAGAGCTGCTTTATCAGAGATGCCAAGTTAAAACAAAGTAAAGCCAAACTAAGAAATGACTAGACTGGCTGCACCAAAATGCCTATCTAGCCAACAGTACCACATACCATGCCTGCTTAGCCTGGGCATGGATGACAATTACAATTTATCACATATCCCCAATCCATCCCAGCCCCTCTCCCGCTCACCCCCTAGCCCAACCCCCAAAATCAGCTCCCTCCGCCAGAATTACCTCCACGTCCCCCATCCTTGTCCCAGTGCTTACGTATGAGGCACCTTGCCTCATAGATAAGTACTGGGATGATAAAGAGTCTGACTAGGAGTAGTGAAGATTACAGGTAACTAAGCCAGGCATTCCCTCTGTATCCCTCTAACTCATCCCAGTACCTGTGTATGAGACAAAGTGCCTCATACAGAAGTACTGGGACAAGGGAGAATAGGAGTATGGAAGATTGCAAATAATTAATCAAGGCATTACACACAAGCAGTGGTGCAACACCATTGAGATGACTGGGCTTCAGCCCCCCGCCCCATCCCTGAAATGTTGGGCTATGTTGACATGGCCTGGCTAGAAGTTAAACGGTGCCTGTGTTGTGCTGTTAACAAATGCCCTGGCAATTAATAATGTAAAGCATTACACAGTTAGTTCCTGCATTCAAATGCTTATTTTTTAGGCAATTGAAATTGTGATGTGGGTTTACTACTTGCATACCAGGGGAGTCATTGGAAGGGTAGAGAGTGGACAGGAGACTGCTCATTCTCACAGCAGTCCGTAAGGTGTGTGCTTTCAGACTTAAAGGAAAGAGTTAACTGCTTGTAAAATTGAACATGCACCAGAATTGTCTCATTAGAATGTGTAATGAAGTTCGATTCCCCTAAACAAATGTTTGCCCCTCGCCCACCGCCCGTGAAGTTAGCGCCTCTGCCAACATTCGAAGGTCTAGCGCCCCTGCCCCAGAATGTAAGTCTCATTGGTCCCCTGAACACAAGCGCGCACACACCATTCACCATGCACACACATGCACACTCAGCCACCCATACGTGTGCACCCTTTCACCACACAAGCACACCCAGGCAGCCCCCCATACATCATGCACTCACTCATTCATGCACATTACACACACACTTAACTTTAATGCGTTGGTCCAGGGAACGAGGCCTTCAGCTCCCTGCACGAGCCAGCAACACTTGTTCCCGTCATCTGCAGAGGATGTGTAGGCATCCATGTCATGGGGTGGAGGGGAGCCCTATTACTTCAAAAAGAAATGGTTTCTTTTTTAAATCACTCCGACTCAATAAAGAAATGATTTCCGTTAAAGGACTAAACCGTAGCAGAAATCCTTTCTTCATGAAGGCAGAGTGACTTAAAAAAGAAACCATTTCTTTTTAAAGTCATTGGACCCCTCCTCACCCCATGACATGGAGGCTTCCATCTCATGGGGCTGGGGGGGGGGGGGAGCTCTCAGACATCAAAAAGAAATCCTTTTTTGTGGTCACTCTGCCTTCATAAAGAAATTATTTCGACAACAGAAATAAATTACTTTATTAAGGCAGGGGGACTTCAAAAAGAAACCATTCCTTTTTGAAGTCCGAGGTCTCCCCCGGCCCCATGACATGGAAGCCCCTAGGCTGGAGGCCTCCATGTCATGGGGTGAGGGAGCCCTCCGACTTCAAAAAGCAGGTTTCTTTTTGTAGTCACTCTTTCTGTAATAGAAATAATTTCTTTATGATGGCAGAGGGACTTCACAAAGAAACCTTCTTTTTAGAATATTTTGTAAAAAAAATTTTGTTTAATTGGTTTTTTTTTATAGTTTTATATTTTTTATGTCTGAGCG
Source organism: Ambystoma mexicanum (assembly GCF_040938575.1). Taxonomy (NCBI): domain Eukaryota; kingdom Metazoa; phylum Chordata; class Amphibia; order Caudata; family Ambystomatidae; genus Ambystoma; species Ambystoma mexicanum. The sequence goes on from NC_090928.1 coordinate 1,230,982,014, forward strand.
TGCCCTCTCCCAGTACATGTGGTGGTGCCCCCCCACACTGCAGGGGTTGCGGGGGTCCCCGCTACGCCAGTGGTAGTAGCTCCTGCTCACTGGTTAATGCCGGGTACCCAGGAGCTTTAAACTCCCGCTTACCTAATCTTAATTTCTATCCCTGTACTGACAGGAAACCTAGGTGCCATCTTGGGCTTCTGAAAGCCATCCAGCACGCTGCAGCACGGCTCAAGAAAATGTGACCACATACTCCCACCTTCAATGCGCTGCAATGGCTACCCCTTCGAGCACACATGTTCAAGACAGCCTTCATGACCTAAAAATCAGTCACAGCCACAAAAAAAAAAAAAAAAGAACTCTACGTGGCACAGAAACCCACTATCTGTAAAGGCCAACACACCACCGAAGCCTGTACATCACCAGGCTGAAAACAAAGAACTCAAGGGAGGGGCTTGAGGGGGGACTAGACTAGAAACAGTGCTTCTCCTGCTATCCATACATCCCGTCTCTGGAACAAGTTACCAACACAGATAGGACTGAGAAGCCCCTCAATGCTCACACCAGGGAAAAAGGCCCAGCACACCACCGAAGCCTGTACATCACCAGGCTGAAAACAAAGAACTCAAGGGAGGGGGCTGAGGGGGGACTAGACTAGAAACAGTGCTTCTCCTGCTATCCTTACATCCCGTCTCTGGAACAAGTTACCAACACAGATAGGACTGAGAAGCCCCTCAATGCTCACACCAGGGAAAAAGGCCCAGCACACCACCGAAGCCTGTACATCACCAGGCTGAAAACAAAGAACTCAAGGGAGGGGGCTGAGAGGGGACTAGACTAGAAACAGTGCTTCTCCTGCTATCCATACATCCCGTCTCTGGAACAAGTTACCAACACAGATAGGACTGAGAAGCCCCTCAATGCTCACACCAGGGAAAATGCAACCCACCAGGGAAAAAGGCCCAGCACACCTCTTGCAAGGAGAACAAAGCTTTATTTCCACAGAAATAAGGACACACCAACAAAGCACTCTACTGCCACGTAATGTTCTGGCAAAGTCAGCACGAGCAACACTCTATAAGGGCACACAGCGGCATCAATGACGTGAATTACATAAGGTACAAATCCAAACGGCTGGTTGGTGCGACCTTTTACCTAGACTACCTGCTCCATGAGGGATGCCAGGCCATTGGCCCAGCCCCATCAGTTCATCTTCTTCCATGTGGGCTCCTCCTTGCGCATCATCAGGCATACAGCTGCAACCAATTAGCAATTATGTTAAGAAAAAGCAATACACATTATCTGTTAAGGGCGTGTGCACCTGGTACTGAGGACAAGGGTTAAGGGGATACTTCAAGGTCATTTCATTGCACACACAAGCTTGATTCCAGACACGACAGCGCCCATCCAGGCTCCCCACCCTCTAGATTTGTTGTTTTGCCCCTCCCAGCACAAATCACATGACCTATGGCGAAGGCAACTGATCCCTGCTTTCTGATCTTTTCTGATCGATTGGGGGTTTAACAGTTTTATGGTCAGTGGTCTGTGATTGACTGGTACTTTGGAATGCTGGGGTCTTGGGACAGGGGCATCTGGGTGCTATTACTTTAGAGCTAAGACAGGGAGGGTTGGAGGCTCGTGCCCCCCCCTTCTCGCGAGTTCACTTTTCGCAGAGAGCATTCCTTCTGGGATAGGAATGCTGGCAGTATGAGACAATGGAAGGTCTAGGACTCTCTGTGGCTCTGCCCATTGTCACCAGTGCCCAACCTACAACCTTTTCTTGCATGTACACACTTATTTCCATGTGTGTGGCTTGGGCCTGCGGGGCCCGGCTGCAATGCAAAGCTAGGCCTCGATATCAATATGGGTGCCAATATCTAAAATGGTGATTGATTCCCAATGTACTCAAAAGCAGAAGCATGCATCACACTCCCGCACTATAGCCCCTGTCAACGCCCCCTGCAACCTCCCCCGAGCCCCTACTGTACACTCCTAGGCCTCTGCCATATCCGAAAGCGCTTGGGGGTCTGGGACGATCATTCCCCCCTTCCCAACCCTGTCCATCTTCACCCTACACTTCAGGGGGGACCCCGAAGACTCCACACGTCACAGGGCATCTCGCCAATCACTGATCACTGCACTCAACGCCATTTCTCCCCCTCTGATCTCCGCAGCTCACCTGCAACCCAGCCCAGCTCTTCTGCTACCCCCGCACTCTTAACTGCAACCCCCCCGGATGCACCGCCGAAGCGCAGCCCTCCATTGTGCTTTATAAACCACATACATACGTAAAGCCCATTCAACAGAATATAAAAAAGTATACAACAGAAAGTAGCGGTCTGAACTCTCCAGGGCTTCTAGGCACATCAGCCGATTAACTGCCACCCAGCAGATCAGCTCCTCATTTTATCCATGCACTCTCAGCGGGGGAGGGGTGAGGGGGGGTTGCTTTCACAGGTTGATATTTCAACATTTGACCAGCAGGCGAAACACAGGACACCTATATCAAGTGCTGGTACATGAACCCACTGAGCTATTACACCGATTGGTAAATTATAGTAGAAGTTCCCTAAAAGCACAAAGGGACTTAATTCTCAAATGGGGAAGCCTTCCTTTCTTTGGGGGGCAAATTACCTCCGGCGATGTGCAGGCGGTACAGCTTCGGTAGCTGGTGCAAGCCAAGGCTCCTGGTATTCTACTGGTCACCGGGGCGGCAAGGGAAAGGGGTGGACTGGCCTACGAGGAACTCTGGAGATTTCCCAGTGGGCCTCTGCACCCTGGGCCTCTCTTGCGTGGAAACCAGTTTTATTTCCAAATGTTCACACAGGAAAGGGGTTGGACTTGCTAAAAATGCGTACGATGGGGCCACTTTGAAAATGACTTCCAGGGCATCTTTTGGTCCCCAGTCCACCACCTGGGTCTGCGCGAGGCCATTAGTACCGACACCAGCCACCCCCAACCAACCACAAACTCCCACTTGTGTTGGTGCTGCACACTCCAGATTCACATACAGAAACCCACTGTCAGGTTGGCGAGTAGGTTGCATGGTTTGAAAGTGCACGATTTGGAATTTTGGAAGTGACGACCAGAACGGCTCCAGCAAATATTGTAATGTGAGCGCAGCAAATCGCACATTTAAAGCAGAGAAATCATCCCGGCCAGCCAGCAGGGAGCTGAAACACCAACTGCCCACTGAAAAGCTATGAATCCTTCTTTGACAGCAGGGGGCTGATGAGCGCGAATCCGTTTTAAAAGGAAACAAGGTGATAATCAGTGGGCATTTGGCGTTTCAGCTCTCTGCTGGTTGCAGTCTCAGGCGAATAGACGGCCATTAACCACCCAGTGTCTTTTTTTGTCTCGGTTATAATGTATGCACCCCAAGGGAACCTCAAACTGCTTTCGGCTCCAAGCAAGGTGGGGACCTCAACCATTAAGGGACCATTAAGGGGTGTTTTCCTTTCAAGAAGTAGACCCCCGACCCCCAGAAGAGCCAGCACGATAAAGCCACCTGCTTCTTACTGTTTGACGCAGGCCTGCAGAATTTTCCTAATAATGTAAATAAAACGAGCAGTGCCACGAAAAAAGGGGAGCCCACGTTTTGGACATGAAACCAGCAGTCACTAGGACACTCGGCTGTGGACATTTGATCACTTTTGGATTTTTTTTTTACTTTGGCCAGTATCCTGGTGCTAATTGCTCTGCGATACCGCCCAACGAATGCCATTAAAATGTGTAATAGCACCTACTGTTAAAGCACTTAGAAGCAGGAGGAATCTGGCATGAAGCGCTATGTGAGAACACGCACGTGCAGGATGATGGGAAAGTATGCATCGGGTGGAGAGGGAGGAAGATATGGTGCGGGGGGTGGGGGCTGAGGGGGCTACAGCCCCGGGTCTTTTGGTTGTAGCCCTGGATAGAAACTCGGGGGTTACAATCAAAAAGGCTAGCTAGCCCCCAGCCCCGACAGTACTGACATTACCGTAGCCCCGGATCTCTTCCAGACCTAGCAACACTCCTGATTGGCGCATTACCACTACAGAAGAGGACAGTGTGGGATGCGGGGTGGGGGGGTACCAAACCATCACCCACTGCACACTGAGCCACCAACCTTGTAACTGCATCCTGGCACCGCAGAGCCCTTTCTGATGAGCCATTTAGTTTTTGTTATGAAGTGGTGCTTAGGCTCCGCCTACAATCCAAAACTATTTTACTGAAATACAGCTAGGCAGGACATGGCATGTGAAGAGGGGCACAAAGCGTGTGGGTGTTCTTGACTATTTAACCACCCATTGACGGCCCATGGTCATGGTAATGCCATGACCATTCCCCGCCCCCACTACCTGCCCCTCTCTGCCCAAAACACACATCCCCGGGATCTCTTTGAGCAAGCTTTATAAATCCTGCGAGTTAGCTTTATCAAGTAGCAGCATCAAACGCTGGCCTGCCAATGTTCCATCTAAATAGTCTGCTGACACTCAATGGCTTAACCGAAACTGTAAATGTGCTCCTGGCATAATACAAATGTCTTAACCAAGTGTGCCTTCAGCCACGTCATTTATATCTGCTCAATGCACTGAAGTCATGTTAACAAGCGCCGGCAAAGTCAACAGTTTCAGCGCGCATATAGGTAACAGATGGCCATTTCCCCTGGCACTGCTGCCACATGCCCAGGTAATCGCACCATTTCCCACCTCTTACCATTGTATGGCCAGGATGTACCATTATGTCAGAGCTTGGAAAACGCCTGCCCTCTTTGGCGTGACTTTATTGGGGGGGGCGGGGAGAGCCCTCAAGGGGTCCTGCCTAAGGCACGAGCATCAGCAGAATTCCGGTTACTTCCTTGCATATTGGGATCTGTAGTTTTGCTTATCCCATCTGAAAGGCAGGACTACAAGCCAGCGACCGTCCAGGAAGTCGCATGACGTGGACATGGGAAATTGTGGGTGCACTGGAGCACATGTGATGCAGCGAGTGGATTAATCGTGCTCCCTGGAGACCCACCCACCCCCCAAATTCCTCCATTAAACATTTTGTGTTGAACCGCAAAACAATAGTTTCATCTTCTCATACGGTTCATGTATCTGCTGGGACGTTAAAGTGTTTAGAACCAAACACGAGAATTAAGCGCTATAGAAGACATATAAATAACCAATTATATATATTATATAACACGCTTAATACTGACGAGGTTTCTAAGTGCGGACCCGGGATTCGAACCTGTGTTGTTCTCCGGCGTCTTGCTTCCAAGACGAGCACGTTGACACTGAGCTATACCCCCCCCCCCCCCTCATCTCCGCGCCATGGGAAAAAAAAATTGTGCTATTGGAGGGGAGTTGGTTCCCGGTTACCAGAATTGACTACAGTTACCAAAATTCCCTGAGACCAAAATTGAGACTTATCAGCAACACCTGAAAAGACTGCCTCCCTGAAGATTATTAGAGACATGAAAGCGCTTGGAGGAGAAGAGCAACTGAACTGCAGCAGGTATACAAAGCTGGGAACTAGAGTGCGCGCCTCACCCTCTCTTTTTTCTACCCACTGAGCTATACTTCCCGAACATGAGCATTTGAACTTGCTAGTCGTGTCTGGGAGGCAGCCTCTGGAGATCGACTTTAGCTCAGCTTTCGATCCGGTTAACCGCAGGGAATTGTGGGAGAAACTGGAGAAGCAGGGCATAGATCCCTGCCGGTTACATTTCATGAAACAACTTCACCATAAAACAACCGTGAAGGTTCGATTATCGAGACAAACAGGGGCCAAAAGCAAGGTTGTGTTTTGGCCCCCCTATCATACAACCTCTACACGACCGGCTTGGATAAGGCTGTGAAGGCAGCCCACGACCATCCTCTGTAATATGGGCAAGAAGAAGTAAACACACTTGCATAGTTACTCAATCACGAGAACTGTTCCCAAAGTACGCAGAGCTTGTGCCGGTGGTACCAGCTTCCCTACTATGGCTGCCACCCACTGGAACGTCCTCCTGCCACGTATCGGGCGATTAGACTCTCGTGCAGCCTTTTGCAAGGCCATCAAAGCCAGGCTCTTCATGTGACCTTGCACGTTTTTATCTGCAACTAAGTAACCTGTAGCGCATCCTCTGTATATGTAACCATGTATCCTTCTCAAGACTACTTTTGCTGGGCGGCTTTCTTGTAAGCCTGAATTAAGCCTTCTTACGCTCCGTTTACAGCGCCTCGATGCCCGTGGGCTGCAGTGCACTCTACAAAGTAAAAAAATAAATAAATACGCAGATGACATGGTCATTCTTGATAGAACACCCATTGGCCTACAGCATTGTTATATGCAGAGGAAAACGGCCTTAGGATAAACTTGGCTAAAACAAGGATAATGGTATTCGGTAGGAAAATACAGGGGTGAAGTTTAACTGGTACCTGGGGCTACAGGTAAGGGCATCCTGACCCATACGTATGTATACGATACCATAAAGCCGAAGGTGTGGGGTAAGTGTCTGGCCATCAAGAAGGCGATTGGTATGTGTGGGGAGGGGACACTCTCTGGAGGCAAAACTAATTGCTTACAAAACTGCAATCGCACCAGGGATCCTGTACACTTTGGAGACCTTTCCTAGGGGAGCAAGCAATTGGCTCCCAAAAATGGAGGGTACCATTTTGAGGTCCCTGTTGGGTTTACCTGGCACCGTACCTGTGGAGATGATCAGATTAGAACTAGGTCTCCAATCGCTGGTTTCAACCTGGACGGTGGCAGCCTGTAAACTATGGGTCAACCTAAGATTTGGTGGAGACAGGTACCGATCGCTACTGCACTCTAGCGAGGCACATGCAAAACGACACTCCCGCAGCGTATGATTTAAGGAACTGGAGAGCATGGCACGAGCCGATTGCCTCGAGGTATCTCGGTCATGCGGCTCCGAGTAGGAGGTCCCCATTTTTGGGCAAACCTGATGTTGTGAGTAGGAAGCACGATAGGATCCGGACTCTTGCGACCCTAGAGGCAAGCCGTAAATATGTGTCTTATGCCCAACAAGGGGGTCCAGGGGTTCTCCCAGGGCCCAAGGCACTATTTAATGAATTGGTGTCTTCCCGTTTCGATTTATTTTGCTCGACAGTTGCGCCTGGACATTTTGCCAGTATTCAGCGTTAGGGGAGCCTGGCAGGCCATGCCGTTTCAGCAGCGCCATTGCCGGATGTGTGAGCGGCAAATTGAAACTACAAGACACATCTTGACGTCCTGTCCAAATTTGAGCGGCAACTATGAGAAAGCATATGACAGGTTCAGGTCGCGCGAGAGCGGCCAATTCTGGAGTATGCTCTTTGCAGCCGAGTCATATTTGATGGTCTCTGTAGCGCATCATGTCTGGCTCAGGGCAAAAATGATGCTGGAATGAAAGGGCTGATCCACCTAGGACTAAGCCCCCTAATGCCATACACCCCCCCCCCCCTCAAGTCTCGGGAGGATAGCTCAGGGGCAATACGCTCGCCTTGGAAGCAAGACGACGCAGAGCAACGCAGGTTCAATCCCCGGGTCCGCACTTAGAAACCTCTGGGTATTAAGCGCGTTAAAAATAACCAATTACAATTAAATCGAGATGACGAACTAATACTGTCCTATGGATTGTACTAAGTTTTTAACAGAACAAATGGGAAAAGTTATTTTATCTGCTCAAGGAGTTTTAATGCATTTCCTTGTAACGCACTGAGTAACGGTGCTGTACATTGATTCTACAGGCATTTCACAACTGGAAATGGATGAAGTGGAAATTGACTTGTAAATGACATTTTAGATAGACAGTGTAAACATGCACACGAATAAATAAATAAATAGATATATGGACATTTCCTTTCCAAAGACTAAGGACAGAAGGGCATTATTTTGATGGCGTTAAGGTTTGTTTTTCACGCTTCATAACGTCGTGAATTTGACTTCATATTAGACCCATGTCAGGTGGGGGCTGTGTTGCCATACACCCCCCTCAAGTCAAAACGGCCTCTATCACCAGATTTCAAACAACATAAAATGGGAGTAAGGAAAATCTCGGATTCTGGTACTTGCAGTTGAGTTCTCCAAACTCCAGGCCTCTGAGCTTAGCCTACTTACTATTTCAGACTGCTTGAATCGTCCTTTGTGAATTATGAGATTTGTCAGCCAATCTTGGAAATGCTTTTTTTTTAAGCTCACAGCGCAATGCATTCTGGAACATGAAGTTCTGCATTGCTCATTGGAATTCGCTACAACTACCAGGTTGAAAAATCAGTGCGGGTTCAACAGAGCACACCTGCTCTTTGACCCCAAAAGATATTCCTCCCAATTCTGTACATTTCCCGCTCAAAAGCAGTGGAAAAAGCAAAAGAATCTGAAACTGAAACCCCCCCCCCCCCACGCCCCCCCAGACTTGAGAATGGAGGGTGAACACTTTAAAGGAAGATGCCAGCAAACGTGTGCTCTGACAGGAACCCAGACTCCTAAAAACACTCAAACCCACCCATCCACCCACTGCTAGCACTGCTCCAGGGTGAAGTACTGGGAAAGTGCACTCATGAGTCTGCTGCAGCCATCCGGGTTCCCTCTTCAGTGGGATGATGCATTAAATAGGTGAATAAAGGTCAATTAGCCCCAAAAATGTTCCCTAAAATGTGTGCAGGTGTGGAGCCATTTTTGAAAAATGACGATAAGAAGTAATAATTATTATTACTATGACCCTGATAAGTCATCTGGCACGCCCCCATTAGCCAATGTCTGGGCCTTATAAGCTGGTTGGCTCAGAGAACCGATAATGGCCCAGGAAATTGGCCAATGACAGGAGGGGCTGCGTGAGTCCCCCGGTCACCGGCACAGGTTGGGCTCCCCCGAGCGGTGTTCGCTCTCTTTGCTGGAGCGCTGCGCTGTCATCCCTGCCACTCATCTGCATACCCACACCGCACCGATGCCGCACCGGGCAGATGTGGGCCAGGCATTACAAATCCCCGCCAGACACTGCTCCTGACCTCGGGTGATGGCTGCTGGTGCGGCCCTGCCTCTCTTCCAAACCACCCCTCGATGCCATTCCATTGCTTTGGCGGGCGGCACCCGGCAGACGCGGCCCTGCCTCTCCAGGGACATCATTTCAACAAAAAGCCCGGGGTAGCGGAAGTGACATCACATGCCCTTGACCTCTGATGACATCACAGGAAGTGATGTCATTTGACCCCACCCCAAAGTGACATCATGGGAAGTGATGGAACACGACCTTTCACCCCTCGACAAAACAGGAAACGGCATCACATAGCATTGTTTCTGAGTACACTACGAATAATATGGTTACGATATCACTGTGAAGAGATATACATTTCATACAAGAACGGATCACCATATGCATCGTTAATATCAGAGTGTATAGGCCCATACTACCAACTTACTGTCAATGCAAACAGATGTCAAAAGCCCAACGATAATGATGTGTTATTATATAGGACTTACGCTTAAGCGCTTCATATAGAACAAATATACATACAATATCACCCAAGCTGTGTTGGTACTCATTGATCAACCTCAGCAGGATGAAAGGCTGAGTTGACCTTGCCGGGAGTCGAGCCTGCAACCTGCAGATCACACACACATTACAGCAGCTAGCGCTCAACCCACTCAGCTATTTTACCAGCTAGAGCTACCAGAAAACCAGCCACTCCAGAAACAAAGAGCCACATGCTTCTGGCCGCAGCCCAGGAGCCTCAATGGAAAAAGGAAATTTTAAAAAATGTGATTTTTTTTGTTTTTGTGTTTGAGGTAGCAAGGGAGTCCATAGGGGTAGCGAGGGATACCTCAGGGCTCACAGTTGCGTCCATGCGCCCCTCCCTCTCAGCACATGCTCACTGGGATCTAACCAGTTCCCAGCCACCACACCCGGCAGATTCCCTTCCTTTTTATCCCCCACACCATCCGGGCAGATCACATTAGCTTGATAGACTCCACCCTCGGGCCGTACTGGGAGTTACGGGCCTGTAAACCTTGTTAAACGCCCTCGCTGCGCTCAGGTCTTTAAGAACTCTTGGTGTTGCCCCCGGGCAGGGTCTGTGCAGCTTAATCATCATTGTTGCCCCGTGGATGAGCACAGGGTACTGTTTACCGAGTACTGCTGGTTTACGTGGGGCCAAGCCGTCGACGTGTTCTCTTCCTTTCTCTGCCCCCTTTTCCTTGGCACCACAGGACTCTCTCCACACACTCCCAGGAAGCCAGAGCCGTGAGTCAGAGCGGCGGTCTTGGGTTCAAGCACTGCCTCAGAGGGAATGCCTAGGGTGGCTGAACCGTGACTCAGTAACTAGAGTAAGGGGGTGGAGCAACCTGGCACAAGTCCTAAAAAACATTCCACGACAGTGACGTCAAAGTGAAACGTATGTTAAAGTGAAACGTACAGGTTTCACTCGATAGTCCTTCCCAATGGAAGAAAGTGCAGAGGAAAAATACACATGGCGTGTTGAACAACACATGGCCAAGGACTAATGCCAATGGATGCACATACCGATGCACAAACTGTGCTGCTGTTAAAAGATGGCAGCCCAAATGCCGGCTACCAACACTCTGTACAGCGCTCCGCTTCTCCCAAGCTAGGTCCCAAATGCCAGCTACCCACACTCTGTACAGCGCTCTGCTGCTCCCGAGGTAGGTCCCAAACGTCAGCTACCCACACTCTGTACAGCGCTCCGCTGCTCTCAAGCTAGGTCCGCAATGCCAGCTACCCACACTCTGTACAGCGCTCTGCTGCTCCCGAGCTAGGACCCAAATGTCAGCTACCCACACTCTGTACAGCGCTCCGCTTCTCCCAAGCTAGGTCCCAAATGTCAGCTACCCACACTCTGTACAGCGCTCTGCTGCTCCCGAGCTAGGTCCCAACTGCCAGCTACCCACACTCTGTACAGCGCTCTGCTGCTCCCAAGATAGGTCCCAAATGCCAGCTACCCACACTCTGTACAGCGCTCTGCTGCTCCCGAGCTAGGTCCCAAATGTCGGCTACCCACACTCTGTACAGCGCTTTGCTGCTCCCGAGCTAGGTCCCAAATGTCGGCTACCCACACTCTGTACAGCGCTCTGCTGCTCCTGAGCTAGGTCCCAAATGTCAGCTACCCACACTCTGTACAGCACCCCGCTGCTCCCAAGCTAGGTCCCAAATGCCAGCTACCCACACTCTGTACAGCACCCCGCTGCTCCCAAGCTAGGTCCCAAATGCCGGCTTCCCACACTCTGTACAGCGCCCCGCTGCTCTCGATCTAGGTCCCAAATACCGGCTACCCACACTCTGTACAGCGCCCAGCTGCTCCCAAGCTAGGTCCCAAATGCCGGCTACCCACACTCTGTACAGCGCCCCGCTGCTCTCGAGCTAGGTCCCAAATACCGGCTACCCACACTCTGTACAGCGCCCCGCTGCTCCCGAGCTAGGTCCCAAATGCCGGCTACCCAGACTCTGTACAGCACCCGCTGCTCTCAAGCTAGGTCCCAAATACCGGCTACCACACTCTGTACAGCGCCCCGCTGCTCCCAAGCTGGGTCCCAAATGCCGGCTACCCACACTCTGTACAGCACCCGCTGCTCTCGAGCTAGGTCCCAAATACCGGCTACCCACACTCTGTACAGCGCCCAGCTGCTCCCAAGCTAGGTCCCAAATGCCGGCTACCCACACTCTGTACAGCGCTCCGCTTCTCCCAAGCTAGGTCCCAAATGCCGGCTACCCACACTCTGTACAGCACCCCGCTGCTCTCGAGCTAGGTCCCAAATGCCGGCTACCCACACTCTGTACAGCGCTCCGCTTCTCCCAAGCTAGGTCCCAAATGCCGGCTACCCACACTCTGTACAGCACCCGCTGCTCTCGAGCTAGGTCCCAAATACCGGCTACCCACACTCTGTACAGCGCCCCGCTGCTCTCGAGCTAGGTCCCAAATACCGGCTACCCACACTCTGTACAGCGCTCCGCTTCTCCCGAGCTAGGTCCCAAATGCCAGCTACCCACACTCTGTACAGCGCCCCGCTGCTCTCGAGCTAGGTCCCAAATACCGGCTACCTACACTCTGTACAGCGCCCCGCTGCTCCCGAGCTAGGTCCCAAATGCCGGCTACCCAGACTCTGTACAGCACCCGCTGCTCTCAAGCTAGGTCCCAAATACCGGCTACCACACTCTGTACAGCGCCCCGCTGCTCCCAAGCTGGGTCCCAAATGCCGGCTACCCACACTCTGTACAGCACCCGCTGCTCTCGAGCTAGGTCCCAAATACCGGCTACCCACACTCTGTACAGCGCCCAGCTGCTCCCAAGCTAGGTCCCAAATGCCGGCTACCCACACTCTGTACAGCGCTCCGCTTCTCCCAAGCTAGGTCCCAAATGCCGGCTACCCACACTCTGTACAGCACCCCGCTGCTCTCGAGCTAGGTCCCAAATGCCGGCTACCCACACTCTGTACAGCGCTCCGCTTCTCCCAAGCTAGGTCCCAAATGCCGGCTACCCACACTCTGTACAGCACCCGCTGCTCTCGAGCTAGGTCCCAAATACCGGCTACCCACACTCTGTACAGCGCCCCGCTGCTCTCGAGCTAGGTCCCAAATACCGGCTACCCACACTCTGTACAGCACCCGCTGCTCTCGAGCTAGGTCCCAAATGCCGGCTACCCAGACTCTGTACAGCACCCGCTGCTCTCGAGCTAGGTCCCAAATACCGGCTACCCACACTCTGTACAGCGCCCAGCTGCTCCCAAGCTAGGTCCCAAATGCCGGCTACCCACACTCTGTACAGCACCCCGCTGCTCTCGAGCTAGGTCCCAAATGCCGGCTACCCACACTCTGTACAGCACTCCGCTTCTCCCAAGCTAGGTCCCAAATGCCGGCTACCCACATGTACAGCACCCGCTGCTCTCGAGCTAGGTCCCAAATACCGGCTACCCACACTCTGTACAGCGCCCCGCTGCTCTCGAGCTAGGTCCCAAATACCGGCTACCCACACACTGTACAGCACCCGCTGCTCTCGAGCTAGGTCCCAAATGCCGGCTACCCAGACTCTGTACAGCACCCGCTGCTCTCGAGCTAGGTCCCAAATACCGGCTACCCACACTCTGTACAGCGCCCAGCTGCTCCCAAGCTAGGTCCCAAATGCCGGCTACCCACACTCTGTACAGCGCCCAGCTGCTCCCAAGCTAGGTCCCAAATGCCGGCTACCCACACTCTGTACAGCACCCCGCTGCTCTCGAGCTAGGTCCCAAATGCCGGCTACCCACACTCTGTACAGCGCTCCGCTTCTCCCAAGCTAGGTCCCAAATGCCGGCTACCCACACTCTGTACAGCGCCCAGCTGCTCCCAAGCTAGGTCCCAAATGCCGGCTACCCACACTCTGTACAGCGCCCAGCTGCTCCCAAGCTAGGTCCCAAATGCCGGCTACCCACACTCTGTACAGCGCCCCGCTGCTCTCGAGCTAGGTCCCCAATGCCAGCTACCCACCCTCTGTACAGCGCCCCGCTGCTCTCAAGCTAGGTCCCCAATGCCAGCTACCCACACTCTGTACAGCGCTCTGCTGCTCCCAAGCTAGGTCCCAAATGCCGGCTACCCACATGTACAGCACCCGCTGCTCTCGAGCTAGGTCCCAAATACCGGCTACCCACACTCTGTACAGCGCCCCGCTGCTCTCGAGCTAGGTCCCAAATACCGGCTACCCACACTCTGTACAGCACCCGCTGCTCTCGAGCTAGGTCCCAAATGCCGGCTACCCAGACTCTGTACAGCACCCGCTGCTCTCGAGCTAGGTCCCAAATACCGGCTACCCACACTCTGTACAGCGCCCAGCTGCTCCCAAGCTAGGTCCCAAATGCCGGCTACCCACACTCTGTACAGCGCCCAGCTGCTCTCGAGCTAGGTCCCAAATACCGGCTACCCACACTCTGTACAGCACCCAGCTGCTCCCAAGCTAGGTCCCAAATGCCGGCTACCCACACTCTGTACAGCGCCCCGCTGCTCTCGAGCTAGGTCCCCAATGCCAGCTACCCACACTCTGTACAGCGCCCCGCTGCTCTCAAGCTAGGTCCCCAATGCCAGCTACCCACACTCTGTACAGCGCTCTGCTGCTCCCGAGCTAGGTCCCAAATGCCAGCTACCCACACTCTGTACAGCACCCGCTGCTCCCAAGCTAGGTCCCAAATGCCGGCTTCCCACACTCTGTACAGCGCCCCGCTGCTCTCAAGCTAGGTCCCCAATGCCAGCTACCCACACTCTGTACAGCGCTCTGCTGCTCCCGAGCTAGGTCCCAAATGCCAGCTACCCACACTCTGTACAGCACCCGCTGCTCCCAAGCTAGGTCCACGCTTTAAACAATACAAATAAATAAAATAAGCAGATTTGTCTCTCACAAGATTAATGGTAGGTAACCACTCTGAAAAATAACCCAAGAGGGAAGTCGAACAATCCTGGTGAAATGCTAATGAGATACGTCACATGTTTTGGGAACAGACCGTCACTGGTAAGTGCCCCGGCCCTAATCCTGACGACCTTAGTTCGAATCCCGGCTTCAGCACTGGTTGAAGCAGGCCAAACACACTAAACCAGTTTAAAAACACCCAGAGGGCGACAGCGTCTGTCCTCTCAAAAAGGGGAACGCCCACCGTCCACTCGAGTGTTCCCTCGGCTTGAGGGCTGGGGTGGAGTGGGGGGAGCAAGTGCAGCACGCAGGCACGCGCCACGCCAGGAACGGGGCGGAAGGTCCAGCAAATTCGCTCTGGAATATTGTCAAGTTAATCCATACAGATCGGATAGGAAGCCCAGGTTTTCATGAGCATTTTACGTGCACTGAGCCCAGTCTGTGCATTTGCCAATTCACATTTCTGCAGCAAGGAAGGAAGCCTGGCATGGCTCAGGAGCGGTCCCTTCTTTCCTGAAAGTAAAGCCAGGGTCACACAGTCTCAATGCACTACACAAAGGAACATGGTGTGCTGCAGTGTGATCTGTGTTTGGCGGAGGGCGAGAGGGGGCGGTGCCATCCTGCCATCCCGATTTGCGGTGAGAAAGTGACCTGCTGGCCGAAGCCTGGGCAGATATCCCCTCGAGGCATTAGGGGGCAGTGCTAAACGCAGGACACCAGTCCCCTGACCCGAGTTCGTCGCCTCCGGCTCCGCCTGTGGTCTCTTTCCAACATAGTAACGACTAGTACACACCTCTATGGCGGCTGCTCCGCGCAGTAGGAACTGGGGAGCCGAGTCTTCCCGCTGCCGTACCGTTCCTCAAGGAGAAGAGAGGCTGTTGATGGGCCATTCCGACTTGGCCAAATCCCCCAACGAACTGTGTTCCAACATTCCGGAGGATATGGACAAGGTCATGATGGCAATGGATATTCAAGACTACTGCCAATATGTCCCCAGAAATACCCTCGAAAGCGCTGATGGCTGCCTCCAATAGATTACGTGTAGACAATTTGGGATCAACTACGTTACAACCTACACCAGTTGAGCAGGGGACCGGGAGGATCAAAGACTTACTTGAAGGGGGGTGGATAGGGAGGTCCAGCATAGCGACCCCTCCCCGTTCCGGGACATTTCAGTAATTCTAGACGAGTCGTTCCTTAGACTTTGTAAAGATACACAGCTCTCCCACCTCAACCGGGGAGTCCCAATTCTGTTCAAAGATACAAAAGGAGGTTCAACATTCTCACCCACAGGCCAAGAAACAACTAAGGCATCTCTGCACACAAATTGATTGAATGTTCAAAATACTGATTTATTAATTTATTTATTTATTTTTACACTGAGAAACATTCAAACTGAGGAGACAATCAGAGGTACTTCCAAGGGTTGACGCCTTGGGACTGTCCGATATCTGAACTGCACCTGGTGCTAGAGTCACTCTATGACAATATAAAAGCCATTGGGGCTCATTACAAGTATGCCGGTCCGGAAACAACGGCGCCGGTAAGCTTACCGGCATCGTCGTTTCTGGACTGGCATACTACAGGTCTGCCTGCCAGAGCCAGCGTGCCAGACAGGTCTGACCCTGCCAGGGGCACAACGGCCACGGTAGGCAGACCATCACGGAAGCACCAGAACCGTTAGTTAATAACTAGGTTACATCAATATTATCTAAGAATTGCCTTCTCCAAGAGACAAAAACGAAAAAGTATGAATCTTTTAAAATCTAGCCCTTTCAGCCGAGGAGTATCCTATGGGTAAACGCCATAAGAACTACCTCAAATCGATTAAATATGATTTGTATTTGCATGATAACCATTCCATTGTGAAACACCTGGTGGAAAACAACTCTCAGCAGGGTTGGGCCTGTTTGAATCACGAGTTTGGAGGGGTAAGATTACGTTTGGACTGTTCTATTCCAGAGTGCGATTGGGTGCGGTTCATTAAACACAAATGGCTATCTACCTCATGAGTTCTGTACTCTGCAGAGCCCCACTGAGGGACCCATAGAGAGAGGACTCCGTTGCTGGTTAGAGGAAGCTCCGATTTGGGCGATTGATAAATTGAAGCCGTCCAGGGTGCCTGGCCCAGATGAACTTCCTCCCTTTGTGTTGAAGCAGGCCTCTTCTCGGTGGGCGAGACTGCTGAAACCTTGCTTCGACTACATCTTCAAGACGCACAGTATTCCGCCCACTTGGTCTCAATCTATTGTTATTCCGATTTACAAAAAGGAGCCCAGAGACAATCCGTCCAACTATCGACCCATCACACTCATTAGCACGTTTTTTGAAATACTCCTTTTAAGGGATCTTAAGCAGGTTATGCGACAGTTGGATATTCTGTCACGTTTCCAGGTTGGCTTTCGACAGAACATGGGTACCCCTCTCAATGCTAGTATACTGGCACACTGATCACAGGCGACAAGGCGGGCTGCAGATCTTTATACATGGCCTCAGTGAATATGCCCTGTACCTCTGACCGCGTTGTGGGGTCTGTCGCATGGACTAAGATGCTTAACTTTAGGGTTCCTTTAAGATTGGTTCAGTTGATTGCCTTACTCCACACCAATGCTTCCCTTAAGATTTGACTTACTAGGGAAGGTTCTATCAGTAGAATCCCTGGATCTATGGGATTAAGGCAGGGTTGTATCCTAGACCCCACCCTCATTAACCTATCCTATATGTGTGAGCGATATTGAGCACCTCTGCGAGGGAAATAACATGATTCTGGTTAGGTTGGGTCACTTGAGAATACATCGGCTCGCACTTGCAGAGGACCTAATTGTCTTTGACAGGACCCTGTGGGGGTACAACAGAAGCTGAACTTGTTCGATCAATCTGCAGCTAACAACAACTTGAAGATGAATGGCCCAAAATCAAAAAGGTGGTCATATTTGCAAATGCGGCTAAACCTAAAACAATGTGGTGGTCCATTGGAAAAGAGAATAGAACAGGCACCAGCATTAAGATATTTTGGATACAATCTAACGGATACAGTCTCCATGGCAATGTGGGGAGATTCCTTAAGAAATACACTTTTGCCTTACATTTGCCAGATGAAATATATTTTGTCCAAACTATGCACATTTTCAATCCTACCAGCCTTGAAGTTTTACCTGGGGAAAGTAGAGCCAATTTTACTATACGGCCTGGATCTAGCGTTGGCGGATTTAGGTGAATATTTGAATATCGTCAGGGTTTATTATGGAAAAGGCTTTTGGTGTTGGCCCTCTCGGTGCCCAATTTCGTTATTCGACATTAACTAGCTTTGGTTTCATTAAAATCACAATACTTGTGGAGACAGCAGATTCATTTTTCTAAAATAGTGATGCCTCCGGACAATTCTTCATATACTGATTTGTATAAAATCATGAGTGAACAGTCCTTTCATTCTATAAACTATTTTAGAATCAAAATGCAAGCTCTATTGGTGTGTATTGGTTAATCTGAAGAGGAATTAATTCAACGTCTGGGTAAGACCAAATTGAAATCGTTCAGGTATAACTGGACGCGGACCCTTGAATCACTGCATTCTTATTCTTCATACAATATGCGAAATGTACCCTTAAAAGAGATAATCTTCTGCCCTATCTGGGCCGTTTCCCCTGCAATAAACTACGCACTTTATATATGCGATTTAGACTTAACCAACTTCACACTAGAGAAAGGATGAGGTGTTCAAAATCAATTGACTCAGAGTTGAACGTCGTGGCGTGTCGCTTCTGCAGGCCTGGGGATTCGCTGGAGACGTTACGCCACTGGGTCACTGCAATTGATTCAGAGTTGAAAGTCGTGGCGTATTGCTTCTGCAGGACTGGGGACTCGCTGGAGACGTTACGCCACTGGGTCATTGACTGTCCGTCTCTTTCTCCTAACAGGCAAAGAATATTTGAGAAAGTTGGGCTATGTTGTGGTATGGATTTTTCTATAAACGTATTCTGGACCAGGCTTATGTGGGGACAGAATGTTTCATTAGTTAGCTTTATGTCGCTTTTTAATTGAAATATTAATCGGAATATAATTAATTAACTGTGTTTTGCTTTTTTGTACAAATAGGTGTAAAACTTGCGTTTTCAAAACTACACTTTTTCATGTAGGTTTGTGTAAGGTTTACTTCAAACCAATTCACAAACTTTTTAAAAAAAAACAATGGAAAATTAAGTTGAAATTGACATTTCTTTCTAGGCCCGTCCCTCTTTCCACCTGGAAGTGCGTTAGAGGGAGGAGCCTATACCGAAACGCCAGTCATATCATCTTTTACTGTGACCACAGATCAATCTAATTTTGTTACTTTTTGAAAGTTGATGCACATTGTGAAAAGATCCTTCTAAAATGTCTTTTCGCAGTTCCCCACAGCAGTACATTTATCAGCTCATTTTTAGACAAATCTACAAATTAACAGCTGGTCCAATGATAATCTCCAAGACATGTTTCGCCTGAAAATATTGATTGAAAAAACCCACACATGGGCATGTGGGGAAAAAACGAATCCTAGAATGTCGAACAAGGGTAGCGGCAGTAATGGGGGTGTCCCTCGCTCCCCTTGTTCAGCATTTTGGGGATTACAGGGGTGTCCCCTGCTTCCATAACAAGAAAAGCGGGAGGCGGGGGAAGGAAATCAAGCGGAAAAGGAAAAGCACCCTGCGGCGGAGGGTCCGCCCCACAACTGGGAGAGGGAACTGACGCCGCAGGGAAACGGATGCGCGAAAGTAAAAAAGTTACGCGCGGGGGAATGCGGGCAAGGGTAATCAATGTGAATAATGCGCACCGCCGTTTCCAAAGTCGGAATTTTCTGATTCATTTGGCGCCGCAGTAACGACGTAGATACCTCCAAGGTGCTACCCATGATTACTTCAATGTTTTGAACGACGCATGAAGCTAGTGTTAGAGAAGCATAGTTGCCAACCCTACAGATTGAGGCAGTAGGCTACTGCTTTTTAAGCAGCCCTACCGCCTGCAGATTTGGGTGACAGATCCTACTGCTTTCTACAGTGGCAGGTAATGTATGTGACTCTAAGGCAGGCTGGACAACAAAGCATGCAACACATTAATTAGTCTGTCTGTGCAGTGGGCTGGAAGGTGATCACTTAGATTGGGCTCAGACCAATCCACTGACCTGACAGCTGCGTGACTCTGTCCTGCACTCTGGCCAGGACAACTCTTAGGTGAACCACCAGCGAAGGCAAGTGGCAGAGCGTAACACAATCAATCACACAGCATCTGCTTATCAGACTGAGAGGGGTATCAGTCTCCAGGTCATTCAGTGTTCAACTTGCAGTGCGGAAATACATATGTACGGCCCAGGCTGCTGCGACAGAGCAGTGGCAAATGTTACCTACCAGCTCTGTGCGATTACCTTCTGTGAAGATAGGTCATTGAATTTGGTGTTAACTTACCATTCAGAATTATACATTTTTAACATCTTTCCATGTTGTGCCGGTTGATGGGTTGAGTATTTTAGAATGCTTCAAGCGTGCCAACAATGCATGTTTTGTGTTTTCCCGTGATGTCATTGTTATGCAAATTTTTATATTTGAAACTTTAAAAAAAATCCTACATCTTTTTGGTCACAGAATGTTGGCAAGTATGGCGAAGGCGTGGATACATGGGCAACCTTGGCATGGAAAGACCTACTTAGGAAGTGTTCGACCTCTCAGTAAGTTACGCACTTTCAAGGACATCCGTGCAACCTGCAGTCAGAGAGGTTCAAACCCTGCAAGGGCCGACTCCCCCCCTTCATCCTTCCGAGGTTCATAGATGGAGTACTGTTAAATGCAGCACACCTACGAGTGCAGCCCTAGAAGCAGGAGGCACCGGAAGTGTCGACTGTCACACATGGAGATCTTAGTACAGTGCACATAACAGACTTCTAGAAATCGGAGTTTCCCATAAGACACGGACAGGATACTTAGGATCATGACATGTTTGTACGGGTTTACTTAGAATAGCCAATGAAAGCGGGTGCCCCCCACCACCCCATACCTGTACCTGGCACGGTTCGTTTGTTTGCGCGTTGAACTTGCCCCTCCAGCCCGATGCACCCACCAGGTGCGGCACACACTCCTCTGCTGCGGAGTCACAGTTCAGCCACCCAAGGAATGCCCTGAGAGGCCGTGCTTGAACCCAGCATCACTGCACTGAGTCACTGCTCTGGCTTCCTGGGAATGTGTGGAGAGAGTCCTGCGGTGCCAAGGAAAACAGGGGCAGAGAAGGGAAGAACATGTAGCACGCTTGGACCTACATAAGGCAACAGTACTCCATGAACAAGACCCTGGGGGCAAGCAAATTCCGTATCAAGCACAAACGATGCTTATCCGCAGGGTAAGCATGGTCACGTGACGGATTGCTATCTGCAAGGGTGTGAAAGCCCCGGCTTTTTAAGATAATTCTGTTTCTGAAAGGGAGGCTTGCTGATCAGACCCTACCCCTGCTCTTCAGTGGCACAGGGCAGTTTCAATGTCACACGCACACTGCCAACATCTGCTGTGACTCAAAGTCACTGTGTCTGTGTCTGTGTCTGTGTCTGTGTCTGTGTCTGTGTCTGTGTCTGTGTCTGTGTCTGTCTCTGTCTCTGTCTGTCTCTGTCTGTCTCTGTCTGTCTCTGTCTGTCTCTGTCTGTCTCTGTCTGTCTCTGTCTGTCTCTGTCTGTCTCTGTCTGTCTGTGTCTGTCTGTGTCTGTCTCTGTCTGTCTGTCTGTGTCTGTCTGTCTGTGTCTGTCTGTCTGTGTCTGTCTGTCTGTCTGTGTCTCTCTCACACACACACACACACACACACACACACACACACACGCTTCCTTACAAGTTTGGTGGCAGGCTGATCGCGAAGCCACATCTGGTTGTGGTATGGTGAGGGATAACAATATACAATTATTTAAGTCACACCAATTTTCTATCATTCAAGTGTCAACCCGGTGAGCCCAGGTCAGTGATGTCACAACCATGTATGTTCATGGCTGGTCCGGCTCGCTTTACTGCTCACAGTGAGACAATAGCCAGGATGCTGCCTTTCTTTGATTCCCCGAGAAGAATGGTAACACCTCTCCTCGGGCACAAAAGCTCTCACAAGGTGATCTCCTGGGAACCCTGCTTCAAAGGGGCACCCACATAATGAAGAACAGCCTCTCACCAAGGTGCTGCACAAAGGAGAGGCTTTGAAGTCCTCAGACAAGGTATAAAAGTAGCCAGGTGGGGGGAAGTTAGACCAAATGATGGGGTCCACCATCTTTCTTTTTTTTCTGTTGAGACCCTCTCCCTTCCTGTCCCCTAATTTGTTCCAGGAATTGAACCTGGTAACAGCAGGTCTACTTTTGTCCAATCCCCAGTGACCGGTTGCCTTTATACGAAATGGCTCTCCCACTCCTATTTGGATTCCTCTTTGGACTTTCAAGAAGAGAAGAAGAATACATAGGACCTCCATTTGGGATTGAAGTGTTTTCCAGAGTCCTCCAACAGTGAGGTGAAGATAGAAGGCACCCAACCATCCCCAGTGAGCAGTGGGGGTGGAAGCGGTTTGGACCAAGATCTGCCCCTCTACCAGTGGCACTGGAACCAGGATCTTCACTGGAGGTGAAGGATCCCTTGTAGGTGCCAGCCAAGGTCTCTGGAAACTCACTGGTAAGAGTGCAGAATAAAATGACTTACCGTGTTCTGGAGCCCATCGATTTGGTCTCCAAGCAACAAGAAAGCCCAAGAGTAACTGGAATTGTTTGCACAGCTTCGAACTGCACTAGAACCGCATTAGACACCCTTCAGACACTGCTCGCTTGCTTCTTCGAACTGGCTCAACTGCTTTGTACTATTGGCGCTCTTCAATGCCCCGACTGGCACACTGGCACACCGCTGTGGATGCCATTGACTCACCGTTGCTTCAAGCAATGTGTTGAAACCAACAGAACCTCGTGTCGACCCGACCACCGATTTGAACAGCTGGAACTTGATCCATTGGCGACATCATCTTGAACCAGCTCAACGGCCGATCCAAACTGGTTGGACCCTTCAAACAACGACTCTAACCGCAAAGTCCCATCTAAACGCCGACTTGCAACCTCTCGAACCTGGTACGGCCACAAGGAAAGTACGAGAAGCTATATTCAATGCTGTCGAACCACCCAAGAACAAGGTACTCTTAAGAGGTCCTTGATAAGCCCCCTTTTTAATCCTTTTTGAACATTGTCACTGCTGTAATTCCTTATCTTAACACCCCTTTTCATGTGCCCAGATTCCCATCCATTACGATCTGCAATGTATTTGTTCTTTCACCAAAGTGTGGGATTCGTGCTTGTGCTTATAGTTATTTGAAGTTTTTTTTACTGTTTTAATTCAAAGTCTATATTTTTGTTGACCGTTTATTGTAAACTTTTATTTTGGACTCTAGTACTAATGTGGTTTGGGGGTGCTACTGTTATCACCTCTCACCCCTCCTGAAGAGTGTAGCCTGCCCTCGGCCCACGTTACCACAAAATGTGAAGGAGTTAGACCCATCGGGCTGCGTCCCCTTTAGGACTGAGGTCACTGCTGGCTTAGTAGTAGTGTGGGGCCGAGTAGATGGTTTAGACACTACTCAAACCTGCACTCCTGCAGAGCAGTAGTCATTTCTTCACAAATCATACAGTACCACCTAATATTACAGCGCCTAGACGTCTGAGCAATCCAGCATGAAGTGCTACATAGAAACACAGTCTTGTTCAGACATCTGGCACCTCTATCCATCTCCTGTGGATTCTACTGCTAAATTTGCTCCCCTCGAAATCACGTGCGTTTTCAGGATCATCGCAAAACTGGAAGAAAGGTTCTCCAACTACAGGCCTCGAGGATCGGAATCCTGACAGGTTTTCAGGACATCCCTCATTAACATTCATGAGGAAAAATGTGCATACATTTATAATCATTGTATGCAAATTTATCTCATGAATATTAATGAGGTATCCTGAAAATCCAGCATGGATCCGGCTTTCGAGGCCTGGAGATGGACAACCATGAAGGGAAGACAGAAAGCGGGAGGCATCGACGGACTCATCTAGACTGGTGGCTGGCGTATTTATTTTGATGAGCTGGGCCAAGTTCACTTAATTGTGGCCGGTTAGCACACAGGTTTCAGCCTTTAAAGAAGCATTGCCAAAACCAGCAGTTTAAGCTATTGTGAAGGCATGAGATGAACATTTGCTAGGCACCAACATACCGGTACTACCTGACCACAAAATGGCAACAGCTGGAAATATGGGGCAAGAACCCAGGTACATGATGTCCGTGCCTGCCAATTGCCGACCTAAAAGCAATCCACAAGATAACACAGTTGGCTTTGGCAATGCTTGGTTTTTAGAGGGCTTCAGAGAAAGGAACAGGTGTCAGGACAGATACATGACTTAGTCATGTAGCCGACTTATTACACCAGGACCTCATTTGCCACTGCAATTAAGCCATTACTCTCAGAATGCTGCTTAGAAAAATAGAAATAACACTAGCAGGCTTATACAGCACAATGTTTGATATTCCTGCTTGTTGGAGCTAGCTCAAAGAGACATCAGGAGGCTGTGCTTTGGGCAGGGAGGGGTGGGTAGTAGATGGACCCTAGAGACTAGCAGGCCGTGGGCAGGGAATGGGTGGGTTTAAACCTTGAATAACACCCAGAGGATGTGCGTCTCTTCTCAAATCCCTTTGCCCTATCTGTACTCCAATGCAGTAGAGTTTCAAAGTGCCACCTAATTGCCAAAACTAAAGGGTATTCTGCATATTCTGGACGTTAAAGGCCCATTATTCTAAATAATACCTCCATCAATAGTTTGGTTGGTGTAAAAATGCAAGAAACATACTCTACTCCCACTATATATGGTAGATGGGTATGGTCAATTCAGTACACATGTCACAGGACCAAATATGCACAAAATAGCACTGGCCTATAGGAGAATGACATTACTATCACATGGAGCAAAACTTCACGCTTTTCAAGAGGCATACAAAACCTAGTCCACGCCCCACGCTCTGGAATGACCCCTCCCCCCCCCGCCCCGAGTGGTGAACCTTCCTACCAGTCTTTCGGGAAAAAACATAAAACCCATCTCTTCAACTCACACTGACTCTTAGCACCGTCTCCCGTCTGTAACTAGCGCCTAGATGCTCATGGGCTTTGCACGCTCCCAACAAATGTACTAATAAATAAATAAATAACAGCTGTATACGGTGAGAAACCCAAGGGCTTTCTCCCATGTAATCACTGGGGATCCTTCATCCAGTTGGTCAGGGAGCGGCCGTCGCTCTTGGATTCCAAACCTGGGGGCGGACAAGCGACGGAGGATCACCTGGATGAAGGAGTGTTGGTGGGCGGGGGGCTTGGGCGAGACATGGTATTTTCCAAAAGTGGAAGGAACACATAATACAACAGAAGCCTTTATGGGATATTCTAAAGCCAAATCTTGGACTTCTGAGAACACATCAAAACCCTATACTGAAAGCAAAACATCAAACAAAAAGGAGAAAAATGACAGTAAAATCTAAAGAACATATCCTTTCTAACAATTATATAAATTCATCTCCCTTTTCCTCCGACTTTCACAGTTACTGTGAAACCCAATACTTTCATTATTTATCATTCTTGCCTAAAGGTAGTGAGAAAGGATACAGGAGAAATAAAATTTTCCCATCACTCTAAAGGTTTTCATAAACATAGAAATATAACACAAAATTATCTTCCCCCTTTTTTAACAATCACAGATCCAACACCTCTAATATCCTGAGAGGAAACTACAATTCCCATCTTCCCTTTGATGGTCCCAATACTGAGACGTGGAAAAAGACTGAAGCTGGGACGATTACCTATGGCAATGTTCTGTGGCTCTGTCCTTCTAAGGAGGCCAGGCATGGTCAGGCACTTAACTAGGATCACAAACACCTGAACCCAGTTAAGAACCAAACTAAATATAAAAAGTGTAACCCAGATTCACAAAGGGAGCATAGAAAGCCAGGAAGGACAAGACGGGTTTGAGAGAAGGCTAGACGGTGACCAGCTGAGCAGAGGCCATCGAGAACCAGGCTTGAGAGGACGGGATGCTGAGACGCTACAAGGCTGCAGGCTAAAGCAGGAGGAAGCGTGGCGACTGAGCCGTGTCTCCAAGAAGCCAAAAGGGTTCAAAGGAAGCTGGCTAATCTCTCCAAACTGTGTGCCAAGAGATTACTCGTTTCACCGGGACAGCGAGGCCAACCCAGTAAGGTCTGAGGGGCAGGTTGGAGAGACCCGAACCTCGGATAAAAGAATTGTGAAGGACGTGTTGAAAGAAAGTACAACCAGTGAGTTCAAAGTGAAGACGCAGCCTGGTTTGTAAAGACGCAAATGATTACTGAGTTGAGACGTGTTGATAGAAAGCCTTCATTGTTTTGAACTGTGATGAAACAAAGTAACAGAGTGGTCCTGTGGAATACTGCATTCTCGAAAGACTCTGAAATGAAAACGTTAAACCAAGTATCGCTGAGGCGAAATGCGAGTTGAATAAAGTTAATGGAAGTGAAAGCCAGCGGGAAAGGCTATGGTGTAAATACTGAGTGAAGCAGGATCCCAAGGGGATCGAACGAAACAGAACTGAACGTTTAAAATGAATTGACAAGCAAGTGAGACTTGTCGTGGTTCTAGAAGGCACGCTTGAGGAAAGACTAATAAAGTAGAAGGAATACGATAACCAGAATGCAACAGTGTCAGAGTGGTCAGGCATGAGAATGAGTAAATCTATGCCGTTTCGAAAGTCTTCAGCATAAAGGGGAAGAGAGCTCAGTGTATCAACATGATAACATGTTATAATGTAAAATACCAAAGAGGCGAAAGTAACGAGTAAAGTGGGTCTAAGCGCTGGTGAGGAAAGCCTGAAAGATCCACCCAGGAACATTGTTACATTAGAGCTTTGTTATGCTAGAGAGCATTGCATCAGGCGAGGGAAGCCTGAGAGAAGTACATGCACTGTGCCGGAAAACTATTGAACTGCCTTTTTGCAAACTGTTTGGAACGAACGGAACCTTTGGGTCTCCCAGTGATATGTTTTTGAGACACCATTATACTTAATCCACTAGCCTACACGTTGTTAAGTTAGAAAGTGAGGGCAAGCATAGGTGTGACACAGTTTTTCATTTTGACAGACATTCTTTCAGACTAGTCTTTCTTCTTTATTTTAATGGTTGAGACTATTCCCATTTAAGAACAGGACAAGTTAGGCGTTCTTCAAACCCCATTTCCATAAAGGTTTTTCAAACGTATATCCTTGTGTCTGTGTCTACTTCTGAGCACCATGCCTTTCTCACAATACCCATGATGCTTTGCTCTGCACTGCAGGTGAACTTCCACTCATGGCTACTAGATGGCACTGTGACATGCAAAGCCTGTTCATGTAAATGGCCTATCATACTCTCCGATGAATAAATCGGCTAAAATGTATGCAAGATGTGTCTTGACCAGGCTCGAGGAGCGGAGAGTGACGTATAGCTTTTTCGGGTGGGCTTTCGACTGTGACTTGTATTGGTGGACCGCTGCTTTAACTTGGACCACCTGGTCTCGAGGCACAAGCTGGGACACGGGGCCACCTATGTGTGGCCTTTCTCAATCTCTCCCAGGCTTTGGACTTGGCAGAAACACTGCAATAAACTGGTCCTTGAATGATGTCCAAGAGCCCCCCCCCACCCTTGATCTAATTATTCTGATCAACAAAGGCGCACATGCCCAGGTTCGTCAGCGATACCAACCGGTTACCCGCCTGGAAACGGGTCAGGCAGGGTTGTCCATGGACTCCACTCCTGTTCACCTATTGCCTCTGGGACGTTGGTCGAGTCTGGACTGGATGGGGGCCTTGATAAGCTCATTAACCCATTAACCTCATTAACCCAACACAAACTACTCTCTGGTCCTCATTGGGCCTCCTCAAAGAGCACACAAACCCTTGAGCAGAGCTGGAAATGGAAACAAATGGAAACAAATTCCTCTGTGATTCCACCCGGAAGCGGTAGGTGTGGGGCGAGTGATGGCGTAGGGGTGGAGTCATGACAAGCAAAAAAGATGTGTAAAAAAAAGAAATCACAGGACTAAAAGATCTATGTTTTATAGAGAGGAATCAAATAATAAACCAACCCGACACTATAAATTGCAAACAGAGTAGGGTTCCATATTCAGTTTCTCCCGATTCTTGCTTTATTTCCCCCCCACCCTAAATGGACGCCCGAGTTACCAGCATGCAAATTAATACTTCACCAACAGAATGGAACATGGCATGGCTTCCTACCTGGATAAATTACCAAATTAGAACCTGAAATGGGCCCCTTTCATCAACTACGTAGACTATCACAATTTGTCGGCTCACGGTTCATAGAAAATATTTCAAAATCACTACATCTTAAGCCACATGACCTTGCAAATACCTAGTTTTACGCCGCTGTCTTCATTCCGCCTGGCGGCAAAGCACGAAGGGCCATCAGATCATGAATAACTCTGCCTGTTTGTTCAGTAAATTCTCATTGTGTAACAAGTCGAGCCGGCCCAGTTCCCCGTTTTCATTCTTTGGTGACCAGAGGTAGGTCTCCAGAAGTTGGGAAGGGTCTTCCCGCGCTGGCTGCTGAGACTGGGATTGTGGCCAGATTTGGCGAGTCAGCATCTGCGTTCCTTCTCCCTGCCTTTATCCTCATCTCAAACTCCTCTTGAATTTTATCCTTGGTTTTCTTTTGCAAAAGAAGTGGGTCTTAAAGTTGTATGCATGGCAGTGAGTCAGTCAAGGATTCCATGGTTCTAAAATATCTCAGTATCAGTGCAGAGAGTGTGCACACAGTTTCCTGGGGAGTGGGAAACCTAGCTTGAAAATCAACAAGACGGTGGTCTAAAATGGAACACACACAATGTATTTGCAGTGGTCCTGTGCACTTTGCGTGTGTAGATTTGCCCGCTGTTGCTGCTTTGAAGCAAGCCTTGGTCAATGGCAGATCCATTGCATCAGCAAACACCCTGGGCTTCACCCCACAAACCCCTAAACAAAGGCAGAGATTCGAGGCACCATTGCTCCAGCAGATTAATAGGGGAACACAGCTGTGCAAATCAAGGTTACCCTTCTTAGGACACGGGCTTTGCACGCTTAGGCCATACTGAAAGTTCTTTTAGACAACTGTCAACAAAGGGAGGGAATTCTGTAAACACCCCATCAAGCCTCACCTACAGCTTGTAGCCTACTGGGTTTCTTTTAGGAGAACATTTTTCTATACTGGTCTTTCAAACACCTTATCCTGAAGGCAAATTCATGGATGAAGTTTGTTATTTGACTGATAGTTGCCGAGCAGCCTCGTTTCGCTGCAGCCCAGCAGCCTCGTACCCCTGCAGCCCAGCAGCCCCGTATCGCAGCAGCCAAGCAGCTTAGTATCGCAGCAGCCAAGCAGCTTAGTATCGCAGCAGCCAAGCAGCTTAGTATCGCTGCAGCCCAGCAGCCCCGTATCGCTGCAGCCCAGCAGCCCCGTATCGCTGCAGCCCAGCAGCCCCGTATCGCTGCAGCCCAGCAGCCCCGTATCGCTGCAGCCCAGCAGCCTCGTACCCCTGCAGCCCAGCAGCCTCGTACCCCTGCAGCCCAGCAGCCTCGTACCCCTGCAGCCCAGCAGCCTCGTATCGCCGCAGCCCAGCAGCCTCGTATCGCCGCAGCCCAGCAGCCTCGTATCGCCGCAGCCCAGCAGCCTCGTATCGCCGCAGCCCAGCAGCTTAGTATCGCCGCAGCCCAGCAGCCTCGTATCACCGTAGCCCAGCAGCCTCGTATCGCCGCAGCCCAGCAGCCTCGTATCGCCGCAGCCCAGCAGCCTCGTATCGCCGCAGCCCAGCAGCCTCGTACCCCTGCAGCCCATCAGCCTCGTACCCCTGCAGCCCAGCAGCTTCGTATCCCTGCAGCCCGGAAAGCCTCGTATCCCTGCAGCCCGGAAAGCCTCGTATCCCTGCAGCCCGGAAAGCCTCGTATCGCTGCAGCCCGGAAAGCCTCGTATCGCTGCAGCCTTGTATCCCTGCAGCCCAGCAGCCTTGTATCGCTGCAGCCCAGCAGCCTTGTATCGCTGCAGCCCAGCAGCCTCGTATCGCTGCAGCCCAGCAGTCTCGTATCGCTGCAGCCCAGCAGTCTCGTATCGCTGCAGCCCAGCAGTCTCGTATCGCTGCAGCCCAGCAGTCTCGTATCGCTGCAGCCTTACTCCCTTTGCCAACGCTCAGGTTCAGACAAAGAGCTGCTCAGTGGACATAGGTGGCCATTGGAGGGCGCGGTCTCATTTCAGTTTGAGCCCCACGAAAATGACCTCTTGCTTGTCCCATCATACCACTGTCCAACCAGATGGTTCAGATCAAGATCCAGGCCTTTAAGCTCCGACACAATACTCTTGGCCATTCCTTTTCCTGTTGCGTCAATCATTGATGTAAGCAAATAGATGTGACCAACTTCTTTTCCAAAGGGCAAAAGGTTGCCTCAAGTTGTCATTAATTGGTTTGTTGAGAAGATTAATCACATGGAAATCCTTCTGCATCCCACCCTAACCAACAGCCCATCTCACACACCAATCCCCACCGAAACACAGGTTACACAATGGAGAACACACCACCTGAAGATATAGGTCTACATTAAAGTTGCCAAAATAGCGCACTTATCCACTACAGAGAACCCAAGAGAACTCTCAACACTCCTTAAACACCACTCCGACAAACACGCAAACAATTTACATTACTACTGTGCAGTTGTTGGCCAGTAATCCAGCCAGCGCGCGCAACTTTGGTGACTGGCAGCAATAGGCGAGGAAATGAATGTTGGCCCTGCTCAGCCGCGTCCCCAATACCAGAAGAGATTAAATGATTTGCTCAGGATCACACACGTTGGTTAAACCGTGAAGCTGAGATTTTCACCCATGCACGTTTCGCCACTCGAACACACAACTTGCAAGCTCCACTTTGCACACATGTAAATGTGGAACTTCAATGCCTACAATAATGTCCCCTCGGCTATGCTTGAGAACTCCATCCAGTCTGGATCTTCCCTGGAATTCTGGGACTTTTAGTTTTCCTCAAATCCAAATGGACACAAAACGCGATTGCAGGGCCTTCTCGCACTTGGCCACGGGAAACTTCAGAGCTCTGACAGTTTACTTCCAAATTACACTGATCTCATATTAAAGCAACATTACAATATGTAGAACCTTACAGAAACAGGTTTAAGGCAAAACACTACTGTGTGGACGCTTCTTTTCTCACACCCTGAATGGAAAACTCCAAGGCCCACAATGCTAAACATCACAAGCCTGAAAGAAAGCCCTGCTTTGTAGATCACTAATGTATGGAATGTCACTTGGATACAGAGGACTTCCGTCGCAAACCTCCCGGATGTTGTCCCCAAGATGTTAAGAGCCTTTGTCTAGCCATATGAAGCGGCCCCTTTTTTGCTGGTCAGACATCATGGCAAACCTTTAAAAGGGAGCTTTATTTTAAGTGAACACCTTCTGTATAAGGCAATGAGCCCTGGGGAGGAGAGGGGGGTGTTCAGATGGGTAAATAAAGGGGTACTGTCAGGGCTTTAAGTTGGGTAAGAAATCGAGGGGGGCCCTCATTTGGGGGCGTGGCTTGTGGGAGGGCGTGGCCTAAAAAGTACGCAAACCGTAGGGTATACACAAAAATATATATATAAATGTTATATATCTGTGTGCGTACCTTACTATGGTGTGTGTACTGTGCAAGCCATCTTTTCTAACATATTTCTACGTTTATAAAAGATGGCTTGCACAGTACACACACCATAGTAAGGACGCACACAGATATATAACATTTATATATATTTGTGTGCATACCCTACGGTTTGCCTAGTTTTCAGGCCATCTTTTTTAAACATTTCAGGTTTATAAAAGATGGCTTTGAAAGTACACAATTCAAGTACACAAAATTGTCAGTCGGCAAAGCTTTATAAAAGATGGCTTGAAATGTGTACTTTCAAAGCCATCTTTTATAAACCTCGAAATATGTCGAGGAATCCCCAGGTTCGCCGAGGGTTAAAGACGCCTCGGCGACCTGGGGAAACAAAGGGACAGTAACAGTAACAAAGGGACCCCTCTTGCGCGAGGGGTCACCAGACACAGTTACTACGACTGACGGAAGTGGCAGCCAGTCACAGCGTCCATGTGGCTGGCTGCTACTTCTGTCAGCTTGCCAGACTTCATTGCAGGCGCATCTCCCGTCGCGGCTGCGGCCGCGACGGGATAATACATCCCGCCAATGTTGCGGTAGGACGGGCGCCCCGGCAGGGCCCCGGCTCATTCCCACCTTTTGGAGACTGCCGGGCCTGGCCCTGGCAGGCCCCGGCCCACTTTAAGCACTGGGTACTGTGATGAGAGAAAATGCCAGCTGCAGGTCAGGAAGGCTCAGCATGTTAAACGCTTGTTGCTGTGATCTACGTTTGATCGGCAGGTCGCAGGTTCGAATCCCGGCAAGGCCAACTCAGCCTTTCATCCTTCCGAGGTCGATAAATGAGTTCTAATTTCCATTGGGTAAGAACAGTAACGTATGTAATAAGTATGTCCTTTGTAAAGCACTTTAGATTAAAGGTCGTGTTTCATCGCTTCCCGGGATGTCACTTTGGGGTGGGGTCAAAAGACATGACTTCCGGTGATGTCGTGAGGCGAGGGGGGGGGGGGCACTTTTATTGGGTGACTCTCATGGGTGTTTACATTGTGAAAGAAGCCGGGCCAGGCCCAGAAGGACATGCAGCGGCATAGCCGCATTCTGCCTGCACCCGCCACTGGGGGGTGGACTGCAATTCGTTTTTTTGCTGGGGCGGCAAAAGCAGGCGCACGCCGCCAAAATGGTTGGATGCCCGTCAGCGTCCTCACTTCTGCGAATCGCATCATCAACACGCGTGTGGGGCGCCATGTGGTGGCACTCCCCCCACCAGCGAACCCAGGATTTCCCAGGCAAAGCCAGCTTACAGAGGCAATATCTACATCTACATGGCCAAGAACGAGTCGCAAGAGTGACTGAATTGCTACTAATACGCAGTGACATCACAAAACAGTGCGAAATCTCGGCGCTTTCACACGGACAGACACTTTCCTTCCAAATCCCAGACGGTTGGTATCAACTCACGCATTCGGCACAACAAAGGAAAGCTTTGAATGACTCACCCCCACTGGCATAGCTCTGTGCAGAGATGCAAGTGTGATATAAGTCATCGGTACGCCGTACCGGTAGTTCGTTTTATTTTTAATTTTTACAGAGCGTACCTTTAGTTCAAAGGCTCAAGAGCCAAATAAGGTAGCCTCTCAGGCCGGACATTCAAGCACTGCCAGTTTCCCAAGTGACGGCGAGGCAGATACACACACACATAGCGCCTGTGGGTCTGCAGGTGGTTAAGGTGAACAACAAGCTTGTGTGCTGTAACAAATATCCCCCCCCCCCGCTATCTGCCCGGCCAACCCACCCCCTCCTTTTTGGATGTAGCCAGAGTAGCACTAGTTCCTTTTTTCCACTTTTCATCACCTACATCTACGTCATTACAGAAGGTGGCCACCCATATAGAATTAGTCTTGGTCCTTGCACTTCTCGGCCACATCCCCTCTGCACAAGTACACCATCAACCCCTGATGTGTTTCAGACTCGTTGGGCATCATCAGGGCCGTGCAGCTTGAATCTCTAGGCACAGTGAGCAAGGGACTCACATCCGGTCATAACTCCCCCTTACGTATGGAGACTCGCATAAGACCTAAAAAAAAGTGTCAAATGGAAACGCACATGTTGTATCGTACTGGTCATTTATATAGCGCCTTTTACCATTATTATAGTCTCAATGCGCTGCGTTCCAGAAAGTAAAACCATACCGCCAAGAAAACAAGTGCCCAGGCTTACACTCTTCCTCACTCACCTTGTTGGGGGAAATGCCTTGCCGACAGACCACCACAAGTCCTCTCTTGACCCCAGGACGTCTGCACGCCTCTGCTTGATGCATCAAGATTGGAGCGCGTTCAGCATATCCCGCCAACTCTGATGGATCTCCATTGACTACCAGCTAACGCGTGCATACTCCTCAAAATCTGCTCCATGGAGATAGCGGGTTCCACGGAGACCTGAGAATTGCGTCCCCTTGAAACAGACTTTTCTGACTCCTCAAAGGACACGCAACCGACCAACGAAAACGAGGACCACCAGATAACCGCAAGCCTCGTCTTCATTAGCGGCCTAGTGCCTTGGTAATGACCAAAAACACAAGAGGAGCATTTTCTGCAGAGTATAGAAAAATAATCAACACATATTAAGAATACAGGTGATCATAGCGGAACTACCAGTCGATCACCCCAATATGTCCAAACTCCAATATGTCTCGGGAGGATAGCTTAGGGGCAACGTGCTCGCCTTGGAAGAAAGACGCCATGAAGCTACACAGGTGCGATCCCCGGGTCCACACTTAGAAACCTCTGGGTATTAAGCGCGTTATAAATAACCTATCATATCAGTTACAGGTGCTTTCTACTGGATCCAGCAGCTGTAGGCAGTATTTTGATCATCTACTGAGCTGCTATGGAGAGAATTCCACTCGATTCCACTTGGGCCTTGGAAATAGTTGTCAGTGACGTCATTTGGGGGATCACCCTGAGCTCTCCCTTGGCAACACAAAAAAAGAAAGAAAATGTGTTGTCCTTTTGTTTTTTTTAAATGGAAGTCTCTGGGCTTGGGTTCCACAAGTCTAGCACTTTGAGCAGTGACCCTAAATAAGAAAGAATAGGAATACCAAATAATGTGTCTTTCTGGAATTCTATAGAATAATTGCTAGACTCATTAAAGGTTTATTTCAGGCACACTTCAGGGGGTGAGTCACTGATTTAGCCTGTTCTTAAACACTTCAAATTCTCAATGCATACAAAAATGTCCAAAAAACATTTAAGGTAGAATAAGCATCCATTCCGGACTATGTATTTTACATTTTGCAGGTTGCAGTTATAACATGTTTTTTTCTGCCGTTGTCTCCATTATGATCATCACAAGACATTCCATCTCAGTGTCCTCGGTCACTTGACAAAATCCTTGTGCCTAAAAGCTTGTGTACAGTGTGTAGAAATGTTTGACCATAACACATAAGGTGGCCCTTGATTTCATTGTGCCACAATGAATGCCTTGTTGTAATGTGTCAATCTTTCCCATCTCCCTGAAATGCTGTTCAGGATGTTTCTTTTACTTGTATGAGGTAATGAGTGCCCAGAGTATGGAATGCCATGTGAATGCATGCACTGCTTTCCCTGCGCTACTCCAAATTCTTTAATACACAATTATAAACCCTCCCAATGGTATGTATTTTGCCAACCTCTGAAGCCTGAAAGGTAGATCCACGTAGGCTTGACCTGCTGTTGAATCTTTAATGGTATCCACTACAGAGTGTACTTTGCTTTCTGACTTTTAGAACATTCAGACATGCCATTGCTCATTTTACTATAGCCGGTAGAACAGCTATAGCTGGTAAGATAGCTCAATGGGTTGAGGGCTTACTGCTGCGATGTGTGTGTGATCTGCAGGTTGCAGGTTTGAATTCCGACAAGGCCAACTCAGCCTTTCATCCTTCTGAGGTTGATAAATGAGTATCAACATGGTTTGGGTGCTATGTTCGATATAAAGCGCTTAAGCGTAAGTGCTATATAATAACACATCATTATCATATGGCCTTGGACCTCTGCTTGCATTCACAGTAATTTGGTAACATGGGTTTATACACACTGATAGTAAAGATACATATGGTGATCCATTCTTGCACGAAATGTATATCACGTTACAGTGATATAACCATATGTTTCCATAGTGTACTTAAGAACAATGCTATGTGATGCCACTATCTATTTTGTCAAGGGGTGAAAGGTCGAGCTCCATCGCTTCCCATGATATCACTTTGGGGTGCGGTCAAATGGCATCACTTCCTTTGATGTCATCAGGGGACAAGGGTCGTGTGAGGTCACTTCCCCTGGAATTTCGGTGAGATGACGTCCCTGTTAGTTGCTGCTGTCTATTATTTTGATATTAATTCAAGTAGACGGATTTCCCTCGTTTTAAAGCTGTTCGAATACAGTCTAAACCCCATGTGCCGCAACTGGATCTAGTACAAACCAATCTCAACTGGTAAAGGATTTCCGCCAAAGATCACAGGTGCCCGTTTCCTTTGTCATTTACTTTTGCAAGAGTTTGAGGTTATTTCTTGCATCTTTGCATCATTGTGTTAATTTTTCTTTGGACTGCTTTCTGGACCTTGCCCTACTCCTGTGCGCCCAAGTCTCAACCACCCCATTTTAGGCCTGTCCACTCTCGCAGAGGACAAACCAAAAACAACAACAACATTTACCCAGTGCACTGTTAATAATAATAATATTAGCAATTAATAGCGTTTGCAGTCTCCAGGCCGTGTCTCCTGAAGGCCAACATTCTGGGGGCCCCACATAGAAAAGATCGCCTTTCTTTATGGCCTGTAGGGGGCGTGGGCTAGAGGAGAGCGAGTGCACCAGAGAGCAGCAGGTGGGTGGGGTGTCAGTCTTGGTATGCATCACTGGCCAGGAGTGCATGCTGACGAAATGTTGAGCTATGCATGATAGACAGCTCAGGAGAATGTTGAGCGAGTGTTGCATGCGAGTGTTCCATTAATGTCAGTTGGAGGCCTGAGCTGGGAGTGAGAGGATGGCCGGTGGGTCTGTCCCTTTGATGTCTACCTGATCCTGCTATGTACATACCTGCAAGTAAGTGGAGTTGTACACATGTGACCATGTAAAATAAAGCCTCCTGGTTTAGCCCGCTTGGCTCCACAGCTGGTCTGTGTACTTGGTCCGAGCCCTACCTCACATCTTAACAGGCTCCCAT
This sequence comes from Ambystoma mexicanum, assembly GCF_040938575.1. Taxonomy (NCBI): domain Eukaryota; kingdom Metazoa; phylum Chordata; class Amphibia; order Caudata; family Ambystomatidae; genus Ambystoma; species Ambystoma mexicanum. The sequence goes on from NC_090928.1 coordinate 1,231,018,217, forward strand.
CCGCAGCATGGCCAGCCTTGCTCTGCTGGACATAGAAAACATTCTTCTGTCTCACGCGGGGGGGTCGGGGGTGGAACCTCGCCATGCACCCTGAACACGCCGTTTCGGTTACCCGCGGGTGAGGCGGGGGCCGTGCCATGCATCCTTATCATGCCAGTTGACGTATAAGCCAGTGTAAAACGTCCTCTCTGCAATCCATGGAGAGTGAAAGGGGAAAGGATGCGCCGGGCTAGCGGAGGAGGTGTGGTGACAGGAGAGTTGGGAGATGTGGAGGGGAGGAAGAAGTGATTGGACTGGCATCTGAAAAAAGATGCAGGCCTTTTCCGGGCAGTCCCCCGGATAAGGGGAGCACCCGGGACACACGGCAGGGTAGCCTGAGGTTACAGGTGTGCCTCTCGGGGAGGGACGGGGAGGTCGGCGAGAAGCATGGTACGCCAACTAATCAGGCTCGCAAGTAGACCTGTGCAATTAATTTAATTGGAAAGAACGAACGTAGGACTCAGTAGGCCTGCCCCTACTTGAAACAGAAAACGACAGGAAGGTGTAAACATCATACCCCTTTGCACTGTGGAAGCCTAGCAGGTCGAGGCAGGGCAGTGCGGCATGCTTAAGGCACGGGCAAGATGCAGCTTAACCTCCTCTACAGGGCTTCAAGTGGTTCAAGGTTTCCTCAAACTGGCACAAGCATGACTAACCAGTGTTCCCAGGTTATTACATAGAAATTCGAAATCAAACATTCTGAGCGCTACAGTCACCAGGCATTGGATAAGCTCCACATATCTGGTGGCACGCTCTCCTCGCGCAGCAAAATCGATCAACAGGCTCGAATCACAACTCGTCTGTAAAGAAGGGACACGCAAACAAGCCTTCTCTTGTCTGCGACCTACATGCTGAAATTCTATCTGATGTCGGCTCAGAATGCCCCCAACAGTCTCCGATTTTGCAAATCTCTCAAAAGTGGCTTTTCCAACAACACCTGATCAAGGACCAATCCTAGTGGACGGACATACAGACAGCAACTCACAGTAGTACGCTCCTGTTAAAAGACGCCTACGCTGGCTACAACCACCCAGTACATTGCTCTGGTGCTCTTGAGCTAGGTCTGCGCTTTAAACAATAACATACAATTAAATAATGGAAGACTCTGGACCCTGGGTCTGCTCTGCAACCCACAGCTTTACAGGGGTGTTTAGGCTACAACTCCCATGATTCCCTCACCATTGACTTTGCAGGCTGGACCTGATGAAATTTGTAGTCCAAAACCCCTGGAAAGACAAGTGTTGAAAACACTGGGTCTACACTAAATATCCTGTGCACAGCACATGTCGCACTGAATAGGTACTAGTTTAGTGAGTCCAAGGTTAGTTAGGTTGGTTTGGAAAGTTTTGTGTCATGTAAGTTGGTGTGATCAAGTCGGTTAACGTCACCTACGGCAACTAGGTGAGGGCAGGATGGGAGAATAGGGACTAGTAAATATGTGACGACTTGGGGCATGAACGGGTTTGGGGCTGGTCTAAAAATCAGGAGCATGTTCGATGAAAAAGATGGAGCGAGCATGCATCTAGAATGAGTGCTTCGGACTTGGGTGGTGTTGGAGAGTCGGTGAGTCTTACATTGATGTGGTCTTTGAATTGGATAGTGGCGATTCCTTTCCCATCAGGGCAGCTCATCTTCTTGTACAATATTAAAGGCAGGGGGCGTGGGGTCGACCGGTGCAGGAATGGGATTTTAGAGAACCAAGTCTCGTTGACCAAAGTATGTCAGTTTCTCTGTCATTGCTAGAGTGGGGTATGAATTCAGACACAGAAAGATATGTACTGAGAGGCCCAGCAAAGCCACTACTGCGAGATTAAAGCTGGCTGATGGACGAGACCCGTTGGAACATGCAGGCCAGCCCAAAACAAGTACTTTCCAACATGAGGCCTAGCAAATGCAAAAAGTGGGCCTCACTGAACATTACCAAAGTGAGAAGGCACCCAGGTGAAGAAAAGTGGGCCTTAGAAGATAATACTGCTGATCGTAACCAACGGATTCCAAAAGACATGTTTTGCTGCATATGCCGACAATGTAAAATGGGGAAATCTACATTTTGACTGAGAAAAACAACCAGCAGCATGATACATGAGACTGCTGCGCATTTAAATGCTGCGCGTTTGGGTAATAAAGGAACTCGGCGTATATGGAAAAACAAAGCCAAGCGACATATTTCATATGTAATAAATGAAACACCTACTTTCCACCATGCGAAGGGACATTATGTAAAATGGAAAAGCCTGCTTTGTTTAAAAGTGGACAGAAATACTTTGGTGAATAACTTGGGAACTGTCCTGTTCTTTCAACGGTCAGATTAAAAGAACCAATGTTACATGGACAGAATTCCAAGATGCAATGTGATGAAAAAAAATCAGATGTGGGGGACGTGCCCAAGGGCAAAGACATATTGGAAAGAAATCCTGAGCCACACACATGCGAGAGATTTTGGGGATACAGCTACCTATGTGCCGAAAGGTGATTCTACTAGGAGTGGTGGCAGAGGGACATATCTGTGTTCCTGACCCCAGACACCTTTGGCTGGTGCATGACAAGAATGCAGGCCTGCTCGGTCACAAGGCTGGCAAAAAGCAAAGAAAAATACAATTTTAGATCAAATTCATGGAGGGGTCGGATATGGAAATACAGGCCTGACCTCTCTCCCCATAAACTGTGCATTAGCGTCAAACAGAGACCTTAGAAGCAGAGGCGTAGCCAGGATTGTCTAACAAGTGGGGCCTGAAGCAAATGTAGTTGGGCTCACTGCAGTGACATTAACACCTGTAAATGCCCACACTGCGCTGCTGAGTATAATTGCTCGCTGGCATTATTGGGAAGAGCGTGGCTTGCTGACTTGGGTTGCCCTGGGCCTGGTGGGGTGGTGCTTTTTGAAAGGGGACCGGTTGCTCCGAGAGTGGATGTCTGGTTTAGGTGGTAGCCCGTTGCTTGCTCCTGTGAGAGCTGGTAGTGTTTTCATGTTCCTCTGCAGACTACGTCATGCCTGGCCTGGCTGCCTTTTCTGACCACACTGCGATGTAGGCATGAGGGGGAACGCATGTGGGAAGGCTACTGAAGCACATTTTGCATGCTAGCAGCTGCCCACTGTGCCACCTTTTTGCCAATGTACGTCTATTGGCCGAGCTAGGCTTTTTCCTACGATATTGGTGGACCCATGTGAGGAGAAAGCAATTGCGTAGTAGTGTGTTACAGGTCTCAGCGAGGCAGCAAATGTAAGTTTTGCCAAGCAGCTCTTACTGTCTACTTCATGTGTGTCGTTGGCAAAGCGGACTGGTTTCTCTGCCTCTAGCCCATAACACCCCCGCCCGCCCCCGCTCAACGCAATGAAGTCATCAAGCGTCCGGTTCAGACCGGCCTATAGGGCAGTGCCACCCGACATGCTAGTGTAGGCCAGCTTATTGCCCAAAGTGGGCCTGTTTGATGAATTACTTACCTGTTCAGCTAGTAATCCTGATCAGTGTCTGACCAAATAGATTATTTATAAATGGCAATTTGCTACACACTCCACCAGAACTCCTCTGGAAGGACAGGCCGGCGTCAAAGGTGAAGCCGAAGGATAAATCCCTGAGCCATTGTTAGACAGGTTGTGGTTTAGTGGGAGGGGGGACGATGAGGACGAATTTGGTCTTGATGATTCCATTGTTGCCCAGCTTTCCAACCCATGGCCCACTCACTACGGAATCCTTCTTACCCAGAAAATGTAACCAGGATAATAGTGGTACACACTTCAGTCACAAAAGTTACAAACCAGAACTGATACAAAAGGCCCTCATTTTGTCCATAATATTTATCCAACAGAACCCCTGCAAAACCAGTTTTGGGTCTTGACGACGAGTCCCCATAGCTCTGCCCATCACCTCCCAACTTGAGACTCTCAAAGCAAACAGCTCCAATCATCCATCCCACAAATAGTACACACCTGAGTGACTCTAAACTAAAAAAAAAGTATTTGTCAGCAAGAGAAGTCAAGTTCACCTTGAAAGAGAAGCAAACCTTGTAGCGAAGCCAAAAGCTGCACTTCCATGACTGCCTCCATCAGGCGCAAACTCTTCAAAAGAACGCGGTGGGTAGTTTACTGCGCAGGAGAACTAGTCAAATTCAATTCATTTTTGTTATCGAATTGTGCCGCAAATATATGCGGGTGGTGGGTAAGGGTAATCAAGGTAGGGGGTGGAAGGAGTGGGATATGCTGGTGTCTCCCCTGCATATATTTGCAATGAAATGGATCACACACAAAAAAACAATCGGCTGAAATTGAATTAGATGAATTCTCCTCGATCCAATCACATGGAACCAAATTAACTCATGGGTCCAAGCTCCTGAACAAGCCCATCCAGCACAGGTTTGCAAGAAATTAGGATTTTTAATTTCTCCAAAAATCGATACCAACAGAAATATACCAGCAATGTTACCCCCGTACACAAGACGGACGCAGCCATACCCTGCCTAGAAAAAACTCCTCACACCAACACCCTGATATCCCCCTCCCCACTAGCAAAGAAGCCTTCACTGGCTACTCAGAAGTTGGCCTCCGCCAGCTTCCACTCCACTCCTCCCATGAGAGGAAGCGCTCAGCTGAGCGCCTACTACTAAAAAAGCCCTAATAACATGCTCAGAACAAAGGCATTACTACAGCAATCCCCGCAGGTGCCTGTCCAGGCGAACTACTCCAAGGAGCAGTAATCGCTCAGCGGAAATAGTTTAGCAAAATTAACAACTTACTCGGCTACCACCAAGTGGGCTCCCCCAAGCAGAGGAACTGACCGCCCTTCTCGTAGTAAGCGACTATAAAGTACACACATGGCACCAGCGCCCGGATCCCACTGGACCATCATTCGAGAGACACATGACCAGGGCACCCTCCTCGGTCACCTCCTCCATGGTGGAACCCATAACACAGCACAGGCATGGTGTGCAATCAGCGCTGGGGAGCCCAAGGGGCAGGCATGATATTTTTATACTGGATATCTATGATAATGTCCAGTAAAAAGATACCAACCCTGTCCCTGGGGCCCCACAATGCCTAACACAATCAACATGATTATGTGTATGCAAGGTGCTGGGGCCCAAGGGGGAAAAGCATGGTATTTTTGACTGGACATCTATGTTAGATGGCCAGTAAAAAAGAAAAACATTCCTGTCCCCTGGGCTCCACAGCGCCTCAGAAGGAGAGCTGATTTTGGCAGGTAGGTAGAGGGATTGTGCAACAAAGGCATTTTAAAAATGCCTTTGTTGTACAACCCTCGTTCCCCTTTCCCTACCCCCCACTCACCAAAATCAGCTGAACTGACCAAAACACACACAGAGAGCAATCACTATCATTCACAGAACCATCCATACACATATATAAATAAAAAATAAATGAACATAACCGTACCTTCTGCAGGGGCCTGCGCTTGGGTGCTCAAACGCCCCACTCTAGGTCCGTATGTGCGAGGAGCACAGGAGCTCCTCCTCGCACATACAGACATGCAGTGCCCCGTGCCCCAGCCAGAATTTCTAATGAGCTGTGCAAGGCTGGCAAAGCAAAACGCCTCCAGCCTTGCATGACTCAGTGAGCATGTGTCGCTAGGGAACTGAACTGTCAAAGGGAAACAGCGTTTCCCTTTGACAGTTCAGCCAGCCCAGGAGCACTCCCTCAGCTGGAAAAAGCAGCTGAGGGACGGCTCAGTGTTTCATTGGGCTTGCTCCTCGGCTCCTCCATAATGGGTGAGGAGGCCACTGGGTTGACGCCCCTTCGCTCATTATGGATTAGCCGCCAGGCTCGGACTGGCCTATAGGGCAATGCCTGTACCACAAATGCTCAATGCTAGGGTGGGCCAGTCAAAATGGGCCCCTTTTTTCGCCAATGTGGGCCACTTTAATGAGTTACTTCCCTATGCAACTAGTCATTTTGACCATTGTTGCTGAATAAATATTCTTTAAATATCACAATTTGTTTATATTTGAACAAAAAAAAATACCCCCTTGGGTACTATTCAAACAGTCTGTCACTAAAGGAATGAATAGCCACTTGCAACTGCGGGCCACTTTTTCATTGGTGCCCAAGACCGTTTTATGACCCAGTCCGAACATGTTTTAATTTCATGCTGGGCTCTCAGCCCCCCCCCCCCCCCCACCTAGCCCCCACCCCCAGGAATGTGGCCACGCCTCACAGTTTGAAGACCTCTGGTTTAAAACAAACTCTGAAACATGATCGAATATACCTACCAGTTTATGGAGGTTTGTCCATCTAAATTTCTCAATTATTCAAAGTGACCAGGCTCATGGATAATCAGACCCGTAGGAGAGTCCACATATGGTGATTCAAGCCTGGTAATGCATGTACCAGCAGTAGCTTTGCAAGTGCAAAATTATTACCGAGTTGTTAATACATACTGGATATTGGTGTTCAACATGGCCCAGTCCGCGTAGCCGAATGTGACTGGGGAGATGGGCTGTGGCGGTACCAAGTCGTCCGAGTAGGCATGGTAACGCTTTTGAGATCAATGCGCGCATAGTGAAAGTCATGGGACTGCCACTGCTCGGGACATACGGTTGCGGTAGTAGCGAGGATGGGTCTGTGGACTAATGCATAGGGCGACCAGATTTTTAGTTTTTTAAACTAGTATAGGTCTTAGAAATAGAAGTAGGACTAAAGCAAATACAAATAACACGCTAGTCCTACTTCTATGTCGCTGGTCTGTTGTGAGGGATTTGTAGGGGGGTGTGCTACAGGTGCACTCCTCTCATTGGAGGAGAGCGCCTGGGAGGGGAAGAGGGCAGAAATGGGGGCATAAAAAGTTTTCACGCACCATTCGCGCAGTAAGAGTTGCGCCGGGACCAGATTTCAAAATCTAGTCCCAGCAAAACCCGGACGGGGTTTACAAAATTAAAAAAAACTGCCCGGGACTGTTAGGGAGAATTCTCATTTATGGCTAATTTCCCTCACCTAGTGAGTCCCCCAGCAGCTTTGCTGGACTTCTGGAGTTTATTTCTTTCACTTGGTAAGAGTGTGAGCTTTTCCCCCACTCTTACCCATGTGTCTTTTACCTGTTTTTATGATTGTGGACTCTGGAGTACACCACTCCAGTAGCCCCCCTTCTTTTGTGTGTTACACAGCACCTTCAGCGCAGTGACACAGTTTTGTCTTTTAGACTTCCCCCAGACTCCATTTCTGGGGCTGACTACAGTCCCCCAGAAAAGGGTAAAGTTGCCATTAACTTTACTTTGACAATTTACCACAGATCCAGTACACCCCATCTTCCATGGAGTACTGGAAGGGGTTACTTTGTATCCCTTTGTATCTGTACCTCCTAGAGCATTGTTTTGCTCTGTTAACATTTAGACTTGGCTGGTGGCAGTGGTATCTACCCTAACTTTTCTACTGCGATTATATTAGATAAACGTGGTATTGTTTTAGGCTATTATATCAGCCTCAAACTTAAACCCGCTTGACCAAATACTTTTTCTTTTGGCTACGGTCGGGTTTATTTGCCATTTCTTTTTGTTAAAGTCCTTCTTGTGTTTTACTTTGCGTGGCAAACCAGGTTTGCCTCCTTTGTTCACCGCTTTTTGGCGGGCTTTCTGTTCAGAAGCCCTCCACCAGGTGTCTGGGTGTCTAGGTGGGCTGAATGTGAGGGAGGGGTGTAGTCACCCCCTGCACAGGGTATCCTAGGAAACCCAAGTCGCACATTGCCATGATTGCCTGAGGTGGTTGTCCGGGCCGGACAACCCCCCCTGCTGTGTGATTGACAGCCAGGCTGTGTGAATGGGGGATTTTCGCATAAAAGGCAGGTCTCTTGGGCTAGAAGTCAGAGAGTCGCCACTGGAACTACAAGGAACCAAAGAGAGGCGGAGAAGAAGTCGGCTGCTGCAACTACCCCATCCCGGTGAATCCCTGCTGCAGTCCTGAGCCATCTACCCTTCGACGACCAGAGAAGATCCAGTCCAGAGTCTTCTTCCCTTGAGCCTGGTGGGGATAACCAGCTCATCTTCCACAGCCAGAGGATCCTCTTCTTGGTCGAAATCGCTGCACACTGCTCTAGTGGTCCGGATAGCCATCTGAAGAGCCTCATGTTTTTAAGGAGCGCACCTTTTATTCATCGTCGCTGTTGCCGGCTTCATCCCTGTGTGGTGCAGACCCCTCCAGATGTCCTCCTTCACATCAAATCTCCAGGAACCGTGGGTCTGTGGGAAACCAACAGGAACAACTGTCAGGGCACCAGCTTCTCCATTGAATAAGGTATTGTGTCCTGCTTGAGGAATTAGGGTGAATCCCTTTTCTTCATCTCCAAGGCTTGCCCTCGTCTTCCCTCCTTCTTATAACTTTTGCTTCCGAACATTGACAATATCAAAGTACTCTTGGCTACGTTGAAACGTGAACTGTCCGACTGTGCGATGGTTATGGTTCGGTAGGGATTGGCTCCTCTGCGGACCGCTGGGCACTCACGAACATCCTTGTGGGATCGCTACAGGTTGCCATGCCGTCTGTGTAACAGTCGGCGCTTTTCGGGTCAGCTGACTCGCCGTGCATGTAGTAAACGTGCTTATAGGCCACGCTCCCTTACGGCTTAAAAGTTGCCATCTTCCGTGGGCTCATTGCTGCTAATTGAGCTTGACTCGCCGCCACGGTTACGTCCGTTTTGCTTACCTACCTGCATTATCCTGTTTGAATTCCTAGTTCCGACCCTTGCCCGTCCTGGATTGATTCCGCTTCTGATTTGGCATTGTTTTCCTCTACGGCACTGACCCGGACCGCTATTGGATTGCCTCTTCTCTCTGCCTGCTTACAGCCGTTGCCTCAGGGAACAACAAGGTACGTCTCCGTTTTGTGTACCCGCTCAACCACCTTTACAGGCCACATGCAGAGCACCTCGGAAGACGTCAGACGCTAAGATAGACTTCCATTCCACATTCTGAGGTGTTTTGTGTATTGATTGTCTGCTAGTTTCACCCATTTGCTATTGCTCCACTTGTTCAAGACCCTCTCCTGCTGAAAGTACTTGGACCTCCCCAGGTAGCCCTAGGTTGCTGAACTCTTGGGACTTTCAGGAAGACTCGTTTTCCACCACTTTAGAAGTGCAATATTGACGCTTTCCAGGGATTGCACCAACCAGGACCTAGTGCGACCCTCGTGCCGCCCGGGGAATCTTCCCTGTACTAACCTTACATGTTTATTATTTTTTCTGTCGTTTGTTACGTGCTGTCTGTTGCTTAGTTATTCTACGAATAGAACCTCATCATTCCTATTCACATCTCATAATTGGGTTTACTTTTCTTTGTAGACGAGTTCCATCCCTGGGGAAATTCCGCTCCTACTCATATCTAGGTATTTTCTCTGCTACTGTTTGAGTTTTATTACTGGTCCTTCTCAACACTGCTAATCCTCTCATTTCTTTGCAGCATTGGGTTTTGGCGGTGTGTTCTCCCCGCTCTTTTATCCAATTGACACCTCTGCCTGTTCAGGTCGAAACAGCAGAGAGGTACATTGTAGAAAAGAGCCCCTCTTTGAGGAAGCCTGAATCTTCGTATTCAGGGGAGCAGGAATATTGGAGGCTGAACATTGATTCCTGTCCTACTATCGTCTCCAAGGTCCTAGAATCCAGCATTCCTGACCTACTACCGGAGCGGTGAATAACAGAGATCCTCGACAACAGCCACCCGGTGTCACTTGACCCTGGCTCCGGCCATTTGACTCTTGAATTCCTGTCTATGAGTGTTCTTCGATTCTGTCTGCCTAACTATAATATTGCCTATGATTTTTGCCTCCAACTCCCTCTGGGTATCTCAGGTGATAAGTGTGTTTTTGCCTCGGTAGCATTTCTTGCCGCGAATACGCGTTTATTTAGTAGACCGAACTGTCAAAAAGTGATTGCAATCGTATTCACGGTAACATGTCTTGTTTCATAATACCGGTCCATTCAAAAACAGGGTACTTACCTTGATTTATACCGTACAAAGTGAATTGGTTAGTTGTAGTATATGTTACATGTGGTTTTGAATTTAATAGAAGTGTTGTGTTTATTGGTTAAAAAAATTAATGTACTTATATTTTTCTACCTGAAACCTTGAGTCAGTGTTTGCTTGAGTCACAGTGATTGTAGTCCTTTGTGTAATCTCTTCTACTGCTCATATACTCTTGAGATAAGCCTGGCTGCTCCGCTACTGATACCAATTTAACATAGTAGTACAGGCTTGTACCAAAGGTAAAACTTGTATTGCCACCTGTAGTGTTAATTGTGTGTAGTGGTCCCTAAGGGCACTGCACAGGATTCGGCCTAACAGGGACGGAGGGGGATTTCCCCAGACTGTCCCGGGAAAACCGGGACGTCTGGTCGCCCTACCAAGCCATAGACTACAGGGGCTTGTGTTGGACCTCATGGTCACAGGTTCGAATCAGCGCAGGTCCACTCAGCCCTTCATAATTCTTCCGAGGTTGATAAAAGTACTACCATTAAGCTGGGTAACAAACACGTTATTAGCGGCAAGATGCCCCTTCGATCATGTCATCACAACAATGCCCGTTTACATGGGCATCATTTTAGGGGGGGGGGGGACAGGGGTGTTTGTGCTCCCCCCCCAATTTATGGCACACCATTTTGTCCCCTTTCATTTGACGTGGGCAACTTTTCTTCAGATGTCATATCCTCCCCCGCTCCCCCAACATTTTCAGCAAAGTGACTCCACTGCCAGCTTAGCCCTACGTGTTTGGAAATATGGACAGCGGCGCAACCATGGCATTGGGGTAACCATAGCTACGCGCGAAGGCTAGTACGTCATCAGGCTTGGTGAAAAGCCACCCGAATGCACCCACATAGCATTAAAAGATCTATTTGTTCACATTTTGTACTGATTGATGTGTGCTTGGTGGTAGATTTGTTGGAGTTGAGCGTTATTCGTGGTCTTTTTCTTCAATGAGCCGAAATGTCTGCAGTAACACACGATTTGTGTACTAATGTAGCTCACGTGTTGGGATCCCACCCACGCGTTATCTTGCTCTCGACAGACACCATTGCCAGACTGAAATGGGAAGCCCACGTGACCAGCGCGAGGTGCAGCCAGCCCAAGGTTGGGTTTCAAGGGACCTGGGTCAGTTTCACTTCTTGGGCAGAGCCCAGCAGCGCAGCCGGCTTTGTTGTGACTGAGACCACGTGGCGATGATGCAAATCGTCCTCATTCGCCTCCCTCCCCCACCCACCCCCTCCCCGCAGGCACAAGCCTTTGACTCAGAGGACCAGGGGGGCTGTAAGCCCAAGAGTCTCTCCTGAGAAATCAATAGCCCCGCGGAAACAGATCCCCGGTTCCAAAGGGTTTCTACTAGATCCAGTTGCTACAGGTCAGTTTCTATAGGTTGCACGGTGTACACACGTGGGAAAACAGAAATGATACTGTACTGGAGAATATATATATATATATATATATATATATATATATATATATATATATATATATATATATATATATACACACACACACACATACACACACACTTTTTTTTTTTAAACAATGGAAACCTACACCAAGAGACACATGGATGGAGCTAAAATGTGGACTGGTGTCAAGAATTGGAGCCAGAAGAAACATTTGTAAGCAGTCAAGTGGAATTATTCCCATCCGGGGGGCCAAGTGAAACCCCACCTGCCTCCTCGGAGAGATGTGAGCAGCGGCAGCCTACCGTCACGTCACAAACTCATCCCACCAGGTCAACAACCCCACCCACCGGTTCATAAGCCGAGAACGATTACATTGGGCGATAGCATACATTATCACAGTGCTTAGAAGCAGAAGGAATGCGCACTGCAGCGACATATAAAGGGAGTTAGTGTCTACCTTCACACAGGACAGTTTCTAGCCAAATCAGAAAGCGCCCCCCGCGCGACAATCCCTCCCCCCCTCAATATGAATAAATAATTGCTATATAAATGAATCTGGTTTCATTACATTGTAATGAAAGTACTGTACAGAAGAATTCCAATGTGAGAAAACAGCTCTTGCTGCCCAACTAAATGGTTTTTCTGTCACCTGCTCTTAGGGAAGGCCTTGCGGGTGTAGCGGTGTAGCCAGCCTGCCGTGCTCTGAGGGCCCACTATCCACTGGCCCTGTGTCGCAGGCGTTCTGATCGTACCACCTCACTTGTATTTCGCAAGGGGCCATAGTAGACTAACCATATGATAGGAACTATTTTCTGATAGAAGGTTATTATTCCAAGATGCACAGTCTGGTATGCTCTCATTGTACTCTTTCAAAATACCTCTCTGAGAGTGGGAAAGGAGACAAACAGCACCAGTGAGGGTTCCTATATGCTTTGCATTAACATTAAATCAAAGACCATTTCAGGGCTATAACAGTGATCAGAGATCAGAGATCTCGACATTTGATAAACAAGTCTGTGATAAAAGGATTGTATGTGTGAATCTCCAAATTCATAACTGTTGCATGGCTTGGTGCTCACATCACGGGTCACAATACTCACCCTAACATTAAAATGTTAGGAACATGAACCATACCTGCTCATCTAGACAGCTTACGTTTTTGGATGCAAGTATAAAATGGCTGCAACATCAGTCACTCAAATCGGTTACAAGGGCCCTTTTGCTATTTGTTTTGAATTTTAGAGCAGGAAGGGCTGGGTCTCAGTGTGGGCATGCCCAGCCCCAAAACAGACAAAAACATCTTTTTGGAATTACATCTACAGACAGGGTTGGATGCCATACAAGAAAGACCCAATAAACAATGCACAGAAAAGTTGCACAGAAATGATTGTACCTTTTTCAAACGTTAGCCTGACCAGTAATAAGCCGATGAAGCGTTTTAAACAAAACCGGTTTCTGATGCATGGTAAAGGGTCCACATTTCCTCAGCCACTACCCCCTCACTATTATGCAGGCGCCCGCAGGCGCCAGGGTTTATTTCTGCAAAAAAAAAGAGCAGGCCCATGCTTTATCTAACAGGGCTGGCATTAGCATCTCTTATTAGTGCTGGCCTGTAGCTAGTGAAAATCATGGCGTGGCAGTGTAGAAAGGGCGTTTGGCCTAGTGGATTTACAATTTGAGGCAACTTCCTTGATTGCTTCATATGTTTAAGTGTGGGGACGGTATGGCATGCTCGTCGGAGTCACATACACAAAACATTCCAGTGTGCTCTTGTATGGACATATAAAACAAAAACAGGTACATGTTCTATTACATACGGCAGCGCCACATAAACTCCATTAACCAACAGGGTAGTGGCGTGTGCAGCGCACAACACATTGCTGCACACATCACTGCATTGACCAGACTCACAGAGATCCATAAACCCTTCATTGTTCTAAAATGTTTGCAACCATCGTTCTCTGGGAAGAAGGTGCCCAGTAAGGCCACGGGAGGAGGGTTGAGTATTTTTGTACGATATGATCCCATAAGTAGGGCGCAGGCCTCCGACCCCCACCAGTCCCATTCCTAAGTTATAGCACATAAATGCCGCAGCTTTAGGACCCCTGAATTCCAAGGCACCGGCCCTCCCCAGACCACGGACTGTAAACCTGTCGGACCCCCGATTGATCAGAAAGCAGGGCTTTCTTGCCTTCACTTCTAGGTCACGTGATTTGTGCTGCGAGGTGCAGGGAGGGATTCAATTATAGACCAGAATGAGGATGGAAGACCTTCGAGAGGTGCCGGCCTGCCTGTGAGCGAGTGAAGTGTGAGAGTTAGCATGACCTCGGCTTCCTCCTGGGCCTCTGTCTGTCTGTACCAGGTGCACTGCTGCATAGATGGGTCGTTTCGTTTGCGAATAGGTTGCTAATTGCTCAGCTTATGACCGATGACGGAGGCAGCATCAGCCATGTCGAAGAAGATGAAGACGGGCTGGGACCAATGGCCTGGCATCCCCTACGGAGCAGGCGGCCTGTCTATAGGGTCTCACCTACCTGCCGCACAGATTTCTACTATATGTAATGATGTCACTGATGATGCTATGTACCTTTATAATGTGCTGGTCATGCAGACTCTACCAGAACGTTCCGCGGCAGCAGAGATTTTTGTTGGCGCTTACCATTTTTGTGTGGAAATAAACTGGTTATCCTTGCAAGTGGTGTATTGGGCCTTTATCCCTAGTGCGTTGTATTTTTTCCGGTGTGATCGCCTTAAGGGGCTTTCCTACACATGGAACACATCAGACAAAAACAGGCATGTGTGCCGTTACATAGAGGAGCACCACAGGCACCATTAACAGAGAGGGTGGCGACTTGAGCAGTGCACAAATCCTCCTGCACATATCACTGCATTGATTTGCCATGGATTACTGTCCACATGGTGGCAGAAAAAGAACCCTGCTTTCCTAACCAAGGTGCCAAGTCACATTGAGGTGCCATTTGGTGTGCACTAGGCAATGGTTGGCTTGTTAAGAACATTAAAAGGCTTTTGATGCTGAACGGATGCAGTTAATCCATGTCCCAAAGCAGCCCCTAGAATACTTAAGCAAGAAAATGACAGTTAACCTTCCCTGGAATGCACCATATTTAACTAAAAAGTAGTATACAAAACAAATGTGCTGGTGTGTCAAATAAAGAGACATGGAAATATAGTTTAAAACCTTTTTTGTGTGAGGCACGTTGATTCTCTTGGAAGAGTGTGTAGATTTGGTCAGAAAACTGATGCTTTGTGCTGGCCTTCCGAATAAAATTGCCCCATGTTCAGTACCATACTGTGTAAAAACAATGGCTCGTTAAATGAGCCATCACTTATAAATTGCCCCCACTTGAAAGGCGGTCAGCACAAAGAGTGAGGGGCACAGGGTTTGTGTGTATCTCCAGAACATCTCAGAGGCTGCGCTCAAAAGGCGTGCGCGGCTTCTCATTCCTCTCCAGGACACCTGTGCGGCACAGATGACCACCAAGCCTTTAGAAAGGCGATCAAAAGGTACCTCCTCCATCTCTCTGTAGCGCCAGATCCACAATGCACCATTCTTGTCTGGCTGTCCTTTGTGAGGAGCACTTGCAACCCCTGGCAACTCCTTTGCGACCCCTGGCACTGCCCTAGCAGCCCCTGGTTCCGGGAACGCGGGGGTAAAAGAGAAACATTTACGTTTGATAGTTCCGACGCTTTGTCTCTCTGCAGCCTCCTACTGGCTCCTAACGGCCAAATGGGACACAACATCATTATTATTATTATAAGGGTATTTATTGAGCACGGAATTAACTTCCGGAAACAACAGGGCGCTTTACAAGTCATAGGGGACGGTGTCCAGTCAAAGGATCGAAAACAAAGGATCGAATTAATGCCCTTTTGTTCGAAACCAAAAGAACCAAAAAAAAAAATCCGAATGCCTTTATATTTATTTATATATTTGTTAATTAAGTATGTATAAAAAACGTTTTTTTTAAAAAAGGAAAACAGGGGGGTTGGGGTTGGGAGGCGAACCCCTCCATAAAAAAAAAAAAAGCATTCGAAACTTTTTTTCCGGCACTTTTGGTGCTGAAAACAAGGCATTTGATCCTTTTGTTTTAGATCCGGTCACCACCAACCATAGGGGACATAGGACAGAGGGAGTGAAGCAAGACGTTGATTGGATTAGCCAAGGTCTTCTGTGTATGGTTTTATTTGCAGTTTTTCCCGTGGAAACCGCTAGTTCCCTTTTTTTCTTTTGGTATGCCACCATCAAAGTTGCCTTTTTGAAAGGTTTTGTTTTGTAACTGAAATTAAGAATTGGTTTGTTTTAGGTATTTTATGCAGCTGTGACATGCTTTGACAAACAGTTCTAGAAGTCTTCATTCGTCTTAGATTGCAACGCTGTGCCTTAATCTACCGTTTAATAAATAGCCTATGTTAACCAGAAACAACAACAAAAAAGTTAAACTCATCACAAACATTGCACAAAGTTGCAAACATTGCATGCCAAAGCATCATACACAATCGCAAATATTGCGGACAACTGCACTGGGCCTCTCCCCAGGATGCCCACAGGCATAGTGACCCGTGTATCTCCAGACATGCGTTAAAAGATTTCACCGCACACCAGGGCGTCATTACCGTACATTTGCACTAATGCAATTTGCGCATGTGCAACGGAATTATCGCTCGGGCAAATTAAGTGCAAAATCAATTGCAGCGTCACTAATGCAACTGGATATTGACAAGGGCCATTTGCAAGAGCGCAAAAAAGAATTGCGATTGTGCAAATGTCCAGTAATGCGGGCCCGGCTGTGCAGTAACATCTTGAAACGCCTGCCTGGGTGCAGGTCTGGAGATGCAGTCGCATCACCTCCCTGAGAAGATAACAGCAGTGTGTTCGGCAGTTCAACAAGGTGTGCATTCCAGGTCAGTCAGTGTGTTGCTCCACAGCCCCATAGGGGGGAGGGGTTATAGACATACAAATCGGTAGGATAGCTCCCTAGGGTAATGTCCACACTGCAGAAACCTTTAAGTAACCTGCCAGACACAGATTTCAATCCCTGGACAGCCGGCTGGAGTTTTCCTGCTTCTGAAGGTCACATAATGCATACTGATGGGTCATACAGCACCATAAAGCCAGAATAACGTGCAGAAGCTGTCCCTCCCCAACTACACCTCCACACTGAACATGAAGTTTACCCCCGTGACCATCAATCTGGATTCAGGGCGTCCAGAGGCACGAAAACGGCTCTCCTGAACACCTGTGAAGTCATGCTCGCCAATCTCGACTCCAACTCGCCCGCTGTTCTCATTCTCCTTGACCGCTCCTCTGCCTTCGACACAGTCAACCATTCCATCCTCATAAAACGACTGATAACCTCGGCTTCACTGACCGGGCACTGGTTGTCCTCTTTCCTCACGAATTGCCCTTCCCAGTTGCAACTGGGCCCTTTCCAGTCCACCACCACACTCTCTACCCGTGGCGTTCCTGAGGGCTCCATCCTATCGCCATGGCTCTTCAGTATTTATCTCGCCCCTTTTGCTCACCCGATCTCCTCCGCCTCTCCTCATTTCCAGTGTTATGCTGAGGACACACAGCTTTCCTTCACACTTCTCTCTACTACCTCATCTTCCTCCTCCTCTCTGATCCCTGACTGTCTGTCCACCATCCAGGCATGGTGTGCAGCTAACGATCTCTGCCTTAATGCCAGTAAGACGGAGATGCTGCTCATTGGGACACCTGCACCCTCCTGTCCTCCGGCCACCCTCTCTGGGCCCTCTACCCCCATCATCCTGTGAGGCCAAAAACCCTGGGGTCATCTTCGACTCTGCTCTCTCCTCCACCCCTCACATCATGGACCTTACCAAGCAGGCCCACTTGCAGCTCTACCTCCTCAGAGGTATTCTCCCTTTCCTCTCCTTCCCCCAGAAGCCCCGCTCTGGTCCTCTCTAGGCTGGACTACTGCAGCAGCCTCTTCCTTAATCTACCTTTTTCTTCTCTCTGCCCCCTTCAGCTTGTCCAGAATAGGACTGCGAGACTTATCCTTGGCCTCAAGCCCAGGGATCGCATCTCTCCAGCCCCGAAATCTCTCCACTGGCTCCCGTGGCTGCAAGGATCAAATTCAAGACCCTCTGCATCATCCAAAAGGCTTTCTGGGGCCTGGGACTACACCATCTCCAACTTTCCCTCCCTAAATACTCCCCTGCTAGAGCCCTCTGCTCCTCTAACTCTCTGCTTGTCAAACGCTTCTCCAAGCAGAGGGTGGGAGGCAGGTCTCTCTCCTCGGCTGGCGCCTCCCTTTGGAACAGCCTCCCTGCTCCTCTCAGACTGGAGCCGGACCTCCTTAAGTTCGGGAAACTGCTCAAAGCTGCTTTTCTCTACCTCTTTCCCTTCCCTGCCCATCACCACGCTGCCGCTGATGCCGCTGATGCCGCGGAGTCTGGTGGCCTGGTCCTCATGAACCCCAAAGGATTCCAGGCCCCCCTGCCCAGTCGATACCAGCACCTCCCCCCACAGCACTGGCGGCTCTACAACCCACCCTTGGGAGTCTCCCGCACTAGCACTTAGTCTGAGGCCTCCTCCTTGGCCCCCCCTTGGCACTTCCCTCCCGGGCCCCCCACCAGAACTTGTACATTCCTTGCCCCCCCGCACCCCCCACCCTCCCTACCTCCTGCACTGCACTTGCACGTCCGAATACCACAAGCCCTAGTAGGAGAACGACTGTATATTTACCGTTTTACCTGTTTTTACTCTCCCCTGTTCCCTTCCCATTTAGCCTCGTAGCGCTTTGAAACACAAGTGTGCTGTATAAGCACCTAACAAATGCTCATTTATATAAATAAAATATAAAATCCAGGTGTCGTCATGAGTCAGAAATGTCAAGGGCATTGGTTTGCATTGTATGGATCGATGGCGTTTACGGATATTTAAGGGTCTGACCCCGGGGATTTCATTAACAAGCCCCTCTGGGGCTATAAGGACGGAGCTCAGAGGGAACCACCTCTCGCTGCGGCTGCGTCAGGACGTCGGGGTATGTTATAGCGCCTGCTGACAGTGCTAAGAGGTTCCGTGTGTCCTCGGTTCAGGCCCGTCCAAGGCCCCCCTTCCCCACCTCCCTGCCCCTTAGAAAGTAGGGCTTTCCAGTGGTGTTGACACCACGGGACAAGGCCTTTTAGCTACTGGGTGCCCAGCAACAACTGCAGGGGGTGGCCAGGGGGGCGTTTGCTTTGCCTGGGCACCGATTTATGCTCCACAGCCATGTAAGCACACATGACCCGAGAGATGGGGGGGGCATTTACACATCTAGCAGGCTTCCTGGCTATCTTGCAAGATCCTTTATTGCTATTTTCAGTTTGGGCTAGAAGGCGGCACTTTAGCACCACCTTTAAGCAGAAACTATTGCATTAGAGCACAGATAAGGGAAAATGGCATATGTGGATGGTCACACGGCTTGCAGGTGTTTGGTTATTTGCCCACCCATGGCCATGCTATTGCCTATGCCGTTTCCACCCAAGTCCTTCCCATGGCTGCCCAAAACACCTCCTCATGGGAACTCTTTGAACTAGCTGTAATCAAGCCTTACCATCAAACTTTGCACTCAAAATACCTGCCAGTGTTTTCTCAAAGCAGTCTTCTGAGAGGTAATGACTTAATTAGAGCTGTAAACACGCTACTGGTGTGATAACAATGTCTTAACCAGGTCCGCCTTCAGCCACTCGATTTATAAGCACTATGCGTGTCCTTCACTGAAACCCTGTAAAAAACAAGCATTGGCAAAGCCAACAGTTTTGACTTGTATAAAATGATTAATCGTTTGCCAGGCACTGCTATTTGATGCCCATTTTGCACCTGCTACCATCAATAGCCAGTTAATACCACTACTGCAATGACTGGCAAGTGTCTTTCCCATGCCTACACAAAAGCCAAAATTATTGTCATTGCCAGTGTTTGTTTTAACTGCAATTTTCATTTTACTTACACGTCCAACCTCTCAATTACAAGGTAAGGCTATTTTCTGAAACATGTAATCACAAGTTGTTATCCATTATTTAAAGTATGTTTATTTTGTGTGGGAATATAACTGCTATTCCCATCATGCTTAATAAGACTGTTGAGACAATAAATGACAGCAGGCGATGTTGCTTGCACACCGATTCCTGCAGCAGGTGCATCAACCAACTGAGCACTCTTACAAATTACATTCAAAAGTAGATATTTTGCTGCTTTAACTATCTTAATATAAGTGAAACTGTAAAGTGGACCGTGGGAAGTAAGAAATGTTGGCTTGTGCATAATTATTTGTTGAAGCCAAGAAATGTTTTACTGGTATCAAGGGTAAAGGCAGTATGACTGGTCTTACATGGCTAGACTGGCCTATATTGGTGCAGCCCATCTTGACAAGTTTTCAGCTTGTGGCACTGTATTTTGCCTGGTCAAGTCAGTGATTGTGGCAGTGCAGTTTGCCTGGCTATGTCACCAGGAGTATGTTCTTAAGTGGGGATAGTGGCATGCACACATTTGGGGAAATCAGCATTCTCCTGCATAGCGTTGAGACTTTGGAACTCGCGCCCAAAGGAAATACGGACAACAGAAGATCTACTAAAATTCCGAAAACATGGCTCTCTAACTCAGCAAGCTAAAGAGGAAATATCAGTGACGGAAAACCTCCAATGCAACAATAAAAACACTGAAAAACATCAAAGGAGGCATGGGACTGTAGGGTTGTAGATACAGCTCCTGGAGCCCGGTAGGCACGGAGGCAGTGCCAGGGCAACTGGTCATGAAGGAGCCTGGCCCCCATAAGGTTCAGAGGGAGGCCAGGTAATCAGTTAGAGCAGGAAAGGGGAGAAAAAGAGGGGAAAGGAGGAGGAAAAGGGGGGGGGGCAAGGTGGTCCAGCTCAAGTCTGAGAGAGGCCGGGAGGCAAAGTGTTAACTGTGCGATCCCACGAGTGACAGGGGATGGGGGATTGCTCACACCCACCTCTCCCCATAACCATTTGCCCCTCAGAAGATAATCGTGAACATTTCGAAAATAACCCAAGAGAAGAGAGTGCACACTTTTTAAACCTAAAAACGCTAAATATGTCCTACAGAGTGCAACCATACCAAGCAATTTCACAAGCCTCCTGATCAGACTTTCTGGTAGTGTTGCTCCTGGCCCCAACAACCTGCGTTTCAATAAAATCTTCTGCGCCTTTAAAAGCAGCCCAGCAGTGCAAATGAAGGTTTCTGGACACAGGAGGACACGTTTTCCTGATCGCAGATCTGAGAAAATCTGGCACAACTGCTGCACTGTGTTTCATGTCCAATGGAAATTCATATTTTAATATGAAATGGAAATTAGTCCTCCCCAGGTGAACAATCCTGGAGCCAGGCCGGCCTCAGTTACTATCGCCATCTCGGCTGTGCTCGCCTGATCAACCTCTGAGGGGTGAAAAGCTGAGGTGCCCCAGTGTTGGGGGTCTGTCCTTTGCCCCCCAGGCGTGCCCGTGAGCCCCCAACCCAACAGAGCTCACACTCACACGTCCGTCAGGTTCGGGCTCCCCGGTCGCTCTCCTGCTTCCGGGAACGCCCCATTTATTTAAGCCGCACGCGGCAACGTGCAACATCACGCCGCCGCGTGCGCAGCCCTTACGGGGCAATGCCACACTCCTCCTTTTTCAGGAGGACACACAATTACGTTATTAGTTAAACACAACATATCACACAACAAACAACTTGCCCATCCTGGACCCAGGCCCCTTTAATGTCAGCCACCCTCACCCCGGACGACTCTCCAACTGTCCCAACACATACTCACTGAGGTAAGCGGGTTTCCCTCGCCCAGTCCTCTGGGGGTACCTCCCGCTCACCTCCGGCACCGGCAGTCCATCAACAGTAGCCTCCCGACTCGGAGAGGCCGGGACACCGAGAGGGGGCCCATCTTCCTCAAGGATCTCGGCGACACCAGGGTCCAGAGGGGGTTCAGTTCTCGAGTCCCCCAGCTTCTTGAAGAAGCTGACGTTACGGGTGACAGCCGTTCGCCCATCGGAGGCCATCACCATTGACCCCTTCACGGCGACCACATCCAGGGGCGCTGGTTCATAAGGTAGGGACAACTTCCCGTGAGGATGGCGGTTCCGGATGAGCACCTCATCCCCGGGTTCCAGCCGCTGGGGCCGCAGGCCCCGGCGCACGTTCTCTTGGCTGATCCTGGCCAGTTGGTCGGCCTCAACCTGCTGGTCGTTGATAATCCCGGGTTCTCTCTCCTGTACCTCCGGCAGTAGACCCCGGGGGCATCGCCGGAACAGCACTTCCGCCGGGCAACACCAGTGGAGGCATATGGGGTGGTGTGATACACTCTCAGGAATTGATACAATGCCCGTTGGAGGGGCTGGCCTTGTCCTTGCGCAATCCGAAATGTCTTGTTTAGTGTTCGCATCAGTCTTTCTGCATCGCCTTTGGCCCGAGGCCACAGCGGGGATATCTTTCGATGTTGAACTCCACAGCTGGCCAGGAACTCTGAGAAGCGTTCGCTTTGAAATGGCGACCCATTGTCCGAGCACAGCGTCAGGGGAAATCCGTGGGTTGCAAAGACCTTTTCCACGGCGACTACCACATGCTCGAATGCCACCGATTCCACAAACTCCACTTCGGGGTACCGGGAGTACTCATCGACTATGGCCAGAAAATGGGTGCCCACGGACGTGGACCCAAAGTCTGCATGCACGACCTCCCAGGGCCTGGTCCCTCGAGGCATTGCTTCGATAGCCGGTTCCCTCTGCACCGGGGAGGCTGCCTGGCACCATACACAGGCTGCCACAAAGTCATTGACCCTTTTCTCCAGCTCCTGGAACCAGACCTTCATCCGCAGCCTCGCCTTCGTCTTGGCAGCACCCTTATGTCCGTGATGGGCCAAAGCGATCACCTCACCCACTTTGGAGTGGGGGACCACTATGCGATCCCCCGGAGCAGGAGCCCCGACTCCGAGAAAGACAGCTCATCTTTCACCTTCCACAGCTGTTCAAGGGCGGTCTTCGCCTCATGGGTCCGCCCTGCGAGAGCTTCCAAGACGAGCTTCCAGGAACCGCTCTGCATCGACTGCTTCAGTATCTGGAAGCACCCATCCTCGGCCGCCGCAGCCTCCAGCTCCGACAGGGGCAGTGCATTTGGTGTTGCTCCCTCCACCACCATCCGGACATGGTCGTCTGCTTCTTCTGCGCAGGTGTCTCCCGCCACTCCCCCACGCACTCCGGGATGACGGGAAAGGAAGTCCGCTGCATTGTTGGCACCTGGCCGGTATACCAGCGTGAACCCGTACTCAAGCAATGCGAGCATCCATCTCTCAATTCTGGCCTGGGGCTTTGATGACGAGCCCGCCAGAATCGGGAGCCGGGGTTTATGATCAGTCACCACAGTCACCGGGCGCCCCAGCACATAGAGGCGAAAATGTCGGCATCCCCACAAGACCGCCAGGGCCTCCCTCTCAATCTGGGAGTACCGCTGCTCCGTTTCCGAGAGCGCCTTGCTGGCGTATGCTACGGGCCGGAGGTTTCCATCCCGGTCCACCTGGGTCAGGACCGCCCCCAGGCCAAACGGACTGGCATCGACCACGATCTCCGAGGGTAGCGCCGGGTCGAAGAACGCCATGGTGTCTTCCGTTGTTAGGGCGCTCTTGATGTCCTCGAACGCCGACTGTTCCAGTGGACCCCAGTGCCAGGCAGTCTCTTTCTTGGTAAGAGCTCTGAGCGGCTCAGACCTCGAGGCCAGGTTTTGGATGAACCGGCCACAGTAGGTCACCATGCCCAGAAAACTTCTCACTTCCGACACGGATTCCGGGGGCTGTGCACTCTTTATGTCCTGAACTTCCGCGGGTCGGGTGACACCCCTCCCTCCTTGAACACGAACCCAAAGAATTCTATTGATATTGATAGGCGCAGGAATTCGCACTTGTCCCTATGGAGGGTGAGGCCCAATGACTGTAGTCTCTCGAAGGTCTTTGCCAGGCGCTTCAGGTGGATCACCTCCGTGTTGGCAAACACCAAAATGTCATCACTGATGTTGAGTGCCCCTTCAAGATCAGCAAGTGCACCCCGGATAATGTTCTGAAACACTTCGGCAGCCGACGATACCCCAAAGCTCAACCTCTTGTACCTGTAGAGTCCCCGGTGGGTGGTGAATGTAGTAATGTACCGGGACTCCGGATGGAGGACAACTTGATGGTACCCTGCTCTGAGGTCGAGTTTGGAGAAGAATCTGGCCCCCTGTACCTCAGCAATTATGTCATCGATGGTCGGGGTCAGGTGTCGCTCCCTTTTTATGGCCTTGTTGGGTAGCCTCATATCCACACAGATGCGAACGGAGTCCGGCTGCTTTGGTTTCCTGGCCACGACAATGGGGGACACCCATGGTGTTGGGCCTTCCACTTTCTCGATGATATCAAAGGCCACCAGGTTGTCCAGTTCTTTGTCGACTTGCTCCCTCAGATGAAAAGGAACTCTCCGGTGTTTCAGGGCAATTGGTTGTACCGAGTCGTCAAAGTGTAGCCGGACTGGATCACCGGTCATTCTCCCAATGCCGTTGAACAGGGCTGCGTACTTGTCCAGTAGATTGTTGATATCTTCCAGGTATACTGAGTACGCAAAACTCACTATCCCGAGTGCTTCCGCAGCCGCACGGCTCAGCAGGGTGTTGTTGCTTATGGGGGGTCACATAGAACCGGGCTCTGATCTTCGAGCCTTCATGCTCCACCTTCGCCACGAACGCTCCGTCCAGCGGTATGGGCTCGAGTCCACCGAAGGCGAAGATGCGAGCTCTTGGCACAGCCAGGTTCGGTAATGGGTCAAGAGCGTCATAATGTCCCTCGCCATAACATTGACCGATGCCCCTGTGTCCACCAGCACGGGAACAGGCGAGCGATTCACCTCCACCACGCACCTTGGCTGTCTCCTGCTTTTGCCTTTCAGGATCCCCATGCTTGAGACGAAGAAGATGTTTTCCTCCTCCTCTACTTCAGCCTCCTCTGCCGCTTGATCCACCTGGGCCACGTTGGATGGCCGGGTTTGGCGCAGAGTCCAGATTCGGGCAGGACCTCTGGGTACCATGACAGGTAGAGCCGACTTACACACTCTCGAGAAGTGATCCGGCAGTCCACATCGGCCACATGTTCTTCCTGCGGCTGGGCACTCTGTGGGGTGGGGGAGGTCATAGCCACATTTCTGACATGACTCCCCCGATCTTCCTGCCCTGTCTCGGGGGGCTCCACCAGGGCTTCTTGTTCCTCTGCCGCCCCGCCACACAGCGCACACCTCTTCGGCCTTGATCGAGCGTGAACCCGCTTCCATCTTGTTTGCCCGTGCCTCAGCCACTTCGTGACATCAACCCAGTTCTAGTATACGGGGCAGAGTGATTCCCGGCTCTCTGAGGACCTGTCTCCTCAGTTTGCCTGAGGAGCATGCTTGGATCAGCATTGTCCGTATCATGTCCTCCGCGTCCCCCCACGCGCACCCTTGGGAAAGGCGGCATAGGCGACCGTAAAACGTGTCCAGGGTCTCATCATCCTTCTGCTTGGCCGACAGCATCACGAATCTCTCAAAGTCCACGTTGGCAAGTGGAAGGAAGTGTGCGAGGAGAGCCGCTTTCGCCTCACCATAGGTCTGGTCCACCAGAGTCAGCGACTCGAAGATCTCCTGAACCGCGGCTCCCGCCGAGTACAGCATGGTGGCTACCATGCTGTCATTGTCATCCACTCGAGCAGCCCTGAAGTACATGTCCAGGTGGGCCACCCACCTCTTCCATCGGGGCCCCAGACTGGACGGGGGGCCCGTAGGATCGAATTCTGGTATCGGTTGCAGGGTCGCCTGGGCTCTAGCTTGAGCCATAATGGGGGTCCCTTGTGGAGCGACAGGCTGTGCCCCTAGTGGTGCCTGTGGTGCAGGCCCCTGATTCCCCGGTGGCAGCGGTTGCAGAGCTGCAGGCTGGGCCGCCAGACCTTCGTCCTGAGATTCTTCCCCAGGATCCGCGGTGTCACCGTCCTGGTCGCTGTCGGACATGGGACTGAGCGCACAGGCACCCCACTACCAGACCTGGGGCCGCAACTCAGATTCCCACCATCACCATGCGGAAGGATGCACCCCCGTGCCACACACACCCTGGTGCAAACACACGAAGAACTTCAAAAACGGCCACCACCTTGTGATGATGAAGAGGATCAAAAAGAGTGTCCTGATGATGAAGGGGGCGAGGAAGTGCCTTGTTGCCACCTTGCAGCAAAGCACTGCCGTATAGAAGTCCCAAAAATTGAGCCACGTGGATGGACTGGACTAAGCAGGCCCTACCATATTAGTCCTTATCCTGGCTTACACTCGACGTAACAGTCCCGAAATCTGATGAAAACACACAAATTGGGTATGGGCGTCCAGGTCATGCACTCAGCAACCACAAAATCCAAAAATTAGACCCAGATCACCTTCTCGGTCCGAACCGGAGCTCCGAGAAGTTCCGCGGCCTCGTATGCAAAATGGCCGCCAGCCGCGTGTGCAGTCCGCAGCCACGGCATGAAACGAAACGTCCGTGAACGTTCTAAATTTTTTCAAACGATCGGGACGCCTTTCACCGCCGGGCCCGGGCATCCGACATCACTCGTCGCCACTGTTGGGGGTCTGTCCTTTGCCCCCCAGGCGTGCCCGTGAGCCCCCAACCCAACAGAGCTCACACTCTCACGTCCGTCAGGTTCGGGCTCCCCGGTCGCTCTCCTGCTTCCGGGAACGCCCCGTTTATTTAAGCCGCACGCGGCGACGTGCAACGTCACGCCGCCGCGTGTGCAGCCCTTACGGGACAACGCCACACCCAGTGAAACGGAAACTACACACACACAGCCTCACCGCAGGCGCATTAACCCACTGAGGCATCGTACTCGGATTAGGGTCTGCCGTTTACAGATCTCAGCAGTAGGTGCATTGACCAGCCTGCTGACAGACTCAATGCCAGCAACATTTAGAAGAACACCTGAAGCCTCCGCCCACCTGCACCACTGGGGTACCTCCAACTTGAGGAACCTCCCTGGCCATCCTTGAAAGTGGCAGCCCAGGAGCCACCGGCGCACGCGACCTCCCAAGCCTCGGAGGTCTCGTTGGTAACACAGGAGCTTCTAGGAAAACAGCGCTCCCACCTTTCATCAAGGACTCGCTTTCATGCAGCGCTTCGTATCGGATCCCTCCCGCTAAGCGCCTCCATAACATGTCTTGATATTACCAAGCGCTCAGGGCTGGGAGAGACAGGGAGTTCATGGGGAGGGCCGCGCCAGAGCCAATCAGAGGGAGCTGGCCTGGTTCCAAGGGCCAACCACGAGCCGAGCCGGGAGAATAGCGGCGTACATCTTGCAATTCAATATTTTACAAATGGCATCAGTGACTGAGCCCCAAACGCTCAGGAACACCACCCAGGCTATCGACAGCAGGATGCCAACCTTTTCATCACCTCCCCCTCAGTGTTTTGCTCATCAAACCGCCCTGTATATTCTCATCTACTTCAGCTTCGCCCCTGCAAGGTCTCGCGAGGGCACGTTTGCATTCTAGGATCTGAGTCTTTGCACAGTTTCACCCTTTCGCCACTTCAGCCTCTGCAACATCACACTCGCTCAACTGGACCTCCAGTCTCAGATTTCACCAGCACAAACCCGGGACTACAAGTCCCAGAATGCAAAGCGAAAATCAGAGACGGGATGGATCACATCAACGCGTATCCCATCGCAAGTTTCTAACATCTAATGCTCTAGGAGGCCGCCCCCCCAGTGAACCTGAGCTGCAAAAACAAGGGTCCTTTCTAGCCGAAATCTGTTGGCCGTGCTGTGTTTTAAAGCAAGTTTTATTAAGCTTTGTCTAAGATCAGCAACACTTAACTATTAAGACTTGCTAACCAATGATCCAAGTTAAAAAATGTAATGTTTTAAAAAATTAAAATAATCCAAGATAACAATTAAAGGGCTGAACGCACTGTATCAAGGTTACAATACATGCAGAAATTCACTACAAAACAGTGCTGTTATTAAATGATGAAAACGCTGGCATTAGTCACCAGCAAAAAAGAAACGTGTTGGCATTTATTTGAGGGGGGGTTCGGGGGGAATTGCCCTACGCCCTCCCTGCACGTCCACAACAAAGCATGATAAGTTTCCTGAACAGTTTGTAGTTCGTGGCTATGTTCCCAGGCCCTTTAAAGATGGCGGGTGTTCTCCATTGTGTGACTCGCGATGCAGAGGCCAACAGCAGCGACTGAATAATGAATGGACGGGCATCAGACATGTGTCTGCCATGTAAGGCGAGCGTGTTGCGCTTTCCCCCGGCCAAGTGGCTGCTCAATGGAGCAGCAAGCAACTGAACGAGGAGCAGCCTGGCCACGCGTCCCTCGCCTCGTGCGATGCTGCTCAGCACGTCAATGCACGAGGCGAGTTCGCTCCAGTGGCGCGTGCAGCGGCTGTGTCCTCTGCCCTAGCGGCGCCTCGCAGGTAGCATAGTGGCAAGCATGGGAATCCGCACGGGTATCAGACCAGGCACCAAGTGCCGTGACCCGGGCTAGTGCTGCCCAGGCCGGAACCAGAGGCCGAGGCATGATTTATTTATTTACATTTTTAAAGCGCTCACACAGCCAGGGGGCATCGAGTTGCTGTAACAGAAATATGTCTTAGTTGAGCATTTATAACGCGCTTAATACCAGAGGTTTCTAAGCGCGGGCCCGGGGATCAAACCTCTGTTTCTTCGTGGCGTCTTGTTTCCAAGGCGAGTACTTTGCCGCCGAGTTATCCTCCCAAACAAATGTTCACACTTGGACCAGAATTCACCCCCCCCCCCCCCCCCCCCCCGCCCCGCCCCGCCCCGCCCCGCCCCCGCCCCGCCCCACGCCGATAATGGAAATGATGTCCCGTCTAGTCTACACATACAGTAATGGCCTGGTCAAGCGCCCTGGAGCTGAAATAAATCAACGAATAGACAATAAAAGGTACTGGGCTACGTTATCAAGGTGTCAAGCAGCTAACTGGGTGTGGCATTGGAATGTGCTGCGCAGGGGCCTTAACATGCAGAGCTACTCTACTGGGATAGGAACCCGTGACCCACATCCTAGGCACATGTTTTGGGCGCAGGCGCACAACGTCCACCAGGATGGAAAAGGGAAGCTCTAGTTTAGAGTCTAGACACACGGATAATTCAACAGGCCTAAACTATTTAACTGGGGTTTCCACAGAACTCCGCAGCAGCGCATTGACACGCTGAGCCATCTTACCAGCAAACCGTGTTCGTTTCCAGAAGAAACTGCGTGCTCAAAAGCAAACAGAAACAGGGGATTTGCTAGGTCTGGAAAAGACCCGGGGCTACGCTGATGTCGGAACTGTCGGGACTCGGGGCTAGCTAGTCTTTTGGCTGTAGCTCCTGAGATTCTATCCAGGGCTACAACCAAACGATCAGGGGTTATAGCCCTCTTAGCACCCCCCTAGCAACGCCCCTGAACAGAAATCACGGACACCAGGGAGGGCCTCTTTTAAGTTGCCCCGTGCCGCGTGCATGTGGCCCTCGAGTCCCCTTTATTTCTGTTTTATGGTGCCTGCTGGGACGTGTAGTCCTGCGGTCCTAATGGAAATATGAAAACCACAAGCCCCACTAATACGAATAATAAACCCAGGAGTGAATGACACATGGCGTGGGAACTCGGCCAGGCCCGGATCGACGTGACGTTTACTTTTCGCCTAGTTAACGAAAACACGACATAATGAATTGGGCCACGGGTTCAGCGCAGACTTTAAAAAGCACCAACACAATACAGCAGAAACCACTGGAAGAGAACTATCGTTTCGTTTATCTAAAAAAATACGTTTGTTTGGGGGGGGCGCCCACTGACGCAGTGCGTGATCTTGAGCAAGTCCTAAATTCCAAACCGGCGGAAACGAGACGAGCGCAATTTGTTGGAGAGGCAAACATAAGGAATTCGCCTCAAGGCCGCGGGACGGGAGAGCGGAGGGGATCGAGGCTGCCCGCCTCTGGGAGGCGGGTTCACTTAAACCCCTTCCCTGTGGGCGTGGCCTCCCCCAAATGCTAACAGCAGTACCACGTTCGCAGCCACCCCTTTTAAAAGAAAAACACTGCCGCAGAATCAGTGTGCGCTCTTGGCCATGCACACGGCGCACACCGCGGGCATTCCCGGCTACTTCCACTTCAGCGCACTGTGCGATCCTGGGCAGACGGCTGCATTTAACACGCACCGCTGCTCCCATGCCTGCCAACACCGGAGGAGCCTGGAAACAGCGCTTGCAGGCGCTAGTCTTAAATGCCACCCCAGGACTCTGCGACACCCCACCCTCTCCTGTAATCCAGCTCAAGCAGTGCTGTCCGACACCCGCAAATCCAATTACGAGGCAAGCGTTGGCTCTCACGGGGCGGAGGCGAAGTGTGGGGGCACAGAATGGGGAGGGGGGCTGGCCACTGGAAACCCTCACCCAGAAGGCCCTCTCACGAGCTTTATAAGGGGGGGGGGTCATGTTTTACCCCGTTATACCCCCCCACCCCCTCAGGCCTCTGGTTGGCAGCACTGCACCTTGTTAGGGAGGGGCGGGCACAGGATGGATGCCATTATCCCCAAAACACTGCAGCAAAGAAGGCGTTGCATCACCTGGCACAGCCTTCACCATGATCCTGGCATTGCATGGCATAGTGCGGGGTGGCAGACTGCGGCAATGCCCGCCATGATTCATAGGGCATCGGTGCCCGGACCTTCCAGGGCCCAGGAGAGAAGCATCGATGGAAGGCAGATCGGGTCGGCTCTGTGACTGGGCATCGTGGTGGCATCTGAGCAGTGCTCTGGCGGGCACCACAAGCTGGCAGAGAGGGGCCAGCTGCAGTGCCAACGCCTAGCCGTAGACACACAATACCCAGCAGACAGAGCCGGAATCAAGATGAACCAGCAACGGCAGGGCACCCAACCTCCCTCACCCGCACGCAACCTCCCACCACTCCGACATCTACCCCGCAATACACTGGCAACACATCTGCAGCGATACACACCGACAGCACAATCGCTGCATCGACACGCGATGCACAATCGCTGCACTGACACTTCCAAGATAAACTGACAGCACAATCGCTGCACCGACACGCGATGCACAATCGCTGCACTGACGCGAGATGCACAATCGCTGCACCGACACGAGATGGAAACTGACAGCACAATTGCTGCACTGACAACACATAGATACATACTAACAGCATAAACCTGTCGCACACAAACTCCACTAGAGACACAAAAGCAGCACAAATGCCAAAAAATAAAAGCGAAACTGACAATTCACGACAGGCATACTGACACAACAGCACACAGTAAGCCAAGAAAACAGTGACTGACACAACAGCAACATAGACTGCCGGCGGGGACGCATAATGACAGCGCGAAAGGCTGACACCCAGACATACCCCACAACAGTAACCCTGGCAGAACAACAGCACTTCCTAATGCCACAAGAGCGGCACAGGCAACAACACAGTATTAACAAGGCCACGGCGGGACTGGCAGCCGAGCAGAGGTACAAAACGCAAGGGCAACTGCAGAGCACACCCCAGGGGTGCCAAGTAACACACACAGAACACGCCACTGGCATCAACACAATGCTGCGCCCTGGAGTCACCTTAGTGTCCTGAAAAGCCAACACAATAAGAACAACACAACCATAGCGCTGACTGGCGTGCCAAGAGGCCCAGCGAGATCCTGGTGTTCCGATATGCCCCAACAGTGCCTGGCACAAGGACCAGAGCCCAGTGAAAGGAAACAGGGCACATGCGAGGTATAAACACAGCCGGACTCACCCCCTGAACAGGAACGTGCACCCCCTTCCTTCCAGACTCCGCGGGGGGGCTCCTGGGGCACGAGCCCACCCTGTGCCTGGCAGCGGCGTCTCCTGAAGTGATGTGGCCGCCCCAGCCGGCTCCTGCCGAGATGTCCGCACCCACCCGGCCCCGCAGGCGAGGTCCAGGGCCCACCAGGCTCCTGCGGCGATGCCCAGCCGGGGAATAAGACGGGACGGGGGGGGGGGGTCGCGGAGGCAGAACACGGGCGATGGCCTGACTTCCCTCCTTGCAAGCCGAGCTGCCAGCCTTGGGAGAAGCCGGGGAGGAGGAGAGGAGAGGCTGGGCTGGGAGGGAGGGAGGGGGGAGGGGAGGAGCCGGTGATGCGCAGGGGGAGGGGGGAGGAAACGGGAAGCGTGGTGCTAGGGAGAATTCTGCCTCCTGCCTCCCTGTGTTTACATCTGGGAGGGAGGGAAGGAGGGCCTGCCCCGGTGCATCCCTTTACATGTAGTCCAGGGCCAGCACAAAGGCGTGCGGGTCGCTCTTGCCCCCTCCCCTCACCAGGCAATAGTGCTCAACAAGAAGTCATGCAAACCATGGCCACACTGTGCCAGCCCCGCGCGTACCTTTACCAAACCACTGCAGCCAGGCCTCTCAAGCGCAAGATGCCATGGGCGAGTAGACCATCCCGCCTCGGTCTTATGCTTTGCATTCTGGGACTTGTAGTTCTGGCTTTTTCATTTGACCATTTTAAATGAAGGACCGGAAGCCCCCGAATAGCGGGAGAATCTAGGACTGGTTGACTCATTCACCCATGTCACTGGGCAGCTGAGGAGCTTTTCACACATTTTAGTCATTTGCGAGATTAGTTAAATTCAAGGGAGGCAAGACTACGTATCCCAGAATACAGCTGGTTATTTGATTAACGCCCAGGACTCGAGCATTTCGTTGCAATGGAGTTTATTTCTCTTGAAAATGAGCGAAATGATTGGCAGGCAGTACCCATCAGCAGGTGCTGTTCCTCAAAACACATGGACACGCTTGGAGGGTGACCTGATAACATACCCAGAGTGCTCGTTTCCCCTAGCCATGACTCGGTGGGCTATCCAGCGCTGCTGCTATTCTTTGAAATTTGAGAGGCCTCATTTTAGTTCTGCTGTTTTAATTTCAGGACTACAGATCCCAGAATGCAAAGAAAAATCGGGGTCCAAATAACCAACCAATGTATTGCAAAGCACCACATAATGTTCTGAATATACTAATGTATCGCTCATCTGTCCCAGGATTAACAGCAGAAGACTACACTGGCTGGCCTATGCGGACGATCTTGTTCTTTTGGATGGATCAGCATTAGGACTGCAACATCTTTTATCCAAACTCAATGAATATGCCAAGTTAAATGGCCTAATAATCAACCCACTAAAATCTAAGGTCCTGATTTTCAAACATCCAAGAAAAAAGGTAACATCAAGGATCTGGGTGTTGGACAACGAGGAAGTTCCCCGAGTAGATGAACTCACATACCTGGGATATGAAGTCTTTGCCAATCCAACTGCAGACAAGGTGAACTCATCTATTCTCAACAAGACCTCGAAAATTATTGCGCAAATGAAAAACTTAAACGGAAAATTTTGCAAATTTTCATTGTTACCACTCAAGAAATTCTACGTAGGCAAAGCAGTTCCAGTCCTCCTCTATGGATTGGAGGCAAAACCTCTGCTGTGGAACTACGATTGGAACAAAATTGAGGGCCTTATTTGGAAATCGTCCATTTCGCTACCAATATGCACATCGTCAGTCAGTCTGAGGTTCGAACTAGGCTTGACCTCATTGAGCTGCCGTGCAGAGTGGAAACTCCTGTCACTCTATCGTAATATAATCACAGCTAGCAAGGCCACCCTTTTTTTTCGATATAAACCAACACCTAAAGAAAGCAAAATCAAACCAACTATCGAGCCTAGAAGAGAAGATTGGACAGATCCTGCATAAGCTTGATTTACCAACAGAACTCCTTCTACAAAACCCCTTGAAAGTAAAAAAAAAACTATAAATGGCTGACTGGATCGAAACAATCACAGGAGTCAGAAACCTAAAAACACTAAACTCCTTCTTGATAGTAGACAGGAAACTTGGAACTATGCCACGTTACCTGGAAAAATTCCCAGATCGTGAGATAAGGAACAGCTTCCTCAGACTGCGACTGAATCTAGCATAAACAGGAGAAATACTGGCTCAAAGAAACCAGGGAGAAAAGGCAACAAAATTATGCGAAATCTGTAAAACTTCAAACCTCCAAACTTTGAAACATCTACTGCTGGAATGCG
Source organism: Ambystoma mexicanum (assembly GCF_040938575.1). Taxonomy (NCBI): domain Eukaryota; kingdom Metazoa; phylum Chordata; class Amphibia; order Caudata; family Ambystomatidae; genus Ambystoma; species Ambystoma mexicanum. The sequence goes on from NC_090928.1 coordinate 1,231,051,743, forward strand.
AAGGCACATGGGTCACAAGAGTGTCTTTACTGAGGAGATTTGTAAACAGAGAAGAGAGTCTAAATCAGGATGCATTCTGGAACAGACTGATCTCCGGCCAGGAAATGCTCACTGCAGCAATAGTAAAAGTCTCAGAGAAACTTAATATACTAACAAAGCATCAAAAGATGACAAGGCCTACTGAACTTCCTGGTTGACATTCTCTGCCCCCCCCAGTTATTCTATTTATTCCCTGGTTTCCGAGATCCTATTGTAATTTTATTTAAGGAAATGCACCATTCTTTTGTAAAGGTTTTTCTTTTAAAACCAAAAACAAATAAATAAATAAAATAAAAAATACTAATGTTATATATTCGAGCTGCTAAGTGACTCCATGCCGTATAAGTCACCTTCCAATCCAATTTATTTGAAAACACCCATGCCAGCATGCCCTATTGCAGGGGCCTGCAACCTGTGGCTCCCCGGATGTTTTGGACTACAATTCCCATGATACCACCCGATTTACTTTGCTGGAAATGACTGATGGGAGTTGTAGTCCAAATGATCTGGCAAGCCAAAGGTTACAGACCCTTGCCCTACTGTAATCCAAAACTTCTTGTCCAGTCCTGCGTTTTTCGTTGCATTTCGGGGATTGTAGTCCGGGGTTCGTAACTGGAAGAGTGGAACGGTATGTCCCGGAGTTACAAGAAAATCAAGGACTGGAGCATCATCTACTGCTTGGAAGAGGCCCTGTTTCTTTAAAGATCACTTATTCACCTCAAAGCCACGGAAACCTCAGGGCTGGCTGGGTCCCAGTGCATGGCCCAGGAGATCTTAGGACCTGAAAATACCAGCATCACGCACGTGACCAGTGTAATAGCGCCCACCCTCCAACCAAATTCGTTGCGCGGAATATGCGTCTACTGAGGATTTCTAGGGGCTTTTTAAGACTCTATAATTGAAAGCACCAGGCTACGCATGATTAATGGATGTAATGTGCCTGTATATGACACTGAACATAAAACATGGATCTTCTGTGCCACTAATTGAGCCACATTTATGACCAACACGTGTTTCGCTCCCTAAGGAGAACTTCTTCAGGACCGTGTGAAATGCGACTTCTCACCGATGGTGGCAAATTGTTCAATCGCGGATGTGCACAAACTATTAGGCCCATCACCGTTTTCCTGCACTCTTTAGGCTTCATGTCATATAATTCAGCGTGTGATGTGTTGCCCCCCCACACCCGCCAGTAATGCATTGAAAGCGCGCGCACATTCATGGCTACCCGGGTCTGGCATAAGCTGTCTATTCCGCCAGAGCACCAGGAGAACGAGCCCCACGGGGAGGTGCACCCTCGTGCAAAGGCCGTCAGGAGCCAGCTTGGAAATATCCTACCCGAGGTTCAGTCCAGCAGACCAGAAGGGTGGCGTGGCAGCATTGGGAGAGCCGTTAGCCGAACAGCGTCAGCAAGTAATGACTCAGCCACACTGCAACTAAGGGGGGTGGGGGTGGTAAAGTAATGTTGGGTGTGGGGTGGTTATGAGAATTGTTCAATATCTTCTGAAGTATTGTCTAGTATTATTTAGTAGTGTCGAGCATTGAAAAAGAATAGTAGGGAAAGGAGCAGAGGTAGACGTCATTTCTGTGGTTAGGGAACATTTGGTCTTGAGGTAAAAGGCTGTGGTGAATAACCTAGACTATTGATTTAAGGGTACGGATGACAGAAGCTATGTGAATATTGGAATCCCTGTAAATTGGGTGTTTTAGCTCGGGTCATAGATGATGGTATCCCCGTGCAAGGGCTTAGCAAAGGGAGCTGGCCTAGATTGCAGAAGGTGTTCTTCTGGTTGGCAGAGTTACCGCCATACTCACAATGAGGCCCATCCCGTAAAAGAGACATAGATTCCATAAGTTCAGCCAAAATTCCCAAGGTGTAACCTTCTGTGACGGGGCCTGCTTTAAGACCTCATCCACTTTGTTGCTACGAGTGTGGCAGAAGTGGACGCATTGCACAGTTCTGCCCCGAAAAACACAAAGAGGAACGTATGGAAATCGGACTCCTGCAATAGACTCCATACGTCGGCTCTGAGGTGGAAGAAGCGAGTACATACAGCAGGAAGAGCCTGCTCCCTGAATATCTGGAGGATCAATTCCAGGAGGTGGACGATCAACCAGTGACAGACCCCTTGGCCAAATATACTACTCTGGGGGGGGGGGAGTACCCTGAAACTACTGGTCAGCAAGCAACAGCGTAAAACAACAGCCGTTAGATCTGACCTAATCCTGCCCGAATATTTACAGCCAGATTATCTGAACAGAATCATCTGTATTCATGCAGACGCAGCTCTTTACCCCTAAACCACAGTTAACATCATGGTGTTAAGCAGGGATTTGATCGTAGCAGCCATTGTCATGCCCAGACTCCCTGAACAAATGCTGATTGGGACAGATTCTTCCTTTGTAGAGGAGCAGGTGACGGCTTTCACACTAGTTCCGCCCCTTCACCACGGTCGGTCGTATTGGAGCAGCAGAAGAAGAGCAGTAAATGGAGTCCTGTGCATTGTTCCAGTACCGCACTGAGTGTATGAGAGACGTTACGCACTCAGACAACCGTACAGATAACACTCTTACACTGAAAATGTGGAAATATATCCCATTGATGGATGCCAGCATGAGCCTATGGACATCATGGAACACTAAAGTAAACTCTGATGAGGGCAAGGTGATGTCATGAAGAAGATATATGCACCTATATTGAAACGCAATGAAAATACTTAAGAGTAACAATGTAATTGACGCATCAAGAAAAGCATGTACCTAAATCTAAGTAATCGTGGATACAAAAAATATGTAGTAACTTACTGACCAATAACTGTAAATACGCAGTAATGCAAGATAGTAAGTAAACATATAGAAGCTTGTTAAATAGGTACATATATAACGTGGCAAAGATGGCCATGGTAGGAAAAATGGACGATTGGCTCAGATTACACCAGAAATGGATCGAGGGTGAAGAAATCAGGAAAGGCAGAACAGCTCTGCGAGCAGAATGAAGGCAAAGCTCAAGACCAAGGATGCTATTTTAAGGAATAATTGAAAGAGACAAGGGAGTTAACTAAGGATAAGCAACGAGCAGAGGGCTCATTGCCCCAGATTAGCAAAGACAAAAACATCTATAAGAGCCAAGTATTGGACGATTAAAAGTGCATAAAGCATAAACGAGGTGGAGAGAGCAAGTCTCTAGAGGCCAAGAGGAGTAACCGCACCCAGCACGTGTAAATCAAATAACAGTAAAAAGAGGCTTAGATGGACACATTCATGGTCTCTTCACACGTGACGTAGAAGTCAAGACAAGGGCTATTCATTGGAGTCCAGATGGAGATAGTGTTATGCCTATACTCCCTTAAATGTTCCAAGTCAGGGAGCAAGCTAAAAGGTTAACTACAAATGGAAGACTTTGGCTTATGTCTGATGATGAGCGATGATGGCTTGATTGGGAGAACTTAGAGTAGTCAGACGGGATTCAAGCACCTATGTTTCGTTTCACATACCATGCTGCTAGGGAGACAAGAGTCCAAGGTTGGGCTAGTATGCCAACCAATCAGTGGGTCTTAGGGGAAACCTAACATACGATGTTGCATGGGCCAATCCGCTGTTATTACGTTTTCTATAATTAGAGGTAGTTCAAGGTGTGCCCTTCAGACAAGGGGCAGTCAATGAAGTATTCATCTTTATATGATCCATATGTGGACATGTTCCCGTAAACCAATCCCTTCTCTCGATAGGTTTTATGATTTGCCACATAGAATGACATCATAGTTGATGCATATTGGGGTATAGGACCCTAAATGTAATCATGTTGGTCTGAATGTGCAAGCATCAGTCCGATCTCTGCCAGTTTGCCCTGCTTTATTAAATGAGAATAAAGTAGTATGTTGCCGCACTCTTTGAGTCTGTCTGATTATTTGTTGTGAGATCATTATTGTAAATCCATCTAGCACGAGGGACGTTTCAAGGTGCTAGAGCACACCTTGTGTGGCCCTCAGGAAAGACAGAAACCACAAAATACATCAGAGGAAACCGTAGCCCAAAAGAACAAAAGGAAACGTTCAGACCCCAAACCACAGCACATGTCAAGGCAAAGCAAGCTAGACAAAAATCAAGGTCAGGAGACCAACGAGAACGGCAAAAAAAGGTGGAGGTATGTGACTGTTAGCCTAACCCACAAACCCCTGATGGCACCGGAGTGTGTGTTTAGGCCCCCTCCCAGGTCCTCCTTAAATCTACTGATGGTGGCGTCCCCGCCATAGGACACCGTAGGAGAACGCTGGTGGAGATGAGATGCAACGAGGGACAGCAGAGTCCTGGATAACAAGAAGAGAGAGCAGTGTCAGCTGGAGACTGCGTGCATGGAAAACTCCCCTAGCCCACTAGGGAGGCTTTTAATGAAGAATGAGCCCCATGAAGGGTTTAAGGACAAACCCATTAACCCATCTGGGATTCTCATTTGGGGGAAAGGCCTACAGTTAGGCCAGACAACCAGGGAGCAACATTTCCCCGTAGACCTTTGGAGAGTCCATGTAAGAAATGCAGTGGGACCTGTGGCGACAAGGAAGGCGGGAGACTGGCCAAGTGGTGTTTGGTCTAACAAGACATTTATTCAACAGAAAGAAAATGCCTGTCTTTCCCTGTACTACGGTGGCTTCCCTACCTAACAAAACTATAACTGGGGCAGTCAGGATGTCAGTGAGTCAAAAATGAAAATAACTCCTTGGTCAAACCTACCTACTTTCCCTATCAGAACAACAAAAAGGTTCTAACTCTCACCAAGCCCAGGAAAATGCCTCCCTTCTCCTGGTAATGAAAAGTTGCTTTAGTTCAAGGATGTTCAGGTACAGTCCCAGCAGGTCTGGGAGAATACCTCGCTTCTCCTAGCGTGTTCCTTGCGGATCTCAAATGAAAGGAAAAACAGTCAACTCAAAGTTCGAAAAGTTTACCAAGCAAAACATTCTGTTGGTCCCAGACTGGGACGACGAAAGGTTTAGGAAACAAAATGTCTGTTGGTCCTGGACTGGGACGAAGAAGAGTCAACCAAAATGAGTTCCCCCGTAAGGAAGTGGTACTGTTCAACTCCTGACAGGACGTGCAATGGTGACTATTTTGTACAGAAACAGAGTTTACTAGCCAAAGGATGCTGGCTCCTATTGGTTTTCTTTCTCTCCCTTGATTGGCTGAACCCTGGGGCCTTCTTACTCTCTATCTTGAGTCTTCCTGGGGTGTCAGTGTGTTTGCATCCAAATGGAGAGCATTGTCGAGTCGCACGCTGTGGAGTTTCGTCATCCCGTTGTGGTCTATTCAAAATCCAAGATGATAACCCCTCTTTTGACTTAAAGAAGAGGGGTGACTGGATTCGTTAGTCGCCAACTTTAACTACGGATAGGTACTCTTCCATCTTGCCTCCTAAGTTCATGTCTCTGGTTGATCCCACCCAGTAGTGTTTCCGCCGTTTACCTGTATGTGGCTTGGGGATGCTTCACCCGGGTAGCTGGGGAATTGAACCATCAACCTAGGACTTTGTTCGGCACAGCACAGGGCCGCCGGGACCTTTGATATGCGTCTGCCAGGCCCCATCCAATAGGCTTGCAGTTGTTCCGCTTTGGGGCCGGGAACCCCAGTATTCAACGTCTGGGTTATCAAGCGTGTGGCCGTATGGCGGTTCTCCACTCTCTCGCTGGGCACCAAGCAGGGGTTTCACAGTTTGTACGATGCTGGATGTCATGGTGTTGAATCTTGTTTAGGAATGTGTAGTTGAGAGGCCGTCAGGCGTTCGCCTCTTCCGTTGCAGCCACTTCTCTCAACTGAGGCGCTCTAGCTCTTCTCCTCCTCTGTGCCGGTCGCCGGCTGGATGGCTTCCTCTACTCTTCGTGGCGGGTTGTTGGGATGAGTCTGTCGCCTCTTGCGGGCTCGTGCTCTGCCTCACCGTTGGCCTTGAACGGCTTGTTCACCTCGACTTCGGCCTTCTGTTCCGCGTCACCACACTTCGCAAATAAATAAATAAACGTGTCTCTACTGTTCCAGAAGCTTCAACCTCTGTTCTCTCTCCTGAACTCCTTCACGGTCTCTTCCCTTCTCCGGGTCTCTTTCATCATCATCTTTGTCGGTTGCAGGGGCGTTGCTAGGGGGGGGCTAAGCAGGCTATAGCCCCTGATCTTTTGGTTGTAGCCCCGGATAGAATCTCAGGAGCTACAGCCAAAAGACTAGCTAGCCCCCAGTCCCGACAGTTCCGACATCAACTTAGCCCCGGGTCTTTTCCAGACCTAGCAACTCCCCTGGTCGGGTGGGTTTATACAGTAAGCCCCAGACTAGCGTAGCGTCACATGCATGGTTTAAAATTGATGACGTACATTAATTCATCAGGGATTATGCACCTTTTCCGATTTCATTTATTTAATTCATTTGTTGATAGCGCCCAAACCCGGAAGTATCACAGTGCTAGAATATGTTGCAGTACAGTCAATACAGTATGAATGGTAGGACAGCAGTTATTTAGGCATATTTGTTGAACAGTACAGTTTTTACATTTTTACGAAACAGATCAGATATTCCGAGAGATTCTGTACATTGGGCATAAGGACCTCCTTTCTGATCATCTCTATAGACGTTGTGACCACCTGTTCTGAGTGGCCGTGTGGGAACCAGGGATCTGAGAGGCAGAAGGCTAAAGAAATGTGTAGATAGGGAATGGTGGGTGGATTGCAGCAATTTTGGTACCGATTGAATGTGGGACACGAGAGTCGTCAAGCGTGTGAAATCATTGCGGTGTTGAAAGAACTCAATCTAGTGAATAAACTGGGCTAAAAAAAAATGTTGTCCGTTAAAAGGGTCAGGGCAAAACTTTCTGCCTCTCAAACCTGATCATCAGGAAGCTTAACTGCGTTCTGTGTTACTTTTATCTTTTTTTGTATATATTTGTCTTCTTTTATTTTACTATCACATGTCTGTGAAAAGTCATCTCTATTGGCTGTACAATATTAAATAAAAAAAGAAAGAAAGATCAGATAGGAGTGCTCTTCTTCGATACAAGGCCGGAGCGATGACGGTGAAACTCGTCCCTCCTGCTCTTTGTCTGTTGAATCTCTGGGCCTCATTACGACCTCGCCGGTAGCCATGCCGCTATTGGCAGCATGGATGCTGCCGAAATCGCGTCCGGGTCCACAGAATGAGGAATTACCGGGCCATTCCAAGTTCGGAAGGCCCGGTAATTCCTCCCTCCAAGGACCTGGACCCGGTCCTTCCCCATTCCCATTTCACCCCCCATAGGGCTGAATGGGAATGGGAGAGGGAGCAAACAACGGGCCATTACGAGTTGGCCCGTTCTTAGCTCCCTCTTCCCCTCACGGTACCCGGTAAGCACATCTGGTTTGACCAGGCATTGCTTCCTGGGTCCCGCGAGGGGACCTCGTAATGAGGCGGTACAGGGTAAAGGCGCCGGCAACTTTTACGGCGAAGTTAACCCCGTACCGCCAGGGTCGTAATGAGGCCCTCTGTGTCGTTAGTGAGGTGCAAGTGGAAGATCTCAAACTGCGTAAACTGGGCTTTTTTGAAATGCGATGCTTGTGGTGGGTCAGAGCAGTGCTGTGAATGGTGTGTGATTGAGATGATTCTTCTTGTTTCGAATGTTAGCGGAGTCAGAGTTATCGGGAAATCACAGATATACATGCTTGTACATAAAGGGGAATAATTGGACGACTTGGAAAGAGATATAGCCGTCGGATGTTGGTTCGCAAAGGGGCCATCTCCTGTCCTTGCGCCACTCCTCTGGGCAGGGGAGTTCCTTCCCATGGTATCCTCCCGCATTGCACCGCCCCCGGGGGATTCTTGATTAGTGGTTGCACTGCTCTGGCCCCATGGAAAGGTCCATCCCCTCCTGAAGTAGTGCCACCATTCGTAAGATCGTCACAGACCATGGAAAGGAGCAGAGCCTACCGGCCCCTTTGAAGCCTCCAAATCTCCCCCAGTCATGCCCCCTAAAGGAAGGTAAGTGATTTGCCAGGTTAAATAACCAATCCTGGAAAGGGATGGGGTATTTAAGGAGGTCTGCAAGAATGGTTGAGTGTGAGTTAGTAGGATGACGAGAGGAGGTGGTGGTGAAGCAGGCATCTGTGAGACCAGAGGGGTTTAGAGTGATTGGAGTGTGGAGGCTATTCTTAAGAGGGTGTCTGTGGAGTGTTTGAGTGTAAGAGCAAAAAGTGTGAGGAGTAGAGGTAGAATAGGAGTAGTGGAACATTAGTGATAGTATTGGTGGAGGTAGTAGTAGTTGAGAGTGGAAATGGGCAGAGGTAGTAGTAGTGGGTAGTAGAGATAGTGGTAGTGGGAGTAGCAGAATAGCAAGTGAGCAAGAGGGAGCAAGTAGTAGTAGTGGTAGTCGGGTGTAAAGGATAATATTGGAAGTGGCGTGAAGTGGAGAGAGTGTTATTGAGTAAAAGAAGGAGTAGAGTAGTAGTAGGTAGTAGAGGGCGATAGCGAGGGTTGACAGAATAGTAAGAGTGACTGTGAATGGGAGAATAGGAGTAGCTATCAACATAGAGTGAGACAGAGATTACAACGAGAGAATAGCAGAGGTAGCAGGAGGTAGCGAGAATGGTAAATGGAGGAGTAAAAAAGTAAGAGGAGAAGTAAGATCAAAGGGTGGAGGTGGAAAGGCAGAGTGAGGGATTGGAGGAATTGTTTGTACAGTGGGAGGAGAACATCTTGGGACCCAGAGTAGAGGAAGGGTCAGGAGAGATTGGGTGCGAAAGATGGAGGAGTGACACCAGGCAAAAGAAGGCACCATCCCTAACCTCCTAGAGTACTAAGCGGGCTAGGTCAGGGAAAGATTAGAAAGTCCCTAGGGAGTTAGTTAGCCAAGGTATTAGGGAAAACAACATCAACCTTAGTCAGAAACATCAGACAGATAGGTGTCCCCTTTGGGTAGACACTAACATCCCCGTTAGGGAAACCTGTGCTAGGGAGGAGGAAAACCAGCAGGAGCCAGGTAGAGAGAGAGAGACTACCCTAGCAGAAACACCCAAAGCCTCCTCTATGCCCTAAATAGCTTTGCCCAGAAGATACAGCCATCCTGTATGTAAAGACTTTCAAATAAGCACCCTCTGAACTTGTCGGGGAGTCATTGTGGTTATTTGTGGCGGGCCGCCCCGTCACACTTCACACCTCAAGACTTGCACAAGGAAGGCTTGGCTTGCAGCTGAATATGCCGGCTGTAAATTGTTAGCTTCTCCTCTGCCGCGATAAAACTCTGAGATTGATCTGTGCAACAAAGTAAATGATCCTCTCAGACCCCTGCCCGTCCTGGGGGACTAGCCATCCAGACATACAAAGGTATGTCCTGGGGGCTGGAGGAGGCAAGGTTGGAGGCCTTCAGGATGTCTGGGCTGTCATAAGGGCCTGAGAGGAAGAAGGCCACCGCGCCCCAGCAGAAGCGAGGCAAGTGTCACCCTGCCTTGGGTGGCCGGCAAAGCTGATCCATAGAGGCAGTCCCACTCTCACTTGCCGGGAGAGAGGTGGTCTGGACGGTCTCACCCTATTATATCGCAAACCATTACTGCGAGGTCGAAAACCTTGCATGGAAAACAACGATCATAAATGAAAAAATAGATGGGGGTTGGGTTGGAGTATTTATTAAAATGGGGGATGGGGTGGGGAGGACTGTGGGGGGTCTCCCCCACATTTTAAATAGATAAAACATTCAAGGTTTTGGAACTTGCAGTAAAAAATGTGTTGATTTAACGTAGAACCAGTCTTTACCAGAGGACCACATATTCCAGGATCTATCCAACAGAAGTGTGCACAGCCCTGAAAGTGCCCAGGAAGGGGTTGCCACAGGACCTTCCTGCCTGGTGGTATGCCCAGGCGAGGTCGGCTCCCATTGCACCCCGAAGGAAGACAGCAGGAGGAGCCAAATGGGTTCAAACGGGAGTGGTGCTAGTCCAGGCTCGTTAAGGGTGAGAGGCGCTCCGTGGAGAAGTGACGTGGGTGGGTGCGTTGGCAATTGCGGATGAAATCCTTCTAGGCGCATTTCATTGAGTCATTGTTGGACAGGTTGTTGTTTATTTGGGGGACCGATGAGGATGAATTCTGACTTGTAATTGTAATTGTTTATTTGTGCAGCGCTTATACACAAGTGAAGTGCTTCAAAGCGCTTCAAAGCGGGACGGGAGCAAGGGGATACACTAGTCATTCTTAGGCCTTGAAGTTTTCATGATCTAACAAAAAATAACTAGCGTACAAGGTCTGACAGCCTTTCTCCTAGTGCAAGTGCATGAAGGGTTTCAGGCGCAATCAAGCTAGGGAGGGGAGACAAAGGGGGGAACAGGACAAAAAAAAACGTACCAGCCCTTAATACATTCACGTCATGTAAGTGTACAGATGGAAGTGTGAGGGAGGGGGAGGGGGAACAAGTGCACCCAGTCCAGCCAGGCTCCCGCAGGGAGATTACCCCTTTCATGGAATGCATGCTGAAGTGCGCTAATGTTGAACAAAGTGCAGAGGACCGGAGGCAAGTGCAGAGACTGGCGGTGGGCCTGGGACCTGTGAGGCTCTGGAGGTGAACCAGGCAATCAGCCCGCGAAAAGCTGTACAGAGTTAGGGAAGAGAAGGAGGAAGGAGGCAGGAGAGAAAAGAAAGGAGATGAGGAGGGTCTTGAGGAGTTTCTGGAACTTAAGGAGCTCTGGCTCAAGACGGAGAGAGGAAGAAAGGCTTTTCCAGAGGGAGGCACCTGCAGAGGATAAAGATCTACCCCGAAATCTCTGTTTGGAAAAATGGCTCACCCGCAAAGAGTTGGAGGAGGACGAGCAGAGGTCTCTAGTAGGAGAATTTCTAGAAAAAGAGCAATGTAGATAGTGCGAGCAACAGCCCCAGAAAGCCTTGTGGACTATGCAGAGGGTCTTGAACTTGATCCTTGAAGCCATGGGGAGACAGTGGAGGGATTTCAGCACCAGAGAGATGCAGTCCCTGGGCTTGAGGCCAAGGATAAGTCTTGCAGTTCTGTACTGGATGAGTTGTAGCAGACAGAGAGTAGAAGTAGGAAGACTGAGAAAGAGGCTGTTGCAGTAGTCCAGCCAAAAGAGAACCCGAGCTCTGGAGACGGTGAGCCTTTGGGATAAAATGAGAAAAGGTAGAATACCTCTGAGGAGGTGTAGCTGGTAGATGTTTAAGATGTGAGAAGAGAAGGAGAGAGTAGAGTCGAAAATGACCTCCAGAATTTTGCCTCACTAGCAGTTGGGGGTGCAGGGCCAAAGGAGGCCAGCCAGAGAGAAAGTGGGAAAGCGGGAGCAGTGGTCCCAATGAGGACGATCTCTGTTTTACTGGCATTGAGGCATAGGTCATTGGCAGCACACCAAGACTGAATTGCGGACAGACAGTCAGGAATGAGCGAGGAGGAGGAAGAGGCCGAGGTTAGCCTGAAAGAGAGCTGCGTGTCATCCGCATAACACTGGAAGTTCGTGGTGAAGGTTTTGATCCTGTGGACCAGAGGGGCCATGTAGACATTGAAGAATCAGGGGGATAAGTTAGATCCCTGGGGGACACCACAAGTTGAGAGAATAATAGAGGAGAGAAAGGACCCAAGTTCCACCTGGGAAGGACGGTCAGAGAGAAAAGTGGCAAGCCACGCAGGGCCAGATCTGTGATGCCCATGGTATCACAAAGACGGGCAATCAGGATGTTGTGGTTTACCGTGTCGAAGACAGAAGAGAGGTTGAAAAGAATGAGAACAGAAGGAGAGTTAGAGTCAATATAGATTTGAAAGCAGCTCTTCACAGCTGTTCAGAAGAGCAGTTTCTGTGCCTCTGGAAACTCTAAAGCCAGACCGATGGTCATTGAGACAACCAACAGATTCAATGTGGAGGGTAAGCTGAGAGGTTTCTTGAGCAGAGGGTGCGCAGAAGAGCGCTTGAGAGCAGTGGGGAAGACTCCAGTGGCGAAAGAGAGGTTGCAGAGGTCAGCCAAGGCAGGAGCAAGAGAATCAATGTTGTCCTTGATGGTTTTAGAAGGGCATGAGTCCACATGTTTTAGGAGGCTTTCATGGACCAGACTTGTCTAAAGACCTCCTCAGGTGTGACAGGGGAGAAGGAGGAGGGGGGTGGGGTGGCGATGGGGGCCCAAGAGATGGGGGTGCAGGTGAAGGTGCGGGAGAGAGAGAGGACAGGATGTCCTGGGTTTTGGCAGTGAAATGATCAGCCAGGGCTGAGCAAAGAGCCTGGGAGGGTGCAGTACAGCAAAGAGGCTGCAGTAGGATTGGCCTGTTCCTTGCATACTGAAGAGTTCAGCCGTGTTGTTAGATGCCGCTGAGATGCGGGCTTGAATATGGACTCTTTTCTTGGAGCGGATGCAGAGTCTATATTGCCTTTGAAGAAGGCAACAGGCCATTTTGTCAGAGGGTGCACCTGAAGATCCCCATTTCCATTTCGCTGCTCTGCACTTTCATTTAAGAGCATCCAGCTCAGAGTCATACCAAGAGTTGCACTTTTTGGGAGGCTTCAGATGGACCCTCATGACAGGGGCAAGAATATCGAGAGTGTTGGAAATGGAAAGGTGAAAGGTCTTGGCTGGGTTAAGCAGAGACGACTGATGTCCGGTGGGGATTTTTATTCTCATGTGCACCTGAGTATCATCCGGGTATTGGTGGATGGCTATATCGAGGTCTTTGAGGAGTATACCAAGAGGCTTCATGTAAAGGTTAAAAAGGTTTGGTGGGAGGATGGAGCCTAAGGGGACCCAGCAGGAGATTGGGAGTCAGTTAGAACACAATCTGTTCATCTGGAAGGCCCGGTGTCTCTCCAAGAGGTAGGACATCAACCAATTCAGGTCAGTGCCAGAGAATCCCATTCTGTCGATGAGGAGGGAGAATACGGTGGTCAACTGTGTCAAATGCAGCCGAGTGGTAAAGAAGGATGAGGAGGTACGAGTCGCCCTTATCCATGATTTGGAGGGCGTTGTCCACCACCTGGATGGTGGCCGTCTCAATGTAACACTTAGGATGGATCCCCAACTGATAGTCATTCAGTAGGTATAGTTGATTGATTCTGGCAAGTAGTTGTGTAGCAACTACTTATCCCAAGATTTTGCCAATAAACGGGAGGTTCATAATGGGCTAGTAGTTGGCCGGGTCATCTGGGTCTATGCTCATTTTGTTCAAAAGAGGTTGTGTGAGATCAGTCTTGAGGATGTCTGGGAATGACCTTTCTGTGACGGTGACATTAATGAGGAGCCTATTTGACCAGAGGTGGAGAGCAGGGGGTGGTATGGTGGAAGAGCCGGGAGAATAGTTGCGAGAGCGGTTGTGGCAGACCAACACAGGAAGCCTTGGAGAAGCAAGGAAGCCACAGAGACGGATGATTGTCTGCGCTCCCCGGCCGGGGAGTGGTGCACAGAGGATGTGCACAATATCTAAACCTCAGTGACAACAACAGCCCTTCCCGTGGATTTGGATTGCAATCGGGAACATTTCGGTTTTGGTTCAGTTTCAGATGAATATTTCGAAATGTCATGTGGGGGGTAGGAATTGACTAAGTGTAAGACAACACAGGCCTAGGAACATATGATGTTAGAGCACTATTAAAGTCAGTGACCTGAGCAGCCACAACTGTGAGGAGAAACAATTGGCCAGCTCTAGTCTTTCAGAAGTTAAACAACTCATTCAAGTTGCATGCTGGTTGATGTGGTTCAGGGTGTCAGCCCAAATCTAAGGCACACCCATAATAAATCATTCATGTTACATGCTGGTAGATGTGGGTCAAAGTGCGAGGGCAAGTCTAAAATAATTGAAATAGGTTATGCATGTTGCACACGTAAATGCTGTCTAATGTTTCAGGCTAAATCTAAATGAACTGAAACAAGACATTCATGTTGCATGCTGGTAGATGTGTTTCAAAGTACCAGCACAAGTCTAAGAGAACAGAGGTTATTCATACTGCATGCTGGTAGAAGCTGCCCAAAGTGTCAGCCCAAACTTAAGTGAACCCAAACAAGCCATTCACATTTCATGCTGGTAGATGCGATTCAAAGTGTTAGCCCAATCATTTGAGAAGGGAAACAAATCATTCATGTTGCATGCCGGTAGATGCGGTTCTACGAGCCAACCAAAATCTAACAGAACTGATAAAGGTCATTCATGTTGCATGCTGGGAGATGTAGTTTGAAGTACTAGCCCAAGTCTCAAATAATTGAAGTAATTTATGTTGCATAATAGTACATATGGTTCAAAGTGTTATGTGAGGAGCCAGGAATGTGACACAGAGAAGTCATGTTTTTGTGGTAATAGACTTTTATTAAATAATAAGGGCTTGGGAAATGCCTCCCTGTCCTCACTTCTAAGAGGTATTTCCCTACCTCAAACAAAACTAAGGGTCTGTCCAATGTCAAGATGTCCAATGCACAACTGTCCTGTTTCCGAAATCCTATCTCTGCCCTCACATTCTAAAGTAACTCTTAGGTGTAAAGGGGTAATGTTTTTATTCTTGAAAAGTGCATAAATGTTCAAGTTCAAAGGAAATATAAAAGTACTCCGACACAAAAGTTCCCAATGGGCAAAGTTCACAGTTCCAGGGGATGGCTCTCTTCCCCAGGCTGCTGTTCAGGGTTTCTCACAACTCCATAAGGCACAAAACATCCTTGGAGGTTTCTTAGTAAATAACAAAAGCCCTTTGAGATCCACAACCATTTTAGATATCAGTTCCAACTATACATAAAACCTAGTGTACCTCCCTGCCATGTTCTTTTCCACTTCAATCCCTCTTTACTCTCCATTTTGGGTTTTACCTGGCTTACTGCTGTGGCAGGACTTTGGGGATGGCTTGTTTTTCTACAGTTTGCAAACTTGAGCTTTGGCCTGGTATATTATCCTAATGTGTTTCACCTTACACACACTTGTTGACTTGGGTTTGCCTGGTATACTCTCTTGCCAGGACTTTTAACCTGCTTCACTTTACACACACTTGCAGACTTGTGCCTGCCTGTTATACTCTCCTGCCAGGGCTTTAAATGTGTTGCGCTTTACACACATGAAGTGGAATTAAAAAAACAGGGGTTGACTCGAGGGAAATCCCCCATGCGCAAGAAACGGAGTAGTCCAGAAATGTGACATGTTTCTACTTTATTAATCCAAGCAGGGATATGCACACTGATTCTACAGCTCCAAATGCACTCTCAGCTCATTACAGGTGGGCAGTCAGGTTTTAAACTACTGTGACCTCACAGCCAAAAGATACATTCCTCGCTCTAGGCGAAATGGGATTGGGTGAACAGTATAAGCATAATTACAGTCTATAGGGGACAAATAATCTGATTGGTCAGGCCAGATCTTGTAGCTCAGCCTGGAACCGCCCACAGGAGGTCAGTGCAAGCCTTGTCAGTTTAGGAAATCTACCAGCATGTCAGCAGAAAATGATGGGTGGGGAAGGTGGTCTCAGAGCACCGCCTGTGCCCCATTAATGTTACCATTTCCAACTTCTCAAGCCCATAATAAGGACATTATTGCCATCTTCTGTCTTCAGTTTGATGGGAACCACATTATAGATCTGCCTCAGATGGATGGGCCTTGCTCCCCAGCTACAGGTCACGTGTTCGCGGACCGTAACATTTTCTTTCTCTGCTGGCATTTATAAGGGATTTCAGCATTCTGTCTTTGTATGTGCTGTATCTTTTCTGCTAACTCAAACATACTCTCCCAGTGTCCTTGGCAGGGCTGGACACGCTGGCAGGTCTGTTTTGCGTTTCTCAGGCAAATCAGTGTGTCAGGTCTCAACCTGTGTTTTAAGTTTTACCAATTAATTTCAATGCAGCTGTGGTTTCCATTTTGCTTTCATGGCTCTTCATGGTAATTGTTTTAGGTGTCAGCAAGCAGTTCATGTGTGTTCTTTTGTACTCAGCTAATTTCCCTAAATGTGTTCAACCATGTCACCTCTTCATGATTACTTAGGTGATGTCATCTGGTTATGGTCTGTGGGGCTGCTTCAGTGGGTGGTATCCGTCATCTTGAGGGTATGCTGGGTGGGTGGTTTGAGACCCCCTCAACAGTCCCCCCTCTGGTCCATTCAGCCTGGACCACATATGCAAAGCCCCTCCCCACTGATAGGTGTCTTGTTGTCTCACACCTTCGCCACCCCCCTCAGGTCGCTTGAGCCTCTACTAGGTTGGTTCGTGTTCCAGGTCATCTCCTCCTCTTCACCCTGCTCAGCTTCAGCGCCCTCTTCTTTCTCCACTGTGTGTCCAGCATTCTGAGTCACCATCAAGGCTGGTGTGCTCAATGGCACCATGGTACATGCTCCTCTCCATTTGGGTGGCACCTCCATGAGAGCTTCAGGCCCATTGTTGGTCTGCGATTATTGTTGCCTCCTCTCGTGCCATGTACCCTAGAAATGCATCTGCGGCCTCTTTTCTCTCCACTTTTTACTGAATCTTCATTCTGGCAAGATGAGGGTGTTATTCTTGATGGCATTCTGCACAGAGTCCTGCCTTGTTTTTTACCCATGTAAGCAGCTTGAACATCTCGACACTCCTTGGTGTACGCATTCTTTTCTCTCTGCACCACCTCCACTGGAAGTGCCAGGAGCACTTGTGTTCTGCATCCTTGCAGCCTTCGACCCGTTCTTCTCTTGCAAACTCTTGTCCACATACATGTGGCTGGTGTTTCTTGCAACTTTCAGGCCGTCCTCCCACCTCTCGTCTTCCGCTCTTGAGGCATTGCAGCTCCCCTTGGGTTACAATTCTTTTCTTTTGTGTGGGCCTCTCAGTAGGTATTGTATCAGGTCACCTTCATTCGAGCAATCCTCTATCATTGTCCACGTTGTCAAGTAACTGTCCTCATGGGGTAATTTCTCCTGTGTCTCTCATCGTAGTGTAGCCTGCTTCTTCTGAAACCACCATAGAAATCTTGTAGTTGCTCATGGCCTTCGAATTGAAAGAGTTTGCGTGGCAGCCCTTCCTTGAAGCCTCCCTCCCCTCACTGGTCACGTGCTGGTACTATATATCATTAGTGGTGTGGGCCAAATTGGTCATACAAGCTCCCATATATATATTTGTGCTTGTTCTGTCTTTTAAATCAATTATAATATTCTATTAAAGCTACTTCATTTGTTCATGTCACTAGTAAGGGGTAAAGTCACACACTTTTCATTCAAATATGCAAAATAAGTAGGTTAATGTTTTCTTGTTACAGTCCTAAGAGGGGAAAGAAGCAGAGACAGCAGAGTAGAAAACAATCAAAGCCACAATTTCTTCCAGCAGAGCAATTGAACAGGTTCCAAATTTCCTAGCTACCCATAATCCTACCTACTCCATGCACATCGAGTGACCCTTGCCACCACGAGCAGGGGAGGCCACCTAAATGACGCTGCAGTATTCCTAGCGCGACCCATCATTCCTTTTGTAACAACAAATCTTTTTCCTTTTTATTCTTTTACCAGTTGCCACCTCCAAATTCACCTTCTTTCCCCCCCAAAGTCCTTTCTCTTGTTGTATATGACAACCTGCTCCATATCCAGAATCCTTGAGATCAAATACCAGTAAGTGAGACAGTCACTGCGTGGGGACAACGTCAATGACCACCACCTTAACCTGACTCTGTCTGCACCTCACAAAATGAGTCTAGATCAACTAATTATTCATTCTTGGTTCTGCCGCCACCCCCCGCCCTTGTCACGGCACACGGTGCACGCATGAATTCAACTGTTCTTACCGCCACCTTCACCCGACTCTGTCTGCTCCTCACAAAACGTGTCCAGCCCAGGACCAGTAACCTCGAATTGCACATGTATGACAACTGGAACCCCAAACTGACTCCCCTCACCCCGACACTGTCATGATCCATCGATCATGCCACTTTTGGTCCTCTTGGTCCCTTGCACGTCGGGGTTACTCGCAGTAGTACACCCAACATGGCCGTATTCACAGAACGCGGTCTATCGACCTTTACGTCCATGCAGCACGTTCCATAAATTAACCACGCCCTTGCGGCTCCGCGCGTCTCAACGCTATCGTTAGCTGAGGCTAGACGTGCATCGCAGTCGTGCTCCCGGAACAGAGTTGCTGCTCGAATTCCCAGACCCACTCCTTCTCCTTCCCTTTCCCTTGTACCTGTATCCATCCGCGTTCCGCGCAGACCGCCCCCGTGTGCGGCCTTTCTTCCTGTTCTTCCTGGAGTTTCCTTGATCCCGGACGAAGAAGCTGAACGAATCCTGGAATCTGACGACAGCCGAGCAGGCTTATACAAGACCCGAACAGCACGGAAGAAAACCCCGGCGAAGGATCCCGCAAGGCAGCAAAAACAGGTGAGAAAAAAGGAAACCTGTGACAGATTGAGACGCACCCTGATTGAATTCGACACAGACATGGAAGCGGCCATCCAGGACCTTATGCGTGGCATGCAAGAGCTGACGACCGAAGTGCAAAATTTAAAGGCAGAGAACGCCGCCTTAAAGCACTTGGTGTTGTCCCGTGAATCCGCCAC
Organism: Ambystoma mexicanum; assembly: GCF_040938575.1. Taxonomy (NCBI): domain Eukaryota; kingdom Metazoa; phylum Chordata; class Amphibia; order Caudata; family Ambystomatidae; genus Ambystoma; species Ambystoma mexicanum. The sequence goes on from NC_090928.1 coordinate 1,231,070,230, forward strand.
GAAAGAGAGTGTAATATTGGGCGGCGTTGTTGATAAATATGATGGTTCCGCAAAGAACCTTCGTGGATTCCTTGACTCATGTTTGGTCCACTTTACTTTCAAGCCTTATTATTTTTCTATGCCCAGGGCTAAGGTGGGCTTTATTATTTCGCATCTTTCCGGCAATGCCTTGACCTGGGCCACCCCACTGTTTAACTCTGGGGATTCTCTCCTGGATGATTACGATGGCTTCATACAGGCCCTTAAAACCATGTTTGACCGCCCAGAGCAGGTCTACAGTGCCCAGGAACGTCTACTCAACTTTCAACAAGGTACCCAGGATATGATTACATATGTCACACGCTCCAAACAGCTGGCTAAAGAAGCGGATTGGTCCTCTGAAGCTTGTTTTACCCTATTTCGAAGAGGGCTAAAAGAAGACATCAAGGATGAACTAGCCAGAGTGGCGCGCCCAAGTTCTTATCAGGCCCTCATGGATCTTGCCCTGCAGATTGACTTTCACATTCAGGAGAGAAAGGCAGAGAAAAAGAAAAGCAAGTCGCCACTCCAGAAGAACCCCATTGGGATACCCTCGAACCCCGAAGGTATTTCCACTTCGAGTAACAAGCCTGAACCTATGCAGCTAGGGGCATTCCGTGGACCCATATCCTCCCAAGAAAGAATGCGTATGATCCATACCGGGTTGTGTATGTATGTTGCATCAGACAAACATTTAGTGAGAGAGTGCCCAATAGCCCCCCCACGGCGCTCGGGAAACGCCAGCTCCCGATCCTAAATGGAGCACAGGTTCGGGAGAGAGATGCCTGCTCCACATCAATTCCATCCTTGAACTCTCCTGGACAAAATTCTTTGGTGATCTTACAGGCCTTTTTATCGCCATCCAAGAAGGAAACGTATCCCATCCTGGCACTGGTGGACTGTGGAGCTATCTATGGGGATTTTCATAGACCAAGAATGGGTTCTTAAACACCATATTCCTTATGAATCCCGGACTATCATGCAACCTGTAGAAGCAATTGATGGAAGACCCCTTTCTTCAGGACCCATAACCCTTCAGACCAAGGACATCGAACTTGCCATAAACCACCATCGAGAAAGGATAAAATTTGACATCATCAAGTCGGCCCATTACCCAATGGTTTTGATGGTTTTGGGAATGCCCTGGCTTCAAAAACACAATCGTACATCAATTGGGCATGGGGTTCCTTGTTCCTGGGCTCAGAATTTTGTATGTCCCACTGCATAATGTCAGACCTTGCTCCGACACCATCAGAAGGACCTCCTACGAATCACCAAAGTACAATCTCTGTCTCAAACATTATCCGGGTTCCAGCGATATACCAGGAATTTTCTGATGTTTTCTCCTCCGCCATTGTCCAGGCGTTACCTCCCCATAGACCAGAAGACTGTGCTATAGAAACGGAACCATCCTCTGTGATTCCCTTTGGAAGGATATTCATCTTATCCGAACCTGAAAAGAAAGCCCTTCGAGAATACCTGGATACTAATCTTGCAAATGGCACCATACGACCCTATAAATTGTTACACATTGTGGGAGGTGGTCTCTGTGGGCTCGCAACCGGTTGTGTGGTACTCTTCACTACGCGATTCCCGAGAATCCTTCTCAAGATGACTTCTGTGCTGAAGGTAGCGGTCTAGTCTTTTCACGTCTCTCCGAGACGCTCTTGTCTGCTCACGTGATCCCTTATCAAACACGGAAGCCAGCAACCCCTCGCGTCGCTTCTGTTTCAACAGACGCTCCGTGAGTTCGCTTCTAGGGATTTCAATATCTCTGCCTCTTCTAACTGACTTCTCCGACTAACTCTGTCACCTTTTGTCTCTCAAGCTCTCGTCTCCGGACTCCCCCTTCCATTCCGGTCCTCCCTTCTCTCGGGATTTCTCGCCGAGCCCAAATATCCATCGGCGTTACAATTACGCCAACCCTGATCTCGTCTCTTCTGAGACACCCGATAGCCGTAAGTGCCCTTCTATCAGAATTCCTTTCCTTCTCTCCCGATTCGGATTCTGACCCTATTATTATTTCTTGTAGAACTCTCGTCTCCCATTCACTTCTCCCTCGAGGCCCTAGATCCATCATCCTATCCTTCACTCCTGCCTCTGCTGGTGAAACACCTTTTCTGTGTCGTTTAATTTCCACTTCCATTCCCTTCTTTCCAAACCTACTCTGACCTTTGTCCTTTGTTCATCCAGATGAAGCCTTCCTGCCTGCCTTCCACTGCCTCTAATAGAAGACATTCATCAGCTATCCGGATCCACGACACTTCCAGATTCTACCAGGGTTTTCTTCCCCATCGAGGGTTTCCCTGGCGACCCTGTTCCTTCCCCTGGTTACTCCTACTCCGGGTCGGAGAGGACAGGGCCGTCCTAGGGTAGCTTTCACTGCTGCACTTGGTTGTTCTCTGGCGGTCTACTTGATCTGTCAAGGTGAGATTATTTACACTTTGTTAATTATTGCGGGAAGCAGTATTGAAATAACAGTAAGCGACGCCACAAAAAAATATAATATTGACAGACAAAGACCATTATGGAACAACAAATGCAGCAATTAATGGCCGTTATGCAGGCCATGTCTTTAGAGGTAAGTCACTTAAGCAGGACAATGTACAATTACGACAAGTTGCTAGAGTTCTGACACTCCCCCGTCCACATTACACCCCATAATGTACGATGGCGACCCTTACAAGCTCAAAAAATTTCTTGATAGCTGTACGGTCCAGTTTACACTTAAACCTCGTTTTTTCCCAATGGACAAAGATAAGGTGGGGTTTGTGATTTCTCACTTATCTGGGCCCGCATTGGCATGGGCCACGCCTTTGGTTACCTCAAACAATGTAATCCTTGATTCTTATTCTGCTTTCACTAATAGTCTAAAATCCATGTTTGGTAGGAAAGAAATCACTGTATCCTCTCAGGAAAGACTCCTTGACCTAAGACAAAGCGGAAAGGACCTATTAGGGTATATCACCCAATTTAAGCAGTTATCTTCCGAATTAGGATGGCCGGATGAGGGTCTTCTTACTCTTTTTCATAGGGGATTAACAGACGAGCTGAAAGACGAGATTTCTAAAGTTCCTCACCCAGTCAACCTGGCAGACATGATAACTCTAACCATGCAAATTGAGTACCGTTTACAAGAACGATCCTATGAACGTAATTAGAGCAAGGGTACCCGATCCTTTAGTGAATATTATCCGACAGGAAATAAACCACCCGTCCAAAATGAAGAGCCCATGCAGATCGGAGCTGTGAGGGGACCACTATCTGCTTCTGAAAGAGAAAGAAGACTTGTGGACTGTGCATGTATTGTGGTTCCTCTCTACACGTCTTGAAGGATTGTCACTTGGTTCCTCCACGACATACCCCAAATCCTAAGTCGGGAAACTTCAAAGCCCTACCTCAAGGGGAAGAACGGTAGTGGCTCCAAATCCTATTTCCCCATATCGAATGGGAATGTTGCTTGACACAGCGACTTGCCAAACCATGGTGGTGGTATCTTTATCCATGATTCTGTCAGGACGAGTTTTAACGGGCATACCAGCCTTGATTGACTGTGGAGCCGCAGGCAATTTTCTGGACAATGATTGGGCCACAAAACATGAGATACAATTTGTATCCAAATCCATCATTACTCCCATCCAAGGAGTGGATGGGAACCCATTGAGCTCCGGCCCGATGTCACGCCGCGCGCTCGCTCGCGGGCGTCACTTAACTGTCCTGGGGTCCCTGGTCCACGGCCGCAGCGGTCTCCTCCTTCATGGAGACTGTACCCGCGGTGGCGTCTCTCTTCACGCCGACCCGCGGTTCGGATGGGCGCCGTGGACGCCTCCATCTTGCGAGGATCTGCGCATGCGCGGATCATCAGTATTTCGACGTCCCGCGCATGCGCAGTGTCGGAACATGCGTTCCAAGCCTCGCTTTGACCCCGGGCCATAAAAGGGCACCGCATACACAGGGACAGCGCGTCTCAACGCGGTTGTTACTGTGTATGCGCTGCTGGGGTCCTGGCGCTTGTTTTCCAGCCCTCCAGTTCCCTGTTCTAACCTTTTCTGCCTAGTTCTGCCTCATCTCCTTATTCCCGTCTTGCTTCCTGGTCCCCCTACTCTTTCTGCCCTTTATTTCTGATACCTTGCCTATCCCTGGTTTAGGGTAGAGTAGGTCCTGTCTGGGTTCCTAGTTGTAGTGGGGACTCTCCTGTCAGTACTGCCTTTCTTGCAGTTTGCCTTCCTTTGCCTGTCTTGTGCCCTGCCGGTACCTGTGCCTTACTGCCTTTTGGAAGTTCCTGAGTTCAGCCCTGTTATCATCGGTGATTTCATCAAGCCTTCTCAGCCAGTGGAAACACTGTCCCGACGTCACGCAAATTCTGAGAAGTGCCACCCGTGGCGTTGGGAGTTGGTTCAGTGCCGTCCTGTGTTATATCGCCAGGAGGGGATTGGGCTAATTTCTCGCGTTACCCATTCATCGTCCATCATACATCGACATACTGGCAACCTCAACTCCACGGTCTACAGGAAGCAGAGGTAACTCACGATCTCGTGAAGATTCGTTTAACAGATTGAGACGCCTATCCCCCAGTCCCGACATGGACGACATGCAGGAACTATGTGAAGAAATGCGTGCCATGCGTCTTGAAATGACCACTCTCCGCCAGGAAAACAACACCCTCAGACAAGCATTGGATCGGTGTTTGGCTAATCCCGCACAACCTGTCACACCGCCTGAGAACTCCATGGCTTACACCACTCCGATGAAGTATGATGGTGATCCCCGTCGAGTGGCAGAGTTCTGTACTCACTGTCGGATCCATTTCCAATTCAGGTCTACTCATTTTTCTCAAGACAAGGCTAAGATCGGGTATATCCTTGGAAATCTAACCGGCAATGCACTTGCCTGGGCCGCACCTTTGGTCTCTACCAACAGTCCTCTGTTGGGTGATTTCGCTGCCTTCGAGAAAGCCTTTTTGGACGTCTTCAAACCGCCCAATTTGGCAGCCATGGCCCAGAATCAATTAATGGAGATCAAGCAAGGGTCAGGTGACATAATCCACTACATCAGTCAGTTTCGACAATTAGCAACCGATTCACAATGGCCCGAAATCACTCAAAAAACCTTGTTTCGTCGGGGACTAGGAGAGGAGTACAAAGACGAATTGTGCACATTCCGGAGCCAGAAACGTTGCCTGCATTGGTGGAACAAGTCTTACGCATTGACCACAGGTTAACCGAACGACGGAGTGAACGCCGCAGATCTGACACGTATCAACCAATTCTTCCAGCACAGAACCCCGGACCGGCTGTTTCTACCGATGTAGGTCCAGAACCCATGCAGTTGGGTGCCGTAAGAGGTCCGTTATCCGAGACTGAAAAGAAAAGAAGACGACAGAAGAACTTGTGCATGTATTGCGGTGGTTCTGGCCATTTTCTAGGCACCTGTCCTCTACGTCCTCTGAAGAAACAGGAAAACTAACAGGCCCGTTGTTTGAGGCGAAGGCAGCAGCGGGCCGCCCTTCTGAATCCGTCCTTCCTCCCATGAACTCAGTACCTTTGTTGATCCTGAAAGTCGGTGTTGCTTGGCTTGGAAAGTGTGTGAAGACCTGGGCCCTTCTGGATTGCGGAGCGTCTGGCAACTACATCGATGCCTCGTTCGCGATTGCCAATGGGATCCGTTTACATAACAAGGAACGACCAACGGTGGTCGAGGTGATCGATGGTTCTACTTTGTCTTCTGGTCCGGTTTGTCAACACTCCGATCCCTTGTGGCTCTCTGTGTAAGGGCATCTCGAACGTATCTCATTGGACGTCATCAAGTCTCCTTCATTTCCGGTGGTGCTGGGTTTACCATGGCTGTTGTATCACAATCCCCAGGTCGACTGGACCGCTCGCTCCCTGGTGTTCTCTTCGACACGTTGTCCTCGTGACTGTGTACTTCACGAAACCTTTCCTGCAATTTTGGAGTCCCTCAATCCTGCTGATTTATCTGCTCGTTTATGTGCCACTCAATCAGTTCCTCATGAATATGCCGGATACCACAAGGCGTTCTCCAAGCCTGAGGACATACCACTACCACCCCATCGGCACTTTGATTGTTCCATTGACGTCCTGCCTGGTGTGATCATTCCCCACGGCAAGATCTATTCGTTGACTCACCTCGAGAAAGGCATCCAACAGGAGTACATTACGGATTGCCTCAACAAGGGCTACATAGTGCCGTCCAAATCCCCTGCAGGATTCCCGTTGTTCTTCGTTAAGAAGAAAGAGGGCACTTTGCGTCCTTGTATCGACTACCGTCAACTAAACGAGATCACGAGGAAGGACATGTACCCGTTACCACTCATCCGGGACATCATCTAATCCCTGAAATCAGCACAGATCTTCACCAAGCTGGATCTAAGAGGGGCCTATCACTTGGTGCGGATTAAGAAGGGAGATGAGTGGAAGACGGCCTTCAAAACACCTATTGGTCACTTCGAATACAGGGTGATGCCGTTTGGCCTCTGCAACGCCCCAGCAGTCTTCCAACGGTTCATGGACGATGTCTTTTCTGACCTTATTGGAATATCTGTGTGGGTTTACCTTGACGACATTCTGGTTTTTTCTGACACTCATACTGAACACGTGGCGCATGTACAGGAAGTCCTCCGTAGATTAATACACAACAGCCTGTATGCCAAAATTGAAAAATGCCAATTTCATAGGGAGAGCATGGAGTTTCTGGGTTACGTGATCAGCAACACAGGAGTACAGATGGATCCCGCAAAACTGCAAGCTATACAAGAATGGAAATCGCCACATGGCGTGAAGTCACTTCAAAGGTTCTTGGGCTTTGCCAACTTTTATCGGCGTTTCATTCCACGCTTTTCTCAACTGGCCAACAGTCTAACCCGCCTGACCAGTACCAAGGTGCCGTTTCTCTGGGACACGCAGGCCGAGGAGGCATTCCGGGAATTAAAAAGATCATTCATGTCGGCTCCTGTTCTTAGACATCCAGATGATGTAAAACCATTTGTGGTTGAAACAGACGCTTCGGACTACGCAATTGGGGCGGTCTTACTACAGCAAGATGCAGTCACGGGAATAGAGCACCCGGTGGCATATTACTCGAGGAAATTGTCAGTGAGAGAGAGAAACTATGCAGTGATAGAAAAAGAATTACTGGCGATAAAGGCTGCCTTCGAGGAATGGCGACATCGCTTGCTGGGTGGGAGGTACCCGGTGGTGGTTCGCACGGATCACCGTAATCTACAGTTCCTGCGCTCTTTACAATGCAGAACCTCCGGGCATGCTCGTTGGGCCTTTTTCTTTTCACAGTTCGATTTCACCGTCACGTACATTCCTTGTTCCCAGAACACCAAGGCTGATGCCTTGTCTCGGTCTCTGGAAAACAACGTTGAAGGTGTCAAGGAACCGGAACCTCTGATAGCGTCCAAACATTTTCTATCGATGGTGACTCCCCAGCTCCAACAGTTGATTGAGGCCACACGAACAGATCCCTCAAGAACACAGATACTACAACGTGCTGACATCAGGGAACGTGACGGCTTGTTGTTCTTCAAGGATCGTCTGTACGTTCCCACATTGGAACTCCAGAAAATCGTTTTACAGAATTGTCATGATTCCGTCATTTGCGGTCACCGTGGAGTCCGCACAACACAAGAACTGGTTGCACGACAGTACTGGTGGCCTGGATGGGCTACATTGGTAAAGCACTACGTGGACTCTTGCCCTGTATGTGCCCAGACCAAGATTCCTCGCAAAAGGCCCGTTGGTCTTCTGAAACCCACGCCAACGCCTCCGTACCCTTGGCATACCATCGCCACGGATTTCATCGTTGACCTGCCCCTGTCTGGTGGTTTCACGTGTATAATGGTGGTGGTGGATTGTTTCACCAAGACTGCTCATTTCTTGCCCTTTCCTAAGCTGCCCACTGCATCCCAGATGGCATGATGTTTTCTACACGAGGTGTATCGTCTTCATGGTCTTCCGGAGAAGATTTTGTCAGACCGGGGGTCTCAATACATCTCTTCCTTTTGGGGCCAACTGTGTCGGCATTTGGACATTCAGCGAACCCTGAGTTCCGGCTATCATCCGCAGACTAATGGACAGACGGAACGTACCAATCAGACCCTTGAGCAATACCTACGTTGTTATGCCAATGCTACCCAAGACAACTGGTCGGAATGGTTGGACACCGCGGAAGCAGCTTACAACAACGCTGTTCATTCCGCTACCGGACTCAGCCCTTTTTATTGCTCTACTGGTTTCATCCCAGACTGCTGCCTGTTCATCCAACATCTTCCAGTGCCGTTCCATCTGCAGATGCCCTGGTGTCCCTGATCCGCGATCAACATCGTCTGGCGGCCGGTACCTTGGCAGCGGCACAAGCACATATGAAGGAGCAGGCTGACAAGAGACGGAGCTCTGAGCCTGTCCTTCATGTTGGGGACATGGTTTGGCTGTCCTCCAAGAATCTACCGGTACGCAACTTACCTGTGAAACTAGCCCCCCGCTTTTTTGGTCCCTTTCGCATCACAGGGAGTATTTCGTCTGTTGCCTTTCGTTTATCTTTGCCTCGCTCTTGGAGGATCCATCCTGTCTTTCATGTTTCCCTTTTGAAGCCCTACGTGCCCGATTTTATGGGTCGTACCTGTTCCCGTCCTGCCCCGGTCTTGGTTCGGGGGGTCCCTGAATTTGAGGTGCAGGAGATATGTGATTCACGGATTTGGCGAGGTGCTCTGCAGCTTCTGGTCAGCTGGAAGGGTTATCCTGCTTGTGACCGTACTTGGGAACCGCGCTCCTTCGTGCATGCACCGCGCCTGGTTCGGGACTTCTATCTCCGCTACCCTTGGAAACCCGGTGCTCCGGGGTTGTCCGGGAGGGGGTATGGTGTCACGCCGCGCGCTCGCTCGCTGGCGTCACTTACCTGTCCTGGGGTCCCTGGTCCACGGCCGCAGCGGTCTCCTCCTTCATGGAGACTGTACCCGCGGTGGCGTCTCTCTTCACGCCGATCCACGGTTCGGATGGGCGCCGTGGACGCCGCCATCTTGCGAGGATCTGCGCATGCGCGGATCGTCAGTATTTCGACGTCCCGCGCATGCGCAGTGTCGGAACATCCGTTCCAAGCCTCGCTTTGACCCCGGGCCATAAAAGGGCACCGCATACACAGGGACAGCGCGTCTCAACGCGGTTGTTACTGTGTATGCGCTGCTGGAGTCCTGGCGCTTGTTTTCCAGCCCTCCAGTTCCCTGTTCTAACCTTTTCTACCTAGTTCTGCCTCATCTCCTTATTCCCGTCTTGCTTCCTGGTCCCCCTACTCTTTCTGCCCTTTATTTCTGATACCTTGCCTATCCCTGGTTTAGGGTAGAGTAGGTCCTGTCTGGGTTCCTAGTTGTAGTGGGGACTCTCCTGTCAGTACTGCCTTTCTTGCAGTTTGCCTTCCTTTGCCTGTCTTGTGCCCTGCCGGTACCTGTGCCTTACTGCCTTTTGGAAGTTCCTGAGTTCAACCCTGTTATCATCGGTGATTTCATCAAGCCTTCTCAGCCAGTGGAAACACTGTCCCGACGTCACGCAAATTCTGAGAAGTGCCACCCGTGGCGTTGGGAGTTGGTTCAGTGCCGTCCTGTGTTATATCGCCAGGAGGGGATTGGGCTAATTTCTCGCGTTACCCATTCATCGGCCATCATACATCGACATACCGGCAACCTCAACTCCACGGTCTACAGGAAGCAGAGGTAACTCACGATCTCGTGAAGATTCGTTTAACACCCGATCAAGGAACAGACCGAACCGATTACTTGTATGATTGCCAACCATAAAGAGACTTTGGTTTTTGACCTTATTAAAGCCGCTCACTTCCCTTTTATTTTAGGTCTCCCATGGTTACGACTCCATAACCCATACATAAATTGGTCAGCTGGTACTCTATTCCTAGGGTCTGAGTTCTGTGTAAATCATTGTTTGTCCCAGGAGTCTGTGGGTGTTCATATTCCTACTGAAGTGTCCAACCTTCCAACAGGACCCACCATAACCCAACTAGAGATCATCCCGCTGTGTCATCGAAAGTTTCAGTCAGTTTTTGAGAATCCCATATTTCCCACTTTACCTCCTCATAGGAGGGACGATTGTCATATTAACCTTCTTCCAGAACAACCCATTCCCTTTGGCAGAATGTATGTTTTGTCCCAAAAAGAAAAGGCAGTTCTAAAGGACTATCTCCAGGCCAATTTACGTAATGGTCTAATCTCTGATTCAGTCTCCCCAGCGGGCGCTTCTCTTTTTTTCATTCCTAAAAAGGATTCTGATGAACTCCGTCCCTGTATCGACTACCGAGGTCTCAACAAAATTACTACTCCCGATAAGTACCCCATGCCTTTAATATCTGACATCATAGAGGCAGTCCGGGGGGCTTCTGTTTACACGAAACTCGATCTCAGAGGAACTTATCATCTCATCAGAATAGCTCCTGGGGACAAATGGAAAACAGCTTTTCACATCCCGTTCGGACACTTTGAATATCATGTGATGCCATTTGGTCTTGTGAATGCACCAGCAGTGTTTCAGCGATTCATGGATCACTTGTTTGCTGACATCTTGTTCCATTTCGTAATCATTTACTTGGACAATATTCTTGTTTATTCCTCCAACCCGAAAGACCATATCAATCATGTTAACATAGTTCTCGGTCGACTCCAATCAAACCATCTCTACTGCAAAGCCTCAAAGTGTGTATTCCATCAGGAGCAAGTTACATACCTAGGTTTCGTGTTATCTAGCCAGGGCATTTCTATGGATCCAAAGAAGGTGTCCGAAGTCTTAGATTGGCCCACTCCCTCCTGTGTTAAAGACATTCAGCGATTTTTAGGCTTTGCGAATTTCTACAGGAAATTTATCCCCTGTTTTTCTGAAATCATTCTGCCCATTACACACTTACTAAAGAAGAACGTCACATTCTTCTGGAACGAAGCAGCCCAAAGTGCCTTTCAAACTCTGAAAGAAATGTTCACTTCTGCCTCTATTTTGATCACCCCTGAGCAGACCAAGCCATTTATCGTGGAGACTGACGCCTCTCAATACGCATTGGGAGCTGTGCTGTTACAACTCTCTGATCAGGGGGAAGAAAGACCAGTCGCGTATTTGTCTAGGACATTCAACGCAGCAGAACTGAATTATTCAGTCCTTGAGAAAGAACTTCTAGCAATTAAGCGGGCCTTCGAATAGTGGAGACATCTACTATTGGGATCTTCCTTTCCTGTCAAAGTTCGCACCGATCACCAAAATCTCAGAGTACTCCAGAATGCCCAGACCACCAACAGTAGACAAGCTCGCTGGGCCTATTTCTTTCTCCCCTTTCAGATCAAATTCACCTTTCTTCCTGGAAAACATAACTTAAGGGCCGACGCTCTTTCTCAAAAAGATTCTCCAATTTCTAATTTCTGTACTGAAAAGATGTTCCCCACAGCACGATTTATCACAGTCCTAACTGATTTCCTTCAAGAAGTACTGACAGCCGCTAATCAGAACAAATTCCTATGTGAAGAAATTGCCGCTAACCATCAGCTCACAGAAGAGAGGGGCCATTATTTTCGAGGAGCTCAAGTTCTGATTCCCACTCCTTCCTTACAACAAGAAGTTCTACAAATGTGTCACGACTCCCGAGCAGCTGGCCATCGAGGATACGCCTCAACCTTGGAGCTCGTTCAACGACATTTTTGGTGGCCAGAAGTAAAGGCAGACGTCCGTGATTATGTTGCAGCCTGCACTATTTGCTCTCAGACTAAATCTCCTCGGATGTCTCCTCTGGGCTTACTTTCAAGGATGCCTATTCCTGACCGACCTTGGCAGATAATTTCCACCGATTTTGTTTCAGACCTACCTTCTTCTGAGAGTAAACTACTATCATGGTCACCATCAATTACTTTACCAAACTGGCGCATTTCACCCCATTAGTGAAACTTCCTGGAGCAGCAGCTATGGCAAAGATCTTTCTTTCCGAAATATTTTCTCAACATGGACTCCCAGATACCATTGTATCGGATCGAGGCCCCCAATATACCTCTCTTTTCTGGCAGAAGGTATGTCACATTCTGGGAATCAAGAGAGCCTTAAGTTCTGGATACCACCCCCAGACTAACGGGCAGACGGAACGCTTAAACCAAACTTTGGAAGGATATTTGAGATGTTTCATCTCAGCAGCCCAGGACAATTGGATCGAATTGCTCCCATGTGCGGAGTTCGCTTACAATAACGCCAAGCATTCTGCACTTCACACCAGTCCTTTTCATTGTTCCTATGGTTATCACCCTTCATTTGTACCTACTGTTTCTATTCCTGCTTCCTGTTGCCCTGGGGTTGACAGTTTTATCTCAGATATACAAGAGGGTCAGAAGCTAGCCAGACTATCACTTCAAGAGGCTCAAGATTGGGCTAAGAGGAACGCAGACAAGCATCGTCGGGCAGCCCCTAATATCCTCCCGGGAGATTCTGTTTGGCTGGCATCCCGATTCCTTCCACGGCATCTTGTCCCTTCTAAATTATCTCCCAGGTATTTTGGACCCTTTAAGGTCTTATCCTGGGTTGGGTCTGCTGCAGTCAGACTCGCCCTACCGACTTCCTGGTCTCGGATTCATCCAGTGTTTCACTTATTGTCATGATCTCTGCTTCCAAAAGGTCAGGGTTTTCCCAACTCCCTTGGAAGCAGATTCATAACCCAGGTTCCGAGGGCCAACCAGTCCCAATTGGGACCTTTTGGACCCAGTCCTGGCGCCAGTGGCACCAGGCTCATAAATGTGCCCAGTCCCAGCGCTGGAAGCGCCGGGCTCATAATGCTTGGGTGGACTTACCTGCAGCAGACCATGCTGCTTACTTGCCTGCCAGCTGAGCCTCTTATCCTCTTCTGTTTGGAACTACTTTTCCTGTTGGGTGGGGCAGGAGCCACTCCCTAGATTCAGAACACTGGAACTCTTCTGGAAAGCAGGAACTCTTTTCTTACCTAGGCGTGGCTGTGGAAGGAGACACCTAAGCACTACAGGAGGCTATTTAAACCACACCCGGTGGATGAATCTTGCTTTGCGTTATTCTGCATCCTCTGCAGCAGAACGCTCATCGTGTCTTCTGCATCGGATCCTGGGCCTAAGGAAAAAGGCTTACCATCCTGAATCCAGTCTTCAGCAACACCTATAAAGACAAGAAAGAACAGGTTAGCATTCCGGCATCTGAAAGACAAAGGCTTACCTACTCTTCGTGCGCTCCGGAGGTCTTCACACTGCATTCCGGCATCTGAAAGACAAAAGCTTACCAACTCTTCGCACGCTCCGGAGGCCTTCGGCGCTGCATCCTGCATCTGAAAGACAAAACAAGGTGCGTTTAAAGACATTGGGGAACTTTAATACTCACGTGCCATTACTCCTTTCCACATCAACCCCAGTGGGTATTCCGGCACCCTGCAGCCGCTCCGAACTCGTACCTGCAAAATAAAAGACAGTTAGAGCGCATCGTGAAGCAGGCAACAAGCGCTTACTTACGTGCTTCCAGGCGCTTCTATTCATCATACGGACTCCATCTTCAACTCACTTCAGCCCGTCATCCGCCATCGCCGGAACCTGCAAAACAAGAGACATCATTGCTAAAGACTTTAAAGAAAATAGAATTACTCGAAACTTACCGTTCGTGCAGTAAACGACGGACAGCAGTCCTCTGAAGTCAAGAGGCCTGCGCTACCGATCCAGTGAAGAAACTGGTTACAGCACCCTGCCCCGAGGCAGATGGAGAGCTCGGCATTCACTTACCTAAGGTGAGAGCGTTAACCTTTGGGGGACTACAGGAGAGCAAAAAGGGGAAGAGACAGGGACACCCCAATAACCCCAGGTCATTAATTCCATATTTTCTGTCTGCAGACATCTTACTCTTGAAGTCAGGCATACAGTGCACAGAGGTCCAGCCCAAAGAGCCAACCGGGTGCTACACATCACCTTTGAAGATACGGTAATCGCCCAGTCAAGACCAGCGCCTCTGCGAGAATCAGGTGAGCGTTACAGAACGCAAAGCCTGCCGCAAAACTCTCGCCCAGGCGCTATGGAAAACTCGGATACTGACCACCTAGCCCGGTTACTTGGGGAACTAAGGGCAGAAGTGCATGCAGCTCGTCAGGAAACGAATGCTCTAAGAAGGGAACTAATTATTTCCAAGGAGAGAACAGACGGTCTTGCTAGACAATTGCTACAGTCACAAGCCGGACAAACCCCGTTACCCGCATCAGGGGCAAATCTTCCTTCAACATCCTCTATGAATCCAGTGCAGATCAACCTACCTGGGAATGTACCTCTGGCTCCGCCCGAACGATTTTCTGGTGACCCAAATAGGTTTGCAGTATTTATCAATCAGTGCCGGTTGCACTTCTTATGCCGGCCAGCAGCCTTTCCAACTGATCAAGCTAAAGTAGCTTTTGTACTTTCGTACCTTAGTGGCAATGCGGCAGACTGGTCGATCCCTCTAGTTAATCAAGATGATCCGGTTCTCCATGATTTTCAAGCCTTTCAGCTTAGTATGGAAAAACTGTTCGCAAGACATTCACAGGGGCAGGCCTTGGACAATGAGCTTCTTTCATTGCGACAGGGTAATCAAGACCTTTTGGCTTATATTGCATCTTTCAATAGACTAATAGTGGAAACTCAATGGCCTGAGGACAAAAGGATTACACTGTTTTACAGAGGTCTACGTGGAGAGCTCAAAGACGTTTTAGCTCAAGTAGTGAATCCCCCACAAGGCTGTTCGGATTATATAGACTTGGTCGTTCAAATAGATCATAGACTGCAGAACAGGAAGGCCGACCGTTCCAAGTTTGATGCTCGAGTATTTTCCAAACCGCCAACTCCTTCCAAAGGAGTAGACTCCGGGGAACCCATGCAAATTGGGGGTCTGAAAGGTCCTCTAACACAAAAGGAGCGGGAAAGGAGAAAACAGTTGCAATTATGCCTATATTGCGGAAACTCAGGGCACTTTCTTCGAGACTGTCCGGTGAAACCTGCCAAGAAGGCAGTAGGAGCTGCAGTTACCAAAGTTACAAACTCTGAGCAGGGAAACGACCTCGCCCGAGAAGAATAGAGGTCCTCTTGCCGAGCGTGAAAACCAGTTCCGTGACCTCGCATTTCGTGATACCTATGGTCCTCATTAGCCCTGATAATCCGGATCGATTACATGCAATTGAAGCTTACGTCGACAGCGGTGCCATCGGCAATTATGTGGATCATGAAATGGTTTTGAGGATGAATCTAACTCTTTGTCCCAAGGCTGTAAAGGACGTCATTACTACAGTGGATGGTACGGAGATAGCCTCCGGGCCAGTAACGCATACCACTCAAGAGGTGACGCTAGTAAGTCAAGATGGACACCATGAGAAGATCGTGTTCGATGTGATCAAGGCCCCTCAGTTTCAGATTATTCTAGGAATACCTTGGTTAGAGAAACACAATCCTCTGATCGATTGGCGAGCAAGAACGGTCCAGTTTCCAGAATGTGTCTCTACTTGTCACTGTCCACCTGGTGTTGCACTGGCAGCAATTTCTTCAGAGACTCCCCAGTTACCTCTCGAATACCTTGAATACCAAGATGTTTTCCGGAAGGATCAGGCTAACACTCTACCTCCTCATAGGTCTTATGACTGCCAGATAGACCTGATACCTGGATCTACTCCTCCTTGTAGTAGAATTTATGCCCTCACCGAGCCTGAGAACCTTCACCTTCGACAATACCTGGATCAATACCTGGCGAATGGGTTTATTCGTCCTTCCAAGTCCCCTGCTTCTTCAGCTTTGTTCATCGTTCCAAAAAAGGAAGGAGACCTTAGAACTTGTATCGATTATCGCTCCCTGAACCAGATCACCGTTAAGAATAGATATCCGTTACCTTTGATCCCTGAACTCCTGGACCAAGTCAGAAAAGCATGCATATATACAAAGCTGGATCTTAGAGGAGCTTACCACTTGGTACGAGTAAAAGAGGGCGATGAATGGAAGACTGCCTTCCGCACCAAGTATGGGCTATTTGAATATCAGGTCATGCCCTTCGGACTTTGCAATGCCCCGGCCGCCTTTCAATATTTTATGAACGATGTCCTCAGAGAGCTCATAGATGTGTGTGTTGTTGTTTACATTGACGACATCCTCGTTTATTCTTCATCGGAATCTGAACATCGGAAACACGTGAAAATGGTCCTCGAAAGATTGCGTCAACACAAACTTTTCGCTAAGTTGGAAAAATGTGTTTTCAACGTGACTGAAGTTGAATTCTTGGGATTCATATTATCACCTGGCGGAGTACGTATGGATTCAAAGAAGGTCGATGCAGTTCTCAAATGGCCATCACCATCCTCCGTAAAAGGTGTGCAAAGCATGTTAGGCTTCGCTAACTTTTACCGCAGGTTTATCCCAGAATTCTCTCGAATAGTCCAGCCCATCACTGCCTTGTTAAAGAAAAACAAACGTTTTGAATGGTCTACCGAGGCGGAACAAGCTTTCCAGGATTTGAAGACTAAATTTATCTCTGCACCAATCTTAAAACACCCTCGCCCCGAACTCCCCTACATCGTGGAAACTGATGCTTCAAGCCTTGCCATGGGGGCAGTTCTATCACAAAAGGACCCGGTAACCAATCAGTTGCATCCCGTGGCATTTTGGTCCCGCAAATTCTCGCCTCCTGAAATCAATTACACGATTACTGACAAGGAACTTCTGGCTATCAAGTCTGCCTTTAAGGCTTGGCGGCATTATCTGCTGGGGGCCCGACACACCGTTACTGTGATTACGGATCACCGAAACCTGCAATATTTGAAAACCGCAAAAGCCCAATCCTCTAGACAACTCCGTTGGGCATTATTCTTTGCCGAGTTTGACTTCATAATTACTTATCGACCTGGTACAAAGAACGGTAAAGCTGATGCCCTTTCTCGGATGGGAGTGGAAGAACACTTGATCAACCCTAAACCTGTACCAATCATTCCCCAACAAAGAATTCTGGGTGTAATCGCCACAGAATCCATAGAGGAAGTTAAGGATAAAGCCAGGCAACTTGTAACTCCAGCAGACATACAGAATTGGCATCTGCAGGGAAAGGACTTTGCAGTAAAGGACAACTTATTGTATTTCCAAGAACGATTATACCTACCCAGCACAGATTTACAGAAAAAAGTAATCTCCTGTTATCACGATTCTTTAATGGAAGGTCATCCCGGTATGGCCAAGACCTCAGAAAAGATCAAACGCTACTTCTGGTGGCCGTCTTGGAAAAAAGATATCAGAGACTTTATAATGTCTTGTGGAGTATGCGCCCAAAACAAGAGTCAAAAGGAAAGACCAGCAGGCCTCTTACGCCCTATTGACATCCCACCTCGCCCTTGGCATACGCTTTCTATGGACTTCATCACCGATCTACCTCCATGCTCCGGATACAATACGATTCTAGTAATCGTGGACTTATTCTCCAAGATGGCGCATTTCATTCCGCTCAAAGGCTTGCCAACAGCAGCAACTCTGGCCCGAGAATTTCTCGAAAACATCGTCCGACTACACGGTTTTCCTTCGGTTCTAATTTCGGATCGAGGTAGTCAATTTATTTCTCATTTTTGGCGAAGTTGCTGTCGGTCGGCTCAAATTGATGTGAGACTATCGACCAGTCACCACCCTCAGACCGACGGACAAACCGAGAGGACCAATCAAACTCTGGAACAGTATTTACGCTGCATGCTGCAACAAACTGAAAAAACTTGGAAAGACATCCTTTGGATAGCCGAATATGCCTACAATAACTCTGTCCATTCGGGAACTGGGAAAACACAGTTTTTTCTTTTGTACGGCAGTCACCCTCGAACCTCGGAGTTGGATCCCCTCCAAGATCTTGAAACACCAGCAGTAGACTACCTGCATTCTACAATCACCGAAGCCTTTAAGGAAGCTGTTTCTCACCTTCAAAGGGCTAAAGAACAATACAAGAAAGGAGCAGATCAACATCGGAAGGAAGCCCCTCAATATCAAGTAGGGGACCAAGTCTGGTTATCCACCAAATATCTACCTCTAAAAGGGCCACGCACATTCAACCCAAGATACCTTGGTCCCTATTCCATCACTACCATAGTAAACCCAGTAGCGGTCAAGTTGGACTTGCCCCCTCACATGAAGATACATCCGGTCTTCCACGTCTCTCTATTAAAACCCGTGCAACCTCAAACCCGACTAACTAAATCTCCAAAACCCATCCTAGTTGATGGAGAGCTTGAGTTTGAAGTCAAAAGCATTCTGGACTCCAAGATCTCCAAATCTAAACTATTTTACCTAATTGACTGGAAAGGCTACGGCCCCCAAGAGAGATCCTGGGAACCTGCTGAATATGTCCACGCTCCTCGCCTAATCAAAAGATTTCACCGAACATTTCCTGACAAGCCAAAACCCCCGGAGAAGCCCAGTTTGGGAGGGGCCTTGAGGGGGGGTACTGTCATGATCTCTGCTTCCAAAAGGTCAGGGTTTTCCCAACTCCCTTGGAAGCAGATTCATAACCCAGGTTCCGAGGGCCAACCAGTCCCAATTGGGACCTTTTGGACCCAGTCCTGGCGCCAGTGGCACCAGGCTCATAAATGTGCCCAGTCCCAGCGCTGGAAGCGCCGGGCTCATAATGCTTGGGTGGACTTACCTGCAGCAGACCATGCTGCTTACTTGCCTGCCAGCTGAGCCTCTGATCCTCTTCTGTTTGGAACTACTTTTCCTGTTGGGTGGGGCAGGAGCCACTCCCTAGATTCAGAACACTGGAACTCTTCTGGAAAGCAGGAACTCTTTTCTTACCTAGGCGTGGCTGTGGAAGGAGACACCTAAGCACTACAGGAGGCTATTTAAACCACACCCGGTGGATGAATCTTGCTTTGCGTTATTCTGCATCCTCTGCAGCAGAACGCTCATCGTGTCTTCTGCATCGGATCCTGGGCCTAAGGAAAAAGGCTTACCATCCTGAATCCAGTCTTCAGCAACACCTATAAAGACAAGAAAGAACAGGTTAGCATTCCGGCATCTGAAAGACAAAGGCTTACCTACTCTTCGTGCGCTCCGGAGGTCTTCACACTGCATTCCGGCATCTGAAAGACAAAAGCTTACCGACTCTTCGCACGCTCCGGAGGCCTTCGGCCCTGCATCCTGCATCTGAAAGACAAAACAAGGTGCGTTTAAAGACATTGGGGAACTTTAATACTCATGTGCCATTACTCCTTTCCATATCAACCCCAGTGGGTATTCCGGCACCCTGCAGCCGCTCCGAACTCGTACCTGCAAAATAAAAGACAGTTAGAGCGCATCGTGAAGCAGGCAACAAGCGCTTACTTACGTGCTTCCAGGCACTTCTATTCATCATACGGACTCCATCTTCAACTCACTTCAGCCCGTCATCCGCCATCGCCGGAACCTGCAAAACAAGAGACATCATTGCTAAAGACTTTAAAGAAAATAGAATTACTCGAAACTTACCGTTCGTGCAGTAAACGACGGACAGCAGTCCTCTGAAGTCAAGAGGCCTGCGCTACCGATCCAGTGAAGAAACTGGTTACAGCACCCTGCCCCGAGGCAGATGGAGAGCTCGGCATTCACTTACCTAAGGTGAGAGCGTTAACCTTTGGGGGACTACAGGAGAGCAAAAAGGGGAAGAGACAGGGACACCCCAATAACCCCAGGTCATTAATTCCATATTTTCTGTCTGCAGACATCTTACTCTTGAAGTCAGGCATACAGTGCACAGAGGTCCAGCCCAAAGAGCCAACCGGGTGCTACACATCACCTTTGAAGATACGGTAGTCGCCCAGTCAAGACCAGCGCCTCTGCGAGAATCAGGTGAGCGTTACACTTATCTCAAATCAAGTTGGTGGTTCCGGACCGTTTTCAGAGATCGGGAACCCCTCCTCCGCCTCCGGTCTTCACTGCTACTGGATCTGAATATGAAGTGGCCAATATTTCTGACTCTCGTTAGAGGAGGGGTAAACTGCAGTTTTTGGTAGATTAGAAAGGCTATTCACCTGCTGAACGATCCTGGGAACCAGCTTTGGGAGTTCATGCTCCTAAATTGATTCGACGGTTCTTTCTTTTTCACCCAGGTAAACCGGGTTCTCCCCCCAGGAGGAGGGGGTATACTGTTACACATTGTGGGAGGTGGTCTCTGTGGGCTCGCAATGGTTGTGTGGTACTCTTCACTACGCGATTCCCGAGAATCCTTCTCAAGATGACTTCCGTGCTGAAGGTAGCGGTCTAGTCTTTTCACGTCTCTCCGAGACGCTCTCGCCTGCTCACATGATCCCTTATCAAACACGGAAGCCGGCAACTTCTCGCGTCGCTTCTGTTACAACAGACGCTCCGTGAGTTCGCTTCTAGGAATTTCAATATCTTTGCCTCTTCTAACTGACTTCTCTGACTAACTCTGTCACCTTTTGTCTCTCAAGCTCTCGTCTCTGGGCTCCCCCTTCCATTCCGGTCTTCCCTTCTCTCGGGATTTCTCGCCGAGCCCAGATATCCATCGGCGTTACAATTACGCCAACCCTGATCTCGTCTCTTCTGAGACACCCGATAGCCGTAAGTGCCCTTCTATCAGAATTCCTTTCGTTCTCTCCCGATTCGGATTCTGACCCTATTATTATTTCTTGTAGAGCTCTCGTCTCCCATTCACTTCTCGCTCGAGGCCTTAGATCCATCATCCTATCCTTCACTCCTGCCTCTGCTGGTGAGACACCTTTTCTGTGTCGTTTAATTTCCACTTCCATTCCCTTCTTTCCAAACTTACTCTGACCTTTGTCCTTTGTTCATCCAGACGAAGCCTTCCTGCCTGCCTTCCACTGCCTCTAATAGAAGACATTCATCAGCTATCCGGATCCACGACACTTCCAGATTCTACCAGGGTTTTCTTCTCCATCGAGGGTTTCCCTGGCAACCCTGTTCCTTCCCCTGTTTACTCCTACTCCGGGTCGGAGAGGACAGGGCCGTCCTAGGGTAGCTTTCACTGCTGCACTTGGTTGTTCTCTGGCGGTCTACTCGATCTGTCAAGGTGAGATTATTCACACTTTGTTAATTATTGCGGGAAGCAGTATTGAAATAACAGTCGAAATAACATAAATCCCCAGCAGTGGCCTCACTGTTTTTTGTTCCCAAGAAAGACACCAAGGAACTCAGACCGTGTCTGGACTATCGAGGTCTAAATCAATGAACCCTTAAGGATCGCTATCCGTTACCCTTGATCTCTGACATTCTGGAGGCAGTAAGGGGTGCAGTTGTTTTCACCAAGTTGGATCTCAGGGGTGCCTACCATCTGATTCGCATTAGGACAGGAGACGAGTGGAAAACAGCCTTTAGAACACCCTTTGGTCATTATGAATACTTGGTCATGCCCTTTGGACTTGCTATCGCCCCGGCGGTCTTCCAACGCTTCATGGATAGGGTGTTCTCAGACATGCTATTCCTTTTCGTGATTGTCTATCTGGACGATATCCTAATATTCTCGAAGGACATTTCCAAGCACGAAGAACATGTAAAGGCAGTGTTACAACGACTACACGAAAACAAGCTC
Organism: Ambystoma mexicanum; assembly: GCF_040938575.1. NCBI lineage: Eukaryota > Metazoa > Chordata > Amphibia > Caudata > Ambystomatidae > Ambystoma > Ambystoma mexicanum. The sequence continues at coordinate 1,231,091,820 of NC_090928.1, forward strand.
CTGGCAAAGCAGGAGAAATGCATCTTCCATGCTTCTACTGTACACTACCTAGGATTTGTCCTTAGTCCAGAAGGCATCGGAATGGATCAATCCAAGGTTAAGGCTATATTATCCTGGCCAAGCGCCACCTCTGTGAAACAAATCCAGTCTTTCCTGGGCTTAGCTAATTTCTACAGGGAAATCATACCTTCCTTTTCTGAGATAGTCCAACCAATCATTGCCCTGTTAAAGAAAGACGTTCCCTTCCTTTGGACCACAGCTCAAGGGGAAGCCTTCCAACGGTTGAAGTCTGAGTTTACACAAGCTCCCATCCTGGCTCAACCTGATGTCAACCGACCATTCATAGTGGAGACAGATGTCTCCAGCTACGCTATTGGAGCCGTCCTCAAACAGCTATTCGGGGACAGGATGGCACACCCCATCGCTTACCTTTCACGGACATTAACTCCCAGTCAAACCCATTATTCAGTTTTGGAAAAGGAACTGCTAGCCATCCGTCAAGCCTTCACCGAGTGGCGTCATCTACTCCTCGGAGCGAAACTTCCTGTCCAGGTCCACACGGACCATCGAAACCTACAAGTAATGCAGGCCTTGGAATGTAGGAACAGCCGTCAAGCTCGGGGGGCCTTCTTCTTTGCCCAATACCAGTTCCAGATTCACCACATTCCCGGAACACAAAATCTAATAGCTGACGCCCTCACTCGACGTCCAGACTACGAACCTCCGGGAGATCGGGCATATCTCAAGATGTTTCCCCATACAATATTTGTAGCTCAAGCAAACTATCTCCTGGAAGACATGCGCATGCAAACTCAGACTTCGGAACTCTAGAATGATCTTTCAAAAAGGACTCAATGGGACCTGAGAACCCAGGACGGATACCTGTTTAAAAATAACAACCTGGTCATTCCCACACAGAAACTACAACAAAAGATAATAAACCTCTGCCATGATACCCTTCACTCCTGTCATCGTGGCATTTCCAACACCCTCTGTCTAATACAAAGACAATTCTGGTGGCCCAGAATGAAGGCTGACGTTCAACTGTACATTCAATCTTGTTCCGTCTGTAATCAAAACAAACATGACAACCAGAAACCAGCAGAACTCTTATTACAGCCTACACCACCAACAAGACCTTGGGAAGTCATTGCTACAGACTTTATTGTAGAATTACCGCCATCCAGAGGGTACACCACTATCATGGTCACCATTGACTTGTTCACTGATATGGCTCATTTTATACCTCTATATAAGTTACCATCCTCATCAGAACTTGCTGGAATCTTCCTGGAACACATCTTCCGACTGCATGGACTTCCTTCCAAGATTATATCAGACAGAGGACCACAGTATATCTCTCAATTTTGGAAACACCTCTGCAGGATACTAGGAATCCAACGAGCCCTCTCCTCAGGATATCATCCCCAAACCAATGGAGTCACAGAACGAGTGAATCAAACCCTCGAACAATACCTTTGTTGTTTCGCTACTAAGGTCCAGGACGATTGGTCGCTTCTAATACCAGTGGCAGAATTCGCCTACAACAATTCGGACCATTCGGCTGTTAAAACCAGCCCCTTTTTTTGCAGCCATGGATTCCACCCTGCGGTATTACCTTCAGTCCTTCCGCACCCCAGTTCCAACAGTCGATTCCTGGATTGAAACACTCATCAATGTACAGAGAGAAGCCAAGGAACATCTAGAAAGGGCACTGATCCAAACTAAGCACTATGCAGATTCGAGGAGAAGACCAGGGCCTTCTTACACCATTGGGGATAAAGTATGGCTATCCTCGAAGCTACTGCCCCAACATCTTAGACCGAATAAGTTGGCTCCTCGATATTATGGGCCTTTTCCTATAAAAGAAGTCATTAACCCTGTGGCCTTTCGACTTAAACTACCAGACTCCTGGAAGAAAATCCATCCAGTTTTTCACAAATCTCTATTGAAGCCTTACATCCAAACTAATCTTAGACCCAGTCCTGTGATTGTCAATGACCAGCTACAATATGAAGTGTCTCGAATATGTGACTCCAGATATAGACGAGGACAACTTCAATACCTGGTGGAATGGAAGGGCTATCCACCCAGGGAACGTACCTGGGAACCAGTCTCAAACCTAAACTCCCCCAGATTGCTCAGAAAGTTCCATCTAATACATCCAGGCAAACCCGGTGAACGAGTTTTAGAAGGGGGCATGCTGTCATGATCCATCGATCACGCCCCTTTTGGTCCTCCTGGTCCCTGGCACGTCGGGGGTTACTCGCTGTAGTACACCCAACATGGCCGTATTCACAGAACGTGGTCTATCGACCTTTACGTCCATGCAGCACGTTCCATAAATTAACCACGCCCTTGCGTCCCCACGTGTCTCAACGCTATCGTTAGCTGAGGCTAGAGGTGCGTCGCAGTCATGCTCCTGGAACTGAGTTGCTGCTCGAATTCCCAGACCCACTCCTTCTCCTTCCCTTTCCCTTGCACCTGTATCCATCCGCGTTCCGGGCAGACCGCCCCCGTGTGCGGCCTTCCTTCCTGGTCTTCCTGGAGTTTCCTTGATCCCAGACGAAGAAGCTGAACGAATCCTGGAATCCGACAACAGCCGAGCGGGCTTATAGAAGACCCGAACAGCACGGAAGAAAACCCCAGCGAAGGATCCCGCAAGGCAGCAAAAACAGGTGAGAAAAAAGGAAACCTGTGACAGACACATCACTGCAACAATCATTAAGCAATGACTTATCCGTAGGCGGACCTATGCGAAGTACTGCATAACTGGCTGTCGCAGGCACCTGCTACTCGGAATTCACAACACCATCCATACCCTTAGGTATTAAGTTGGATTTTTTCTAGCCACACGGACCACTGACTGGTAGCACCGGCACTAAGCGCTATGAACATCCTACAAGAAACATGCGCAAGTTGTTCTCTATAGCTCACCGACTGGCGGGGAGCAGGATTCAATGTAATGCCTAACAAAAAAGCCAGGTCTAATGCAATCCCACAGCTACTGTCAAGTATCTGAATGCACCAAGCGTCTGAGCGTCAGACCCAGCACTGTTCCCAACTGGCCCCTTGCACATTAACAGCCATGGTCTCACACCACCACACCTGCCCGAAATGACATAGACCCACTGACTAGACCAGGCCACTTATCCAACTCTAACTCCTCAACTTTCCCCCTTAGCTTGCTATTCAGCAGACCAACTATCAGAAGCTCTACACAGGGCACCCACCATACTTACCAAGCCCACCTGACCATATAAATTGGCAAGTCAACTAGAGATCTAGGCCCTTTGGGGCCACTATATAGGCTCCCTAACCAGTGCCACTATATAGGGTCTCTAGCCATTCAGGTTGAATTGATCATATAATCTAATACTTTCTTTATCTTCTTCACCCCCCCTTCTTCCCATTGGTGTTACTCCGCTCACCTTGTTGTACCCTACAATCTTTACACCATGCAAACATGCACAGGATGTTATTTCAATAAATATCATATGTGTAATGTATAAAATGTACAAAATATAATTCACATTATACCACGTGTGGTACTCGCCCGTTTGTAACACCTTGGTTCTGTCCCCTCACTTCACCTACACCCAACACTGACCACATTGGTTGTCACTTTATAACCATTGTATTGCGCACGCATTTTGATACACATGTACAATATTGTCAATTGCGGTATGGTTCACAAATACCACAGCCTTGATAAAGACCCTTGTGGGGTCGAAACACATGTTGGCACCATGAACACCAATAAAAACAGCAATGCAAAGCAACGAAAACATGATTGGTCCTTCTTTCTTGGGCTCTCCCTAACAACCAAAGAGGTTTACTTAGAATTTCAATATGAAGCGCTGGTTTTCTTTATTCCCACCACAACCCTATCCTCCTGGTGATAGGCCTTCTTTCTTTGCCGATGGGCTCGGTTGCCCGGGTCATCCGCTGTACACTCCTTGTACCTGAAACACAGAGAAAACCGGGTGAGTTTCTCAAAATATATATACATTTTCTTTATTACATCCTATCAATGCCCAAATGCTTACAACGACTTCTTTTTAACTATCTAATCCTTTCATCTCCTTCACACTATGCCTGCTACCCCCCACGTCTACTCCAGATTTCATTTATTATGGTAGCGCTCTCCTAATTTCTTTGAAGCATTCACTGTCCCATTTTCCCCTTCTTTACTACGTGAGAGCGAGAGAGAGAGAGAGAGAGAGAGAGACAAAAACATAAAACAACCTTAAATAGTCCTTTTCCAACCCTTGCCACTTCTACTCTTCTTCTCCTGGGTACATCTTTCAGTTAAATTAAGCTGTCCTGTAGAAACCAAATGGGGCCAAAAAGTCATAATAAAGTAATGTACAGGACGGTACTTCCCTTTTGATGAGCTCTCTCTTTTCTCCTGCGCGTGGTCCTTTGGCCTTGTTGCTGTGTGATTGCTTCATGAGATCAGCTAGCGATTTCTGTGCTCCGGGCCAATATGATGGTGATTTGTACTTCCTGCCATGTCCAAGATGCTTTCCTTTCCCCTCAACTCTGGACTTGTCTTTGGGATTTGTGAGGGCGGCATGGTATCACAAGTAGACACGAGTTGCACGTTTCAAAACCTTTATTGTTAGATTCAAGGGGTTTGGAAATCCTGTCTGGCCCTATAACTAAGATGGGAGTAATCTCGAACATCAAATAATAAAGAAACAGTCCTAGTCAGTCTTAGTCAAACAATAAAGGCCTATACCAACAAAAACCTAATGCCTGTCCTTCACTCTAATACAAACTAATGTGACATAGGGATATGTATCTAAAAAAGAAAGAATCAGTGGTGAAACAAAATGGCAGAATGGCAATATAAATCAGTATTGATTCTCGGCCCCACTGTGTATAGCACAGTTAGATGGAACACTTGATGGATGAACGCACTTTGGCTTGCAAACAAAGTTAGGCGGCTGCCTCTGCCCTCCACATCCTTCTTGGCCATTCACGTCTGAGTCACACGTTCACGGGTTTACCCTCTCGGGTTCCCATCACCCAAGTCCAGGTCACCCTTCAAGCTTTTACAGTTTCAACAAAATGTTTCCAAGTATAGTATTTGGTCGCAGTCACTATAGGGTCCCCTCTATCAGGCTCAACCCTCTTGTTCTTGGTGGGGTTCCCTTCCCCAAGCTTTCTTCACATTCCACACCATAGGTTCCCCTCAATCATGCTCAAACCTTTAATGTTCACTTCTCACACAGGTCTCCCTCAGCCGGTCTCACACCCTCTTTGCCTTTAACTTTCACTTCATACACGGGTCTCGCTCAGTTGAGCTCGGACCATCTGTACATATCAGCCATCGAAGACTTTCGAAATTGGGAGGATTTTTGCTCTCACCTCCACATGATCACTTCGACCCTACTTTCTTTCTTTACTTCCACTTTACATATTTTCCTTCAGTTCCAATGTCTCTTAGAAAATGTACTTGCAATTGATATGACTTGCGTTCATATTAATTGCTCCTAGATCAAGTCTTTCAAAGATTTCTTTCATGCAGTTTTGTGGTTACTTTCTTTCTCTCGCTCCCCGCTGCCTCTGCAGCTTTATAACACTTCACAGAGACTTTCAATTGGGCAATCTCACTTCACCTGACCACTCTGCTACTTTGTATTTTGTATTTACAGTTCTTAACAATGGATTCACTTTCTCTCGCAACTTATCAGCGCTCGCGTAACCTGCATCCCTCGGATACTGTTGCAAACATTTCAATTAAACATAGACCAGGCTTTCTTTGTTTCTCTCAACTCACGGGTCATGTTAAGATGCTTTCCATCATTTGCGCCTTTGATGTAGAAGTCAAGGTTGTTACCACTGCCACTTCTGCGCCTCCCCATCTCTGCCGTTCACCCACGAAGGTGGCTGGTATCCTTGTAGCACTCGGAAGACTCCTTCTCCCTTCCCGCTTGGCTGTCGTGTGCAATCCACACAGCCTTTTGGACATAATAATCTCTCACCGGGGGGAGGGGGGTTCTGGCATCCTGACCCTTCGGTTCAACCCCTCGGTTTGTCGCTCTCCTTCACCTGGTTCGCCATAGCCCTAGAAGAACTGCTCCTTCTCGTGCCCTGCCTTTCTCAAAGTGTGTCTCAGTGTGCCACCTTTTAACCATGTGGGGAGAGTTAATAGGTATTAGGTATGCGTGATTAAAGTCAAGTGCCTGACTCTGGTTGATCTTGTTAGAGGGACATGTCCAGTGTATTGTACAGGTGGTAATCCTTTCAGCCTTAGACCTTCTCTTCCTCGGCTCAGTGTATGTGTAGGAAAGGGGGGATCTGGGATGTTGAAATATCCCATGAAATAGGATTGGATACAGGTATTGGAAAAGTGGGGATGCTGTGTCTCACCATTGGGTGTCTTGCCCCCACTCACTGAGGATCCCTCACCCAGGTGATCATCTTGCGCCCCCAGAGTCTGGATCTAAAGGCAATGGCCGTGCCCTGGACACCTGAGTAAGGGATGAAGAAAGAATACGAGTGCGCCAAAAAAGAATATCTCCGTGTTTATTAATTTTCACAAATAGTACCATCAATTGTTTCTTGAATGTACTCTTACACAATTAACACAATTTCATAAGTTGTCCTCAATTGGATTGAATCCTTCACAAATTTATTGTGTTATTACAAATCCTCTGTTTTTCAATTATTTATTCTGTTTTGATCCTTCTTTGTGCTCAATTGGATTCCATCCCTCTACACGTCTTTCCCCATCTTGTGAAATGGTTCTCCTCAGGAGGGAATGTTGTTTCATGAAAATATGTCCTTAAACCTATGTTGTTATCATTCTTGTTCAATGGTTATTTGTCTGGGATATTAATAATTATTTGTTGTTTGTCTTTGGTATAGGATACTTGTTCCTGTGTCACAATCCGTCTATGGTACGTAGATACTCTACCCCAACCACTTTTCCTACACAAACACATTATCACTGACAGACTAACACCGGAGCAGTATACCTGACGCATCCCACTACAATGGTCAGGCGAGATCAGGCAATTACTGAACAGCACTCACACCTGACCTCCATTAAGCTTCCCCACATGGATAACAGGCGCTGCATGAAAGCACACTCTGCACGAGGCAAAGTACATGAGGAAACAGCAGCTTCGAGACAGCTGCTGACTGAGAGAAGAAAGACAGCAAAACAGGAGGGGATCGCAAGGTGGGAAGTTCCCTTGACCTTTCTGACAAGAAACTGTTAGAACCCTCGAGATTGGAAAGGATAAGACCAAGAAACCAAGCAAAAGAATCCTGTATTGTGTCGGAAATACTCAGGGCCCTCCTGCATCACTAATCAAGGCTGGGAGAAGCAGCAGCTGCTGTGGTACCGTCCTTGGGTCCAAGAACAAAGCAGTGTCAGTGAAATCAACACAGGCAGTGAGTTGGGGAGACCGATACAAGATTGGTCTGTGTTGAAGCCAAGGTTGCAAGCAGCAACATTGTATGGTGAGCGCTGGAATGAACATTGTTAAAACGCTATGGTGAGCGCTGGAATGAACATTGTTAAAACGGGTGTGATAAAAGACGCAAGTAAGGTTGAACAGCTGATGAGTGTTTGCAAGATACGAAAACCTTGACAGAGTCGTCCGGCATCGTGTGGGTGCTCAATCGAAGGTCTCTGTAAAGTATCCAGCTGAGAAGTGGCAGAAGCGAAAGTTAAAAGGTTATATTAAGAAGAGAACAAAGAATTGTGAATCAAATTGGTACTGCATCGGGTTAAGCAAAATCCCACACACAGTCGAATGTCTTCGATTTTGATACAGTAAAGAAAGTTTGAAAAATGAGATAAATCTGGTCCGAGCACGGCGGAGGGAGACCTATTGAAAGTATTTGTTAAAGTGGTTTTGAGCCCGGCAGAGGCGGACCCGGGGTGAACAGTGAATCACCAGAGAAGTTGTGCATATGAGAATCCTAAGGAAAAGGAACTTTGAATGTTTGTCACATTAGGTCCTCTGAAATAAGAAACATTGAATGGCAAAGAAACTTTGGCACAGAGGGCCATGATACTGAGATTTTAAACTGCTTCCTCCCTCGTGCTAGAAAAGCTCGAGTGTGCCGTCTTGGGGAAGGGAAGCCAGCGGCTTAACTATCCTGATATATAATTTCTTGAACACTTTTCTTTTGCATAACATTGTTTCCCACACCATTTGTATTTAGAAGTAAGGATTGGCAATAGGTTCATTAGATTAGGCCCCTTTTATTTTGACAGGACACCACTAGGACATTCGTTATTATTATTTGATGGCCATAGCTTGCTCCCATCTTTAGATTTAGGATTAGATGGGCGTTTTTCAAAACCAATGAAAGTTCAATAGACACCCTTGAACTGTGGTCACTTGTGTCTGTCTTACGGTTTGATACCATACCTTCCTTACACCTTATACACATTTACTAATTTACATTGTGTACACCTCATTAAAAGAATACTTTTCTTCTTGTTGAGTGTCACTTTCTAAGTGCCATGCTTCATCTTTGCCTCTTGTCTTGTACAAAAAGATGCTTTCCACAGAAAACCTTTCTACATCTCCCCCACCTTCTGCTTGCTACTTACCTGCTCCTCCTTCTCCTCCACTAGAGATCAATATGGGACCTCGCACAAACCTTTCACCTCCCCCAGTACTTACCTGCCCTCTCTATCTACTTACTCTACCCTTTCACAAGTACCTACCTCAAGCATTGCTCCTTCTCTTTACATTGATACTTTGCCCCAAACATTTCATCCGTAAACCCATTAAAGCATTAGAAATTCATCAATAATATACAAAATGTGTTACTTATCCTAATACTCAGATTCCTTACTGGTTGGGAATTCCTATTTTGCACACTGTGCTTCCCTCTGTAGCTCTTCCTTAATGGCCTTTATCTTGTGTCCAGTTAAACACCTTATTTCCTTTACTTGATCTGTTGTTATGCTCTTATTGTCATAATATTGTCTAATATGTTTGCCCCCTTTCCCTCCCAGCCAAAAAAGAAAACTTGACTGGAACAAACCCCATGAAACACTGCTTTACTCCCTTTTAGAAGTGCACAATGCCTCCAAACGGGTTCCTTTTATATCCAAACTATCATGTCTGCTGTCAACTCGCAGCACAATTCATTTTAATGTTAAATCCTCCCCTTCTCTGGTTTTCTTTTTATATTAAATACCCATTCCCCTGGTATAAACATGCCACCAGCTATCTCATTGGTCCACCTGCCCCTTCATCAAGAGATGTCCCTCTTCTCCACTTCACCCCCTCATCCTTATCTCGTGTGAGTGAAGTCACTCTGCCCCCCTCACCATTGCACCTCTGAAGCTCGCTTGTAGCTGTTTGTCTATTTCTCCCTCTCTGTGTGCGCCCTTCCTTTGAATAAAACTGCTGTTCGTATTGTGACAATGTGCCCTTCATTTCTGCCAATCATATTTGCGGTGTGTGTGCTTCATGTGGAACCACTTCCCATCGTAATGGCGTGCTCTTCTGTCTATTCTAGCTATAAAAATAAATAAATAAAAATGACCATGCTCCCCTATAATGCCCCCCCCCCCCCTCAACGTGATACGCCCCCCTGTTCTATGTGTGTGTATCTGCATTGCCATGGTGCCTCCAGTGGCCGTATTTGTCTGCAATGTGTGTTCAATTCGCAGCACATTTCTCTCCTGTGCGCAGCTAAAGGGTAATGGCCCAAAATGTCGCCCTCAGAATTCTGACTCCCGAAATTCAGACTTTTCTTTTACCCCCCCTTATACCACATATTTGTGGGGGGTAAGGGATATAATAGTAGTATGGGAGGGGTTGCAGGGGGGTCTCCCCCCTCATATGTATGTGGTGTAAAGGGGGTTTAAAAAATAAATAAAATATTCTGCATTTTCAGCCGTCGGAATTCTGTGGGTCGTAGTGATCACATTGATGCCAGCTAAAGTATGACCATTTTATATCTGTGGCTTCCTAATTCCCATAATTATGTCTGCTGTGTCATCGCAGCTCTATCTTACCCCCTGAAAATTCTTGCCTCACTAGGGGGGGCGCTGCTGCGTGACAACAAAGATGGCCGCAGCCTGAGAGCACTCTGGCTTGGGCTTGCATCTCCTGTGAGATATCCTCGCCTTCCAGATAGGGCTGAACCTTGGTAATGGCAAGACTAACTAATTATATGCCCAGGGCTGCTGAACATCTGAAAAGCAGCGATTTTCGGAGCCGGTAGCTGCGGCTAGGGCGAAGGAGTTGGTGGTGCAGCCTGCGTCGGAGAGAGGGACTGAGCCGGCAGCACCACAAGGTTTGTGGCTGCTTGGTTGTGACATTGCTGCCTGGTTCGAGCTGAGGCCTGGCGTGCCAGTGAGGGACCGGGACTGTGCACCCCGGGTCCACCGGAATCCTTTACCCCGGTCCGGAGGGACGAGCGGTGACAGACGCTGCCCTGGGGTGGCCTGTGGTCTCCTGACTGTGCCGGAGTATCGTGGGAGTAGCCCGCAGCCCCCGTAAAACGGCCGCATAGTTGCCTGCCCCCCCCAGAGAAGATACGTCGGAGAGCCCTGGTGATCCTGGTGCTCCCCCTGGGAAGGCGGCTGTGGGTGTGGGCCCCTGTCCCGTGCTTCCATCCCAGCAGAATAACCCTCTCCTTCACGGAAGAGGTACGGTACGGTGGCCATCCACAGTTCGTTGGTGCGTGTTTCTTTGTGGCTTGCCCAAGAGACGGATTGGAGGAGCAGACAACTGTATGGGGCAATTTATGCACACAGAGTGCAATTAAATGACACATGGTCATGCTTGGCTGCCCAGGGGACTGAGGCAGAATTGGTGTGTCCTCCCTCCCATTTCCGGAAAGCGCTCTCTGGGTGGACTGAGCAGGGAGCAGAGGTGGTGTCTCGCCATCACAGTCTGGTTGTGTGTCGTGTGCTGGGCTGACGTGAAGGCAGGGCAATCACCTTGTTTAATGGGCGAAATAGACTCTGCACACAGTCAAATACTGCCTGGCATGGTGAAGGAGGCGTAGAGACTCTTCCAAATTGCAATTCCGCTGTGGCTTGCGCAGTACAGCATCAACTTTGACACATCCATCCCTTGTGTGCACAGTGTGGACTACACCCCCGGCAAGTTGCGCTACGCGTCGTGGCGCTGGCTCTCTGAGCTGGGCATTAAGATGGGGAACCCCAAGAAGCAGGCCAAAATAGACCAGTTTGGCAGAACAGATGCTGCCATACCCTCTCACCTGCAGATCTGGCCCCCTCCCAGCTCGATGTGGCAGCCCTTAATCAGACCTTGCTGGCTCTCAAGAATAGCACAGATTCACTTGGCACAGAAATGGATGCTCTTACCAGCAAAGTTCATATTTCTGCAGTGAGATTGATAAACTATGTGGCAGTATGACCAAGCCTGAAAATAGAATCAGTGAATGCGAGGACAAAGTAGCGGTCCTGCAAAGGGAGGTTTCCTTCCCGCAACAAACAGTGAAGAAAATTGCAGCTACAAATGATGACCTCGAAGGGAGTCCACCTCCATCAACCACATGGAACAGTTCATTGAAAAATGTGCACTGTAGATCCTGGGGGACACCTCAATATCAAAGATGTTCCTGGTAGAACGTGCTCACCGATCCCTTGCTCCTAAACCTCCAACGGGTGCACCAGAAAGTCCTATAACAGCACATATTTTTAATTGCTGTGATAGAGACGTCCTACTCAGAACGGCCAGAGAGAAGGGCGAGCTAAGGTGGGGCTCAGCAATAATTTGTCTATTCCCGGACGTCAGCCTCCAAGTCCAAGAACAAAGGAAAACCTTTCAATCTATTAAGAGCGTTTTGAGATGAAAGGGCATCAAATATGCAATGCTGTATCCTGCCAATCTCTGAGTGACTCACAAGGGTAAAGCAATTTTCTTCACCGCTCCTGAAGCGACGGAAAGTTTTGCAATGGAACTTCCAGACACTGGCGACTCCTAGGATCATTCGTCCCAGTACCAGCTGGTTGCTTGCAAAATTGTACTCTGTGGTTCAGGAAACCGTCCCTGATGCCCTACTTTGCCCCACCCGGTTGATCTGGGTCATTCGCATCAAGCGTTGTACCTCTTCACAGGAAGGCTAAATGTTACATGACATGGGCCCAAGGCCTTATGGAGCCTGCTGCCTCCTGCAGCGTCCCGTTTCCCGCAGACACTGCGTGTGTTGTCTGTTACTGTTGTTACTGAGTTGAAATGGGTGTGTGGGGTAAATCCGGTATGTTTTGGTTTCTGACGTGGGTGGTCATGGGGGTTGGGAAGTTCAGAGGGTGGGGGTGGGATTGGAATGGCAATATTGATGCAACAATCTGCGTTATCACACTCTTGAAATTGCATATGCCTGTTAGATTTTCAATGAGCGATCAATTCCTATGACGGTACAATGAATGGACTCGTTGGTTAGCCAATAGGTGGCGATGTCTGCGCAAGGGGTGAAAATGGGAGATAATACCTCACTATTGTCGTGGAATGTACAGGGATTCACAAATCATTATAAAACTCGACTAATTGCCAATTTTGATTCTTTTTTCTGCTTTTTTTTAGTGAGCCCTTTTTTAAAAGAAATTAGAAATAAGAAATCAGGTTTGAATTAATCTTTTACAATTATGCAAAGAATCATGGGATCAATATTATGTGCCTGCAGTAAACACATTTGGCACCAAATAGTGGACTCCCCAATATGCTGGGCAGGGTGTACATAGATATGGCTCCTCATTTACCACACACTCACGTGGGGTTGCTACATATGTACATCGTTCCTTAGCATTCAAATTGCACAAACAGATTAGTGATGGAGAGGGATGTTTCTTACTTTTAGCGAGGGAGGCGCTTGGTCTTCGGATTCTCCTAATAATGTGCGAGCAGAAGTCTCTCACCCAGCATTCCGAAAATCTATGAAAACCATGCTCTTCAACTAAATCTAGCCTGCACCCCACCTTCACTGGAATGCTTCAAGGTGCCCTAAACATAAAATCGTTGTGAATGATTGTGTAACAAATACTGTATAGCAAATTCTCAATGTACAACAATTTCAACATTTCCCGTCATCTGACATGTAACCTATGTATATAACCCTGTAACCCTATGTATGTAACCTTGCGTAACTAAGTCTGCCACAAGGAACAGTGCCATAATGCATTTGGGCTGTATGTGCGCTATACAAATATAAAAAATAAATTAAATAAATAAATAATAAATATTTATCCCCCGAATGCTGATTCTCCTGAGTTTTTCCAGAATTGTGGAAATCACTTACACACATTTTCTGAATATAAGAAATTATATGGGCTGGCGTTTTTAACGTAGCCCTGTCACTGAACTTAGACAGATCCACAACACAGCAATCCATACTTCCCAATGCGGCGATGAAATGGCAAGATCTTGCTGAATATCACCGGCAGTATGATGCTTGGAGAGTTCGACATCCCACTTCCAGGGAATACACCTTTTATTCAGGGGTTCACAGTAGTTCGTTTAGGATTGATTATGTCATGGTTTCATTGAACTTGAGAGAGAGAGAGAGAGAGAGAGAGAGAGAGAGAGAGAGAGAGAGAGAGAGAGAGAGAATCCTTGAAAAGAAATAAGAACATCATACTTACAAAAGCTGGCAAAGGTGGTACAATAGTCTTACAAGACCGTACAGTGTATATTGCAGAACGTGAACGCCAACTTGACGATACCTCTTATTATGAAGTATTAACAATGGATCCTACTGCAAGATTACAAGAAGAAATAGCCATTAAGGTAGAAAAAACGTTTAGTAGAAAATAACTAAACAGGAAGCAGACTATCTAATTATCTCTGCCCCTAACATACCGAAATTTTACACACATCTAAAAGTGCATAAAACGTTGATTGATCCTCCAGGACGACCAATTGTGTCAGTCAATGAATCTGTTCTTGAACTGCTGGCAAAGTTTGCAGACACCTTTTTATAACCTTTTGTTAAAGATATGTCTTCCTTCATACAGGATACAACAGCCGTGATCAATTTGATTGAAGGTCTCCCATTTAATGCAGAATCAGAATGATATTGTATCATTATATACTAAGATACCAGAACCGGCAACATTAGAGATGGTTGAGGAATTGTTATTGAGTAAGCGAGACAATGGATATACACCCAATTCCTTTATTTTAAGGTGCACAGAGATGGCCCTGATGAAAATTACTTTATTTCCAATTATACCTTTTACCACCAAATACATGGTACCACCATGGGGTCAGCTGTTGCCCCTTCACTGGATAACTTATATGTTGAAAGTATGGAGAATAATTCTATACTATCCGACAACATCCATTTAAACACCAGATTAGGTTGTGGAAAAGATACATCAACAACGTCCTGGTAAACTGGCAGGGCAACACCTTGGAACTCAAAACCTTTTTTGTATAGTTAAACCAACAGAATCCATACTTAAAATTCACGAAAGATCATAGTAATACTAACATCAACTGTTTGGACCTGACTATTTTTGTGGATCACACAAGCGGCTTGATCGAGGTAAGACCGTCCCATAAAATCACTGATAAAAATCCCTTTTTAAGCTTTGATAGTTTTCATGCAAATTATACTACAGAAAACTTACCAATTGGACAATTTCTATGCCTCAAAAGGAACAGTACCAATAAAACGCACTTTGAAAAAGTGTCATGATCCGCCCCTGGAAGCTATGGCACGATTGGAAAGCACTGCCACGGAGAACCTGACAGTAACGGCCTAGCCCTCAACCAATATGGCCGCCATCGCTATTTAAACCAGCCCCGCCCACTTACCTGCGCGTTGTATCTGTGATTTCCATCGATACGCTCGCTCGGCTACTCCTCCGAGTAGCCTCCCCCCCCAGCCTCCTTCCGTTTTCTACCTGCCCTGCACACCACTTGTCCAGCCTACGATTTACCTTGCTTCCTTCGTTCTCCGGCGTCTGCCGCTCTTCATTCCACTCTGTTTTCTTACCTTCGGCGCCTCGCCGTTCCGACTCGCGGTATCCTCCGCCACTCTCGCGCCTCCTTGCGTTCACCTCTATTAACTTCGGGGTACTGCCTATCCTTTGGGTTCGGGACTATCCATAGCTTCTAGTCTCTTCCTCTCTTTCTTATCGTTCTGCTTTCATCGCTCTCTTCTGAATCATTTACGGATCCTTCTGTGACATCTCACAGATGGTTTATTATTCCTGCCAGTTTGCTTCCTATGGGATCCTGAGAAGATAAGAGTCACCCCAGAAGAGTCACCCCAGAACTTTACCGATCTGCCTATTGCAACTATACTCGACTCGAGTATCCTTCCTGGAACTGCCTGCAGGGTTTTTTGGGCCATCCATCGGCTTTTTCCCTGTCTTTTTGGGGCTTGGCTCCTCGGGGCCCCCCTCAAGACAGGTCCCATTCCCTGTCGAGGTGGCCTCCGAGGGAGCCAGGCCTTACTTGCATGACAGGAAGTCAAAGGAGAAACCATCTAAGGAACGTTCCAAGGTACTACGGAAGAAGTCATCCAGTGTCCCAGGATCTTCAGGTGAGGAGCAGGGGGCGGAAGGTGATCAGCGTGACAGAATACAACGCCTGAACATAACCATGGCTTCTCTGGAACAGTACCAGGAGTTGGTTGCCGCCTTACAGAGTGTAACTCTAGAAGTACAAGCCCTGAAGACCGAGAACGCCGCTTTACGCCAACAAATGGTCTTCCGTAGAGATGACCAAGGGGATTTGCCGCCTATGCCTCTTACATTTGGAAAGTATGATGGTTATCCCGGCGGTCTAAAGGAATTCCTAGACGCCTGCCAAATTCACTTCACCTTTCGACCTTATGCCTTTGAAACTGCGAGAGCTAGGGTCGGTTTCCTTATCACCAACCTAACAGGGAATGCCTTGGCCTGGGCCACCCCTTTGGTGACCAGAAATGATCCCGCTCTGTCCAACTATGACCAATTTGTGGATCTCTTCAAGGGGAGATTCGATCGTCCTGAGGTCCTATACACCACTCTTGAGGCAATACTCGATGTGAAACAGGGGAACGCAGACGTGCAGACCTACATATCCCGATTTCTAAGACTAGCGGCGAAGACAGACTGGCCTGATTCGGCTAAGCAAACAATATTTAGGAGAGGTCTCCAGGACGAACTAAAGGACGAGTTGGCTAGGGTAGCTCGCCCACCGTCGTTCCAAGATCTCATGACACTGACCCTACAATTGGAATACCGGCTATCTGAACGCCGACAGGAAAGGAGGAGACCTCGGCTCAATCTACCATCACCTAGCCCTGCTCCACATCCCCCCAGAGACATGCCGACATCAGAAGAACCGATGCAGATAGGAACAGCCCGAGGTCCTTTGACGGCTACCGAACGCAAGAGAAGGAGAGACTCCGGCCTCTGTTTATACTGCGGCTCCTCAAAGCATTTACTCAGGGACTGCCCGGAAGTCCCTCCACGAAGAAAGGAAAACTCCAACCCTCGGTCCTTTGCAAGGGAGGTCTCGGGGGAACAAGAAGCAGCCCTTGCAACCTTACCCGACCCTCGGAACTAAGAGAAGACAACAGTCTAATGATCTTTCGAGTTCAACTATGGACTACAGAATCCTCCCCCATAGAAGTTCTAGCTATGCTGGACTGCGGAGCCGCAGGAAACTTTATGGATATCGAATGGGCTAAGGCACAACGAATCGCCATTAAACGCAAGGAGAAACCTATCCCTGTAGAAGGGGTAGACGGCGAGCCCTTGTCCTCAGGCCCCATAGATTCCGAGACTTTACCCTTGCATTTGGTCTTAGGAGAACACCATGAATCTATGATATTTGACCTGATTCGAGCAGCACATTTTCCTTTGGTGATAGGGATTCCATGGCTCAGACGGCACAACCCTCAGATTAATTGGACCACCAATGTT
Source organism: Ambystoma mexicanum (assembly GCF_040938575.1). Lineage (NCBI taxonomy): Eukaryota > Metazoa > Chordata > Amphibia > Caudata > Ambystomatidae > Ambystoma > Ambystoma mexicanum. The sequence continues at coordinate 1,231,108,702 of NC_090928.1, forward strand.
GTGCGTTTTGACTCTACTTATTGTAAGGACCACTGTACCATCAATCCCCCTACCCAGGGAGAGAACAGGGAGCACCAAGCACCCCAGTGTAAGGTGGTAGCTGCCATTCCCCTACGATACCAGGAATATGCTGAGGTTTTTCAGGACTCTGTACCCAAGCTCTTACCTCCCAATCGACCAGAAGACTGTGCCTTAGATCTCCTTCCAGGGTCCGTGGTTCCCTTTGGTAGAATGTATACTTTGTCTCCTTCCGAAAAACTAGCCTTACGGATCTACTTGGACGATAACCTTCAGAATGGACTCATTCAAGAATCCCGATCGTCCGGGGGAGCATCGTTATTCTTCATCCCCAAAAAAGACACCACCGAATTACGACCTTGTATTGATTACAGGGGTCTCAACCAAATCACTGTGCGTGACCGCTATCCTATGCCTTTAATCAGAGACATTCTGGAAGCGGTCAGAGGGGCCTCTTATTTCACGAAACTAGACCTCAGGGGAGCCTATCATCTTCTCCGGATAAGGACAGGCGACGAATGGAAGACCGCATTTCGGACCCCATTCGGGTTATACGAATATCGTGTCATGCCCTTTGGTCTCGTGAATGCCCCTGCTGTTTTCCAAAGATTTATAGATAAGATCTTTTCTGACATGTTGTTTGTGTCAGTTGTCATTTATTTGGATGACATCCTTATCTACTCAGAAAGCCTTCAAGAACACCAAGACCATGTGAGACAGGTGTTACACCGACTCCTGTCTAACTGTCTTCTGGTCAAACCCGAGAAATGCCAGTTCGAAGTAACATCTGTTTCTTATCTAGGTTATATCCTATCCAAGGAAGGAATCCAGATGGAACCCGAGAAGATTAGAGCCATCATCGAATGGAAAGAACCTAGAGGTATAAAGGAGGTTCAAATATTCTTGGGTTTAGCTAATTTCTATCGCCAGTTCATCCCTAATTTTTCCGACCTGATGTTACCTATTACCAGTCTTCTCAAGAAAGGAGTTAAGTACGTTTTTGGTCCAGAACAGAAGAGGTCGTTTTTTCGCCTTAAGGAGTTATTTACTTCGGCTCCCATACTTGTACAACCTGATCAAACAAGACCCTTTATCGTGGAAACAGACGCGTCTGGAGGAGCACTGGGAGCCGTACTTCTACAAAGAACGGATGATGGCCTCAAACACCCAGTCGCATACTACTCAAGGACTCTGACGCAAAGCGAACGTAATTACTCAGTTCTGGAAAGAGAATTGCTTGCCATAAAATCAGCCTGTCAAGAGTGGAGGCACCTACTCTTGGGAGCAGCTTACCCGTTCCAAATACTTACAGATCATCGCAACCTCCGGGTATTGCAGCAGATGGAGTGCACCAATGCTCGACATGCCAGATGGGCCTATTACTTTTCCCAATTTGAGTTCACCATTTCATATGTACCGGGTACTGAAAACAAGATGGCAGACGCACTCTCCAGATGCCAAGGAGAGGAAGACAACCTCCCACAAGAGCATGACCTCTTGTTCCCAAATCTGAAGATTATGGCTAGGGTCGTGCCATTTCTACAAGATCTGGTAACCCACTACAGTCATCTACCGGCCATACCCGCATCCATCACTCAGGCCAATGACGGTCTATTCTACCATGGTACTAAACTGTTTCTCCCTTCCAAAGAGCTTCAGGAACAGATACTTTCGTGGTGCCACGATACCCCCCTAGCGGGACACCCAGGTATCAAGAAAACACAGGAACTCATAGGTCGCAGATTCTGGTGGCCAGAACTACCCAAGGATGTAAAAAGATATGTAACCACCTGTCCCGTATGCGCCGCCAACAAGTACCAAACAGGCAAACCTTTGGGCAAGTTGCAACAGCCTATCCTACCCACTAGACCCTGGGAACTGATTTCCATGGATTTTATTGTTGACCTACCGGAATCCGAAAATAAGACAACAATTATGGTCACTGTAGACACCTGCAGCAAGATGGCTCATTTTTCTGCTCTTTCAGGTCTTCCGTCAGCTCCAGAGACGGCTTCGATCTTTCTCAGAGATGTTATTCGTCTCCATGGATTGCCTCGGACCATTATTTCGGACCGCGGAACCCAATTCACCTCCAAATTCTGGACATTACTATGTCACCAATTGGGTATCAGCCGAGCACTTTCCTCTGGTTTTCACCCCCAAACTAACGGACAAACCGAGAGACTCAATGCTGGGTTGGAACAATATTTAAGGTGTTTCTGTAGTCACAAACAAGAAAGATGGTCAGCCTTTCTCTCTCAGGCCGAATTCGCCTATAATAATAATTACCACACGTCCATTCTCATGAGTCCATTCTACTGCACTTACGGGTATCATCCACAACAAATACCCTGGACCGGAATGCAACCTACCCAATCTCCTGCCATAGACGACAGGTTGTCGGAACTCAAGGAGGTTCATAAGATGGCTAGAGAAGCACTGGAAGGCAGTCAGCTCACACAGAAAAAATGGGCGGATAGAAGTCGCCGATCCAACCCAGAATGGAAGCCAGGACAGAGAGTCTGGTTATCTACCAAACATCTTCCTAGATGGATACACACAGGCAAATTCGCACCTCGATACCTGGGTCCTTATCCCATCATCAGACAGATCAACCCCATAGCTTATGAACTACGCTTACCTAAGGGTCTTCAAAGAGTACATCCAGTCTTCCACACCTCATTACTCAAGGAATACAAGGAGGATCCTTTTCACCGCAAGACTCAGAAGACTAAAACACCGAAGGTAAAGGAATCCCAAGAATACGAGGTGGAGTACTTAGTGGATTCACGTTACCACCGAGGGAGACTCCAATATCTGGTCCATTGGAAGGGATATTCCGAAGATGAAAGGACGTGGGAACCCAGATACCATCTTCACGCACCCAGACTCGTAAAAGGGTTTCATCGGAGGTATCCAGGAAAACCAGGGGGTTTCCGGGGAGAGAGAGGCCATACTGTCATGATCCGCCCCTGGAAGCTATGGCACGATTGGAAAGCACTGCCACGGAGAACCTGACAGTAACGGCCTAGCCCTCAACCAATATGGCCGCCATCGCTATTTAAACCAGCCCCGCCCACTTACCTGCGCGTTGTATCTGTGATTTCCATCGATACGCTCGCTCGGCTACTCCTCCGAGTAGCCTCCCCCCCAGCCTCCTTCCGTTTTCTACCTGCCCTGCACACCACTTGTCCAGCCTACGATTTACCTTGCTTCCTTCGTTCTCCGGCGTCTGCCGCTCTTCATTCCACTCTGTTTTCTTACCTTCGGCGCCTCGCCGTTCCGACTCGCGGTATCCTCCGCCACTCTCGCGCCTCCTTGCGTTCACCTCTATTAACTTCGGGGTACTGCCTATCCTTTGGGTTCGGGACTATCCATAGCTTCTAGTCTCTTCCTCTCTTTCTTATCGTTCTGCTTTCATCGCTCTCTTCTGAATCATTTACGGATCCTTCTGTGACATCTCACAGATGGTTTATTATTCCTGCCAGTTTGCTTCCTATGGGATCCTGAGAAGATAAGAGTCACCCCAGAACTTTACCGATCTGCCTATTGCAACTATACTCGACTCGAGTATCCTTCCTGGAACTGCCTGCAGGGTTTTTTGGGCCATCCATCGGCTTTTTCCCTGTCTTTTTGGGGCTTGGCTCCTCGGGGCCCCCCTCAAGACAGGTCCCATTCCCTGTCGAGGTGGCCTCCGAGGGAGCCAGGCCTTACTTGCATGACAGGAAGTCAAAGGAGAAACCATCTAAGGAATGTTCCAAGGTACTACGGAAGAAGTCATCCAGTGTCCCAGGATCTTCAGGTGAGGAGCAGGGGGCGGAAGGTGATCAGCGTGACAAAAAGTTGCAACTCAATTAAACGATAACATAATAAGAAGAGGTTATCCTAAGAAATTTGTGAAAAAGGCTTAGAAATGGGCAAGTAACAATAACCGAGAAACTATGTTAGAATCCAACAATGGAACCAACTCACAACATCACTTTTGTTAAGTACCTTTAATGTACTGTCCAATAAGATACAGAAATCTGCTCGCAGACATTGGCATACTTTGACTAAGGAGATATCACCTTGACACAACCTAGATATACCTTTAAAAGAGGTAAAACCTTAAAGGAAATGTTAACCCGTAATAATGTTTACCTAAAACCTATGAATGAAATGACATTAACAGAGACATGGGGAATGAAGAGGCCTGTGGGACACAGCCCGTGTGGTAAGTGTAAATGCTGTGCCCAGACGAGTAGAACACTCCAAGTCGACATTGGTTTAAAGAACCTGTGGAAACAACTGAAACTTACTAATTGCAATACCGGTTGGGTCATACCTGTGTAATAAAATGCACATTGGTAAAACAGAAAGAAAAGTTAAGAATTACAGGACACAAAAGCTGTATTCAAAATGGCATATTAACAGCACCTCTATTTGGCCATTTCAAATAATGTGGACACGCATGTGATGAATTAAGGTAGTCAATCTTAGTTAAAATGAACCCGGATCAGATAATAAAAAAACACTCTCATTGATGGAGACCCGCCTAATTTTTGACTAAAAGTCATGAAGTGGGGTTAAATGATATGATTGAGTGCCAGTCAGTATACTAACTAAAAGGAAAATAAATGGCATGATAAACATCCTAGATACTGCATGAGCAGCGATGTGATCTACATATCATAAACATGTAGTATGTTATTGTAGGTACTACACTTATAATTAGTCCCACCTAATAATTCTCCTGCTTTCTAGAACACTGACCAGTAATACGGACTATGCCACCAGAGAAACACTGACCCGGCAATGTAATCTGACTAGAGTACATGAGTCGCTGACAATTACACTCCTGATACATCACGTCCTTTGTTAAATAAACGACTAGATCGTGAACAAGGTGTATCATAGAGTATCAAGGTAATAGTAAGGCTGGAGACCACAGAGCCCTTTAAATACAGAGGATACACTACAACATTGTAGATATAGTCTCAGGATACGTGAAGAGCGTTACACTGATGATACCGCTCTGAGGTGAGTTACTGACAAAGTTTGAATTGTAGCGATATGCAGAAAGGGTTTGGGACTGTGTCCATAGTGATAGATGCTTAAATAAGAAAGGTTGTTTAGGACGGACACATGACCCGAGTTAATGACCAAGTAGTTTCAAACACGATCTGATTTAAATAGTGTGAAAACACTAGGGATACACATTAATTAATGAAAATTCATATATACATCTTTTCTCTAACACAGCCAACATCGAAGTTTGAATAACAGAGTCTCGATGCAATGCAAATCTAACTCGTGACATACAAACAACACACCGGTTATACCGTGCTGAATAATTGAATAGAGCGATCTCAACAAACACCACAGTGTGAGTACATTTTGGAGCATATTGGCGAGGTTTTCGCATAAATAGATCTGAATAATAGATTCCAGTTTGGATTTAAAACCTAAGTGCTTATGGCATTTTTTTATCTTCACGGGACATTTTTTATGAAGGGCCCCCCCCCCCCTTCTTCGACTTACCAGGCTTTTATTTGTCATAGTCCGAGGTAAGCGTATATGACAATCTGACCATTCGTGATACACATACTCCTCATTGATTAACTGATGAGGGCGAACATAACAGCACTGCTAACAGCTGTTTTCTATGTGTTTATTTTTGTGATGTAGTGAGCCAAGGCAGTAAGAAGAGAATTGAATAAAGCAGATTTTGCAATAGTTTGAATACAGACTCAGAATCATTCCATACTGCACTGTTCCGCCCGTGGCAATGAATTAATAAGTAGCTTAAGGATTTATGGAATATCCTTGAAGAAGAACTGTATGTCTGTTTGTCTGCTAGTAACATATCAGCTCTCATATTTTACATTGCATTTTTTTCCCATTGATGAATTTTCAGTGATCTATGTATACATTGTTGTTTTTAGTTATTTATTCATTAAGAGGATTTTATCAATGGAGTAATGGTTGTTGTGTGTTATGATGTTGTTGATAAGATATTGTTGAATTTAATGTGTTCTTTTTATGTTTACATTTAAATAGAAATTAAATAAATAAAAGTCCAATTTGTTGCTAGGTTTGTGGAAGGGTTTTATAGCGAGTCTACCATCATCGTGGTTGGTTTGTTTGTGTGTTTATTTTATTTGTTATGCGCTTCTCACCCGAAGGTATCTGGGCGCAACAAGAACATACAGTACAAAATAAGTTACATTGTAGGTAGGCAAAGAAATTACAATACATAAATATTACAAAGAGAGCACAGAAGTTACAATACATAAATATTACAAGTAGAGCACAGAATCATGAAATATATAGAGTGTAAATACAGAGTGTGGGGATAGCAATCAGATGTCATTAGCGACCAGACACATTTTCGTGTTTCTCCTAAAGCTAGGGAAGGTTTGGTCTTTTCGCAAGTCTAGTGGTAGTGCATTCCAGTAGAGGGCAGCTTGGACTGGGAAGCTGTTCCCTCCAGCTCTTTTCAGATTCTTTTCGAGGTAAATAGTAATGTCAAGAAAATGTATTTCCCCGTTACTCATGGGGTAAGTGAATTTGAGTTGTGGATTCTTCGTATTGAGCCATTCACAAAAGTGAATAGCTAACTCTTTTGGCCCTTCCCATATCATCAGAACATCATTGATGTAGCGGGACCAAGATTGTATGCATGTTCTGTATTGATTACCCTTCGGGGGAAATACTTGCCTCCTCTAAACTCTCAACATAAAGATTAGCCTGGGTAGGGGCCATGATCGCTCCCATTGCGGTTTCTTCTTTCTGGTGATTGAATTTTCCCACAAATTCAAAATAATTCTGTGTGAGTGCCAGTTCTGCGCACCACATTAAGAAAGAATTGGGAACAGGATCTTCATCTGTTCGACTCCAAAGTATTTCTTCTATTACCTCTAGCACGGCTTGTTGAGGTACGTTTGTATAGAATTCCGTAGCAGAGCTGCAGGCGCACGTTGAAATTTTGGACGTCACCACCTGAGCTTCTAGTGTGTGGATTCTCAGCATAGCAGTGCTCCAAGCAGATGAGGGTCTGCATGCATTCTTTAGCTTGAACCATGCCTCCAATTGGTCCAATCCTAGGAACAGTATTGCAATTACGCACGAAGTGGCCAGGAAGTTAACACACACACGAGGGTACAGTGATAGCAGAGCTCGGGAGTCCCAGACAAAAGGTTTGTTTGTTTGTTTATTATTTATAAAGCGCTCCTCACCCGCAGGTATCTTGGCGCATTAAAGGAATATGCAGTTTCTTAGTTGCAGTACAGAAGATAAACAGATCATAAAAATACATAACATACATAAATATAAATAATACCAAGGATTGCAGGTATTAATGCAATCCAGAATAATACATAGTAGGAATGCGAATAGATAAAGCTATAGACAGCGTAATATACAGAGATATACAGATGGTGTTAGAGCGACGTTCTGTTTTGGGCATCTAGCAGGGTCGAGGGTCTTTGGAAGTGAGCCAGATTTTGAAGTTTTTCCTGAATTTGTGGAAGGATTGGTCAGCTCTTAAGGTGGTAGGTAGGGAGTTCCAGAATTCGGCAGCCATGACAGGAAAGCTACTGCCGCCTGTCTTCTTCAGTTTGAACCTGGGGACTTTTAAGCAGCCTGAATTGGAGGTTCTTGTAGGTCGTGGAGAATTATTCTTCATAAATTTTTCGGTGAGGTAATGAGGGGCTGAGTTGTTGAGGCATTTGTAAGTCAGATAGGCTGTTTTGAGTTGTATTCTGTCTTTGATGGATAAGCACTTGTGGTCCCGTCCTAACACTGAGATGTGTTGTCTTCTGGAGATGCCTAGGGCTGTCATAAGTGCGTTATTCTGAAGAATGTGGAGTTTATTGACAATGTATTTGTTGGCCCCAAGGTTCAGTGTATTACAATAGTCAATTTTAGAAAGAATTAGTGCTCTGGACAGCACCATAAAACTTTCAGTGGAAAGGAAGGGTTTGCACGCATAGATCAGTTTACAGGTGTAAGCTGTTGCCAAAGCCATGGCACTAACTTGTTTATGCATGTTCAAGGTGGCGTCTAAATAGAAACCCAGGGTTTTTACCTATCTAGCCACCTTCATGTCATTGCCATCAATGTTGAAAGAGAGATATTGACTGCCCAGTTTCTTTTGATTAGTGGGCGTGACTAGAAGTAGCAGCTCAGTCTTCTCATCATTCAGACATAGACCATGTATGCCCATCCAAGCCTGAATGATGAGATACAATTTATTAACCAGAGCTAGGTCTTTCTCATAGTCGCCTGTCAGAGGTATGAGGATCTGGGTGTCATCTGCATAAATAGTGTCGGTGACACGGAGAGAGTCTAGGTCATCAAACAATGGTTTGGTGAACACATTAAACATAGTGGCCAATACACATGATCCTTGCAGGACACCGCATGTGATAGGGATGGGATCAGCTGCTGCCGCTGATAAAGACTCTCATCGATCTGTTATTTAAGAAAGATTGGATCCATGCCATTGCTTCTACTGAGAAATGGGCCGCTGATAATAGATGTTTACAAAGCACCTTGTGATCGACCAGGTCAAAAGCGTCTGACAGATCCAGTAGTAGGCTAAATGTGGCGCAATCCAGATCACTAAAAACACAGTAGGCTAAATGTGGAACATCAGGGATACCAAGAAACCAGTGGGCTAAACATGGCAATGCAGACCACTAAAAGTCACAGTAAGTTAGAGGTGAAGCTCAGGGACTCTACAGAGTCAATAGGCTAATCAATACACTATGGGTCATTAGCCAATCAAGGCATACAGTGTTTGATAAACAGAGCATGCTAGTAGTACGATATGTGAAGCGGTATGTGGGTACATAACGCTACAGAGAGTGATCTAAATACAAACATTTGGTACGTGGAGGGAACAGTAACACAATATTGTTGTAAAATGGTACAGTGGGCACTAATGACATTATTCATTAATATTGTAGTAGGTGCATCGGCCTAGGGAATGCCTGGAAGTAAGGGTATTTCTTGATGCAAATTAAATCACCGTTCAGGGAGGGCATTAAGGAGTAGTGCGTTGGATCGTAGGTGCCAAGTATTTCAGATATGCAGGCAGACAGAACAGACCAGCAGAAAATTATGCGGTAACAGCTAATATCGAATATGTGACATTGCCGTATTCGGTCTCCGCGGTGAGTGAGCTCGCTGAGTCAGCAGCTAAGCGTGGAGAGGGTGCCAGATTGAATTGGCGCAAGTGCAACAGTGGGCTTCGTATCAGTGGTTGATTATACTCTGCTCTGAACATGTGGGTATCGGATGTAGCGACCCAAACATTAGGCGTAGATGGGTCTAAAGAAGTTGCATCGGTGCTTGCATGTGTAATGGACAAGTAGTTTTACTCACAATTTAATGTACATATGATCGGATAAAGTTCGATGGCGATCCTTGGTTCCTCCTGGCTCCAACAGGCTCAGGACAGGAGCCTTGGAAGTAGGGCCTTAGGAGGAGGGCTGGCTTCTCGCCTGCCGGCGAACCAGGAGATGTTGAAGAGGATGGCTCCAGACAATGCGGGCACGGGAATGCTATGGCTAAGTTGTTGTCGAGGAGGTGGGCGCCGGGTTTACATGGCGGCCATTTTTAAAAAGCAGTGTCTTTGTATTTTGGCGGGAAGGACACTGCAAACAATAGTTTCTAAAGAGAGGATGGAAGAATGTGTACTGCGGGCCAGACCATCTAGAATGCGCTCATTAAAAGGATTTAGGAACAACTGGTAAACAGTGAGGCTAAGCATGGACAATAAAGGATTGAAAAAGAAAAAGAAACATAGCAAATATGGGCTGTTTCGGGTACCCTGTTTCAACATTATTGAGAGGCGTGCCATTGTCCATGCAGAAAGTTCTAATATTATGGGCTGGTGCTAGACTGGTGAAGAGGCTGTTGCAAGGCGACTAAGTGGCTCGATTAATTTTATGCTCAACACACATGCATAGCACAGAGGATTCCATTATGCATTTATCTTGTCCTTATTTAAGTTTGCAGCAAGAAAAAGGAAAAAAAGAAAACACTGCCCCATCATGCTTTGTCCTTGAGTATTCGAGACAGTTTGATTTTGTGGCTAGGAGAGGAAGGATTGGTTTCAGGGAAAGAGAACAAGATGGGCAACATACCCACTTCCCAAGCATATTTACCTCTGTGTCCCAGGCGTGTGAATAGACCATTGGGCCAAGTGTGAGCATAGCCATTAAGGAGGATGTGGCAGCTATAGCTGTTAGTTTTGGAGTCGTTGGCCGAAGCAGTACGACAGGTTCTGGCAGATGCTAGTGATGAGGGTGATTTTGGACGGGACAATGACATGGGGATACCTTCAAGGACTCCCAAAATGTCAACAAAATAACATCACAATGTCCAAGATGGCAATTTAGGGCGGTATGTCCCTGGACAAGCTGTCCAGCATCCTGTGGGATGTCTTAACCCACTAATCCAAGCCATGCAACATCACTGTGAATTGCTGGCAGCAGAAACATCATAATGGGCGCCGGAAAGAATGCTGCTTGCCAGAAATCACCAGAAAGTGCACAGTGAAAACCTGAAAAATAGGCCACCATCTACTTTTGCCTATGTCAGTGGTAACACAGGAGACCACTGCCAAAACCCATCATTTGGCTGCTCACAGAGAAAAAACATTGCAAAAGAAACTGAGCTGGTTTCAAAAATCTGTTTCTATTTGGTGTCAAATTTGCACAAATCATGGCTCACAAACCACCCAAAAAGATCCAACCTCCTTGTTGGGTGGTCAACATCATTCTCCCACAAGAATCTACATAAATATAAGGTCCACAGAAGTGTATCTATAACTGAACAAAGTCCACTTTTGAGGATTGCTTGCTGGAAGAAACCTGTCGAAAATGGGTGTAATACCGTTACTCACCTCTACCAGAAGACAGCGTTTTAAAACTATTTTGGGTAAAGTTGAACATGGAACCTAAACTATGCCAAAGAAAGACTTGCTATCAGAAGCCTAAGAGGTGGATACAATTTAAAACTATATTCTGAAAAGGCTTGAAGCAAGAAATTGTTTAATGTATGTGTTGAAAATGTGAGTTATATTATAAGACAAGACAGTTTTTGGACATTTGGTTTCAGAGTTAAAAGTTTCCCACACTGGGTTCAAACGAATTCCACATCTTCTCCCTGGAAAAAGGAGACTTCCCCCTGCCCTTGGCGAAGAGATTGACAGGCTGGTGTCAAAAGGAACTGGGAGGGGCACCCTGGCCTGTTGCTCTCAGTACAGACAAAGGAATCCTTGGGCCGAATAGAAAATGCTAATTCGGGTGAGACTGACAACAAACTGCTGGCAGGAAGGGGAGACATGTGACCTCTGAGTCAGACCAGACCTTGGAGGCGGAGACAAACCATTGTGTGGATTCAGAAAGGACAGCACATGTATGTTTTAGAAAAATGCTTATAACAAATTGCACTGAACTGACCAAAATGTGAAACTTTGAGATTGTTAAAATGAAAAATTCGCTCACAGTTGAAGACTAAGCTGGACTCTGTGCGATGTTCTGATACCAAACCCCAGAATTATTCATATTGTAGCTACTAAGTGTATGCCAGGAACCTGAAAAATTACAGAAATGTGCTCAGATGGGGTGTACATGCATGTCTAAAAATTACAGAACTAATATTGAGAAACCCACCAAAAGCGCGAAAAAGTGGCCATTTCTGAACCAAAGCTCTTAGGAAGATGAGAGTTGAACAGAAATGTACCTTAGTTAATCTGTCATGTGATTTATGTAATATTAACAAGTTGTGTATATTGTAAATATGTGTTTTATGAAAAATAAGATATACTGTACTGAGACAAAGGGGATTGTTTTCCCCCAAGCCATAAAGATGACACAGGATGACACGCTGATCCTTTCTCCAATCAGGGGACAGGGAATCCTCTAACCTATCAGATCCTTAGAGGGTTGGGCATTGTAGAATCAGCCTCCCCACCCACTTTGAAAATACATAAATAGGGACTGCAGAGGACAGATAGAGGACACACACTTTTCCACTACTCAACTGATTTCTTGGCGATGCACCCTGCAGGAAGATCCAGGCTCCAGACATAGACCAGAACTTAGAATCCAGACTCCAGAACTTGAAGTAGAAAGACACAATTCCCAAAAGCTGAACCCTTTTCAGCAGGCCTTCAGAATCTAGCAACCTGATTCTAACCCCTAAACTTACAAGGTGCTCTCACATTCAACAGCCGGGCTGTGCTGTTTGGCTATTTTAGCCAAGAACCCTTTGCTAGAACCAAGATCCAGACCCGCAGAGCAGAGCTGTAACCCAGAACCCGTCAGATCCAGTCCAAGAGGCTGTGCAGACGGCAGTGCCGTGCGGAGAGCTGTGACCAGAGTGCCTGAGACCTGTCCGGTGGCGAAAGTGAATCCCAGCCAAACCCTTGACCAGATCTTTGACGGGCCCACTCCATTCCAAAGCCATACGATTGAGTATCTGGTCTAGAACTGTACATAACCAATCTCTTAGTTTAAAGTATCCTATTCCAACCATTTTAACCCATCCAGAACTGCGTTATAGAATCTCTTTTGTCTATCCTAAATTCTTATCTCCTCCACGTAATTCTTGATAATTGTAGCAATAATCATCTTGGCGCTAATATATTTTTTCTGGAGAAAGGCAATCATCTCGTTCAGACAGAAACAATCCCAAAAAGCGCCTCTGGATAGGTAGCTGGGCTGTTGTGTAGTTTGCGGCTCCATAGACTCTTTAGTGTTAAGAAATCTTTGTTTCAAATCTTCAATAGCGCATCTTTCATTTTGAAATCTTGACTTTATTTCTGAAAAATCTGCCTTCACAAAAACATCTGTAACTTTGGAACCGCAAGTCCTAGAACCGAAATGTAACTGTCATTTTGAAGCTAAGATCCTTATAGTTTTTCCTCAATCGCGTTTCAGGCACGCGGAGAAATTGCAGCAAATTGCAATTTAGCTCCATTTCACCACATGTCAAAATAGCTGTTTCTTGTTTGCAACTGCTGAATTTCGTTTTCAATCTGATAATCATTCATGCATCATTGCTAGTGTTGACCTGAACTAATCTAAAGTAACTATCACTTATCCTGAATCTCCTTTAGTGAATTAAAATCATTTTAGCATATTTTCCTTTACATTGCAATCACATTCAAAAGTATTTTTGCCTGTTTTAAAATCATACCTGTTTTCTCTAAGCTTGCTGAGGGAACTGGAATTGAACTGCATTATTGATTGTATTCTTGAAACCTGTGTGCCCTCATTTCCATCTATTCATATTGCCTATTGGGGGGAGTGAGTAGTCACAGGGGAAAAAGTGATCATATTGTTTTTGATTGAAACCATATCAAGCTTATTTCTGTGTTGCATTCTTTCCTATTATTGCATTTCCTTGAATCCATACAAAGTATTCTCTGCTACCTTAGCCTTTCTATTCCTACTCCTAACTGATTAAAGAGATTGTTGATATGGTAATATTACCCACTGCTGCTCACTGTACATATTCTTAAGTGTGCTACTCAGATATTATTCTATTCATAAAAGTGTGGTATATATTGTTCAATTCTTCAAATAAACCTTTTTAATTTGCAAAACAAACCTACTTCTTGGCTCAGTGAGATTGGGGAGATTCAAAGAGAGGGGCGTTATATAAGGGTTCCTCATCCAGATTTAAAGAACTTTTGACATAAAAATATATAAATAATATATGGGCATCCCATACTAGGCATTGACTTAGTTGGAGTGCTGGATTGAAGTCACTTACAATCCCCAGGACTGATGCTGGCGGGAATGTCAGTGGCAGGTGCTTTGGGATCACAGTTTGGGCTCCTGTGCGCAGGGGACAACTCCAAAAAGCATAAAAGGCCCACATTCCTGGCCCTAGGCTTGCCGGTGGTTGAATGCTGAAAGTGGATTCTCCCACCATTGAATGTTGATCCCATCCCAAACCCATGCGAGGATTGGATGGTTCTGATGGATGAGGATCCAGCTACATCTGAGGAAGTGGACCATATGGGTGAACACATGGTAACCCCTTTTGGGATGACTCACCCAAATTCCACAGAATGGTCTGTGTTGCATCATGTTGAGAGATTTGAAGGTTGAGTGCCCAAAACAATCCATGAATGGGAAACAGAAGATGGTGGTAGACATGGATCTGAAGCTATCCGTCTTTTTATCCTGTTTTGGGAAAGATAAATCAAAAGGGGCATTCAAGGACTGGGCAACCGGCCAGGGTCATATACTAAATACTGTTGGGGTTCTGATGAGAATTTTGGATCTTTCAGAGGAAGCCCGGGTTACAGAGGGGCTCCTGGATCCAGAGATTGTCTTGGGTTGGGTCCAGAAAGGGATTTTTGATATGAGCCACCAATACCTCCATCATTCTGGAATGCAGACAACACTTTTAAATTGGGTTTTTATATCACGCTTCATGCTGCAGTCCAGCCTCTAAGCACAGGACTGGGTTTTGAATCCATGCTGCTCTGCTGTGTTTTGCTTCCAAGACAGCGCAATGCCCCTGAGTTATCCTCCGTGCATAGCATCCTTCTGAAGAATAATCCTAAACCGGTGGGTCTAATCGATGCGATCATGAAAAGAGACAGAGGAAGTCCTCTTTGGAGACAGCGCTGTAAAAGAGATCGGCACATTTCTATTCCCCATTTACAACTCTGGACACAGGCCAAACCTCACTGAAGAAGTTACTTCAGCCATGGGTCTCTATTCGGGCCGCTCAGTCAAGGGTTTGCACGTCTGCCCATACTGAAGCCTCTGGATATGGCTGTTACAGACCCCTACAGCAGGTCTCCCAGAATGTGTCCCAGGGGTCCTTCCAGCAGGCACGAGACATGAACACCTTTTTTTCACAGAGAGGGCAAGGTGGCAAGGGAGCACGTTAAGGATCTACTCCATCTTCGTATGATGGTAGGTACTCCCCCTCCTTCCCTAGAACATGTTCTGGAGGGTGACCAAATTCAATATTTATTCAGAAATTAGTTTTGGGGCATTAGGAATATGTGGGTTTGAGGTACCATCAAGGCCCATCATATAGTTTTTTTGGAGGAGCCGTCCCAGAAGGCTCCCCCTCCTCCACTGAGGTTGAATCTAGCCCAACAAATGCACCATCAAGAGATCTCGCAACTGTTGCAAAAGCGGGAAATAATACTGTGTACTTGAGA
This sequence comes from Ambystoma mexicanum, assembly GCF_040938575.1. Taxonomy (NCBI): domain Eukaryota; kingdom Metazoa; phylum Chordata; class Amphibia; order Caudata; family Ambystomatidae; genus Ambystoma; species Ambystoma mexicanum. Next base: position 1,231,123,907 of record NC_090928.1, read on the forward strand.
GTTTGCTTAAGTAATATCTTTCTGGTTCAGATGGATCACTCTTTTCGTTGGTCCTGGACCTGGGGGCACTCAATAAATGTGTTCTGTATCATCAGGCTCTCCCCTGCTGATCTGCTCTCTCTTGGTACTGTGCGCCTGGCTACCCTCTGTCCCCTGGGCCCAAGTACCTGCTCACCCTGCCACCCTCCTGCACTGCCTCCTGGCCACTCCTTGCACTGGGGACTGTATTTGTCCCCTTTCAGCCCCTCCCATTTTTCTTCTTTTTCTGCACTTATCAGACTTACCCAGTTTGCTGCCTTAAACACAGCACTTGCCACTTGCTGGCTGCACTACCACTGTTTGTTGCCTTTATTATTTATTTATTTATTTATTTATTATTATTTATCTGTTTCTCCTCTGCTTCGCACTTTCCACTCTCCCCCTTCCATGCCCTTTTTCCCTTTTCCTTTTCCCATGCACTTGCGCATTCTCAATGTCACTGGGCCTAGTAAGATCGTTGTTGTTTTGTTGTGTTCTCCCGTTCCCCTCCGTTGCTTAGTCGCGCTCTGAAACACTTGTGTACGAGCGTGATACAAATAAAATTTCATATCATATCATATCATTTCAAGATGGAGACAATTGCATTGTTGAGAGACGTGTTGAAGCCCGGTGACTGGTTGGCTCGCTTGCACCTCAAAGATGCGTACCTAACAATCCATACAGCAGTGGAGCAGAGGACACTTGTGAGTTTCCAGTGGCACGATCACATATTACAGTTGTCCTCCCTTCCCTTTGGGCTATCCTCTGCCCCTTGGTGTTTTTCACAGCGCCTACAACCAGCTGTGGGGTACTTAAAGAGCAGACGAGTTTGGTTGCTTATCTACCTTGGTAGCATTCTCATTATTGCCAGTTGTCAGAACTGTTACTCAAGCATTTTAATTCCACTATCAACTTGTTGACGGCACTAAGCTTTCTTGTCAATTGGGAGAAATCAGAGGTCCAGCCTTCCCAGAGGGCTTCGTTTTTGGGATGTAAGGTGGTCTGTGTCGCCTCCACCCTTCGTCTGTGTAGAGCACGCATTCGGGCTATCAAACAGGAACTGGTTTCCATGTTACAGACTCCACCTTTCCATTCGACAGCTATCAAAGAGTATAGCCTTCCTGTCAGCATCAATTCAATGATAGATTTCTCCTAATTTACTCACAGTCATATTCTCTTCAGAAAGGATTTCCTTTCCTGTCACACTATTATTTACATACACATGCCCTGGCATCGGCTGTGCTATGTTTCGCTAGGTTGCTGCATCATTATTTTCCTTTTGCTAACTCTGGTTGAAACACACCTTAATACTTGGCATGGCATCTAGTTACAGAACATGAGGTTCTCAACTCAGTTTTCTACTTTGTCCAGTCTCTCCACATTCCCTTTCCTAGTTCTACTCCTTAGCATCATTCATGATCCTTGAATCCCCCCCTCCCAGGACTCTTCAGAACCGTTGGTACTCTTACAGTTTTCTCAAGTCTTTCAATGACCTCTAATGCTCTTCAGAATCCTCTCAGGTCCCTTCACAACCTTTGGATTCATCAGAATGAATGTACACCAGATTGCTCCTGTACAGTTTGCCTCCCGGGTTCTTCAGGGCTCTGCCTTCTACAGGTAGTCAGGTCAGAACCGATTCATTCAGGTCTCTCCACGGCCTCTTGTTCCTTTAGCACATTCACCTTTTTAGGTCTCTCCATGACCTCAGGTTCTCTCAAACTTTGCTCAAATCTCTTGAAGATATTGGCTTCTCTCAAGACTTCTCCCAGGTCTCTCTATGAACTTCAGACTTGTCCATGGTCTTGCCATGACTTTGGGTTCTCTCAGATTTTCTTCATGTGTCTCCTTGATTTTGGTTTCTCTTAACACAACATTCTTAACAATACTGGGTATGCCCTCCTTTAGGGTTGTTTTCAGGCAGACACTATTCTCACCCTCCAGCCATGAATTATTCTCAAGCGCCTTTGATGAAATGCCCGCCCTTAGGCTAACCATCTGGTATCAAATCTGTGGAGGACTTGTACCGAGATTCTCTCTTGCACAGATCACTGACTCTTGTAGTGTGACCTCTGGCATTCCCTCACCAGCGCAACTGCTGCATAGCTAGTAGGAAATGAACTACATTTTACCAGGCGGCGGCCTCCACATGTAGCCAGGGAGCAGTTGAAAGCTTATCTGATTCCTCCCAATCTTGACCCCTTTCAGGTGTTTTCTGCCTACTTTTATAATGCTGGGGCAGTGTATGGTTTCCTAAGCTAGCCTAAATTAGTTTTTCAATTGTGTATGTTTTACGTCATCCGGTTGTTCTTTCTCTCATCTGTAAGGAACTCATGGTGGCAACAGTAAAGACAGACACAGTGATCACAGTTCAAGGATGTTTATTAAACTGTATATGTGGGTTGGAAAATGCCTAATCTAAACATAAATCTAAAATGGGAGCAAGCTACACCCATCAAATAATTATACAGCAGTCCAAGTGGTGTCTTGTCAAATAAAAAGGCCTATACTAAAAAACCTATTGCCAATCCTTACAACTAAATACAAAGGAGTGTGGGATAATATTCACAAGAAAGAAGTGTTCACAAATGATAAGTCAGGAAGTGTTAGCCGGGGTCTCCCTTCCCCACGGTTTGAGCACGGGACAAGGCAGGACTCTGGAACACAGCACACGCTTGAGATTTCCCAGCACGAGCCAACAGTTCTGCTCTCAGCTACAAAAAGTCTCTTGCCTACGAGGACCTGATGTGCTCCAAAAATAATAAACAAAATTCTTTTCTGCTTGCATATTGGGTGATGCTTTTAACCCTTGGGCCCCCCTCTTTCGAGCTCAGATCCACCAAAAGCTCTTAGCGATATCAGGACCTTCGATAGTTAGGTTTGGCAGTTTCAGAATAACAAACAAAAGGTTAACAAAAGTTCCAAAGTTCTTCTCTGATTGTACTTAGATGATAGCTCTTCACCCCTGGGTCCCCCTCTTCTGGGCTCAGACCCCTCTCGAATATCAGCTTCCCTCTGTCGGGTTCACACTGGCATCTATTCAAAAGACCTTCTCTGTTGTACTTTTCTCTGTTGCACTCACGGGTCGGTGGGTTTTGGCATCTCACCCTTGGATCCCCCACTTCCGGGTTCAGATCCTACTCGACTGTTTGCCTCCCTCTGTCGGGTTCACTACGGCTTCTCAAAACAATATCTTCTGTGACATTCACAAAACATAACGGGCCTCATTACGGGTCGGGCGGTCTGGAAATAACAGTGGCGGTAAACCCGCCGCCACTGTTAATTCCGGACCACCCGATCTCGAGTCCTGCAGGTGGGAGGTGGTGTTCCCGCCAGGTCTGACCTGGCGGGTTTAACACTGCCCGCCTGCAGGCGGACATGGCAACACCAGCACCATCACGAGATGGTGCCGGTGTTTCCACTTCCCCATTCTCATTGAGTCCTATGGGACTCAATGGGAATGGGGATTTACCGAATTCCGCCTCCGGAATTCCCGGGACACCAGGGTCGTAATGCCCTGGTAATCCGGGAGTCACAGAGGCGGAATGGTAATATGAGTCCGGCGGTAACCGAGCCGGAAAAACCAGTTCGCTGTGGGCATCCCTCCACCGAGTTCACTCTTGTCAACACACTGTACACTGGGACTTCAGACTATGCCCCATTTTCATCGGCATCCCTCCATCGGGTTCATTCTTGCCAACTTTTGTAAATCACAAAGTGCGGGATTCACTTCCCTTAGCTTTACTTTCATTTTCGGGTCAAAGACTTTCGACTGTCATACGGGGGTCTAGCAAAATCCTGCATACAAATAAAGATCTCCCTCCAAATCTCTGCTTGAAGAACCGGCTCACTCGCAGAAGGTTGGCAGTAGATGAGTGGAGGGCTGGGGAAGGACAGTATTTTGGTAGGCAACATTGCAGATAGGTAGGTTCCGGGCCCCAGAAAGCTTTGTGGACAATGCTGAGGGTCTTGAACATGATCCTTGCAGGTACGGGGAGCCAGTGGAGGGATTTCAGTGCCAGGGAGACGCAGTCCCTGGGCTTGAGGCCAAGGATAAGTCTTGCGGTTCTGTTCTGGATGAGTTGCAGAGGGCACAGAGCATAGGCAGGGAGATTGAGAAAGAGGCTGTTGCAGTAGTCCAGCCTTGAGAGAACCAGGGTTCTGGAGACAGTGAGCCACTGGGGGGAAGGTGAGAAAAGGAAGAGTACCTCTGAGGAGGTGTAGCTGGTAGTTGGACTTTTTACAGATGTCTGAAATTTGAGTGGAGAAAGAGAGAGTGGAGTCGAAGATGACCCCACGGTTTTTTGCCTCACAGGTGGGTGCTGGCGCAGGGACAAGGGAGGCCGGCCAGAGTGAGAGTGGGGAAGTGGGAGCAGGAGTCCCAATGCAAACTATCTCAGTCTTAGTGGAATTGAGGGAGAGGTTGTTTGCAGCACACCATGACTGAATTGCAGACAGTCAGATATGAGCGAGGTAGAGGAGGTGGCTGAGGCTAGCCTGAAGGAGAGTTGTGCATCATTCGCATAACACTGGAAGTTAGAGATGAAAGTGGCAATCACACGTGCACGGGCAGCCATATAGACATTGAAGTACCAGGGGGACAGGTTAGAACCCTGGGGAACGCCACAGGTTGAAAGAGTGACAGTAGAGAGAAAGGACCCAAGTTCTACTTGGGATGGGCGGTCGGAAAGGAAGGAGGTTAACCACATCAAGCCTGACATGTGATTCCCCGGGTGTCATGCAGATGTGGGATCAGGATGTTGTGGTTTACCATGTCAAAGGCAGAGGAAGAAGAATGAGGACACGGGGGTGTTAGTGTCGAGATTTGAGAGCAGGTATTCACGGGTGTTCAGAAGAGCAGTTTCTGTGCCTCTGGATGCTCTAAAGCCAGACTGATGGTTTTGGAAGCAATCAGCAGTTTCAGTGTGGATGGTGAGCTGAGAGATGGCTGGCTTCTCCAGGAGTTTGCCTAGGAAAGGAGTGATAGATATACAGCAGTAGTTTGCTGGAATGGCGGGCTCGGCAGAGGGTTTCTTAAGTAGAGGGTGCAAGCCTTCTGATTCTGACTCAGAAGGTATAGGGGTTGACGAAGCAGCGGTCGAAATCGATTGGATAAGCAGGTACTAAAAGCAGCTCCTGGTTATCCAGCATTTACCAGTGACCAGGACCTAGCATTGTCCAACGAGGAGCTACTACATAGTGTTCCGCAAATCTAATTTCCACATAAGATGCAAACTTATCATTGTGTCTATTATTTATGACCCCTTATGTTTTAAATGACATATAGAGTGGTCCTAATGTTTATTTATAGATTGCCCGAAACGCACACAGTTACATTCACATAGATGTATTTATTGAGCATTGATTGGCCTGGGGAGCCAAAGGTAGCTCTGGGTGCCTTGTTGGTGCCAAGCTAACCAGGCCCTTCTAAATAGCTCCCCTCAATTTCGAACCCTGCTAGGTTTCTTGTGGATCGCTTTCTGTTGGTGCTCTGTGATGTACATCTTTCCTACAGTGTTTAATTCTGTTCAAGCAATACAGTTCAGTTTCTCCTCATAACAACTGTTGCCTACATTCTGGGTTTTCCATCTTGTGCCAGTATTCCAGTCCAGGAAGCATGTACACTTGCAATGTTCTCTGTTAGTATAATCTGACCGAAAAGACAAAGAATTATGAAGAGAATCCGACCGTAACTTGAGAGAGATTTATCCTTAAAAGTATTTGGTGTATATTTGTTTCCTAAAATAGGTATGGCCTTTAAAACGGTAGGTTTCTGAAAAATAGTTTTTGGACAAACTTGTAGAACTCTTTTGTTGCATGTTAGGGTTATCAGTGTGAAGGCAAAAGGGCATGCAGGAACATGTAGGCCTGGTTCATCTTTTTGGCTCGAGATGAAGCTTTCTGAATTGGGAAAATACTGTGCCCCTGAGCGGAGGGCGAGCCCAGGGAATCCCACTGCATCCGCCCTCTGGGATGTTCATCGGGTAGTGGCCAGAGCAGACCAGTCCCATATGGTGTAGCCCCCTCATACAAAAGGATGATACGTTTCTCCAACTTGCCACAACTGATATAAAGAGGTAGACATGAACTTTAACCTTTTGTATGATATGCACTTCTACTCACCCTCTTTGCCGAAGTTCTTTCTTTTTTGGTAAGTGGAGAAATTTGATTTGGTATTCTCTTCGAGTTCGAAAATGTCTTTCTGCAATTGTTGAAATGAGTAATACACTTGTACTACTGGGGTTTCACAAACACTCTCGGCATTAGGAATAGCTGTAGTTTCCATGGCATGTAAACCCTCTAACACAAAGGAATGTTGCTTAGGAAGTACTTCATGGGGATTGCAATGTCTTGTCTAATTAATATTTTTTAAACTCATCAACAAGAAATATATAGTTAAGCCAAAAACATTCTACAACGGTGCAATGTACGTTTCTGTAATGTAAATTGAGCTAAAGAACTCAAGTCAAATAAATCATCCTTCCTTAGAGTAATGGTTAATAGAGCCAACGCCATCTTGGTGGAATGCAGTAAAGACCAGAAAGAGATGGTGGAAAATCCAAAAGCAATAAAAAAAGACTGAAGGAGATGGATTGGATTAAAACGATCTCTCTAGTAAAAAATTATTAAATCTATTCTACCTTTGCCAGGATTGAAAAGCCAGTAGGAACGCTGCCAACCTACTTGAAGCAATTCCCATGTCCTAGAATACGGAACCAGTTTTTTCGCTTTAGTATGAATCTACTGCCAACGGGAGAAAATCTGTTTAATAGAAAGAAAGGAGCAGAGACAAATACGTGTCGCTATTGTAAAATTATTAAAGAGACACTGTATCATTTGATGGTGGAATGGCCAAAGCTAAAAGACATTAGAATGAGATTCTGGAGTAGATTCTTCTCACTAAGTAATGAAGACCTTGCACAAGTAGTATGGGACAGGCTAAGTGCAGGCAATGAGGTTTTTCTAACAACTGAGGTTATTAGAATGCTGGATGAACTAGGATTTACTAGAAAATATTAAAAATAATCTTTAGATGCTGCAATGAATTTTATATGGTATTAGATAACAACGGTTTAAGTTTCTATGTGAGGGGCCTTCCCCCGATAACTAGAATGGAGTTTGGTTATTTGTACTTTTATAATTGTATATTATGTGATATTGTGAATGATTGATGATGGAAAGAGTGTATGGTTGTGATGGAAGAATATCTTATTTAAGAATTTGTTTTTAGAATTGTTAAATTTAGTTTGTTATCGAATGAATTATGTAAGTATTTTTTATTAAGGTGTAATTTTGAACATAAACACAACACAATAAAAACAAAACAAAACAAGAAAATAATGTAACAATAAATAGATTGGGAGGCAAAATGCAAAAAAATACCAACACAATAAATGCTCTATAGGACATTATTAGTATGGATGAAAGTTCATACAACTCATGCATGAAAGCTCTGTACCAAATCTCAGTGAGTTAACTACACTCATTACTGAGATATGTGTACTATGTGATGAATCTAGCAATATCGTCACTATTTCCCTGGAGGGAAGCCTCCCTTATGTGGCCTGGGAAAGGCAGAAGCTACCCGACAGACCCTGGGGTGGCTATCTGATGGAAGACCACGTGGGGGGGAGGGGTGAATAAGTAAAGACACTGGATCAGAAAAATTCTTTACTTGGATCCCTTGAGGACCACATGGGGGAGAACAAACCTCAGGGAGACAAAGTGAGAATGCTAGGTCAGACCAGACCCCTACCTGTATTCATTGGTGACACCCATGAGCCGTTACCCCATTCTTGTATGGCATATTGAGGGTGAATACAAAAATCTAGTCCCAGGAGGATAGCTCAGAGGCAAAGTGCTCGCCTTGGAAGCAAGACGCCATGGAGCAACACAGGTTTGATCCCTGAGTCTGCGCTTAGAAACCTCTGGGTATTAAGTGTGTTATAAATAACCAATTACAATTTTCATCTTTTTTGAACCACCAGTATTACTTGATTTGATTTCATTTTTATAATGCGCTAAGTCGCCCAAGGGCCTCAGAGCGCACATAACAGACAGAAAAAAACCTAGAGTAAAGGGGGAGGACAAACGAGCAGGACCTGTACATCAAACATAGTGCCGCCGAAGCCGTGAAGTTTACATCTGGTATGTGCAAGTTTTGAGGGGTCATAACAACGCAATGAACGACCCACTCCGCAAGGAGGATAACCAATTGGACAGATACTTATATTTCCCACCGTTTAATGATAGAGACAAGGAAGAGGGATGGAGTAATAAGGATCTCTAGAAGCGGTAAACCAAAGCTGCATTCTAGTAATTGGAGGGTGTTAACAAGTGCCGGGACATTCAAATATGGCATAGCTAAAGAAGGACACTAATTTCTCTTAATGTTGGTTGGGATACGGAAGGAGAGAAAGCTGCAGACCGGAGAGAGGAGGCTGTTGAGAGCTGTGTGAAGGAAAGTCGGGCAGAGAAGGGCTCAGCGCACCATTGTCACAGACAGCAGGAGCTGCGGAAACGAAGGAGAAGGAAAAACGGGAACCGTGGAGCTGACGAGACGTTCTGCCAGTCAGCAAGCAGTGAATGAAACGGTGAGATGCGAGGGATGCCGAAGCCGCCAGCAAAGACCAGGAAGCCCACAGAAAGAGATTAGTACACCGGGGCGCTTCAGATCGAATGCCACTTACCGTTAACAGGGCGAGTGAGCCCAAATAATGGAGCTGGGACATTTGATACACAGATTAAGACTGTTGGACAAATGTCTGTGACCCGATATTTGAAGAATATAATGTCTTGGATACAAAAGAGAATGTATTTTGAACAGAAAAAGCCCTGGCAGGAGAGTAAACCAGGCAAGCAGCGAGTCTGGGACTGGCACCCAGGCATGAGCTGGATTCACAGAATTAAAGCATGGGGTAACCATCAGAAAAAATCTATCGCCGTCATGCTGAGGCCCGTATATCCTATATTCTCAAGTTGATCACCAAAGAGCCTTGCCCCTTCAAAATAAATATTCAAGACTGCTGTCTACTGGGGTGCATCCATGTCTCGGGATGAAGGATCATGAGCATTGTAAGGCTTAAGACTTCTTTTCAGCCTCCTTGATGGCATTTCTAACAATCTACCCAACTCTTTCTTCTGATAAGGAAGGGGGCTTCCATTTGCACGCTCCTATTCGATCTTCAGTGGACCTTGATGTAAGAAGAAGGGGTGACTGACAGTCCTTGGACTGTTCTTATCTTCACCTACAAGCCACAGTAACCGTACACACCCACAGTGAGGGAGTCCTTAAATACCTACACACTCATCTATGCAAAGAGCAGGGGGAAGTGTTTCAAATTGCAAGCAGGCCATAAAAAGTCACTTGTCACCTCAATTCTACACATACATACAGCACATCATTTCTTACTTGCCAATAATGAATTTTCATTAGCCACTGGCTAGTGGCAAGTGGAAAATGTGCGCCCTGCAAGGAGAATAAGCGCAGCTTTGTGCGTGCTTGCACAGCCGCCTTGCCACCTAGTAAAAGAAGTAAACGGGCATAGAAGAAAATTAGGTGGTGCTTAACCTAATGAAGGGTAGCACTGTACCAACAGCACAGGGTAACATGGATAAGAAATGTCTTGAGTTTAGTAAACTGCGATTATTATGGTATAGCTGGGGTAAATATTTCAAGTTGCAAGCTTCTAGACTGGCATAAACGTCCCCTTTCTTTCCTGTGTCTAAGTCTCCTGCATAAAGCTGGGGGTACCATAGATGGCATCACAGGGCACCCTCCCTGGGACCCTGCAACAGGGCAGAAGACTGTGGCAATCATCAGGACTAGAGTCCCACTCGCCAAGAGTACATTGCTGTTGGGCAGGCATATTTGGGAAATCTCACTGAAGGGTGTGAGTTGGGGCGGCCGAGGGACGAATGGGTGGATCCTCAACGTGCCACCTTCATAAGTGGTATCAAGTACCTGATGACCAACAGAGCTCAGAGCCCCCCAAACCCCACCCGATGATCTCCACAAAGGTTACCCTATCACACAGGGTGAATGTAAATTCCTGCTTGATCTGCAATGATGAATCTTCTATTTGCTTGTGTTGAATCAGAGATCGAAATGCAATCTGGGACATGCCAGCATGTTCAGAGGTTTCCATTTCCATAATGTTTGTTCTACGAAAAGAAATAAACATGAAAAATACATGTCTAAAAATGTAAGCATGAGTAGAATTCTACTGCATCATGCAGGCAGACCTGCACACCAGTCAGAGGGAAGTGTGATTGGCTATACTACTATGAATGCAACAACATTTGGTTTGTATTTTGTTTGCATAATGCTTATTTTTATAATAAATTGTTGGTAAACAGGAGTGACAAAACAGATAGATGAAAACGGAGAGTGCTAATTAAATAAATATCAATGACAAAAGCAAAACAAGAAATGGAGTGTAAAACCCTGTCAATAAAATAAATGCAAATGTGCACCCACCAGCGACATGGCAAAATCCCTGAGTGGGGTGATGCAATCCTTCAGATAAAATCTTGAAATATTAGGTAATTCCCAGTCAATCATCTGCAAATAACACCCATTGTTTCCAGGGGAGCGTGGAGACTACACTATGCACAACCCTCAACCAGATGGCATCTGCACATGGACTGCCACAATCACGGGCCTACATGTAGAACCTTCTTCATAGCCTCACTCCCACAAATCTGAAATGTCCTCCTAGAACCCTCAATGCAAATAAAGATTGGATAAGCAGGAGGTAAAAGCAGCTCGTGAGTATCTCGCATCAATCACTGACCAGGAGCTACCACTGGGGCACAAGGAGCTAATACCTAGGATTCTACAAATCTAACTTCCACATAAGATGCAAGCATATCATTTTGTCCATTATTTATGACCTGTGGTATGTCAGACTCAGGAAGCAGTCAAGATTCCATTTTGAATACAGTGTTTTATTAAAAAGAAGAGAGTTTAGTCCTCCCCTATCACTACCTCCAAGGAGCTTTCACCCTAGTCTATAAAGAAAACAATAAAGGGTGCTTGTCAGGATGTCTTACCAACATAAAACGGTTCTCTGTCCATAGCCTAATCTTCTCATGAGTTCTGTCTAAACCACTAACACAAGTATTAACACAAACTGAACCAAGAAAGGTCTGGTAGGAGTTTCTTCTCAACCTATGAAGTAGTGGTTGGTTTCTGCCCCCCACCCAAATGTGTCTCTGGTGTCTTCCAGGTTACTTGCCCAGTTGTAGAGTTCAGAGTTCAGGATTGTATAATGTCTCTTTATTCTTCTTCTTCTCCTTGTCTCTCTGACTCTTGTAGTCTGACCGTAGCTTCTAAGCCCATGAATATTGTTTCTCTTACCCCGCCTTGGGGTTCTGTGCCTCTCTCCCGGTTTTGGGGTATTGCTGCTCTCACCCCACCTTGGAATATTGTTTCTTTCTCCCTGCCTTGGGGTGTTGTTCCTACCCAGTCTTGGGGTATTGCTTCTCTCACCCCGCCTTGGGGACTTGCTTGTCATACTGTGCCTTGGGATCTCTCACACCGCCTTCAAATACCTTGTCTCGCATCCCACCATGGAGCATTGCTCCTCACACCTCACCTTTGGTTACTGATTCTTTGTCCCCGCCTTGGGGTCTTGTTTTCCCTACCCCCTAAGGGTATTGCTTTACACACTCCACCTTGGCGTCTTGATTCTTGCAACCCACCTTGGGATCTCTTGTCTCTCACGCCGCCTTGGGATATCTTGTCTCTCACCCAGCCTTGGGGTATCTTGTCTCTCAGCCTGGCTTGGGGTATTGCTCCTCTCACCCCACCTTGGGTATTGTTCCTTTCTCCCTGCCTTGGGATCTTGATTCTCCCACCCCCACCTTGGGGTCTTGCTTCTCTCATTCTGCCTTGGGGCTTGGCTGGGCCTATCCAAGCTCCTCCAGGTTCCCTGGCACCAATGCGTACTTTGTTTGTTGTGGTGGTGTTCCTTGTGGGAGGCTGTCTCCTCAATCGGTTCCAGATTCCCTACGGTCTTCCGCGTAGGTTCAGCTGGCTCAGTTCTTGCCACAGGGCCTCAACAGGAATTTGGCATCAGTTCCAGCAAGTGCTGGTCGACCACTTCCTGTTGTAAGAAACCAAACGATGTCTCACCTACTAGTCCCCGGGATCTCTCTCTCTCAGGTGGCCAGGGCACAGCCTTTTGATCGAGTTCGTGGGGTTGGACCAGTGCGGGACGATCACCTGAGGAGTCGTCAGCCAGTGGGGGTGAGGCAGCCGAGGGTGAGACGCAATATTCCACTTTTTTTTACACCTAACCCATCCTATCTTTTAGGATTCTCTGATGTCCCAACCCTGCCCCCTTTCTACTCAAACAGTGGGCCAAGGAAGAGGGCGACTGAGAGTAACAAGACTAACTCTTATACATTGCACAGGCCATGTCCCGCTAATTGGGTCAGGCAAAGTCAGGTACTTGACTTTAAGTGTATACACCTGATACCAATTAGCTCTCCTCACACGGATAAAAGGCAATCCATGGAGACACACTCTGAGCAAGGTAGAACACAAGTAAGAGCAGGACTGGCGGGGGGGAGACAAACCTACTGGAGCAGTGTGACGGACAAAGGGATGAGAGCAGCAGTTTGAGATCCCCAGGAGTTCCCTACAGGAGGTTGTTGCCTCCAAAAGGCCATGAAAGACACGTGGAGAAACCCAAATCCCAAGGCAGAAGGCTGCATTGGGTTTCAAGGAAGCCATGGACCCGGCCGGGTGAATGGAAGAGTTGGGGAGGCGAGCCCAAGCCTGTGGTACCAACCTTGACTCGTGAATTGGACAACTGTAAAGACACGAAATAAAATGCACACAGCCAGTGAGTTGGCAAGCAACCAGAGAGACCAGTGTGTGCTAGGGAAAGATTGGAGTTGCAACATTATATCACAAGTGAAGGCTGCATGCGTGTGGATGAGATGCGAAGAAAGGGAGACCTGTGAATTAACTTTGAAGTAAAGATAGCTGTGAAGCCAGAGATACTATGTAACGGAGTGGTCCAGCAAAAGGAAGTAGCCCATTCGAAAGTCTCAGTGAAAGGTGAATTGTTTGTAGCGATAAAGTGAATGAACTGTAAAAACGAAGTGATCAAAATTAACCCAGAGGGAAGGGGAGAGTAAAAAGCTGGACGTTGAACTTTGAGTCGAGTGGTCCTGCAGAAGTCTGTAAGGAAAACCACGCACATTCGAAAGTCTTCGGCATCCGAAAACGGTCTGAGACTGACTGAGGGAGACCCAAAGTGTGATACGTTTGGGGAAGGGAGCCCCCTTCAAGTATTGTTGAACTTTTGTTTTGAAAAGGTCTGAGCCCGACAAAGGGGGACCAATGTGAATGTTTGTTTTGAAGAGGTCTGAGCCTGACAGATGGGGACCGGCATGAACTTTGTTCAACGTTGTTTGGAACACTAGAAAGAGAGACTTTAACGTGGAAGGTCAGGCGGGGCTCAATCCATGTTTTTGAACTGTTCTTGTGTTCAAAACCCGAGCCAGAGTGTGTCATCCTGCCTATGGGGGCCACCTTACTCTGTGCTGTCTAAGGTGGGGAGGAGAACTGATTCAGTCACATTTATTCTTTATATTTGAACACTGATTTTCCTTTAAATACATTTCTCCTTTATACACTTTTTGTACAAGAGATAGGGCAGGCATTAAGTTTTGTCAGCATAGGCCATTTTGATTTGACAGACTCTACTAGGACTGTTTTATTTATTATTAGATGGTGCAGACTACTCCCATCCTAGTTATAGGACAGAGTAGTAGTTTTTCGAAGCCCAGAAACCTTAATAAAGGTTTTAAGAATTGTACCTTTTGTGTCAGTGTCATACTTGTGAGACCATGCCTCCCCCACACTGTGCAATCTGGATTCTTCATCGTTCGGCAGCCCGACCCTCCCAGCTGCGCAGGAAACAGCAGCGCTCTGTGTGCTCTATGGCTTCTCCACACCGTGTGTGTGGTGCTGCTTTCCTGCTCCACCTCCCAGGGAGACGTCTCCTCCTGTGCGCTGCTCTGCTGGCTATCCTCTCCTTCATGTGTCGGTCTTACAGGAACATTATGTTCCACCCTACAACGAGATTGTACACACAAATGGCAGCACGAAAGGGACCATGCCAGCCACTTCTATGGGGGCCTTCACACAACTGCCTTTTGTAATTCCCATATAGCAAACAAAGATATTTTGTTCTTGATACAAGTGAGGATAACTCATATCCGTTCCTGTCCTCTAAAGGGCAAGGTCACCCCAGTAGGATCTGGAGTGAAGTGGAGTAAGGAGTTGGACAAAGGGGTTGACTGTTTTAACAATGCTTTGTTAAGATTTAAAGCATAGAACCTACCTTACCCTACCTCTAACGGGTTGTCCCTGCCTAAATCAATAACAACTTGTGTGCTCGTTGTCAGGATGTCTACTCAAATGAAAAATATCTGTCCTCTATCCAAAAACCTACTCTTACCCTATGTGACGAATAGTGGGATAACACTACTTCTCCCCATGGGGGAGCCCTTCCCTGTGAGGCTGGGGAGGTGAGGCCGAAGCCCGATATTCCCCCTAGAGGTGGTAAAAAGTGGGAGGACCTCACAGGGAGAGACTTCCCTCATGGGATGGTGACTCCCGTTTGTTTTGCTTTTCACAGAGTGCACAGATAGATTTCTATTTTTCTCCCCAGTACACTGAATGAAAATACCTAACCTTGGACTGGAGGGCAAATATTCTTTCTTTCTCTCTCTCTCTCCCTCTCTCTCTCTCTCTCTCTCTCTCTCTCTCTCTCTCTCTCTATCTCTCTCTCTCTCTCTCTATCTCACACACACACACTCTCTCTCTCTCACAGCTAAGGCCCCTTTATTCACAAAAAAGCATACATAATTGAATAAATGCACGGTTGACACAGCTGCAAAGCACACCCTCATCTCTCCAGTAGTTCCTGAAAAGCTCCCAAACAGGCAGGCAGAGAGATCTTGCCATCAGTGGGCCCGGAGCGATGGATCCATCCTCCAGTGAAGCTTTCTGTCTGACTGCTCTGGTGCCCCTCATTTTAAGCCATCCAGAAATGCATGATGCCATTTTCCAGAACTTTCTGGCTTTCCAAGTCTCTACCTGTTAACAGTTCTAATGGGCCTCTGGCCGAAGTGACCCATGGTAACCGCAAGAGACAAAACTCTTCCCTTTTGCAAGAAAGCAACAAAAAACAACTACATAGCTTCTCTTCGGCTTTAGCAAATTCCATAACAACGTTATCAGGTATCAGCTCATTCTAACCTACGCATGCATCTTCTCGCCAACGTGTCCTTGGAGCAATGCAAAATAACATACGCAATAGGCAGCGCTGACAACATGTTTTCTAATGGAATAATAAGAGAAGAGTTTGCATCAAGTGTAGCTTCCACTGAGGCCTGGATCAAATGTCCATTACGGCTCTGGGCGCACCCAAAATGCACTACACATAGGTGCCATGTTTTAGTTAAAAGCATTACACCGGTCCATGGTGGAACTCCCTCACCCTCTTACCTTTAAGTCCCCGAAATCTATGAGATCTGAAAGTACGCCTTCTGACAGTACAACTGTGGGCTATTGTGACCCTTCTTTCTGTTTTGCTGGAAGATCTCATTTATTGTGCTATGGAAATACTGTGAAGATGATTACAGGAGTCATGCGGACCACTCCTTCATGTGACAGCAAGTACTGGGAAGAGGAGGCCCAGAGGGGGCCTAAAGAATTCATCACCAAAACAAAGGACTATCCTACTACGCTGGGGAAGACACAACTTGGTTGGTTAAAAACTGGAAAGGGATTTACAGAAAAACGGTCCCAGTGGTGAAACCTGGCTGTCCCAGGAAACTCAAACCTAGGAAGGCGGAATCCTTGCCGGGAAGCCTGCCCTGAGCCAAGAGGATACCCGAGAGTGGACAGTGGAGTCCTCCAATGTCCCGAGGGGACCTGACCTGTGGAGAAGCTTTGATGAAGTTGAAGGTTGGAGCGACCTAGTAAGGTGGACTGTTCGGTCTATTAACAACGCAGTCACCGAAAGACTCCACAACCACCCACATAGTCGCCCAAACATAGTGGGACCGGAACAAGCAACACAATATCGCAGAACAGACTATAAGTAGCAGAAAGCAGAAAGAGGGGTGCGGTCGGTGCCTGGAAGAAGGGAGAAAACCTCACACCCCAGGAAGAACCGGTAAACTGCCCGGAGAAAATAGAAGGTAACATGAGCTGTGAAAAACCGGTAGGGGTTGTGTTTAAAATACCTCAAAGGTGCATCAGGAGTAATCTTCCTCGTCACAGTGGTTGGTGGAGGAGTACCAAGAGTAACAATTGTCAGTGAGAAGTGCATCGGGAGTGATCTCCCTCACCTCAGTAATTGTTGTAAAGCTGACCACAGCAACGGGAGTGATCTCCCTCGTCTCAGTAATTCTTGTGAAGCTAACCAAAGCCTCAGGAGTAATCTCCTTCGTCTCATGGAATGTGGCAAGGTAAACCAAAGTGAAGTAAACCTTGGGAGCGATCTTCTTCATCCCAGGACATTTTACGAAGTTTGTCAAAGTGTCATTGAACCACAGAAACTAGAAGGTCGTGAAACATTTAAACTAAACCTGAGAGAAGCCTGGAAAGAGGTTCAAAGCTTAATAAGAACTGTTACCAGATATCCAAGTGAACCAGGAGAGGGGAGGCATTATCCTGGTTATATCACACAGTTTGTTAACTAAGAAGTCAGAGCAAAAGATTGGCAAAGGATTGTCAAGCACTTTAATCAGTGGATCAGGAGAAGGGAGGCATTTTCCCATTACTTTACATTCTTGTGGAACATGAACTCTTAGTTAAGTCTTTGAGACTTGTGAAGAATCTGATGGGATTCTCCCCAGAAACCTGGTCTGGCACACTCCTTGAAGACGAAGAGGGCTGAAGATGCATGTAGAAGTAGAGGACAGTCAATTAGGCCTAACAGTCTTTGCCAGGGTAAGGCAATTAGCAGCAATCGCCTGCACCTGAAATCAATTGCCCCACCTAAGAGGCATTAAAGGCAGCAGCAGAAGGAGGAAGGCAAGAGAAGCTGGGAGAGAAGCCAGGAAATGAGCTGGAGCAGGAAGGCCGGCAGTAGTAGAAGGAGAAGAGCACAAGGCTGGCAGTTCATGAGGAAGTGTGATCACTTAAGGGGTTCCGGAACATGGAGAGAGCAGATTTCACCTGCAAGTGGCTGCACTGAGAGAGACGTGCTGAGAGTGAAGCTCTTCCCAGGTGCGCCTAGTGGTTTTAATTGCAGAGACTTGACGGTGCTGAAGCTCGGGGCCCGTAGGAAGAACCAAGCCGAGGGACAGAGGAGTACAGGAGACTCCCAGTTTGCAAGGCCGAATCGGAGACAACCGTGCTGCAGAAGGGTGTGGGTCCCAAGTGTGCCTAAAGTCATAGTAAAAGAAGCAGAAGTCAGGAAGTTAAAGCAGTCCACAACCCCAGTGTTCCTGGAGTCGGTGAGTGAAGCTTGACGTTCAGGTTCACTCTTAAACCCTTGTTGGTAACTGTTACCAGCTCTAAAGTGGCTTGCCTAAGAGTAGAAGCGAGTATTAATTGTTTGTCGTTGTGAAAGCTGTTCTTTATAATGGAAATGTATCACGTGCACGTCTAGTAAAAGCTATAGTGCTTGCGTGTGAAGAAAGCCTTTCATTTTCCATTCTTGAACTTTTAATTATTACTGGAGTGGTCGTGAGTCTCCAATAAAAGGGGCAACATTTTCGAAAGTCTCCGAAAACTCTGAAGCTAACTTTCCCAATTGTTGCAAGACTATACAATATCAAAGAACGGTTGCGTGTGACCAATTACGATTCCCAACCGGAGTAGAAAGTTATGCTGTGGGAAAACAAATGTTTACAGAGTGGTTGTGTATACCTAAACATTGTTTTCTGTTAAAGTCTGAACCTTGTAACACTAAGAACAAATATTCTTTGAATGCAGAAGTTGTAGTAGTAAAAAAAAGAACAAGCATTATCCAAGCCAAGAGGCGAAACCTTTCTATAGTGAAGAAAACCCTGTTAAAATCAATCCACCTAACGGGCGAAGTTGTTAAAGGTCCAGTGTCCTCTGATACAAGTGAGACATTGTTATCTGAAGTTGGAAGTGTGTGTAGAGGAGGTCTCAAATAAAGCCTGCACTCCAGTCGTCCATTTTGAAGTACCAGGAAAGTTTACACCTAGATATGACATATGATGAGCAAATACACCAGCAGAGAGTCGCAGTAGGGCTCTGCCCACTACCTATCAGAAGAGCAATGCCTATTGAAGTCCCATACCCAGAAAACCATGGACAGTAAGGTGCCCATTAAGAAAACCCTACCAGCAAATGAGACAAAATGAAGATCGCCTAAGTACTGTCCCGGAAGAAACCAAAAAAGTCTTAATGGAAGACGAATGGTGACGTCACAAGGACCCGGACAGGCTCACAGATAGAAGAAATGCCGACCTGAGAATGACACAAAGAGAAGAAACGCCAGGAATAAAGAGATTGTGAACCTAAAGTGGAAGAACAATGTTGAAATGCAAAGAAGTTCAAGCTGTAAGCAAGATGAAGATATTCAACCAGTTTACACCAGTAAATATGCTTGGAACCGCGGGAAAGCTAAGAAAACAGTGCAGCTTGCTATGCTAAGTAGAAGAATAGTGCGGCAAGCGCCTTTATACATAATCTACCTCAAAACGAAGCACAGTATTATAAGTGCGATTCCACTTTGCACAAAAAGCAGAATCAACTCAGGTTACTAGAGGCCAAACAAGAAGATTCAAATTCTAGCAACACGAGGAGAGACGGGTGAATAGAAACTCGGCAGATGCAACTTGTGCCAGGTGAGCCAAGGTCATACCAACAGAAGGAACTAACAGTAGATACATATAATTGAAACTTAAGAACAGAATATCCTGTCTCTGAAAGGTCAAGATAAGGAAGCGTAGGCAGGTGGCAAGCTAAATAAGAATCAAATACACAAATTGAGAAGAAACTAGACAAATTCACGGTGTGGGAAGCACGTGACCAGCCGAGCGAGAATAAGGACAGGTTCACACCTACGCTTGGCAGCCTCCCAAGCAGAGATATCAGTACTTTTCCAGACAGAAGATGCAGTTTCGACTCATAATTGACACATAGTTGCTGAAGCAATGATTGATTGTAACCTTAATTGGAGGAAGGCCGGGTAACTGAGGGGCACCTCGCACCTGGCTGACCGTTCTGCGTGCTGCTAAGCAAAGTGGAAATGTATGCATTGGGTTGGTGCCAACCCAATCACAATGGACCAAATAATCTAGGGTCCTATAGTTAGTAGAACCAATGAGACGTCATACTTTTAGTGGCGTTTTCAGTAGTAATTTTTGAAGGTAGGGCTCAGATGCCCACCTGACAGTGTTTACCCAATCCCCGCACTCCGTTACCATATACAGATATAGTACCTATATTAAAGTTACCTTTTCCTAACCAATAGAATTTCATGTTAACTTTTGAGTGTTACATGTCAATTATGACGAGTTTTGAGTATAAATGTTACAACTTGTATGACGTTCGTTGGAGTTGAAGCGAGAAGGACGATCGCATCACTGCTGATTTCCATGACTCCCCGTTTTTTTAACTTGTCTTTAAACGGACTCCCTTTGCCAAACCATTGAGTTGTACTTATTGGTTGGTGTTGGAGTAATAAATCTGCATCCCATCCATCTCAAGGGTGCAGCTATCTTGTCTTTAAGTACCTCGGAGCAAACATCGGCTCTATGGGCCGGCCGGGGTTCTCCACAGTACACTTGGTAGCAGAGATTGATGGTTATCGATTATCGATTATTGATTAGAATAAGACACCCAGTGACCGTCGATATAAAGTAACTCTAGGTCTTCAGCAATATCACAAGTCCTTTGCCATTCGGCCGAGTAGACCGTGAAGCTCCCCGTACACAGTGGTAGTGTAAGAAAAACTGCAGACCAGGGTCTGAAGGGACCCGTGTTCCCCACATTATCCCTTCCCATTCCTATGGGAAGCTGAGCGGGTGAAAAGCCGAAGAAGGCGGTAACAGAGGCGGTGATCCCGAAGGTCCAGAGAGGAAATATGAGAATGGTGAGTAAAAAAGATTGAATGTTTTGGCAAAAGTGCATGCTTTAGAACGAGTAAAGGGAAAAGGTAACGGAGGGCGGTGGGAAAACAAAATATAGTTAGACGTAGAGAAGAATGTATATATATATATATATATATATATAATAGGGAATAATGACTCGAGAATAATAAAGTAAATAAAGGATCACTAGGGAGGACACCCGAGAAGAGAGAGGTTACCAGGGAGGACGCTCGAGAAGTGAGAGGATTTACCTTATTCCTATGCTTTTAATACAAGCGGCTAGAAGAAACGTGTACCCATAGTCCCGAAGAAAGGGGAACAAATAGACTACCACAGCGATTAAATACGCCGTGAAAGGGGTACGTTTAGACTCAATGAAGGGGTAATGATTAGAGGCAGAGATATCTGTGACCAGCTGGTGTTCGTCTAGTCTGTTAAGGGTCTGTCTTACATGTTTTTTGTTGTGATGTCATACATCGAAACATTTTCTTGAGAAAACTGATTTAAATTTTATGCGATTGCATAGCTGTGATAATATTGCATATGAATTGATATTTCTTGAGTAAAATTGAAGGTATAAAATTTAGTGAAAAATTGAGATTGGAGCTTGCAGTGTTTGGTGCTCGCTCATATTGTTGGAACTGTTTAAATCACGCGAAAGTATTGACAAGTGTTATATAAGAGTAAAGGGAACAGATTTAAGCATGGAAGACATAACTCCATTGACACACTTATGCAAACAGTTGCCAAAACACGCACCCAAACTGAAGAAATACAGTGCAGAGTGGGTTAAAGGAACCGCCCACAAAATCTTTAGTCCATGGCCACAAGGTGGGTCCTTATCTAAAGCTGTCTTGCAACATATGATGACATACTTGCATGCCACCTACACGGGATAAAAATTAGACAAACGCCTAGCTATTTTAGAACTTTGGAAAATGTATGAACAAGAAAAGGGAGAGGAGCCGCCAATAGATTGGATACTTATGCACAGAGGTGCCTACCGTGCCACCCGCCCCATCCGAAACGAAAGTTGAAGAAAGTAAAGACGAGGGATTATACCCGCTGAGAGAACTTAAAGCAGCCACGGGGTACAGCAATCCCGCAAATGAATCACCTACGCAAAGTAATGACAGAAATCAAGGGAAAGATAAGGATAAGGATATTACCTCCACAGTCCCACGGGACAAGGGGAGAGGCGATGACGACAGAAGAGACCAGGCACAGACAAGTGCATCTATCGACAAAGAGAGAGAAGGGAAAAGATGGAAGGGAAACAAAGATAGAACTGATGAGATAGCATTCGCAAAAAACAAATGGATGGGAGGGCAAATTTTATTGAAACTTGATGGCAAAGGCATTGATAACGCAAAACAAAAGGAGAGGTTAGATGATGTACAGAGAAAGGGGAAAGAGAAAGAGTCAAGAGACGAAAGAATAAGAAAGAAAAACAGACAAAGGCGAGAACAGCTATATCGCAAAGAACAAGAAAGTCAGCTCGATCGCAAACCAAGCGCAGCCAATGATCAATACAGACAGGAGCAGCAAAGGTCAGAGGAAGAGCAAAGCATACATGAGAAAAGAATAAAGAGACAAAGAGATGAGGAAATTCGAAGGGCAGATGAACGTAGTCATGAAAAGAAAAAAGAAGAAGAGTCAGAGAAGAGGCGAGGAAATGCAAAGAATTTGATGACGATGTAGAACGTAAGCGAAGACAGAGAGCACGCAATCTTGAATATCTGGGGAGAGAGGTTAAAAAAACAGATCCAGTAGTAGACTGGGAAGATATCGAAGACATTTTTCCTGCGTACGATTCAGTACTAGGCACGTCGAGGGCAAATATGGAAGATGACATCGACATCAGAAGCATCGGAGAAACGATCAACAGAATATATGATGAAATGGGATTAGAACAAACACCCCAAGGGGAGGGGGAAGACGAGCGCCTGGAGAGCACTCAGCTGTACGACACTGAGGATGTCTCCTGAAGTAGTGGGAATAGAGAACTATCCCTGGATAGACTAGAAATAAGTAGGAGTAAAGAAGATGCAAGAAGTTGCACAAGTTGGGCACAGACAATGTCTGACTCAGAAAGGGAGGAGCACGAGGAAAACGAGGAAGAGAGACGGAGCGAAAGACGAATCCCAAGGGAAAAAGGAATAAGATGGTCAGACACTAGCGAGTCTGCACCGAGGGTATCGGAGTCAGCCACGCCGTATGACCGACATGAAGAAGTATCTCACGGTCAGAGGGGGGTATCTTTACCGCCCTACATGGACAGACTTAGGTCCCTACCAGGCAGGCGACGATGCAGAAATATTACCCCTGCCATAGATAGAAGAACCATGAGGGAAGAGAGAGAGAACTATACGTCCCAATTTCCGTTACTCGAGAAAGGGGGAGTAAGACCATTTGAAGAACAAGCTTCCAATGCTGACATCGGGAGCCGGAAAGTGGATACACGAGTTGGAAAAGATGACAGGAGGGAACACGTTAGCTATAGGGGACCTCAAAGGTCTCCTAATCGCCATACTTGGTGAGAGAGCAGACAATGTGTGGACACGGGCAGGCTACCCTGGTGTAACCACAATTAATACCGCGCATGACAGAGCTCCATTTAACAACTGCAGAGCCGCAGTATGGAAAGCGATACGAGTGCTGTATCCAGACACTTCTGATATGGGAGCTATAATGACACAAAAAATGAAGGACTCTGAGGATTCGTTAATTTATATACAGAATTCTCAAGGCACATGGGTACTCGAGACTCATGAATCTTGGACGAAATCTATACCTGTGTTCTACCATATATTTTGCCAAGGGCTGCCAGAGCCGGTACAGAAACAGCTCAAGAAATTGGTAGGAATTGAGGCTAAACATTGGGCAGAAATACAGCTGACCATCACACACTATTGCAGACTGCTGCAAGAAAAGAATCGCAAAAAGGAAGCTGCTCGAAAGGGTGAGGAAGCAAAATTGGTGCAGAAGAAATTGTCAAGGTATGCTCTTGAGGGAGCCATGATAACTAGCACAGCTGAACCAAGCATGCAGCAGGTGACTAATCCACAGCAGAATAATCAGGGCAATACAGGGTTTTATCCATGGGGAAGAGGATTTAGGGGCAGAGGAAGGCAAAGCAATCAGGGAGGCTTTCAGAATAACCAAGGAGGTTTCCAGAATATGCAAAATGGCAATCAAGATATGTGAAATGGGCAAATGATCTGACCACCACCAGTATGTTGGTTGTGTGGGATGACAGGGCATTTAGCGCACACATGCAGAACCAAGGCATGATGCAGAACAGCCAAGGGACAGTAGCAGGCATGGCAAATCCACCTGCAGTTTTCAGCAAGGTGTTGCACAAAATCACACAGTGCAACAACAAGCACCAGGAGTGCAACAAGGCGTGCAACCTCAGAATATGGGGATTTTTCCACAAGGACATTCCCAGCAGGCACCGATGCAATTGTCACAGACGATGAGCACAGGGCAAACCACCAACTCTGGAATGGGAAGTAACAATGGGAGTGGGGGAAATCAACCATCACACAGTGGGCCAAAATTGTATAAGGACTAGGACAGCTCACTGGGAACCCTGATGTGTTCTATCCTATCAGTGACACCAGACCCTCACAGGGTACCTAGGGTGGATGTTGTTATAGGGGATAAAGAGTATTCCTTCCTAGTTGACACAGGTGCAACACGCTCGTGCATATGTGAAGGCAAGTTTTCCTTGTCCGGCGAGTCCATAAATACTCAGAGTTTCACAGGAGCTACAAGTCTTGTTCCCTTCACACATGCACTTCCAGTCTCCATAGGAGAATGTGAAATGAATGTGCCTTTACTGTATTCACGTCAAACCCTAGTAAACATTTTGGGTCGAGATTTAATGACCAAGTTAAACATGACAATCTCGTTCACGGAGGAGGACATAGTATGTTCAACTCCAGGAATGCACTATTCAAAAGTATGCGAAAAAATCAGAGCATATGCGGGACACACAGCCATGAGGGCTATACCATTAGAGCCAGAAATATTTGCATATGGTATGCGTTTACTTATGGCAGGACTACCAGGCCTTGCAGACCGAATCATGAGAACCACAGATGAGTGTCTATTTAGACCAAGAATACCAATGCATGAGGAAAAGGGACAAGTATTGCCCTCAATGATACACACAGCTGCAGTACGAGGGAGAATGGCCTTGATTGATGGTTATGATGACGAGGGCCGACAATGATGCACGGTAATCGCCATTGAAGAAGGATATCGATTGACTGACGTCACTGATGATGATCTGTTTGAAGAGCAAGCAGATTTGGGAGAGACAATAGTGGAAGTGAGTCTCACCTTTTGGGTGAAAATGATCAGAAGAGAAGTGCCCCAGAGAATGATGTTGGCACGAAATGGTCCTAAATACTTTGATGACGACATGGCCCAGGTTCCTGTCTCAGTGTGGACCACAGGCCCCTATGACGTAGGCCTCTTGAAAGGGGTAGGAGAAGTGAAAATTAAACTGAAACCAGGAGCAATTCTACCAAAAGCCCGACAATATCCCATGTCCAGAGAGGCAGATGAGGGGATTGGTAAGACAATTTCTGCAATGATGGAGCAAGGTATCTTAGTGATGTCAGAGTTGTCATGCAATACCACGGTTTATCTGATCAAAAAATCAAAGGAAGGGTCTTGGCGTTTAATCCAAGATCTAAGGCCAATAAATGATATTGTTGAGGCCGAGTTCCCTCTAGTCCCTAACCCGGCTACAATTGTATGTAATATACCCGTTGAGGCAAAATATTTCACAGTGATTGACTTGAAAAATGCGTTTTTCTCAATCCTGTTGAACCATGGCTCACAAGATCTGACGTCATTCACATTCAGACAGATGCGTCTGAAAAGCATGAGGCTACCCCAGGGGTATTGCGAGTCTCCATCTATTTTGAACAGAGTCCTGCTGATGGACTTAAGCAATATAGCATTAAAAAGTGTTGTCCTGCAATATGTGGATGACATCTTGATCTGCAGCGCGACACAGGAGCAATTCAGGCACGATTCTGTTCAGCTATTGGCTATACTGGCTGAGAAAGGATAAGGTTGACAAGGAGAAGCTACAATATTGTCAACAGGAAGTGGTGTATATAGGCCAGCTAATCTCACATGAGGGAAAGAGAGTGACCCCAAAAAGGGCTGAAGCCATACTGAACACGGCTAAGCCACACACAATAAAACAGATGCAGAGCTTTTTAGGCCTATGCAACTATGTCAGAGCATGGGTCTTCGATTATAGCTCTTACACTAAGCCTTTACTTCAGGCCCTAAAGAAGGCCCAAGTAACGAAAGAAAAGATCGAATTGGTCTGAGACCGTGGAGAAAGGATTTGCTGAACTCAAAAAAGCTATTTGCACAGCACCAGTTCCAGGGATTCCCAATTACGCAGAGGAATTTTACCTGTTTTCGCACACAAATGGCAGCGTTATGACGGCAGTGCTCACACAGAAAACCACATTGGGGTACAAGCCCCTGGCATACTATAGCGGAAATTTGGACCCAGTAATGAGAGGTCATTTCCTGTGCGAACCAAGTGTAGCTGCCGCAGCGTTCGCCATAGAGAAGGCTACAACCGTTGTGATGGGATGCTCCATGACGTTGTACGTCGAGCACTCATTATTTGCCATTCTAGAGAAACCAAAGGGCACATTGACATCTCAGAGAGCTTCTGCTTATGAAGTGATCATATCAAATCCATCGATTAAGGTAGTCCAATGTAATATAGTGAACCCAGCTACACCTAGAGCAGAGTCAGTCACTGAAGGAGAGCCAATACATGACTGTGCTAACTATGAAGAATTCTATGACGAAATTCCCACTGGGAAAGAAAAGGCCTTTGCAGAAGGAGAGAGTGCTTTATTGACGGTTCTTCGAGGATCGATCAAAGTGACAGACAAAGATATACAGGCGTTGCTGTGATGAAGCACACAGCAAAGGGAGAATTTCGAGTACTTATTAGTACATGAATACAATCTCATTATTCAGCACAGGCTGCAGAATTATTGGCGTTGATACTCGCCATTGAGAATCACGCAGACCAGGAAGTAACGGTGTACAGTGACTCTGCCTATGGGACGTTGACAGTGCGCGAAGGTTTAGCGCGCTGGAAAAGGATGGGCTATCTCCGAGCAGACAGCACGCCAGTACAGCATGCAGCCTATTGGATAGGCTGATCAAGGCACTACATCTACCAGTGGGCATAGCGGTCGTAAAATGCGCCGCCCACATGAAGGGGACAGATTTTATCTCACACGGAAATCGCGCAGCAGACACGGAAGCCAATCGTATAGCATCCAAAAATAAGACCATCATGGAAGTGGAAGTTATCCATGCCAATGAGCGAATGATGGTTGCACGGATTGCACCTGAAAGTTACAGTAATTTGGGGCAAACACAGCTAATGGAACTCCAAGGGGAGGCACCACAGGAGGAAAAGAATTTTTGGAAACGTTGAGGGTGTTCTTTAAACCCCTCTGACAGCTTGTGGCGACAAGACAGCACTGGTAAACCGGTGATGCCCGTAGCCCTATTGAAAATAGCACTGGAGCAGTTGCATTACCCGGCGCACATGACCAAAGGCAATCTAGCAGCAACACTCGCAGAAGACTGGTTCATACCGAATTTAACCAAGCATGTTGCATTTTTCATAGTAAACTGTATAATTTGCCAACAATTCACAACTGGTGACACATCAAAAGTAATGAGAGGAGTCATCCCCAGGCCAAATGGACCTTTTCAGCACTTGCATGTCGATTACGCCAACATGATTCAAGTATGTAACGGTACAGATACTTAATTGTTGTGGTGTGTCCATTCTCTAGATGGATTGAGGCAGGTCCTTGTACACACTCAGACTCTACCTGGCTCACACTCAGGCCACATTTTTAGTGAGGGAAGTGTTTCCCAGGTGGGGGGTGTGCGGGGTAAGGAGATCAGATAATGGCCCTGACTTTATTAATGCAATATTCGAACAGATTAGCTTGCTGCTTGGTATAAACCACAAGTTTTCGTCGGCGTATCATCCGCAAGGTAATGGGATCTGTGAGAAGCTCAACAGCTTGTTAAAGGAAAGGATAGCCAAGTTGAAGCTTACTCTAAAGAAGGGGTGGTTGCACTGCCTTCCTTTGGCACTGTATGCACTCCGGAACCAACCCGGTTCTGACCATAATCTTATGCCACACAATATAGCCACAGGAAGAATGAGAACTCCCCTGACACCCCGAGATAGAGCTAGATGTGATGCCCAGTCAACAGGAGAAATTTTAGGGTCTGAGATGGAAAACTACCTGAACAGTGTACTCGGGGGCGAGATATTCACCGACGGGCCCATAGGTCAGTGCTCACCCTCTAGCACCTGTAAAACAAGACAGCTGCACCATGTGAGGAATGGGGGTGCAGGATTCACTTACTCCAACACGACTCAATAAGGAGGACTCAGTATTTTGGCAAAGGGAAGTCAGTTTAATGACAAGTACATCAAACAGAGAAACAATTGGGAATCAGCATTGTTGTGATCACCAGTCTCGCTCCAACTTCCTCGAACTTCAGCCAAACAGCAATAGTTATAGGCAAAACTCGTCATCACTGACGTCTAACTCTACAAATGCGTCATGCAATATAATTGGTTAGGAAAAGTAACTTAAGTATAGGTGTTATATCTGTATATGGTAACAGAGCATGCGGATTGGATAACTCTTATTGGGTGGGCGTCTACGCCCAACCCTCTACATCACACGTGATAGACGCCACTACAACTACGACGTCCCATTGGTTCTAGTATCTATAGGACCTTAGATTACATGGTCCATTGTGATTGGGCAGGTTACACCCCTAGACATAAATCCCAATTTTAATTAACAGCATGCAGAATGGACACCCATGTGCCTGCTGTCCCAAGATTCACCCTGCCTCCTTTCCATCAATCAGTATCTTAGGGCTATG
Source organism: Ambystoma mexicanum (assembly GCF_040938575.1). NCBI lineage: Eukaryota > Metazoa > Chordata > Amphibia > Caudata > Ambystomatidae > Ambystoma > Ambystoma mexicanum. Next base: position 1,231,152,017 of record NC_090928.1, read on the forward strand.
TGTCAATTAGTTGGCTGGGTATGGCCTCGAAACTGTAGCCTCTTATCTGGAGAAGGTATCGCTCCTGGTACCTCGAATTGGGGGAAAGGGGTGCAGGTCCTGCTCGGGACCTCCTCTACACTCCCCCCTCTGGTCGGTTCATCGACCACTTCTGCTATTTCTTTTGTATTTATTTCCTTAGTTTCTTCAGTGTCCTGTTCATCGTCTTCAAGGTTTGTACATGATGGTGTGAATGTGTGAGTCTTTGGAGTCCATATTTTTATCACACCCTTCAAATGTCCTGCGGTTTTTACATGTTCATCTTTATTCCATGTCATCAGCTGGCATAGTCCATTTGGGCTGCAATAGATCAAATTTCCTTCATACTTTCCTCGTTTCCTGGGATATGTGAATTGTGTTCCTTCTGGCGCAAATTCACTGGCCTTCACAAAGTCTCTTATTTCTTCATCAGTCAGATCTCTGGGGTTCCATCCTGGTTCAACATCGACCATTATTTTCATCCCAATGGCTTTCTTTGCAGTTTTCTGGCACTGTGTGATGATTATCTTAATAACACAGAATCCTAGCAGTACCATTGCTAGTAAGGCTCCCAGAAACTTGAATATATCCGCCATCCATTGTGGGACCCATGGGAACAGGGCTCCAAACCAGCTGTCGTTGTCCACCTCATCACTTTCATCGATCATCTGGTTCTTCAGGGTTGTCAACATACCTATGGCTTCTGTTAGGGTTCCATTTTCTTCATCGTGCAATGGTATAAATGTAACACAAATCTCCGATTTTTGCGCAAACACCTCCATCCATTGCTGTGATCATGTCTAGTACATATCTGTCTGGAGGGTCATCAGTCAGATGGCTCTTAGTTCCTCTTTGATCGCGTTAAATCCCTTTATAGTAGAGTTGATGGTCTGCAGTAACTCCGATCTGGTTATCTGCAACCATTTAGCACTCACTCCAACTTGGATGTGCGGCAGGAGTAGTGTTGTGAATACTGTTGAGGTGAGGCTGAACAGGTGTGCTTGTACAGGATCGCATGGAATGCCTCTTCTGATTTGGCTGAAAAGTAATTTTCTCTCTTCATCCTAGATACTAGTTCCACAGATCTCCTTTTTCTGAGATGGGCATCTGCCTTAGGGAAACTGTCCAAATTCAGGTCATTTTTTGGGACCACTAGTGCGGGAACGTGGACGTTCACCAGTGTGCATATGCCTCCCCAGTTCTTCGGTAGCCTTATATATGCCTTGGATCCACACGCCCAGTAATGGTCCATAATGACTGTGGTTCCTTGTGCCATTCCTGGAGCTTCAAAGATTCGTCCGGAGTTTACATTCTCTCCCATCTTCCTCGTGCCATTACTTCTGAAGCATAGTTTCAGGCTTTCCAGTGGTACTATTTGCAGGGGTCCTCCTCTGTATTCAACCCATGTCAGCAGCTTTACCAACTTTAGCCATAGAGGTTTGCATAACCTCTGCAAATTCTCTTTTGCTTCTCTGCAGGCTCCAAGGACCATCCAAGCTTGGGAGATTACTACTCCTTCTTCCCATCCATCTGGGGAAACCACTGTTCCCTAAATCTGCATTTGGCCTCTCTTCTTCCAAATTTGAGCCTCTTTTGCAGTTTTTCCTTGAACCTTTAGTCTCGGGTTTATTTCCCATCTTATCCCTGATCATTTGACGCCAGGGTTTTCGTATCTGATCACTTGATTCCTGATGTGCGCCCTGTTTCTTGTTTTGATGTCCTGGACGTAGCCATCTTCATCCGGGTAGTCCTTTTCAGTGGCCCAGATCAATGAGGGTCTCTCCCCATAAATTGTCCTCTGGTGTTGCACATTGGTATGTGTGACATACAGTGTGCTGTGGGGACATCAATTTCTACAGCTACAAAGATCTTGTATTTTCACATGCTGTATGGTAAGAGTGCACAGACGAAGCATTCTCCTTCTGATTGCCTTTGTCCTATTTCCTTCATGCGCTGATACCATATGTTGTTTCCGAGATGGGCTGTGCTGTCCAGGTAATCATTGAGTTCATTGTTATCTTCGTGTGGGCTCCTCTTGATTCTCAGCGTTCTTCTGTAGTTTGCTATAACTATGTCTCTAAATACGTCTGTGCTGCTTTTCCACTTTTTCCTTGTGTTGGAGCTGGCGTACTTGCTGTTATAGTCTCTGTAGTTCTATTTTTCAGCCCCTCGTGCAGTTTCTTTGCTCTAACTATGAATGGGAACAAATAATCTAACAGCATTTGCATTTTCTCTGTGAGTTTCTTTGTGGCTACTTCTGTTCTTTTGAGGGATTTTGCTATGCCCTCTCACTTTGGTTTCTCACTTGGTTCTTCTTGATTGCTTCCACTATTCTCTGGGGCTGGTCGTTCGGTAGGTAGTTTCTCCTTCTCTGTTGCCCTTGTTTGAGGCCCTGTTGCCAATGACCCTTGCCCTTTTTCATGTGTGTGCGTGCGTGCAGTGGTCAGTGCTATATTTTCATTCATTCCGTGCTGACCCTGTCTCCAGCCTTTTTCTTCATTCATTACCTCAAGTGTGTATGAATCACTGCTAATTACATAAATTACATTTAATTTTAGTTCATTAACTTTACCATCAGTTTTCCTTGGGACTGGGATAATTATATATGGCCTGGGTGCTTTCGTGAGACCCATGCGTTCATCATCTGGTGGGTGCACTGAAATTGGGACACTTCGTGCACCAATAAAAAAAGCAGTTCGAATAGTCAAAGATAAAAACACAATGATAATTACTAAGCATATACATATTATAGACTTGTAAGATAGCTGGCAGCATTTCCTTCCGGGGAAGCGGGGCGCCCCTCTGCTGTTGGTAAAACTAAGTTACTGTTCTGGTCCCCCATTTCGACCAAGTCCATAGTCAGTTATTTATTCCTTTTCTTGCTCTGATCTCGTAGCTCAAGAGTTCATTAATTCTAAAGTGACAAGTGCTTTCCAAGTGTCCCCCCTCTTCCGGGGATGACGGTAATCTCTGGGTATGCAGTACAGTTCCTTTTGCTAGACTATGGAAAAAGGTTAGGCTAGCAACTTTGGTACATCACATTCATTATGCATATCTATAGTCGGAACTGCTAAAAAGCCCACAAAAATAGAATGTTGTAAAAACAAAAATAAAAATAAAAGTAAACATGGAAAAATAAGAAAAAATAAGAAAAAATAGAAAAAGCAAGAAGAAAAATAAGATGGTGTAGTTCTCGTTTCTGCTCTTCTCGGTCTGTCATTCGGCGGAAAATAAGACACTATGGGCCTCATCATGAGTCTGGCAGTAACCCTTAAATGCGGCGGTAGTGATATTACTGCTGCATTTAAGGGTCCGCCAGATCATGGTTTTGGCGGATTTCCCCCCTGCTCTGAGCTGGGGGGAAATCCGTGGCAAAATTGCCGATTTTCGGCGCGATTACCTCCGGCGGGAAATCCGCCGGCAGTAATAGCGCAAATTTTCCCCATTGGGCCCAATGGGGAATGAGGAATTCCCAAATGGGCCCAATGGGGAATGGGCAATAACCCTTCTGCCAAACCCGTGACCCGGCACTAATAGCGCCGGGGGTTTGGCGGTAGGGCTATTAGCGCCGGCGCTAATAGCGCCGGCGTTACCTCCCAACTCCTGATGCGGCCTTTTGTCTCTTTCTCTCTGTCTTTCCCACGGCGGAAAATTGAAGAACTGTGTCTCTGTCCCTCGGATCTGTCCCTCGGCGGAAAGTCTCAATGGAATCTTCTCAAATATTCCCGCTGGAAGTTAGATAGCTCCACCTGGAGCATGATTCAGTGGAGGAGAGTGCCCATGTGTGGGGTATTGGCTGGATCTCTAAGGAAGGTGATGACTTCAACATATGTAGGCCTCCCCACCAATATCGGATAGTCTGTGACCAGTCCGAACAAAACGTTATGCGCCAGCGGGATGTCCTCGGGTGATAGGAACGTTTGGCCTGTTTGGCTGGGTCCTGGTCACAAGCTTTTCTTTTGATTCGAACAGTCTCTGCACTTCCCTGTTGCGTGGATTGCCACTAGGTAGTTTAGCTTAGTCCACAGCTGGTTTAATCTTTCTATATTTCTTGGATCTCTGATGAATGTGCGTGTGTCAGTTGTTCTCCCGACGAGTCTCGGGCATTTCTCAATTATTCGAAAGAACAAAGTGAAGGTGAGCTCTTCAATGTCTGCTGGTGGTGGAAGCATTTGTGTCCTTTTCACTGTGCTCGGGCAGCTCAGCAAAGGCTTCTGCAGTTGGGAGATTATTTCCTTGTTCGCAGGTTCTCGAATAAAGTCTGTGACACTGGTTTCTCTCCCTATGAGCGACGGATATGATATTACCACCAGCTGGAAGTAGGTGAGCACATCCCACATGAGATTTCTGCTGGGAGCTACCATTAGATCTGTGAACAAAGTCTTGATACTGGTTGCTTCAGGATACTGTGTCAAGTTCTCAGAAATGTCTTATTTGTAGTTTATCAGAGTCTTAGTTTTTCACACTGCTTGGGTAATTTGATTCAAAAGTTCATGTTATCAACGTTGTTGTGGCTCTAGATGCGCTTCTCTTTACCCTGCAACTAGGATGCACAGAGTGTCCGTTTTTTTCCCTTTATCATCTTTCTCTTTTTTCTTAAGAAACTGTCTAGTTTGAATGCCACAATCTTAAACAGAGTTCTCTTGCCTAGATTTTGCTGCTCATGCGTCCTTCTTCCTCGCCATAGATCTTGTCTGTACGTGCTGAAGTTCTTCCCCGTTGTCTGTGGTTTCTTCGCAGTTGGATGCAGCTGGAGGGCTCTCTCCTATATAAGGTTTAATGTCATTCAGGAAGAGCCATGCCCTTCTGCCCTGGACTTTGACGGCTGAAGGAGTGCAGTCCTCCACGATGAAAGGGCCATTGAATCGTGGCTCGTCCCACCTCTTCCTCGTAAAGTTCCTTATAAGCACAGCATCACCAGGGAAGACTCGTGGTGCACATAAACCTTGCACGGTGTCTGTTTCAGCACTTCCTGTTGTGTTATGTTCTGCGCTGCACCCTTTTCTTCATCGCTGTAGCTGGCCTGAAATGACAGAGACGCTGGATGTCATACAGTTCAAGGAATCCTGCATCTCTGTCCCCAAGACCTCTTTTGTTGGCTGGGCATCGCATCTAGCTCTATCTCAGGGGGTAAGAGGGGTCCTCATCCTTCTGCCAGTGACTATCTCGTGCGGCGTGAGATGATGGTCGGAGCCGGGTTGGTTCCAAAGTGCATAAAATGCCAGTGGTAGACAGTGCAACCATCCCTTTTTTTAATGTGAGCTTCAACTTGGCTCTCCTCTCCTTTAACAAGCCGTTGAGCCGCTCACATATTCCATTCCCCTCCGGATGATATGCCGACGAGAACTTGTGCTTTATACCAAGCAACAAACTGATTAGCTCGAACACTGAATTGACAAAGTGAGCCCCTTTGTCTGACCTCATTACCTCGCACACCCCCCATCTAGGGAACACTTCCTTCACTAGAAATTTGGCAGCACAGGTAGAATCTGGGTGTGCACAGGAACTTGCTTCTATCCATCTAGAGAATGGGCACACAACCACAATTAAATACTTGTACCGATATGCAAGTGCTGGAATGGCCCATTTGGCCGGGGGATAACTCCTTTCACTATTTTTAATGTGTGGCCAGCGGTGAATTTCTGGCAGATTATGCAGTTCACCATGAAGAACGCAACATGCTCTGCTAAACTAGGTGTAAACCAGTCTTCTGCAAGCGTTGCAGCAAGATTTTCTTTTGTCATATGTATAGGGTAGTGTAATTGTTCCAATTCTACCTTCAGTAGGGCGACAGGCATTACAGGCATTACTGGTTTACCAGTGCTGTCTTGCCTTCACAATCCGAACGAGGGGTTTAAGGAACACCCTCGACGCTTCCATAAATTCTTCTCCTCCTGAGGTGCCTCCCCTTGGAGTTCCATTAGCTGAGTCTGTCCCATGTTGCTATAGGCCTCAGGTGTGACTCGTGCTACCATCATACGCTCATGGGTAAATGCCACCTCCACGTCCATGATTGTTTCATCCTTGGATGCCATGCGCTTGTGTCCACTTCATGGTTTCCATATGACATGAAATCTGTCCCTCTGGTGTGGGCGGCACACTTCACGACCGCTATGCCCACTGGGAGATGTAGTGGTTTTATCAACCTGTGCAATAAGGCTGCATGCTGCGCTGGCGTGCCGTCCGCTCGGAGGTAGCCCCTCCTTCTCCAGTGTGCTAGACCTGCATGCACTGTGGACATCACATAGGCGGACTCACTGTACACCGTTACTTCCTCGTCTGCATGATTCTCAATGGCGAGTATCAACGCCAATATTTCTGCAACCTGTGCTGAATAATGTGATGGTATTCGTGCACTAACGAGTACCTGAAACTCTCTGTTTGCCATGTGTTTTATTACGGCAACGCTGTCACGACCCTCGCCCAAAACCCCCTCTGGCAAACCCATTGGCCAGGTGGAGTCAGGACTCGGGCCTATGGCGCCAGGCTCATGCACCATGAACAACAATGTGCTTGGGAACTACTTTATTGTATTGTTAGCCAACATGGAGGCATCAACATAGCTTGGTTCCTAAGAACCAAGCTATGCGGTCTAGTGTTTTGGGAGTGGCAGGCCTGGAACTACTTTCCCTGGTACTACTTTACCTGGGCTATATAAACCACACCCTGACTGCAGTACATGCTTCGTGTTACTTTGCAGCTTGCAACGTGACGCTCACCGTGTCCAGCTATTCCCTCGAACCTGTGAGAAGCAGAACCTGCAAGGAGACAAAAGGAACATCATTAGCAGCAGCATCTTACCTGCAGTCTTCATCTTTAAACACTCGCAGCTACTGAGGACAGCTTCCTCGAATCTACACGCCTCCCGGACAGAACGACCTGAAAGAGGAAGATAGAGGCAACATTAAAGAAATCTGTAGAGACATTTACAAATTATGAACTGCTCAAAAGGCATACCTGGCTGGTCGCCTCTCGGCTGGCACCACTCCGGACATTCCACTCGCGCTGAAGAATACCGCGACCTACAAGGAAGGAAAACACAGGTTAGCAAAGGCAAGACTTCGCAGCGCTGTGCATAGCGCTTACTTACCGCATCATAGTGCTCTTAATGCGCCATCATTTACCAGCAGGGCTCAACCAAGCCAGTTCGCCGCGCTGAAGCTCCACATACCTAAGGGAGAAAAAAGAGACATTTTAAACAAAGGAAGGCATGCAGGATAGCAACAAAACTAAAGAACAGCAATAAGACCTACCTGAACAATATCAAACGGGCCGGCGTCAGTGAAGTGACTGGACCGCATTCGCCCATGAAAGACAACACGCCCCTGCAAAGAAGGCAGGACGCAGAGCACGCCTAATTCTACCACAAGGTGAGCAGAGGGCGCCAGAGGGACCGAAAGCATACGGGGTGTATTTTCAGGCAGAACTTTCCCGCAGACCAGACCAGGGCAAAGCTGAGAAGCATACCACACGTAACCCAGCTGGGTGGCGTCCCTGTGGATACCAGGTGAGCGTAACAGAACACGAAAACCACCACAACAAATCCACCTAGGCGCCATGGAGACATCAGAAATGGACCAATTGGCCCAATTACTAGGAGACCTTCGTAATGAGGTTCATTCTGCCCGACAAGAGACTAATGCCCTCCGGAGAGACCTAATAGTGACCAAAGAACGCACTGAAGAGATTAGCAGGCAATACTTGCAATCACAGGCAGGACAGACGCCTCTACCTGGAAGCAATCCAATGATGCAAAACCCAACCATACCACCCACTCCGGTACAGATCACGTTACCTGGAACAGTGCCCCTGGCACAACCAGAAAGGTTCTCAGGCGACCCACGGAAGTATGCTGCATTCATCAATCAGTGCTGCCTTCATTTTCTTTGTAGGCCTAGAGCATTTCCAAACGACCAAGCTCGGGTAGCTTTTGTCGTATCATACCTGAGTGGTAGTGCAGCAGATTGGTCGGTGCCGTTGATAACCCATGACGATCCTCTATTCCATGACGTTGGGGGGTTCCAGAGAGAAATGGAAAAACTTTTTGCTCGCCATACCCAGGAACAAGCAGTAGACAATGAACTCTTGTCCCTCCGACAGGGGAATCAGGACTTGTTAACGTAGATTGCTACCTTCAACAGACTGGTTGCCGAAGGTAGGTGGCCAGAAAACATAAGAACCACGTTATTCCATCGAGGCTTACGAGGCGAATTAAAGGATGTCTTAGCCCAGGTGGTTGATCCACCCAGAGACTGTGCAGAATTCATAAATCTGGTCGTGCAGCTAGACCACCGGTTGCAGGACCGAAAGGCAGACCAGTCTAAGACGGACCCTCGGACCGTGTATGTTCGACCAAGGGAAAACACACCCCGTGTACTTGAAAATGCTGTAGAGCCTATGCAGATTGGACGGATACGGCCTCCATTAACAAAACAAGAGTGGGACAAAAGAAGACAACAACAGCTTTGTTTGTATTGTGGGAAACCAGGACATTTCCTGAAGGACTGTCCAGTAAAACCCCCAAGAAGAACAGTCGGGGCTACAGAGAAGGATGAAGCTAAGGAATCAGGAAACTACCAAGCTCGACAAACGTAGAGATCAGTTTGTCGAGTAAGAAGAAAGATTTGCTGACCTCGCACTTTGCAATACCAGTGATTTTAATTAACCACCAACAGTCGTCAAGAATGCATGTCGTTGAATCATTCATCGATAGCGGAGCAGTTGGAAATTATATTGATCAATAACTGGCAGCAGAGATGGGGCTTCCTTTGTGTTCTAAGCAAACTATGGACAAGGTAACCACCGTAGATGGGACAGAAATCGCTTCCGGACCAGTAACCCAGTGTAAAGCCAGGGTAACCTTGCTGTGTCAGGATGGACATCGGGAGTCTATTTCATTCGATCTCATCAAGGCACCTTAGTTCAGGCTAATACTAGGGATGCCCTGGTTGGTTGCTCACAACCCTTTGATAGACTGGTGGGCACGAAAATTAACCTTCCCCGGTGACTGCTCCCCTGCCTGCTATTACCAAGAGGAGAAACCCGACGTCTGTATCCCCATGACTCCCGGAGCGACAGTATCAACCCTGTGAGCAACTAATACCTTGCCAAGTGAATACCATGATTTCCAGGATGTTTTCCGAAAGGATCAAGCCAATACATTGCCGTCGCACAGGCCCTATGATCGACCTTGTTCCTGGTGCACAAATCCCTTGCGGCAGGATCTACGCTCTCACAGACACAGAAAACCTTCATTTGAAATCCTATTTAGACCAGTACCTTGCAAACAGATTTATCCGTCCTTCGAAGTCCCCCGCAGCCAGTCTTTTGTTCTTCGTACCCAAAAAGGAAGGAGACTTGAGAACCTGTGTTGACTACCGCGCATTGAACCAGATCACTGTGAAGAACCGCTACCCCTTGCCACTTATCCCTGAGATGCTAGACCAAGTTAAAGATGCCCAGATTTATACCAAATTGGACCTTCGAGGAGCGTACCACCACGTCCGAGTCAGAAAGGAAGATGAATGGAAAACCCCCATCCGTACTAAGTCCGGCTTGTTTGAATATCAAGTCATGCCCTTCGAGTTATGCAACGCTCCTGCGGCATTCCAATATTTCATGAATGACGTCTTAAGGGAGTTAGTGTACATAGACGACATCTTAGTATACTCAGCCTCGGAACAAGATCATGTCAGGTACGTTCGTTCAGTCCTCACCAAGCTCCGTCAACATCGCTTGTTTGCAAAGCTTGAAAAATGCTTTTTTCACGTCACCAAAGTAGAATTTCTTGGTTTTATCCTTACTCCAGGAGGCATCAGAATGGACGTGCACAAGGTAGATGCCATTCTGAAATGGCCTTCACCGACGTCTCTGAAAGGGGTACAAAGCATGCTGGGCTTTGTGAACTTCTACCACCGGTTCATCCCAGACTTCTCTCAGGTTGTGCACCCAATCACAGTACTATCATGAAAAAACAATAAAAAGTTTGCTTAGACCGAAGAAGCCTTTCAGGAACTTAAACGAAGGTTGACCTCTGCTCCAATCCTGCGACATTGTCGTCCAGACCTCCCTTATGTCGTTGAAACCCATGCGTCCAGTCTCGCAATGGGGGCTGTCCTTTCACAGAGAGACTCGGAAACCGGCCAGCTACATCCTGTGGCCTTCTGGTCGAAAAAGTTCTCACCTCCAGAGATTAATTATGCCATCACGGACAAGGAACTCCTGGCTATCAAATAAGCCTTTAAAGCCTGGAGGGGCTACCTTCTGGGGGCCAGACACACCATTACAGTCATCACTGGCCACCAAAACCTGGAATATCTCAAAACAGCCAAGGCCCAGTCCTCGCGCCAATTACGGTGGGCCCTTTTCTATGCCGAATATGATTATGTAATCACATTTCAACCAGGAGTCAGAAACGGAAAGGCGGATGCCTTATCTAGCATGGGCATAGATGAAATAGTATATACAACTCCAGACCCAGTACCTATTATACCTGAAGACAAACTCTTCGGTATCACGACAGCCTTAACACAAGCAGAACTACGAAAAGAAATCCAACGGATAATGAATCCTGATGCCTACCTCGCATGGCAAACTCAAGGAGAACAATATACCATCAAGGACCACCTACCCTTTTTTAGGGATCGCCTATATGTACCCAAGAAGGAATTACAACAGCATATTATTTCAAACTATCACGATTCACTGATCGAAGGGCATCCTGGGATCGCCAAAACCCTAGCTAAGTTGAAAGAGAACTTTTGGCGGCCTACCTGGCGTAAGGACATCATTCAGTATATTCAGTCCTGCGGTGTCTGCGCACAAAATAAATCACAGAAACAAAAACCATCTGGTCTCCTACAACCATTGGACATTCCTCCAGTTCCATGGCACACTCTTTCCCTTGACTTCATCACTGATCTACCTCCAAGCCAAGGGTTCAACACCATCCTTGTAGTTGTGGACTTATTCTCGAACATGGCCCATTTTATTCCTCTCAAAGGTCTCCCAGATGCAGCCACTTTAGCAAAAGTGTTCCTGGAGGGCGTGGTTAAGCTACATGGCTTCCCTTCGGTTCTGGTCTCTGATCGAGGCAGCCAGTTTGTTTCAAACTTCTGAAAAAATGCTGGCCAATGGCGCAGATCGATGTTCGGCTATCTACCAGTCACCATCCCCAAACGGACGGCCAAACCGAGAAAACCAATCAGACACTCGAGCAATATTTACGGTGCATGCTGCACCACGAACAAAGGAATTGGAAAGACCTACTATGGATAGCCGAATATGCATATAACAATTCTTTGCATTCAAGCACGGGACAAACGCCCTTCTATACCCTTCATGGCAGACATCCACGTACCTCTGAACTAGAACTTCCAGCCAGCTTAGAAATGCCAGCGGTAAAGACTCTACACAAAACCATTACTCAGGCTTTCAAAAGGGCAAAGGAACACCTTATTCATGCCAAAGAAAAACAAAAGAGATTTGCCGACCAACACCGGAAAAAGGCCCCTGATTATCAAGTAGGACACAAAGTTTGGTTAGCCGCTAAATTCGTACCCATCAAGGGAGCCCGGACCTTTCATCCCAGATTCTTAGGACACTATACCATTAAGGCAATTATCAACCCAGCAGCCGTGAAACTGGATTTACCACCTAATCTACACATCCACCCAGTATTCCATGTGTCCCTCCTGAAACCAATGCAACCCGGCACACGGATTGGGGCACCACATAAGCCCATACTTGTTGACAGAGAACCAGAATTCAAAGTCAAAGATATCTTGGACTCTAAATACTCTAGGACCAAGCTATATAATCTTGTCGATTGGAAAGGATTTGGACCACAAGGTAGATCCTGGGAGCCCCGTGAGAATATCCACGCACCACGTCTAATCAGGAAATTCCATCAGAACTTCCCAACCAAACCTGGGCCAGACAGAAGAAACACCATGGGAGGGGCCTTAGGGGGGAGTGCTGTCATGACCCTCACCCAAAACCCCCTCTGGCAAACCCATTGGCCAGGTGGAGTCAGGACTCAGGCCCCTAGAGCCTGGCATCCTCTTCAAAAGCCCTCATGGGGCCAGTCCTGGCGACTATGGTGCCAGGCTCCTACACCATGAACAACAATGTGCTTGGGAACTACTTTATTGTATTGTCAGCCAACATGGAGGCATCCACATAGCTTGGTTTCTAAGAACCAAGCTATGCAGTCTAGTGTTTTGGTTGTGGCAGGCCTGGATCTACTTTCCCTGGTACTACTTTACCTGGGCTATATAAACCACACCCTGACTGCAGAACATGCTTCGTGTTATTTTGCAGCTTGCAACGTGACGCTCACCGTGTCCAGCCATTCCCTCGAACCTCGGAGAAGCAGAACCTGCAAGGAGACAAAAGGAACATCATTAGCAGCAGCATCTTACCTGCAGTCTTCATCTTTAAACACTCACAGCTACTGAGAACAGCTTCCTCAAATCTGCATGCCTCCCGGACAGAACGACCTGAAAGAGGAAGATAGAGGCAACATTAAAGAAATCTGTAGAGACATTTACAAATTACGAACTGCTCAAAAAGCTTACCTGGCTGGTCGCCTCTCGGCTGGCACCACTCCGGACATTCCACTTGCGCTGAAGATCACAGCGACCTACAAGGAAGTAAACACAGGTTAGCAAAGGCAATACTTTGCAGCGCTGCGCATAGCGCTTACTTACCGCATCATAGCGCTCTTAATGCCCCATCATTTACCAGCGGGGCTCAACCAAGCCAGTTCACCGCGCTGAAGCTCCGCATACCTAAGGGAGAAAAAAGAGACATTTTAAACAAAGAAATGCATGCAGGATAGCAACAAAACTAAAGAACAGCAATAAGACCTACCTGAACAATATCAAATGGGCCGGCATCAGTGAAGTAACTGGACCGCATTCGCCCATGAAAGACAACGCGCCCCTGCAAAGAAGGCAGGACGGAGAGCATGCTTAATTCTACCACAAGGTGAGGAGAGGACGCCAGAGGGACTGAAAGCATACGGGGGTGGAGGGAGGATACTTACCCCAGTCGGTCAGTCTTGAACACAGTCCTCCTGTATTTTCTGGCAGAACCTTCCAGCAGACCACATCAGGGCAAAGCTGAGAATCATACCAGCGAGTAAACCAGCTGGTTGGCGTCCCTGTGGATACCAGGTGAGCGTAACAAACGCCTGTATATCTTTGACCGTCTTCTTGGTCGATTCTCGAAGATACGTCAATGAAGACGATCTCACCACCTGCCAGGGCATTTTCCTTTACCCTGGGGATTTCATCATAGAATTCCTTGTAGTTCACACAGTCATGTATCGGTTCTCCTTCAGTGACTGGCTCAGCTATGAACATGGCTGGATTTACAGTTTTACATCGCACTATTTTGATCAATGGGTTAGAGATAATCACCTAGCATAGGCCGATGCTCTCTGTGATGTCAGCGTGCCCTTTGGTTTCTCTAGTATGGCAAATAATGAGTGCTTGACGTAAAAAGTCATGGAGCAGCCCATTACAATGGTTGATGCCTTCTCGATGGCGAATGCGGCGGCAGCAAGAGTTTGTTCGAATGGGAAGTGGCCTCTCATGACCGGGTCTAGTCTCCGCTGTAATACGCTAAGGGCTTGTACCCCAGTGAGGTTCGCTGAGCGAGCACTGCCGTCATAAAATTGCCATCGGTATGTGAGAACAGGTGGAATTCCTCTGTATAATTTGGAATCCCGACAACTGGGGCCTTACAAATCGCCCCCTTGAGTTCTGCAAACCCCTTTTCCATTGCCTCAGTCCATTCAATTATTTCCCTTGTCGCTGGCCCTTCTTTAGGGCCTGAAGCAAGGGCTTGGTATATGAGCTGTAGTTGAAGACCCATGCTCTGACATAATTGCACAGGCCTAAGAAGCTTTGCATTTGCTTTATCATGAGCGGTTTAGCTGTGTTCATGATAGCTTCAGCCCTTTCTGGGGTTACCTTTTTCCCTTCATGTGAAGCTGGCCTATGTACAGGACCTCTCGCTGACAGTATTGTAACTTTTCCTTATCAACCTTACATCCTTTCTCAGCCAGGATAGATAGAAGCTGGACAGAGTCGCGTCTGCATTGTTCCACAGTGACGCTGCAGATCAGAATTTCATCCACATACTGCAAGACAACGCTGTCTACTGCATTATTCCTTAGGTCCATTTGCAGTACTCTGTTGAAGATGGATGGGGACTCACAATATCCCTGTGGCAACCTTGTGCTTTTTAGACGCATCTGTCTGAAAGTAAATGATGTCAGATCTTGCGAGTCACGGTGCAACGGGATTGAGAAAAATGCATTTTTCAAGTCAATCACCGTGAAATGTTTTGCCTCAGTGGGTATGTTACATAGAATTGTGGATGGATTAGGGACTAGAGGGACCTCGGCTTCAACAATATCGTTTATGCTCTTAAATCTGGATTAAACGCCAAGACCCTCCCTTTGATTTCTTGACAGGGTAAATCACTGTGTTGCAAGGTGATTCTGACGTCACTAGGATGCCCTGCTCCATCATGGCGGGAATTGTCTTCGAAATCCCTTCATCTTCCTCTCTGGACATGGGATATTGTCGTGCTCATGGTAAAATTGCTCCTGGTTCAATTTTCACTTCACCTGCCCCCTTCAGGTTCTGTAGTCCATACTGTGACAGGCACTTGGGCCATGTCATCTTCGAAGTATTCTGGACGCATCCGTGCCAGCATCATTCTCTGTGGCACCTCCCGTTTGATCATTTTGACCCAAAATATGAGACTCACTTCCACCCTTGTCTCTTCTAGGTCAGGGTGTTCTTCAAACAGATCGTCATCGGTGACGTCAGTCACTCGATACCCTTCTTCGATGGCAATAATCGCACACTATTGTCTGCCTTTGTCATCATATCCTTCGACCAATACCACTTTCCCTCGCACTGCGGCAGATTGTATCATTAAGGGAAATACTTGTCCCTCTTCTTCATGCATAGGTATTCTTGGTCTGAATAGGAACTCATCAGGTGTCCTCATAGTTCTATCAGCGAGGCCTGGCAATCCTGCCATGAGCACCCGCACGCCATATGCGAAGACTTCTGGCTCCAACGGTATAGCCCTCATGGCTATACGTCCTGAGTATGCTCTGATCATTTTGCACACATTTGAATAATGCATTCCTAGAGTGGAGCACACTATATCATTCTCGGTAAACGAGATTGTCATATTTAGCTTAGTCATTAAGTCCCCACCCAGCATGTTTACTGGGGTTTGACGTGAATACAATATGGGTACATTCATTTCGTGCTCTCCCACAGATACTGGGAGCGCGTCTGTAAAGGGAACTCTACTGTGAGCTCCCGTGAACCTCTGAGTATCTATGGCCTCACCGGACAAGGAAAACTTGCCTTCTCGTATGCACGAGCGCGTCACACCCATGTCAACTAAGAAGGAATATTCTTTACCCCCTATGACGGTATTCACCCTAGGTTCCCTATTAGGGTCTGGTGTCACTGATAGGATAGAGCACATCAGAGTCCCCCGTGAGCTGTCCTATTTCATATCTAAGTTCGGCCCACTGTATACTTGTGGATTTCCCCCATTTCCAGGGTTGACACCCCCTCCGGAGTTAGTGCCCTGAGACATTTGTGGCGGTGCATGCTGGGATTGTCCCTGTGGCAAGTTCCCCATGTTCAAGGGTTGAACCACTTGCTGTGCACCTTGCTGCAAGCCTAGCGCCTGCTGCTGCATGGTGTGATTTTGTGCACTGCCCTGTTGTGGGACGGCAGGCTGATTCATCATGCCTGTTCCCATTCCTTGGCCATTTTTCCACATGCCTTGGCTTCTGAACACGCACGCCACGTGTCCTGTCATTCTACACAGCCAACACACTGGCGGTGGTCGGGCCATCTGTCCATCTGGTGTAACTGGACTGCCATCTGTGCGTTTTGAAATCCACCTTGGTTGGTCTGAAAACCTCCCTGGTTACCTCGAAACCCTCCCTGATTACTCTGCCATCCTCTTCCGCCGAAACCCCTACCCCTCGGGTAGAATCCTGCGCTACCCTGATTATTCTGGGATGGGTTAGCTGCTCGTTGTGTGCTTGGTTCAGCTGGGCTAGTCAACATCGCCCCCTCGAGAGCATACTTTGAAAAAATTTTTGCACCAGCTTCGCCTCCTCACCCTTACGAGTTGCCTCCTTTTTTCGGTTCTTTTCTTGCAACAATCTACAGTAGTGTACAATTGTCAACTGTATTTCGGCCCATGGTTTAGCTTCTATTCCTACCAATTTCTTGAGCTGTTTTTGCACCGGTTTAGGCAACCCTTGGCACAATATATGGTAGAATACAGGGATGGATTTCGTCCAAGACTCATGCGTTTCGAGCACCCATGCGTCTTGAAAATTCTGGATATAAATCAACGGATCCTCTGACTCTTTCATTTTTCGAGTCATTATGGCTCCCATATCAGAAGTGTCTGGGTATAGCGTTAATAGCGCATTCCACACTGCTGCCCTACAATTGTTAAAAGGCGCTCCGTCATGGGACATGTTAATTATGGTTACCCTAGGGTATCCAGCTCATTTCCATACATCGTCTGCCCTTTCACCGAGTATGGCGATCAGGAGGCCCTTACTGTCCCCTATGATTGATTGATTGATTGATATTTTATTTCTATCACGCTCGTACACAAGTGTTTAGCTAAGGTGACACCCCCTGTCATTTTCTCTAACTCATGTATCCACTTCCAAGCTCCCGATGTCAGCATTGGAAGCTTATTTTTCAGGTTCTCTCGATCCATGTGTGGCCATGGAATATATTGTGGTCTTGCTCCACCTTTTTCTAGCAGAGGGAATTGGAATGCACGGTCTTCCTTTTCTTTCCCCATAGCTCTCCTGTCTACCGCTGGGGTGGCATTCGCGCCTTGCCTTCTCCCTGGCAATGCCCTTAATCTGTCTGCATAGGCAGGTGCTGACGCCCCCCTCTGACCGTGGGGTGTTCCTTCATGACGGCTGGACTGCACGGCAGACTTCGGTGTCCTAGTTGCGGACTCGCTAGCGTCTGACCATCGTACCCCTCGGTCTCCTGGGAGCCGTTTTTCATACCGTCTCCCTTCCTCGTGTGCCTCATCCTCCGTTTCCCCACCGGAGTCAGATTCGGAATACTCCCAGTTTACGCAACTCCGCGCATCTTCTTCGTTGTGCCCAATCTCCAGTCGGTCTAGGGACAGTCCCCTGCTCCTACTACTTCGAGTGACATCCTCATATAGCTGAGTGCTCTCCAAGCGCTCATCTTCCCTTCCCCCATGGGATATCTGTTCTAGCCCCATGTCATTGTATATTTTATCAATCGTTTCCGTGATGCTTCTGGTGTCGAAGTCATCTTCAATATTTGTTCCACTTATACCTTGCACCGAGTCGTTTGCAGGAAAGAATTCTTCTATGTCTTCCCATTCTGCAACAGGATTGGGATTTTTTACTTCCCACTCCAAATATTCAAGATCCTGTGCCCTCTGTCTGCGCTTCCGTTCTGCTTCCTCATCTACTTCCTTGCGCTTCCTCACTTCTTCTCTAGCCTTGTATACTTCCCTCATCCTTTCGTTCCTACGTTCCTTTGCCCTTCTAATTTTCTCATCTTCTCTTCACTCTCTTCTCACGTACCCTTTGCTCTTCTTCCAACCTTTGGTTATTCCGTTTGTACTGGTCGTAGGCTGCCTTCTGTTTGCGATTGAGCTGTTTCTCTTGCTCTTCGCGATATAGTTGTTCTCGCTTCAGCCTATCCTTCCTTCTTGTCCTTTCATCCCTTATTTTCATCTCTTTTTCTCTCTCTCTCCTTTGCGTCTCATTAGACCTCTCTCTCGGTCTTACATCATCACTTCCTTTTCCATCTAGTTTTAACAATATCTGTCCTCCCATCCATTTGTCTTTTGCGAATGTTATCTCATCAGCTCTACCTTCGTTTCCCTTTCGTTTCTTTTCCTCTCTCTCCTTATCAGGAGGTGCACAACTCTGTGCCTGGTCCTTCCTTTCATCTTCGCGTCTCTCCTTGTCCCTCGGGACTGCAGAGATTGTTTTCCTGTTCCTTTCCCTTATTGTCGTCACTACTGTACGTAGGCGACTCATATGCGGGATTACTATACCCTGTGGCTGCCTTGAGTTCTCTTAGTGGGTAGAGTCCCTCTGACTTACTTCCCTCGATGACTGGCTCAGGCGGGGCTGGTGGCGCAGTAGGCGTCTCATCCCCCTCCGTACATACATTTAATATCCAGTCTGCGGGTGGTTCTTCCTCCTTCGCTTGTTCGAACATCTTCCAAAATGCCAGAACAGCGAGACGTTTCTCAAATTCTTTGCCTGTGTATGTGGCATGTAGATAAGTCATCATGTGTTGCATGACGGCTTTAGATAGGGACCCATTCTGTGGCCAAGGCATAAACATCTTGTGGGCAATACCCTTAACCCACTCTGTGCTGTAATTTTTTAGTTTAGGTGCATGCTTAGGTAGTCGCTTGCACAGATGCGCAAGTGGGGTAACCTCCTCCATTCTTTCCATTCTTAATTTCGTCACCAACAATATTTATACAGCTTTTTATCCTACCAACAGTATAAGCGAGCACCAAATATGCAAGCGCCAATGCACTCTTTTCCCGCCAAAATGTTATACTATCAATTTACACAAGACCATCCATTCATTGGTGATTCCCTCTTAGTTACGGAATCGTGTCAAACCAAATTTCATTTCAAACAATCAACGATACAGTTCTTTTACATTAGACGTACAACAGAACACATATGACGGACACTTGACAGACAAGACGGACACCAGCTGGTCATACATATAACTCCCTTCTAATCAATACCCCGTCATGGAGTTTAAATGAACTCCTTTGATGTGTCTTTAAACGTCACCGTAGTCTAATTGTCCCTTATTATATGGGCTCTGAGTTCACTTTTCTTCTGACCGCTGTATTAAAGCGCAGGAACAAGGTGAATCTTTACATTTTTATCTCAGGTGCCCCCCTGGCATCCTTCGTTTTCTCTCGGGTGTCCCCCCGGTAATCCTTTCATTTTTATCTCAGATGCCCCCCTGGTATTCTTTTGTTTTTTATCTCGGGTGCCCCCCCCGGTAACCACTTTTTATCTCTTACACTCTAGTCATTACCCCTTATATATATATTCAGTCTTCTCTACTTCTGACTATTTTATTTTTTCTCTGCCACCCTCCGTTACCTTTCCCTTACTTGTTCTAATGCCTAAAAGACATTTGCCAAAGTAACGAGTTTATCGTTTCACTCACTGGTCGCATCTTTTTCCTCTCTGGAGCTTCGGGATCACCGCCCCTTCCTCTTCAGCCTCTTATGTTTTTTTTTCATCTGATTGGCTGCCTGTGGAAATGAGAAGGGTTATGCTTGGAAAGGAGGGTTCCTTCAGACCCACTGCAAATTTTTATGGACTTACACTATCATTGTCCACGGGGAGCTTCTCAGTCTACTCAGCCAGAATGGCGAAAGGACTTGTGATATTGCCAAAGGCCCAGAGTTACTTCGTGCTGTCGGTCTATAGGTGTCTTAGAACTATATTAATCAATAATATATAATCGATGGCCAAAACCATCCTCTGCTACCAAGTGTACTCGGGGGCGAGATATTCACCAACGGGCCCATAGGTCAGTGCTCACCCTCTAGCACCTGTAAGACAAGATAGCTGCACCATGTGAGGAATGGGGGTGCAGGATTCACTTACTCCAACACGACACAATAAGGAGGACTCAGTAATTTGGCAAAGGGAAGTCCGTTTAATGACAAGTACATCAAACAGAGAAACAATTGGGAATCAGCATTGTTGCGATCACCTGTCTAGCTCCAACTTCCTCGAACTTCAGCCAAACAGCAATAGTTATAGGCAAAACTCGTCATCACTGACGTCTAACTCTACAAATTCGTCATGCAATATGATTGGTTAGGAAAAGTAACTTAAGTATAGGTGTTATATCTGTATATGGTAACAGAGCATGCGGAATGGCTAAATCTTATCGGGTGGGCGTCTACGCCCACCCCTCTACATCACGCGTGATAGACGTCACTACAACTACGACGTCCCATTGGTTCTAGTATCTATAGGACCTTAGATTACATGGTTTATTGTGATTGGGCAGGTTACACCCCTAGACATAAATCCCCATTTTAATTAGCAGCATGCAGAATGGACACCCAGGTGCCTGGTGTCCCAAGATTCACCCTGCCTCCCTTCCATCAATCAGTATCTTAGGGCTATGTGTCAATTAGTTGGCTGGGTATGGCCTCGAAACTGTAGCCTCTTATCTGAAGAAGTTATGGCACCCTTGGATCTGGGTGACATCAGACGTTGGTAATTCTTCGCGCCTGACTGGTCACACGTCTGTTCACTGTGAATCTGCTTCAGTTTCAAGCTTTTCGTGTATTTGTTTCTTCTTTAGCCTTGCCACCTTTCTGGGCCCCCCTTATCTTGACCTTCACGGGGCAGGCTAGTATGCGTTGCCGCTCTCCCCCTTTCCTTGGTTTGACCTTGAATTCCCAGGCATCAGCTGCTCTTTGTTGAGTTACGATTCCACTCTTTTTCCTGGCTTCAGATGGAATATGAAACCTGGCCTAGTAGGCCTCTGGCCGCCTGGGCATACTTCTGCTTAACAAAATGGAGTCGCACTTGTATAATGTGCCTTATTAAAGTAGATATATGGTTGGCGCTTGCCGCTCTATTCTTCTACTAAGCATTGCAAGCCGTATCGTTTTCTTAGCTTCTTGCGTTCCAAGCCTATTTACGTGCACTAACCAGTTGGTTTCTTCCATCTTGCCTTATAAGAACGTTTCCTTACGTTTCAACATTGTTTCCTCTTCCGTGTCTCTTGAATCAGGTTTCAAGGCTGCTTGCACTGGCATGCTATCTTCGAGAGCCGTTTTCGTTCATTTGTGAGTCTGTCCAGGCCCTTGTGTCATTTCCACTGGCCTTCCATTAAGGCTCTTTGGGTCTCTTCATGGACGGTCTGTAGGTACTCTTAATTTCATCTCAGCGGCCTTGTAAGGTTGTCTGATAGGGTACCGTGCTGCCCAGGGCTGACTGTTTATGGGCGCTTCAACAGTTATAGCTCTTCTGCTGTATACTGGGCAGAGTCCCAGTGCAGCTCTCTGTTGCTTCATTTGCTCCGCATACGTCACGTACCTTGGCGAGTATGCTCCTGGTACCTCGAATTGGGGGACAGGGGTGCAGGTCCTGCTCGGGACCTCCTCTACAACTGCATGACATCTTGCCTTACTGTAATTTCAGACCAGCTGCAGCGACGACGAAAAGGGGTGGAGGGCAGCACGGAACACAGAAGGAGATACTACTACAGACGTAGCTCAAGGACTTTGTGTGCCATCCGCTTTCCCTGGAGACACCGTCCTTGTAAGGAACCATACAAGGAAAAAGTGGGACGAGCCGAGATTTAACGGTCCATTCATAGTGGTGGACTGCACTCCATCCACAGTGAAACTACAAGGCAGGAGAGCTTGGATTTTTCTGGGCGATATCAAACCCTACGTCGGAGAAGATCCCCTGCCTGCACCCCAACGAGAGGAGTCAACGAGCGACGGGGAAGAACCGCAGCACGTGCAGACGAGATCCATGACGAGGAAAAAGGAGGCATGACCAGCCAGACAAAGACAAAGAACTGTTGCAAATTGTGGCTTAAATTGGACACTTCCTCTAAGCAAAAAAGGGGATAAGGACATACAAACGGACACTCTGTGCATCCTAGTTGCAGGGTGAAGAAGAAAATTACACGTATAAGCCACGACATAGGCTGTTTAACTTTGAACTCTGGACTGAGGCACACTTAAGCCTTGATGAGAACAGAATATGCCAAATTCTGAACGAGGACACTTACATTGGAAGCAAATACAGTATCCCGACTCATTCCACACCGAGACCCTATTCGGAATCACTTATGGTGTCCCACAGTAGTGGCATCACAAATGACGTGATAATTTATTTTAATCTAGTGCTAAGATCATACCCCTCATTGGTGGGACGGCTCACCAATGTCACTGATTTTATTCAAGATCCTGAAAACGAAAAGACAATAAAGAGATTGCTTACTGTTATTGCCGAACAATTTCTCTTACATCCTGAGTACATTGAGAAGGAAACAAATGTCTCAAACACAGACGGAAATAAATTAGCTTATCAACGCATTGTTCTTTCGTATAATCGAAGACTATCCAACTCTTGTCGGAAGAACAACAGACACACTGATGTTTCTTTGAGATCCAGCAAATACAGAACACTTTAGCCAACTCCTAAATAAAATTGTCATTTTAGTTGCACTCCACGCGAATGGACAGTGCAGACATTGTTTACATTGAAGAGAAAGCATACAATCCTGAAAAACTCTGCAAGACAGGACGGATGTCCCTGTCACTAGAAGACAGTCGGTTAGCCCAGAATGTCCTTTTTCATCTAGTCACTGACTTTCCAGAGCTAGTGGGGAGACCAATAGATGTTGTCGTCCTCACATTCATCAGAGATCCAGCTAATGTTGCACAGATGGGCATGCTCTTGCATGGAATCGTGCTAAAAATAGAGCTCTTGAACCATCAACAGAACTATCTGAGGAGATTCTAAAAAGCTTTCCGCCGAGGGACAGATCGAGGAAGCAGTGTCAAGGACTTCACTGATTGCATTTGTTGATATTGTGTCCTTACTCTCCATATTGACCAGCATAACATATGTCCTCAGGACTGAAGCAAAACCAAGGAGTGGACTGGGAGCTTACTTACTTTGAACATGCACAGTAAAAGGACGTACTGAGGTGTTATGTTATTTGATTTTTTCCCATAGTCTAGCAAAGGAACTGTATCCTGAAATAAGAGACAACTCATCACTCGCAAGAGGGGGGACACTTGTGGAGCACCTGACACTTTTAAACTCAGAACCCAAAAGACAATATTGGTTAAAGGAGTAAAATAAAAAATGGACATTTGTTGAATGATCGAAATGGGGGTCCAGAGCAGCAATCTGGTCCTCCCACAGGAGGAGAGGCGAACACGTTTCTCTGGAAGTAAATGCTGCCGCCTGACATACAGGGGCATAATGTATCTGTGTATCATATTCATCATTGTCTTACTGTCATTAACAATCAGAACTGCATTTTTTATTGGTGCACAAAGCGTTCCGGTTCCAGTGCACCCACCTAATGATGCACGCATGAAACCCACAAAAGCACCCAGACCTTACATAGTCATTCCAGTCCCTAGAAGATCTGATGGTGGAGTGAATGAACTTGAAATTGATGTGATATGATACACACACACTTGTGGTAACAAACAAAAAGAAAAGCCGGAGACAGGGTCGGCAAGGAGTGAATGAAGAAAGATTATGGACAACCACGCGCACGCAAACACTGAATGCACACTTAACAGGCCTAGTATCAATGACTGCAGAACCACAAGCCAAAACAGTGGAGAAGAAGAGACTGCCTGCCATAAGAAACTAGACAAGGGGAGTTGGGAAGAAGGCCGACAGAAGCAGCCACGCCCGAAACTCTTAAGAAAACAAGAGCCAACTCGGAGAAGCTCTCTGCACGAACACAACTGAAAGTAGACTCATTATGGCGTGTTCATAGCCAAAGCAAGGAAAATACAAGAGGAACTAAAGAATAAAACTGCAGAGACTGTATTACCAAGCATATATGTTCCAACACAAGAGACAAGTACCAGTTCTACAATACAACCATACACCGGACCAGCGTCAGGGTGGTTGGTATGGGCATTTGTAACCAGCAGGAAAAGGATGTATGAAGAGAAGGAAAGAGATGCCAGACTCTTATCCACTCAAATGGCGCAGATGGTGAAGCATGCACCATGGACCGGGATACCTGAGAATCCTCCAGCAAGAAAGAGCCATACAGATGCATTTAGGGATGTAGTTATAGACAATTACAGGAAAACACTAAGAATCAGGAGAAGCATGCATGGAGATGACAATCAACTAAACAACTACCAGGATAGCACAGCACATCTGGGAAACAACATTTGGTACCAGCACATGAAGGAAGTTTGAAGACAAAGTTCAGAAGGGGAATGCTTTGTTTGTGCACTCCTACCATACAGCATGTAGAAGTCCAAGATCTTTGTATCTGTAGAAATTGATGTCCAGACAGCACACTGTCTTTCACACATAGCCAGGTGCAAAACTAGAGGCCAGTTCATGTGAAGTGACGCTTCCCTAATATGGGCAACGGAAACAGCCTATCCCGATGAAGATGACTATGTTCAAGACATTAAGGCAAGAAACAGAGCTCATACTAGGAACCATGTGATCAGGTACGAGAAGCCTGGAGTTAAAGGAGCAGGAAAAAGATGGGAAGGGAACCCGAAACTAAATGTGCAAGGAAAGACTCCAGAGGAAGCTTGAAAGTGGAAAAACAGAGCCAGAATGCAGAATTGGGGAACAGTGCTTTCACCAGATGGATGGGAGAAAGGAGTGGTGATTTGCAGAGCCTGGGTGATCACTGGACTCTACAAAGAAACTGTTGACATTCTGCAGAATGGCTGCAAGCCATTGTGGCCAAAGCCTGCAAAACCTTTGACATGGGTCGAAGACAGAGGAGGACCCTTACAGATAGTGCCACAGGAGAGCCCAAATTTCTGCTTTAGGAATAATCGCACAAGAAAGATGCGAGAGAATCAGAACTGTGAACAAGTTTTCGATGCTCCAGGAATGGTTCATGGTACTGCTGTAATTATGGATCATTATTGGACATGTGGATCCAAGGCATACATCAGACTGCCGAAAAACTGGGGAGGCATATGCACAATAGTGAATGTCCACGTTCCAGCATTGGTGATCCCGAAAAGTGACCTGAATATTGACAGTTTCCCGAAAGCAGATGCTCACCTGAGGAAGAAGAGATCTGTGGAAATGATAACCCGAATGAAGAGAGAGAAATACTTCTCTGCTAAATCAGAAGAAGCATTTCATGCAATCCCATATGAACACAGGCTGTTCAGCCTCACCTCATCAGTGATCACAACGATTTTCATGCCGAGAATCCAAGTTATAGTAAATACTTAATGGTTGCAGATAACCAGATGGGAGTTACTACAGACCATCAACACGACCATAAAAGGATGCAATGCAATCAAGGAAGAGTTAAGAGCCATCCGACTGATGACTCTCCAGAACAGATATGTCCTTGACATGATCACAGCTATGGATGGAGGAGTTTGTGCAAAAATAGGAGAATCATGTTGCACATTTATACCTTCTCACGATGAGAAGAAAGGAACTTTAACGGAAGCCATAGGTATGCTAACAAACCTGCAAAACCAAATGATCGATGAAACTGACGAGTTGATGATGAAAGTTGGTTTGGATCACTGTTTTCATGGGTCCCACAATGGATGGCAGATGAATTCAAGTTCTTGGGAGCCCTGTAAATGATGATATTGCTAGGATCTTGTGTTATCAAGATAATAATATCTCAATGCCAGAAGACTGCGAAGAAAGCCATAGGGATGAAGATCATGATTGATGTCAAGCCAGGATGGAAGTCCAAGGACCTGAACGATGAAGAAATAAGAGACTTTGTGAAGGCCAGCATTCACGCACCAGAAGGAACAAAGTTTCTCTATCCCAGAAAGCACAGAAATTATGTGGGAAGACGGGTTTATTGCAGCCCAAATGGACAATGTCAATTAATGACATGAAATAAAGACGAACATGTAAAGACTGCAGGAAGCCTGAAAGGAGTAATAAAAGTATGGACTCCAAAGAGACACTTCTTCAAACCATCATTTATAGATCCAGAAGATGAAGAAGGAATTAACCAGGCGATGGAGTGATGATAAATACAGAAGAATCGAGTAAGATGAATCCAAAGACGGAGGTGAAAGTGGTTGATGAATCGCCCAGAGGGGGGAGTGCAGAGGAGGTCTCAAATAAAGCCTGCACTCCAGTCGCCCATTTTGAAATACCAGGAATGTTCACACCAAGATATATGACGTATGATGAACAAATAAACCAGCAGAGAGCCGCAGTAGGGCTCTGCCCAGTACCTATCAGAAGAGCAAAGCCTATTGATGTCCCGATACCCAGAAAACCATGGACAGTATGGTACCCATTAAGAAAACCCTACTAGCAAATGAGACGAAGTGAAGATCGCCTAAGTACTGTCCAGGAAGAAACCAAAAAAGTCTTAATGGAAGACGAATGGTGACGTCACAAGGACCCAGACAGGCTCACAGATAGAAGAAATGACGACCCGAGAATGACACAAAGAGTCAAAACGCCAGGAATAAAGAGCTTGTGAACCTAAAGTGGAAGAACAATGTTGAAATGCAAAGATGTTCAAGCTGTAAGCAAGATGAAGATATTCAACCAGTTTACACCTGTAAATATGCTTGGAACCGCAAGAAAGCTAGGAAAACAGTGCAGCTTGCTATGCTAAGTAGAAGAATAGTGTGGCAAGTGCCATTATACACAATCTACCTCAAAACGAAGCACAGTATTACAAGTGCGATTCCACTTTGCACGAAAAGCAGAATCAACTCAGGTTACTAGAGGCCAAACAAGAAGATTCATATTCTACCAACACGAGGAGAGACGGCTGAAACGAAACTCGGCAGGTGCAACTGGTGCCGGAAGAGCCAAGGTCATACCAATAGAAGGAATGAACAGTAGCTACATATAATTGAAACTTAAGAACAGAATATCCTGTCTCTGAAATGTCAAGATAAGGAAGTGTAGGCAGGTGACAAGCTAAATAAGAATCAAATACCCGAATTGAGAAGAAACCAGACAAACTCACGGAGTGAGAAGCATGTGACCAGCCAGCGAGAAGAAGCACAGGCTCATACCTACGCTTGGCAGCCTCCCAAGCAGAGATATCAGAACTTTTCCAGACAGAAGATGCAGTTTTGAGGCCAACCACAGTGAAATAATTGATACATAGTTGTTGAAGCGATGATTGATTGTAACCTTAATTGGAGGAAGGACGGGTAACCGAGGGGCACCTCGCACCTGTCTAACTGTTCTGCGTGCTGCTAAGCAAAGTGGAATTGTATGCATGGGGTTGGTGCCAACCCAATCACAATGGACCAAATAATCTAGGGTCATATAGTTAGTAGAACCAATGAGACATCGTACTTTTAGTGACGTTTTCAGTAGTCATTTTTGAAGGTAGGGCTCAGATGCCCACCTGACAGTGTTTACCCAATCCCTGCACTCTGTTACCATATACAGATATGGTACCTATATTAAATTACCTTTTCCTAACAAATAGAATTGCATGTTAACTTTTGAGTGTTACACGTCAATTATGACGAGTTTTGAGTATAAATGTTACAACTTGTATGAAGTTCATTGGAGATGAAGCGAGAAGGACGATCGCATCACTGCTGATTTCCATGACTCCCCGTTTTTTGTACTTGTCATTAAACGGACTCCCTTTGCCAAACCATTGAGTTGTCCTTATTGATTGGTGTTGGAGTAATAAATCTGCAGCCCCATCCATCTCAAGGGTGCAGCCATCTCGTCTTTAAGTACTTTGGAGCAAACCTCGGCTCTATGGGCCAGCCGGGGTCCTCTTGAGTACATGTAGCTTCAAGGTAGCTACTGGAACCAAGAAGGAGTTTACAAAGCCGGGGAAGGGAGCAGGGTGCTTGTCAGAAAACTGAGCAAATAACCTGTAATGCTGAGACTGTTGAAGTGGGGAGAAAGTCAGTCTGGAAGCAGAGGAAGTTTATCCTTGTGGCAGTGTGGCAGTAAGGCAGACGTAAAAGTTAAAGAGGCTGCCTTTTTCCTGGAGCATAGGAAAGAAGAGTGCCTTGCCTACCTGTAGAGGTCAAAGTGTCTTATCTTTGAAATGCCTAACTATTCTCACATATAAAGTTGAAGCAAAAGTAGCAGAACCATGGTTTTGTATAATACTGTCAGTAGATGTCACATTGAAGTTGGTTGAAGTAGTGGCATAATTTGGAACCAAGGAGTCTGCTGCCACAGTAACAGTAGAAGGGTGGTTGTCAAGAGGAGAACAAGTCTATAAGAAGCGTCCTGACAATTATACCAAATATACTGCAGAGGTTATTATACTTGTAGAATTGTAGAAGAAGTGGCTCATCGATTTTCTGATTCGTGGCAAAGAAATTTTGGAAGAAAGACATCCAGGATTACCATTTATGCCATTTCCTTGGCTGGATATGGAAAGGGATCGTTTCAACTGAAAGCTGAAGAATCCAGTAGATTTGTGTTTGGAGAACTTTTAGTTCATTTGGAATTTACAAGAACTGGTTCAAGACTTTATTCTTCAGTTTGAACACTTGGGGAAATTGACTCTGAACCATCCTGGGGAAGGGATTTACCCAGGACAGGTGAAGGTCACCCAAATTACTGGTTGTTTGTTATTCATTCATTTATGTTGTTGAATATTTACTTTGCATGTTTAGTTGTTTAGTTTGAGGGCCAGTTTATTTCTGTTAGGATTGATTCCCTTAGTTCTTAGACTAGGTAGGGAACCCCCTGATAGAGTAGGTTTAGCACGGATTTATTTTCACATTGTTCTTATAACAAAATGTCAGATTCTGGGGAAAATATAAGCAGTTGCCCACCTCATGTTACTGGCCCCTCCCAGACTTCAACCACTATGGTTGATATCAGTTAACCAGGAGCAGGGAGTCATTCTCCTGGTACTATTTATGTGGTTAGTTAAGACTTTGAGACTACAACCACTATGGTTGTTATCAGTTTACCAGGAGAAGGGAGTCATTCTCCTTGTGTTCTTTGTGTTGTTTTTTTTGTGCATAGTGGTCTTGCTAGAGGTAGGTAGTTATGAGCAGAGGACCAGACTTTTCATTTGGACATCCACCCTGACGACGAGCACCCTTAGTTAGGTTGGGCAAACCCCTTTAGAATAAGGAGAGTTAGGACTTTTTGGTTATTTAATAAAGAGTGTTTTCATTATGCCACTCCTTTGTCCAACTCCTTCCTCCTGCTCACTACACCTACAACTAATCTACAAAAAGGGTTTAGCATCCAATTGTATAGAATACCAGGAGAACGACTCCCTTCTCCTGTTCAACTGTCTCAGTCTGTATCTTCTCTCCAGTAATACTTTGCTTTAACATCCTATTCAACAAAGAAAGTGTGGTGTGATGAATCCAATAGAGCCATCACAGATTCTCCTGGTGGTGACCAGCTCCCATTTGGCCAGGGGACGACAGCCACTACCTAATCCTGACCCTCGGGGCGGCTTCATGAGGGAGGACCACATGTGAGGAGACAACTACCGGGGAGATGTCATGGCTTCATTGGATGAGATGCGGTATCTCCCCCTTTCCCATGAGGAAGCCCTCTAATACCAAAAACCTTTTTCCATGAGGAAGACCCTCTGATACCCAAGCCCTTAATGCCCTATTGTCAGCTTCTGGTTCCCCCTTGTAGATGAAGTAAATAAACTTCTTCATATTTTTCTGGTCATACACCCAGCTATGACCAAAACCCACAAAGCTCCAACAAAACACATTTCGGACGTAGCTTTACGTAAAATCACTGAGATTAACTATTTGTCCAGTAACATCCATGGACTTCAACTCCCAGAATCACCCAAGTACTGAGACGAGGAGGATGAAGGAGTTTGTACAAGGTAACAAGAGCTTGAGGCACAACATGCAGTCTAGTTGTTTTTCCAACTCACCTGTGCGCTGGGCATTTAAAGATGGTAGCCGCACTACTGAGTGTGGTAGTGCAGGGGAAGACGTTGGTTCCTACACAGAGGCTCACGAACGCGAGAAACATGTACTGTTGTGGCGGAGCAGAGAAGGCCACCAAGACAGAGGGGAAACGCTGTACGAGAGAAGGAAGTGCCGCGGAGACAAGTCCTGGCAAGGTAAAGAAACCAGGCAATTGAATCACATAAGAAGTCCTGGCAGGGGAGTGCACCAGGCAGTTGGCATTGTATAAGGAGTCCAGGCAGGAGAGTACACCAGGCAGTTGGAATTGCATGAAGAGTCCTGGCAGGGGAGTATACCATGCAGTTTGCAAAGCTTCCAGGAATACTAAAGAAAGACAGTGTTTAAGACAAAACGAGAAATGTGTGTTAAAGACATAGAGCTTGTTGCCTAAACAGGAAACTTGTGAATCAAGGAGAGATACAAAGGAACAATTGGCACCCTACTTAAGACTCCTGGGGAAGGGGACCACCCTCTGGATCCAAGGGCTTCCACCTTGAAGAATATTTTTGTTGGAGCTATTCTCATTTTTAGTTGTGAACACTTTTTTGCCAATATCAAGTTGGGGACATTTCCTTTTCAAATTGTATTGTTTTGTTTGTAGAGTGAGGGTCAGGATAGGAAATTCTGGGCACAAGGACGGTTTTTCAGTAATTGACATCCTGGCAAAGATAGATCTTTAGTTTTGGTTTTAGGTAGGGAAGTTCCTCTTAAGAATAGGGTCAGAGAGGCATTTTCCCAACCCATTTTTATTTAATAAATGTCTTTACCAAGAACCATGACAACTTTGCGTCCGGCTTTAATATCTGACCCCTCACAGTGGTCAGGAGAATAACTCCCTTCTCCTGAGCCACTGTTCACAGCCTCAGGGCGGTCTTGGAATATTCTTTAGCAATAGTCTTCAAAAGTTGCTTTACTTCTGCCCAAGGCCTTTTGAAAGCTTGCTTTACAGTTCCAGTAATTCTTATCAGTCTTACAACGTTCTGAAGATTACCTCCAGATAGTTCTTGTTATCTAACCTATTTGGATTATCACTGGGACGAGGGAAATTACTCCCAATGCAATCCTGATTCTGGAATCCTGGAATACCACCCCAGTTTTACGACATTCTGAAGATTAGCGATAGATAGTTCTTGTTGTCTATTCTCCCCTTCAATCCTATTTGGATTATCAATGAGACGAGGCAGAGTCCTCCCGATGCACTCCTGATTTTTGAATCCTGGAATATCACTAATATAACAAGGGAGATTATTCCAAATGGTCTCTTGATTCTTCGTTTCCTGGTTGTTACTTTTGTAATAAGAGAAATTTCTCCTGATCTTCTCTTGCTTCTTGGTTCTCTGGGTGTCACATCTGTTCCTCTGTGGCGCCTATGGAGGCGATGAACATTCTACCATTAATGGGCCATCATGTCTTTTACTAACGCGCCGCAGCGCGCTAGTTTACAACATGCCTGCCGCCTTAAATAATATATTCAATCAGGTTTGTTCATGCAGCGCGTTGCAACGCTGTGTTAGGTTCTAATACCTATGGCTTTCTCCAGTGCTTGCTTACTGTTTACTCCCACTTTTGTACTACCCGTCACAGAGCGTCATTCTCTCTGGTGTTCTCCTGTGTCAGTTTTCCAGTCCCTCAGTGTTCCGGTCGGACTCCGGTGCGCTAGATTTCTTGTTCTCTTTCACCTTTCTACTCTCCTGTTCCTGTTTCATTGGGTCCTGGTTCTCTGTCGTCCCGTTCTCTTGGATTCCTGTTCTCGATTTCTGCAAGTTGGTTTCCTGCCTCTGTCTGCTAACACATTTGCATACGTCTGATAACTTGTCCTCAGTTCAGTGCTTGGGAGTGCTTATCATTAAGTTTTGCTCTGCAAGGACTCTGTTCAGTCTCTTTGCCAACCTCTGATCATTCCGAAGTCCTCAAAGCTGTCTTCTCTGCACAGCATCCCTTCAGGATTTTTTCCGCCTATTCTGGAATTTCCCCTGTCAGTCTGTTTCAGGAAAGAGACCGCTTGTCCGCCTATTTTACAGGCAGACATAGTGGCTTCCCCCCGCGCCAGGCCTTACCTATTCAAGGAACGGAAGACCACTAAGAAGACAAAGAGGGGGAAAAAGGAAGGACAAAGGGAACCTCCTCATCAAGTCCAGAAGAAACAGGTGAGGAGTTGGGGGTCCTCTCGGACTCTGGAACCAACCCTGACACATGCAACGCCTATAGGATATCATGGCTACCGCAGAACAAGTTCAGGAGCTTGTTGCTGCAGTTCAAGGACTCACTCTGGAAGTCCATAATCTCAAAACTGAGAACGCAGTATTGCAGCAATTAGTAACCGCCCGGGAACAACATCCTTCCGATCTCCCTCCCATGGGGTTAGCCTCTGGTAAGTTCGACGGAGCCCCGAAGAAACTCAAAGACTTCATAGAAGCCTGTCTGGTTCATTTTACCTTCCATGCCAGTACCTATGCCTCTGACCATGCTCGAGTGGAGTTTATGGTGTCAAACATGGTGGGTAACGCAGTAGCTTGGGCGACTTCTTTTGTCACCTCAGGTGACCCAGTGCTACAAGATTATGGAGTCTTCCTCAACTTGCTGAAACAAACTTTTGAGAGGCCAGAATTGGCCTACTTTGTCTGTGAGGATTTGCTAGACATCAGACAGGGATCGATGGACCTTCTTTCGTATATCGTCTCAGGAGGATAGCTCTGGGGTGATGTGCTCGCCTTGGAAGCAAGACGACACGGAGCACCACAGGTTTGATTCCCGGGTCCGTGCTTAGAAACCTCTGGGTATTAAGCGCATTATAAATAAATTATCATATCATATCATATCATATAACCACATTCAAGGATATTGCTGTGCACGCAGGGTGGGCAAGGTCGGCCCAGTACACCATCTTCAAAAGGGGTCTCAGGGAAGAGATCAAGGACGAACTGGCCAGAACTCCCCGACCTAACACATTTGTTGACCTACTCTCTACAGTTCTGCAAATAGACTACCGACTGGCCGAGAGGCGAGCTGAGAGGCGGAAGAGTAGGAGTCCGCTCCTCCGCCACTCAAACCCTCCAGAGACGAACCCATGCAAATAGGAGCTGCTCGAGGACCCATGACTCCGGAAGAAAGAAAGCAGGGACAGGAGAAGGGGCTGTGCATGTACTGCAGATCTGACACTCACCTCTTGAGGGACTGTCCCGAGGTATCTCCTTGCAGGCTGGGAAACGACCAACATCGGTCCTAAGAGGGATGGGTGACCGAGGTTCTCTTTCTAGTCCTTTCACAACCCAGTCCGTATCTACACTTGTGGATGATAACCGACTGATGGTGGTCTCCGTTCAGATAACCCTCAACAAGATAAAGATGGACGCCTTGGCTTTGATAGACTGTGGAGTCGCAGGAAATTTCATCAATACCATATGGGCAGATAAAGAAGGAATCCCAAGAATTGAGAGAAAGGAGGATCAAAAGGTTGAGGGTGTGGATGGAAAACCACTTAGTTCAGGACTCATCACGCGCAGTACGGAAGAACTCCAGGTATCTGTCTTCCAACATCATGAGACTCTCCAGTTTGACATCATCAGAGCAGCCCACTTCCCATTAATCCTGGGAATCTCTTGGTTAAGAAGACATAATCCGACCATAGACTGGACAAAGAATCTTCTAGAATTCAATTCTACCTACTGCATCAAACACTGTCTACCAACCACCGCTCAGGAATCTGTAAAGACATTACCCTCCTTGTCTGCCAACTCTATCAGCATCCATTTTATACTACCGGATCTGGCAGACTTAGCTGATGTTTTTCCCGCCTCATCGACTGGAAGATTGTGCCATAGAACTCACCCCGGAAGGCCTTGGTTCCGTTCGGGCGCATTTACCCTCTCTCCATGCCTGAAAATAAGGCACTCAGGGAGTTCCTGGATTCCAATTTGCAGAATGGACTCATTCAACCTTCCCATGCCCCCGCAGGAGATTCGCTATTCTTCATACCCAAGAGGGACACACAGGAGCTCAGACCTTGCATTGACTAGATGGCACTCAACAGGGTCACAGTTCGCGAATGCTACCCCAAACCCCTTATCAGGGACATCCTGGAGGCCGTTCAAGGAGCTGCAATATTCTCAAAGTTGGACCTGCACAGGGCCTACCATCTTCTTTGCATTAGGACGGGAGACAAATGGAAGACGGCCTTTAGGACCCCTTTCGGACATTTTGAGTACCGGGTTATGCATTTCGGGCTGTCTTCCGAAAGTTCATGGACAACCGTTTTTCCGATTTGCTGTTGCACTCTGTCATCGTTTATCTCAATCACATTCTCGTCTTTTCGTCCTCTTATCTGGAACACCAAGAACACCTCAGGGAAGTCTTAACACGACTACGAAACAACCTGTTTCTAGTAAAGCTGGAGAAGTGCCAGTTCAGAGTCACAACTGTACCCTACTTTGGGATACGTTTCGTCCAGTCAAGTAATTTTTTGATGGATCATAACAGGGTCTCAGCTATTCTGAAATGGCCTGCAACAGCGGCGGTAAAGGATGTTCAGCGATTCTTAGGGCTCGCTACCTTTTACTGCAAGTTTATCCCTGGTTTCTCCGAAGTGGTTCTTCCCATCACGTCCCTCTTAAAGAAGAACTCAGTTTTATGGTTCTGATGCACATTCAAATGCCTCAAAACTTTGTTCTGTTCAGCCCCAGTCTTACACCAGCTGGACAAACTTGTTCCTTCATCGTTGAGTCAGATGCCTCGGCGGCAGCAGTTGGAGCAGTACTCTTACAAGAAGTTGATGGGAATTAACATCCTGTGGCATATCTATCGAAGACCTTTGTCCCCAAGCGAGTTAAACTACTACGTGATTAAAAAAGAGCTTCTGGCGATGAAGTTGGCTTGTGAAGAGTGGCACCATCTGCTGCAAGGAGGCTCCCATCTGTTTATCATCCGTACCAGTCATAGGAACCTAGGTATCCTACAGCAGATGGAATGTGAGAACCATCGTCAAGCTCGACAGGCTTACTTCTTCGCTCAATATGATTTCTCTATATCTTACATCCCGGAAAACCAAAACATCCTGGCAGATGCCCTGTACCGCTCCAACTTGTCCTTCTGTCAGCCTCAATAACTGTTCTTTAGAAGAAACAGATTTGTCAATCTGGTGTCTTCGTTTCTCCAAGAGATGAAGGAGGCCTCAGTAGCCTTACCTCTGGATCTCAACCAAGACACCAAACTCCACATCATAAGGAATGAAAGAGCTAGTCTTTGTCAATGTTCTGTCATGGTGTCACGAAAGAAAGGTGGCTGGTCACAGGGGGTTCACCAACACGGTGGAACTCATCTGAAGGAATTTCTGGTGGCCGAACCTCCGCTTAGATGCAAAATCCTATACTCAATCCTGTTCGACTTGTGGTCAAAGCAAGTACAGCACACAAAAAC
The DNA here is from genome assembly GCF_040938575.1 of Ambystoma mexicanum. Lineage (NCBI taxonomy): Eukaryota > Metazoa > Chordata > Amphibia > Caudata > Ambystomatidae > Ambystoma > Ambystoma mexicanum. The sequence goes on from NC_090928.1 coordinate 1,231,187,180, forward strand.
CCCTTGGCCTATTGGAGCAAAGCCCAGTTCCCACAAGACTGTGGAGTCATATCTCCACCAATTTTGTGGTTGACCTACTGATCTCCCAAGGTTGCACTGCCATAATGGTGACGGTAGGCTCCTTCTCAAAGATGGCTCATTTCACTCCTCTTCCAGGGTTGCCCACCGCTTCTGAGATGGCCAAGCTGTTTTTCAAGGGATCTTACACCTTCATGGCCTGCCGGAATGCATTGTCTCTGATTGAGGTACCCAGTACACTTCAATGTTTTGGAGCACCCTATACAAGATTCTGGGCATACAGAGGGCGCTGTCTTCCGGTTACCAATGCGCAAACCATTGGACAAACAAAGCGGCTGAACAGCACAATGGAACAATACTTAAGGTGCTTCATCAATATGCAACAAGACAACTGGGTGAAGCTATTGTCTATGGCAGAATTCTCTTATAATAATACCAAACACTCTGTCACCAAACTTTGACCTTTTTATTGCACCTATGACCTACCTCCCTGCAGTCTACCCACCTCAATTCTTCCTCATCAAAAATCCCATTCATTGACATCTTGTCAGAAATTGCTAACACCCACAAGATAGCATACCAGAACCTAGAAGAATGGAAGAAGAGGGACAAACTACAATTAGTCATACATTGCAAAGAGGTACCTGACTGGAAAGTGGAAACCAAGGTTTGGTTGTCCACCAGGTATTTACTGAGATAGGTTCGCCCGTCTAAACTTTCACCTAGATACATAGGGCCTTAAGAAATTTCGGCCAAGATCAACCCAGTGGCCTTTAAACGCAAGTTGCCAAAAACCCTCAGTCGTTTGCATCCAGTGTTTCATTCTTAATTTCTTAGTTTTTGGGTACCAGATCCCTTCCTGCGTCACCAAAAGAAACGTTCAGTACAAGCCACGTCAAACACCAAGGAATATGCAGTTTAACAGATCTGTGACTCACGGTATCGCAGGCGGAGACTTGAGTATCTGGTACAGTGGAAAGGCTACCTATCTTCAGAGAACTCTTGGGAACCTAGAACTTTCATACAAGTCCCTCTTTTGCTTCAAAGGTTCCATAGGCTACACCCAGGGAAACCCGAAAACCACCTGCTATAGAAGGGGTCATACTGTCACATCTGTTCCTCCGTGGCACCTATGGAGGCGATGGATATTCTACCATTAATGGGCCGTCACATCTTTTTCTAACGCGCTGCAGCGCGCTAGTTGTTTCCAACATGGCCGCCACCTGAAATAATATATTCAAACAGGTTTGATCATGCGGCGCGTTGCAACCCTCTGGTCATCATTAGGAGTAAGACCCTGTGTTAGGTTCTAATACCTATACCTTTCTCCCGTGCTTGCTTACTACTGTTTACTTGCACTTTTGTGCTACCCCTCGCAGGGTTTTATTCTATCTGGTGTTCACCCGTGTGGGTTTCCCAGTCCCTCTGTGTTCCGGTCTCACTCCGGTGTGCTGGATTTCTTGTTCTCTTTCTCCCGTTTCATTGGGTCCTGGTTCTCTCTCCTCCAGTTCTCTTGGATTCCAGTTCTCGATTTCTGCAAGTTGGTTTCCTGCCTGTGTCTGCTAACACATTTGCATACGTCTGATAACTTGTTTTCCATACTTGGGAGTGCTGACAATTAGGTTTTGCCCTGCAAGGTCTCCCTTCAGCTTCCTTGCCAACCTCTGATCATTGTGGAGTCCTCGGAGCTGTCTTCTCTGCAGAGAATTTGACAGGCAGACATAGAGGGTCCCCTCCTCCCCGCGACAGGCGTTACCTATTCAAAGAACGGAAGACCACTAAGAAGAAAAATAAGGGAAAAAAGGAAGGACGAAGGGAACCTCCTCTTCAAGTCCAGAAGAAACAAGTGAGGGGTTGGGGGTCCTCTCGGATTCTGGAACCAATCCTAACACTGGGTTTCACTACTGAGACGAGGGAGGTTACTGCGCAGCTCCTCTTGACTCTTGGTTCTGTGGGTATCACTACTGTGATGAAGGAGGTTACTCATGAGCTCCTCTTGGTTCTCTGAGGATCACTACTGTGATGAGGGAGATTAATCCCCATCTATTGGTTCTATAGGTCTCACTACTGTGACAAGGGAGATTACTCCTGAGCTTCTCTGGACTCTGGAGCTGCCCCAAAACCTTACCAGGTTTCCCACTGTTTCGACATACTACAGGTAACAGGGACAATGTCGCTAGTTCTTCCTGAGGTGATAGGCTGACTCAAGTAACTTCAACGTCTCTTGCTTTCTTCACTCCACTCCCTGCTTCTTCCATGTGGCTCTGAGGTGACTTGGACCACACAGCTCCGGCACCGTTGCAGGACCACATGGTCCCCCTCCTTGAGGTCACGCCACCGCTGTTTTCTCTGTCTCTTCAGTTGGACAGGAAATTGACTTCCAACGTTGTGCTCTGCTGACCGTTCAACATCCCTCCCACCGGGGATCAGCATCCTTGCAGCTTCACGTTCCCAGGTTCGGACTTCCCAGGCTGGGCTGGCTTCACACCAGCTGCTCTTTCTTCTTCCTGGTCCTTTCTAGTCTTTATTTACTGGGGCTGGATCCTCTCCAGTGTAAAGTCTAAGTCCTTCTTTGTTGTTGTTGTTGTTGCTGTGATCTTTAGACCTCCTTGAGGCCAACTCTTCTCAGTACTGCAGCTAGGCAGTCTGTTATTACTCTGCAGATGTCCTTGTTTCTTCGTTGTCTGCGTCATATTGATTTGTACATTACAGACAGAAGAAGCCTTGCCATAACAGATAGTAGTGTTTTCAGGAGTTTCTAACAAGGGCTTGGTCCCAAGGGAAAGAGGTTCAGGAAGCTTCTTCACGGAAATGGAGTCCTTAGCCCCATGAGGGGAGTCTCTCCCAGTGAGGTCTCTTTTCCACAACCGCTAGGGTGACTATTGGGTAGTGGCCTCACATCCCTAGCCTCACAGAAAAGGGCTCCCCTTTGGGGAGTAGTGACAAGCTCCTAAGAATATCACAGATCCCACTTGCCCCATCCACTAGGGGGTGTTAAGCCTGGCTGGCTCACCTCCTTAGTCCCAAAGGGGGTATGCCCCCCCTTTGGTGAAAGGGAGAGAATACCCTGGATTCATCATAGACCTTTTATGCTTTAAATGGTATAGTTGTGTCCTAATGTCTATTTATAGATTGACCCAAATGCACAGAGTTAAATTCACATAGGTGTGTTTGTTCGGCATCAGTTGGCCTGGGGAGTCAAAGGTAGCACCTGGTAGCTGTGGATGTCAAGCTAACCAGGCTCTTCTAGCCAACAAGCAGAAACTAACTAGGTCCCCTCAATTTCGATCCATGCATATACATGGTACACCTTTTCTTACTCACCAAGTCAATTATCACTAGCCAATGGCTATTGGTGAGTGCACATTTTGCGGTCTGGACCATAATACCTCATGCACATCTTCCTTGTGAATGTTCCTAGAGACCACAACAAAATTCTGTCCTCTTTCGAATCCCCACTATGAACTCCACGAAACCTATTTTCACCCATTGTCTATTTAGTAGCCAAAGCTACAAGCTCCCTCAGCCTTACACTTCTTACTGTGTTTCCCCACTCTCGTTCAGGACCAGTCACTGCACACTGCCATGGATACCAGCCCACTGAAGAGCATCCTCAAAAGCACCTTACACAAATAGCACCTCTGCTGAGATGTCATCATGGCCGCACCGGATGGATGATCCAAAATTTCCTCAGGGCCCTCCACTAACCTCCCACCACTAGAAGTCTCAACCTAGACGCTCAAACACATTACATGCATACCAAATGAACCACTCGCACAAGGCATCCCAAAAGACATCCAACACCAGAACGCTATAACTCTAAAATAAAATAACATGCCACAGTCCAGGTTAATGCATCCTGGCACAACGGGTATGCAAGGGTCCCACATAGACAAAAAGCCTCTATGGTTGTGCATTTCCCTCTCCCTACCCACTAAACAACCATTTCTTTTAGATCTGCCAGAGCACCTGGACACCCTGCAAACTGCAGCACTATGAGGTTTACCAGCCTGCTCAGCCACACTTAAAAGAGGCTTTATTGGGGGGCGCTGTTGCGCTGAAGCAAGATGGCTACCTGAGTGTAGAGCTCCGGACTACGAGAGAACACACTTTGTGATATATCCTCGCAGATACGGCTGAGCCATCCCCAACTGCTGGGGCCGCTGCATGAACCTGCGCTCTACACACACGCCGAGAATCAGACCGGGAGACTCCCCGGGACGCACCGTGGCTCCAGCGAGTGCAACCCTGCTCTCCCACTCTACCCCCCAGCGCGGACAGCCTTTGTGGGTGAGGGGCTTCCTGACGAGATCACCCGGCACTCCCCTGTGCCTTGCCCGGCCGGCGCGCCCATGCCACCTGGACGACATGCCCTGGGATCTCCTCACTCTGCAGCGACCCGGAGGGTAGATCCTGTGCCTCCTGATACCCTGCGGCTCAGGGTTGGGTGCCGTGGGCGGACTGAGCCGCTGCAGTTGTCTCCACGCCAGACCACCGCTGGCCTGCCCTACTCCCGCTCCCACCCCGAGGCACACCGGTGGTGCGCGCGACAGGGTAAGGGGGCCGGGGAGTGTTGGGAGCGGGCTAATCCCCCGCTGCTGCGGCGCGGGCTCCTGCGGCAGCAGGCCGGCACTGGTCCCCTTCCCCTTCTGCTCACGGGGAGCATCTGCTGCGGTCGCCTGGCTCTCTGCCCGCACCGATGGGAGACAGGCATGATCCGGGTGCTCTGTGTTGGGTGGCCGTTACTTGAGCACTGCGGCCGCCCGAGCCCCAGTGAGATCCCCCCCACTGTACATTTACGGATCCTGCCGCGGTCCTCCAGGAGAACCACTGCGTGAGCCCCACCATTGTTTGATACCCATCCCTCCAGGCTGCCGAGGCCCTGCGGGGACGCCCTGACTTTGTGACAGGCCTGGATGCGCCCCTCTCTGCACTTCTCCGTTGCTGGCGACTAACGAACTCCTACAACTGGGGGTCCCCCTGCATTGCTGGGGTTTGTCAGGGTGGCAAGTACAGAAGCCGGGGTCCCCCCCGGGGCCATATTAACCTGCGATCCGGCCCCGCTAAGTCAGCCTTGGGAACCTTCAGCAGCGCATAACTTCTTGATTGCTGTACACGTACTGGCCACAGGCAGGGTCTGGACCTGATCTCCACTACCTGTTCCACGCAGTACTGGGCCCTGGGGTCCTCCACCGGCAGTCGCACTCTTACAAGCTCGACCCTAAGAGATACCCTGCTGTTGCTGCCGTGCTCTAGGGTCTAGTCCATTGGTGATATCTCGGCCTGTGCCGACACCGGAGTGGTGCGGAACTGGGGCGCTGCTGCTGTGGCACACACATATAGGTTTAAAGGAATCCTTGGTGCATAACCTAGTCCGTACAAAATCCCACCCTGATACCCCTGGTCCTACAGCTGCCGCCAGAGTGCTCCACTCCCTCTGAACGCCCATACCCTCCCTGGCTCCCAGATCCCTACCTCGAGCCTCACCATGACCAAGGGAGCCGGGAAAAAACAAAGCTTGCTAAATATGTTCACTAAAATGCCATCCAAGCCGGCATCCGACGTCTCTGAGGAGGCGCCCACCACCTCTGCCCCCTCGGCCTCAGACGACTCACAGAAGATGCTGGAGTATATCCGAGATGGTTTCACTACACTGCACACTAAACTGGACGACATGAATGGGACCATCTCCTCCATAAAATCTCACATCGAAAAAACAGATGGACGAGTCGCTGAGGTGGAGGCTAGGATGGGGGCAACTGAGGATGATCTGGGCTCTCTCCGTGCCGCAGTCTCCACACTTACCAACAGGGTGTCGGCAGTGCAGAAGAAAAATGACGATCTTGAATCTCGCTCGAGACGAAACAACCTGCGCATTGTCGGAATACCTGAGGACAACATCATGGAGCCCATGGAGGACTACATGGAACGCATCCTCATGACACTCCTAGATTCCCCCAGCTCTCCCCGCAGTTTGCTATTGAGAGAGCGCGCCGTTCCTTGACCACAAAACCCAGACCGGGGGCTCCCCCGCGGCCCATCATAGCCAGGGTCCTAAACTTTCGGGACCGGGACGCCCTCCTACGAGTGGCCAGGATCAAGGAAGAACTTCTTCTTGGAGCGGCTAGGGTCCACCTCTACCCCGACTATTTTGTGGCTGTGCAAAGGGTACGCCAGACTTTCACAGCTGTGAAAAAGAGACTCCGAGACTTGGGAGTTAAATACTCCATGCTGTTCCCCGCAAAATTAAGGATTGAACACTCCAACAAAAACCTTTTTTTTCACGATTCCTGAGAAGGCCTCTCAGTTCCTTGATGAACATTTCCCTAGCTGATCCCTCGTCACCACAGTGGAAGTTCAATCTGTTATGATATCTGCCAAATCGGCCTATGCCAACGATGGGCCGCACTCAGCCTTGCTTATAATAGTCCAGATTTACTATGGTTGTTGGTTTGGTTTCTTTTGTTCAGCTAATCCTTTGTTCTCAGATCCGCTTAGGATACATGATTTTATGGTGTTTAGCTGCTACTGATGCCCCAATGCTTCCCCAGCTCTAAGATATGTGCGTAAATGATTCACCTGAGCCCTGATGCTATATCGGGGACGTGATAGTGTCCTCAATTTTACAGTGTCATATCTGGCCCTTACGTGTGCAGTAACAGTTTGCTTTGAGCCCTTTGTGCTATACCATAATCCGCTGCATGCGTAAACTACGCTGAACACACTGGCTAAACCAGCTGTACGGGTAATCTCTTTAATCTCTCTCAAGTCCGCTGCGCCACCGCTAGGCCAGCTAACAGGCCCCCAGGCGCTGATGCCGAGAAGTTTGTTGTTGTTATGGTTGGGTCGGGGTTTCATTCCTCAGGTTGGGGGAGGGTTGTGGGTGGGGGTAGAGGGGAAGGAAAGTTATGTTAAAAAAAAGTCTTGGCAACCGCCAGAGAGTCCACACATGATACATTAAGACAACACTGAATCATAGCTAAGGTGGCACACAGACCTAGGCCTAGATGGCATAGACCAACTCGAACCCATAGATTAACACTTATACAATTCCTACATGCCAATGTCGGATAATAGCTTAACTTTCATGAGATGGAACGTAAGGGGTCTAGGCAACTACAAATAGATGCGACAAATACAACTTTATGCTGAGTGCCAAGGTGTCCAAGTCCTATGCTTACAAGAAACCCACGCTCGCTCTGAACAATGCGAGAGGTTCGCTAAGCAATGGGGTCCCCAGAGATACTACACTAATTACTCCACTCAGAGTCGAGGCACCCTCACCTTAATACCCAAGGGCCTTAAATTCTATTGCTCCCACTCGCAAATAGACCCCCTTGGGAGATATATACTTATTATCGGCAAACTGCAAAATCAAGAGGTAGCCGCCCCAACATTGATGATCCCGAATTCTACCTACACCTGGCCTCAATCCTAGAGAGTCACCATCAGGTCCCGATCATATGGGGCGGCGACTTTAACACGATCCTAGACGTTGACCTAGATAGGTCAGGCTCCAGACCTCGCCAGCTCTCAAGGGCAGCCTACACGATCCTCACCACTCTCCCCAGACTAGCAGTTGTAGACGCTTGGCGCTTAATGTACCCTGATTCTCGCACGTATTCCTATTACTCCTCAGTCCATGACTCTCACTCTAGGATAGACAATTGGCTCTTATCAGACATACTAATCAGGTGCCTCTCCCATCTGGCTATCATCCCCAGAACACTGTCGGATCACTCTCCGGTGGTTATCTCACTGAATTGGGGGCATGACTTTGAGAAAACGAGACAATGGAAAATGAGACCTCACGCCCTCCTAGACCAGGCCTTCTCTTCCAAACTTGAATCTTCCATTGAGGAGTTTTTTGAGGTCAACGCAGGTTCAGTATCTTCACAAGCCGTCCTCTGGGAATCACTCAAAGCTTATACCAGGGGTATCGCCATATCCAAAGGGAGCAGCATCCTGAAAAACATCAGGGAGGATAACGCAGACAGCGAATCGTCCCTAGCCAATCTGGAGTCCCAATATGCCCAGGACCACTCCCCCGATACACTGGCATTGCTGGGTTCTGAGCTTGACAGATTCCGTGACCTTGCAGAGCGGGAGGTTAAATTCTTAGACAGCCCTCAGGCGGTAAGACGATATGGGGAGGGTGAGAGGCCAGGCGCGTACTGGCCAGGTTAATCCGCCACGAGTTCGGAGCCCCCAACATCCCGGCAATTGAAAGGTCCGACGGAACACTTGCTACCTCTCCTCAGGACATCAACACAGAGTTCCTGAGATTCTATACCTCCCTATACTCGAAGGCCGACGGCCCCCATATCTCGGAAATCGACTCCTACCTGGAGGAACTTCCTCTCACAGTTCTATCTACTGACGCCTCCGCCTCCCTGGAAAGGCCCTTCACACCGAAGAGCTAACAGAAGCCATTGACTCACTTATGGCAGGGAAAGCACCTGGCCCGGACGGCCTCCCCATGGACTTCTATAAGCGTTATAAATCTATTCTGGTCCCGCAATTACTGGCTCTCTGGGAGGAGGCATGCGAGATAGGTATACACCCCCCTCTCTCCGTGAGGCCATGATAACAGTCCTTCTCAAACCTGGTAAACCCACACCCAATGCGGCTCATACCGCCCCCTCTCGTTAATAAACTGTGACGTTGAAATATACGCTAAACTCCTTGCTAATCGTCTGGCTCCACTCATGCCCCACATCATTCACCCCGACCAGGCAGGTTTTGTCCCAGGTAGGTCCTCATCCCTAAACCTTAGAAGTCTTTTGAATGTGATTAGCAGGATTAATCCAAATACGCAGGCAGTGGCAGCCACTCTGGACATGCAGAAGGCATTCGACTCAGTGTCTTGGGAGTATCTGTGGCGAGTTCTGGTAAAATGCAAATTTTGCCCCAACTTTCTGACCTGGGTCAGACTCCTCTACACCAAACCAGTCGCCAAGGTCCGCACCGAGGACAGATGTTCCATCCTCTTCCAGATAGCCAGAGGGATGCGACAGGGATGCCCCTTTTCCCCGCTGAAATTTGCGATAGCTGTGGAACCATTTGCAGACATGATGCGCGCCGGCACACTCCCACAGAGGCCTGCACATGGTGGGACAGACCGATATTGACTCCTTATATGCCGACGATGCCCTTCTTTACATTCGCTCCCCAGAGACCAACCTTGCTCCAATCCTTAACGACGTGGCCCGATTTGGACACATATCTGGACTGAAAGTTAACTGCTCTAAGTCGGCCCTATTCCCGCTCACTGACAACACAAAACCACCCTCTGACCTAAGGGGTTTCACTTGGTCTCAATCCAACTTTATGCACCTGGGGGTGTTGGTGTCCCGACACACTGAGAAGTTATGCGCCGACAACTATCAGAATTACCTAACTAACCTGACCACCAAAACCACTAGTCGGGCTAGACTCCCTATCTCCCTAGCTGGTAGAATCGTAATACTTAAAATGGTAGTGCTGCCTCAACTCCTATACCGATCACCAACCTCCCGCTATGACTAGGCGAGGAATTCTTCAAGACGCTACGCGGCATAACTAACACCTTTCTCTGGCACTCCGGTGCAGTCCGCCTCAAGCTAACTACACTCACAGCCCCCAAGGAATTGGGCGGGTTCGGCGCCCCCGACTTTCTCAGGTACTGGGCGGTAGCCCAAACCCAATTCGCGTCTATTGGTTCAACACCATTGACCCCCCTCTCATGTCCGACTTGAAAAACTGAAGGTCAGCGAACGTACGATTGGTTCCCTCATTCTTAAGCCCGCACCACCCGATCTTGACTCAGCAGACCCTGTTATTAGCACATCCCTGGCACTCACTAACGTATGGGCAATGGTCGCTACGCCTCACCCATTTCACAGTGACCTCCCGCTCTGGAATTTCTTCCCTGATGTTCCATACATCTCCCAATCCATGGTGTCTCGCTGGGCCGTGGCAGGCTTCTTGACTCTTCGTGATGTCTATGTACAGGGCAACTTCCTGGAGTGGTCAGACATCCCCCTCTCCCTCAAGCGTAAACCATCAGCATGGGTACAATACTCTTCACTCCATAGGAATCTTAAAGCCAGATACCCCGGATTTCCCATAGTATCACCAGACGATCCCATAATTGCTGAACTCTGTTCCGCCGATGCTTTCAGAGGGAAGGTATCAAGACTTTATCACTTGCTACAGACCAGAGCCGCCCCCTCTTTTACCAAACTAAGGCTTAAATGGGAAGAGGATCTCAGAGTTGAGGTTACAGACGAACGCTAGTCCCGTATGTGTGCGCGCACCCAGGAAGTGTCCTACAATTCTAGGATCAAATTACTGCAGTTTAAGGGGCTGCACAGATATCACCACACACCTACTAAATTGCATCGTATGTTTCATGATCTCTCACATGCTTGCCCCAGATGTGGCGCCGATCAAGCCACTTACATTCATATGATTTGGCACTGTCCACACCTGACACAATTCTGGCGCGACATATGCTCCACAATATCAGACCTACTAGATTATACCATAGACCCTTCTCCTATGCGCTGCCTCTTCCACGATTTCCCCAGATTGAAGCGTGACTCTAGGAAAATGGCAGGGCTCTGCATGGTGCTGGCAGTTCGCTGCATACTATTAGGTTGGCTTCGGCCTAACGCTCCCACTTATGGGCAGTGGCTAAGGGCAGTCATTTGGGCACACGACACCGAGGAGGCCTGGGGGGCACTTCAACATCTCCACTCGAGACCAAGGGACATTTGGCGGCGGTTTCGCGAATACATGTCTGCCTTGACCTCCAACTCAGATTCTGGGTTTTCCCCTCTCTCCCAATCCCCTCGGGGATCCCCCCCTGTGATTTGTCCCTTGTTGGCCCTGGGCGCACTACTTCCCTTATCATCTGCCCCTCTCGAGTTGCATGAGATCTCGCACTGTACTGTAATTCTCCTTGTATAATTTGCAAATTGTTATCATGCTATGCTTATTTCCGATCTGGTGTTCTCTCATATGCGTTGTCAAGACGAATAAATAACGTTTTTTTTTTAAAAAGGGGCTTTATCAACCCCATTGCGGCGGCCTACAACCAATTACCACCACCGGCAGCAGCAGCACCAGGAGTAAGGTACAGGACGCATAACCTTTCTTCCTGCCGCATAGCCTCCTGCCAACAGTGCTCCGGCCTTCTCAGCCATGTCCACCTCAGGCATTGTTGACAGTCTCCACTAGGCATGCTCATTAATGGAAATACAAAGAAATGGATGTTGCCTCTTTTTGCCAGGGCACAGATATTTTGTTCCTATTCTTTGGAGGCCTTCACCATGTGTCTCCTTATACCCAGGCTCATCCCTACACTCTCCAGGAACCGCCCAAACACTTGCGCCCCCATTGTTACCCAACCTAGCTAACCTCCTCAATATACTGCCTTGTCACCCTAAAGCCCACACTCTCTAAGCTCACACACCGTCATGCTGATCAACGCCCAATCAGCCATCGCACACGCACCCGAAATGTCAGACCTCATCACCTACCACAAACTAGCCACAATCTTCATCACCAAAACCTGGCTACCTCGAACCTCCTCCTATACCGTCAATGACCTCGTACCACCCGGGTATAGCATTCAACACGCAGTCCAATCAGGGGAAAAAGATGGGTGGCTATCATATACAAAAGTGACTGGACAGGTTTCGTTCAAAGCCAACCACCCCTTAACACAATAGGAAACCATTATGTACAAATTCCCCATCTCGCATTAAAACTCAACCACCTTCAACCACATCTACACACCACTTCACAGGTGTAGTACCTTCCAAGATGAGATCAATGACTTAATCTTGACCGCCTCAACCTTGCACGAATATAACGCCTTTCGTGAGGCCCCAATCGCCCCTGGGCCCACCCAACCAAGAGTGAAGCCCTCTTATCCATAGCTGAATCGGTAGACCTACCTCAACATGTGCTCTCCCCCACTCACATTAACAGGAATACATTAGACCTAGTCCTCACCCCCACTCCCTCCTAAACTGTGCTGATCCCATCGGCCTACACTGTCCGCATCACACAGCCACACCCTCGTCCCCAACTCACATAGCAGCCCATAAGCACCAGGATAAAAGCCCAATGCTTGCATAATGATCACTCAAAACCCTTCCTGTACGGTTGTATCCGAATTGTTCGTTTTACAACTGTTCGAATGACAATTGACCTTTTCACAATTGACCGAATTGTGAAGGTCAATTATACCATATATGTGGGGGGAAACCCCCCACAACTCCCCACCCAACGCCAAAACCCCTATATATATATATTACCAAACCGATATATATATATATATATATTCGGTCAATTGTGAAAAGGTCAACTGTGACCCTTTAAATTCGGTCAATTGTTCATTCAAACAATTGTAAACGAACAATTTGGGTAATACCTCCTGTACACACCATGGGAGAAAGATTGTCCAACTTCCCTTCCTTGGAGAAGGTTACCTCTCTTTTGGACTACTTTCGCCAAACCCGAAAGTACTTATCCGACACCTACGGACCAATCAAACTAAGCTGGGCCAGGACAAAACCCTCTGACTCTTGGTACACCGAGGAACTCCACAGTAATAAACAATTAGCTCATCAAAAAAATAGAGGGACAATACAAACAAACCAGAAGACCTCCTAGCTATCAAGGTCCTATGGTTCAAGCACTGAACCCTCATAACTGGAGCCAAAGATACCCATTAGACCAACACTGCTGCAACAGCCCCTAACAGGAGCAAAACCCTCTTGGCAGCTGGCAAGCAAGGCCCTAACCCCAAAGCAGTCACAGTGGTACCAGAGTCACTCCTGGACATTACCTAGACTCTGAGACTATCCACCAGCCACAAGATGACTATCTGTGTCTCAAGAAAGTGCTACTGTGCTAATTGTTTTGTAGTCACACAATGCTGTGTTACTGTCTGCCCCTCAACACTCTCGCCTGTTGATGTTACCAACTGCTTCTGAGCTAGGTCTGCACAATATAAATAAAATAATATAAATTCAAATAACACACCAAATAATCACCTTTCCGATTCCTGTGAAAAGGCCCAACCTGACCACTGTGCAATGCTGCAGCTTAACACCAGTCAAAGCCATATGCAATGGCATCCACAAACATATAGATATTTTTGCGCAGCCTCACCTGCACCCTTTGTTTACAGCCTGATCCAGACACATATATGCACAACTCCCGCCTAGACCCCACCCTGTACAACCCCAGTCCATAGAGCAGTTTTCCAGCCCGATCCAAACTATCTCTATAACACCGTCCACGCATCCATCAAAAAACACTATTCAACAGACTCTTAAAATGTACATGAAGGTGTCACTACAAAGCAGGCCCACTCATGCCACCTCAACAAAAGTCCTGCGCCCTCTAGACGGTCCTATCCATGCCCTTTTACAAACCTGAATCCATATCCACTTGTCAATGGCACATCCAGCTCCCTGATTACAAACAGCCCAAGCCATTTTCTTGGCAAGGTCCCATGTTGTCACATAATTACTGTATTAATTCTTCAGATACTACTGGCTTATCCTGAGGAATAAAATGACACCAAGCATTAGCTGTGAGTTGCAAAGTAAAGGTTCATTGGGTTATCAAACATAGATACTCAACCTGGGTAATTGCTACTAAGCAGGGTAGCAAGAATACAGTTAATATGCAAGAGGTGACACCACGGGTATGTAAATACAAACAACGACTCCCTGGCCTTAATTCACACCATTAAAGTAATGTAAAAAATGAGAAACTCCAAGGGTATTGATTACCACCCAATAGGTTAACAACACCTTCCCAATAATTACAACAAACATTACAGGGGTTATTATAGGTACCCTTAACACTTGAGCCCGGTTGATTGACAACATCTTTACATAATGAACAGCAGGTATATTTTTGTCAATACCTTTAACACCTGAAATTTGCACCAAACATAAGCAGAAATACATATGTTGACACCAAAAAGTACATGTAATTTGGTTAACACCAGATTTGCATCAAACATAAGAAAAAATGTATGTGTTGACACCAAAAGGTGCATATAAATTGGTTAACACCAACATGTGATTCGACATTAGTGTGGGGGTGATGGTGGTGTGTAGAGGGACATCCCCCTTGTAAAAATGTTCTCGTCACTGTTCACACTGTTCACATGCTCTCAGTACCCAAAATCAAATGAGCCAGAACAGGCAGAGCTAGCTTCCCATTCATAGCAGCCCTGCAATGGAATGCCCTTCCACCGCCCCTAAGAGTAGAAACCTCCCAGTTAGCCTTCCGCAAAGCCATCAGGACACTGCTATTCGCCTAATCCTGGACTATATGTTTACAACGTTTTTTCCTATGGCTGACCGGACTATATGTAAGCAATGTTTTTACAATGTCTGACGCATGCCTCATGTAACTAAACTCATTACCTGTAACAGCGCCTCGATGCCTCTGGGCTGATTGCGCGCTTTATACATAAAAAAAAAACTTTTAGAATATCAAAAGTCACACTTTGGAATTAACTGTCCAGCCCTGCTGTGTCTTGGTCAGGTTGGTGCATTAAATTTGGGAAATCCAGCTGGGATTGATTTGTTTCAAGGGTTGAGACGTACCAATTATTGGTAACCTTCATGTAGATGTAAATCCTTTATATTCCTCTCGAATGCATGTATGTACAGGGTTTGAAATTGAGGGGAGCAGGGAGCTATTTAGCACCTGCTGTAGCTTAGAAGAGCGTGGTTAGCGGGACACCAACAGCTACCAGGAACTACTTTTGGCTCCCCATGCCATGCTGATGCTGGACAAACACACCTATGTGAATTTAACTCTGTGCATTTGGACAAATCTATAGGCATTCGGGCATATCTATATAACATTTAAAGCATAAATGGTCTCAAATAAGGGACAGAATTATGTGTTTCCATCTCATGTGGAAGTCCGATTTGCAGAACGCTATGTACTAGCTGCTCGTGCCTCACTGCTTAATGCTGGACCCAGGAGCTGCTTTTAGCCCCTGCTTATTCAATCCTAATTTCGACCTCTATATATCGTGCGAGCGGAGACAGTGAAATATCTGTGTTGTTTTCAAAAGCAGGGAGCATGAGGAATTGTTCCAAGTACCTCCCTTGCAGTATGCCAAACTGGCCTATATCGTTATTGCGAGGTCCTGAGCTGCTACATCCTCCATTGTTAATTTGTATGAGCCCAAACCTCACTCTACAAAGCCACATGCCCCTTTGTTGGAGGTAGTTAGCATTCTCCTCCGCAAGGACCATCCTGACACTCCTTTAGAAACACCATGTGCCCCATTTACAAAGCCCCACACAGATGCTACACTTTCACATTTCAATTTACAAACCTGTCCTGTGGAGACTGCTCTTCACAGAACCCACTACGTAGCATGGTTTACTGTAATTCACCTCTCTGCAAACAATCATAAGAAATTCGCCCCTCTGTACAGGGACAATCCATCACTCAGCACAGGAATTGAAAGAAAAATATGCCGGAAAATGTCTCTCTCTCTGCACAGGACAAACTACATCCATCCCACACTTCTGCTGCAAAGGATACATCTCTTAAACCCCTTCTAGGCAGGGAAATCTCATCCCACTCCCTGCATACCTCTGGGTAGGGAAATCTCATCCCACTCTCTGCAAAGAGTGAATACCCAACACTGTCTTTTGTGAAGTACACTTGTCCCCATGTCAAATACCCAAATACCCCTGCTGTGCAAGACAACAAATCCCATACTTCCCCGGCTCTCTGCACAGGACAAATACCTAAGTTTGCACTCTCCGCACAGGACAAATACCTATGTTAGCCACTGCAAATGGCCGAATACACCCTCTGCACAGGACATACTGCACCTTTATACTGGAGCACAAGTAGTCTGTCATTCTTCACTACCCAAATGTGTCCTTCGCAGCAAGATGAATGCTCAAGTATGCCCGTGTTCATCAGCTCTTCAGCGCAAAACTGTCTCAAGGTCCTGCCTTCCCGCTTGTGCATTGATGACAAGGTGCTAAACTGCTCATGTATGGCCCACTGCACAAAACACATTCTCCCCTCTGCTGCTCGTAAGAGATCCACAAATGAACGCCCTTGCATGGGAGGACAAATCCCCTCTCTGCTACGGTGACAAGATGCTCTTATTTTGCTGGGACTGTCCCAGAACTGGGACCTCTCTTCCCCTGCCCCGAGAATTTTTTTAAACTAAACACCCTGCAGACATGCCAACATTCGTCAGGCCCTGTGAGGGAGATTTCACGATAGCAATTGGGAGAAAGTATTTTTCCCATAGGATTGCATTGGAGTTATAATTATTTTAGGCGGGAGACAGTAAAAAATAGCCATTCAAAAATCGGGAGTCTCCCGCCTAAATCGGGAGTGTTGGCATGTATGACCCTGTCCCGGTTTTGGGTAAAGGGAAGATGACCACTGATAGTTCCATCACGAAATGACTGAATATTGATAGTGGGCAACATTAATAAATCAAACAAGCATCGGAATACTTCTCCTATTTTCCTGTATCACATTAACCACATTACTGACATCGCAGGGTGGGCTCAAACCCCCAATCTTTCAGTTACCCATCACACACATTACCTGATTGTACCATAAAAGCTGGTTACAAAACGAACACATAGGAAGGCCTGTAATATTAATTGAAGAAATCTGAAGTATCTTGTGTTGGGAGGCAGGCAGGAACCACTCAGATATGACACCAGATCAGGTAAGTATAAAAAGAAGTTTTATTTTATTGTTGCAGATCAAAGATGAGAAGATAATACGGAAGGTTCAGGAAGGCGCATCCTCTCAATTGGCACTACCATGCTGCAGTTCCCAAACTGCCATTCATGTAACTCTAAGGTCCCTGAGAGTTTCACATTCCACTTAGCTCCACACATTCCATGAGGCATTGCACATACACTAACCAGATGAGACCAAGTCACTACACAATCACAGCAACAGCTCCTTTATTAATGGCATACTTACACAGTGCTTTAAGTGGGCCGGGGACAGACGGGGCAGGCAGTCTCTTAAAAGTGGGGTTGAGTGGGGCCCTGCCAGTGCCAACCGGTCCCACCACAAAGTTGGCAGGACACATTATCCCACTGCGGCCGCAACAGGAGATGCGCCCGCCATTAAGTCAGGCAAGCAGACTGTAACTGGCACGTCTGTCACTGTAAATTCGTCTGGTGACCACTCGCGCACGGGGTCACCAGAGGAAAGTTACTGTCCCTTTGTTTCCCCACCCCCTCTCCAGGTCACAGTGGTGTCTTTGGCCCTCTGCGAACCTGGGGACATTTTTTTAAACAATGGTTTGAAAAGCATGCAAACTGTAAGGTATGCACACAAATATATTAATGTTATATATTTGTGTGTGTACCTTACTATGGTTTGTGTACTTTTCAAGCCATCTTTCATAAACAGAGAAATATATTACATATTTCTCTGTTTATGAAAGATGGCTTGCATAGTACACAAACCATAGTAAGGTATGCATACACATATATAAATGCGTACATGCATTTATATATTTGCTTGTGTACCTTACCATGGTTTGAGTACTTTTTTTAGGCCATGCCAATCCCACAAGCCACGCCCCCAAATGAGGGCATCCCTTCGATTTCTTACCCCACTTAAAGCCCTGTACTTACATTATAAATCTTCACATTTTATGTGGAGGATAGCAGTCCAGTCCTAATACTGCGCAGTGAGGTGTTCTATCAGCTTTCGTACTCTTGATAGTCCTTTTATGTTTCTGAGCATTCCAGTTTTTTGTCTTGAAAATCTGGATACCCTACCATGTGCACAAGAATACAATCCAAAAGATAACTATCCACGTACCTAAATGTGTCCTGCACATAACACCCCCGCCCCCCACCCCTCTCTGTTGCACATAACAAAACACCCCTCTGCAGCCAGCAGGACAAACAAAGCCTCCCCACGAGAAAACAAAAAAATAACTAAGCATGCTCCACTAAAATAACAACCAAGTATGAGATAGCTTTAAGACAGAATTGCTGTCTTTCCCTCTCGGGCACGAGGCTGCCCACACCATCCAGCTCGCGCCACACCTGGCAAAAACAAAACGGACGTCGGTGAGGTGTGCAACCTTAGGCACGTGACTTCTCAGACACGCACGAACGTGCAACCCACGTGATAATGAGGAGCGGTGCGTTGCTAAGGTCCCTTTCTCAGATTGGGACACACCCACTACTGGGATACAATATCAGGGTGACCTGCCTTCAAAATAGAGAACACCCCGCCCCCAAAGAATTACAGGTTAGCACTTGGCCCGGAAACCTGCCTTCAGATCACAGAATTGTTTATAATGCGGGTTGTTTTCCTTTCAGCTCGGTCTTCTTAGTGGGTGCAATCCTCAAAAACGGGGTTACATGCCATTTCCACTCTATTTTTTTTTTAAACAAATCAATTAAACTACTTTGCAGTGCACGAGGCTCCTCCCCATAAGTGGGTTTTAAAACAACAAATGGAAAATGGGTAGTTTATTGAATAAGTTGGCATGTTATGCCCTAACGCGTTTAAACGTCGGTGGTTTCCTGATATTTAATGTCATTCTGTGAATCTACCACACCAGGCTTTTAGTGCTGGATTTTAATTTTACAAGCCTTATACAAGGATTGAATAAAGATTTGATGAGTGCTTTAACTATCTTTCAGATGTGTCCTAATGTTTCTTTATGCATATTCGCAAACAGAATAAAAATCATATAGGTAGATTTGTCTGGCGAATAATTGTCCTGGCAGCCGCGTTTCTTGGGGCGGGCAACGACCCGGGGCACAGTTGGGGGGTCGGGCGGAGGGGCGCAGCAGGCGGCCCACTCTGCGGCTTTGGGGGTCAAACAGTGGCCCATTTTATGCTATCACTGTATGACTGTGTCTAAGAAAATCCATCTGTAACGGCGCCACGATGCCCCAGGTCCGTTTGTGCGCTTTATAAATTCAAATAAATAAAAAATAAAAATATGCTATTTTACAGTGGTTATAAGGCACTAAGATTTAGTTGAAGCCATTGTTAAACGCAGAAAGTATTCGCAACATCAACCAGAAAATGCCATACATTAAGCAAAGGTCGTATCTGAATATTGTGCATTTCATTGCTAAGTATGGCCACCACACATAGCTCCACAGAATACATGGCTCCACGGAGTAAGGGTCACAAAAGCCTAGGATTTTTTTCTATCCCTATTTGGCTGCAGACTGGGCTCCCCTGTCGAATTAATATGTCGTATTTACGCACCTCAATTCATGCAGGACTCGCCGTCCGCGTTCCAATCAGGAAGGTTGCTGCTATCGGGTTGCTCCATGTGTCCGAAGCGACTAGGAGGTAAATTCCACCTCGCATGGCCAAGGTATTGTTAGTCTCGGTATAAATAATTATAGTCAGCGCCAATGCAAAGATTGGCACGGTGGAGATGCGGTCTCAGTCTCATATGCCTTCACATGCTTGCATTCCCCCGAGGCAGCACTTGTAACTGTGTTATGGTTTTTCACGCACTGTTATGAGGGATAGTGACCCACCTTGGGTATTCATTTCCTCATTCATACTATTACTTAAGTGTGGTTCTAATATTAAAAACACCATGAAGGCTAGCAAGCCCCTTTAGCTATTCACTCCATTTCTTTACCCATAGTGCCCTTTAAGAGCATTTTTCAACAAGCATGGACAGTTTCGAAACAGTTGCACTTTACCTACTTGGTCTTCAAATTGCAAGTGGATAGGCATTTTTTTTTTAAATGACTCCCCTCCATTCTTCATAGATGCCACTCAGCTGTGGATGGTTAGATGTGGATTTTTAACAAAACATATGGTGCAATGGCTGCTTGGCCTCCTTGGTGTTAGTCTCCCATCACGACCGGGCTCGGGCTCTCTTGGTTTAACTCGCCTGTGGGCACTGGGATATTTTTGGGCACTGCATTATTTTCAATGGGTGTATCCTGGCATCGAGAGATTGTAAACCGAACACTCTTTTGTTCACGTGCATGAATGGTTATTGTTGGATTTGTAGTTTTGTAGGTTTTATTTTAGTTTGAAGCTAGTAATGTCCATTTGTGTATACTTCCTTGTAGTGTACAATTTGGACCCCCTGATGAAGACATGGTCAAAATAAACAAACAGGTCGAAACCTGTAGGTAAACGGAAACTAGTTGGAAATGTGATCGTATAAATCATTACCATCATTGAGATCCACTCTAAATTATGACTACTTATATAACATCTGTTGAATATTATTGATTTATTCATGTTGTCATTGAATATCATCCAAAATGTATGTGAAAGCACTATTGTATGCATATGTTTGTATGAGTACGGGTGTTGAATAATTGAATGGATTGTGTTGTGTAGAAATTATTAATACTCTCTACACTGTTTTAGATGTGATTTTACCTTCCAATGTATTGTTGGTTCTAGTGATGATTCACTCATGATTAACTGTCATTTATAATTGTTGTATTAGTTTAAATAAATATTCTTGATACAGATTTATTAATTTCAGGCCTTTGGACATTTTTTTCAGTGTATATTGTTGTGATAATTCCCTTGTCCAACGTGTGGGGTTTACCTGCTTTTCAGTGTTCTCCTCTGAATGAATATGCTTTTACACATTACTTACCATTATATTTCTGTTACCTGGTAGATATTTGATGTTGGAGGTTCCCTCAAAACAAGTGCTAGCTGCACATGATTGAAGGGACGCCGTTTGCAAGAATCTAATCTTTAGACTTGCCATGCACCTTATGACTTGGAATGCTCTTTTTATACCTAGAAGTACGAAATCATTTGTCTATACTTAATTATTAGAAGTAAAAGCATGATGCTTGGACCTCATAAGGTATGAGTTTCCATGTTTGTAAACTCAGGGGTTGTTCATTGCTATTTTTGCACAAGGTCCATAATGATTATTTTCAAATGGCAAGACAGTGATATGATATGGCATTTATAGGCGCGACGAGGCAAAGGGGGGGACAGAGGGAAATACAGAGACAACGATCTTATTAGGCCAGGTGACATTGAGATTGTGCAAGTGCAGGGGAATGGGGTAAGGGGAAGTGCAGTATTTAGGATTTACATTAAAAAATATAAATGGAATGAATAAAAACAATAAGTAAAACATGCGGCCAGTGCAAGGGTAAGTGCAGACATTAAGTGTCAAGTGCTGGTAGGGGACTGTAGGGATACAGAAACAGTCCCCAAGTGCAGTGGTTGCCAGGGAGGCAGTGCATGTGTGCAACTGGCGGGGGAGGGTACTTGGACCCGAGATCAGTAGACTTTCATATTACGTGTAAATGACTGATTTGAAATCTGTATCCTTGACTGTATGAATACATAGTTTTAATATTCCGATGTATTTTAAGATGGGGAATGTTATCTCTTATCGAAAAGGATGAATTTAATTGTTTATATTTGATTGATTGTTAATAAGTGTATGAACTTTAGATTTTTTATTAATCTTTTTTATGTTCATGCTTCATGGTTATTGTCATTTGTGTACATGTGCCATAATGACTTATGTCGAATAAAGGCAATTGAACTTGAACTGCAAATCTATGGGCAGTACTTGGGTTAACTATAAATAGAAAGCTGTGTCCTGTTAGACATGGTGGCATTTGAGCAAATGCAGTTAATATCACCACATTCCAATCTGATGTCACTTTTATTATCCTCTTGGTGGCCAATGTGACATTCAGCTGCAGAGCCATTTGTATATTGTGTCTGTCAAGATTTCTAAAAGCAAGATATGTTTGCAGTTTTCTGTTTAAGAGACTCTATGTCCAAAACGGTTTCCAAAGCCTACAATATTTAATACACAGCTCACAAACGTAGTTTACTAAGTATGAGAAGTAATCCCTCTCGTTTACACTGGGTTTGGCCAAGCGGATCATTGCAACCGAGTGGGGATCATCGGACTGCCCCAAGATCAGCTGCTGTGCTACTGAAGTTGACAAGGTGTACAAGGCTAGAGGTTGCCTCCATAAATTCCAGAAGGTATGGGGTTGGTGGGAAGAGACGGAGGGATAAAGGGGTGGGGCTGACTCTGCTCTGATTGTGTTGATTTATTCAGCCTTCCTCTGCTGTCACATGGACTCTTGAACAATGTGAGACGCTTTGCCCTATTGCACCCCTTTCTTGAGGAGGGAATGCTGGGACAACCCTGCAGGTTGGAAAGATGCAGAGTGGCATCATTCTCCTTTGTCGCCTCTGTACCTAACGCATTGATGAATCATGACCCGCTGGGCTTCCCACCAACCCCCTGCCGGGGTGCCCTCGATTTTGTTGTCCCATGTGATGTGTAACCAAGCAATGGCATATTTTTGTTTGTTATATCATTTTTATAAACACAATAAAAATTGTTACATAAAAAGAAAGAGTTAGTTACAATTTTGGTTCTGCAATAACACATCTTGGTTCTTTCCTCATATAAACCTTGATAGAATACGTCCAAAGAGCTAACAGAGAAGGGTTCTTTGGGGAGATCCTCACAGGAACAGGAATCCTGCTCCCTGCAAGGGGAGTTTCTCCCAGTGAGGTTCTGCTTGCCTCTACCCTTACAGAGGTTGTTGCGGAGCAGCCTTGCCTCCCTAGACTCACAGGGGGACTCCCCCTTGGGGAGAAGGGATGCATTTCCTTGATTTTTGTCACCCCACCTCCCCAATGAAATCCTCTTTGGGATCCCTTTGTCGGAACCACGTTAGACCGGTTTTCACTGGACCTTGTTCTGATAAAAGCTGCCCAAATGTTCTATCATAAGAGGGAAAAGGACCTCCAAGCAGGGGGCATATCCTCTCCCTAACCACTTCTGGGCAACATTTGAAAAATAAGACCCTAGACAATTATGCACTGTTTAAATGACTGAAATTAGTTTCTAGACTCACAGGGGAGTCAAACCTATGATATGATAGGTTATTTAAAACGCACTTAATACCCAGAGGTTTCTATGCACGGACGCGGGGATCGAACCTGTGGTGCTTCGTGTCGTCTTGCTTCCAAAGTGAGCATGTGGCACCTGAGCTATTCTCCCGATTATATCACCCCTTGGTCCAAAATCATTCGACAATTAAGATGACTTTACCAGAAAATTGATAAAGTATAAAAAACAATATAGTCATTGAAACAATATAAACAGTTAGTTGCTGTAAAGTGACTAGTGGTACCAAAAAAGTGAAATGTGCAGAAATCATTTAGCTAATACATACATTAATCTCAACAAGATGTTAAAATTAGGAGCTATTGCTCACACATGTCTGCTATCCGACATACAGACTCAATGGACAACGCGGCCAGTGAATCACTGGAGTGCGCTATTATTTTGCTAAAAGTACCCCCGAGTGTTAGTCCTGCCAATTAAAAAAAGAACTATACGAAAAGGGACAGCGTATACCATTTTCTACAGCTACAAATGGATCTTTTCTTTCGGTCGTTAAAAGATGGCGGCCATGGTAAGTAACCTTCGTGATGCAGGACACAGGTAGCTTGCATTTCGCGTCGATCTCTTCATGGCAGTAGCAGTGGATGCAGTGTGATATTAAGTAATAGACTCGCTGCCTTCAATTCCTTATGAGTACGGCCGCTATTCCATTTTCCCATTTTTTTTGGGAAATCGGAGATTCTGATTCCGAGTACGACCCCCTGTGAAGTATCCTATGTTCTAGATGAACAGGCGCCATGATACTCGGGTCTGCGCTCGAGTCTCAGCAGTAAGTAAGGGGAAGCTGGTAGGCCAGCAGCTGCTATGACATGGCCGCCAGCCTGGCAGGGCTTCCAGGGAGAGCTGCGCCGCGCACACGTGACCTGCGCTGGGCTGGCATCATCATGCGGCATGCACTGCAGAGCAAGTGGAGCCCCAGTGACACGGGTTCACAGCCCACCGGCGTCCACTCCCCGCTATTACACCTGCACGCCGCTGCTGCCAGCCACACTGGTGAGATGCACTCATAGTTTCACAAGAAGGGCCCCGCAAAGCTCGTAAGGAATGTTTTTCTATATATCGCTGCTCTCATTTGTTCCCAGTGTTGGTACTTGGCCCCACTGTTGCGCAACAGGGGCATGGTGTACTTTAAGACGCCTGCCGCCCTGCTCCACTTCTCCCTTCAGAACATACATCGACCTGAACTGACTATTCATGTTAGACGCAAGTCGATGTTACTGTCATTCTATGGACAGAATCAACCGTACCCATAGAGTTTTACTATGAACTCTAATGTTCTAATCCGGTATGATGATGTTGCATTCCCTCTCTTTCTATGGTTTCTACAGAAATATCTGAAAGGGCACTTTCCATTGCTTAGCACTTCTAACCTCACTCTGTAAAGACTTTTAGGAGTTTGAGTATTCGGACTACATTTCAAGTAAGCAAAATTTGATGAACCCATACTTTTGTATTTTTTTTAGAAAACGTGGTCACCTAAAGTATGCAGTTTAGTGTTATTACACCAGTGACATTAGTGTTATTACACCAGTGACACTAAGATTCATTGTTACAGGTATCTGTCTATCAGGCGCTTGACCTACCACTATATACACAATCTAGATGTTAGTGGTAAGCATAACTTTATTATTGTTGAGTTACAACAATTTAATTAAATAAAACAGCGTTGCTTACGGCTGTTTCTGCACACGTTAGATGTTGAGACTCCTCCTTCTTTGAGTATTACTAAGAACATTCACAGACCCAGAGAGTTTTTTTAATGGAAAGCTATCCTACTGTAAAACATTCTTTATCCCCTGAAGAAGTTTTACCATGGTTACGACAACATAAGGAAGAACGAAACGTGCTTTTTTACGTCCTCCTTCTTTTTTTTTTTTTCTTTTTCTTCAGAACACACGTATTACTAACACATTAAAGGTTCTTAAGAGATATATGTTAGTAGCTGCTGGTATTGCACAAACCTCCAACAGAAAGACCCAACACAAAAATCAAGATGTGTTTCAGTTAACAGCGACTAACAATTTGTATTCTTACAAATGTGTGTGTGTGTGTATGTATGTATTCACTGAAAAAACTTTGTTAAAGGGACGTTATGGTTAAGTTGCACTAATAAAAACCTAAAAAAATAAAAAGTTTTCACCGTGCTGTTCATGGACCCCAAAAAAGTCTGCGAATCCAAGATGGCGGGCGTTTCAGGAAATCAGACGCAGTTCACGTTTTCTCACCATCCAATCAGCGGGTGCGTCCCAGTGTCCGCGGAGCACGCAAAAGTCTGCACATTTTTCTGGCCAATCAGAGGCCAGTCCGCGGACAGTGCGGCCAATCAGAGGCCCGAACAGGGAAGTGAGTCAGCGGAGCAGACATAGATATCACTCATTTTTATGCTATACATTTTGGTAATTTTTTTGTAATTAACTACTGGACGGATTTACACCAAATAAAAACCAAGCCGCCGCTCCTGCCGCAAATTTGGTGTAACTCCATCCAGCGGTTTGGGCTGTAGGCGTGAGCAGTTTTTTCCCATTATGTCTATGGGAAAAAAAGAAATTTTGGGATCCCCCCTTAAAACTTTGCTCCCCCTGGACCAAACCTCACCAAACTGTGCAAAGTTTGGTGAGGATTCGTCCAGGGGGAGCGAAGTTATAAGCCGCCCAAAAAGTGCTCTTCCTATGGAAATAGCAGCTTAACCATAACACACATATATATATATATACACACACACACACGTGTCTTTTTTTTTAAAAATCAATTTGTATGTTAATAAAACATTTTATTAGTCGATAACTCTTCTGGTAAAGTCATCTTAATTGTCGAATAATTTTGAACCAAGGGGTGATATAGGTTTGAATCGCCTGTGAGTTTAGAAATTAATTTCAGTCATCCAATCGGTTCATAACTGTCTAGGGTCTCTTTTTAAAAATAGTTTGTGTAATTCTAGGCCAACCCTTTTCAATTCTCAACCCTGGTGTCTCTTTAGTTTTGGTAAGATTTGAAGCCTGACTGTTGCTGGTCACTGGTACCCAGACCTCTACTTGCTAAAGTGTCAAGCCCTGCAAGTGTCCCTGTCAAACTTCCTGACTTGGAGTGATGGAAGATGGACTTACCTTTCCTCAGGGACCTGTTGTGATGTTTCACCATCTGTGTTGAGAGTGTGGGCTGATGAGCATGCCCTCAATGAGTTTCTCTAAATCGAGGGCACTGCTAAACTTGGCCTCAAGCTCTCTCTGTTG
The DNA here is from genome assembly GCF_040938575.1 of Ambystoma mexicanum. Lineage (NCBI taxonomy): Eukaryota > Metazoa > Chordata > Amphibia > Caudata > Ambystomatidae > Ambystoma > Ambystoma mexicanum. The sequence continues at coordinate 1,231,213,394 of NC_090928.1, forward strand.
TTATCAACTGTGCCATGTATGCAACCTTGATGGCAAGCCATGAAGGAGATCTGAAAGTGATCCTGATTTCTGCACGGGCTTGTGTAGGAATTGGTCAAGCATCTTGATGCCTGAGAGAGCACAGTTTTTCCCAACCCACCATCTATTAAAGTAAATTCTGAAGTACTCCTTAAAGGGACAATGCTCTGGGTTGGGTCTAATCCTTGCTGACTTAAAGGGGCCATGTCCCGTGTAGTATTTGGAACAGTAGTGCAGGTCTGGCCACTTATGGGAGAAAGGGTTGTAGAACATTTCCTGCACAATGTATTTGGGGACACCCTGACGCTGTCTGCTCTTAAAGGGCCTGTATCAGATATGGGGTGTTTTGCGACTGCCCCCCACGTGAATGGAGCTAAGAGGGTGACCAGGGCATCCTCCGCATGACACCCCCTGCGATCATTATCCACCGACTTTGGGGAGGTACCCAGGCCCCAGAGTTACCCCCCTGGCAATCACCATAACCAGGCAGGGGACACTTCTTTGCCTCAGACACTGCCCTGATAGGTTTAATCGCATTTGTTTTCCTTCCACGTGTCGTCTTCTACCTGCAGTGGATGCAGTCAACCCTTTCAGGAGGTGTTGGAATTTGTTATTTCCAGACCCCTCGTTTTTGGATGCAGTATGAGCAAGATATAGCATTGCTTCTGTGACATGTCCCCAGAACATTTGTGCTCGAACCACTCCTTGGACCAAGGATCCAATCAAGAAGGAGGTGGGGTTCTGCCCCTAATTGCAAAAGGAGCTGTGATTTCAGTGCCTCCGCAGGTTTTGGGTCAGGTTTTTTATTTTTAAATGATATTCCTAGTGCCGAAACATTCCCTGACATTCGATTTTTTAATTTTTAATTTTCTTTATCAATGGGGTCAACAAGCAAGTTTGCACTACATTTTTCTAGATGCAGACACTTCAAGCCATCGCACTGCTGCTGAGGAAGAGGAAATGCATGATTCCTTGGGCGATACTTACTTCAACATTATGACCTTTCCAGCCCTTCATTGTTTCCTTTGCTGCGCAACTCCCTGGGGTCAATTCCAGTTTCCGTTTGGCCTGGAATCGGCCCCACGTGTCTTCAGCAAGGTTCTGCTCTGCTCATAGTTATCCTATAAGGGAAAGGCATAACGGGTTGCCCTTATGTACAGAACTGGCTCATTTAAGATCTTTCCAGCAGACTCTGTTTGTAAGACACATCGTCACCTTTTGGAACAGTAGGCTTGTGAATTTAAATAAGTCTTCCCTACTCCTTTCCCAGGAACGGAAACACTTTGGTGTCTTTTCAAAACCTTGCTGGGCATGTGTTTCTCCCTCAGTTACCAAAGATCAAGCCCAAAACCAAATTAAGACTGCCCCTTTCACAAAGCTGATCACCCACCCTGATGATCTGCCTGAAAGTGTAGGTCGGTAGGTTTATCACCTGAGTCATTGGTTGCCTGACTTGTTCATATGTATCCATTAACTTCTCAGAGTTCTGGGATTTGTAGATACCTATTAATGGTGGAGATACACTCATGCTTTCCTTGGGGATTACGTTGAAAGCTGCCATCCCTCTTGCTGCCATTATGGTTGCAAGTTTGAAGCAATTTGGAGTTACACTGGGTATGTTAATGTTAAAGGATATTTGTACTGCGCACTTTCACCACTGGAGTGGTCCCCTAGCGCTCTGGCGGGTCTGTAAAGGAAGAGGTTGTGGTGAGTTAGTAGAACCGAGCGGGAAAAGTGAAAGAGAGCAGTGATGTGCTGTTTGCAGCTTCAGTTCATTATCACCGTACGCTGAGTTTAGGTGTGCTATTTTGGTTGATACCCGTCGTGTTCTGTTGTGCAGAGCTATGTGTGGTTTGTTTAGTTGTTGTGGTGTAGTGAAGATTGTGCAGTTTGCTGTGCTTTTAGGAGTGCGGTTGTGTTTGGTTAGAGTTTAAGAGATGTATGCAGAAGGGTGAAATTCTTAGTGGGTTGGTTAGAGGCCTCGCTATCTAGATGTGGTATATGCTAAATTCCAAATTCTTTCTAAATGTGGCATGTTAATATCGCCACATTTCCGTCTGTGCGGAATTGGCCAATTTTCACAATCCTGTCTGGATGTGGCGCAAGCTTATACTCACTATTATATCTAAATGTTGCACCGCTTAATATTCGTAGTCCTATATAGATGTGATGTAAGATAATATTCAGAAATTATGTGGCACAGGCTAACTTGCTCAATCCTGTCTGGAAGTGGCACAAGCTAATCCCGTTTGGCTGGGGGTTATTTTATAAGGTAGAGTTGGTTTGGAGAGTGGTAGCCTTGTGAGCATGAGAAAGAGGTTGGATAGTGTGGATGCATGATTGCATTGGGTTAGGTTGACCCATGGTTCATAGTCATTGTGTCTGTGGGGGGGGGGTGCTTGGTAGTGGGTAAGGTTGGTAGTTGTGAACATAAATGAGTCACGCCTCGTACAATGAGACTGGCATCTTTGCACAACTGTGTAGCAAAAAATGTTGCCAAGCTAATTTAAGGATAGAGTATACAATATTTAATATGTAATACAAAGTAATTAAAAGATCATTTGTTCAAAAAACAATGGTCATCAAGTGTAAATCGCACTTCTAAATATAATCTGTAGTATTTGCTTAATCTGTGCGCTCTGTTGGGAGTATGTTGTCACACATACCAAGTTTTCCACTGGATCTCGTGTTATAGGTTTCAATGCTTCTAGTCTGTTGGTTACCAGCTTTTTCCGCCCCAGTGTTCACTAATGCCTGATCATATCCTCGTTTGAAGAATTTCTCTTTAAGGTCTTTCACTTTGGTGGTATGTTCATGGTTTTCTGAAATTATTCGCCTATAACGTAGGACTTGGCTGAAAGATATACTTTCCACAGTTTTCTTTGGATGAAAGCTTTTAGCATGCAGTAAACCGTTCCTGTCAGTGGCTTTAGTAAACCCTGTAGTTTCAATTTTACCAAATTTGGTATAAACTTCACATCAAGAAATTCTATAACAGATTTGCTGGTTTCGAATTTGAATTTGATTCTCGGGACCATCGTGTTCATAAATTAAAAAAATTCGGCTAGTTCTTCTTGGGACCATCCCATACCCCGAAAAGACAGTCAAGGAATTTTACCAAAAACCTCAAAAGTTAAGTCAATTTTAAGTTGCAAAAGATGTTGTTTTCCTCTAAATATGCCATGTAAGTGTTGGTGTAAATTAGAAAGCATTTCATTAGCAACTCAATCAAACATGTAATGATGTATATATTTATTTCACAGAACTGATGAATTGTTATACCTGATGAAGGGCAGCCAAGCCCGAAAGGCGTCGTATGTATTGAGAGAAAAGGATATACTTAGAAATCATCTTTGTACCTAATTGTATATCTTTATTTCTGGAACTAAGAAAGTATGCATGAGATCCTAATTTTCTAACAACCTTTCAAAAATTGCAATTTTTTTTTCACCATTTGCAGTATGTGAAAAACTATCATTTTCTATCCCATTCTTTTGTGTGCTACAGATTATATTTAGAAGTGCGATTTACACTTGATGACCTTTGTTTTTTGTACAAATTATCTTGCTTTTTTGTAAATTAATTACTTTGTATTAAATATTGTATACTCTATCCTGAATTTCGTTTGGCAAAATGTGTTTGCTACACAGTTGTGCACAGATGCTAGTCTCATTGTACTAGGTGCGACTCATTTTTCTTCATGTTTAAATTGATCTTGTAGACCAAGATCTACATCTGTGGCACCTAAACACATTGAAACTTTTCTTCATTACTATTTTATTATCATCATACCTTGATTAAAACTGGTTACATTATTCGAGTGCCCCTCTGCACCATTGTTTTTCTACAGTTGTTAGTTGTGCCTGTTTGTGTCAACCTTGATAGCTGTTGTTCCGTCCTGATTGGTTGTTGCTGGTGGTCGGTTCCGTCCTGAATTGTATTTCCTGTTGTTGTGGGCGTTCCCCTCTCTGTTGGTTCTAGGTGTTGGCTCATGGGTTCTGTCAGCTGGTTATCTTTGTATTTATGGTGTTTTATTATTTCATTGTTTTCCGTCTGGTTCCTAGGTGTAGAAGAGCCAGGTTTTTAGTCGTTTTCTGAATATTAGGTGGTCTTTGGTGTTCCTTATTTCTTTCGGGAGGTTGTTCAAGGTTTTAGCCGCCTAGTGGGAGAAAGTGGAGCCCACAAGTTTTTCCTGGCGTATGGCTTTCGTTCCAGGTGAATTTCATTGCTTGATCTGAGGAGTCTCGTCGGCTTGTAGATGATTATTTTCTTTTGTAGGAATTCTGCTCCCTGGCCGTTGATGCCCTGTGTGTTATGGTCATGGTTTTGAACGTGATGCGTTGTTGGATTGGAAGCCAATGTAGCATTTTTAGTGCTGGCGTGATCTCGTCTAGACAGTTTGAGGTGGTGTCTGACTGCAGCATTTTGGATGCGTTGTAGGTTCTTCACTAGGTGTTCCAGCATTCCGAGGTACAGGCTGTTGGCGTAGTCGATTCTTGACATGAGGAGGGCGACGATAGTTAGTGTTTTGTGGGTGAAGATCAGGAACGGTAGGATTCTTTTTGTTGAGTGAAGGAGGAAGATTATTTAGTTTACTTGTGGTTCCAATGTAAGCGCGTTGTCCAATAGGACTCCCAGGATTTTTACTAGGTTTGATGGTGTGGGCGAAGTTCCCAATTCTGTCGGCCACAGTATGTAGGTGGTGGTCTCTTGATTTTTGCATATAATCATGATTTCTGTCTTTCCTGGGTTGATTTTTAGGTTGTTGGTGTTCAACCAGTCCTAGATTTCTTTGAGGCATTCTCCTAGAGTTGAGTGTTCTTCTTGTGCATCTTCGATTTTGTAGATGATTTGAGTGTCGTCTGCGTGGTTGTAGCACGTAAGATTGTATTTTTTAAATCTTGATTAGCAGAGTCTGGTAGAGTACAGTGGTGATAGTGAGGATCCTTGTGGAACTCTGCAGTCAAATCGCATCTAAAACTTGAAGGGCTCTATCCCGACAGTTTCTGTTCTGTTTGCTAGGAATTATTTTATCAAGAGTAGTGCTAAGTCGGTTATACCTATCTCGTCTAGTCTTTTGATGAGGGTGTCATGGCTTACTGTGTCGAATGCTGCCGAGGTCAAGCAGAATTGGGGCTGAGGTTGTGTTGGAATCAGCGTTTGTGTTTAGGTCATCCCAGATGGACAGGAGTGTCGATTCTTATCCTCTTGCGGGTCTGAACCCGACTTGTGCTTGGTCCAGCAGTTGGTGCTTTTCTATGTGCTTTTGGGTTAGTTTGTATAGGTAGGTTTCTAGGAGTTTTGCCGGGCAGGGGATGTTTGAAATAGGCCTGTAATTGGAGAGGTCTTCTACGTCGTCACTTGTGTTCTTAAGTAGTGGTTTGATATACGCTGATTTGAAGGATTGTGGTACGGTCCCTGTTGCGTGTGACAGATTCAGGAGATTTCTGTAATATTCTGATGGCGTTCCTTGTGAGAGGATTGGTTTGTAGATGTCTGGGGAGCACAGATCCATGGGCGAGCCTGCTTTCTTGCTATGTTTTACAAGCTTAACCAATGTCTCCACTGATCTTTGTGGGAAGTTTTGGAGTTTGTGCTCTAGCTCCTCGTTGGATATGATTGATTGTATGTTAGGATTTGTTAGTCTGTTTTGTCTGATATTGTTGATTAAATGTTTGAAATGGTCTTCTAGGTTGTTACAGAGTTTCTGTGATGGTATTGGAGTGTTGTCGCAACCTGGTGGGTTTCTCATTTCGTTAATGTTGTTGAACATTTCTTTTTGTGTGTTGGTTGCTTTGGTGATTCTGTCATCATAATGCCCTTTCTGTGCCGTTTGAATTTCCTTCTTGTACAATTGAATTTGTCTCTGGAACTGAGTTTTCATATCTCGGTTATGTTCTTTCCTCCATTCTAGTTCCAGCTTCTTGTTCTTTTTCATGGTGCTTAGTAGTGGCGTAAATAATTTTGTCAATTATCTGTTTCTTGAGGGGTAAACATTTTTTCCGTGGCGATTGTTTTCGATTGTGGCAGCATTGTGTCGGCAATCCATGTATGTAAATGGTCTGTTTTTCCATCTAGGTCAGCCTTCTCCAGTTCAGTCGCGGATGGTTTTGTCACCTCCTTTTGTTCTATTAGATTTCTTGTTTTTGACGGTTTGCTAGTTTCTTTTTGTGGTGGTTGGGAGTTTCAGGGGCTGGTTGGCAGCTTTCGTTGGCAGCGTGATCACAAATGGGATGATGAGATGGTTGCTCCAAAGTTTCTGTATTGGCGATGCAGCAGTGGTTTTTGTTGGTGAAAATTGCATCAAGTGTGTGCCCTGCCGAGTGTGTTGCCCCTTTGACCAGTTGTTGTAGTTTCATGGTTGTTATTTGCCCGATTGGTGAGCTTTGTGAGTTGGCATGTTTGTTTTTCTTCGATATATGTTGAAGTCCCCCAGGATTATCAGATGCTCATGTTGGAAGGCTATGTTGGTGATGGCTTCTATGAAGTTGTCGACGAAGGTTGCATCGTATGTCAGTGGTCTGTAAACCAGTATGAATTTAATGTTTTTGGATTTGCAATATGTGTATGACCATGGTTTCACAGTTCTCGATGTTTAGAGGTTTGTCTGTTTTTTTAATTTTCAGGTGTTCTCTGAATGCTATAGCGAGGCCTCCTCCTTTTTTTTCCTTTTTTTTTTTCTTTCCTTTCCTGGTTAACTGTAGGCATTTGAAGTTGATGGGGTGGCAGCTTTTGAGTGTGATTTTTGTAGTTGTTGTCCAGCCATGTTTCTTTGATGAATAGGATGTTGATACCGTTGTTGCAGGGCAGGTCGAAGATCTGAGTGTTTTGACATTGATCTTGCGTTGATTAGGTTGCAGTGGATTTTTTATGGTGTAATTTGGTTTGTGCTTGATCATCAGTGTTGTCTTCTGGCTGGTGTTTTGGTTTTCTTCCATGTAGATCTCCGGTTGTGTTGTTGGTACAGTTGTGTTTTGTGTCGTCGTCGAATAGCTTTTCTAGGCTAAGTCTTAGGTTTTTGTTTTCTTCAGGTTCCTCTTCTAAATTATGTGGCTGTTGAATGGTGGTTCCTTTTGATCTGGTGATATATGGGGTTAGGGCATTGATCGTGTTCTTTCTTCTTCGGCGTCGTGTGTCTGTCTTTCTTGATTTGTTCGTTGGGTTGGTTCGTTCCGGTGAGTGGTTGTTTGCCAGGTATGGTGTTAGGTATAGGTACTTTACTCTTCTTTCTGCGGTAGTTCTGTTTTTGCTCTTGTCGATGGGGGGTGTGTTCCACAGTTGTGGGTCTGTGGTGGTGTTCAGTTAGGTTTGTTCTCTCTTCCCCTTTGTCTGTCTTGTAGTCCTATTCCTTTTCACATTTTTGTGTGATTTGTTGGTTGTTGTGGGATTGATGTCGGACTGTTACTCCCTTTTGGTATTCGTTTGGGTTGTCGTGGTCGGGTTCCTTGTATGATTGGTAGGTTTATAATTCCTTGGGGTTACCTTCGGGGTTGGGGTTGCAGGGGCGGTAGCCCATGTGCATCTCTTTTTCCCGTTTGCTCTTTTTTTTGTTATGATTGTACGCTTTGTTCGGTTCTTTACTTCCTTGCTTGTATGATTGTGGGTGTGGTGGTTTTGTGTTTTTAGTCTGGCTGTCTTGCGGGGTTGGTCTGGGTTGGATGCAGGTTTGTCGAATACCGGCTTGTGGGCTGTCTGGTGGTATGACTTGCTAGATAACGTGCGTCTGGTTCAGTGGAGGCCAATGTCAACAAGCTATGTGTAGCTGGTGACTGTGGGGGATAATCTATTCAGGGTTATATGGCTAGTGCAACTCTCTGCTATTCATGCAGGCTAGTATTCACAGTTGTATCTTAGAGTGTCCCTCTCTAGATGTGACTCAAGGCATTATTAACAACTCTGTGAGATGTGACGCAGGCTAATCTTCACAGTACTATCCTAGTGTGGCGCTGGCTAATATTCACAGTTCTCTCTTGAAGTGGCATTATCTAGATGTGACTAAATGCAATTTTAACAATTCTCTAATAGTGCAATGCAGGCCAATATTCACAGTACCATCTCAGTGTGGCAAATGCTGATATTCACAATATCCCTATGTGGTCCAGGCAAATAATCACAGTTCTATCTTAATGTGACACTCTCTAGATGTGACTCAAGGCAATATTAACCGTTCTCTCAGAGTGCGACGCAGGCTAATATTCATAGTACTATCCCAATGTGGTAAATGTAGATATTCACAGTACTATTGGGTGGAGTGGCGGGGCTTCCGGAGTACAGTGATTGCTGTACTCCCCAACCAGGCTTGGTATCATGAATGCTTGGGGTTGTGACCCCAGGAGGAACGTCAAAACTGTTATGGTTCTCCCAGAAACTGAATGTCTCGGCCCTTCTTGTTAGTGCAGACAAATATAGTAATTTCTCTTCGACCACAGACTTCTTCAATACGATCTGCTGGAAGTTTGGAGTCCCTATCCTGGGCCTGTTTGTGTCAAGCCACAACTCTTGCTTCTAGCACGCGGCTCGGATGATCTGTCTTTCCCTTGACCACACAGTCTTTGAGTTTTCCCCCCATCCCTTCTGTCAAGCATTCTTCCCAAGAAAGAGGAGGAGGGGCCTCAAGTGAACTTCATACTTTCTTTATGGAAGTTTCCTCCTGTCGTTTGAATGTGCGTGGGTTGGGAGTTCCTCCCATTGTATACGCTTTTACCGGCTGGAAGGTTCCTGGATTCCTCTGTGCAGACATGCATTGCGGTCTCTCTACTCTGGTGTGTGGGAGGGGTTTGTCTTCTCCTGCTCTTAAGCAATTTGAATTGCCTTGCCCGGGTAACCACCAGGTAAGGCCAGCTCGGCTAACTTATTTTATTCATTTTGTTTTAATTGATTTCCTTTCAGCATGCGTTGCGTGCCCTGCGGGTGTCTGGACACTGCATTTATTTCTTTTAGTTGCATTTTAATTCCGTTTTTTTATTTTCATTTGGTTCCTTGTATACACTGTTACCGGCTGGAAGGTGCCTGGCTTCATCTGTGCAGACACACGCATTGCGGTCTGTTGTCTCTTTACTCTGGTGTGTGGGAGGGTTTTGGCTGGTGCGATACAATGTGCTTATAAAATCGCGCTCTTCCGTCAGGGCAGCGGATGAGCGCAGCGGGCCAAAGCCTCAAACGCAGAATGGGCTGCGTTGCCGGGGCCTTGGCTCAATATTTCCAATGCTCATGCTGGTCAGCTGTCTTGCACTGAGCTGTTAAATTTGTTCCGGATGACACTATATTATCGGCTGGGTTTCAATTGCTGAATGATAATAATGCACAGCAACCTGCAGGCGATCCCACTTCTTTATGTCTCTTAATGAATGCACGCTCTTTGGTTGCACATTCGCAAGACTGCCACAATTTGTTAGTCGATCTTCAAACTGACCTCATTTCTTTAACGGAATCCTGGCTCTGGGGGTGTTCAGGTCCGTCTGTAGTTCAGTCGTTACCTTCTCTGATATTCTGCGCTGCAATCGCATATCCACCCACCCTGGTGGGGGTGTTGCTGTAATTTTTAAAAGTTTTAGGATTAGTATTATTCCAACTGAGCACAACCTCAAGATGGAGGCGCTCTTAATTCTTATTCCTGTATCTACCTCTGTTAGCCTGGCTGTTTTCTTAGTATACCGCCCACCTGGTTATTATCACTGTCTTTTGCAATGAATTTCCTGCCTTTGCATCCAAACTGCAAATTAATAATTCCAATTTATTTATTGCTGGCGATTTTAATCTTTCTATTAATGAAGTTGGAGATCTACTGTTTTCTCAATTAATGAGTGCTATCCTGGATTTAGGATTAGTTGAACATGTTATTGAATCTACGCATCAGCTGGGAAATACTCTTGATCTCATATTCGCCCCTGAATCTTTCGCATCAGTCTTTCCTATGATCCCTGTCATTTGGTCTGATCACTATATTGTACCTTTCTCCATTGCCTCCCATACTCCCCGTTCTAAGGTTAAACAGGAAATCTGGAAACGCATGTGGCACTCGGTCTCTTTGCAGGATTTAGGCACTTATATTGATGCTAACTGTGCTGATCATGATCTTTGCAATCTATCTATTCTGAGGCAGGCGTTCAACAATGCCGCTGACTGTTTTGACCCTCAGAAACTCTGAAAATAAAAAAAATGCCCCTCCGAACTTTGGTTTACTGAAATACCTCAGAATTAAACCAAGGCAAGGAGAAAGAAAATGGACGATATGCTATAGGTCTGCTGATAAAGTTCTATTTCGTCAAGCTACTGCTACCTAGCAAAAGGCTCTCCGTCTTGCCAAGCAAATTTATTTTTTTCAGCACAAAATTGAAGGCGCAATAAATCAGCCTAAAGAATTATTTGACTTAGTACGCTCCCGGTCGTCTTCGATTTAAAACCCAATCGACTATTGTCCCTTCCCAAACTCTTTGTGAGTCACTTTCCACATTTTAGGTGGAAAAAATTGAAACAAATTGCAACACAATTGCAAACCCTACCTCTCAGCTGGGTCTTATTGATTCGCCGGGCACTCATATTTGGGGGATGATGGGGGCCCTGCTGGGGGGCCCTCCCTCTAGGCACAAGCTTAGGGAGTGTGGTGTCCATGTCAGTCCCAGGTGTTGGAAATTACATGATTTAGGATCTTTCTCTATACCAAACCCTGCAGAATCTGACCTAGCTCCGAAGTTATTGGACAGGGTTACTCTTGGCGATAGAGCGACTCTTGAGGACCTAGAGGCCTCCTTCGACCGTCACTATGAAGAAACCTGTGGACGCAAACAATCAAGTGTGATGGGCATTAGCAGCACACACAGGGGCTCTACTTTGCTCCCCTACACTGTGCATCCCCTGGCTGAACCAATCGCCAAGCATCCAATGGTATATCCAATTCAAGCCCACCTGTGGGCGAGCACATTTTGCACCCAATTTGTAGCTTCTCTGATATTACACTCGATCACTTTTCCACCCCATTCGAGATTCCATCTATTGGTGATCAAAATGGGAATTAATTATATGGCCTGGTACACCCTTTGTTGTCAAACACTCCCCATGCCGTGGCCCATGTCCAGCCTGTCACTACCACGTCTATCCTTCCAGGGCAAGCTGGAGTTACAGATACTGTACCTCTTTGCCTGCAATGTTGGATGTTTCCCTGGCGTTGTTGGGTTTGTGTGGACCTGAAACAATCCTGGGCAACCCGAGCTGCTTGGTGGAGTTTGTGAATCGTTTAACCAATGCTTATTGGGAGATGAGCAATCGCTTTAGCACGCTACATGACCTAAGAATAAAAGATGCTGCATGTTTGGACAAATGCCTAAATATAATTGACTCTCTATCCCAGATGCTAGAGACCCTTTAGCATCAAGCGCCTATCGGATCAACTGTGAAAACAACGCCAGTAATGGATCCCAAGGCGTGTGCCGCTTGTACTGTAAAACACAACACGCCAGAAAAATCTTTGCGAGGCGTGGCCTTGAAAAAACTACAAGGGACAGGTGTAACATGGGGTATCCCGGATCTGGAGAGCAAGAAATCCCTTAGTGCTCCAGTGGCACAGAAACTGCTTGCTGTGTCACCTACGGAGAGTGCGACCAATAGAACAGCCTGTTCTATTGGCTGAGAAACCTCTTCAGGACAAGTGTTTGTGTACTTCTACTAGGCAAGATGGCCTACTGCCCCCTGGTGCAGGTTCTCTGGTGCATACTAAAGCCGAACTTAAAAAAGATATGAACTTGCCCCTACTTGGTCAAACTGCCTCTCATCCTTATAAGGGCCAAAAAGCTAAGACCCATCTTGTTGTCCATCCACCCATGATGACGCAGGTGGGGGGGGGGGTGCAATGTTGATGCTGTCGTGTCTTAATCAAAACCTATGAGAAGTTTGGCTACTGGCAAATACTTCTTGACGGGATGGAGAGAGAACGATTCAATACTGTGCTTTAAAGGCCATACCCATGGAAACACAAACTCTTATAAAAGAACTTTAGTCCAAGCTCTGCCAGAAACTCTAGGAGTTAATGCTATTTCTTTCAATTTATTTCCCAATTTTAGAATTCTCTCGGAATGTATGTATTGTAAGGGCTGCAATGTTCGTTTTTGTTTCTCTATTTTCTTCCGGTCATCCATTTTAAATTGCTGTGAAGTGCTGTCTACCAAGGGAATTGATGTACATAGAGATGCAAAGTCTACGATATGTCATCTGCATGACAGCAAAGTTCTCACACTTTTAGCCCTACTACATAGCCGCAGAATACTTGACCCTCCTCCAACCAAGGTTCTGCAGCAGACAAGCATGCCTTTAATTCCCTCATTTTGACTGGCCACAACCACCTGTCTGCTACCCTCCTCCTCCTTGATCTTCCTGCCCCCTTTAACACAGTTGATCAACACTTCCTTCTTCAGACTATTTCCCATCTTGGCTTTCATGGCACATGTGGTCGCCTATATGGTTCCTTCTCCATTCACTAAAATTGCAAACTCCCCCACTCCTTTCCTGGCTGGTAAGTGCCCTGTAAAGGCCTTGTATTGGGCCTCTCTTCTTCACACTGCACACCTCCCTTCTCTGCATATGCATAGTCTTATATTCTCGTTTTGCAGAGGGTACTCCAATCTTCTTCCCTTCGCTGTTATCTCACATCCCAAACTGCCTGCTTCTTATCCGTCACAAGAATGGTCTGTATTGCCTAATGATTTACTCTTCTAAAACTAAAAGGAGTCTACTTACCTTCTCCAGATCCCTATATCCTCTCCGCCCTGACCCCATATCCTTGACATCCTCCACTCTTCATAAACACGTTGCCATCATTGCTGCTCTTGGATCCTCTGAGGACTCTATCCGTTGGCTCCTCTTAAGAAGGCGTTGAATGCTGCAACTTGTACCTTCTTCTTCCTCCCACAAACCTTGGCCACCCCCATGCACCACCGCACAAAACCTGCACACTTCCATGCGCTGTTATTGTGTATGAGGGTGCAATCCATGCAAAACCACTCCCATGTCAAATATCATTTTGTGATTAAATCCATCCATAGGCTAGCTACAGCGGCTGAAATATTACTCTCCCCTTGCCCTTTACGCCCCAATCTTTCCATAACCTAACCACGCTTTGATGCTTCTTGCTTTTGCCCCATCACTGTCCTTGCTCCCCATTCCTAGAACTGCCTACCCCTAGAAATGGACGACACTCTGGCTTAAAGATTGCCAAGAGCCCCCGTCTTTCCTAGGAGTGAGTCCCATCTTCTGTATTATCTACTGTATCATGCCTATGTTAAGCAGCCAACAATGGGAAGGGCTGCTTCTGCCATCAATAAAGTAGATGGCAGGGGAAGGTGCTGTTGGCATGAGTGCACTGGTAGCAACGCTAGCACTGGTTTCTAGGTTGGTATGCTTAGCCAGCTGAGGTAGCGGTGGCAGCAGAAATGACGCTGCTAGAGTTGGCGCTGGGGTGACTAAAGCGGATGGCACATACTTGGGTGTGTTGGCTCAAAGACTGGTAAATCCTGTTAACTTTTCATGGGGCCCACGGAAATGGCCTTTCCTTTTCATGTTCCAACAGTCTTCCGCAACGCCATATGGAAAACTAAGTGGCTCCCCTTCATCTATCAATCGTCAAGATTAGTGTCGATTGGAACCGCATGATGAGTCGCACATTCCTTCCACCATTTACAATTACAGAGTTTTAGGGTGAGGGTTGCTCCCTCGTGGGTGGCATTTGGGAGTTCCTGCCCTCTTGGGATGCTGCTAAAGCTGGCCACAAACTCTTTAGTAAACTGGGAGCGTAATTTCGACCTGGATCTCTCGTTGAGGGTTCCTGAAAAGGTAAACACTTTGGCGGATGGGAAATTCACATCAAGTCATTGGGGTGACTTCATCCTCTTCAAAGATAGAACGTGTACACACTTTGAAGGTGACCTCACCTTTGAAGTGCAGATAGCTGAAATGTTCAGGTCTGCTGCCTGGGTGCGTCCTGCATTCCTTTCTACCTGACCTCCACCTGAAGTGCAGTGCTGGAAGGGTGCCACAGAGTGCTCGAGAATGGAATGTTTGCTCTCCTTGTTGTCCCTGCAAGATTAAACGCAAAATTCACTGTGTGACGCCACATTTAGGTTTGATAAACCAATATTTGATGTTATCCTCAGACTGCAGTTGGGCACTTGCCAAAACCTACTTGGGCCTGCTGCAGGTGTTTATTTATGTAGGGCTTTAACCCTAATCAGACACCATGGCCTTCTCTTCTAGTTGCGATATTAGCTGTTACAAATTGTGTCGTTGGGCACGGAAGCCAACCTTTTTGATTAGCTTGATTTTAGTTTTCTAAATTTCATTAAGCTTTTTTCATGCCAATTGGCAGGTGGTGCCAGTTAATGCAAGCCAGTTGCTCTGTAAGCATGTTCCTGTGTTTAGGAATGAAGACACGCGGTCTGTTAGATGCACGTAGAAGAGCTCTAAATGGCTTTCCCAGGAGTAAATGTGGCGTAGAACACTGAAGTCTTAGGGTAGTAAACATGTATAGTGCAACACACAATATGGATTTGTCCATGCAATATATAGGTAAAACTGTATTATTTATAGTGGCCTAATGCAGAAACGGAAGCAGTGTATTACAGTTCATGTATGGGATTTATAAAGTGTTGTGTTATGGAGAAGCTGAGCAGTCCAATTTCATGACCCAACAACAAGGGTGTAGGGTATGCAGGCAGTGACTCTCTACCAAGAAGGATGACTCCAGGCCTCCGGATGGCATTACTTAAATGCTGAAGGGTAAACCTAATGCTGTGCAGCTACTTTAAAAGCTGGTATTGCTACCTCAATAGCCAAGGCGGCGACTCAGTGGTTCAAATAAGGTACAGTTATCTGGGCACAAAGAGTTCTTGAACAGTGGTAGATCCGGGACCCTACTTAACCAGCAGTCTTTTCTGGAGGTTCAGTGCTCCAGGCGAGGTCAGCAACGCACAGTCCAGCAGATGCTTTTTTTTCTCGAATAAACATGACATGAATGGGAGGGGTGATGAAGGCTCAACAAAACACGCTAAGGTTTTAGTGAAGGTCAACACTTTCATTCACTATTCAGGAAGGCTGAGGTTAGCTCATTGTGGGTGTAGGGGACTCACTCTAGAAAAGAAATAGGATACATAACAATGTGAAAACAAGCACCCATCTGCGGGAATGCTGCTCTTCCCCAAAATTCTCCAACAATCACCCATTCTCTGGTATGTAGCCCCCAGTATTCTCCTTGGCTCCAACTTACCATCTCTGTGGTTATAGCACTGAGTTTGGTTCTTGGCTTTCAAGCCAATCTTAGTTATAGCATCCTCCTAATTTTCCTACTGGCAAATAAGTATTCGCCACCCACCCCCTTCCTTTAGGGTGTGAGACGGGCTTTAATATTGTCACCATGTAGCCATGGGGGTTCTATGTGATTTCCTCATGTGTCGAAGGAGACTTTGCTGAATCTTTTTGATTTCAACACAAATGTAAAAGGGCGGGGGGTGTGGGTACCCCACATACATTTGCATTCAAAACTATGCAACACATTCTCCCTCGACCAATTCTGCTGTGGCAAAATCTCCCTATCCCAGTCCTGGGTGGACCCCCCTGGGCTGATGTTAATACCTTTTCATGCAAAAACCTTGCCCCTTCCCCCCCCCCCCTGCTGCTTAGTGTTTTTGTCAAGCTGTGTTATTTTAACCCACCAGGGGTCTCGCTCCTGGGTTGAGCCCTCTTCTGTTCTCCCAACGTTTGATCTCATGTACGAGATGTAGCCCTCAGGGGGCTCTTTGTTGTCTCACTGCCTCTGTCAGGGTCTGCAAGTTGACCCTCGCCAGCTCGTGGCTTTCTTTCATACTCTGCATCTGGTTTCTACCAGTGGCTAAGCTATAGCTGTTAGACCCCCTTGTGCCGCACCGTGCAGGGCCCTATATCCTTGTAAAGGGTGGCTGATTATTCCACTCACTGATTAGTCATCCTGACTTCCTGATTGGTCAGGTCTGCGTGCAGACCCTCGGGTGAGCTGCCTTACTTTGCTCCCCCTCTGCTCCAATCCCGGCTCCCACGGCCCACCTCCCGTCCACAGAGCATGGTTTGGTCCAAGTGCGTTTTCCCCACAGGTTTGGAATCGCCAGCCTGCACGGGCTCCAGGCCCACTGATTGCTCGGGTCTGGGTGCAGACCCTCAGGTGAGCTGCCTTCAGCCATCCGTTTTTGCCGGTAACTTTATGTATTTTTTTACTTCACTCCCCCCTCTGCTCCACGGAGCTTCTATCCACTCCTTTCATTGTCTCCCAATCCGCCTCCCACCCACAGAGTACGGCTTGGGACGCGTGAATTATCCACACAGGTGTGGAATCGCCAGCTGGTGTATTCCGGCCCGCACGGACCTCCGGCCCACTTCCTGATTGGTCAGGTCTGCGTACAGACCCTCGGGTGAGCTGCCTGCAGCCATCTGTTTTTCCCGGTAACTTTTATTTCTACTTAGGATCCTAACTAGAACAGCACATATACTGTTGAAAGGGATGCACGATCAGGATTTAATTGATGTTTGAAGGTATCTTTTATCGACATAACAGGGAGTATACATATTATTAATCAACACATGTCATCCCACATTTATATGTCTCTGGTGTCCCGCTCGCTGTTAGGACAGGTAAGGTAATGTACTATCTTCCCTCAAACATATTCAGACCATTCACCTTTAGTTCTCAACTTCTCTTTGGAGAGTGATTGTTGCCCCAGGGTCCCATGGTAGTTTAATTAACTGCTTTGCTGGACCCTGTTTTTGATTACAGTACTTTTGGCCTTATTAAGATATTTTCGATTTTTTGGTCGGTTTCCACTATGCTCGACATCTTCACAAAGATGGTATTGGAAGTCTCTGTCCAGGAAGACTCAGACTTTGGTTTAAATGCATTGAGAAATGTTGGATTTCATCTATTCACTTATGTAGGTAACCAGAGGGAAGTGTCATCTTTCCGATCTGGAGTTTGAAGGATCGGCACTGGTAAGGGAGGATTGGGTAAGCGGCAATAAGACTGGGTGGAGAGACAAAGTTTGGGGTCTGGCATAGATGTTTTGTTTTCTCTACAGGGTATCCCCTTTGTGCAGTCTCTTTCACTAACCAAAAGGCACTGATTCTCACCCCTTCTATGCGCTTTGTTACAATCAAGAAATGGGGAAGATGGTGGGGGGGCAGTGAAATATGGCGGTCTCTGGATTGTGAAGCTCCACATAAACCGGACTAATCTCTATAATAGAAGATGTTAGTTTAGAGAGGTGTGCATGCAGCATGATTGTAGCCTGACCACTTCTACCATAATTACATTTTGGCACCTGGATTGATTTGGTTGTTTTAGCATCTGAGCAGCTTCCCTACTCCAGGAGCTTGGGTAGTGTACCTCATGGTGGGTGCTGGTGGGGCTTGTCTACCGGTGTTCTGCACTAGATTTTCTCTAAGACCAATGTTCATGTCAAAGTTGTCTTTGGGATTGCAAGGGGTTAAAATGTAGTCTGTTGGCATTTGCTTTAAGCTGTGGGGATTTATTTTCCTGCTAATTGGTCTAATTTGCCTGAAGCACTTTCACTCGGCCTGTATACTGTGTTGGAATGAAATCTCTTTGGCACTGTGCGACTAGGGTGTCCGTATTCATGATGTGTGCAGACTCCAGCCAATGTGTCGCTGTTGCTGTGTGGATTTCCAGTGTAACTATTGCCACATGTAATTGTTGGCATGCCTCTCTGATAGTGCTGCCATTTCTCCTGTTCAGGAGCCTGCATGCAGTACTCCATACCTTCTCTACATTCTATTTATTGGCAACTCCAGGCACTTTCAGAATATGCTACCTGGTGCATTGCTATAGTAGGACAGGTGGTGGAGGAAAGAAGCCAAGCAGCCTAGACTTGTTCGCCAAACCATGGCAAATCTTCTGATGCTATCCCTTTAACTCAGGATGGTACAGTTCAGTGGTAAACTTCCACTAATGGGGATCCCACTGGCATGCAATAGCTGCTACATGGCATGTGAGAGTTTTGCATTGGTAGACAGTAAACTGGGCGAAACCACTGTGAGTATTAATTCACTTAATTCTAGCACGCTCCTTCTCAAGTTTGGCTTTAATTACAGAAGCGGAACTGGTCAGACTGAGGGCGATGTCCACTCCCTGGGGTCCTTATGGGTGCCTTAACTGAAGACCTCAAAGCCGCTAAAATGAAAAGATTTTGAGTCCTGATCCTGTAACAATGTGTATATTCTATGGGATCCCAGAGAATGTGCCTCAGGGTAATATCGAACAGTTTGTGGAGGACCTAATTAAACTGCTGAAATAACCAAACCGCTCTCTTCATTGTCCAGTGGGCGCATTGGTCACTCACTTGCTTCTAAGCCTTAACTTGGGACAGCTCCCTGGCCAATTATCTCCCTCAACATGTACTACAGAGACCGTGGTCTGATTTTGAGGCATGCCAGGGAGAAGAGCGAATTGTAACATGATTCCAGTAGGTTAGTTTATGCCGGTATGTTTCTATGGCGATGTAGGCAGAAAGGAAAATCTTTCTCCAGGTGAAGAAGTTGTTGTGGGAGAGGGTATACCCTATGCAGTGTTCTTCCCTTCTAAACTGCGATTTCAATTAAAATGTTACTTTTTTTACCTTTCCGGAAGAGGCATTCAGTAACAAAAATATTCCATGCATAATATCCTTAGCTACAAATGAATGATTAGTGTTATTTTCTGCATATAGTAAAGATTCAAATTGTAGTTTTACCTGCGACTTGTCATCTTGATCAAGGTGAGTACACAGGTTGGGAAGGTCATTAAGGTCCATGGTATGTACGTACCATGCTAGTGTTCCCATATTAGCAAGTTCTCTAAGGGGTTGTTTACATTTGTGAATTGCACCGGCGAATGGGGTCGCAATGGGGGAAGAGGCGGGAAGCAATGTTTTTTTGGGGGTTTAATTGTACTCCGCACTAGAAGTGTGATCTATATAAATAATAGTTTTTTTACATAGCGCTTCAAGCTAAAGCGCTTTACATAGGACATATTTACATACATTACTAGATGGACTATTATGACTTGGCTCCAATTCTTGAGAGTTCTTCCCAATCTTCAGTAGTAACTTTGATTAGCTGGAATATACGTTTTAGGAGTGATCCTGTTGATGCACAAAACTTACTGTCATGAATTGAATGGCATGGTAATAGCATTACTATGCTCCAAGAAACCCATGCTTTTGCGTTCTGTACGTGATTCCTTTACTAAGATATGTGTTTCTCAGACATTCTACATAAACTGCTCCTCTCAATCAGGAGTGGTTCATCCAGCAGGATATGTTATAATCCGTATAATTTTTAATGACCTGGATTTGCCGCTAATTAACTTGTATGTATGGTATGGCCTAAAATAGATGGCCCAGATTTTTATGTTCAAATACTTTCATTAAGCGGCAAATGCCAGCAATACATTTGGTGCAAGGTGGTGATCTGAACACCACATTGGACCTTAAGATGGACCGCACTAATTTCAAGCATAGGATCCTAACTAGAACAGCACATATACTGTTGAAAGGGATGCAAGGTCAGGATTTAATTGATGTTTGAAGATACCTTTTATCGACATAACAGGGAGTATACATATTATTCACCAACACATGTCATCCCACATGTATATGTCTCTGGTGTCCCGCTCGCTGGTAGGACAGGTAAGGTAATGTACTATCTTCCCTCAAACATATTCAGACCATTCACCTTTAGTTCTCAACTTCTCTTTGGAGAGTGATTGTTGCCCGAGGGTCCCATGGTAGTTTAATTAACTGCTTTGCTGTACCCTGTTTTTGATGACAGTACTTTTGGCCTTATTAAGATATTTTCGATTTTTTTGGTCGGTTTCCACTATGGCAGGCATTTAAAGTATGTATTGGGGGTATAAGGAAATCTATTGAATGTGGAGTTCTAAAAAGTATCCTTTGAGAACTTGGGTATCTGGAGTTAGGCTGAAACCTTTGAACAACGATATATGAACAAATCGGTCACCTCAAATACTTTTGGATATTAAAACTGAATTTGATGCATTACGATTAACCGAAGATGGGGAAAGTGCAGTACTTCTTGTCCCAGCAATGGCCAAAAGGTATGGGAAAGCTGATCGAATGAGAAGACCAATGCCTAGGCTTCTAAGGAGGGCAAAGGACAAGACTGCTTTCATCTCTATACGTGATGCCATTGGGGGTACCAAAGGATTCTTTGCGCTCCAACGTCGGTCTGCTGTTTTGATGCCTTTTCACAGGCTCCAAGGTTAAAAGTGTACTGTCTGGTCAATCCGCCTTGATTTTTCGGTCCTGTACTCTGATGGAGGGGGACCTTGCCTCTTGAGGTCCAACTGTAGTCCACCAAAGTTCTGAGATTTGTTCATGGGAAGACGATGCACTGCAATAGGGTTGGATGTCCCCTGCTATTGGCGGTTTGAAGCCCAGGAAGTTCGCAGCACGTAAGGAGGGGATGGCTCGTCTTGCAGGTGGTTTTATGGCTAGTTGGTCCCACCAGCCAAAGGGAAGGAGCCATCTTCTTCACAGCTACTCTGTCGATTTGAAAACAGGATAAGCACAGCAGTGGTCTCTTCACGGTTGCTGGCAGGGCTTTCGACTTGCCTTCTGCCTCAGGAACCTCACCTTTTATCATTCACTGCAAATACTCCCTACAGTTTACAGGATGGGGCCATGGCTGTCCAATCAGGACAGCCAGCCCGCCAGTTGGGGCAAAAACAACTAAACGGTCTGGTTGAGGTTTTACCAAAACGTGGTGGCACCCAGTTGGAACTGGTTCCTTTCAGGCACACCAAAAGACAAAGGCTATCAGAGTTCCGGGATCATCCCAGGCTTCCTGTCCTTGCAGACACACAGGAGCATTTGCGGGCTACCCAAAGGGTTCCTGCAGACAACATTCCAACCAGGACTTCCCCCTGCCCAGAACAGTACTAGAAAGACCAAGAAAGAACAAACACAAGAAATGGCAAACAGAATGGTTGCAGGAGCAGAGAGAAAGGGGATAGCGCCTCAGCACACACCAACCTATGTGGAGTTCTGATATCGCAAAAGGAAAAGCTAAGCAGGATGGATAAACCATATCCCTCTAACCTTGAAAACAGTACTTAAGGAAAATAAAAAAATATAAACAGGAGAGCCCCCAGCAACACTGCGCATAGGCTGTGTGCTGCAAAAGTGAAACACAGATGCCTTTAGAAAATATGAAGGAAAGCATGACTTCATAAAATAAAAGTAAAAACACAACGTACAGGGATCCCATCCCATGTGGGGGAAAAAGACTCCATTTGTTCAGGAGAACAAGAAGAAGATCCAGAAGTCCATGTCACAATGGCACCATTGCACCATGTCAAACCAAAAACACCTTTGCGTTCCCATTCATGAAAATGAAATTCAGATTGCCCTCTACATCAATGACTAATCCTTGCTAACATGGATGTCCAGGTTGTTGCGGATAATTCAGCCGTAGTGATTTGATCAAGAACTACTTTCACAAAGGCGTTAAAATGTCAGTTTTCTAGGAGGAAATTGCTAATAAGAAGTGCCCAGCCAGTGTAGCCCTCGTGTCAGGGGTTTGTGGTTTGAAGAAAGGATCCCAGTGTGTGAAGCTGCACCGGAGATCCCACAATAAAAACGATAATTGAAACCCCGCTGGGGACCAGGATATGAAAAATAAATGTTATAAAGGACCCTTGCGAGGGTCCCTTTACTCTTAGAGATACAAAAAAGACATGGGAGCTTGGCCAACAGCGCCGTCGATGCGGACGCTCTGTTAATGGCCTCCGTACGAAGCACGTTGTGAGGAGAATTTACTGCACATCCTGCTTGGTGTTGTGGAGCGGACTCCCAGCAGTGCTGTGCTGAAGGCGTGAGGCCAGTTGGCAGCCTTTTGGGAATGGAGCGGCCCGGAGTCCAGAATAGGCACTGAGGCCCTTGTATCCAAAGCGCAACAACGCATTCACAAGATGGCGCTGCAGTGCCTGCAGCAGAGCCCCCCGGGGACACCCACACACACAGCCCTGAAATAGGAGGAGCTGTAATCGGACAGAGGGATACGTTGGAGGCTCTGATCGTGGAATACCATTGGACCCAGTTTACAGCGTGTGCGAGGAGCGCCAGGTGGGGGACACATACTGCAGATCGTCCTCCAGGTCAGCTTTTGATCTCTGCACCTCTGCACTACTGATATATAGAACTCTGCCCGCCTCTCCATGTTGCAGCTTTTGCCGGGCTCCCCTCACATTGAGAGACTACACATAGGACCATTGTGGGATCTCCTCTTAAACTACTGCCCCCAGCTCAGATCACCAGAGTTGGAGCTGCAGCCAAGTGCCTGTGGGACTAGGCAGTGATGGGGCGGCCTGCCTGTCCCCTGAGGCACCAGACAAGGCTCAGTCCATTTGTTGTTCTCTGGCAGATTGAAAGCAAGGGTAACATCAGCACGGTGGGATCCTACATCGGGGAACGTCACCATGTCTAAACACGCCAAGACACAAAAGAATGCAGACATCGCTACTATGCTGCTCCGGCAGAGAAAAGTAAGAAACCGAAATTGCCAAAGTCTCCTCCTAGGGCACCAGTGAGCCCCTCTGAACAACTAGCCACCAGGGGTGACGATCAATCCTTTATGATTGACATCAAAGCGGAGTTGCGCAATTGCATGGCTGAAATCTCTACTAAACTAGAGCACACTAATCACAGGGGTGGAAATGGAACAAAACTGGGTGATGTGGAGGAACAAACCCGGGACCACGCAACTACTCTGCTGGTGGTCCAATGCAAAATCCGAACCTTGGAGGACAGGAATGAGATCCTGGAATATAAACAGGAGGGCATGGAGAATAGGCTCGAAGAAACAATCTGCGAATAAGGGGTGCTGGTGCCCTCATCAGTCCAAGATCGAGATTTTTCGGAGTACGTAGGGGACTTGTTTCAATCTCTTCTACCACATATCGGCAAACCACTGCTGTTATTGGACAGATTACGTGCTGGCAGGGGGCTTGAATCGCAGTATTCCCCTGGACGTGATTCCCAGAGTCAATTTTTATACAACAAAGTAAAAGATCCTGGCGGCGGGTCGCACCCGGGACGAGCTGACTTTTCTTTTTCAGGGCTCCCCCCTACAGATTTTCCAGGACCGAAAGGCTCTCCGGCCTGTGACTTTTTGCATGACTAGATATCCGGTACCGCTGGCTGTTTCCCACTTCCGTACAATTTACATTTAAGGGGCTATCCCAGTGGATTTCATGCCTGGAGCATGCAGAGGGGATCACGAATGCCACTTCCCCGGACAAGGGGGGAGACTCTTCACTGCGCACCCTCATGGGAGCCGAGGGCCTCCAATAACGCCCCACCTGGCCGAGAGTCCAGAAAAGCCGTAATTCAGGGAAACCCCTTGCACGCGCCTGTGCCAGAAATATGCTGTTGCTGAAGGCATCCACTGGCCTTTTATTGAATCCTAAAGTTCCGGCGGCTGACACCAAGGGCGTGCCGATCAATGCAATGCTTCAGATGTGCTTCATGCGTGCCACGCCTTACATCAAGGGGATGTCACCTGAAGATCCTTTAGGGGGTGTGGGAATGGGGGTTTGGCCTTACGTTTTTGGTAACCTTAAGTTTGGGAGTTCTCTGTTGGAACTCTATTTTTTTATTGTTCTTTGTTCACACAGTTAAAAAAAACTTGGTGGGAGGAGGACAGCAGAAATTCCTTTACCTTGGATGGTATCTCAAACCCACCTAACCCCCTCCTCCCATTCCCCCCACGGCGGCAGAGGTCCGATCTGAAACCCACCTGCCCCCCTTCCCCCACTGCGGCGGACAGCTCAGCAACTCCCACCACAGCTTGAACTTTGTTTCACTAAATGTGAAAGGGTTGAACTCTCCAATAAAAACGGAAATCTGCCCTGAAGCGGTTGAGGGACTTGGAGGGTACCGTGACTTTTTTACAGGAAACTCACCTTCTTCTGGCAGACTACACTCTCCTTCGGAGCAGAGACTTCCCTAAGCAATTCTTGGCTTCTGGGGGGACTGAAACAGGGGGGACAGCGATCCTGATGACGAGGGGTGTTCAGTTTGAAGAATTGGAAACTATTTGAGAGCCTGGAGACCAGTATATTGGAGTAAAAGTTATGTTTTGGGTCAATTATATTTGCTAATTTCGATCTACACCCCTAATGAAGGACAAGGACACTTCTTCAGGGATCTAGAGACGTCTCTCCTCCCTTTTCTTTGGGCCAGACTATTATCAGGGGGGTTGACTTTAATGGCTTCCTGACTCTAACAAGGATAACACGCATGCCCCAGAGATTTTAAAATCTACCCAAACATCCTCCATTTGTTCAGATCCTTGGGAGTTGTAGATGCCTGGAGAGTGTTGCATCCGGAAGAACAGGACTTTACTTTTTTCTCACAGATCCATCGTTCCTCCTCACATACAGACTTGATCTTGGTCTCTCCCCAGCTTATGCCATTTATCGTTAAGGTGGTCATTGCCCCCAGGTTTCTCTCGGACCATGCCCCGGTCCTTTTGCAAGTTAGTGTCTGGGATCCAGCCCCACAACCCAGACCGCAATGGCGTTTATATGACCCGATCTTAAACGATATGGCCCTGCGGGATGGGGGTAGCGAAAGCAATAAAGGACTATTTCCGAGAGAACCCCACTGATCTGACATCCCTAGCCACGACATGGGATGCTATGAAAGCAGTGGTCAGGGGAGTTTTAATAGCTCATACGGCGGCCTACCACAAACGGAAAACACAAACCCGAGCCCAACTGGAACAACAAATCTCAGATTGAGGGGAAATATAAGAAGGGTTGGTCCCCTAAATTTCATTTAGCCCTCCCTATTGCCCGTAATAAATTAGTGGCCCTATATGCCGGGGAAGCAGCTCAGTCTCTGCTATCAAACAGGGATACTTAGAAAAAGGCAATAAAGCCTACCAACTATTAGTGAAAAAACTGGCGCAATCCGGAAAACGCAACGTTATTATAGGCCTCAAAGGCCAACGAGAGGAAATGCAATATAGGGAACAGAGTAAATTACAATTGGCGAAATCCCACCTGCTGGAGACGATGTCGCCTTCGGTTGGAGCAACCTCCGCTAAATAAAAGGTATTTTGAGGAGGCTGCCTTGCCATGCCTAGCCCCGGAGGAGATGGAGGTGTTAGAGGCCCTAATTCAGCAGGAGGAGCTGGAGGTGGTAATACTATCACTGAAGGCTAGAGCCCCGGCCCCTGACGGGTTTTCACCAAAACTTTATAAACTCATTAGTAGCCAACTGCTCCCTCATTTAGCAGCTCTTTAATTCCTTCAGGGAGGTGGGTAGTGTGACTCCCTCTATGCAAACCTCTACCACAATATTATTAAAACACAGTAAAGATCAGAGGGACTGTGCCTCCTACAGGCCAATTTCTCTGTTGAATATCGATGCAAATATTTACTCAAAGGTTTTGGCAAACCGCTTGACCCCACTGCTCCCCACACTTATTAACGCTGTCCAAACGACTTTTATCCTGGGAAGAAAGACGGGGGATAACATCAGGCAGGCTCTGAACCTGATAGACTATCCTTACAGACAGAGGCACATTAGCTCTTTTAGCCCTCGATGCCACTTAGGCGTTTGACAAGGTGGATTGGTCCTTTATGCACTTAACTTTAGGAGCCTTTTGTTTCGGGCCCTGGTTTAGAAGAATGATTGTGGCCAACTATACCTCCCCGAATACTTTACTCCAGGTTAACCGGAAACAGTCATACCCGATCCCCCTTACATGTGGAACTGGACAAGGCTGCCCCTCTTCCCCCCCCTTCTTATTCTTTGCCTTGATTATGGAACCGTTGGCGCAACGCATACGTAGCCACGTATCAATCCAAGGCTTTATGGTGCGGGAGTCTTCCCATAAGATATCACTATATGCCAACTATGTACTACTCTCTATTACTAATATTTGGCCTTCTCTTCAAGCTGCCCTTCAGCAACTCTGATCTTTCGGACAAGTAGCAGGCTTCGAAATAAATTATGGGAAGTCTGTGGCGCTTGGAGTGGGATTATCCCCATGGTTGGTCGCTTCCTTTCCATCCCTCTGTCCAATCCACTGGGAGACCAAAAAGTCAAATATTTGGCGGTCTGGCTCGCAGCTTCCCCCAAAGACCTATTTGCGACTAATTTCCCGCTCTCATCAAATTGCTGGAAAAGGACCTAGAGAGATGGACAGGTCAGGAGATTTTGCAGATGGGCCGAATCACAGCAGTTAAAATGAACTTGCTTCCTCGCCTCCTCTAATTTTGTTCATCCCTTCTCCTGAGATTTATATGGCGGGGTAAGGAATCTAGGATCGCTAAAAGCATGATGATGGGTGGTTGGTTGGCTGGGGAGTGCCCGACTTACAGAAATGCGCAGAGCCGGCACAAATATTGCACCTGTTAACATGGATGTCCCTTCCTCCCTTACCGAAATGGGCTGAGATCGAACAGTCTAAACTACGGGTGCACAACATACGGCCCACGGGCCAGTTGCAGCCTGCCACGCTGTTTTGTCCGGCCCGCCAGGAACAAAGTCTTTCCTAATGGAGGGCTGCCCGCAAGCATCATCGGCCACCCTCCATTTGGAAAAGTCTTTGTAATTCTTCCGATCCTTATTGGCTCAGTGCACATGCACCACGTAGCTCCTACGAGTCACGTAGTGCTTGTGTGCTGCACCAACGGAGGGACAGCACTAAGGCTGGCGTGATCAATAAGGCTTGATGCAGGAAGGCATTTCATCCTTACCACGCCAGTCGTAGTACCAGAGACCTCGCCAGCGTTGCAGCACGTCCGCGGTAAGTACATATTTTGGGGGGAGGCCGGGAGGGGGGGTGTGGGTGGGTGTCGGTGTCCAGTCAATTAGTCGACGCAATTTGGTCGAAAGACAAATGGTCGAAATTTTTTTTTTTTCAGGTTTTCGTTTAGGGAAAAAAGGTTTTTTTTTTTTAGCAAAAAAATGTGAAAATTAAAAAAAATATAAAATTCGACCTTTTGTCCTGTCGACCTTTTTGTTCCGACGAAATGACCTGTATGTGTGTGTAGATGCAGGGGTGGGGGGGAGGACGTGTTGCCTGCCTGCATGTCTGTCTGTCTGTGTGTGTGTGTGGAGATGCAGGGGTGGGGGATGCGTCGGGTCTGCCTGTATGTTTTTGTGTGTATGGCCAGTGTATGCTGAGATGGGGGAGGTTTGGGAGGGGGGAGTTCGGGTGTGTATGTATGTATGCATGCTGTATGTTTGTTAGTTTGTATGCTGATGTGGGGGTTCAGGTCTGTATGGTGTATGCTTGTTTGTATGCTGAGATGGGGGTCGGGGGGTTCGGGACTGTATGGGTGTATATATGCTTGTGCAGTGCACACCCCTCTGTGCCTCCTGAAAGACACCCAGGGGAAAGTTTGTATTCTGAACATTTTAAAGCACCTCCCATTTGCCAGTTCAGTGTCTGCTTTAAAGTGTGCAGAAACGCCCTGTGGTTTAATGTAATGGGGGAGAGGGAAGGACTTTTGAATGCACACATTCAAATGCTATTTGTGAATAGCACATCTCATTAGAGACATACTACAAATGTAGCACTATTAGTTATTTAGGATGCTGCCTCTTCTTACACATCTGTACATTTCTCTCCCTGCTTCTGACCTGGTTGAAGTAATTCCTTCCAGGCCTATTTTGATCCCTTGCATCCTTTCCCAGATCTCATATGGGTAATTACAGCTCAAGACCCAAACACTGGTTTTGTCATGTTAATTGATGGGAGGACCAGGCAGCTTTTCTGCTTCATTACCTGCTAATTTAATGATGAACAAATGCACAGGTTCCTGAGTAAATAAGGTCACTGTTAGGGAGAATTCTCCAGAATGTATTTATTTATTTATATTTATATAGCGCGCAGGCAGCCCAGGGGCATTGTGGCGCTGTTACTTGCAGGAACTTAGTTACAGGGGGTACAGGATTGGTAGCAGTAGTTGGCACATTATGATTGCTACAAACATATTAGTCATTACAGCTCTTGCATCTTTGGTTATTACATTACAGACAGTTGATTGGCACACATGGTGCTGCAAAGACCTTATGTGAAGAGGGTGGTTTTCATAGCTTTCCGAAAGGCAGTGAGGGAGGGCTCGCCTCGGATTGTGGGAGGTAGGGCATTCCAGTGTGATGGTGCGAGATAAGGGAAGCTGGAACCTCCAGCTCTGGCTCTTTTTACTAGTGGCACACAGAGCATGTTGGTATATGGTGACCTGGTTGGCCTTGCAGAGGATACAGGGTGGATTCTTTGTGAGAGGTAGGCGGGGGCGGTGAGGTGGATGCACTTGTGGGTCAGTGTCAGAGCTTTGAAGATGATTCTTTCCCTTATTGGTAGCCGGTGGGCTAATTTTCTGGCCTCAGAGATGTGTCCTCTTTTCATAATACCTTGGGCAGCGCAGAGGGCATTGTTCTGTACGATTTGTAACCTTTCCAGGTTTTTGTTGGAGGTTCCTAGGAAGAGTACATTGCAATAATCTAGCCTACAGCCGGTGATTGCTCTGGCTATGTTTGTGCAATTCTCTTTGGAGAGGAAGGGTCTGACTGCGTTGATCAGTTTGGCGTGGTACGCAGCTGAGGAGGCTATTGCGTTGACTTGTCTGTCCATGGAGAGGTTGGAATCCAAGTAGACACCAAGAGTTTTGACCGAGTCTGAGACAGGTATTTTAATGGAGTCGATGGTGAAATGACTGAATTGGGAGTCTAGCTTTTTTAGCTTGTCGGGGGAACCTACCAGGAGGAGTTCTGTCTTGTTGGAGTTGAGGCATAGTCCATTGTCTGCCATCCAGGCTTGAATGGTGTTGTAGAGGTTGTTGAGGGTCAGTGAGTCAGTGTCATAGTTGCCAGTGAGGGTGAGGAGGATCTGGGTATCGTCAGCGTAGTTGGTGTAGGAGATACCCATGGCGTCGAGGATGAGGAAGCGGGGTCGTGTGAAGATGTTGTAGAGAGTGGGGGAGAGGCAGGAGCCTTGGGGCACACCACAGAGGATGATGGTGGGTGAGGCGGAGGCTAAGTCAGAGAATACTTGCATGGTTCTGACTTGTAGGAAGGATGTGATCAATGCTGTGGCTTCAGGGGAGAATTTAGCGGTGGCAGAGAGATAGTGGCATAGGACGTCATGATCTACAAGGTCGAAGGCTGCTGATGGGTCGAGAAGAAGGAGGAGTGCTGGTTTGCCCATGTCTCTGGCGTCGTCCATCTGGTTTTTCAAATCAAGTAGCGCAGTTTCAGTCCCGTGTTTGGGGCGGAAGCCAGACTGTCGGAGACCTAGGAGTTTATTCCCTTCAATGAAATGTTGAATCTGCAGATAGGCTGCTCTGTCTAGTATTTTGAGGAGGAATGGGACAGTGGCGATTGGTCTATAGTTGTTGGGGGAGGTGGGATCAAGGGTTGTTTTTTTAATAGGGGGCGGACCCAGGCTTCCTTGAGGGAGGCGGGGACTTTTCCGGTGGCAAAGGAGGTATTGACAAAGGCTGTAAGGAAAGGAGCTAGTGCTTCAGCGCTGTCCTTGATGAGGGTAGCTGGGCATGCATCACCTTTACACTTAGAGGGTTTGATATTCTCATTATGTTGATGATGTCTTTCTGCTGTATGGGTTTGAAAGAGAAAGGTTGGGGGGGTCAGGGGCTGGCGGGGGGACAGGGATGTTTGTGTTAGGCATGGCTTGTTTAGTGGTTGATATTTTCTTTTGGAGGAGATTCAGTTTGGCTTGCGTGGCTGTTTGTATTTCGTCGCACCAGGCTTTGTCTTTGGTGAAATTCTGGGGGGCGGGAGTGGGCGTCTCTAGCTCCCTGAAAATAGCAAAGATTTCTTTAGTGCTAGATTGGGCCTCCGAGATTCTGGATTCGAAGGATATGGCCTTTGCTTGGGTGATTGCGTTTTTGTATTTGGTAGAGAGGGCTTTGAAGATTATCTTTGTCCGAGTGGGAAGTTTGCCATTGTGTGAGTGCAGCCTTTTTCTCGTTGCGGAGTGTGAGAAGGTCTGGGGTGAACCAGGAGTTGGAGTGGGTGGTGGGTTTGGATTTGCGAGGTTTCAGTGGGGCAATGGAGTTGATGGCTCTGTCATATGCTGTTGCAAGTATTTCTGGGTCTGTGGAGAAAGGAGGTCTGAAGGCTGGGCCTTGGAGGAAAGGCAGTAGTCTTTCCTTAGTGAGCTGCCGGGAGCTTCTTGCGAGGCAGGGTGGCAAGGGTTGGGGTGCCGGGGTGGAGGTGCAGGTGGTGGGGATGCTGAAGGTGATGATATGGTGGTCAGACCATGGGGTGGGCGTGTTACCAATGATGGTAAGTGGACAGTTGTGCTGTGCAATCCAGTCGAGAGTTCGTCCCTGTGTGTGGGTAGGGCTCAATATGGTGTTTCTGTAGCCTAGTGCCTTGAGGGCTGAGTCAAGGGATTTAGCTGCTGAGTCCTTACAGTCAAGGAGGTCTAGGTTGACGTCTCCAAGGAGAATAGCTTTAGAGTTCTTTTTAAGGTGGTCTGAAAGGAGGTGTATGAGAGAGGCTTGAAAGTCACCTATTGGGCCTGGAGGGCGATAGACAATGTGAACAGCAATGGTATAGTGGGGAGAGAGGTTGATTTTGACTTGGAGGTAGTCACTGTTGTTGTGCAGGGATTTCTCTATCTTTCTAATGGAGAGAGAATCTCTGGCAATGATTGCTACACCTCCACCTTTAGAGGGGCGATCTTGTCTTGTGATGGAGTAGGCCGGAGGTAGTGCAAGGGAGAGTGCAGGACCGGAGGCTTCATGTAGCCAAGTTTCTGAGATCATGAGCAGATCAAGATCATGGGAGATTATGAGATCATGGATGTCCAGAGCGTGGGCATTAACGGACCTGGCGTTGATCATGGCGCATTTGAGATGTGGTTGTGTAGCTAAAGGGGGGGGAGCGTGGGAGAGGTGGTGGGCACACATGGAGTAGCAATTGGCACGGTAGCATTCAAAATGGTGGTAGAAGATTTGCCTAACACAGATTTTGCATTGGGGGGCATGTTTTCAGTGGTGGTGGACACACATGGAGTAGCAATTGGCACAGTAGCATTCAAAATGGTGGTAGAAGATTTGCCTAACACAGATTTTGCATTGGGGGGCATGTTTTCAGTGGTGGTGGACACACATGGAGTAGCAATTGGCACAGTAGCATTCAAAATGGTGGTAGAAGTTTTGCCTAACACAGATTTTGCATTGGGGGGCATGTTTTCCGTGGTGGTGGAAACACATGGAGTAGGAATTGGCACAGTAGCATTCAAAATGGTGGTAGAAGATTTGCCTAACACAGATTTTACATTTGGGGGCACATTTACAGTGAGCGCATATGGTGTGGCATTAAATATTGGGTCAGTTTGATTGCAAGTAGTGCGGGAGGCTTTGGTTGCCTGCAGGGTGGCAACTTTGTAGCAAGTGGATTGCAGCGTCCGGGAGCATAGCCTTAAATTGCGGGTGCTTGTTGCGAGTGGCTGAGAACGGAGGTTGGACTTAGGAATGCGAGCACATAGTTTAAGGTTTCTTGTGGTAACAGGGGTAAGGTTAGAATACAGGTGGGAATGGACTGATTCCTTACCTGCCTGATGCGGCATGGCCTTGTGGCAAGTGGCGAACGAGCAGCGAAGAGCTGCAAAGAGCACAGAAGGCCTTTTCCCTTGGCCTTCTCTCGTCGGCTTTGCCTCTCGGCCCTCTCCCCCTCCATTGGCTACTTTCCCTTACCTACTGAGTCCCTCAGCAGCTTTGCTGGATTTCTAGTATTTATTGTTTTCACCTGGTAAGAGTGTGAGCCTTTTTTCCCACTCTTACATGTGTTCTTCTGTGTGTGTTTAACTTGCTATGTTCATAGACTGTGGAGCCTCACCTACTCCATAGGCATCATATTTTTACTGTGTGCTACACAGCACCTTCAGTGCAGTGACACAGGGTAGTCTTTTAGACTTCCCAACTCAGACTCCATTTTCTGGGACTGACTACTGTCTCCCAGAACACATATTTTCCATTAACTTTATTAGCCTCTGTAAAACCACAGACCCAGTACACCCTATCTTACATAGAGTACTGGAAAGGGTTAATACTTATCCCTTTTTGTCTGTTTCTCTTGGAGCATTGTTTCGCTCCCTTTTCATCAAGACTTGGCTGGTGGCAGTGATAACTACCCTATTTTTCCTACCGCGGTTATCTTAAATAACCTTGGTATTGTCTTAGGCTATTTTGGTAGCCTCAAACTTAAAACCGCTAGACCATATATGTTTTATTTCGGTTCCAGCTGAGTTTATTCGCCATTTCTTGTTGTAAAAGTCTTTCACGTGTTTTACTCAGCACTCCAAACCCGTGTTGATTCCTTTGTTCACCGTATTTTCGCTGGCTTCTACGCAGAAGCCCTCCTTAAGCGCATGTATGTCTGGGGGGACAGGATGTGAGGGAGGGGTTTAGGACTCCCTCCGCAGGGTCTCCTTGGAGACCCACGTCGCACTCTAATCTGATTGGCTGTGGTGACTGTCCCGGCGGGACAGCCACCCTGCTGTGTGATTGACAGCCAGGCTGTGTGAATGGGGGAAAACTGCATAAAAAGCAGGTCTCTGGGTCTGGAAAGACAGAGTCACCACTGCAACGAAAGAACCGAAGAGGAGCTGACAGAAGAGGACCCCTACAATGACTGAACCGCCCGGTGAATCCCTGCTGCAGGTCCGAATCTTCAAGCTCCAACGGCAGAGAGGATCTACCAAGAATCTTCTTCCTCTGAGCTAGTTGGACCAATCAGTTTGCCCAAACTGCAAGCCAGGACACCCTCTGGTCGAATTTGCTGTACAGAGCTACAGTGAATCGGATAGCCAGGAAGGTCTGACCCTGCTTGGGTTTTAAGGAGCGCACCTTTTATTCGTTGCTTTGCTCTGCTGCTGGCTTCTTCCCTGGGCACTGCAGGACCCTCCAGTCTTCCCACTTCATGGCAGTCTGACAGTCGCTTCAGGAACCGTGAGCCTGCAGGAACTGCCAGGAACGTCCGCCTCAGCTACAGCTTCTTCTCCATTTAAAGGTACTGTGCAAATCCGGTTGTTCGTTTCGTCCAGCCACGCTGAAAGTGTGAGAAATCTTTCTCCAATCCAAGGTCTTGTCCTCCTCTACTCTTTAAACTAACCTTTCTGCTGACCAACTTCATCGGGAACTCTTAGCAAAGACTTACGAACTACCCTGAACTGTGTGATCTTGAGCAAAAGACTTTTGTCCTATTGACTTTGGCCCTAAGCCTTTTTGATTTGATTCCATCACTGTATTTCCTCTTTCTAGATTGCCCTGCTTACTTACCTGTTGGTGCTGCTCAATTTCTGCATAACTTTGTCTTTCCCTCCCTTTTAAATTGCTGGAGTGCCATTTTGCTCCCACTTCATTTGTGAGCTTAACTTGTCTGGAATCTATTGGGAGTGGTGTGGTGTATTAAGAGTGTGATTTTTAAACTGCTTTAGTGAGATGTTATACAACTGATGTGTAAATAAATGTATATTCTTTTACTCAGAAACCTTGGGTCAGTGTTTTTTTGAATCATAGTAATTGCTGTCCTTTGTGTAACTATTGATACTGCTGACTTGCTCTTGAGATGAGTCTGAGTGCTCAGCCATCGCTACCACTTTTACTGTGTAGGACAGGCTTGTACCAAAGGTGAATTTGTGCTGTCACTTATAGTCTTAATTGTGTGTGGTGTTCCCAAAGGGTACTGCATATAATTCTGCCTAAAAGTCACCTATCAAGAGCCTGTAAACCAGGCACAAGGGCAGGGAGCAGTGTTTTTGTGCCTTGGGAGGAGTAGGCCGGCCATGCTTTCATGGAGCTGGACTTCCGGCTGGTTTGCCTCTTTCCAGGGAGCTCATTTGGTAGAGAAGGTTCACCTGGTCCCCCAGTGGGGTGTTTCCTCCTGCCTTCACGCTTTGAAAAGGTGCATTGTGAGAACAGATTACTCATTCTGAAGTGTGGGCGATTGTTAAAGGGTTTTGTGCAGACAGTCTAGATGAGCGTCTAAAACTTGCCTCAGTGCGCTTTCGGTTGGTAGACGTCATGTGGTGTTGGGTGATGAAGGTTGCGATCACATCTCCCAATTCCAGATAGACAAGGCAGCAGACGGGGAGAAAGTGACCGGATCCACCTTCATGCAGACAGCCTAGAAACTGGTAACACATGTTGACTTAAAACCCTGACTCTTTCTTATGACACTACAGTAGCTTGGGTTCTCTGCGTGGCTCTTTGAACAACATAAAGCTAAAACAGGCACAGTTAAGATATGTACCTCCTTTGCCTTTTGTTGCAACGTGACCCAACAAAGGCTATACTCTCCAAACAGCAGAGTATATCAGATTAAAATACTGTCCCTGCCACTGCCTTCCTATATTGAGCACTAGCTTTCCAGGGCATGTACACCTTATGGCAGTTTGTTTTGCAAAAATGACTTTTCTAGAAAGTTGAGGCTTCCGACAGTGCATTTGTGCCGGTTTCTACATTTTGTACCCTTGAACCTGCCCTTTACCGTTGGTACTCCCATCTCAGTACGCAGGCCCCATGGTGCATTGCATCACTGTTTGTGCTCCAAAGATGTCCCTGCCAATGTCCAGCGCAGTCAAAAAAGAAAGATTGACCAGGAGCACCGTCAATTTAAGGATGAGTGGACTGAAGTTTTTTTTCATCTAATGTGTACTCGTGTCTCATTTGTATCGAGCGCATAGCAGTCCTCAAGGAATAGAATATCCGCCACCATATAAGGATTTGCAGTGGGAAGCGAGAATTAAGAAAGCTGGGGAGCTAAAAACACAGCCGGCTAAGCAACAGGGTGTTTTTGCTCAGGAAAGAAAAATAGAATCTGAATGTGCCACCTTTGTGAGTTATAAGGCTGCACAGCTTATTGCAAGGTCAGCACAGCCTTTCACAGATGGGGATTTCGTAAAAGACTACCTGATGGAGATTTGCGAGGCATTGTGTAAAGAAAAAAACGATGCTTTTACAAATGTTCCCCTTTCACGGATGAGTATCCAGCGGCGTATTGTAGACATGGCTGACAATTGTTACAGCCAACTGAAAATGTGGTGTAAGTATGTCAAGTTCTTTTCAGCTGCCCTTGATGAGAGCACAGATGCAAGTGACACAGCTCAACTCTTAATTTTCATACGGTGGGGTGGGGAGGGGGTCAATAACTAATGTGAAGTATTTCAGTAACTGGCTTCCCTGGTATCTTTGCATGGAAGCACTACTGGTGCTGACATTTTTAATGCCTTTCATAAAGTCATAGATGATTTAAATTTGCCATGGGATACTCTGGTAGGCGTGATGACTGATGGGGCGCCAACCATGGTTGGGTAGCAAAATGGTTTTATTGGCTGCTTAAAAAGACACTTGGATGAGAAGGCTGTCCATTAAAAAAAATTATCACTGCATCATACATCAGGAGGCATTATGTGAAAAACATTTGAAATTCACAGAAGTCAGGACTTCATTGTGAAAACTTAATTTTATCCATGCATGCTCGCAGATTGGTTCAGGCGTTTTTAGACTAGTTAAAGGCGGATTATGGTGAGGGCCTATATCACACCGATGTTCAATGACTTAGTCGTGGCAATGTTCTGAAGCGATTCTTTGCTTTACTGCATGAAATAAAAGCATTCCTTGATGAAAAGGGAATGGACACTTCTGTCATACAAGATATTGACTGGGTAGCTGACTTTGCTTTTCTGACTGACCTGACAGCCCATTTGAATGATTTAAATTTAAAGTTGCAAGGAACCCAAAATCTAATATTGGATCTGTTTGAGGTAGTTTGTGCCTTTGAAATAAAGTTCAGGCTTCTGACAGCCCAACTGGAGAAAGGGATGCTAGTACACTTACCCACATGTGGAGTGGTTTTCCCCCATGACCAGTATGTAGGATGGTATCAGCTTGTGAAGGTCCTGAAGGAACTGCAAAATGTTTTTGAGAATCG
This sequence comes from Ambystoma mexicanum, assembly GCF_040938575.1. Classification (NCBI taxonomy): domain Eukaryota; kingdom Metazoa; phylum Chordata; class Amphibia; order Caudata; family Ambystomatidae; genus Ambystoma; species Ambystoma mexicanum. The sequence goes on from NC_090928.1 coordinate 1,231,249,417, forward strand.
TTTCACACAATTCAAATCACAGCAAGCCTCTTTTAAACTTTTTGCAGACCCTTTCTCTGCTGATGTTGACAGTGTGCAACCTGAACTTAAACTGGAAGTGATAAAACTTCAGTGCTGTAGTGCCCTCAATAATAAGCACAGAGATGCCTTAATAAGTCTCTGACCACTACTCCATTCCCCAATCTGTCACAGGAAGCATTAACGATGGTATCTGTTTGGCAGTACTTAAATTTGTGAGCATGTTTTTTTCGCAAATGAAACTACATAAATCTAGCTTAAGGACAAGACTCGCTGACCAACATCTCCATGCTATCCTGAGAGTAGGAACAACCTCACTGGAGCCCGAGATCCAGAAACTGACGGCTGAGAAACGCTGCAATGTTTCTCACTGATCAAGTATGTCTGGTTCACTGTTTCATCCTGTATGATTTGCATATTTATTCTAGTGCCAATATTTCCTTTGCAAAGAAAGAAATGATAAAAGTGGAATGGAAAATGTGTACTACAAAATGTAAGTTTTAAATACAAATAACGACCGGTACACCTCCAAAAGGTATTCTTTTTCTGTGTCTAATAAAAATTGGGGGTTGAAAAAAAAAAAAAAGACCTCCCGCCCCGTCTGGAGGATCAATCGTGGATAGACATTTCGACCTGGGGACGCTCTTCCTCTAGATATCCTCCCAACTTGCCACCATAGGTTATTGGAAGCAATTTGTAAATGTATCCTTTGTGGAGAGTTCAGTTCCCCAAGACCTGAAGAAGGCATGGATAACCCTGACCCTAAAAAAAACTGGCCTATCTGTGGACATTCCACTTAATTATAGGCCTATTGCTAACACTATTTTTAAAGAAAGGGCGCCTGGTTACGTCCCTGCTCTACCCAGGAGGATGAACCTTTATCAAGATACTAGGAACCCATAACACACAGCACACCCCTTCTGATAGTGAAGCTACGTATAAATGGTAGTGACAAAAAATTGCATGTGAAACAAATTTAATGCACCTAGCAAATGTTACAGAAATGTAAAAAAGGACATAGGACATTCAATAAAAATATATATAACGTACATACAACAATGAATAAATGCATGTGCCAAAATAACTCCTTTTGGACAGATTTTCAAAAACAGTTACAATCTTCAGGGTCCCTTGCCGGGGATGCCATATGGAAAGTAATGTAGCTGTAGTGCATTCAACACTTCATGTATGAAAATGATATGACGTAGCAAAAGGTCTACACAAGTGTGTTTCGGCCTCAACACGGTTCTTGCGAAGCTGTAACTTTGACGGCCTTCATCAGGACAGGGAGAGTTAAAGCTAGAAGGTCCTATGTGATCTGTCGGAGCAATGGACAGAGAACGAGAATCAGAGTTTTGTGGGGTTCAAATATTAAAACAGTGATTTGTAGAAGCATCTAATGCTGAAATCTCAGCAAGAGAGATTCTGAAGATAACAGATTTTACCGTATCAAGAGGCACAATGGCTGAAAATACTGATTCTGTAAGTCATCAGGAATGGGTCGGTCGGTGTGATCCAAAACTGTTAGGATGCGTCATAGATCGCTGTAACAAGGGCAGTGAGTCAGAATGGCATCTTGAAAAATAGTGATGTGTGGCACTATATAATGGGGATAATGCAATTGCCTCTTACCCGTTTGCAACACAAATGTTCAAGAAAAAGGGCTGGTCCTGTAACTAACACTCCATTTATATTGAACATTTTGAACCAGGTGGCATACACCCAAATTGCAGATCACATTAAAAAAAATGTCCTATTCTCAATAAAAACCAATCTGGCTTCGGACACGGGTTTGGTACAGAGACTGCACTACTTGAACTCAAAGCTAGACTTCTAGATCGGATGGATAAGAACAAAGCTTCCATGCTGATGCTGTTGGATCTGTGGGCGGCCTTGGACCTGGTGGACCACTCCATCTTGGTCATTAGGTTGAGGGACGTTGCTGATTCGCCGGCAGCAGCTCAGTGGACATCATCCTTCCTTAGTAATCGTGAGAGCAGAGTCTTCTTTGAGGAAGCGATAGCCCCTCCACTAACCCTGAAATTTGGAGTCCTGCAGGGTGTGTGCATCTCCCCATGCTTTTATAATATTTGTACAGCTCCATTCTTTGCCCTTTTGGTCCAAGAAGGGGTGATGTTCACAAACTATGCTGATGACACGCAGTGTGTCATCCCCATTTCCGGGATTCATAACATCGATGAAGCACAGCTCAATAGGATTTATTCCATTATAGAGAACTGGATGGTTTTAAATAATCTGGCCTTGAACAGAGATAAAAACTGAGCTGTTTATTGTCAGAGCCCCTAATATGATTAAGAAACTTGGTCCTGCTTATGAAACTTTTCATATTGGCGATTCTAAAATAATTATGCAAAGGAAGGTCAAGACACTAGGTGTCATTATTGACCCACATCTCAACATGAAAGATGAATTTGCCGGTAATAGCTAAGAATTGATTGTTAGTTCCTGCCCTTTGTTCTTTTGTCTGTTTTTTATGTCTGTCGCGCCCTTAAGCCTACGGGTCAATGGCCTGCGCAATACAAATATTATAAAGTAAAGATGAGTGACCAACAATGAGTGTGCCTTCAAACTTCTTTTTTGCTGGTATTCTTCCCCCCTCCTCCCCCCCACCTGTACAGATGCATCACTTTCAGGCCTCATCACTTCCCTCGTGTCAGCGGGATTGCAGGGCGCTAGGCTCTTACCTTTGCATGTGGTAGGACTGTCCTCTGATTCATTCCTTTTGGGAAACTATTGTGGCAATCATAGACGCTATCACTGGCAGCAAACTCCTGATGTGCCCCTAAACTCTTCTCTTGGGGGCTCCATGTGAGGAGTTATGCCCTAAATCTGGGGGGCGGGCAAAATTATTGACGCATTTGTTGTTGGCTGCTCATATTACAATCGCCTGCCGCTGGAAGTCAGCAGAGGGCCCGGACCAGTCTTTGTAGTGGATTAAGGTATGGAAGTTGCGGGTAGCAGAGAAAGTTACAGCGGTGAAGGGGGGGAAAGATCCACGAATTTCTGTCCATATGGGCTCCCCTACTAGCTTACAATCTTAAGTACCCAGCGTTGATATTTAAACCTGCCTGGCTAAACACTAAAGATTCCTTGGAACAAAACTGCTTTGTGGATGACCAGAAATCGGGATTCAAACATGGGTGTGAGTCCAATCTAACACTCATTGGGTAATAACTCCTTGTCGCTAGTAGAGCTTGTCCAGCAGCTGCGGTGCGGGCAGGAGCCCCAGCAGCCCCTCTGCATAGCCCCTCCACGTGCGTCTGCACAGGATGATCCAGCAGCCCTCCATCAAGCTGTCCGCCACCTGGATGCCCCCCTCACCTCTATGCTTGCTGCTTCAATTATAGCAGGCCAGCAGTAGTTTTTCACCAAGCTCGATCCTCACTGAAGATCCTTGTATCAGCTGGTGGAATTCCGCGTACAACGGCCTGCCTAAAATGGCCACCGCAACATAAGCGTTGCTCCGTTGCTAGGAGACGTTTTTGTTCTTCTTGTAAACCAGCATCCGCTGGCGAGGCGGAAGCCGGCCCTCCTGGGAGAAGGCCCGACAGGAAAAGGCCTGTTTCTGTGCCTGTTTCGAGCCGATTGAGCCTGGGCCAGGAACGCTGCCCCTCTGTGCTGAGATCCTTTCAGCACACAACCAGTTTGGGTAAGGCTGCCACCCCTGCCCCGTGCATACATCTCCGCCTTTGACATTGATTATATCGAGGTGCCTGATGTCCTCTCTGAAGTACTGTTGCATTGCACAACCACCGGCTTATAAATAACACCGCACCCTGACACTATATTTCATTATTATAGCCCCCGTGCACCTATCCAAATGCTAGCTATGCCGTAAAACTGCAGCTTAACCTTGAGCATGCCTCCTGACCCTCATCATACTAAATTGCCTTAACGCACTGCCTCATTCCCAGCTCAATGTACCTACTACATGAAACTAGTAGCAAGTCGGCCACGTAGCCTTTCTTGCAGGCTACACATCTTGGTTAATGCACTCAATCCTCTAGCCTTATACATACCAGGCCTATTATATGTCCTACCTATATTTTGCCTACCTGCATATAGGCACGGCTGCATACTCTCAAACTCTCAAACTGCCTATTACCACCCTTTTCTCCACTTCCTGCCTTAGTTTGGTAATTGATTCTAGCCATTGCTGAGTTTGTCTACCTGTGTCTGATTTCACCAATACGTGCATTTCATGCCAAAGCTTGAAATTTAATCTAGGCATTGCTGAGTTTGTCCAAGTCCTAGTTATGAACTTAGCCTAATTGCAGCCTATACCTTATCTCTATTTATAGGCCACCCACAACTAGCTACACGCACACGATATTTACCTCTCACCGCTCTACACGGTCCTACTTAGGACACTCCTCTGTATAATCACTGTACAAGATCTCACTATGTTACAATACCCATCTCCACCAGTGCCTACGCACAACCTCCCTAGGCAGGCGGACATGATCACTAGGCCTTGTACCTTACCACAGAGGAACCTCAAATTACGCGCAAGACTCCCAAGATTGAATGACCCTTTGACTAAAAAAGTGTCAAAGAATGCTACTACTGGTCCTCGCAAAACTTGCCACCTACAGCACCCCAATCAACTTAATAGCAGACTCTTCCGAGAGCCCATTTCTGCCCCGAAATGTAATCTCAAGGTACAGCCATCACTACCCCAACCAGCTCAGTCTGGTACAAAGGGTGCACTCCTAAACGCCGCGCTCCATGGTTGCCCACGCAACAGATATTACAAAACGAAAATTTAGATTTCCTAGCTATTACTGAATCCTGGCGCCACCCTGCAGCTGGTCCAGCAATCATGCTGGCCGTCCCAGATGATTACACTCTTCTTAGACTAGATCGTACCACCTCTCGAGGTGGAGGTCTTGTCATAATAGCTAAAACTAAACTTACACGGAGACACTCTTCACCTCTTAATACAGACTCATGTGAATCCTTAACTGCCAAGTTAACTATATCCAACACACAGTCTGTATCTATCCACCTTGTATACCAACCTCCAGGCCCTCTTGGTTCCTTTGAAGAGTACCAAACAAACATCCTGTCTAAGAACCTTAAAAACTAATCTTAGAGCTTTATTCTAGGAGACTTTAACCTTGGCTTCAGTGACCCTTTAGACTCTAATGCCAATCAAATCAACAACACCTTAGAGGAATTAGGTTTCACCCAAAAGATCACAGGTCCTACCCCCACTAAAAGTAGAACCCTTGACTGGATTGCCAAGCACAACTGCCCAATCACAGTCGCGTCCATAATGCCCCAGCCCTGGACTGACCACCATCTGATTAGGTTCTCAGTAGAGGCCTCATTCCCTTTGCATACCAACAGTATAGCCCCAGCTGCCCCTACCAGAAATAAAAGAAACATTACTCCCGAAAACCTCATCCCCTTGATACTACCTACTCTCAACTCTATCTCGGACCATACAGATCCCTTCACTATGGTAGACATGTACAACAAAGTGATTTTAGCATCCCTTGACGTCATAGCACCATTGAAAATGAGAAAGCGCAAACCTTGCAAACATGTGAATGCCTGGTTCTCTCCACAACTAAAAGAAATTGGACAAGAGAAACGCTGATGCGAAAAAATATGGAGACTAGATCCTTCAGAGACCAACAAAATCAACCTGAGTAAGCAAGCCTCCCTCTACAAAAAAGAAATTATCCTTGCCAAACAAACCTCCTACAACCTCCGTATTTCCCAAGCTAAATCCAATACCAAAGAGCTTTTTGCAATTCTGAAAGAGGTAGAATTCCCCCATCCAAACTCCAGGCTCCTGTCTCAAGGACAAAAACTGGTGTATGGGCATACAAAATGCTCTAGCCAATAACATTACAACCTTGCAAACTAAGATTAACAATAAAAAAGACACTCTTCTCACTACCCCCAAACCTAGCATCACGAATGCAACAACGTCGCAATCTATCTTGACTCCATCATATGCGGCCATCCCCCACTTTAACTTTCACCAAGTATCCACCAAAGAGGTTGAAAAAGTCATCCTTACTCTCAAACCTTCGAACTGTCATGGTGATTTATGCCCAGCACAACTCATAAAAGACGCAGCTCGCGAACTCTTCCCTTTTATCACCAAACTTATAAACGCTTCCTTCACCTCAGGCACCATACCTAATAATCTGAAACAATCCTGGGTCCTCCCACTCCTCAAAAAAACAAAACTTGGGTCCCTCCATACTCCTATGTCCCATCCCCTTTCCTCCATACTTGTGGGACATCTCTCCGTCCTGTGGGACGGGACCGGAGCACTTTGTAAAAAGCATCCAAATTTTTCCGAAAATGTGTCCCTCCTCTTTCCTGCGCGGGGCCCGGCACGCAGCCGTAACCCCGCCCACCTTGGCCGCGCCCCGCGCATTGCCCATCAGTCCTTTTCGCCGCACGATCGGGGCCGGACGCACTTGCATCCTCGGAAGATTTTCTTCCCCGTTTTCCTCTCTGGCTCTCGCTAGCGTTCGTTTACTAGCTGTCTATGTCTTTTTAAATTAGATTTTCCAGACTGTTCATCGTGTCACCGTCGCTTCGCGAGGGCGGATCCCCATCCTCTTTGTTTGGAGTGTTTGGGTCCGGATCACCGTTGGGACTCCCTTTCGGTCCGGGCACTTCAACGTCGGTTGGAGTGGTGGGAGGAGGTGTTCCGACGAACTCCTCCTTCTCATTTTCAGGCGTTCATCGACGAGAAGAAGAAACGCCGGTAAGTTCTTTACATTTCAGAGCACCCCGACCGGGGGATACCTTCCCAGGTTCCTCTCGGGCCAGGAGGGGCGTTGATCGCTCTGTTACCGGGGTTCGCCCTGAGGTGCCTGTCGGGCTTAATAATTCTACCGGAGTTTTCTCCGAGGGTCTCCGTAAGAGGCCTGTGTACACCGGAGTACGCTCCGAGGCCCCTCCTGTGGGGGCTGTTTGTAGGCCCAGTTCTACTGAGTCGTGGGGTACCGGAGATTGCTCTGAGGCCTCTCTTTTGGCTTCCCTTAAAAACAAAACCGGGGTGCGCCCCGAGGCCTTGGCTGGGCTTGTGGCTACCGTACGGATGTTCGAGGCCCGTGCCGATAAGGCTTTTACCGGGCCTAGGTCCGAGGTCCCTCGTACAGAGGCTAAGGCTACCAACAGTTCTGAGGGGCCGGGCAAGCCCCTGTCGGTGAAAGCAGTTGCTCACCGTTCCCGCTCTTGTGGTGACACCAGATCTGTTGAGGGGGCAAAGAAGCAAGGTTCTTCTTTTACCGGCAGTGCCGAGGGCCTTCCTTCGAAGGCTCAGTTGGCGGTTGGTATGTCGCAGAAACATTCCAGGCCTCATAGTACCGGCTCTGCCGAGGTTCCTTACGTTAAGGCTAAAATTAAAACCCCTGACCCATCGACAGGGACCCCTGCCTCACTTCCTCACGTGCCGCAGTTCCTCTCGGATGAGGACAAAATGGCGGCCGTTCCCGCCACGATCACGTTGACCATTTTAGGTACTACCCCTATAAATACACCATCGGCCCCTGGTGTAGGGTTCGGTCCTTTGGGTGAACCTAAGGTCCCTTGTGCGCATCCTTACCGGCCGGTTTATGATTGGAACGCCCGGATGCCTCTTCCACACAATGTTTCGTTGCCCGCGGGGGCAGCTCCTTTGATTTATGTGGATACATCGGTGGAGGGGCCGGTGTGGCACCCTTCTGTTACGTCCCTGGATTTGTCCACCTCATGAGAGGCCTCCTCGGGTTCCGAAACAATCTCCTGAGGACGCCTTTTTTCGGTAAATTTCAAGCGCTTATGCGCACCGACCCCATGAGGGAATATTTCAAAGGGCTTTTCAAGGAGATATGTCCACCTGCGCCTCCGGCTCCACCTGTTCCTCCGGTGGTTCTGCCGGCACCTCCTTTGCCCGTGGTGCCTCCCCCATGCTCTTCCGCCTTTGCCACCATTGTCCGCAGTGGACAAGGCAGTGCCTGACACTGCTCAGCAGGATCCTGACCTGTCAGATGACCCTCAAGGCGATCGGGACAACAAGGACCTTCCCCGCTCTATCAGAGCCTTTCATGACCGGGTACTGGACATGATGAGTTTCTTAGATGTTCCGGTGCCCGAGGCACCCGCTCCGCAGGAGGGCGTGCTTTCTGGGGCGTTCACCTTGTCTCCCTTGGAGCGTACCGGCCTGTTCCTGCAGAAGGATGTTCTGGCCGAGGTCCGAAGAGTTTGGGAAAAGCCACACTCAGGACTTTTTGTCAATAAAAAGATTGACGCTAGGTACAGGCTGCATTCTTCGGAAGAAGTGGCCTTGTTGTCTTGTCCGCCTCCCTCCTCCACAGTGGTGGCTGCGGCTACGTTGCAATCCAGACCTGCAGCATCCTCTTCCACGACGGCTACTCGGGTCTTGGGAAAGGAGGACAAGCTCCTGGTCTCCCTAGGGAGGAAAATCTTTGCCAATTCGGCCTTGCAGCTCAGGCAGGCCAATGCAGAATTGATTTTGGCAGGAGCTAACATGCGGATGTGGAAAGGTCTGTCGGAGTTTGAGGAGCACATTCCGGTCGAGAAGTTGGAAGACTTCAGAGGTGGCCTTTCCGATGCCAGGGTCTTGGCCCAGGATCTCCTGGAGGCTGTGGCTCATCACGTAGACCCCTCGGCTCGGGGCCTGATGCTTGGGGTTGATACCTCGCGGCAAGCGTGGCTGCATGCCACTAAGTTTTCGACGGAAGTGCAAGACAAGGTACTGGACCTTCCATTCGATGGTAAGAAGCTTTTTCACTCTTCTACTGATGTAGAGCTCACCAAAACCAAGGATAGTACTCAGACGGCTAAATCATTGTCTGTTCTGGTTAAAGCTCCTTTCAAATCCCAGAGACCGTTGTCGCAAAGTCGACCTTCCTCTGGTTTTAGGGGCTTCCTCGACCGCAAATCTCGCAGAGTGGATACTCCTGTGGGGAATAACTGCCGTAGACAGGTTTTTCTGCTGTTCCTCAGCCTCCTCATCAGGTTCAGGTGGCACCGCCACTGATAAGCCTGCCAAATGAGGGTTTTCCACGCTCGCATGAGACCCCGGTGGGAGGACGCATTGCGTCTCATTGGGAGGGGTGGCAGACCATCACAGAAGACAGATGGGTCTTGTCAGTCGCTCGAGCGGGCTTCCGCTTACCTTTACCCCCTACCCCACACCTCAACCCTCCTTTTCAGCTGTCGGGCTCACCCTCCCTCAAGGCCGAGGTTCAGAAACTTCTGGACCTCAGAGCTGTGGAACCCGTTCCCTTTGGGGAGTGAGGGGAGGGCTTCTACTCATGGCTGTTTATGGTGCCCAAACCCAACCAGGCTGGCCTGCGCACCATCCTAGACCTTTCCCAGTTCAATCTTTTCCTACCCCAAGAGAAATTCAAGATGATCACGCCCGGCCAGATTCGCTCCTCTTTGCAGATGGGCGATTGGCTCAGCGTGGTGGATCTTCAGGATGCGTACATGCATATCCTGATTTGGAATCCACATAGGAGATACCTCCGCTTCTCTTTGGAAAAGGAGCACTTCCAGTTTCGGGTGCTTCCTTTTGGCCTCGGCGCCGCGTGTCTTCACGAAGATGATGTCGGTGATTGCGGCCTATCTTCATCTCCAGGTTATCCATGTGTATTGTGGGATGTATTTACCCATGCATCCGAGCCCTACCTCAAAACTGTGCATTACTGGCATTGAAAACATCATAATGGCCAGAGCTCCCCAGAAAATGCACAGGAAAATCCCATTTCGCCTATATTGTGAGCTCAGAGAGGCAATGCTGATTGCCAAAAGCAAACCCATAACTGTTGGGAATTCATTTTTCTTGAATGTCAAATATGGCAAAATCATGGGCACAGAATTACTTTACTGCAGAAACACACCAATGCCATGTCCTGAACATGGACAATATACTCCATGTAATATCACTTGCTGAAATGAATCAATCTAAAAAAAATCCCAAGGAGGGATGCAGTAACCACAAAATCCTGAGGGTGGCGCTAGCGGTCTAAACTCTGACAGGAGAGCTGTCTTGCAAAACTGTCTAGTGCAAAGAAAGGGGTCTTATTTCATTGAAAGTTCAAAGGGGTTGCCTGTCCTGAGAACTCTTGACACTTCAGAACTCAACACAAGAAGCCAGGAAATCACAGGGTTCTGTTAATTAAATGCAAAGTGGCTCCCTGGCCTCCTGATCTCAGCTTCCCAGAGACCACACAATGGCCCCTCTCCTCTGAAAGGAATATGTTGATTTTTACTGTTTCCTGTCAACAAAGGCCTGCCTGCCCGGAGGACACATGCGACTTACCCACCCAAGTCTTGGAGGCGGACTCCAACATTCTGAGGACTGAATTGAAAGTAAAATATATATTTTACAAAAACACTGATAACTCTTTGTAATCAAATGACAGAAATGTATAACTTTGAGAGACTTAATTTAAAAAATGTACCTTTAATTCAAGTCCAAACTCCAAATTGTGGGATATTCTGGGACAAAACCCTGCTGTTTATTAATATTACAGACTCCCTGTTTCAGCTAGACAAACGAAAATGCATTGGTATGTGGGTAGATATGTGAGGAACAGTTGTATAAAATTTAATGAAGATCCAATGTTGTTTAGCACATTAAAAAGTGCTAAAAGTTGCCATTTTTGAATGCAAGCTCTTAGAAACAGCAGATTTGGGACAGAGTATACCTCATGTGATATGTGACATGGGTATGTAATTTCAAACAACTGTGTAACTGTGAAATATGTATTTTGATCATATATAGATTTGGGTGCACAGATGACAGGGGAGTTTTTTCAAGAGATCATAAATGGCTGACATCACTCTGACACAACTTAGCTCCCCCAATCAGGGGAGAAATGAAAGCTGGACCAATGACAAGTGAGAGGGGCAAGTTTAGTTATGACCAACACACACACCCACTTGCAGAACATATAAATGGACCACTGAAACTTAGGTAGAGACATTCATTTCCATCTGCAGCGGGACGCTCTGCCGGAAAAATCCATACTTACCTCCATCAACCTTCAAGGAGCCAACACTTAGACTCCAAGATAAACAGAGACTACAGAACCTTAACCAAAAAGGCCACTGCCAGCAAGAGTATTTGTCAACAGGCCTGAAAATCTTTTTGCAACTGAACTCTTCAGACAGCCGGCTGACGCCGTCTGAATTTTGCCAAGAACTTTTGCAAGAACCCGGTGACAGAAATATCCAAAGAGAAGGCAGGACCCGACCCAGAGAACCGGTGCCTAGCAGAGAGCAGGCCATTGTATCCAGAGTGCTGACCCCGATGCTGTGAGCAGTTCCAGAGGCCAGGCGCTGTGAGCGGAACTCGGAAGACCTGACCAGACTGAAGTCCGTGACCAAGTCGCTTTCCTGTTCAAAATCTCTTGTGAGTACTCGGCAAAACTCAGAACACATCTCTTAGTTAAAATCATATAATTCAATCCATTTTTAATCTAAGTAGAACTGCAGTTTAGCAATTGTGTTATTCTGCCATCATTTTTAAAGCTGAAAAAGTGTTGCGTTTAAAATTTGCAAAACCAAAAACGACCTTCACTAAATCGCTCATATCTCCGCGACCGTTTGTCTTAGAGACTTGCAGTAACTTTCATCTGAAAGCTTAGAATCTTAGCTTTTAATCGCACCAAGAACCACATTCCTACCCATTATAGTTTTACCGCAATCGCGGAACACGCATTCGCGAATTTTGCCGCGATTTGAAAATGTATCCACTTGCAAAAAGATAGCTGCTTTTGCCTTCCGTTAAAGAAAAATCGTTTGCCTCATAAAAACTATCCCTGAATCATTGCAAGAGTGAGCCTGGACTAATACTAACTAGATACCACTCACCTGAACCTCTAGAGGGAATTAAAAGCATTTTAGCATATTTTTTTCTTCATTGCCAGCACATTTAAAAGCATTTGGGCCTGTGTTTTCAACTTCTGTAGTCTAAGTTGCTGGGTGAACTGAATCACATTTAATTGCATTTCTGAGAACTGTGTGCCTTCCTTCCACTTCCTTGCATTGCATAAAAGGGGGGGGGTGAATTGTCCAAGAAAGTGATTACATTGTCTTTTGCTGAAATCCTATCAAGTTATTTTCTGTACTGCATTTCATTCCACATTGCATCCATTGGAAACCATAAAAGTATTGTTGCTATCTTATCCATTTCATGTCAACTCCTTAGTGATTATCAAGAAGTGTGCTCGTGCCAGATTCTCCGTTGTTAATCTTTATCATATCAGATTAAGTGTGCTATTCAATTATTAATTTATTCTAAAGTGTGATATATATACCTATTGTTGAAACTATCAATTAAACCTTTTAACTTGCAAAACAGAACTACTTCTTGGCTCAGTGGGGTCAGGAGGATTCCAAGAGAGGGGTGTTATATAGGGGTAGTCATCCAGAACGCATGAACTGGACATAAACATATATCAATAAGGGTTTTCATTCAGTATTCTAGACTAGGCGTTGACTTGGCTGTAGTGCTGAATTGAATCCTCTTACAAATTGGGGGCTCGTAGCCGGGATTCTGGGTTAGAATACCACTTGTGCAGCTTAATACAGTGTGCTAACTGACGGGATACATACATCCAGTCGGATCACCACGCTGCATTACGCTGTGAAGCATTCCTCAAAAGGGACACTCCAAGAAAAGTTCTGTTCTGCAAAAAATAAAATACTAACTTCTGTAAGTCAGGACAGAGACCAATCTCTAGAATGACGACCTTGGTAGATATGAAAATAGCCAGAGAGCACTTCTTACATAAACTATTTGTGAGAGGTGAATGGGCTGAGCAGGGCCAGGAGGCCTGGTTGCTGGGCCTTCACGCGACAGGCCACTGAAACAGGGTCAGACTTATGGAGAGATCAGGGTCCATTACATGTGGCCCTGAGTGAACTATATATGGCTCCTAAGGCCAAAGATGAACACGACAAGATTGTTAGGATAGCGGCATATTTATATTTATATATGGGAGCCATACAGAATAAATGTGCTGAAGGCCATGATCTGGCAAAAAGGCAACAGATGGCGTTAGAGAAGGCCCAATCTGATCTGGACTCTTCTGAGCAAAGGCTGCACAGAAGCCAGGAGTCAGAAAATGAGACCAGACAGTACATCACTAAAATAAAGGAGGATATGGATGTGCTGCAAAAGGAAAAGTCAGAACAGGATACCAGATTTCGGGCCTTGCAGAAGGAACACCAAGAAGGTTTGGACTCCCTACTGCAAAGCCAGAAAAAGCTGGAGCAACAACTGGACTTCAACAGGGTATGTGCTGAGCAGGTAGTCACCCTGCAAGGCCACCTAGATGGGGAAAAGGCAGAAAGCAATAAACTGATTCTGAAAGACCTGGATACCCAGGCAGAGTTTGATGAAGAGCGCCGGAAAGCTGGTGCCCTTCAAAGGCAGAGGGACGACCTGGCAGCACAGATGCAGGCTCTCAGTCAGGAAAGAGACACTTTAGGCCAGGAAGTCTGCCACTTAAAAAAGGAAATTGAAGAAAATCACCTGGCCCTCCAGGGGCTGGGTGACCTCCAAAAAGAAAACCAGAACTTGGTAGAGCACACCAGAAGGGTGGAAGATGCTCTGGCAAGAAAGGAGCAGGCCGGTAGGGATGGGACTCAGGAGGTAAACCTCCTGCAGCAAAGACTGGCCCAGTTCTCCAGGACCAACCAGGAAGCACAGAGGGAAAATGAGGCCCTCTGTCAACACAATGATAGGCTCCAACAACAGGTAGCGATGCAGGAGAGACTGATAGAGTCTAGTAAGGCCTTGACTGAGGAACTGAAAGCACAAATTCAGGCTCTTGCATTGCAACAGGGAGCAGGGGCGGATAGAGATGAGGTCCGCTGGGAAAGAGAGACTCCTGACCATAACCTCAGGAGCCCTAACACCAGGGGCCTTCATCTCTCCCAGTCCCTGGACTCTACCACCCCCATGTCCCCTGGCGCACATGAGCACAGGGCCACAGGGATGGCAGATTACTATCCAGCTAAAAGTATGGGGCTCATAGGCCAGTACCACTCAGGAATGGAGGGGTGGGCATCCGGGTATGGGCACCCAAGTACAGTACAGTTCAGTGGGGAACCCCAGGAGAGTAGGCCCATTAAGGGCATCCTGAACACCTCTGCCCAGTTAGGTCAGTGGAGGGGGTACCCATCAAATCCTGGCAGCAAGGAGGAATCTGAAGACTCCTCTGAACTGCGCAGGACACAGGAGACCAGGTCCCCACATTCTGCCAGCCATTCCCAGGCTCGCAGAATCCGGGAAAACCTGGAAGAGCAGACAGGAACCTTTGGGAGCAGTGCCTCTGAGTCAGAGGATGAATGGACAAGGGTTACCCGAACCAAAAAGGCCAATAAGGCAAAAAGGGCCTTGCTTAAGGACCCCTTAAAGCAGATTAAGGCGATCAGGAGCGTCATCACGCCTTACCATAAGAACGCTAAGTATTCTGTTTGGGAGCACTTAGAGTTGTTTGAGCAAATGATGGAGACTTTCCATTTGAAGGACAGCCAAAGCTGTATTCAATATGTAAAGTGGACCTTCTCCCCGGAATACTCCAGTTTCTTTGCGGGGCTGGAGGACCAAAATCATTTAAGATGGTCCACCTATAAGGCGGCCATCTTGAAACATTTTTCCATTCATAGAAATCCTCAAGAGGCTCGCAAGGCAGCCTACAATTTGCAATGTGGGGAGGATCAGGCCCCACAAGAATTTGTGCAAGAACTGAAACGTGCTTTTGCGCAGACCACCAGAAGGGTGCGCACAGACAGTAGAGAATTCATAAATACATTTTTTCATGCCTTGCCCAAATACATAATGACCCAGCTCGTGAGGGATTTTCACGAGAAAAGATCTTTAGACTGGGTCCTTGAACAGGCTACCCGGATCTATGAGGTGCAGAAACCGGTAGATAGCAAAAATAATGCTCAGAAAAACCCCAAAGCCAACAGCGCCCCTGCTGCTGCCAAGGTGGCAGAGGTAAAGGTCACCCCCGTTCTAGAGTTGGAGATGGGGGGGCCTAAAAACCTACCTGCACCTAATAATGCTAGGCCCAGAAGGTCCTCGGGCCAGTCACAGACAGGGAGCCAGGGAGGCAGCCCCACAAATGGGGTCCCTCGCTCTCCTGATTATGTAAGTCCCCGTTACAAGGGAAATCGACCCATCCTGGGTTATGTGTGGACTCCTCCAGCCCAAGGGGGGGGATCCAGCCAAGCACCTAACCCAGGGAACTTCCCTCCCAACTTCCCACAGGAGGGCAGAAATTCTCCAAATCCTGGGCAGAACTTTTTCCCCAGGTATCCACCCAATTTCCAACCCCAAAATCATCCATCCTTCTTTCCCCAATTCCCTGAGCCCAGACAACCTAATCCGGGAGAGGGGAGGCCAAGGGTGGAGGGGTACCCAAATCTTCCCAACCCGGGGTATTACCAGAGGAGGGACAGCTACAATTCACGGGATCAGCCCAGGGGAGAAAACAGGGCCCCGTATCAGCCTGAGCGGGTTTCCCAGTTAGAGCGCCAGGTTCAAAACATGGCGCGGGATCTGGGTCACATACTGAGGGCTCAGCAGAACCCTCAGATCGGCATGCCGGCGCAGAACGCACCCAACTCTGGACCTGGTGCCCCAGAACAATGACGGGGGCAGCACCCCGATAACTCACCGGTTCCCAGGGAGGAGGCACAAAGGGAAGGGGGGTGTAAAGCCTTGGAGGAAGCTTCCTTCCTCACTTGTAAACAGCCCCTGGAAACCCAGGAACCGGAAACAAAATCTCTTGCCCCTGAAAGTCTGCCTCCTAAGGAGCAGAGGGGGGGTAGGAGAAACAAAAGACCCAAACAGACTCAGTTTGAGGAGGAGGTACAGGTCTTCCAATTTGAGGGAGAGGGATCCTCAGAGGATCCTGGGAAAAGGATCTTCTCCTTCAGAGAGGGGGGAACTCCTCCCAAAGAAAAATGGGTCCCTAGGGATGCAAATCCAGACTGGGGAGATGTGGAGACTGAGCTACCGCCGCCCACCATCTCATCCCAGAACCAACCGCAAGAAAATCCCCTGGTTCAAACCCATCCTGGTGACTGCCTCCAAATAGGGGGGGGCGGCCCAGAACCGGAGCCAGGGGAACCCACAATGGCTCTGATCTCCAGTTGCCAAATTTTTCTTTCAGATTCCCAAGGCTCTCCACAGAATCCTGCCCAAATCTCTTCGCTAGCGATGTCCAAAACCCGAAAATTAGCCCACCAGTTGTCCAAAAATGTACATTATCTGTGCCCCCTTGAGGAGAAGGAGGGAAGATATTATGCCCCGGTACAAGTACAGGGGCAGGGTACAATTTTGGCACTGGTGGACACTGGATCTCAAGCTACCCTTCTGTCCAGAAGGGCCTTTGACGAACTGAATGCAGGAAGGGGAGAGAATTACCAAATTCCTCTCACCTCTCTTCCTGGGCAACTCCAGAACTTTGACGGGAAGGAAATTCCCGTCGAGGGGACGGCAGATTTGGACATTAAAATTGGGCGACACAAGTTGAAACACCCGGTCATAGTTGTGACCCCAGAGGGCACCCCTTGTTTACTAGGGAATGACCTCCTGAGAAGGTTGTCACCCCTAATAGATTGCGTAAACAGGGTCCTCTGGACCCAGACTAGCCGACCAATAAAATTAAAACAGAGTGTCAACCATGTTAGTTTAAACGGCACCTGCCACATGGTTGAACAAAAATCTGACCAAGTAGAATTTCACTTCCAGAATAGCCAAATTCCAGACGTGACAGTAATAGCAGTAGGACAACAGACTGGTGATGCAGGGTCCTCTCTATTTCTGAAAATCAACCTTCCTTCCAGTCTAAAGTGGTACTCCACGCTGGAAGGAAACACTCTGAGATTCTATACTAATCCACAATCTGAAACTCCCACTCCTATAGTCCAGAAAGATGCGAAATCAGCTCAGAGCCTGGCTGATATTCAGCAAATTGGAGAGCAGTTGTTCATCCCTGTCCAATTAAATGATGGGAAGGACTCTGTTCTCGCTCGAGTGTGTGTGAACAACGGTAAGAGCTTCATCAGCGAAGCCATGTTCCGCCAACTCCCAAAAGATCCAGCCATTCCCACATTCAAACTGATAGACAAATGGGAAATGGACCTGGAAGCACCCAATTCCAAACATCTCCTGCCAAGCAGGTGTATGCTCAAAATCTCCATTGGCAACAAGAGCATAGTCCATAACTGTTGGGTCGTGCGAGACGTCACTGCCGCCTTTTACTTAGGCAGTGACATTCTCAATCGCTTTGCCATTAGTTTGGACCTAATAAACTTCAAAGCTTGGTCCCGATTAGCGGATAATCCCATGGGCTTTGATGATCCAGAAAAAGCATTTAGGTCAGCTCAATTGCTACCTTATGCAGTTGAAATTCAGATTAAAGAGGAAGTCACCATCCCAGAAAGGACCCGACAATTCTCCCTGGAAGTGAAAGCTAAAAGAGGACAATATTTGCAAAACCCTGATGCTTACATACATCTAAACGCTTCTCTCCAACAGCAAGGGTTGGGGGTAAACCCAACTCCATTAGTCAACATAGAACATGACACCATTCTAATAGAGGTGGATAACAGCGACTTAAAGAGTATTACTCTAGCCGCAGGCACCATTATTGGAATGGCGGTTGATGACCGACATTTTTCCATCGACTTAGTAAATGAACTGTTAGGGCCAATCCCCAAGGACTGCTTTGACAGTGACAGTGATGACAATACAACACCAGACAGGATTTTTACCCGGCATGGGGGGAACTTCCTGGTGTACACTTCCTGCCCCTATGGTAAGGAAGATGTGACTTGTGACTTCAGGAGGGAGGAGGTGATTTTCCAAGTCCATGAGGGCTGCCTTTCCCACCTGAAGCCTCCAGTCCAAATCAGCACTCTGACCAGGGACTTCTCCACCCAGCTGGAGGAGGCCGCTGAAATAGCCAAACCAGAAGTCTTTCCAGGCTTCAGGCAGATGGTGGAAGAGAGAGTCAACCTAGCTGATGCCTGTGTGACTCTGGAACAAAAGCAAAAGTTGAAACAAGTTTTCTTGGATTTCCAAGATCTCTTTGCGGTAGACTCATATGACTGCGGTCGCACCGACATACACACAACAACAATCCCTACGGACCCTGGCATGACTCCAGTGTTTGTGAAGCAATATCGTTTGCCTCTCGCATCCATGGAGTCACTTACTGAAATAATTAAGAACCTTGAGTCCAGGGGAATAATCCGTCCAGTCCACAGCACCTTCAATAATCCGGTGCTGGGAATATTGAAGCCAAACGGCCAGTGGAGACTCTGTGCCGACCTCAGGGAGCTCAACAAACGAGTCCATACTTCCCGATGGCCTCTGCCCTACATTGACCAAGGGCTGGCCCAGATCCAGGGGTCACAGGTATTCACTGCAATAGACCTGACCAATGGGTACTGGACCGTGCCTGTCAGTAGGGAGGACCAATACAAGCTGGCTTTTACCTTTGGGGCCAGCAGTATACATGGACCCGGACTCCCTTCGGATACCTCAACTCCGGCAATGAATTCAACATTTTCCTACATAAGGCCATGCCCGACCTGGGTGCGAGGGGTAACCTGGCTTATGTAGATGATGTCCTCATCAAAAGCTCAACTGTTGAGGAACATATAGCGGAGATCCGTTATGTTCTGACGCAGTTGAGGGCCGCCGGAGCAAAACTTTCCTTTCAAAAAGCACAGTGGTGTAGAACCCGTGTTAATTTCTTGGGGCATCATGAGATTACTCCTCAGGGTCTCTGTCCCCAGGAAAAGAAAGTGGAAGCACTTCAGAAACTGAAAGACCCCGCAACTCTGCGGGAACTAAGCCTCCTTGGACTGACTAATTACAGCAGAAAGTTCATTGAGGGCTACGCAGAGATCACCAGACCCCTGATTCATCTCCTGAAGGGGGGGGTCAAGTGGGAATGGGGTCCAGAACAAGCCGAGGCGGTAAAACAACTCAAAAGAAGCCTCTCACAAGCGCCTTGCCTAGCTTACCCTGTCAGAAACAAGGAGTTCTTCTTGGAGACGGGGTTCTCTAATACGTGCTTGACGGCAGTATTATACCAAAAGCATGACAAGGTCAATAAAGTAATCTCCTATGCGAGCAAAACTTTATCCTCTGTGGAGGAAAAATTCAACGATTGTGAGAAGGCACTCCTGGCAACGGTGTGGGCATTGAAGAATTACCGCCCGTTTATCCAGGGGGAACACATCATAGTGGAGACTCCACACCAGCCTCTGCAATATCTCCAAAGTGACAGAATCCGGGCCGGAAATGTGAGTAATTCCCGAATTACTTCCTGGATTCTGTCAATGCAAGGCATTCCTGTGGAGGTCCGATATGGCCAAAACAAGAAGAGTCCCCTCGCGCAAGGTCTGGCTGACTTGCATGATTGTGCCAGAGAAAACTGTCTCGAGGACGAAAGTCTAAAAATAAAGGACAACATAGAGGCATACCTTAATTCCCCACACAAAGTCTTTGAAGAAGACAAGTGTGAGGGAATGCCCACTGTGTATGTGGATGGATGCTCTTACCATGTTGACAACAACGGGGAGAAAGAACTGGTGGCTGGCGTAGGGAATGCATGGGTGAATGAGTCCCCAGAACCCTCCGCTGGATACAAAATTGGTCCCCGAAGTAGTCAGGTGGCAGAATTGATGGCTGTGCATCAGGCCATCCTCACTGCTGTCCAGCATCAACTCCGCGAACTGGTCATAATCACAGATTCGGATTATGTACGGAACGGGTTCGTGGAGCACCTGGTTAATTGGAAAGTCAGGGGCATGTTATGTGCTAACAACAAACCCTTGAAACATGGGAAGTTGATCCAAAACATTGATGATCTGGTCACCTCGAATGAGATGACCATCTATTGGAAAAAGATCAAGGGTCATTCCAAAGTAGAGGGACCAGACAAAACTGGAAATGACTTAGCTGATCAGCTGGCCAAAACCGGGGCTATCCAAGGGGATCTAATTGAGATTGAGTCCCTGTTGGGGGAAATCCAGGTCACTGCTATCACTAGGTCCCAGACAAATGCTCACAACGACCTTTCAATTGCACAATGGAGTAAGGAGACCCCTGATGCTGATTTGATTACCGCTCAGAAGGGGGATCCAATTATTGGTAAGTTTTACCAGCACCTTGAGGACCCTGAGAACTTTCCCCTGACGGATACCGATTACATTGGGAAAGAGGACCTAAGAGTGTTGATGAAATGTCCAAAAATGTTCCGGATCCAAGACGGTTTGTTGGTAAGGAAATCCAAAGCTGGCCACGATCAGTGGGTGGTTCCTACCTCATTCCGGAGCCTGATGTTAAGTCACGCCCATGATGCGGCCACCGCCGGTCATAGGGGGTTTCACACAACATTGGAAATCTTAAGAGAGGTTGCATACTGGCCACACATGGGGCAGGACCTCGACCAATACTTGAAGGGGTGTCTTGTGTGTGCACAATTTCAGCCATCATCCCTCACGCACCGCGCGCCTCTCCAAAAGCGGGGGATGACACTGCCATGGTCAGATTTACAAATCGACTTTGTAGGCCCCGTGATTCGCTCTGCTAGGGGGAATAAGTACATGTTGACTGTGACATGCTTGTTTACCAAGTGGGTGGAATGTCTCCCAGCCCCAAACTGCAAGGCAGAAACGGCAGCTGCCTTGATGATTAACCACATCTTTTCCCGTTTTGGTCTACCTCAAAGGATTGAGTCAGACAGAGGTAGCCACTTCACCAGTGAAGTAATGACAAAGATGTGGGAGATACTGCGGGTCAAGAGAAAGCTGCATATTGCTTATAGACCAGCTTCTTCTGGGGCAGTAGAGAGATATAACCGGACAATTGTGAGCATCTTAAAAAAGTTTGTGGCAGATTCTGGGCCAAGTTGGGATATCCGATTACCTCTGGTCCTAATGGCCATCAGATCTACCCCTTCATCTGCAACCAAAATGTCACCATTTGAATTGATGACTGGGCGCAAGATGGTGCTTCCTCAGCATTTGCTCTACAGGACCCAAGAGCAGACACTAATAAATGCCTCCACAACTCATGAGTATGTGGAGAATTTAAGGAAACACCTCCAACATGCTTTTGCTTACGCTCAGCGGAATCTAGAAAGATCGGCTGATAGCATGAAGACCCATCATGACCTGAAAACTTCCAGGAAGGAATATCAGGTGGGAGACCGGGTCTATCTATACAACTTCCAAAGAAACCAGGCAAAACAGCGGAAATTCTTGCCTACATGGAAGGGACCCTTTGAGATCATCGACAAGATCTCCCCTGTGGCCTACAAAATCCACATCCCCAAAGGTCCTTTGGCAGCGGGGGAAGACAAGTGGGTCCACATAAACCAGTTGAAATGTTGTCATCCCAGGCGCACTCTGCAACAACTGGAGGAATCTTCTGGAATCCTAGCGGGTACTGTCTCAGACTAATTCAGTTCCAACCATAAAACATACCAAATCTAGTCTCTAAAATATTGTGATTTGCATGAAACTGTCTCTTGGTTATACTGTTTTTTTTTAATCAAAATAAGAATGTAATGTTTCGTTATGATGAAATGCATATGCTGCCCCACTATCTCAACAGTGGTGGAAAAACGTCTATGAGTAGGTATTGCTGCTCTTCCTTTGTCATCCTAGGAGAAAGAAAACCTGGAGACGGGCCAAGGAGGACGATCCGGAGACCGGGAGCAGAGACGCAATGGGCCGGGGTACCGCCCAATATTCCCATCAGGACCGGCGAGGAGAACCGATCGATCAGTACCGGATGGAGGAAAAGATGCTGAACTGTGCCATCTACCGGAAGAAGATGAGAACTACATCCCAGATCTTGCGGGTCCCACCAGTGAAGGATCAGATGGCCACCGCAAGAAGGGGGGCTTGTGGGATGTATTTACCCATGCATCCGAGCCCTACCTCAAAACTGTGCATTACTGGCATTGAAAACATCATAATGGCCAGAGCTCCCCAGAAAATGCACAGGAAAATCCCATTTCGCCTATATTGTGAGCTCAGAGAGGCAATGCTGATTGCCAAAAGCAAACCCATAACTGTTGGGAATTCATTTTTCTTGAATGTCAAATATGGCAAAATCATGGGTACAGAATTAGTTTACTGCAGAAACACACCAATGTCATGTCCTGAACATGGACAATATACTCCATGTAATATCACTTGCTGAAATGAATCAATCTAAAAAAAATCCCAAGGAGGGATGCAGTAACCACAAAATCCTGAGGGTGGCGCTAGCGGTCTAAACTCTGACAGGAGAGCTGTCTTGCAAAACTGTCTAGTGCAAAGAAAGGGGTCTTATTTCATTGAAAGTTCAAAGGGGTTGCCTGTCCTGAGAACTCTTGACACTTCAGAACTCAACACAAGAAGCCAGGAAATCACAGGGTTCTGTTAATTAAATGCAAAGTGGCTCCCTGGCCTCCTGATCTCAGCTTCCCAGAGACCACACAATGGCCCCTCTCCTCTGAAAGGAATATGTTGATTTTTACTGT
Organism: Ambystoma mexicanum; assembly: GCF_040938575.1. Taxonomy (NCBI): domain Eukaryota; kingdom Metazoa; phylum Chordata; class Amphibia; order Caudata; family Ambystomatidae; genus Ambystoma; species Ambystoma mexicanum. The sequence continues at coordinate 1,231,272,015 of NC_090928.1, forward strand.
TTCCTGTCAACAAAGGCCTGCCTGCCCGGAGGACACATGTGACTTACCCACCCAAGTCTTGGAGGCGGACTCCAACATTCTGAGGACTGAATTGAAAGTAAAATATATATTTTACAAAAACACTGATAACTCTTTGTAATCAAATGACAGAAATGTATAACTTTGAGAGACTTAATTTAAAAAATGTACCTTTAATTCAAGTCCAAACTCCAAATTGTGGGATATTCTGGGACAAAACCCTGCTGTTTATTAATATTACAGACTCCCTGTTTCAGCTAGACAAACGAAAATGCATTGATATGTGAGGAACAGTTGTATAAAATTTAATGAAGATCCAATGTTGTTTAGCACATTAAAAAGTGCTAAAAGTTGCCATTTTTGAATGCAAGCTCTTAGAAACAGCAGATTTGGGACAGAGTATACCTCATGTGATATGGGTATGTAATTTCAAACAACTGTGTAACTGTGAAATATGTATTTTGATCATATATAGATTTGGGTGCACAGATGACAGGGGAGTTTTTTCAAGAGATCATAAATGGCTGACATCACTCTGACACAACTTAGCTCCCCCAATCAGGGGAGAAATGAAAGCTGGACCAATGACAAGTGAGAGGGGCAAGTTTAGTTATGACCAACACACACACCCACTTGCAGAACATATAAATGGACCACTGAAACTTAGGTAGAGACATTCATTTCCATCTGCAGCGGGACGCTCTGCCGGAAAAATCCATACTTACCTCCATCAACCTTCAAGGAGCCAACACTTAGACTCCAAGATAAACAGAGACTACAGAACCTTAACCAAAAAGGCCACTGCCAGCAAGAGTATTTGTCAACAGGCCTGAAAATCTTTTTGCAACTGAACTCTTCAGACAGCCGGCTGACGCCGTCTGAATTTTGCCAAGAACTTTTGCAAGAACCCGGTGACAGAAATATCCAAAGAGAAGGCAGGACCCGACCCAGAGAACCGGTGCCTAGCAGAGACCAGGCCATTGTATCCAGAGTGCTGACCCCGATGCTGTGAGCAGTTCCAGAGGCCAGGTGCTGTGAGCGGAACTCGGGAAGACCTGACCAGACTGAAGTCCGTGACCAAGTCGCTTTCCGGTTCAAAATCTCTTGTGAGTACTCAGCAAAACTCAGAACACATCTCTTAGTTAAAATCATATAATTCAATCCATTTTTAATCTAAGTAGAACTGCAGCTTAGCAATTGTGTTATTCTGCCATCATTTTTAAAGCTGAAAAAGTGTTGCGTTTAAAATTTGCAAAACCAAAAACGACCTTCACTAAATCGCTCATATCTCCGCGACAGTTTGTCTTAGAGACTTGCAGTAACTTTCATCTGAAAGCTTAGAATCTTAGCTTTTAATCGCACCAAGAACCACATTCCTACCCCTTATAGTTTTACCGCAATCGCGCAACACGCATTCGGGAATTTTGCCGCGATTTGAAAATTTCTCCACTTGCAAAAAGATAGCTGCTTTTGCCTTCCGTTAAAGAAAAATCGTTTGCCTCATAAAAACTATCCCTGAATCATTGCAAGAGTGAGCCTGGACTAATATTAACTAGATACCACTCACCTGAACCTCTAGAGGGAATTAAAAGCATTTTAGCATATTTTTTTTCTTCATTGCCAGCACATTTAAAAGCATTTGGGCCTGTGTTTTCAACTTCTGTAGTCTAAGTTGCTGGGTGAACTGAATCACATTTAATTGCATTTCTGAGAACTGTGTGCCTTCCTTCCACTTCCTTGCATTGCATAAAAGGGGGGGGGGGTGAATTGTCCAAGAAAGTGATTACATTGTCTTTTGCTGAAATCCTATCAAGTTATTTTCTGTACTGCATTTCATTCCACATTGCATCCATTGGAAACCATAAAAGTATTGTTGCTATCTTATCCATTTCATGTCAACTTTTTAGTGATTATGAAGAAGTGTGCTCGTGCCAGATTCTCCGTTGTTAATCTTTATCATATCAGATTAAGTGTGCTATTCAATTATTAATTTATTCTAAAGTGTGATATATATACCTATTGTTGAAACTATCAATCAAACCTTTTAACTTGCAAAACAGAACTACTTCTTGGCTCAGTGGGGTCAGGAGGATTCCAAGAGAGGGGTGTTATATAGGGGTAGTCATCCAGAACGCATGAACTGGACATAAAGATATATCAATAAGGGTTTTCATTCAGTATTCTAGACTAGGCGTTGACTTGGCTGTAGTGCTGAATTGAATCCTCTTACAGTATCCTTATTTGGACGACTGGCAGCAGCGGGCAACCTCCATTCTCTCCTTCAGCTCCTGTTCCATCTTGGGCTGTCGGTGAACTGGCGGAAATCCTCCATGACGGTCTCACAGGACCTGATCTTCCTGGGTTTTCGTTGAAACATGATCGACTGCCGAGTGTATCTGACCGGGGACAGAATGGCGGATCTGTTGGCCACGTGTCAGATGTTTGCGCAGTCGGAGAGCATGTCGGCCTGGTGGTTCCAGAGGCTTCTGGGGCTCATGGGTACTGGCTCTTCTTCTTGCTCATCTCAAAATGAGACGGACCCAGATGGCTCCTCGGAGTTCCTGGCGTCAGGCTGTGGACCCGGATTCCAAGCGGGTAATGATTCCGGATTCCATGAGAGTGGACCTGGCTGGACTGGTGGTCATCTCTCAGCAACCTGTCGGTGGGCGCGGGGTTTCAAGACCCAGCCCCCATGGTGACGATCACGACAGACTCCTCCCTTTTGGGGTGGGGTGCGACGTTAGATCTTCTTCAGGTCTCGGACTTCTGGTCGCCTCAGGACAAGCTCCTGCACATAAATCATTTGGAGCTTCTGGCGATCTTTCCTACGCTCAAGGCGTTCAGACCGCTCATTGTGAAGAAGGTGGTCCGCATAAGAACGGACAATGTGGTATCAATGTATTACATAAACAAGCAAGGGGGAACAAAGTCTCCCCCTCTCGTGGACCTGTCCATCCAGATTTGGGAGTGGGCCGTGCTTCATGGGGTCTGGCTGCTTGCAGTGCACATCCCGGGCCAGCTGAATGTCACAGCGGATGCTCTCAGCCGGCGGACAGTGGTCAGCTACGAGTGGGAGTTGAAGGCGGAGGTCCTCTCATGGATTTTCTCGCGTTGGGGCACACCGGAGGTGGACCTCTTCGCCACGGCGGTAAACAAGAAGCTTCCTCAGTACGCCTCCTCTCTGGGGGATGCTCTCGAGATTCCATGGCACAACATGAGAGCTTACGCCTTCCCGCCTCTGCCTCCAGTTCATCGAGGAATTTGGAAGTTGAAGAACTCTGTGAACTGTTCTCTTCTACTGCTAGCAGAACTTCAACACCTGTCGGTGTATCCGCCGATCAGGTTACCAGTAACTCCTGATCTTCTTCATCAAGGGGAACAACAGATGTGGCACCCCTCCCCACAATCGCTCAGCTTGACGGCATGGTGCCTGAGTTCAAGTCTTTAGAGCATATGAGTTTGTCTGCAGATAACATGCGCATTATCCAGGCAGCCAGGAAACCCTTGACCAGATCTCAATACAAGAGTAAATGGCTCTGGTTCTGTCATTGGTGTTTGGAGAAAGAGTTGGATCCGAGGGTGGCAACGATTGACACAGTGCTCTCCTTCGTATCCTCGCTAGCGGTTCATGTCCTGTCTTGCAGGACTTATCTCTCAGCGGTTTCCGCTTACCTTTCTATAGACCTGTGTTCTTATTCTCTAACTAACCCGGTGGTGAAGAGACATTTTGCTGGCTTGACACGCCTCTACCCTCCTATTCGTAGTCCGCACCCGCCTTGGGATCTAAATGTAGTCCTGACGGCGCTGTGCCATAAACCCTTTGAGCCAATGGCTACGGTTGACCTCAAGTACATGTCCTGGAAAGTGTCCTTTCTGGTCGCCGTTACGTCAGCGAGGAGAGTAAGTGAGCTCCAGGCATTGTCGGTGGAGCATCCTTTCTTGGTCTTTCACAAGGACAAGGTAGTCCTTCGGACAAACCCGGCTTTCCTACCGAAGGTAGTGACCGAATTCCATCTGAATAAGTCGATCTCCCTTCCGTTCTTTTTTCCGAACCCTGCTTCAGAGGCTGAAAGGGTTCTACACTGTCTTGACATCCGAAGAGCTCTTAAGTTCTACTTGGACAGGACTTCCGAGCTTCGGAGTTCTTCTCAACTTTTTGTGACCTTCGGTAACCCTCAGGGCAGGCCGGCGTCTAAGGCATCTATTTCCAGATGGATTGCCGCCTGCATCAGAGTCTTTCACCGTCCAAAAGCTGAAACCTCCTAAAGGTATCCATGCACACCTGGTGCGGGGCAAGGCAGCTGCGGTTGCTTTTCAGAAATATGTTCCCTGGGCAGCCATCGCTAAGGCAGCTACTTGGGCCTCCCCATCTGCTTTCTGTAAGCATTACTACCTCGATATGAGCTCTAGAGCTGACGCTCAGTTTGGTCAGGCTGTGCTAAAGAACCTGTTTCAGTAAGGGGTATTTCCATCCACCCATAGTTCCTGTAAGGAGTGCTTGGGAATCTCCCACAAGTATGGAGGAAAGGGGACGGGACGAAGGAGTATTACCAGGTTACTCACCGTAGTGACCACCTTACTCCTAGTCCATAGTCCCCTTTCCTTCATACGCCCGCCCGCCGTCCCCTCTAATAAGGTTCCCCTGTTATTGCTAATGGGTCTTTGACCCTGCAATAGAAAAGGACTGATGGGCGATCCGCGGAGCGGAGCCAAGTTGGGCGGGATTACGGCCGCGTGCCGGGCCCCGCGCAGGAAAGAGAGGAGGGACACATTTTTGGAAAAATGTGGATGCTTTTTACAAAGTGCTCCAGTCCCGTCCCACAGGACGGAAAGATGTCCCACAAGTATGGAGGAAAGGGGACTATGGACTAGGAGTAAGGTGGTCACTACAGTGAGTAACCTGGTAATCCCCACTAACTACCGCCCTATCACCAAAGTGCCATTCCTACTTTGATAAAATAGCATACCTACAAATCCAACATCACCTTGAATTTAACCACCTTCTAGGAGCCTGACAATCGTGCTTCAGACCCCAACATGCAACTGAGACCGCTCTCGTAGACCTTAAGGCACAAATAGATGACCTGAGAGATGAGGGTAAGACGGCATTATTGTTGCTCGATCTCTTTGCAGCATTTGATCTGGTTGACCATGAGATCCTCTGCAACCAATTACAGTCGGCAGCCCACTTCTCCCAAGAGGCAATTGACTGGATTCAGTCCTTTCTCAATAACAGAACAATGCAAGTCTTCTCCCCGTTAGCAGCCGCTGACCCAATGCCCATTATCTGTGGTGTGCCACAGGGATCCTGTGTCTCTCCCACTCTGTACAACATCTTTACAAAGCCCCTTTTTGATGATCTTGATGGTCTGGGTATCACCTACACTAATTATGCCGATGATACTCAGATCCTCATCCCGTTGACGGGGGATTATGACAAGGATTTGGCCTTTGTTAACAGAGTGTACCATCATCCAGGCATGGATGGCCTCACACGGTCTATGCCTGAATGATGATAAAACGGAACTCCTCATCCTAGGCAGAACAGCTAATCTCAACAAACTAGGCCAGAACTACTCCTCGTTCGAAATCGACAATAACATCATTGCCGTGGCTAAGGAGGTTAAAACCCTTGGCTTCCATCTAGACTCCACACTAACATTGAAAAAACAAGGAAATACTATGGCTTTCCACTACCTCCTATACCTGCAAATTTATCAGAGCAGGCAAACCTTTCCTCTCTTCTAATAACTGCATTACCCTAGCTAGAGCCTTGATCCTGTCCAAATTGGACTATTGCAATGCTCTCTACGTGGGTAGCAATAAATACATTACGAACAAGATTCAAATCTTGCAAAATAATGTCTTACGTGCAGCGCTGAGTCTACCGAAGAAAGCCCACATCTCGGATACTAGAAGATCTGTCAACTGGCTCTCCACGAAAGACAAGATCTTCCTTAAATCTGTCTCTCTGACTCACAAACGCCTCCACCATCTTGCCCCTCAATATCTTATAATGAGATTCACTAGACAAGTATCCTGCCACCCCTCCAGAAAGGCTAACCCCAACCTCCTACTGGTGCCAAGATGTAAACGTACCATGACCGGGGGAGTAGCTTTACTGTCAAAGCAGCACAACATTGGAACTCCCTACCGCCATCCCTAAGGGTAGACCTTCCTTACCTACAATTTAGATCTAATATTATCCTTTGGATTAAGGAACATGACAATTAAAGTATTGATACTTTTACAGAAATTCTACGCTCGGCTATAATATAAAATTTGTAAACGTGTATATTTTTATGTAAATATGACTTATTGTATCTGTTCTAATGTTGTTGATGTGTCCTGCACTGTAACCATCGCTGGCCACCATCCACAGTGCCTTATGTAACCTAAGCTATACATTCCTCTTGTTGCTCTTGTGCTCTGTTACCTCTGGGTTAGGTGCCCATTACAAATAATAAAAACAAACAAACATCAAACAGCCCTGCTACCCCTAGATTTATCTGCAGCCTGTGACGTGAAAGATCTCTTCATTCTCCTCAAACGGGTGAAAGAGTGGGCAGGGATATACATGCATCAGATCTGTTCTTTCCCAATCCGAGCCAAGAAGTAGGAACTGATACCACAGCGACATCTTCACGAAAGTACCTTACAGGGTACCGCTAGGGTCACCCTCTTCACCCCGCCGCGCTCCCCTCCCCCCACTGTACGATATCTGCATGTGCTCGCCGACACAGATTCTTGGGCAACATCATATTCATTGTCAAATGTATGCCGATGATGTACAGGTCTCTCTCAGGCTGGAAAGAAATCCAGGGTGACAATCATGGTAACTCATTTTGCAGCTCTCCATATGTTTTGGTCTTGAACCCCCAATTAGTCCTAGCCAGAGTAGTCTGATGAAGGATCATGGGAATTGCAGCCACAAAATAAGTAACCATTGTAATGACCCCTAGGTAAAACAGTTGCCTCTGCCTCTGTGGTTCGAAAACTGGGCATTGCAGTTGGAACCAGCAGTTCCTTGGTCAGTACCTGTTGTGCTGCCTTTTAACCCAGGAGCACCCCAACTCGCAGCATCTCCAAGTAACGGTGCAGGTTTCTCTTCATCACCCCAGATTAACTCTGCATTCAAGAACATCAATGTTCAACTTGCCATACCCCTAGAAATCCTACCTTGTCTGCGTTTCAATTATCAGTTCGACTTAACCAGAGCACTAAACATGGCTTGTCTGAATGATCTACTCCCAATTTGCCCAAGAAACCTCTAGACAGGCTACAGTGAATCCAGAAGCAGGCAGCCATTTTGTGTCCAAAACGCTGGAACTTGCGCTGCATTGACTTGTAAGCTAGAATTAAGTTTAAGATTCTCTGCATCGCCCACATAGCCTCATGCGATAAGGGCCCATATCCTCCAAACCTAACCCTCCCATTACCCTCAATCGGGAGAATGTTCCGGTCCTCCAGATTTAACATGACTTGTTAACTGTTGTTGAAACGTCTGAAACACTCATCACGATCACTGTATGTCCAGGACCCTAGACTTTGGAATGTTCTTAAGCCTGGCCTGGGGGCAGTACCTCATCACCTGCAGTTTTGTGTTTAGTGTTTAAGTCTGAACCTCATTAAAATGGCACTTGCATGATAGCTGGACTTCAGGCCGGCGATGACTAATGCCGGGTTGAGGAATCCTCTCCATATTCAGTTGGACTCAAACTCTCATTTATCACTGCTTTTTTAAACTAGTTCTCAAAAGTGACCATTAGGTGAACTGTTTCAGCGTTGTACAAATCTCCCAACTTAATAAATCCAGCATCACACAGGCTGATTTGTTTGTTACCTCTGTGTATAACCACAGCCGTCTTCCTTTTGGGCACTGAACATGCTGCTTTGAGGCACAGGTATAAGCGTGTACCCTCCACTGGAATTGATCTGACACAGAGTGCTAACAAACGAGGGCGCGCACAGAGGGAGAGTTGCTATGCTTCGAGTTCTCCCCTTTGATGGAATCGGTAGCTCTGTCTGGGTGTTGAATTCCTGGGATATCTGTATTTTCTCCCCATAGGCTTGCTGGTTACATTTTTCTACTCCCATTTTTCCCCAAACTGCACCTGCTCCTTCCTTTCCTGGAGAGGTTTGCCTTCGTACCATTCATGTAATTCCACTGTACTCCTAACGATGCTACAAGACCACTTTCCAACACAGATCAGACTGGCGCCTGCTATCCTACAGTTCAGGAAGGACCTGAAGACCCTACTCTTCAAAGAACATCTCGCCAATCACTGATTGCTCCTTTCCACCATTTCTCGGTTTATAAATCCCATACATACACGCCCTGGCTTTTTTTCCTGATTAAATTTATATTTTCTGTATTTTGCTGATTTCCCCACACTGTCCTTGAGTAAATAGACTGACCTGAATGCCTGGGGAAAAACCAATTCGATGTGATGTGATGTGACGAACCTGAAATACGTTCCACACAGCACTCCCTTGGTAGTGCATTGAGGCATCCATTGAATGCAGTGTAATCAGTCAAAATTGTGCTTATGGCCTGCACCAGGTTACAGATGAATGTTTACATGTTATGACAACCCACAACATAGTTGCGTACAAAGGAACTCTGAAGGGTGATGCCACAGGCACTCAGTTTGCTGAGACATGTTCTCAACAGGTGTTCACCTTTACATTCCTTCCCAGCACTGTCTTGTGAATAGTTTTAACACTAGGTTTGTGAGAAGCCCATGGTTCCCACAGCAGTCTAGTTTTTTGTAATCTGTCTTTTGTCTTTGGGTGCCTTGCCTGATTTCTATTCTATTTATGAAAGTAAAAAAACACACTGCAACAGAGAAATGTGTCCAGCTGCATGCACTCACTGTCATGTGCACGTCTGGTGCGGCTTGCTGTTCTGCCGTCCATTGTTATCCAATGGAGTTTCAGGCAAAGAAAGCACAGATTACAGCGGCAGGCAGCAACTTGGCAGGGGGCACGGTTGGGGAGAATGTCAAATCTGGAGGACACTAGGACACTTCGGTGTTTTGATGTTTCATAGAGAACAAAAATATGAATGTGTCAAGCCGGTTGAATTGGGACACCCTGGACCATACGGAAGCTGCCCTCTCCCCCCAACCTCCTTTAAATGTGCCTCTTAACACAAACTACTTAGTTTGGTCTCACCCTTACACCTGCGCCTGCATTTACACATGGTCTAGAGTCACGTCACAGCCTCCCAAATCTGGGTCAACCTAGACCATTTAGTTACCAGAAGCAAGGGCCACTTGAGCCAGTGTAAAGGTAGCCTGGACCCTCGAGGTGAGCCCTCTGGCCATCTCTGAAATAAGATGGAGGACCTGTTTGCTGCAAAACTAAATTGCCAAAAAACAAATCAGTCCTAGGAAAATCTTAGCGGTGTTCAATGGTGGGTGGGAAGCAGCAACAGAACCAACCAAAACTGAAAACCTAGACACTACTTGCAGGGTGCAAATACATCCTACTCCTCCGGTGAAAATCTCTAGTTCCAGCCTTCATACTAACATGGCAAACAGGACGCTTGAACCCATGGACGTCCTCCTGATCAAAGATGATGCTGGCCTGGTTCAATGCAACGTCAGACCCAGGAAGTGACTGACTGACAAGAAAACTTGTAAGAAGAGACTGAACATTAAGACTATTGTACTTCCATCTCCTGGGTCAAGACCCATCTCCCTTCCCTTGATTGAGTACAAGATCCCTCAAGCTCCAGGTGCGGCAACTGTGGAAATCCTAACTACTGTGAGTCGGGGGTCGCCTCGAAAAACTCATCAAGAAATTACAATTACGGGGGCAAGAATTAACGCAATTTTATTCACGGCCCCAAGCGCAGCCGGGACATCAAATTTGAAACCGATTTGAAACAGAACTGCATGAAAAGCCGATGTCCAAGCAAACGCCCCTAAAGTTAGAACTTTTATACAATGCAAAGAAATTGGTATTCGTGATCGTGCAACATGAAACATCTACCCACATAAAGCTGATTGACTTTCGCACTTTGAATCCTTCTAGAAAAGCATACATTATATTTAGTAATTGGGTCCATGATTCTGTCCACTCCTCCCTCGATTACAACTTATGGCGTCACAATCCACCCCCAACCCCCACAGCACAAAGTTAATCTATTGAAACCTTTGAGATGAGTAGCAGGACTTTAATCAAGTGCCCTGCTCACCTCATCCTGATTCCCATGGGAAGAGCAGCCCACCACGCCACCATCAGAGCCTGGAACCACAGACGCACTCTTATACAAATGTTGCATATCAGCGACACTCTAACCCTTTTCCCAGGCAAAATCTACTACCGTGCAATTTGAAACCGCTGTGGTTCTTTTCGGCTCCTTTAGAAAATCGCATTTTACAAGTGATTTTGGATTCTAAAATAGTCATGCATTCACCGCTTGTTGGTGGAACCTGCAAGCTCTATCTAATCTGACCTTGAAGAATAGCAACCATTGTGTACTTCTTTCAGCACTAGCCTGGGATCGCAGACTGTGCACCAAGTCACCAGCCCCAATGGGTTTTCCAGCACATAAAATGCTAACGCACATTTTCTACAAAAGCAAGCTGTTGAGGCCTATTTACCGCATTTCATCTTACCACTAAGTTTTGATTATACTTACCTGTGCCACTGTATTCACGGATTAGTTTTAGTATAGGTTTTATTTTGACGACATCAGGATGAGCCCCTCAACCTTTACACTGTTTCTCGCAGCTGAAAAGTGCATTCCTTTTTAACACGCTTTGGACTTGCATCTTGATTGCAACAGCATGACCATGATTGCTTTAGCTCCCGATGTCCTCTTTACCTTTAGTGGGGCCATCACCTTAAAACTATATTAATTTTAAAATCTTATGTTATTCGTTTTCTTGGGTTCTGCCGCTAACTGCCCTAAGCTTGGGGCAGCAAAGGTTTAGAGTGGTGGGCCGTTACCATCAGTGTCCACCACCCAGAGTTAACGCTAAAATAACACCTTTTCTTACTGAGCTTAGATGTGGGAGGAATGCTGCCTAACACGCTTTATGAAGGTTGCCTTTGTGTGAGTATTTGGCACATGCACCCAGCACTAATGTAGTCAAGGGTGCTGGTCAGCTCCATTGTTTACTCCCCCACAAGCCCCCATGGGCTATCTATTTGAATATGGCGACATATGCATTTCTCAGTTATTGCATTTAAAAAATGTGTCCTGTTTTGAGTTGCGTGATACATTATTTAGGGCCCTATATTTAAGTCTGGTATTTGTCGTGGACTTTACAAACAAACCTTAGATGAAAATAAATACATACATAGAATTATAGCTGTTTCATGTCCATGCAAACATGAATCAAGCAGCCAGCATGAAAAGTAGAGCAAATGGTTAGATCGAGAAAGGGCCCTAGTGCTATTCCCCAGGGTGGTGCATCATATCGCCATTATTCAGCACTAGAGATGAGAAATCGGACCATATTGCGTCACACTTTTGCATGTCATGTTCTACACTGAAAAACACTTTCCCCAAACTTGCAAGTCACGTGTCCGTCTGTGGTTTCTGCAGCTGTTCCAATGCCCAGGATTTCTTTCTTGAATGTGTTTCAAGAACAAGAGCCCTTTGTAGGTGTTGAAGTGGTAACATGTCGGATGTATATCGGTGCAGATGTTCTTCCAGCCATTTTGTTCTGTTTTTACAAAACCAGCTGTATACTCTTATCTCCACATTCCAAAATGGCAGCACTTTGGCTCAATATCAAACAGTTTGCATCACCATCACAAGGGCCTTAATACAGTTCCAACCCATATTGGAGTTAATTAAAACCAGATGACAGTCATTTCAGTAAGCAATATAATTTAGAGGCACTCTTATATTCTTAATAAAATTCACAATTGGGCAGAGCAAGCATGATCCATCTCCTCCACCAGCTTATGTCTCAAGAGAGGTCTTCATACACTTCTGTGCCTTGCCTTGGGCCCAGCCGGCTCTCGCCCCATGTGGATTAGATTTGGTGGCAATCTGCCCAAGCGGTAGTATTTCTACTGCTAATTTTCCGGTAGAGGATATGGCATTCGAGCCAACAGCGTAATAATCGGAGGCCACTCAAAATATAAAGTAGAAATAAGAGCTGAAACTATTCAGGGTTGGGATAGATGATCGGAGATTAGGTGGGGGCGAATCAAGGAAGAGTGGTTACAATAAGCATTCCTAGCCACTCCATCCCCCAAGATCGCACCAGCTGGTGTTATTTTAATGTTTTGAAAAATGTGGGTTGTGAATGTTGCCCCATGATGTGGAAAAAGGGATTATTTAATGTATTTCTTTTTTATGAAAAACAGCTTACTTTCTTCCCCCACTTTAAAGATCATACCGGTGGTTGACTTTTTGAACATTATTTGGGCCATTATTCTACATCACTATTTTATATTATGTGTAGTAGATTTAACAGCTCGTCGATATTTAGGCACTCATTAAGTCAGTATTTTGGTGTTCTTTATTTCTGTGAGTTATTTGCATAATGGATCCTGGAAATGTATATCCTTTTTGTAAAAGGCTGGCTTTCCTGCCACGAGAAGGAAAAATCTACAGATTGAGGAGAGCTACCAGAAGCCTCATGTTTAGTTTGAAAATGACCAGAAACCAGGTGGAGCCTTGAGGGACTCCACATGGGACTAGTCGGTGCATTGATCTGAACTTTCTTATCTGAGCCACTTGGTGCCTGTCTGCTAAATAGGAGGAAGACTAATAGAGCACAGAGTGAGAGAAACCATTCCCTGCGGGTAGCAGTGTTAGAAGAATTCCGTAGTTGCCTGTGTTTAATGCTGCCGAAAGGACAAGTAATAACAAAAGCTAGGAGTCCCCTATTTGGTTGCTGTTTCGGTACTACTACTACTGGGTCCGAACTGAGCTTGGTAGCCCTGTAATCGAATGAGGTGGTCTTTTTTTTTTTTTTTTTCCAGGCAGTTGTGTGACAACGTTTCTTTTCAGTTTCCTTTCCTCTGTAGAGTGGTTTGATTGTGCCATGCCTAGCCTTCTCGTTAATCATCAACAATGGTGTACCTTGCCTAATTCTATGTCTCGTGAGGCAAAACCAGCTGTTAAAACTCTTTTAATCACCAGACTCAGAGGTCATAGAGGACCCAAGACTCCCAAACAAAAGTTACAGCGCTCACTAGCCAATCGCTGCTACCGGGTTTATTGAGGATACTTGCTGTGCATTGACCAGCCAGGAAATGGTTGACCTAGGGTGAACATTAACTCTCATTGCATATATGATTTGATTTATTTGTAGAGCGCGCCTTGCCCAAAGGCATCTGGGCGCATATCTTAGGTAACAGTTGCACAAGAACAACGAGATAAAGATATACATATTTACAGATATCAAAAAACACAGAACTTAAGTTACAATTTACAGATGATCAGCAAGGCATAGTTACCCACAGTTGCCATTTTACAAGGAGAGTAGATGGAGCATATGAAAAGGCTAAATATCAAGGGACACCAGCCAGATCTTGGCTCTGTGTTTAAAAGAGTGGAACGATGGGTAATTCCTAATGGGGTTGGGCATTGAGTTCCAAAGTTTAGCGGCGAGGACAGGGAAGCTCACCCTGCCCGCTTTTTGGAGTTTATATCTTGGTATGTTGAAGCTATGAAATTGGGCAGATCTCAGGGGTGGGCGTGTTAAGGAGTGATGAGTAAAACGGTTAGCCAAGTAGGCTGGGGCCTGATTGTTCACACATTTATGTGTGAGGGCGAGAGTTTTAAGACAAATTCTTTTGGTGAACTATAGCCAGTGTAGGCTTCGTCTAGTGTCCGAAATGTGTGAAGATCTAGGGAAGTTGAGGGCGGCCCTGATGGCATTATTTTGAATAACCTGAAGTTTGTTTAATTTGCGTTGACTAGTCCCTAAGTGTAGAGCATTGCAATAGTCTAGTCTAGACATAACCAGGGTCCTGGCGAGCGTAATGCAATTGGGTGTGGTAAGGAATGGGCAGCAGGCTGAGATCAGTTTGCAGGTGTATGCCGAAGCTGCAATGACGGCGTTGGTTTGTCTGTTGAGCGATAGTGTGGAATCAAGGTAGATTCCGAGGGTTTTAATATTGTTGGAGACCTGGATGGTGTTACCATCAATGTTAAAGGCTTTAAAGGCCGGGTCCAGTTTATTAATCCGATTCTGTGAGCCAAGGATGAGGAGCTCTGTCTTGTCATTGTTAAGACAAAGCTCGTGTTGGGCCATCCAAGCCTGTATAACTTGATAAACCTCATTCAGGGCCTTAGTCTCTAGTTTAGTTTGTTTATTTATAAAGCGCGTCCGAACCCTCAGGTAGCTGGGCGCATAATCATGTGCACAGCAGAGTTACATATCGTTACACGAACATCATAATACAACAGACAGAGCATACATTAGTCCAAGCTCTGAATGTTTACATACAAGAGTAGAATATACCGAGAAGAGTATGTACAGAGAATAGGCACAAAATAGTTACAGTGGCGAGTGAGGACCAGGTTACAGGTTGGTCCTGAATAGGCTGTAGATAGAGTAAACATTACTGCAGGTAGAGAGCGGCTGCTGGCCCGTTGTGTCGGTGAGAGTCTAGATGTTTAGGCTAATAGCCATGATTTTACCATGGCTCTGAATGGCCAGAACGCGGTTTCCGATCTAATTGTAGTAGGGAGGGTGTTCCAACATTGTGCTGCGAGCACTGGGAAACTGGAGCCTCCTGCTGTTTTTAGGTTATAGTTAGGGATCTTTAGTTGGTGCAGGTAAGGAGTTCTGGTGGGTCTAATGGGGCAGTGTCTAGAGAATTTGTCTGAGAGGTAACGTGGGGCAGTACGTGACAAGCACTTGTGGGTGATGACCAGGGTTCTTAGCTTAATTCAGTCGCGGATCGGGAACCAGTGGACTTCTTTGCTAACCGTGGATATGTGCGCCTTGCGCAGGAGGTTGAGGGCACATTTTAGTGCATTATTTTGCAGGATCTGGAGCCTTCAAGTTTTTTGTGGTAGTGCCTAAGTAGAGTGTGTTGCAATAGTCTAATTTAGACAATATCAGCGCTCTAGATAGGGTGAGACAACTAGAGGTGGAGAGAAAAGGCCTGCAGGCATTGATCAATTTATTGGTGTATGAGGTAGCTGAGATGGTAGAGTTTATTTGTTTCTTAAGTGACAAGGTAGAGTCGAGGTATACACCTACACCATATTTGACCTCTTTGGATACTTTTATGATGTTGCCATGAATGGTAAAGGATTGGTACTTTTGGTCCAGTTTGTTGAGGCGAAACTGGGAGCCTACGATAAGCAATTCTGTCTTATCATCGTTTAGGCAAAGACTGTGTGTAGCCATCCAGGCTTGGATTTCTAAGTAGATATCATTAAGCTTTGCAACATCTTCTTCATAGTTACCAGTGAGCGTGATGAGGACCTGTGTGTCGTCTGCATAATTAGTGTAGCTGACACCCAGATCGTCAAGACGGTCAAATAGGAGCTTCGTGAAGATGTTGTAAAGTGTGGGAGAAATGCAAGAACCTTGGGGCACTCCACATGTGATTGGGATAGGGTCCGCGGCCGCAGTGGGGGCGAAGACTGTAGTCGACCTGTCAGCCAGAAATGACTGGATCCACTTAGTGGCATTCATAGAGAATGCAGCAGCCGAGGAGAGGTGTTGAGTGAGGATCTGTTGTTCAACAAGATCAAAGGCAGCAAAGAGATCCAACAAGAGCAAGATGGCCAGTTTGCCCTTGTCTTTGGCGTCATCCATTTGGATTTTTAGATCCAAGAGGGCAGTTTCAGTCCCGTGCCTTGGTCTAAAGCCGGATTGTCGCAGGCCTAGGAGGTTGTTGTCTTCCAAATGTTGTTGTATTTGGCGATAGGCCATCCTGTCCAAGATTTTGAGAAGAAATGGGACTGTGGTGATGGGACTGTGGTGATGGGCCTGTAGTTTGTGGGGATGTTGGGATCTAGGTTAGGTTTTTTGAGCATGGGTAGGACCCATGCTTCTTTAAGGCTGTTGGGGACCACTGAGTTTTTGAAGGAGGAGTTGATCAGAGAGGTGATAAGAGGGGCTAACTCATTACCACCGTCTTTGATGACAGATGCGGGACAAATGTCACCTTTGCAGTTGGATGGTTTGAGACTGGCGATTATCTTGATTACTTCCTCTTCTGTGACTGGTGAGAAGTGGAAGGAGGGGCAATTAGGGGTGGTGTGGTTAATTTTGCTGCTCGGGTTCTGCTTGGAGGCAAGGCTACCTTTTTTTGCTTCTATCTTGGTTTGTAGGAGGGCAATTTTGTTAGCGAGGGCGAGCTGGATATTGTTACACCA
The DNA here is from genome assembly GCF_040938575.1 of Ambystoma mexicanum. Taxonomy (NCBI): domain Eukaryota; kingdom Metazoa; phylum Chordata; class Amphibia; order Caudata; family Ambystomatidae; genus Ambystoma; species Ambystoma mexicanum. The sequence continues at coordinate 1,231,288,351 of NC_090928.1, forward strand.
GGCCTCGTCTTTGATGCAGTCCTCTGTAGGAGGCAATGGTGATTCAAGTTCTCTTAGTATAGAGAAAAGTTCTTTAGTGCCAGATTTGGCATTTTGTATTCTCAAGTTATAGATCTCTTTTTTAGCATTTAAGATTGCGGATTTGTAGGTGGAGGCAGCTGAAGCAAATTTGTCTTTAGTGGAGAGAGAAGGGGCTTTTCTCCAGCTAGTTTCTGCAGTTCTTTTAATATTGCGGAGAGCTTTTAATTCTGCTGAGAACCATTTGTTGGAGTGTGCAATAGGTTTGTCTTTTCGTTGTTTGAGAGGAGCCATCTGGTTGAGGGCTAGTTCTAAGGTGTTGTCATATAGGTCTACTATGGCTGCTGGGTTGTTATTTTGCGTAGGTAGGTTAGCTTTACTGATAGGCGCAAGAAGAGGTTTGAGGTTCTCTATAGTGATGTTACGGTTATTTCTGGAGATTATTAGAGGTAACTTAGTGGGTCGTGTGGTAGATGGTGAGGATCTAGGTAAAGAGAAGGTAATAAGATGATGGTCGGTCCAAGCACAGGGAGTGATGTCAGTCAGTGAGAGGATGCAATTGGCATTTGCAAGCCAATCCAAGGATCTTCCTTTTGTATGTGTAGGTTGATTAATGTGTTGGGTGAAGCCTAGATGAGTAATCATGTCATTAAGGGATGTGGCCTGGTTATCATTGGGGTCATTGAGTCCCAAGTTGAAATCTCCCAGAATGAAGATTTGGGATTTCGGTTTCAAATTGGTAGAAAGTAGGAGAGAGATATCCTCTTCAAAGGTGGAGGGGGTCCTGGGGGTCTGTATATAATATGGAGCAGGATGGTTTGTGTGTCAGATAATGGGAGTTTGACGGATAAAAGTTCGGCTGAAGGTAGGGTTGTGGTGTCTATAATGTGGTCACCCGTAATCGGAAGTAACTGGGTCTCGTCAGCATAGTTGGTGTATGTGACACCCAGATAGTCAAGTATGTCAAATAGTGGCTTGGTGACCACATTATTGAGTGTGGGGGAGACACAAGATCCTTGTGGGACCCCACATAGGACTGGTGATGGGTCGGCCGCAGCGGAGGGAGAGAAGACCCGCATAGATCTGTTATTCAGGAACAATCTGATCCAGGTGGTGGCTTTGTCCGGGAAATGTGCAACAGTTTCGAGATGTTGGCAGAGGATGTGGTGGTTGACGAGGTCAAATGCCGCTGATAAATTAAGGAGAAGTAGCAGAGCTAATTTGCCATTGTCTTTAAGGTCCTCAATTTGTGTCTTAAGGTCTATAAGCACAGTCTCGGTTCCGTGCTTAGGGCGGAAGCCGGATTGTCTTAGGCCAAGGAGATGGTTAGATTCCAGGTAATCTTGTATCTGCAGATAAACTGCACAATCTAGGATCTTGAGTATGAAAGGGACAGTGGTGATGGGCCTGTAGTTGGTTGGTATGCTGGCGTCCAGTGTTGTTTTTTTAGAGGAGGGGAATGACCCAAGCATCCTTGAGGTTGTTGAGGACAATGCCAGTGTTGAAAGAAGAATGAATAGGAGCAGTGATGAAGGGGGCTAGTTTGTGAGCAGCTTCCTTGATGATGGGGGCAGGACAAGTATCGCCCTGACAATTGGAGGGTTTGAGATTGCTGATGATACTTTCAACTTCAAGGAGAGTAAGTGGTGAGAAGTTAAATGGTGCCTGGATGTGAGCTAAAGAGCTGGTTGCAGGATTAGGTACTATGGCGTTTAGAAGGCAGTTTTTTATTATTGATTTTTGACTGGAGCATAGCTATCTTGTCTGACAGTGCTTTTTGGATGTTGGAACACCACACACTGTCTTTGCTGCATGTGTCAGGAGGGGAGGAGGGCGATTCTAATTCCTTCAGGATTTTGAAGAGCTGCTTGGTATTAGATTCGGCTTGTGTTATGCGTGTGTTATGTCTTTTTTAGCTTGGAGAATGGCTTCCTTGTTGTTGAGAGTAGCAACTCCGAGGTTGTCTTTGTTAGTGATGCAAGGGAGGTTTTTCCAACGGGTTTCAGCCGTGCGTTTTTCTTTACGTAGCGCTCTGTTGTGGAGTGAACCAGGAGTTAAGGTACAATTGTATACATCCACGAGGGTAGTAGGGTCTGTACATGATCATGCGGTTTTATTAAGCGTGGGCAGTATGATGGGGAGAAGTTTGTCCCGAGTGATATCCTTTTTGTTTCTTGTGGATATGGCAGGTGTGATGTCCTGTATAGTATGTGAATTATTGGCAAGGATATTGAAGGTGATAATGTGGTGATCTGACCACGCACAAGAAGTGTTCTGTTCTATGTTGATGTTACAAATAAGGTCGGCTACCCAATCAAGTGTTTGGCTTTTATTGTGAGTAGGTTCACATACGCAGTGTGTGAAGCCTAGATTGGAGAGGGTACTAGCGATTTCCAAAGCAGGTTGGTCATTAGTTTCAGGAAGTCCAAGGTTAAGGTCGCCAAGTAAGATGATTTGGGAGTTTGTTTTAATTTTCTCTAATAGGATGGATGTAAGATCCTCAGTGAAGGTGTTGAGAGGGCATGGGGGTCTATATACGAGGTGCAGGGTAAGTGATGTATTAGGAGAGATAGCAAGTTTGACAGATAATAAACCACCTGAGGGAATTTGTGAGGAGAGGTAATTCTAATGTTGACAATGTCTTTGTGTATAACGGCGACACCACCGCCTTTAGTCTGGTCTGAATTACGGTTGCATCTGATAATAGAATAACCATTAGGTAGAGCAAGGGATAGGTGCGGGCTAGATGCAGCATGAAGCCATGTCTCAGTGATGGCAATGAAGTCAAGGTCATTGGTAGTAATAAGATCCACGATGTCAAGAGCATGGGCCAGGAGGGACCTGGCATTAATGAGAGTGCCCTTGATCTCTGTTTCTTTGAAGGGATTTTTTCTGAATGGTGGTGGCGTGGACGTAGAGAGTGGAGCAACTTCCGATTTATGGTGTGACATATGCATTTGGCGAGGTATATGTTGAAATCTGGACCGGAGTCTAGAGTTTCTAATGAGAACGGAGCATGGTTGGTTAGGTGTGGGTTTGGCAGCAAAGTGCTGTAGCCATAGGGCTGGAGAGTTGAGGTAAGGGTTGGATACTAGGTCGGAAGAAATGAGCAGAGAGTTGGGAGTTAATTTAGGCGTGGGAGGTGAGGGTGGCTTGAAGGAGGGAGTACTAGTGTACTCAAGCATTTTAGGAGCCGTTTAGCACAGTGGCAGCGGTAGAATATACCTGGATGAGATGAGTGAGTCTTGAGCTCACCTTTTGAACTTGTTGTCTGCTGATTTATATTCAATTCAGTCTTTATATCTTCTATGTATTTTATTTGTTTTTAATTGCTTTTATAAATTATAGGTCGGTAGTCCACAAGGTCACCCGAGTCACGATTTTCCTAGTTTGTTTGACTCCAAATAAATCCAGGAAACAATACTGAGGTGCACAAGTTGCAGAAAGACAGCGCTTTTAATGCATGCAATTATCGGCCGGGACGTCTGTCAGTCTCAAGTGACCACAAGGCTGAGAACTCTTGACCTGCCCACATCCGGCTACAGTTCTTATAGACAGAAACCACAAAATTACAATAATATTCCAGACATTCCGTATCTCTTACTGGCTCTCGCCGTTTAGAAACCTAAATATCGACGTACATTGCCCTGCTCTATTGGTTAGTACATTACACGTGACATTTCCATCCCTCTGCAGATGACCTAATGGGGCAATTGGCAAAAGTGAAATCAGTACCTTGTGTGGGAAGGGATGGGAGAGAGATTGATTGATTGAAGGTATTTATTTGCCCACCCATTGACTGTCCACACTAATCCCTATGGTCATTCCCACCCTGTTCCCACCCCTCCCAAAACACCACCTTGTGGGAACATTTTGATCTCGCTTTAATCAAGCCTTACTTGAAGTGCCTGCCAGTGTTTTTTCAAAGCAGTCTTTTGAGAGTTAATGATTTAATTGCAGCTCTAAACGTGCTACTGGCGTGCAAAATAAAATGTCTACACCAGGTCTGCCTTCATTCACTCCGTTTATAAGCACTATGCGTGCCCTCCACTGAAGTCCTGTTAAAAACAAGCATAGGCAAAGCCAACAGTTCTGACTTGTGTACAAGTATTCAGCATTTGCAAGGCACTGAATTAGGTGTCCAGGTACTTGTCGCACCATTTTGCAGCTGCTACCATCAATGACCAGTTACTACCACTATGGCAGTGCCTGGCAAGTGCCTCTGCCATGCCTACACAAAAGCCCAAACCGTTGGCATTGCCCATCCTTGTTTCACATGCATGCTTTCTATGCCTGTGCAAAACTTGAGAAATGCCCCTTGGAAAAGAGTAGCAGTGGCAGATCGAAGGAGGGACGAGAGAGATTTGCCTGTAAGTGATTTGATGAGGATGGTGGTGGGAAGGATGTCTTCCTCTTTTGGGGTGGGTTTTGTAGGTTGTCTGGATTTTGCCAAGTTTGTTGTAATGGGCCAGATGTTGGCCATTTATGGACTTTGACGGGACAGGTACGGTAGTGGCACCAGCCTTTAACAATGTGTGTTCTGATTTTCCAGCACTTGTCAATGAAGGAGTTATTGATGGTTTCCTAGTCTATGTGAGTGGTATTTAAACTCGCGAGGAGCTAGGCAACATTGCAGCACATGCATCCGCTATCCTGGGGAGTGGCCTACTTCCAGGGCTTGTGTGGAGGGAAACCTTGAAGGAGCAGTGCACAACTGATTTTGGGGGGTGCGTGGGGGTGGGGATTTGTTGCCCGTGGTTGTTGCAAATGGCGTAGGTGAGAACAACTGGAATGGCAGCTTGGATCATCCAAGCCAACTTGATAGTGGGTGCTGCATTCCACGAGTGTGGATAAGGACAAGAGCAGGTCCAGTGTGATACCTTCCAGGTGGCTGAGGTTTGTGATGTGCTGTCAAATATCCAAAGAAAGCGTAAGCCAGAAAGCCCTTATTGGTGAATTTGATCCCAGGCAGGTTGAAGTCACTGAGGAAGGTGTCTGAATGAATGACTGGTGCTATAGACTTCTTCATTTTCAAAGCACATTCTGTTCTGTTTCCACAGAGGGAGCAACAGGAGGACGTCCATGGCTCTTCTGCAGAGTGGTCTGAAGGTGCTCCTGGCCCACGCCAGTGGATCAGTCGGGCAGCGTGCATTCAGGTAACTGTGCAAACACTGGGTGGTAGTGGCTCAGTGCTATGGTGGGGCTCTTCTTTCTCCCCCCCCTCTCTGCTCATAAGCCCACATCAATGTCTGGTGCAGTCTGCAGCAATCGCAGGTACTCGGGCTGTCCTAGTTCACCAGCAATGCTAGTTGTGTGTGTACTTCCCAGTGCTACTCTCCAAAACCTGAGCAGCGGTGTGGTGTGGTGTAATGAAGGTATCACAGCTTGTGCTGTCTTCACTACTAACCATTCTGTCATCTGCTATGAAAGGAGACGGTGTGCTCAAGGCACCACTGATGGGAGCCCAGGAGTCATGAGAACGAAAGAGGCAGAAAGGGGCGCATTTCATATTTGCAAGGTGAAGGCTTAACTTTGTGCCAGCAATTAAATAGTTCCACTGAGGCAACAAGTGCTATATGAATGCCATACCATACCAGACCTCCCACTGCAAAGGTGAGAGCGGTACCCGCTTGGACTCCTATTTAAGAAAACTCAACAGACCAAATACCAGGCACACCTAACGCTCTTTAACACTGCCCTTAATAATACCAGGTCTGCTGCCTGGCACTCCTCTGAGCAGATCCTAAAGACAATTCCTCCTCCTGCTGCTCCTGCTCATAACAGAAACCTGCTCCAAACAAATTCCAGCCCCTGTGATCCAACATCATAGCAACTAACATTAGGACCCTCTGTACTGGGAAAACATAACTCGCCATCCTATTCAGATCCAAGCTACAGTGCCCAATATTCTGCACATTCAGTGGGCGTGAAACTATCTGGGTGCAACTCTTGCTACCCTCTCCAAAGTCAGGCCCCCAAAAGGGTTGACAGCTTGACAGTTCAAAGGTATTGATGGACACATGCCCAGTCTTGAAAGAACATCCCATGGAAGAGCCCTCTGCCCAAGCACGGTACCATGTCATCGGTTAGAAGTGACCGCCTACATTTGCACCCGGTGACGTGGTTTGCCTACTCCATGATCTGCTGCACAGTAGCTGTTGCCATACACACCGATCCGCCACGTTCTTTATTGAGAATAGAGCTCATAGCAATAACCAAGAAAGACATTGGCAGAATGGTGGTGATTATGGTTAACCGTCGACAGAAACTACAGCAGCAGAACTCTTGCCATTCTTACTGGTAAGGGAACCGGCGGCCACCCTCCGGCTGACGAAATGCGTGAGACCAGAAGAATTTAGCCACTTTTGCTCCTCTATGGAATGCTCTTCCGCACCGTGCTAAATCCTGGACGTTTCGATGACTCGATGGTTGCTTTATTGGGAGCACTTTGATCTCTCATTTCGTCATACATGGAAACACTGAAGGAAAAATATATAGCAGTCTTTGAATCGTATCAGTACAACTCTTAAAAGAATTGAACTAAAAATGAATTAAATTCAAAAATGAAACACTAACATAACTCACTGGGTGAGTTTCAAAGGGGCACAAAGTTCAGGGCCTCTTGGCCTCAATTCTTTCTTAATACTTGCCTTGTCTGCTCCTGGAACTCCCCGTTGATTACAGAGGGGCTAAAACCTGCTGCGAGGATCACATGCCAGCTTGACTCCACAAGGTCTTGATTCTGCTTGCTCTGTGGCACGCGTCACAATGGATAAAGGGCACACCCACACTGTAACTATCAGTCTCCCATGCCCTCGCCCTCCCAATGCCCAGTACCCTGGTATCTAATGACTACCTTCTCCTAGTTTCTATCTGGAGGAGGAACGGTTGCTCTCGCAGTAGCTCAGCCATTACCGGGCTCAGTGCAGCCTTCATTATGGCGTCAGTAAGCAGCCTTTAGCTTCAAGACCTAGTGCCTGGTCATGTCCTGGGGAATCTCCCACATAGCGCTTAAACCTGCATTTGGTGCTTGGCTTCATGGGCATTTTCCCGCCAGGATCTGGGTTCAAGCACAGCTGCACAAATTGCATCCCCCCCCCCCCACACAGCCCGAACGTCGTCTAACTCGTGTCAGTTGAAAGGCGGCACTAGGCCACCACATTCTAGAGCTAAATGCAGAATGCCGGGTACCATCTATGTTTAAATGCACGCTGCACCATACATGTTCACGGTTCCATCGTGTGTGTGTGTGTGTGTGTATGTATGTATGTCATGGCTCACCACAAAGCCTATGCGCCCGGCATGTTTCTTCAAGAGGCCCACCAGATACCTTAAGCGAGTGCACTGAGGATAGCATACACAACTAGGAACTACCCACACACTCATAGGTGCCTGGTGGCATGGAGCACCACGGGCATCCAAGGGTGTTACTGCTGTCATCAGTTCTGAGTAGGAGCAGTGGGTGTCTCACTGTGCAGAAGATGGAATGAGGCCATGGCAATCTTGCCTTCAAAGCTCAGACATCTTCTAATTCAAGGTTGATGTAACCTCTGCTATGCATTAGTTTCTTCTCCAGTTATCCTCCTTGAATCCAAAGAGTTTAAAGACTTTTATCTTGTCCACTTAGTAGCTGGTCACTTCCAGACCACCAATGTCCCCTCATAATGATGAACTATTCTACTGCTGTAAGCCTCTAATGAAATAAACCTTGATTTGTCTTTTTTGTTTTTGATTCCAGCATCACCGCCTCCGTCGGCGCCATTCAGAAAATGACAAGAGTGCGGGTGGTGGACAATAGTCCTCTTGGCAACACCCCGTACCACCGGCCTCCGCGGTGCATCCACGTGTACACCAAGAACGGAATAGGCAAAGTCGGGGACAGGATCCTTCTAGCCATCAAGGGGCAGAAGAAAAAGGCCCTCATTGTGGGCCACAAGATGCCAGGCCCCTGCATGACGCCACGTTTCGATTCCAACAATGTGGTCCTCATCGAAGACAATGGCAACCCGGTGGGCACCAGGATAAAGACCCCTATTCCCACCACTCTGCGCAGGCGCGAAGGGGAGTTCTCCAAGATTTTGGCCATCGCACAGACTTTTGTTTAACAAGCGCCAGACTGGAGGGAAGGTGGTGGGATGCAGATACTCAGTTTTCTATCCTATCCCGCTGCTTTCAGCCCCTGTCGAGGCAAATACTGTATGGTGGTTTTTTTGTACACGGATATTTTGAAGACGTTGGAAGACTTGATCAGGGCTGCGTCATGTAAAATAGTCTTGCCTATTTCTTTAGAAGTGGTTACCGTCCCTCTCGCTAGAATCACAATGCTAGGGTGGGTGGACTGTACAGGCTGATCTCCGTTCTAGAAGGTTTGTTGACCGGTTCTGGGTTGCAACAGTGCTACTTTTGAGTAGGTGCTGTATTTCCTCTTTCACTTAATCTGCCCCCTTTTAAAGGCATGATGGTTTGTTTCATTCGTTATAAGGTAGAGACGGCCACGATGCCCCATTTGTGTACCTTCCAGGCTGCGCCCCAAGCAGTTGCCTACCACTCTCTGCTGCTCGCACTCCTTAGTAGTCAGACTTTTCCAAAAAGTGCTCCTCCTTCTTTCAGAGCAGTCATTGAGGCACTAAAACAGACCTCTTGTTTCGAATGTGACCATGAAACATCCCAGTGAAGAAGCTCTTATTAAATGCATCGTCTGTAAGTCACTCTGCTGATTTAATGCCACCCTCCCCTTCTATGGGGAATAACTACAGCTAATTGTCAAGTCTCATGTACTGGGTTTAATCATTGTGGTGTTTTTCTGCGTTTTACTATGGCCACCTACAATATTGCATGAGATGGCTCTACCTGTGGGACTTTAATACAGTTTTACAGATAAGTCCATCTTCTTGAACAATAAACGCTAGTAAAGTGCATTAAAGTCATATTCCGTGGGTTTCTTTATTTACGCATTTATATGTTCTAGTGTTCATTGCATGTCATACGGCTCTTTTATTTCTCCACCATGTTGTGCGCCCCCTAATGTGTAAATGTTTACATCACCATCTTACATCGTTGCGTGGCATCCTATATCATTTACAGCCGGTTGTATATATTACGCCTATCTTACATCATTGTGTGGCATGCCATATCACTTACAGCCGGCTGTATATATTACACCTATCTTACATCATTGTATGGCATGCCATATCACTTACAGCCGGCTGTATATATTACGCATATCTTACATCATTGTATGGCATGCCATATCACTTACAGCCGGCTGTATATATTACACCTATCTTACATCATTGTGTGGCATGCCATATCACTTACAGCCGGCTGTATATATTACGCCTATCTTACATCATTGTATGGCATGCCATATCACTTACAGCCGGCTGTATATATTACACCTATCTTACATCATTGTATGGCATGCCATATCTAAGCATGGCATGCCATATCACTTACAGCCGGCTGTACATATTACGCCTATCTTACATCATTGTATGGCATGCCATATCACTTACAGCCGGCTGTATATATTACACCTATCTTACATCATTGTGTGGCATGCCATATCTTACATCATTGTGTGGCATGCCATATCACTTGCAGCCGGCTGTATATATTACGCCTATCTTACATCATTGTGTGGCATGCCATATCATTTACAGCCGGCTGTATATATTACGCCTATCTTACATCGTTGTATGGCATGCCATATCACTTACAGCCGGCTGTATATATTACGCCTATCTTACATCATTGTGTGGCATGCCATATCTTACATCGTTGTATGGCATGCCATATCACTTACAGCCGGCTGTATATATTACGCCTATTTTACATCATTGTGTGGCATGCCATATCACTTACAGCCGGCTGTATGTATTACGCCTATCTTACATCATTGTATGGCATGCCATATCACTTACAGCCGGCTGTATGTATTACGCCTATCTTACATCATTGTGTGGCATGCCATATAAATTACAGCCGGCTGTATGTATTACGCCTATCTTACATCATTGTGTGGCATGCCATATCTTACATCGTTGTATGGCATGCCATATCACTTACAGCCGGCTGTATATATTACGCCTAATTTTACATCATTGTGTGGCATGCCATATCACTTACAGCCGGCTGTATGTATTACGCCTATCTTACATCATTGTATGGCATGCCATATCACTTGCAGCCGGCTGTATGTATTACGCCTATCTTACATCATTGTGTGGCATGCCATATCTTCGTATCACTTACAGCCGGCTGTATGTATTACGCCTATCTTACATCATACAGCCTTACGCCTGTGGCATGTTGCATCATGTCCAGCCTGCCTGCGTATATTACGCTTGGTTATTACAGCTTTGACCCCACCTGTTGTAGCCTCCTGGAATACTGTGCCCCCAATGCCGTTTAGGCGCCGATCTATCAGTGGAGCATGTAGGCAGGTTGTGCTTTGACTTTGTGGCCTTGGTATAATGGAAGCAGTGAGGTTTTAGATTTGAACACCTCGTGAATGCTTCGTCATGTCGTCGTGCGCTAAGAGGCAGAGGTTTGACCTGTGTGTTCCTGGGCCTAATGCCTGCGGTGGGAAGGAATTTGTTGAAAAGTAGGGTCTTGAGCATTTTGCAAAGTTGGTGCAAAAAAGTTAGTTAAAAACTATTATTTTGCACCGACTAATCAATTAAAATGTATTTTTTCTTTAAGAAGTTTGCATGTTAACATGGGACAGAAGTACTAGCACATATAGTTTAATCGCCAGGGATACTTTTGGTTCTGTTTTGATGATGACTCCGTCTGTACAGTATGTGGGAACAAAGCTCGGTGCTGTCTGAAGCACTCTGAGCAAACTATATCCTGTATGGTTCGGGTTTCTGGTACTAAAGGTTTAAATCTAACACCCAATGTAATCTGACACCTATACATAGACATGCAGTCCTGTCTTGCAGCCAGCACCAGCCAGCTCAGAGATCAGGTAGCCTGTAGCATTGCAGAGGATGTGCACAGGCATCAAGCCATGCATTCGTTGTTCATATTTTAAAATAATGATTTTAATTCCATGGTGGGTGCATTTGTTTTAAAAGATCAGTTGTGTTTTTATTTAAAATGTTTTTGCTGCAAGGATCTCTGCTCCCGATATACACAATGAACAAAGAACTTCTTTAAAAAATGGAGATGGAAGAAGGAAAAGGGAAGAGTTGTCAAACAAAATAAAACTAAAATGTGTATCGATAAATCTGAAGGACGTTCCCCATCTTAGGTTTGTAAATCACCGTGATTCAGGATCAGCGACCTGCAAGAACTTGTCTTTCAGGTTAACTGAGCAAAGCTGGCCCTCGATCACACTTTGGGCAACTGAGGACTCGGAAGGGACTGAGACTCTCCTGAACTGAATGGTAACCAGTGGTCAAATAAAAATCTGGAAGATATGAAGTACTCGTCAAAATAATATGGTCTGTTTTCTAATTCAGGATTTGCAAGTTCAGGTGTGTTTTCAAAATGTTACCTGCCCGGTGTTACGGACCTAGTCTTGAATACGTGGTCTACCATCTTGGAACTCTCCGTTGCTTGAACTCGTGGAGTTTTAGACAGAGGGCCAAAGTGTTCCAAGACCTGCTCTGAGGCTGTGGCGCCAACAGGAAAGAACCCAGGTTGGAAACACAAGTTGGTAATAGATGCTTTTCATTGTTCATTGCAATTTGCTGTGGGTATATGTCTACACCTGCCACAGAAGTTGACTTTGCCTATTGGAACTAATTATTCTAATTGCCAGTAATACAAATACACTATGTAGCCTGATCCCAGTACTCAGTGTTGTTGGTGGCCTAGGTGATCCAATACCGTCCTCCAGCTTCCACATCAAGTAGTGAGGTATGGGGTCAGGCCCTTGAGTTGCCCACCTACGCACCCCTCGGCCATTCAGGGGACATCTTCAGAGGTTTTATTGTGCAATATGTACATGACTGAACACATCTACAGCCTACGTCGCATCGCAGTTCCCTCCACTTTCAGGCGTGCAATATGTGCTCTTTGCTCAGACATTGGACCAGTGAGTCAGGAAATCCATTGCAATGATCTTGTCACATGGCAATCATTTCTTGATGCTGCCCGAGGAACTAGAATGTGAGCGGATCACATCTACATAACAAAACGCATCGGCACGTTCATTACAAGTCATCCCAAAGTACTGTTGGCAGGTGCGAAACACTTGTTGACTGGCTTGATAATTCATGAAAGAATGTACAAAGTGTTTTACATCCAAAAATATAAATTCACTACTAATGAGAATTTCTATATCAAAAATCAAATCAAAAATACTTGAAGATTGATCAACAAGACTGATATGACAGTCATAGTCCCAGAAAGGCTAAGATTTCAAATGGAGGAGTGTATTTTTTTTGTTTCTATTTATTTCTGCTGCGATCAAGACATTCTAATTATTGTCGTTAAGAGTTTACTTTGTGTATTTTAAGCCAAGTCCTCCCCTCAGGCCATCAAACCCTCAACACCAGGCTACATTGCTGTATTTATTCAAAATGGTGGATCTGCTTCATGCATTTATCACGCGCAGAAGACCGACAAGTATAAAGGTGAATGGGCATACCTGTATGTACAGTTCCACCACCCATATCTGCTAAACCGTAGACGAATAATGATTTCTCCAGAAGCATTAAGGAAGGGCTCTTGTAAAGCACTACACTGCAAATATTAACTGTATGTAGGCATTGCATATTCTGGACAGAAAGGTCTGGGTTATTTATATATACATGTATTATTTATTTAGTATTTGTAGAGCGCGCAGCAGCCAGGGGGCATCGTGGCACTGTTAGTGACATTGAACCTAGTTGCAGAATACATACAATTTACATGTGAAGGTACAGATAGTATGGTACAGACTTAGCTACAGGAAAGGCTAGATGAACAGAGTGGTTTTGCGGAATGCTGTGAGGGAGGTCTCGGCTCTGAGGGCATTAGGAAGGGAGTTCCAGAGTTTGGGTGCAATGTGGGGGAAGCCAGTACCCCCTGCTTTGGCTCTGAGAATGTGTGGGTTGCGTAATTTGTTGGCCTGGTTGGTTCTTTTAGGGCGGGACGAGGTATCTCTGACAATGGTATCTGAGAGGTACGACGGGGCTGCAAGGTTCAGGCATTTATGCGTTAGGGTGAGGGTCTTGAAGGTGATCCTTTCTCTTACGGGAAGGCAATGGGCATCTCGTCTGGCCTGCCCTGCGAAATATGATCTCTTTTTGGGATTCTGAGGGCTGCTCTAAGAGCGTTGTTTTGAACCGTTTCAAGACGGATTAGATCTTTTGCAGAGGTGCCTGCCAGGAGGGCGTTACAATAGTCTAGTCTGGCCCCTATTTTGGCTGTAGCTATTGATGGGCAATTCTGGTTAGATAAGATGGGTGAGACTGCGTTTATGCGTTTAATGGTGAGAGCCGATGCAGAGGTTATGGCGCTGACTTGCCTTGTCATGGAAAGGGTGGAGTCTAAGTAGACCGCATGTGTTTTGACTGAGGATGAGACAGTGAAGGTGGAGTTGTCAATGGAAAAATTGCCATAGTGTTGGCTGAGTTTGGCTAGTGTTTCCTTTGGGCCCATGATGATGATTTACATTTTATCTTCGTTGGGGCATAGTCCATTGGCCGCCATCCAGGCTTGGATGATAGATTAGATTCTCGTAAGGGCTGCAGCGTCCTGGTCATATGAACCTGAGAGAGGCAGGTGTACCTGCGTCGTATCAGCATAGTTTGTGTAGGCTATACCGAAGGAGTCTAGTTTATCAAAAAGGGGTTTGGTAAATAAGTTGTAGAGGGTGGGTGCTGTACAGGAGCTTTGTGGGACTCCTCAGTGAATGGTGGAGGGTTCTGCATTGGCTTGATCTGAAAAGACCTTCATGGCTCTGCCCGGCAAGAAGGAAGTGATCCAAATGGAGGCTTTGTTAGAGAAGTGAGCTGCCTGGGTGAGGTGTGTGGTTAGGATATTGTGATTTACGAAATCGAATCGAAGGCGGCAGAGAGGTCAAGGAGTAGGAGGGGGGCAGGTTTGCCCTTATCCATTATTGTGGTTATTTGATTTTTGAGGCCAAGGAGTGTGATTTCTGTACCGTAGCCTTTACGGAAACCGGATCGCCTTTTGCCCAAGATGTTTTTTGTTTCCAGGAAATGCTGAATCTGGTTGTGGGCTGCTTAGTCCTGGGTTTTGAGGAGGAAGGGGACAGTGGTGATGGGTCGGTAGTTAGTGGGAGATGATGGGTCGAGGGTGTTTTTTTTTTTTTTTAAAGCAGGCTTACCCAGGTTTCTTTGAGACTAGAGGGGACCGTACCTGTGGAGAAGGAGGCATTTATGAATGCCGTTAGTAGGGGAGCAAGGGAGTCGGCAGAATCTTTGATGATGGCAGGGGGACAGATGTCTCCTTTGCATGATGTGGATGGCTTGAGGTGTCGAAGGAGATCAGACTCCCTTTTCTGTAACATCTCGGAAAGAGAAAGTGGTTCTGCCTGTAGGTGAGAGGGAGGAGCCTAGGTTGGGGGGGTTAGGGGGGCAGTGGGGCTTAGGTAGGGCCATAAATTGTGCTTGTATTTTCTTTTGAAGGAGTTTGATTTTACGGAGTAGTGTGGCCTGGATGCTGGAGCACCAGGCTCTGTCTTTGATAATCTCGTCTTGGCTGGTGGATGGGGTGATGAGATCCTGGAAGATGGTGAACATTTCTTTGGCTTGGGAGTTAGCCTTGGTGATCCGTGAGTTAAATGAATTGGATTTAACTTGAAATATGGCCTGTTTATATTGTTTGGAGATGATTTTGAATTCTGATTTGGTGGAGTCGTTGGGATTGGATTGCCATTTGGATAAGGCAGTGCGTTTGCTAGGCCTGTAGTTCTTCCGTGAACCAGGAATTGGTGTGCATGGATTTCTTTTCCATTTTGTTCTCAATTAGGGCTAAGGCGTTGACAGCTCTGGTGAGAGTGTCAGTGTAGATGTTGGCAAGAGTACTGGGGTCACTGGAAAAGGGGGGTTCAGGGATTTCAAGGTAGGGTCTGAGATTATCTTTAGTTTGTTTTTTTGAGCTTCTGACTTGGGCTGGAGGGGCATAGGTAAGGGTTTTGGTCATATGTGTAGTTGGGATGGTGAATTGGATGCAACTGTGGTCGGTCCAAGGGTAGGCTGTGTTGGAGATGATGGAGGTGGAGCAATTGTGGTCTGCCACCCACTCAAGGGTGCAGCCTTTGCAGTGTGTTGGGTCGATGACTTTGTGTGAAGCCAAGATCTTTTAGTTCCTTTGCTAGAGCAGCAGCTGCTTCATCTTTGGGGTTGCCCCAACCTAGGTTCAAGTCGCCAAGCATAATAGTTTTGCTGAAGCTTTTAAGGTTGTTGCTAAGTATGTGAAGGAGGTGACCTTGGAGGTCAGGTGCTGCGCCTGAGGGGCCTGTATGTGAGGTGTATATTTATAGTGCAGTTGGGCGATAAGGCTAGTTTGGCTGAGAGAAGGTCTGTGTTCCCTGACCAAGTGTGGTGACATTGTTGAATGGAGCGTGTGTCTTTGGTGATGAGGGCTACACCCCCTGCTTTGGAGAGTAGTCTGTCTGACCGTAGTATGGAGAATCCGGGAGGGAGGGCTAAGGAGATGGCAGGGCCAGATGCTTTATGGAGCCTTGATTCTGTGATGGTGAGTACATCTAGGTTGTGCGTGGAGATTAGGTTGTTCATTTCTAGTGCATGGGCTGAGAGAGATTGTGTGTTTCTCGCATTTGAGAGAAGGCGAGAGGGCGCTTTTAGCGTGGGGTGGGGGGTGCGGTGTGGTGGGTGAAGGGGGTAGCCGGTGACTGGGGGGCAGTGGCAGTCGTTTCAAGGGGGAGGTGGAGGGGTTTGCTCGTGGTGGGGGTGCAAGAACCTAGCCTGTGGTTTCTTTTAGAAGTGGTTGTGGGAAGGCTGAGAGAAGGCGTTGATATCGTGCGTGATCGAAGTCTGGTCAGTCTGGAGATGAGATAGGCGGAAAGGGTGTGTGTGGGATAGGGAGGGTTGAGGATGTTAGCTGGGGCGGGTGGTGTGCATGTAGGGGAACGTGTAGTCGGGCGGGAGGGATGGCCATAGTAGTAGTGAGAGTGCGATGAGACGGGTCAGGGATAGGAAGTGAGTGTGTTGTTGTTTAGGCATAAGAGGGAGGAGGTGCATGGTGGGAATCATTAGCAGTAGGTGGGAGGGGGTGCTGTACCGTGTGTGGTAGCAGGGTGTGTCAGGTTTCAGTACAATATAGTGACCAACGACCAAGGGGTTTCAGATATTGGAATAAAAACTGTGGCTAGCGACCAAGAGGGTCTCAAAATATTGGTATAAAACCGTGGCTAGCAAGCAAAAAGGGTCTCAAAATATTGGCATAAAAACAGTGGCTAGTGACCAAAAGGGTCTCAATTTGCAAAATACAAGACAGGAGTACTCCTTAGAGGCTTGTATGGGCATTAAGTAGATAAGTCTAGCTTTCTGCAGCACTGGTGGGAGGTGAGCATACCTCTGGTGGGCATGTGGGAGGATCAAAGCTTAACGAATGCAATGTAAACAGATGGGTACATACGTAGTTCTGGCCTGTAGGCGGTGCATATGCAATCAATTCACAGTACTAGAGTACACGTGCCATATATGCCTCAAAGTATCCTTGGGTAGGGCAAGCATCTGAGGTGGACTGTGTCTCTGCAGTGTAGGCTGAATCGGGGTTTGCAGTGAAGTATGGGTAAGTTCAGCTGTACTGCAGAGAGCAGGGGCTCCAAAGGTATGATCGGAGGCGCATAGGTGGTAATTTGGACAAGTAGGTATAGCGTGTCTGGCCAGGCACTGGAAGCTTGGGCATAGAGTGCAGTGCTTTTTGTAGAGGAGTGATCAGGATGCTGGTAAGGGGGGGCGAAAAGGAGTCTGTACGGCAATAGTACTCACAGTGGTGGCGGGAAGGGCGGATGGGCAGCGAGTCCGGGTGACGGCCGACGTCCAGCCACGGACAGCCACAGACAGGCCCTTTTACACGGCCCTTCTGCGGACGGCCCGGCTTCCGCCTACCCGTGGAGGGAGGAGGCGAAAGTACTGGTGGCCAGCCAATCCGCGGCTGGGAGGTGCTGTTTGGCAATCTTTCCTTACGATCGTGCTACCCGAGACATGGCCATTGACCACGTTGCGACTAATGGCGGTCTGTGGGAAAGGTTAACACATCGGCGGCTGTGTACAATGGAACCTTTAGAATCCTGCGTTGCTGCGCTCCGTAACGCAGATAAATAATTGTAGCTGAAGAAGAAAGGTGAAATTAAAATACTCTTGCTAGCACACCATAGTTCAGTCTGTTCCCCGGGTAGGTTAAAGAGGCACAGGAAGATTGTGATTCCTCTGTGAACCCACCAGTCAGCCCACTGAGAAGCTGGATGTGGAGCCTTGGTCTCCTGGTTCCAAAGTTGACAATTTACCAAAAATGCCACCTCTCCTTCCGGTTCAACTTGAGGCATGAGAATAACACTATCATCACCTTTCCACATGGGATAGAAAATTCTGAATCAAAGCTGATGGTATGATGGAGATTTGTTTCCTGCTTGCGTGCAAAAAAAGCAGCAGGCTTTGCTATGCCTTCCTTCTGCACCAGATCCTTCTCATTTGCATGAACTGCCCATCCACTGGCATAAAAGACAGCTGCCAAAGAAGTGGTGTGTAGAATTGTAACCCACGCTTTGCCCCTTTGTGCTTGAATACTGAGTGTGAGTTAGCGGAGTGGGTACTAACTGATTTTCTGCCATGATCAATTGCTTGCTAAGTAACGAACAGTCTTAAGCTGTTTGACGAATGGTCGGGTTTCGTCACTTCTCCTGAGATGGTAGCCCTTTCTTGTGAGGCTACGGAGGTGAGCCCCCTACGCAACATTTCCTCTAGGAGTGGTGGTAAGCGGGACCTCCGAGGGAGACACTCCCCTCTTGGGGATAAGGACTCCCGTAAGGGAACTCTCTGAAACCTACTCTTATCAACCCTTAATCACAATTTGGATTCAGAAAAGTTCATTGGAACAAACCACTGTGTGTTATTGTAACATCCAACATGAAGAAAGGTCTGTGTGCACACTTGAGACAAAGTAGAGTGATGAGCGAGTAATGATGTTTCTCCATGGTTAAAACCTATTCAAACTGAGACGAAGAAGACTGAACTAGTAAGCAAGAATACTCATCAGACAGAGAAAAGGGACTTTTGTGCTCTGCTGGGTAAGGGCCAGCAAATTCACATGTAAATGGAAGAAGGACTCGGAATCGGAAGTAAGGCCTGAGAAGTTCAAACCTGGGAACTGCTGGAAGCTGTCAACGACCAGGAAATTCTCTGTCAGGAGGACCTGGCGAGCGGATGCAATTCCAGAGACCTGGAGCAAGTCGAGAATAGGGTTGCAGCGGGAAAGAGAAGCCCGGGAGAAGAGTAGCCAGTATGCATTGGTGTGACCTGGGTTAGGTGGTTTGTCCAGCTTAAACTATGCAGAGACTGCTACAGCTGTGACTTTGCAGTGCCACACCGAAAAAGAAAGGAAAACTAGATGACTAGAAGTATACCAAATACAAAAAGGGACCCAGTGATGCTAGCCTGTGAACAAGAAGGTAACGGGAGAGGCGGAAGACCTGCAAAGGGATGCAGAGAGCAGGGATGCACTCATCTCACTTGTCCCAGTGAAAGGACATGTGTAGGTGAGAATGAAAGTATCTGCGAGAATCAGCTTACTCGTCCCGGTGAAAGGAAAAGTACTCCTAAAAAGGATAATAACTACAGGAGTTGTCCTTTCACATGGGCGAGTCGGAAAAGTGCTTCTAAGAGCAAGAATATCTACGAGACTCAGTCCACTCATAATAAATTAACTAATACCATAAGAGACTAGCATAATCTTCTGAAAGAAACACATAACAAAACACACCTTATGAGGTATTGCAAGACAGAAACAGGATACCGAAGTGTCTATACTGATTGGGAAAACCTTGTTCAGACAAAAGAGAAGCGGGTTAAAAGGACAAGAAGCAATTGATATAACCCCAGTTGTTTATAAGAAAGCAAGAGTCTGAAACGGATAGAAACTCAAGATCAAAAGAAGGGGACACTGGACTTTTCCAAAAGCAGAACCATACAGAAACACTTAAAGATAACCCAACCTATGGGGTTCAACCCCTCTCTACAACAAGGAGAAAGACTTTGTTTATAAGAGAAAGGGGACAGATAGAAGAAATAAAAAGTCTCCAAGAAAAATGAACAGTAATCCTCAAAATATCCAAAAGCTATTTAGGAATCGGCTATTACGGCTGGGAAGCCTATACAGGAGAAGGGAGTAATTCTCCCAGACCTCTTGGTGGTTTTTGCTTAGTGGCAGGGCCAGGAGAGGTTAGTTTTGAGACGGGGATACGTTATTTATTAATGACAACGAGCACACTAGTTGGATTTGGTTAGGTAGGGAAATCAATAGCATAGGCATAATTAAGTCTGTTCTTATTTCAATAAACTACCTGTTGAATCTGAAAAATGTAGTCCGTCTCCTTCTTCTGACCTACCACAGCCGCTTGGCGTTGACCACAAAGCGTAAAGGGAACTTTTCAGGAAGTGCATTAAAATGATACTTATTTTAGTAGTATTTGACATTTATTACTTAAGCAGTATTCAAACCTGTGTTGTTGGTGTCAGTTTCTTAATGGATTTATTTTAGAAAAATCTTTTTATAATTTTTTGACATATATGACGATTAACTAGATGTCAATTCTCTCCAAGTGGGGGGACCCCTTTCCCATTAGTCCAGGGAGGTGAGGCCGCTACCAGTTAGTCCACCGGGGGTGGTATAATGCGGATGGAACTTGGGAGAGACTTCCCCTCTAGGGATAAGGACAACCATCTAGGGTACAGCCCTTATGAGAACATGACTCCCCCCCCCCCCACAAACCCTAGCCTCTCCTTCCTCTGCTAACCTCTTTGTAGACAGTCGACCTATGTACTGTTATAAGGTAGAGCACCTCAAGGTTCTTGAAAATACTGAGACTAAGAGCAGCAGGGCCCTAGGTAATCCAAGTACTGGGAAAAGTTGGCCCTGCGGAGCAATGAAGATGAAACCTGTGATGGAGAAGAATGGCTTATAAAATGGGCCCAAATACTGCTGGCAACATATGTTTCGGGCAGCCACGGAAGGAGATACGAACCTGCGTTGCTGATCCTGAGGGAGAGAGTTCCAAGGATGCTGGCTGTCCACTGTGCCTGATGATCAGGATGTCGGCAGGAGCAGACCGGTGCAGTGTCGAGAGGAGTTCGGAACAAGCGCAGCAGCTGGGAATGTCAGAGAAACTGAATGCCCACCATCCTAGGAACCCCCAGCAACGTGCCGAAGATCCCAACAAGGTAAAGGGTGGCATGGGGGAACTGGAGGGGCCACCGGACAGCTAAGCAAGAGGGGGAATGAAGTTGTCCCTAGGCCCCTTTGCAACCATATCCCTTGGGTGGCACAGCAGGGGCAGGAAGCCTACAAATCTTATCCTCATTGCAGTGGTGTAACGAAGCACTTTGACCACCAGGGAAGGGTTGCAGACACTAAGTACCATAAAGAGAACTTGAGGGGGAGAATCCCTCACAACTGTGGCAGGGATAAGTCCACTGAGGTAGAAACCAGGGTCTGGGACCGGAAGCATGAAAGTAATGAGTCATTTTCCTCATGGTAACACTGGCAGGGAAGCGAACTAAGTAGGTCAGATCAAAGAAAAAGAAGCCAGGGTCGCGTACCCTCCTAATACTCAGTTGATTGTTGTAGGTGTGAAGCTGAATGAAAAGACCAAGGGAAGGGAGTAATTCCCCCTGGTGCTAAGGAACTGATGATATACTAGGAAAAGGGAGTCATTCTCCTGGTGAACCAGACCGGCATGTAGACCCACAAAGGCCTGGGGAAGGGAGTCATTCCCTGGGCTATCTGAGACTGGACGTCGGGAGAAGGGAGACATTCTCCTGGCCCACCAAGAAAGTGTTGTTTGGAACTTTACTATCTGGTGAAGGGAGCCATTCCCCCTGGCAACGTGTGAAAAAGTATTATTTTGAACTTTTCGATCAGGGGAAGTGAGCCAATCCCTCCCTCCCCGACAACGCATGAGATACAAGACTGTTCTAAGATTTGGGAAATGTTTCAACAAACCACGAACGATAATCCCAGGTGAAGGGAGTCATACTCCTGGGACCGGAATAGTACTGCCTTATTATTTAGTTTCTAGTGTAATGCACAGGACTAAGATATTTCTTGACAGAGGACGGTGGACACTTTTAGTAGACAGACCCCTTATCTTTAGTTGAGGCAAGGAAACCTCTTAGTAATAGGGATAGATAGGTTTTTGCTTGCTTTCTTGGTTAATAAGTCTTTAACCCCAAACATGCCACCTTTGTGTCAGCCTCCTTCTGCACCCTTGGACATAGTTCAAGGTATAAAAACGTAGAGCAAAGTTCCCTCGTTTCAAATGACGCGTATAGATAAACTGTGTCATGACACACATTTCTTATCGGTATATAAAACAGCTGAAAATACAAAGTGAAAAAATGCATAAAATATTAAAACAATGTCATGGTTACTGCCTGGGTAGGTGAGTGAAACATATTTCTAATAAAGTTAAGTGTTGTTGAACATATAGTAATGCAGCCAATCGCTGTACAATTGTGTTGCATACACAGGAAATCGTTTCCGGTTGCACCCACAAATGAGTTACACAAAAAAAATCAGTGGAGGGGAATAATATGTTAAATTAAAAGTGAAGTTTGTCAACTTGAGCCACTTGAGTTCTGGCTAACTGGGTTATTGTTGGGAGTATATGCCCAGCCTTCATCAGGACGCAATAGGGATTTGAGGTAGCCGTATAAATGTGGTCTAAAGCAGGACTGCATGTAGGTGAAGACTCTGTGAATGGGAATTCAAAAAATAATGTCCTTAATCGTGTCTTACATTCATCTAAACGTGCTTGTTAGGTGCACACAGTATAATTAGTGTACACAGGTTACCTTTTCCTGAATGTTGAATTACGCCTTAATATGTGGGATGAGTTCCATAATGATAATTCACCGACTCCAGTGTATGGCGTAATTGTTTACGGTATCCACATTCCATAATGGAGTCTCATTTCTATATTTTAAGAGAATAGTAGATGTCATGTTGACTAACATAGGGTCACCAATGTAACACTTGAAGAAGGGTGTAAAAGATGGGTCATATGAAATGGGCTTACTGCTGGATATGAAAGTGCTAATCCAGGCAATGGCTGTGGAATTCAGATCATGTGTTGCTTGTGTAAAGACAAATGTATGGATAGTCATGTATGGTGTATGTCTACTGTATGGGGTTGTTCAAAATTATAAAAACCTGATGTAACTGGGTAGCACTATAACAGCTGCAAGGGCAGATTAAATCATGGCGGTCCTCTACCTGTCTGTGGGATTTGGGTGTTGTATCTCTCGATTTGTTTTTGAAAACCACATCTCCACGTTTGGAGCTGTAGTGTGTATCGGAGCATGTTTGTTTTTTTAAAAAGAATGATGAGCACCGGGAAGGGTGGGCGCTTCGAAGCTAATATCTTGCTGCCTGGAGCGTCAACTAATGTGAATGTATGCAGCAAGTGACGGTGGCAATGTTTGGTGGGGATGAATCCCAGAGGGATAACAGAAAAGGTGTTGTCATACCTTCATATGGGTTAGTGCAGCTAGTACTTCGCCATTGTTGAACCATGCTCATTCTGTCATCCACAAGTCTTTAGTTAAGGGTTTTTCTTGTGTCAATCTATGACAAACACATCTCTTGGCCAATAGAAATTGTTTCGCGGCTGATGTTTTAACGCATGTCTCAAAATACACACGACATGGGGAAAGGAGAAAGAATTGTTTCCCCTAAGAGTACAAATGCAGTTGCAAACATCATCCCAGAGCACCCCAAAGATGTGAGCAAGACCATAACCTGTGTATGCAACCAGCTTCTTCCGCATGGCATCTCTGGCACCCACCCTCACACTTGCTTAAAGAGTCGCAATCTGGCAGGAGTGCAATGCCTTTTATTAAGTTTCTTAAATTGTATGAGCCTTAATCTATATTTGAAAGAAACCACTGCAGTTACTTTACACATATTAAGCCATATATAATGATGATGCGATCTTTTGACATCCAGCTGAATGGGTTATATATGATAGCAAATGTCTATAAGAGGTTATTTTAGAAATGCTGATCATGTCTGAACAGCTTCACATAATCTATAATATTGCAGATTTATTTGGCTTCACCGATTTGACATCAGAGACTTTTAAGAAAAGCCTACGGTTACCATACTACCCAGTTTGTGGGCTTGCATTCTTTTTTCTTTTTTAAATCTCTTCATTAGTATGTCATTAAATGAAATCACAGAAGAATCAAATACAGAAAGGAATAGTGAACCAGAGAACACAAATCAAAATTATTAAATTAAAGAACATATCAATAAAAAAACAGCAAAATCAAATGATCCCTCTGACACACTAAACATTTTTTATTTTTGTGAACAATAAAAGAGCAAAATACAACAGTCAATAAAAGCATTTAACATAGAGCATACACACAAAACACCAACAACACACAGACACCAAACCAAATCACCCAAAAAGTATATTAGTGGGAGAAAAAAAAGAGAAAAAAAAATGAAAAAAAGAATTATCTTTCCCCTCTTCTTTTCCCCTTCCCTATCTCTTTTCCTTTCCTCTTCCTTTTCCCACTACACCATTTCTACCCACTCCTCATACTAATCCGCAGCCTATATAATCAATCATACAAGGCATTGAATGGACCCCAAAACAGATTGTACACCTCTTCCTTGTCTTTCACTCTAAATGAGAACTTTTCAAAATTCGATAAGGTGCGCAAATCAACTAACCAATCTTCAACTGTAGGCTTCTTCCTAGTTTTCCAAACTCGAAGGATCAGTCTTATGGCCACCAATAAAGCCTTATTTATCCAACCACTATATTTCAAAGAACGCCTACACCTATCTCGATGTAGAAATAAGATAATGTTCCCACCCGTTCTCTGTAAAGCTACATCCAAAAAAATAAATCAATTCTATCAATCACATCTGTCCAGAAAGTCCGAACTATAGAGCAATCCCATAGAAGATGCAGAAGGGTACCAAGATCATTTCCACATCCCCAACATAGATGATCAGTTTTTAACCCCAGTTTATACATTTTAACCGGTGTCCAGTACACCTTACCCACCACCTTCTGTCTAATCGGACGCAAGTTCAAATCTGTACCCAAATTGGCACTTACCCTAAGAATATCCTTCCATTCCCTGTGCGTAAAATACATATTAAGATCATCCGACCACACCATTCTCAATTTATCCCACGCCGCGATATGTTTATCTTCCAATAGCATAAAGGTCATATATGTACGCACAGAATATTCCTGTCCTGTAAGCAATTGACACAGTGCGGGTTTGATTCCCAATGAATTGCCAATCATCCTTTTCCTAAGATAAATCAGGGAGCTCAGGTCTTCATATTTTTGTCTTTCTCTTTCATGCAACCCATATTTCCTTTGTATATCCCCAAATGCCAAAAGATCATCACCATCCAATATATCACCTATTGTCAAAACCCCCTTCCGAACCCAAAGTTGCCAAATCAAACATCTATTGTTTAATTGTAAAACCTCATTGTGCCAAGGAGAAGCATCTTCACGAAAACCATACGACTGGCTATTCTCTCCAAACCACCCCTGCAAGGTTTGCCTGGTTGCCACTATAGACTTCAACTTTAATCTATTAACCCACATGTTGCCCATGGTATAAAGGTTATTTAAACGATAAGGATTGCAAACCCCTCTCCCCATGCGTAGCCATATAGCACCTGCAAAGTCATCATTCGTATAATAATAAGTACCCTTCTTGAGCAGGAACGCCTTACAGTATTTATATAAGTCAGGGTATCCAAAACCTCCTTCATCCACACTTTGCATCAGCATCAATATAGGGATCCGCGGCTTCTTACCCAACCCCCACAAGAAACATTGAAAAATCTTTTCAATTTGCATAATCTGCAATAATCTGCAATAACACTTTTGGCAATAAAATCATCTTTATCGCATTTATCTTTGCCCATAATGATAAATGAAGTCTTTCCCATCCGCTTATTGGATATATCATTTTATCTACTAGTTTATCAATATTATATTGCATAATTTTCCTCAAATCACCAATGATATACACACCAAGATATTTAACATATTCGGAGGACTATTTGCATTTCCATACCTTCAAAATATCTTTACTACACTCATTAGACAATGGGAATATCTCAGTCTTATCCCAGTTTATTTTATGGCCCGAAATCTCACCCACTGAAAATCCGTTTCAGAACCAATCCACATTGTTCAGGATTAGACAACAGGACCAGCATATCATCTGCATAAGACAATACTTTAACTTCCACACCTCCAACACACAAACCTTTAATTTCTCCACATTCCCTAATATAAGCCGCCAAAGGCTCAAGTGCTAAATCAAACAAAAAAGGCGATAAAGGGCACCCTTGCCTTGTGCCCTTGGATAAAGAGAAAGACTTCGATATTAAACCATTTATAGTCACCCTTGCTTTATTCTCATAATGAATACACTTAATCATTGTCATAAAGGTTGGTCCAAATCCCATTTTTAATAAAGTGCATTCCAAAAACCTCAAATTAACCCGATCAAATGCTTTCTCTGCAGCAAAAAAAAAACAATTATCTGTAACGCTCACCTGATTCTCGCAGAGGCGCCGGTCTTGACTGGGCGACTACCGTATCTTCAAAGGTGATGTGTAGCACCCGGTTGGCTCTTTGGGCTGGACCTCTGTGCACTGTATGCCTGACGTGTAGAGTAAGATGTCTGCAGATAGAAAATATGGGGTTAATGAACTGGGGTTATTGGGGTGTCCCTATCTCTTTCCTCTTCTCCTCTCCTGTAGACCCCCAAAGGTTAACACTCTCACCTTAGGTAAGTGAATGCCGAGCTCTCCATCTGCCTCGGGGCAGGGTGCTGTAACCAGTTTCTTCACTGGATAGGTAGCGCAGGCCTCTTGACTTCAGAGGACTGCTGTCCGTCGTTTACTGCACGAACGGTAAGTTTCGAGTCATTCAAATGTCTTTAAAGTCTTTAGTAATGATGTCTCTTTTTTTGCAGGGTTCCGGCGATGGCGGATGACGGGCTGAAGTGAGTTGAAGATGGAGCCCGTGTGATGAATAGAAGCGCCTGGAAGCACGTAAGTAAGCGCTTGTTGCCTGCTTCACTATGTGCTCTAACTGTCTTTTTATTTTGCAGGTACGAGTTCGGAGCGGCTGCAGGGTGCCGGAATACCCACTGGATTAGATGTGGAAAGGAGTAATGGCACGTGAGTATTAAAGTTCCCCAATGTCTTTAAACGCACCTTGTTTTGTCTTTCAGATGCGGGATGCAGCGCCGAAGGCCTCCGGAGCGTACGAAGAGTAGGTAAGCCTTTGCCTTTCAGATGCCGGAATGCTAACCTGTTCTTTCTTGTCTTTATAGGTGTTGCTGAAGACTGGATTCAGGATGGTAAGCCTTTGCCTTTCAGATGCCGGAATGCTAACCTGTTCTTTCTTGTCTTTATAGGTGTTGCTGAAGACTGGATTCAGGATGGTAAGCCTTTTTCCTTAGGCCCAGGACCGGATGCAGAAGACACGATGAGCGTTCTGCTGCAGAGGTTGCAGAATAACGCAAAGCAAGATTCATCCACCGGGTGTGGTTTAAATAGCCTCCTGTAGTGCTTAGGTGTCTCCTTCCACAGCCACGCCTAAGTAAGAAAAGAGTTCCTGGTAAGAAAAGAGTTCCTGCCTTCCAGAAGAGTTCCAGTGTTCTGAATCTAGGGAGTGGCTCCAGCCCCACCCAACAGGAAAAAGTTCCAAACAGAAGAGGATCAGAGGCTCAACTGGCAGGCAAGTAAGCAGCATGGTCTGCTGAAGGTAAGTCCACCCAAGCATTATGAGCCTGGCGCTTCCAGCGCTGGGACTGGGCATATTTATGAGCCTGGTGCCACTGGCGCCAGGACTGGGTCCAAAAGGTCCCAATTAGGACTGGTTGGCACTCGGAACCTGGGTTATGGATCTGCTTCCAAGGGAGTTGGGAAAACCCTGACCTTTTGGAAGCAGAGATCATGACAGTAGCCCCCCTCAAGGCCCCTTCCAAACCGGGCTTCTCCGGGGGTTTTGGCTTGTCAGGAAATGTTCGGTGAAATCTTTTGATTAGGCGAGGAGCGTGGACATATTCAGCAGGTTCCCAGGATCTCTCTTGGGGGCCGTAGCCTTTCCAGTCAATTAGGTAGAATAGTTTAGATTTGGAGATCTTGGAGTCCAGAATGCTTTTGACTTCAAACTCGAGTTCTCCATCCACTAGGATAGGTTTTGGAGATTTGGTTAGTCGGGTTTGAGGTTGCACGGGTTTTAATAGAGAGACGTGGAAGACCGGATGTATCTTCATGTGCGGGGGCAAGTCCAACTTGACCGCTACTGGGTTTACTATGGTAGTGATGGAATAGGGACCAAGGTATCTTGGGTTGAATGTGCGTGGCCCTTTTAGAGATAGATATTTGGTGGATAACCAGACTTGATCCCCTACTTGATAGTGAGGGGCTTCCTTCCGATGTTGATCTGCTCCTTTCTTGTATTGTTCTTTAGCCCTTTGAAGGTGAGAAACAGCTTCCTTAAAGGCTTGGGTGATTGTAGAATGCAGGTAGTCTACTGCTGGTGTTTCAAGATCTTGGAGGGGATCCAACTCCGAGGATCGAGGGTGACTGCCGTACAAAAGAAAAAACTGGGTTTTCCCAGTTCCCGAATGGACAGAGTTATTGTAGGCATACTCGGCTATCCAAAGGATATCTTTCCAAGTTTTTTCAGTTTGTTGCAGCATGCAGCGTAAATACTGTTCCAGAGTTTGATTGGTCCTCTCGGTTTGTCGTCGGTCTGAGGGTGGTGACTGGTCGATAGTCTCACATCAATTTGAGCCGACCGACAGCAACTTCGCCAAAAATGAGAAATAAATTGACTACCTCGATCCGAAATTAGAACCGAAGGAAAACCGTGCAGTCGGACGATGTTTTCGAGAAATTCTCGGGCCAGAGTTGCTGCTGTTGGCAAGCCTTTGAGCGGAATGAAATGCGCCATCTTGGAGAATAAGTCCACGATTACTAGAATCGTATTGTATCCGGAGCATGGAGGTAGATCGGTGATGAAGTCCATAGAAAGCGTATGCCAAGGGCGAGGTGGGATGTCAATAGGGCGTAAGAGGCCTGCTGGTCTTTCCTTTTGACTCTTGTTTTGGGCGCATACTCCACAGGACATTATAAAGTCTCTGATATCTTTTTTCCAAGACGGCCACCAGAAGTAGCGCTTGATCTTTTCTGAGGTCTTGGCTATACCGGGATGACCTTCCATTAAAGAGTCGTGATAACAAGAGATTACTTTTTTCTGTAAATCTGTGCTGGGTAGGTATAATCGTTCTTGGAAATACAATAAGTTGTCCTTTACTGCAAAGTCCTTTCCCTGCAGATGCCAATTCTGTATGTCTGCTGGAGTTACAAGTTGCCTGGCTTTATCCTTAACTTCCTCTATGGATTCTGTGGCGATTACACCCAGAATTCTTTGTTCGGGAATGATTGGTACAGGTTTAGGGTTGACCAAGTGTTCTTCCACTCCCATCCGAGAAAGGGCATCGGCTTTACCGTTCTTTGTACCAGGTCGATAGGTAATTATGAAGTCAAACTCGGCAAAGAATAATGCCCAACGGAGTTGTCTAGAGGATTGGGCTTTTGCGGTCTTCAAATATTGCAGGTTTCGGTGATCCGTAATCACAGTAACGGTGTGTCGGGCCCCCAGCAGATAATGCCGCCAAGCCTTAAAGGCAGACTTGATAGCCAGAAGTTCCTTGTCAGTAATCGTGTAATTGATTTCAGGAGGTGAGAATTTGCGGGACCAAAATGCCACGGGATGCAACTGATTGGTTACCGGGTCCTTTTGTGATAGAACTGCCCCCATGGCAAGGCTTGAAGCATCAGTTTCCACGATGTAGGGGAGTTCGGGGCGAGGGTGTTTTAAGATTGGTGCAGAGATAAATTTAGTCTTCAAATCCTGGAAAGCTAGTTCCGCCTCGGTAGACCATTCAAAACGTTTGTTTTTCTTTAACAAGGCAGTGATGGGCTGGACTATTCGAGAGAATTCGGGGATAAACCTGCGGTAAAAGTTAGCGAAGCCTAACATGCTTTGCACACCTTTTACGGAGGATGGTGATGGCCATTTGAGAACTGCATCGACCTTCTTTGAATCCATACGCACTCCGCCAGGTGATAATATGAATCCCAAGAATTCAACTTCAGTCACTTTGAAAACACATTTTTCCAACTTA
Organism: Ambystoma mexicanum; assembly: GCF_040938575.1. Classification (NCBI taxonomy): domain Eukaryota; kingdom Metazoa; phylum Chordata; class Amphibia; order Caudata; family Ambystomatidae; genus Ambystoma; species Ambystoma mexicanum. Next base: position 1,231,317,774 of record NC_090928.1, read on the forward strand.
GCGAAAAGTTTGTGTTGACGTAATCTTTCGAGGACCATTTTCACGTGTTTCCGATGTTCAGATTCCGATGAAGAATAAACGAGGATGTCGTCAATGTAAACAACAACACATACATCTATGAGCTCTCTGAGGACATCGTTCATAAAATATTGAAAGGCGGCCGGGGCATTGCAAAGTCCGAAGGGCATGACCTGATATTCAAATAGCCCATACTTGGTGCGGAAGGCCGTCTTCCATTCATCGCCCTCTTTTACTCGTACCAAGTGGTAAGCTCCTCTAAGATCCAGCTTTGTATATATGCATGCTTTTCTGACTTGGTCCAGGAGTTCAGGGATCAAAGGTAACGGATATCTATTCTTAACGGTGATCTGGTTCAGGGAGCGATAATCGATACAAGTTCTAAGGTCTCCTTCCTTTTTTGGAACGAAGAACAAAGCTGAAGAAGCAGGGGACTTGGAAGGACGAATAAACCCATTTGCCAGGTATTGATCCAGGTATTGTCGAAGGTGAAGGTTCTCAGGCTCGGTGAGGGCAAAAATTCTACTACAAGGAGGAGTAGATCCAGGTATCAGGTCTATCTGGCAGTCATAAGACCTATGAGGAGGTAGAGAGTTAGCCTGATCCTTCCGGGAAACATCTTGGTATTCTAGGTATTCGGGAGGTAACTGGGGAGTCTCTGAAGAAATTGCGGCCAGTGCAACACCAGGTCGAGGGTGACAAGTAGAAACACATTCTGGAAACTGGACCGTTCTTGCTCGCCAATCGATCAGAGGATTGTGTTTCTCTAACCAAGGTATTCCTAGAATAATCTGAAACTGAGGGGCCTTGATCACATCGAACACGATCTTCTCATGGTGTCCATCTTGACTTACTAGCGTCACCTCTTGAGTGGTATGCGTTACTGGCCCGGAGGCTATCTCCGTACCATCCACCGTAGTAATGACGTCCTTTACAGCCTTGGGACAAAGAGTTAGATTCATCCTCAAAACCATTTCATGATCCACATAATTGCCGATGGCACCGCTGTCGACGTAAGCTTCAATTGCATGTAATCGATCCGGTTTATCAGGGCTAATGAGGACCATAGGTATCACAAAATGCGAGGTCACGGAACTGGTTTTCACGCTCGGCAAGAGGACCTCTATTCTTGTCGGGCGAGGTCGTTTCCCTGCTCAGAGTTTGTAACTTTGGTAACTGCAGCTCCTACTGCCTTCTTGGCAGGTTTCACCGGACAGTCTCGAAGAAAGTGCCCTGAGTTTCCGCAATATAGGCATAATTGCAACTGTTTCCTCCTTTCCCGCTCCCTTTGTGTTAGAGGACCTTTCAGACCCCCTATTTGCATGGGTTCCCCGGAGTCTACTCCTTTGGAAGGAGTTGGCGGTTTGGAAAATACTCGAGCATCAAACTTGGAACGATCGGCCTTCCTGTTCGCAAGCCTGTGATCTATTTGAACGACCAAGTCTATATAATCCGAACAGTCTTGTGGGGGATTCACTACTTGGGCTAAAACGTCTTTGAGCTCTCCACGTAGACCTCTATAAAACAGCGTAATCCTTTTGTCCTCAGGCCATTGAGTTTCCACTATTAGTCTATTGAAAGATGCAATATAAGCCAAAAGGTCTTGATTACCCTGTCGCAACGAAAGAAGCTCATTGTCCAAGGCCTGCCCCTGTGAATGTCTTGCGAACAGTTTTTCCATACTAAGCTGAAAGGCTTGAAAATCATGGAGAACCGGATCATCTTGATTAACTAGAGGGATCGACCAGTCTGCCGCATTGCCACTAAGGTACGAAAGTACAAAAGCTACTTTTGCTTGATCAGTTGGAAAGGCTGCTGGCCGGCATAAGAAGTGCAACCGGCACTGATTGATAAATACTGCAAACCTCTTTGGGTCACCAGAAAATCGTTCGGGCGGAGCCAGAGGTACATTCCCAGGTAGGTTGATCTGCACTGGATTCATAGAGGATGTTGAAGGAAGATTTGCCCCTGATGCGGGTAACGGGGTCTGTCCGGCTTGTGACTGTAGCACTTGTCTAGCAAGATTGTCTGTTCTCTCCTTGGAAATAATTAGTTCCCTTCTTAGAGCATTCGTTTCCTGACGAGCTGCATGCACTTCTGCCCTTAGTTCCTCAAGTAACCGGGCTAGGGGGTCAGTATCCGAGGTTTCCATAGCGCCTGGGCGAGAGTTTTGCGGTAGGCTTTGCGTTCTGTAACGCTCACCTGATTCTCGCAGAGGCGCCGGTCTTGACTGGGCGACTACCGTATCTTCAAAGGTGATGTGTAGCACCCGGTTGGCTCTTTGGGCTGGACCTCTGTGCACTGTATGCCTGACGTGTAGAGTAAGATGTCTGCAGATAGAAAATATGGGGTTAATGAACTGGGGTTATTGGGGTGTCCCTATCTCTTTCCTCTTCTCCTCTCCTGTAGACCCCCAAAGGTTAACACTCTCACCTTAGGTAAGTGAATGCCGAGCTCTCCATCTGCCTCGGGGCAGGGTGCTGTAACCAGTTTCTTCACTGGATAGGTAGCGCAGGCCTCTTGACTTCAGAGGACTGCTGTCCGTCGTTTACTGCACGAACGGTAAGTTTCGAGTCATTCAAATGTCTTTAAAGTCTTTAGTAATGATGTCTCTTGTTTTGCAGGGTTCCGGCGATGGCGGATGACGGGCTGAAGTGAGTTGAAGATGGAGCCCGTGTGATGAATAGAAGCGCCTGGAAGCACGTAAGTAAGCGCTTGTTGCCTGCTTCACTATGTGCTCTAACTGTCTTTTTATTTTGCAGGTACGAGTTCGGAGCGGCTGCAGGGTGCCGGAATACCCACTGGATTAGATGTGGAAAGGAGTAATGGCACGTGAGTATTAAAGTTCCCCAATGTCTTTAAACGCACCTTGTTTTGTCTTTCAGATGCGGGATGCAGCGCCGAAGGCCTCCGGAGCGTACGAAGAGTAGGTAAGCCTTTGCCTTTCAGATGCCGGAATGCTAACCTGTTCTTTCTTGTCTTTATAGGTGTTGCTGAAGACTGGATTCAGGATGGTAAGCCTTTGCCTTTCAGATGCCGGAATGCTAACCTGTTCTTTCTTGTCTTTATAGGTGTTGCTGAAGACTGGATTCAGGATGGTAAGCCTTTTTCCTTAGGCCCAGGACCGGATGCAGAAGACACGATGAGCGTTCTGCTGCAGAGGTTGCAGAATAACGCAAAGCAAGATTCATCCACCGGGTGTGGTTTAAATAGCCTCCTGTAGTGCTTAGGTGTCTCCTTCCACAGCCACGCCTAAGTAAGAAAAGAGTTCCTGGTAAGAAAAGAGTTCCTGCCTTCCAGAAGAGTTCCAGTGTTCTGAATCTAGGGAGTGGCTCCAGCCCCACCCAACAGGAAAAAGTTCCAAACAGAAGAGGATCAGAGGCTCAACTGGCAGGCAAGTAAGCAGCATGGTCTGCTGAAGGTAAGTCCACCCAAGCATTATGAGCCTGGCGCTTCCAGCGCTGGGGCTGGGCATATTTATGAGCCTGGTGCCACTGGCGCCAGGACTGGGTCCAAAAGGTCCCAATTAGGACTGGTTGGCACTCGGAACCTGGGTTATGGATCTGCTTCCAAGGGAGTTGGGAAAACCCTGACCTTTTGGAAGCAGAGATCATGACAGTAGCCCCCCCTCAAGGCCCCTTCCAAACCGGGCTTCTCCAGGGGTTTTGGCTTGTCAGGAAATGTTCGGTGAAATCTTTTGATTAGGCGAGGAGCGTGGACATATTCAGCAGGTTCCCAGGATCTCTCTTGGGGGCCGTAGCCTTTCCAGTCAATTAGGTAGAATAGTTTAGATTTGGAGATCTTGGAGTCCAGAATGCTTTTGACTTCAAACTCGAGTTCTCCATCCACTAGGATAGGTTTTGGAGATTTGGTTAGTCGGGTTTGAGGTTGCACGGGTTTTAATAGAGAGACGTGGAAGACCGGATGTATCTTCATGTGCGGGGGCAAGTCCAACTTGACCGCTACTGGGTTTACTATGGTAGTGATGGAATAGGGACCAAGGTATCTTGGGTTGAATGTGCGTGGCCCTTTTAGAGATAGATATTTGGTGGATAACCAGACTTGATCCCCTACTTGATAGTGAGGGGCTTCCTTCCGATGTTGATCTGCTCCTTTCTTGTATTGTTCTTTAGCCCTTTGAAGGTGAGAAACAGCTTCCTTAAAGGCTTGGGTGATTGTAGAATGCAGGTAGTCTACTGCTGGTGTTTCAAGATCTTGGAGGGGATCCAACTCCGAGGATCGAGGGTGACTGCCGTACAAAAGAAAAAACTGGGTTTTCCCAGTTCCCGAATGGACAGAGTTATTGTAGGCATACTCGGCTATCCAAAGGATATCTTTCCAAGTTTTTTCAGTTTGTTGCAGCATGCAGCGTAAATACTGTTCCAGAGTTTGATTGGTCCTCTCGGTTTGTCGTCGGTCTGAGGGTGGTGACTGGTCGATAGTCTCACATCAATTTGAGCCGACCGACAGCAACTTCGCCAAAAATGAGAAATAAATTGACTACCTCGATCCGAAATTAGAACCGAAGGAAAACCGTGCAGTCGGACGATGTTTTTGAGAAATTCTCGGGCCAGAGTTGCTGCTGTTGGCAAGCCTTTGAGCGGAATGAAATGCGCCATCTTGGAGAATAAGTCCACGATTACTAGAATCGTATTGTATCCGGAGCATGGAGGTAGATCGGTGATGAAGTCCATAGAAAGCGTATGCCAAGGGCGAGGTGGGATGTCAATAGGGCGTAAGAGGCCTGCTGGTCTTTCCTTTTGACTCTTGTTTTGGGCGCATACTCCACAGGACATTATAAAGTCTCTGATATCTTTTTTCCAAGACGGCCACCAGAAGTAGCGCTTGATCTTTTCTGAGGTCTTGGCTATACCGGGATGACCTTCCATTAAAGAGTCGTGATAACAAGAGATTACTTTTTTCTGTAAATCTGTGCTGGGTAGGTATAATCGTTCTTGGAAATACAATAAGTTGTCCTTTACTGCAAAGTCCTTTCCCTGCAGATGCCAATTCTGTATGTCTGCTGGAGTTACAAGTTGCCTGGCTTTATCCTTAACTTCCTCTATGGATTCTGTGGCGATTACACCCAGAATTCTTTGTTCGGGAATGATTGGTACAGGTTTAGGGTTGACCAAGTGTTCTTCCACTCCCATCCGAGAAAGGGCATCGGCTTTACCGTTCTTTGTACCAGGTCGATAGGTAATTATGAAGTCAAACTCGGCAAAGAATAATGCCCAACGGAGTTGTCTAGAGGATTGGGCTTTTGCGGTCTTCAAATATTGCAGGTTTCGGTGATCCGTAATCACAGTAACGGTGTGTCGGGCCCCCAGCAGATAATGCCGCCAAGCCTTAAAGGCAGACTTGATAGCCAGAAGTTCCTTGTCAGTAATCGTGTAATTGATTTCAGGAGGTGAGAATTTGCGGGACCAAAATGCCACGGGATGCAACTGATTGGTTACCGGGTCCTTTTGTGATAGAACTGCCCCCATGGCAAGGCTTGAAGCATCAGTTTCCACGATGTAGGGGAGTTCGGGGCGAGGGTGTTTTAAGATTGGTGCAGAGATAAATTTAGTCTTCAAATCCTGGAAAGCTAGTTCCGCCTCGGTAGACCATTCAAAACGTTTGTTTTTCTTTAACAAGGCAGTGATGGGCTGGACTATTCGAGAGAATTCGGGGATAAACCTGCGGTAAAAGTTAGCGAAGCCTAACATGCTTTGCACACCTTTTACGGAGGATGGTGATGGCCATTTGAGAACTGCATCGACCTTCTTTGAATCCATACGCACTCCGCCAGGTGATAATATGAATCCCAAGAATTCAACTTCAGTCACTTTGAAAACACATTTTTCCAACTTAGCGAAAAGTTTGTGTTGACGTAATCTTTCGAGGACCATTTTCACGTGTTTCCGATGTTCAGATTCCGATGAAGAATAAACGAGGATGTCGTCAATGTAAACAACAACACATACATCTATGAGCTCTCTGAGGACATCGTTCATAAAATATTGAAAGGCGGCCGGGGCATTGCAAAGTCCGAAGGGCATGACCTGATATTCAAATAGCCCATACTTGGTGCGGAAGGCCGTCTTCCATTCATCGCCCTCTTTTACTCGTACCAAGTGGTAAGCTCCTCTAAGATCCAGCTTTGTATATATGCATGCTTTTCTGACTTGGTCCAGGAGTTCAGGGATCAAAGGTAACGGATATCTATTCTTAACGGTGATCTGGTTCAGGGAGCGATAATCGATACAAGTTCTAAGGTCTCCTTCCTTTTTTGGAACGAAGAACAAAGCTGAAGAAGCAGGGGACTTGGAAGGACGAATAAACCCATTTGCCAGGTATTGATCCAGGTATTGTCGAAGGTGAAGGTTCTCAGGCTCGGTGAGGGCAAAAATTCTACTACAAGGAGGAGTAGATCCAGGTATCAGGTCTATCTGGCAGTCATAAGACCTATGAGGAGGTAGAGAGTTAGCCTGATCCTTCCGGGAAACATCTTGGTATTCTAGGTATTCGGGAGGTAACTGGGGAGTCTCTGAAGAAATTGCGGCCAGTGCAACACCAGGTCGAGGGTGACAAGTAGAAACACATTCTGGAAACTGGACCATTCTTGCTCGCCAATCGATCAGAGGATTGTGTTTCTCTAACCAAGGTATTCCTAGAATAATCTGAAACTGAGGGGCCTTGATCACATCGAACACGATCTTCTCATGGTGTCCATCTTGACTTACTAGCGTCACCTCTTGAGTGGTATGCGTTACTGGCCCGGAGGCTATCTCCGTACCATCCACCGTAGTAATGACGTCCTTTACAGCCTTGGGACAAAGAGTTAGATTCATCCTCAAAACCATTTCATGATCCACATAATTGCCGATGGCACCGCTGTCGACGTAAGCTTCAATTGCATGTAATCGATCCGGTTTATCAGGGCTAATGAGGACCATAGGTATCACAAAATGCGAGGTCACGGAACTGGTTTTCACGCTCGGCAAGAGGACCTCTATTCTTGTCGGGCGAGGTCGTTTCCCTGCTCAGAGTTTGTAACTTTGGTAACTGCAGCTCCTACTGCCTTCTTGGCAGGTTTCACCGGACAGTCTCGAAGAAAGTGCCCTGAGTTTCCGCAATATAGGCATAATTGCAACTGTTTCCTCCTTTCCCGCTCCCTTTGTGTTAGAGGACCTTTCAGACCCCCTATTTGCATGGGTTCCCCGGAGTCTACTCCTTTGGAAGGAGTTGGCGGTTTGGAAAATACTCGAGCATCAAACTTGGAACGATCGGCCTTCCTGTTCGCAAGCCTGTGATCTATTTGAACGACCAAGTCTATATAATCCGAACAGTCTTGTGGGGGATTCACTACTTGGGCTAAAACGTCTTTGAGCTCTCCACGTAGACCTCTATAAAACAGCGTAATCCTTTTGTCCTCAGGCCATTGAGTTTCCACTATTAGTCTATTGAAAGATGCAATATAAGCCAAAAGGTCTTGATTACCCTGTCGCAACGAAAGAAGCTCATTGTCCAAGGCCTGCCCCTGTGAATGTCTTGCGAACAGTTTTTCCATACTAAGCTGAAAGGCTTGAAAATCATGGAGAACCGGATCATCTTGATTAACTAGAGGGATCGACCAGTCTGCCGCATTGCCACTAAGGTACGAAAGTACAAAAGCTACTTTTGCTTGATCAGTTGGAAAGGCTGCTGGCCGGCATAAGAAGTGCAACCGGCACTGATTGATAAATACTGCAAACCTCTTTGGGTCACCAGAAAATCGTTCGGGCGGAGCCAGAGGTACATTCCCAGGTAGGTTGATCTGCACTGGATTCATAGAGGATGTTGAAGGAAGATTTGCCCCTGATGCGGGTAACGGGGTCTGTCCGGCTTGTGACTGTAGCACTTGTCTAGCAAGATTGTCTGTTCTCTCCTTGGAAATAATTAGTTCCCTTCTTAGAGCATTCGTTTCCTGACGAGCTGCATGCACTTCTGCCCTTAGTTCCTCAAGTAACCGGGCTAGGGGGTCAGTATCCGAGGTTTCCATAGCGCCTGGGCGAGAGTTTTGCGGTAGGCTTTGCGTTCTGTAACGCTCACCTGATTCTCGCAGAGGCGCCGGTCTTGACTGGGCGACTACCGTATCTTCAAAGGTGATGTGTAGCACCCGGTTGGCTCTTTGGGCTGGACCTCTGTGCACTGTATGCCTGACGTGTAGAGTAAGATGTCTGCAGATAGAAAATATGGGGTTAATGAACTGGGGTTATTGGGGTGTCCCTATCTCTTTCCTCTTCTCCTCTCCTGTAGACCCCCAAAGGTTAACACTCTCACCTTAGGTAAGTGAATGCCGAGCTCTCCATCTGCCTCGGGGCAGGGTGCTGTAACCAGTTTCTTCACTGGATAGGTAGCGCAGGCCTCTTGACTTCAGAGGACTGCTGTCCGTCGTTTACTGCACGAACGGTAAGTTTCGAGTCATTCAAATGTCTTTAAAGTCTTTAGTAATGATGTCTCTTGTTTTGCAGGGTTCCGGCGATGGCGGATGACGGGCTGAAGTGAGTTGAAGATGGAGCCCGTGTGATGAATAGAAGCGCCTGGAAGCACGTAAGTAAGCGCTTGTTGCCTGCTTCACTATGTGCTCTAACTGTCTTTTTATTTTGCAGGTACGAGTTCGGAGCGGCTGCAGGGTGCCGGAATACCCACTGGATTAGATGTGGAAAGGAGTAATGGCACGTGAGTATTAAAGTTCCCCAATGTCTTTAAACGCACCTTGTTTTGTCTTTCAGATGCGGGATGCAGCGCCGAAGGCCTCCGGAGCGTACGAAGAGTAGGTAAGCCTTTGCCTTTCAGATGCCGGAATGCTAACCTGTTCTTTCTTGTCTTTATAGGTGTTGCTGAAGACTGGATTCAGGATGGTAAGCCTTTGCCTTTCAGATGCCGGAATGCTAACCTGTTCTTTCTTGTCTTTATAGGTGTTGCTGAAGACTGGATTCAGGATGGTAAGCCTTTTTCCTTAGGCCCAGGACCGGATGCAGAAGACACGATGAGCGTTCTGCTGCAGAGGTTGCAGAATAACGCAAAGCAAGATTCATCCACCGGGTGTGGTTTAAATAGCCTCCTGTAGTGCTTAGGTGTCTCCTTCCACAGCCACGCCTAAGTAAGAAAAGAGTTCCTGGTAAGAAAAGAGTTCCTGCCTTCCAGAAGAGTTCCAGTGTTCTGAATCTAGGGAGTGGCTCCAGCCCCACCCAACAGGAAAAAGTTCCAAACAGAAGAGGATCAGAGGCTCAACTGGCAGGCAAGTAAGCAGCATGGTCTGCTGAAGGTAAGTCCACCCAAGCATTATGAGCCTGGCGCTTCCAGCGCTGGGACTGGGCATATTTATGAGCCTGGTGCCACTGGCGCCAGGACTGGGTCCAAAAGGTCCCAATTAGGACTGGTTGGCACTCGGAACCTGGGTTATGGATCTGCTTCCAAGGGAGTTGGGAAAACCCTGACCTTTTGGAAGCAGAGATCATGACAGTAGCCCCCCCTCAAGGCCCCTTCCAAACCGGGCTTCTCCGGGGGTTTTGGCTTGTCAGGAAATGTTCGGTGAAATCTTTTGATTAGGCGAGGAGCGTGGACATATTCAGCAGGTTCCCAGGATCTCTCTTGGGGGCCGTAGCCTTTCCAGTCAATTAGGTAGAATAGTTTAGATTTGGAGATCTTGGAGTCCAGAATGCTTTTGACTTCAAACTCGAGTTCTCCATCCACTAGGATAGGTTTTGGAGATTTGGTTAGTCGGGTTTGAGGTTGCACGGGTTTTAATAGAGAGACGTGGAAGACCGGATGTATCTTCATGTGCGGGGGCAAGTCCAACTTGACCGCTACTGGGTTTACTATGGTAGTGATGGAATAGGGACCAAGGTATCTTGGGTTGAATGTGCGTGGCCCTTTTAGAGATAGATATTTGTTGGATAACCAGACTTGATCCCCTACTTGATAGTGAGGGGCTTCCTTCCGATGTTGATCTGCTCCTTTCTTGTATTGTTCTTTAGCCCTTTGAAGGTGAGAAACAGCTTCCTTAAAGGCTTGGGTGATTGTAGAATGCAGGTAGTCTACTGCTGGTGTTTCAAGATCTTGGAGGGGATCCAACTCCGAGGATCGAGGGTGACTGCCGTACAAAAGAAAAAACTGGGTTTTCCCAGTTCCCGAATGGACAGAGTTATTGTAGGCATACTCGGCTATCCAAAGGATATCTTTCCAAGTTTTTTCAGTTTGTTGCAGCATGCAGCGTAAATACTGTTCCAGAGTTTGATTGGTCCTCTCGGTTTGTCGTCGGTCTGAGGGTGGTGACTGGTCGATAGTCTCACATCAATTTGAGCCGACCGACAGCAACTTCGCCAAAAATGAGAAATAAATTGACTACCTCGATCCGAAATTAGAACCGAAGGAAAACCGTGCAGTCGGACGATGTTTTCGAGAAATTCTCGGGCCAGAGTTGCTGCTGTTGGCAAGCCTTTGAGCGGAATGAAATGCGCCATCTTGGAGAATAAGTCCACGATTACTAGAATCGTATTGTATCCGGAGCATGGAGGTAGATCGGTGATGAAGTCCATAGAAAGCGTATGCCAAGGGCGAGGTGGGATGTCAATAGGGCGTAAGAGGCCTGCTGGTCTTTCCTTTTGACTCTTGTTTTGGGCGCATACTCCACAGGACATTATAAAGTCTCTGATATCTTTTTTCCAAGACGGCCACCAGAAGTAGCGCTTGATCTTTTCTGAGGTCTTGGCTATACCGGGATGACCTTCCATTAAAGAGTCGTGATAACAAGAGATTACTTTTTTCTGTAAATCTGTGCTGGGTAGGTATAATCGTTCTTGGAAATACAATAAGTTGTCCTTTACTGCAAAGTCCTTTCCCTGCAGATGCCAATTCTGTATGTCTGCTGGAGTTACAAGTTGCCTGGCTTTATCCTTAACTTCCTCTATGGATTCTGTGGCGATTACACCCAGAATTCTTTGTTCGGGAATGATTGGTACAGGTTTAGGGTTGACCAAGTGTTCTTCCACTCCCATCCGAGAAAGGGCATCGGCTTTACCGTTCTTTGTACCAGGTCGATAGGTAATTATGAAGTCAAACTCGGCAAAGAATAATGCCCAACGGAGTTGTCTAGAGGATTGGGCTTTTGCGGTCTTCAAATATTGCAGGTTTCGGTGATCCGTAATAACAGTAACGGTGTGTCGGGCCCCCAGCAGATAATGCCGCCAAGCCTTAAAGGCAGACTTGATAGCCAGAAGTTCCTTGTCAGTAATCGTGTAATTGATTTCAGGAGGTGAGAATTTGCGGGACCAAAATGCCACGGGATGCAACTGATTGGTTACCGGGTCCTTTTGTGATAGAACTGCCCCCATGGCAAGGCTTGAAGCATCAGTTTCCACGATGTAGGGGAGTTCGGGGCGAGGGTGTTTTAAGATTGGTGCAGAGATAAATTTAGTCTTCAAATCCTGGAAAGCTAGTTCCGCCTCGGTAGACCATTCAAAACGTTTGTTTTTCTTTAACAAGGCAGTGATGGGCTGGACTATTCGAGAGAATTCGGGGATAAACCTGCGGTAAAAGTTAGCGAAGCCTAACATGCTTTGCACACCTTTTACGGAGGATGGTGATGGCCATTTGAGAACTGCATCGACCTTCTTTGAATCCATACGCACTCCGCCAGGTGATAATATGAATCCCAAGAATTCAACTTCAGTCACTTTGAAAACACATTTTTCCAACTTAGCGAAAAGTTTGTGTTGACGTAATCTTTCGAGGACCATTTTCACGTGTTTCCGATGTTCAGATTCCGATGAAGAATAAACGAGGATGTCGTCAATGTAAACAACAACACATACATCTATGAGCTCTCTGAGGACATCGTTCATAAAATATTGAAAGGCGGCCGGGGCATTGCAAAGTCCGAAGGGCATGACCTGATATTCAAATAGCCCATACTTGGTGCGGAAGGCCGTCTTCCATTCATCGCCCTCTTTTACTCGTACCAAGTGGTAAGCTCCTCTAAGATCCAGCTTTGTATATATGCATGCTTTTCTGACTTGGTCCAGGAGTTCAGGGATCAAAGGTAACGGATATCTATTCTTAACGGTGATCTGGTTCAGGGAGCGATAATCGATACAAGTTCTAAGGTCTCCTTCCTTTTTTGGAACGAAGAACAAAGCTGAAGAAGCAGGGGACTTGGAAGGACGAATAAACCCATTTGCCAGGTATTGATCCAGGTATTGTCGAAGGTGAAGGTTCTCAGGCTCGGTGAGGGCAAAAATTCTACTACAAGGAGGAGTAGATCCAGGTATCAGGTCTATCTGGCAGTCATAAGACCTATGAGGAGGTAGAGAGTTAGCCTGATCCTTCCGGGAAACATCTTGGTATTCTAGGTATTCGGGAGGTAACTGGGGAGTCTCTGAAGAAATTGCGGCCAGTGCAACACCAGGTCGAGGGTGACAAGTAGAAACACATTCTGGAAACTGGACCATTCTTGCTCGCCAATCGATCAGAGGATTGTGTTTCTCTAACCAAGGTATTCCTAGAATAATCTGAAACTGAGGGGCCTTGATCACATCGAACACGATCTTCTCATGGTGTCCATCTTGACTTACTAGCGTCACCTCTTGAGTGGTATGCGTTACTGGCCCGGAGGCTATCTCCGTACCATCCACCGTAGTAATGACGTCCTTTACAGCCTTGGGACAAAGAGTTAGATTCATCCTCAAAACCATTTCATGATCCACATAATTGCCGATGGCACCGCTGTCGACGTAAGCTTCAATTGCATGTAATCGATCCGGTTTATCAGGGCTAATGAGGACCATAGGTATCACAAAATGCGAGGTCACGGAACTGGTTTTCACGCTCGGCAAGAGGACCTCTATTCTTGTCGGGCGAGGTCGTTTCCCTGCTCAGAGTTTGTAACTTTGGTAACTGCAGCTCCTACTGCCTTCTTGGCAGGTTTCACCGGACAGTCTCGAAGAAAGTGCCCTGAGTTTCCGCAATATAGGCATAATTGCAACTGTTTCCTCCTTTCCCGCTCCCTTTGTGTTAGAGGACCTTTCAGACCCCCTATTTGCATGGGTTCCCCGGAGTCTACTCCTTTGGAAGGAGTTGGCGGTTTGGAAAATACTCGAGCATCAAACTTGGAACGATCGGCCTTCCTGTTCGCAAGCCTGTGATCTATTTGAACGACCAAGTCTATATAATCCGAACAGTCTTGTGGGGGATTCACTACTTGGGCTAAAACGTCTTTGAGCTCTCCACGTAGACCTCTATAAAACAGCGTAATCCTTTTGTCCTCAGGCCATTGAGTTTCCACTATTAGTCTATTGAAAGATGCAATATAAGCCAAAAGGTCTTGATTACCCTGTCGCAACGAAAGAAGCTCATTGTCCAAGGCCTGCCCCTGTGAATGTCTTGCGAACAGTTTTTCCATACTAAGCTGAAAGGCTTGAAAATCATGGAGAACCGGATCATCTTGATTAACTAGAGGGATCGACCAGTCTGCCGCATTGCCACTAAGGTACGAAAGTACAAAAGCTACTTTTGCTTGATCAGTTGGAAAGGCTGCTGGCCGGCATAAGAAGTGCAACCGGCACTGATTGATAAATACTGCAAACCTCTTTGGGTCACCAGAAAATCGTTCGGGCGGAGCCAGAGGTACATTCCCAGGTAGGTTGATCTGCACTGGATTCATAGAGGATGTTGAAGGAAGATTTGCCCCTGATGCGGGTAACGGGGTCTGTCCGGCTTGTGACTGTAGCACTTGTCTAGCAAGATTGTCTGTTCTCTCCTTGGAAATAATTAGTTCCCTTCTTAGAGCATTCGTTTCCTGACGAGCTGCATGCACTTCTGCCCTTAGTTCCTCAAGTAACCGGGCTAGGGGGTCAGTATCCGAGGTTTCCATAGCGCCTGGGCGAGAGTTTTGCGGTAGGCTTTGCGTTCTGTAACGCTCACCTGATTCTCGCAGAGGCGCCGGTCTTGACTGGGCGACTACCGTATCTTCAAAGGTGATGTGTAGCACCCGGTTGGCTCTTTGGGCTGGACCTCTGTGCACTGTATGCCTGACGTGTAGAGTAAGATGTCTGCAGATAGAAAATATGGGGTTAATGAACTGGGGTTATTGGGGTGTCCCTATCTCTTTCCTCTTCTCCTCTCCTGTAGACCCCCAAAGGTTAACACTCTCACCTTAGGTAAGTGAATGCCGAGCTCTCCATCTGCCTCGGGGCAGGGTGCTGTAACCAGTTTCTTCACTGGATAGGTAGCGCAGGCCTCTTGACTTCAGAGGACTGCTGTCCGTCGTTTACTGCACGAACGGTAAGTTTCGAGTCATTCAAATGTCTTTAAAGTCTTTAGTAATGATGTCTCTTGTTTTGCAGGGTTCCGGCGATGGCGGATGACGGGCTGAAGTGAGTTGAAGATGGAGCCCGTGTGATGAATAGAAGCGCCTGGAAGCACGTAAGTAAGCGCTTGTTGCCTGCTTCACTATGTGCTCTAACTGTCTTTTTATTTTGCAGGTACGAGTTCGGAGCGGCTGCAGGGTGCCGGAATACCCACTGGATTAGATGTGGAAAGGAGTAATGGCACGTGAGTATTAAAGTTCCCCAATGTCTTTAAACGCACCTTGTTTTGTCTTTCAGATGCGGGATGCAGCGCCGAAGGCCTCCGGAGCGTACGAAGAGTAGGTAAGCCTTTGCCTTTCAGATGCCGGAATGCTAACCTGTTCTTTCTTGTCTTTATAGGTGTTGCTGAAGACTGGATTCAGGATGGTAAGCCTTTGCCTTTCAGATGCCGGAATGCTAACCTGTTCTTTCTTGTCTTTATAGGTGTTGCTGAAGACTGGATTCAGGATGGTAAGCCTTTTTCCTTAGGCCCAGGACCGGATGCAGAAGACACGATGAGCGTTCTGCTGCAGAGGTTGCAGAATAACGCAAAGCAAGATTCATCCACCGGGTGTGGTTTAAATAGCCTCCTGTAGTGCTTAGGTGTCTCCTTCCACAGCCACGCCTAAGTAAGAAAAGAGTTCCTGGTAAGAAAAGAGTTCCTGCCTTCCAGAAGAGTTCCAGTGTTCTGAATCTAGGGAGTGGCTCCAGCCCCACCCAACAGGAAAAAGTTCCAAACAGAAGAGGATCAGAGGCTCAACTGGCAGGCAAGTAAGCAGCATGGTCTGCTGAAGGTAAGTCCACCCAAGCATTATGAGCCTGGCGCTTCCAGCGCTGGGACTGGGCATATTTATGAGCCTGGTGCCACTGGCGCCAGGACTGGGTCCAAAAGGTCCCAATTAGGACTGGTTGGCACTCGGAACCTGGGTTATGGATCTGCTTCCAAGGGAGTTGGGAAAACCCTGACCTTTTGGAAGCAGAGATCATGACATTATCCCTTTCGATTTTTTTATTATGATGTATTCCAATGACATCTAAAACAGTCCTGATATCATATCCGTATCTGCCTGGGATAAAACCCACCTGAGACTCATCCACTAGATCACCCATATTAACCATAAGCCTATTCGTCCACATTTTTATAAATATCTTGAAATCTACATTCAACAGCGAAATAGGTCTATAATTACTGCACTAATGACAGTAATCATTGAATCTGTCATTGAATCGCATACCCTTCCTGACTTTAAAAATTAATTAAAGAGGACACATAAAATAAGCGATATTTGCTCAACAAATTTTTTATATAATTCCGAAATAATCCCATCCGGCCCTGGCGATTTTCCATCCTTCAATTGCAATATTGCAGCAGTAACCTCAGCCACATCGATCCCAGACTCTAGAATCATTTTTTTGTTATCTCTAAGTCTTAAAATGTGAACTTTATCAAAAAAAGACTGCAAGTCCGTTTCAGAAGGATGTAATTGTTCCTTAAACAACTCTTTATAAAACAATCTAAACTGTTCACAAATATCTTCACTCCTATGAAATAGCTCACCTCTATCATTTTCAATAGATGGAATACACTTGTCCACCATCAGACCATTACGTTTATTTGCCAGAAGTCTACCATTTCTATCCCCAAATTCCCAAAAGCACCGCTTCGTATAAAATATACTCAACCCTGCTTGTGAATGCAAAAGCATCTTTAACTCCTCTTCCAATTTATTCAATTTATGTTTCATACAAACCTTCCCTACTTGTGCACAATTCCTTTGCAAACCCACAATCTTCTTCTCAAATTTTTCAATCCTTTATTTTTCTTTTAAGCATGGGAAGTTCTACAAATCAATTCATCCCATAAAACCGCTTTAAAGCAATCCCACACAATATTAATGTCAGCAGATCCATTATTTCCCTCAAAGTATTTTTGAATACATTCATCCAATCCCACATTAATTAGAGTGTCATTAAGTGAATTAGCTTGCATTCTCCATCTCATATTCTTCTAATGAAAACCATGTAAATTGATTTTCAGATCTATGAGTGCATGATCAGAAATACACCTCTCCCCTATACTTGAACTAAACGTCTGACCAACCATTCTATCACTAATCAAAAAAAAATCAATCCAAGAGTAAGAATTATGGACCGGCGAATAAAACGAATATTCCCTATCTCTTAGATGATGAACCCTCCAAATATCAACCAGATTATACTTAAAAGCAAACTGTTTCAATTCCGCACTTAATTTCCCATTGTTATATCTACAATCAGACTTTCTGTCCACAGCACTATCTATCACTAAGTTAAAATCTCCACCTAAAATAATCGCCCCTCCCTCCATCTCCCCCAAAAGATCATCCAATTTCCTGGAAAAAAACCCATATCCGGGGCACGTGGAGCATATACTATCCTCACAGTAAGTTTCTTCCCATTATGTAAAATATCAATCCGAAGAATACGACCTTCTTGATCCTTTACTGTTTTCTCAATCTTGACAGACAATCCCCTCCTAAATAAAATACTAACCCCCCCTAGACTTAGTATCATAATAGTTTGATACTGCCTGTGGGTAATTGCGAGTAGTCAAATAATCTCCAATCTATCACCTTTACTCCTCTATATCCGTGCCAAAACCTTCCTTCTTTTAAACACACATCCAATACCCCTGACATTCCATGAAACAAAGATTAAAGGATCAATAACTCACCACTAGAATTATCTGGATTTCACATAATTACCATCCCATCTATTGACACAGACTTGTCTCACTAAATCTATCCGCGGAAGAGAAATGAAATCCTCCAACCTAAGAACATAAAAAGTCAAAAAGAAAACCCCACCCCAAAACGCATAAAAGACATCAAAAGACACACAAAACACATATCTACCAGTACCAGAAGCCCAACCAACATCAGGCTTATAATAGGTAAAAATATATACACACCAATACCTATTCAGAACTATACCTACCAGGCATCCTAGGCCAGGCCAAATTCTACAACCTATGAATAAATATCCTACCCTACTTTAAGCAATAACAAACCAAGTGTACCCCAAAATAATTAAATTAGAGCCGCAGAACCTATCACCATAAAGTGTAAGACCAATCAACTAACAACTTCTTGACCATTGATCCACAAATTCCACAATACCTCCACCTCAAAAATACAACAGGAAACCCCCCTCCCCGTAAGTCATATCAATAAACTTAAAATCAGAAATCCCTGCATTGTGACGTATTATCCATCACTACCACACCTATCCTACATAAAACACACTCACAGACTACGCATCCAACTGCACCCAAGTACACAAAATCAAAATCACATCCAATCCATACCTTCCCAACCACCTCCCACCAGCCAATTCTAATCCAAGAAATAAACCTTCTATAATAATCCACCACACGAAAACATACCCATCTCCAGACACGTCCATTAGACATCGGTTGTTCCATATAATTCCTAGAACAATCACAAAATCATATCCCCATGACACATAGCATTCACCAACACCAAGACAACCAGGTCAAGGCATGTTACAAAAAGCAAGCATTCCACAAAAACTCCCAACAAGCCACCTTGAATATCACATATGATGACTCCAGCCAACCCATCACACCATTACGAAGCCCAACACAAACATTATATTATGTTTCTGAGAAACAGTTAGAAACTGCTGAAAAGCACAAATACCTTATCAACCCCAACCACTCAACCATCCCAAACATAGGTAATCTGCAACAGGATATCATACATAAAAACTAATTACAACTAATATGCTGTGCAAGACCAATCGTGAAAGGCCCACAATCAATCTACAAATTGTAGACAACCAAAGTAATATCCCATATCCAAATCATTTGTTACAATCCCTCACAGAAACAAAGTGAACCCTCCCCCACACACAGCCATCTATCATATATTTGATGATTTAACAAGAATTCAACAACCAATGCAAGGAAGGCAATTGGAGAAAACATACAGTGCATTGTTCTGCTAATAAACATAAATACATCATGACAAAAGTGGACCAGTCTAGAGCCGACCCCCACATGTCAAAACAAACAAAAAAGGAAAGGCAAAAAACCGCTAATAATTAATGATGGCCAAACCAAACAATGAATCACTGATGAGAGAATGCATATAATGAACCCAAAGATCAAATGGACGGTTAAAATTAGGATATCTATCAAAAGCATGCTGTACCATACAGTGACTCCCACAACCAAGCCATTTCCAGTCTATCTGACGAGGGTCAGCCCCAGACCAGTCCACAAGAACAATCAAGCAATCCCACGAGAAAACAATAGGCCTGTATGACCCTATTCTTAATTCATTACAGTCCCAGATAATGAACCCCAGGCCCAAAGTTCCAAGAACAGTAAAAACAAGCACAATATCTGCCTGGTTCTCTTGCTGTCTCAATTGGCATAAAATGAAGACCCATACATTGTGACCCGTGTTATCACAGGGAGTCTGGACATAAGGTATACAGGGCAGGACCAATGAATTTCAAGTCATGTAAAAGATCTTCTCAAGTCAACAGGAGCTTCCTACACATTAGAATGAGTGGCATGTTACCTACATACACCCTCAACCCCCATTTAATGAGACTTAAATATCAGATATTGAACGTCACATCCATAACAGTGAGGGAAATAGTAGAAGCCAGGATGAATGACCCCTGATTCAGTAAACCAGCCAATGAAGCGAAAAACATCTTATCACAGGGTGTTCCCGGATGAAATGAAGGAACATTAATCACCATTGGACTGTCAGTGCTGTAGTCAAGCTGCCTATACTATTAATAAAGCCTGACACCCAGTTGATCTTTGCACCTAGTAGGTGAGCCAATATATATGCATGACCCATCAAACCACCTGACTGTCAATTACTCCATGCATACGTGGACGTGTAAACCAGTTCAGAATTCCAAACCAACAAAATGGAGCATATGAAAACTTGTAGGTTCATATGATGTAATGTTCCTTCATCTAAAGCGCAGGCAGCAAGTTGAGCACTCTCTATTAATCTTGGACACTGCTATATCGAAGATGGTCCATACCACAGCTATTCACTGGAATCCTTCACTTACAATCCAGTTCCATTGTATTTCCACGAAGAGTGTAGGCCACATAGTAGTAAGGGTATACAATGACATAAATCAGAAATGTATTCAAGTACCAACTGCAGCCTACATAGTCAGTTGTCCACCAATGCAGAAAGTTGACAATGTGGCCCGACCCCCAAAACCTTCCAGATCAATCAACTGTAGATACATATCACGAACCAACTTGCCCCAGGTCATCTGGAATCATGCACTGTAATAGCATACCCTAGAAGGGCAACGGGGAACAATGCTGGTTGTCAAAGAGTGAATGTCCAATGTTGGCTCACTGGCAGTCCAAACAGGAGGTGAATGGGAGATCCAAACAGTCCTCCCACTCTTCCATTTACATCCAACTGCATGATATGGTAGAACCCCTGGAGAGTCCTACAAACTGTCCAGACATCAGGATACTTTGCTACATCCATAAAGTGGATAAGCCGTGCCGGCATGAAGAGGGTACAGCAGGGAATGCTGACACCACACATAGATTAAGTAATAAGCCAGTAAACAGTTATAGAAGCATAGAGGAGGTATGCAAGCATTCCATGTGTAAATGTTCCAACAGCTTGTCAATCTGCGCACATAGCACACGCCGCTCTTTAATCCCCAATTCAGTCTCCTCGCCCCCACAGCAGCCATGCTGCAAGCAACAGTTGATACACCTCCACATAATGAGAAACGTGACTGGATGAGCCGTTAGTATCACCGGTACTGTGCACAATGAGAGTTACTTCACAAGCCAAAAGGGGCTCCGGATCGTTGCCCTGTGGATCATGAAAGACAATAACACCAACTCAATCCTCGTGTGCTCGGCGGGTAATGAGGCAAAACACGTTGCTATTTTCTTTTTTTTGGGTTTCCACTGTAAGCCACGCCTCTCCAAGGGTGGGGGCTCCTAGATCCAACTATGCATGAGGAGTGGCAGGCCGCTGTTCCGGGAGTCGCTGCGCCGTCCCCATAGGTGGGGGCCATTCACTCAGCACGAAACGCGCTGAGTGATGCTCTGCCCCCCCAAGGGTGGGGGCTAACCACTCTCAACGTGCCCGCAAAAAGAGCCGCGGGTGACAGATGTATGGAGATCGATGAGCATACACTGTCCTCACAGAGCCCGTTGCAGTACGTAGAGCACACGCTCACTCGAATTGCCATCAAGAAACGTACTTCCTGACAATCCACGTAGCCATCACGTCACACAAGGTGCTTAACTCAGAAACACAATGAGAGGGAGGAATTCTTACGGAGAGTTTAGGCAAGAATTTACCATATACTTTCAAAGGGAGTCAGAGGTTCTAAAACGTTGTAAATAGCAAAAAAAAGCTGACGGCCATCTTAAAATAGAGTACACTAAGCAATTTCTAATTGTAATGTCTAATTTCAAATCTTGTACTATTCATCAAACTCAAGCGTCAACATACAAGATATTACCCACCTCGAGATTTGATTGTTCCCTGGAGCTTGAAATTGTTCTATTGAAGGCTATGAGGTTCCTCCTAGGGATCCCTTCACCTCCCGCTCCAAGAGCCAGGATGCAAAGGAGCCCCCAGGGAAAACCCCCAACGGGGGGGAAAAAACCCTGTGTTGGGCTGCTAGGGTCCGTAGAATCCTGAGGTCAGCTAGGGTGATGTTCCTCAGCCAAGGGTAGTTGGTGATTGTCAGTGGAACAGGAAACTGGGTGTATTAATACAAAAGGTAACAGGCTAGTAAATACTTGAGAGTAGAAAGGATAAGGAAATGAGAATAGAGTGGAAACAAGGATTACCTGGGTGTTATTCGGTCAATCCTAAATGTAAGAAAAAACGCGGGAAGAGGCTCACTCCTAATCTAAATGAGCTAAAGAAGGATAAGGTTATTAATCTTCAAGTCTTGTGCAAGTGGCTTTGTCTTGAAACACAAAATGCTTCCCTTACAGCCTGGGCCAATAAACCGAAGGAAAATCCCTTTCCTGTACTTCCGGGTAAGATCTCCTACTTCTTCTGGTGCAGTGGCTAGAATCAGAAGTGCTACAGGGAAAATAGGATTAGAACAATAATAAAGAATCTCCAGAGAATGATTGACAAAAGTAAAGGGCCGTAAGAATAAGTACATAGTAACGCACCTGATAGAGTCGCTGAAGAGACTAGCAGAACCCGTAATGGTGGAAAGACCATTGGCTGGAAGCCCGGTGGGTTTCACTAAGAAGAAAATAAAGAACGTCACAGTTATTAGAGATAACGGCGAAAAGAAGAGAGGGAAGTAAGTAGTAGGAGCAGATTGAAATATACACAAATTTACGGAGCGTACAGCTACTCAGAAGGAGAGAAGCAACGCGCCTTGCCACAGGTTGAGTGTCTGGATATACTGTGCGGAAGTCTGGGGGCGTGGCCAACCTGCGGTTGAGATCCGGTACAAACGCTAGAGCATTTCAGCTCGTTCCGCAAACACCCGGAACAGCTCGCGCCGCGTATGAGAGTCGGGATATAGAACCGACAACCATATTAGGTGTAACAGTATGCCCCCTCTTAGGTTTAATCTCCCCTGGTTTTCCAGGGTGTCTCTGATGAAAACGTTTTATCAATTGTGGTGCATGAACCGCAGATTTCGGTTTGCAGGTTCGATCAGAGGCGGTGTCACCTTTCCAGTCAACTAAATATTGGAGTCTCCCATGGTGAAGGCGGGAGTCGCAAATGTCTGAGACTTCATACTCTGGTCCTGTAGGTGTGATAACTGGATCAGGCCGAGTGGAGATATGGGGGTGGAATGCACTTCATCGGTCTGGTTTCAATTGAGAAACATGAAAAACTGGATGTATGCGTGCCCATGTTTTAGGAAGTTTCAGTTTCAATGCTGCAGTTCCCATGGGAGCCACCACCCGAAAAGGACCCATAAACTTAGGTGAAAGTTTAGAGGGTCTCGGATGTCGGGGAAGAAACCTAGAAGAAAGCCAAACCCAATCCCCTGGTTTCAATCCTGGCCAGGGGTTCGATGTCGGTCTGCACACTGCTTCACTCTGTTCTGGGTGTTCTTTAGAGCTTCCTTAGCAATCTCTTGGCCATGGTGAATCTGTTTTAATAAAGAGTCGACGTCCGGAATCTTATCGTCTGTTCTCTTCACTGGAAATGACGCTGGATGAAACCCATAGGTACAATAGAATGGAGATGTCTTTATAGCAGAGTGGTAAGAATTGTTGTAGGCATACTCAGCAATTGGTAACAAATCCTTCCAATTGTCTTGAGCAGCAGAAATGTAATTCCTTAGGTACCCTTCCAGAGTCTGGTTCAGTCTTTCCGTTTGGCCATTGGTTTGCGGGTGATAACCTGAACTTAAAGCTTGAGTAATCCCCAATCTTTGGCAGATATGTTTCCAGTATCTGGAAGTAGACTGGGATCCTCGATCCGAGATTATGGTTTCAGGTAAACCATGTAGGGAGAATACTCGAAAAATAAAAGTATGTGCCATCAAAGCTGCCGATGGTAATGCTGCCAGAGGTAGAAAATGAGCCAGTTTAGTGAACGAGTCAATCACTACCATGATGGTGGAACATCCTCTTGAAGGTGGTAGTTCGACTATGAAATCAGTAGAAATTATTTTCCATGGTCGCACAGGTAACGGCATCTTTACCAAAGTTCCAAAGGGAGAATGTCTAGGACCTTTGGACTGTAAACAATAGGGGCAAGATTCCACATAGCTACGAATGTCCTCCTTGAGAGATGGCCACCAAATGTATCGAGAAATTAATTCAAAAGTGGTAGCATAACCACGATGGCCCGCTGTCTTAGAATCATGGCACATGCCCACCTCTTCTTTTTGTAATGATTTTGTCGGTACATAAGCTTGATCACCCCTGAAATAACATCCTTCCTTTTTGGAAAGGGTGCCTTGTTCATTCTTTGTGAGTGATTTTAGGGTGGAAGGGCCAGAGTGTTGTTCCAGACGTTGTATGAAATTTGGGTATTTGACCAAACTCGTAGCTAGACAAGGAAAGATGCGTTCAGGTCTAGTCGACCGATTAAAACACCCATCCTTACGAGACAGGGCATCAGCCTGTAAATTATTCCTCCCAGGAATAAAGGTAAATATAATTCTGAAAGGGGAAAAGAAATTAGCCCATCTAGCCTGGCGGCTGTTACAGGTTTGAGCATATTGCAGAATCCGTAAGTTCTGGTGGTCTGTTCTCACTTCTGTAGGATGTTGGGCTCCCAACAGTAAATGCCTCCATTCCTCGAAAGATCTTTTAATCGCCTGCAATTCTTTTTCAAGAACACTGTGATTCAGTTCTGCCGGTGAAAGAGTTTTGGGAAGATAAGCAATGGGTTGTTCTATATCTTGTTCATCCTTTTGTAAAAGGACCGCTCCTAAAGCATACTGAGAGGCATCTGTTTCGATGATAAAACCCCGGGATTGATCAGGAGTCTTTAAAATAGGTGCTGTGGAGAATCTTCTTTTTAAAGTGTCAAAGGCCTTTTGTGTCAATTCGGTCCAGAAATAAGGAACACCTTTCTTCAGAAGGTTGGTAAGGGGCTATGTAAGAGCAGAGAAGTTAGGTATGAACCGACGATAAAAATTAGAAAATCCCACAAATCTTTGAATGTCCTTGCATGAGTTGGGAATCGGCCAATCTTGAACAGCAGTAACCTTTTCAGGGTCCATAGCAATGCCTTGAGCAGACAAAATGTAACCCAAGTATGTTACCTTAGGTTGGTGAAAAGAACACTTTTCAAAATTGCAATATAGATGATTATTCAGTAGTCTTTGTAAGACTTCCTTAACATGAATCTCGTGTTCCGAATTATTCTTAGAAAATACCAAGATGTCATCAAGGTAAACTATGACATAATGAAGCAGCAGGTCTGAGAATAAATGGTCCATTAATCGCTGGAAGATCGCTGAAGCATTGGATAATCCAAATGGCATGACTTGATATTGAAAATGTCCAAAAGGGGTCCGGAAAGCAGTCTTCCACTCGTCACCCTTTCTTATTCTGATGAGATGATATGCGCCCCTAACATCCAATTTAGTGTAAATGCTTGCTCCTTTGACGGCTTCCAAGATATCCGGGATCAAAGCATGGGATACCTATCTGGAAGCGTGATCTTATTTAAACCTCTGTGATCTATACATGGCCTAAGCTCCATAGAATTCTTCTTGGGAACAAAGAAAAGAGACGCTGCTGCCGGTGAGGAGGATTCCGTTATTAATCAGTTCTTTAGATTAGTGTCTAAATAGTCTCTCAAAACCTCCTTCTCCGAAGTGGACAAAATGTACATCCTGCCAAACGGTAGTGGTTGTTCCGGGATAAGTTCAATGACGCAATCGTCTCTCCGGTGAGGTGGTCGTTCAGTATATTCCACCGGGGAGAAAACTTCGGAAAATTGTTGATATTCCATAGGGAGACCTGCTACAAAATTAAGTGAGGTTACCGGTCTGCAGATACTCTGTGTGGGGGCTTCAGCTTGAGGATAGGCTTCTAAAGACCCCTCCTCCGTGTGACCGATACAATGGGCTAAACAGAATTCTGACCCCAAAAAGAGTGACCCAGCCGTCTAGTTTATAAAAGGATTATGCTTCCGAAGCCATGGTAATCCCAATATAATGGGATAATGAGCTGCGCGTATGATGTCCAAAGTAATGGACTTCTGATGAGTTGCAATAATCATTGATATCGGGCCAGTTTGACTGATAATAGGGCCGGAGATCAGAGGGCTACCATCAACACTCTCTACTGGAACAGCCTCTGCCTTTGTAATCCTGGGTATATGAAGTTGCATAGCCCAGCCATCATCATTAAAAATTCCAGCTGCACCACAGTCCAGTAAAGCAGATACTTCAGGTAGAACATGATTACCAAATTTCAAAGTCACACGTAACACCAGCATATTCGTGGCCGGTGGAGTACTGCCTTGAAAAGTCTGCAAAAGGGTAGAGGAACCTGGATTAGAAACAGGATACCGGACCGCGGTTCCTCCTACGGCCGGGTGTTGGCGTTTCCCGACTTTCGTGGAGGAGCCACAGTACACTCTTGTACCGTGTGCGTATTAGAACCGCAATACATACATAGCCCCTGTGACCTTCTGCAAGCCCTTTGTTCTGGAGGAAGGGGTCCTCTCTCTGTTGCACCTAACTGCATAGGGTCTTCAGAACTTGTTCCCTTATTGATAGAGACAGGAGCAGAAAAAGTACGAGAGAATCATCCTTTACGCCTTTCACTACTTCTTTCCTTCAATCTGTAGTCGATCTGCATAACCAGTGTAATAAACTCAGTAAGGGAGGTTGGACGAGGTACTCTAGAAATCTCGTCCTTCAACTCCTCTGAAAGACCCCTCCGAAACAAGGTTACTTGGGCGTCATCTGACCAAGTAGATTCACTAGCAATTTGTTTGAATCTAGTGATATATGTCAATATATCCTGACTTCTATGTCTCAAATCTAGCAGATGTTCCTGAGCCATAATTCTTATCTCTTGTCTTGCGAACATTGTCTTAATACTGTTACAGAAAGCGGGATAGGAGTCATGAGTGATGTTATTTGTCGTAACCAGAGGAGTGGCCCAGGCTAGAGCCGGGCCCACCATTTGGGAAATCATATATCCAACTCGATCTCGGTCAGATTGGAAAAAAGCATTTTTAAAGGAAAACTGAATAGAACAGGCATCAAGAAACTCCTTAATCTTGTGCGGATTTCCATCAAACTGACCCCCGGGCAAGGGCCCCGGAGGGACTTCAGAACAATGAGGAACTCTATTTACAGCTGCTTGTTGAGCTGCATATTGAGCTGCCTGTTGCTGATTCTGTTGCGTCTGCCGTAGATTGGCATTTTCCTGCTTGAGGTTCTGAACCTCTGCAGTCAAAGACTGTACTGCAGTTATCAACTGTTGGATCTGCTGATCCATGATCAATAATATACGTGTATGTTGACCCTTAGTTCTGGGCCAATCGGGCGTTGCTAGCTGTAATGTCTAATTTCAAATCTTGTACTATTCATCAAACTCAAGCGTCAACATACAAAATATTACCCACCGCAAGACTTGATTGTTCCGTGGAGCTTGAAATTGTTCTATTGAAGGCTATGAGGTTCCTCCTAGGGATCCCTTCACCTCCCGCTCCAAGAGCCAGGATGCAAAGGAGCCCCCAGGGAAAACCCCCAACGGGGGGGGGGGAAACCCTGTGTTGGGCTGCTAGGGTCCGTAGAATCCTGAGGTCAGCTAGGGTGATGTTCCTCAGCCAAGGGTAGTTGGTGATCGTCAGTGGAACAGGAAACTGGGTGTAATAATACAAAAGGTAACAGGCTAGTAAATACTTGAGAGTAGAAATGATAGGGAAATGAGAATAGAGTGGAAACAAGGATTACCTGGGTGTTATTCGGTCAATCCTAAATGTGGGAAGAGGCTCATTCCTAATCTAAATGAGCTAAAGAAGGATAAGGTTATTAATCTTCAAGTCTTGTGGAAGTGGCTTTGTCTTGAAACACAAAATGCTTCCCTTACAGCCTGGGCCAATAAACCGAAGGAAAATCCCTTTCCTGTACTTCCGGGTAAGATCTCCTACTTCTTCTGGTGCAGTGGCTAGAATCAGAAGTGCTACGGGGAAAATAGGATTAGAACAATAATAAAGAATCTCCAGAGAATGATTGACAAAAGTAAAGGGCCGTAAGAATAAGTACGTAGTAACGCACCTGATAGAGTCGCTGAAGAGACTAGCAGAACCCGTAATGGTGGAAAGACCATTGGCTGGAAGCCCGGTGGATTTCACTAAGAAGAAAATAAAGAACGTCACAGCTATTAGAGATAACAGCGTAAAGAAGAGAGGGAAGTAAGTAGTAGGAGCAGATTGAAATATACACGAACTTACGGAGCGTACAGCTACTCGGAAGGAGAGAAGCAACGCGCCTTGCCACAGGTTGAGTGTCCGGATATACTGTGCGGAAGTCTGGGGGCGTGGCCAACCTTCGGTTGAGATCCGGTACACACCCTAGAACATTACAGCTCATTCCACAAACACCTGGAACAGCTTGCGCCGCGTATGAGAGTCGGGATATAGAACCGACAACCATATTAGGTGTAACAAATGAATAATGATAATAAAATGCTAACTATTTAAAAAAAAAAAAACAAGCCAGTCTTCAATCAGTGTAGACAGGTCTCCCCTTCTTTTTTCTCATCAGATTAGCAGTTTTAGTATCATGAGAAGTACCTTCCATTGGATCAAGATCCAAATCAGTTAAAAAAGCCTCTGCAGCCTTACAATCACTAAAAGCATGTACCTGACCATCCATTACCACCTTCAAGATGGCAGGAAAGACCATGTAGTACTTCAATCCTTTTGCACAAGCTTTAACCTTAGCCTTATCAAACGCCTTCCGCTTTTCCAGAACATCTTTACTGAAATCCACAAAAATCATAATCTTGTTTCCACCCCAAGCAAGATCCTTGAGTTCAGATGCTTTCTTCAATATAAGTTCCTTAACTGGAAACCTCAAGAACCTCACAATGATATGTCTTGGTCTTTCACCCAATGAAGGTCTGGGACCAAGTGCCCAATGTGCCCTTTCAATTTCCAAGTTCACAGCAGCATCAAGTTTCAGTATTTTTGGCAAGTTATTGAGCAGAAAATCCATCAGGTTACCGCTTTCAGCATTTTCAGCATTTCAGGAAAACCAACCAGACGGAGATTGTTTCTTCGGGAGAAGTTTTCTTGCTCTGGCAGTTTAGAGGTTATTTTTTCATTAGCCATTTTCAGATCTCTGATTTGATCCATCAGTTTTAAAGTCCTGTCATCCACAATTGTAAGATGTTCTTCAGCTGAATACACTCTCCTGGTGACTGATTCAAATCTCTCCTCTTATTTAACAAGGGCTATTTTTATCTCAGCCATGTCCTGCTTCAAGCCATTAAGCAAATCCAAAAGCTTGTCCTCTCTGCCTTCTCCTTTGTTCTCCTTGTTTTCTTGTGAAGCTCCCTTCTGCCTTTTAGCTGGCTGGGCAGGTTCAGGAGTACCTGGCACAGACATTTTCAAGTAGGGTTGTCAGTAAAGGCCTAGGACAGGAGCACAGCAATCAAGCTGCCATTTCCTGGGCTGACAGTTCTAGTATCCGGCTTGCATTCTTGACCAGGATTTTTGTATTACGTCCGGCTCAGGTCAGGATAATTTCAAAGTGGGATTTCTCTAAGGATACTCTGAATTGACGATTCTCAGCCGCTAGTAACTCAATCATAAGATGAAGAGTGGATAATTCTTGGTCAAACCAAAATGATGCATACGGTGCCTGCATGGCCAAAACCACTGCACTCATATGATGCATCCACTTCATTTGTACTTCATCGGAGTGTCCTAAGAACGTATCTTCTTCTGATTTTCGTTCCTTAAAGAATTTTTAAACCCATCTGATTGGTATATGTTTCGAAAAAATTATAACTGATTCAGGAGAGTTACCAATTTGATATGGGTCATCTTCATTTTACCAGCCATAGACCATGGGAGCCGCGCCCATTCGTGCATCTTACCGGATAATTGTGTTGGAGAAATGCCCAAGTATCATAGTAGAGTAACTCCCAAGTGCAAGATATTTCACACCCAGAGATTTTTTAGAGTCAGGTAAAGCATGTGAAATCGTCCACATTTGACATACACGTATTGGATTTTGTTAGTGGGAGACCTCTGATTTAGAACGATTGATGCACAGGCCAGAGTAGATGCTGAGTCGACACATAGCTTGCATTATAGGGTCCAGATTTCCTTACAGCTTTTGTACAAATAGTAAAATATGGTCGGTATGGCGTGATATTGTTTATGAAATCAGCCTTGGGTTCGATCGCAATGACGGACAGTGGTTATCCTTGATCTGTGACTCTGCCTGCTGCAATAGCTGGAGACAGCACATTATTAGCACGTATATTTGCAGAGGGAGATGTGCACAATAGTTTGATGTGGCTTTGGCCCTAGTTTTATTCCATACATCTGGCAAGTACTTCATAGAGACGGAATGAAAGGCCTTCGTGTATCTAGTTTTGCAACTACAGCTTGTCTCTTGGAATCAATTTGTGACATAACATTGCACATTCTGCATAAATGTAATGAGGTGGATCAATAAGGTATAAATCCAGCTTCGTCTGGGTGAATAATATGCTTCCTAAATTGCATCGATTGGTGAGAATTATTGCAAATATTTTGGCGTTTACATTTATCTCGGATAGTGGCTGATAAGAACCACATTCACAGATGGGCTTACTAGGCTTTAGTAACCATGTAATAACTGCCTCACACATAGTTTAGAATTCCTGCTTTACCAACGCCTCTTCCCATACTTTAAATATATGGTGCGATGAATCTGATGAAGTCCTCACTCCTTTCCCAGAGGTGGCTTCTCTCAATGTGGCCAGCGGACGGCAGCCGCTACCTGATCCTGACCCTGGGTGTGGCTATATGAGGGCGGACCACATGGGGGAGGCAACCCTCGGCGGGGATGACATGGCATCGTCGGGTAAAAGCACATAACCCCATTCCCTCTTGGGGAGGTCCCCTCCATATTTCAAGCCCTTATGGCTTACTGTGATTGTTCTCTTCAAATTCCCACCAAATCACTAATGAATTAGCCTCCAAAAACGATCAATCCCATATGTATAGAAATACAGGTGGAGTCTGTGAAACTAGAGTCTGCTTACACTTGTACTACTCAACCTGACGTTGCTGGGAGGAGGAGCCTGCCCCTTCATAGACTCACGCTCCAGACAGAGTCTTTGGCAGTGTGGCGACATTGACAATGCTGGGTTGTAGTGGTGGAGAGGCAGCCCTTAGTAACTCATGCCGCTTGGAAATCACCCCTTTGAGCCTCCCTCCCCGACTAACCTGCTGTACTGCTTGGTATAAAAATCATAACTGTGCTGCTACTAGGGAGGCGACGGCTGGCCTGGTGCCTTTGAGCATCCCTTTTCAATCTTTTCCTGGCCTTCTACATTTATTGCCCTACTTGCTCCTTTTCTTTTTTGGCCTCTTCTCGTTGTCACTTTGCTCTGTTGTTTGGAGATTTGCCATTTGGAATCTTGCAAGATGGCTCGCCTTCGCATCATGGAGAAAGCCTCTAACCAACGCCGACCGGGTCTGCATAGTGGAAGAAAAAACCTCTACAAATTCACTCGCAGCCGGTCGACTATTGTGAAATGCCATCTACCCTGATCAAAAGAGGGGACTAAAGGACAAACAGACTAGCAGGCCAAACATGACCCTCAATCAGCCACTACTCACCGGCTTCTATGACCTAGTCAACCGAAGGAGAATCTCCTTACCAACATCTTTGGTGACAAATGTGCAACTTGCCCCATTACTCACAACAACACTTAATCAGCTAGAAGCACAAACGCTGCCCTTCAGTAAAGCGAAATCTCCTTGAAGAATTTGATTAGCGCATCTTGAGCCCTTTTTCATCTATCGATAACAATGGCTCGCTGTTAGAAATGTGCAGATCATTCAAACGAAATTCTGCAGGGCCAAACCTGTTCATAAACGTACATTCTATGACAGCTAGACTGTTGAACACTCCATATATCTCCGACTTGGCAAATAGGATAGATATCAAGGATATTACCAACGATGTGTTGGAAGAGACCACTTCGAGCCTTGCATCAGATCCTAATAGGAACCCAGATGGTGCTATCATCATGGAAAAAATAGGATTATTATTAGCAAAAATGTAAATCATATATACCCTCTGCATTGATATGGCGGCTGACCAATTACAGCTGAAATCCCTCAGGCAAAATTGTGGTTCTCTTATTAAACTCACATTCTGAAACCACGAAACCATGCAAGAGGCCACCCAGGCGTCCAGTAACTCAAATGGCAAAAGATTGCTGGAAAAGTCCCTTGCAATAAAGATCTCAGGAAAGGAGATGGTATTGGAGGATTCTACTCCCCTCCAAATAACACCAGACCCTAATTATGACTCCTTGACCATCTTTGCAGAAAACGAAGCTGATGCACTCGATGCATTATGCAACGAAATATCAATGATGGAAAGAGAAGAAAATAAGGTCAAGGGAACAAAGTTAGTTATGCTGAGCCCCTTAATACAGGTTACCTTCCCTAATATGCTTCCTCCATCTCCTAAACCTGCTAGAAACAAGGCAAAAAGCCAGAAAAAGCCTAATATGAGTACTACGCTCGTCACCATAGATCGGGTGATGGGTTCAGAAGACAAGTCCTTTTGGCTGGCCCATTGGACACATGGGCCAGCAAAACTAACTTACCTGCTTTGGTGTCCTCAGATACTCTTTTCGCCTCTACCCAAGGGGCCTTTGTGGAAACAAAGACCAGGGGCCCTTGTTTGACCTGCCATTAGGTACCTACCATGAAGCTCCCACTACCAACTCAAGTTACAGACCCTAAATCGACATACAAAGAAAATAGTCTTGGAATGGAGACTGGGTCGGAAAGCGACCCGTTGTCTCGCCTTATACGCCACTGTGTACGAACAGAGCAAAACTCAGGCTCTATGTCCTAAATCGGCTGTTTCTGCAGACCCCACGTTCCTACGTTAAAGCATTTTGCGGATAGCCCTTTCTTAAACCGCACGGCGCTCCTTTGCCTTTTTTCTACCATTCCAAGTCTGTCATCCATCTGTAGTAAAGACATGCTCCAAATTGGTCTTCCTGTATGGTTAAGTGAGGAAAACTGGGTTTTCATTAATTTTGTTTCTCCTGCAATTGTTTCATTGTTGTGTTCATGTGTGGAAATATTGAAATATTGAAATCCTAAGGCTTTAAGCTTACAGTATGCTGTGCAACTCATATCAATGAGTCGCAAGTCAGGGATATCAGGCAGACTCACACTTGGATGGCTCTAGCATACCTGCCCCCACGTCCGTGTGGAGTTTGGCTATATGGCCCCCTGAATCTGCAAAAACGCTAGTTGCAATACTAGCGTCTATGCCCACATTGAAGCTAAGGAAGGCTTGGCCAAACTGATTGCTAGTATGGATATCTTTCACCTGCAAGAGACGTGGTTGGAATTCCTCCTGGTTATAGAGGGTTTTAAAATCTACCAAGGGAGAGCTAAAAGGGGACCCCGGGGTAGGCCGTATGGGGGCTTTAAATGGGTACTAGCCATACAGTGGGCATTTGTCACCGGGCACTTACCCGAACAAATGATTCCATGATGGGAGTCGAGTTAACTCTTCAGGTGGCACAAAAGATATTCAAAATGGTGATTGTGAATATTTATGTTACACCCGATACTCATAATCTTGAAGATATATAGGAAGCGTTGGGTGAGGTCGTGACCATTGGCTCTGGGCAGGGGGACGAGCAGAACATTTTAGTAGGTGGCGATTTAAATGCTAGATGTACAGATGATAAAGAAAGCCCTCTATATAGACATGTAACACAAACATGTCACATGTTTCGAAAAGAAGGAAATTCTAAAGGGATTAAAAGGGTCACTTTTTTAGAACATGGGAGCTTACCATGCTAAACAGAAGGACAGAGGGTGACTTGCCGGGAAATTATACCTGGCTCTCTAATAAGAGTAGATCTACACTCGATGAGTTCTCCTGCAACAATTCCTGCATGTTGAGAACTAAAGAACTTAATATTGAACAAAGTATCTTCCGCAATCATGTCATTTTAACACTGACCCTGGTTCTTAATAAAAAAATCTAGGAAAAAAGTAGTTGTAGTGGGATCTTCATTAATCATGCAGGTAATCGAATTACTTGGACTGCTAACCACGTAAAAAGATTAAATCAGCTTTTTAATACGGCAGTCGCCCAAGATAAGGGGTGGTTGGCAGATGCTAACGGAAACAAAATAGAACTTGGGTCGAAAACTTGCTGTCTTATGCCGGAAAGGACAGGAGAGACAATCCAGTCGTCATTGAAAACCACACCAATAAATTTGACATAGCTATCCGGGATGCTAAACGCCTAATGAGAAGCAAATTATGAAAACTCCATGTCTGTGTCAGCACGCAGAGTGATCAAAGACAGCAGACCAAAGTAATAATGTCTGAATATCGAGGGTGGCTAAAACTTTGGCATGCCGCAATTACGGAGCAAAACGTGCGGCCATATAGAAGATCCTATCTCGTGCATAAGGGAATAGTCTGACACAATTGGTAAATTTAATACAGGAAGCAGATTGGCTACACTATTTGGGTGATAAAGGTAGAAATGACGAACCCAGTGGTGGAGATAACCATCATGTTGACGAATGTCCTCTGATGTTGGCAGTAGAATCAATTGAAGATATTATTAAGAAGCTTAAGCGATCTCGACCTGCTAGCCAGTATAGTATAAAAGGAGAACCCAAATGGGTGGCCTCGATTCCTCGGTTTTGTTTAGCACAGTTGTAAGGAGCGACAAATCCCTGAATCTTGACGACAGTCTATTCTACTACGTATTTATAAGAAAGGTGATGGAGTGCTGCTTTCAAACTATAGGTTACTATCTTTTTTGGATGTAACCGGTAAGGTCTTCTCCTTACAGGTCTTGGGACACCTCCAATCGTGGGTAGATGAAAAGAAACTGTTACACTCTACCCAAACATGATTTCGACAGGGCTGTTCAACTATTCATAATTTGAGAGCCCTGGAGAGTTAATCAGAACAGCCTCTACTGTAGGAGCCCCTGTGTTGTATGCCACTTTTAGATTTTAGTGCATGTTTCGATAGGGTAAATCACACTAAATTATGGGCAAATTTGGCGGCTTGAGGATGCCCAAATTGGCTCTTAGATGTTTTGAGAAAGCTCCACATGGGCACATCCGGTCGAGTTAGGTTGAATGATGCCGTCTTAAAATCTGTATTACTGAGATTGAATATGGGAGTCAAACAAGGTTGCGTCTTGGCTCCCTTACTATGTAATCTCTATATTAGTGACCCAGCTGCGGCCTAAGCTCAGACCTCCGGATGTTGCCCTAAAATGAATGGGACTATTATCCCTAGTTGATTTACGAAGATGATTTGGTCATCTTCAGTAATACCCTAAGCGGAATAAAAAATATGTTTGAAATGTTAGTCGACTTCACCTCTAAAAATGACTTGACCGTTAATATGTCAAAAGCTAAGGCTATGCTGATCTCTTCAAAAAAGATAAATAATTCCCAGATAATTACAAGCTTGGAACCCATTGAATATGTGAGCAAGTTACCCTTATTTGGGTTTTGAGATGAGCCAAACGCAGTTTTATAACCATATTAATGATACTAAAATTAATAAAGGGCATAGATTAGCAATCATGGTGGTCATTTTTGCTCGTCAGTCAGCTGTCTACTCCTTGCAGGGCTTAGTGGCACTATACAAGCAACGCTTTTGCCCCATGGTTCTATATGGACTTGAAGCCTTAGCCATTACAGATTTAAAATGGCTCGACCTGCTAGAGGGACATTTTTGGAAAAAGGTTTTCAGGTTGGCAAAGAACACCTCAGTAGAATACATAAGATTGGAATTGGGTTTCATATCACTGCGGCAGGGTGGCCTGTACTTAACGGCTAACTCCAACCCTATATGTAAATTGCTGGCCATTTTGGGAGCAGGACAGTTGTAAAAACAGGAAAAGGGGGTATGATGAATTTTTCATCATGATCAAGGGCCTTTAGAAAATACTTAGATCATTGTTTGGAAATATACTGGCCCAGTAATTACACTCGACTAGCTAAACTAAAATCCCACGCACATGGGAAAATGGTGGTGCATAGATACTTACGCTTACAACCGTACCTCTACCAAAGCCCCTCGCCGACAGTACAAAGCCTCATTTTGAGACTTCATATTAACCAGCTACCTTTATTAGTCTTTTTAGGAGCTCTACTAAAAATACCAACTACAGCAAGAGTATGCCGAATGTGTAAAATGCCGGGAGCCATTGAGACTCCAAAACATGTATTCACCCAATGTCGAACTATGGGCAATATTTATATGACAATTTTGGACAAATATGTCCATAAAGAGTGAGGATTTCTGGATTTATTGTCTTAATTCTGACCTAGAATCCCTTCATATTAGCCTTTATTGGCTCTGGCAAAATATTGCCCAGCGATGACTTATTAATGAAGTGAAACCTTTACCTGAAGAAGGCAGCGAGTAATACTTTAGTTAATTTGCAAAATGTAGTAGTCCCTTAGCAGGATATGCTTGTTCTAACTCTGTATATCTTTGCCCTTTAAATAAGGATTGTGTGAGTGCAAAATGCAATTGAAATGATAGTAATAGGAAGTTTAGGAAACCCTAATGCTTTTATTACTGCACTGTTGGCTAGGATTTTAAATTTATTTTCATGTACAGATTTTAAATGGTAACATTTGCACATTTTATGCTCCTGTTAAAGACATGATTGTTCTTATTTAAGCAGCTTTTAAACTAATATTAATAAAATACTATGATCAATGTACTTATGAAATGATTTGTAAAGATTCTTTCAGAATTGTAAACAAATTTTAAAAAAAATACTGGGATGAGGAGGCTGGATGGAGTAATGAAGATCAATGAGTCCGAAAAGCACATCACGCGCTATAGTGTTTGCAAACCTGTGATATGTGCTGGGACATTTAAACATTTGGTAAAACAGCCCAAAAGTACTTAAACTATCCTAATTCCCATTTCCACCCTCTCCCGTACCCCTGCGTACCTTTTTTTTCTGGCTTCTCTGCCTCCTGTACCCCTGCAGCGTCAGTTCTGTCCCTCTGACGCAGGTCGGATCTGACGCCGCAGGGTTGCCATTTTTATTTCATTATTTTTTGATTTGGTTGTCCCGCTTCCAATGTCGAGTAAGCGGGGAACACCTCTGCAACTCCCGCTCCTCATGTTTGGTATTTTTGGATTTGTACGAATGGTACAGGCCTTTGTTAAATCTTTTGTATCATTCGTACACATGGATGCAGTCTTTTTGGGGTATTTCCATGCAGGAGCAGCTAAATGAAGCCAGTGAGACCATGCAGAGAGGCAAGACCCTGGAACGCTGTGACTCGTTTACCACGGAAGAGCTGGAGAATGCCGAGAAAAGCCTGAGTCCCGAGAAGGGACACTGGGGCGCTCCAGATATATTAAGGACAGAAAAGAACAAACAAAGTAAGAGAAATATACAACAAGGTGAATATGAGGCAAAAGCAAGTTTGCAAGTGTGTAAAGTGAAACATGTGCGGAAAACCCTGGCAGAAGAGTGTACCAGGCAAAGGTAAGTGGGCAAGTGTTTAAAGGAAGTCACATGAGAAAGTCCTGGCAGGAGAGTACAACAGGCAAAGCCAAATAAGTTGTTTTGTTAACTAGAAAACCCAAGGAAGACTCTGTTAGGACAGTTTTTCTGAAGTCCAACTAAGGGCTTAATAAAACCATTCAACTGAGACAGTACAAGACTCCACTCTTGGTATAAGGCTGTGCCACCTGAGTTCATGGTAGCGTAGACAGAGCAGTCAGGCTTATCTTAGGAGGCAGAGAGGGCTGCAGAATCAGTACAAACAAATTGTATTATACATATGGTCCAAAGAAACACTGACACACTATGTATTGTAAAAATAAAGGGTTTATTTTATATACAAGCAGATCAAGAGGTTATTAGGTAAGTAAGTACTATCATAAACACATTATAAAAACACAACACTATGCTTTTAATACACAGATTTAAGCACAGATCAGTATTTCCAGGGGGGTAAGAGCATAGATTACTTTCAGTAATACACAGGTGGAAGCCTGTGTCAGTTATGCAGTGACACTCAGCAGGAAAATCTCATAGTCAACCAACTTGCAAATATACCTTTCTGAATAGTGAATCACAGATTCAAGGAACAATACTCTACTACGTTTGTGATAACACGCAGTTATACTAGGTGAGTAAGACCTTTTTGGTGTAATGTACAATTACAGCTGCTTCTCAGCTCAGTGGAACACAGGCTAAGATAAGCAAGAACTCTTTACACTAATTGTGTTTGCACCAGGCACACCAAGGTCAGCTACATCTAAAGGAACACCTTTCAGGAATGGCACACAGCTATTCTAGGCAGGTAAGACCTAGTGTTGCAGTTTTCTATTACAGTTTTGTTTTTCTGATCATTTCAACACAGATTAAGGTAAGCAATAACTCTTTAACTTGTTTTAGGATGGCACACAGCTACCGCAAGGTAAGTAAAACCTATACACCTTTTAAAGGGGCTATCAGCAACTTCAAGGTAATTATAACCTCAGGCAGATATATTCTGGACAGGCTAACAGCAAGTCAGGGGAAGTAAGACCTATTGGGGAAACTTGTACGTTTATCCTAACAGGAATAGTAAAGTGAGACCAACAGCATTACTCTTGGGGAAGAGGTACAACCAATTCACAGGTGAGTAACTTAACCTTACATATACTTTTCAAAATAGTGCAACTCACATTCAAGGTAAGTAAGAACCTTTGTAACTGTTCATCCCCAGAATTACAGTTACCAACCATCTTCTTTTACAAGTAAGTAACTTTTGAACACTTGTTATTCTTTTCAAAGCAGGACCCTTTTCTTATGCAGTCCTTCCCTTATTCTTTAGCATGAGTTCAATCGAAGGCAGTAGAGGGACCCTAGTGCTCTAGGTGCCAGCTGTAGGCAGGGTGAGATAGGGTTCAGTTGCAGGCAAAGTCAGAGTTCCAGAGGAAGACTGTTCAAACAAGCACGTATTTCGTTTTAAAGTTAGTTCAGGGTCCAAGGACTTCAGAGAAGACATCCTAGGAGGATTCTGCAGTGGGCCTGGGTGAACTGACTGAGTTGCCTCCCCATCACAGAAAACACCCCACAGCTATACAGAAATCACAAAGGCCTAAGGTAGGTAAAATGCCCCGGGCAACACAGTACCTCAGCACAGAAGGAGAGTTGCAGCAGGAAGACTTCAGGATCTGCAGCCAAAAACCCGGTCGATGTATTCCTTTGTGAAGAAGACAGAAGACAGGACTTTTGAAGGACTTTTGCAGCAGGGATCACAGGAGATGGCTCCAGGCAAGAGTTTCCTTGTGGCTTGATGTGGCTATGTGGATTTGGTGTCAGAATTCACATCAACAGGGTCCTCCTCACCTGACTCTTCTTCCATGTTGGATTATAGCGATTCTTCAAGAGGAATTGGATTCCTGTAGTGGTAGTTGTTTTCAGGTATTTTGGAAATTACAAGTAGATATTATGATAATCCGATGAATTTGTCAGCAAGGAGGGGATAGCTAGAATGGATGGTTAAAAAATAGACAAAAGACTGACCACCAGGGGGCGCGCGGATGTGGTCTGACTTCGCATGAGCTCCGCTACTTTGGGTCCCTAGGAGGGATTGAGCCCCCACTTTGACGACCCCCCAAGATTCTACGTCAGTGTGCTGCCAGCAGAGGACCCCCCTCCGTTCGGTCAAAAACCCGATCGAAAACGGCCCTTGCAAACCAGAGATATGCATCCCTCAAAAAGACGTCACACATAACGGCTCCGCAGCCCGCTCGCAGGAAACTGCGCAACGGTCGGAAGCGGACCCTAGGCCTGCCGAACGGAGAACACCTGAAAGACCCTGAACCCCGGCCACGGAATTCACACTCCCGGCGACGTTCCTCGCCGCAAAGGGGACGGGACAGCCTCGGTCGAATCGGCGGAGCCTCCGAAGAGCTGAACCGGCCTAGGCCCAGAGACAGCGCTGAGCAGGGAGACGGTAGGCCCATACCATCTACCCCGTGAACAACAGCGCCACCACCATGCAGCGGTGGTTTGGACCCCTCTCGGCCTGAATGTTTCGCCTTGCACAAGAGGAAAACACCCCCAAAGTGTCGCCGGACCTGAACGCTGCCTAAAGGGCACCCCGGGTAACCCATACGCAGTACTGAACCGCCCGTACCCTGGCATATCAATAAACGCACAACAGACATCTCTCCCAACACCTAATTTACAGAGAACGCTGATGTCGGAGTGCAGAGGGTAGGGCCCCCGACCCAGGGGCGTGTGCCTCCTCTGCCCCCGACTCCATCTCCCCATCGAACAGCATTGGTGACACTAAGGAGCTTTGGGAGAACCAAGGGACATTAGGGGGAAACTGGCCACATTCTCCTACGTCTCGACTTCATCCGAAAACTGTGCCCATACCATGGCAAACCCAAATCCCTTGGGAAGTGAATCTGCAGCTACCAAAGGGGACATTGCCGCCTTGCTGGGCAAAATAAAGAATATGGGCACCAGCATTGGCTCCAAAATTGACAAGATTACCCAACATCTAGATACCATGGAGGAGAGGCTCGAAGGGGTCGAGAACACTGGAGCAACCAGAGGAGAGCTTCAAACTCAAGCTTGATGACTTGGAAAACCGAGAGAGGCGGATCAATCTGAGGATTTTCGCAATCCCGGAACGAGAAGGGGCGACGGAGAGCGATCTGAAGAACACCCTGCACAACATCATCAAACTCTTAGTCGCCGATGATGCAGTTGACGAACCTAAAACAGAGAGGATACACAGAGCCGGTGGGCCCCCAGGCGGACCAAGATCTGTCCTTGCTCGATTTCACCACTTTCAGGACAAAACACGAATCCTCGAGAAAGCAAGAGGCAGCGACTCAATTACCCTCCAAGGATCCCAAATCTCGATATACCAGGACCTATCATCCATGACCCTGACACTTCGACGCATGTGCGGGCCTATCACCAAACATCTGAAAGAAAAGAACATAAGATACAGGTGGGGGTACCCCTTCTCTCTGTCCTTTGAATACGACGGAAACAAAATCAAGCTAAGCTCAGAGGGGGAGATCAAGACGTACATCTCTGACCTCCTTGGACCAAGCGCAGAGGGACACGATCGGGGAGATCCGCGTCACGAAGAAAGAGGATGGCGTATACAGGGCCCCAGAAGGAAACGTGTCAAGGGATCGAGGAAATTTCGGAGAGGTAATACCCCCCAGGAGGCGAGAACTGATGATCCACAACACTGGTAAAACGACATATACTCTAATACATATGTCCGTGGCCCGAACTGTGTAAGGATGTCCAGGCTCAAAAGAAATTCGGACCATGTAAACAATAGTGGGGGGTGATGGGAGCTCAATCAAGATTATGATGTTATAATAATCTTGGGGACCCAAAGCGACGGTCCCTAAAGGTGGTTCGATGCAGGACCAGAGTCTTTATCTGGGTCCGCACGGACGCCGTCAATGTGGGAAGGGTGGAGGGTGGGGGGGTTGGGCAGACAAGAAATATACAGAGTATGAAGCATTATCGGCAACACAAAGGATCACTCAAGACAATGTGAGTCCTTATGACCAATAAACTCACTTGACACGGGTCTCAAATCTACAACCGAAATACTCTGATAATGGCACCAATTGAAGAACAGAAGGGTGGGCAGTCCCTAAGGATAGGAACACTTAACGTGAAAGGCCTCAACTCGCCAACCAAGAGATCACTAGTGGTAAGGGAATTCCGCAGATCTCAAATAGACATTCTCCTTCTACAAAGTTTGCCAAGGGGGAGGAGAGAGGAATATTTGGAAAAAGAGGGGGAAAGGAATTCTGGGGCTCGAGCCCACTCAGGAAAGGTGGAGTCGGAATCTTGATCAAGAAAGGAATCAACTTTGAAGTGGACAAGACCTGGTCCGATGTAAGCGGGCGGACTCTCTTGATATCTGGGACAATCGCAAAGGTCAAAGTAATAGTCGCGGTAATATACTCCCCCAATGCAGGACAAGCCAAGTTCCTAGAAAAGACAATACCCAAAATAATGTTGGAGGCATCCGGCCAGGTTGTTACTGGAGGAGACTTAAACCAGTGGGCAGACCTGACCAAAGATTGGGAACCAGGCAACCCTGAGATAAGAAGCCAAGTTAGAAGTGAACGTACTGGACTTTCAGACATAATGGAGATATATGACCTGCAAGATGTGTGGAGAATTAAACATCCTGATGAAAGAGGCTACACATTATACTCCAATCAGCACAAAACATTCACCAGGATTGATTACCTGTACCTCACCAAGGACCTCCTCGACACCACAACACTATCTGAAATAGTTCCGATAACATGGTCAGACCATGACATGGTCCTATCAGGTATAAGGTTGGCAGACTTACCTGTTTCAGGAGGGAAGTGGCGCTGTAATGAAAGCCTGTTGAAAGATTCAGTATTTAAAATTGAAATGGCAACTGAAATTGAGGAATACTTCAAACTGAATAACAATGGGGAAGTCTCCAAGCAGACAATATGGGAGGCGGGTAAAGCCACCTGGAGAGGCATCCTGATACGAGAAGGATCTACCAAAAAAAGAGAGAGAAAGATCATTGAGCACAGACTTAGGTCCGAAATATGCCAACTGGAAAGTGAGAACAGGGAACACCTGGGCACGGACCGCAACAACATCAACATAGCACAACATAAAAGGGAAGAACTCAGACTATTGG
Source organism: Ambystoma mexicanum (assembly GCF_040938575.1). Lineage (NCBI taxonomy): Eukaryota > Metazoa > Chordata > Amphibia > Caudata > Ambystomatidae > Ambystoma > Ambystoma mexicanum. The sequence continues at coordinate 1,231,359,612 of NC_090928.1, forward strand.
AGCACAAGCAAATTGCGCGTAAACTCTGATTCCTCAAACAGAAATTCTACGAGAAGGGGGACAAGGCCGACGCGCTATTGGCAGCCAGACTCGGGGAACAAAGGGCAGAACGGAAAGCGAAAGAGATAATTGAAGAAAACCCTACAAACCCCCCAACCCCCCACACTATCCCAAAGGGTTTTGCCAACTTCTACGAGGCGTTGTACACCTCAGAAGTGACTCCAGGGCAATCAGATACAGAACACTATCTTTCCCAGATAGATATGCCCAAAATCTAGTGCCCCGAAACTGAGCTCTTAGAATCTCTGATATCCGAACCTGAGGTCCAAGAGGCAATTAAAAGACTAACTGTAGGCAAATCCCCTGGAGAAGACGATTATACCGCTGGGTTTTATAAAACCTTCAGCGACCAACTAACACCATTCCTGACAGAGCTCTTTAACGAGATATTAGAAACAGGGACGGCCCCCCGACTCCTTTACGAAGGTGCTCATAACAGTGATCCCAAAGGAAGGAAGGAACTCCAACTTTGTGGTTCATACCGCCCAATTTCATTGCTCAACTTGGATGCGAAAATTTACACCAGGGTATTAGCCACTCGATTGGAAGTACTGATCCCTCACCTCATACACAATGACCAAGTTAGATTTATATTGGCTAGGCAAGGGGCTGACACCATGCGCAAAACGCTACATCTCATCCACTCGTCACCAGAACTACCAAGTGACCCTGCTCTACTGTCAATAGATGCAGAAAAGGCCTTTGATAGAGTGGAGTGGGAATTCTTGAGGGCAGTCCTTCGCAAGGTGGGGATAGGGCCGAGATTTAGGAAAGGGATACAAGCAGTATACACATCCCCAACGGCATCTATCTCGGTTAATGGGGAATATTCCAGATGGTTTGACATGGGACATGGTACTAGACAGGGGTGTCCCCTCTCTGCTATACTTTTTGCACTCTCCCTAGAACCCCTTGCCCAAAAAATACGAGCCGACCCCAGAATAGAAGGCATGCAATTGGGAACAAAAGAATATAAGATAGCACTCTATGCTGATGATATACTTTTACACATTACCAACCCCTCTGTCCCTGTCCCCCATGCTTTCCAACTATTAGAAGAATATGGCAAACTCTCCGGGTTTAAGGTGAAGAAAACTAAATCAATATTGTTCCCTTTGCAAGGAACGAAAGAGGAAAACGAAACTAAGTTCTTGCCTTTAGGCCTCAAACTCGAACACTCTGCCTTTAAATACTTGGGCATCCAGATCACCAAAAACAAAACAGACCTATATGAAGCCAACTTTCCTCCCCTCCTCCAGAGCTTCTCGGCCGATCTGAACAGGCGGGACAAACTCACGATTTCGTGGTTAGGGCGGATTAACGCCATTAAAATGGTATGCCTCCCCCGATTCCTATACCCTTTCCAGATGTTACCTATCGAGATACCAACTGCGTTTTTTGATGAAGCTAAAAAACGTATGCTTAGGTTCCTCTGGCAGGGAAAGAAGGAGAGGATTGCATTCGACACTCTGACGCTCTCCAAGGACAACGGAGGATAGGTCTCCCCGACCTGCGAGCATATTACAAAGCCTCACAACTATGTATCCTTATCCCACACTTACGTGATCACAACCACCTACAATGGGTCCACATGGACAACCATTACTTCACGCCGGCCACTGTGTCAGAATGGCTATGGACCCCTCACAAAAGGATACAACTGAAAATTAAGGGCCACCATCTGGAACATCTGGCAACCAAGCAAGGCAATGAAAAAGATCACCACCTGGCCATCCCCACTTAGCCATTTATGGTCCCCTGGTATAAACGATCATATACCTGAGGTAGGAAGATTCCAATCCTGGTACGAGGCGGGACTCGAAATGGTAGGGCAACTTCAGCAGAAGGACAAATTCATTACTCTTCCAGACTTAACTGAAGCCCTAGGAATAGGTCCATTATCCACCTTCCAATACATCCAGATAAAAGGAGTCCTCACAAAATCAGCCTGGAAAGAAAAACTGCAGAGAGAACTCACCCCATTCGAACAACTCTTGGATTCTGAGTCTGAAATGAAGGGTTTGATATCTTATCGAAGCAGGCACCGGGTCCACAGAACATCTTAGAAGCAGATGGGGGATGGACTTAGGAGAGGAGATAGACCCAGAACAATGGGAAATGGGAATGCAAAAACGCATCCAAGACGTCCTTATCCAGCCAATACAAATCACAGGCCATCAAACTCCTACACAGATGGCAATACAACCCACTCAAATTGTCAAAGATGTTTCAGACTCTGAGCCCGAGATGTTGGCGAGAATGTGGAGAAACTGCTGACTATTGGCACATGTGGTGGAGCTGCCCACGCATTAAAGTATTCTGGGAGGAGGTCCTGGCATGGATTAAAGACATAGATGGCATACAAAGAGACGCTGATCCACGTTTGGTTTTCTTCGGAGTGGGAAAAAAATGAGGATGAGTGGTCTAGACTCAGGGGTCTTGCCCCACACCTACTACTAGCAGCCCGTGCACTCCTAGTAACAAAATGGAAATCCAAAAAGGTTCCAAGTAAGAAGGAATGGATCAATTTGTCAACCAACATTTACACAATGGAACTGATCACGGCATCCCTGCATTACAAAGCATCCCAATGTGAGACCTTATGGTCGGACCTTTAGGCAAACACCTCTCCGACACGATGGACTCCCAACCCGAAGACGCTACAGGATCTTAATTGAACCAAGAATCCCAAAAACTCTCAATACAGGACAGTTATGACCCAAGAATCAAGGAAACCTCACAATATTGAACCGAACATTACTCGCTATGAACATGTCAACAGAGAAATGATGCCGCAATGATGTCTGCCCAACCATGGGTGGGGTGGGTAGGGTAAGGAAGATGTTATATTGATTGTTACTAATAGAGATCGGAAACGAACACAAGAACGATCAAGTGTATAATGAGACTTTAGTTTTGTTCTGTTGATGTAACCATATGCTAACAGAACTGTAACAATTGAAACGCTTAAATCTCTTGTTCATTTTTTGTTTTTGTTTTTATTTTTGTTTCAAAATCAATAAAACCAAATTAAAAAAAATAAAAAATAGACAAAAAAAGAGCAGAACACAAAAGCAGGTGACAAAGATAACTGGTCGGAGTACAGCAAAGGCGTTGTCCGCAGGAAGAACCAACAGAGGGAAAAAACAGACGTGAGAGCAGAGGCAAGGAGGTAAGCGACAAGCCCGAAGGCTGGCACAACCAGACTGGAGGGAGGAAGAGGCAAAGAGCAGGAGCTTGAGAAGAGCAAATATACACAAAGAAAACAGCGTCTTACCCAGAGAGAACAGAACGGAGTTGCAACGCAAGTCGCTGCTCGGAAGGCGTGTCTAAAAGGGGCTGGTCCACGCCATCTTGGAAAAAGACTAGAAAGCATCTAAGCTCTAGTGTGAGAGCGTGATGACACATTAATGGTGCCAAGAACAGTGGTTGAGTGATGACAATTGCGCCTTTTCAGGAGCACAGAAGAAGAGCGAATATCGCTGGTTGGATTTTCATCACTTGCAAGGTCCAGCACTCTGGTGCAGGGACTTTTCGGATCCAAATCGTGCCTTTGTAGATCCTGCAGGATGTCCACAAAGTTTCAGCGAGATTCAGAATTCGGAAGACTGTGTATCACCAGATGGCTCGAGGTCCCAGGGTTTTGAGGTATTGCAGCCCTGCAAGTTTGGAGCACAACGTAGGATGGCTCAAAATGTAGGTCTTCCTGAGTCTAGTGGGTCTTATCAGCCTCTGGATCGGGTCCATCATTTTCGGATTCCACAGGTTGATTGGAAGGAAGGGCTACAGCAGGCTCTGGTTACACAGCAGGCTCACCGGTCGCTGGAAATCGCCTCAACTGTGGTTTTTTCATCTTCCTCTTCAGTTTTGGTTCGATTGGCCGACCACCTATTCAGCTTCCAGGATCACACTTTTATGCAGGAACGCAGCCAATCAAACATTCTTGCAACATTCAAACTTGGGGACGGTTGGCAGTCCTTTCATGACAGACAGCCGTCCAGGTTGAACTGGAGTCTCGCAGTCGGGCTGAAAGACAAAGGGCTTTAGAGTTTTGGACTGCTTACTCGCTTCCTGCCTTCACAGACACTCTGGAGCATGTTCGGGGAATCCACAGGATCCCACCAAAGATAAAAGTAACACAAAGGAATTTGCCGCCCACAATGTCAGTGGAAGGAACAAGAAAGGACAAGGGACACTAAAATGGCAAAAAAAGAAAACCGGGTCCATTTTGGTAAAATGAGCACCAATGGGTGCCTTTACGGGGGCTGTGGAAACAGCCTGCGGTAAAGGTGCACCAAATTAATAAAAAGATTCACTGCCACCACCCATTAAAGGTAGGTTTGTCCTTATAACATAAATGTTACTTAAAATGAAAAAGGGGGTACTCGGCAACTCCCCAGCACTTCACATAAGGTGGGGGATGCTGGTCTCACTTAACAGATTGTAAAAGGGATCCAAAGATCCTTTCTACCCTTGGGAACTAGTTCTCACAAGGTTAGCAAAAGAAAGTTTAAAGGGGGGCCCCCTAGGTTTGAGATCCTCATAGTTCTCCTCCCTCCCACAGATCTTACCCATGGACAGACTCCTCAACTAGTCTCTCCTGATGAAGGCCACCACAACTACAAGCTTCTACTAGGCCATTGTGGCCGAAACACAACTATGTCGATCACTTGTAGCACAACTGTGAAATACCCTTTGTTGTATGTTTCTAATTTCGTGTTGTGTACACTTTTTTTGTTTAAAACCACACCCGGGTTGAAGAACAGCCTCGGGCAGCACTGATCTGAGTTACTTGTGTCACCTACTTCGTATACTCATATGTGCGTGTCACTAGGGTACTCATCCTCTACATCCCGATGAGGGTGCACAACTGCACTTCCCTATGTTTGTATTAAAATCTGTCTGGTATCGCTTTCATGCTTAGCGAAAGTTTGTAATAATTTAAGACACTGGTTTTTGAGATTGAAATAAATATGTCCAAAAACTGTGGATTTTTGTGAGGATCTCGCATCCTGATTTTTTGTGTTATCAATATATGTACCCACCTGGGCATATCAGGACACCGTCAGGCGCCCTTTATTTTCTCACCATGAGTTCCTTACAGCCTTGTGACAGTTGGATCATGCCAGTTCAGTAAAGTGTAGCGCAGGGGAGAGGGAAAGGGGGAACTGCCGGACAGGGCGAAGGGCCTGTTGAGAAAAAGAAGCGGGATCCAGGGGAGGACAGGTGGGCCGAGCCAGGGGGAAGAAGAGCAGGCAGGGAAAGGAGGGTCAATGAGCTACGTGTGAGGTAGAGGCTAGGGGCTAAAGGGTTGTAGGCCCAGCAGGCTAGTGCAGGGGGACCAGGACGGCAAGTGCAGGATGAGTTTGGGCGGGGCCAGGGGAGACCAAATGCAAAGGTCGACTGGACAAGTGGGGCCTGGTGCCATGTAGGAATCTGAAGTAACCAGGCGGCCAGTCAAGAGAACAAACAGAGAAACATTAGCAGGGGAGAGGGAAGGAAGAAGAGAAAATGAAGGTCTTGGGAAATGTTCAGAACTTAAGGAGATCTTGCTCAGGTCTAACAGGGGCTGGGAGGCCATTCCATAGGGATGCACCTGCAGAGGAGAGCGGTGTACCCCCTACTCTCTGTTTGGACAAACGTCTGATCTGCAGAGAGTTAGAGCTTGATCCTTGCAGCAACCGGGAGCCAGTGGAGAGATTTTAGGGCTGGAGAGATGTGGTCTGTGGGCTTGAGGCCAAGGATAAATCTCGCAGTCCTGTTCTGGATTAGTTGAAGGGGCAAATGGAGGAATTAGGCAGATTGGTGCAGTTGTCCAGCCTGGAGAAAACCAGAGCTCTGGAGACTTTGAGTTTCTGAGGGGAACGTGAGGAAAGAGAGAAAGCCTCTGAGGAGGTGCAGCTGGAACAGGGCCTTCTATTGAGGGCGGGCAGACTGTGGGAGGGAAAGAGGGAGCAGGGTTCTCGATGACAGAGATCTCAGTCTTATCGTCATTAAGGCGTAGATTGTTGGACGAGCACCATGCCTGAACAGCAGACAGGCAGGGACGAATGAGAGAGGAAGAGAAAGAGGCAGGGGAGGGTAGCTTGATCGAGAGCTGCATGTCATCCGCATATCACTGGAATTTTGGAGAGAAGGAGGACATCAAGTGGCAAGAGGGACCAGGTAGAGGTTGAAAAGCCAAGGCGAGAGAATAGAGACCTGCGGGACTCTGCAGGTGGAGAGAAAGCTGGTGGAGAGACAAGGACCCAGGTGAACCTGGGTGGGACGGTCTGTGAAGAAGGTCCACCAGTCCAGAGCCAGGTACGTGAAGCCAGCGGTATCACAGAGCCAATTTATCAGGGTGGCATGATTGACCGCGTCAAAGGTAGAGGACAGGTCAAAAAGGATGAGAATGGAAGGAGAGCCAGAATCGAGATTAGAAAACAAGTCTTACGGATGTTCAAGAGAGCAGTTTCTGTGCCTCTGGCAGCTCTGAAGCCAGACTGGTGGTCGTGGAGACAACCGATTCAGCGTGGTGGATAAACTGGGAGATGGCCAGCTTCTCCACAAATTTGCCCAGGAAGGTGATAATGGAGATCGGATGGTAGTTAGACGAACAGGAAGGGTCTGCAGAAGGCTTTTTGAGGAGGGGCAAACAAGTGAATGTTCGAGGAGAGAGGGGAAGGAACCAGTGACAACGGAGTGATTGCAGAAATCGGCCAGGGCTGGAGGAAGGGAGACAATGTTGTAGTTGATAGTTATGGAAAAGCAGGGTAGCACTTGTTTGGATGAGACTTTCATGGAGCGGACTTGTCTAGAAACCTCATTAGGTGTTATGGGAGAGGAGAGTAGGAGGGTTGCCATGGGAGGCCTGAGAGCGGGAGAGTGGGAGGGGTGTGGAGTAGAGGAGAGGACATGACGTCATCAATTTTAGAAATGAAGTGAGAGGCCAGAGAAGTTTAGAGGGCTAGGGAAGGCAGAGGAGAAGTGGAGACTGCAGTAGGGTTGGTGAGTTCCTTGCAGATTTTGTAAAGTTCAGCCTTGTTGTTTGAGGCCACAGAGATGTAGTCTTGGATCTAGGACCTTTTCTTGGAGCACATGCACAGTCTGTATTGCTTTTGGAGCAGGCAGCAGGCCAGTTTGTCAGAGGATTTACCCGAGGCCTGCCACTTTGCACTTGCATTTTAGAGTGACCTGGTCAGCGTCAAACAAGGAGTTGCACTTGGTGGTAGGCTTCATGCAGATTCTCATGACAGGGGCAAGGATGTCAAGAGCTTGGAGATGGAGAGTTATTAATTACGGCTCTGTCAGAGTGAGTCAGTGGCAGGAGGGGTCGGAGAGGGGATGAAGGTAGTGGCAAAAGCGGCAACTGATACTCGCTTCATAGGTCGAATGACGGAGGAGGAGGCTGGCAGTGCAGACGGGGGCTTAGCCAGGGAACCAAGAGGGTCAAGTTCAGAGGACAGGAGAGGGATGATCCAACCAGAAAAGAGGAGTAATGAGAGGATTGGAGATGGGGATACCTGAAGAGATGAGTATCCAAGGTGTGTCCAGCTGAGTGTATCAGACCAGAGGGTAGAATGGAGCGGGAGAAAGAGTCCCAGAGGTTGCAGAAGAGTCCAGAGGTCGCAGGGGAATCAATGTGAATATTGAAGTCACTGAGGAAGAGAATCTTGGAGGAGGACAGGAGAGATGAAGTCAGTGCATTCTGAGAGGAAGTGGGAGATCTGTCCAAGGGGCCTGTAGATAGTGGCCAGAGTCTGAGAGGCACCAAGCCTGCAGACAAGGCATTTGAATGAGGAGTAGGCATGCGTGGGTATGATAGTAGCAGGGACCCACTCGGGGAAGATCAGGGCCACTCCCCCACCATGCCAGTCAGGTCTGGGCTTAGAAAGGATGTTGTAGCCTTCAGGGAGGAGAGTGTCAAAACCAGCTGGAAGTGAACCACCTCTCGGTGATGGTGAGGACATCTAGGTCAAGGTCTTCAAGGAAGTGGCATATCTCAGAGGAGTGTTTGACGGCACAGCGAGCGTTGAGGGTAGCTAAGTGGAGCAGGTTGCCACTTTTGAAGGTGTTCCGAGGAGGGGTACATGAGTGTGGTACACCTGTCGGAAGGGCAAGAAGTATGATAGGAGGAGTGGGAGGACAGGGGAGGAGGTTGATGAGAGACAGGGGATGCCTATGCCAAAGCAGCCATGGAAACACTTAGGGTAAAATGTCTGGCAGCATAGTGTGGAGGAAAGATAATAGTTCAGTGCAGGTCAGTAAGCACGCAGAGTGAAAGCAGAGCAGCCACTGAAACACTTAGGGTAAAATGTCTGGCAGTTCAGTGTGGAGGAAAGATAATAGTTCAATGCAGTTCATTAAGCACGCAGAGTGAAGGCAGATCAGCCACTGAAACACTTAGGGTAAAATGTCTGGCAGCATAGTGTGGAGGAAAGATAATAGTTCAGTGCAGGTCAGTAAGCACGCAGAGTGAAAGCAGAGCAGCCACTGAAACACTTAGGGTAAAATGTCTGGCAGTTCAGTGTGGAGGAAAGATAATAGTTCAATGCAGTTCATTAAGCACGCAGAGTGAAGGCAGATCAGCCATGGAAACACTTAGGGTAAAATGTCTGCTAGCAGATTGAGGAGGAAAGTCAATAGTTCAGTGCAGGTCGGTAAGCACGCAGAGTAGTATTCCAGTTCTAATTTGCGTTACACCTCTTCAAACTTATTAATTTCTCTCCTATCGCTCTTTAGGAATTTAAATTCAGTGGAAATAGCAATTCCTCTAGAGACCCAGTTGTGCTATCTGACCTTGAGCTTCGTTTAAAAAATAACTTGATATTGTCCTGTATATTCATAGCGAATACAATATCTTGCTGTGCCATTGGCTTAAGAATTGTTTTACCTAATATCTTTACCAATCCTTACCTTGAGAAGGATAGGAGAGTGATAGGAGTATGTTTTTAGACGCATATCAATTCAGACGATATGGATATATAATGCTGCCGAGATTAACCACTTATCGGTACGTGAACGTCGCGTACTGAAAAATAACATATAAAGTCTTGGACCATAGAATTAATTATTTGCTATGTGTCTACAAGCTCTAGACTCTTAATGCCTTCCAAAAGGACATGGGCGGCTTTAGTTAATGCTCTTACAGTCACACTTGTACGCTCCTTAAGAATATCTAATATTGTATTGAAGTCTCCACCCCAGATAGTTGGCACAGTAGGACATGATTCCCGTATATGATATGTTAGTAGAATTCAGGGCTGTCTATATTTGCACCATATGTATTAACTAATCGTATTTAATCTCCACTCATTGTTCCATGCACTATTACATAGCACCCCAGAGGGTCGATGAATGATTGAATACATTGAAACTGAATGATTGAATGAATAAGTATTACAATCTCTTGCCCTGTGATGAATATGTGGCAGTGTCTATTACTCCACCATATCTTTGCAAATTTCTGATGAATCTTTTCTATGACATGAGTTCTTACTATTTTCGCCCTGTGTCTTTCAATGTAACCAAGTAAGTTGCAAGCTTTCATAGGCTCACCCATTCATATAGGTTACTTCACCCATTGATATTGCTGTGCTTAATATTGATTATACAGTATCTAGATTGACCAGTTTATAAACTCACTAATAATCAGGGATTATGCTGTGCTCTTTAATCATGCACAAAAGAGCCAAGTATGATTTTTGTGTTTAACATTCCTTCGGGGGCCTGCCCTCACCCTCCCTCACTGTCTCCCTAACTATGGCAGTGTTCCTATCCTCCCCGTGGAACACCAAATGTACACAGCTTTGCATAGGGGCAATTGCAGGCTTCTCATTCCAGCAATTAATCCCACATGGACACATACTGACAAAAAGTAAACACAGTAAGCTTATACATGCACCTTAGTGACTTACATTGTGTGGGCAATACTTTTCATAATACTCGCCTGTGCCCATAGCCAGGAGAATGAGACACCAGCACAGAAGAATTAAGTCTTCACAGCCATAGTTTATTCATAATACGCTTAAGTGGAGCTCGGACGACAATCGATGAGGAAAGTGCTGTACGACTGCAGACCCTTAGGTGAAGGCCGCCATCTTGCTTGGCTTCTCAGCAGTGCTCCCCCGCAAATACACATTGCACTTAAAACATTGGAGTGCAGAAAGTGGGGAAGGGAGTACAAATAGCAATTCCATAATAGACATCAAAACTCTAATAAGTGTGTTTACAATGAAGACCCATATTTTAGGTTCACTGTCGTAAATGTGCATCACAATGTCAAGTAGTTGCAGCATGTATTCCTGGCAACAAATACCTTTTTCCTCTGATTGTAATACCAAGGTGTACTCTTCCTGTTGCTGGTATTTATATCAGCGATTGGCCCTCGAGGGGAAAAGGTGAGCAAGCAAGCTATGATCCAGTATCTGCAATGTCACACTGCCATATTTCCCTATCAACACCCTTTATATGGAAATCACCATGGAATAGGTAGCCTAACCAAACAATGTGCTACACCCTTCCATACGGAATCAGATCACTGCCATTTTAGCAATAGGATATTCTCTTGTAAAATCAGGAGTCAATTGAAGGTTTGTTTAGGCCTCCAAGAAGCATCGCAAGCACAAAACATGTGTCGGATAAATCTTACTGGAAATAAACTCCACCTATACATCTCCACAACTCTATACTTGCATCAAAAAAGAAATGAAGACGTCCACCTTGTCTTTCACTCCAAAACATCTTTCTTGCTCTAAAACTGTTAATAACTAGGTATGGTTTTACTTTTTGACATCATTACACACAATGCACAATGCTCGTCAATGAGCCCCCTAACTTTCACAATTAAATCAGGGACAGGAAAATACACTTTACTGGGGATACCCTGCAGTCTTAACCTTTCACCCTGGAGGAGGATATTGCTTTGACATTTCACCCTGGAGGAGGAAATTGCTTTGACATTTCACCCTGGAGGAGGAAATTGCTTTGACATTTCACCCTGGAGGAGGCTATTGCTTTGACATTTCACCCTGGAGGAGGAAATTGCTTTGACATTTCACGCTGCAGGGGGATATGGCTTTGACATTTCTTGCATGTACATGGACTGTAAACACTTTAGTTTCTTACTAGTCAGAAACGTATCTACCGTCACCACCATCACTGAAGAGATGTGAGCATTAACTCATACAAACCTCTCATGGACAGGCTGTATACTCAAAGTCCTGCTACTCCAGTAAAATATAGCATTTCACTGCCCAGAAGAAGTAAAAATGACAGCCTTTAGAGATGTACTCAGGAACGTAACTGAGAGCCGTTTCTCCCTTAATTAAATTCATTTAATTTTAAAGCTTCATACAGCACCTTAAAGTGAAGTGCGGATAGGATATTTTGTATCTGTTTAACCTTTTCTGTGGTTACTTTGTCGTTACATGCACAGTGTGTTCAGGATGGGCTGTTGGCAGTGGTATTTTCTACCGTGTTTTTGACTTATTACTTGTGTGCTTTTGCATTTTGACACATAATTCCAAAAAGAGTACCATATACTCTAAAATGTCTGTGGCACGACTATCTGCCTGTCTTTTGGCCATTTTGTGCTTAGTCCTTTTTCCTGTGCTCATGGGTCTGAAATTGCCTTATATGGAAAGACCTTTCCTGGTAATGTGGCGGTCTGTGTGTGTGGCCGAATATGCGTGCTGGGTCCATCTGGACCCAGTTTACCACTGAGCCACATAGTGTATGTTGCCGGTCAGAATATGTGTTCAGAGGCTGTCTGTGATTGGACAGCAGCTGCAAGTTTGAATGGTGCAGATTCTTAGCATTGGTGGACGTGGTTGCAACTGCATTCCAAATCCTGGATAAAAGGACACCCCCTACAGTCATTTGACCAATCATTATTGGAGTCAATAACCATAGGAAGAAGTGCAGCCTGTTTAAGATCTAAGGATGACTGTTACAGCTACCCGGCATCAACCCCATTACAGTCCCAGTGAAGCCCTGCTCCTCTCCCATGATCTCAAAAAGGGCTTAGTGAGTGCTTTGACCCCTGGACTGGTGGGAACAATCTGTCCTGACATGTTTTCTAGGATCCATTCCTGCTGAACCTTCGGATGTGTCCCTGGATGAAATTGTGAACTGTCCAGCTCTTTCCTGGTCTACCTCGCAGCAGCCATTGCCGTCCCAAGTGCATCCTTGGAACTTTGGGGTCCACAGCTTGCGTAATAAGACCCCTCCAGTTTCAGCCTTACTGAAGAGAAGCCATGCAGGGCCTGTTCCATTATTCTCACCATGAGGATCGCCTATCGCTGTCTGACTGTGGTGACTGCCAGTGCAAATCATCTTCATCGTGTCCTGGAGGTCTCCTGGGGTTGCCTGTCCTGTGTAAGGCTACATGCTATCATGCCAAGGGTGTCCAGCTGTCCAGTCTTCAGAACCACATCAATGGAATCTGGACCCGCGGACTAACCAGACTAAATCCATAAGCCGAAAGTGATCGCTTCACCTGTGGCCTCTGGAACTCCCTTGACCAGACACGGTGCAGAAGTAAGTAGCTCCCCCGCCCGCTCTTGGGCTTCCCGTACAGTGGTGGGATTGGGAGGGAAACTTGTAAGAACGTTACTTGCCTTTCAATTCATCTTCTGGAATATTTACTCCCAACCGTTTGCTTTGGTAACTCTTGTTTACAATCCAATATTAAATCAGCCTGCAAAGTATTTATTATATTGTTTTTATTTTATTGTTTAAAGCGTGGGCCGAGCTTGAGAACAGCGCAGCGCTGTTGTTTTGCTCTCCCAAATATCAGTGCACGGATGTCTATATATCATTATTTTCCCCAACACGCTGAATGGAAGGAAAAGTACTCTTGTAATCTTGGAACGCAAGAATTCACTCACCCTCAGTGATTATAAAACTGGCACCTGCATTGCCATGTAACTCAAATAAACATTACAAAATAAAATGCACCACCTCATCCCTGCCAAGAACTTCACTGGACAGCTTCTCAAACCAGGCTTGGCACAGAGAGACAGCACAACAGTACTGGAAGCGGATTCGATACGTCTCTCAGTTCAGCTGAAGCTATGTGCCTCTCTTTGCCAGTGTCGTCTGAAGCACCCCCCCCCCCCATCTAACTTGCACAACTACAGATTGGTACTTTTCCAGAAAGGTCAGTTGCTGATAGCACTTCGCAGAGACCCGGCCGATGTAATCTGTCGAAATCCGTGACAAATAAACACTCTGTTTCTCATGGGAGCAGAAAGAACTCCTTTCGGCTTCTGAGGAATTCAAAACACACCTCGACTGCCCTGAGAAACACAAGATGTTTTTCCAGTGTTTCAGAAAATGCAGACGCTATTCTGAAATTAAGCTTTCACTGAGAATTGGAAGGAAACGTCCACTGTTAACCCCAGGATGCATTGCACACAGACTCCATATTTGAGTCGCAGATATTACCTTTTTTAAATGCATTACAGCTGTACAGGGTTATACTGTGGAACATGTGGCTTTTGGGCACTAGGTCCCAATTCATAGCAGGGCTGGACTTAAGAACTAAGGCACACGTGTTAAGTTTTCTCTAGGAGTGTTCCCTCTAATTTACTGACCTGTGTAAACTTGCTCTAAATTACTGTTCTAATTGTATCACTTTTTGCAGTATTGATTGTGACTTCACCAAGTATTCCATAAACTTGTCTAAAGGTAAAATGTTGGTGTTCTCTTCACCGAACACTGTTAATAGTGAATGTATAAGGGGGCGCTGTTGCGCACAAACCAAAGCGGCTGCTCTGTTTTAGAGCTCCAGAGACCCAGAGCTCACGATGGCCATTTTCTACTCCTGATCTTTACCAATCTGGTGTCCACATAATGATTTTGGTGCCAGATACTGTGGTGTTTATAATTGAGTGAAGCTGCATCTCCATCCAGTGCCATGTACTCCTGACTGGAGTGCCGGCCTCGGCGCGTGCCCGCATTGCTGGGCCTGAGAGGGGAGGAGGCTTTTGTGTTGGACGGCCACCACGCCAGGGTTGCCAGAGACTGCCTGCGGTCCCTATATTCCTGCTGTGCAGCCCCACTGCTGGAGAGCATATTTGGTAGGAGCCCCTGGGCAGGTGGCTGTGGAAACAACTGAGTAGTGAGGCCGGGCTGCCTCCACAGCGTTGTACCTCTCCCTGTGTCTCCGTCGACATCCGGACCGACTGCCTCTCAAGCGTTGGGAGCAGCAAATACCAAGAGTGCTATGCGCCCATCAAGGCCCAGTGCAGGAAACATTACATCGGCTATACAATCTCCCTGGACTGACACGCTCCTGACAAATACACCCCCACAGGGTTTGAGATAGTGTTGAGTGCCAGCAGCCCTTCTGCTCTCACAGGGGATTGCCCCAAACTGCTACATGTTGGGTTATTTAATGTGCAATTCTTAGGGGTCAAACTGCTGGGGTACAGGAGAGTTTGGTGCTGCTCGCCTAACCCTTGTAAATGTACATGTGCAGATAGATATTGCGGGCCCTCGAGTGCACCTGACCCCTTGCTACAATCAGACTTGGCATATGGTAACACCTCGCGGGGTGAGCGCTGTGTAGAGTCCTTGCTGGTTAGTATGGAGTCATCTTGTGAAATGCTCTACGGGACTCAACCCTGGGTGGGTGTTGCACAGCCATTGGCCGCACTTGGCCTGCTGCTGCCTCTCACATCAGTGAACTGCACTAACTAACATCTTAACTATCGCACTGTCGTTCCCTACACTGCTCGTCCCCACTCTCTCGAACCGCTGTCCCTTGCTCCCCTGGTGACAAAGGTTGTGCTTTTCCACTGAGAGATCAGCTGTGGTGAACCTGTGTGCACAAGGGTTAGAGATGACGAAGGGAGCTGGGGAAAAAACAGTTCCATGTACATGTATGCTAATACTACCCCGAAGGCACCTGAAGTTGCATGTAGAGCTATGTTGTTGGATGAAGCTACCGAACCATGTGAACCCACAGAAACACAATGCATGATGGCTTGTATGCAGGAGAGTTTCTCTGCTATCCATAATAAGATGGATGACATTAATGGCATGATTGGTTCCATCTGGTTACGTCTGGAGAAAACAGACCTACGACTGACTGAGGCAGAAACCAGTAGTGAAGGACGACATCTCCTCGTTGAAAGCCGATGTCGCCTCATTGACTAAGCAAGTCCAAATGATCACTAAGAAAAATGACGAGTTGAAATCCAGATAGCGCTGCAACAATATCTGGATTATCAGAGTCCTTGAGAACAACCTTGATGGGTGCATGGGGGATTTTGTGGAGCACACCATTTTATCCCTGCTCGACAATCCCAAACAGTTGCCACAGTTTGCAGTGGAATGGGCCCATCGTTCTCTGGCACTGGAACCTAAGCCTGGAACTTCACCTGATCCGATAATCCCCCAGTTATTAAACTATCAAGACAGGGGTGATCACCTGCGTGCTGCCCGCGAAAAGTCAGAGCTTTTCTTAGGCCTCCAGTAAGCTAAATATTTACCCTGACTTCTCTGTAGCTGTGCAGGAGGAAAGGAAATCGTTCCTGGCAGTGAAAAAGAGGGTCAATGAGCGAGGCGTGATGCACGCAATGCTATACCCAGCCAAGCTGCGCATTGAATGTAGTGGCAGAACATACTTCTTTACACTTCCTGAAGAAGCCTGTTAAATGGCGAAAGCTGATGCTCCATATTGAACGTCACAAAGCCAAGCTCTTGTTTTACAAGAGACCCATGCTGTTGCTGTGGGATGAGAAGGGTTTACACCACGTATTCTACACAATCTAGGGGCGTTATGATCCTGCTTCACAGTTATCTGCTGTTCAACCACAAGAAAGTTTACACAGATCGTTTGGGGTGGTATGTTATGGTCTATGAGGTGGTAGGGACATGATTTTTGTTTAATGTGTATGCTCCTAATGTAGATGACCCTGCGTTCTGCAGTGAAATCACAGATATATTGGCTCTCTATCCCTTGATACCTATACTGTGGAGCAGTGATTTCAATACTTTCTTGGATGTTGATCTGGACAGGTTGTAGGGCACTTACGAAGGCCGCTCAAGCGATACGCGATGGAATGGTTGAGCTGTGTATGGTAGATAGATGGCGGGCTCTTGATCCATGCGACCGTGCATACTCATTCTACTCTTCAGAGACAGTCTCACAACACCAGTGGGACAAAGAATTGTACAGTGGCCCATCCAGGGTAAGGTAATCCCGATCTGACCCCTCGAAAAGTGGGCTATATTCAATGTTCTAACCACAGAGGGATCAGACATAACAAACAACATGAGACCACGAGACATATTGACATGACACATGAGTCAGGTAAGCACCCTGCACTCACACTTAATGGCTACTTCCGCTTCAGAATTACACTATTGTCTCTGCATTAGCATGGCTAATACACCCGCCACATCCATGTGTACAGACCGATGTTTATGGGTTTTTACACTACACATCAGGTCCACACCTGTTTTATAGACTAGATGAATGGGATTCACCCACCTGGGTTGACATTAATATTCTGATAGATCCAGCCCTGTTTCTCACCCACTTTTTTATTTCGTATTGAACCGAGCCACCCAGAGTGGGCCTCGGTACATTTACACTCTTACAATCAGGTCCTCTCAAAGATGGCTGCCTGATTTTACACTGGTTCCACACCGACCTTTGCCATAGTGGCTAGTCGCCATAGCAACGGACGCAGTGTCTTTACAACAATCCACATTTCGCACAGCGTTTTCTCACAAAACACTAGTAAGTATAGGGGAACTGCCTGACTTAGGAGCATCCAGGTAAGAATATTGGCACCTCATTGTGAGCTGGCCAGCCCTCGCTGTCACGATCTCACACACAGACCTCATCACACAATGGGTCACACAGGGAAGGTCCATGTATTGACCCAGCTCCACACACAACAGCTCGTTTGACTAAATCCATGTCCATGTTCCTCTCACAGGTAAAAACTCATCTGAAGTCTTAACACACACACTCCAAATCTAGGACTATGTTGCTGCAGCCAGCAGCCCTGCCCAGTGTGATATAACGTGCTACAACATTGAAGCACGGTAAGTTTCCCCTCCTGGGGACACTTTTTTAGCTACTTAGGAAGCTTTGTGTAAATGTTTACCCCGGGCAAGCACACCGAGTATTGTTCATTTGTTTTATGTTATAGAATCACACCACAGTAAAGGTTGAGAAGAGCCCGGACCACAATTCCCGGTCCAGAAGAAGGCCGTTTTTATCGATAGCTATGTGAACTGCTATATGCCGAAATACGGGCGTGTCCACTCTTTATGAATATTCGCGTCTGCCGCACATAATGAATACTAAATATCTGATGTGTAGTTCAACAGTAATGCCAAACCCTGTGTAATATGCAAGGGGATGTATGTTGTTAGTCACTAGACAGTCCAAAAGGGTATTTATTTATGAGTAGATTGTTGTTTATGTTTCTTCATTGGGAATGTGCTGTGTTCACTTACCTGTGGTGACGATTTCACCTATATGTTATGTACAGTAGTAGTTTTCTGTTATAGTTTTCAAATTGTGTGTGTCTTTTTGTACAACCGGGGTCGCCCTGATCAATTGTCTGTATACGGTTTGATTTTCCTGGAGAGATCAGGGAATGGCCAGGCGCCCCTCTTTTTCTACCTACATGTTGATCTGGACAGGTCAGGCCGAAGTTATAGGGCACTTACGAAGGTCGCTCAAACGATACGCGATGGAATGGATGAGCTGTGTATGGTAGATACGTAGAGGACTCTTAATCCATGCGACAGTGCATACTCATTCTACTCTTCAGTGCATGATCTGTTTTCCCCTTTAGACTTTTGGCTGGTTT
The DNA here is from genome assembly GCF_040938575.1 of Ambystoma mexicanum. Classification (NCBI taxonomy): domain Eukaryota; kingdom Metazoa; phylum Chordata; class Amphibia; order Caudata; family Ambystomatidae; genus Ambystoma; species Ambystoma mexicanum. The sequence continues at coordinate 1,231,377,497 of NC_090928.1, forward strand.
TGGATGTCCTCCTCAGAGGTGCCACCAGAGCGAGAATACTGCCCAGAACATACTATGACCATTCACATGTTATAGTAACTTTTCAGCTTCATGGGCTCCATAAACCTTGTACCAACTGGCGCTTTTAAATCTCAAGCATTGTTGGCTTTTGCTTTTTAAACTATCCTCGGTCACCATCTAAAGCTATACTTTGAGACAAATGAGGGGTCAGTATCCTCATTAGGTACACTGTGTGAGGGTTTCAAAGCCCATATTTGTGGCATTGTGATGTCCACTGAGTTTGTGGTTCCTAAAATGATTAGGCAAGACATTAAGAACAGTGAGGAGAACCTCCACCGCTTGGGGCAGCAACAATCGGCTCATCCTCCCTCCATCATGCTTTCACAGGTTAAAGAAGCATTAGATACATTTATGGACAATGCAGCGAGAGATCTGAAGTTGCTAGATGCTCTGTTGACTTTGAGGTGCTACGGGGAGGATGAGCAGCCAGGTAAGTTGCTGGCTCGTGTGATCCATCAGACATGTAGAAGTTGCTGCATTCCGATTATTAAAGATGGATCAGGCAATTTTGTGCACACACTGACCAAGGTTAATAAAGTATTTGAAGCCTTCTATTTTGATGTATGCAAAATAAAGATACTTGCTCAGATCCCTTGCATAGGCAGATTTCTAGAGGGTCTCCCACACGCACAATTATCGTCAGATGCTAGGGCTGAACTGCATCTGCCCATCTACCTACTAAAAGATATTGCTCAAGCAGTCTATGCTTTACCTACTGTTAGGAAAGATTTCCATTCATGTGTAAATGTTCCCTCCAGTTGTGTACCCCCAACATTTTGCTACTTTTTAAACACCATAGTCTGACTTTTGCCAATCCAATGGAGCACAGCCTTCAGCTGCACTGCACTGGGCTTTCGCTCACTTTGTTAAGGGGAAACTGGCATGCCCCTGAAGAAAGACAGTACTGGGAGACTTTGTTTCCCTTAGTCCTTTCCTATGTTGCAACTTTTCTGCAACATGTTACAAGTGCACAAAGTACCTTACAGTACAGTGCGCTTGGGTCTTCCTTTCGTTTCCAAAGGCCCTAGACTCCCTCAAAGATTTTTTTTAGGAGAAGTGCAGATGTGCCTTGGGGAGGGCTGGTGGCAGCTATCTTTTCGCATATTTTTAACCCTTTCTTGCCATGCAAACTATGTTTACCGCAGGAAGGTGGCCTGGCTGCAAAATGCCATGCCATAAGGTTCTTTGTCCTGTACTTTGGTGATCTTGTCCCTTTCCCCAGGTCGAGCAGACCCAGTTTAGTCCTTATTTGGTCATGCATTTCCCCACAAAACAGCAAGCGTTCGTGGGCTTCTGCATGCCTTGTGCGTTTGCCTCCAGGATGTGGGCTGCACTGTCCAGTTCCAATACACATCCTGGGTGCCAGAGATCTCTTGAGTTCTCCCCGAACCTAGGATAGGATCCAAGTATCCTGAAACTAAGAAGCAGAGTCAAGGAACCGCTGGTGACCCGCTGGAAGGTTTGGCACCCTGAGCCTGCTGTCGTCCCCCTGGCCCCCTCTGCATCTGATCAAACCAGGTCTCAAACCAGGTCTGCAAAGGCGCTTTGACCCATTTGAATAGTGTTACTAACTATTCACAGCACCTTATTCTGAATCTGCAAGTAAGCTTCTTCGGAAGTGTTCCTGGGCCAACCAGTGAACTGACCAGCTTGCGCAGGAACTTTGATCTGAAACCGCAGCTGTTTCAAGTAGACACTTGAAACCTGGCAGATTGTAAACTCTGTCTTCACAGCACTCTCACCGAATTTCGTACACTTGGCATTCAAAGGTCTGGAATAAAGAGAGAGCGCCAAAACTAGAGTACACATGGTCAAAGTGTCGCCCAGCCGTGGTGACGAACTTCGCAGGTGCCTGGCTGCTGTACCCCTCTGTGTCCTGAAACCTGCTGCAGTGAAACTGGCCTGATCCCTTTACCAGGAGCGGAGAAATCGCCAATGTCCTGCCATGGACTCATCGCTGTATCTCAGCCGCTGAAAGCCGCAGAGCCGCACAATTTCTGCATTTGAACCTGCAACCGAAGTGGACTTGACTGCCGAAGTTTGATCCAGAGTGCACCAGGGAGAGGTGAGTACTTGCAACCCTTACCGGTGGCCCATAGCGCATCCATCCTCTGAGGGCCACTCACCTTTCTACAGGTAACCTGTGCTACCGCCCGATTCCTAACTCCTGGAATCTTTACTTCTAGGTTGTGGACTCATTCTTGTGCATTAATCCTTTAGGCCACTTGGTGCTATAGTAGTGTTGTATTGGTTGGAAGTATTACTGTTGATAATTGCTTTGTGTTTGATTTCAAAGGCCTTGAATAAATATTATGTATTTTTAATATATACACCAGACTGGGAGTAATTTGTAGTGTCCTTTGCTGTGTGTGCTCATTGTGGGCTTCAGTCACCCTCACCCCTCCTGACACCTTGTCTTGACCGCCATCAATGCTACCTTGATTGGTCCGGCTTGTCCAGGAGGTTACCCTGTTCCAAGAAACAAGGCTGGCCTTCTCAACCTCTGCCCACTAGGTCAGAGTTCAGAAATCCTTCTTAACGCCTACCAGGAAAGCACCTTGTGCCGATGGCCTTTCCACTGAATTCTATAAACACTAAGTCTTCCCTGGTTCCCTATGTTCGTAAGGTGTGGGAAGAGGCCCTTGAGTTGCAAATGCTTCCAACTACCATGAGAGAAGCAGTAATCACGGTTCTACTAAAGCCCAACTAACCCGCTGAAAATTGCGCCCCCCCATTGATAAAATCCATGTCAAAATCTTTTCTAGGATTTTAGCTACTTACTTAACGCCATACATGCCTGACATAATTCTCCCTGATAGTCAGGTTTAACACCCGGGCATTCTACAGTACTCGACTTGAGCTGTCTTTTCAGTATTCTCGCTCAGATAGATCCGGAAGCCCAGGCAGTGGTGGCCACACGTGATACACCAAAGGCCTTTGATTCAGTCTCGTGGCAATTCATGTATGCAGTTTTGGAAATATTTCAATTTGGCCCCAATTTCGCATCATGTGTGTGACTCCTTTACAACTCACTGATTGCAACAGTTAGTTCTAACAGGATGCCCTCAGCCCGATTTCACGTAGCCAGGGGTACACACTAAGGCTCTCCCTTATCGCCATTGCTATTCGCCATAACTATAAAACCAATTGTAGATCTCATTAGGCATAAACGCAAGCATAGAGGCATTCAGATGACTGGCGAGCTTGAAATCATATCCCTTTATGCAGATGATGCGATAGTCTATGTAAGGGACCCGCAGATCCACCTGGCCCCAATCATGCAAGACATTCTCGCTTTTGGCGAACTGTCCAGCCTCCGTGTAAACAGTAATAAGTCAAAAATCTTTCCCCTAACTGACGCTGTGACCAAACTGCACAACTACTTGGCTTCTCATGGGCTCCATCAGAGATGGGATATTTGGGGATTGCAGTAACTAGACATCACACTACCTTATTTGCTCGCAACTATGCTTAATACTTGTCGCACCTCACGCTTAAGTTCCAGGCTTGGGCGCGGTTGCCATTGACCATTCGGGGTAAAATAGCTTTGCTAAAAATGATAGCCCTCTCAAAACTCCTTTATTCTTTCTAAAATATACCGTTATGGCCTGGAACGAAATTCTTTAAAGAGCTGGAAGTTGGTATCCACACTTTCGTACTGCACCTGACGAGCAGCTTCATTATCCCGATAAGGAGCTCCATAAGAAGAATCGCTGCACATGCTACAAGGATCACCGTGTTTACCACGTTCCTGTTCGATATCAGCACGCTCCAAAATGGCTGTGGCATTATATGCACCAGTGTAGATGCATCCACACTTGTTTGTTGCCATACCCTGATTGATCCTCGCACCAGCCATTACCCATTGGCCAAGCCTGCAGGCGGAAGCCGGTCCCGCAGCCAAAGGGCCACAACAAAACGGCCTGTCTGTGCCTGTCCGGGCCGTTCGTGCCGTTCGTGCCTTCGGCCAGAAACTCTGTCACCCCAACATGCTCCCTTAACCTAACTGTAAGTACTACCACCATTCCATTGTTCCCCTCCTAGTAGTGATTCATCCGGTTTCCCTGCCTCACCATCTGAAACCACCTGTCTTAATGGCTTCCTACAGCCCTACTACCCACCTGCTGGGGACTTTAACATTTCGTCCGTTCACCAGCGCCGCCTCGCTCGCCGCACATAAGACCTTTGAAGTGCCACAGCCAGCTCTATTATCACCTGCAGTCCTCCTGCCATTTGGCCTCCTGCGCGTGCAAAGCCTATGTATGCTCAGCTCGGTACACATGACCTCCATGTTCAATGCATAAGCATCTGTGCAGCCACTTTAACCTGCATACATGCACTTTGTACAATCTGCCCACACACCCTATGCCATACTGGGTACTGCCCACGCCTACCAACATGTCATGCTGCCCACCCACTGTGTTGTAAAATATAACATGTAAATGTACTGCCGATACCCTATGCTATCGCAGAAGTATTTTTATCTTAATGTCTGGTGGTAGTATGCCTTTTTAGCTACCATAGAGTTGCTTGTCGTAAAACGCATATCTGTCTGTTTGAATTTACTGTATGCTTAGCGCAAAAGTCCATCTAGCACCTGCTCTCTGATCTTCTATATACAGTGACCAGCTCCTCACTGCCAGTTGCGCCATTCGTACTGCCCGAATTTAATGGTGAGTAAAAGTCTTATGCACTCTTTCTTGGGTAAACAAATATACCCTACTACTGCAGCCCAGCTTATTATCTTCACCTTAATCAGGACACACCCCACTTATCTGGCACCTGGCAGCACCCCCTTTAACATCCCCACTTGCGCTCCTACGTCCACCTAGACCGTTGCAGGACCACGTTCTCATAGCCATGACAGCTGCCTAGCTAGCTCCCTCACGCTCTTCGGGATGGTCCATCATATGTCCAACGCAGAAGACATTCCCCCATGCCCTTCCTGTCCTCCTTCTTCTGTGTCCCACCTGCCCCACATAGCTTGACGACAACTGTTTCAGACCACCACTCACACCTTCCTAGCTCCAGACCTGCCAAGCTGCAGGGCAGTCCAGAACCCCCCCAGTACATCTTACGCCCCAGGAACACCCTTTTGAGAAATCTACTACTAGGAGCCCATACTGGCCAGATGACAACCTCTGCTAAACCTAAGCAAGGATCTCCAAGACCCTTGCTTCCACCCATGTATAGGCCTAATGCTCCCCCAAGCACCAAAAAGACCACTAATACATCCTGCCCCACCAAGACTCAAAACATTCCCACTGCCCCCACCACCCAACTCAAATGCACCCTTATTAACGTACGTTCACTCCCAGCACATGCCACAGAGATTCCAGACCTGTAGCGAACCTGGACCTTGATGTTTTCGCCATCACCGAAACCTGGCTGCATGAAGCCTTTGGCCCTTCCATCTGTCTAGCTCTCCCACCAGGCTACACCATACTCCGCAAGGACAGAACCACCAACAAAAGAGGAAAAAGAAAAGAAAAAAGAAGTGGTGTGGCACTCATTGCCAAAGACTCCCTTGCCATCAGGCAAGTAAACTCCCCGTCAGATGACAACACAGATGCCCTATCTGTTAAACATTCCCTCTCACATAACAATACTATCTCCCTCCACATCATCTACCGCCCCCCTGGCCCTCTACTGGACTTTCAAAAAAATCTTCTTCACCAGCTAGGAGACAACATAAAACACAACACCAAAGCCATCCTCCTTGGCGACTTCAACCTCGGCTTCAAAGATCCAAAAGCAAGCAAAGCAAAGGCTTTGCCAAGGCACTCCATGACCAGGGCTTTCTCCAAAGAAACGCTGATCCGACTCACACAAAAGGGTGCATACTAGATTGGATAGCTGACACAACTGCAACATAGATATCAGTACCAACACCACCTGCCCCTGGACCGACCACCACCTCTTACACTTTCACATCCCCACCAAAACACCATCAAACCTAATATCTTCACACCCCCAGCTCTTGCCAGATCCTCTCAGCTCCTTACCAAAGAAAGGATCCTTCCTATCCTAGAGGCCTCGGCTCTGAAGCCCCCATTCTCCAATGACCCCCTGGCTCTGGTAGAACTCTACAAGTCCACCATCAGTGCTGCGGTAGATGCCATTGCCCCTCTAGAGAGAAAAAAAGCCAAGACTAAGAAACATACCAACTCATGGTTTAGCCAAGAGCTTCTCAAACTAAGATCCCTCAAGCGATCTGTGCTCACCAAATGGCAAACCTGCCCCACGGTCCCGAACTTAGAGGCCTACAAAGCACCCACCACACGCTATTAAAAGGCAATTACCCTAGCTATAATCCTCTTCCTATAACTCTAGGATCTCTAATGCAAAATCTGAGTTGAAAGAATTGTTTGCAATATTCAAGAGCTGGCCGCTCCACCAACTAACACACAGGAAACCGTGAAAGATGAAACCTGGTGCAACAATATCCAATCTGCCATACTGAATAAAATGAACACCCTCCAGGAAAAACAACTCCTACTATAATGCCCTGCCCAAAGCCAGCGCTCCGTCTACCTCAGTCTCTAACCATTACAACACAGACAGAAAGCTCTTCTCCTTCAGAGAAGTAACTGAGACAGAAGTCCTAGACATCATGAAACACACCAAGCCGCCCTCTTACAAGGGCAATATCTGCCCCACTGTTCTTATGAAAGACTGCACAGGTACACTAGTCCCATTCATCATAGCTTTTATGAATGCCTCATTCTCATCGGGTATCATCCCGCCATCCCTCAAGGAGCCGTGGGTACACCCGCTACTGAAAAAACCCTCCATTGATCCTGACTCACCGAACAACTACAGACCCATAACAACCGTTCTTTTTTTCTAAAGATATTAGACAAATCTGCCTACTTGCAAATCAAACACTTTCTGGAGAGCAACAACATACTGGGTAAGAGGCAATCTGGTTTTCGTCCACAACATGGTACTGAGACTGCCCTCCTCGACCTTAAGAACCAATTAGGGGATACTATCGACAAAGGTAAGCCAGCACTTCTCCCGCTCCTTGATCTGTCTGCAGCTTTTGATCTAGCAGATCACAAGACCCTCTGTAGACACCTCAAGGATGCTGCCTATTTCTCCCAGGAAGCCACCTCTTGGGTCACCTCCTTCCTCAAAGGTAGATTTATGAGAGTGTTCTCTGACCAGGCCTGTGCTACCCCTACCCCCATCAACTACGGAGTCCCCCAGGGGTCCTGCACCTCACCCACACTATACAACATCATCACCCTACCTCTCCTCGATGACCTAGACAATCAAGGCATAGCATATACTAACTATGCTGATCATACTCAAGTTCTCCTCTCCTTCTCCGGTTCCTATGAACAGGACGCAGCCACACTCAACAAAACATATGCCCTTATCCAGGTGTGGATGGCTGCCAATGGTTTGTTCCTCAATGGGGACAAAACAGAAATCCTCCTGGTAGGCCCCAAAGAAATTCTCAACAGGCTCGACAGTCAATACAGCTCCTTCAGCATTGAGCACACCGTAATCACCGCCTCAACAGCAGTCAAAACATTGGGAGTCTTCCTTGACTCCACCCTCTCTATGACACGGCACGTCAATGCCATCTCATCATCAGCTGCATTACAATCAAGATCATAAATGCGGTCAAACCATACCTCTCCTCCAAAAACTGTCTCAGCACAGCCAGAGCGACTATTGAAGCCAAGCTGGATTATTGCAACATCCTGCTTCTAGGCACATCATCCAAAAACCTCAATAAACTGCAAATCACCCAAAACAATGCCCTTAGAGTTGCACTCAGCATTGCAATAAGGGAGCACATTTCCCAAGCTAGAAGGGATGCGGATACTCTTTAAAACCATGTCCATCACACAAACACAAACCGTGCCTCTCACTCTCTGCCCCTCCCTACCTATCAGAAAGAATTCACTGTGCTACGTCTAATAAACCTAAGCGGGCCCAGCACTCCAACCAGCTCGCGATCCCTAATTTTAGAAGAACCAAAGCCCGAGGCACAAGCTTTCCTTACTTGGCACCAAAGAACTGGAACACGCTACCACTATCACTGAGGGAGGAGACCTCATTCACAGCGTTCCGCAGAGCGCTCAAAATCAAGCTCTTCAACTAGCCCTGCCTCCTGCATACTTAAGAACTGACAGCTTCCCATGTAACTCTGTAACCTGAGTTGTCAGTACCCTTTTTTCCTGTAATTGTGATTACTACTGCCTGACTGTACTACTGATTGCGCCACAATGCCTCAGGGCCGTTTATGCACTATTTAAATTTAAAACATTTATTTTTTAAATGGCACTCTGGGGCAGTGCACCTCAAGTGGGATACACTGACTATGCCCCATGCACGGGGTGGGGATGTTTACTGTTCCGGGTTTCAAGGTGTACTGGCTGATGGCACAGGTGCAGTTTGCAGCTTTGCAGCTTTCTGATTTGCACAGAATGCACTTAATACACATGTTAAGCTTGAAAGGTATTCTGTGGATGAGCGTGATATAAAATGTGGAAACTCTTAGGTGTAGCTCACCCCTACCATAGCTACCATAGCTGCTTCCCATTATCAGGGTAGACGCTGCTACAGAGCGGCAGTGGGTACAAAATGGATTTAGCAGGGGCGTGGCCAGGCGGAGGACTGACATGGCGTGTCTGCCATAAGCTCCTGGGAGAAGCTTCCCCGTGGGCCCGACTACAAGGGCCAGCCTTAGAGGCAGCAGCGCCCTGGGCGATTTTGCGCCCCCCCTCCCTGCGTGCCCAGGGGCGTGGGGGGGTTGGGTGGGCTCAGGAGCACCACATTAGTTTTGTCTCACCCTGCTCCAGCACCGCGCATGGGGTTAATCACTGGAATCACTGCTAATGCATGAGCGTCCTATTCCAATGAAAACCTCCTCGCTCCCGCGTCGGGGCACGGAGGTAATCAGCAAGGTGAATAGGGTGCTATAAGCACCCTATTGTTATTAAATGCACCCCGCCATCGCGGGCACATTTAATAACATAAGGGCGCCTGCCGCGCCTTCTCCCACTACGTCAGCTCAGGGGAGCCCATAAAAGACTCCCCTGAGCTGGCGTGGCTTGGGCTAATGGCGCCCTGGGGGGGCATGGCGCCCCGGGCGGTCGCCCAGGCCGCCCTGCCCTAAGGCCGGCTCTGCCGACTACAATGCTGAAATCCTTGCAACTAACCGCCAAAACTCGGGACGCCACTTATCTATATTTCATGCAGCTGGTAGTCCATCAAAAGCGTGGATGGACACTGTAATCATGCCACACAAAGATGAACCTCTGCTGCCGCAAACTCCACCAAAATGGCAGCTAACTACGGACTGGAGGAGGATTCCCGCTCTGACGGACATTAGCGGCCCTGGGCCCCACCCGACACCTGCCAGGGCCGTGAGAGGACCAGCGAGGCCACTGCAACAGACGAAGAGGAGCCACGAGTCTGCCGTGAGTGCAGCAGCAGGCAAGTGTGGAGGTGGCTGGCGCAGGGTCACGGCTGTGGCACTCTGTCTGAGTGGGCTGCTGTGCGCCCGCCGACTTACCACCATCATGGCGCCGGAGCGTAGCGTCTGGATCAGCCCCGGGCCCCCAAGAAAGTGTGTGGTACTGGTGGACTACCCCCGAGGCGGTAGCTCGGGATAAGGATGGTGGTGCGGGCGCACATGTGCATCACGCCCAAGCCTCTCTCCACATCAACATCGAAGTAGCCGGCGGCTCTAGTACAGCCCTCTCCAATAGGCGTGGGGCATTGGCACCCTGAAGGGCTGCGCTGAGAGGCCTGATTATCCGGCAAAACACATGAACGACACAGAGCTCATCGAAAGCCCAGAACCTGGCCGCTGCAGGAGGGAGGAAACCAACAAAGTGCTCTGCCCTGCAAACCTATTTTGAACAGGGTGACTGATGCCGCCCCACTAAGCAGCGGTTTGCTGAGTGCCCCAGCGTGGCCCCGACCAGCATGGGATGCAGATACAGCAGGTGAACTGCATGGGGAGCCCTACCAGACCCATATCCCTCGGGGGCTCACTAGCCTACATGAGGCGGCCTTGGAGAGCACTGAGGCCCCTGGACTTGGCCTGCTACAGGAGGTGAGAGACCAACAGAGCAGAGTAGCCAGCAGCGCAGCCTGTGGAATGTGAGAACAGCCACCCCACAAAGATCCCATAAAGCTGGAGACCACAAGACAAGCACATGCACCCGGAGAGTCCCAGGGAGGAGCCAAGATCAGGGTCTTTAGCCCTAGTGCCCCAATCAGCATTGTAGGATGGACCCAGCGAAGGACATAGCACACGCTCAACTCCCTGAAGCGGGCCCTGGCTGTCACCCTCAGCAGGGAATTCCTGAGCTTCGGGCCCTGCCATTGGGGCTCATGCGCTATTTAGCTAGAGAAGGGCCTCGCTGTCACCTCAGGCTTGGACCCTCGACTCTAACCTGTACCCTGGCTCAGTGGGGACTCAATTTAGCCAATGTGCCCCAGCCCACGCTCCATTGAGCCTGCCTGCTGCGAGAGGAGGTGAGCAGTTGGAGACGGACCTGGCGCGAGAACGGCTAAGACCCTGGGTAACTGGTAAGCCAAAGCAGGGAGACCTTAAGTCCATGGTGACCTCGCAATACCCTAAGGAGAAGCATGTGCTATTGGCCACTGCGCAGGTCCATGCGCCGAAAACTGCAGGGGGCCGTGAGGATGGTCTGGCTTCCAAATCCAATCTGATGCTAATGTTGGCAGAGCTCAAACATGAGATACACAGCTCAGGAGACAGACTCTCAAAGTCTATAGCAGAATTAAATGACCATGTGCAGTCATCGAAAAAAAAGGCTAGATGACCTGGAGACGGTGCACTGCGATCACGGACAGGAGCAAATAGAACTCCAGCAGCAACTCTTTACCATGGTGGACCAAGTGGAACAAGTATGGATCCGCAAGGAGGATATGGGAAACCGCTCCAGACGCGATAACGTCTGCATTCGGGGTATCCCCCTCCGAGTGAAAGACCAAGAGCTGGATGAATACGTACTTGAGCTCTTCTGCCACCTGCTAGACCTGGGGAACAAAGAGAAACTCATTTTGTACAGAACCCATAGAGTATATTCCCCTGCACAGGTCCGGAGAAGCATACTTCCTGATGTGTTGACACAGGTCCACTTTTTCAAACAAAATGAGCGAGTCTTGGCAGCAGCGAGAGGGGAAGGCTCCCTGACCTTCTGTGAAGCTGATCTTCAGTTGTACCAAGCCATAGCCCCGGGAACCCTTGCTATGCAATGTCAGTTCAGTTCTCTGAAGGGTTCCCAGGTAAGCTGCTTTTCGTGCACCGAGACCGGAGACTCGTGATTGGAACAGAGAAGGAGACTCGTGATTGGAACGAAGAAAGTGGCAGATGAATTCCTCAAGCAGGTGGAGGACGGCAGGCCGAGTCCCGGAACTGGTAGGCCGAGTCCCGGAACTGGCGATCCTCACCTCACCCAAGATGAACCAGATGGGGAAGATTGCCCCCACCCGAACGACCCAAGGAGAGCCCCGAAAGGCTAGAGGGGGTCCTCGAAGAAGAGAGCCCTCCAGCGGTTGGGAGATCATTGACCTTTTGTGTCCACGCTTGATGCATTGACCTAACCCTCTTGAATGGCAGTTGTTGATGAACAGTTGAGCTGGGGTCACCCGAAGGGAGGGCTATTGCTAATAGGGCATGAAGTCCTCGTTAAGCTATGGTTCTTGGTTGAATTGTGAAGTTGCAAGTTGATCTAACAATTAGTTTTGGGTGACTTGTTGACGTGGGAAGGTCCTGCAGGGAAGTCATCCCGGTATAGCGCCCAATGGAGAACAGTTATCCAAGGGATTTGTATTTGGGGTTTTATTTATCCTTTTTTCTTTTACTGTACATTCAGGTCTTTTGGAAAGGGGGATTCTCTTTTGTTAAGGGGGATGGCACAATTATTAAGTGGGCTTGGCGCAAAGACAGGTCAAAACCTCCCAGGCTTAATGCTGTAGGGCAGCAACGGAGGTCCTTTCACCTGGGGGTTGGAAATGTAACATATGCTTGGGTCCTGCTCCCCACAACATCAAACCGCGCTTTCCATGCAGAATGATGCTATGTCTGGGGACATCCCCAATCTTACTTGCTTCACCTGGAACATCCAAGGTCTCAACTCCCCAATCAAGCGCAAGACAGTCCTCCAAAGACTAGTGTTGCTTGCTCCTGACATTGTGTTACTCCAGGAAACTCATTTGCTTCTGGAGGACGAACCGCGCTTGGCCCATACACTCTATCCTAGGTCATTCCTTGCTTCAAGTGGCACTAAGATGAAAGTGGTGGGTATCTTAGTTAAGAGGGAGCTTTCACTTAAGATACTGGGAGTACTACAAAATCTGGGAGGGAGGTTCCTGGTTCTAAACACCAAATTGGGGGCCCGGAGGAGGTCCATGGTTCAACTATACGCCCCGAACACTGGCCAAGAGGCTTTCTTCACTGCACTCAGCAAGCTTCTCAGAAGGAGATCTAATTATAGCTGGGGATTTCAATTCTGTCATAGATCCCACCAAAGACAAAACCCTAGCCCTGTCCAATGCACATAAGAGCAACTTTTTGGTCCTGACAAAGCTGCTGAGAGACCTCTTGGTGATAGCAGCCTGTAGGTTCTTACATCCTGAAGAACGGGACTATACCTTCTATTCCTAAGTGCACCAGGGGCATTATAGGCTGGACATGGTACTGGTAATCTCCAGGTCTCTTCTCCCGACTGTCATTCAGTATGAGATCCTTCTGAGGGTCCTCTCTGATCATGCCCCGGTCCGCATCTACTTGGACGTTGGGGCTCATGTGAATAGGCAACGTAAGCTGTGGAGCTTTAGTGATTTCCTTTTAAAGGACATTGCGATGAGAGCACACTTATCCGAAGCGTTCGCCAACTACTCTGCAGATAACGACACACGGAAGGGGTCCTGTGACACTGCAACTTCACCCAAACTTTTTTCACCTTGTGATGGCCAACTATAGGGCCCCCCTAGGATGAGAATAAATGTTAACAGTTAGCTCTCACAGTTCATGCATGTAGAAAGAGGTACGAGGCAGGGCTGCCCGCTCTCACCCCTCATCTTCGCCCTGGCGATGGAGCCATTGGCCCAACATGTCCGGGCCAATTTGCTGATTCCCAGGTGACTTTCCGAGGGGACACGTACAAACTTGCCCTGTATGTCAATGATGTGCTCTGCTTCCTCTCTGACCACCTTAGATCCCTGCCCGAACTAGCAAAGGCCCTGGATGAATTTGGTGAGGTACCTGGCTTTAAGGTTGACAAAGGGAAATCCCTGGGCTTGAATGTCTCGGAATTCTGTGAAACCCTCCATAGGGTAGTCTGACTAACGCCGCGTGTCGGATAGGCTGCCGTACCTGGGTGCTTCAGTCACCGCCGACTTTGACTCACTGGCGGGCACCAATCTCCTGAACCTTTATAAAGGACGCCGAGATCAACTGGTGCATTGGGGTCATCAAGAAATCTTGTGCTGGGCTGGATCCGAGCTGTAAAGATAACCCTGCTCCTGAACCTCTTGTATGCGTTTCAGGGGCTACCTCTAAAGGTATGGGTGAGGGACCTCGAGGGGCTCCAGGTGGACATTGTTAAATTTATTTAAGGGGGATAGGTGCCCAAGGGTCCCGAAAGAGGGTTCTATTAAAAGCCCTGTCTGCACAGGGGCTCGGTGTCTGTCTGTGAGAAATTACTTTTTTGCAGTGCAAATAGCCCCAGTCTTGGACTGGCCGCCAGAGATGTGGGACTCGTGTTAAAAGGCATGCGTGTCAACCCCAATGCATGAGCTCCCCTTCCTATCAGCGGAGGCCAGGGAGTAGGGGGAGAGATCTTGCTCACGACTGTTGTCACCCTGGAGCACTGGGACAATGCGTGTTGGCTCCTGGGGATCCTTAAGGGGCTGGGCTCTCTCACATCTGTTAAGCTTAACCCAGACCTTTCTTCTGGGGTAGGTAGGGGAGATTTTGCACACTGGCAGTGTGACGCCACATTGAAACTCCAGAATCTATTTGATGAGAGGGAGCCTCAGACTTTTGCCGATTGCAAGGCCAAATTTAACTTGCCCGAAACTAAACTATTCCGTTCTATCCAACTCAGACACTGGATCCGACAACCAAGAGGGCAACTACCCATGTCCCCAAAGAGATTGAACTCTCGGCCTTCGAAGGAAAGAGCTGTGGGAGGGTTTCATCTATATAGGCTTCTGGGGATCCCGGAGGGTGGGAGTAAGCACCTGTATATGATAAAGTAGGAACAAGATTTAGGGCGGGAAATCCCAGAGGACTCGTGGGCTAAGATCTGGCGGTGAACACATGCTAGCTCAAGGTGCACGCAGGTAAACGAGGGGGCAATAAAACTCTGCTATAGGTGGTACCTCACTCCGGGAAGGCTCCATCACGTATATCCAGAGCTGTCGGCCCGATGTTGGCACGGGTGCAGAGAGGTGGGTAGTAAGTTGCATATGTGGTGGTCCTGCCCCAGAATGGCTGTATTCAGGAAGGAAGTCCTAGCGCAAATCAAAGGTGTAACTGGGGCACAGCTTCCCTTTGACCCCCTGGTGGTCTTACTTAGAGACACACCAGAAGATGGTTCCTACCCGCTCCCGGGACTCAGAGCTTCACTGACAACTCAGTTACTCCTGGCAGCAAAGATCCCTAGGGCCGCTTCTGGAAAACCCAGGTGGGAACCCCCTGACCTACTGCTGGACCAAGGTTTGGGAGATGTTGCACATGTAGAGGATTACTGTGCTCCTGACAAACTCTATTCCCAAATACACGCAGAACTGGTCCCCGTTCCTTGAACATGTCAAAGTTAGAGAAGCCCACTTATTTTGTCCCCGTCTCATGCGAAACCTGTGCCTTTTATGAACAGTTGATTGTGAGATACCCGGATGGGCAGGGGACGGAACTTGGGGCCCCAGGGAGAAGGGAGCATGGAAACAACATGAGGGCTGAAAGCTCAACCCTGGACACTTTGGACTCTGAATTGCTATGGGGAGTGGGACTTGTCAATATTTTGCCCTGGGCTAATGATTGGAACGCAAGAGGCCGAAGCCCAAAGTCATCTTCTGTAATCCCCTTCCCCTCTTTTTTTCTCTTCTCCAGGGCGGTGGAGGGGAGATAGCTCAGGGGAAGGGAGGGTACTAAGAAATTGTCACTAGACCGTTAACTGTTGCATCTATTGTGTTACTCTTAATTGTCATGTGACAGAATATTAAATAAAGCATATAAAACATGGATTCAGCTCGCTGAGGAATATGTATCTAGATGGGGACTTTATTGCTGCTGATGATATCCTGTGCCCACACAGTATACATCTTTGCAATGGCTTCACTATATCAGTCTACGCCATGCATTTAAAGGGTTATGGGCAGAAATCCCTGTTGAGCAGGCAAATGACTCCATACTTGGGTATATTATGGATGCACTTGCTACCTGGGGCATCGGCTCTACTTTATATAGTCTGGTCCAAAGCCGAGTTCCTGAGTCCCTAACAAAGATCTGGTCCAAATAGACACTAGACATGAATCTAGATATTACAGACGAGTTCTGGGGCGATATGTGCTCACAAACCCGTGAGGTCTCTTCCAGTTCCTGGTTCCATTTAATACAACTTAAAGTGCTACACGGGTACCATTACACTACAGCTCGATTGAAACTCTTTTCTCAAGCAAGTACGGGCTGCTGCCGTAGGTGTGGGGATGACAATGCTGATTATTTTCACGTGGTGTGGAGTTGTTCAAAACTTGATGGGTTCTGGAAGGATGTATGTGCTATAGTTGCTGATATGACTGACGGTAGACTCAAGGCTACTCCCACGCAATGCCTTTTTCATGTATTTGAGGACTGGGTGGGACGTATGCGTAAACATCTTAATCTATGCTTGTTGCTAGCGGTGCGATTGTCTATTGCTGCATTGGCTAAAACCTACTATGCCGTTGGTTGATCAGTGGCTGCGTGCTGTCGCCTGGACCAGTGATTCTGAAGACCAATGGAGCCGGTTGGGAATCGCCCGAAAGACATATGGCAGCCCTTCGAAACATATTCACTATGCACACAGGCGGTCTCCTTGAAAGACTAATATATAACTATTTTTTGTTTCTCTGCTATCAAGACTTGAATCCTTGTTTAGGTCCACCTGCTTCGATCACCTTCTTCTATGCATTTCAATATCTCTTTTTTTCCATTGTCTGTTAACACTTGCACCTTTCATTTTATTGATAGCTTCTAAGTCATTTGTACTTTGTGTAATATGTAATACCAAGTGCTTTAACAAAGAAAGTTTCAAAAAACAAATTGTGAATGTGTATATGTATGTAAAAAGTTGTGTGATAATACTTACCAGAGGTTTTCATTGCTTAAAGAGCATGCTGAAGGCCTAATACATTGTTGTATATTTTTCTACATCTTCCATCTAACTGGAATTATGGAGTGCTCGGTTTTTGTCTCATTGTAGCCCTACGCCACTTTCACACCCCTCCTGAGTCTAAGCCTTACTGCTCTGCTACCTACCGTGATTAGACCAGTTTCTTCCTGTTCACCATAATAGGTTGGCCTCTCAGAATCCACCCCAGGGTTGATCTTGCAAATACATCTCAATGGCAAATGGAAGTGGCCCATGCCTCTAATGATTTAAAAACAGGGTCATTTGCCTGTTAGTAATTCTAGGTCACCAGTGTACATAAGCCAAGTAGATTATATACTCTGCTTCTGGTACTTTTAGAAAAATAAAGGAAATCCCTTAGGAGAGTAGTCCACATACCAGTATTCCCGTCTCCAGAGGTAGCAACGTATGTGGCAAATCCCTACCCCCACCCCACTCGCCCTCCCATGGACGGATAAAATCACAGGGATGAACAACTCAAAAAGCTTCAAACGTCCAGAATTTCTTTCAAAATGTATGTTTAGGTAGTCCAGTTTTCAGTATTTGTGTTGATAATTCTGCTGGCGTTTTTCCTATGTTTCTGAAATTCTAAAATAATATCAGTGTTTATTGGTGTGTAAAACCATCTAAAAAACCACCACCGGCAGCGTATATTTCCATTGTTTACAGAACAATGGTTTTATTTCTTCATGTATAATGTCTTTTAAAACACTACTGTACTGTCGCTGTTAGTAGTTAAATGCTGGAAGAGTTCATTTTTAGGAGCCTTCCTAATAGTAAGAGTCCTGAGCCTGAGTATCTTACCGGCATTCCGGAGCAGTGGGCCCAAAACTGGGTATGAACAAGGCCCTATGCTCAAAATGTTGGTGAAGTTTCTGGGTACCAATTCAAGGAAGGAGGTTTATTCTGCTACATCATGTATTTGAAAGAATAGAAGGGAATAGATCCACTGGACCCTTAGAAGTTGGTTTAAATAAAGACAATTTTAAGCACATTGAAGAGTTACACCTGCTAAGTGCTGCAAGATGTATTTTTATTTCATATCAGTACCCGGCGATGGCGCAATCAGAATGAAAGAAGCATTCTGATTGGCCCTCGCCGGGGCTTTACCTGGCTGAGAATCCCTTGATTCTCAGCCGGGATACCAGCCGCCTTTTCCCCGGCGGGCGCGTGGCAGCCCCTCAGGCAATGAGGAGGCTTGAAGCAGAGCCATCCATGCTCAGAGCCTCCACACGGCTAGAGGCTTCCATCGTCCCCCAGGTATGTTTTTTTTCTTTCTTTTTTTCTACCTCCTCCCTCCCAACCCCAGCCCTACTTACCTTCTTGTCTTTTTTTTTCGGGAGCAGACGCGCTGGGAACAGAAGTGTTCCCAGTGGGTGGGTATTGGTGATAGTGGCTTAAGTTTTGCTTGGGATCGGGATCGTGACAGATACGAAGTCCTGGTTTGCGCCAGTTTATTTAATGTTCATCGGGACCCACATGGCTTTCCTCTTTGCTTAGCGGATCAGTGCAGAATACCTTAGTCTGACACAGTGGCGGAGCCGGGGGGAGGGGAGAGGAGGTAAGGAGTGTGACCACATTATTATTATCATCATCATTATTATTATTATTATTATTACAATGTTTCTACGGCTCGGTGTTCCCTACCGAGGCAGTATGTTGTCACTGTGCTGGATGGGAAGGGTGGTTTGCAGGCAGAGCCAGACCTGGGGAAGGTGTGAAGAGGAAAAATCGAGATCAAACTCCTGCCCCCCCGTCACCCAGGCACATCAACAGAAAGAACAGCAGGAAGAGTAATGAGCGCACTCATCATTTTGCACCAGGCCCCAGTGCGCCCATGGGTGACAAATATGCTGAAAGATACCCATTTCACCAACGCTGCAACCTACATGCTACATTAGCCTCAATGCACCAGTACCGCCACGCAGAATCTACAAAACACAAGAATTCCTGTTTAAAGGCTTGCAGATGCCCAATTGCATTAATCCCATTGGAAAGCCAATCATTGTTCCACCCAACAGCACTATAACTCATCAATTCATGTATTATCGAATAGCAGAGTGTAAACCATGACTGGCTTTGGAAAATCACAGTAAAATACACTTGTTTGTGCAGCGTTCGTGCGAGACACTGGAATGCATCTTGCAGGCCCAGCTCGGCCAAGGTCATCTCTAACCAGATAAACTCTTTCTTTGCAACAAGATGAAATTCCTTCGTTCTGAACGACAGTGAACAGAATGCAGACAGCTTCAATAATTCTCATTAAATACAGATAATTCAACAAGGCAAGCTCAGGCAGTGGTGATTCACACACAGTTATGACGCACAGGAGAAAGTTACTTGTTCGAGCTGGGAGCAGAGTTGTCTTAGGCTTGGAGACATCAGCTCTGGCCAATCACCACTGAGGGCCCAGGGGCGAAAAGCCTGCTCAGCTAAAACTGATGGGAACAAATTCACAATGCAACATTTTAGAATTAGGTAATGGGGAAGAACAGCCAAGCCAGCCCCCTGACAACGGAGGTCCAATGATCAGGGTTTCTATAAGGGAACTATATGTAACCAATCACTCAGCAGCCAATCTCAGGATGAGATAGGTTTCTGGGAGCTGGCCCAATTTTGTGATGTCAGCCTGCAGTGTGTTACAAAGCTGGCTTACAAGCCAGTCTCTCTGAGACGGTGCTCGGATTTCTGTCCCTGCGCGAATTCCTGTGTGTTTGTTTGCTGCCCAGAAATAAAACACAGTTTGGAACATGCTGCTTGCTTGGAACTCTGTGCATTTCTTAGGGCAAAATGGGAGGTGTTGGGGCCTCCCATACCCCGGGACCCCCAGAAGCCCTGGTGGGGGTCCAACTTCTCCCCAACAAGTTGGTGCCATCTGTGAGGCTCATTGCTCACTGTAAGGACCTTGGTGGATGGGCACTGCCTGCACAAGCCCTGCATTGAACTGCCCATCCTGCCGCCGACCCAAAGAAGCTCTGGGACCCTCGCCTGCACCTGAAGACCACCGGAAAATGCGTAATCATGTAAAGGCATCGGGGGCCACTTGGAAATACCCCGCTTAAGGGCAGGTGAGAGCCCTGCAGAAGAAGGGGTCCGGTGAAGCGCCTTGATGGGGGGTCCGGTAGCAGAGCAAGTGTCAGTGCAACATAGGAAATAGTAAGTAGAAGTTCAAGCAAGCAGCATCATGGGCTTTGAGGGGAGGGTGTGATTGTGTGAGGTAACAATGGGCAAATGTTTAAGTATTAGGAGGTATTGTTGATCAGTATGATGTAGAAATGTTAAATTGTATTTTCTGGATATGGACTGGAGCTTTTGTGTGTAAGGAGTGTTTGGTCTTTGAGGTAAAAGATTCTGGTGAATAACCAGGACTATAGACTTGACAGGCGTGGACTGCAGAAGTATGTAAATAGAGGTATACCTGTGAGTCGGGCGTTGTAGTCTGGATCATGAATGATGTATTCCCGTAGTGATAGGTTAGCTGGAGCTATCCTAGATTGAGGAAGGTGTTTAACTGGTTAAGTCTACTGGAGAGAGGCGTATCATTCGTGAGGCGACACAACGGGTGCAGTTTAAAACACACACAAGTGATTAAAGAGGATACTCCACCCTGGTGAGTGGGAAGACAGCTGTTGGATTGTAGGGTTTTATTTTAGAATCTTCTGTGGGGTTGTGTGGGATTGGAAGCAATGGGTTATTGTTCTGTGTATGCGCATTTGTACTATGTTTTTAGTTTGGTGACGTCACCTTTAGATTGATGCATAGGACACTGAGTTTTGATGGTGAGGAGCTAGTGGTGTGGATTTGGAGATGCAGAAGAGGTGACCCAGAGGCAAGGCACATCGGCAAGATTGTGGGGGTGTGCCGGAGAAGGCAATGGTTTGGTGAAGATGGGCTGCATGTGGAGTGCACTGGCTAAGGTGCAGAGCCAAAAAGGCTTATAGAAATGTAAGAAAAAAAGGAAAAATAATTAAGTAAGAGAAATGTTACATTATTGTCTAACTTTTTCTCCCTGAACAGCGGATTATTGAAATTCTCAACTTGAGGTGAGGTAAAAGCATAATAGGGGTAGCGGAGAAATGACTCCCCTTCAACTGTTATGGAGGACACAGCCTCCATGCCAAGATAAATTAGTAAAACATAGTGTACAATGGTTCGAAACAGTACTAAAGTCAAATAAATAATACCCTGGCCGCCCAGAGGCGTGCAGCAATTGCTACTGATACACATTCACAGCACTTACATGGGAAAGAGGCTGAGAAAGCGCCTGGCTACAGTTGAACTGTGGCGCATGAAGGAAAGGAAAGTGGCGAGGTGTCAGCAGATGCTGAACCAGCACGAGCAGAGGGAAGAGGGGTCTCACCCTTCTGCACCTCCGGGAGTGTAATATTTTATGACGCAGATGGTATCCAAGTAATGCATTCCATGAGAGAACTGAAAGCAGCAGAAGGACATTTAAACACCACATACAAACCATCACAATACACTGAAGAGAACAAACAGGAAGGTGCAGAACAACCCACTAGCAGCACAGGAGCAAGCAAGGAAAGGCTGCAGTGCATGAAAGCAGAGTTGAAGGCATAGGTACAGAGGAATGGATAGCAGCACAAGTATTGTTTCAAAATGAAAGGGAAGATAACGGGGGAGATGGAAGGAGTGACCACAGCAAGAGAAAGTTGGGAGAAGGAGCGCAAAAGGCTTGACTGGGCAGAACAAATGGAGGAAGAAGAGAGAAGGGAGAGGGACCATGTAGTGAAAGTGCAGAGTAAGGTGAGAGGAAGAAATAGAGCGGAGGAACTGGAAAGGAAAGAAAGGGAATGGAGGAGGAAGGAAGAGAGGGAGCCTATGGGAAAGGAGCGTGGAGAAGGGATAGATGGCAAGGGAATGGGCACAAAAGCAGGAGGATGAGCGGGCCATAAAAGCGGTCAGTGAGTGGGTTGCACTGGAATGGGAAAGGAAGACATGGGAGGAGAGAAGGACTGAACAGGACAGCACAGCCAAACATGATATAGGTTCAGTAGGGGGAGGTGTAGCATGCATGGAGTTATGGAAGAGAGGCAGCAAGTATAGCCTGTTAGAAATTGACTGTGTGTATTGTAGATTGTGGCAAGAGAAGACGGTTAAACAAACGGCAGAGGCAGAGAAAGGCAGATAAGGCCAAGTTGGCACAAAATCAATTCTTAAAGTATGCAATGGAAGGGGCAGTTAAAACCAGCCCCAACTCACACACACCAGCACCACAATAGCAGTATCCACAACCACCACAATACGCACAGCCCATGTGGGGAGGATACATGGAGCAGGGCGGGCTCCAGCAAGGGTTCGAAGAAAGGGGGAACTCCAAAGAGGGCACGGGTTTGGACCACATATGCACCACAATCAGGGAGGATTTCGGGACTATGGACAGCACAGATCACAGAATGCAGGAAACATTCCGGGGGGTGTTTCAGGACAGGGGAGGGAGCAACAACGGTGCAGGATCTGCGGGCATTTAGGACATGTTTCAAGAACCTGTCATTTTGGGGGAGCAAAGCAAAATAGGGGGGGGAATCAGGGACAACAATTGTATGCAGGGGCACAGGGAAATTATTATGCCCAGGGCCAGCAGCAGCAAGGACAGACACAGGGATCATTTCAGCAGACACCACAAGCATCAACACAGGCACTGTCACCACTACAGGTACAGACACAGACGCAACAAATGACAGCACCACTACCCCAGGACTTACAAGCATCACAACCCAGGGGCACTGCACAGCAGTCAGCACACATACAGAACACTAACACAATAGAAACAGTACCGGTTAGACGACTGGGAGGGGTCATCTTGGTGCGGAACAACCCTTTCACAGAGAATGGATTGTCATTATACGGTTAATAGGACAGCCCCCAGACAAACTTGATGTGTCTCACTCTGCCACACACGCTCACGCACTCTTGATCCTGTGGACGACAATTGCATAGGGGTAGTGATAGGTAACAAAAAATGTTCGTTTCTGGGTGACAGTGGGGCGACTAGGCCATGCATTAGAGAAGGGACATTTGTGACATCATGAGCAGACTGGATATAACCATTTTATTCACAGACAAAGCCATAACTTGTTTAACACCAGGCATACACTTGCTGAAAGTAAGGATGATTGTTTAGGCATAGTGGGGGTGCACGGTACAGAGGGGGGTTCGTAAAGATCGTGCATTGCAAGAGAGTAAATTCAGCTACATTCTAAGCACACATCTTTCAGCAAGGAGACTTGGCTCATGCATACACAAACAACACAGAGCAATTCAATGAGACACACAAGGTGGAGAAAGGTGCACTTGAGGGGGGAGGCGTGCCTTTCATTGACGGTTCACTAACTATCGATCAGACTGATGGGGTCAAGAGGTTAGGAAATGCTGTAGTAAGAGTTAGGGAAGGCAGGACAAGTGAGAAGGTTGGGGGTGCACGATTGCCATCACATTATTAAGCACACACAGTAAAACTACTTGCCCATGCACACTGAAACAGGAAGAAAAGCTAGTTGCCCTCACAATTGGCACTGGAACACAGCACAGGAACTGGAGGAGAGACACACTGCCTGAAAGGAGTGAGGGACATGGTGATGGGAACAGGGTACAGCAATCCACCAGAGAAACACATTATGAAATTGCAAGGGGCTGCACCACGGGAGGAGAGAACTCCAGGTAAAGGGTGGATAATCCATGTTCCCAAGAGACACCCTTTGGTGACAAAATAACACAGTGCAAGTAGTAATGCTACTAGCGCTTTTGAACACAACACTGGCATAAATGCATTAGCCAGCACACATAGGGAAAGAGGCCATTGCTGCACGAATCCACCAGAGAAACACATTATGAAATTGCAAGGGGCTGCACCACGGGAGGAGAGAACTCCAGGTAAAGGGTGGATAATCCATTTTCCCAACAGACACCCTTTGGTGACAAAATAACACAGTGCAAGTAGTAATGCTACTAGCGCTTTTGAACACAGCACTGGCATAAATGCATTAGCCAACACACATAGGGAAAGAGGCCATTGCTGCATGAATTGGAGAATAATGGTTGTATTAAAATTTGGGAGTAGATACTGATGGGAGAAATATTTTGTCTAACTTTAACAGCAAAGAAAGTAGTGGAGTAATACAATGCTAGATAAATGAGTAGTTAATAGACTAGGGTTTAATAAGTGGAAATGTGGTGGGATACAGGACATGGGAGTAAATTGTGACGGTCGGGATTGAAAGAAAAAGATAAAAAAAAAGAGGGGGGGACAGGTAGGGAATACTTGGTAGCAAATTTCATTAGTACCAGCTTAAAGTGCCAGCAGTTCACCACGGGGCACACCCAGAGAGTTGTGAGAGGAGCCATTCTCTTAATTCAGGAGCCCAATCCACTTAATTTAGACACACAGCCACTTTATCTGACAGATTTACCACCTTGATGTTTCCCTGTTTAGCTTGTCAGCGCCTAATGGCGCACACTATAAACAGCTTCAAGTAAAGTACAGTAAATACAAAGACTCAAAGGCCCATTTGTACACCACCACTTAAATTACGTGTATATGATCCAAGTGTGTCATGAATATCTTCACCTAAATTAAGTGCAGATGATACAGATGTGTTAAGGGTACAGCTACAGGATAGTGGTTGTCTACCCATTTCCCAGGTAAATTTCGAATTATGCAACAAGTTAGAGTCTGACCGCCATTCAACACCCACCAGGTGGTGACAGGACAGTGCATAAATGTACCCCTGGCTCCTCCCACTAGAACACAGAATAGTGTGAGAGTAGTGCGGAGAGTTAGGTCAAGAAATTGAAGAATATGTTAATTCTCAGGTTTCAAGCGCTTCTTTTTGATTTCTCGCCAGATACAAAGGACCAAGGGCAGGCCTGAAGACAACGGACAACTAAATTCCAATGATTAGGGACTAGAGACTGAAAAAACTCTAGTGCAAGTGGGACATTTTGCCCACCTGACTGACTTTTTTAGATGTGTAAGGCGTCAAGCCCTACAAAGCGGTGGCCACCCTGGCAACGAGGGAGCAGCAATCAACAGGGCCAACGCAACAGATTTTCATGAACTGCAAGACAGCACAAACACTCCCGAGTTAGGGAAACCTGGCCATCCAATGGTCCAGCGCACACAAGCAGCTAGAATAGGGACCGACACCCCCGTGTGCTTAGCATGCTGAAATAAGTTTCAAATGATATTTTGTGCACCCGACAGCTGTTTTGTTCTCTCTCTTTTCCTCGCAGATGCAGGTTGTTGCGTATGTATGTCGTTAGAATGGTGATGGGAATTTCCTTGAAGTTCTCTCCATTCATCACCCTGAGGCCTTTTCCGCTCATTCAACCATCCTTAAGCATTTTCCACTCAATTTGCCCACTCTATCAGACAGCCCAGACGCTTTAGAGCACGATTCCCTGAAGTATATTTTATTGCTTCCATTGAATACCTAGCCCAAACTTTTCCCCAACTTGAATACAGTGCCTATACTGTCTTACCCACATTGGGAAACCCTCAACAAGAAACGTCTGGGGGGAGGTTTCATTTTTGCCCTTAGTGATTGTTTAGTTCACGTAGCTTGAGGTTTCTACCAAGTACTAATCTATTAACGCCTTTCTTGTGATTTTCAGGCGGGCAACTTTATCATCTCATCAGCAGCAAGGACCCAGCAGCGTAAGTGGATATGGGCAAGCCAGTAAGGACTCTTATCCTCATGATGGGACTGTTAATGATGAATGGAATAATAGGGGGTGGTCATTTGAAAGTCATATGTAATAGTGAGCATTACTGCTGTACCCCCTACTAACATTTCCCTAACCCAAGCAGGAAGGCCTACCTTGTCAGGGGGTGAGGAAAACACTGCTGCCAAGGTACGGAGAGGTAAGCGCAGTGTTAATGCAGACACGAAGGGAGTAAACACACACCTCACACATAGCACAAGTAACCAACAACATACACACATATACAAGATTGGTAGGGAAACCACTGGGGAGAGCTGTCCTATATGCTCTTTAATCCCCTATGCCTTGAGTGCCTTGAGAAAATTGATTGCAACAGAAATACCTACTGCAAAGCATGCCACCGATGTATCCCAAAGTGTTCCAAACATGAAGGAGATTGCAAAGGAAGACAGCAACATTGAGATGGCTGTCCAAAAAGACATTCCCCTATGAAAGAAGATTACATCAAGACGCTACCAATGATGAACAACTACGGGCAGCTCATTGAAGAACAGCAGTATGTAACAGAGGGGCCACAGACAGAACAACAAAGACTATAACACCGAAGGAACTGACATGCCAATGGATAGGAGTAGAGGAGAGAGGAGGAGAGGAGGAGAACATGGTTGCTGGGAAAGACAACAGATATTGATCCATGGACACGTATACGCTAATAATGGCTGTGAAGATGGAAACTGTAGGAAGCGGAGCACTGACCATCGCAATGCATCAGTGAGCAAGCTGCAAGGGAAAAAGAAAAATAATAATACAAACTGATGAGTGCCTAACGGAGCGGAACAGGAGTGCGAAGATGGTGACTTGGGTAGAGAATGAAAAAAGACCTAGGCCAATAAATACTGTGAAGACACCAGCCTTATGTTGCCAGCACAACAGTGAAAAGAAGTGGACGAAAATGTTGGATGCAAGAAGGTTAAGATCAGTAGGGAGATGAGAGCAGGAACAGCAGTGCTTATGAACTACTATTAAGCATATGGATCTAAAGCTCAAGAGGAACTGCCACCGAATTGGAGTGGAGACTGTCCATTGGTGCACATCAGCATGCCCTTGATGGTGGTGCCCAAGGAAGACATAAGGCCTGACGACTTCCCCAAGATGGAAACCAACAGAAGGAAGAAGAGATGACTGAACAAAGCACCAAAAGCCCAAACAAAGAAAGAAGAGAAACAGACTGAGGAGTGCACAGAGGGTGGGAGCTACTTCTAGAGCAAGACAAGAAGCAACATTGAATGAAGTACCAGCACACAACAGACTGTTCAGCAGAAAACACATGTGAACAGGGAAAGACAATAACTGGCTAGCATTTCCATGGTCCTGGATGCCATTGTGACTGGCTGGTGGATTGAAGATGATAACTGAAGCACTAGTACTGAGTGCAGCATCACTGTGCAAGATCAACATCCATTGCAAGATGCGAGAGAACAGCAGAAGAAGCTATCGGAATGCAAATACTGATGGATGTGAGCATAGGAGGAGCAATAAAAGACATGGTGAAAGGAAGAGCCGGACTAAGGGACAAGATAGCAGTGTGCGACCTGGTTCCAGCAGTAATAAAGGTGGACAACCCCTGTGATCCGAGTTAGTATGAAAGGAAGTGAGTGTGGTGGAACACAGAAGAAGAATTCTCCTACATGTACTGGTCATCGACAATCATGTGAACAATTATGGACACCTCAGAGAATTGACAAAGATATGCCAACCGGAAGAAGATGAATGTTGCTTGGTGGTGTGGTCGACAAGTCGACCAGTGGGGGGACTGAAGAGGAAAAATCGAGATCAAACTCCTGCCCCCCTCACCCAGGCACATCAACAGAAAGAACAGCAGGAAGAGTAATGAGCGCACTCATCATTTTGCACCAAGCCCCAGTTCGCCCATGGGTGACAAATATACTGAAAGACACTCATTTCACCAACACTGCAACCTACATGCTACATTAGCCTCAATGCAGCAGTACCACCATGCAGAATCTACAAAACACAAGAATTCCTGTTTAAAGGCTTGCAGATGCCCACATGAATTAATCCCATTGGTAAAACAAATAATTGCGCCACCCAACAGCACTATAACTCATCAATTCATGCATTATCGAATAGCAGAGTGTAAACCATGACTGGCTTTGGAAAATCACAGTAAAATACACTTGTCTCTACAGCGTTAGTGCGAGACACTGGAATGCATCTTGCAGGCCCAGCTCGGCCAAAGTCATCTCTAACCAGATAAACTCTTTCTTTGCAACAAGATGAAATTCCTTCGTTCTGAACGACAGTGAACAGAGCGCAGACAGCTTCAATAATTCTCATTAAATACAGCTAATTGAACAAGGCAAGCTCAGGCAGTGGTGATTCACACATAGTTATGACGCATAGGAGAAAGTTACTTTTTCGAGCTGGGAGCAGAGTTGTCTTAGGCTTGGAGACATCAGCTCTGGCCAATTACCACTGAGGGCCCAGGTGTGTAAAGCCTGCTCAGCTAAAACTGATGGGAACAAATTCACAGTGCTTAGAATTAGGTAATGGGGAAGAACAGCCAAGCCAGCCCCCTGACAACGGAGGTCCAATGATCAGGGTTTCTATAAGGGAACTATATGTAACCAGTCACTCAGCGGCCAATCTCAGGATGAGATAGGTTTCTGGGAGCTGGCCCAATTTTGTGATGTCAGCCTGCAGTGTGTTACAAAGCTGGCTTGCAAGCCAGTCTCTCTGAGATGGTGCTCCGATTTCTGTCCCTGCGCAAATCTCTGTGTGTTTGTTTGCTGCCCAGAAATAAGCTCAGTTTGGAACATGCTGCTTGTTTGGAACTCTGCTGCATTTCTTTGGGCAAAATGGGAGGTGTTGGGGCCTACCATACCCTGGGACCCCCAGAAGCCCTGGTGGGGGTCCAACTTCTCCCCAACAGGTGTTTAAGTCTCTACGGAAGACCATGTGGTCCTGGCGGGAAAATATTCCGTAAGGGAGACACTGGCAGAGTTGAGATGCGATGAAGGATGGCGGTCGCACAATGGGGTGGATTGGGTGAAGTGAGGAATGGTGGGAAGAAGGTTGGAGGGGTGGAGGTTCCCAGGTGGAAAGTGGTGAGGGACCTTGGCAGTGATGAAATGCAGACCCAGGTGGTGGAAGGAATAATGAACTCTGAATAAGCACTTGACTTTCATGCACTTGGCAACTGGAGCCGGTGGAGGGAGGGGAGGGCACGAGTGATGTGTTCTCTTTCACTGAGGGCAAGTAGAATGCATGCAGCAGCATCCTGGATGCTTCGCTGCCTATGAATATGATACTTGCTCATAGTCTAGTCTGGATGAGGTGCCGGCTAGGGTGGTACTCCATTTTGGGGGGTTCTGCTGTGAAAACAGAAAAAGAATATCGAGGCTAAGCACCCCAAAAGGAAATACACCAAACACGGGTTACAAAGGAACATACAAAGTACTTTATTCTATACTGAATTCAATTACAAAAAACAGTGCAAAGTCAGATAGCTATCGGCCCTCAGTACAACACAACGAACTCCAGCGTGGTTCAGTGTGTTTAGTGAGAGACGCTGTACATTAGAATGCATTCGCTTTTTATACATTTTGTGGGCGCGATGCCCAGCCCCACTTCGGGTTAATATTCCTTTTAATATATCACTGATCTAGGGTTCGTGCCAAGTCTCAAATAACCGCATATAACTGATTTGCTTTTAATACATGTAACAACAAGCGTATGCAATAGCTGTGTATTCTAAAGTTTTCCATGCAGGCCTTCTTAAAGATTAATACAATGTAATAAGGCAGATGTTCTTTGTTCAGTATTCGAATATATTGTCTCGACATATGCTTGTGGATTAGTTTTCATTGCACGAGTAATGCCTTTACACATAGGTCAACGAAGGACGAGGTCTCAGTTCATGACCTCAACAAGTGGCCTGCAGGCAAATTACACATTAGCTATGTACATAGGTCAAGACGGCCCATGTTGTATTTTGCAATGACATCGTCCACCATTTTAGCTCACAGGGTGACTTTTACACAACGAATCCTAAAATGGCGGGTTTACCTAAAATGGCGGCCTACATAGATTTAAGGTCAGGAACTTGCAACACAGATTTCCTTCGCAAGCGACTTTCGAGAAGCTTGGCGTAGGCCAATATAAAATATATTTATTACAATAGGAGGCACGAAATAGTTTCTATTCCGACACTGCTCTGCCCTTTTATGGGAGCCCTAAACCTTTCTAGGATCTCTGACTTATTTCTGTGGTTGAAGGAACTTGCCCGCCTGTCACTGCAACCCTTTTGTAGTATATGATCCAATGGTATCCCATAGGGCTCCAAGAACCCCATTTTGAGCCTAGGATGATGTTATCACCCTACATTAGTTTTAGAGAGTAGACTGTAATTTAGTGTTGGCTTCATCATGGGCGCAGTAAATCTTACCACATTTGTAGCCCAATGTACCTCTTTGGTAGCCATTGGGATCCTCGTCCTGCTCTTGGCGATTTTGTTCTTGGGCCATATTGTCTTTGGGGGAAACCATGAGGCATTGTGCAAACATAGGCTCGCTTTACGGCCTGTCCTGCACTCTCATTAGTGGTCCTGGCTGGTTTATACTGTTCCTAGCCCTAGGCAGACCAATATGCATTCTGTGTGGGCGAACCTGGGTGTTTTATGGTTTTTAGGGCCAGCCTAATTCGCTGGCACCAGCACTTGTGTGTTTTTTTTTGTGTGATATTGGAGGGCTGGTTTAGACCAGAGCCGAACCCTGACTTGTCTACGCTGGGGCTTCTGCAGGTTTTTGTTATGAAGTTGCTGCTGCAACTTTGGTCATACTGGCGGGACCTTGTGTCTCATACTCTTTGCTGCCGTTTTTGTTTTTGGCTGCTGGACGTCCATCCTGGCCTGCCCTCTTCCTGCCCCTCCTCATCCTCGCTCTCTGGAATTGCACTCCCGGGCTGGGAATGATCCCCTTGGGCTTCCACATTGGGGCAGGAAGCTGCACCCGTCCCGCGGGGTGGTGGGACGCCATTGCCCCACCTCTGCTGTTCATATGAAGCATCCCGGATCCCTTCCACCATTGTTTCTTTTTTGGGACCAGTTCCTGCTGGCTGGTTGCCCCTCTTTGCCCTTTAAGCTGCCTAGATCTGTTTGGTCTGGTTCCTCTGTCTTCTTGGAGTCTGCTTTGCCATTGTGTTCACTCCTGCCTGCTGGAGCCCACTCCAGAAAAGGCTAACTGTTCTTCTTTTGGGTCGATGGGGTTGGTGTTGGTCCTGGGTTCAAGCCCCTGGGTGATCAAGTCCTGCAAGAGAAGATTTCTTCTCATGGAGTTCTTTTGCTGATCCTGAGCCGGGTTTTTAGGAGCGGCCACCGTGAGTACTAATCTCTGCTCATACGTAACGCAGTCGTCCCTGTGCTCCGTGGCTGTGGGTCCCTTTCTCTCATGTCTCGACATTGACTTGCCTTCGCCTGCTTTGCTTCTCTTCTTTCTTGGGCTGCTGGGTCTCAAACCTGGCACTAGAGCTTGTCGAGAGGATCCCCTCTGGTGTCCCTCAGGATAGGTTACTGCTCTACCTGCACCTATGAGGTAGAACTCAACCCTTCCCGACTTTCCCCCATAACGTCACCTCTACCTGCAGACTTTGGCTCGTTATATCTTACGGAGAACTGTCTCCGCTGTGAAAAACTCCACATAAATGACTTTTAAAAGTACTTACCTGAACATTTAGATTGTTCCTGGGTCTCCATATGGTCCCTGGATTGTATCTGTATTTTGAAATTCTTGGTATTACATTCCTGCCTGCTGAAAGTCCAAGATAAATTATATAACACTTGGTTCTTACTGCATGCCTTTATATGCATCTATACACTGTATACTACACTCCTACCTGTTTTGAGTCATCTAAGATACAGTGAAATACTGTTAATCATTACTGCATACTCTTAGAAGGAGTGTAATAATACTTTATGGGTCTTGTAAAAAAGCTGTAATCTAACGCTACCTTTTGTGGTCCTCCTGATCTCGGCTGGAGAAGTGTAAACCCCCTTCCCCCCCTTCTAGGTGCAATATGTATGTATAGTATGCATATGCTTTTTGGATTTCAGTAAAATTCGATTTCTGCCACTCCACTTCGAAATAGTGTCCCCTTCTGAGAGCTGTATATGACAATGTCCTCTAGATGGCAGCGCTGACCTTGCTATCATGGAATCGTGTATTAAGTTCTAAAGGAAAAGCAAAGTCAGTACTGCCATCTAGTGGATAGTTTCTTAGAGCATTTCTACACATGGCTAGGTCCAAACTGAAATGTGCTGCATATGTACCCCTTAATTATTGTTTTATGGAACATGTATCTTAAAAGCAGAAATTGTGGATTAACTATTGGGTGCCCAAAGTTAAATGCCTGGAAAACTTCAGTTAGCCACTTTGCAGGAACGATTGACATAGCCTACTGCATCAAATGGTGTATTATATCCAATAATCGTCCATCAAACACTTCTCTGAAATGACACATCGCGAATACACATACACTACATTACACGTACACTTCTGTGTATGTCAGAAATATAGATAAATGCAGATTGTATTTAAAAGTTAATATCTCGAGTTTGCCTGATGTGATGTTCAATATTTTTTAAACATGCACACCTCTAAAATAAAGTGTGCATGTGTGCCAAAAAATCTCAAAAATTGAAGCATACAATTTCAATAAGTCGTGTTCTGAAAATTCTCTTTCCTTATGGAGATCTCTATTCTTGGAAAATTAAAATGTCTGCTCCACTTCAACAACTTTTCAACCAGTGCCTGGATACTTAGCACATTTGGCATGCTTGGCCAGATCATTCACTATCTGGTGTTTGCCAAATTTAGTAAAGATCTGTTCAAGGGTTTGAATGATTCTGTGGAAAGTTTAATGGAACCCTAACCATTCTCCTGCTATGCACTATATGAGCAAACATCTTTGGAAAAAAGTATTTTATTGCAGGTTCTTAAACCGAATTATATAAAACTCAGTTGTAACATACATAAGCAATGTGCATTGTATACATATTTCTGCAGCAATATGTTCACTTTGTTGTGTAAATCACTCCACCATTTCTTTTCTTAATAAGACACCCGGACTGAAGACACTTGGACTGCTGTTGTCACTATGCTGGTTGCCCACATGATGGCGCTACTCTGCGATAGGTAACAGTCCAAGGGGAGTGTGTCACTGAACAGTGCCTTGCCTCCATGGACTCCCGTTCACACTCTATTATGACACTTAAAGTCGAATAAGCATGGAGCTTCTTTTTAGTGCTGTGGTATCATCATGCTGTCCCCACTCTGCTACTTGTGGGGTATTTTAAGCCCCAGATACAAATGAACTGCATATGGTAATGGTAATGGTATGGTAATGTTTATTTATAAAGCGCCTATAAACAAGGCAAGTGTTTCAAAGCACTCAAGGAGGGTGGGTCAAGGGAAAAACAACAGTCGAATCAGAGCCCTTGTGATTCTGAGACGATAATAGTCTGCACAGGCAGAGTAAGTGCATATACTACAATTACAGTTGAGACACAGCAAATAGGCCTGGCGGCGACGTTGCAGTTTTATCAAGTGCAGTTGAGGGGTGAAGACTGGAAGAGCAGACAGACGATCATCCGGCAACAGTACATTCGGATCGTGCAAGTGCACAGAGGGAAACATGTAGGGGGAGGTCCAAGTGCACCCAGTTGGTGGAGACTGGGGCAAGCGCAGAGAGAGCCACTCTTTTGGGTCATTTCACAAGTGCAGTGACTGTGGGGCAAGTGCAGGGCCCTTACGCAAGTGCGAGAGAGGACTGGCAGAGGTTCCCAGGACTCTCAGGTACACCAGGCAGCCAGTCAGCCAGCTGTGAGACAGAGGAGGGGGGGAGGGAAAGAGCAGAGAGGTAAGTTAGCAAGGTAGAGGGAGAGACAAGGAAGAGGAGAAGAGGAAGGTCTTGTGGAGTTTCCGGAACTTAAGAAGATCAGGCTCAAGACGGAGGGTGGCAGGGAGGCTATTCCAGTAGGAGGCACCTGCTGCCCTCCAAATCTCTGCTTGGAGAACCAGCTCACTCGCAGAAGGTTGGAGGTAGAGGAGCGGAGGGCTCTGGAGGGACAATATTGGCAGATAGGTAGGTCCCAGGCCCCAGAAAGCCTTGTGGACAATGCAGAGGGTCTTGACCTTGCTCCTTACAGCCACTGGGAGCCAGTGAAGGAATTGTAGCTTTAGAGGGATACGGTCCCTGGGCTTGAGGCCAAGGATAAGTATTGCGGTTCTGTTCTGGATGAGTTGCAGGGGGCGCAGAGCAGCAGCAGGGAGGTTGAGAAAGAGGCTGTTGCAGTAGTCCAGCCTGGAGAGAACCAGGGCTCTGGAGACTGTGAGCTTCTGGGGGAAAGTGAGAAACAGTAGAGTACCTCTGAGAAGGTGTAGCTAATAGTTAGACTTTTTAGAGATGTCTGAAATGTGAGTGGAGAAAGAGAGAGTGGACTTGAAGATGACCCCAAGGTTTTTAGCCTCACAGGTGGGTTTGGGTGCAGTGCCAAGGGAGGCCGACCAGAGTGGGAAAGTGGGAGCAGGGGCACCAATGTAAACGATCTCAGTCTTAATGGCTTTGAGGCAGAGGTTGTTTGCAGCACACCATGACTGAAATGCGGACAGACAGTCCGATATGAGCGAGGTAGAGGAGGTGGCTGAAGGAAGGCTGAAGGAGAGTTGCGTGTCATCCGCATAACACTGGACGTTAGAGGTGAAACTGGCAATCACACGTGCCAAGGCAGCCATATAGACGTTGAAGAACCAGGAGGACAGGTTAAATCCAGGGGCACGCCACAGGTTGAGAGAGCGATAGTCGAGTGAAAGGCTCTGACCTGGGATGGGTGGTTGGAGAAAAAGGCAAATAACCATGCCAGTGCCTGACCTTTGATTCCCAGGGTGTCACAGAGGCATGCAATCAGGATGTTGTGGTTAACAGTGTCGAAGGCAGAGGAAAGGCCAAGGAGGATGAGGAAAGAGGGAGTGTTAGTGTCAAGGTTTGAGAGCAGGTCTTCACAGATGTTCAGAAGAGCAGTTTCCGTGCCTCTGGATGCTCTAAAGCCAGACTGATGGTCGTGGAAGCAGCCAATAGATTCAGTGTGGAGGGTCAGCTGAGAGATAGCCAACTTCTCCCGGAGTCTGCTCAGCAAAGGAGTGAGAGAGATAGGGCGGTAGTTTGCCGGAATGGAGGGGTCGGCAGAGGGTTTCTTGAGCAGAGGGTGCACAAGGGAGTGTTTGAGAGCAGCTGGGAAAAATCCAGTTGAAAAGGAGATTGCAGAGATCTGCCAAGGCTGGGGTGAGGGAGTCAATATTATCCTTAATGGTTTTGGAGGGGCAGGGCTCCACCTGTTTGGATGAAGCCTTCACAGACCGAACTTGTCTGGAGACCTCATCAGGTGTGATGGGTGAGAGAGAAGAGAAGGGGAGAGGGAGAGGGGCCAAGGGAGGCCCCCGTGTTGGTGAGTGCTGTGGTGTGAAAGAGTGGGAAGAAAGGATGTCTTGGGTTTTTGCAGTGAAATATGCAGCCAGGGACGAGCAAACGTCCTGGGTGGGTGTGACAGAAGAAGAGGCTGCTGTAGGATTGGCCAGTTCCTTACAGACTTTGAAAATATCTGCAGTGTTGCTTGATGCCGCGGAAATGCAGGCTTGAATAAAGACTCTTTTTTGGAGTAGATGCAGAGTCAATATTGGCTTTGAAGGAGGCTGCAGGCCAGTTTGTCAGATGGTTCGTCCGCCGAATTCCATTTCCGCTCAGCTGCCCTACTTTTGCAATTAAGGGCAGCCAGATCGGAGTCGTATCAAGAGTTGCATTTTTTGGAGGGCGTCAGTCGGACCCTCATGACAGGGGCAAGAGTATCAAGAGTGTTGGCGATAGAGATTGAAGTTAGCGTGTGCTATGTCAGGATGGGAGTCAGCCGCCAGAATGGGAGGAGGAGAGTAGGTGGAGGCAAAGGCAGCCACTGTAACTTTTTCCATGGGTCTGGTGACTTTGAAGTCGAGTGGCCGTGCCGAGTGTGCCGTTGCAAGAGGAGAGGAGAGCTTCAGGTGTGCTGAGAGAAGAGAGTGGTCAGTCCAAGAGAGAGAGAGGTAGTGAGAGGAATAGAGAGAGGGATGTCAGTAGAGATGAGAGCATCTAAAGGGTGGCATGCGGTGTGCATGGAGCCATAGGGTAGGATAGAGAGGTAGAGAGAGTTGCAAAGGTTGCGAAAAGGACCTGAGGAGTCAGGAGAGTCCAGATGGATGTTGAGATCACCCATTAGCAGGAGTTGGGAGGAGGAGGAAAGTATAGAGGAGGCCAGGTCAGCCCATTCCGAGAGGGAGAGTGGACTGTCCTGGTGGCCGATAGACAGTGGCCATAAGGAGAAAGTATTTAGGAGAGAGTGAGAGCATGCAGACTAGGCACTCCAAGGAGGAGTAGGCCTGAGTGGGGTTCATGGACACAGGTATCCATTCTGGGAAGATCATCGCCACTCCCCCCTGTCGTCTTAGGCCTGGGCACAGAGAGGATTTTTTAGCCTTCAGGGAGGAGTGTGTCAAAGCATGGATTGGAGCTATTCTTGCACCAGGTCTCAGTGATGACGAGCACATCAAGATCCATGAGTACGAGGAGGTTGCAGATGTCAGACGAGTGTTTGACGGCGGAGCGAATGTTGAGAGTGGCAATGTGGAGCAGCTTGCCATCTTGGAAGGTCTTCCTCGGGGGGGCACAAGGGACAGTGATCCCCCCCCCGAGGGTGGCAAGAGGGCCAGAGGGATAGTGGAGGATGGCGAAGGAGCCAAGGCGGACAAGGGAGCCGGGACAGTACGGCAAGGCAAGGGTGCCTGTGCCGAGGAGGATGAAGGCACAGTGGGCAAGGAACCTGTGAAGTGGAGGATGAGGGCACAGTGGGCAAGGGGGCCTGTGCAGAGGAGGAGGATGGCACAGTGGGCAACGGCGCCTGTGCAGAGGAGGAGGAAGGCAACAGAGCCTGACCTGGAGGGAGAGGGTAGGTTAGCGAGGCGAGGGAGGAGCCTCTCAAAGAGAAGAAGGTTGGGTTGAGGAACCTGAACTATGATGGTTCCATTGAAATAGACATTAATGAACGCTGTGGAGATGGCGAAGAGGTCAAGGAGAAACCCACCAGCGAGTGCCACCATTAATGGGAGAAGATGGCCAAGTTAAGCCCAAAAGTGCATTGTTGGCTGTCAGATCACAAGACTGCCAAACATAAAAGGGCTGATTTCTGGAAAGTCAAAATTATGTGTGCCCTTTATGTGAATGACACGGCCAAAAAAGCCAGAGGCCTAATTTCAACTACATGGACAGATACCCAAAAGTATAGCTTTGCTACAACAGCGAGATGCCACGGAGAAATGTGTGCTATTATGCAGCTTGGAGGGAAATGAATACATTGTAGATGAAACTCCCCTGCAGGAGTACATTCAAAAGCACGTGTGTGCTGGTGCATTACAAATGCCATATCATATCATATGTCACATCAAGGAAACTGGTGGCTGCGAGAGTGAAGATGCAGGAGTAAAATGCATCTCATGTGATACAAGACATTGACGTAGACATCATGCAATGGAAATAAAAATGCATTTTAAAAGTACTAATTTCGGTTAATCAGAGCACTGAAAACCTTAGTTTAAGCCCGAAAAAAGCCTTCCCCCCACATCAAATTCAAAGATCAAGACCTGCTCACCTCCCGTTACATGCACCAGACATTTGCTCACCTCTTTGAAGTCAGAGCTTAGGCCTGGGAAGAGGTTTTATTAGGATGAATGACAATGATGCAGCTAATGGACGGTGAACTCTGAAAAAATAAATAAAAAAAACAGAAACATTCTAAATTAAATTCAGTTTTGTGTTGAAGCCCTGAGCTGATGTATCCTCTGCTCAATGAAGATAAGGACACAGATGGTCCTCAACCCTGGGAGCAAAACATGTTAAGTGGTTAATTGCAGGCTTGAGTCAACAAAAGCCAGATGCCAGGCCTACATACAGGTAATGGGAAGATACACGTGTTGTTTGATTGAACTAATAATATGTATGTAATTAATAGGTTGTCATAGGTTTATATGTCAATTAACTTGAGAACCGTGGCACTTACAAAAATGGTTCCAATGTTCCTGAAAGACTATGGAAAGACCCTTCTGATAATACAACTCCCCTCAAAATTCGACCTTGTGAACAAGAGTTATTAGTTAAAATGTGATTGCAGCTTCCCAGAAAAAATTACAGACCAAAGAGCCAGGTACCTTGTAGCTAATGGAACCAGACACGTAAAAATCCCATGATTCTAATTTGTATCCTTTTTGTGGAAATCACACAAATCTTCCAGTCGCACCTGCAACTGCTTGCTGTCATGCGACACAGTGCATTGCGACCGCATGAGCAGATGAGTTCAGAAATATATAGTCTGTGATGCTTATTTATAGAAGAAAAGTGTCATGTTGAACATTTGTAAGTACATATCTGAAGTGTTCAGAAATGCTATCCTAAATGGGTGGAGCCATAACTACCAGAAATGGAGCCTAGTAATGAAAAGGGACCAATTGGACAAAAGGGGCTAGGCCTTGTTTAAGGGGGAGGACAATCGATGTTCAATCCGAATCATGAGCCAAGAAACTGTCACCTCATCATTTAGATATTTTGTGGTGCGATTAGGGGTTTAAAAGAAGACACACAATGGGGAAAGGGAGATCTCTTTCCAAAATGAGGATTGTTTGTCCAGAATGATGAGCTGACTAAAAAGAGCTGCCTGAAGTGATCTGAGTTGTCAAAGATGCGAGCTCTATAAAACTATTGGAAGGGAGACAGAAGAAGGTGGATGAGACCAGGAGAAAGAGTCCCATCTGGAGGTAACCAGGACAGAGGGATTGATGCTGCAGGCGATCCATAACTGAGTCTGGAGGGGCAGTCTTGCCAGATCCCTGTGCTTCCCATGAGATGACCCTGGAGGCTTGATGACTTTTCCTGAGCACAAAACCCAGAGTGATTTAAAGTAAGTGCATAAGACAAAGCATTGGTGGGGTTCTATTTGAATTAATATCTTCCCTTTATTGATTCAGTGGACACAACATAGTAGATCCCTAGCATTTTCTAATTAATTCATAATTTAATTAATTCCCACATAGTCAACGGACACTAGAGTGATTTTGAGAAACTTCAAAATTCCCAACATCCATCCAAGTGATGATAAAGTTATTGGGCCTCATTACGGGTCCAGCGGTAAACGTGCTGGTGCTACAGGTGGATTGTAACCGGACCATTAAAAATTTGCTGGCGCCTGACTTCCCGGTGCCACAGCCTCATTACGAGTCTGGCGGCCGGGAAGTCAGGCACCGGTACTCTATGGGAGGGAGTGGGGACAAGGAAGCACTGGCACCGTTGATAACAGTGCCGGTGCTTCTGTGTAGGGTATGCGTACCGTGACCGCTGCACCCGGCAGGGTCAGACCTGTCGGGCACAGCGGCTCCGGCATGCAAACACATAGTTTGCCGGTCTGTAAACAAGGATGCCAGTGAGCTTACGGCACCCTTGTTTCCGAACCACCAACAATGTAATGAGACCTATTGTCTATTAAAGTGATTGGGTATCCTTACATTATTCTTGGCAACCCCACAATCCCCTAAAGTGGAGAGATGTATTACCACAAGAAATTCCCAGCTGTTCACTATTCCCCGGACCCTGCCTTAAAGCAGAGGGGTTCCAAATGATAAACTGAATACCCGGATCTTTGCTGTCTTCAAAGTGAAACCAAGTTGAATATCTGAGTTAACAGCACACTCTCTACTTACTGAGAGTGAGAAAGAGACTCCAAATTGAAGAGAGATTTTTCACTGCATATAGTGGTAAAGGGAAAGTGCTGCATATATTGAGAAGTATTTGTTAAATAATGGTTGTGCTAGAACCTTACTAGAATTGGAAAGTGTGAAGGGGGCGGTGTCAGAAATAAAGAGCACTGCGCATGTCAGATGTCTTGTTACCCACAGAAACATGCTGCAGGTATTTAAGTGAAACCACTTACCAAATACATTGTCAAATAATATTGCCATGTTATGCAGTGTTGTATTGATTATGATTATATATGGGGTCATTTTGAGTGTGACTCAAACATCTCAAGTATTCCCTGGACCTGTGTTTACTTTTCATGTGACCAGGAGGAAGTTCAGATCAGAAATGAAAACTGCACATGTTGTTGTGTCCTCGATATTTTGTGTATTTTATTATCAAAAGTGAATGTTGTTCAACAGGGAATATTTTCTGCCACAGAGGGAGGGGTGTGCATTTGGATAATTATCGGCCTGCTCTTGGCTTCCATATGGTGAAAAGGTGGGGGGAGGTGCACGCTGGTCTTATGAGTCATGAACAAAGCTGGACAAGAATCACATTTTTTTAAATTGGTGTGGTGCTCTTGATTGCGGGTGGAGGAACCAACTTCCCGAATTCATTGTTGCCACATAAATAGCTCCTAAATAATTGAAGACCAGAAGGAGCTATATGGCTCAGAATACATTGCCACAATCCATCCTGAGCTAAGACCATGCAACATTCTGATGGGCCTGCTTCGCTTTCACTTTCCGTGGTCTCGAGGGGGTGGAGGAAGATTACCGTCAGGTGTGGTGCTCCAGGTGCAGCCAATGATCCCGTTTTGTCCCTGTGTGATACACTAGTACAATAACTGCCTACAGGAGCACTTTGTTCTTGCATTCAGCGTCTTTCCAGTCCCTCTTATTTTAAACTGCAATTTCCTGCTGTTGCCAGAACCTGCTTCTGTCCCAGTGCCCTTGTTCCATGATGGCAGCCCTTGGTTTTCTCTCCTACAACCCTGTGCTGTCTGCCTTCAGTTCCCTTGCTATGTTCCCGTAGTTGCTTTACTACTCTGCCTGTGGTTCCTGTGCTCCCCTTGCCCTGTTCCCGCAGTTGCTTTACTACTCTGCCTGTGGTTCCTGTGCTTCCCTTGCCCTGTTCCTGCAGTTGCTTTACTACTCTGCCTGTGGTTCCTGTGCTTCCCTTGCCCTGTTCCTGCAGTTGCTTTACTACTCTGCCTGTGGTTCCTTTCCAGAGCTTGATATTCTGACTGCAGTTTTTTCACTTCTGTAGTTTCTTTTATTCTACTCCACAAGTCAGCGACAGTTTCAGCAGTCTGACCTTATGAAGAAAGTGTCATGTGTAGGCACCGATTCTGCCCCCTATGGGATGGTAAAGCCGCGTTTGTGACACCATGAACGAATTCCCCTCATATAAGTAACTAGCCTAGGCCGGACAAGGCCTGTTAGTAGAAGGTACTGTTAATGGAATGTATTGGTTAGAGACTAGTGGAGCGCTATACACTTGGAGAGCAATCTACATTGCAATAGCATTATAGTGCCTTAAACGACAAGAATCACTCAAAGTGCTATTGGCCTGTATTGGCCTATATAAGCATCATATTGTAGAGGGAGCGTTGTAGTGTTTTTCCATTTCATTGCTGAATGTAACCATTCATTTTAGCTCAGTAGTCTTTATATATGTAGATATATGCGCGGTAGCGGCCGGGTAGTTCTAGTTAAGATGCTCAACCTCTAGGAAGAGCACTTTTTGGGCAGTTTATAACTTTGTGGCCGTTTGACCAATCGTCACTATACTTTGCAAAAAAAAAGTATATGGCAACTTCCAAATGATTGCAATATTTTATTGCGGTTTCATCAAGGGGGGGGGGGTGCAAAGTTACATGGGGTCCCAACATTTTTGAAATCCTCATAGACAAAATGGAAAAAAAGTGCTCACGCCTACAGGCCAAACTGCTAGACGGATTTGCACCAAACCTGCGCGAGGAGTGGTGGCTTGGTCCCGAAAGCGTGCATTTGGAAATTTGGTGTAAATTCGTCCAGTCGTTTTTTTTTTTCAAATGGCCAAAAGTTGGCCGCAAAAAACTAGTGATATCTTTTTAAAAAAAAATGTTTTATTGTATAGTTAAATTAATAACTTGTTCATACAGTCATCATATAAAAGATATATCTCATCATGAAAGTATATTGTTTCGCTAACATCAATGTATCACCATTTGGACACGTATTGATGCTCCAATTACAGCTATTATCGCATGGATTTCTTTGCATAACCTGGTGAAGAATATTATACAACCCTCATGGTTCCCAGACATGAATGTGGTCCACAACTCATTGGGATTAGTTGTCATGTGACGGCCCGAGGCTTTAATCGCTTTCAGCTGGAGAGCCGTCATTGCACTGCAGAGAAACAAAAGGTGACTAATTGTTTCCAAGACCCATCTGCCACCGAACCGACAAAGTCTATGCTTCCTTGCAACCTTAGTCCAACACCCAGTTATCTCAAGCATTTTAACAGCGTTAAACTTGAGACGCAAATAGTACCTTACCTGGTGGTTTCCAACAAAGTCCCTAACATATGATGGAATCAATTGTCTTTCCAGAATGTAGGGGAAAAAACACTCAGCTGTTGATTTCGCGGCCAGGTCGACCGCCATCTGTTTATGGAAGTGGGCGTCTAAAGGTGTCCTCATTACTCGCTTATATTGGTTGATGTTCATTACAAGAAGATCCACACTGAGTTTTCCAAGCCATCCTTCAGCTAAATGTTTGAGGGCTCCCAGGGTGGAAGACTTCATGTATGCAAGTTTAGCGTTAAACATGTCATACAGCAAGCCCATGGAAGTATCACTCACAGCATGGACTAGCTTCCAGTACAAAGTGAAACAGGACAACATGATTCGTTTTCGTATCGGCATCAGATTGAATTCTAAGAAGAGCATTTCAGAGGACACATATATTGTGGTAGCCTTAAAATCCGCTTGAGGGACCGCAGTTCTATTCGAGAGGGAGCCTCAAGCGAACCAAGTGCCCATGCCTCGGAAACATAGCAAATGATCTGGGAAATCTTCATGGTGTATAGTTTGACCACAGGTCCCTCTGAATATCTTCCTCCCTTATAAGCAAAAGAACTTATGGCTCCAGATATTTCTGCACAACGGATTTCGAGTTTGTTCAGATGTGATGAGCACACAAGATTTGCATCAAACACAATCCCTAATTGGTGTATTTATTTACTATTTCAATAGGACCCCATTAAAGTTCCAAACACCTTGAACCACTTTTTTGTGAGGAGGTTTGAACACCATGATTCTAGTTTTTTTCGTGTACACTTTTAGTGAGTTGGTTTCAGAAAAGGAGAGGTTATCAGGAGAAATTTGTAGACTACCAGGGTGAGATCTAAAATGACTATGTCGTCAGCAAGCCAAACCACTGTACAACCTGGTTACAACCTGGTTACCCAGGTTGGGCGGTGTACATCCAGGATCCACCAATTCCCTCCCCATGTCAGATAAATACAAACTAGTGCAGCCCTGTTTCAGTCCCAAATTCGTATTAATACAAAGTGAGGTTCCACCATTACCCTCCAGTCTCACTTGTACTTGTGTCTCCTCGTGCAGTTTCATTATCATTTTCAATAAACCAGATGGAATCCCCCAACTAGACAACTTTCCACACAACCTTCCTTGATCCACTGTGTCAAATGCAGCGCTATAATCCACAAATGCTGGATAAATAGGGCGTCTTTGTATCTGACATGACTGTTGGATTATAATTGTAAGTGCTAGCACATTAACAGAAGTGGAACTTCCCTTGCAAAACCCAGTTTGATTCTATGGAATGAAACCAACTATCTTAGACCAAATTGTTAGTTCCTTGAGTAAGATTTTAGCAAAAAGTTTGGAGGGAACATCTAACATCGCAAGAAGGCGATAGTTTAGAGGATCTGCGTGGGAACCTTTCTTGTGCACTGGGACCAGAATGCTACCATGCCATGATTGTGGGAGCAATTGGGTAGCAGAAATGCTAGTAAAAAGGTATTGTAGAACATTGGTCCACAGACCAATGTCTGATTTTATCGGGAGGTTGCACAGCCCATCAGGGCCCGGATCCCGAGATGACCTGCTAGTACTGATGAGTCTAGCAACTTCATGTTAGGTTTTTTTAAATTGCCACTCATCCGACTGGGGAGGATTTACAGGTCATTCCGGACTGATTCCCCCAATTGTCTCATTAATGTAGGTGACCCAGGCAGATTCAACTACACCATTGATTATGGCAATACTGCTCTTATTTTGTTTATTAATGATCTGCCAAAATCTCTTGGAATCATTGGTTTGGGCAGTAATAACCAAGCTCTTCCACTTTTCATGCCCTCCAAACTGCCGGTGTTGTCGGAGCCATTTGGTATAATTTGCCCTGATTGTTTTCCGGCCAATTGCATATTCATCATGGTTGGTCTTATGTATGCTCTTATGTAGGGCCATGATGCGCATCTCTCTGTGCATAGCTTTTTTCTTATCGCTAATCAGCTCATCGTATCTGAATTTGTGAGGCTTTCCTGATCTGGTAGCCTGTCTTCTATTACACCCAGCATTTGGCAATATAGTATAATTAATGACTTGGACACAGTCCTCGTATTCAGACAATGATTGGAGGCCAAAGAGCAAGTCTATCTCATGTCGATGGATTGGCTCAGTTGCACAGAAATGTGTAAATACCATATGTGCTATTGCTGAAGCAGCTTCAAGTTTAGTGGGTGACCATGTTATACTAGTCATGGCATTATTGAGTGAAACATACCCCGTGTTTTCATCAACAAAATTACATTACAAAATTTTGTAAGTTAAGACTCAGCACAATAGGCAAATGATCAATCTCCTATCGTTGAATTCTATGGCGAGACAGGCGGCGAGCATTATGCTTTCTTTCTTTATTACTGCCAATCAGCACTTTCAAATTCAACATTTTTACTTTAACAAACTCATCAACATTTTGTTCATGTTCCCTTTTCTTGAACTAAAAGGGTTGTTAGTTTGTGCGCTTACATAAAATGTCTCTGAATGGACTACTGAATCCCATGAATCCCTGCTTTCTTGTAGTCCTGCCTGAAACAGCTCCTTGTCCAATCAGGCTCTGTCCTCCGCTATATGAGCCCCTTCAATGCGACAATCCTCTTCTTTCTTTGTTGCTGCCGAATAAGATAAGTACCATTTATAACAAAATGCCATTACTATACGTGTTAGGACATTTTCATAATTGTGTTAGCAGCGCCGTTATCATACTTATTGGCGCGCGTAGTAAACAAGAGTACACATTTTTAAAAAAGGATTTATTGAAGTTTGGCGCGTGTG
Organism: Ambystoma mexicanum; assembly: GCF_040938575.1. Lineage (NCBI taxonomy): Eukaryota > Metazoa > Chordata > Amphibia > Caudata > Ambystomatidae > Ambystoma > Ambystoma mexicanum. The sequence continues at coordinate 1,231,421,867 of NC_090928.1, forward strand.
TTTGGATCGCGTATTGTTTACCTCAGCAACTGTCAGAGAGCTGGGGCCGGAGCTGCGGGCGAACGCACCCGCGTTAGGCAGCCGGCCCCACCTCCTCATTCTCTCGTGAACGCACGGCCAGCTGAGGCCACTAGGACCCCGCAACGCCGGCGCGGGAAGGTGTTTCCCCTCTCACACCTAGCACACGGTGCGTGGAGGTCTCTAGGACCCTGCGGACACCAATTCACAAAGAGGCTTTTCCCTCCCATCAAGCACAGCGCAAGGAAGCGCCATATTTCGGAGTTCGACACCAACAGACTTTTCATCCAGTGGCGAGCATAATAGATTAAAAAAAAATAATAATAATCATTTGTGTGGCTTATTAGCTGAAGTGAAGTCCCCTCCAACAGCTACCTGTAGCTTAAGAAGATAATGGCACATTTCCACAGCCACACAGCCTCCCGGAGCACTTCCCCAGAGTGGAGTGCAGAGGAATGGGGAGAGCACCCTGCAGCTGAGGAAGAGGATCTTTCCCTCAACTTCAAGAGAGTCTCTTTCTCAAGCAGTATCGGAGGGTATGATGCCCCTAGCCCAGAGGCTAGAACACTTGGAAGCCACGCTGCAGAAGCAGAAGGCAGATAAAGAAGTTCCAAGAATGAAAAGGGCACTGAGCCCAGGGGAGGGGACATCAGCAAGACAACCCGAAGAAGAGGTTGAGGGCTGTAAGAAAGCTCGGAAGAGGACCCTCTCTTTGACGCCCCTGAACACCACAGAAGGGTTGAGTTTACCACCTCAAGAGTCAGCCGACCCAGTAAGTAGGCTTAAGAAAGCCTTCATGATGAGGGCGCAGTGCCGAACTCTCGACCCCCTATCCCAGGGGTGCACAATGAAGGGGAAGAGGAGGACGCAAGATACTCGCCGGACGATGAGGGCGAGGAAGACATCGTCATGCCTCAACCCAAATCGACCCAAGAACCTCGAGAGGAGGAAGACGAAGAGGTACTAGAGATGTTCGACCCCGAGGCGATTGCTCATCCCAGATCCTCTGAGTGGGTGCCTGCGCCCAGAGTGGCACAATATATGGTACTATACCTGCGAAAGCCACTGGATAAGGAAGTCAGGGCGAAGATGAGAGCGGAGTGTCCCAGGCCACTTTTACCAGGGAAAGTCACTGAAACAGCGGAATTGGATCCAAAGATGGGGACATTTGTCACGAAAGTGAAGAAAGATACAAAGGAAGGTGTAGATAGAGTGTGGCGGGGATGTCAGGACAGGGTACTAGACATGGCAGGTAAGGTCGCCAAAATAATGGATTTGGCCTCGTACGAGGCAGGAGGAGAAGCGAAAGGACTACTATTCGCAAAAGAAATGTCCGAGTTTGTTGTTGGGACATACTCGCCGATCGAGAAGGCGCAAAATTCCATCAAACGGATCTTCCCCGGGCTGGTTTTTGCTGGGACCGGACGGCAAAGAGGTCGGGCGTCTGGTCGTTTTGGGCAATTCAGAAGGCCTCAAGGACACAGAGCCCAATACTGGGAGAACCGGTAACAGGACAACTTCTTTCCATCTAGATCCCGGTTCCCCAGAAAACGCCGGGGAAGAGGCTCCTACAGACAAGCAAACGCGCCAAGCAATGAGTACCCAGCGAGCTGTTCTCCCTATGGGAGGCAGGACACGTTGGTTCTTGAATGCATGGGAAGAATTATCCAGCGATGCATGGGTATTGCAAGCAGTTTCAGGGATGCAGCTAGAATTTGTAGGCACCCCCACGCAAGCGTGAGAACCAGTGCAGATTCACATGCCCTTAGTAGAGAGACAGCAGCTATGCAGTGAACTCCGAAGCCTAGCAGACAAGGGCGCCATAGAAAGGGAGAGAATGCAAATCGAAGGTTTTCTCAGCAACATGTTTCTTGTGTACAGAGGGGAGAAAGTGAGACCTGTCATCAATTTAAAAACTTGAACATGTGGGTAGTGTACAGACAATTCAAAATGGAGGGGATTCCTCTCCTGAGGGACCTTCTCAGAACAGGAGATTGTTTAGTCAGGTTAGACCTGAAAGACGCCTATCTTTCGATCCCGATAGTGACTCATCAACAGAGATATCTCCGTTTTCGATGGGGAGAGGACATTTGGAGGTTCACCTGCCTGCCCTTCAGCCTAGCTTCAGCACCATGGGCCCGGTAGCAGCAGCTATTCGGCAGAGGGGGATCAGGATGATCTTATGCCTGGACGACATCCTCATACTGGGACAATGTGCCGCCAGCCTACGAGACCAAGCAGCGTGGGTGTGCAAACTCATGACCTCTCTCGGCTTCGTCTTAAACGAAGAAAATCGCAGAGGATGGACTTTCTGGGTTTCGTGATAGATACCAAGAAGGCCACACTAGAGCTCCCTGTAGCAAAGATAAAAGGTATCAAAAAGGAGCTAAGAGCGACAGTAGCGAAGAAAGTAGTGTCTCTTCGCAGCCTAGCTCGGATAGTCGGCTTACTCGCAGCTTCCATTCAAGCTATTTTCCCCAGTCCGCTACACTACAGAGCACTGCAGCGGTTGAAGATAAGACACCTCAGGGGAGGGCTAGGCTACCATCAGTTACTAACACTAGACCAAGAAGCCATCACCGATCTCCACTGGTGGCTACGAAACATGGAAGCCTGGAATGGCAGGGCCATTTTCGGAGATACCCCGGACACCGTCATAGAGTCAGACACGAGCAGAGCGGGTTGGGGGGCGCGATGCGGCTCCTTGCAAACAGGAGGGAAATGGTCCGCACAGGAACTAACACTCCATATAAATTGCCTTGAGCTCCTGGGAGGCTCTTTCGCAGTGCAGGCCTTTACCAAAGACCTAGCCAAATGCTGCGTACTTCTGAAAATGGACAACATATCGGCAGTCCGTTATATCAACAAACTGGGAGGGACCTCCTCCAGGATGTTAGCCGAGTTGGCAAAAGATTTTTGGCACTATTGCCTGAGACAAGAAATATCAGTATCAGCAGAATACTTGCCAGGAGTCCAAAACACGATAGCGAACTGGAATTTGTGATATTTGGTAGACTCCAGCGACTGGAGTCTCCCAGCTGAGGTTTTTCAGCTTTTCCAGACCTTATGGGGTCCCCTAGACACGACCTATCCGCATCCAGGCTGAATGCTCAGATACCCACATTTTTCAGTTGGAGGATAGACCCAGCTGCAGCAGGCACAGACGCTTTCCTGCAGCAGTAGAAGGGAGCAATTCACTACGCCTTTCCCCCGTTTGCGATGATAACGAGAGTTCTGGCGAAGGTGCGCAGAGAACAAGCAGAGTTGGTGTTGGTGGTTCCGATCTTGAAATCGCAGCCGTGGTTTCCAGTAGTGATGGAACTTTCTATGGATTTCCAGAGAGTGATTGCTCACAGGGTGGACATCCTTCGGGACCCGAACGGGCAATTCCATCCACTAGTCATGGGGACACACTCCGCCTGATGGCTTGCAGGGTTTCGGGCAGAGATGGCATCTGCCAGGAATTTCGCAACTCGCTTCCGAGTGTATCAGGGACTCGTGGGCACCGTCTACCATCAGGAGCTATGGTGCCGCGTGGAAGCGGTGGAGCGCATTCTGCGAGGGAATTGATACTAATCCCGTTTCAGCCCCTGTAGTACAGGTACTCAATTTCCTAGCACAGCGCTTTGCGGAAGATGCAGCATATAGGACTATTGGAGTGTATAGGTCGGCCATTTCAGCAGGCCACGATAAAGCAGAAAGAGCACTGATAGGTTAGCACCCAGCGATTTTACGACTTCTAAAAGGTATCAAGATGCGAAAACCCCCATGTCCCAAATACACAGCTCTCTGGGATGTACAGGAAGTCTTTAAGCTGTTCCTGGCATGGCCACATAACAATTACCTCTCACCATCACAGCTATCAGGGAAGCTAGCGATGCTTCTTTGCCTCATAGCTTGCAGGAGGGTATCAGACGTGAAGACCTTAGAAGTGGACAGAAAGATATTTTACCCAGGAGTGGCATTTAACGTAACAAATAGGACAAAGTCAAATTCATCGATTATTTCATACCCGTATTTTCCCAATAACGATAAACTATGCGTAGCGCAATGCATTAAAGATTACGAAGCAGCTACAGCGCAGTACAGGCCCAGAGGGGTTACTCAGCTCTTGATCGCGCATAGGAAACCATTTCACGCAGTAGCGACAGCCACTATAGCTAGGTGGGTCAGAGAAGTCATGCACTGGGCAGGAATTGATTCAGAGCAGTTTGGTGCTCATTCTGTAAGGGGAGCGATGGCTTCTAGAGCATTCTCAGCAGGAGTATCATTGCAAGACATTATGAAAGCTGAGGACAGGTCTAATGAATCTACATTCAAAACCTTTTATTTCAAGCCTATCTCCCAGATAGCGAATACAGTAATTGACAGCTTTGAACAAGCATAATGCTCGCCAACTGTCTCACCATAGAATTAAGATTGCCCATGCTGAGAGCGCTGGACAGTCTTGATTCTATTAAAGACAAGGAGGCGAGCATTATATCCCACCCGGTTATACGTAATATTAGATACGTAAAATAAATTTTAGATATTGTTGTTGCAACCTAAATGACATGGAAGAAGTAGAACCCACGCTTATGATTATTTGTCTATTGATTGCAGGAGAAGATCAGAAACAGACATGAGAGACATACATCATCAAGAGCAGGAAGTCAAGTCTAGTTCCATTGGAATGTTAAAGTTTAGGGGCTGCAGCTCAGTCAGTTGAAGTTGGCAGTTGCTGGCTAAAGTTGATTAGTTGTTCATCACCAAAGAAAGAGGAGGATTGTCCCATTGAAGGGGCTCATATAGCGGGGGACAGAGCCTGATTGGACAAGGAGCTGTTTCAGGCAGGACTACAAGAAAGCAGGGATTCATGGGATTCAGTAGTCCATTCAGAGACATTTTTTATAAGCGCACAAACTAACAACCCTTTTAGTTCAAGAAAAGGGGACATGAACAAAATGTTGATGAGTTTGTTAAAGTAAAAACGTTGAATTTGAAAGTGCTGATTGCCAGTAATAAAGAAAGAAAGCATAATGCTCGCCTCCTTGTGTTTAATAGAATCAAGACTGTCCAGCGCTCTCAGCATGGGCAATCTTCATTATAGCCATATCTGTTATCAGAATGGGATTATTTGCTTCGAATACATAATCTATGATGCTGGAGCTAGTAACAGTAGGCCTTGTAAACTGCGGTGTACAGTCGGAAGGTCTCGCTCCATTCACAATGGAATACCCTCTGGCGTATAGCAGGGTTGCCCAATTGATACTACGAGAACATGTATGATTTGGTCCAGCTCCCTCTACCGGACCAGTACAGTGAAGATCATTAACCATGTCCTCTTGATTGTGTTGACATGGGATACAAGAATTAAAATCTCTAAACAAAATCATAGGAACAGTTATTGTGATAGTTTAAAGCCAGTCTTCGAGTTCCTTGAGTACCATTGTGTGCTCTAGGGCATAATGGGGGTGGGTCATAGATAATGGCAGGTCTTTCTGTTCAAGTGAGTCTGTAGAGGACAACTTGCACACAAAAATTTTCATAGACGAACAATGAACCTTAGTAAGCAAGTAGGGCTTTTTTACTCCAATTAAAAGTCCCCCCTTCGGCTGGCCTTTTTATCCCCTTAATGGCAAGTTTTTGAATGATGGACCAGCCGTCTAAGACCAAAGGATCTACCATCCCGGTCTCTTGAAGTGTGATTAAAGAAAAACCATCTATATGGTCGTACAAAGCATGCTGGTCATATAGGTGTGTGTGACACCTCGTGTTCCAGCTTAAGAAAAAGAAGGGACTATTAGGAACACTACAATTGCTGCTGTTGTACCAGCCCAGAATCTTTGATAACAACATGTAGAGGTTGGACAACTTCAGTGGACATAGTGAATAGCTGGTCAAGGTTGGGCCATCTGTGTGGGACAATCTGCTGCCTTTATGAGTGGTCAAATCAGGAACTTTTTTACAAAGGAGTGGAGAACATTTGTATCCAGCACGAAATAAATACTGAGAGTATTCCATGACGTAATCAACTATCCCGTCTGGGAAGAAGTATACCAGCAAAGTTTCAAATGGAGCATCTTCACATTGATGCACTATCTTTATATCGTCTGCATAAATGTTTCATAGCGGTATGATGGTTTGGAACAGCTCCATTATCTGACACCGATTTAGTTAGTTACATGATTCCTGGGGGAAAAGGCCTCTAATTTGTAAGGCTCAATGCTCAGACTGGGCATTGGGGGGGGACCCCATTGCCCCCACCAGAATTGAGCGAGCATAGCAGGCTGCACTTGCCCCATAAAGCATGCCTTTCATTAGTGGCACTGCTTCTAAGTGCACCTATGATCTCCACAGCCTTCAGGGCTGATGAGGGGTCGTGGCTATCCTTTGGACTCGCTGGATTAGGCACTTTGTTGTTTGCCATGTCCGTTAACTCCGGAATGTTGAACAGGTGTTTCAGGTTGTAAACTGGAGAGTTATCAACTCGGCTCCCACCTCCTGCTGCCGCAGGTTTGTGTCGGTTTTTACAAGCACCCTTTTTCTTCTCGTCCAGAATGCCACTAGCAGTGGTGGAAGATAGTTTAGCTTGTGGGGCAGATTTAACAACCTTAGATTGTACCTGTGGGGTTTCCTTGCCAACGTGAGGCAGAATATTGCTTGCGTTCAAAATCGTGAAAGATGTTTGAATCAAAGTTGGATTTCTTTTAAGAGGACCTTTAGTATTAGACTTCATAACACCATGGTTTAGATTGACTGCCTTTTCATTGGTCCACGCCAAGCTTTGTGAGGACAGGTCTTCCATAGCGTTAGGTCGTTCTGCAGTATCAATGGTGTTGTTGCGGTTGATTACAGTTGGATCATTGAGAGAATGTTTATTGGGCAGGCCTATCCCTCTGAAGACAGGAAACACCTCGCCTGGGCCTGCTTCCTCAGTTATCTCTGACGGGATATCTAACAAAGATTTTTGGTTGGTGTAGATTTTGTTCCCATATTTCTTCGCCTGGCAAATGACACGCCTTTTTTTTCGTGCATGGCAAGGGGCACGAACACTGGGGAAAAGTGATTTGCTTGTTGTAGGTATCGTATCAACCTGATTTTTATCAATACCTAGCAGGTCTCCCGGTGGGTGTGTAGAGGGTGTCAACCGCTCGACGTTTGCCCCTATTTCTGCAATCTTGTTTACAAGGGATAATTGTGTAGTTTCCAAAGATTTAACATCACACGCTAGAATAGCGTATGTGTGTTCTTAGTGCTTCACAAGTTTGAGTATTTCATCAGAGCGGGAGAGTAAAGTCGAGAGAAGGTTCTCTAGAGCGTCGAACATAGCTGCAGAGTTGAGACTGCTTGTACTGTGCACGCTAGGTGAACCAATCAAAAAAGCCATAGCATGATTCGGGGAGACAAAAAAGGTTCCATCCTGATGTATCCCAGAGTTGTTGAAAGAAGATAAAAAGGGATCATTTCTGATGTTGGATAAATTAAGATCATGTAGCATTTTGATAGGAAGTACTTCCACCAGAATCACCACTTTGTTCATGTTTGCAATCTCAGGCTCTGTTGTTGGCATGGTGCTCGGTGGAATGACTCCAACATTTATAGCATTAGTGTCATGCGCAGTAGGAAGGTCAGGCACACCAGGCACATCGCCTTACAGAACACTCATACCTGCGGTGATTCTCTGACACATAACACAGCGAGAATCTCCAAGTCACAGTCAGCCCTTCACATGATCACGCTACCTGTGGTGCGAGGGAAGCGTCACCAACTTCCAGGCTCTATCAGAGGGCGATACCATTTGTTCCCTCATTTCCGCTGGCAACTGCCATGGAGATTGCGAGAGGGCTGGAGCAAGAGTAATCGACGACAACTACTTCCTGGTTCCAGGCCGAACTCTCGGTCACATGCCCTGAGCTCTGCTCACGTGACCAGGAGTCGGCAGGTATAAAAGCGAGACACTTTGAATCACTCGTCGCTTCACAGCTGTTTCGCAACACTGTTTGGCGTTTTCGATTCATGTTGGATTCATTTGGTTACAGATCTCAAGCTTACGGATTATGGACTGGGTTTTCTTGTTCCTTGGATTTGGCATTTGGTTTCTGCTTGGATTTATGGACCTTTTGACTTTAGCTCACGTTTCACGGATTGATTGGATTACCCTTATCTGCTTTGTCAAGTATTCTACGCTCTCCAGAGTTCCTCGAACTGCTACGTTACCACAGTTTTCAGAATACTTCCAAGAATCCTCAGGTGGTAGCCAGCGCTGAGTTTCTGGCGTCTTGGATTTGAAGGATTACCGACGCTTCCCTGCACCACAGCCTCAGAGTTACTGGCAGTTAGAAAATAATCCTTGGGTAAGGCCTATTTCAATAACAGTTACATTGTTGACAGTACTGTGTTTGTTTGTACTAATACCTAATTCATTCCACAGCTCTGGCGTCCTCGGCGGCGTCTGTTCCTGCGAAACAACAACAACCACCTGTGGCCTCAAGGCTCGCATGGGGAGTGATTTTTCTTCTCTCCGTGTGGAACTTGGGGACAGGGGCCTATATATTCTTCACAACGAGTCAAGTTTTGACAGACTGTGAAGCCGTGGGTTGTGTTGAATATGGAGGCTGCATCCGACGACCCTAGTGGCTGCATTGGTACAGGCAATCACAGTGTTGAGGGCGGATATGCCAGCTGCCAATACCGCCATACATCAACGGTTAGACCTCATCCAAAGTACTCACAATCCCTTACTCGCTGATGCAGAGTTTGGCGATTTGGCGGCAGCCCCACCAGCAGTAGCGCCACCTATTGTTCCCACTGTAGCACCTCAAGTTCCCGTATTGGTACCCACGCCCTTTCCTTTGGCTGCTCCAGAAAGATTTCATGGGGTTCCCCGAAAATTTCGTACATTCATAAACCAATGCAAATTGCATTTTCTTTGTAGACCACAGGCCTTTCCCGATTCCACCACAAAGGCAGCATTTACATTATCTCATCTAGCTGGTACAGCTGCCGCCTGGGCAAACCCATTACTGGAAAACAACAGTCCTGTTCTTTATGATTTTGACTTACTAGTCTCAGGTATTTGACACACGCCACACGGCCCAGTCCTGGGATCTTGAGTTATTGGAATTATCTCAAGGAAAGGGTTCACTCATAGAATATATTGCCCGATTTAATCAATTGGCCGCTGAGACCTCTTGGCCTGAAGCAAAGAAAGCAGTAGTGTTTTACAGAGGATTCAGTAATTCCATGAAGGACGCCATGGCTGTCATACCCTCTTTGCCCACACAACATGTTGAACTAGTTGACCTCGCCCTACAGATAGACGCACGGCGTTCTGAACGTAAAAATGAAGCAGGGTTTCCTAATACAGTTCAGACCTCCTCTCCCACAGATACAGGTGGTGAACCCATGCAGATAGGCGGAATCCGCAGTCCGATTTCCCAAATTGAGCGAGAACGCTGTAGAACGGACAACGCCTGTTATTATTGTGGCTTAAATGGTCATTTTGTAAAGACCTGTCCTCGGCGTCCTAAGACTAAAAATTCGGTTTTTCGGACTGCTCAACCCTAGATTCGAGGGCCGGATCGAGCAGTTCATCCACTCCCTCAGAAATTACACCTGCTTTTGGGAGGGTTGGGCCAGTGGTGGTACAAGCTACTTTGAAACCCACTCCAGAGGTCACTCACACAGTTTCTATTGTTATTGATTCAGGTGCCACAGGGAATTATGTTGATATAATTTTGGCTAAGTCATTGAATCTACCCCTGGTTACCAAGCAACACCCAGAACCCGTACATGCAGTTGATGGCACGGCATTGATTTCCGGTCCGATCAGACAACAAACTGCCCCAATCACCATGAATATACAGAACACCCATCAGGAAGTGATTTCCTTTGACTTAATCTCGACACCATAGTTCGGATTGATATTGGGTATTCCGTGGTTGAAACAACATAATCCCCTGATTGACTGGAAGTCTGGGCATGTTCATTTTGAGTCGGAAATATGTCAACATTTTTGCCTCACCGCACCCAAAGGCATTGATTCACCCCCACCTGCTTTGGGGGCCATAGCACAACTCACGTTGAATGATGACACTTCTTCTTCATTATCAGAGCCACACTTGGTGGGAGCGGTTGTAACTGGCATTCCTTCTGAATACCAAGATTTTCAGGAAGTTTTTGATAAGGGTTCTTCTGAAATTCTTCCTCCACATCGCCCTTATGATTGTCCTATTGACATAATTCCTGATTCCATCATTCCTTCAGGGCGTATTTATTCACTATCTCCCTCGGAGGAACAAGCTCTCAAGGATTACATCCACAAGGCCCTAGAAATTGGTCACATACGCCCTTCTACCTCACCAGCGGCCAGTCCTATTTTTTTTGTTCCCAAAAAGGATGGCGATTTACGTCCTTGCGTGGATTACCGCCGCTTGAATTCCATCACCATAAAAAAACGGTATCCTATCCCTTTGATCACTCCATTGTTGGATAGATTAAGTCACGCTACTGTCTTTACAAAACTCGATCTCCGTGGAGCACATAACTTGCTTAGGATTCGCCCCGGAGACGAATGGAAAATTGCTTTTTGTACTCGGTATGGGCTGTTCGAGTATGTGGTTATGCCCTTGGGGCTTTGTAACGCCCCCACCACATTTCAACGGTTCATGAACGAGATATTCCATGACTTGCTGGATGTATGTGTAGCGGTATATCTAGATGATATTCTAATTTTTTCACAAAACTTAAAGGAACATGTGATACACGTCCACGAGGTTTTGTCCCGTCTTCGCCAAAATTCACTTTTTGCTAAACCTGAGAAGTGTCAATTTCATACTGACAGTGTGGAGTTCTTGGGATTCCATATTACGCCCAGGGGTCTATCCATGAATCATTCTAAAGTTTGTGCTGTGTTGGATTGGCCGAAGCCCAGTAATCTTAAGGCATTACAATCATTTCTGGGTTTCTCAAATTATTACAGGCGTTTTATTCAGGATTTTTCCTCCATTGTAACACCCCTGACTGCACTAACCAGTCTCAAAGTGCCTTTTGTATGGCTAGAAGAGCATCAGACAGCTTTTGACGCATTAAAGACAGCGTTTACTACTGCCCCCGTTCTGAAACATCCCGATCCAGAACTTCCCTTCATAGTGGAAGCAGATGCATCCTCATTTGTCCTTGGCGCAGTGTTATCCCAGCATTGCCCTTATTCAGGTCAATAACATCCAGTGGCCTTTCATTCCCGGAAATTTTCCCCTACCGCAAGCCATTACACTGTCATGGAAAAAGAATTATTAGCCATCAAAGATGCCTTTCAGGTCTGGCAACATCATCTATTAGGGGCCAGATATCCTATCACGGTATTCACAGATCACCGTAATATCCAAGACTTAGCCTCACTCAAGTGTATCAATAGCTGGCAGGTGCGATGGCATTTGTTCTTTGCGGCCTTCGACTTCCAGATCAAACATAGATCAGGCTTGTCCCATGGAAAGGCAGATGCTTTATCACGTTCCCCTGGCAGAGTCTCCCTACCTGTATTTGTCTTTGTACACCTCCTTTACCACTACTGAAATCGATTAGTCCGTGGGTTTCATTACATCCCGAACAAGTCTCAGAGTGGAATCCAGTGTTTTATGATGGTTTGCTTTTCATCCAGAATAAATTATGGTTACCAACAACAGAGACCTGCAACTGTGCTCTGGAATGGTCCCATGACAGTGCTATCAATGGACATCCTGGACAAAAGAGGACGTTGGATCTCCTCAAACACTGGTGTTGGTGGCCATCCATGAAACACGATGTTGAGGGCTATGTGAACACATGTGCAATATGTGCCCAGTGTAAGCATCGTCGGGGGCGTCCAGTGGGCCTTTTACATCCTTTCCCTTTACCCCCTCGACCCTGGCACACAGTGTCGATGGATTTTGTAACGGATTTACCCCGAACCAAGGGCTTCGACACAGTTTGGGTGGTGGTGGATTCTTTTTCTAAACTTGCTCGATTTATTCCCTGTTCTGGCATACCGTCCGCCCCAACCCTGGCTAACCTATTCTTTAAATCTGTCTTCTGTCTTTTTGGGCTACCCACGGTTATCATCTCGGACAGAGGGCCGCAATTCACGTCTCGGTTCTGGCGGGCGCTCACAGGTCTCCGGGGCATTGATTCCCGTTTCTCATCCGCCTACCATCCAGAAACGGATGGCCATGGAACAGTATTTACGCTGTCTCATCCTACAGCATCAACAATCATGGTAAAATGTCCTACACCTTGCTGAATTCGCTTACAATAACTCCTTGCACACCTCCACTGGTTCTTCTCCTTTTTATGTTCTGTATGGTCAACATCCCCGTACCTTGCCTGTTCCTGATTTCACACTTTCTGTTAATCCTGCTGCGGTTGCTTGTGCTCGTGACCTATCGGCTATTCATGCCCAGACACTCACTCATCTTCGCGAGGCTCAGGCGTGGCACCTTCCTATTCTGTGGGGGACAGGGTTTGGCTTTCTTCACGTCACCTCCGATTACCAGGGTGTCGCAAATTACTTCCCCGTTTTGTGGGACCTTATAGGATTTCTGCTGTGATCAATCCGGTGGCTTATCGCCTCTCTGTTCCCTCTTCCTGACGCATCCATCCTGTGTTTCATACCTCCTTGTTAAAACCTTGCCCCGCTCGTACCCGTCTTCGCTCTGCCCCGGGACCCATTTCTGTGGGTAGTTCTGAGGAGTATGAGGTGTCGAACATTCTGGGGTCCCGTGTGGTTAGCGGTGGTCTCCAGTATCTTGTGGACTGGGCGGGTTTTGGCCCGGAGGAGCGATGTTGGATTCCTGAGGCAGATGTCCATGCCCCGCGGCTGGTTTCTCGTTTCCACCTGGACCATCCCGCATGCCCACGTGGTCGTGGGCCATTGGGGGGGGCTCTGTCATGCGCAGTAGGAAGGTCAGGCACACCAGGCACACCGCCTTACAGAACACTCATACCCGCGGTGATTCTCTGACACATAACACAGCGAGAATCTCCAAGTCACAGTCAGCCCTTCACATGATCACGCTACCTGTGGTGCGAGGGAAGCGTCACCAACTTCCAGGCTCTATCAGAGGGCGATACCATTTGTTCCCTCATTTCCGCTGGCAACTGCCATGGAGATTGCGAGAGGGCTGGAGCAAGAGTAATCGACAACAACTACTTCCTGGTTACAGGCCGATCTCTCGGTCACGTGACCAGGAGTCGGCAGGTATGAAAGCGAGACACTTTGAATCACTCGTCGCTTCACAGCTGTTTCGCGACACTGTTTGGCGTTTTTGATTCACGTTGGATTCATTTGGTTACAGATCTCAAGCTTATGGATTACGGACTGGGTTTTCTTGTTCCTTGGATTTGGCGTTTGGTTTCTGCTTGGATTTATGGACCTTTTGACTTTAGCTCACGTTTCACGGATTGATTGGATTACCCTTATCTGCTTTGCCAAGTATTCTACGCTCTCCAGAGTTCCTGGAAGTGCTACGTTACCACAGTTTTCAGAATACTTCCAAGAATCCTCAGGTGGTAGCCAGCGCTGAGTTTCTGGCATCTTGGCTTTGAAGGATTACCGACGCTTCCCTGCACCACATCCTCAGAGTTAATGGCAGTTAGAATATAATCCTTGGGTAAGGCCTATTTCAATAACAGTTACATTGTTGACAGTACTGTGTTTGTTTGTACTAATGCCTAATTCATTCCACAGCTCTGGGGTCCTCGGCGGCGTCTGTTCCTGCGAAACAACAACAACCACCTGTGGCCTCAAGGCTTGCACGGGGAGTGATTTTTCTTCTCTCCGTGTGGAACTTGGGGACAGAGACCCATAACAATGAGTCAAGTTTCAACAATTAGCAACAGTGTTAGAAGATATAGATGGTTGTGGCACCATAGGACCTGTCTCATCAAGAAGATGGCCGTTACTGGCCGCTAAAATAGAAGTAGGAGCGTAGCCTGTTGGGACCATGTCATGGTTGGTATAGGTCAGTGCAGGCAAGTCATTACCTCCCGATAAGGCTGTAGAGACACTTTACATACGTTTAGTGCCCAAACAGGGCACCAAGCTAGTTAACTCTGCCATCCAATTGGTGCTGCAATCCATAGCACATGTCATAGTTGGTTCAGCGAGGGTAGTAGGAATAGCAGTAGAAATGGCAGAGACATGGCTCTCCTTATGTGTTGAATTCAGTTTTGTTTATTCTGTCTGTTTGGTCAGTCTTGTCACTTGTGATTTCAAGTGATGGGACTTCCATCTTAGACCCCAACAAGAATGTGTTACATGGGCAAGATTTAGGTGTAAGGGGGACTGTTTTCTTAGTTTGCTCAACTGCTGTAAACAACTGATATCTGAGCATCTGGAGATTGTTTCTCGAGTGAGATTGTGTTACGAGTTTGTTAGATTCTTTCTCCATTATTGTGATCTTAGCCATGCACACAGTGTCGGGGGACACGGGTATTACAGAGGTTCAGAGAAGCAGTTTCTCGGTTGATGCAGCTGCAGCAGCACTATGTGTCCCCATCAAGGTAGTACCAGCACCAGGGACAGTTGTAGCTCTGTCGGCATGCTTCGCAGCACGTACTGCGAGCGACCCAGAGGCTTTGGCTTTCGTGTTGCTTAGTTGCACACAGTCATTTTTAACAGGAGAGAACAGTCTTACCGTGTGTCTTGTGCAGATGGACCAGCGTGTGAGGTAGTAAGACTTCTGGCAGCAAAGGCAAATGCACAAAGCACATAACACAAAACCCTCTGCTCACTCCGCGTGGAGTGAGTCTTTTGTGTGTTTCACAAGGCAGCAAGCAGGCAGACCGCACCCCCAACAGTAAAGATGGCGAAAAGACTCTGGCAAAAAAAAAACAATAGAGAGTCAACACAAAACACTCTGCTAGTGATATCTGCATCTTTTCTGATTCGGCGTCCGCAGACACTTCTGGACCAATCAGAGGGCGGCATGATGTTCGCGGATATCGTACGCGTCCGCTGGTTGGTCAATTAAAAATGTGAGGTGTGTCAAAACATTTGAAACGGACGCCATGTTGGATTCGCGGACTGCACCCGTAGTCCGGGAACATCGGACTACGGGCACATTTGGTGCTGTTTCACCTAGAGGGTGCAAAATTAGACCGGGGATCCAAAATATATGAAAGGCTTATACATGTGGTGCTGTTTGGCAAATTTGCACTAAAAGATCTAGTTCAAGACCCTGTGCATCGTCCACAAGGCTACATCTCCAACACTCTCTTCCTAAGTACCATACTTCTGGAGGCTCCACTCGTCTACTTCAAATTCTCTGCGGGTGAGTCACTTCTGCAAGCAGAGATTGGGTGGCAGATCTCTTTCCTCTGCAGGTGCTCTCCTCTGGAACGGCCTCCATGCCTCTTTCTGCCTTGAGCCGGATCTACTTAAGTTCCAGAAGCTCCTCAAGACCTTACTATTCTCCTCTTCCCTCTCCCTGCCTCTCCTCTGCTAACCTTTCCCTTCCTCCTGCACCCCTATGCTGACTGGCTGCTTTGTGTTCCTCTGAGTCATACAGAATTCCAGGTCCCCCGCCCCCCACCCTGTCCCACTGCACTTGCCTGTTGGCCTTCCTGCACTGCCGCCTGGCCTACCTTGCACTAACTGGGTGTGACTCCCTTGGGAGGCCCAGCCCTTCCTTGCCCTTTACTCAGGGCCCTGCTGCTCTGGGTGCACTGCTCCCCTGTACCCTACCCCTGTACTTCCAGGCTGCGCACTTGCCAATCTAAATGATACTAGGCCTAGTAAGATCGTTTGTCTTGTTTTCTCTTGTCCTCCCCCACCCCCCTTTGCCTGGTTGCGCCTTGAAACACTTGTTTAGGTGCATTATAAATAACATATCAATCAGTCAATCAACTAAAGTTTGCAAAAAGATGTTCGACACAAATTTGAATGTTTTTGCAAAGTTTGGTGGGATTTTGTCAAGAAGCGGCAAAAGTACAGGGGGGGCTCAACATTTTTAGATGGCTTATAACATTGATGCCGTTTGATGAATCTGCAGAAATGGTTGCCAAAAGATTACAGGCCCAACCTTGAGTGTGTGCAAGGTTTGAATGCATTCTGTCAAGTGGGTACTGAGTTATATGACAATTCTTTGTACGTACATTTTGACACTTTTCAAATTAATAAAACATGAATGGATTTGCAGCAAACTCGTGCAAGGAACATTGGCAAAGACCCGAAAGCATGGTTTCACAAATGTGTCAGTGTTTTATTTTTTGACATGTGTTATAAAGTAGGTACAAAAAATAGGGATATACCTTTGGTGACTGAGTTATAGCCTGTGGCCATGGGCAGTGGCCAGCTTGTCCGGGTCATGGACAATTCGGCTACTGGCCATGACCACCAGGGACTGGCAATGGGTTTAAAGTGGGCATGGCCACCAGGGACCGTCTATGTGGTAAAGTTTTTCAAAATCGGGATAGGTTTAAATGGGAACAAAGATTCTGCTTGTGGCTAGTGCAGACGTGCTGGACGGGATTGCAGCAAGCATGCACGAGGAGCATCAGCAAGGACCTCAAAGCATGGTTTTGCAAATCTGTCATGTGTTTTATTTTTCCAAAGTGTCCAAATGTAAGTACAAAAGCTAGTGATATATACTTGGTGCCCAGATAGTGGGCTTGGCCCTCGGCAAGGATGAATGCCCACTCTGATTTATTTATTGGGGCATGCGGCATAGCAGAAGCCCTACATTTAAATGGGAAAAAACTTTTCTGCATGCGCCTGCAGCCTGAAGTGCTGGACGGGATTGCAGAAAACCTGCGCAAGGAACATCAGCAAGGACCTCAAACCATGGTTTTTCAAATCTGTCCTCTATTGAACTTTTTCAAAAGTGTCAAAATGTAAGTACAAAAAATAGTGATGCAACTTTGCTTCCTGGGCAGTGGGCCTGGCCCTCGGCAAGGACAAATGTCTACTCTGATTTGCTTATAGGGGAATGTGGCATGGCCGAAGCCTATGGATTCTGGAGACTGGCCATGCCTGCAAGCCATGAGCACTGGCCATTGGTCACATTATGAGGGTATAGAGGACACTGAACTAGGATGCAGGGTTGGTGCAGTGGATAACAGGGGTGGTTTGGTGGGGCGGGGGTCATGGTCGAGCCTCATGGCCTAGACAATTCAACCATGACACTGCTGATAACGACAAACATCAGAATGCGTTGCAAAATATATGTTTGTTAAAAGAGGTTTATAGTTTTCATATATGTTAAGAGGAAGTATGAATAACTTATATACAGTGATGTAACATAAAACATTTTCACTCATAAAAACCTATGAAATTTACTGAAAAAAACCTTTGTTAAAGGGACGTTATGGTTACGTTGCACTAATAAAAACCTATCAAATTCATGGCAATAACTTTATTAAAGAGATGTTATGGTTACAAGTAAAATCGAATAACCCAAGAAATTTGCCAGTTATGGTAAGCTATACAACTATAACTCGAGCCACCGCCAGGCACTGGTAACACTAACACTTAGGACATCAAAGATGACATCATCAATGACATTAAATATGTTATTAGTACTACGTAACAAAACAAATGGAACCTCTGTATAAGGGGTACCGCTTACAGTCTCTTTTACAATATATCAAAGGTGATCAGTAGCCTTGTAATAAACTGCTCCATGTCACTTAAAGTGTGCTTATTGAAAAAGAAACTTTGTTGTGAAGTTTTTTGTGAATACAGCAATGAACTATTAGATAAAGAGAAACAATGAATGCAGTATGGATCATAGAACATAAGTAATCCTAACATGGTCTGTTTAGGTAGTAGAATAATAAGTCGAAGCATATCACATTCTTGAGAAATGTATTATCTGCGTGGGGCCTGCTTCTTGTTCTATGTATGTGCATTATGACCTCACGGTAAACCCTCGGGAAAAGAACTTCACACATATAGCACAAGTTCAAGCTCCACATGCACAGTACCTTTACAGTATGTGTATCGTGGTTCCAATGTGGTATAACCACATGAAGTCCTCAGCTTGAAATTAATACTATCACTGAACAAAAACAACCACCCCAGAAATGTGAAGTCATGTGTGATGTAATTTTTGATGTCCTGGGTGTTAGTGTTCGCAGTGCATGGTGGGGGCACCAGTTATGGTTTCATAGCGGGAAACGTCCAAAAAGACTGTATTTAAAATCCAGAATGGGAGATTTGGCCGAAAAGTTAGACTAAATCGCCCATTCGGTGGCAAGGGCTGCGGGGGTGTCCCCGACACCTTTGTTCAATATACTTTGAGTAGGGATGCGGGGGTGTCCCCCGCAGCCGTTCCCATAAAAAGTTTGAAAAGAAAAGGACCCGGCCATGCCGGTTCCCAATCAATGAAGAGAAAGGAAACAGGCATTGCAGGGATACAGCGAGTCCGCGGCACTCAGCGAAGTGTGCCGCCGCAAGGTAAGGAGGGGGGTGGGGGCAAGGGCAAAGTCTGAAATGTTCAGGAGAGAGAAGACTGAAAGTTATGTTCAGGAAAAAAAAATATGGTCTTTTCTCCCTCGAGCATTTCAACCACGGTCTTCCAACCAAACCGCGTAGCTTACCATAACTGGTGAATTTCTTGTTTTTTTAAATTTTACTTGTAACCATAAGGTCCCTTTAACCAAGTTTTCCCCCTAAACTTAATAGGTTTCTTTTAGAACACCTTAACCATAACTTTCCCTTAACAAAGATGTTTCGCTAAATTTCATAGGTTTTTATTAGTGCATCTTAACCATAAGAACCCTTGAACAATAAAGTCCCTTTAACAAGGTTTTTTCACTGAATATATATATATATATATATATGTATATATATATATATATATATATATATATATATATATATATATATATATATATATATATATATATATTGAACCAGCAAGCCATGCAAGCAAATTCAATTTTATTCCCCACATGAACAAAGAATAAAACAGCCGTTTACGGAATAAGTCAGGGGCACCATGCATAGGGCCTTGGCTTTGTACCTACAAACTCCTTGCATAGCATCATAGCATGATGGCACTGAGCTAAGATTGATATAGCAATGACACAATTGTTTACAGTCCCCGAAGCTGGAGTCCGATTTGTCTAGTAGTCTGTACAGGGATGATACCTTGCCTTTAGGGGCCTTCGCTGTTAGGGTGCGTTCTAGTGCTCTTAGTGCCCTGATCCCTTTTTATTGAGTATTTTTTAAACAAAGCGAGATGGAGAATACCGTCCTCACGGCTTCGAGTGTGGCCACGAGAATCGTGCATATAGTAGACATTTTCCGTATACATGATATACATCGCACACTCTCTATATTGCCTCCCCCCACCTCCCATCCTACTTCCCACCCGCCCCTGCCACTAACATGGTGCATACCCACCCAACCTCTAAACCCCCCCAAATGTGCATACGTATGTATGTATTGTTGTGATTTCGAAAGCATTTATGTGGATCAATAGGTGTCGGTTCATATATGATAAGAGTATAGAATAAAGTGTATTGAATATAGTATAGAGGTTGCACAAGGTCTTATCGAGGGGGGTATGTCCTTTGCATGTTAGGCTTTCCTTCGGTCCGAAGAAGAGAGAGAGTAAAGATAAAGAGCCGGGAGTACAATCAGCATCAAGATCATTGTGGGTCTCCCTCCGGGTCCAAGTCTGCTATGGGCCGTTGGTCCTCTTTAGTCGCCTATTAGTGTATTCCAGTCTAGTGTTCTTAGAGGCAGGCATCTGCCAATGCCCTAAAGTGGTATACTTGTGCGGGCTAGGTGCAGCGCTTGAGAACAGAGCATTCTAGCAAGCATATATTGGTTTGTAGCATCAGCTAGGCCTGTTTAGCAGGAACTGTATCTGTGTCTTCCAGGGGAGGATCAGGATTTTGCAGGCAGAGAAAACCACAGTCTGCACAAGTTTTCTAGCCATTGGGTTGGTATGCCAGTCCTCGTTTCCAGCCCCAACTAGCATTGGACATGAGGCTAGATCAAAAATGATCCTGTGAATCCCAGTGGCGTGTTTGTAAACCATTACCCAGAATGCCTTAATCTTCGGCGTGTCCAGAGGATGTGTCCCATTGTACCCAGTCCCCCGCAATGTTGTCAGCATGAAGGTGTCTGTGTGAGGCCCATCCTATGTAATTTACTCAGTGTATAATATAGACTTTGGATCAGTTTGAATTGGATCTCTCTGTTGCCAATATTGTATGATATTATGGGCATGGCGTCAAAAAAACTGTAGACATCCCCCAGGTCCATTGGAATTTCCAAGTCGCTGGACCATTGTGTTGCGAGTATTTGGTTCCGCCTGATATTGTTTGGGATGCAGATAGTGTAGAACGTGCGTAGGCATGGGAAGATTGTCACATTCTGCTTCACCTCGAGTTCCCCAGGTGACGGGTTAGCTTGTAGCATTTGCTCTGTCGTGTTTGAGCGTATTACCACCAGAAGAGTCTGGTATCGTAACCAGTCTGACTTCTGTATGACCTGGCTGGCTTCATGGAAGTCAATGGGTGATTGTTCATCATAAAGTTCCATTACTTTAATCCCAGCCGTAGAGAGTCTTGATTAGGGTGTAGTGAGTGGTTGAGGACAATTGATAGGATCGTCCTTACGCTAATCCATGCAGGGGCAGCCCGAATGTCCGTGCCCAGAAGCGATTTTTGTGCTACTGTGTTAGCGTTGGAACCAATAGAGGATGCGAGCAAAGTTTTTGGGCAATTTCTTTGGCAGGATGGCAAAGATCTCTGACAGAGAGTATGGTGCCATCTGGGACAGCTCCATGCGCTTCCAGCTTAGTGTATCTGTCTTATCAAGCCAGTGTTTGGCCCACTATTTTAGGGCTGATTGGGTAGTAGGTGCGCCAGGCCGGCACATCAAGTCCGCCATCACCATTGGTAGCCTGGAGGACTTCCAATCGAAACCGGGCTATTTTGACCCTCCATCAAAATCTGGTTAGGCATGCGTCTAGATCTTTATACATCTGGCGTGTTGGTGCATTTGGCAGCATTATAGCCAAATAGATAAGTTTTGGAAGGGAGTGAATTTTGAACGCATTAATGCAGCCCATGAGGGATAGCAGTAGTGTATTCCATGTAACCAGATCAGATTTAATTTTTAGGAGGGTCGGGGGATAGTTTAATTCTGAGATTTTATCTAGACAGGGACTGATTAGTATTCCAAGATATTTAATATTGTGCAACTAAAGGCAAAATGGAGCGACCCCGCCTAGATCCCATGGCACATCCGTTCTAAACGGGAGGATTTCTGACTTCGACCAGTTGACTCTATAGTCTGTCATGGGGCTGAACTTGTGTAGTAGTTGTTGTAGCCGTGGAAGTGCCGTCCACCATCTGCTGACGTATGGTAGGAGGTTGTCTACATATAGCAACACACAGTGTTCCTCTCCCCCCTGTAGTATCCGCATCCATTCCAGATCATTGCAAAGCTTTTCCACTAGCGGTTCAATTGAGAGTGCATACAAAAGGGGGGGAAGGGGTCATCCTTGCCTGCTACCGGAATATAGTTCGAACAGGTCTGAGGTGATGCCATTGGTGGTCACTGTGGCTGTGGGTTTTGTATAAAGTAGTTTGATTAGTCTTAGAAAGGCTGGTGGGAAGCCGTACACTGTCAGTGTTCGGAACATAAAGTCCCATCTGACTTTGTCGAATGCTTTTTTGGCATTGATCGCCAGGATCACATCGCCCGGATCTTTCTGTCCGGCTATGTCGTGTAGCAGCCATCTGACATTATCTGTTGAGTGTCGGCTGTGAATAAACCACATTTGATCTTTAAGAATAAGCTGTGGGAGGATTTTTTCTATTCTTTGCACTAGGCATTTGGCCAGAATGTTGGCATCCGCGTTGGTAGTGAGAGATTGGGGGATACAATCCGTAGTCTACCGGGTTACGGCCATTCTTATGAAAGACTATGATGTTAGCTGCAAGCATTAATCATGTTAGATGCCCGTTATTGTGGGCTTCTGTGAATACCGCCTCAAGCAGTGGGGCCAGTTGGTCGGACATTGCCTTGTAGATGTCTGTAGGAAGGCCTTCTGGACTGGATGCCTTGCTTGCCAATTGGGAGCCAATAGCCCAGGTTATTTCTGCAGCCATGATCGGGCTTTCCAGTTCAGCTATTGGGTGAGTTGAGGTGAGGTCATTTTTCTGCACTAGGAGGCCCGCCAGGAAGGTGTTGATTCGACTAGAAGATATTGGTTTGGGTTAGTGTATAGTTTGCCGTAATATTCGGCGAACTGACTGTTTATATCAGTCTCTATTGTAAGGAGGGTCCCGTGGCAGTCCCGGATGCTATGTATGCTCTGGGAGGCCTGTCTGGTGCTGAGGGAGAGCGCCATCAGGTGGAGGGAGTGGTCTCCGTCTTTGTAGTAGGCTTGCGACCAGCTGGACAATGACTTTTGAGCCCTTTGTGTGAAGATATGTTTGAGTTCTGCCCGGAGCCGAACAAGCTGTGTTTATATTGTCTCATTTCATGCGATGTCATTGCTAATCTGCATTTACCGTTCCTGCCCTTTCTTTAGTTTGTGGGCCCACTTGGATATGCATTGCCCCCTAAGAAAGGCCTTAAAGGCGGCCAAGCAAGTGCTAGCGAGATATCCCGGGGTCAGGTTGGTCTGCCAAAATATGTTGGTGTCAGTTCCCAGGTGCTCGAGGAAATCCAGGTAGTTCAGTGTGCTTAAGTTTAGTCCCCACGTTCGTCTTTTTTGTAGCGTTCCTGGTAGCTCGATATGGAGGAGTACAGGTGCGTGGTCAGACACTATCATGGGCAGTATTGTGCATTGTTGTAGCAATGAGAGAACGGTCGTGGGGGCCAGCCAGTAGTCAAGTCTGGAGTAGAATCTGTGGCGATTTGAGTAAAAGGTGAAGTTGTGCCGTTGTGGGTATAGAGCAAGCCTTATGTCCCTGAGTCTGAGATCAGACATAAGGGTCTATAAGGTGGTTCGTTTACGTGGGGTCCATTTGTGCCCTGCCGGTCCAGCCCTGGGTCGAGCACTGTGTTCCAATCTGCCCCTATGATGGTAAGGTTCCCTACAGAGTGTGCGCATTTTGCAAATGTATGCGTGAAAAAGGAGGGTCGGAACAGTATTGTAAACATTAGAATAATAAACCTTATGCCAATATGGATTGCGAGGCCTCTGCATGACTGGCTTGACCTTCGTTTTCCATCTCGGCGGGGAAGTCGTGGAGACTATGCTATGTTGTTGAAGGAGCCGCCATGCACCTTCTGGATCTTCAAAGTAGTGCCATTGTTTGTCTAGTTGAATGCACCAGATGGCAGGGAATTTTATGTAGGATTTATGGTTTGATCCTTTCAATGCCTCAAATTCTATTTATTTATTTATTTGGATTTGTAAAGCACGCGACAGCCCAAAGGCATCGAGGCGCTGTTGCATGAGATTGTCTTGGTTCCAAGTAAGTTCAGGAGGAAAGCATAGCCATAGTTACAATGTACTTTTAACCTAACAGTGAATAAAGTAGAATACATACATAGGTGGTTGCAAATTTATCATACGGTCGCAGTGAGGGTTTCAACATAGATAGTAATAACGTACAGCCTAAATGGGTTCCAGTGGTTCAGAAACAGCACAAGCAGTACTATGTTATACAAATAGCATTGTTTTTATCGCTTTGTGGAAGGCTATGTGCGAATCAATCCTCCTAATGTGGGGGGGTAGAGGGTTCCAATGGGTCGTGGCCATGGTAGGGAAGCTAGTACCTTCTGCGTAAACTCTCCGGGTCTTAGCAGTGGCGATTCTGTTTGTGTAGGCCAATCTGATGGGTCTGGCTAAGTTTGGCTTGGCTATTCTTTGAACCAGGTAGCGAGGTGCCAGTTTATATACGCATTTATGAGTAAGGGTGAGGGTTTTAAAGATGATCCGCGCTTTACCTGTTTCCTGGTCTCAGAGATATGGTCCCTCTTGGAAATACCTGTGGCAGCCCTGAGGGCATTGTTTTGTACTGTTTGGAGTTTGGAGATATTTTTGCCAGAAAAGGGCATTGCAGTAGTCCAATCGAGATCCAATTATTGCTCTTGCAATGGTGAGGCAGTTCTGTTCAGACAGAAAGGGTCTAGCTGCATTGAGCAGTTTAGAATGGTATGCTGAGGTGGAAGCAGTGGCGTTGACCTGTATGGTCATAGTGAGGTTAGAGTCCAAATATACACCCAAGGTCTTGACAGCCTGGGATACAGTGATCGTTATGTTGTCAATCATGAAGGAGCTGTGTTATTTGTCCAATTTTCTAAGGGTGGTAGGTGATCCAATCAGCAAAAGTTCGGTTTTCTCACCATTGAAGCACAACCAGTTTTCCGCCATCCAGGTTTGGATAGTTGAGTATATGGAATTGAGGCTGTTCATGTCGGACTTGTAATCACCAGTAAGGTGAATAAGCACCTGCATGTCATCAGCATAATTAGTGTATGAGATGCCCAGCGCATCCAGAATGTTGAAAAGTGGCCTCGTAAATAGGTTATATAGGGTAGGCGAGATGGAGGAGCCCTGTAGGACTCCGCATTTTATGTCACTTGGGTGGGCACAGGCTGAGTCAGAGAAGACTTTCATAACCCTTTTGTGAAGAAACGAGGTGATCCAAGCACAGGCCTTCGGGGAGAAGTTTGCCGCAGAGGAGAGATGCTGGCAGGGTTTCTTATGATCCACCAAGTCAAACACTGCAGATAAATCAAGGAGCCTAAGGGGCGCATATTTGCCTGTGTCTCTGAAGTCATCGATTTGATTTTTAAAGTCTAACAATACAGTTTCGGTACCATGTCTTTGACGGAAACCAGAGTGCCGGAGGCCGAGAAGAAGGTTAGCTTCAAGGAATTTTTAGACTTGCAGATAAGCTGCCTTGTCCAATATTTTTAATAGAAATGAACTGTGGTCAAGAGTGGATTTCTTAAGGAGGGGGCATGCCCAAGCTTCCTTAAGACCAGTTTGGACATGGCCAGACTGAAAGGATGCATTAATGAAGGCTGTAAGGAAAGGGGCCAGGGTAGGGGCACAGTCTTTGATGAGCTGAGATGGGAAGGCCTCCCCTTTACAGTAGGAGTAGGATGGTTTAATGGATTTAAGGAGAGCAATGACTTCTGGTTCACTCATTTCCTTGAAGTCGAATGGCAGGGATTCACCAGATTCAGCAGACGTACTACTGTGTAGGTCAGCTATTTGGTGGCTAAGTGCCTGTTGATGAGCGAGGATTTTGATTTGCAGAGTATTACGTTTGCCAAGCATAGCAGATTGGACATTATTACACCAATTTTCACCCTTATGGAGAGTCGTGGGTGGGGTGGTGGGAGTTTCCAACTCTCTGAAGATGGCAAAAATGTCTTTAATCCCTGATTTTGCCTTTGCTATCCTAGTTTTAAAAGATGTGGCTTTGGCTTTGATTATGGCAGCTTCATATTCTTTAGAGATAGTCTTAAGAGCTACCTTAGAGGCGTCATTAGGGTTAGCTTTCCAGGAGGAGAGCACTGTCCCCTTCTTGGAGCATAGCTCAAGAAGCTCCTGAGAGAACCAGGCCTTGAAGTGCTTGGACCACTTAGCTTTCCTTAGGGTGAGTGGAGCAATGGCGTCAACCGCTTGGGTGATGACAGATTTGAAAGCAATAGCAAGAGTTTCGGGGTCCCTGGAAAAAGGCGGCTGAAGGGCAGGCACCATGAGGTAAGGAGTGAGCTTTTCCTTAGTAAACTGACGAGAGCGTCTGGTGAGTGCCAGAGGGAGTGCAGTCACTTGCTTGGGGGACCCTTTAGTAGAATTAAGATCAAATTGAATGGAATGGTGATCAGACCATGGAATAGGAGAAACATCCGTGACTAAAACAGAAGCAGTTATGATGGGCCACCCAGTCAAGGGTGCAACCTTTTAATATGGGTCGGCTCAGAGATGGCTTGAGTGAACCCTAGGGTAGATAAGGCTTTATTAAGGGAGGCTACTTGGGAGTCATTAGGGTCATTCAGGCCAAGAGCATGGTTTTGGTTTTTTTCAAGTTATCAGAGAGTGTATGAATCAGGGCTTCTTGGAAGTCCGAGGCTGACCCTGGTGGTCGATAGACGACATGGAGGGTAATGGGGAGGGGTTAATTTTGAGAAGAAGATAGTCACAATTGCAACCAAGTTCCCCTTCCACCCTCCACCTACCTGGACAGTACAGTCTTGCCTAAAATAGTGAAGCCTGCTGGGATGCCAGATGCTTCGTTCAGCCAAGTTTCACTAAGTACCAATAGGGGGTTGAATCTCCTCCTTCGTCGGGAAACCTCCACAGAGTAGTCATTGAATATGGGGATGTGGACCCCCTCCACATGGATTGTGCCTGCGGCCTGGTAGGCTTGTAGAATGGCCACTTTATGTTGGAAGTTGAGAAGATGCATTGTAATGGGGCGTGGATGTTCTCCTGCGGCTGGTCATCAGATAGGAGCTCTGTGTCCTCTCTCAATCACATAAGTCCTTGGATCCTAAATGAGCAGTTGGCTGTACTCTACGGAGCCCTATCTATTTACAGTTGATGGGGCTAGGAGACCTTTTATGAGCTATGTGCCACTCTATAGGTTGCACAGTCTGTGTGGTGCAAAAGGCATGTGGTACTGATTACTGCAGTGTCTGGCAGGGCCCCTGCCACGCTATTTGGGTTGACCGGGTGTTGGCTGAATGCCTAGATATATATCCAGGCATGGGTAGGCCCCTCTGTAGGTCTTGTCAGGGCCTTCTTCTTTTATTTTTCCTCTGCCCCCGGGTCCAGATGAGGGCACTCGCACTGTGTGTCTGTGGCCGAGTGCAGTGATGTGGTGCAGGATTGGGCTGTCGTATATATTGTGGGCTCTGGTGTCAGCCAGCGTGTGTCGTCCCTTTATTGTTTATTTTTCCACTGCACCCTCCTGTGTGGTAGTGTGGTAGTAGACTGGTCGCATCAGGCCGTGGGTGGCACTGGGGGACGGTGTAGATGGTCCATCGCCTTCATTGGGATCTTTATACGCGCCTGACTCGTGGTGTGTGATGCATTTGCGATCAGAGTGTCCTGGTTGTGATGTGCACAGCGGTTTGCACTCTCAGCGGCTTTCCTGCGGAGAGCATCAGAATCAGGCCTGCAAGCGGATCAGAGTGACCGTGGGCCACATGCACAAGGTGGGGTTCCCATTCCTATGCGACACCCAGTTTGCAGGCGTAGATCATGCCCAGCGCCATGTTGTGCTTCACTTTCAAACTGTATTCCTCTTCTAAACCAATCACTGTCCTCGGGGTCATACTGCCCCCATCCAATGACAGTCCTCGCCCTAAGCTCCACCCCTGGTGGTCATATTCAGATGTTTACCACACGCTTCAGTGTTGGGAGTCCTCATGTTGCTCTCCAAGCTATTTTTATGCATTTTGAAGTTTTTTCCATAGAAAATTGACCAAATTTGACCGATTTTGACTTATTGTTTTTGACCAAAGGACAGCTACCGGCAGCAGAGATCCGCTGCCAGCGAAGATCTTCACCATGGATCATCCATCGAAGTTTTGAGAAGGCCCAGCCTTGAGCCTACTTCACGCCTTACGACCATGTCCGAGGAGAAGAAGGATGGCAGGAGCCTCTTCAAATTCTGCGCAAAGTGTGGACTAAGGAACGTATTCGTGGAAGATCGACATCATAAATGCTTATATTGCCTGCATCCGGACCATGATGCGAAGGGATGTGGGGGGATGCAAGGTGTGCCGTGGTTTCTCGATGAAAGCCAAGAAAGATTGCTACAGCAGGCTGGCAGCACGGTTCAAATCGAGCAAGGCCCCTGACTCGGGTCCAAGGAGCAAACTCCCTCCAAGCTCAGAGACGCTGTTTCCACTGGGTTTGCCGCTTATGCGGGTCCTAAGTCGGGGAGCGTGCAATTTCATCACCATCAATCTCCACGGTGAGCCTGCTGATGAAGGGGGCCTCTTCTAAACGAAAGTCCCTAACGTCGTCCCAACTCTGTTCATCATCTGCATGGACTTTTCTCCAAAATAACAAATTGAATTGCATAAGACAGGCGGTTCATTTTAACCACTTATCTTAGAACAGGAAGTTGAGGATGACAATTTCAAAATGAAAGGAAATATATCAGCAAAATCGTAATGAGTATGATACATACCGAACAGAAAATTAAGACTGTGACTAGTACGGCTAGTTATACGGAATTGCGTAGCAAGTTGCACTGGATATGAACATAGCTCACACGAATTAGTCGGCACATGGCACAGCCACCATTCTTGGATTTCTACGCATTCTATAAAACATAATAGAATCATCTGGGTCAAAATTCATAAGAATGTACCGAGCACGTCTAATACAAACCGGGATAACTGAAATAATGAGCACTGAATTTACAATATCATGTGCAATAAGCTGCATTTTGATATTACAGGCTGTCATTTGATATGGGCTTAACATACACAAATGAGACGGCAAAGCCACCATTCTTGGATTTAGATACAATTAAAGATTGATAAAGACAAAAAGAGAACTAATTGGGTCAAAAGCCACAAGAATGTGTCAGGGACAAATAACTACAATAACAAGCACTGGAACTCAGCCTAGCACGTGCACTGAGCTGCACCTAATACAGGATTTCATTAAATACTAACTGACTACGGGCATTGCTATTATAATAAAACAAAATGAACTTTATTTCTAGCTAAAAATCCTTTAAAAGTTTACAAAATTATAAAAATTCTCAATTTTAGGGAGTGATATATACAATCAAAACCTAGAACAATTGACCAAATTTGGCAGAGATCAGAAGATGGACTGCAAGACGTTGCAGGATGTTCAACTCTAACATGACCCCACATTAGTGGAAACCACTTACCTAAAGTAAAGGTGAGCATTATCTTGTCCAAGCACAACAGACAATTAGTAGATTTAACTGGTTGGTGTTTTCCTCCCATACACCAACTGTTATCAGACTAAACCGAATCTCCTTGCCCATCTAATTCCTCAGAACCACAGAAATGCGTTCATTCAGGAACTTCAAAAACAAAAGAACGAAGAACTTAGTTTGTGAACTAATGATTGCAAAATTGCTACACTATGTACAAACTGCACTGTATTTATGAATAACACATGATGCACCGGACCATTGTACTAGTGCCTCCGAAGAAGCCCAAGAAAGGGCTAAACACACGCACGTGCCTCCTAGCGGAGTTATGTTGGCACAAAAATGATACAAATTACGTATATGAATAAATTGAAACAATTGAATTATAACCAATATGTTTATTCACTAATTAGTGTGCATTTGAAAATTATTGAAGAACCGAATTATGCAAAAACTGTATCCATTAATGCGCACAGGCTAATCCTTCTACCGTTTGTTCATCAGACTCAGTAAGTAGAGGAGCTCCCTCCTTACCGGTCCAATGGATATCGAAAAAGTTACCGGCAGCCCTGCTGTCGATTAAGGCCATGACATCCTTCTTTTCTTGATCTTCCCATTACAAGGTAGTGCTCACCACCATTAAACGGTTGTCACTCCTCTTGTTCTTGAGGAAGTCCTCTCCAGAGTGACCTTTTGGCAAACCCAGGTGCTGGTCCCTCCTAGAACCGGGGTCTTCCGTTTCCCGATTTTCGATGTGGTACTTCAGGACAATCCTGTAGTAGATGACCCTCTGAAGCACAATACAAGCATAAACCCTTGTCTCTTCTTCTCTTCCTTTCAGCGGGAGTGAAAGGTCCCCTGGCAGTACCTATTTGCATAGGTTCCTCCGTAGCTTGACTTGGGAGAGAGGTAGAGGACAGCATAGACATCAGAAGTGATGCCGTAGATGATCTATTCCACCTTTTTTCAGCTCGTCATTCAGCCAACCGTTAGTCTATCTGTAAGACCAAAGTAAATAGCTCTTCCAATGTATTAGGACAAGTGGTATGGGCTAATTTGTCCTTGAGATCTTCTTGAAGACCCTTCCTGAAAACAGTAAACTGTACTGATTCCTGACAATAGCCAGGCGTTTGAAAGAAGAGATGTATGACATCAAGTCCATAGAACCTTGTTTAATGTCCAGAAGTGTTTCTCCTGCTGTGTAAACAATTTCAGGCCTTTCAAAGGTTCGTTGGAGAAGAGATACAAATGCAGGATAACCGAGAAGTACAAGATTGGCAGAGGTAACCATGGGTGTTGCCCAAGCCAGGCATTGCAGACCATGTTCGAAATCAAGATAACCAACTCTGGAACGGTCAGTTGTATAAACTGTTGTTCTGAAGGTAAAGTGCACCACACAGGCATCCAAGAATTCCTTCACTTTCTTAGGTGAACCGTCAAACTTGCCAGATGCTAACTCCAAGGGTGGCAAATCAGTTTGATGTGTATCTATGGCTGCTACCAGCTGACGTAGTGCAGTATTTTCAGACTTTAGGCCCTGAACTTCCATACACATTCCTTCTACGGCCGTTAAAAGCGCCTGGACCTGCTTGGCAGTAGCCATATTAGTTTGGCGTTGCAAACTATCAAGACTGTCAAGATTATCTCTTTGTTTGACTGATTTCCCTTCTGCTTTCACCTGAAGAGGAGGCTGAGTTAGACTGGTTAGAATCTTCCTTGGTGTTGTTCTTTGAGCGTCGCAAAGGGTTCCCTTCTTTTCGAAGAGGTAGGAACTGTTCCTAGAGGACACCAGACTTTCCTATGTTATAGACAAGAGGGATGAATGGTGTTACCTCAGGACACAGCCCAAAATCAGGGAAAAAGTCAAAAGGCATAAAAAAAACCTGAAGTTGTTGTTCTCCAATAGTATTTGGCCAGACTGCGAGTTGGTAACAATCCAGGGTAAACTGCAATTATGTAGATAGTGCGGAGTTGGTAAGTAGACAATGAAATATTACAGAGAATGCGGAGGTAAACAGACTGGAAGAGTCTGCAGCAGGAAGGAAGAAAAGCAGCAAATGATAGTCACACAGGAGAATGGACGTAACAGAAAGAGGGGGGCTGTACCCAACAGGCGGATAAGCCACAGGAAACAGAGCAGCTGTGGAAATAGAAAGGTAGCAGGAGAAGGCAAAAGAAAGCGCAGCGGAAAGTACTCACAACTGTGAACCAAAGCGGAACCAAGTTGCGACGCGAGGAAGTGGGCGGGGACTGATGGATAAGTAGTGTATAACGCGGAATCGGGAGAAAAAGACTGGACTGACCATCACGTTCGGGAGCGGACGTGATGGACAATCTATGGCGGCCCTTTCATCGGTCCCATAATCTCCACGCAGGAGTATTCATAACACCCAGTTTAGGAGCTCAGTGTAATGAAGGCATCGACCTCCGAACATGTATCACAATAACCATGCACCCCATCAGGGAATAAGAGCAAGAGATATTTTGCAAGGATAATAATATTTATATAATATTATATTATGCAAGCAAAGAACTCTGCTGCCCGAGAGCAGCCAAAAATTACACAGGCAGCACATTATAAAGGGCAAACGCTTCACCAATGACGGTATTACATGGGGTACAAAATCATGTCGCTGGTTGGTGGGGAACATCCAGCTGGGCCTGCTCCATAGGAGATGCCGGGCGCTAATTGGCCGCTGCTTCCCAATCTATCATGGAGCACGTGGGTCAGCTGGGCACATCTTGGTGGTGAAGGTCGAATCATGCAGGCAATACATTCTAACTAAGCTAAGCTAAACAACAGGAACCAATAAGTCAACGGAAATGGAAAGCACCTGAACATCATAAGAGAGATGGGTCTAACAAAGAGGACATAATATATAGACATATTGACCCTCACATTTAGGGTGTCGTTAAAACTGCAGGTCCTGCACCTGATGGTCTACCCCGGGGGTTTGATCTACCACCTATCCTCCCTGGTGCCTCGTGATACTAGAAGACGTGTGTTGTTATTAGAGAGATGTACAGTTATTCAGACTTTAGATCTGTGGTGGGTAATCTGGAATGGTCAGGATCAGAGGGCCAGAGAACCATTGGTATGTGGAGAGATAGGGGGTCAGGACAAAGGGGTTTGGTGGGCTCAGGTCTGGCAGGCGGGGGTCAGGTGTATGCTGGCAGTTTAGTCGAGACGGATGGACACAGTGCTGGGGCCTGGTACCGTTTCACGCTCTTCGCAGAGCAAATTCCTGACAACCAATTCTAAGTATTTGCAACATTGAAAGGACAGGGAACGGATGGACCTCTGTGGGAACAAGGCTCATGTCTGCTAATAAATTGGCCCCTCTGGGTGGGACTGGAGACGCGAGTGCTGCAGCCTCACAGAGTGGCTGTTTTTGGGCCTAGTAAATAATGGTGTCTCGGCTCAGTACAGAAATGGAGTCTTAGTGCTGAGACGTAGGCAATGTTATTCTTCTAATTTTCTATGTAATAAACTCTTTACACGTACCATGGGGTTGGGGGGCTCTCTCTCTCTTTGGCTTTGATGGCGTTTGCTAGGGGGGTGGGATAGGACCATTTCCTTCCCAACAGTAGTCCTGACTATGCTCATTGGTGCATAGGCATCAAGCCCCGCTGAAGTTTCTCTCATGGAAGATGGCCTTCATCGTGGCTATCTCCTCGGCCAGGGGGGTCGGGGAGATACAAAAAGCCTTACTTGTCTTTCCACTCTTCAAGGATGGTACTGCATACACACCCCACCTTTATGCCGAAGGTACCATCGGAATTCCACCTTAACAAACCTTTGGTGTTACCTGTCTTCTTCCCAAACCTGTCATCGCCAATGGAGGGGGTCTTGCATTCGCTGGACGTTGCTTGTGCCTTGAAGTTCTACGTGGCACGTAGGAAGAATTTTCAGAAGACTTCTCAGTTGTTCATCAACATTGGGTCTGTAAATCGTGGAAAGGCCTTGTCAAAGGCTTCCATCTCCAGGTGTCTCTCCGGCTGCATCATGCACTGTCATCGACTGGCTAACAGGCCGGTGACAGGCCGTCTGAGAGCCCACT
This sequence comes from Ambystoma mexicanum, assembly GCF_040938575.1. Taxonomy (NCBI): domain Eukaryota; kingdom Metazoa; phylum Chordata; class Amphibia; order Caudata; family Ambystomatidae; genus Ambystoma; species Ambystoma mexicanum. The sequence goes on from NC_090928.1 coordinate 1,231,454,767, forward strand.
CCACCAGAGCCATTGCAGCAACTACAGCGTTTCTCTCTGGTGTGCCCCTACTCGACATCTGCAGGGCTGCTACGTGGCGGTCCCCGCACACCTTCACAAGGTTCTACGGCATTGAGATGGATTCCAGGGAGGAGTCTCGAGTAGGGCAAGCGGTGCTATGCAACATGTTTGTTTGAGGTGAGTCTGTTCCAGAGGTGAGTGTTTATTGCTTCTGTTTGAGCCTTGCCACCTTCCGTGGTTGTGTATATGTACTGCCGTGTAATCGTTATTCATGAGCATGTGCATCCATGCCAGACCCTAGGCTTGAGAAGGTTTAAGTTACTTACCTGTAACTATTGTTCTCCATCATAGGTCTGTCATGGATTCACATGTGAACACTCCCACCTTCCCGTTTGTGGCTCTTCTTGGTTCATACTGCAACTTTACGTGCTTACCAAATGTGAAGATGACCTCCAGGGGAGGGGCTTAGGGAGAGGACTGTCATTGGATGGGGGCAGTATGACCCAGAGGATAGTGATTGGTTTAGAGGAGAAATATAATTCTGTCTTTAGTTCTGTCGTATAGTTCTGCAACTTTACGTGCTTACCAAATCTGAAGATGACCTCCAGGGGAGGAGCTTAGGGAGAGGACTGTCATTGGATGGGGGAAGTATGACCTAGAGGATGGTGATTGGTTTAGAGGAGAAATATAGTTTTAAAGTGAAAGTGAAACAGATTTTTCTTTTACCGAGGATTCCCAGCCTGACGACAGGGAATATTCATGAGCATGTGAATCCATGCCAGACCATGCTGGAGAACAATATTTACAGGTAAATAACTTAAACCCTACCAAACAAAGCAGAACTTGAACAAGTCTCCATATATGGGATGCCAATATGGAGAAAGTTGGAGCAAGTATGATCCTAAGCAAATAAGTGTTAAAGAAGTAAGAACAGTGGCAGAGCTTGAACAAGTCCCCATATATGGGATATCAATGGGCCTCATCACTACTTCGGCGGTAACCCTTAAATCCGGCGGTAGCGCTATTACTGCCGGATTTAAGGGTCCGCCAAAGCAGGACTTTGGCGGATTTCTCCCCAGCTCTGAGCTGGGGGGAAATCCGCCGAAAATTCGCACTATTACCGCCGGCGGGAAATCCGCCAGCGGTATTAGCGTGAAATTTCCCCATTGAGCCCAATGGGGAATGGGGCATTCCCGAATGGGCTCAATGGGGAATGGGGATTGACATTACCGCCAAACTCGTGATCCGGCGCTATTAGCGCCGGGGAGTTCGGCGGTAGGGCTAATACCAACCGCGCTAATAGCGTTACCGTTACCGCCCAAGTCGTGATGAGGCCCAATGTGGGAAAGTTGGAACAAGTCACAGTAAAGTGATATAACTGTGTAATGTTAAAAGACATTGGGCCTCATTACATGGATGGCGGTAAGGATTTACCGGTACCAGTAAAATACTGGTACCGGTAAATCCTTACCGCCTTACTCCGAGGTCCCTTTGCGGGTTGGGGGATTTAACGGCTGCTTTTTGCAGGCGTTAAAAACCAACCCGCAAAGGGACCCAGGGAGCTAATTACGGTACCGCAATTTGCGGTACCGTAATTAGCACCTTCCCCATTCCCATTATGCCCTATGGGGCAAAAATGGGAATGGGGAAGGGCAATGGTGGAAGGGGGAATTACCGCCCCGCCAACCTTGGAATGGGGCGGTAATTCCCCTTACAGCCAAGGCGGGGCCGGTATTTTACCGGCATGAACCATGGCGCTAATAGCGCCATGGTTCTCCGCCATCCGTGTAATGAGGCCCATTGAATCAGTGAAGAAGTCCTGGTGAAAGGAACACACCAGGCAATGAACATTTTGTGGGGCAGGGAGATACCTGGTAGAGAAGTATACCAGGGGATCTCCATAACCCAAAAGGGGATTTCTGGCAGGAGAGTAAACCAGGTAATCCACTGAAAGTTTGTAGCAAGATACCTGGCAGGGGAGTACACCATGGGATCTGAACAGTGTACAAGAAGATTCCTGGCAGGGGAGTATACCAGGAGATCCATCAAAGTTGTACAAAGAAATATACTTATTTTACAGAGCACATGGTAAAAGAGGATTCTTGGCATGGGGCTATACCAGGAGGTCAATCAAAGTTGTATAAGGAAATGTACTTATTTTACAAGGCACATGTTAAAGAGGTATATGAAAGACCCATTTGCTACCCTGAAGGAACTATTGTCTGAAAGAAACACCTTTGTCATTCTCAAGGAACTATTGTTTGGAAGAGACACTTTTGCCATTTTAAAGGAACTGTTGTTTTAAAGATACTTTTGTCATCCTCAAGATATTGTTATTTTATAGAGACACTTTCGGCATCCTATCTAAATATCCAGGTGAAGGGAATGACCCCGTGGATATAAGGATTTCTCCTTGGAGAAAACTGTTTCTATTTGATTTATTTATTTGTTTTGATTATGATCACGTTTTGGCAAATATAAGTTGAAGAAATTTCCTCGCACCCTTAGTTAATCATTTTTCGGGCCAGGGTCAAATTAGTATGTTTTGGACTCAAGGAGTTTATAAATGTTGACGACCTGACAAAGACTGATCTTTAGTTTTAGTTCCTAGGTAGGGAGACTCTCTTTAGAATAGGGAAAGTGAGGCCTTCGCCAACCTTCTTTTTGTTAGTAAAGATGTCTGATGTTGAGGATATTACAACGTTGTAACTGCCTCTCATTTCTGACCCCTCACAGTTACCACCTATGTTTTCTATGGGAGGAGGTATGAGAAGAATCGTGTAATCCAGATATGGCGAGCAGGCCAGAAAGCATGTGAACAAAACACGTACAGCGCAATTTTGGCCCTACAAACTAGAAGCATTGCTACAAGAGATTTGCGGATCAGAATCACCGCCCGGCCCCTAATTAGGCTGAGGGAGCGTTTGTTTGGTTATTCACTAACTACATCCAATTGAGAGGGAAGTTGAGACAGATATTTGTAGGTGCTTTGAGGTTCTTGGAGGGGTGATGCCAGTCACCAGGAAACTAACATTGCCCCCAGGGTTGTGGATTCCTCTTGTGTTCCATGACAGCCTACTAAAACCATGCACTATGGGGGCCAGGCTGCCCTCAGCTGAGGTGAAAGGAGGTGAGTAAGTGCTTCATATACAGGCAATTCTTGAATCTAGATTTTACAAGGGGTCCATAGGAGTTATCCTGGGAATTGGCTACTGATGTACAGGCTCTAGAATTATGTGAAACAGTTTCATCAAGCGTTTCCACTCAAGTCAGGGCCTGGTACAGGGTTTTGGAGTAGGGGTACTTTCAGGTCTTCCGATTTGGGTCCCACGATAGTACGGGGAGGCAGGAAGCCGTTGTGCACAAAGTGAGAGGTTGTTTTCCCGCAGATATAGGCCCAAAAGAGGTTGAGGTTACAATAGCAGACTCAGGGAAGTTCTGGTTGTATTTTGCATGGAATTTTGACTTGTGATTTCCTTAACTGAGCACCACAGACAACAGAGGTCACCATTCTTAAAGGTGGCAGAGAGAATTCAGGTAAAGGATTTCTTTCAGGCAGTATAGAAAGTTGGCAGAGGGTTCAACAGAGGAATCCCTCATCCAAGGCATCCCCATAGTGGGTCCCTCCCTTGCTGTCCCTTGCTGTCCTCTCAGTTTGGTTTTGAGTCTTGAATACAGTGTCTGCACATTAGATTGATGTTTCAGTGGTGTGCTGTGGAAGGACTGATTGAGCTGTGCAGAGGGTTGAGTTGCTCACCTTGCCTCAGCATTTTAGACTTTTGATCCAGGAGTAGCATAAGCGTGCTTCCACTCCAGGATTTCACTTGAGTATCCTATTTCATGGTGGAGGAGTCGGGGCGGGGGTAAATCTTGCCAGCATCTTTTTTTAGTGCTTAATGGTCACACTGCACAGAGTTCAGTGAGCATGTACACGAAGACCAACTGAGTGAAATCATACAGGTGACATCTGTCGATAGGCGCTCATTGAAAAGCATCGCTGTAAACTGGTAATGAGCATTTGGCACTTTGCACCTTACGCTGAGACTGGGACCAGTATATTGGTGCGCGCATGGAGGTGGTAGGCATGCACATGAATCCCCTGATGCAAGACTTCAACAGGGCTTCTAGTGACTTTCAGCATTACGGTGGGCGGTGTTACACGCTCGACCGCTATCTGAGGCTTTACACATAACTAGCCCTGGAAGAAGGAGGCAGCCAAATAGAGGGAACTCATCTTTCAGTGAAGGGCAAGATAAGTGTCTAGGGAGAGCCCAAGACTCAAGGACTGAGGTAAGGAACTCCAAAATTGTACAGTAATAGTCCACAGGAAGAAAAAAGAGAAGACATGTTAAAGAAAACTCTAGTAGTAGTTAGGGACAGTTAGATTAGTAGTAATGAGTTGCTCAGAAGGCTGAACCATCCAACTGTGGACTCTCATCATCAGTATACATTGAGAGCACCCGGCTCAGTGCCTTGGACTGTCCCTCGGCAATCAGCACGAGTTATCCATGTATGCATTGGACGTTAGGGAGTTGGAGGGTAAGATAATTTAATAGAAAGAAATGAAGACGAGGAGGCTTGAGAACAGATCGAGATAGAGTTCCTTCTTTTTTGCAAACTACCAAGCATCTTGTGTTGGTTTGTTATTTTATCCACTTTCTCTTTCCCCCAGGGTTGTGGGGAGTTCAACATCTAAATAGTAATGCGAGGAAGTATTGGGAGCCAATGGGGGAAGTGGCGGTGGGAGACTTACTACGCGAGGGCAGAGCAGTGAACTTTAGCACACTCACCTCGGAAATAGGCATACACGAAGGGCAACACATAATACACGCCTCACTCCTCGCTAGATTAAAACAGAAATGGCCCGGTATAGATCAAGAATTCCATGAAGATCACATAATAGAAACACTTTACGATATTTCAGAGGGCGTGCACGCAGTGTCAAGAATATATGAGCTATTAATGTCACAGAAGGGGGACGTGCTGGTACAGACCAGGCGAAAGTGGGCGCCAGATTTGCAAGTGCAAATTAACAGATGCAGCCTGGAGTAGAGCACTAGCCTATCCTAAAAAAGTTTTGAGGAACGCAAAGCTCAAGTTAATTCAGCTGTATGTAACCCATAGGGCATACCTAACCCCGTAGGAGATTGCAAAATTTAGCAAGGCAACGCAACAGATCTGCCCGAAATGTGGATTTAGGAATGCAGACTTGATACATATGTTCTGGGCTTGTACGAATATCCGGCAATTTTGAGAACGCATTGCCAGGGCAGGTATATCATTGGACACAAGTACCCCAGCGGCCTGCATGCTCTGCATCACTGGGCGACTGCAACAAGCTAGACATGTCAGTAAGCTGAAAGACTTAGCATATATACTAGCGAAAAGTAGAATAGCAATGGGGTGGAAAGCGCACAAGAGTCCAGAAGTGCAGCTGTGGTGGAGCGACCTTCAAAAATGGATGCTCGCGGGGAGCCACCAGGGGGCGTCAAGATGTGCTGAGGCATCTCCGTTGATCTCCTCCCCAGGGCACCGAAAAAGGAGTCTGAGCCCCCCTTAAACCCCAGGAGAGGAGTGCTGACCCCCCCAGGCTTTCTATGGACCGCCCCAGGCACTCTTTGAGTGCAATCCCTATCGTTGGGGGCGCCGGGACACCGGAGAACCGAGTTTACTTCACTGGCCGGGGAAGCTGTGTGCGGACCGCTTCCCGCCGGCAATACTGCAGCGGTTGAGGATTCACCCCAGTGGGGGAGGGGTCTCTGGCCTTCCTGTGTGCAGATTCTCCCGATGCGGCCACCCCCCCCCAGAGAAAGGTGAAGGCTGTTGGCTGTGCTGGCCCCCCCGTTCCCCTGGGACTGTCTGGAGCTTTTTTGCACGACGCTCCGAGGGATCCAGCCCTCGCGGTCGGGTTGGAGCATTCGCTCGGTGAGGGGTGAGAGGAGCCGGCACTCGATCTTTCGCCGGTCCAGCTGCCGGTGTGAGCTGCTCCTGTCCTTGCGCTCTTGCCCTGTGGTTATGACCGCCGTGACTGTGCCCGGAAGGGGCGGCTGCTGTGGGAAGACATCGGCGGCCTTGGAGGTGCGGAGCTGGGGAGCCCTCGCCGACGCTGGATCCTGGCTGGAGGGTGCCCGGCGGCCCTGTTGTTGGTGAAGCTTGGCGGCATTTCCTCTGGCGGTACTCCCTCCCTCACAGAGAGCGAGTCTGAGGGGAGGCGAGCGGTGTGGGTCGGGACCACGGGGGGCCCTTCTCCCCACCAGTTTGAAGGTTGGTCAAGGCGGAGGGAGAGGGGGCCGGTGCCTCGAGAGCTGACTCTGCAGCAGGGCAGGGGGAGTTTGGGGGAGAAGACTGGCATCCCGCTCTTCCGGGGACTGAGTGTTGTGTGCAGGGGAGGGGGCTACTGAGCCCTGAGGAGAGCTCCGGCGTGACTCACCCCTTGGTGCAGACGCCTGGTGGAGGGGCTGGTGAGACGCGGTGGCCCTATCATCTGCAGCTGGCTGGAGGATTGGCTCTGGGAGTGGGTGGAGGGCCCGTGGGGCTTGTCGTGCCCTTCTGCTGTACTGTGGGGGGGTGGTGAGGAGCTGCCGGAAGGCTCAGCCCGGGCACCAGTGGTGAATGAAGTAGTGGCAAACTTGGTCCAAGGGTCCCTGAGCCGGTTCGGGGAGTGCGGTGGACGCTTTGAGTGGAGGATTGCGGAGGGTGAGTGGTCCTCCCCCCGAGGACTCTGTTGGACTGGTGCCGTGCTGGTCATCACCGCTGGTGTGTGCGGTGGGGGCGTTCTAAGCCACATGGGCTTCTGATCCAGGAGCCTGGACTGCATTGGTGGAGCCTCCGAGTGAGAGAAGAGGTGAGGCCAGCAGGGCCGAACCGTGGGCCTCAGCCCAGCGACTCCCAAGGGATTGATGATCTCTTGCCAGGGGTGCCTTCTTGATCCCCCCTGAATGGACTGGGCGCTGACCCTGCAAATGTTTTGGAGAGTGGAAGTGGAGGAGGGGAAGGAGGCCACCATGCAGACAGGGGCTCAGTTGGAGGCGTCAGCGGCAATGTCGGTGAGTCGCAACATGGCGGTCCTGCTGGAGGAGATAAGAGGTTTTCGAGCGGATGTCAACAGACGCCTGGACTCCTTGGATAAGAAGGTTGACGCTGTAGAAGATCGAGTTCAGGCGCTGGAGGCCAACCAGACCTCGGCAGACCTGTTTGAGACGCAATTCGACATGAGGTTGGCAGAGCTTGAGAGGCGGGAGGAGAGGGTCACTCTCAAGCTGGATGACCTAGAAAATAGGGAACGTCGTTCCAACCTGTGGTTTTTTGGTATGCCGGAGCTGGAGGGGGAGTCGCAGGCGGACATTGTGAAAGGGGTGAAGGCGATTGTGAGTAGTCTTTTTGATGGCGAGAATACCAGCGAGTGCACCACTGATAGAGCCCATACTGCCGGGGGGCATGCGGGTGAGCCTCGTACGGTCCTTGTGAAATTCCACTATTATGTTGAAAAAGCCAAGATCCTGAATTTAGCACGCAAGAAGGGCCCTATAGCCTGGAATGGGGCTCAAATTAAGGTGTATCAGGACCTCTCAGACCCACCCTGGCTCGACGGCGCCTTTGCGGCCCACTGACGAAGTGGTTGTAGTCTAAGGGGGTTCGTTACAGATAGGGCCACCCATTCTCCCTTGCCTTTGAGCTGGCTTGTCAGAGGCTGACATCCAACAAGTCTCCCGTGAGCTGTTGGGGGATCCCCCTTCAAAGGTCGAGGATGGGGGGGAATGGATTGGGCGGAAACCGCCATGGCCCATCGGGATTCGCGGGTCGGAGGCGTGTGCAGGGACACAGGAAATTTAGAAAAGTGGCGCCCCCGTCCCCGGAGCAGCCCCCGTCCTGATCTAGTTGTGATAACCCTTTGGATAGGTTCTTGGAGGTGGTCCTGAGGGGCAATGTGGATGGTTTCACCAGGGGCAGGGCTGTTCCCTGGGTTGCTTGTTCATTACTTTGTTCCCAGTTTTTGATGAGGTTTACGGGAGGGGGGAGGTGACCTCAGATGGGGGTGTTTGGGGGTTGTATTTGGTTAAGAGAGGGGGGGTTCATAGTGTTAGCTGCTTTTATGGTGTGAGAGGCGCCCTGGTGGGGGCGATTCCTGGTGGCCTGGTGGTGTGGCTGGGAGATGCCGCAGTCATTCCAGGCGCTCGGGGGTAGGGGGGCGGGGGTGAGAGGGTATCAGGGTTCTTGGGGTGGTATTAGGGCGGGCAGGGGAGCTTTGCAAATTTTCTTTGTGGTATTGGGAGTGTTTTTAAGGTTGTCCGGGTCTCAGAGGGGTAGGGATTCTAGGGGTCCTTTTTTGGTCTCTTCAGGTGTAAATGAGCGGGGAGAGCGGGCCTTCCGGAGCGGTCTGTACACAGTTGGGAAAACATTATATGGCCTCTCTAATGGATGACTCTTTGCAGAGATTGCTGGTCGGGTCCCTGAATGTGCGGGGGTTGAATTCCCCTACAAAAAGGTACTTGGTAGTGAGGGAATTTTCTAGGCTTAAGCTGCATGTCCTGTTTGTGCAGGAAACCCACTGGGTTGAGGGAAAGGAACCGGCATTGCGATCTAAAGCTATCCAGTCTTTGTTCCAGTCTCCTTATAGGGCCAAGAAGAGGGGCGTTGCTGTACTGATTTCCCCCAAGGCTCTTTTTGTCCCTAAGGCCCATCAATCCGATCCGGAGGGATGCTACATAATGATCAGTGAAGGGTAGGTTGTTTACCCTGGTAGGGATTTATGCCCCGAATGAGGCACAAGATCTTTTTTGGGAAAAAGTGGGGGAGAAAATTCAGGGCTTTGCCGAGGGTGCGCTGATAGTCGGAGGGGATTTTAACATGGTTCTCTGGCCGGATAAAGATAGGAAATCCCTTTCCCCTTGCCATGACCAGCGGGTTCAGAGGAAATTAGCGGATTCATTCAGGTGGACTAATGAAATGTTGGGTTTGGCGGACGCACATTCAGTAAAGGAAAACTGTGTCCCCCTCTTCACTTTTTACTCAGTGGTACACAAGGCATTCTCGAGGATAGATCTTGTCTTGGTGGATTCTACATTGCGGGATAGTGTTGTTAATTTTGGTGTGGAGGTAGTACCATGGTCGGATCACAATCTGGTCTGGGCCACATTGGGGGTTCCCCCGGCGATACCGGCTAGGGCGCGGTGGATATGCAATGACAGTCTATTGCTGGATAAGGAACTTAAGGAATCCTTATTGGGTTCAATCAGGGAATACTTCCTTCTAAACGATACAGGGGAGATGAATGTCTAGGGAGTGTGGGACGCATTTAAGGCCACCATAAGGGGCATGCTCATAGAGATGGGCGCAAGAAGAAAACGGGAGAGGGGGAGGGAAGAAGCGAAGTTGAGGAAGCAAATTGCTAGCATCCAGCCGGGAGGGAAGTTAAGATCTCAGATGGTTCCGGGAAAATGGGAGGAGCTTCAGAATCTTAAAGCTCATTATGCATCGGAATATTCTGGGGATGGGACCGATGTAGATCTATTTTTGGAATCGTTGCGTATCCCGCGCCTCTCCGCGGAGGGGCTTGACAGGTTGGAGCTCCCTATCTCCTCCCAGGAGGTGATGGATGCTATTACCTCCCTGAAGAGCGGTACAGCTCCGGGGGATGATGGCTTCACGGTCCGTTTTTATAAGATCTTCTGCTCCGCGTGGCCCCTTTTCTGGCTAAGGTATTCAACGCTGCCCTGGACTCAGGCTCTCTGCCCTCCTCTATGATGTCAGCTCTCATAGTGGTGTTGCTGAAGGATGGGAAGTATCCCGAGCAATGTCAGTCCTATAGGCCCATTTCACTGCTTAACGTAGATGTTAAGATTTTGGCCAAACTCTTGGCGAACAGGCTGTCCAGCTATCTTCCCTCCCTAGTTCACGGCGACCAGGTTGTATTCATCCCTGGTCGACAGGGGTCGGATAATGTGAGGAAGACCTTGGGGTTAATGCATGAGTCGTCGAAGCAAGATTTGGAGGCCTATCTCTTGTCTGTGGACTCCGAGAAGGCCTTTGATCGGGTAGAGTGGTTATACATGGGGAGAGTATTGAGGAAAATGGGCTTTGGGGACAATTTTTGCAAGTGGGTCGCCGCGCTATACAATGGTCCTTCGGCAAGGGTGTTGGTTAATGGTTGCATGTCACTGGGATTCTCGCTTTCTCGGGGTACGCGACAGGGATGTCCCCTTTTTCCTCTGTTATATGCATTGGCAATGGAGCCATTCGCCTTCGCAATCAGGGCTGACAAGGGACTCTCGGGGGTGCGATGTGGCGACCATGAATTTAAATTATCCTTGTTTGCGGACGATATCCTAGTGTATCTGACAAACCTTCACATGGCTCTACCACGGTTGTTGGCGCTGGTCCGCCGGTTCGGTTCCTTCTCTGGGCTCAAAGTGAGTTTGTCTAAGTCATGTATAATGCCTATGGGGGGGTGGGTCCTGAACTTGAATGGAGAGAGGAAGTGTATGGGGTGCGAGTGGAGCGGGATTCCATCAAATACTTGGGCGTTATCATCCCCAGGGACCTAGGTAAGGTATTTGAGCTCAACTTCCCTCCCATTCTTGCCAAAATCCAGAGTGATCTCTTAAGGTGGGCCCCCTTGACCCTTTCCTGGTTTGGACGGATGGTAGTGATTAAAATGAATGTTCTTCCGCGGCTCCTCTATCTCTTTCTTTCTCTTCCCTGTATAGTGCCGGATTCGTTCTTTGCCTCATTGCACTCTCGTGTTCTTCGTTTCATATGGAATGGGAGGAGACCCAGGGTTGGATTTCCTACCCTGACTCTCCCCAAGTCCCTTGGAGGTTTTGGCTTACCAGACTTCAGGAGGTATTACAAGGCAGCCCAATAGCGGGTTTTGTTGGAGCACGTAAGGGACGATCTGCGAACATACTGGACGTACGTGGAAGATGTTCAGGTTCATCCTAGAAAGGTTAGAGACTTTCTGTGGGCTCCCCCTTGTCGTCTTTGTGGGGTCCTCCGATTGATCTGGGCAGGAAGGGGTTCCGAGAAACACAGTTCTGGTCCGACCAAGGGTTGGAGAGGGCGGTGCAATTGTTCAGGGATGTGTCCTTCTTGGAGTATGATCAGCTGTTGAAGGTGTTTGAGGCCAAGCCACCTACGGTTTTTGAGTATTTGAGGCTAAAGGGAATCCTAACTCAGACGCGCTGGGGTGCCGACCTGTCGCGCCCCCTAACTCCGTTTGAGAGGTTCTTTGTAGAAGCCAAATCTAGGAAGGGATCCCTCTCTAAGATATATAACTTGATTATTTCTTCTGATCTGATGGGTAGGCAATCTTTTAAATGTATTTGGGAGGAGCGGTTGGGCTTAACCTTGGACGATCAAACGTGGCAGTTGGTATTTAAGGCAGTGTCTTCTGGGGAGCTATATACGGCGGTGATGGAGCACAATTTTAAAATGTTACACTCCTGGCATTGTCCTCCGGTGGCCCTCTCTAAGATGTTCATGGAAGTGTCCCGATGGTGCCCTAGGCAGTGTGCCAATAAAGGCACCTGGTTTCACATTTGGTGGGAATGCCCGGCTATCTGTCTTTACTGGGCGGAGGTCCTTAGTTGGATAAAAGATATTCTGGGGACCTGCCCCTCCCTGCATCCACTGGAGGTTCTTCTGGGCACTCCCTTGCCCGATAAAGAGGTGGGTTCCTTTTCGATAGGTAATGGGGGCCATGCTGAGGGCGGGAAGATTGGCTCTGGCTCAGAAGTGGAAAAGCCCCATAGCGCCCTCTAAGTCGGAGTGGTTCACCAAGCTTATTTCCATCTTTACATATGAGAAACATGCTGCTATGGCCAATGATACTATGCCCTCCTTTCTGCAGGAATGGACTGTGGTTATTCTTAATGCAGACTGTGAAGCCTTGAAACTATGATTTGCTTTGTGGTTAGTTGTTTGGTCTCCGGGGAGGGACAACTGTTGCAAATACCAAGGACCTTGGGCTTTAGTAGGTGTGGGGCCTCCGTTGCCAGCTTGACCCACTGTACTACTATGCTTTGTGTTTCGACCATGCTCGCTGCTTCTAGCATCGGTGGGGGTCATTCCGAGGTTGGAGGTAAGGGATTACTGGCGCCTGTAAGGGCACCGATGGCGGTAATCCCTTACCTCCGTATTCCGAGTTCCCTTTGCGGGTCCCTCTTTACCTCCTGCTTTTAGCAGGAGTAAATTACGGGACCCGCAAATTGACCTTGGAGTAAATTACGGCACCGTAATTTACGGTGCCGTAATTACCTCCTTCCCCATTCCCATTGAGCCCTATGGGGGCAGAAATGGGGATGGGAAAGGGCTATGGTGAATGGGGAATTACCGGTCCATCCAACCTTGGAATGGACCGGAAATTACTCCATTCACCATGCCGGTATTCCATGGAGTAAATAGCTCCATGGTTGCCAACCATGGAGCTATTTACTCCATGGTGTAGTCCTAACTCGGAATGAGGGCCGGTGACTTTTGGAGGCCTGGACAACCTAGAGTTAGGGGGGAGGTGGGTGGAATTTGTATTGTTTTTGATTTGTTCTCTTTGGGAGAATCTGTTTATCTCCTGTTGAAAACTTTCAATAAAAATAAAGTGGAAAAAAAATGGATGCTTGCAGAAACCTCAGTGTGGCAGGAAGTGGCCCGCTGAAGCCTCGGAGAACACAACGTAGACCTAGGCTCATGGAAGCACATGGTGCATGAACTGGTGGCCTTGGATCACAACAACACCTTAATAATAGTATAGGTCCTGCCACTGACTTCGGACTGATTTAAATGTATATAACTAACACAGGCTGATGTAAGGTTATAACAATGTATGTGGAATAGGCTGGGGAGGGTGAGGAGGTTGGGAGGTGGGAGTGTGTGGGAATATACAGGCGAAATTGGCTGGACATTGACATGCAAATGTGGATGTAAAAGGCTGTAAATTGTATTGTTGTTTAAAATCAATAAAAACGTTTAATTAAAAAAAACATCTAAATAAGATGTGTTACTCACTCGATATTCAGAGACTTGAGTCAAAGACAGGTCAAACGACAATGCTGGAGTCCATTATCTGAACAGAAAAGTCTTTAGTTTTTTCCTAAACAAGGCTATTGATTTCCCTTCCCTAATATCAGGGGGACTAGCGTTCCATGCCAAGGGTGGCCACAATGAACACTCACTTTTTTACCGGAGTCATCCTATGTGCTGGGACTCTGAGCTGGTTGGTGTTGTTTGATCTGAGATTGCGTGCATTTAGTTTAGTCTCTAGCACTTCACTCAAATATAAAGGTGACGATCCTGTCAAGCATTTCTGTGCTAATATCAGAAGACTAACGTCGATTCTGGCTTCTATAGGAAGCCAGTGCAGGCTCCTTCTAGCCTCTGAGACATGATCCCTTCTTTCGAGATCCACAATGGTTCTAACTGCATTATTCTGAATCACTTGAAGGCAGCCAACAAGCAGGCTGCCTCCGTAATCAAGCCTGGAACCAATGATGGTCTTATCTAGTAGCTCACAATTTGGTCTACAGATAAAAGGGCATGCTTGGGTCTTGAGTTTAACATAATATGCGGCTGAGGACACCAGGCTGCCGACCTGTGCCATCATATTAAGATTACAGTCAAAGGAGACCCCTATGATTTTTGTATCTATGTGGCAGCCATCAATTCGGAACTCGGCGTACACATTTTCCATTTGCCGGGTTTACAGGTTTTTGCCATAGTGCCTACCACCATCAGTTCCGTTTTGCTTGTGAGCAGAGCTAGCACATTATTACACATCCAGCGCTGGATCAATCCATATATCCGACTGATGATTTTCTCATCCTCTGCGGGATTGCCAGAGAGCGGGTTAACACACTGTGTGTCATCTGCGTAATTAGTGAAATTGATTTTATTTTCCTCCAGGAGGTCAAGAAATGGGACAGTAAAAATGTTATAAAAAGTGGGAGACAGACAAGCCCCCTGGGTTACCCCATGTGTGAGCAAGGCATGTTTTGCATCAGCCGAAGTGCTGGTGACTCTGCACCTCTGCAGGAATGATTTAACCCGGCAGGCCGCTGATCCTGAGAACCCTGCCACCTTCCTCAGCCAAGAAAGCAATAATGTGTGATCTACCAGATCGAAGGCAGTAAAGAGGTCCAGCAGCATCAAGAGGGCTGTCTGGCCATTGTCCATGATACGGAGAAGGCTGGATTTAAGATCCAGAGGGTAGTCTCTGTGCCCTGGTTTTCCCTGAAGCCTGATTGCCTCTTGTTCAAGATCTTATTGTCGTCCTGACTTGTATATAGGTGGTGCGATCAAGGATCTTCCGCAGAAAAGGCGTGTTGGAGATTGGCCTGTAGTTCAGGGGATTTAACGGGCAGAGACGTGGCCTTTAACCAGGGGCGAGATCCAAGTATTCTTCATAGCTGCCGGAACATGACATTTACTGAACGAGGTATTCACAAATGTACTCAGAAGGCTGATCAGCACATGGGAGCATGTTTTATGACCATCACATGACACACATCCCCGCTTACAGGAGGTTGGCTTCAGATTTTCTATTAATGATGCCAGTTCCGGCTCAGATACGGGTTTAAAGGGGAACTGTTCATCTTGGACCCACATTTTATGGGTATTACTGACAGTAATCTCTTCACTTGGTATCAAGGATTTTTTGGCATTTTCAATGTTACGTTTTATTGTGTTTGGTTAGCCCAACAAGGCTTCTTGAATGGATGTACACCATTCCACATCCCTATTAATGGTCTCTGCTGTTTGTGAGACAGATGTTCTAATTCCTTGAGAATTCTGTACAGTACTCTAGATTGGGGTTGCGCTTTGTTAATTCTGTCGTCAAGCGATGACTTTTTTGCTAATATGACAGCTTCCTTAAAACTTTTCGCAGCCAATTTATAGCTCTCTTTATCTATCTCATTAAGGGAGGCTTTCCATCTGTATAGGCATTTGATCTTAGCACTCTTGAGCGTTTGTACATCCGGCGTAAACCATGTGTTATCCTGCCTCTGGATAACCTTCTTATTTTTGAAAGGTACAAGGGCTTTGGTAGCATCCCAAAGAGTACATTGATACCTGTCAACAATGTCATATTTGTCTCCTGGTCTAAGGCCAAAAGCCAAGGGACGTAATGCATTTGGTGTGAGATTCTTGAAATTTCTTGAGGATATTGTGATTGTAGGTGTTTCCATAAGAGTGGCTAAACTCTCACAGGCAACTTTAAAATGAATTAAACAGTGGCCTGTCCATGGGCAGGGAACAATTTCTTGGCTAGTCAGGGTCACATTATAATGGGATGTCCAATCCAGTATAATCCCCTTATTATGCACAGGGGTTTTTACTAATTGTGCAAACCCAAGGTCCTCAAGGGTGACCTCTAAAGATTTCACGCAATTGTCATTTTTATTGCCTAACCTGTAATTAAAATCCCCTAAAACCAATGTTTTGGTGTTAGTTTTTAGGAAAGAGAACAAGGAGTTACATAATTGGTTGACAAATTCTGGCATGAGTGATGGAGGCCTGTACACAAGAACCAAGAGTGGATTCTGCATCTGTCCTAATCTTAATATGCAGCATTTCACCCCCACCAATGGCTGGTGTTTCATTTCCCCAAATGTCAAGAGTGAGTTTAAAAATAAAAACACCTCCCCCCACCCTATCCCCTCTGTTCTATCCTGATGGAGAATGCTGTAACCCTCTGGTGTAGCAAGGACAAGCGAGGGGCCAGCCGCTACATGACTCCAGGTTTCAATTAATGCACATATGTCAATATCATATAGTGCTTTGCACGTGGCAACATCTAGGGCGTGTTTAAGTAGTGATCTGGTGTTGAGCAATAAAATCTTCAGTCCAGACATTGGCCTAGTTGTTAGATTCCTATAGTCTGCAACCTACAGCTCTGCAAATGTTTTGGACTACACCTGCCATGATCCATCACCATTGACTATGTGAGATAGGGCTGATGGGAGCTGTCAACCAAACAGCTGGAGATCCAAAGGTGTTAGTCCCTGGGGCAGGCTTAACTTCTGATGTCAGTCTGTGCCGCCACCTCATCCAGCACTTGCAAGAGAGGGGGTCATAACTTGACCATGGGGGCCGAAGGGACTGCTGGATACCCAAACTATGTGTTAGGCAGTGATCGATTAGTACCGCTCCAAATCCCCTGCTCCACACAGAACCCATACTCAACCCAACTGCCCCACAATTCAACCATCATACCGTCCTTTGCTCCTTCCACCTCACACTGCTGTGTTTACAACAATACTATCAAGACAGAGGAGAGCACAACAAAAGAAAATGCATTTAAATAACCACCATTAGTTGGTCATTGTCCTAACGCAGCCTGCAGCTTTGAGCAGCCTTCCCTGTCCAATCTCCTGCCACTCCCACCTCTTAAGGGACATGCTTAGGGCTATAGCAACACCCTTGCCCAATATCTGTACAGACAATGGCTCCGCAGCCATCCATGACTAATTGCAGAAGACACAGATCAGTGCTGAGCAGGACATTGCGACTGCTCAGCAATTAGAGTTATGTCACAGGCAGTCTGTGCAAAATAACAAGGGCAGCGCACCACCTGCAAGATGGTGTAGCATGGTGTGACACTGGAGTGTTACTGGCTCGGCCCAGGTTCAAATCCCCAGTAGGGGAGAAGTTCCAAAATACATAAAGGTGTCCATCACTGCCATCAGGAACAGTCCTCCGAGTCACATAAAGTAAGGGAACGGTGGCTGATTTCCCCAAAAAGCAAGGGAACGTTGTACCCTTTAGTTCCCAGCCACTTCTCTCTGGTGTTAGGAAAAGTCTTTCACAGCCATTTGTTGGACCATCGACAAAACCAACTATTTATACACTGTTTGTGCCCTCCCCGTCTTCAACATGCAAGAGAATAAAACGGACACTCCCCGGACGGGGAATAAGGCAAAGAGAGCAGGCTGCGAGAGTTCAAGGAAAACTTTATCTAGATCTCTGAGAGCTCTCTGGCAAAATTAATGTTGCAGCACATTATATAGGTACAATGACACGTCTAACATATGATGCTACGTTGGACCCGGATTGGTCAGCCAGGGTGGTGTCTTAGGTGTGGGCATCATCTCTTCCACCTCCTGGTTGGTTGTTTGGTTGGCGGGAGGATGGACGTCAGATATCTGTGCTCCGAATGGGTGAAGGTCAGGTCGCCGTGAAGCATGGTGGTCACTATATAAGCTAGTGAATACATTCTAAATAATGCATGCACTAAATAATAGTTGTTCAAAAGATTCTCAGTAGTTTATCATGTCACTATATAAGTCACACAAGTGTCTATATCATCTATAACATTTGGATTATACAGGTCACAGGTTGAGGGTCTTGACCACTATAATACACTGATTGAACTGTAGGTTTAGTTTCACAAGAATCTCAGGTATGTGGCATTTGTTAGTATTAGGCGCGATATACTGCAGCAGGGGTCTTATGTTATTTGGGAGTCTGCTGGGTGAGCATCATGGCATGGTCAGTGGTCTGGCACATGAAAGGAATATCTTGCAGGAACACAGGGTCAGAATGGCAGTAAGTTTCTATTGGCAAGGGTGCAGGGGCAAGGACACGTTTGTGGAGATGAACGAGCTATGTGCTTAGTTCATGCTGGTTCACATGCGGGACAGTGATCTCAGAGGAAGACTGTTGTGATACATTTATTAGTTGTTGCAAAAACCTCCGGCTTCAGCGTGAGAATGGAGCCGCAGAGTTTTCCAGTCAGAGTGGGAACAAAGTTGGGGGCCATGTGCTCTGTGTGCCTGACCGCAGTGAGGAGAGGGAGAGACGCGTTTCATACTATCGCAGTGAGGCCTAGTCACCAAAATGGAGTCGAAAGGGGGCACAAAAAATGGATGCCCTGTGTCCTGCTCAGTGGTCCCATCTACACGAAAGTCAACTAAAGTTAACATTGCATAAGGGCAAGGGGCAAACCCACTACTGGAGGCACTTGGTCCAAGTTTTGTACTGAGAAGTGAAGGCCCCGCGCTCCTACACATTCTCCCCTTTCGTTACATCTAAAGTAACGAATATTTATTTTTTATCCTTTTCATTCTCCCTTCGGTAGTACTCAGCCTCCGCAACTGCTTCGTCCCACGCTGGGGTGCCCTTTATTGGCATCCACGCCCTGCATACACTTCTTAAGCTATTCCCTCTTCTGGCATATTCGTCCCACCATCTCCATCTAAGTCCACCCATACCTCTCTGTACCATTGTAGCTCTGTTGGTTCCTTTATTGTTGTGTGGTGCAAATTATCAACCCTGTCCCTGTATTGCCTGTAAATGGCTGTCATCCTGTATTGTGGTGTGTTGTATTCCCCTGTTTG
Source organism: Ambystoma mexicanum (assembly GCF_040938575.1). Lineage (NCBI taxonomy): Eukaryota > Metazoa > Chordata > Amphibia > Caudata > Ambystomatidae > Ambystoma > Ambystoma mexicanum. The sequence continues at coordinate 1,231,473,093 of NC_090928.1, forward strand.
TATTTGTGCATCTATCATAATAGCTACCATTGTCGGTCGGCCCATTGTTACCATCATCATAGTTGAGATAGGCATGCTCTTTTCACCACACCGGAGTCCCAGTTGGCACACACAGAAGAATAGGAGCACAAAGACGATGATGGGGACGAGTATTTTCATTGCCATGTTTACCCATGATGGTATCCAGCTGAACAGATTGTCGAACCATGTGCTTTCCTCTGCGCCTGCTTCTGTTATCATCCTCTCTCCTAAATTATGTACTGCTGTTATCACATGTGGGAGTGTCCCGTTATCAGCATCTTCAGTTGGCACGAACGTGCAACACGCCCCCCCGATTTTTCGGCAAACACCACCGTCCATTGCTGTGAGGAGATCTAGGACATATCTGTTTTGCATTGTTATTAGGCGCAGTGCACGGAGATCTATTTTTATAACGTTGAACCCTTCTTCAGTGTCGTTAGCCAGTTGGATGAGCTCCCAGCGCACTATCTGCAACCATTTGGCGTTTGCTCGTGCTTGGAGTCCCGGAGCAAGGAGCGATGCGAAAAATGTCTCTGCTGATGAAAAGAACTTGTACTTCTGCGGGATCTCAGCAAGGACTTTCGATGTTTCTGATGAGATGTAATTGGAGGACCTTTTACTTCGTGATAGTTTTTTCTTCAGTTCATATTCTGACAATAGTTCGTAAGCTGGAGCTTCTGTTATCATTAGTTTGGGCGCTGTCGATGGTTCAGCCGATTGCCCTGCTGCCGATATGTTAACACTCTATCACGGTCTATGGAGACGTTATTCTAATGAACCTATTACATGTGTATACTCAGTACATCATATACTTTTAACAACACTTACTAGGGGGCCATCCCTCAGAAAGGGTATGGCACCACTAATACAGAGGAAAGAATGGCAGTGACTAATTCCAATTCTTACAGAGAAAACAAAACAAAATTGTTAAAAATCAGACTTAGTGTTTTAATAACAGCTAGAAACAACAGCTAGAAAAAATGGGGCATTTTACATTAGACAATGCCCAGTTCTAGATTTTTTTAGTGCTTTCTATATATAACGTTGTGTTCTGTTATATTTAATTAAACAACGTTGTGCTAGCTTCTAGAAAAATCTAACACCTATTACTGATATAACACACTCATAAGGATCCTTAACAATAAAGTCCTTATTTACATATAAACTTCATAAAACAGACCTAATACCCAACTCAGGTCTCATTAAATTCTTTTGGACTATGTCAGATTGCTTTATTACATAGGTCATAAAAAAGCATGAGACCAGCTCATCCTATAACGGGGTCGACCGGTTTCATAACCACACTTGTTTAGGTCATCTTCTTCAGGACGTTGATTTCAAGAGGGGGTTGACTCCGTTACGGAAAAAACTTTTCTCCCAGTGGTGTGGGATGTATCACTCATAAAGTCCCTTAGTGTAGCATTTGTGTGCTAATTTCCTCTAAATACAGTGCTGGAAAAAAGTATCCCGAAGAATTCTGACTAAAATATCGACTGATAAGACAAGGCTGCTGATTAGAAATCAAAACATCGCCTTAAATAGCACTCAACAAGGAAAGGGGAAAAAAGGAGGGGGGGGCGGGGCGCGTGCTCAGGGGTGCTCCTCATAGTCTGACTTATACAGGCATAGTGGGCACAAATTGGTCCACCTTATAACCCTTTTGTGTAATGGATATGTGCAAAAATTATTTTGGAATTTTTAGAATTATATCTTACCGCCATGTTCAGGCATATGGCGCTGACTGTTGGTGCCAGTCCTAGTACGCAATGCGCAATTTCCCTTTTTCCCTGCGACCAACAAGGAGATAAAAGGAACAATGGAAGAAACTTCCATTTACATGGCACTATAACTAACTCACAGAAATGTACATCTCATTTGCACAGAGAAATGCAGTGCATATTCTTGGGGTGCTTACCGGCTCTTTACTGTGCTTCTAACGCACGTAGCTCATCGTGTGAGAAAAGGAGGAGAGGGCTGGAGGCGCCCTGGAATCGGCTGGGTAAGCGGCTGTATTGCTGCTTTCCTACAGGGAAAGAAACCCAGACCGCAAGTGTGTCAGCGTTGTGAATAGATATATGACACTGAAAATGCCTGAATGCCGGCGTGATGCGTCGGCAGGGCAGAAACAGAAAAAAGGTGCAAAATCAATTAATTCATACCTTGAGTCCTGACGTGTGAAAAATACTGTCGGGTCTGCTGCTCTGGTCACTCTGCAGCTACTGTTCATAACGGGCTGCATGAGACCGGTATCCTATGTTAGTGGCTCGCGTCCATAAACACTCTATGGTTGCGACGCCATGTTAGTTTTGGTCAACTGCGTTGCCATCTTTGGTCAGGCAGCTGCAATGTGGCCGATATGTTTACGGAGCTTAGTGGAACCCTTTTCATATCGCACTGGTGCGCCTACCTTGCAAAAAGAATAAAAAATATTTGAAAACTTACTATCTTTCCTATTCTTTTTTCTTGTTTGTTAGCAAATGGTAAAGTCTAGAAAGATGATCTCAGAATTAATGGGCGTGTCTAGCGGCCCAAACAGGCACATGCCCCAATGTTCTGGTGCATCTAAACAGATGGAGAGTGAAGTGATAAATGCTTCTGTACAGATTGACAGTCTCTCATCATTGGACATTTTACAATGACACTGATTATACATTGCGTTGTGAATGTCATTGATAATGCTTTGTTAACAAAGGTATTAATAATGCATAGCAGACAGTAACAAAACAGATCCCACACAGAAAGTTAGGAATGGGGGAAAAAAATGGGGGGGAAAGGGAATGAGTCCACCGACCCTATTTCTTAGAAAGTTCACTTCTCAGATGATACCATACCATCTCAATGTCCAAAGAGGATACACTTACCCATAAATGCATATTACAGGGTTTTAACAAGAAATACATTATGTTCACCAATTGTGCACATATGGCAACCCAGGGGATCAGTTACTATCGTTGGGGGTCCCTCTCATCTGAGAACTGTGGCGACTACTATACCAGAGGGTCAAAGGCTTATGAATATCCGCAGGAATTATAGTGACACTATTGATGGATCAACGTGGGAGAACTGCCAGCTCATTCCATTGGATGTGTTCATTCAGACCGCTTTTATGCGTGTTTAGTCTAAAAATCCAATTTTGTTCCCTCCTCAAGAGAATGTTATGATAATTGCCACCTCGTTTGGGAATTTGTATTTTTTCAATAACAGTCCATTTAAAATCTTCAGGACCATGTCCTTTTGATATAAAATGGTTGACCATTGGCGCTGTGAGTTTTTTAGTTCTCAGGCACGACCGATGTTCTATCATCCGTTTTTTAATAGGTCTCATTGTCATACCCACATTCTTCAGGTTGCAAGGACAAACTATCAGGTATATCACTCCTGATGTATTACAATTGGTAAGGTGTCGTTGTACCCATGGAGTGCGTAACCCCAGGTCTATTTCCTTTGTGCGTTCCGTTTGTGGGCACATAGAGCAAGACCCACATGGGGGATGCCCTGTTGGATAGCTGCTTTGCCAAATGGTTGCGGTACGTTTTTCTCTATCTTCACGTAATGTTGTTATTAGTTTGTCTCTCATGTTAGTTCTTCTTTTTAGAGCAAATTTTGGTTCTTCTAGGTTGTGTTGTCCAGTATTAAGAATCGGCCACAGGTTCTTTATTTCCTTTTTTAGTTTAATCACCATAGGTGAATAACTCAAAACAGCCATTATATTGTCCTGTTGCTGTGGTTTAGGATGTTGCTGGAGAGTAGTACTCCTAGGAATATTGCGGGCTCTCCTATAGGTGGACTCAATAATCCTTCTTGGGTAACCTCTATTAGCTAGTTGTTTTTTAAGGTTTTTACCTTGTTCTTCAAAGTCAGTTATTTGAGTGCATGTTCTTCTGTATCGAAGAAATTGGCCAAAAGGCAAATTGTCTTTCAGTGCCTGGGGATGGTAGCTTGAATATGTCAAGAGTGAGTTTCTGTCTGTTGATTTTTTGTAGACTTTGGAGCATAACTTGTCTTCTATTGCCGTGACATTGAGATCTAAGAAATGTATTTTTTTTTGTTGAATTCCAAAGTGAATTTCAAGTATGGGTTCTGTACATTAAGCCAGGTATGGAACTCTTGAAGATCTGTCTCTGTGCCTGTGAATATCATAAAAATGTCATCTATATATCTTTTCCAGAGTTTTATCTTTTCTAGAAAAGGGTTGGAAACTGGGTAGATGGCATCACATTCAAGTGAGTTAACGTATAGGTTCGCTAGGCTGGGGGCGAAGGTAGCTCCCATCGCGGTACCAGATATCTGTTGGTAAAAAATATCGTCACATATGAAGAAGTTCCTAGTCAAGGCTATTTCTGCCAGTTGAATTATCAAACCAGATGGTGTATTGTGTAATTCAATACCTGATTCCAATAAACGTTTAACCATACAAAGTGTGGCTCGTTGTGGTATTTTGGTGTATAGCGATTCTATGTCGATCGTAACCAACCACTCTGTTTCCTGATTAAATGCAATGGTGTCAAGTAAATTTAGCATAGAAGTCGAGTCCTTGATGTATGCTCGCATTTTTGGAACTTCTTCTTTGATGAAATAATCCACAAACTGTGAAAGAGGTTCTAAAATGGATTGCATCCCAGATACTATTGGTCTTCCAGGTGGCGGATTGACGCATTTATGTATTTTAGGGGTAGCATAAAAGGCTGGTATCCGAGGATGTGATGGTGTTAAGAAAGCAGCCTCTTTCGCACTTATATGTCCCTCTGCTTCCGCTTCTTCGATGATAATGTTGATTTGATTTTTAAGTTGATTTGTAGGATTTCCTGGGAGAACGCGATAACTCGTCGTGTCTTGTAAAAGGGCATTTACCATGTTGTTATAGTCTGCTCTATTCATCACGACAGTGGCTCCACCCTTATCTGCTGGTTTAATGACAATGGCTTCATTGTCAGCGAGGGTTTTCAGTGTTGCCATTTGTTGTTTAGTACAGTTAGAGTGTATAGACGGGATATTCTCTTCCATTTTGCTTATGCTCTTAAGTAAAGCTTGTTCGAAAGTTATTGACTCCACTGTATTAGTGCCATGTGGTGGGAAAAATTGTGACGGTTGCTTCAAGCCAGTTGCATCTTGTTTGCCAGGTGGAATTGCTGCAAAGTATTGTTTCAATCTAATTTTCCTCATAAGTTGACTGACCTCTATTCTAATTTGAAAAGGGTCATAGTAGGAAGTTGGGACAAAAGATAAGCCTTTTTGCAGGATTTCTTCTTCTGGTTTCGTTAATGTGTGTGTAGATAGATTCACAACTAGAGAAACACTGGCTGAGGAAGACCTTGTTCTCTGCTTCGGGTAACTCGCGGAGATTGGTTTTGCCAACGCTTGTTGCCTTTGTTCCCTCCGCGTTGTCCTAAAAAAGGGGCATTTATGGGTGCTACCAAGGCCTGGTTGGTGTAAAAGTGTACTCTGGGGTTACCTGAGCTGTTCGATGACCCAGATGACGAGCCTGATCTGTTTCTATTCGTGTTTTTCTGCATATTTTGACATCTAAGCTGGGCTGCGTCACGTCTGGACTGTTTGGCTTCTTCTGTGTAGTAATCAACTCCCACATAGGCATATATTTTCTCGTGGGAGAATGCTGCCAGATCTTTTTTTAATTTGGTCAACTTTTTATTTAAGTTGAAATCTTTGAATTCTTTCAATGATGTCTCTAGAGCCAAAAGTTTTGCATTATAAATGTCCAGAGTGATCTTCAGTTTCATAGCATCATTTTTGTCATTCAGTTCTTTCAGAAGTTGCTCAGTCACTTTCTTTGCTGTATTAATTTTAAGGATAAGCCAGTCTCTAGTACATTTGTTGGCTATATATGACCAATCCTTCCTGAATTCTAAGTTATCCAAAAAGATCCGCGGTTCAATGCGAATAATGAGACCATTTGGGGCAGCATGCGCTCTTAAGTATTCTATCATGAGTGCCCCATGGAGTTCTGTTCGGATTATTTTCTTTCTGATGACTTCCAATTCATTCCATTCATCTGAATTAGGGGTGATATAAATTGCCAGATCCGCACTCAGCATGGAAGGGTGAGATAAAATGCCTTCAACCAGTTCCTCTGCGTATGCAAGATAATTATTCTCGGCCATGTTGAACTAATAATATCGGTGTATATCCGTCAAAGGGTATTTTTTATTTTATATTTACATGTAATCAGTCGGAGCACGAAACCTGCATGCACATTAAAGACAGTGCACTGAAGCTTTTCATTTATTATGCTTCTTAACAATTGAGGACTTCCAGAGACTAAGCTTCTGAGTCCTTCAGTTGAGTAAATCTAACCCAACAACCCGAAGATTGTGCGAAAAATACTGTAACACAATGGGTGTATTCTCTTTTTTGGACCTATAGAAGGTCAACCTTACATTCCTACCGTGTATTCAAAATACATGTTAACACTCTATCACGGTCTATGGAGAAGATATTCTAATGAACCTATTACATGTGCATACTCAGTACATCATATACTTTTAACAACACTTACTAGGGGGCCATGCCTCAGAAAGGGTATGGCACCACTAATACAGAGGAAAGAATGGCGGTGACTAATTCCAATTCTTACAGAGAAAACAAAACAAAATTGTTAAAAATCAGACTTAGTGTTTTAATAACAGCTAGAAACAACAGCTAGAAAAAATGGGGCATTTTACATTAGACAATGCCCAGTTCTAGATTTTTTTAGTGCTTTCTATGCATAACGTTGTGTTCTGTTATATTTAATTAAACAACGTTGTGCTAGCTACTAGAACAATCTAACACCTATTACTGATATAACACACTCATAAGGATCCTTAACAATAAAGTCCTTATTTACATATAAACTTCATAAAACAGACCTAATACCCAACTCAGGTCTCATTAAATTCTTTTGGACTATGTCAGATTGCTTTATTACATAGGTCATAAAAAAGCATGAGACCAGCTCATCCTATAACGGGGTCGACCGGTTTCATAACCACACTTGTTTAGGTCATCTTCTTCAGGACGTTGATTTCAAGAGGGGTTTGACTCCGTTACGGAAAAAACTTTTCTCCCAGTGGTGTGTGTTCTTACTCCTACATAGAAGTTAGACAAACAGAAGGGATGTATCACTCATAAAGTCACTTAGTGTAGCATTTGTGTGCTAATTTCCTCTAAATACAGTGCTGGAAAAAAGTATCTTGAAGAATTCTGACTAAAATATCGACTGATAAGACAAGGCTGCTGATTAGAATTCAAAACATCGCCTTAAATAGCACTCAACAAGGAAAGGGGAAAAAGGGAGGGGGCGGGGCGCGTGCTCAGGGGTGCTCCTCATAGTCCGACTTATACAGGTATAGTGGGCACAAATTGGTCCACCTTATAACCCTTTTGTGCAATGGATAAGTGCAAAAATTATTTTGGAATTTTTAGAATTTTATCTTACCGCCATGTTCAGGTTTATGGCGCTGACTTTTGGTGCCAGTCCTAGTACGCAATGCGCAATTTCCCTTTTTCCCTGCGACCAACAAGGAGATAAAAGGAACAATGGAAGAAACTTCCATTTACATGGCACTATAACTAACTCACAGAAATGTACATCTCATTTGCACAGAGAAATGCAGTGCATATTCTTGGGGTGCTTACCGGCTCTTTACTGTGCTTTTAATGCACGTAGCTCATCGTGCGAGAAAAGGAGGAGAGGGCTGGAGGCGCCATGGAATCGGCTGGGTAAGCGGCTGTATTGCTGCTTTCCTACAGGGAAAGAAACCCAGACCGCAAGTGTGTCAGCCTTGTGAATAGATATATGACACTGAAAATGTCTGAATGCCGGCGTGATGCGTCGGCAGGGCAGAAACAGAAAAAAGGTGCAAAATCAATTCATTCATACCTTGAGTCCTGACGTGTGAAAAATACTGTCGGGTCTGCTGCTCTGGTCACTCTGCAGCTACTGTTCATAACGGGCTGCATGAGACCAGTATCCTATGTTAGTGGCTCGCGTCCATAAACACTCTATGGTTGCGACGCCATGTTAGTTTTGGTCAACTGCGTCGCCATCTTTGGTCAGGCAGCTGCAATGTGGCCGATATGTTTACGGAGCTTAGTGGAACCCTTTTCATATCGCACTGGTGCGCCTACCTTGCGCAAAAGAATAAAAAATATTTGAAAACTTACTATCTTTCCTACTCTTTTTTCTTGTTTGTTAGCAAATGGTAAAGTCTCGAAAGATGAGCTGTACATTTCTGTGAGTTAGTTATAGTGCCATGTAAATGGAAGTTTCTTCCATTGTTCCTATTATCTCCTTGTTGGTCGCAGGGAAAAAGGGAAATTGCGCATTGCGTACTAGGATGGCACCAAAAGTCAGCCTGAACATGGCAGTAAGATAAAATTCTAAAAATTCCAAACTAATTTTTGCACATATCCATTGCACAAAAGGGTTATAAGGTGGACCAATTTGTGCCCACTATGCCTGTATAAGTCGGACTATGAGGAGCACCTCTGAGCACGCGGCCAGCCCCCCCCCCCTTTTTCCCCTTTCCTTGTTGAGTGCTATTTAAGGCGATGTTTTGAATTCTAATCAGCAGCCTTGTCTTATCAGTCGATATTTTAGTCAGAATTCTTCAAGATACTTTTTTCCAGCACTGTATTTAGAGGAAATTAGCACACAAATGCTACACTAAGTGACTTTATGAGTGATACATCCCTTCTGTTTGTCTAACTTCTATGTAGGAGTAAGAACACACACCACTGGGAGAAAAGTTTTTTCCGTAAGGGAGTCAACCCCCTCTTGAAATCAACGTCCTGAAGAAGATGACCTTAACAAGTGTGGTTATGAAACCGGTCGACCCCGTTATAGTATGAGCTGGTCTCATGCTTTTTTATGACCTATGTAATAAAGCAATCTGACATAGTCCAAAAGAATTTAATGAGACCTGAGTTGCGTATTAGGTCTGTTTTATGAAGTTTATATGTAAATAAGGACCTTATTGTTAAGGATCCTTATGAGTGTGTTATATCAGTAATAGGTGTTACATTTTTCTAGTAGCTAGCACAACGTTGTTTAATTAAATATAACAGAACACAACGTTATGCATAGAAAGCTCTAAAAAAATCTAGAACCGGGCATTGTCTAATGTAAAATGCCCCATTTTTTCTAGCTGTTGTTTCTAGCTGTTATTAAAACACTAAGGGCCTCATCACGACTCGGGCGGTAAATGTGGCAGATTATCTAATCGTGCCTGCGCCCCAGTCCAAGGCGTAAGCGCGATTAGCGCGAACCCTTAAATCCGGCGCACCGTGCGCTACCGCCAGGTCGCGCTCATAGCGCGTGCTATGTGCGCGCGGGAAACGCGTCACCGCCGGAACGGGAAATAAAGCGGCGGCCATTTTGGAAATCACAATCCGTCGGATATCTCAGGCACTGGAAGCCATCCACTCCATCTTAAGGCAGTAATGAGTCAGGAGCGCACCAGGGGCAAGTCTGCCATGGATAGGGTCAGAAAACCTAAGTTTAGCGACCAAGAACTTGAGGTCCTTGTGGATGAGGCACTGACTCACCACCACGAGCTGCAGCAGCGCAAAACAAGCGCAATGCGCAGAGGGCAAATCTGGAAAAGTGTGGCACAAAGGGTCAGTGCAGTTGGCCGCGTGCCCCGGGATGGTGAAGACTGCCGCTAGCGGCTCAATGACCTGCGGGTTCGGGTGAGAGGCATCCTGTCCCAGCACAGGAGTGCAAGCAGGGCCACAGGAGGAGGCCCACCACCCCCCCGACCTCACACCATGGGAGGAGAAACTGACGGGCCTCATTGATGTTGGGACCATTGAGGGCATCGGTGGAGCGGAGGCAGGGACTGGCATTGATCCAACAGCAGGTGAGTCCCATCCCCGAATACATGCATCTGAATGAGAGTGAAGACATGTGTCTGAGGCACTGCATACACCCGTAAGTGAAGGCCACATCCCTAGAACGTCAATGCTGCCTAGACGACCCTGTACGTGCAGTGCATGAATGACAGGGGCAGGGGATAGACTCCCATAGCCATAGGACAGCTACGTAGAGTGGTACTGTGCATCAACACAACCACAAAAGCCTGAGCGCAGTCCACCCCAACCACGCTTACCCATGCTGTGTCCCTCCATGCACATCCACAACAAGCCCCACATGTTGACTGAACAGAATGCAAGTTGAATGCGGCATTGTCACTGTCTTCATTCACACTTGTTGGCATGACCTGCATCACACAAATGTATGTAGCATTGTACTCAAACCACCCCCTATGTACCCTACAGGCACACGTCGATCCCAAGAAGCCGTTGATGATGATGATGAGGCCACACCAGCAATGCGCCCACGACACCATGCCTCCACCAGCACCCTCCCCCCCCGAGGCCGCACCCACGGGAGAGAACACTGTGGAACACCCTCCTCACCCCAACTCAGCCCCGCCAGACAGCAGCGGCAGCCACATGGCCGCAGGGAGGCTACCGGCAGCTCACCGGAACCCTACATCCATAGCCCCGACGCCGAGGGAGAGAGGCCGGATTCGCAGCCGGATGTGGGAGTGACACCTTCACGTGGACATCATGCCACCGCAGCACACACCCACAGCAGCAGTGATGGGGAAGGGGCATCCACAGCCCATGGAAGGCCAAGCACTGGCAGACAGCAGGCAGGGAGTCGGCACGTGGCTGTGCCCCACTGCAGCACGCCCCAGCCCGACGTCGACACCCCGTCATATGGGAGCCCTGAGGGCCATCGTTGCGAGCCAAGCAGCCCAGTCCGGTCTGGTGACATGTCACCATGCAGCCCCCCCCCCAACAGTGCACAATTCGCGGTCCACCACCTGACGCGCATGGAGAGGGCCTTGTCACTGGGGCAGCAGTAATGGGCCGCCTGGACATAATTGAAGCCAAACAGGCCCGTGTTGAAGCAATGGCCAAAGTCCAGAGCCGCCATATCAAGGCTGTGAGCAACTCAATCCGGCATGGTTGCAAGTACATTGCCCGGGACAATGCACGCATGCGCCATGTCGTGCAACAATGCACTGCTGCCCTCACAGGCTTTGGCCAGAGGGTCCGTGAATTAACGGAGGCTGTGTCTGCCCTAGCAGAGCAACAATGTGAGGCTAATGCCCTCATGCGCCAACACATGATGGGCAGTGCTTCCGTGCCCTCGACCTCAACAACACCAACAGAGGGTTCACTGGACCCATCTCCAAGGCGCCGGTCCTTGCGCCACCTGAGGGCACACACACCGGAAGGTCCTTGGAGAGGGAAGCACCTGCGCCCATCATAGGGGTGCATGGCATCATTGGTGTTGGCCTGATTAGGCAACAGCACAGTTTTGGGTGTTCACGGGGGGGAGGGGGGATTGTTGGGTGTTCACTGGGGGAGGGGGGATTGTTGTGTGTTCACTGGGGGGAGGGGAGATTGTTGGGTGTTCACTGGGGGGAGGGGGGATTGTTGGGTGTTCACTGGGGGAAGGGGAGATTGTTGTGTGTTCACTGGGGGGAGGGGGGATTGTTTGAGGGAAAAATAAATCACGTTAAAAAAATCACAATGCATGGACAGTGGTGATTGTTACAAATGCAATTCAATGTAGAAGTGACATATTCTGTATTTACCTATTACCCATTTTGAAAAGAATCCATCAATCAATCCCTGTCTGGCCAACCTCCCTTCCCTCAGGACCACCCTTTGTGCATGTGCTACACCTTCTGGACCTTCATCGTCCTCACTGCCATCCTCAGGTGGCTGCACATGAGCATCAGGGGGAAGTGGCACATATCTGCAACAGCAGATGTTGTGCAGCATGGCACATGTCAGTGAAATTTCACAACTTCTTCTGGAGCATACATCATAGCACCTCCTGTGCGGCCGAAGCACCGGGAGCGTGCCTTCAAAAGTCCAAATGCCCTCTCCACGCAGATCCGTGTACGGGCATGGCCAAGGTTGTATGCCCGCTACGCAGCCGTGTGTGGGTGTCGCACAGGGGTAATGAGCCACGCGTACTGGGGATATCCAGATTCATCTGTAGGGGAGAGAAAGCCGGTATGGGGACAAGGTAAGTCCAGTGGGTGTACAGAGCCCTGTCATCAGTGTGATTTTGCCATATTTCTCATTTGGCCTATGACATTGTGGAGTGCGCTGTCCTATGGGCACGATTGAATCAATGGGGTAGTCTCCACTTGGTAAGGCTATGTTTCGATATGTAACAGTACTCATTCACATGTCGCAGGATGAGGGGGCCCTTCCATCTACTTCTGCTTGACAGAAGTGACTGCCTCATGTGTCATTGCTAATCCATTGGCCTACAGTTGCATTTGCTGCTCTTCACTATTCTGTACTGTTCTCAATGCATTCCCATGGCCATTTTGGGGACAGTGTTTGTGGGATGTGCATTGTCATCACTCGGCCTACTTATGTGTGGAGCATTCGTGGATGTGCCAGGTGTTGGTTTGGTATTTCTTTGCTGTCGGGTGGCCAGGGTGGGATGTCTGGAGTGTGTCAGTGTTGGGAAACATGGTGCTACTCACACTGGAGGCTTTGTTGTGGTGGGTATTCCATATGTCACGGTGCCGCTACATGACATGTGTTGGACATGTCCAAGGTTCATCGTGCTTTCTGCTTGTTTGTGTATGCTGCTGTGATGCTACTGACTTTTGGGAATGATGGATTCGTTGTCAGGCAACATCAGTTGTGGATTGACATGCTTTGTGGTATACATTTGTACTCACCCAGTAGACATGTATTTTGCCCTTGGTGCCTTTCCATGTACGCTGGCAGGGTACTGTTGCGTAGGAGCATGGAGTTGTGGGTGGATCCTGGGTAGCGGGTACAGCAGTGGCTGAAGGTGAGGTCAGGGCCACATGTCACCTGCACATTGAGGGAATGGTACTGTTTCCGGTTTCTGTAGGCAGCCTCATGTGCCTGGGGTGGTACAAGTGCCACATGTGTGCAGTCCAGGGCTTTTATTACATTCGGTACTTGGGCAATGGCATGGGATTGACCCTTCAGCTGGTGCACCTGTGCCTGTGTGGCTGGCAATGCAATGTGTTCGTTCACATGATTCAACAGTGCATCAAGCACCGGTACCAGCATGGCACTGAATGTGGACTGGACCATTCCATGCATCTTGGCAATGGTATGGTGGTCGCTGCCAGTCCCAAATGATAGTAGCACAGACACGAGATTCACTAGGGGAGGTACTGCCGTGCTGCTGGATATGCGGCTGCATATGTCCCCCGGATTGTGTCCAGCAACTGGGTGATGGTTGCCCTGTCCAGCGGATATTCTGTCACCAACTGACCATCAGTTAGGGCCCAGGGTGTTGGCCTGACCCTGGGGATGGCTGGGCGCCTTGCTGCTGCTGCTCTCCTCCTCCTTCTCCTCATCACCACTGCCCCCTGCACTCCCAGGGCCCTGGCCTGGTTGACTGGCCTCTGTAGCTCCAGGCACAGCAGGTAGTAGTCGACATCAAGGCTCCCGGTTCCAAATGGCAGCATGGTGTTGGGGAGGGGGTGTTGTGCATGGGTGGGTCCTTTGTAGGCCTCTGGATTGCATTGCTTACACCTGGGCCCTCATTGCTGTGGCCTGTGTACTGTTACCTCCAGCTTTTTGCTGGAGGTATTTTCAGCGGATTATCCGCCGCTTTCATGGCGCTAATAGCGCTTTCGCCGGACTCCTGATCGATGATGTTTTAGCGCTAAGGGTTCCTGGCGCTGTTATGGCCGGCGCTTGCACAGCCGGCTGTCCTTGCGCCGGCTGTTAATCCGCCGGCGGTATTAGGAGTCATGATCCGACGGACCCTTAAAATCGGCGCTATGAGCGCTACCGCCATTTTTAAGGGTTACCTCCCAAGTCGTGATGAGGCCCTGAGTCTGATTTTTAACAATTTTGTTTTGTTTTCTCTGTAAGAATTGGAATTAGTCACCGCCATTCTTTCCTCTGTATTAGTGGTGCCATACCCTTTCTGAGGGATGGCCCCCTAGTAAGTGTTGTTAAAAGTATATGATGTACTGAGTATACACATGTAATAGGTTCATTAGAATAACTTCTCCATAGACCGTGATAGAGTGTTAACATGTATTTTGAATACACGGTTGGAATGTAAGGTTGACCTTCTATAGGTCCAAAAAAGAGAATACACCCATTGTGTTACACCTGCTGCCGATATGCCAGCCGATTCTCCTGCCTTTCCTTGTATATGACTCTCTGGTATTACCATCAGGGCTGTGTGGAGGGTGGCCAAGGCACAAGTGCCTTTCCATGCTGTTGGGAGGTGTAGATAGGCTTGTTTGCCGCAAATCCAGTACATGTCCATGAGTGCAGCGGTGCCTTTCTACATGTCAGGTATGATTACCGTCTTGTTGCATTTCTTTGTTTCCCCCATGTTCACTCTTCCTTCCCCATGGAAACACAGTTCATGTGGTACATCTTTCTGTATTTTGATAGGTTTTTCCAATGCTGTTACCCATGTTAGCTTAGTTACGTGTTGCGACCAGATGGGGGTGCATATTCCTTTTATCCATTGGAAGGTATCTTCAGGTAGACCCCGGAGGGCTTCTGCTTTGCATTCAATAGTTTCATCGTGCCACTTGTTCTCTGCATACCTCGTTCCCTTGATGACAAGAAATGGTTCCTTAAGGCAAATTACTCCTTGGTGTCTGCTTTTGCACGTTCTCTCATTTTCCAGTCTTTCCATAGTAACAGTGTGTGCTTGGAAGGTGCTTTTTATCCTACACAAAACTAAATGGGCCTCATTACGAGTTGCCCGGTAAAACCGGGTTCATTACCGGCATGCCGGTATGAGCGGGTCCTTGCTCGTATGAACCCGCTAATAGCGGGTGATTACGAGTGCGCGAGCATGCGCGTCCCCCCATGCCGGTAGTGGCAATACCGCCATGCCGCTAAAGGGCCTCCAACACCCCTATACCGGCATCGCGGGACCCGCCCATAGCGGCACCGCCTCATACCAACCCCTAAATACCGGCATGGTAATACCAGCATGGTAATAACGTGTTCGCCATAAAAATGACCCGGAAATTACGTCATCGTGCAGGAACGGGAAATGGGCTGGCGGCCATCTTTAAAAACACAATCCATTGCCATCCTCCATAACCACCAGCCGATACTCGGAGAGCACAGTGGAAATCCATAGAGGATGTCAAAGGCTACCAGGAAGACCACCCCCCGACTGCGTAAACAGCGTTACTCAGACGCAGAGCTCACCATATTAGTGGACACTCTAGCTGCACATGCAGAGACAATACAATCCCACGACAAGAAGCGGGAGGTGCAGCAACAAAAGTGGCAAATCTGGCAGGAGGTAGCCCGCAAGGTATCAGCCGTAGGTCCCACCCCGCGCAGTGTGAGGGACTGCAGGAAGCGGTGGGATGACTTCCGGTTGAGGGTACGCAATATCATGGCCACCAATCGGAGGGAGGCCATGGCCACAGGCGGGGATGCCCACCCCCCTGCCAAATTGATGCCCTGGAAGGAGACGGCCAGCAGATTCATCAGTCCTGAGTCCATCGAGGGATTATGCGAGATGGAGACGGGTGCGGCATCAACCGCGGAAGGAGGTGAGTGACCCTGCAGATCCCTGTAGGGGAGACCATGAAGTAGCACAAGTGAAATGGTAGAGAGTCTAGGCAAGGCAATGCATGTCCCAACACCCACATGACCATACCCAAATACAGATGGCGGGCCAAACGCTGCCACACTGAAATGCATGCTGAGTGCCCATCCCTTAACCAAAACACAGCCAACACACCTGGAGCTTGCCCATGTGATACTTCACACAAACCCAAAATCAATGGCATGCCACCTGCCATGCAGTGAATGCTTACATGCCCCCTCTGAATACCCTGCGTGACACACCTGTAAGACATGAAAGCATGATCAAATGAATAATGAACAGCACCGCCACTGCCATGTCACACAATCACTGATGCCCTGCATCTCTTCTACCCCCCCAGGCACTGATGAGGAAGAAGCAACCCAGGAGACAACTGCGAGGGCATCCACCTCACACCGTAAGAAGAGGGCAACCACCACCACCACCTCCGCTGGAGACAAGCAGGCCACACCCACACCTCTCCAAGAGGAGTCCCTGGAAGCACCCACCTCCATTGGGGAAGAACTTGATGCCAGTGTGGAGCCTGAGGGAGACACTGAGGTGACATGCCCGGCCACCCCACGCCCCGTGCCCACCCCCTTGCCCCAACACCTGCAGTCACCCACCTGCAGTGAAGTTGATCCCTGCCTCCGTGACTGTGACCTACCCACCTCTGAGGCGTCCAGTCCCGAAAATGTCATCCACGTGACTGCACAACCCACCACTCCAGCCCCCTCCAGAACCCTGGAGACACGATTCTCGATGGTGGAGGCCCAACAGGAGGCCATGTTAGACCTACTCCGCCAGTACATAGCAGACGGGGAGGAAACCAAGCGGGGAATTGCCACAGCAATTGCAGGGACCACAGCGGCCATCGAAGCAAACACAGCCGCTGTCAATGCATCGGCTCGGCTAATGAGGGACTGCCTGGGGGCGGTGACACAGGTGCTGACCTCAATGCTGCTTCATATGCAGCGGCCACGGCTTGCAGGAGGTGTGGAACCAGACCTGCTGAGGCAGCGGAACCGCCCCTTCAACAGGCCAAATGTCTGCTCAATCACAACACGGGTACGGGTGTGCACACGATTGTACTCCTCCTCATGGATGTTCTGCGGGTTACACACAGGGGTGAGTAGCCACGGCCTCAAGGGATATCCTCCATCACCTGCAAGCAGATTCAAATACGTGTGTGTCACTCTGAACTGCCACATTCAGGGAGCACAGTCATGGCGGCAGCTATTTGGTGTGGCCATGCACATGTCCCTGTAAGCATGAAAAAATGTTATCTAGGTGCAATCTATACTGTCATGAGGTGTGGTAGTCTGGATGGCGTTCAATAGATGATGCAGGGTGTAATCATGCATGCTGAGGCAGATATGCTGTGGTAGTGCAACAATGTTTTGACTCCAATTCATGCAGTTCATTATATACTATGTATGGTCACACTGCCCACATTGCCACACTTGCCATCCTGTTCATTCATGCATTGCTTGCCATCACCAGGGTGGCCTAGTTGTGCCTCTTACTTGTTCTCATCTCATGCATTATTTGTGATATGTGGAGTGTCATGTAACGTTTGGCTGGGTCAGGTGAGGAGTGTTTAGCTCTGCATTCATTCTCCACTCACTGGCTATTGCCACCCAGGTGTACTATTAACCCCCCCTTTCCCACCCTGGTGAAGTATCCCCCCCTTCTGCATCCGCACACATGAGTACCCCACAGCATGGCCATGGGCCTGTTGTGCAACTCACTGAGCAGCCAGGCACGTGGTCCGGCATGTCGCTCCATGTGACTGGGTAGCGTGGAGTTGCGCAGTACCATGGCATCATGTGTAGATCCAGGAAATCGGGCGCAGCAATGGGTGATGATCTTGCTGGAGTCACATACCATTTGCACATTGATGGAGTGGTATTGCTTGCGATTGCGGTACACCGCCTCTATGGCATGGGGGACTACCAATTCCACATGGGTGCAGTCGATGGCACCAACACAATTGGGCATGCCTGCCAGTGCATGGAAGCCTACTTTGGTTTCGGCTATCTCCTGGGCAGTCCGTGGTAGGGATATGTGGGTGCTTGCGTGCCTCAGGAGGGCATCCAGCACTTGGTTCAGCATGCGTGAGAATAGTGGTTGTGAAATGCCATGCAGCTGGCCCACTGTGTGTTGGTAGGTGCCTGTGGCCAGGAAGTGTAGCACAGACACCACCTTTAGTAGTGGGGGGATGGCAGTGTGTATTTGTATGTGGCTGGCAATGTTGTTCTGTATCATGTCCACTATGGTGGTGATGGTGTCACGGTCCAACCGGTACAGGGTGTGGATCTGCTCTGGGGTTAGGTTGAATGGGCTGGGTCTGGTGCGAGGGATTGGTGGCTGCCTACGAGGCGCTGGTGGCTGCGCTGGTGATATTTGCTGGCCCTGTCTCACCCTCCTTCTCCTCCTGCGTCTCCTCTGTGCTGCCTGTTCTTGCTGCTGTAGTTGTTGTTGTTGTTGTTGCTGTTGTTGCTGTAGTTGTAGCAGTATAGGCATGTCCTCCTGCGCCATGATTGCAAATGCTAGTGGTAGCATTTTGGTGTAGGAAGGGGTGTGGTGTGTAGGTGTGCTCCTTTTGTACTGGGCCAATATACATTGCCTACACCTATGGGGGGGTTGTGGTGTGTAGGTGTGCTCAGTTCATACTCGCACAGCCTCCTTTGACTCCACCTGTAGGGATTGTGTGCACCTGTGGCAGCTGCCTTGTATCTTGGTTGCCATTTGCGGGTGGTCCGCGATGCCTGTTTTGCCGGCATCATGCAGCCCGTTATTACCGGGTTCGCGATGCCGGTATTTGCATGTTTGCATGGGTTGTAATTGGCACCTATTACCGGCATGCCGGTATTTCCTGCCTGAAGAGGCGCGTCTACGCGCCTATGCCGCTATTTGCGGCACAGTAAATAACAGTGCCGTTAATACCGGGTTTGTGGGTCAGAATGCTACGGAACGTTAAATGATGCCGGTATTTACATACCGGCATCATTTTTCCCTTACCGGCATACCTCGTAATGAGGCCCAATGAATCAAACATTGGGCCTCCAACAAGGGCACTACCTTTGGTACTAACATTTTCGGTGTCCCTGATGCATGTGGTATGAGCGAACAAACGTAACAGCTCTCATTTGTCACCTGCTTTGCCGTGGCACTCATGTCCGAATACCACTTGTTTGATTGATCTGGGTGGCGGGGGTCTTCTATCTCATCTAACCCCAGGTCATGATAAATGTCTTATATTTTCCCTTCCGGCACCCTCTTCCTTCTCCTTCTCCCTCCCTCCTTGTAGCTCTTCACTCTTTGGTAGTGTATTGGGAACATGCCCGCCCAAGCTGTGTCAATACCGTTAAATATGTTATCATGTGGGTACTCATTAGTGGCAGCAGCGTAATATGAGGGAGGCTCTACTGTTGTTTGTGCATGCGAGCTTGTGTTAGCTACATTGCTTGGCCAATAGTAGTCGCCATCATATGCATTCAACTCGTAATCATTACTTATATTTATACACGGATGTAACAAGGAGACACTTGTTGGATCTGCGGCGGAGTGTTCTGAATGTTGCATTGCATTTGTACCATTAGCATCAATGTCATATGTTTCTTTCCACATTGTCTTTACTCCAGTCCATATTAAGTGCAAACCTTCGCGTATCAGGTTAGCCCCGCTCCCCCCCTTGTGCATGTCATTAACCAAAGATAAAAGTGTATAGTACCAGGCCATGAAAAACAACATCACTGAAAACAAAACTGCAGCACATTTCAAAACACATTCAACATTGCTGAACCTATTAGCCCTAATGGCGTCCCTATCGCTATCTATCGTGTTTTTGGTGATTGCGCTGCATTGGTCCATTTGCCACCTGGAGGGGTGATACAAAGTTGTTAAGTCACCACAATAAATACAGTTGTATATCTACATATTTACTTTTCATTCTTTACTCATTTTTTCTATTTACTTTTTTTTCTTATTTTAGTTATGTCCTTTGCTTTAGGCATTTCATATCAAGATAGAGAGAAAGAGATAGTGATGAAAAGAAGGTGGAAGGAGAAAATGACATGGACATAGTTCACTTTAAACCAGAGGGCGTGTCGTCACTTTCGCCGTTTACAAGTTATATTTATTTAAATCACATCATCATTGTGTCTGAACCTCATCTGCGTTGCCGCTTGCACATTCCTGTTCAGTCTTAGGGAGTGTACTATTGCGTGCCCTCCTCACATCTGAGAGGTGCACCCAATATTTCAGTCCCTTTACTTTAACTGCGGTGGGCGTACTATAAATGACCTCGTAGGGGCCATGAAGCCTCTGTGAATTCCATCTCCTCACAAAACTCCTAACGTAGACCTGTGCTCCTGGCATCAGTGGCCCACTTGGGCTGTCTGCAGCTGGCGTGGTAGTATCAGTTGCTGCATTCTCAGTAAATGGTGGTGCAATTTGTCGCGCTATGCTGTGTACTACGCGTCAGCTGGGTCAGGTATTCCTTAAATTCCTCCCCCAGCACTGTGGCAGCTCTGTGTGTGTCTGATGCTCTCCTAATCGGGGAGAGTGGTGTGTGTATTCGCTTCCCAGTCACAATCTCATGGGGGCTCAGATGGTGGTCCTTGCATGGTTGCGTTCTGAGTTGGAACAGTGCTAGGGGTAAGCAATACACCCAGTTTTTTTTCAGCGTATTACACAATTTCGATAGTTTACTCTTGAGTAATCCGTTGATCTTTTCCACCACTCCATTCGCCATCGGATGATAAATGGAACACAGTTTGTGTTTCACCCCCAAGAGTGACGTCACCTCCTTGAAAAGGTCATTCACAAAGTGGGTGCCGTTGTCTGATCTTATCACATCACATCACATATTCCCCAATGAGAAAAAACTTCTCACACCAGGAACTTCGCCGCACACTTCGCGTCTGGGTGGGGACATGGACCCGCTTCCATCCACCATGAAAAGGGACATACCACCACAATTAAATACCTTGCTCCATTACATCGCTCTCCCATGTCCGCGTAGTCTATGTGGAGTTCCCTAAATGGTCCTGTTGGTCGGGGTAGGGTCCCACGCAGTGTTCTCAGTGTCATCCCTGAATTGTATGTTTGGCATGTTGTACACTCTACTACAAATTTTGACAAATGTTTCTGTAAATTGGGGACAAACCAATGTTCCTGGATGTCTGCTGCAATGTGTTGTTTTGCTATGTGGGCTGGGAAGTGCAGCTGTTGGAATGCTACTTCTGGTAATTCTACTGGCATCACTACCTTTCCCGTCGTCTCCTGTCTCCAAATTAGGTCTGTGGCTGATTGTTTGCACCCCTGTTTGCTCCACAGCTCTTGCTCCTCCTGTGGTGCTCTCCTTTGTAGTTCTATTATCTGCGCTATTGGTGTGTTACTGTACGCCTCTTCTAATGGCTCTGTAATGGCTGATTTTACAACGCATTCGATTGTTGGTGTTGTATTGAAATACGAGGCCTCCTTCACTGCTGCGTCAGCTGCCGCGTTTCCCAATGAGACTGCATCTGTGTTGTTGGTATGGGCTTGGCATTTCACCACTGCCACTACTGATGGTTCTGCTAATGCATCTATCAATTCAGTCAATAGGGTGGCGTGCTGTACTGGGGAGCCATCCGCTTTTCTGAACCCCCTCCTACGCCAGCGGGATAGCCCTGAATGGACTGTGGTTGTTGCATATGCTGAGTCTGAATATATTGTTACTGTGCATCCTTTGGCTGTGTGCAGTGCCTCAATCAATGCAGTTAGTTCTGCTGCTTGTGCGGAGTAATGGGACGGGAGGCGCTTCTGGAAAATTGTTTCATAGCCATCTTCCTCCATGCGTACTACTGCCATCCCTACATGCTTCTCCCCTGTTTCAGGGTTTATCGATGCTGACCCATTTATGAAATATATCTCTCCTTTCTTCAGGGCGTTTTCGCTCGCTTTGGGAATATCATCGCCCTCCCCTTCATAGGTGGTGCAGTCGTGTTCCTGCATATCCTCTGTGGTGCATGGTTCTGTAATAAATGTTGCTGGGTTTACTGTTTTGCACCTGACAACGTGTACGTTGGGGCTTGAAATTATTATCTCATATGCTGTTGCTCTCTGTGTTGTTAATGTTGATTTTGACCTCTCAAGAATTGCAAATAAAGAGTGTTCTGCAAATAGTGTTAACGAACATCCCATCATGATTGTGGCACGTTTTTCAATGGCGAAAGCTGCTGCAGCGAGGGACTGTTCGCACGCGAAGTGTCCTTGCATCACTGCATCTAATGTTCCACTGTAATAGGCCAATGGTTTGTGTCCTAATGATGTTTTCTGTGTGAGCACTGCTGTCATCAGTGTTCCATTGCAGTGTGAAAATAAGAACAAATTCCCTCTCAAAATCTGGGTTCATGAGTACTGGAGCATCTGCAATGAGGTCTTTTAGTCTAAAGTACTGTGTCATCATGTCAAGAGTCCATTTTATTGGGGCACTACTCTTCTATGCTTCTTTCAATGCTTGTAGCAGGGGACGTGTGTATGATGCGTAATCAAGGATCCATGCTCGGCAATAGTTACATATGCCAAGACATTTTTGCATGTCTTTTACTGTTTTAGGTATGATTATGTTGCGTATAGCAGCTGCCCTGTCTGGGAGTATCCGTTTTCCATCTTTTGATATTAGCTGTCCGAGGTATACAACGTCGGAAAGGCAGTATTGCAATTTTCCTTTGTCCACTTTATACCCTTTGGCAGCCAACACGTTTAATAGTGTTATCTAGTCTTCTCTGCACTTTTCTTCTGTAGGGCTGCAGACGAGTAAATCGTCTACGTATTGTATAATGGTGCTCTCTACATCTATGTTTCCAATATCTTCACGCAATACTCTGTTAAAAATGCTGGGGCTTTCACAATACCCTTGTGGGAGTCTGCAATGTTCATACCAGTTGTTTCCTAGTGTGAATGCTGTCAGGTACTGCAAGCCTACGTCAAGTGGTATGGAGAAGAAAGCGTTCTTCAAATCAACCACAGTAAAACATGTAGATTCTTTGGGTATGCTGCACAGTATTGATGCCGGGTTAGGCACTAATGGGAACTCTTTTTGAATGATGTCATTGAGTGGGCGGAGATCTTGGATCATCCTCCACGCCCCTCCTTTTGCTTTTGTGATCGGGAAGATAGCCGCGTTACACCGGGAGTTTGATGGCACTATAATACCTTGTTTTAGGAGTGCATTTATTGTTTCCCTAATCCCTTCTTCTGCCTCTCTGGATATGGGGTATTGTTTCACTCGTGGCGGTATGGCACCTGGTTTTAGTTTTATCTTTATTGGTGTCACCTCATGGACTAATCCTACATCGTGGGGGCCTGTAGTCCAAATTTTACAAGCCACCTTTGCCATGTCTTCCTCAAATATTGTTGGCGCGGCATTAATGCTAGCCATAAGTGGGTTGTGTACCTCTCTGTACTGAATCATGATGTCACATGGTATGCTTATTTTCATTATTATCTCTCTGTCATCTTCGTTATCAGTGAATAATTCCTCATCAGTTATGTCTCTTAGCATTATGTTTGGGTCTATGCATAACACAGTTCTCCACTCACACCCATGCGCGTCCAATCCTATGACCACAATGCGTTTGCTTGATACCTGAACTGCCTCAATGTCTATGGACATGATCGTGCCTGGCACAACATCTGTGCGTGCAATTGGGCGGAATATAAAATCTGATGGTGTTCTCCATTCCTTTCTCGTTATCTCTGGTACCACTCAGGCTAATACTTTGATGCCATAGATAAACATGTCTATGGGCCTCATTAGGACCCTGGCGGAGTGGGTTTCCGCCAGCGCTAATCGCGGCGGACCCGTCCGCCGTACTACGAGTTCCCTTAGCGCCATGGAGGTTTTCTCCGCCTGGTTTTACCGGGCGGAGAAAACCATGGCGCTAAGGGACCTCGTTGTTAATTACGCCGCCGTACTTTACGGCGGCGTAATTAACTCCTTCCCCACTCCCATTATACCCTATGGGGCAAGAATGGGAATGGGGAAGGGTAAAATGGGGATTGGGGATTTACCGCTCCGCCAAGGTCGGCATGGGGTGGTAAATCCGCCAACCCCCATGGCGCTATCGGCGGCTTTCCGCCATGCTCCGCGGTGCATTTAGCACCGCGGATTCCGCCAGGGTCGTAATGAGGGCCTATGTCAATTGGTATTCCTCGCACTACAACTTCATTCATCACTGTGCTAATCATCAACATTGCTCGTACTGGGCATACTCCTGGTGTGGAACACACTATTCCCCGCTCAGTAAACGAAATGGTCATGTTCAATTTACTTAGCAAATCTCTGCCCAGTAAATTGATTGGCGCGTCTTCGTGGTACAGTAAGGGTGCGCGCACGGTTTTTCCCCCCACCGTTATATCAAGATCTTTACTGTAAGGAACTTTTAAAATAGCCCCAGAGAACCCCTGTGTTTCCAAATTCCTGCCTGAGAGCGGAAACCGCCCTTCCATAAGACATGATTTCTCTGCTCCTGAGTCTACCATGAAGATAAACTGCTTGTTTCCTATCTCTGCCCCCACTAGTGGTTCCTCTTCTGCACGTAGGGTGGTGGATAGGACTGGACACGCAAGTGTTCCCTGTGGGCTGTCGTAGTCTGCATACCTTTCTTGCCCCGTTACTGAAAAGACATTGGAGGTCATTACGACCCAGGCGGTAAGTACACCAACTTTACCACCATGGTGTAAACTATGTTAAACTATGTTTACACCATGGTGGATGGCGGATTTACCGCCCCATTCCAAGGTGAGTGGGGTGGTAAATTCCCATTTCCCATTTACCCTTCCCCATTCCCATTTTTGCCCCATAGGGCATAATGGGAGTGGGGAAGGCGCTAATTACGGCACCGTAAATTACAGTGCCGTAATTAGCACCAAGGCGGGTTAGCGCCATGGATTTTAACGCCTGCTAAAAGCAGCCATTAAAATTGGAATCAGGCGTTAAGGGTTAACGACGGCGTTAACCCTTAACGCCTGGGTCGTAATGACCTCCATTATCTCCAACCACTGTTACGCCACGGAATGGTGCAGGTGCGCCATTTGCAGCCGTTGCGAAACAGTTATTGTTTGCGTTTCCTACAGTGTTTTGCCTTGCCATGGGTTGCGGTGCACTGTGATGCGGTTGTGGGGGTGGCTGTCTTTGCTGCATTTGGGGTTCATTATAGCACTGGTCTTGTTGTCTTCCCCCTCCCATTGGTAATCCATAGGGGCTTCCTGTGTGTGGGCATCCCCATCCTTGCTTGTTTTCCGTGGGCTGCTGCCCTTGGAAATACCCTGAAGGCCGCATTCTGCAATCTCTTGAATAATGTCCCCATCTCCCACAGTTCCAACAAGACCCTTGCGGTCCTCCTCTCATCCCTTACCCACCAAATCCTCTATTCCCCATACCTCCGAAACCCCCCTATCTGGCCACGGTCCCCACCTCTTCCTCTTGCCGGTCTTTCTTGCCACTGTGATCTTCTGTATGACTCCTCTTCGTTCCACTGTCCGTGTTCTCCTGCTGCCCGCAACGCTGCTATTGCAACTGGTCAGTTTCCTGCTCCTTCATCCCCCTCGTTTTCTCTATCTGCGGCTACACTGGTGTTTATGGCGGCGACCTTCACTAATTTGTTCTGTACCAGCTTTGCCTCGTCTGCCAGCCTTTTTTGTGCTATCTCCTTTTCCCTTTCTTTGATCCTCCTGCAGTGGTGCACAATTATACTCTGAATCCCAGGCCAACCCTTGGCTTCTATCCCAGCTATTTTATCCAAGGCCTACAGCACCTCCTTCGGGAGCCCTTTCTTGATGATAAAATAGAACAAGGCAGTGGACTGGTTCCACGCCGTACCAGTTTCGCTTCTCCACAAATCTTGCACTCATAGTATGAATTGCGCAGGATCCTCGTTCTCCTCCATTGTACACTGCATCACTAAATGTAAATCTGGAACGTCTGGAAACGTGCGCCGCAATGCATCCCATACTTGTGCTCAAACTTTGTTAAACGGTGACCCATCGTGGCGGTCACAACTCATTATTACTCCGGGAAATCCTGCCTTTTCCCACACCACGTCTGCCTGGTCAACAATTGCTGACACTAGCAAGCTTTTCACATCCCCTATTGCTAGTGACACTCCTGCCGTGTTCATTTCAAACGCATGTATCCATTTCCCAGCCCCTCCCGCCAGTGGGGGGGGAGTACTTTCAGCAAGTTGTTTTTGTCCATTTGGGCCCACGGAATGTAGTGCGGCCTACCTGCTCCCTTATGTATCAACGGCATCTGTAACCTATGTCACCTTCCTGTTTTACTTACCGTCCCCTTTCTTACCATACTTACCAACATATTCCCTACTCGCTGTCTTAACCTATCCTGCCATCGTGGGGGTGACTGTGGGTCTGAGTCATCGAAATGATGTGGCAATGGGGATCCTACAGCGGCCACTCCTTCCTCGTATTCGTGTAAATCACTCCACACCTCTTCTATCTCTGCTTCTTGCTCACCATTCTCCTCCTGTCCTTCCCCGTGCTGGCTTTCTCGGGTAGCTGGGCGTATGATTCTCACTGGTTTGTCATTCAGATGGAACAGGAACTCTCCTGATTGCCATTCTTTTTCTCGCCCTTTTGGTATGTGTGTCCCCTGCGATGATATGGATCGTGCTGGCTCTGAAATTGCTGGCGCCACCTCTCCTGCTGTACTTAATGAGGGTGTGAGATCTGTCATAGACAATGGTGGTACCTCCCCTCCCCCTGGCAGCATTTGGCCCCTATCGCACAGTGCTCTCAGCCGTGTTATCTCCATCTGTGCATGCGCTAGATGGCGGTCTAACGCCCCTGTTAAATGTGCTAAATTCACGGGGGGTGCACTCGTTGGGCCATACAAACCTCCTTTGTCATAGGGTGGTGGTGCTGTAGCTACAGCTCCATTTGAGGGAGTGGGGGTGGGGCACGCCGGTACATACAGAGGCTCGCTGTACCCCACTGCTGGTCTTGTCATTAAAGGATATATTTTGGTTGTATCGCCCTCAGCTGTGGTTGTTGTGCATTCGCCCTTTGGCGTTCCGCTTACCTCTTCCTGTGGTTTCTGTTTTTCAGTTGGTCTTTCTTTACCTACCTCTGCTGTGGGGGTAACTTCCTCGAACATTCGCCATAGATCCAGCACTTCCCTTCTATTTTGTAACTGCTTCCCCTTATATCTTGCTAGCAAGTGCGTAGACACTAAATCTAACACCCTCTTATCAAATGACCCTCCTTCTGGCCAAATCGCCGTTACACTGTCTCCTTTTATCTCTGTCAACCATTGATCATGGTACTTTTGTATCTTTTCACTGTATAAAGGAAGGTGTTGACAAATAAGAGCTAGTGTTGTTATTCCCCCATGACGATGTTTCTCCCCCTAATCACCTTTCCACCCACTCGTCCTTTTTTTCAGACCAACAATATATCAAGTGCTTCTCAATTACTACTGGTTTTATGTATCAGTATTAACTGTTACTTTTGTAATTATTGCATTTCCAAATTCAACAGTTCACTTTCACATGTGTACCACTATACTAATAAATCAATTACAATGCTTTGATATTCATCACCCAAAAATAGACCGAACATGGAAACACATATAACACATAACATGCACATGCACTACCTGCGGCCTTTTTATTTCCTCTTTGGTCCCGTTACCAAACCTTTCCACTTTTCACCTACTCTTCTCATTTGCTCCCCACCTTTTACACCCTTTTACTCTTCCCCAAGAATTCTTTCTTACACGGAAAAAGAATATTCTAAATAACTACTCCGAGTCTACTCAATATACAAGACCCCTACTATTTTCTCTTTATCTTCTCTTATTTTATCTGCACTGGACGAGACAATGCTACGCGGCACCGCCTTCTACCCCGTTCGGGCTAGGATAGCTCTTCTCTTCTTCTTCTCACTTCTCAGGAAACCTAATGGCCATATAAAGGACAGATCAGAAAAGCCTCATCATCACTCACACAGGCCCTACTCTTCGCTGTAACCCATTACCACTTGTTCCCCTGTTCCCTTCTATTCCCCCTTACCTTTCCTTGGTAACCTTCGCAACCGGCACTCACGTGTTCAGTCAAGTGATCCGAGGGTCACCGTTCGCGGTCCGACCCCAGTCAGGTCCGCACCCCAACCAAGCTGTGGCCCGCCTCGGCGAGCAGCTTTTCAGTCGGGTATTCGTCAACCGGGAACCCTTGACCCTTTCTTGTAGTGCACACAGGCTGGTCGGCGGCGGAGGCGATGGTTTTGCTGGGGGGCATCCCGGATCTCGCCGCACAGTGCGGGCCTCGAGGCACCTCTCCAAATCACGTTGCAGGGGGTCACCAAATGTTTGTGCCCTCCCGGTCTTCAACATGCAAGAGAATAAAACGGACACTCCCCGGACGGGGAATAAGGCAAAGAGAGCAGGATGCGAGAGTTCAAGGAAATGTTTATCTAGATCTCTGAGAGCGCTCTGGCAAAATTAATGTTACAGTACATTATATAGGTACAATGACACGTCTAACATATGATGCTACGTTGGACCCGGGTTGGTCAGCCAGGGTGGTGTCTTAGGTGTGGGCATCATCTCTTCCTTCTGGTTGGTTGTTTGGTTGGCGGGAGGATGGACGTCAGATATCTGTGCTCCGAATGGGTGAAGGTCAGGTCGCCGTGAAGCATGGTGGTCACTATCTAAGCTAATGAATACATTCTAAATAATGCATGCACTAAATAATAGTTGTTCAAAAGACTCTCAGTAGTTTATCATGTCACTATATAAATCACACAAGTGCCTATATTATCTATAACATTTGGATTATACAGGTCACAGGTTAAGGGTCTTGACCGCTATAATACACTGATTGAACTGTAGGTTTAGTTTCACAAGAATCTCAGGTATGTGGCATTTGTTAGTATAAGGCATGATATACTGCAGCAGGGGTCTAATGTTATTTGGGAGTCTGCTGGGTGGGCATCATGGCATGGTCAGTGGTCTGGCACATGAAAGGAATATCTTGCAGGAACACAGGGTCAGAATGGCAGTAAGTTTCTATTGGCAAGGGTGCGGGGGCAAGGACACGTTTGTGGAGATGAACAAGCTAAGTGCTTAGTTCATGCTGGTTCACATGTGGAACAGTGATCTCAGAGGAAGACTGATGTGATACATTTGTTAGTTGTTGTAAATACCTCCGGCTTCAGCGTGAGAATGGAGCCGCAGAGTTTTCCAGTCAGAGTCGGAACGAAGGTGGGGGCCATGTGCTCTGTGTGCCTGATCGCAGTGAGGAGAGGGAGGGAAGTGTTTCGTACTATCGCAGTGAGGCCTAGTCACCAAGATGGAGTCGAAAGGGGGCACAAAAAATGGATGCCCTGTGTCCTGCTCAGTGGTCCCATCTACACCAAAGTCAACTAAAGTTAACATCGCATAAGGGCAAGGGGCGAACCCACTACTGGAGGCACTTGGTCCAAGTTTTGTACTGAGAAGTGAAGGCAGCGAGGGGCCTGGCCACTCGCTCCCACACAATACCTGCAACAATAAGAACTCAAAAAATATTTGGTCCAAAAGAGAGTACTTCTTCAAACAACCATTGAATGTATTGGGGTGCTGGATCGCTAGGAGAGCCCATTAAGAAAACCAGTCTATTTTTCCCAATGGGCACTGTCAGACATTGGCACGTCTGTCAATGCCAGGCTGTTCTGTCTGTTTTGGACCTCAAGAGTTGTGCACTACAATGACATGGTGTCATTGTATGTATGTGATGATGTGGTGCGATGCTATGAGATACTCATGGTCTGCAGTTTGATTGCATGTGGAGATGAGGGTGTGTTGGTAAATGTTATGGTGTGATCTTCTGTTATATGATGTTAACATGTTCAATAGGTGCCGCACCCCCACTGTAGTAGTTTCAGAGCACCTCTCCTTGTCCTTGAAGTGGTGTATTGTGCCCCTGCCCGGGGCAACCAGATAGAGTGTGAAAAGGGGTATGGTAAGTGGGTGAGAAAAGAGGTTGGGACGGAAGGGATTGCAGCAAGGGAGAGTGTTTGGAATTAGTATGCATGTGGGTTAGTCCCAAAATTAGGGATATGCATGTGATGTGAAAATATATGCATTGTGATTCCAAAAAGTGTGTAGTGTTGCGTGATTGAGAGGCTTGAGAGTGTGCTAAGGCAATCCTGCTAGAAACTGATGCTTAATTATCTGGGATGTGTGTTTCAGTACTGCAAGTACATTTCCAAATACAAATTCAGGGACTGCCAAGCGTGGCCCTGTGCAGGAATATTAATGTGAATGTTGTTGGTAACACAAGGCAGAGCAATGGGACCGAATACTGAAGTGAAATGTGTTGGGCCTGGTGCCCCCAAGTACAGTAAATGATGTGTGAATGATCCTTGTGAATCATGTAAAGGTGACATTGTCACAAATAAATGTCATTGCCTCGCAATGGTATCCTGCTTTCTATAATGCAGTCTCAAGTCATCACATGTAGTAGACCTTCTTCATCTCCGACTGATCCGCTTCCTTCTTCTCTAGTTCTTCCAGTCTATTCCCCACTTCTGCCTTATCTCACTGTTTTGTTTAATATTTGACTCTCTTCTTCTACAGTTCCTTCTTACTTTAAGCATGACTCTATTTTGCCTACTCTTGATCCGTCTATCTCTTCTAACTTCCGTCCGATATCTCTTTTACCTTTCCTTTCTAAGCTCCTTAAGCGTATTGTTTATTCACAAGATTCCTCATTTATAAATCTGAATTCTCTCCCACCACCTTTTCAATCTGGGTTTCGGACATGTCATTCTACGGAAACGGTTCTTCTTTCTATTTCCAACTTCCTTCTTTCTTCTTATCACTCTAAACGTTCTTCTCTTCTTGTTCTTCTTGATCTTTCGGCTGCTTTTGCTACTGTTGATCACACTGTTATTCTTTCTACTCTTGCTGATTTGGGTTTTCGTGATTCAGTTCTCGAGTGGTTCCAATCTTGCCTCTAAGGGCGCTCTAGCTCTGTGTCTTGGGCACGTTATTCCTCGTTCTCACAGTGTTCCTCAAGGCTCGGTTCTGGACCCTCTTGTGTTTTCTCTCTATACCCGTCCTCTTGGTTCTATTATTTCTTCTTTTGGCTTTTCCTATCATCTTTATGCTAAAGATTCTCGAATGTGTCTTTCTTTCCCTTCCTTTACTGATCCCATTGACTAATCTTTGTCTCCTTGTCTCTTAGCCATTTAATCTTGGATGTCTGCTCATCATCTGCATCTTAATCCTCTAAAAACAGAGGTTCTGTTTTTTCCTTCTCCTCTTTTTCTTTCATTTGCACACCCTTCTCTCTCGTTTTCTTCATCAGCTCGTAGCCTTGCTGTTATCTTTGACTCTTCTTTGCCCTTTTCTACTCATATCTCTTCTATTTCACGCTCTTGTCGTTACTAACTCTTTAATATCCAAAAAGCTCGCTGTTTTCTTACTTTTTCTGTGACTACATTTCTGGTTTCTTCTTTACTTTTTTCCGTATGTTCCATTGTTCTTCTCTTCTCTTTGGACTTTCTGCTTCATATCTGGTCCCTTTGCGCTCTTTCTTCTATTGGTGTTCTCTGTACATTTGCTCCTCAAGATTCAATTACTTCTGTTCTTCAATCTTTGCATTGGATTTCCTTTGAAAATCATGTACTTTTTAATTGTCTTGTTTTTAAGTACCTCAATGGGCTTGCCCCTCCTTATCTTTCTTCTTTAATTTATTTTTATACTCCATCCCGTTGACTTTGTTCTGAATATCTTTTCCTACTCATTGTTCCTCGTCCTCCATGTGCTTCATCACGTTTCCACTCCTTTGGTCTTCTTGCTCCTAGTTCCTGGAATGGTCGACCTCTTTTACTACGTTCTATTTTTCCTTTTTCTCTTTTAGGTTATCATTAAAAACGTATCTTCTAACCTTTTGATCTGTTGGCTTTAGGACTATTTGCTAATGTTAACTGTACCGTTGTTATTATTCACATCGCTTAGGCGTCAAGCGCTATAAAAATAGAATACAAATACATACAAATACCTCAGCGCCCAATGAGAATGGAAATCTTTTTCGAGTACCTGAGCTTCCCTACTTCAGAATACATTTTTAGTTTTGGCTATTAGTTGGTGCGTATTGCGCTGGAGTACAGCTAAGAGGGAAATGGGATGTGAGGAGGGACACATAACTTGTGGGTGTTTGATATTTTATACCAACCAATAACTGCCCATGGCCATGATAATCCCTGAAAACGTTCCTACCCACTACCTGCCCCTCCCTGCCCAAAACATCCCACAAGGATCTCTTTGAGCTAACTTTATCAAAAGGTAACATCAAACTCCTTGGGGGACATTTCTGGCCCAGTTACAACTTTTGTGGTACTCACGCAGGCTGCGTCGTGGCCCCCACCCTCTTCAATCTGTACATGGCGGACTCAAATACAGTATGGGAGTCTGGCATTACGTTCCCTTTGAAAATCGGCAATATGATATAAAATTGGTTAGCATTTGCCGATGACATTATTCTGTTGGACAAAATACCAATAGGCCTTCACAGGAAACTGACCTTCTTCCATCAATATGCCGTCATTGACAATTTAAAGGTAAATGCGAACAAAGCAAAAATCATTATTTTCTCACCAAAACGGCATCCGAAGGGCTTCTTCTGGAAGGTGGGCGTACAGCCCCTGGAGAAATTACAGTCCACCAGATATTTGGGCTTTAACCTGACCAACTCCAGGGAAGCCTAGAAAACAGTTTTGAAGGGAGGATTCACTCCACTGCTTGCCCAAATGAAAAGATGGTATTCTCAATTGTGCCATTAATCCCTCCTTCCTTTGGTGAGGTTCTACCTGCAGAAGGTTGAGCCGACCATACTGTATAGGTTGGCTATTGTGCCATTTGACATGGGGCCATGCTTGAACACATTGCAGGGCCAGCATTCGAAGAAATCCTGGGTCTGGCTAACTCCCTGCCAAATGTGGTTGTAAGGCATGAGATGGGACTGGTGTCCCTAGCGGAAGTAATTGTCAGACTATGCCAAATTTTGAACCCCTCCAAATAACTCATTTTGTCAAAATTTGTGGGAGCAGTCTGCCCTGAAGTCGGCAAATTCTATTAACAACTTCAGGGAAAAAATACATACAATCTTGCACTTAATAGGTTCTTCGATCGAGGAGTTGAAGACCACTCCAAACTTAGTGAAGAAAATGTTACTTGTGACGGGTTGGTGTGAAACTTGCGACTTGCTGGCAACGTATTCCCTCTACGAAGAGTACGCCAAATTCAGAAGAACCAGATGGCAAACCCTACAATATGTGCGTCTATTCCCTTGTCCGAAAGCTCGTAGGGTGTACATGCGCTTCCACCTAAATCAATTTCTAACGCTTGAGCGGAGGAGCAAATTGGATGAATCCATTAGCAATACAAACTGTAGGCTATGCCGGGAGCATCCAGTAAAGGAAACACTAAAACATCTTGTTCTGAGTTGCGCTGCCTTGAGGGAACCAAGGTTGCATTACTTGGGCTCGACCGAGCATTCTGAGATGTTTTGGGTCAGACACATTGTTGTGCGTTGTTCATAAAAAGCTAGAAGATTCTGGCCCGATTGTGAAGGGGTCCTCGAAAGAAAAATCTTGAGATAAACAAATGAGAAACTAGGCTGGATTGGAACTGACTGCTTGATTTGTAAATAATTGTGATAATTGTTTTTAATCTTAGAATTGGAATTGTTTGAAACTGTTATACTTTGCTTTCTTTCTTTTATTTTTATTTTCTTAATATTATGTGAAAAGCTTATTTTTATAGGCTGAAACACACAAAAAAAGTAATCTAACGTTCTGCTGCTTGTGGCTGCTAGAGTTATTTCAAAGCAGTCTTCTGAGAGTAAATAGCTTCGTTTTGCAGCTAGAAATGTGCTACTTGTGTAATAAAAACATCTTAACCATGTGTGCCTTCAGCCACTTCATTTCTAAATAGCTTGTGTGTCATTGCGCTGAGATCATTTAAAAACAAGCATTCGCAACGCGAACAGATTTGCCTTTTGTATAGGTATTACATATGCATTTGCTAGGCACTGCTATCATATGCCCAGGTACTATTTTGCAGCAGTTGACATCTCATGGACAGGTAGTACCATTATAGCAGTGTCTGGTAAATGGCTATCCCATGCCGATACATAAAATCCAAAATGGTTGAATTTGCCAATGCTTGCTTGAGCGTGCGGTTGACCTGGAATGGCCATTAACCAGGCGACCAAGAATTAACTTGAGCAGCCGCAAAATGTCAGGACCTCTTTGAGCCTCCAATTAAAACGCTGTTGTGCTAATACATTAACCCACTTCTCGACATCGATGTCTGGATCCGAAGGCAAAAAACAGTGTCGGAAGTATCCTGCCACAATGTGTCCGCGTGCTGCGGGAAAACCTCCCCAGGACTCAGGTGTTTCCGGAACTGTGAACTTTACGGCCTGTGTGGAATGCGCTGAAGGGAGTGAGCGTTACCCTTGACCCAGCGACGCAGAGGAAGTGGCGCGTTGAGTGTTGCAGCGCCTGCAGCCTCCCGGAAACGCAAGCTGGGTAATACTAGAGACTGGCGGCGATGGAGAGTCGTGTGTGTGCAGGGAACCCAGGCCTTGAGGGGGGGACAGTGCAGCTGACTACTGTTGAGTGCGGCAAAGAACAGGAGGCTGCCAGAATACTTACTGATCGCTGCTTGCCTGCACACTTGTGATATGTGAGGTGGAAAGTGAGGGGCGAAGGAGGAACCATTGATGAAGGTACACTCTGCATGAAAGGCTGCCTCTACTCCTGTGAAGACAGAGCGTCTCTCTTAAGGACTGCGTGTACTGGCGAGCAGGAGGGCAGAGGGAGGAGAACTTACAGGCAGTAGTACACCCCGCGCTGAAATGTGTCCCCCACTTCTGAGTAGACTGTAATCACAACACAGGAAGCATTAGCGGGTGAGCTGCAATACATTAGTTAAAGGAGCTTTTCAAAGGGGGATATAATGGGATATAGTGCACAGTAATGGACTAAAAGTGTGACTTGATCTTACCAACAGAGTGGCCCGAGACACGTTCCCATTGGCAGCGGGTCCACTGTTCCTCTGCCAGAGAATAAAGCAGCATCACGTACTGCCAGGCTCTATCAACTAGGCCGCAGAAAGACTCTGCAAAGCCCCGGTAGGTAATAAACCACAAGACTTCATTTACAGCCACATGCGCTTACCTGGTTTTCTGGTACTCGTTGGCCCCATACTCAAGTTGAAACTGCAAAATCCCAGGACGGGCCAACAGTTGGACCTGGGATTGGTGAAGAGCAACGTTGTAGACCGCGCATAGTTGTCTGGGCAAGCCCAGTGGGGCGATTTTGCTGACGGAGCTAAATCTTTGGTACATAGGAATGATATACACTTACGCCTGAGGTGCTGAGACTGATATCCTACGGCTACTTGCAAACAGAAGCCCTGTCCTCATACACAGGAGGTAAATATAGCCATGCCGAGGGGCCGAGCCAGTCAAAAAAAGCAGAATACTTTGGATGCTTTTGCCAGACAAGTAAGCACACCCCGCACAGAAAAGTCAGCGGACACGCAAACACACATGGCCGCCTGTGAGGCTCTCGATGAGACATTGAGCCTCAAACAAGTCATGGAAGGTATGCAAGCTGGATTTGCACCCATGACAGCCAAAGTGGATGGCACCACGACCAATATAAACACTCTAAATGGCAAAATGGAGAAAATCAGCACTGGAATGACGGAGGCAGAGACGTGTATTGGGTCTACGGAAGATGATTTCTATACCTTTGTACACCAGGACCCCCAACCGGCCCATAGAGCTGGGGTTAGCCCAATAGCACTTTAAGATAAGATAGCAGCACCCGTGAGATAGATGGGGGTGCAGATTAATACTCCAACACCAAATCAATAATGACAGCCCAATGGTTTGGCAAAGTGAGTCCGTTTAATGACAAGTACAAAAAAACGGGGCGTCTAATGAACATCAGCGGATGCGTGATCTTCTCTCTCACTTCACAACTCCAACGAACTTCATAAAAAACACATAATTTATACTAAAAATTCGTCATCACTGACGTTTAATGCTTAAAAGTTGGCATGCAATTCTATTGGTTCTAGAAAGGTAACTTTAATATAGGTACTATATCTGTATATGGTAACGGAGTAAGGGATTTGGGTACACACTGTCAGGTGGGACATCTAAGCCCTACCTTCAAAATGGATACTGTAGACGTCACTAAAAGAACGACGTCCCATTGGTTCTATTAACTATAGGACGGGGGCGTAGCTAACTAGCCATGGAATAGGACGTGCCTTTGTGTGCAGCTCCTGTTGATCCGACACTGATCCTGGAAATTATGCCCGATAAATGACACACACGCTCTATAACTGAAGATGAGGACATCTGAATATGTGTCCTGCAGCTATCTTGAAAAGCAAGTGCATCGCGCCTGGGATTTGAGAGAAAAAAGAACTTTGAGGACGCAGCCGCACGGATACATTGTCGCCAAGATGGCAGACAACAAAGGGAGCGTACTCACAGCCTCGAGAAGGACCGAATGCAGCTGAACGGCGTGGACAGCGAAGGAAGCTAGCTGCCAAAAGACACGCGACGCTCTGCTTCCAAGTCTTGCTTTTACACATAGCAGCATTGTGGTAGCGCTTCGGGGTTTGAGTGGGCGGAACGATTGACATAAATGGTAACAGTTGCCGTGTCACAGAGGACAGGTGCCTGATGTTCATGCGGCTCTGAGCCGCTCACAAACGTTACAACAAAGGACATGGATAGCGGGCGGCGTTGAGATCTGCGGGGAGGACACAGACCACGAGCGGTCTATAAATAACGGCAGCGGGGCCCCGGACGCCTGCTAAACGTAGCAGGTGACAGTGGAAGCTATCATAAGCAGAGAGCGAAAAGAAACAGAATGATGGTGGCGAGTTGCACAGGGCGAGGATGACGATTGAACCGACTGTAAATATATTCTCATTACCGTAGTGCACAGCAAACACGGATTGGTATGCTGTCCTGTTAGGACGCTGTTGGGGAGAAGTGCCACATGAAACGTAGTGATACATAAGCGCATGAGGCGCACTGAAAACCTGCCCTTTCATAATAAGGGCCCAGGAACTGATGCAACATTGTGGGCCTTTAAAGTGTCCGGGACCTGCAAAAAGGATACAGAACCCATACTGAAGCGCTGACAGTCGACACAGACACCTGAGCAAACTGGCATCTTAGCATCAGGAGAGAACGCACTGTGGTAGGATTGAGTCGGGTGTATTCACTGGCCTCTAGAAACACGCTATTGGGACACTGACTACAGTAGTCAGAGGAGAGACATGGGAGTACACAGCCCACTAGAAATGCAACTTTACGTGCTACCACGCAGCGCAGTCCACTGAGGAGGACGCTCCAGCACCAAACTGAACTGGTGAAGACACAATAACTCTGAAGAGCTGGTACCAGACGCGAAGTAAGGATTGCATGATGTCGGTGAATGGGGCGAAGGCCAAGAGCAAACAACCTACAATGGAGACCTTTAAAGGCACAGCGGACCCCCTCGACCCCGCCACAAAGGGCGGTGGCGGCTTCCAGGGATGGTACCCCAGAAGGAGAAAACCATCAGGTCCTAGCGGCCATAACGGATCTGAGCGCTAAGTGGGGTACAGCAATAGCGGATCTACGGACGGCCCTGGAGAACAAAATAGATGCTGTAGGAATCGAAGTCACCCTGCTGCGACAAGACGTCAGGGCACTGGCAGAAATGACTAGTGGCCTGGAGAGCGCTGTGAAGACTTACACAGATGTAAGCACAAATAATGCGAAAGAGGTCCATGTACTAAAACAACAGGTTGCTAACCTTGAAAACCGAGTGGAGGAAGCAGAAGGAAGGGTGAGACGGAACAACATCCGGATGGTCGGCCTACCGGAGGGAGAAGAGGGCCAAAACCCCACGGACTATGTGGAGAACATGATAGGAGCAGACAAGCTCTCACAAGGGTTCACGGTTGAGCGGGCACATCGGGCCCTGATGAGGAAACCACGGCCTGGGGCTCCACCGCGGCCCATAATTGCGAAAATTCTGAACTATAAAGACAGAGAGAAGATCCTGGAGTATTTTCGTAAGGGCAGAACGATAGAAAGAGCTTCCTCCAAGATCACGGCATACCCTGACTATACTATGCTGGTGCAAAGGCAGCGGTATAGCTATGTGGCGGTCAAGAGAAGACTGCGTACAGCTGGTATCAAGTACTTGCTTTTGTATCCTGCGAAGCTAAAAGTTTTGCACAAAGGCATAGCGCTGTTTTTGATACCCCAGAGGAAGCAGCATCATGGCTGGACTTGCAGGGCTGTCCGGAGCGAGGTGAAAAACAGGATCGCCAGGAGCACGATAAGTGAGGAGACTCTATCATGTACACTGAGAGGATAAGCGGGAGGGGAGTCCTAGTATGACGTTTTGAGACATTTGTTTGGTAGTATGTAGCCTTTGGACTCTATGACCCTGTTGGACTGGAATATAGTGAATAAAAGCGCAAGTGAGCATGGTAGCACTAGGCGTAGCAAACTTGGAGCAAACAGAAGCGGCAGGATGGCAGCTACCTATCCCCGAGAATTAGTAGTAAGGCGGCCATTAGGGCGACTTCACCCTGCTGAGCCGCAAGTACAGGCCTTTGCCAGAAAGGGCTAGATGCGGGGGTGCCTGAGATCCAGGGATGGAGCTGGGCAACAGTTGGAGAGGGTGTTGTTGGGGAAGATCAGGGAGGTGGAAGGGGGGGAGGTGAGTTGTTGTGTTTATAGTTAGAGGGTTTTTGAGTTGGGGTACGAGCCTACATAGAAGAGTTAAGCAACTGGGTTGGACTGCATGGGTGGGGGGGGGGGAGAGGGACACAGATGTACCATGGGGGACCTTAAAATAGTCACTTGGAATGTCAGGGGGCTCAATAGTTACCTGAAGAGAAATAAGGTTATGCTATACCTACGGAGACAGAAGATAGATATTGCCTTGTTGCAAGAGACGCACCTGACGCGAGACAAGATGGAGATGGTCAGGAGGCAATGGAAGGGAACGGTGGTGGGTTCGCCATATTCGGCTTATGCCACGGGAGTGATCATTTGGGTGGTGCCACACGTCCCGTTTCAGCTGATACAGACGCTGGTAGAGACGGACGGGAGGATGGCCGCGGTGAGGGGATTGGTGGAAAATAGGGAAATAAGTATTATAAACACGTATGCCCTGAACCAAAATACTGCGGCATATTTTAAAACGCTGTGTAACAATCTTAGCATGTGTGTGGGGAGTGCTGTGATTTGGGGGGGGGACTTTAATTGCGTTCTAAACCCTAGAGTGGACAGGTCAGAGGCATTACAGATGCTGCTGAATGATTTCTGGTTAGAAGATGCATGGAGGACACGTCATCCTCATGAAAGGCAATAATCGCATTATTCTGCCCCGCAGCAACTACATACAAGGCTGGACTATGTTTTCATCACCCCAGAGATATTGACAGAGATTACGCAAGTTGAATATAAAGCGAGGGTCCTCTCGGACCACTCGCCTCTGATCCTTAGATGGCAATGTTGTCCCCCGAGAGCAAGAATCCTGACGTGGCGCCTCAGGGCAGAGGCGCTCAGAGACCCACTTTTTAGGGAAGACATGAGAGATGAGATAGTTAGCTACTTTGAGATGAACATGGGCAGCGTAGATTCAGAGGGCACATTGTGGGAGGCCTTTAAAGTTGTGATAAGGGGAGTGGCTATAGCAAAATCCAAAGGACTGCAGGGAGGGATACTGGCGGACTTACAGGAAGCCGAGGGAGAACTGGAAGGGACACTTAGAGGAGAAAATGGTACCAACCCAGACAGTGACCTGATACTAAGACTGCAGCAAAAGTGTGCAGGGGACAGGGAAAGATTGTGTAACCTCTACTATAAAAAGTATATAGAGAGGCAGCATGCTGGAGGAGATAAACTGGGAAGGATTTTGGCATGGCTGTATAAAAGCGAGACCCTAAAACCCCCGATTAGATTGATAACGAGGGAAGATGGAAAGGTGGTAGATACCCAGGAGGGAATTAATCAGGAGTTTGCAAACTATTATGGGGATGAGGGTGAGGATAATCGCGCGATGATAGTGGAAACGCTGGAAGACATAGGATTGCCACAGATCAGTGCAGAGGACAGAGAGGAGATGGATGCACCGATTACTTTGGAGAAGCTAGAGGAGGTGGTGAGACAGTTGCCAACTATTAAGACCCCGGGGGCTGACGGACTCCCAAGTGAGTTTTATAAAAAAATATTTAAAGATGAGGTGTTCCCCCCTTTGTCAGACATGTTGAATGAGGCGTATGAGCTAGGCAGACTGCCGGAGTCACTCAAAGAAGCGATTATAATAGATCTTCCCAAACCGAATAAGCCAGGACATAGCTGCAGTTCTTATAGACCCCTGTCGATGTTGAATCAAGACAGTAAAATTGTGACTGCCGTTTTGGCAAACAGATTAAGGAGAGTCATAAGCAAATTGATACACCCGGACCAGACAGGCTATGTCCCTAATAGGAACATATCCAATAATCTTAGAAGGCTCCACAGAGTCATTGAATACGGAAACGAAAGTGAGGACGAATTGGCAATTGTGACGCTGCGCGCAATAAAGGCCTTCAACTCGGTCAAATGGCCATGGTTGTTGGCGTCCCTGGCTGGCTATGGGATGGGTCCGGGATATCTACAGTGGGCTAAAATGTTGTACAGTGAGCCGCTGGCCAGGGTTAAAACAGGGTCAGTGGTATCGGAAAGGTGGAAGCTGCGTAGGGGACCAGACAAGGCTGTCCATGGTCCCCTATGCTCTACATATTGGCTCTGGAACCCCTGGCGATCTACCTAAGGCAACAATATGACATGGTAGGCATTCCTGTGGGTGGTGAACCAGACCTGATATCATTATACGCAGATGATATACTACTGTATTTGCGATACCCAGAGGAAAACCTCCAATATGTTTTGGAGGTGATGGGTAAATATGCGGGAATGTCCGGTATAGCAGTGAACCCTCAGAAGTCCAGCATGTTCCCATTGGGTGGATACAAAGGGAT
The DNA here is from genome assembly GCF_040938575.1 of Ambystoma mexicanum. Taxonomy (NCBI): domain Eukaryota; kingdom Metazoa; phylum Chordata; class Amphibia; order Caudata; family Ambystomatidae; genus Ambystoma; species Ambystoma mexicanum. The sequence goes on from NC_090928.1 coordinate 1,231,513,841, forward strand.
CCCCCTGAAACAATTACCGGTGTTCCAAGTACCATGGGCAGCTAGCACATTTCGCTACCTAGGAATAGATATATACCTCACAGTGGTGGAAGAGCATTAGCGCAACACAGAAGTAAACCATTACCGAAATAGAGAATTGCATGCGGTTCTGGGTAAAACTGCCTTTAGCAATGATGGGACGTAGTGCAATGTTAAAGATGGTGGTCTTGCCTAGGCTCCTGCACTACTTTGGGAATGTCCCGTTTATGATACCAAAGAAGTTCTTTAGTAGATTGGCCAGCATGTGTAGAGACTTCCTGTGGCATGGGACACTGAACAGAGTGGCCCTCTGGAAACTACAGAACACTTACGAGAAAGGGGGTATAAAATTGCCTAATTATGAAGTTTACTATGTTGCCAGTCAGCTACAATATGTGGCCAAATGGCTTTCAGAGGATGTGACCCCGGACACCAGGCTGTTCAGTCAGGACTGTGTCCCATTTTACCTGAAAGAGATTATGTGGTTGCCCCAGGCTGTAATGGATGGGCGCCTCAAGATGTTGTTACTAGGATGGAAGATGTGGCGAAGGGCGTGTCAACTGATGGGGAACCCATGCCCATGCTCCCCTCAGGTACCGCTGGTTGCACTGGCGGGTGGGGAAGAGCAGCTAAGGATGATAATCAGGAATCACTGGGAGCCGGCTGGTGTAGTGACAATGGGGGACATCTGGCGGAAGGGCGCTATAACAGATTTTGGGGAGTTGGGGGCAGAAACTGGGCTACACACCAGCCAGTATACCACGTACCATAGACTGGTGCAAAGGATCAAGAGAACGTGGTCCGAATTGGTGCTTGAGGAAGAACGAAACGCTACTGTAGACATAATATATGACATAACAGAGGGGGGGCACGAGATATCTAGGATATACGAGATGATGATGTCCAAAGTAGGAAAGGAGGTGGTACAATTGAGACTAAATTAGGAGGAGGAAGTGGGTACCCCGATGGAGGATGGGATGTGGGAACAAGTCCAAGGGTATCACAAGAAGGTGTCAAGGAACGCAAGACTTAAGCATATGAAATTGTATATTACTCATAGGGCGTACCTGACACCCCAGAGGATAGCCAAGTTCAAAAATGCAGGACGGCAGGCATGTCCTAGGTGTGATGAGGAGAATGCGGGCATGGTGCATGTGTTTTGGTCATGCCCGGTTATTGGGCGCTTCTGGGGTGAGGTCGCACATAAATTAGCAGAAAAGGGTATTAAGATCGTGGTGGATACTGTGTGGGCTTGTCTGTTAGGTGGGTTCCCTAAGCCCCGGAAACTCAGGCACATAAGTAAACTGAAGGATCAGGGATATGCGCTTGCGAAGAGGAGAATTGCTATGGGGTGGAAGACATGCCACAAACCTCGATTAGAAGTATGATGGAAAGATCTGCAGAAATGGGCAGATGTGGACACCATGGTATGGCAAGAAGCTAGCAATGCTGGGGGGGAGGAATAAACCGAGACACTGATGGCCTGGAAACTGCTGATAGCAGAACTATTTGGGTCTGTGCCAGATTCGACGGACCTCACGGACAGGAACACCCCATCACAAGATGCAGAATAGAACATTAGCAGAAGTAGGCTCATAACGGGGGTGGGAAAAGGGAAGCAGTGAGCGCGATTGAATAATGTAAAATGGATATGTTATTGTATACACTGCAAGTTTGGTTTATATTGTTTGTTTAAATATTCAATAACATTTTTTTTTAAACTATAGGACCCTAGATTACTTGGTCTACTATGATTGGGTTGGCATCACCCCCACTCATACTTTTACACTTTGACTAGCAGCACGCAGAATGGTCGGCAAGGTGCAGGGTGCCCCCTGTTGCCCCGGCCTTCCTCTAATTATTGTTGCAATCAATCATCACTTTAGTGGCCAAGTGTCAATTATTTCACTGTGGTTGGCCTCAAGGCTGCATCTCCTGTCTGGAAAAGTTCTAATATCTTCGCCTGGCCCGCTGCCATGCGTAGGTGTGAAAGTCTCGCTTCTTCTCGCCTGGATGGACACGTGATTCAGACACCGTGAATTTGCCTCTTCTTCATGTAATTCGTGTATTTGATTTTTGTTTCACCCACCACCTGCCTTCAGTTGTTATCTTGACCTTTCTGCAGCAGGATATTCTGATCTTTGCTTCAATTAATTGTAGCTACTGTTCGTCTATTTTAACTGATACGACCTTGGCTTTTTTGGCAAGATTTGCCTCTGCTGAGTTTCGTTTCTGCTGTTTATTCTCGATTTGTTAAATATGAAGCTCTCCTTGTGTGGCCTTTAGTAACCTTTGGTTGATTTGGCTTCTTATGCATAGTGGAAGTATACTTATATAACATGCTTCTTTTGAGGTAGATATGTATAGGTGGTGCTTGCTGCAATCTGTCTTCTACTAAGCATAGCAAGCCGCACAATTTTCTTAGCTTTCTTGCGGTTCCAAGCATATGTACATGCGTAAACTGGTCGAATATCTTCATCATGCTCATGGCATGAGTTTCTTACATTTGGCATCGTCCTTTCACCTTAGGTCCACGATGTCCCTTGTCCATGGCGTTTCGTCTCTTTATGTCATACCTTCTATATGCGAGTCAGTCCGGGTTCTTGTGACGTCACCATTCGTCTTCCATTAAGACCTTTTTTGGTTTCTTCAGGGACTGTACTTAGACGATCTTCATTTAGTTTCATTTGTTGATACGGTTTTCTCAATGGGTACCTTACTGTCCATGTTTTCCTTGGTATCGGTACTTCAATAGGCGTTGTTCTTCTGATGGGTACTGGACAGAGCCCCACTGCGGCTCTTTGCTGGTTTATTTGCTCGTCATACGTCACATATTTTGGCGTGAACGTTCCTGGTACTTCAAAATGGACGGTTGGAGTGCAGGCTGTACTTGGGACCTCCTCTACACTCCCCCCTCTGGGCGATTCATAGACCACTTTCATCTCTTCTTTTGAATCCATCTTCTTTGGTTTCTCTGTATTCACCTTCACTTCATCGCCTGCATCCATTATTTCTTCATCTTCTGGGTCTATACATGATGGTTTGAAGAAATGTCTCTTTGGGGTCCATATCTTTATAACTCCTTTTAAAATTCCTGCTGTTCTCACGTGTTCATCCTTGTTCCACATCATTAGTTGACACTGTCCATTTGGGCCGCAGTAAACCCATCTTCCCACATAATTTCTATACTTCCTGGGATATAGAAACTTTGTTCCTTCTGGTGCATGAATGCTGGCCTTCACAAAGTCTTGTATTTCTTCATCAGTTAGGTCCTTGGGCTTCCATCCTGGTTCGACATCAATCACGATCTTCATCCCTATGGCCTTTTTCACAGTTTTCTGGCAATGAGAGATTATTATCTTGATAACACAAAATCCTAGCAATATCATCACTAGAAGGGCTCCTAGGAATTTGAATGCATCTGCCATCCATTGTGGAACCCATGAGAATAGTGATCCAAACCAGCTGTCATCATCAACTGTGTCAACTTCATCGATCATTTGATTCTGTAGTTCTGTCAGCATACCTATGGCTTCTGTTAAAGTTCCATTTTCTTCATCATGAGATGGTATAAATGTGCAACATGATTCTCCAATTTTTGCACAAACACCTCCATCCATAGCTGTGATCATGTCAAGGACATATCTGTTCTGGAGAGTCATACATCGAATCGCCCTTAACTCTTCCTTTATGGAGTTGAATCCTTTTATGGTTGTGTTGATGGTCTGCAGTAACTCCCATCTGGTTATCTGCAGCCATTTAGTATTTGCTCCAACTTGAAATCTTGGCATGAAGATTGTCGTGAACACTGATGAAGTGAGGCTATACAGCCTGTGTTCATATGGGATTGCATGAAAAGCTTCTTCTGATTTGGCAGAAAAGTAATTCTCTCTCTTCATTCGATTTAGCAGTTCCACAGATTACTTCTTCCTCAGGTGAGCATCTGCTTTCGGGAAACTGTCAATGTTCAGGTCACTTTTCGGGATCACCAACGCTGGAACGTGGACATTCATTAATGTGCATACACCTCCCCAGTTTTTTGGCAGTCTGATGTATGCTTTGGATCCACATGCCCAGTAATGAGCCATAATTACTACAGTTCCATGTACCATTCCTGGAGCATCAAAGACTTGTCCACGGTTCTGGTTTTCTCCCATCTTCCTTGTGCCATTATTCCTGAAACACAATTTTGAACTTTCCAGTGGTACTATCTGCAGGGGTCCTCCTCTATCTTCGACCCATGTCAGCAGCTTTGCAAGCCTTGGCCACAATAGCTTGCATATCCTTTGTGCATTTTCAGTTGCTTCTTTGCAGGCTCCAATGACCATCCATGCTCTGCAAATCATTCTCTCATTCATCTGGTGAAAGCACTTTTTCCCCAAATTTGCATTTGGCCTCTGTTCTTCCAACTTCGAGCCTCTTCTGGAGTTTTTCCTTGGACATTTAGCTTCTGGTTCGCTTCTCTTCTGATTTCTGCTCCTTTAACTCTAGGCTTCTCATATCTGATCACAATGTGTTTTGTCTTTCCATTGTTCCTTGTCTTTATGTCCTGGACATGATCATCTTCATTTGGGTCAGTTTCTTCAGTTGCCCATTTCAGTGAGGGATCACTTCCATGAACTGGCCTCTGGTCTTGCACATTGCCACATGCGACAGACAGTGTGCTGTCTGGACATCAATTTCTACAGCTACGAAGATCTTTGACTTCCCCATGCTGTAGGGTAGGAGTGCACAAACAAAGGCTTCCCCTTCTGAACTGCGTCTTCCAACTTCTTTCATGTGTTGGTAACAGATGTTGTTTCCCAAATGTGCTGTGCTGTCCAAGTAATCGTTTAGTTCACTGTCGTCTCCTTGTATGGTTCTCTTGATTCTTAAGGTTTTCATGTAGTTTGCTATAACTACATCCCTGAATGCATCCGTATTACACCTTCTTGCTGGAGGATTCTCAGGTATCCTGATCCATTATGCAATTACCTTCATCTGTGCCAGTCAAGTGGAGGAAAGTCTGGCAATTCTTTTCTTCTCCTCTTGCATCCTTTTTCTTTTGGTTATAAATGTCCATATCCACTCTTCCATTGTTCCAGTATATGGCTGTAGTGTAGAATTTGTACTTGTCCCCTTCATTGGATCACGTGTGCCTGTCAATATTGTCTCTGTTGGTTTATTCTCCAACTCCTCTTGTCTCTTCATGAGCACAGCTTCCTTCATGTGCCTCTTAACTTTGCTACTTGTGGAGCTTCTCATTGTTGGTACTCCAACCTTCCCCTCTTCTTTGATCTGTGGTTCTGTAGTTATTGACACTAGGCCTGGAGTGTGTGCATTCTGTGTGTGCATGCGTGTAGTTGTCAGTACCCCTTTTACATTCATATTCTGCCGACCCTGTCTCCGGCTTTTCAATTTGCTGTTACCATAAGTATGTGTGTGTCATTGCTGATCACATCCATCTCAAGTTCATTCTTTCCACCAACAGACCTCCTACGGACTGGAATGACTATGTAAGGTCTGGGTGCCTTCGTAGGCTTCATTTGTGCATCATTAGGTGGGTGCACTGGAATTGGAACGCTTTGTACACCAATACAAAATGCAGTTCAAATCGTCAGTGACAGTAAAATAACGATGAATATAATACATAAGTGCATAATACCCCTATAGGTCAAACTACAGAATTTACTTCCAGAAAAATGTGAACGTCTCTCCTCCTGAGGGAGGATGAGGTTGCTACTTTCAATCCCCATCTCGATCATCCGTTGAAATATGCTAACTTTTAATACACTCTTAAACAATATTATTTCTGGATTCTGCCGGTTCTGTTTGTGAGTTGCAGGTATTGAAACAATTGTCCCTTCTTGCCCGAACAATGGATTGTCTTATTATCGCGGGAGAAAGTTCTCTTGCTAGGCTATGGGAAGTGTCAAAATCAGGCAATAATTCAGCAAGTCTCTTTACTGTGCATGTTCAAAATATATAAGTTCCCAATCTGTGCCTCTGATTTGCTTCATTCCCCAAGACATCTCGTTTTCTCAGTATACTCAAGTGAAGTCTCTGGCCCTTTCGATCTATCCCTCGGCGGAAAATGTAAAGTCTTCTCAGATAGTTCTGCTGATGATTAGAAAGTTCCACTTGCATCACGATACCATGCAAGAGCATGCCCGTCTGCACAGAATTAACTGGGTCTCTGATGAACGTGAGGATATCAACACCGACATGTCTCCCCACAAGTTCTGGAAAATCCTCGATTAGGCGGAAAAAAAGGGGTTACTTGCCAATCTGCTATCTTCTGGCGAAAGGGACATTTGTCCTGCCTTTGCTGAAGTTTGGGACTGTTTGGCCCTCACTCACTGTGAACAGTTTCTGCAATTTCAGTGTGCGTGAAGAGCAACTTGGATAACTATTCCATTCAGGATTATGCTTAAACGTTCTGTATTTGCTGGGTCTCGAAGAAATGTCAAAACTTTTGTCGTTCTTCCGACAAGATCTGGACCGGCTTCAATTAAACGAAAGAACAGTACATTAATAAGCCTATTCACGTCTTCCTCTGCTTGGGACATTTGGTTTTTCCTCGCTGTATTCCGGAAGCAGGAGGAACTGCTTGGCAATTACAGTAAGCAGCCCCCTTATAGTCTTTTCGTTTTCAGGATCTTGAAGAAAGTCAGTAATACTGGTGAGCCTCCCCACCAGTGACGGGTACGATTTTAGCACTAGATCGAAATATATTAATACATCCTTGGTGATGTCACTACTGTGGGACACCATAAGTGATTCCGACCAAAGTCTCTGTGTAGAAAGAATCAGGATACTGTATTTTCTTTCAATTTGTGTGTCCTCGATCAAAATTTGGCATTTTCATTTCTAATCAAGGCTTCAGTGTATCTCAGTCCAAAGTTCAAAGTCGACAGACTATGTTGTGGCTTACACGTGCACTTTTCTTCTTCACCCTGCAACTAGGATGCACAGAGTGTCCATTTTTATGTCCTTAACATCTTTTGGCTCAGAGGAATGTTCAAAATAAGGCCACAACGGTGCACAATAATTCTTTATCTTTGCTTTTCTACTGGTCATGCGTCCTTCTTCCTTGTCATGGAACGCGTCTGCATGTGCTGTGGTTCTTCTCCATCGTATGTAGTCTCTGCGCGTTGGGGTGCAGGCAGGGGGCCTTCTCAAATGTATGGCTTGATGTCACCCAAAAAGATCCAAGCTATTCTTCCTTGCAGCTTCACTGCAGAGGGAGTGCAGTCTTCCACTGTAAAGGGGCCACTAAACCTTAGCTCATCCTACTTATTCTCGTCTGGTTCTTCACCAGGACGGTGTCTCCAGGGAAGATTGATGGAATACATAGGCTCTGAGCTGTGCCTGCAGTAGTATCTCCTTCTGGGTACCGTGCTGCTCTGCACCCTTATCGTCGTCGCTGCAGCTGACCTGAAATTACAGTAAGACAAGATGTCATGCAATTCAAGTAATTTTGTAATTCAGACCCTAAGATTTCTCTTGTCGGCTGGGCATCGTACCTAGCTCTTCTCGGGATGTCAGGGGAGTTTGCATTCTTCTTCCTGTTGCTATTTCGTGCGGCGTAAAATGGTGGTCGGAACCAGGCTGGTTTCTGAGTGCATACAATGCCAAAGGAAGGCAGTGTAACCGTCCCTTTCTTAGAGTAAGCTTCAACTTGGCTATCCTTTCCTTTAACAAGCCGTTGAGCTTCTCACAGAGCCTGTTACCTTGCAGGTGATACACCGACGAGAACTTGTGCTTTATACCAAGCAACAAGCTAATATGTTCAAAAACTTAATTGACAATGTGAGTTCCATTATCTGATCTCATGACTTCACATACCCCCCACCTGGGAAATACCTCTCTCACTAACAATTTGGCCGCACAGGTAGAGTCTTGGTGTGTACATGGACCTGCTTCTATCCATCTAGAGAATGGACACACCACAACAATTAGATACCTGTACCCGTGACATACTTGTATCATATCAACGTAATTGACAAGTAAGTGCTGAAAAGGTCCATTGGGCCTTGGGATGACTCCTATAATTAATTTTAGTGGGTGCACAGCCGTGAACTGTTGGCAAATTATACAGTTCACCATAAAAAATGCAACATGCTCTGCTAAGTTCGGTATGAACCAGTCTTCAGCGAGTGTTTCCGCGAGATTCTCTTTTGTCATGTGCGCTGGATAGTGTAACTGTTCCAATGCTATTTTTAACAGGGCTATAGCCATTACTGGTTTACCAGTGCTGTCTTGTCGGCACAAGCTTTCGGAGGGGTTTAAAGAACACCCTTGCCGCTTCCAAAGATTTTTCTCCTCTTGTGGTGCCTCCCCTTGGAGTTCCAGTAACTGTGTTTATCCCATGTTATTGTAGCTTTCAGGTTCACTCAGTGCGACAATCAGTTTTTCATTTACATTAGTGACTTCCACATCCATGATCGTCTCGCACTCAGATGGCATACGCTTGGCTTCTGTGTCTGCGGCTTGATTTCCACGTGAGATAGAATCTGTCCCCTTCGTGTGGGCGGCGCACTTCACGACTGCTATGCCCACTGGGAGCTGTAGTGCCTTAATCAGCCTATCCAATAGGGCTGCGTGCTGTACTCGCATGCCATCCGCTCAGAGGCAGCCCCTCCTTTTCCAGCGCGCTAAGCCTGCGTGCACTGTTGATCTCACATAGGCAGAGTCACTGTACACCGTTACTTCCTGGTCTGCGTGAATCTCAATCGTGAGTATCAAAGCCAATAATTCTGCAGCCTGTGCTGAATAATGAGATGGTAATTGTGCACTAAGAAGCACCCGAAAACTCTCCATTTGCTGTGTGCTTCATTACAGCAGCGCCTGTATATCTTTGTCCATCGTTTTGATAGATTCTCGAGGAACCATCAACGAAGACAATTTCTGCTTTTGCCAATGCATTTTCTTTTATTCTGGGAATTTCCTCATAGAATTCTTTATAATTTGCAAAGTCATGTATTGGCTCTCCTTCAGTGACTGGTTCTGCTATGAACATGGTTGGGTTCACTATCTTGCATCTGACTACCTTAATCAATGGATTCGATATGATCACTTCATAAGCAAAAGCTCTCTGAGATGTCAATGTGCCCTTCGGTTTCTCTAGAATAGCAAATAGCGAGTGCTCGACGTACAATGTCATTGAGCATCCCATCACAATGGTTGTAGCCTTCTCTATGGCGAATGCTGCGGCAGCTAAACTTTGTTCGCAAGGGAAATTACCTCTCATCACTGGGTCAAAATGTCCACTATAATATGCCAGGTGTTTGTACCCCAATGTGGTTCACTGTGTGAGCACTGCCTTCATAACTGCCATGATGCCTACCTCCAAAGAGCCAGGTCTGACCCAGCAACCCCAGAGGCAGGCATCATTCCCCCCAGGGAAGTGCCAGTGGGCCCAAGCTGGGGCCCTTTGGACACAGTCCTGGCGCCTTAGGCGCCAGGCTCATGAAGCTAGACATGTGTTCAAGTGTTTTAATGTGCACTTACCTGATGCAGACCATGCTGCTACATCCAGGCCCTCTTGAGGCCTGAATGGAACTACTTTACCTGTGGGACTACTTTCCACCTGGGTGTGGTCAGGGAAGGATACATACCTGATCGGTGGAAGGATACATGCCTGGAACTTCTTCCAAAGCTATTTAAACCACGCCCGATCAGCAACTCACGCTTCGCGTTGTTCTGCTCCTCGCAGCTGGACGCTCACCGTGTCAGCTCCTGCATCTGGACTTCAGCCACGCCTGTCAGCATCCTGGGTCGCCTGCAAAAGGAGATAAGAGAGAATTGGAGAGAAAGAAGACTTTACCTGCTAAAACTGCATCACAGGGACATCACACCGACGATCCTGAAAGGGAAGACATCATTTTAAAAGCATTTCGCTTCGATCGCTGCAGCGCTGCATTTCACTCACCTTTCCTGGGCGCCTCCATCTTCATCAGCGATCATCCGGATCCGCACCCACTTCCCAGAGCCTAGAGAGAAAAGACAAGAAAACAAGGTGAGAGAAGGAAGGGGAATAGGAAAAGCTCACTTTCCTTCTAAGACTTACCTGTTGGGTCACTCCCATTTCATTTCGGGTCCTGCCGCTTCCAGGCATTCCGGACCCCGGCCCCAATGGGGAAAAAAGACAAAGACATTGAATGAGCGAATGCAAAGACATTACCTGAACGCTCATCCGGAACTTACACTTCGGGTCGGCGCCATATCTCCGGCATTCCGAACCGCGGCCCCTAAGGGGAAAAAGACATAAGCATTAGCGCTTGCTGCAATAAGACAATGAACATTATTATTAAGCTTGAACTTTTGAACTTGCAACAGAACTCTTACAGCGCCTCACCTGAATAGTCAAGCTTATTTTGAACTCCCATCAAACCTCAAACCAGTGCAGTAACTGGGTTTCAACGCGCCCCTGCATCAGAAGCGGGATGGAGAACTCATCCTTCCAGACCCTAAGGTGAGACTTCACGGGGAATCGTGGAAGGGTATCGAGGAGGGTTGGAAGGGAGTGGGAGGCTTGAGCATTATTCCGTCAGTAGGTAATACTCCCTTTTCACGCACAGGGGAATATTCCTGCGAGCCAGAAAAGCCAGAGTAGAGGGGCCCTTCCTGTCCATCATCAGAGTCCTGCGCTTCACCATTGAAGAAGCATCAGCACTCGAAGCCAGACCTGCGCCTCCGTGGGAATCAGGTGAGCGTGACAGAACGCGAAGCCAACCCACAATTTCCCACCCGGGCGCTATGGAGACTTCCGAGACAGATCAGCTGGCCCAGCTTTTGGGGGAATTACGGGCAGAAGTGCGCCAGGAGACTAACGCTCTCAAAAGAGAACTGATCCTTTCCAAGGAAAGAACTTATGACCTGGCCAAAAGGCTATTGCAGGCCCAGGCAGGGCACACTCATTTACCTAATTCCGGAGGTACTTCCACATCAATGGGTTTGGATAACCCGGTACAAATCAATCTACCTGGACACATGCCTTTGGCCCCGCCTGAACGTTTTGCGGGCATCCCAAGAAATATGCCGTCTTTATGAACCAATGTCGTTTACACTTTCTATGCAGACCCGGGGCCTTCCCTAACGACCAGACCAAGGTAGCCTTTATACTATCTTACCTCAGTGGCAGTGTTGCCGATTGGTCTATTCCATTGGTAAATCAGGATGATCCCATTCTCCAGGATTTTCAGGGCTTCCAGGCCAGCATGGAAAGATTGTTTGCTCGACACTCTCAAGGACAGGTCCTTGATAACGAACTGCTATCCTTACGACAAGGTAATCAGGTTCTCCTGTCCTACGTTGCCACCTTTAATAGACTGGTTGTGGAAACTGGATGGCCAGAAAACAAAAGGATCACATTGTTTCATCGAGGCCTGCGCAGAGAGCTTAAGGATGTTCTAGCTCAGATAGTAGATCCACCCCAGGTCTCCGCAGACTACATAGACTTGGTGGTTCAACTTGATCACAGACTTCAAAATAGAAAAGCAGATCGGTTCAAGTACGAAACCTGAGTACCGATCAAAACCCACGTTAACTCCAAGAGTACCGACGTATCCAAACCTATGCAAATCGGCGTGTTAAAGGACCATTAACGCAGAAGGAACGAGAGAGAAGGCGGCAAATGCAACTTTGTCTGTATTGCGGGCCTTCCGGTCACTTTCTTCGAAATTGTCCGGTTAAACTACCTAAGAAGGTGGTTGGAGCCACTGATAACGATTTATTGACACCTGATTCGGGAAACGACCTAGCCCGACAAGCGTAGGGGTCCGCTTGCCGAGCTTGAAAACAAACTCTTTGACCTCGCATTTTGTCATGCCAATGGTGCTCGTGGACCCAAAACAGCCTCAGCAGTTGCATGCTGTAAAAGCATACATCGACAGTGGAGCTATTGGAAACTACATAGACCGTGAATTGGCTTCCAGGATTAAGCTCCCTCTCTGCCCGAAAGTAACCCAAGATGTCATTACTACAGTAGATGGAACCGAAATAGCCTCAGGGCCTGTAACGCATTCCACTGTTGAAATGACACTGGTGGGTCAGGATGGACATCGGGAAGCAATCGTGTTTGATGTGATCAAGGCCCCACAATTTCAAGTAATTCTTGGAATTCCTTGGTTAGAAACACATAATCCCAGAATCGACTGGCGAGCAAAGAAGATAAGTTTTCCTGATTGTGAACCAACTTGTTATCCAAGAAATCCAGTTATGGGTCTAGCCTCAGCAACTTCCACCCCTGTACAGCTACCGTCAGAATACCAAGAATTCCAAGACGTTTTTCAGAAGGAACAGGCTAACACGTTACCTCCCCATCGGTCTTATGATTGCCAAATCCATCTGGTACCCAATGCTCAACTACCTTGCAGTAGGATTTATGCTCTTACGGAACCTGAGAACTTGCATTTGCGGCTATATTTAGATCAGTACCTAGCCAATGGTTTTATTCGCCCGTCCAAGTCTCCTGTCTCCTCAGCTCTGTTCTTCGTGCCGAAAAAAGAGGGTGACCTTAGAACATGTATAGACTATCGCGCCGTAAATCAAATAACGATTAAGAATAGTTATCCTCTGCCCCTGATCCCTGAGCTTATCGACCAGGTGAAAGACGCTTGTGTGTACACCAAGTTAGATCTCCGAGGAGCTTATCACCTGGTGCGTATAAAAGAAGGCGACGAATGGAAGACTGCATTCCGCACCAAATTTGGGCTCTTCGAATATCAGGTGATGCCCTTCGGTTTGTGCAATGCACCTGCCGCCTTTCAGTACTTTATGAATGATGTTCTTCGGGAACTTATCGATGTCTGTGTCATTGTTTATATTGACGACATCCTGGTGTACTCTTCTTCAGAATCCGATCACAGAAAACATGTTAGGGCAGTTCTTGAGAAATTGCGCCAGCACAGACTATTTGCAAAGCTCGAAAAATGCGTTTTTCATACCACAGAAGTTGAGTTTCTCGGATTCATCCTGACACTTCAAGGAGTCCGAATGGACTCGCGAAAGATGGACGCCATCCTCAAATGGCCATCTCCTAGCTCGGTGAAGGGAGTTCAGAGCATGCTCGGCTTCGCCAATTTCTATCGAAGATTCATTCCGGAATTTTCCCGAACAATCCAACCCATCACAGCTCTCCTAAAGAAAAACAAACGCTTTGAATGGACTCTTGAGGCCGAACAATCCTTTCAGGACCTGAAAACCAAATTCACCTCTGCACCTGTATTGAAGCACCCGCACCCAGATCTCCCTTACATTGTGGAAACCGACGCATCCAGTTTGGCCATGGGAGCTGTCCTGTCGCAAAGAGACCCAGAAACTAACCAACTACACCCTGTGGCCTTTTGGTCCAGGAAATTTTCTCCTCCTGAAATCAACTACACAATTACCGACAAAGAGTTACTGGCTATTAAATCTGCTTTCAAGGCTTGGTGTCACTACCTTCTCGGGGCAAGACACACCATCACCGTAATTACGGACCACAGAAATTTACAATATTTAAAGACGGCCAAAGCTCAATCTTCACGACAACTCCGATGGGCATTATTCTTTGCGGAATTTGATTTCGTAATTACCTAACGCCCTGGCTGCAAGAATGGTAAAGCGGACGCCTTATCCCGGATTGGCATGGAAGAACCCGATTCGAGTTTAGAACCTGTACCCATCATACCTGAACAAAGAATCTTAGGCATAACTTCGTTGCAAACTATTAAGGACATCCAAACGCAAGTAAAACAACTTCTAGACTTTTCAGCCTTACTGGAATGGAGTCAAAAGGGTCCTCATTACACCGTTAAGGATGATTTACCCTACTTCCAGGAGCGGTTGTTTCTGCCAAGTAAAGAATTGCAAGAACTTGTTATTGCCCATCATCATGAATCATTAATGGAAGGACACCCTGGTATCGCTAAAACGGAGGAAAAAATCAAACGCCACTTCTGGTGGCCTTCTTGGAGAAAAGACATTAAGTCTTTTGTATTGTCTTGCGGAACTTGCGCCCAAAACAAGGGTCAAAAGAAAAGGCCAGCCGCCTACTTCAACCCTTGGATATTCCACCGGCACCATGGCACACCTTGTCAATGGACTTTATAACTGACCTGCCTCCTTGTGCTGGTTACAACACTATCCTTGTAATTGTGGATCTATTCTCCAAAATGTCCCACTTTATCCCTTTAAAAGGTTTGCCTTCAGCTTCCACCTTGGCCAAGGAATTTCTGGAGAATATAGTTTGCATACATGGTTTTCCTTCCATATTAGTCTCGGATCGTGGAAGTCAATTTATCTCCCATTTTTGGAAGAAATGTTGCCAACTAGCACAAATAGATGTGCGGTTATCCACCAGCCACCACCCCCAGACCGACGGACAAACCGAGAAAACCAATCAGACTCTCGAGCAATATCTTCGGTGCATGTTACACCAATCCGAGTTAAATTGGAAAGACATCCTTTGGATCGCAGAATATGCATACAACAATTCAGTGCATTCTGGAACCGGACAAACTCCTTTTTATACTTTGTATGGTCACCATCCTCGGACCTCTGACCTAGATCCACCTCTGACCCTGGAAATGCCCGCAGTAAATCATCTGCATTCCACAATAACCCGAGCCTTCAAAGAAGCTGCAACTCATTTACAGCAAGCCAAGAAAAAGTATAAAGAAAATGCTGATTTGCACCGAAGTAAAACTCCTCCTTATCAAGTAGGAGACCAGGTATGGCTAGCAACGAAACATTTACCCCTCAAGGGCCCGCGAACCTTCAATCCCAGATTCATAGGACCTTATCCCATCAAGGCTAATCCCGTGGCCTTTAAACTGGATTTACCTTCTAACATGCGTATTCATCCAGTTTTTCATGCATCACTTTTGAAGCCAGTACAACCAGGGACCCGACTGTCCAAGCCTCCAGACCCAGTTCAAATTGAAGGGGAATTAGAATTCGAAGTTAAAGACATTTTAGACTCCAAGGTGTTAAAGTCAAAACTCTTCTATCTTGTTGACTGGAAGGGATATGGACCTCAGGAGAGATCGTGGGAGCCTAGTAACCATGTTCACGCACCTCGATTAATACAAAGGTTCCACCGGAGATTTCCGAACAAGCCAAAACCCCCGGAGGGAACAACCTTGGGAGGGGCCTTGAGGGGGGGTACTGTCATGATGCCTACCTCCAAGGAGCCAGGTCCGACCCAGCAACCCCAGAGGCAGGCATCATTCCCCCCAGGGAAGTGCCAGCGGGCCCAAGCTAGGGCCCTTTGGACACAGTCCTGGCGCCTTGGGCGCCAGGCTCATGTTGGACCCCTGTCCTGGCGCCTTAGGCGCCAGGCTCATAAAGCTAGACATGTGTTCAAGTGTTTTAATGTGCACTTACCTGATGCAGACCATGCTGCTACATCCAGGCCCTCTTGAGGCCTGAATGGAACTACTTTACCTGTGGGACTACTTTCCACCTGGGTGTGGTCAGGGAAGGATACATACCTGATCGGTGGAAGGATACATGCCTGGAACTTCTTCTAAAGCTATTTAAACCACGCCCGATCAGCAACTCACGCTTCGCGTTGTTCTGCTCCTCGCAGCTGGACGCTCACCGTGTCAGCTCCTGCATCTGGACTTCAGCCACGCCTGTCAGCATCCTGGGTCGCCTGCAAAAGGAGATAAGAGAGAATTGGAGAGAAAGAAGACCTTACCTGCTGAAGCTGCATCACGGGGACATCACACCGACGATCCTGAAAGGGAAGACATCATTTTAAAAGCATTTCGCTTCGATCGCTGCAGCGCTGCATTTCACTCACCTTTCCTGGGCGCCTCCATCTTCAGCAGCGATCATCCGGATCCGCACCCACTTCCCAGAGCCTAGAGAGAAAAGACAAGAAAACAAGGTGAGAGAAGGAAGGGAAATAGGAAAAGCTCACTTTCCTTCTAAGACTTACCTGTTGGGTCACTCCCATTTCATTTCGGGTCCTGCCGCTTCCAGGCATTCCGGACCCCGGCCCCAATGGGGAAAAAAGACAAAGACATTGAATGAGCGAATGCAAAGACATTACCTGAACGCTCATCCGGAACTTACACTTCGGGTCGGCGCCATATCTCCGGCATTCCGAACCGCGGCCCCTAAGGGGAAAAAGACATAAGCATTAGCGCTTGCTGCAATAAGACAATGAACATTATTATTAAGCTTGAACTTTTGAACTTGCAACAGAACTCTTACAGCGCCTCACCTGAATAGTCAAGCTTATTTTGAACTCCCATCAAACCTCAAACCAGTGCAGTAACTGGGTTTCAACGCGCCCCTGCATCAGAAGCGGGATGGAGAACTCATCCTTCCAGACCCTAAGGTGAGACTTCACAGGGAATCGTGGAAGGGTATCGAGGAGGGTTGGAAGGGAGTGGGAGGCTTGAGCATTATTCCGTCAGTAGGTAATACTCCCTTTTCACGCACAGGGGAATATTCCTGCGAGCCAGAAAAGCCAGAGTAGAGGGGCCCTTCCTGTCCATCATCAGAGTCCTGCGCTTCACCATTGAAGAAGCATCAGCACTCAAAGCCAGACCTGCGCCTCCGTGGGAATCAGGTGAGCGTGACAGAACGCGAAGCCAACCCACAATTTCCCACCCGGGCGCTATGGAGACTTCCGAGACAGATCAGCTGGCCCAGCTTTTGGGGGAATTACGGGCAGAAGTGCGCCAGGAGACTAACGCTCTCAAAAGAGAACTGATCCTTTCCAAGGAAAGAACTTATGACCTGGCCAAAAGGCTATTGCAGGCCCAGGCAGGGCACACTCCTTTACCTAATTCCGGAGGTACTTCCACATCAATGGGTTTGGATAACCCGGTACAAATCAATCTACCTGGACACATGCCTTTGGCCCCGCCTGAACGTTTTGCGGGCATCCCAAGAAATATGCCGTCTTTATGAACCAATGTCGTTTACACTTTCTATGCAGACCCGGGGCCTTCCCTAACGACCAGACCAAGGTAGCCTTTATACTATCTTACCTCAGTGGCAGTGTTGCCGATTGGTCTATTCCATTGGTAAATCAGGATGATCCCATTCTCCAGGATTTTGAGGGCTTCCAGGCCAGCATGGAAAGATTGTTTGCTCGACACTCTCAAGGACAGGTCCTTGATAACGAACTGCTATCCTTACGACAAGGTAATCAGGTTCTCCTGTCCTACGTTGCCACCTTTAATAGACTGGTTGTGGAAACTGGATGGCCAGAAAACAAAAGGATCACATTGTTTCATCGAGGCCTGCGCAGAGAGCTTAAGGATGTTCTAGCTCAGATAGTAGATCCACCCCAGGTCTCCGCAGACTACATAGACTTGGTGGTTCAACTTGATCACAGACTTCAAAATAGAAAAGCAGATCGGTTCAAGTACGAAACCTGAGTACCGATCAAAACCCACGTTAACTCCAAGAGTACCGACGTATCCAAACCTATGCAAATCGGCGTGTTAAAGGACCATTAACGCAGAAGGAACGAGAGAGAAGGCGGCAAATGCAACTTTGTCTGTGTTGCGGGCCTTCCGGTCACTTTCTTCGAAATTGTCCGGTTAAACTACCTAAGAAGGTGGTTGGAGCCACTGATAACGATTTATTGACACCTGATTCGGGAAACGACCTAGCCCGACAAGCGTAGGGGTCCGCTTGCCGAGCTTGAAAACAAACTCTTTGACCTCGCATTTTGTCATGCCAATGGTGCTCGTGGACCCAAAACAGCCTCAGCAGTTGCATGCTGTAAAAGCATACATCGACAGTGGAGCTATTGGAAACTACATAGACCGTGAATTGGCTTCCAGGATTAAGCTCCCTCTCCGCCCGAAAGTAACCCAAGATGTCATTACTACAGTAGATGGAACCGAAATAGCCTCAGGGCCTGTAACGCATTCCACTGTTGAAATGACACTGGTGGGTCAGGATGGACATCGGGAAGCAATCGTGTTTGATGTGATCAAGGCCCCACAATTTCAAGTAATTCTTGGAATTCCTTGGTTAGAAACACATAATCCCAGAATCGACTGGCGAGCAAAGAAGATAAGTTTTCCTGATTGTGAACCAACTTGTTATCCAAGAAATCCAGTTATGGGTCTAGCCTCAGCAACTTCCACCCCTGTACAGCTACCGTCAGAATACCAAGAATTCCAAGACGTTTTTCAGAAGGAACAGGCTAACACGTTACCTCCCCATCGGTCTTATGATTGCCAAATCCATCTGGTACCCAATGCTCAACTACCTTGCAGTAGGATTTATGCTCTTACGGAACCTGAGAACTTGCATTTGCGGCTGTATTTAGATCAGTACCTAGCCAATGGTTTTATTCGCCCGTCCAAGTCTCCTGTCTCCTCAGCTCTGTTCTTCGTGCCGAAAAAAGAGGGCGACCTTAGAACATGTATAGACTATCGCGCCGTAAATCAAATAACGATTAAGAATAGTTATCCTCTGCCCCTGAGCTTATCGACCAGGTGAAAGACGCTTGTGTGTACACCAAGTTAGATCTCCGAGGAGCTTATCACCTGGTGCGTATAAAAGAAGGCGACGAATGGAAGACTGCATTCCGCACCAAATTTGGGCTCTTCGAATATCAGGTGATGCCCTTCGGTTTGTGCAATGCACCTGCCGCCTTTCAGTACTTTATGAATGATGTTCTTCGGGAACTTATCGATGTCTGTGTCATTGTTTATATTGACGACATCCTGGTGTACTCTTCTTCAGAATCCGATCACAGAAAACATGTTAGGGCAGTTCTTGAGAAATTGCGCCAGCACAGACTATTTGCAAAGCTCGAAAAATGCGTTTTTCATACCACAGAAGTTGAGTTTCTCGGATTCATCCTGACACCTCAAGGAGTCCGAATGGACTCGCGAAAGATGGACGCCATCCTCAAATGGCCATCTCCTAGCTCGGTGAAGGGAGTTCAGAGCATGCTCGGCTTCGCCAATTTCTATCGAAGATTCATTCCGGAATTTTCCCGAACAATCCAACCCATCACAGCTCTCCTAAAGAAAAACAAACGCTTTGAATGGACTCTTGAGGCCGAACAATCCTTTCAGGACCTGAAAACCAAATTCACCTCTGCACCTGTATTGAAGCACCCGCACCCAGATCTCCCTTACATTGTGGAAACCGACGCATCCAGTTTGGCCATGGGAGCTGTCCTGTCGCAAAGAGACCCAGAAACTAACCGACTACACCCTGTGGCCTTTTGGTCCAGGAAATTTTCTCCTCCTGAAATCAACTACACAATTACCGACAAAGAGTTACTGGCTATTAAATCTGCTTTCAAGGCTTGGTGTCACTACCTTCTCGGGGCAAGACACACCATCACCGTAATTACGGACCACAGAAATTTACAATATTTAAAGACGGCCAAAGCTCAATCTTCACGACAACTCCGATGGGCATTATTCTTTGCGGAATTTGATTTCGTAATTACCTAACGCCCTGGCTGCAAGAATGGTAAAGCGGACGCCTTATCCCGGATTGGCATGGAAGAACCCGATTCAAGTTTAGAACCTGTACCCATCATACCTGAACAAAGAATCTTAGGCATAACTTCGTTGCAAACTATTAAGGACATCCAAACGCAAGTAAAACAACTTCTAGACTTTTCAGCCTTACTGGAATGGAGTCAAAAGGGTCCTCATTACACCGTTAAGGATGATTTACCCTACTTCCAGGAGCGGTTGTTTCTGCCAAGTAAAGAATTGCAAGAACTTGTTATTGCCCATCATCATGAATCATTAATGGAAGGACACCCTGGTATCGCTAAAACGGAGGAAAAAATCAAACGCCACTTCTGGTGGCCTTCTTGGAGAAAAGACATTAAGTCTTTTGTATTGTCTTGCGGAACTTGCGCCCAAAACAAGGGTCAAAAGAAAAGGCCAGCCGCCTACTTCAACCCTTGGATATTCCACCGGCACCATGGCACACCTTGTCAATGGACTTTATAACTGACCTGCCTCCTTGTGCTGGTTACAACACTATCCTTGTAATTGTGGATCTATTCTCCAAAATGTCCCACTTTATCCCTTTAAAAGGTTTGCC
The DNA here is from genome assembly GCF_040938575.1 of Ambystoma mexicanum. Classification (NCBI taxonomy): domain Eukaryota; kingdom Metazoa; phylum Chordata; class Amphibia; order Caudata; family Ambystomatidae; genus Ambystoma; species Ambystoma mexicanum. The sequence continues at coordinate 1,231,533,881 of NC_090928.1, forward strand.
TTCAGCTTCCACCTTGGCCAAGGAATTTCTGGAGAATATAGTTCGCATACATGGTTTTCCTTCCATATTAGTCTCGGATCGTGGAAGTCAATTTATCTCCCATTTTTGGAAGAAATGTTGCCAACTAGCACAAATAGATGTGCGGTTATCCACCAGCCACCACCCCCAGACTGACGGACAAACCGAGAAAACCAATCAGACTCTCGAGCAATATCTTCGGTGCATGTTACACCAATCCGAGTTAAATTGGAAAGACATCCTTTGGATCGCAGAATATGCATACAACAATTCAGTGCATTCTGGAACCGGACAAACTCCTTTTTATACTTTGTATGGTCACCATCCTCGGACCTCTGACCTAGATCCACCTCTGACCCTGGAAATGCCCGCAGTAAATCATCTGCATTCCACAATAACCCGAGCCTTCAAAGAAGCTGCAACTCATTTACAGCAAGCCAAGAAAAAGTATAAAGAAAATGCTGATTTGCACCGAAGTAAAACTCCTCCTTATCAAGTAGGAGACCAGGTATGGCTAGCAACGAAACATTTACCCCTCAAGGGCCCGCGAACCTTCAATCCCAGATTCATAGGACCTTATCCCATCAAGGCTAATCCCGTGGCCTTTAAACTGGATTTACCTTCTAACATGCGTATTCATCCAGTTTTTCATGCATCACTTTTGAAGCCAGTACAACCAGGGACCCGACTGTCCAAGCCTCCAGACCCAGTTCAAATTGAAGGGGAATTAGAATTCGAAGTTAAAGACATTTTAGACTCCAAGGTGTTAAAGTCAAAACTCTTCTATCTTGTTGACTGGAAGGGATATGGACCTCAGGAGAGATCGTGGGAGCCTAGTAACCATGTTCACGCACCTCGATTAATACAAAGGTTCCACCGGAGATTTCCGAACAAGCCAAAACCCCCGGAGGGAACAACCTTGGGAGGGGCCTTGAGGGGGGGTACTGTCATGATGCCTACCTCCAAGGAGCCAGGTCCGACCCAGCAACCCCAGAGGCAGGCATCATTCCCCCCAGGGAAGTGCCAGCGGGCCCAAGCTGGGGCCCTTTGGACACAGTCCTGGCGCCTTAGGCGCCAGGCTCATGTTGGACCCCTGTCCTGGCGCCTTAGGCGCCAGGCTCATAAAGCTAGACATGTGTTCAAGTGTTTTAATGTGCACTTACCTGATGCAGACCATGCTGCTACATCCAGGCCCTCTTGAGGCCTGAATGGAACTACTTTACCTGTGGTCCTACTTTCCACCTGGGTGTGGTCAGGGAAGGATACATACCTGATCGGTGGAAGGATACATGCCTGGAACTTCTTCTAAAGCTATTTAAACCACGCCCGATCAGCAACTCACGCTTCGCGTTGTTCTGCTCCTCGCAGCTGGAAGCTCACCGTGTCAGCTCCTGCATCTGGACTTCAGCCACGCCTGTCAGCATCCTGGGTCGCCTGCAAAAGGAGATAAGAGAGAATTGGAGAGAAAGAAGACCTTACCTGCTGAAGCTGCATCACGGGGACATCACACCGACGATCCTGAAAGGGAAGACATCATTTTAAAAGCATTTCGCTTCGATCGCTGCAGCGCTGCATTTCACTCACCTTTCCTGGGCGCCTCCATCTTCAGCAGCGATCATCCGGATCCGCACCCACTTCCCAGAGCCTAGAGAGAAAAGACAAGAAAACAAGGTGAGAGAAGGAAGGGAAATAGGAAAAGCTCACTTTCCTTCTAAGACTTACCTGTTGGGTCACTCCCATTTCATTTCGGGTCCTGCCGCTTCCAGGCATTCCGGACCCCGGCCCCAATGGGGAAAAAAGACAAAGACATTGAATGAGCGAATGCAAAGACATTACCTGAACGCTCATCCGGAACTTACACTTCGGGTCGGCGCCATATCTCCGGCATTCCGAACCCCGGCCCCTAAGGGGAAAAAGACATAAGCATTAGCGCTTGCTGCAATAAGACAATGAACATTATTATTAAGCTTGAACTTTTGAACTTGAAACAGAACTCTTACAGTGCCTCACCTGAATAGTCAAGCTTATTTTGAACTCCCATCAAACCTCAAACCAGTGCAGTAACTGGGTTTCAACGCGCCCCTGGATCAGAAGCGGGATGGAGAACTCATCCTTCCAGACCCTAAGGTGAGACTTCACTGGGAATCGTGGAAGGGTATCGAGGAGGGTTGGAAGGGAGTGGGAGGCTTGAGCATTATTCCGTCAGTAGGTAATACTCCCTTTTCACGCACAGGGGAATATTCCTGCGAGCCAGAAAAGCCAGAGTAGAGGGGCCCTTCCTGTCCATCATCAGAGTCCTGTGCTTCACCATTGAAGAAGCATCAGCACTCGAAGCCAGACCTGCGCCTCCGTGGGAATCAGGTGAGCGTGACAATAACGCTGCCATTCATGTGTGAAAACAGGTAGAATTCCTCTGCATAATTGGGAATCCCTAAAACTGGTGCCGTGCAAATGGCTCTCTTGAGTTCAACAAACTCTTCCTCCATGGTCTCAGACCATTCAATCTTTTCTTTCGCCACCTGTGCCTTCTTTAGGGCCTGTAGCAAGGGCTTGGTATATGAGCTGTAGTCGAAGACCCACGCCCTGACATAATTGCAAAGAACTAAAAAGCTCTGCATCTGTTTTATCGTGTGTGGCTTAGCCGTGCTCAGTATGGCTTCAGCCCTTTCTGGGGTAACCCTTTTCCCCTCATGTGAGATCAACTGACCTATGTATAGTACTTCTTGTTGACAATATTGTAACTTTTCTTTGTCAACCTTCTATCCTTTTTCAGCCAATATAGTCAATAGCTGAACAGAATTGTGTCTGCATCTCTCCTCTGCTGTGCTGAAAATTAAGATGTCATCCACATATTGTAAGACAACACTTTCTAATGCAATATTGCTTAAGTCCATCTGCAGGACCCTGTTAAAAATAGGAGACTCACAGTACCCCTGGGGTAGCCTTGTGCTTTTCAGATGCATTTTTCTGAACGTAAATGACGTCAGATCTTGTGAGTCTCGATGCAATGGGATTGAGAAATATGCATTTTGTAAGTCAATCACCGTGAAATATTTTGCCTCAGCAGGTATATTACATAGGAATGTAGCCGGGTTAGGGACTAAAGGTAACTTGGCCTCAACAATATCATTTATTGGATGTAAATCCTGAATTAAACGCCAAGACCCTCCCTTTGATTTTTTAATCGGGTAAACCGTAGTGTTGCATGACGATTCTGACGTCACTACGATGCCCTGCTCCATCATAGCCGAAATTGTCTTAAACATTTCTTCATCTGCCTCCCTGGGATATTGTCATGCTTTTGGAATAATTGCTCCTGGCTTCAGTTTAATTTTCACTTCTCTGACTCCTTTCAATAAGCCTACGTCATAGGGGCCTGTGGTCCACACTAAGACAGGCACCTGGGCCATGTCGTCCTCGAAATATTCAGGACGGTTCTGTGCCAACATCATTCTCTGAGGCACTTCTCTTTTGATAATTTTCACCCAAAAAGTGAGGTTTACCTCAACTGCTGTTTCTCCCCTATCTGCTTGCTCGTCAAACAGATCGTCATCATCGACATCAGTCAATCTGTACCAATCTTCAATGGCGATTACTGTGCACCATTGTCGGCCTTCATCATCACAACCATCAATCAAAGCCATTTTCCCTCGTATCGCAGCTGTGTGTATCATCAAGGGAAATACTTGTCCCTTTTCCTCGTGCATAGGTATTCTTAGCCTAAATAGAACTTCATCTGGGGTCTCATGGTTTTCTCAGCAAGGCCTGGAAGCCCTGCCATTAGCACGCATACTCCATATGCAAATATTTCTGGCTCTACTGGTACGGCCCTCATAGCTGTGTGTCCTGCGTATGCTCTAATCATTTCTCATACGTTCAAATAGTGCATTCCTGGAGTTGAACATACTATGCCCTCCTCCGTGAACGAGATTGTCATGTTTAACTTCGTCATTAGATCTCGACCCAAGATGTTTACTGGGGTTTGTCGCGAATATAATAGTGGTACATTCATATCACATTCTCCTATAGAGACTGGAAGTGCGTGTGTAAAAGGAACACGACTTGTAGCTCCTGTGAAACTCTGAGTATTTATAGCATCGCCAGACAAGGAAAACTTGCCTTCACGTATACACAAATGTGTTGCACCTGTGTCAAATATGAAGGAATATTCTTTATCCCCGATAACGACATCCACCCTTGGTTCCTGGTGAGGGTCTGGTGTCACTGATAGGATAGAACACATCAGGGTTCCCAGTGAGCTGTCCTAGTCCATATATATTTTTGTCCCACCTTGTGCGAATGGAGTTCCCCCATCACCAGTTTAATCCTCATTCCAAGGTCCACAGCCTGACCTGTATTTACTGTCTGTGACAGTTGAATCGGCGACTGTTGAGACTGTCCTTGTGGAAAACTCATCATATTCTGAGGTTGCAAGCTTTGCTGTGCTCCTGGCGTTTGTTGTTGCACCATGTGATTCTGTGCAACTCCATTTCCTCCCTGTTGTAAAAACACAGGTGGATTCACCAAACTTGCTCTTGTTCCTTGGTCGTTTTGCATCATGCCTCGACTTCTGACTGTGTGTGCTAGGTGCCCTGTTATCCCACACAACCAACATATTGGCAGTGGTCTCATTATTTGCCCATTTTACATATCTTGATTGCCATTTTGCATGTTTTGAAAGCCTCCTTGATGACTCTAGAAACTTCCCTGATTACTCTGCCATCCTCTTCCTCTGAATCCTCTTCCCCTGGGATAAAACCCAGTATTGCCCAGATTATTCTGTTGTGGGTTATTGACTTGCTGCATGCTCGACCCGTGTGTGCTAGTCATCATTGCCCCTTCAATGGCATATTTTGACAATTTCTTCTGCACTAATTTTGCCTCTTCACCCTTTTGTGCAAGCCTCATTTTTGCGATTCTTTTTTTGCAGCAGCCTGCAATAGTGTGCTATGGTCAACTGTATTTCAAACCATGGTTTGGCCTCGATTCCTACCAATTTCTTGAGCTGTTTCTGTACCTGCTCTGGCAGCCTTTGGCTTAATATATGATAAAACACGGGTATAGATTTCCGCCAAGATTCACAAGTCTCGAGTACCCACGCATCTTGGAAATTCTGGATGTAAAGCAAAGGGTCCTCTGACTCCTTCATCTTACGTGTCATTATAGCTTCCATGTCGGAAGAATCCGGATATAGCAATCGTAATGCTTTTCATACCCATACCGCAGTTCTGCAATTATTAAATGGAGCTCCGTCATGCGCAGTATTAACTGTGGTCACACCAGGGTAACCTGCCTGTGTCCACACATCATCTGCTCTATCACCGCGTATGGCGATTAAGAGACCTTTGATATCCCCTATAGCTAACATGCTACCTCTCGTCATTTTTTCTAGCTCGTGTATCCATTTTCCGGCTCCCGATGTCAACATTGGAAGCTTATTTTTCAGGTTTTCCCGATACATGTGTGGCCATGGAATATACTGTGGTCTCATTCCACCTTTCTCGAGCAACGGAAATTGGGACGCATAGCCCTCTCTCTCTTCTCTCATTGTTCTTCTGTCTATGGCAGGAGTAATGATCCCGCATCGCCGCCTACCTGGCAATGTCCTTAGCCGGCTCATGAGGTTCTTCTTCGTTTCGGTCTGACTGTGTGGCTGATTCTGATGCCCTCGGTGCAGACCAACTAGAATCTGACCATCTTATCCCTTTCCCTCGTGAGAATCCTTTTTCGCGTCTCCTCTCTTTCTCCTTTTCCTCATGCTCCTCTATTTTGGTGTCTGACATTGGGCCTCATTACGAGTGCGCTGGTAAGGATGCCAGTGCCGATAACCCCTTACCGCTGCATTCCGAGGTCCCTTAGCGGGACCCGCTAAGGGCGCTAAGGGACCAGGTAGCTAATAACGGGCCCTATGGGGGCTGGGATGGGTATTTTGAATCATCCAAGGTTGGAATGACCCGGTAAGTCCCCATTCAAAGAACCCAGACGCGGACACGAGTTTGGAGGCAGCCATGGCGCTAATAGCACCATGGCTACCTCCAAACTCGTAATGACCTACATTGTCTGTGCCCAACTCGTGCAACTTCTCGCATCCTCCTTATTCTTACTGATATCTAGTGACAACTTTCTATTCCTACTACTTCGGGAAGCGTTCTCCATGTCGTAAAGCTGAGTGCTCTCCAGGCGCTCGTCTTCCCCCTCCCCTTGAGGTGCTTGTTCCAGCCCTATTTCGTCATATATTCTGTCGATTGTCTCTTCGATGCTTGTGGTGTCATCCTCAATATTGGCCCTTGACGTGCCTGGTACTGAATCGTACTCAGGAAAGAATTCTTCTATATCTTCCCAATCTACTACTGGATCTGGTTTTTCTAACCTCCCTTTGCATATATTCAAGATTGCATTCTCTTTGTCTTCGCTTACGTTCTACATCATCATCGAATTCTCTACGTTTCCTCACTTCTTCTCTGACCTTGTCTTCTTCCTCTTTCTTTGTGTCTCTACGTTCATTTGCCCTTCGGATTTCCTCATCCCTTCGTCTCTTCATTCTTTTCTCCCGTATCCTTTGTTCTTCTTCTGTCCTTTGCTGCTCCTGTCTATCCTGATCATTGGCTGCTCCCTGTTTACGATAGCGTTGCCTTTCTTGCTCTTTGCGATATAACTGTGCTCGTCTCTGCCTATCTTTTTTTCTTATTCTTTCGTTTCTCAATCCTTTTTTTGTTCCTTCTCTTTTCTCTGTAAATCAACTAGCTTCTCTTTTTGTTTCACACCATCTATGCCTTTACCATCGAGTTTCAATAAAATCTGCCCTCCCATCCATTCGTTCTGTGTGAATGCTATCTCATCAGTTCTATCCTCACTTCCTTTCCATCTTTTGCCTTCTCTCTCTGTGTCGAGAGATGTACTTGCTTGTGCCTGGTCTTTTCTCTGGTTTTCGCATCTCTCCTTGTCCCTCGGGACTTTGGAGGTAATATCTCCATCCTTATCCTTGTCTAGGTTTTCCTCACTACTTTGCATAGGTGACTCATGTGCCGGATTGCTATACCCCCTAGCTGCTTTAAGTTCTCTTAGCGGGTATAACCCTTTGTCCTTACTGCCCTCAGTTTTCGTTTCAGACGAGGCGGGTGGCGTTGAAGGCGTCTCACCCACCTCTGTTCATACATTAAGTTTCCAGTCTAATGGCAGCTCCTCCTCCTTATCCTTTTGAAATATCTTCCAAAGCCCTAGACTAGCTAGGCGTTTGTCTAACTTTTTGCCCATGTATGTGGCGTGCAAATATATTGTCATGTGCTGTAGGACCGTTTTAGATAACGATCCACCCTAGGGCCACGACATAAACATTTTGTTTGCGGTTCCTTTAACCCATTCTGCACTGTACTTTTTGAGCTTAGGTGCATGTTTTGGCAACTGTTTGCACAGATGTACTAATGGAGTCATGTCTTCCATATTTAAATCTGTTCACTTTCTCTTTATATAGCACTTGTTAATGTCTTTCATTTCTATAAACAACTTCAACAAAATGAGCTAGCACCAATCATTGCAAGCTCCCATCCCGTTTTTTCCACAAAATTGATAAATACCAGGTTGTATTCTTCAATATTTCAAGTATCCAATAGTGTAATTTTTATGCTAGTTCCTCGAAGGAAAAATATTCGTCCTATGAAGTCACATCAATTAAAACCTAAGGCAGACGTTAACAGACTAGACGAACTCTAGCTGGCTACACAGACACTGTGCCCCTAATGTTACCCCGACATGGAGTGTAAACTCATCTCTTTCACAAGCGTCTTTAACCGCTGTGGTGACCTATTTGTTCCTATTTTATAAAGGACAATGGATGCAAGTTTTTTCTAGCCACTATATTAAAGCGTAGGAATTTAGGCGTATCCTCTCTCTTTCTCGGGTGTCCCCCCGGTATCCTCTCTCTTCTCAGGTATCGTCCCTGGTATCCTCTTTTTCTACTTAGTGACCCTTTGAGTCACTATTTCCTTCTCTCTCTCTCTCTCTCTCTCTCTATATATATATATATATATATACACATTCTACTCTACTTCTGACTATATTTTGTTTTTTCGCCTCACTCTGTTACATTGCCCTTACTTGTTCTAAGGCATGTGTACTTTTTGCCAAAGCATTTAGTCTTTTTCACTCACTGTTCGCATGTTTCCTCTCTGGATACACGGGATCACCGCCTTCGTCACCGCCTCTCCTGCCGTTTGCCCGCTCAGCTGCCCGTAGGAGTGGGAAGGGGTTACGTGGGAAAACAAAGGTCCCTTAAGACGTCTGCCTGCAGGTTCTGCTTTTTACTCTAACCACTATCCACGGAGAGCTTCACGGTCTACTCAGCCGGATGGCAAAGGACTTGTGATATTGCAGAGGACCTAGAGTTACTTTATGTCGATGGTCAATGGGTATCTTATCTAATCGATAATCGATAAACCATCCTCTGCTACCAAGTGTACACCGGGACCCCCAACCGGCCCATAGAGCTGCGGTTAACCCAATAGCACTTTGAGATAATATAGCAGCACCCGTGAGATGGATGGGGTGCAGATTAATACTCCAACACCAAATCAATAATGACAACTCAACGATTTGGCAAAGGTAGTCCGTTTAATGACATGTACAAAAAACGGAGAGTCTAACGAACATCAGCGGATGTGTAATCTTCTCTCTGGCTTCACAACTCCAACAAACTTCATAAAAAACACATCATTTATACTAAACACTCGTCATCACTGACGTTTAACGCTTAAAAGTTGGCATGAAATTATATTGGTTCTAGAAAGGTAACTTTAATATAAGTACTATATCTGTATATGTAACGGAGTAAGGGGATTGGGTACACACTGTCAGGTGGGACATCTAAGCCCTACCTTTAAAATGGCTACTGTAGACGTCACTAAAAGTACGATGTCTCATTGGTTCTACTAACTATAGGACCCTAGATTACTTGGTCCACTATGATTGGGTTGGCATCAACCCCACTTATACTTTTCCACTTTCAATAGCAGCACGCAGAATGTATCAAATATTTCACTGTGGTTGGCCTCGAGACTGCATCTCCTGTCTGGAAAATTTCTGATATCTTCGCCTGGCCCACTGCCATGCGTAGGTGTGAAAGTCTCACTTATTTTCGCTCGGCTGATCACGTGATTCAGACACTGTGAATTTGCCTCTTCTTCATGTAATTCGTGTATTTGATTTGCGTTTCACCCACCACCTGCCTCCAGTTTCTTATCTTGACCTTTCTGAAGCAGGATATTCTGTTCTTTGCTTCAATTAATTGTAGCTACTGTTCATCTATTTTAACTGATACGACCTTGGCTTTTTTGGCACGATTTTCCTCTGCTGAGTTTCGTTTCTGCCATTTATTCTCGATTTGTTAAATATGAAGCTCTCCTTGTGTGGCCTTTAGTAACCTTTGCTTGATTCTGCTTCTTATGCATAGTGGAAGTATACTTATATAACGTGCTTCTTTTGAGGTAGATATGTATAGGTGGCGCTATAACGCTCACCTGATTCCCACGGAGGCGCTGGTCTTGGCAGGAAGGTGTCTGTGACTCGAAAAGTGATGTGCAGGACTCGATTGGCTTCTGGGGTCGAACCTCTTCGCACTGTGTGTCGAACTCGTAGGGTGAGGTTTCTGCAGGTGAAAAAATATGGGGGTTAATGGTCTGGGTTGTTGAATGTCCCTCTCTCTCTCTCTCTCTTCCTAGCTTCTCCGTAGAGCCCCCAGGTCAACGTACTCACCTTAGATAGGGGAATGCTGGACTCTCCATCTGCGTCTGATGCAGGGTGCCGTTGCCAGTTCCTTCACTGGTGAAACATACGCCTCTTGAACTCAGAGGATCATTACCGTCGTTAACTGCACGAGCGGTGAGTTTCCAGACACCTTTTTAGTCTTTATAGTCTTTAGGTGCGTGGCACGTTAATATTGAACAGGACTCTGTATAATGCTTTTCCCTTTTGTCTTGCAGGACTCTTGAGATGGAAGATGGAGTGAGCACCTGGAAATGCATAAGTAAATGCAAGCGCTCTAACTGTCTTTTTCCCTTGCAGCTTAATTCGTGCTGAAGAGACGCCAGAGTATTGGCAGGCGTTCTATTGCGACGAGCGCGATGGGCGTAAGTAAATACCTGTCTAATGTCTCTTCTTTTGTCTTTCAGAAGTTGGGTTGCAGCGCCGGAGTCCGCGGAATGCCCGTAAGTAATAACAATGCTTTTGTCTTCACAGGCGGCGATGCAGCGTGAAGAATTCCGGCATTCGCGGAGTGCCGGTAAGTAATAACAATGCTTTTGTCTTCACAGGCAGAGGTGCAGCGTGAAGAATTCCGGAATTCGCGGAGTGCCGGTAAGTAATCACAATGCTTTTGTCTTCACAGGCGGAAGAAAAGGCCGCAGCCGATGGATCAGGTGAGTAAGCACTGCGAGTAAAGGTTGCCTTGCTAACCTGTTGTTTCTTCTCTTTGCAGGTGCTGCTGTTGACTGGATACAGGAATGGTAAGTATAATTCTTGCAGGTTCAGGATCGAAAGAAGAAAGGCTGGAACAGACTCGGTGAGCGTTCTGCTGCAGATGCAGAATAACGCGAAGCACGTTTCATCTATCGGGTGTGGTTTAAATAGCCTTGGAGTGATGAGGCGTCTTCCTCCACGGCCCCGCCTAGGTAAGAAAAGAGTTCCAGTTCCAGAAGAGTTCCAGTGCTGTATCCAGGGAGTGGAGCTTGCCCCACCCAGGTAAGAAAGTAGTTCCTGTTCACAGAGGACTTCTAAGTGGCTGGTAAGTAAGCAGCATGGTCTGCTGCAGGTAAGTCCACCCAAGCATCTTCACACATATTATGAGCCCGGCGCTTCCAATGCCGGGACCAATGGTTTTGATGAGCCTGGTGCCACCGGCGCCAGGACAAGGTCCAAAAGGTCCCAGTGGGGACCGGCTGGTGCCTGGGATTAGGGTTAGGGGCCTGCTTCCAAGGACGTTGGGCTGGTCCTGGCTCCTTGGAAGCAGAGATCATGACAGCGCTTGCCGCAATCTGTCTTCTACTAAGCATAGCAAGCTGCACGCTTTTCTTAGCTTTCTTGCGGTTCCAAGCATATGTACATGCGTAAACCGGTCGAATATCTTCATCATGCTCATGGCATGAGTTTCTTATATTTGGCATCGTCCTTTCTGTTTAGGTCCACAATGTTCCTTGTCCATGGCGTTTCGTCTCTTCACATCATACCTTCTACATGTGAGTCAGTCCGGGTTCTTGTGACGTCACCATTCATCTTCCATTAAGACCTTTTTGGCTTCTTCAGGGACTGTACTTAGATGATCTTCATTTTGTTTCATTTGTTGATATGGTTTTCTCAATGGGTACCTTACTGTCCATGTTTTCCTTGGTATCGGTACTTCAATAGACGTTGTTCTTCTGATGGGTACTGGACAGAGCCCCATTGCGGCTCTTTGCTGGTTTATTTTCTCGTCATACGTCACATATTTCGGCGTGAACGATCCTGGTACTTCAAAATGGACGGTTGGAGTACGGGCTGTACTTGGGACCTCCTTTACACCTTGAAAGCCCAAATGGTAACAGTTACTACCGACCTGAAAAGGGCTCTGTAAATATGCGATGACTTGGAGTTGCGCTCGCTTAGAAGCAATATATGCATAATTGGACTGGTGGAAAATTTTGGAAAAGGACCCATGGAAGAGTGCATAGAGAATCTCCTGGCAAAGCTGTTTAATAAGCAGAACTTCTCTATGATGTTTGTGGTGGAGAGAGCGCAGAGAACACCGCAGATACGTCCTAAACCGGGAGCTCCCCCAAGGGTAATTATCACAAAACTTCTTAATTACAGGGACCGTGACACAGTGTTACGCCTTGCCAGAGAAAAAGGACCGCTGCGCTACGACAACACCACAATACACTTATACCCAGACTTCTCCTTGGCTGTTCAACAAGAACGTAGATGTTTCCTGTTAGGTGTATCGACCAACGTTCAAGTTATTATGCTGCAACATTTGGTGCTGTGGGCTTAGAAAATCCAAGATGGCCGAAAAGCCCACATTTGCGCCAGAATCCAGGAAAACCGCACAGTTTTTGCGCACACCAGAATGGTCACCTGACCTGCCACCCACCAGTTGAGCGTGATGGGCCAGAAGCGCCAGGAGTGAAACGTGGTGCCAAAGGAAAAACAGCAGTGCCTGTTAGCTCAAAACGCGCTTTGAAATCACCTTTGTTTCTCTGAAATGCAAGCTCAAAATGCCTATTTCAAACATTGCAAGATATTCAAAAATCTTACTGAACACCAGCGGGCGTCTGGTAGAATGAAGTCTTGTGTGCATACCAAATCTGGAAAGATGAAGAGCCTAAAATAATGTTCATAACAAAACTGGCTGAGCTGTGGATGTCAGCAGCTTAAGCGAAATGGGATTAAAGCCACTAAAATCGAAATGTTTAAAATAAATGAGTGACCTACTTTTGAGTGTCACATAGGTTGCAACTATTTAAATGTCATAGTTTTGAACTTAGAATCAGCGTTCTAGCTGCATGTGTCAAAATTGTAAGTTTGATTTGAATGAAGAAAAATGGGAACAAAAGTGACCTTTGGCTGAAGCCTGGCTTAAAGGGACTGAATTCTGCCCGGCAACTACCCCCGACAAGAGTTGAAACTTGCCCAGCTACTGTATTCACAGGCCTGGCCTCCCTTCTGCTGCCCCACCAAAAGGAGATCACACCTCTTTGATTGAATCAGGGGAGGAGTACCTGGGATTGCAGGAAAACAGAACAATGAACTTCCCTTTACTCGAAGCAATTCCTAAATCAGGGGGTCGTAAATGGCTTCCTCTTGGAAGGAAATGGGAGGGGCACTGCCTCTGTGAGCCAGCTGAGCTTGGAGGAAGTGGACAAACCAGAAATTCCCCCATGTGCTTTGGGAAACCACACCCCTCTGAGCCAATTTTAGAAAAATTGATAATTCATAGTACATAATTGTCAAAATTATATCAATAATATCATTCCTGTGATTTTTCTGTGCACATTTTAAGAGGTGTTAGGACTCTGTGGTATGTTCTGGGGGGGTAGTAGCGGAAAATAGGGTATTACTCCAAATGTATGTATGTTACCAATCTCTTAGTTTAAAATAATCTCATCCCATCCATTTCAACCTACTTAGAACTGCACAGAAATCGTGTGTCCATTCTGTGATTTCAAACCTGTGAAAGTGTCATTTGTCATTTGAATCTTACTTTATTTCTGAAAATCTACCTCCACTAAATCGTCTGTATCTTTGGAACGAGATTTAACTGTCATCTTAAAACTAAGAATCTAAGCTTTCCAACAAGCCCAAAACCGACTTATAGTTTTTCCGTAATCGCGCTCGACGCACTCGAAAAAAGTGCCGCGAATTGCAATTTGACTCAACTTCTTCACCTGTGAAAAATAGCTGTCTTTTGCTTCCATTGCTGAAATTTGTTTTCAACCTGATAATCCCTCATGAATTCAAAGTAGCTGTCACTTACCCTGAATCTCCTAGAGGGAAATAGAATCATTTTTAGCATATTTTCACTTCATTGCAAATCACATTAAAAGTATTTCTGCATGTTTTAAAAGCATACTGGTTGCTCCAAGCTTGCTAGGGGGGAACTAGAATTTGTATTGCTTTTGATTGTATTCCTGAAAACCTGTGTGCTCTCTTTTCCATCTCTTTATATTGCATAGGGGGGGAGTGAATTGTCAATAGAAAAAGTGATCATATTATCTCTTGTTGAAACCATATCAGTTTATTTCTGTGCTGCATTCTTTCCATCATTGCTTTTCCTTGAAACCATAAAAGTATTCTCTGCTACCGTATCCTCTCTATACCAACTCCTAAGTAATTAAAAAAGTGTGCTAGTGTAATATTATCCATTGTTGATCACTGTCATATTCATAAGTGTGCTATCAAATATTAATTTATTTATAGAAGTGTGATATATATCTTGTTTAATTTTTCAATAAATATTTTAATTTGCAAAACAAACTTACTTCTTGGCTCAGTGAGGTCAGGGGGATTCAAAGAGAGGGGCGTTATATAAGGGTTTATCATCCAGATTATAACTTGTCATAAAAATATATAAATAAGGGCTTCCCTTGGGCATCCCAGACTAGGCATTGATGTAGTTGGAGTGCTGAATTGAAGTCACTTAACATTCCTGAGAGTGAAGCGCATGCTGCAGGAAAGGGCGATTCCATATGCTATGTTATACCCAGCACATCTACGCATTATACACCAGGGAAAATCTGTATTTTTCACTATTCCAGAAGAGGCAGTGAATAACATAGAGGCGGACATACCCACTGCTTCCAGACCAACTGAAGAAGATATGGGGGCGACTTCCATGCCTCCACTTTGTGCTTGCTGATCAACCGTAACTGTATGGTCATGTTATGATGAACTTAAATAAAAGTGATTAAAAAAAAGAAAAAACATGCATTGACAAAGCAGCAGGTTTGCCGTAGTCTACAGGCTAAGGATCCGGTAGAGGTTCAGGTAGCCTAGCACCCACCAATAATATTCAGGGCCATCACCAGATTATCAGCCCTCCAAGAGCCTGCAAGTGCCCCACTGCCTCCTCAACCCTACTGTGCAGTCCGAAACCAGAACGCTCGACATCACCTCGATCTGCCTTCTGGTATAGGGTGGCCCCCTCTATCCAAGCCCCTCATAGCAAAGGTAGGTGGTCTTTACATGCCTTCCCAGAGGAGCACAGCCTTGCCTGTTCTGGCGTGACGATAGAGTGGCATGTTGTAATATTATAGTGGTCACGATGGTATGGTGGGCACGATGGTATGGTGATATATGATTTCCCCACACATACCACTACCCTCCACCTCCTCCCTGCTACCACTTGTTTTTCCTAATCTTTCTATACTATCCTGAAAACATTTTGTAACTTCTGTTTCACATCCACCTTTCTAACCTTTGAACCTTGTAAGGTGCTCCAAGCTCTCTGGGTTGGGCCAGTGCTGAACAAAGTTTCTAATAAAATAAATGATTTCATGATATGGTGTCTCAGAACAATGTTCACTTTTATGGTATGTGTGACACGTTGTGATGGTACAGGTGTTTGGCTTTGATGAAATGTTTGAGGGTAGTGTGTCAGGGTGAGTGTGCTGCTATGAGGTAACAGTTTGCTGTTATGGTGCGAAGGCACCCCGTGATGGTGGTGTGATAGCATGGCATGGTATAGGGTAGGCTACCACTGTGTGATGAATGGTTGATATTTTGATATGGGTTGGTGGCATGTTGTGATGGTACAGTGTGATGTATAGTGTCATGGTATTGTGGTGTGATGTGATGTCATGAAGCTATGGTGTGATAATATGGGTTGATATATAGTGCTACGGTATATTTCGATGGTTTGGTAGTTCAGTTTGAGTTTATGGTGTTATGTATGAGGTGATGTTATGGTACAATGTAATGTCACAGCGTGAAGTGCAGTGTGATGCATGGTGTAATGGTGTAGTGTGACTGCACCGTGTGATGATATTATGTGATGATGCGGTGGGACAGCATAATGAAGATATGTGGTATTATGGTGTGATTGCACAGTAGGATGCTATGGGGTGGTTGTGCTGTGATGCATGGTGTGCTGGTACGATAGTATGGTGTGATACTAAAGGTATGATGTTGAGCTGTTATGGTGTGATATATGGGGTTATAGCATGGTGGTACAGTTTGCTTCTATGATGTCACAGTGTGATGGCTGATGTTATGGGGTCTAGGAGCCTGCTCCAAAGAAGACAAAAGACACAGGTCTTCTTATCATGGGCTCCGCTACTGCACTGCCGTGCCTTGCGTGATGCCCTATTTATTCAGGCAACATGGTGATGTGCCCCAAACATGATCCCTTAAACGGGACCACACACAACACTCCTCCTTTTTTCATAACAGTGACCAAAACCAACACACACCACAACAAAACATCGAACAACATGTCCCAACTTCGACATTACAGTTCACCAACACTCCATTCCGCCTCAATCACATAATCTTATAAGTATGGTGGATGGCCTCGGGACTCCCTCAGCGGATATCTTCATGCTGGTGCTCCACCATCCTGAGTCACTTCTCCCCCCAGACAACAGGGATGATTTCCAGCGCTATTGATGGAACGCCATCATTCTCTCATCCTCATCCTCTGTTCCAATCACACTGGGAGAGTTTGCCTTTTCACCAGAGGATTGACCACCCATTCTTTCCTCTGACAACGTTGCCAACTTCCTGACGAAAACCTGAGTGTCTCGTGACGGTGTCACGTCCATTGGAGGCCGTGACCATTGACCCCTTCACATCCACAACCTGAAACGGGTTTGGTTCGTAATTCGGGGATACTTTCCCAGTGGGATACATAGACCTCACCAGCACCAAATCCCTCGATGCTAGAGGGTACTCCCGCAACTTCCTCCTGGCTGCCTCTTCTTCATTAGCACGACTTCTCCAATGGCTCGGTTATCTATTTTACCTGGGATGCGGCTCTCAAAATTCAGTATGAGACCTCTTGGGCATCTCCAGAACAGCGCCTCAGCTGGAGCCACTCCAATGCGGTGTGGTTCGGTATTCTAGCAAAAACTGGTACAAAGACCTCTTGAGGCATGTACCTTGTCCATGGGCAATTATGAACACTTTATTTAGAATTTGCATGAACCCTTCTGCTTCTCCATTGGCTCTCAGCCACGCAGGGGTTATCTTTCTGTGGTGAATGCCACTTTCAGCACTAAGAATGCAAAACCTTCTCCCTGAAAAAGGGGTCCATTACCCGAACATACTTCCTCTTGCAAACCGTGAGTCGCAAAAACCTTCTCCATCATAGGAATGACATTGGCGAGGACCCTAGTGGGCCCTAACTCACCTGCAGGATACCTGGACCACTGGTCAATCATCATCAGAAAGTGGGTGTCCCTGCTAGTGGAACTATAATCCACATGTGTCACTTCCCATGGCTTGGAGGTTCGGGGCATTGACTCGATCCCGTGCTCTTTCTGCACCGGAGTTGCAGTCTGACACCACACACAAGCTTTAACAAACTCATCTATCCGCTCCTCCAACCCTGGAAACTACACCTTCATCCTTGGGCGAGACTTCATTTTGGCAGTTTCTTGATGACCGTGGTGTGCTAATTCCATGATTCTCGGTACAAGCTTGGAGGGTACGACCATCCGTGACCCTCTCTGCAATAAACCTTTCTAAGTGAATGTAAGTTCATTCTTGATGTCTCACAGCTACTCAAGTGCCATCCGGGCACTCTGCGTGCGCTTGTCCAAACGCACCAGCACACATTTCCATTGGCCCCTGGAGAATGCAGTTTACATGAAAACACTCATCGTCCTCAGATGTGACCATCAGTTCTTCAATTGACATGAATTTTGGAATGGTGCTTTCTGAAATCAGCCGTATTAATTGTTCCGTCTTACACCCTTCATCTCTCGATCTGGTATCCAGCGGTCCAGGGTACCTCGACAAATAGTATGTTGCATTATCGCTTCCTGGCCGCTATACCAAGCTGACATCTTATACTTGAAGGGTTAGCGTCTATTTTTCAATTTGAGATGACGGTTTTAATGATAGCCAAGCCGATATTGGAATGAGGGGCTTATCGTCGGTGATCACTGTCACTGGTTTTCCAAAAATATACAAATGGAAGTGCTTGCACCCCAACAGCACTGCAAGTGATTTGCATTCAATTTGCGAATAGCATTGCTCGGTTGGTGACAAATCCCTGCTTGCATAGGCCCCAGACTTGACTTCTCCTCTCTTGTTACATTGTGTTAAAATTGACCCTTGTCCAAATAGGCTTTCATCCAAAATCAACTCTGACATTTGTCCAGGATCAAAAAATGCCATTGTACTGTAGGCTGTGAGCGCCCCTTTTATGTGATCAAACGCGGCCTGTTCCAACAGAGTCCACTGCCAGGCATTGTCCTTTTTTTTGTCAAATTTCAAAGGGGCTCTGATCTTTGATGAACCTCCCACAATACGTCACCATGCCATGAAAACCTCACACCTCAGACGCGTTCTCTGGAGGCTTGGCACTCTTGATGTCTTGCACTTTGACAGGATCCACCGAAATGCCACTTTCCTGAAAACAAACCCGAAGAACTCCAGTCTTCATTGCAGGAACTCACACGTGTCCTTATTCAGGGTCAGGCCATGGAACGAATCCTCTCCAGCACCTTTTCCGTCGCTCCAGGTGCTCTACCTCAGATTGGGTAAACACCAAGATATCGTCAATTATGTTGTTAGTTCCTTGTATTGCTGCTGAAGGCAAGCGTCCCCAGCCAGCACAATCCTCCCCGCAATGAGAGACAATGACGGACTCTCCCAAGTCGGGAATAAAGCCAAGACAGAGTGCGGGTGAGCTTAAATGAGAGTTTATCAATCAGAATAGGGCATGCAAAGAACTCTGCAAACTCCGAGAGCGCTCTGTCTGACAATAGCAAAGACAGGCGTATTTATTTACAAAAAACGTCATCAGTACCTACATACTATAAGGGGCACAAGTTCAATGGGATTGGGTGGCGATGACTAGCTATAGGTGCTGCTGCGATGTGGTTGGCCTTGGCTGGAGGACGTCACTTGTCAGCCTCGTGGGTTGGGCTGGGCCTGGCAGGTCAGCTGAGTTCATCCGGGTGGTGTTGTTGTGCCATTGTGGCCAGTGTCAGAGATGAATGTCTTTTCCTGACTTATTTGCCCTATGCCATGCACACCGCAGTCATTCAGTCACTGCAATGTTATCTCCTTTAGTAAATCTATCAATAGGTTATCCTACAGGTTAATGCAACACAGGAGGAATGCACCTTGTGAGGGGTTTGATGGTGATTTATCCGTGCATGGTTACCAGTGTCCTGTTTGACCGGTACCATAGGTCGCGGGGTTAAGTCTCCGGGCATGGGACGGGCGGTACATGTCTTTCTGTCTCGTTAGAAGTTATTATGAATGGGCTGTTGTGTGTTACCACAGTATTGGGTGTCTTCGTTGCACCGGGTCATAAGTCTGAGGTGTTCCGGGGGGGTTGTGGGGTTTACGATGGGGCGCCTTGGATTTGTGTATTCAAGCGGAGGTTTACTGCTGGGCTGTAAATAATGCAGGTGGCAGGCCGTGGCCTTGGGTGCTGTAGCGGGGACTACAAATCTTTGAAGCGGCTCCAGCCTAGTTGGGGGAGGTGGAGCAGCGTGGCGCAGGCCTTAGCTCTCTTATTTGGCAGACTTTGCAGGGTGGGGGGGGAGAATGGCCTTGCACATATTCACAAAGGTATTTTTCTCGTGTGTTGCCGACTTTCGATGAGAACATCATAAACATTTGAACATCCTTATAATACTCATTTGGATCACTTGAAAACATACATTTCAACTCACTACATGTCTCTCGAATATAGCCAGTCTAAGCACCTTACTAGTACATTATATTTTAACAACTACAGCATTTAATAATATGCATATATATTTGCATTACGTGAGGTAGTAGTGTGGTTGGTGGAGCATAGAGAACGAGACCCGCCATTGTACGCGGTGGTCATGGCATATAAGGGCTGTAGATATATATATATACACATGACTGGCACATTTGCCTGCGTCTCTTCACCTGAGCCTTATATACAGTTGCATTCGTCCTCCCCTGCACTCTAGCAGCATTTGTTCAGTTATGGCGCGGGACCGCGGGGTGTACGGTTTCAATGATACATATAGAGAACAATTCCCCAGAAATGCTTTTTATCATTTGCACACCCCTGCAGGGGTGTGGTTCCTCCATTGCTGGTGTCATGTAAACATGCGTTTCATACAATAATTACACAATTTTACAGGTTTCTTTAGTAGAAGTAGTTTTATGGAAAGGATACACGTATTACAAGTAGTTTTTGACATTCGTATTTGGGTATTTTTCTGCTTTCATCGGATGAGCATTCTACAGTTCTCCCCACCACCCAGGCCTTGCTGACCGGGTCATGCTGGGAGCAGTGATACACTGTGGACGGTGAAATGTTACAGTGTTAGTATCTTATGCTAGCTCATGTCCGTTTTGTTCGTGGGAACGGGCTCACAGCGGATCTGCCAGGGTGCTGCGGCGACAGGGATAATTGAAACTCTCCGAGGGTGGGGGCCGCGCTACATTGCACTGAGCTCACACCATCTTTGATAGACAAAATGGTGTCTGAGGCCTAGCTAAATTCAATACGTGTGGGCAATGTCTTCAGCAGGTGAACCCTCCACCACCTGGGCCCGGGTGGTCTGAGTGGACGCCCAATGAGCCATGGCCTTCACCTGGGGAGGGGATGTAGGCAAGGAGGGTTTTTTTTTAGACCACTCCTCCCCTACATTTCCCCCCTTTCGTTACTTAAGTAACGAATTCTTTAACTCATTCAATCTCCTACACTCTTCTTCGTCCATAACTGCCTCATCCCATGCTGGTGTGCTTTTTATCGGCATCCAGGCTCTGCACACCCCCCTTAAGCTCTCACCCCTCCTAGCATATTCACCTGGGGTACAGGTTAGGTATATACATCCGCTCTCTCCTTCCAAGTCTACCCACACCTAATGATACCATTCCAGTATGCGGGGCTCTCTGATGGTGGTGTGCCATAATTTGTCTACGATATCCTTGTCATGATACCTGGGCACTAGCTGATACCTGGGTGTATCATCAGTTCCGGTTTGTACCTGCACTTCCTGCATAGTTTGCATTGTCCCACGGGTGTTGCCCATTGTCACCATCATCATTGCACCATTAGGTACTGCGTTAGCACAACATCGAAGACCCACCTGGCACATGCAAAAAATTAAAAGGAGGAACACCACAGCTGGCATCAAAAATTTCACAGTCGTTCCAAGCCATGAGGGGACCCAGGAGAAGATGTTGTCGAACCACGTACTGTCTTCGGCTCCACCTTCCATTTTCATTTTTTCTCCTAGGTTGTGTACTGCTTCGATCACATGGGACAGGGAGCCGTTTTCTGCGTCTTCGGAAGGTACGAAAGTGCAGCAGGCACTTCCAATTTTTCGGCAAACACCTCCATCCATCGCCGTCAACAGGTCCAAGACATACCTGTTTTGCATTGTCATCAGCCGTAAAGCCCTTAGTTCCACTTTTATTACGTTGAACCCTTCTTCAGTGTCATTTGCCAGCTGAATCAATTCCCAGCGTGTTATCTGGAGCCATTTTGCGTTTGCCCTTGCTTGGACACTTGAGATGAGGAAGGCAAAGAATGTTTCTGCTGAGCTGAATAATCGATATCTGTCTGGGATCTGAGCCAACAGTTCTGATGATGCCTTTGATATGTAGTTTGATGCTCGTTTGTTACGGGTCAGCACCTCTTCCTTGCTCCCGGAAGACAGGACATACATCTGTGACTCCGCAGTCGGCTGGGCTGCACTCTGTTGTATGCGTTCCTGTGTCTTTTTGCTCCCATCGATGTGGCTTTCTGGTATTACCATTAGGGCTGAGTGCAGAGTGGCCATTGAGCAGCTGCCACTGCATGACGGGGGAAGGTGCAGGTATGCCTGGTTGCCGCATACCCAGTACGTGTCCATCAGGGCCGCTGTCCCTTTTCTCAGATCTGGGATGGTGAGGGTCTTGTTGCAGTTCTTGTTTGTCCCCATGGAGGTTTTCCCCTCTCCTTTAAAGCATAGTTCATAGTCTATTTTGTTTTGCAGTTTGAAGGGTTTTTCAATGGCGGTTACCCAAGTTAGTTTTGAGATGTGTTCCTTCCATACTGGTGTGCATGTTTCATCTATCCATTGCAATTTCTCTGGTGCCACACCTCTCAGTGCTTCAGCTTTACACATTACTTCTTCATCCTTCCACTTGTTGTCCGAAAAAAGTGTCCCTTGTATTACAAAAAATGGTTCCTCCAGACATACCACCCCTGCCGTCTTCGGGTAGCAAGTTTTCTCGTTCTGCAGCATTCTAAAAGTAACTTCATGTGCCTGGAAGGTGTTCTTAATCCTGCATAACGTAAGATGAAGGAGACACTGGGCATCTATAATTGGCAACTCTTTGGGTAGCAATACTTTGGGTGTACCTGAAGCATGGGGAATGAGGGAGCAGACATAGCAGCTCTCGTTTGTTGTTTGTTTAGCTGTTGCACTCATATCCGCATACCATTTATTCGTCTGGTGGGGGTGTCGTGGGTCTTCCATTCTATCTAATCCTAACCCATAGTACTCATCATACTTCCTCCTTTCAGCTCCCCTTTTTCTTCTGTTATTTCTTTTCCTAATGTACTTCCCGGCTTCAAGGGTGACAGACACAGTAGACCCCCCTTTCTCCTTCCCGCCCCCCTTCACCCAATCATCATATAGTATTTCATGTGTTGCTTTCATTCTTCCATTTTCTTCCATTCTATTATTTGACAATGTGTCTGTAGCTATGGGGGCAGGTTGGCTGGTAGGGGTGTTATACAACCAGGATATGGCGGAGGGGTTTCGGTCGTTCAGACTGTGAGCATTGTAATTAGATATCTTTGGCGGGGACACTGTGTTATTTTGCATTTCACCCTGTAGCTCTTAGTTTTTTATCATGACAGCATTAGATGGCGTTGTATAATAACCCCATAAAAGTTTCGTCCCGTCCCATACCAAGAAGTCACCTTCCTTAGTATTTACACTCGTGGTTGCATTACTTACAGTAGTGCTGTTAGTCCCTCCCCCCTCGTTTATCTCGATAGAGATAAACGCTATTAACCAGTATGTAACCAGGCCAAACATTAGTGTAAAAAACAATGTAATACACACTGGTAGTCCACATTCATACGAATATCTGCATTTCTCAGTTAACCACTCTCTAACTCTAGTAAATGTATCCGTTGCAGGCTGCCCGTTAGATGCCATGGTAGTTCCTGTTCGAGATATAAAAGTGCATTAAGTGCATGAATGTAAACATTTTGTGGGCACTACCAGTGCCAGTTATATATTGACGAGGAATGGAAGCGGGTAGGGTTGCGGGGAAGGGTATTCACAGACAAGGGTGTAAACACGGCATCATTTGATCACTTCATTAATTACATATAAATCCACAAGATAAAAAGGGAAAAACTATTTTTTTTTTTTTTTTTTATTCAGTAACATCTTAAAAAGAATGCAAGTGTACTTATCAGTCATTTTCCCATTCAGGTCTGCTACTGTCACACATACACTAGTTCATATTCAAATATTCTGCTCAGCTGCATCGTTTGCTGTTGTCTGTGCCTCCTCATTTACCTCCTCTTGCACATTACTGTATGCTTTTCGTACATCTGTCAAGTGTACCCAGTATTTTAGGCCCTTTACTTTTACTGCCGTGGGCGTGCAGAACACTACCTCGTATGGGCCATGGAACCGTGGTGCATTCCATCGACGCACAAAACTCCTGACATAAATGAATTCGCCCGGCATCAGCTGTAGCTGTTGCGCAGGCTCCGTGACAGACCCTGTTATGTTTCCCTCCTCTCTCATGAAGGGTGGAGAGAGCTGCTTTGATATTGCACGCGCTGCCCTTGTCAATTTCTTCAAATAGTCTATGAACTCTTCTCCCAATATCGCGGCGCTTCTGTGTGCGTCTGAGTGTTCGCGCAGTGGAGAGTGTGCTGTGCACATTCGTCTCCCAGTCACGATCTCGTGCGGGGACAAATGGTGGTCTTTGCTTGGCTGATTTCTCAGCTCAAATAGCGCAAGGGGCAGACAGTTAATCCAATTCTTTTTCAATGAAAAGCACAGTTTTGATAACCTGCCTTTTAACAGTCCATTCATCTTTTCCACTACGCCATTACTTTGAGGATGATAAATCGAACACAATTTATGTTTTATTCCCAATAATGTAGTAACTTCCTTGAAAAGCTCATTTACAAAGTGAGTGCCATTATCTGAGCGAATAACGTCACAAATTCCCCAGCGCGGGAACACTTCCCTCACTAGGAACTTTGCAGCGCTTTTGGCATCAGGTCGTGCACACGGTCCTGCTTCTATCCACCTTGAGAATGGGCATACAACTACGATCATGTACCGTGCTCCATTACACCTTTCCCCCATGTCCGCGTAATCAATATGTAGCTCTCTGAATGGGCCAACGGGTTTTGGAATTGTTCCCCGGAGCGTGCGTAATGTCATTCCTGAATTGTGTATCTGACATGTTGTGCATTCCATCGCTAATCGAGATACGTGCTCCTGGAGACAGGGCACGAACCATTCTTCCTGTATTTCTGCTGCGATGTGCTGTTTGGTATTGTGTGCAGGGAAGTGTAGTTGTTGAAACGCAATTTCTAGTAGCTTGATTGGCATTACCACTTTCCCTGAGTTATTTTGCCGCCACAGTAAGTCTGTCGCCGACTTGCTGCACACTCGTTTTGTCCACATCAATTTTTCGTCTGTACTAGCTCCTTCCTGTAATTCTATTATTTGTGATATAGGCATGATGTTGTACCCTTCTGGGAGCTCTTCGTTTGTCTTGTGCTGCAGCATGTACTCACCTGCTTCATATTTCTGAAAATAGGAAGCCTCCTTGGCGGCAGCGTCCGCTGCCGCGTTTCCCAAAGACACAACGTCTGTGTTGGATGTATGTGCTTGGCACTTCACTATTGCTACCGCAGTTGGGTTTTGTAGGGCCTCAATTAACTCTTTCAACAATTCTGCATGCTGTACTGGTGTTCCGTCTGCCCGTTGAAATCCCCTCCGCCCCCATCTCGCTAGACCTCCATGTACTGTCGTCGTCATGTAAGCTGAGTCTGTATATATTGTCACTGCGCAACCCTTTGCTGCATGTAGTGCTTCTATGAGCGCAATCAGTTCTGCTGCTTGTGCGGAGTAATGTGATGGGAGGCGGAACTGTACTAGTGTTTCATATTCACCGTCTTCTAACCTCACCACTGCCATGCCAACATGTTTTTCTCCCGTGTCCACATCAATCGATGCAGACCCATCCACAAAGTACACTTCCCCCTCGCTCAGGGCGTTCTCACACACCACTGTGTCCTCCCCTAGTTCTCCTGTGTAAGTTGTACAATCGTGGTCCTGCATGTCCTCTAGTGTGCATGCTTCTGTAATGAATGTTGCGGGGTTCACTGTCTTGCATCTCAACACATGGATATTGGCGCTAGATGATATGATCTCATAGGCTGTTGCCCGCTGTGTCGTCAGTGTGCTTTTTGACCTCTCAAGTATTGCAAATAGTGAATGTTCCACAAACAATGTCACAGGGCATCCCATTACTATTGTGGCACTTTTCTCAATCGCGAACGCGGCTGCAGCGAGTGATTGCTCGCACGCGAAATGGCCTTGCATCACGGCATCTAAAGTACCACTATAGTAAGCCAAAGGCTTGTGTCCTAGGGACGTCTTTTGTGTCAGAACAGCTGTCATGAGTATTCCCTTGCAGTGCGAGAATAGGTAAAATTCGCGTCCATAATCAGGATTTGCTAGCACTGGAGCGCTTGAAATTAACTCTTTTAATGATTTGAATGACGCGCTCATTTCTTCTGACCATTCTATTTTTTTATTTTCCTGTTGTGCTTCTTGGAGTGCTTGTAGTAGGGGTCTCGTGTATGCTGCATAGTCTAATATCCATGCTCGGCAATAGTTGCACATTCCCAAGAATTTCTGCATGTCTTTCACTGTTGTGGGGTCTCGTACTGATTTTATCGCTTCTACCCTGTCGGGGATTATTCTTTTTCCATCTTTTGATATCAGCTGTCCCAAGTATAAGACCTCTGTCAGACAGTACTGTAGCTCTTCCTTGTCTACCTTGTACCCCTTATTGGCCAATAGAGTCAGGAGCGTTGTTGAATCCTTTCTACATGTTTCTTCGTCTTGTGCACACACTAGTAAATCGTCTACGTACTGAATGATAGTACTCTCAACTGATAGGTTTCCCAAGTCTTCATGCAATATGCGGTTGAATATGCTCGGGCTCTCACAGTATCCCTGCGGTAGTCTGCAGTGTTCATATCTCTTTCCCCCCAGTGTGAATGCTGTCAGGTATCTACTCTCTTCAGCCAGGGGGATTGAGAAAAATACGTTTTTCAAGTCAACTACTGTGAAGTGTGATGCCGTTTTTGGGATGCTGCATAATATTGATGCAGGGTTCGGGACCAAAGGGAACTCTTTCTGAATTACATCATTTAGGGGGCGTAAATCCTGTATCATCCTCCAAGACCCTTCTTTCGCTTTTTTGATTGGATAAATGCATGTGTTACATGGGGAGTTTGAAGGCACTATTATCCCTTGTGCTAGTAGTGCATCTATTGTCTCTTTTATCCCTTGCTCAGCTTCACGGGACAATGGATACTGTTTCACTCGGGGTAGAATTGCTCCTTGCTTTAGTCTTATTATTACAGGTTGTACTCCATGCAACAGGCCTACATCATGGGGGCCTGTTGTCCACAAATTATTTGGTACGAGTCTCATGTCATCATCAAAGAATGACGGTGGTGCTCCTACCACTGCCATCAGTTGAGCGGGGCTTTCCCTAGCTTGAATCAAAATGTCACAGGGCATCGCTATTTCCATTACAATTTCACCATCCCCCTCTGCATCTGAAAAGAGATCCTCATCTGTTAAGTCTCTTAGGGCGATGTTGGCATTCGTGCACAGTACTGTACGCCACTCGCATCCTTCCATATCTACTCCAATCACCGCAATCCTTTTCGCTGATACCTGTACAGCGTGCAAGTCTAATGATACCACTGACCCTGGTGCTGTGTTGGGGCACACTATGGGGCGGAAGAGGAATTCTGCTGGAATCCTCCAATCCATCTTCCTCAGCTCTGGAACTATGAGGGCCAATGTCTTTAGCCCTTCAATAAACATTTCCTCGTTTTTCGGCAAACCTCGTACTTCTTGTGTGATCGTGTGGGCATGTACTACCAACATTGCACGCAATGGGCATATTCCAGGTGTTGAACACACTATACCTCTCTCAGTGAATGATATAGTCATGTTGAGTTTACTCAGGAGATCCCTTCCTAGTAAATTTATTGGTGAGTGTTCATAATACAGTAAGGGTGTCTTTACAGTCTTCCCCCCCACTGTTATGTCCAATGCTTCTGTGTAAGGAACTTCAATTACAGCCCCAGAGAACCCCTGCGTCTCTAACTTCCGGTTAGATAACGGGAACCGTCCCTCCCTGATACATGATTTCTCCGCTCCCGAATCCACCATGAATATGAACTGCTTGTCTCCTATCTGCGCCCCTACCAATGGTTCCTCTGCTGCATCGTAGGTGGTAGATAGAACTGGACACGCAAGTGTTCTCTGTGGGCTGTCCTATGCAGGGTGTCTCATCGCCCCCTTCATTAAAGACACTTCCTGAAACTACTGACACGCCGTTGTAAGGTGCTGGTGCGGGGGCCCCGTTTGCTGCTGTCGCAAAATGGTTGCCTGGCGTGTACTGCAAGTTGCCATTGTTTTGTGGGTGGTTCTGTGTTCTGTACTGGTGCCCCTGTTGTTGCTCATTATTACCTTGGCCTGGGTTTCTCGGGTGTTGTTGTCCCATTGGAAGACCATATGGGCTCCCCGGGTGGGGATGGCCATATTGTTCTACCTCTTGGAACCCGTTGTTGGGTCTGGCTCTGCACTCCCTAGAGTAATGCCCCCATCTTCCGCAGTTCCAGCAACTTCCTTGTGCACCTCTAGGGCCCTGCCATCCATTTCCTCCCATTCCCCCGTACCCTGGTCCACTTCCTCTTCGGCCCCTGTACCCACCTCGTCCCCCTCGAGGGGTCCACTCTTGCCACTGCGGACCTCCGCCTTGCTCCTGCTCGTTCCACTGCCGCTGTCCTGCTCCAGCCCAATTAGTTGCCATCCTTCCTTGTATTGCTATCAGCCCCTCCTCCTCCTCATCTCCCTCCCTGCTGTGGGGGAGTGCGGCTACAGCCGCTGCGACCTTCACCAACTTTGTCTGCACTAGTTTTGCTTCGTCTGCCAACCTCTTCTGTGCCACCTCCTTCTCCCTTTCCTTTATTCTCTTACAATGGTGTACTATTATGCTCTGGATCTCAGGCCATCCCTTTGCTTCAATACCTGCTATCTTGTCGAGCGCCTTTTGCACTTCCTTTGGGAGCCCTCTTTTTATAATGAAGTAAAATAAAGATGTCGATTGATACCAGGACGTGCCCGTTTCTGTTCTCCACATCTCTTGGACCCGAAAAATGTAATCCGTAGCCTCCTCCCCGTCATTCATTGTACACTGCATTACTGACTGTAAGTCTGGTGTATCTGGAAACGTTTCTCGCAAGGCATCCCACACCCTTGCACGCACTGTGTTAAAGGAGGCCCCATCATGGCGGTCGCAGTCTAATGTTACTCCCGGGAAACCGGCCTTGACCCATACTCTATCAGCCTGATCCCCCACTGCTGATACAAGCAAGCTCTTCACATCTCCTATCGCTAGGGGTACCCCAGCAGTGTGTTTCTCAAAGGCGTATATCCACTTACTTGCCCCTCCCGATAACGGGGGCAATAGCTTTAATAAATTGGCTTTATCCATCTGAGCCCATGGGATATAATTCGGCCTCCCTCCTTCCCTATGTATCAATGGGAGCTGTAGCCTTCCTTTTGTCGTTGCATCTACACCCGTTTTGGCTGCTGATGTTCCCAGTGATGCCATTTTCCCCACTCTATTCCTTAAGCGCCCCGTCCACTCATCATCCAGTGTTCTCATTGAACATGTACCATCCACCCCTTCACTTCCCCCACCCATTGCCATGCTCAGCCTGTCGCTTTCTTCTAAATCGTCCCTTATATCACATAGTAGTTCCTCTCTGTCCCCTATAGGCCTTTCTTCATTATCAATACCTCCCTCTCGTGTCCCTACTTCGATTATTCGTGTCGGTTCTTCCTCAGTTCTGAACAGTATCTCACCTTTTTTCCACCCATCTTCAAGTGTTCTATTCTCACTCGGCGCTCTAGACGTGCGCCCTGATCTTGCTGCATTAAGTGCTGTTTGTTCACATATGTCTTTTATCCTTGCGAGCTCATCTTTCGCTATTGAGAGTCTTGATTGTAAATCATCTGTTAGCTTTTCTATGTCCACCCTTTGTGTACATGCCTGGGCTCGCTCCCTTGTACTTTCATATGGCGGGGGTGCCGTTGGCCGGTGGGGTGTAGTAGTTGCCAGGGGAGGAGGGACATAAGTGGGGTCACTGTACCCTTCTGCAGGCACAGGCTTGTTTCATATCGGGTACAAGCTTATTACCTCTACGTGTGGCTCTACATTTGACGATTCTTTACCATCTTTCTGTATCATCAGTGGATTGTCAGTGGTGGAGGGTAGGTCAGGATTTAATGCTGGTGCTTTAGGCGGTGGTATCTCTTCAAATAACCTCCAGAGATCTAATATTTCCCTCCTATTGTGCAACTGCTTCCCCTTGTATTTCAAACAAATGCATGTGGCCACCATATCCAGAACACTTTTATCAAATGACCCTCCCTCTGGCCATATCTGGGGTAACCCCTCTCCCTTCAGCTCTGTTATCCACTGGTCATGATATTTCTTAATTCGCTCCGCGTACCCTGGTAGGTTCTTACAGATATGTGATAAGGGTGTTTCGGCCCCCATCTTTGTGTTTTCCTAGTACTTCTCTGTCCCTGTGTGTCCACAATTACAATGTAAACCTATTACCAATATGGGTTTCGTCTTCTACTTCACATTCAATAATGGGCTCCTTTGTACTCTTCCCCCTGCCTGCGCAATGCAAAACTGGCTGTACACAGTCTCTATGTTATTCTCTTTGGGGGGGCACATACAAGAGCAAACCATCAGTGATTTTGACAATATTAACCCGGAGATCAAAAAGGTACACACTCACTTCACCTTGTCATTTTTGTCTTCAAGAAGCTTTATCCGGCCAACCTTACCATGACCATTCAATTACCATACATTTATAACCATTTTACACACCCACAGCACCAAATTGTCTTCCGACGCATACGAGGTGCACACACCTCGCTGTAACACTCTATTCACAATTCAAGCTGCCCTCCCTTTCCTCCCTAGCCGGCTGTCCCTGTCCGTCTTATTCAGATATATGGATGCGTATATATATATATATATATATTGGTCTGCTCTTCCCTCTTCTAGTAGGACTCCCTCTCTTTTACTTCCTCTCTAACGTTTTGTACTGATCTCACTTTTAATTTCCCCCCAACCCTAAAGAAAAGAATAGAAAGAAGAAATAGCAGTCACTAATATATTCTCCGTGTCCCCCTTTGCCAGACACTTTTATCTTATTGTCCACTTCTTCATATATTCCCAGTACTAGTCAAGATAGCACTATGCAGCGCCGCCTTCCACCCCCTTTCGGAGCTAGGTTCCCGTCACTTTTATCTCTTATTCACCTCTTAATCCTAATGGCCATATGCAAAGAAAAAGCAAAGAAACTTTAGGATGATCCTTAGTAGATCTGCGTACCCCCCTTTTCTACCCCTCTCCGTTCTCTGTCCTAAATTTCTTCCTCCACTCCCTTTACGATCGCTCGCACTCAATACTCACGTGCCCGTCTTGAACCGATAGTCTCCGAAACTGGGTCCGTCCAGGCAGTGTTGCCGTCCGCTCAACAGTCAGCCCCGGCTCCGGCGAGCGGTACTCAAAGGGGATTTTTCAACCGGGATCCCGTACCCTCTCTCTATTGAGTGTGCACTTCTTAGTGTACCGGTCGCCGTTGGCGGGCAGCCTCCCGGAGCCGGCGCACCGTGCGTATCCCTTTTCGACCGGAGATTCTCGTGCAAAAAAGGGGACGGTAATGTTAGGTCGGGAAATAATAATAATAATAATAATAATAATAATAATAATAATAATCACGCTTTCGGGGTCACCACTGAAGGCAAGCGTCCCCAGCCAGCACGATCCTCCCCGCAATGAGAGACAATGACGGACTCTCCCAAGTCAGGAATAAAGCCAAGACAGAGTGCGGGTGAGCTTAAATGAGAGTTTATCAATCAGAATAGAGCATGCAAAGAACTCTGCAAACTCTGAGAGCGCTCTGTCTGACAATAGCAAAGACGCATATTTATTTACAAAAAACGTCATCAGTACCTACATACTATAAGGGGCACAAGTTCAATGGGATTGGGTGGCGATGACTAGCTATAGGTGCTGCTGCGATGTGGTTGGCCTTGGCTGGAGGACGTCACTTGTCAGCCTCGTGGGTTGGGCTGGGCCTGGCAGGTCAGCTGAGTTCATCCGGGTGGTGTTGTTGTGCCATTGTGGCCAGTGTCAGAGATGAATGTCTTTTCCTGACTTATTTGCCCTATGCCATGCACACCGCAGTCATTCAGTCATTGCAATGTTATCTCCTTTAGTAAATCTATCAATAGGTTATCCTACAGGTTAATGCAACACAGGAGGAATGCACCTTGTGAGGGGTTTGATGGTGATTTATCCGTGCATGGTTACCAGTGTCCTGTTTGACCGGTACCATAGGTCGCGGGGTTAAGTCTCCGGGCATGGGACGGGCGGTACATGTCTTTCTGTCTCGTTAGAAGTTATTATGAATGGGCTGTTGTGTGTTACCACAGTATTGGGTGTCTTCGTTGCACCGGGTCATAAGTCTGAGGTGTTCCGGGGGGGTTGTGGGGTTTACGATGGGGCGCCTTGGATTTGTGTATTCAAGCGGAGGTTTACTGCTGGGCTGTAAATAATGCAGGTGGCAGGCCGTGGCCTTGGGTGCTGTAGCGGGGACTACAAATCTTTGAAGCAGCTCCAGCCTAGTTGGGGGAGGTGGAGCAGCGTGGCGCAGGCCTTAGCTCTCTTATTTGGCAGACTTTGCAGGGTGGGGGGGGGAGAATGGCCTTGCACATATTCACAAAGGTATTTTTCTCGTGTGTTGCTGACTTTCGATGAGAACATCATAAACATTTGAACATCCTTATAATACTCATTTGGATCACTTGAAAACATACATTTCAACTCACTACATGTCTCTCGAATATAGCCAGTCTAAGCATCTTACTAGTACATTATATTTTAACAACTACAGCATTTAGTAATATGCATATATATTTGCATTACGTGAGGTAGTAGTGTGGTTGGTGGAGCATAGAGCACGAGACCCGCCATTGTACGCGGTGGTAATGGCATATAAGGGCTGTAGATATATATATACACATGACTGGCACATTTGCCCGCGTCTCTTCACCCGAGCCTTATATACAGTTGCATTCGTCCTCCCCTGCACTCTAGCAGCATTAGTTCAGTTATGGGCGGGACCGCGGGGTGTACGGTTTTCAATGATACATATAGAGAACAATTCCCCGGAAATGCTTTTTATCATTTGCACACCCCTGCAGGGGTGTGGGTCCTCCATTGCTGGTGTCATGTAAACATGCGTTTCATACAATAATTACACAATTTTACAGGTTTCTTTAGTAGAAGTAGTTTTATGGAAAGGATACACGTATTACAAGTAGTTTTTGACATTCGTATTTGGGTATTTTTCTGCTTTCATCGGATGAGCATTCTACAGTTCTCCCCACCACCCAGGCCTTGCTGACCGGGTCATGCTGGGAGCAGTGATACACTGTGGACGGTGAAATGTTACAGTGTTAGTATCTTATGCTAGCTCATGTCCGTTTTGTTCGTGGGAACGGGCTCACAGCGGATCTGCCAGGGTGCTGCGGCGACAGGGATAATTGAAACTCTCCGAGGGTGGGGGCCGCGCTACAGTGCGCTGAGCTCACACCATCTTTGATAGACAAAATGGTGTCTGAGGCCTAGCTAAATTCAATACGTGTGGGCAATGTCTTCAGCAGGTGAACCCTCCACCACCTGAGCCCGGGTGGTCTGAGGGGACGCCCAATGAGCCATGGCCCTCACCTGGGGAGGGGATGTAGGCAAGGAGGGCTTTTTTTTAGACCACTCCTCCCCTACACTGCCAATGCACCCCTCACTGAGTTTCAAACATCTCTGCGGCTGACGATATTCCAATGTTCAACCGCTTTCACTGATAGAGACCCTTATGCGTGGTAACTGTTGTGATGTAACATGAAGCAGGGTGCAGGACCAACTGATGATACCCATCTCGTAAATCCAGTAGAGAAAAAACACAGCCCTTTGCAAGTCCGCTACCACATCATCGTTCATGGGAGAAATATGCTTCTCCCACTTTACGGCCTTGTTGGCAAGGCGCAGGTCCACAGAGATGCGTATGGAGGTGGCCTGCTTGCCTCCACAATCAGGGAAACCCACGGGATGGGACCATCAACTGGTTCTATGATTTATAACTGCACCAGCTTCTCAGGTTTCTGTTCCTCCTGCTCTCTGAGGTGAAATGGTATGCGTCTGTGTTTCAGCGCTACCTGCTGGACAGTTTTATCTATGTGCAGGCTAATAAGTTCACCCTTCAGCCTTCCAATGCCCGAGAACAGGTCTCCATGCTGCTCTGTGAGCGACTGCACATCTTCAATGTGAACACTAAAAGCAAAGTTCACTATTTTGAGGGCTTGCGCAGCAGCACAGCCCAGCAGCGTGTATTCGCTCACAGTGGATACGAAAAACCTGGCCCTGATTCTCACACCCTCGTGCTGCACAGACGTCACAAACATGTCCTCAAGAGGCAAAGTTGTTTTCCCTCTATAGGTAAATATATACACCTTTGTGCTACTCAGTGCAGAGTTTCCTGTAGAGCCTGATAATAAACAGGAGGCCATCACGTTCACCGATGATCCAGTGTCAATGAGGATCGGGATATCAGTGTTCTGGATGCGTACCACACGCTGCCGGTTCCTCTTTTTGCTTTTCTCCAGTACACTGGAACTGAAGAACACAACTTCTTCATCCTCCTCTCTGACAGACTACAACTCCTCCTCATCTTTGGGTTCTACCTGTGAAACCTTCTGTTTCTGTCTCTGAACAGCTGGTTTGGGTTTTGCCTTGTCTCTTGGCATCGTGGCAAGTTCTGGGGCGTGGCCCACTGGCAAAATGGTTCATGATGCCATATCTCTCACACGTGTACCCCTTGGCCAGGCAGTCGCCGCAATGCAGCAGATCACATCCACACTGTGGGCACATTGAAGTGGGCTCTGCCCGGTTATCCTTCTTGACTTGACCCCTTGGTGTCGTTGGCCAGGCTTATTTGTTTGTTGTCTGGTGACAGAATATGCTCCTTCCAGCTTTATGGTCTTCATTATGGCATCCATTTTGGATGCCCTGACGTCACTCAGCTCATGGGACCGGCCCAGCTCGAGGATGCTTGCCAGCAGGATTCACGGTTCCCTCAAGATTTGTCTCCTCTTCACCGAAAAACGGCCTTTCAATTGCTGCCGGACCTCCTCTTCTGCATGAAAAAGCCAGCTGCTGGAATGTACCATGGAAAGCATCAAGAGTTTCCTCTTTCACCTGCTTAGCCGACCTCAAGACAAATCTCTCATAGCCTATGTTAACCATCGGGGTCAATTGTTCTCTGAGTGCATCCTTAGCAGTCATATATGAGTCATTCACAGGACAGAGCATCTTGAACACCTTGTGCACAGCCGGACCAGCTCAGTAAAGGAAAGGGGATTTCTTAGCATGATTAATCAACAACCAGTTGCATCGCAATACATCTCAAGCCTCTCGATCCACAGATTCCAGCGTGGGCCTAGACTTGAAGGAGACCCCAACACATCAAATTCTACCAACGGGGCAAGTGATCCCTGTTGTCTGGGCAATCTCTCAGCCTCCATCTCTTCATCAACCTGGTAGGCCATGTCAGGGCACTTCAGCACAGGACAGGGATAGCACAACCTTTGGATTCACCAACTGTCAAACGTGACACCCTACTGCTCACCCACTAGTGAGACAGGAACAGGACAGAACGGGAAGTCGGTACAGGGTGGTGCATCCTTAGCCACTCAGCAGTGACCAGCTCCACAACAGAGCAACCGGGGTGTGGACATAGGCAGAGGAGCAGAACAAACGAGCGAAGGGCAAATAAATACTCCCTCCCCACACTCCCCAAGGCAGACGAGCACTTGCGGGGGAGCCGCAACCTCTACAGGCCACCCACGGTAGCCAAAACACTTCAGCTATGGGCATTGGGCTTTGTTGCTCACTATCGCCACCCGGGCATGAGTGCACAGGGTGCAATGTGCTTCAACACCTCCTGCGATGTCAGGAGCAGCACGTGCGTGCCGCTGGAATGAGCGAGCGCAACTCACACCTTGGAGCCCACACCCTGGGTCAGGGAGGCTGTGAAACACAGTCATAGTGGCCACCACCTCGTCACCATTGTTATGGGGAGGGGGCCCCTCCATAAAAGACACAGGTCTGCTTATCTTGGGCTCCGCTCGACTCCTGTGCCTTGTGCAACGCCCTATTTAATCAGGCAACCCAGTGACGTGCACCAAACACGATCCCTTAAAGGGAACCACATACAGTGCTTTAAGTTGGCTGGGGCCAGCTCCAAAAAGTGAGTCTGAGCCGGGCCCCTCTGCCCCACCACGCTGCAACAGGACATTATACCGCCACAGCTCCAGCCGCAACAGGAGATGAGCGCACCGCAATGATTGAGTCAGGCAGCTGTGACTGACAGAAGTGCTGGCCAGTGGTGGCCAGCACGTCTGTCAGTCATAGCTGCCTGGAGGAAACACACATGTACGTGTTTATCTGGAAGCAGGCAAGGGTTTAGAGACAAGTGTTCCTTATGTAGTCACTGGTAATGGCTTGGCGCTTTGTACCTGGGGAGGACCGGGTGGGTGGGTGTATAGGGTGGGGGGGAGGTCAGCGACATCTCATCCACGTTACACCCTAATGGGGGCAATTCTTATGCTGATGACAGGCTCCTGTGCATGGCACAGGGTCCGCCATCAATGGGGTTCGGCCTGACTAATGACGGCTGCTGCACCAAGGGAGGGGGGCAAATATGCACATGTGGAAGGGCTGGACGGCCTGCAGTGCTTTCTGTTCTGATTTGGAACCTCCGGTGAGGCGGGAGGTGTGACAATAGTGTTCGGCCCGCTTGTGCCTACAGCGCTCGCGCAGCAAAGAATACACGCAGCCAGATGGTACAGTGCATAAACCCGGGCTGGCGCTTGTTGCGCAGTTCCGGTGGTTCCTTTATTTTTCCCGGTCCCGCCCCCAGCACGTGACCTCGGTCTCCATTCCTGACATCTGACATCACATTCCTCCCAAACTTAGAATGCTTTTCCACCAACGGGTATTTAACTTCAACTATATTCCAGTCCCTTCTTGATCATGCCCTAGCTCCTCCTGTTCTGCAATACACGCCTTGCACGAAATACCCCTGGAGTCGGGATGATGGTTTCTGTCTTTCTCTCAGGTGGTAGCGAGGGTGAGCCCGTGCAGTTCCTTCTTCTCTCGGGGGCTTAGTGGGGCGCCTGCAATGATGGAGTTCGGCTCCTCAGAGGCTTGGGGCGTCTCGTCCTCCCCGGCCTGTCTTATTGTCTCCAGTTGGCCCGGTGGTTCATGCTCTTCTCTTGGGCTTCCCGTTCCTTCTTCCCACATTGTTGCGGGGACTTTCCGGAAGTGCAAGATATTCCTGGTCACTACTTCGTTGTCCCTGGTAGCCGTAATCATGCTGTGATTAGCGTCACGTACAGTCCATGGTAGGGATTCGAAGTTTAGGGCCATCTTCTTGGGGGGTGCTCGATTTCTGACCAACAGAGTGGCCCTCATTCCGAGTTTGGAGGTAAGAACCCTCCCTTACCGGCATGGCACAAATAGCGTGACCGAGCTGGCAGCAGCCTGCTAATAGCGGACTATTACGACTTGGCGGGCACGAGCTTTGCACCATGCCGGTAAGGTACCTAGTGCCATGCCGCAAAAGGGCCCCAAAAAGCCCTTAACGGCATGAAGCGCACTGTAGATAACACTACCGCCATAGTCCAAAGTGGCATTAGCGGTGACCGTAAATAGCGGTGACCGTAATTAGCGGTCACCGCTATTTACAGTCACCATTAAATAGCGGAACCGGAAATAGCGTCATCGCAGAGGAACGGGAAGTAGCACGGCGGCCATCTTTAAAAACACAATCCATTGGCAGCCTCACCACACAGGACCCCTGGGACTCTGGAGAACTTCCAAAAAGCACCTCCTACCTTGCAACAATGCCTAAAGCACCCAAGATGGGATCTGCCCACCTCCGGAAGGAGCGCTTCAGCCCGGATGAACTACAGATGCTCGTAGACACCCTGCATGAGCACGCAGGGACAGTGTTCAATAGCAACACGAGGAGGGAGGCAGTGTTGCGGAAAAAGGAAATTTGGGCACTAGTCGGGAAGAAGGTCAGTGCAATAGGCAACAACCCCCGCACGGTCAAGGATTGCCGCAAAAGGTGGGATGACCTGTGGCTGAGGGTGCGGAACATTCTTTCTGCAAACCCTGCCCAGGCCTTGGAGACCGGAGGAGGACCAAGTTTCTCCAATTAAGCTCACACCGTGGGAAGAAACATGTGCGAGCATGATAGGCACAGAATCCATAGAAGGTGTATGAGAGATGGAGTATGGCACCACGTCTTCTGCTGATGGAGTTGAGTGTCCAAAGTAAAAACTACTAAGCCAAATGTGATGAAAGTCAATACCAATGTCTGTCCTAAGAGTGACGCCATGGTTGGCCACACACACACTCCCTGTAAAGTACGCCGAAGCAAGTGAGACACATGCCGATGCCTGGTGCAAGGCTGTAACGCACATGACACATACCACACAAACTAGGAAATCCCATGAGGCACACACCGTGCATGACCTAAATTGTGAGCATGTCAGACAGCACAGTACCTGGCCAACATGAGTGACACCGACATATGGCTGCATTTACCACCCATGTATGGATTGACATGCCGTTCCCAACCCAAATGCCTATTACCCACAATTGTGTGGATGTGCAATCGTACCAACGTATGTATGATGCCTATCCAAACATCACTCATGCCGTCCCTCTCTTTCACCCCCACAGGCAGTGAGCATGACAGTGAGGAGGAGCACACCACCCCTGCACAGGACCTCAACCTCCCCTCCACATCCAGGGGCCAAGGCAGGGGGTGCCGGGTCCCAGCAAGAAAGCCAACACAGGGACACATACCACCAGCAACAACAAGGCCCGTGGATGGCACACCACCCCCACCCCTCACTGCACTGCCTGCAGACACCTGTCCAACGCCACGTTCGGAGGAGTCCAGTGTGGCTGGGGAGGTGGCAGCCACGGCCCCCCTCGCAGTCGAAGACAGCCCTGATGACATCTGGGGCACCATTGAGGACGACTCAGTGGATGTTGTACACACCCCAGCACAATTGGCATCCCCCCAGGTATCCATGAGTGACACTGTAGATACCAACACACCAGAGCAGTCTGGGCAAGAATAGACCCAGGGACATATCAATCCCGTAAACAGTCCCGGCGAGGATGAGTAGGCTGGGCATGCCAGCCAGATCCCTAGCAGGGCCACTGGTGCACAATCGGCAGGCCAGGTAGGAGTGGTGCACGGATTTGAGGGCACTGGGCCAGTCCATCACTGATAACACTAACCGCCTCTGCGAGGTGTTCGGCCGCATAGCCGATGCTTTGGAGGCAGCTCTTCCCGCCCAACAGCCTGAGCATGAGACCACACCGTCCACAAGCAACTCTACACAGACCAGCACACTCCGCCGGTCGGTCCGTGCACTGCGCCGACGGGACATGCCTCCCCCTGGCTCTGGGAGCGCTGAGTGACTGTACTGGCAGCCTCATGTGGGCTCCGTGGACCCTATGGGACTTGTGTGGAGGAGTTGTGGGGGGAGGTGGGGAGGGTGTGTGGGGAAGTTGTGGGGGGAAGGGGAGGGTGGTGAGGGTGTGTGGGGGAGTTGTGGGGGGAGGGGGATGAGGGTGTGTGGGGGAGTTGTGGGGGGAGGGGAAGGGGGGAGGGCGGTGGAGAGTTTGTTATTCACGTTAATATTATTACTTTCAATACACTGGTTGTGTTACAAAAAAAGAACCAGAGTGGTCATTCATCATTGCGCATGTGTCATTTAATCTTGCACATTGCGTAGTGTACATGTACCCCCACACCCAGTGCACTATGTCCTACCATTATGTCACCCTCTGCTGACATGTAAGTCAGAAATATTGTGCAATCACTGACTGGCGCACAGCACGTCCCTCCTGTGCATCGCCACCGTGATGAGGTCCTGCCACATCTTTATCATCCCCTTCATCATCATCAGGTGGTAGCAGTTCCATGTCAGGGGGCAGGGGCACATTCCGGCGGATGCACATATTGTGCAGCATTACACATGCCATGGTGATCTAGGCCACCTCACCTTCTCATGTCTGCAGAGGAGCGCCCCACCCGACCGGCTGAAGCAGCGAAATCGTGCCTTCAACAGGCCAAAGGTCTGCTCAATTACCACACGTGTACGGGTATGGGATCGATTGTAGTCCTCCTCGTGCCTGTTCTGTGGGTTTCGGACAGGGGTCAGGAGCCATGGCTTCAAGGGATAGCCACCATCACCTGCATGAGAGGGGAATGAAGGTAAATGTTCGCACATTCATGTTGGACAACTGTACTAGTCTCACATGGCTGCAGGTAATTTGTGCCCACATGCACATGTCCCTGAATGCATTGACCCCATTTCAGGTCCCGCTATGTGTCCTGTGCAATGGACTAATGGTGTGGGTTGCATCTTCAAGATGATTCATGGTGTGCACTGACATCTTGTTGCACGTGCATCGTATATGCATACAGCAGTGTTGGAGTAAAATTAGTGTTGTGTTCTGTTCTGTGAGATTTAGTAGTAGGGAGTGATTGCTGTAGTCTGTACAATATTGGGAATTCGGCACTGATCATTTCCATGGTGACATGCAGCACTCCTATGGGTGTGCCGAACCAGTGACACACTGTGGAATCCCTGGTTGGCTCAGTTCAATGCACTCCCAGGGATGATTGTCCTGTGCAGTGATAGGCTGGAGACAGCTACATAGTGCATATGCACTGCATGGTGCAGGATGGCCTTACGGTGTGTGAGGGCCGCTGATGAGTGGGGCATGTGTTGTGGGATGTGGGCTGGTTACCTGTTAGTCATGTAGTGATAGGTGTCGGCCTTACTTCATCACTATGGGATTTGGGTGTCATGTACCATTTCTGATGCTTTGGGGCAGAGTGTTCGGTGATGTGCACATCGTGCATTGACATCAACATTCCCACCCAGGTGGAGTATGCATCCCCCCCTTCCCACCCAGGTGGAGTATGCATCCACCCACCTCACAACCCCGATGCACTGCCATGGCCCAGTCAGGCAACTCAACAAGCAGCCAGGCACGTCGTCCAGCTGGTGTCACATACCATCTGCACATTGATCTAGTGGTATTGCTTGCGGTTGCGATACACCACCTCCATGGCATGCAGGACCACCAACTCCACGTGGGTGCAATCGAGGGCACCTACACAATTTGGCATGCCTGCCAGTGCATGGAAGGGGACTTTTGTATCGAATATCTCCTGGGGAGTTGTTGGTAGGGATATGTAGTCCCTTGTGTGCTTGAGGAGGGCATCCAGCACTTGGTTCAGAATCCGGGAAAATAAGGGTTGTGATATGCCATGCATGTGCCCCACTGTGTGCTGGTAGGTGCCTGTAGCAAGGAAGTGGAGCACAGACACTACCTTCAGTACAGGGGAGATGGCGGTGCATATTTCTATGAGGCTCACTATGTCGTCGTGTATCAGGTCTATGGTGGTGATGGTGTCCCGGTCAAGCCGGTACAGGGTGTGGATCTGCTCAGGGGTTAGATTGAATGGACTGGCTCTGATGCGAGGGATTGTGGGCTGCCGGCTGGTAACAGTGGCTGCACTGGTGGGGCATGCTAGGCCTGTCTCACCCTCCTCCTCCTGTGTCTCCTCTGTGGTGGCGGCTGTTGTTGTTGTTGAGGCATTGCAAGCAGAGTCTCCAGCTCCAGTAATGCTACTACTATTGGTATCATCTTGGTGTGGGAGGGGGTGTGGTGTGTGGGTGTGCTCCTTTTGTACTGGCCCTGACTCCATTGCCTCCACCTGTGCTGATTGTATGCACCTGTGGCACTTGTAAACACTGCTCAGGGCTCTTTACGCCTGGTCGGCGATGCCGGTATTTAAGCCATGCCGGTATGCACTTTTTCCACCTTCCTGAGGCCGTTATTTGAATGTCCGCCTCACTTGTGATCTTCCGGTGTGTGTTGCGTGCTCGAGCCCAGACCGCTATTTATGGCATTGTACTTTACGATGTTGTTTATAGCTGTCTGGTTGCTCAAAATAGCCCGTAGCGGTAGACGATGCCGGTAATCCTTTACCGGCATTGTTTTTACCTTACCTCCAAACTCGGAATGAGCGCCAGTGTCTTCTGGCTGCAGCTCGCAGTGCCTGGCATGGCGAGCTAGGCTTTCTTGCTCATTCCGTCTTACTCGTTTCGCCTCTATGAGAGGGATGTCCGGTTCTGGGGATACCCAGTTTGGATGTATCGGGAGCTCTGCTTGGATTGGCACACCAAACCTCAGTTCCTGACTGGTGAATGGCGAGCCGTTGTCAATTTTGATCTTGGCAGGGATACCGTGTATGGCGAATATCTTCTCCAGTGCCATGATCATTGTTTCTGCATTTGTGGACCTTACATGTTCGACTTCTGGATAGCGACTGAATTTGTCAACTAGGACCAACAGATGTCCTTCTCCTGGTTCGGGTGCCGCAGCTTTTCTTGCGGACTGGCAGGCCACACAGGATTCAACGAGGCTCATTACGCGCTGTTGCATCCGATAGGAGCTCAGTGGTTCTCTCGATGTTGAAAAACGCCATGGTCGTGGAGCTAGACAGCGAGTCTTTGATTTGCTGAAATGCTTGCTGGTGCTGACTTGTCCATTCCCATTTCTGGTCTTTCCTGGTTAATTCTCGAAGGGGGCTAACGAGGTTGGCGAGGTCGGGGATGAACCTCGCGCAATAGGTTGCCATGCCCATAAAGCTCCTTACCTCAGTGGCTGACGTTGGGGCTTTGGTGTTCTAGATGTCACTCATCCTTTGCTGAGTCATGTGATACTCCGCTGGAATTGAAAATGTAGCCAAAGAAGCTGAGTTCCTCTTTACAAAATTCACACTTCTCGCCATTCAATGTAAGCCTGGTGTCTTCGAGCCGCTGTAACACGGCTGCAAGGTGCTCGTGGTGTTCCTTGGCATTGGTTCCATACACTATGATGTCGTCGCTTATGTTGTGCCTTCCAGCCCGTTCAGGACTTTTCGTATTTCGTTCTGGAATACTTCAGCAGCGGAAAATATTCCGAAATTCAGCCGTTTATATCTTCTCGGGCCGAGGTGAGAGGAGAATATGGTGATATATCTCGACTCCCTTGCTAGGCGTAATTGGTGGTACCCCGACCTGAGGTCTAGTTTGCTGAACAACTTGACTCCGGTCATGTCAACGATGAGCTCATCAATGGTCGGTGTGAGGTGCCGCTCACTTCTGATCGCTGCGTTCGGGAGCCTCATATCTATGCAGATACTCTCTGCATTCGGTTGTTTAGGCTTCTGCGCCACTACCATGGGTGACACCCAGGGAGTTGGTCTTGATATTTTCTCTATTATGCCAGCTTTTTCGAGTTTGTCTAACTCTTTTTCAACAGCCTCCCTCAGGTGGAAAGGGACTCAGCAATGCCGTTCTGCCTTGGGTTCAATGGTGGGGTCTATATGCAGCTTGATGGACCTACCCCGAAGGCATCCTATGCCTTGTAACATGCAGTGGTGCCTCTTGAGGAGGTGGTCAATTTTGGTCGGCTGGATGCTGAAGGCGAAGTGGATCAACCACAGTTTTTCTGCTGTCCTGCAGCTCAAGAGAGTCTTGCACCCTGCGTCAACGACATAGATTCTTGTGCGTCATGCAGTGTTGTTGTGCGAGAGATTCGATCGGAAAGACCCTTCTAATGGCAGTGGCTTCTTGCAGCCATATGCGAACAGCTTTACCTTTCTGTCTTGGAGCGCCGGTTTCAGGCTGAGCTTGTGGAATGTCTGCATTAGCATCACATTAACAGTTGCTCCTGTGTCGATTACCACTTTCATTGGGTTGCCGTTTGAGATGATGGTGCATGAGGGCCGCTTCCGTTGCTTCCTGACCTTCCCTCGCTTGGTCTTTCGTGGCTCTACTGCAGATATCAGGTGTACTCAGTGCACCTTCTTGCTTTCCTTTTCCCGCCTTTCTTTCTCGCGTCTGTCGGGTGAGACGCTTTCTTCGCTTTCGCTG
Organism: Ambystoma mexicanum; assembly: GCF_040938575.1. NCBI lineage: Eukaryota > Metazoa > Chordata > Amphibia > Caudata > Ambystomatidae > Ambystoma > Ambystoma mexicanum. The sequence goes on from NC_090928.1 coordinate 1,231,577,041, forward strand.
CTGCTTGCCGACCTTTGTCAGCAGTCTACTGCTCTCGCTCTTCCTCTCCCCTTTTGTTGGCGCGGAGGCTCCCTTGGGATGAATCGTCTCCTGTGGTCTCGTTGTTGTGGTAATTGTTCTCTTTCTTTCCCGCCAGGCGGATGAAGGAAGACTGCTGCAAAGTGGTTGAGGCGATTGCATTTGCGGCATGTCGATCCCCATGCGGGGCATGGTTAACCTCCGTGCCGTAGGCCTCCGCACCATTTGCATGTGTCGCCTTGCCTTTGAGGTTGGTTGGGCCTGGATGGGTTTTGGCTGTATCCTCCTTGCTCTCTGGTGGGCTGCTGTCTCTTGATGGCTGCGATTTCTTCACTTTTCAAAGGATTGGCCAGATAGGGGTTGGATTGCCACTTCTATGACGGCCACTTGGTCATCAGTGCGTTCATTAGGCGTCCCATTTCAAGGATGCGTGACAGCCCTATGTTTTTCTCAGACAGTATGGCTCTCCGTAGCTTCTCAGGGGATAGTCTGTTAATGATTTGGAGGCGGATCGTGAATTCTTCATCAGGGAATTTGCATCCGACAGCCATTTCCCATAGCCTTGCGTGGAAGTTATCAATGGTTTCATTTTTGCATTGTCTGGCCATGCAGAAGTGGAACCTCTCATAGTCCGTATTGAGGTCTGGTTTGAACTTGCCGGTTAATGCTGCCTTGGCCGCAGTGTAGTCATCAGCAGCGCCATTGTTGGGGAGCGTGTTGAAGAGGCATAGGGTTGCTGACCCGACATTGAGCAGAAGAAGTGTGCGTTTTCTCCTTTCTTCTGTGATTTCTCTGGCTTCCAGGTGCATCTCAAATTGTTGTAGCCAGATGCCCCAGCAAACTGCCGCCCCTGTGGTATACGGGTCGAATGGTCACATAAGGGTGGTTTGTGATGGGTCTTGACAATCCGGGTTCAGGTTAATACTTCTTCTGTCAGCTGCATTCGCTCCAGCCCTTGTTGGGCTAACATTTGTGCTGAACATGGCAACTGGGCTGGTGTGTGGGCCTACTGTCTGGCTAACAGCGAGCCTGGGGCACATGTGGGCACATGCTTGGTTGGCCACTTGCAGGCTGTATGCATATGCGCTCCAGGAAAACATCTCTGGTGCTGTGGGCCTTGTTAGCTCTTGTTAGCATGTGGCAAGGGCAGCATGTAAAAGACTTTATGTGTTCCTGTGCATGAGACGACTGCTCATATGGGCCACTAGAACTTTGGGGAGGCTCTATTTCTGTCTCTGTGTGTGTCAGCGTATGTAATGAATGTTTGTGGTCCACGCGGAGCATTTATTTTGGCCTGTGCGGTCTCTGCTCCGAAGCGCATAGGGACAGAATGTTCCCGGCTCCCATGCAAATATCCTTGACCACACCCTGTGCTTACCGGAGTGAAAACGGAGCTAGCAACCGTGATTTTTTGCTTTTCTGGGGTCGCGGTGAGCAGCCGTGTGGGTGGCAGCAGTCGGAAAGCACTGTGACTGCAGGCTCCTTCGATGGTGGATTGGCACGCGTAGCAACGAACCGTCCTCGTCTCCAGTGTTCTGATTTGAAACCTCCGGTGAGGCAGGAGGTGTAAAATAGTGTTCGGCCTGCTTGGGCCTACAGCGCTCGCGCAGCAAAGAATACACGCATGCCGGATCGTAGAGTGCATAAACCGGGACTGACGCTTGTTGCGCAGTTCCGGTGGTTCCTTTATTTTTCCAGTTCCCTCTCCCAGCATGTGACATAGGTCTCCCGCGATACACGTGACATCACACTGACTAGGAGGTGGGGACGAGCATACCCACCAACTAAAATAAAAATAATAACTATTTAAAGGGCTACATTTTAATACTCATTATATATAAATCAGGCTTTTGGCGCCTAAGAGCAGCTTCTATTGCACAATTCCGTATTTACATTTTCTCTACCTCATAAAGATACATATTCGGGTCTTCCTAGCAAAGATGAAACGCTGTGCCCCTTTACAAACATAGCTCTACCGCAGGTGCACTTAGATTGTCACAAATCTTGCATTGTGTGGGGGAGGCAACACAGTCGTGAAGAGTTGTTGTGAGGGGTGCCCGCCACAGTAAAAGTGTATACGTGGGCTCATAGGTTGGCGAGGTCACACGCTATGGTCATATGTGTGTATAGGCAGAACATGATGTGATCGGCCGTGCATGGCTACTTACTCACTGCGGATCGTGTTGATGCTGGCTGTGGTGTGTTTGGATGCTTTTGTACGAGCAGGCTGAGAGCAGATTGTTGCAGTAGGGTGTGTGTTGCTGGAGAGCATTTACGAAGCAATCTGTTTTGACAGCTAGAGATTTGGTTGGATGGACATTCGTTTGTCCATGTCTTGCTTCTAAACAGGGACATCATTTGGGGGCCGCCAGGGGTCGCAGTTGCGACCCCAGAAGACTCCCTTGTTACCCCTGTGGTCTCCCTTGCTACCCCTACTTTTTTTAAAACTTTTTTTTAATACATTTAAGCTCCTGGGCTATGGCCAGTGTCATGTGGCTCTTTATTTTTGGAGTAGCTGACTTTCTGGATCAGGCCTCGTAAAAAAATAAATAAAAACAGGGTTCCAGGCACACTTCAGGTGCTCAACTGAGCCTTTTACCCTTCTGAGGTCAATAAATGAGTACCAACACAGGTTGCATGATATTGTATGTATATTTGATCTATATAAAGCGCTTAAGCGTAAGTTATATATAATAACATATCATTATCATTTGGCCTTGGACGTCTGCTTGCATTCACAGTAATGTGGTAATATGGTCCTATACACACTGATATTAACGATACATATGGCGATCCATTCTTGTATGAAATGTATATAACATTATAGTGATATCACAACCATATTTTTCGTAGTATACTTAGGAATAATATGTGATGTCCCTTCCTGTTTTGTTAAGGGGTGAAAGGTTGGTCCAATAAACAGCCATACTTTGCAACAATTTGATGAAAACTGGTCATTTCTCTTGATCAAACAACATAGAATAGACACACTACGTTGTGGTGATTGGGAGTGCAGCCCGCACCTCTGGCTTAACGGCCTTGGTCTATTCCCTCCGTGTTCCATTGCTTCCCATTATGTCACTTTGAGGTGGGGGGGTCAAAGGATATCACTTCCTGCGATGTCATCAGAGTTCAAAGGTCATGTGATGTCACTTCCGCTACCCTTGGCATTTTGGTGAAATGACGCCCTGCTTCTAAAGGGTACATTTATATTGTTCGCCATAAGTTTCCTTGGAAATACGTCATGCACTGTATGTTTGTGTGCATACGCAGTAGAATGGCCGGATATTTATTTTGCGTGAATGGCATAACCTTCTTTTGGAGAATTTGGGCCTCATTACACGGTAGGCGGATGACCACGGTGCTCTTAGCACGTTGGTCCATGCCGGTAAAATACCGGCACCGCCTTGGTGGAAAGGGGAATTATCGCCCTATTCCAAGGTTGGCGGGGCGGTAATTCCCCCTTCCCCCATTGCCCTTCCCCATTCCCATTTTTGCCCCATGGGGCTCTATGGGAATGGGGAAGGCGCTAATTACGGTGCCGCAAATTGCGGTACCGTAATTAGCACCCTGGTCCCTTTGCGGGTTGGTTTTTAACGCCTGCTAAACAGCAGGCGTTAAAGTACCTACCCGCAAAGGGACCTCGTAGTAAGGCGGTAAGGGTTAACGGTCACCGGTACCATTACCGGTGACCGTTAACCCTTACCGCCTTCCGTGTAATGAGGCCCTTTGTACACAGGGAGAAATACAGATGTAACTATGTGCGTCCTTTGGGGGTGGGTCAAATGGGCGCAGCACTGACAGATGTTGGAGTGCTTGTATGTCTCATGCACGTCTGGTGTGAAGAAGCCATTCCATAAAATCTCATTCATGCCCCGAAACCGCCCACCCCCGCCCAAACCTACTTTTTTGGCAACATAAAACAAAAAAACAACTGCAGGACCATTACAGATGCAGAAAACTCCCCTTTTAGAGCTCTGTCCAGGTGCTCTGGGGCAAAATACATGCAAACCTCCAGATTGGCATATGGATTGCACCAACAGAAGTGACTTAGCAGAAAATGACATTTCAAGGAGCATCATCAGTCTTTGATACTTGGGTGCACCATGGCAGTGACTTTAGAATAAGTTGCCATAAGTAAGCCAAGTGGCAAATAAATTTGTCATGCAAAACAAATTGCTCTATTATATATTGAGCAACTCTGTAGTCCTTCATTTTTTTAAAATAATGGCATGATATTTTAACATAAGCTTTGAAGTAACTCAGAATCACTTACAGAGCTGCAGATAAGACACGGTGCAATTAAATGATTTGCCCAGGATCACACACGTTGATTGTACCAAGCAGATGGCATTGCAATATGGGGTTAGTTATGTAGGCCAGGCCACCCCTGTGCATTTTTAGATGTTCTTCTTTAGGCCACGCCCATCAAGTCATAGACCACACCCATCAGACAAGCCCCGCCCCCAAATGAGGCCCACCTCTCAACTTCTTACCCTATAAAGCACTGACCACACACAACAGCTGATATTGGGCTCCAGCACTGTGCACATACAGGTCCATAACTGCATACTTGCCAACCCTAATGATTTAGGCAGTAGACTACTGCTTTTTAAGCAGTCCTACCGCCTACCGATTCGGTTGACAGATCCTACTGCTTTCTACAGTGGCAGGTTATTTATGTGACTCTAAGGCAGGCTGCTAGAGACCGGCCCAGGACAAAGCATGCAACATATTAGTTAGTCTGTCTGTGCGGTGGGCGGGTGATTACTTTGAGTGATGGGTTCAGACCAATTGTGTGACTTAACAGCTACATGACTGTACCCTGCACTCTGGCCGAGGAAGGCCTTGGGTGAACCACCAGTGAAGGCAAGTGGCAGAGCATACCACCATCACACAGCATCTGCATATCGGACTAAGGAGGGTATCAGTCTCCATGTTGTTCAGTTATTCATCTTGCACTACAGGAATACATATGTATTGCCCATGGTGTAGCTACAGAGCAGTGGCAAACGTTGCCTACCAGCTCTGTGTGATTACCCTCTGTGAAGTTAGGTCATTGAATTCCGTGTTAATTTACCATTCAGAAGTATACATTTCAAACATTGAATATCTTTCCATGTTGTGCTGTTTAATGGGTTCAGTATTTTAGAATGCTCCATTTGTGCCAAAAATGTATGTTTTGTATTTTCCTGTGATGTAGTTGTTCTGCAAATTATCGTCTTTGTAACTTGAAAAATCCTACATCTTTTGGGCCACAGAATGTTGGCAAGTATGTAACTGTATGGTCTTCTTGCCAACAGCAGTTGCTCAGGACAGTTTCCACAATTTTCTTGAGGGGTGGAGACAGTGCCAGCTGTGCCAGCCCCCCCAAGGCTCGCCACAGGCTTGCAAAAGCCCCTCCCTCCTCAGGTGTCAGTGGTGACGTCCAGAATGTTCCATCTATTGTCTGTGCGGGTTCTGGAGCCCTCTCGTGAAACCCCTGGCAACAGGTGAGAGGCGCCCGGCCATCAGAACATGCAGGCCGTGGCGTCTGCCACCCCCAGGGGCCTCAGCTTGAGCCAGACACTTGGCGTGTGTATTCTCGAAAGGCAGAGGTCAGGGGTCAGGCAGGCCTGCTGTCTCTAAGATGGTTGCAGTGGCATTCCCTGTGGCCCCCGCTGGAGCACTGATGTGCAGGGGCCCGTGATAGCACGCACGTGTTTTTGCGGCCTCCCGTGGTCACGCAGCCGTGACCTACGCCAGAGCCATGATCCTCCTACGCAGCGCGGGGTGGAGACCACGCGGCCCCGGCATTGGCAGCTTCGAGCAGGCAGGTGAGTGAGCCCAGAGCACCGAGAAGGTTGTTATAGGCCGAGAGCACGCGAATTACACGAAGTAACTGCATGATATGCTGCGTTTCCGGGTGTACGTTCAGTGCACGTGCATCATATAGGTGCGTGGGGCTGGCATATAGGTGGATTGAGGAATTCTGAGAGCAGTCTACCTTAGACCCCTCCACAAAGTCGGGGGTGGTCACATGTGTGCGGTGCCCTGGTATACACATTTGGTGGGTCTCCTATCAATGTGTGCATTGGTTCAGAAGTTACACAAACACAAACCGTTTAAACGTGACAAAACCACCTTTTTCCATTACAAGTGCTGGGTGAGGGAGGGGGGAGCCCCCGATTTATTGGTTGCCCCAGTTTGACTACACACCCTGCTTGCCCAAGCCACAGATTTTCTCCCACTTCATATTGTCATTTATTTAAGCAAAGAGAGGGTCCAGCCCACCTGCCATTCTTTTTGCTGCCTTGTTCATTTATTTATTTATTTAACATTTGTAAGGTGCCCATTGGAACAACACTTGTTTCGTGGCTCCCCAAGAAAAAGGGGTTGGAGGGGTAGATGGTTCCCAGAACTTGGCCACTCAGAGCTGGTCTATGCTGCAACCAAGTCCAGGATTGCTCCTCTCAGGTGGCTTGGTGAAGAGAGAGGGGACGCAGGTGGGTGTGAGCCCCATGTTCCCTTCGGTGCATAAACCAAAAGGGCCCCCGGCTCATCGGGTCTCAGTGATGTAGGTATGAGGTCTCTTGCATACCCGGGTCGTGAGGGTATTCCTGTGCTCACCTGTACCGTGTTGTGAAAAATGTATGCAATAAACAAACACAGAACGCCCCTGGGCCCTTCACAAACTCATGCAAGACAGCATTACAGCAAAGCCCTGGCCGTGGGCCTTCATGCTTGGGCCCAACCCCCTTCAACCAAGTGAAGCTACTGTATCGGGGGTCGCTTCGGAACTCATCAATACATATTACAAAAGTAGTCAAAAAGGGGTGTACGCCGGTGCAAGAAGTAACACAGTTTTATCCAGACGCAGCTGGTACAACAAATTCAAACAGATCGCGGAACAGAACTGCGTGAAAAGGCACTGTCAAGGAAACACCCCTAAATCTGAATTACATTAGTAACATTGCAACATGAAAAAATCTCCCCACTTGAGTTTGTTGGTGCTTGAACAACAGACCCTTATAAAAAAGCAAACATTATATTTGTTAATTGGGTTCACAAACCTTCTCACACCGCCCTCAATTACTTCATGTGATTCACAATCCACCCCCAAATGTTCATTGAAACATTTGAGACGACCAGCGGACCTTTAATCACGGACCTTGAACCACAGACGCGTTGCTGCACAAATGTTGCATATCAGCAACACTCTAACCCTTTTCCCAGGGAAACCGGTATACTGGGCAATTTGAAACCACTGTGGTTCTTTTTGGCTCCATTAGAAAATCGTATTTTACAAGTGATTTTGAATGAAAAAATTGTCATTCATTCATTATTCGTTGGCAGAACCAGCTAGCTCTACGCTATGACCTCGAAAAATAACAACCTTTGTACCCTGCTTTCAATACAGGCCTGGGATTGCAGACTCTGCACTAAGTCACCAGCCACAGCGGCTTATCTGCACACAAAAGGTTAACCCACGTTTTCTGCAAAGCAAGCTTTTAAGGCCTATTTATCGTGTTTCGTTCTACCACTTTGATCATACTTACCCGTGCTCTTATATTTATGAGTTTTATTATGGATTCTATTGGATTTTATTTCACAAACACCAGAAAGAGCCCTCTCCCCTTTTACCGTGCTACTCTTGCAGCTGATAAGTGCGTTCCTTTATACCGCGTTGAGTTTGCTTCTTTATTACATTATACCCCCTTTTATTCATTTATTAATAACTAAGTCTTTTTGGGCCTCCTGTAACCTTTTAGCAACTTCATCCTTATGTATCCAAATTCTTTCCAATCTTGTCATGTCTCCCCAGTCTCCTCCCAACCATTCAAATCTTCTCGTACCCATTCACACCCTGTCCCATCCTTTAGACATTGAATCCCAAACTCTATAATTTTCTGCGTCAACAGGCTGTGTAAAAACCCATCCTTCAGGATACTCCACTTCATTATTCCCCTTTATTTTGTTCCTACTCTTCATTTCAAAACCTTTTTTGTCAACACTCGAGGGTAACATCAACTGTCCTTTTTTCTTGTTAAAATATACTTTAAGAATGTTCTTAATACGGCAGAAGGGGATGAGAATGAGAACCAACACGGGGACAGTCACTAGAAACAATCCAGAAAGCCAGGTGAGTACCCTTGTGAAGATGCTGTCCAGCCAGTCTTTTGTTTGCACTCCATTAACCTCTCTTCTCATCTTCCCTGGAGTGTCTGTATCTCAAGTATGGCTGCATTTAATCTTACATTTGATGCATCACCATCAGGTGTGGCCATACAGCAACTTGTGCCAAGCTTGGCTCAAACACCCCCTTCGATGGCCGTTAGGGGGTCTAGCACAAAACGATTTTGAAGGGCCACCAAAGGCAAAACCCTCATGTCCAGGAAACATATGTGAGCTAAATAGATCATACAGAAGTACCAGAAAAGGGCTCTCGAGATCAACACACTCTGTCAGCTTAGGTAGCCTCAACATCAATATGGATTTGTTAGCATCTCAAATATCCCACATGTTTAGATGGATGAATCCCAAGATACTCCCTAATTGGGCAAGGGTAGAGCAGGTTGCAACAGCGATTCCATTAGTGTGTCAACCATTCATGTCCAGGTGGGATCGGACCGCGAGAGGAACTCTTTTAACTCCAACATACACTCTCTTATTGGGACACGTACAGAGAAAGTCGGTTTTGACCTCTGAACTTTAGAATTCATTCCAGCACAAGAGCCTTCAAACAGTGTGAAGAGGGTGGGGTGAAAAGATTAGGAGACTGCTTCAAAGAGGGTATCCCTCACCTATTTGAGGAGTTTAAGCAGTACTCTGGCCTAAAAGAAAGTGAAAGATATATATATACCCAACTGCACCACTGGATCATGTCACGAAGGGAAGTCCATCAACAGTATATCCGAAAACGGTATTAACAGCGCATTACGAGTTTGGAAATGGCAGTAACAAAGCCATTTCTTGCCCGTGATACCTGCAAAAGCAAGGCAGAGATACCTCCACCTGAAAGCAGGAGGTAAATGCATACAAGTTATGCAAATGAAGCCACAGGTGATCCCAATGCACACATGAAGGGCACACAAGGCCCACACCTTCCCCAAACACACATCCCAACACCACCATGCTGCAACTGGTGAGTGCGCGCATAGACATGCAGCTGCTACAGCTTAACATTGTGCTGCAGGGGCTGGAGTACCAACACAGGGAACATTTAGCAGAGGAGGTGAGAAGGAGGAGCATAGTGAGCAGGAGATGCCATGCAAGGCAAACTCCCATACTCCGGGTCATGGCGTCACAATGGACCACCCACAGACAGCCGGATACTCACCCTGTACTGACTGAACAGGGAGACAATCGCTGAACAGCTGTCCCTGACCCAGGTGGAAATCGGAGGCAGAATCAACATGAGAACAGACATACCACTGCTGGTGGAGCCGATGTCAGTCCTGCACTTCCTTGTGACTTGCACATTCCAGCACACTGTGGCCACACTGCATGGCATCTCCCAGCCCTCATTCTCGATTTAGCTCAGTCACGTGCTGAAAGCACTCCTATGCCATGTGGCATGGCATATCGCCCTACCCACCACCCTGGTCCAGGTGAATGCAACAAAGTCATGATTTTATCACATGCAGAATGTGCTAGCAGCCCTGGACTGTACCCATGTAGAGTTGGTGACACTAAGCATCAGAGGTGGTCTACCGGAATCGTAGGCAGTTCCACTCGCTTAATGTCCAGGTGACCTGTGATGCAGACCTCCCCATCACGCACTACTGTGCCCGCTTCCCAGGAACCACCCATGATGCCATGGTCCTGCAGAACAGCACGCTGCTTGCATACATGGAGGGGCACAGAGGCCAACAGATATGGATATTGGTTGAGTACATGTTCCATCACACTAACCTTGCAGTACAAGTGACATCCAATGTGAGTGGGGTGACACACATGGAGATTACATGTCCTGACAAGGCCCTGTACATGAAGGACTCGCCCGCACATGATAGACTGTAACCCACAGGAGTAGGATATGACTCACGATGCAGCAGTAAATGGCCAATGCATGTAACCCCAACAGGCTAGCTACACACAAAAGAGTGCAGGTACCACAATGCAAAATCACACATCCCACAACATCTACGGGCTGCCAACGGGGGGTGGGCCCACCTAGGTGTATCCAAAGTATGTCCAGGTGGGCCCCTAGAGTCAGGGGAAAAGGGCAAAGAGGATAGTTGTCAAAATCACCAATTACCAAGGTTAACATCCATTCAAAGTAAAACCGCCCAATACAATGTTACACAAGGACAGTAGTTGCTCCAACAACTCTCTGCAATTCTGAATAGCCTGGGCACCCCAGACACCCTTTGTGCCACCTGAGGGGGTGGCGAATGACTAGGTGCATGGCCCACACACCAGTCGAGCTACTCGGGTGTCTGTTATGTGAAAGTGTGAAGAACACTGCCATACATGGAATTACATTTTGCTAAACTGCAACCAAGGGACATGACACTGGCTGTTGACATGGCATGTACTCGGGTCAACATGTATATGAATCCATCATGGAATCCACACAGACAACCTGCATATGTAATCCAGACTTCCATCAGGAATCATGCATGTGAGCAATGCATAGGCCCTAACCAACCCCCCAGGCATGCTGCCCTGTCTTTCACAGACCATCAAAGCCATGAGCATTGGCTATGAGCCTTGTGCAATACGTACCATGGAAGACTAAACACATCCCTTGAGTAGGATTGTGGTTGGCTCTAGGTGTGGGTACAGCCTGTGCTAGGCTCTGTTATTTTCCAAGCCTACAAATGGGGTTCATGCGTTGCAAGATCACAGGAGCTGTCGGGGTTTAGCCAGCACCCCAATTGTTGAGTAGAAAAGAAAGTTTTCTCCTGGTTATCTTGCTTCAGTAGTTCAAAGAATAGTTCTAACACAGTGGTTAAGGCGATACAGGTTTCGCTTTTATTTGTGCTAGTGCTGAGTTGTTTTTACCATTCAGTTGGTATGCATTTAGTACATTTTAGGGGCAAATATGTCCCTTGTTTGTCAGCCGACACGTGTTTCGACCCGTGGTTCTTTATCATGGCTGTTGTATAAATTTTCTAGCCCCCTTGGGGCCCTGGTCCGTGGTAATAAGGCTGTCCTGTCGAGACAGTGGCTCCTGTTGGGCCCTGTTGGTCCGGTCTAATCTGCAGGTCCGGCTGACAAACAAGGGACATATTTGCCCCTAAAATGTACTAAATGCATACCAACTGAATGGTAAAAACTCAGCACTGGCACAAATAAAAGCGAAACCTGTGTCGCATTAACCACTGTGTTAGAACTATTCTTTGAACTACTGAAGCAAGATAACCAGGAGAAAACTTTCTTTTCTAAACCCCTTGAATAGTTGACTCCACATGCAAGGACTGGAATGTGAAATTGTATTATGCGACGAAATATGTGACATGCATGCACAGACTGTCAATCAAGATGCTGTTGTTACAGGCAACGCATCCACACATTTCTTTTTTTTTAATGTCTTTTATTGATTTTATGCAAACAAAACAACAAAAACCAAACAAGCAGCATAATCATAATAGTTCCATTACACATCAAGTTATCTTAATCACTACTCCCACTACCCCTCTCTCCCCCCGTGAGCCTATTTGTCAATCTCATTCAATGTTCGGCACATGCGGCCGGGTTTCGTTCTCTTCGGAGTCTGTTGGATCTGATATTACTCCATTAATTCTGCTATTAGCGTTTTCCAAGCCAACAGGGTGCCCGCCTCCCCTTCGTCAGCCCGGCTACACGCTTCTTGCCATGCCACCGTTTCAGCCTCCGCCCATTTCTGCAAGTCCTTCCACCATACATCCACCTTAGGTTTGTGGCATTTCTTCCACCCCATGGCGATCCTATGTTTTGCAAGCACATACGCCAGATTTCTCAGTTTCTCAATATGCTTGAGTTTCTGTGGCCTAGGGAACCCGCCCAGTAAGCAGGCCCAGGCCGTGTCTGTGACAAGAGTAATCCCTTTATCAGCCAGTTTCTGCGCCACTTCTCCCCAAAAACACCTAATGATCGGGCACGACCAAAACATATGTGTCATGTCAGCGTTTTCCAGGTTACATTTAGGACACACTTGTCTTCCAGCGTTTTCGGAACTTAGATATCCTCAAGGGGGTCATGTATGCCCTATGCGTTACATACAGCTGTATTTGTTTTAATCTGGCATTTCTAGACACTTTTTTGTGGTAGCCCAGGGCACGCTCCCACACTCCATCCTCCATCGGGGGCCCCCACTTCCGCCTCCCAGTCCAGTCTCAGATGTGTCAAATCTTTCCCCGCCTTAGCCATCACCATCTCATACAGTCTCGAGATCTCATGACCTCCTTCGGATATATCATATATTGTTCCCAAAACTGCATCTGGTTCTTCTATCAAAACTGTCTCTGGCCAGGTGTTCTTAATCATTCGCACCAATCTAATGTAAATGACATATTGGCCCGTGTGTAGCCCCGCCTCTTTGTTGAGTTCTATAAACTCCGTAATGGATCCCTCTTGCCAAACATCGCCTAGCGTTGCCAGTCCCACCGATTCCCAGTAGGTCCTAACAATCACCCTCAGCTGATCATCCCCTCCTGTCAAAGAAACCAGCGGTATCTGCGGGAGGCACGGGCATGGGACTTCCATCAAACGACAAGCCCTACGCCAAATTTTCCATCCAAGCCTCAACATCGCAGGACGCCCCCTCATTTCAGTTTCGGACAGCCAAATAATTTCTTTCAAATAAAACGGGGCGCAGTCCTGTCCAAGCACCCTGTGCTCAGGGGTCAATTCATCAGAAAGCCACTTAGCCACATATTGTAACTGTCCCGCCAAATAATAAACCTCAAAATGAGGCAGTCTGATACCTCCTTTTTCATAAAAGTTCTGCAGTTTCCAAAACGCCACTCTATTTCGGGTACCATGCCACAGGAAATCCCTACACATGAACGCATCCACACATCATCATGATTCACACCTATGTCCTTTGACTTGCAGGTGACTCTGGTTACCCCTAGCTTACATGTCTAATGACTCCACTGAGGAATCACCAGATGCCACAGGAGGTTGCATATAACCGGGCACATGTACGGACCAGGGTGTGTGGCGAGCGCACCTTTGGCCTGTTGAAGGCTCGCTTCCACGTTTAACACCATTCTGGAGGGGCCCTTATGTGTAGGCCCAATAGGGTGGGACAGATTGTCCTCTCATGTGCAATGTTGCACAATATCTGCATACGGCAGAATATTCGCATGCCTCCAGATGTGGACATGTCAACCCATGAGGATGATGACACAGTGCCTGCGAGTGCAGTGCACGCACGCACTGAGCGGGTAGAAACCAGGGAGGGGTGATTGGCTCGCAGGAACTGATAGACCATTTCTTCTGACCACCATCTCATAGCACTTCCCTTGCACCTTTGTAAATTGTCACTTCTCACATTAAACACTTGCACACAATAAGGAATGTCCTAGCATTGAATCAAGTGGAACATAGTTTAATGAATGTGCAGAGTTGAATTGATCTTCCCCAAGACAGCATCCACCCTCCCCATTAACCCTCCCCAGGTTCCCTCTCAATACACCCTTGCAATGTCCAACAGTTATTTCCTGCCCCTCTTGTTCATTGAGGCCTGCCCCTGCTCTTTGCCAGTGTGGTGTCGCTGTGAGCTGCGCCTTGGGGGGCTGGATAGGGAGCCCTCTGTGGGGGTCAAATGGGTGGAGGGCTCTGAGCCCTGGGCCCTCATCGGTGGTAGGAACATGAGCCCTGCCACAATGTACCAGTAGCTATACTGCACATGCTGGAGATTAGGGCATGCTGGAACCCTGACGGCTTTGCACCATTGCTGGGATGGCAGCGGTGTGTGCTATGGCAGGTGGTGGCTGTGGCATGGCAGCGGTGGCTGCAGTGACAGCTGTGTCCCCTGCCTGGCTGGTAGAAGGGCCATTGTGTATCACCATAGGGATGGTGACATCCTCAATGGTAGCTGGTGTTTCCACTGTGGTGTTGGGTGGAGGTGGGAGAGGTATTGGTTGTGGTGGCCTTGTAGCCCTGCTCTGCTGCTTGCTCCCACTGGCAAGGGGTCTAGCCTGTGCAGGGTTGGTGGCAGCTGATGTGCCTGCATGGGAGTGTCCTGCCTTGTCACTGTCTGTGGACTTTTCTCCTGTTGGAAATAGAATGACATGTCAGTCATCTTGCAGATTTGTTTGCGGGCTTGCTGTACACTAATATGACGTTGTATGTGTTCCAAGGACTCACATTTGGCATGATTGGAATGGGTGGTATCAGTGCAATTGGTGCTGCCACTTCTGCATGGTGGTAGGGCCTGCTAAGGGTGTACACAGTGCATGCATGTGCTCACTGTCTGTTGGCCTGCCAAGGTGGCATGTTAATGTGTGTGCGTTGGGGCATCACTTGGAGATATGGGCCTACATTGCACGCCTGGGTGCGTCTCATGTGTCTATAATTTGGCATACACATCTCACCTACAGTGCATGTACATGGCTACGTTTCCCCGCCTCCCCTGGCACATGTGTGTCCTCACCTTTTCTGTGATGGACATGTGGTGACCCATTCCCTTGCCCATGTTGTATGTCATAGCTGAGGGACGCATGCTCATGGTCACAGCATTCACATGTACATGGGGTCAGATAGACTCAGCTGCATTACCGTGGGACCCGGCTTTGGTCTCCGCAATGCCAATCCTCTCAATGCCCTCCATGTGGAGGATGGAGCTGGCCATCTGCTCCCATGGCATGAGTTTCAGGGGTTCCACTGTGTCACCTCCTGTGGCAGCACTCTCCCTGCTGTGTTGGGCTATGAGGCTGCGCACCCTCGCCTTTAAACATCCTACAACTTGTAGCAGTCCCTGGAAATGATCTCAACACATATGGTCGTCTTCCTCTGTGCAAAGGTCTTGCGCTGCCTGACCCAAATAGCTCCCTGGCATTCTCCACGACTGCCTCAGTGAGTGCAGTGACCTTTGGCTTCCGGAGCCGCAGTTCTGGGCGGTGTGCCATGATGCTGCCACTAGTATCGGGAGTGGATGGCAACAGGAAATCGGGGATTCGACTGGATTGAGTTTTTAAAGATGGTTCCCCCTGCACTTGCCGTTCTGGTTGCAGTGTTATTTTCGCTGCTGCTATTACCGGGAACGTTAACACTGACAATGGTGATACCGGCAGATGTGTTTCTGGTATCATTGATACCGCTGTTTATTTGGTGGTTTAAATAGCAAATGTGGGTTGTTGACGATAATACCAGTTGGGCAGTATTACCTTTACAGGTTGGCTGAAGTGCGTGCCCGTGCACATTCGTAATGTGGCTGTACCTCCGCCGGTCACCCCGCTGGTAATGTTAACACAGCTAAACCGGTATCGCCTTTTTACTGGCATACTCGTAATGAGCCCTTAAGTCACAATGGGGTGACTGCTGCAGTCAGTCACTCCCTCACAGTACCTTCCATGAGTCTGTTCTTGGTAGCGCTGGCACACTGCTGGCTGAAGGCGATGCTGAATGATGGGCTGGCTGGAAAGCTGGCTGGGGCCTGTCCTCTACTGAGAGTGGGGGCCTGGCCCCTCTTCTTTCTTCCGGGTGGCCCTGTCCACCACATGGGTCTACTCGTAGCCACTGCACAGCATGCACTTTTCTAAATGTCCTGGGTGGCACCCTGCACATGTGGGGTCCACCCGTTATCACTGCTATGCCCAGGGCCATGATCAATCTTCAAGGCCACCCCCCAATTCACTGTATGGCATTTGCCACTATTTTAGAATCAGGCGATGTACTTGGTTTCATGGGGATGCTGTCGGGAACACCAGCCGCATCTGTGGGCATTTTAGGATCAGGCAGCATCCACATCGCAACAGGGGATGCCACCTGTGATCACTGCGGCCCTCTTCGGGCCAACCCCCTCAACAATGTGTCGTTAGACGCAGGGTGCGCGGTCTTCACCCGGACTGCTCCACTGGGCATGCCGGGGTTTCCTTCCACCCGGGCCGCTCAACGGAGCAACCTAGCACTTGCTCCACCTCCTGGCAGGCCAACCCCGGACTTCATTCTTCAACGATCCACCATCCTGGTTGGAGAGGGTTTTGCTGCTCCCTTATCTTTACTTCTCGGGCTTCTCCTGATATACGCAGCCCCGGAGTACTTTCATGAAGGGCCTGCTTGATAACCACAAAGGGGCCATCAGGGGCACTTCCGCGCATCTTGGTCTGGGCTGCCCCCGCACGTGGCCTGGGCTGGGATGCTCTTAATTGGCCCAGGTGGCATCCGACTCACTGCCTTGCCCTGGTTACTGATACTGCTGGGCAGGCCCGGTCTGGCTTACAGGTGCCACGCCCCCGGGTGGCAAAGCTGCCCATTGCATTAGCAACTGGTTCTTCTGGATATCTCTATGGGGGGAGGCTTACCTATGCTCAGTGTGATGCCATTTTCAGTATTCAAGCCCTGGTGGGCTGCTCGAGGAAGCAACCCCCTTCAGGTAAGTTTCTCCCCGTCTCACCTTTCTTTCATTCTCCCTCCTTTCTTCAACTGTCTTCTTTTGTTTAAATCCACTTTGGATACTTTTCTCTGCCCTGTCTAGCCCATTCTTGGGCTGGGGAGTTCTGTTGTTCCTTTCCTTTTAACATTCTATCCAGCCTCATGATGGTCTGGATAGTTTGGTCCTAGGCCAACACAGAGAAAATACACACACACACACACACACACACACACACACACACACACACACACACACACACACACACACACACACCACCCCCCCCCCCGCCCCCCAGGGCTGACTTGCTTGTCCCAGTGTCTACCGAGCAAGGTACTGAGACTCCTTCTCCTCTACTCGGTACATATGAGGCATCTTGTTAAATCAGGAGTAACAGGATCTTACCACCCTGACAAAGTCAGAACGGGTCTCGATCATTCTGGGGGATGAGAGGTTGTCCATGGGAAAATGCCGGACTGTTCAAAGCAGGAACTTGAGCTGGAGCTCCTTGATTTGTATTTGCTTACCCTCGAAAGTCTCCTTTTGTTATTGGCACACTGTGCAGTGCTTCACAAGTGCCATTAGTTCCAATAAGGCTTTAGTCTGTCAACGTATGCACACATTCTTTAGACAGATACAAAGGAGTTCGTTATGATCTCCTCTGCAGCCTCACTGGTCATGGTGATGCCCAAGTGTAGAACAACCATCACCTTCAGTCTACATAGTCGGCTGGAGATTCGCCCTTATTCTGTTTGCAATTCCCTATCTTAGCCCAGTCAATCTTTCTTGGGTAGCTCTTGGGGATAGCAGTAATGTTTGGTTTTGTAGCTTGGATAAACCTGGTACCAGAATCGACATCCGGCCAGGTAGCCCCTTCAACTAATCGCTGTTTCACCTCAGGCAACATTACCACCCTCATGAGCTGATTCAGATCTGCCCATGAGGGATTATAGCAACGTATGACAGTGTGCAGCTCTTTTCTACTTCACTGAGGCTCTTCTTCTATGTTTCGAAATTCTTTAGCCAGACTCCACAGGACACCTGGAGTCCAGGGAATATGAACAGGAATGAGTGGAGGCTGTTGTTGTCCTCCCCCCTCCTTGTTACTTATGGCATTTGTCTAAGGGGTGTGTTGAAGACCTGAGAGTTTCTTCCTTACACAGAGCCTCTCCTTGTAGATGGGGTGTAAAAGGGAGGTGCATTGGGCAATGGGGCTGCCCCCTCGGGAACCCAAGTTGTTCCGTCCAGACAAAGCCAGTGTTGTGTGTATGGCTTGCTGGGGCAGTATCACTACAAGAGGTTGATCTGCACTAGTCGCCTGCACCCCTCACCCCGTCTGTCGCTGGCTTTTCCTTGCTTTAGCGTGCACACTAGTGAAAATTCCAACAATGTCCTCAGCTGTTTCATTAGGCCTCATTACAAGTGTGCTGGTCCGGTAACAGTGCCTGTTATCCCAGCTCTGGCATTTTTACCAGACCGGCACACTTCAAGTTTGCCTGTGGGGGTGACGGATCTCCCGTCAGGCCTGACCTGCCGGGCGTTCAGGCCCCTACCGGCAAACAAATGCCGGAATCACTGGCACCGTTACTAGGGGGGCCAGTGATTAAGTAAATCCGATCCCATGGAGTCCTAGGGGACTCCATGGGAATGGGAACTTACCTTCACTCTGCCACCCGTAATATCCTGGTAATACAGGGATATCGGGCGGCGGAGAGGGTAAGGCAGGGTTGCTTGTATCCCACCAGAGGTACCGGCGGGATACCGGCAACCCTGTAACGACCCCCAGTCTTGGTCCTCCTGCTCGGGTTCTGTTTTTCTTTCTCTTTGGGGGCACAGGTGCCTTTCTTGCCCTTAAGTCGACCACTCCCCTAGTGTCTGGGGCTTATCTTACCCTTTTGTTCTCTTAAAGTTGAATTTCCATCTATGAGGAGCTGAGTATACTTATAAAGTTGTGTGAAGAAATGCCAATAGTCTAAGAAATCACAAGCTGTACTGTTAAGGTTTGTGTGAATATAATGAGTAGGTGAGCCCTTTGGAGGGGATTCCGCCTGTCTAGACTGTCCTTTGCACAGTACGGTCCCTAGTTAGGTTCTCAGGTGCCTGTACTCACTTGCCCCTGTAGCAATCACTCTTTGACTGCACTCCTTTTGCGGACCTAAAAGGAAAGGAGATTTTACCAGAGACCCGGACTGATCCTGAAAAGGCAAAGGAACGCTCAACCTGCAGTCACCTGTCTTTCCCTATTTAAGTGCTGGGCACCACCTCCTACTAAAGCCAGTTCAGACTGTACCCATATGCAGATATCTGAGATTTGCAAGGTTTGAGTACAGATTCAGCCTACTTTAAATTACCACTTGCAGTATTTTGCCAGATTTATTGATCGGAGGCTGGTCGAATGTCCAGTGTTAGCATTATGAGTACACATTCATAGTCCTAATGGCGAAAACTAGCAATGCCAGTTGCCGGTGGAAACGGGGGTTACCATAACCAAATTCCACTAAGATTTAAAGAAAAATAATAAACATTGGAGGCATGAAGGTGACGTAATTGCAAGGTGGTACAAAAAATGTTTCCTTCTCATTGTTTTATTTTGTCTACTAAGTCCTTCCTAATCCCGTCGATCCCTGTGTTTAGATACACAATACTCACAACAGTACTAGGGATACAGTGGATGACCAGTGCCATGAAGTTCATGCGTAAGTGCCATCATTATTTGAAGAAGCAATCGTGCAAAGACTCACTGCCCTTAATTCAGTTTGCTAAGTAATGCATTGGGGCGGAGGAGTGTTCTCCAATATGCAGGCCATGTAGGTTGTGGCAACAAGTAGTTTCTTCCAAGCAGGGCATCAGTTGAGAGCTATGGCAGCTACACCAAGTGAAAACGTCTTCCATTCTACTCGGTTGTGTATCAGTCATCTCCATTACTTCCTGTCTTTGCCTTGAATGTATTTCTTCGTCCGTGTTTTCTGGTTCATACAGGAACCCCTGAGTACCGGCCACTGTTTATTTAACATACACAAATAACTGTTAAGAAACATGGCTATCTAATCAGAAAGTTACATACAATGACAACATGTGCACATGAAAATGTAAAAATACATTGGCACGTCGTTTGTCTTTCACCCTGCTAGCTGTGTCCTAGCAGGCACAGAATTGGTGACTAGATACCAGGCAACATAAAGAAGATCGGCCTCAAAGGATATATATGCACAATGCACAGGAATACAATCATGGAAAACTCTGCATTTACCTTATTAAATGTGTAAAAATTAAACAGGTTTTTTGTATCATGCCTCTAAGCACTGGATCAAGCATCAAACCTGTGTTGCTCAGGGTTGTCTTGTTTCAATGTGAAGCGTGTTGCTCCAGAGCTATTCTCCCGGCTAACTCCCTTTAAAGTGTCAACAGGCCCCAGGAATGTGTAATTATTTGTAACAGTTGTATATTGGGGCCTCCAATATGAGGCCTACAAACATGATACAGTAGGAGAGACCATAGTTTTAATAAAATAAGTATTCTGAAAAGGTGGTTGTCTTGTTAGTGACATTGTTTATGTGTTTCCTGTTGGACAACCTGTGGGTTAACTTGGTAATTTAAGCTACTTTCTTTAGGACTTACCATTGCCCAGGTGCCCTGAGCAAAGGGTGGACAGAGCTAATGGTAGTAGCCTACATCTTTCTCTATATCTTTCTGTGCCCCCTTTTAGCCACTGGGTGCCACAAACATGGTACGAAGGCAGCACACAAACATTTAGATCAAACTGCAACACACAGCTCCATTGAGACAACTATTTACATAAACGTGCATTCTCTTCCACTGCCATCCTGCACCAGCACACACTCATGAAATCAATGCCCTGTGAAAATCTGCAGACATATTCCTCATACTTCTACAGAGTCAGAAATACAATAGTTGCAGAGAGGAAATCTGCTGTATTGTCCAAACATTTAAGTATTTGTAGGTGATTTAAGTCTGCGGAGGGCTTTAAAAGTCTGTGCATATAAGTCTGCATTTCTGCAGAAAAATCACAAGCTGTACTGGGAAGCGATGCTGGAGAGCAGAAAGCTGCTGCGGAGTCGATGCAGAGTTCAAAAGCAGGTGAAGGTCTATGAATGGGGGCGAGAGACCCAGAAGCAGCCGACAGAGACTGGTGCACAAACAGGGAAGGGCTGGGAAACCAGGAGCTTACTGGGAACCCCGAGAGACTATACTGCATTGGGACATGGGTCGGGGACCTGCACCCAGTAAAGAATGTCCTCCGGAGCCATCTTGTTCGTGGCAGCCCCTGGGAGTGTGAAAGACCAGGGATGCCCACATCAATAGAACAAGAAGCCAAAGGGGCCTGGGACCCAAGAGCAAGAAGCCAAAGGGGCCTGGGACCCAAGAGCAAGAAGCCAAAGGGGCTTGGGATCCAAAGGCAAGAAACCAAAGGGGGTCTGGGGCCCAAGAGAGAGAGGCACCAACACCACAGGGGTGAGACCCGACGACAAGAATACCTGGCAGGATAGTGAACCAGGTATAAAGCCAATGGGATCTCGGACCTGAATGCAAGAAACCCAAGGGGTCTGGGGCCCAAAAGAGAGAGAGACCAATATCACAGGGGTCTGGGACCCAATGGCAAGAATACCAGTGAACCCGGTACAAACTGTTAAGAATCAGGAAAAGACCAAGGGAAGACTCACTGGTGTTTGCGGACATTGCAAAAAGGAATCAAGAGGAGGGGTCCTTCACTTGACCCAGTGAAGATACAAGACTCTTTTGTTCTATTTGCATCATTGCTAGTATTATGGAAAGACCAGGGGAAGGGAGACTCACTGGTGTTTGTGGACATTGCAAAAAGGAATCACGAGGAGGGGTTCCTTCTCTGGACATTGTGAAAATATGAAACTCGTTGGTCTATGTGCCTTATTGAACCTGCAATCCAAGCAACCTTTTTTTGATACTTTTGATCTGTATGCCTTAAGAAGAACATTTAATTTAAAATCACCCAGAAGTGAACTATCGGACATCATGCCGAAGGAAGAAACCATTCTTCTGAATCAAGAAGACCAATTCCTTTTCTTTAGTTGTATGTATAGTGTAAGGGTTGGAAATAGGTTTTGGGCACAGGACGGTTGTCTCTTTGCTTTAGACTGACAACCTGACACACTCCTTAGTATTTTTTGAGGCAGGTAAACCTCTCTTAGAACTAGGGTCCGACAGGGTTTTCTCTTTTGTTTTACTACCAATAAAAGTCTATAGCCAGAAACACGTCTCCTGTTTGCCGACCTCCTGCTTCCATACCCTTACAGGAGGGAACATTTCCACTAGTTCGCAGATTTTGAGTATTTGGGGAGAGTGTTGTCAGATCATTCTCCTCTGGTTACGACCCCCCGCAAACCAAGAGTTAGACCACCAGTTTCATTGTGGAGGTTAAAAGTAGACACCCTGACGGATATTGCCTTCAGCAGACCATTGCAGGAGGAAATGTCCTCCTTCTTTGAACTCAATGAGGGTTCAGTGGAGAACATGGGAAGACAATGGGGTAGGCCTTCAAAATGTTAATGAGGGGGATTTGAATAACAAAAGTACCTGGGTATCGAAAACACTGCAGGATTCTTTAAGGAAAATCGAGGGGGATATCATGCGGCTGTAGAGGGAACTCGTGGGGAGCGTTAGTGGGGGAGGAGTTGGCACAATCCCTGAAGAAACATAAGGAAACTTGGGACTCCCTATCAAAATTCAAATGGAAGTAGCATAATATACAGGTTCACAATGAGGGGATAAAGCAGGGACCATCTTTAGCATGGCTAATAAGGCAAGTATTACCTAAATAAACAATTACTGAAATCACTACCATAACTGGACACAGGATACAGTAACTGAGCAACAGAATATCAACAGAACATATTGAGTATACTATGAACAGTTATACTCCAATGGAGACACATATTCGGAAGAGGAAGTGTGAGGAATTCGACCATCCACATGGTGGACGTGTGCATGCCTGGGCTTTTTTTTAAATTTGTAATTGAATGCAATGATGGTTACTTTAAAAGGAAAATGTGAGGGCTAACCCGCACACATTTCCCTATGCTCACACCACAGCAAAATCATAGACTGTGCACTCTGGGATGGACACCGCCTACAGGCACAGTCCGTCCCTGTCATATTCAGTTGGAATCTGACAGCCAAGGAGGGAACAATGTCATCCAAGACAGGGGAAGGACCAACCTTCCCCAGCCATGGTTAGTCTGATTAACTGACAAAGGCACCATGGAAACGCCCTGTCCTTTTGTTAGGCCCTGCAGCTGGTGGCAGCAATTGTCATGCCAACACAGTGGTATTTCAAACAGGCCCACACAAGGCCTGGCTGCAGAGGATTACAAAGGAGACAGGAAACCCAACAACCTTTTATACGTAACTGTGTCAACCTGAAGCCAACTCCTATCTCTCAGTATTGATGGCATTGAACTGTCATGTCTGGGTCTGTTGTTCAAGTAGGTCACCCTTCCTTTGGGGACCCCATTCATAAGGTACGACAATGTGGTTTGCAGAAGCCAGAGAGTCTGGTCTCTCAGCAGCTTCAAGGGAGGCGTGCCACTTTAACAGGAACCACACAGGGAGGACCATTAACCTTTGACCACAACAGACAGGAAGATGGGTGGGACTTAGTAGCACAAGGGAGTGAGCCCAGAGCTCTTTCTGTAGAGAGAAGTGTTCTGCCATATTCGTTCTGGGGCACACCTTGTTGCTGTTTTCACCCCTTTGCCTTTCCTGTTGCAAAACATTCTGTTTACAACCTCACACAAACAGAATATTGTTAGCAGGGACCCTAGGATTGGTTTACTAAGGTAGGCTTAGCCTATGCCAATCACTGTGGCCCACTTGTCTGTAAAAGAGAACCAGTGCCGCTATTTAAGCAGACCATCTGAAGACTTCACAAGAAGAAAGAAAGAAGAACTCATCATTGGACCCTGGCTGAAGGTACAGTTTGCCTTACAGCTTCTGCCGGTGAAGGAAGGCCATGATATCCAAAGATCCCTCTCCTTAACTTCTCCCAGGGAACAGAGGGAGAAAAGAACTCAGAGGACCCTCCAGCCGCTCCAGAAATGGTACCCAGTCAGCGCACAGCATGCCCTACTAGGCTCTGCTGCAAGCCTCCTAGATAGGGAGTGCCAGAAGGTCTCTGAACCCTAAACAAAGGGCAAGGCAGCTGCCTGCAACACACGCCTGTGCTTTGGGCTGTCCACCTTAAAGGACAACATGAGCCCATTGAGGAAGCTGGGTGAAGTGCATCGACAAGCATCTACCACTGCCCGCCTTAAAGGACATTCCCGAGCCAGTCGAGATTCTCTATCCGCAACCAGCTGCACCGCTGACCCCTGTCAAGCCACAATCGCTTAAAGAAACCTGTGGCATCTCGACCATTGCCTCAGAACCACCGAACAGCACAGAGACAACGATTCTTGAGCTTTGCTCGTCGAACCGTCTTGCCGTCTGATACCCGCAGCAGACTCCCTTCTCAAACTCAGTTACAGAAGCCTGCAAAGTGCCCTGAGGCCGACTCAACACTGTTGAGCACCAAGAACACTAACAGCAGGTGGTACATTCTGCTTCTGTCCCCCTGGTCCTTTCCAGAAGGCCCCTAGAGACATTTTAAGACCCTTTGCCCCTTTTGCTGAAGCCAGGAAATGTTAACCAACTGCTGTGGTTATTAACCATACCAACCACCCTCCTCTCAGTATTGTAAGTGACTTCAATCCAGCAATCCAACTGAGTCAATGCCTAGTTTGGGATGCCCAATGGAAGGCCTCATTTATATATTTTTATGTCAAGTTCTTAAATCTGGATGATGAACCCTATATAACGCCCCTCTCTTTGAATCCCCCTGACCTCACTGAGCCAAGAAGTAGGTTTGTTTTGCAAATTAAAAGATTTATTTGAAGAATTAAACAATATATATATATCACACTTTTATGAATAAATTAATATTTGATAGCACACTTATGAATATGAGAATATGATAGTGATCAACAATGGGTAATATTACAATAGCACACTCTCCTTAATCAATGAGGAGTTGGTATAGAAAGGATAAGGTAGCAGAGAATACTTTGTATGGTTTCAAGGAAATGCAAGGTGGTAAGGAATGCAGCATGGAAATAACCTTGATATGGTTTCAACAAGAGATAATATGATAACATTTTCCCTTGTGACAACTCACTCCCCCCCCTATGCAATATAAAGAGATGGAAAGGAGAGCACAACGTTTTCAGAAATACAATCAAAATGCAGTTCAAATTCCAGTTCCCCCCAGCAAGCTTAGAGAAAAACGGTATGCTTTTAAACGAGCAACAATACTTTAAATGTGATTGCAATGAAGTGAAAAATATGCTAAAAATGATTTTAATTCACTAAAGGAGATTCAGGGTAGGTGATAATGACTTTGAATTGGGACAGGTCAACACTAGCAATGATCCATGAGTGATTATCAGGTTGAAAACGAAATTCAGCAGTTTCAAGCAAAAGACAGCAATTTTGACAAGTTGTTACGCTCAACTGGCTCCCACAGGGGCGTCGGTCGGACCCGGACAGCTGCTGTCTCCACCCACGTGATGCGTAGTGCAGCGATGACTGACTGGATCTGCCCTCCTAATCTTGTCTGCTTAACCTGTAGAAATATTCTCCTGCAAGTGGAGAGATGGATTTAGCCACTTGTGGATTCAAGTGATGGCACCCCCACAGTCCTCCCCAACTAATCACCTCCTAAATGCCCTCACAGCAATCTCACCTTATATTCTTGAAAGATGAGCTCTCCATCCTGCGTGGATTTGCAGGGGCGTGTCGATTCCAGTTACTTCACTGGTTTGAAGG
Organism: Ambystoma mexicanum; assembly: GCF_040938575.1. Taxonomy (NCBI): domain Eukaryota; kingdom Metazoa; phylum Chordata; class Amphibia; order Caudata; family Ambystomatidae; genus Ambystoma; species Ambystoma mexicanum. The sequence continues at coordinate 1,231,602,422 of NC_090928.1, forward strand.
CTCGGGAGAGTTCCGGAGAGTATTGACTCTGAGGTTCCTGGTGAGGACCAGTAAGTATTAAGTTCATAGAGTTCAATATGTCCGATGTGCACTCTTGTTCCCCCCTTCCTTTCTTGTCTTGCAGCTGGCTCGTGAAAAGATGCTCTTGTGGCAGCTGGTGGTGCTCAGGTAAGAGTCTGTATTACCCGGCGCTGTCCGGTAAATGTTGCACGAGGAAAACGTGTTGTTTTGTCTCTCTTTACAGATGCGGCATGTGAAAATATGGAGAGTCACAAAAGGATGCCTCCGGTGGTAAATCAGGTAAGTCTATGGTGGTAAGAATTATATTTGTTGGTTCCCTCGGCTCACCTTGTGGTTTTCTTTTGTCTCCTAGGTACCGCAGTTCGGCGAAGAAATGATGGAGGCAGCGCCGACCCGAAGGATGCTGTGAAGACTGGTGAGTATGGCGCGGCGCTGCAGCTGGAAGTGCGGCGCGTGCTGAAATGATGTTCTTTAAAGGTCCGGAGACAAGGTGGATCCAGAATCAGGTGTGGAATAGAAATAAGTTTGTTTTCTAACCTTGTCCCTTTCTTTCCTCTTTGTTTTAGGAGCTCCGGATTCGAAGCAGACGTGGCAGAAGACTGGATGCAGACTCATTTGCAGCATCATCTGCCTGAGGTAAGTAATGACTATGAGCCTGGCACCTTAGGCTCCAGGACTGATTCCTACTATGAGCCTGGCGCCTAGGGTGCCAGCACTGAACCCAGATAGCCCCTAGCCGGGGCTGCTGAGGTTTCACTAAATGTCTAGATGCCTGCTCCCGGGGCTGATGGGCTTGGTCCGGATGCCTGGGGGTAGGCATCATGACAGCACTCCCCCCAAGGCCCCTCCTAAAGTTGTTCTTCCCCTGGGCCCTGGTTTGTCTGGGAAGTTCCGATGGAATCTTTTCACCAACCGAGGTGCATGGACGTGGTCATTAGGTTCCCATGACCTTTCTTGTGGTCTGTAGCCCTTCCAATCGATTAAATAAAAAAGTTTTGATTTAACCATCTTGGAGTCCAGTATATTTTTTACCTCGAATTCAGGTTCTCCATCTATCAAGATGGGGTCGGGTTGTTTGGTTAATCTTGTTCCTGGTTGAACTGGTTTTAAAAGTGAAACATGAAAGACAGGATGAATGCGCATATTAGAGGGTAATTCCAATTTGACGGCTACCGGGTTGATAATGACCTTAATAGTGTAAGGTCCCAAATATCTAGGGTTAAAAGTCTGAGTTCCCTTCAGAGGTATGTGTTTTGTAGCCAGCCAAACTTGATCCCCAATCTGGTATTGTGGAGTTTCACTTCTATGTTGATCAGCATTTTTCTTATATTTCTCTTTTGCTTGTTTCAAATGTTCTGTTGCCTCTTTAAAGGCTTGTGTAATAGTAGAATGCAAATGACTAACTGCAGGCATTTCTAAATGCTGAGGCGAATCTAGTTCTGAGGTTCGAGGGTGATGTCCATATATGGTATAAAAGGGGCTTTGTCCGGTTCCTGAATGTACAGGATTATTGGATGCATACTCGGAAATCCATAAAATATCTTTCCAATTACTTTCGGTGTGGTGTAGCATGCAACGTAGGTACTGTTCTAGGGTCTGGTTGGTCCTCTCCGTCTGACCATCGGTCTGGGGATGGTGACTGGTTGATAACCTCACGTCGATTTGCGCCAGTTGACAACATTTCTTCCAAAAATGTGAAATGAATTGACTACCTCGGTCAGAGACCAATACGGAAGGAAATCTGTGTATACGAACAATGTTTTCGAGGAACTCCTTGGCCAGAATTGAAGCAGAAGGTAATCCCTTTAGAGGAATAAAGTGGGCCATCTTGGAAAAAATATCGGCAATAACTAGAATGGTGTTAAATTCATTACATGGAGGTAGATCAGTAATAAAGTCTAACGATAAGGTGTGCCATGGTGTAGGTGGAATATCCAAAGGTTGTAAGAGGGCAGCTGGTTTTTTCTTCTGACTTTTGTTTTGGGCGCAAATGCCACAAGACATTACAAATGACTTTACGTCTTTTCACCAAGTGGGCCACCAGAATTGTCTCTTAATTTTAGCTTCAGTTTTGGCGATACCTGGGTCTCCTTCCATCAGGGTGTCATGATAATTGGAGATGACTAGTTCTTGTAGTTCCTTGTGTGGTAGAAATAGTCGCCCTTGATAATAAGGTAGGTCATTGATGACTGAGTAGTCCGGGCCTTTCTTCACCCAGTCCTGCAGGGCTGTTGGATCGAAGAGTTGTTGGATCTTTACTTGAATATCCTCTAGTGTCTGTAGAGTGGTTATGCCAAGAATTCGTTGTTCCGAAATTATAGGCACCGGTTCCGGGTTCCCATATGCTTCTCCCATCCCTATTCGGGATAAGGCATCTGCCTTTCCATTTTTACAACCTGGTCGATAAGTGATCACGAAATCGAACTCGGCAAAGAACAATGCCCATCGAAGTTGACGCGACGATTGGGCCTTGGCTGTTTTTAAATACTGCAAGTTCCGGTGATTACCGTAATGGTATGCCTGGCACCGAGAAGATAATGCCGCCAAGCCTTGAAGGTGGATTTTATGGCTAATAATTCTTTATCGGTAACCGCATAGTTTAACTCGGACTTTCTGGACCAAAATGCTACTGGGTGAAGTTGACCGGTTTCAGGATCCTTCTGGGACAGGACAGCTCCCATGGCTAAACTGGATGCATCAGTTTCAACTATGTATGGAAGTTCGAGGCTTGGATGCTTTAAGACACGTGCAGACGTGAATTTCGCTTTCAGCTCTTGGAAGGCCTTTTCAGCTTCTTCGGTCCACAAGAAGCGTTTGTTTTTTTGCAAAAGTGCTGTGCTAGGGTGTACAACATGTGAGAAATCCGGAATGAATCTGCGGTAGAAATGAGCAAATCCGAGCATGCTTCGTACCCCTTTAACTGAACTGGGTGATGGCCACTTGAGGATTGCGTCCACCTTTCGAGAGTCCATTCGGACTCATTTTGGAGTCAGGATAAATCCAAGGAATTCAACTTCCGTAGCATGAAAAACGCATTTTTCCAATTTTGCATATAACTTGTGCTGGCGTAGTTTCTCAAGGACTGCACAAACGTGCTTCACATGGTCTGATTCTGAAGAGGAGTACACTAGAATATCGTCTATGTATACAACAACACAGACGTCATTGAGTTCACGAAGGACATTGTTCATAAAATACTGGAAGGTTGCTGGTGCATTGCACAACCCGAAGGGTATCACCTGGTATTCGAATAACCCGTACTTAGTGCGAAAAGCAGTCTTCCATTCGTCGCCTTTCTTTACACGTACCAGATGATATGCCCCTCAGAGATCTAATTTAGTGTAGATGCAAGCGTCCTTTACTTGGTCTAGTAATTCGGGGATCAGAGGCAATGGGTATCGGTTCTTAACCGTGATCTGATTTAATGCGTGGTTGTCTATGCACGTTCTGAGCTCACCTTCCTTTTTAGGCACGAAGAGCAAATTTGAAGATGCAGGGGACTTGGATGGACGAATGAAGCCATTAGCAAGGTATTGGTCCAAGTATTGTCGTAGGTGAAGGTTTTTGGGTTCCGTAAGGGCGTAGATCCTACTACATGGAGGTTGTGCACCGGGTATGAGATCGATTTGACAATCGTATGGTCTGTGAGGTGGTGTAGGGGAGGACTGGTCCAGGAGACCCCTCTCGCCTGCGTTTCTTCCCCAGGTGAGGGCTATGGCTCATTGGGCGTACCCTCGTGCCACCCGGGCCCAGGTGGTGGAGGGCTCACCCGCTGGAGACATTGCCCACACGTATCGAGTGCCCGCACGTATTGATTGCCACACAAATTTAGCTAGGCCCGAAAACCATTTTTTGCCCGGTAAAGATGGTGTGAGCTCAGCGCACTGTAGCGCGCCCCCCACCCTTGGAGAATCACATCCATGTTGCCGCAGCACCCTGGCAGATCCGCTGCGAGCACGTTCCCACGAACAGGACGGACATGAGCTAGCGCAATACGCTAACATTGTAACAATTCACCTCCCGCAGTGTGCTATCACTATCAGCATGACCCGGCCAGCAGGCCTGAACAATGAGAAGAACGGTAAAATGGTCATCTGATGGCAGACAGTCTTTATATATGTATATGTATATTAATGTCAAGACCTCTTGCAAAGTATGCTTCCTTCCACAAAATCTCCTATATTACAAACGCCTGTAGAATGTATTAAAAGGAGAGAGCATGCTCCCATGATATAAGCAATGGCGAGCTCACACCATTGCAGCTGGATGCTAATAATAAAGGAGCACTCCAGGGATCTGTTTGTTGCATGTATCACTGGGCAGCCTACCTCCCATGGTTTTGCGCCATAACTAAGCTAATGCTGCTAGAGTACACGAGAAAGCGAATGCAACTATACTATGAACTCATGTAAAGGATGCGCGAGAATGCACTTATCATGTGTGTATGTCTAAGCCCCTTATGTGCCACCACTATCACGTACGATGGCGGGTCGTTTTCTATGTACTCCACTGATCCAACTACTACCTCATTTACTGCGAATGTATATGCATGTAACTAAAACACTGTGGCTGCTAGAATATAATGTACAAATATGGTGCTCGGACTGGGTATAATCGAGACACATCCAGCAAAGGTTAAATGCATGTTTTTAAGTGATTTTACATAAGTATCATAGAAAGTGTTCAAATGTTTGCGATGTCTTTACCTACATTCAGCAACACACGAGGGAGATACCTTTGTGAATGCGTACAAGGCCTCGATGTATCCCCCTCCCACCCTGCGAAGGCTGCCAAGACATGAGAGCAGAGGCCCGCTCTGCGCTATCACACCTCCCCCGACCAGACTGGAGCCGCTTCAAAGATTTGTAGCCCCACTGCAGCACCCAAGGCCGCGGCCAGCCACCTGCATTATTTACAGCACAGCAATAAACCTTTGTCTAAACTCCCGCGCCCCCTCGTAAACCCCACAACCCACCGGACCGTCTCAAACTTGTGGCCCTGGGCAATCAGGACACCCAACACTTTGACAACACACAGCGAAACATCCATAACCACTTCTAACAAGACAGAAAGACCTGTACCACCCGCCCCAGGCCCCGAAGCTTAGCCCCTCGACCTATGGCCCCGGTCAACAGGACACGGGTAACCAGGCCTCGATATATTACCTCCAGACCCCTCACAAGGTGCATTCCTCCTGTGTTGCATTAACCTATAAAATAACCTATTGGAAGATTTACTAAAGAGAATAACACTGTAAATGACTGAATGACTGCGGTGTGCATGGCCGAGGGCAAGTAAGTCAGAAAAGGCATTCATCTCTTCCTGTGGCAGCATTGGCACGCCAACACCGCCCGGATGAACTCAAGCCGACCTGCCAGGCCCAGCCCAACCCACGAGGGTGACCAGTGACGTCCTTCAGCCAAGACCAACCACGCCGCAGCAGCACCTATAGTTAGTCATCGCCACCCAATCCCAATGAACTTGTGCCCCCTATAGTATGTAGGTTTTGATGACGTTTTTTGTAAATATATACGCCTGTCTTTGCTATTGTCAGACAGAGCGCTCTCGGAGTTTGCAGAGTTCTTTGCATGCCCAATTCTGATTGATAAACTCCCATTTACGCTCACCCGCACTCTGTCTTGGCCTTATTCCCATTTTGGGAGAGTCCTTCATTGTCTCTCATTGCGGGGAGGATCGTGCTGTTCGGGACGCTTGCTTTCAGTGGTGACCCCGATAGCGTGATTTTTATTTCTTCCTAACTCCTTATAACCGTCCCCTTTTGGCACGAGAATCTCCGGTCGAAAAGGGATACGCACGGTGAGCCGGCTCCGGGAGGCTGCCCGCCAACGGCGACCGGTACACTAAGAAGTGCGCACTCAATAGAGAGGGGGTACGGGATCCCGGTTGAAAAATCCCCTTTGAGTACCGCTCGCCGGAGCCGGGGCTGACTGTTGAGCTGACGGCGACACTGCCTGGACGGACCCAGTTTCGGAGACTATCGGTTCAAGACGGGCACGTGAGTACTGAGTGCGAGCGATTTTAAAGGGAGCGGGGAGAGAAGTGTAGGACAGGAAACGAAGAGGGGGTACGCAGATCTACTAAGGATCATCTTGAACTTTCCTTGCTTTTTCTTTGCATATGGCCATTAGGATCAAGAGGTGAATAAGAGATAAAAGTGACGGGAACCTAGCTCCGAAAGGGGGTGGAAGGCGGCGCCGCATAGTGCTATCTTGACTAGTACTGGGAATATATGAAGAAGTGGAGTATAAAATAAAAGTGTTCAGCAAAAGGGGACACTGAGAGTACATTAGTGACCGCTATTACTTTTTTTTCCTTTCTTTTCTTTAAGGGTAGGGGGGAGAATAAAGAACTGTGATTAGCACAAACTTAGGGAGACAGTAAGAGAAAAAGAGTCCTATTAGAAGGGGGGAAAGCAGGTTAATATCTATATATATGCGCATCTAGATATTCAAATAAAACTAACAGGGACAGCCGGCTAGGGAGGAAAGGGAGGGCAGCTTGAATGGTGAATTGAGTGGTGCCAAGAGGTGTGTGCACCTCGTATGTGCTAGAAGAGATTTTGATGTTGTGAATGTGTGAAGCGGTTATAAATGCATAATAGTTGAATGGTCATGATAAGTGTGGTCGGATAAAACTCTTTTCCCTTTTCAGATAACGTCAATATAGTGAAGTGAGTGAGTACCTTTTTGATTTCAAGGCTGACGTTGTAAAAATAAGGGATGGGTTGCTCTTGTATGTGCCCCCCAAAGAGAACAGAATAGACATTGTGTACGGCCAGTTCTATATTGTGCAGTCAGGGAGGAGGGGAGCACAAAGGGAGCCAACATTGAATGCGAAATAAAATATAAAGAATAACATTGATACTACATTTACATTGTAGTTGCAAACACACGGAGACACACCAGCACTAGGAGGGCACAGAGATGGGGGCTGAAACACCCTTATCACATATTTGTAAGAATCTCCCGGGATACGCGGAGCGGATTAAAAAATATCACGACCAATGGGTGACCGAGCTCAAGGGGGAGGGGTTACCTCAGATTTGGCCCGAGGGAGGGTCATTTGATAAAAGTGTTCTGGATACGGTGGCCACATGCATTTTTCTAAAATACAAAGGAAAGCAGCTGCAAAATAGGAGGGAAATATTAGATCTTTGGAGGTTATTTGAAGAGATACCACCGCCTAAAACACCAGCATTAAGTCCTGATCTCCCATCCACCAGAGACAATCCACTACTGATACAGAAAGATGTCAAAGAAGTGCCAAGTGTAGCGCCACCAGTAGAGGTAATAAGTTTGTACCCGATATTAAAGAAGCCTGTGCCCGCAGAAGGGTACAGTGACCCCACTTACATACCTCCCCCGAAAGATACTGCACCCCACCGGCCCACGGCACCTCCGCCATATGAAAGCACGAGGGAGCGAGCCCAGGCAGGCACACAAAGGGTGGATATAGAGAAGCTCACAGGTGATTTAGAGTCAAGACTGTCGATAGCAAAAGACGAGCTCTCAAGGATAAAAGACATATGCGAACGAACAGCACTAGATGCAACTAGATCAGGGCGTACGTCCAGAACACCAGGTGAACATAGAAAGCCCGAAGAGGGGTGGAAAAAGGGCGAGATCCTGTTCAGAATTGAGGAAGAACCAACGCGCATAATAGAAGTAGGGCCCCGAGAGGGAGATGTTGTAAATGAAGAAAGGCTTGGGGGAATTAGTGAGGAATTACTGTGTGATATAAGGGACGAGTTAGAAGAAAGCGACAGGTTGAGTATGGCGATGGGAGGGGGAAGCGAGGGGGATGAAGGTACGTGTTCAATGAGAACACTGGACGATGAATGGACGGGGCGATTAAGGAATAGAGTGGGGAAAATGGCATCACTGGGAACATCAGCAGCCAAAACGAGCCCGGATGGGACGACGAAAGGAAAGCTACAGCTCCCGTTGATACACAGGGGAGGAGGGAGGCCCAATTATATCCCATGGGCGCAGATGGATAAAGCCAATTTATTAAAGCGATTGCCCCCGTTATCAGGAGGGGCAAGTAAGTGGATATATGCCTTTGAGAAACATACTGTTGGGGTACCCCTAGCTATAGGAGATGTGAAAAGTCTGCTCGTGTCAGCAGTAGGCGATCAGGCTGAAAGAGTATGGGTAAAAGCCGGTTTCCCGGGAGTAACGTTAGACTGTGACCGCCATGATGGAGCATCCTTTAACACAGTGCGTGCCAGGGTGTGGGATGCCTTACGCGAAACATTCCCAGACACACTGGACTTACAGTCAGTGATGCAGTGTACAATGAATGACGGGGAGGAAGCTATGGATTACATTTTTCGGGTCCAAGAGATGTGGAGAGCAGAAACGGGCACGCCCTGGTATCAATCGACATCTTTATTTTATTTCATTATAAAGAGAGGGCTCCCAAAGGAAGTGCAGAAGGCGCTTGACAAAATAGCAGGTATTGAAGCAAAGGGATGGCCAGAAATTCAGAGCATAATAGTACACCATTGTAAACGAATAAAGGAGAGGGAGAAGGAGGTGGCGCAGAAAAGATTGGCAGACGAAGCGAAGTTAGTACAGTCAAAGCTAGTGAAGGTTGCAGCAGCAGTAGCCGCGCTCCCACACAGTAGAGAGGGAGATGATGAGGAGGAGGGGCTGATAGCACTCCAAGGAAGGGTGGCAACTAATTGGGCGGGAACAGCACAACGGCAGTGGACTGAGCAGGAGCAAGGTGGAAGTCCGCAGTGGCAAGAGTGGACCCCTCGAGGGGGACGAGGTGGGTACAGGGGCCGGAGAGGAGGCGGACAGGGGTACGGGGGAATGGGAGGAAACGGATGGCAGGGTCCCAGGGGCCCCCAGGGGAGTTGCTGGAACTGTGGACGATGGGGGCATTATTCCAGGGAGTGCAGAAGTAGACAACACAATGGGTTCCAGGAGGAGGAGAATTATGTTCATCCACACCCAGGGAGCCCATTTGGTCTTCCAATGGGACAGCAGCAACTAAGAAACCCCGGCCAGGGTACCACGGGCCAGCAACAGGGACCCCAGTATAGGACACAGAACCACCCACAAAACAATGACAGCATGCAATACACGCCAGGTAACCCTTTCGCGACAACAGCAAACGGGGCCCCCGCGCCAGCACCTTACAGTGGCATGTCAGTGGTTTCAGGGAGTGTTTTTAGTGAGGGGGGGCGGTGAGATACCCCGCATAGGACAGCCCACAGAGAACACTTGCGTGTCCAGTTCTATCCACCACCTACAATGCAGCAGAGGAACCATTGGTAGGGGCGCAGATAGGAGACAAGTAGTTTATATTCATGGTTGATTCGGGAGCGGAGAAATCATGTGTCAGAGAGGGCCGATTCCCGTTATCTAACAGGAAGTTAGAGACGCAGGGGTTCTCTGGGGCTGTAATTGAAGTTCCTTACACAGAAGCTTTGGATATAACGGTGGGGGGTAAAACTGTAAAGGCACCCTTACTGTATTATGAGCATTCACCCATAAATCTATTAGGGAGGGATCTCCTAAGCAAACTTAACATGACCATATCATTTACCGAGAGAGGGATAGTGTGTTCTACACCCGGGATATGCCCCTTGCGTGCGATGTTGGTAGTGCAAGCCTACACAACCACACAGGAAATACGAGGGCTGCCACAAAACGAGGAAATGTTTATCAAAGGGCTAAAGACTCTGGCCCTCATAATTCCCGAGCTAGGAGGCATGGACTGGAGGATCCCGGCGGAGTTCCTCTTCCGCCCCATAGTGTGTCCCAACACAGCACCAGGATCAGTGGTATCATTAGACTTGCACGCTGTACAAGTGTCAGCAAAGAGGATTGCTGTGATTGGAGTGGACGAGGAAGGGTGTGAGTGGCGCACAGTGCTGTGCACAAACGCCAACATCGCCTTACGAGAGGTAACAGATGAGGATCTCTTTTCAGACACGGAAGGGGATGGTGAGATTGTAATGGAAATAGCGATGCCCTGTGATATTTTAATACAAGCAAGGGAGACCCCCGTCCAATTGATGACAGTGGTAGGAGCACCACCGTCGTTTTTTGATGACGACATGAGGCTCGTACCAAACAACTTATGGACAACAGGCCCCCATGATGTGGGACTGTTGCATGGAGTACAGCCTGTGGTAATAAAGCTAAAGCAAGGAGCAATTTTACCGCGAGTTAAACAGTATCCTTTGTCTCGTGAAGCTGAAGAAGGGATAAAAGAGACAATAAATGCCCTACTAGCACAAGGGATAATAGTGCCTTCAAACTCCCCATGTAACACCTGTATTTATCCAATCAAAAAAGCGAAAGGGGGGTCTTGGAGGATGATACAGGACTTACGCCCCCTCAATGATGTAATTCAGAAGGAGTTCCCTCTGGTCCCGAACCCTGCATCAATACTATGCAGTATCCCGAAAGAGGCATCACATTTCACAGTAGTAGATTTGAAAAACGCATTTTTCTCCATACCCCTGGCTGAAGAGAGTAGGTACCTTACCGCCTTCACACTGGGGGGTAAAAGATATGAACATTGCAGATTACCACAAGGTTACTGCGAGAGCCCAAGCATCTTCAATCGCGTATTACATGAAGACCTAGGAAACCTATCAGTTGAGAGCACCATTATTCAATACGTAGACGATTTACTAGTCTGTGCACAAAACTAAGAGAAATGCAGAACAGATTCCATAACATTACTGACTTTGCTGGCCAACAAGGGGTACAAAGGGGACAAGGGAAAGCTACAATACTGTCTGACAGAGGTCCTGTACCTAGGACAGCTGATTTCAAGAGATGGGAAAAGAATAATACCAGACAGAGTAGAAGCCATAAGATCAGTAAGAGAACCCACAACAGTAAAAGACATGCAGAAATTTTTGGGAATGTGCAATTACTGCCGAGCATGGATATTAGATTATGCGGCATACACCAGGCCCCTATTACAAGCATTAAAGGTGGCCCAACAGGAGAACAGGAAGATGGAATGGACGGAAGAGATGAGTTCCTCTTTCCAGACATTAAAAGATTTGATTTCAAGCGCCCCAGTACTCGCAAACCCTGATTATGGACGCGAGTTTTACCTATTCTCACACTGCAAAGAAACACTGATGACAGCAGTCCTGACACAAAAAACGTCCTTAGGACACAAGCCATTGGCTTACTATAGTGGTACTTTAGATGCCGTGATGCAGGGCCATTTCGCGTGCGAGCAATCACTCGCTGCAGCCGCGTTCGCGATTGAGAAAAGTGCCACCATAGTAATGGGTTGCCCGGTGACATTGTTTGTGGAACATTCATTATTTGCAATATTAGAAAGATCAAAAAGCGCACTGACCACACAGCGGGCGACCGCCTACGAGATTATATTGTCCAGTGCCAACATCCATATAGTAAGATGCAAGACAGTGAACCCCGCCACATTCATTACAGAAGCGTGCACGCTCGAAGACATGCAGAACCACGATTGCGTAACCTACACAGGAGAAAGAGGGGAGGAGACAGTGGTGTGTGAGAACGCTCTAAGCGAGGGGGAAGTGTACTTTGTGGATGGGTCCGCATCAATTGACGTGGACACGGGAGAGAAACACGTTGGCATGGCAGTGGTGAGGTTAGAAGACGGTGAGTATGAAACACTGGTACAATACCGCCTCCCATCACATTACTCCGCACAGGCAGCAGAACTGATTGCGCTCATAGAAGCACTACATGCAGCAAAGGGTTGTGCAGTGACAATATACACAGACTCAGCTTACATGACAACGACAGTACATGAAGGACTGGCAAGATGGGGGCGTAGGGGATTTAGGCGGGCAGACGGAACACCAGTGCAGCATGCAGAATTGTTGAGAGAGTTAATTGAGGCCCTGCAAAACCCTACTGCAGTAGCAATAGTAAAGTGCCAAGCACATACGTCCAACACAGATGTTGTGTCTTTAGGAAACGCGGCAGCGGACGCTGTCGCCAAGGAGGCTTCCTATTTTCAGAAAAATGACACAGGTGAGTACATGCTTAAGAACAAGAGAAACGACGAGCCCCCAGAAGGATATAATATGATGCCCATACCACAAATAATAGAATTGCAGGAAGGAGCCAGTGCAGAGGAAAAATTAATGTGGACAAAGCGAGGGTGCAGCAAGTCAGGAACAGACCTGCTGTGGCGGCAAAATAACTCGGGGAAAGTGGTAATGCCAATACAGCTATTAGAGATTGCATTTCAACAGCTACACTTCCCTGCACATAACACCAAACAACACATCGCAGCAGAAATACAGGAAGAATGGTTCGTGCCCTGTCTCCAGGAGCATGTGTCTCGATTGGCAATGGAATGTACAACATGCCAAATATACAATTCAGGAATGACATTACGCACTCTCCGGGGAACAATTCCTAAACCCATTGGCCCATTCAAGGAACTGCATATAGATTACGCAGACATGGGGGAAAGGTGTAATGGCGCACGGTACATGATCGTGGTTGTGTGCCCATTTTCAAGGTGGGTGGAAGCAGGACCTTGCGCACGACCTGATGCCAAGAGCGCCGCCAAGTTCCTAGTAAGGGAAGTGTTCCCGCGCTGGGGAATTTGTGACGTGATTCGCTCAGACAATGGCACTCATTTTGTGAATGAGCTTTTTAAGGAAGTCACTACATTATTGGGAATAAAACATAAATTATGTTCAATTTATCATCCTCAAAGTAATGGCGTAGTAGAAAAGATGAACGGACTGTTGAAGGGCAGGTTATCAAAACTATGCTTCTCATTAAAGAAGAATTGGATTTACTGCCTACCGCTTGCGCTATTTGAATTACGAAATCAGCCAAGCAAAGACCACCATTTGTCCCCGCACGAGATCGTGACTGGGAGACGGATGAACACAGCACACTCGCCACTGTGCGAACACTCAGACGCTCACAGAAGCGCCGCGATATTGGGAGATGAGTTCACAGATTATTTAAAGAAATTGACAAGGGCAGCGCGCGTGATATCAAAGCAACTCTCCCCACCCTTCACTAGAGAAGAGGGAAATGTAACAGGCGCTGTCACGGAACCAGGGCAACAGCTACAGCTAATGCCAGGCGACTGGATTTATGTCAGAAGCTTTGTGCGTCGGTGGAATGCACCACGATTCCATGGCCCATATGAAGTAATATTTTGCACGCCCACGGCAGTGAAGGTCAAAGGGTTGAGGTACTGGGTGCACTTGACCGACGTACGGAAAGCATATAGCAACGTACAAGAGGAGGTAGATGGGGAGGCACAGACAACAGCAAACAATGCAACTGAGCAGAATGACTGAATATGAACTTATGTGTATGTGTTGGTACTAAACTTGAATAAATGCACAACTGATAAAGATATTGACTTTTACCTGGTTGAGTGTATATATAAATATATATATATATATATATAGTTAATGGAATGCCAAGTTATAGCCTGTATACACCCTTGTCTGTGAATACCCCTCCCCGTCCCCCCCACCCCTTTCCATTCCCCGTCACATGTATATTGGCACTGATGGTGCTAGCAAAATGTTTACATGTATGCACTCAATGCACTTTTATATCTTAAAACAGGAGCTTCCATGGCATCTAACGGGCGGCCTGCAACGGATAGATTTACTAGAATTAGAGAGTGGTTAACTGTGAAATGCATATATTCGTATGAATGTGGACTATCTGCGTGCATTATATTGTTTTTTACATTAATGTTTGGTCTGGTTACATACTGGTTCATAGCGTTCATCTCTATCGAGATGAACGAGGGGGGAGGGAACAACACAACTACTGGGGCCAATACAACTGCAAGTGTCAATACCAATACAAGGGAAGATGATTTCTTGGTATGGGACGGAAATAAACTTGTGTGGGGCTACTATACTACGCCATCCAATGTTGGCATCTCACAAGATGGAGGCCCAAAGGGGAAAAGGCAAAATAACACACTGTCCCCACCTGAGATGTCCAATTACAATGCTCACAGCTTAAACGACCGAAACCCCTCTGCCATATCCTGGTTGTATAACACCCCCACCAGCCAACCTGCCCCCATGGCCATAGACAATCAAAAAATGAAAGCAACACATGAAATATTATATGATGACTGGGTGAAGGGGGGCGGGAAGGGGAAAGAGGGGTCTGTTTTGCCCTTCGTTCAGGAGGCTGGGAAGCGCCAAAGGAACAAGAATAACAGACGGAAGAGGGAAGCAGGGAGGAGGAAGTATGATGAGTACTATGGGCTAGGTCTAGATAAGATGGAAGACCCACGACACCCCCACCAAACAAATAAGTGGTATGCAGACATGAGTGCCACAGCTAAACAAACAACAAACGAAAGCTGTTATGTTTGCTCCCTCATCCCTCACGCATCAGGTACACCCAAAGTACTGTTACCCAAAGAGTTGCCAATTATAGATGCCCAGTGTCTCCTTCATCTCACGTTATGCAGAATTAAGAACACCTTCCAGGCACATGAAGTGACTTTTCAAATGCTGCAGAACGAGAAAACGTGCTACCCAAAACCGTCAGGGGTTGTATGTCTGAAAGAACCATTTTTTGCAATCGAAGGGACACTTTTTTCTGATAACAAGTGGAAGAACGAGGAAGTGATGTGTAAAGCTGAAGCACTGAGGGGTGTGGCACCGGAGAAATTGCAATGGATAGAAGAAACGTGCACACCCGTATGGAAGGAACACATTTCAAAGTTAACTTGGGTTACGCCCATCGAAAAGCCTTTCAAGCTGCAGAGTGAAATAGACTATGAACTGTGTTTTAAAGGAGAAGGGAGAGCCCCCATGGGAACAAACAAAAGCTGTAACAAGACCCTCACCATCCCAGATTTAAGAAAAGGGACTGCGGCCCTTATGGACACATATTGGGTATGCGGCAACCAGGCATACCTACACCTCCCCCCGTCGTGGAGTGGCAGCTGCTCAATGGCCACTCTGCACTCAGCTCTAATGGTAATACCAGAAAGCCACATCGATGGGAGCAAAAGGACACAGGAGCGCATGCAGCAAAGTGTGGCTCAACCAACTTCAGAGTCACAAATCTATGTCCTGTCTTCTGGAAGCAAGGGAGAGGTGCTGACCCGTAACAGTCCAGCTTCAAACTATATATCAAAGGCGTCATCAGAACTATTGGCTCAGATCCCAGACAAATATCGATTATTCAGCTCAGCAGAAACATTTTTTGCCTCGCTCGTATCAAGTGTCCAAGCAAGGGCTAACGCAAAATGGCTCCAGATAACCCGTTGGGAATTAATTCAGCTGGCAAACGACACTGAAGAAGGTTTTAACATAATAAAGGTCGAACTAAGAGCCTTGCGACTGATGACCAGGCAAAACAGGTATGTCCTGGACCTGTTGACGGCGATGGACGGCGGTGTGTGCCGAAAAATAGGAAGTGCCTGCTGCACTTTCGTACCTTCTGAAGACGCAGAGAACGGCTCCCTGTCCCATGTGATCGAAGCAGTCCACAACCTAGGAGAAAAAATGAAGATGGAAGGCGGAGCAGAAGATAGTACATGGTTCGATAACATCTTCTCCTGGGTCCCCTCATGGCTTGGAACAAAGGTGAAATTTTTGATGCCAGCTGTGGTGTTCCTCCTTTTGATTTTCTGCCTGTGCCAGGTGGGTCTTCGAGTCTGTGCTAACGCAGTACCAAATGGTGCAATGATGATGGTGACAATGGGCAACTCACACGGTACAATAAAAACGATGCAAGAAGCACAAGTACAAACAGGGCTAGACAACACACCCAGGTACCAACTGGTGCCCATGTACCACGACAAGGATATTGTAGATAAGCTGTGGCACACCACCATCAAAGAGCCCCGCATACTAGAATGGTATGAGGAAGTTTGGGTAGATTTGGAGGGAGATGGTGGGTGTATATATCTCACGTGTACTCCAGATGAATACGCCAGGAGAGGTGAGAGCTTAAGGGGGGTGTGCAGAGCATGGATGCCTATCAAAGGAACTCCTGCATGGGATGAGGCAGTGATGGACGAAGCAGAATGTAGGAGGATAGAGGATTTAAAGAATTTGTTACTTAAGTAACGAAAGGGGGGAAATGTAGGGGAGGACTGGTCCAGGAGACCCCTCTCGCCTGCGTTTCTTCCCCAGGTGAGGGCTATGGCTCATTGGGCGTTCCCTCGTGCCACCCGGGCCCAGGTGGTGGAGGGCTCACCCGCTGGAGACATTGCCCACACGTATCGAGTGCCCGCACGTATTGATTGCCACACAAATTTAGCTAGGCCCGAAAACCATTTTTTGCCCGGTAAAGATGGTGTGAGCTCAGCGCACTGTAGCGCGCCCCCCACCCTTGGAGAATCACATCCATGTTGCCGCAGCACCCTGGCAGATCCGCTGCGAGCACGTTCCCACGAACAGGACGGACATGAGCTAGCGCAATACGCTAACATTGTAACAATTCACCTCCCGCAGTGTGCTATCACTATCAGCATGACCCGGCCAGCAGGCCTGAACAATGAGAAGAACGGTAAAATGGTCATCTGATGGCAGACAGTCTTTATATATGTATATGTATATTAATGTCAAGACCTCTTGCAAAGTATGCTTCCTTCCACAAAATCTCCTATATTACAAACGCCTGTAGAATGTATTAAAAGGAGAGAGCATGCTCCCATGATATAAGCAATGGCGAGCTCACACCATTGCAGGTGGATGCTAATAATAAAGGAGCACTCCAGGGATCTGTTTGTTGCATGTATCACTGGGCAGCCTACCTCCCATGGTTTTGCGCCATAACTAAGCTAATGCTGCTAGAGTACACGAGAAAGCGAATGCAACTATACTATGAACTCATGTAAAGGATGCGCGAGAATGCACTTATCATGTGTGTATGTCTAAGCCCCTTATGTGCCACCACTATCACGTACGATGGCGGGTCGTTTTCTATGTACTCCACTGATCCAACTACTACCTCATTTACTGCGAATGTATATGCATGTAACTAAAACACTGTGGCTGCTAGAATATAATGTACAAATATGGTGCTCGGACTGGGTATAATCGAGACACATCCAGCAAAGGTTAAATGCATGTTTTTAAGTGATTTTACATAAGTATCATAGAAAGTGTTCAAATGTTTGCGATGTCTTTCCCTACATTCAGCAACACACGAGGGAGATACCTTTGTGAATGCGTACAAGGCCTCGATGTATCCCCCTCCCACCCTGCGAAGGCTGCCAAGACATGAGAGCAGAGGCCCGCTCTGCGCTATCACACCTCCCCCGACCAGACTGGAGCCGCTTCAAAGATTTGTAGCCCCACTGCAGCACCCAAAGCCGCGGCAAGCCACCTGCATTATTTACAGCACAGCAATAAACCTTTGTCTAAACTCCCGCGCCCCCTCGTAAACCCCACAACCCACCGGACCGTCTCAAACTTGTGGCCCTGGGCAATCAGGACACCCAACACTTTGACAACACACAGCGAAACATCCATAACCACTTCTAACAAGACAGAAAGACCTGTACCACCCGCCCCAGGCCCCGAAGCTTAGCCCCTCGACCTATGGCCCCGGTCAACAGGACACGGGTAACCAGGCCTCGATATATTACCTCCAGACCCCTCACAAGGTGCATTCCTCCTGTGTTGCATTAACCTATAAAATAACCTATTGGAAGATTTACTAAAGAGAATAACACTGTAAATGACTGAATGACTGCGGTGTGCATGGCCGAGGGCAAGTAAGTCAGAAAAGGCATTCATCTCTGCCTGTGGCAGCATTGGCACGCCAACACCGCCCGGATGAACTCAAGCCGACCTGCCAGGCCCAGCCCAACCCACGAGGGTGACCAGTGACGTCCTTCAGCCAAGACCAACCACGCCGCAGCAGCACCTATAGTTAGTCGTCGCCACCCAATCCCAATGAACTTGTGCCCCCTATAGTATGTAGGTTTTGATGACGTTTTTTGTAAATATATACGCCTGTCTTTGCTATTGTCAGACAGAGCGCTCTCGGAGTTTGCAGAGTTCTTTGCATGCCCAATTCTGATTGATAAACTCCCATTTACGCTCACCCGCACTCTGTCTTGGCCTTATTCCCATTTTGGGAGAGTCCTTCATTGTCTCTCATTGCGGGGAGGATCGTGCTGTTCGGGGACGCTTGCTTTCAGTGGTCAGGCCTTGGTTCAAGGGTTTTTTTGGGTAACAAGTATGTGCACAATCCGGGAAGGTTATTCTCTTCTCTCGCCAATCAATACAAAGATTATGTGTTTCCAACCAAGGTATCCCCAGTATTATTTGGAACTGCAGGGCTTTGATTAAATCAAACAAAATAGTCTCTCGATGCCCATCCTGACCCAATAGTGTCATCTCTGCGGTGGAATGAGATACAGGCCCAGAGGCAATTTCAGTTCCATCGACTGTGGTGATGACATCCGAAGTGGTCTTTTTGCAGAGAGATAGATTCATCCTAGAAGCCAACTCGTGGTTCACATAGTTTCCTATGGCCCCGCTATCAATGTATGCCCTCACTGCGTGCATACGTGATGGCTGCATTGGATCTATAAGGACCATTGGTATGATGAAGTGCAAGGTCTGAGTATCCTTCTTCAAGCTTGGGAAGCGGACCTCTACGCTTGTCGGGGGTGGTCGTTTCCCGATCAGGCTCTGTTTGATTTTTATCAGCAACTCCGACTACTTTTTTTAGATGTTTTTATGGGGCAATCCCGTAGAAAATGTCCTAATGCCCCACAGTACAGACACAATTGCATCTGCTGTCTTCTTTCTCTTTCCTTTTGAGTTAAGGGTCCCTTGACCCCCCCGATCTGCATCGGTTCTGATACATCTGTTCCTTTGAGGGTAACATTGGGTTTAACCAATACCCGATTCTCGAACTAAGCTCGATCAGCCTTTCTATTCTGAAGTCGGTGGTCTAACTGGACCACTAAGTCTATATATTCTGCACAATCCTGAGGTGGGTTCACAACTTGGGCCAAAACATCTTTGAGTTCACCCCGAAGTCCACAATGAAATAATGTAATTCGTTTTACCTCTGGCCATCCGGTTTCCACCACTAACCTATTGTAAATGGCGATATAGGTTAGTAGATCCTGGTTACCTTGTCGTAATGATAAAAGATCGATATGCAGGGCCTTTTCCCTGTGAATGTCTGGCAAATAGTCTTTCCATGCTCAATTGAAAACCTTGAAAATCCCGAAGAAGAGGGTCATCCTGGTTAACTAATGGAATTGACCAATCTGATGCGCTGCCACTAAGATATGATAGTGCAAAGTCTACTTTGGTTTGGTCGTTCGGAAAAGCTCCAGGTCTGCATAAAAAGTGCAAGCGGCATTGGTTCATAAACACAGCAAACTTTTTTGGGTCCCCAGCAAAACGTTCGGGTGGAGCTAAAGGAATGCTCCCTGGTAGAACCGCTTGCACAGGATTGCTCGATGAAACAGGAGTTGGATTCCCCCCGAGTCCAGGTAACGGTGTTTGCCCAGCTTGGTTTTGCAGTAATTGTCTAGCAAGATCATCAGTGCACTCCTTTGACACAATCAGTTCTCTCCTGAGGGCATTAGTCTCTTGGCGCGTGCAGTGCACTTCTGCCCTAAATTCCCCTAACAATAGGGCTAGTTGGTCGGTTTCTGAGGTTTCCATAACACCCTGGTGGGGATTTGTAGATAGGCTTTGCGTTCTGTTACGCTCACCTGGCTCCCAAAGGGGCGTTGGTCGGACCCGGACAGCTGCGGTCTCCACCCACGTGATGCGTAGTGCAGCGATGACTGACTGGATCTGCCCTCCTAATCTTGTCTGCTTAACCCATAGAAATATTCTCCTGCAAGTGGAGAGATGGCTTTAGCCACTTGTGGATTCAAGTGATGGCACCCCCACAGTCCTCCCCAACTAATCACCTCCGAAATGCCCTCACAGTAATCTCACCTTATATTCTTGAAAGATGAGCTCTCCATCCTGCGTGGATTTGCAGGGGCGCGTCGATTCCAGTTACTTCACTGGTTTGAAGGCTCGGGAGAATTCCGGAGAGTATTGACTCTGAGGTTCCTGGTGAGGACCAGTAAGTATTAAGTTCATAGAGTTCAATATGTCCGATGTGCACTCTTGTTCCCCCCTTCCTTTCTTGTCTTGCAGCTGGCTCGTGAAAAGATGCTCTTGTGGCAGCTGGTGGCGCTCAGGTAAGAGTCTGTATTACCCGGCGCTGTCCGGTAAATGTTGCACGAGGAAAACGTGTTGTTTTGTCTCTCTTCAAAGATGCGGCACGTGAAAATATGGAGAGTCACAAAAGGATGCCTCCGGTGGTAAATCAGGTAAGTCTATGGTGGTAAGAATTATATTTGTTGGTTCCCTCGGCTCACCTTGTGGTTTTCTTTTGTCTCCTAGGTGCCGAAGTTCGGCGAAGAAAAGATGGAGGCAGCGCCGACCCGAAGGATGCTGGGAAGACTGGTGAGCATGGCGCGGCGCTGCAGCTGGAGGTGCGGCGCATGCAGAAATGATGTTCTTTACAGGTCCGGAGACAAGATGGATCCAGAATCAGGTGTGGAATAGAAATAAGTTTGTTTTCTAACCTTGTCCCTTTCTTTCCTCTTTGTTTTAGGAGCTCCGGATGCAAGGTGGGCGTGGCAGAAGACTGGATGCAGGCTGCAGGCACGGTGAGTGTTACGCTGCTGGATGCAGAATAACGCGAAGCGTGTGTTGCTGGTCGGGTGTGGTTTAAATAGCCTCAAAAGTAGTCCCAGGTAAGAAGTCCCTAGAACCACACCCGAGTAAAAAATAGTCCCTGTAGAAAAATAGTCCCTTTCAGGCTTCATGTTGGATTGGAGTCATTTGCTGCATGGTCTGCCTGAGGTAAGTAATGACTATGAGCCTGGCGCCTTAGGTGCCAGGACTGATTCCTACTATGAGCCTGGCGCCTAAGGTGCCAGGACTGAACCCAGATAGCCCCTAGTCGGGGCTGCTGAGGTTTCAGTAAATGTCTAGATGCCTGCTCCCTGCTCCTGCTGATGGGCTTGGTCCGGATGCCTGGGGAAAGGCATCATGACACAAGTGCTAATTTTTCAATTCGCTGCACTTTTTCTGAGTGCGTAAAGCGCGATTAAGGAAACACTAAAAGGAGTTGGTTCTGGGTTTGTTGGAAAGCTTAGGATCTTAGCATTAAGATGGAAGTTAACTCCCGCTTCTAGGACGTACGGTTCAAAAGATACAGACGTTTTTGTGGCAGTAGATTTTTAGAAATAAAATAAAGATTTCAGAATGTCAAATGTCGCTTTACAGATTTGGAATCAACAGGATGAACACACGATTTCTATGCAGTTCTGGACAGGTTGAAATGGTTTGAATAAGATTATTTTAAACTAAGAGATTGGTTCTGTACAGTTCTACGCTGGATACTCACTCCTAGTTTTGGACTGGAATGGGCCTGGGACTGCACTCTCGCCACCGGACGGTCTCTGGCACTGGTTCTGTTCACAGCGTGGCCTCTGGTCTGCTGTCGGCACTGCACAGTGGTCTGGTCGGTCTGGATACAGCACTGTTCTCTCTGGATCTCGGTTCTGGCACGGGGTTCTGGGCCAGAAGCGAACAGCACGGCAAGGCTGTTGAATAGTTTGGTTAGGTTGCTGGATTCTGGGGCCTCTGAAAAGGATTCAGCTTGTGGAGCCTCTTTTCTCTAAGGTTCTAGAGTTTAGTTCTAGAGTTTGGTTCTGGAGTCTAAGTTCTTCTGGATATTATCTGGATCTGGAGTCTTCCGGCAAAGTGCTGCGCAAGAAATCGGTTGAAGAGTGGAAAGAGAAGTCCCCCAATCTGGGTCTCAGTGGTTCTTTTTATGTGTTTCCAAAGGGGGTGTGGAGGCTGACTTTCTATGCCCAACCCACTAAAGATTTGATAGGTTAGAGGATTCCCTCTGACCTGACTGGAGAACGGAGTAGTGAGTCAGAATGAGTCATCAGGTATCATTTTTATGGCTGAAGGAAAGAACACTCCCCTTTGGTTTCTCAAGAAAATCAAATTTTCATAATCAAACATGTTTCCAAGATACGCAAGTTGTTGAGAATACATGTGTACATCACCAATTAATTAAGACAGGTCTCTGTTCAACCCTGATCTTTCTAAGAGCGTGGGTTCAGAAATGACAATTTATTTGCGATTTTAGTGGGTTTCGCAATATTGGTTTTGCACCAGATCTTACACAGAGGCACACCCCCTCTCGGGGCATATTACAGTAAGTTGTGAGGTTTCTAGCATAAACACAGCAGCTACAATATTAATCATTACGTGGCTTGGCCACAGAACATCCCACAGATTTCAACTTAGTCTCAAATTGTGAGTGCATTTGTCATATTAAGAATCCCAAAATTGTACATTTCTGTCAGCTTGATACAATATTTTAGAAGCATTTTCCTTAAACATGTATTTGGTGCAATATGAAATCCACAACCCGGTCTGGCCTGCCCCTAGAAGCTTGGTGAGTCAGATGGTCACATGTCTTGCATCTCCAGGAGCATTGTTGACAGTTACACCTCAAATCAGCATATTCTATTCAATTGAAAGAGTCTATTGTGTTGTGTTCCTGCCAGCATACCAGGGTGCCACTCTCCATCTGATTAACAGTACCCGGTGATTTCCTGCCTTCTGGTGTAGGGCCTGGGAAGAGTAGGTGTGAAGGATTCCCAGGGACAGCAAACCTTTTGAAGTCTGAACTGCAACAGGCTACTGTTTAGCTCCTGAAATACAGGTCTCCTGTCAGAATTTAGACCGCCAGTGCCGGTCACTGGCAAGCCCCAGTACTGCACCCATTTTTGACAGCTGTCTTGAATGAATATCTTTACAAAGGGGATTTAGCTTGGTAGCATAGGATTCTCACTGATATTGTATTGATGTGGATTCTTGCAGTGGAGTAATGTAGAACACCCAACAAGAAGTTGTATCTTTTTGGTGGTTTTGTGAGCCATGATTTTAGCAATTTTGACGATCAAGAAAATTAATTCACAAACTGATCTGGGTTGCTTTAGGCAATCAGTATTTCTATTTCCAAGTGGTTCCAGGCTACTGTGTGGGTGGCATGTTGAAGGTGTTTTCTTAAATTTTCAACATACTCATGAGTTGTGGAGGCATTGATCAATGTCTGCTCTTGGGTCCTGTAGAGGAGATGCTGGGGAAGCACCATCCTGCGTCCAGTCATCAGCTCAAACGGTGACATTTTAGTTGCAGATGAAGGGGTTGATCTGATGACCATTAGGACAAGAGGTAATCGGATATCCCAACTTGGCCCAGAATCTGCCACAAACTTTTTTAAGATGCTCACAATGGTTTTGTTGTAACATTCTACTGCACCAGAAGAAGCTGTCCGGTAAGCAATGTGTAGCTTCCTTTTAGCCCCAAGTATCTCCCACATCTTTGTCATTACGCTGGTGAAATGGCTACCTCTGTCGGACTCAATCCTTTGGGGTAGTCCAAAAACGCGAAACGATGTGGTTGATCATCAGGGCAGCTGCTGTTTCTGCCTTGCAGTCTGGGGCCGGGAGACATTCCACCCATTTAGTAAATAAGCATGTCACTGTCAACATGTACTTATTCCCCCTAGAGGAGCGAATCACGGGCCCTATGTAGTCAACTTGCAAATCTGACCATGGCAGTGTTATCCCCCTCTTTTGGAGAGGCGCACGGTGTGTGAGGAATTTTGGCTAAAATTGTGCACACACAAGACACCCCTTCAAGTATTGGTCGAGATCCTGCCCCATGTGTGGCCAGTATGCAACCTCTCTTAAGATTTCAAGTGTTGTATGAAACCCCCTATGACTGGCTGTGGCCGCATCATGGGCGTGACTGAACATCAGGCTTCGGAATGAGGTAGGAACCACCCACTGATCATGGCCAGCTTGGGATTTCCTCACCAACAAACCGTCTTGGATTCGGAACATTTTTGGACATTTCATCAACACTCTGAGGCCCTCTTTCCCAATGTAATCAGTATCCATCAGGGGAAAGTTCTCAGGGTCCTCAATGTGTTGGTAAAATTTACCAATTATTGGATCCCCTTTTTGAGCCGTAATCAAATCAGCATCTGGGGTCTCCTTACTCCATTGTGCAGTTGAAAGATCATTGTGAGCATTTGTCTGGGACCTAGTGATAGCAGTGACCTGGATTTCCCCCAACAGGGACTCAATTTCTATTAGATCCCCTTGGATGGCCCCGGTTTTGGCCAATTTATCAGCTAAGTCATTTCCAGTTTTGTCTGGTCCCTCTACTTTGGAATGACCCTATATCTTTTTCCAGTAGATGGTCATCCCATTCGAGGTGACCAGATCATCAATATTTTGGATTAACTTCCCATGTTTCAAGGGTTTGTTATTAGCACATAACATGGGTCTGGTTTTCCAATTAACCAGGTGCTCCACGAACCCGTTCCGTACATAATCCGAATCTGTGATTATGACCAGTTCGTGGAGTTGATGTTGGACAGCAGTGAGGATGGCTTGATGCACAGCCATCAACTCTGCCACCTGATTACTTCGGGGACCAATCGTGTACCCAGCGGAGGGTTCTGGGGACTCATTCACCCATGCATTTCCTACGCCGGCCACAAGTTCTTTCTCCCCGTTGTTGTCAACATGGTAAGAGCATCCATCCACATAGACAGTGGGCATTCCCTCACACTTGTCTTCTTCAAAGACTTTGTGTGGGGAATTAAGGTATGCCTCCATGTTGTCCTTGATTTTTAGACTTACGTCCTCGAGACAGTTTTCTCTGGCACAATCATGCAAGTCAGCCAGACCTTGCGCGAGGGGACTCTTCTTGTTTGGCCATATCTGACCTCCACAGGAAAGCCTTGCATTGACAGAATCCAGGAAGTAATTCGGGAATTACTCACATTTCCGGCCCGGATTCTGTCACTTTGGAGATATTGCAGAGGCTGGTGTGGAGTCTCCACTAAGATGTATTCCCCCTGGATAAACGGGCAGTAATTCTTCAATGCCCACACCGTTGCCAGGAGTGCCTACTCACAATCATTGAATTTTTCCTCCACAGAGGATAAAGTTTTACTCGCATGGGAGATTACTTTATTGACCTTGTCATGCTTTTGATATAATACTGCAGTCAAGCATGTATTAGAGAACCCTGTCTCCAAGAAAAACTCCTTATTTCTGACATGGTAAGCTAGGCACAGGGCTTGTGAGAGGCTTCTTTTGAGCTATCTTACTGCCTCGGATTGTTCTGGACCCTGTTCCCACTTGACCCCCCCTTCAAAAGATGAATCAGGGGTCTAGTGATCTCTGCGTAGCCCTCAATGAACTCTTTACTGTAATTAGTCAGTCCAAGGAGGCTCCTTAGTTCCCACAGAGTTGTGGGGTCCTTCAATTTCTTTTCCTGGGGACAGAGACCCTGAGGAGTAATCTCATGCCCCAAGAAATTAACACGGGTTCTACACCCTGTGCTTTCTGAAAGGAAGGTTTTGCTCCGGCGGCCCTCAACTGTGTCAGAACATAACGGATCTCCGCTATGTGTTCCTCCACAGATGAGCTTTTGAGGAGGACATCATCTACATAAACCAGGTTACCCCGCGCACCCAGGTCGTGCATGGCGTTGTGTAGGAAGATGTTGAATTCATTGCCGGAGTTGAGGTATCCGAAGGGAGTCTGGGTCCATGTGTACTGCTGGCCCCCAAAGGTAAACGCCAGTTTGTATTGGTCCTCCCTACTGACAGCCACAGTCCAGTATCCATTGGTCAGGCCTATTGCAGTGAATACCTGTGACCCCTGGATCTGGGCCAGCCCTTGGTCAATGTAGGGAAGAGGCCATGGGAAGTATGGACCCGTTTGTTGAGCTCCCTAAGGTCGGCGCCGAGTCTCCACTGGCCATTTGCCTTCAATATTCCCAGCACCGGATTATTGAAGGTGCTGTGGACTGGACGGATTATCCCACGGGACTCAAGGTTCTTAATTATTTCAGTAAGGGACTCCATTGATGCGAGAGGCAAGTGATATTGCTTCACAAACACTGGAGTCATGCCAGGGTCCGTGGGAATTGTTGTTGTGTGAATGTCGGTACGACCACAGTCATATGAGTCCACCACAAAGAGATCCTGAAAATCCAAGAAAACTTGTTTCAACTTTTGCTTCTGCTCCAGAGTCACACATGCATTAGCTAGATTGACTCTCTCTTCAACCATCTGCCTGAAGCCTGGAAAGACTTCTGGTTTTGCTATCTCAGCGGCCTCCTCCAGCTGGGTGGAGAAGTCCCTGGTCAGAGTGTTGATTTGGACTGGAGGCTTCAGGTGGGAAAGGCAGCCCTCATGGACCTGGAAAATCACCTCATCCCTCCTGAAGTCACAAGTCACATCTTCCTTACCATAAGGGCAGGAAGTGTACACCAGGAAGTTCCCCCCATGCCGGGTGAAGATCCGGTCTGGTGTTGTGTTGTTATCACTGTCACTGTCAAAACAGTCCTTGGGGATCTAACAGTTCATTTCCTAGATCAATGGAAAAATGTCGGTCATCAACCGCCATTCCAATAATGGTGCCTGCGGCCAGAGTAATACTCTTTAAATCGCTGTTATCCACCTCTATTGGACTGGTGTCATGTTCTATTTTGATTAATGGTTTTGGGTTTACCCCCAACCCTTGCTGTTGGAGAGAAGCCTTTAGATGAATATAAGCATCAGGGTTTTTCAATTTTTGTCCTCTTTTAACTTTCACTCCCAGAGAGAATTGTCGGGTCCTTTCTTGGATGGTGACTTCCTCTCCAATCTGAATTTCAACTGCATAAGGTAGCAATTGAGCTGACCTAAATGCTTTCTCTGGATCATCAAAGCCCATGGGATTATCCGCTAATCGGGACCAAGCTTTGAAGTTTATTAGGTCCAAGCTAATGGCAAAGCGATTGAGAATGTCACTGCCTAAGTAAAAGGCGGCAGTGACGTCTCGCACGACCCAACAATTATGGACTATGCTCTTGTTGCCAATGGAGATTTTGAGGAGGAGATTTGGCAGGAGATGTTTGGAATTGGGTGCTTCCATGTCCATTTCCCATTTGTCTATCAGTTTGAATGTGGGAATGGCTGGATCTTCTGGGAGTTGGCGGAACATGGTATCGCTGATGAAGCATGGTATCGCTGATGAAGCTTTTACCGTTGTTCACACACACTCGGGCGAGAACAGAGTCCTTCCCATCATTTAACTGAACAGGGATGAACAACTGCTCTCCAATTTGCTGAATATCAGCCAGGCTCTGAGCAGATTTCACATCTTCTGGACTATTGGAGTGGGAATGTCTGATTGTGGATTGGTAAAGATTTTCAGAGTGTTTCCTTCCAGTGTGGAATACCACCTTAAACTGGAAGGTTGATTTTCAGAAATAGAAGGGACCCCCCCATCACCAGTCTGTTGTCCTACTGCTATTACTGTCACGTCTGGAATTCCGCAAGGGGGCACAGATAATGCACATTTTTGGACAACTGGTGGGCTAATTTTCTGGTTTTGGACATTGAAAGAGAAGAGTTTTGGGCAGAATTCTGTGGAGAGTCTTGGGAATCTGAAAGAGGCAGTCCCCAGAATGGGTCTGAACCAGGGGATTTTGATGCTGTTGGTTCTGGGATGAGATGATGGGCGGGGCTAGCTCAGTCCCCACATCTACCCAGTCTGGATGTGAATCCCTTGGGACCCATTTTTCTTTGGGAGGAGTTCCCCCATCTCTGAAGGAGAAGATCCTTTTCCCAGGATCCTCTGAGGATCCCTCGCCCTCAAATTGGAAGATCTGTACCTCCTCCTCAAAGTGGGTCTGTTTGGGTCCTTTGTTTCTCCTACCTCCTCTCTGCTCCTTGGGTGGCAGACTTTCAGGGGTAGGAGATTTTGTTTCCGGTTCCTGGGTTTCCAGGGGCTGTTTACAAGTGGGGAAGGAAGCTTCCTCCAAGGCTTTACACCCCCCTTCCCCTTGTGCCTCCTCCCTGGGAACCGGTGGGTTATCGGGGTGCTGCCCCCGTCATTGTTCCGGAGCACCAGGTCCAGAGTTTGGGGCATTCTGCACCAGCATGCTCATCTGGGGCTTCTGCTGAGCCCTCAGCATGTGACCCAGATCCTGTGCCATATTTTGGACCTGGCGCTCTAACTGTGAAACCCGCACAGGCTGATACGGGGTTCTGTTTTCTCCCCTGAGCTGATCTCGGGAAGGGTAACTATCCCTTCTATGGTAGTACGCCGGGTTGGGAAGATTTGGGTACCCCTCCACCGTTGGCCGCCACTCTCCCGGATTAGGTTGTCTTGGCTCAGGAAAGTGGGGAAAGAAGGATGGATGATTTTGGGGTTGCAAGTTGGGTGGATACCTGGGGTAAAAGTTCTGCCCAGGATTTGGTGAGTTTCTGCCCTCCTGGGGGAAGTTAGGAGGGAAGTTCCCTGGGTTAGATGCTTGGTTGGACCCCCCCCCTTGGATAACCCAGGATGTGTCGGTTTCCCTTGTAGCTGGGACCTACATAGTCAGGGGAGCGAGGGACCCCATTTGTGGGACTACCTCCTTGACTCCCTGTCTGTGACTGGCCCGAGGGTCTTCTGGGCTTGGAATTATTCTGTGCAGGCAAGTTTTTAGGCCCCCCCATCTCCAAATCCAAAATGCGGGCAACCTTTACCTCTGCCACCTTGGCAGCAGCAGGGGTGGTGGTCGGTTTGGGGCTTTTCTGTGCATTACTTTTATTTTCTTGGGGCTTCCGCACCTCTTAGATTCGGGTGGCCTTTTCAATGACCCAGTCTAGTGACCTTTTCTCATGAAAATCTCTCACTAGCTGGGTCATGATGTATTTGGGCAAGGCAATGAAAAAAGTGTTTACAAATTCTTTGCTATCCGTGCGCACCCTTTTGGTAGTCTGTGCAAAAGCACGCTTCAAATCCTGCACAAATTCTTGTGGGGCCTGATCCTCCCCACATTGCACATTGTAGGCTGCCTTGCGAGCCTCTTGGGGATTCCTATGAACAGAAAAGTGCTTTAAGGTGGCCGCCCTATATGTGGACCATCTTGAATGGTTTTGGTCTTCCAGCCCCGCAAAGAAACTGGAGTATTCTGGGGAGAATGTACATTTTACATACTGAATGCAGCTACTGCTGTCTTTCAAATGGAAACTCTCCATTATTTGTTCAAAGAGCTTCAAGTGTTACCAAACAGAATACTTGGCGTTCTTGTGATAAGGGGTGATGACACTCCTTATTGCCTTAATCTGTTTTAAGGGGTCTTTAAGCAAGGCCCTTTTTTGCCTTACTGGCCTTCTTGGTTCGGGTAACCCTGGTCCATTCATCCTCTGACTCAGAAGCACTGCTCCCAGATGTGCATGTCTGATCTTCCAGGTTTTCCCGGATTCTGCGAGCCTGGGAATGGCTGGCAGAATGTGGGGACCTAGTCCCCTGTGTCCTGGGACGCTCAGAAGAGTCTTCTGATTCCTCCTTGCTCCCAGGATTTGATGGGTACCCCCCCACCCACTGACCTAACTGGGCAGAGGTTTTCAGGATGCCCTTAGTGGGCCTACTCTCCTGGGGTTTGCCCACTAAATTGCACTGTACTTGGGTGCCCATACCTGGATGCCCGCCCATCCATTCCTGGGAGGTACTGGCCTATGAGCCCCATACTTTTGGCTGGATAGTAATCTGCCATCCCCGTGGCCCTGGGCTCATGTGCGCCAGGGGACGTGGGGGTGGCGGAGTCCAGGGACTGGGAGAGATGGAGGCCTCTGGTACTAGGGCTCCTGAGTTTATGCTCAGGTGTTTCCCTTTCCCAGCGAACCTCATCTCTCTCAGCCCCTGCTCCCTGTTGCCCTGCAAGAGCCTGTGCTTTCAGTTCCTCAATCAAGGCCTTACTAGACTCTATCAGTCTCTCCTGCATGGCTATCTGTTGCTGGAGCCTATCGTTGTGCTGACAGAGAACATCATTCTCTCTCTGTGCTTCCTGATTTGTCCTGGAGTACTGCGCCAGTCTTTGCTGCGGGAGGGTTTCCTC
The DNA here is from genome assembly GCF_040938575.1 of Ambystoma mexicanum. Taxonomy (NCBI): domain Eukaryota; kingdom Metazoa; phylum Chordata; class Amphibia; order Caudata; family Ambystomatidae; genus Ambystoma; species Ambystoma mexicanum. The sequence continues at coordinate 1,231,632,426 of NC_090928.1, forward strand.
CTGGGTACCGTGCTTACTGGCCTGTTCCTTTCTTGCCAGAGCATCTTCTACCCTCCTGGTGTGCTCTAACAAGTTCTGATGCTCTTTTTGGAGGTCACCCAGTCCCTGGAGGGCCAGGTGATTTTCTTCCATTTTCCTTTTTAAGTCACAGACTTCCTGGCCTAAGGTATCCCTTTCCTGAGTAAGAGCCTGCATCTGTGCCGCCAGGTCATCCCTCTGCCTTTGAAGGGCACCAGCTTTCTGGCGCTCTTCATCAAACTCTGCCTGGGTATCCAGGTCTTTCAAAATCAATGTATTGCTCTCCTCTTTTTCTTTATCCAATTGGCTTTGCAGGGTGGCTACCTGCTCTGTGCATGCCCTCTTGAAGTCTAGTTGTTGCTCCAGCTTTTTCTGGCTCTGCAGTAGGGAGTCCAAACCTTATTGGTACTCCTTCTGCAAGGCCAGAATTCTGGTATCCTGGTCTGCCCTTTCCTGTTGCAGGATACCCATGTCCTCTTTGATTAATGCCATCAGTTGCCTACTTGCCAGATCTTGGCCTTCAGCACATTTGTCCTGTATGGCTCCCATATATAAATGTAAATATGCCGGTATCCTGACAATCTTGTTGTGCTCATCTTTGGCTTTAGGGGCCATGTATAGTTCACTCAGGGCCACGTGTAAGGGGCCCTGATCTCTCCAGATATCTAACTCAGTTGCAGTGATCTGTTGTGTGATTGCATGCACCCACACCTTCTGATCCTGTTCCGTCCATTCGCCTCTCAAAAATAGCTTATGTAAGAGGTGCTCTCTGGCTATTTTGATATCTACCAATGTCATCATTCTGGAAATTGATTTCCTTCCTGACTTATAGAAGTTTGTATTTTATCTTGCAAAACAGACCGTTTCCTGAGAGTGTTCCTTTTTGAGGGGTGCTTTCACAGCGTAACACAGCGTAGTAGCCCAATAGGATTTATGTATCCTATCAGTTAGCACACTGTATTAAGCTGCACAAGTGGTAGGTCTAATCCAGACGTCCCGTTACGAGCCCCACTCTGTAAGTGGCTTCGATCCAGCAATCCAACTAAGTCAATGCCTAGTTTGGGATGCCCAATGGAAGCCCTTATTTATATATTTTTATGTAAAGTTCTTAAATCTGGATGATGAATCCTTATATAATGCCCCTCTCTTTGAATCCCCCTGACCTCACTGAGCCAAGAAGTAGGTTTGTTTTGCAAATTAAAAGATTTATTTGAAGAATTAAACAATATATATATTTGATAGCACACTTATGAATATGATAGTGATCAACAATGGGTAATATTACAATAGCACACTCTCCTTAATCAATGAGGAGTTGGTATAGAAAGGATAAGGTAGCAGAGAATACTTTGTATGTTTTCAAGGAAATGCAAGGTGGTAAGGAATGCAGCACGGAAATAAACTTGATATGGTTTCAACAAGAGATAATATGATCACTTTTTCCCTTGTGCCATCTCACTCCCCCATCCTAAGCAATATAAAGAGATGGAAAGGAGAGCACACGGTTTTCAGGAATACAATCAAAATGCAGTTCAAATTCCAGTTCCCCCCAGCAAGCTTAGAGAAAACCGGTATGCTTTTAAACAGGCAACAATACTTTAAATGTGATTGCAATGAAGTGAAAAATATGCTAAAAATGATTTTAATTCACTAAAGGAGATTCAGGGTAGGCGATAGTGACTTTGAATTGGGACAGGTCAACACTAGCAATGATATAATAATCAAAAAATCAGGATGTGAGATCCTACAAATCAGCAGGCTATGGTTCTGAACAGAAAAGTTTATTTCAGAAAACCACAAGTGTTATAGTTCAATTAGTTTACATAGCTTTCGATAAGCACGAAAGGCTCAAGAGGAACGGACAATAGTGATTGAGTATGGTGTAAATAAAGATTGAGTATTTACCTATTTTGTGTTGAGGTACAGAGGACCACCTAAAGGCACAGTGGTATACAACAGTTAGAGGAACATGTACTTATACAATAGTGCACCCGGGACATAGGGTGGTCCAGGGTACCGTAAACACGGGGTGTACACAACATAATCTACAAGACATACACGAAAAAGGGTATTTGCAGTTGTGTCACCGAGGATCGACACGGATGTGTTTCGGCCAGGAAGGCAGAATTGTAGCCTGGATGGTGTTGGCCTTCTTCAGGATGAGCACCAAATGTGGTGTAGTCCGTTTTGTCTGTGAATAGAGAAGGATTTGTAAGGATCTCGGGGTCTAATTATGTTATTTAGTGTATCATAACTGTGGCCTAGTGTTGCCATATCGAAGCACAGCTTACCTGCTGCTGTGTGAGCAGTGGTGATGCTGTACACAATCATCCACGGGTAAATGTTGGATGGTAGGAGCAGGGAATGCACTGGGGGAGCCGTGGGTTCCTGAGATAACGATTGGTCAGGATCCAGTCGGCTAGAGGAGGGCCTAAGAAGGTCCCTCGTCTGAAAAAAACAAAGATGGACATGAGTATGAAGCGTCGGTGTCGGCGTATAGGACTAGGGTGATGGCGTCCCTGGGTTGGTGGATAATATAGGATGCATGCATGAACGCTCCAGGGCGTGTCGGCTACCTGGTATCACCTGTTGCCTTAAGTGTTTTAGGGCATGGAGGGTATTAAAGACCCATTAAAATGATCCATGAGTGATTATCAGGTTGAAAACGAAATTCAGCAGTTGCAAGCAAAAGCCAGCAATTTTGACAAGTGCTAATTTTTCAATTCGCTGCACTTTTTCTGAGTGCGTAAAGCGCGATTACGGAAAAACTATAAGGAGTTGGAATGTCTGTGATGCTGGAAATGCACCGGAGGGACAGGGCCTCCGTATCCTTGTCCTTTACTGCTTTTTATTGTGTGTTCTGTCTTGTTTTCCGCGCAGGAGTTCATGTGGGACTCCTGGCGGTGCCGCTCTCTTTTGGTTTGGTGAACGGACCTGTGGGATACCCGTATGGCGCCCATGGGTGGGGGTACAACCCTATGCCCCTAGTGTATGTTTTTGGGCACCTGTGGGTGGCCCGCAGAGCAGGGTATGGGCTGGTGGCAGCTCCATGCTGAATTTGACAGGTGCGCGGAGTATCCTCCATTTTGGGATACCCCAGCCCTGCCATTGGGATCAGTTGATTCCTGATGGAAAACAAGATGGCCCCTGTGGCCTCTTGCTTTCTATTACCCATTACCTTGTTTTCCCAAAGTCCTGGGAAGCCCTGACTCTGTCCCTTCCCCCTGACTGGCTGTTGGGTGGAAATGCCATATATGGTGTTGTTTTGAAGGCCCGGCCAGACTAGCTGGAGCTTTCCCGGGTGAATAGAGTGTGTGACGAATATGCATTCTGTGTTGTGGATGTCTAGTATCTAGTGGTTGACACAATGACTGAGACAGCCCTGCCCGAAACCGGTATGAATGCAGCTTAGAGTGTTGAATGGCTCGGTACTTGTCCCAATACACATAACTTGTTGTGAGTGTCTGGTGAGAAGTGAATGGCCTGAAGACCTCGTGTGTCTGATTGGCTGCCTGCCTGCATGAATGCCCGTAGTCGTGATTGGATGCTTGAGTGTGACCCAGCGGAATGAATGGGAGATCAACAGTATATCTGGGGACCTCTCACTGCTAGGAATCGTGTTCAGAAGCTGAAGTCCACTACGACGAGTAACTGGAGTAACTGACGCTTGACCTTTAAGCCCTGCTGGACGAGAAGAATTGCTGTTGCTCTCCTTCGCAATCTGAAAGCTGCTGTGTTTCCAAGAACTGACCCAGAGAGGACCTGGTAAGGCGCCCTCTTCCCAAGCTACGAGGGACCATCGTGCACAGCTGATCTTTGCCAACGCTCCCTGGTAGACAGACCTTCGACAGGCTGCCGACCCGATACGGGGACTGCTGCGGAACTCCAAGCACTTGGACTGTTGTCCACCACTGTCGACGACTGCTGTCGCCGACCGGAACCGCCTTGCTCCCATTTCTCTAAGAACTTCCATTGATCATCGGACGCTCTCGTCTGCATCGTCACCCGCTTGTCTCCCACAGGAGAAGGCCTGACCGTTGACGAGCCGAGGAGCATCCACCGGTGGGTTTCCCGCCACCTAAACACAGAGACGCTGATGACTGGACGCCCTTGCTGGGCCACAGTTCTTCATCATCTCTTTGCGGTTGTCATGATCACTGCTTCCAAGGAGCCAGGACCAGCCCAACGTCCTTGGAAGCAGGCCCCTAACCCTAATCCTAGGCACCAGCCGGTCCCCACAGGGACCTTTTGGACCTTGTCCTGGCGCCGGTGGCACTCATCATTGGTGTGAAAGTGCTTGGGTGGACTTACCTGCGGCAGACCATGCTGCTTACTTACCAGCCTCTTAGAAGCCCTCTGTGAACAGGGACTACTTTCTTACCTGGGTGGGGCAGCTACACTCCCTGGATACAGCACTGGAACTCTTCTGGAAGCGGGAACTCTTTTCTTACCTAGGCGGGCCGTGGAAGAAGACGCCTCATCACTCCAAGGCTATTTAAACCACACCCGATTGATGAAACGTGCTTCGCGTTATTCTGCATCTGCAGCAGAACGCTCACCGAGTCTGTTCCAGCCTTTCTTCTTTTGATCCTGAACCTGCAAGAATTATACTTACCATTCCTGTACCCGATCAACATCAGCACCTGCAAAAGACCAGAAACAACAGGTTAGCAAGACGAACTTTACACACAGTGCTTACTCACCTGATCCATCGGCAGCGGCCGTGTCTCACGCTGCACCTTCGCCTGCAAAGACCAACAGCATTGTTATACTTACCGGCACGCTGTGCATTCCGGATTCTTCACGCTACATCTTCACCTGCAAAGACAACAGCATTGTTACACTTACCGGCACGCGGCAAATTCCGGATTCTTCACGCTGCATCTTCACCTGCAAAGACAACAGCATTGTTACACTTACCGGCACGCAGCGAATTCCGGATTTCATCATTCTGCATCGTCGCCTGTAAAGACAAAGAAAAAGACATTAAGCAGGTACTACTCACGCCCATCACGCTCGTCGCAATCAAACGCATGCGAATACTCCGGCGTCTCTTAAACACAAACTAATCTGCAAGGAAAGAGACAGTTAGAGCGCTTGCCATACTTACGAATTTCCAGGCGCTTCACTGCCACGCATTAAAAGACTATAAAGACAAAAGGTGTCCAGAAACTTACCGGTCGTGCAGACAACGACGGTAACCATCCTCTGAAGTCAAGAGGCCAATGTTTCACCAGTGAAGGAACTGGCAACGCACCCTGCACTAGACGCAGATGGAGAGCCCAGCATTCACCTATCTAAGGTGAGCACGTTGACCTGGGAGGGGGGCTCTACAGACAAGCTGGGAAGAGAGAGAGAGATAGGGACATTCAACAACCCAGACCTTTAATCCCCATATTCTTTCACCTGCAGAAACCTCACCCTTCGAGTTCGACACACAGTGCGAAGAGGTTCGACCCCAGAAGCCAATCGAGTCCTGCACATCACTTTTCGAGTCACAGACACCTTCCTGCCAAGACCCGCGCCTCCGTGGGAATCAGGTGAGCGTTACAGAACGCAAAGCCCACGACAAAACTCCTACCCAGGCGCAATGGAAACCTCAGACACTGATCAACTAGCCCAGTTGCTTGGGGAATTAAGAGCAGAAGTACATGCAGCTCGTCAGGAAACGAACTCTCTAAGAAGAGAACTGATAATTTCCAAGGAGCGAACAGAGGACCTTGCTAGGCAGTTGTTACAAACGCAGGCAGGACAGACACCTTTGCCCGTTCCAGGAGGGAGTTATCCTTCTGCATCAGCTTCAAATCCAGTGCAAATCAATCTTCCCGGTAATGTGCCCTTGGCACCGCCCGAACGCTTTTCTGGTGATCCAAAGAAATTCGCAGTGTTCATCAACCAGTGCCGCCTACACTTCTTATGTCGACCAGCTGCATTCCCAACAGACCAGGCCAAGGTGGCTTTCGTGCTTTCTTATCTCAGTGGCAGCGCTGCAGATTGGTCGATCCCTTTAGTCACCCAGGATGATCCGGTTTTACATGATTTTCAGGCCTTCCAGTCCAGCATGGAGAAACTGTTCGCAAGACATGCACAAGGGCAGGCCTTGGACAATGAACTTCTCTCATTACAACAGGGTAATCAAGACCTCTTGACTTATATAGCCTCTTTCAATAGACTCATAGTGGAAACACAATGGCCCGAGGACAAGAGAATAACACTTTTCTACAGAGGCCTGCGTGGAGAGCTCAAGGATGTGCTAGCGCAAGTTGTTAATCCTCCACAAGAATGTTCTGACTATATTGACTTAGTTGTCCAATTTGACCATAGACTACAGAACAGGAAGGCAGATCGTTCCAGATTTGATACCCGAGTGTTTTCTAAACCACAGACCTCGAATAAGGGAGCTGACACTGTGGAACCCATGCAAATAGGGGGCATGAAAGGACCTTTAACCCATAAAGAGCGGGAAAGAAGAAGGCAGCTGCAATTATGCCTCTATTGCGGAAACTCAGGACACTTTCTTCGGGACTGTCCAGTGAAACCAGCTAAGAAGACTGTAGGAGCCGCGGATACCTGTACCACAAATTTTGAGCAGGGAAACGACCTCGCCCGACAAGAGTAGAGGTCCTCTTGCCGAGCGTTAAGATCTGTCCCGTGACCTCGCATTTTGTGATACCCATGGTCCTCATTAGTCCTGAACGTCCGGATCGTTTGCATGCAATTGAAGCTTACATTGACAGCGGAGCAATCGGTAACTATGTGGACCGTGAAATGGTATCAAGGATGAATCTACCCCTTGTCCCTAAGGCAGTAAAAGACGTCATCACTACTGTGGATGGCACGGAGATAGCCTCCAGACTAGTAACGCATGCCACCCAAGAAGTGACGCTAGTGAGTCAAGATGGACACCGGGAGAGAATCGTGTTCGATGTAATCAAGGCCCCTCAGTTCCAGATCATTCTGGGAATCCCTTGGTTAGAGAAGCACAATCCTCAGATCGATTGGCGAGCAAAGACGGTTCAGTTTCCAGAGTGTTTTACCACTTGTTATCCTCGGCCTGATGTTTCACTGGCGGCGATCTCTTCTGAGGAGGCTCCCAAATTACCTCCCGAATACCAGGAATTCCAAGACGTCTTCCGGAAGGATCAAGCTAACACCCTGCCTCCTCATAGGTCTTACGACTGTCAAATAGATCTGATACCCAGAACAACTCCTCCTTGCAGCAGGATCTATGCCCTCACCGAGCCAGAGAACCTTCACCTCAGACAGTACCTGGACCAATACTTAGCTAACGGGTTTATCCGTCCTTCAAAATCTCCAGCTTCATCGGCTTTGTTCTTCGTTCCGAAAAAGGAAGGAGACCTTAGGACTTGCATAGATTACCGCGCCCTGAATCAGATCACTGTTAAAAACAGATACCCGTTACCTTTGATCCCTGAACTCCTGGACCAAGTCAAAGATGCATGTATATACACAAAGCTGGATCTCAGAGGAGCCTACCACTTGGTACGGATAAAAGAGGGCGATGAATGGAAAACGGCCTTCCGCACCAAGTACGGGCTATTCGAATATCAAGTGATGCCCTTTGGACTGTGTAATGCTCTTGCTGCTTTCCAATATTTTATGAACGATGTCCTTAGAGAACTCATAGACGTGTGTGTTGTTGTCTACATTGACGACATCCTCGTCTATTCATCATCTGAAGAAGAACATCAGAGACACGTCAAAAAGGTTTTCGAGAGATTGTGTCAACATAATCTTTTTGCTAAGCTTGAGAAATGCATTTTCAACGTAACAGAAGTCGAGTTCCTGGGATTCATATTGTCACCTAACGGAGTCCATATGGATTCAAAGAAAGTTGATGCAATTGTCAAGTGGCCATCACCAACCTCTGTAAAAGGAGTTCAAAGCATGTTAGGATTCGCTAACTTTTACCGCAGATTCATTCCTGAATTTTCTCGGATAGTCCAGCCCACCACCGCTCTGTTGAAAAAGAACAAACGTTTTGAGTGGTCTTCTGAAGCAGAACAAGCTTTTCAGAACTTAAAAGCTGAATTCATTTCCGCACCTGTTTTAAAACATCCTCGCCCAGAACTTCCTTACATCATGGAAAAGGATGCTTCTAGTCTTGCTATGGGGGCAATGTTATCACAAAAAGATCCGGTCACACACCAACTACATCCTGTTGCCTTTTGGTCCCGCAAGTTTTCGCCTCCCGAGATCAACTATTCAATTACAGACAAGGAACTTTTGGCCATCAGATCGGCCTTTAAAGCCTGGCGGCATTATCTTCTAGGAGCCAGACACACAGTCACCGTAATGACTGACCACCGCAATTTACAATATCTAAAGACAGCCAAAGCTCAGACTTCCAGACAGCTTCGCTGGGCTCTGTTTCTAGCAGAATTTGACTTTATAATTACTTATCGACCAGGCAGTAAGAACGGAAAAGCGGATGCCCTCTCCCGGATGGGAGTAGATGAACATTTGATCAATCCAGATCCAATACCCATAATCCCAGAACAAAGGATTTTGGGTTTGGTCAGCACTCAATCTTTCGAAGACATCAAGACCACGGTTAAATCACTCCTAACTCCGGCCGATTTGCAGGACTGGCAATTAAAGGGAAAAGAATTCTCAGTAGATCAAGACCTACCATATTTCCGAGGACGATTGCACTTGCCCCGTGAGAAACTACAAAAACAAGTAATCTCCTGTTATCACGATTCTCTAATGGAGGGGCACCCTGGCATTACCAAAACCATGGAAAAGATTAAAAGACATTTCTGGTGGCCATCGTGGAAAAAGGATATTAGAGACTTTGTAATCTCCTGCGGTGTGTGTGCTCAGAATAAATGTCAAAAGCAGAAACCAGCAGGCCTATTACAGCCACTTGACATCCCTCCCTGTCCATGGCATACCCTGTCCATGGATTTTATCACGGACTTACCTCCATGCTTGGGGTATACTACCATCTTAGTAGTCGTGGATCTATTCTCCAAGATGGCTCACTTCATACCCCTGAAGGGTCTACCTTCAGCCTCAGTATTGGCCCGAGAATTCTTGGCAAACATCGTTCGCTTACACGGTTTTCCTTCGGTTTTAGTCTCCGATAGGGGAAGTCAATTCATCTCCCACTTCTGGCGCAGTTGCTGTCTTCTAGCTCAAGTTGATGTAAGACTTTCGACCAGTCACCATCCCCAAACTGACGGACAAACCGAAAGGACAAATCAGACACTAGAACAATATCTACGTTGCATGCTCCAACAAACAGAAAACCCCTGGAAGGACATTCTTTGGATCGCTGAATACGCTTACAACAATTCGACTCATTCTGGAACCGGGAAGACTCCTTTTTTCCTATTATACGGACACCATCCTAGAACCTCCAACCTGGATCCTCCCCAAGAAATTGAAGCACCTGCTGTGGATCACTTGCATTCGGAGATCACCTGTGCTTTTAAGGAAGCCACTGCCCATCTGCAAAGAGCTAAAGCTCAATTCAAAAAGGCAGCCGATCGGCACCGTAAAGAGGCCCCTCACTACGCTGTAGGAGATCAGGTCTGGTTATCCACTAAGCACCTGCCTTTAAGAGGACCCCGCACCTTCATCCCGAGATACCTTGGACCCTACCTCATATCTGCCATAATTAATCCGGTGGCTGTCAAATTGGAATTACCTACGCATATGAAAATACATCCAGTATTCCAGTAAAAACCAGTACAACCAGAAACCCGATTGACTGAACTCCCAGAACCCGTTTTGGTAGACGGAGAACTCGAATTCGAAGTAAAGAACATCCTAGACTCCAAAATCTCCAGATCTAAATTATACTATCTGGAAAGGATACGGTCCCCAGGAAAGGTCTTGGGAACCCTCAGAACATGTCCACGCACCTCGTCTGGTCAAGAGATTCCATCTGAATCACCCTGACAAGCCAAAGCCCCCGGAGAAGACACGCTTAGGAGGGGCCTTGAGGGGGGGGTACTGTCATGATCACTGCTTCCAAGGAGCCAGGACCAGCCCAACGTCCTTGGAAGCAGGCCCCTAATCCTAGGCACCAGCCGGTCCCCACAGGGACCTTTTGGACCTTGTCCTGGCGCCGGTGGCACCAGGCTCATCAGAATCATCGGTCCCGGCACTGGAAGCCCCGGGCTCATCATTGGTGTGAAAGTGCTTGGGTGGACTTACCTGCGGCAGACCATGCTGCTTACTTACCAGCCTCTTAGAAGCCCTCTGTGAACAGGGACTACTTTCTTACCTGGGTGGGGCAGCTCCACTCCCTGGATACAGCACTGGAACTCTTCTGGAAGCGGGAACTCTTTTCTTACCTAGGCGGAGCCGTGGAAGAAGACGCCTCATCACTCCAAGGCTATTTAAACCACACCCGATTAATGAAACGTGCTTCGCGTTATTCTGCATCTGCAGCAGAACGCTCACCGAGTCTGTTCCAGCCTTTCTTCTTTTGATCCTGAACCTGCAAGAATTATACTTACCATTCCTGTACCCGATCAACATCAGCACCTGCAAAAGACCAGAAACAACAGGTTAGCAAGACGAACTTTACACGCAGTGCTTACTCACCTGATCCATCGGCAGCGGCCGTGTCACACGCTGCACCTTCGCCTGCAAAGACCAACAGCATTGTTATACTTACCGGCACGCTGTGCATTCCGGATTCTTCACGCTGCATCTTCACCTGCAAAGACAACAGCATTGTTACACTTACCGGCACGCGGCGAATTCCGGATTCTTCACGCTGCATCTTCACCTGCAAAGACAACAGCATTGTTACACTTACCGGCACGCGGGAATTCCGGATTTCTTCATTCTGCATCGTCGCCTGTAAAGACAAAGAAAAAGACATTAAGCAGGTACTACTCACGCCCATCACGCTCGTCGCAATCAAACGCCTGTGAATACTCCGGCGTCTCTTAAACACGAACTAATCTGCAAGGAAAGAGACAGTTAGAGCGCTTGCCATACTTACGAATTTCCAGGCGCTTCACTGCCACGCATTAAAAGACTATAAAGACAAAAGGTGTCCAGAAACTTACCGGTCGTGCAGACAACGACGGTAACCATCCTCTGAAGTCAAGAGGCCAATGTTTCACCAGTGAAGGAACTGGCAACGGCACCCTGCACTAGACGCAGATGGAGAGCCCAGCATTCACCTATCTAAGGTGAGCACGTTGACCTGGGAGGGGGGCTCTACAGACAAGCTGGGAAGAGAGAGAGAGAGAGAGATAGGGACATTCAACAACCCAGACCTTTAATCCCCATATTCTTTCACCTGCAGAAACCTCACCCTTCGAGTTCCACACACAGTGCGAAGAGGTTCGACCCCAGAAGCCAATCGAGTCCTGCACATCACTTTTCGAGTCACAGACACCTTCCTGCCAAGACCCGCGCCTCCGTGGGAATCAGGTGAGCGTAACAGCGGTCCAGAACTATCGTCACCGAGGTGCCCCGCACGCCTCTTCCTTGCAGGACGCCAACGCTCTGTCGTCGACGAGCACCGCTAGGAACGAAGCTGCCACTTCCCTGCCGTAGTTCACCCTGTTCACCGTCGGACATTCGACGACCCATGACTCCTGCCTTAAAAGGAGGGCACTCAAGAAGGGCCGTCGATTGCCCGATACCGAACGCCAAGTTTCCTGACACCTCTCGACGATCCGTGGCTCCTGCCTGAAAGTTAGGCACTCAAGAAGGATCGGTCGACGCATCGTCGGAGAACTCTACTCCACCAGGTACATGGGGGGGTAAAACCTTAATAGGAAGAAGTGAGACTATTGAACATATGGACTGGGCTTGTGCGATATATCTTATTTTACAGGTTGCCCAGGTGGGGGGATCTCCACACAGAACTGTGCCTAGTGGTAGGGGTCAGCATTCTGCCTATTGTTTCAACCATCTTGCATTCCTTCCTATCTCTATTGCTGGTTTACTCGTTATTGATCTGTGTGACATTTTAACTGTACAGTTGATGCACTTTAATGAGATTTGATAACATTGGTGGTACCACTTTAGAATTGTATATATTTATCATTATTGACTTCCGAGTACAAAGTGCGTTATTGTGATCGTGTACATACCTTTGAATATTAATTATATAAAGACTGTGTTTTCAGTAATACAGTGTGTGGACATTCCTTTGTGGGAGTTCGGGGACTACACTGTACTTAAGAACTAGCCTGCATCACCTCCTGAGAAGCTAGGCCTTGATTGCTCGACCACATACCAATAATAGAGAATCTTGGCTGGGGTCCTCTGTGCCTCTCCTCTACCATATAGAGAGCGGAAGTACAGACACCCCCTACCAGTCTTTACAATGTCGTTTTGGGTTTGTTGGAAAGCTTAGCTTTAAAATGAAAGTTAAATCTTGGTTCTAGGACGTACGGTTCGAAAGATACGGATGTTTTTGTGGAGGTAGATTTTCAGAAATAAAATAAAGATTTCAGAATGTCAAATGGCGCTTTACATATTTGGAATCAACAGGATGGACACACAATTTCTATGCAGTTCTGGACAGGTTGAAATGGTTTGAATAAGATTATTTTAAACCAAGAGATTGGTTCTGTACAGTTCTAGGCTGGATACTCACTCCTAGTTTTGAACTAGGATGGGCCTGTGACTGCACTCTCGCCACCGGACTGTCTCTGGCACTGGTTCTGCTCACAGCGTGGCTTCTGTTCTGCTGTCGGCACTGCATAGCGGTCTGGTCGGTCTGGATACAGCACTGTTCCCTCTGGATCTCGGTTCTGGCACGGGGTTCTGGGCCAGAAGCGAACAGCACGGCAAGGCTGTTGAATAGTTTGGTTAGGTTGCTGGATTCTGGGGCCTCTGAAAAGGATTCAGCTTGTTGATTAGGCCTCTTTTCTCCAAGGTTCTAGAGTTTAGTTCTAGAGTTTGGTTCTGGAGTCTAAGTTCTTCTGGATATTATCTGGATCTGGAGTCTTCCGGCAAAGTGCTGCGCAAGAAATCGGTTGAAGAGTGGAAAGAGAAGTCCCTATCTGGGTCTCAGTGGTTCTTTTTATGTGTTTCCAAAGGGGGTGTGGAGGCTGACTTTCTATGCCCAACCCACTAAATATTTTATAGGTATGAGGATTCCCTGTGACATGACTGGAGAACGAAGTAGTGAGTCAGAATGAGTCATCAGGTATCATTTTTATGGCTTAAGGAAAGAACACTCCCCTTTGGTTTCTCGAGAAAATCAATTTTTCATAATCAAACATGTTTCCAAGATACGCAAGTTGTTGAGAATACACAAATTAATTAAGACAGGTCTCTGTTCAACCCTGATCTTTCGAAGAGCTTGGGTTCAGAAATGACAACTCATTCGCGATTTTAGTGGGTTTCGCAATATTGGTTTTGCACCACATTTTACACAGAGGTACACCCCCTCTCTGGGCATATTACAGTAAGTTGTGAGGTTTCCAGCATAAACACAGCAGCTACAATATTAATAATTACGTGGCTTGGCCTCAGACATCCCACTGATTTCAACTTAGTCTCAAATTGTGAGTGCATTTGTCATATTAAGAATCCCAAAATCGTACATTTCTGTCAGCTTTATACAATATTTTAGAAGCATTTTCCTTAAACATATATTTGGTGCAATATGAAATCCACAACCCGGTCTGGCCCGCCCCTAGAAGCTTGGTGAGTCAGATGGTCACATGTCTTGCTTCTCCCAGAGCAGTGTTGGCAGTTACACCTCAATTCAGCATATTCTATTCAATTGAAAGAGTCTATTGTGTTGTGTTCCTGCCAGCATACCAGGGTGCCACTCTCCATCTGATTAACAGTACCCAGTGATTTCCTGCCTTCTGGTGTAGGGCCTGGGAAGAGTAGGTGTGAAGGATTCCCGGGGACAGCAAACCTTTTGAAGTCTGAACTGCATCAGGCTACTGTTTAGCTTCTGAAATACAGGTCTCCTGTCAGAATTTAGACCGCCAGTGTCCGTCAGTGGCAAGCCCCGGTACTGCACCCATTTTTGACAGCTGTCTTGAATTAATATCTTTACAAAGGGGATTTAGCTTGGTTGCATAGGATTCTCGCTGATATTGTATTGATGTGGATTCTTGCAGTGGAGTAATGTAGAACACCCAACAAGAAGTTGTATCCTTTTGATGGTTTTGTGAGCCATGATTTTCGCAATTTTGACGATCAAGAAAATGAATTCCCAAACAGCTCTAGGTTGCTTTTGGCAATCAGTATTGCTATTTCCAAGTGGTTCCAGGCTACTGGTGGTTTTAGGCAGTGATCTCCTGTGTTCACTGACATGGCAAAAGTGGGTGGCAGCCTATTTTTCAGATTTTTATTGCGCATTTTTGGATGGTTTTGAGCGAGCAGCATGCTTTCCTATGGCCATTCTGATGTTTTCAATGCCAGTAATGCACAGTTCTGTTGTAGGGCTTGGGTGAGTGGGTTGAAACATCCCACAGTATCCAGAGTGCATCCCCTTTCCTTCCTTGAAACTGTCTGTCCGCTACATTCCTTGACAGGGTGGGTTGTATTTCGTAGTGTTGTTACACTGTCTGTTGTGATAATAATAAAGTGGATATTTTTATACAACCTTGACTGGACACTTCTTTTACCATTGGGTAATCATTTTATTTTTGCTGTGTTGCAACTAACCAATGATCCATGACCTTTAGAGGAGATAAGCCTGCTATCCCGTCCACGTTACCAAAATTGGACAAGGAGCTTTCTAATTTTAATTGTATGCTTGTTTAATCCAATCTGTTCGGATCCCTTCTGATGTATTAGAGGTGTGGGGCTGATTGAGGGTTTAGAGACCGATTATCACGCCTGGACCGCTGGTACCCTGGAATTTGATTTGTTACGCAAAGCATCGGATTTGTTGGAGATAGTTAGGCTGCCCAAGCTGTTGGGGTAATTACGGGAGAGCTTAGAGGCACCTATTGAGGAGGCAGAGATTTTTCATGCTGTCAACTCTATGCAAAGAAATAGGACACCGGGGGAATGGGTTTCCCATGGAATTCTACCTCATGTTCTCAGAAATACTGGTACCACAACTAAAAAGAGTATACAATCACGCCTTGGAGGTAGTCATCCTTCCGGAATTGATGCGGGAAGCACTGATTATAGTGCTCCTAAAGAAAGACAAAGACCCACGTTATTGTGAATTCTACCACCCATCTTGCTGTTAAACGTAGATACATACATTCTGGCAAAGGTCTTAGCAGCAAGACTTTCAAAGATAGCCCTGGGCCTGATACACCGCAAACAGTGCAGATTTGTGGGGGCAGGGGGTTGTGGCCCTACAATTAACCTGCAGCACCTACATCACGTGATGGATTTGGTTAACGGTCCACAGTGGACATAACATTGGCCTTAATAGATGCGGTTGAGATGTTTGATTCATTGGGGTGGAAGTGGCTGTTCAGAGTATTAGAGTCATTTGGAATAGATCACGGGATGATGAGGTGGCTAAAACTCCTATATAATGGACCGATGGCCTGGATAAAAACAGGATCCTGGGTGTCCGAGCGGTAGTCCCTGGGGAGAGGTACGTGACAGGGTTGCCCGGTTTCACCAATGCTATTCGCCATGGCCTTAAAACCCTTAACATGCTACTTTAGGAAACACATACACATAGGATAACAGTGGGGGGCATAACACACAGTATATCGCTGTATGCCGATGATATACTACTTTATGTTAGTAGCCCGTTGACCAATATGCAGATCATATGGGATGTCCTGGATCATTTCGGAAAGTTGTCGGGACATTTAATTAATAGAGAAAAATCTGTACTGTTCCCTTTGCAGGGTCTGCGGACTAGGAAAAGGTGGCTCCTGCCAGACTGGGGCGTAAAAATTGGAGACGGAATCATTTAAATATCTGGGAATTCAAGTGTTTCATGAGATTGAGGAAACCTTTGTCTCCAACAGAGGCAGGGCGCTATTGCCTATATGTGTCGCAGTGCAATTCTGGAAGGGCTTACCACTATCTTTGATAGGCTAAGTGTGGCCTTGTGTAAAATGGTAATTCTCCCTAAGGCTATTGTACTTCTTTCTGAACATCCCTTACAAAATTTAAAAAGTATTTTTTAAGATGTTGACTGCAAGAATTGGAGAGTTACTGTGGAATATGGGGCGAAGCAGGGTGGCGATGAAAATATTGCGGCATACACGTCTGGAAAGGGGGCTGAATCTATCTGCGTTTGAGCTCCACTTCTTCGCTGCACAATTACAAGCAACAGGAATGTGGGGTGAAGCGAGGGAAGGGGTGGTCTCTAGGCTGTTAGGTAGCATGCCAAAACATAGGCGACAGGTTGAGTTGCTGTGGGTTTCCATGGGGCATAAGGGTCCACGAACAACTTCAAAGTCTAAAGAGCGATATGGAAAAAGTGGTTAAAAATACTTAAAATTAAGGGGTTGTATTGTGCAGAGCTACCATTGGGATGTGAATGAGACAGATGGGATTGGCGTCCCAGCAGGGCTGGGGGTGCAGCTTGCTGGGCGATTTCTTTGAGAATAGGACCCTAATGACATTAGAGCAGTGGAGTGGGGCATATAGCACCTCAAAAGGGCACTTTCTTTCATGTGGGAGGATGGTTAACAA
Source organism: Ambystoma mexicanum (assembly GCF_040938575.1). NCBI lineage: Eukaryota > Metazoa > Chordata > Amphibia > Caudata > Ambystomatidae > Ambystoma > Ambystoma mexicanum. Next base: position 1,231,649,034 of record NC_090928.1, read on the forward strand.
CTTGCCAACTTGTGGTAGTGCATACCTGAGGAGTCGCAAGAAAGCCTGCTGATGAACCTAATTGTATCGGGGGGGGGAGGTTTCACAATTATATAAAGCTTTATATGTGTAACGCTCACCTGATTCTCGCAGAGGCGCCGGTCTTGACTGGGCGACTACCGTATCTTCAAAGGTGATGTGTAGCACCCGGTTGGCTCTTTGGGCTGGACCTCTGTGCACTGTATGCCTGACGTGTAGAGTAAGATGTCTGCAGATAGAAAATATGGGGTTAATGAACTGGGGTTATTGGGGTGTCCCTATCTCTTTCCTCTTCTCCTCTCCTGTAGACCCCAAAGGTTAACGCTCTCACCTTAGGTAAGTGAATGCCGAGCTCTCCATCTGCCTCGGGGCAGGGTGCTGTAGCCAGTTTCTTCACTGGATAGGTAGTGCAGGCCTCTTGACTTCAGAGGACTGCTGTCCGTCGTTTACTGCACGAACGGTAAGTTTCGAGTCATTCAAATGTCTTTTTAAAGTCTTTAGTAATGATGTCTCTTGTTTTGCAGGGTTCCGGCGATGGCGGATGACGGGCTGAAGTGAGTTGAAGATGGAGCCCTTGTGATGAATAGAAGCGCCTGGAAGCACGTGAGTAAGCGCTTGTTGCCTGCTTCACGATGCGCTCTAACTGTCTTTTTATTTTGCAGGTACGAGTTCGGAGCGGCTGCAGGGTGCCGGAATACCCACTGGATTAGATGTGGAAAGGAGTAATGGCACGTGAGTATTAAAGTTCCCCAATGTCTTTAAACGCACCTTGTTTTGTCTTTCAGATGCGGATGCAGCGCCGAAGGCCTCCGGAGCGTGCGAAGAGTTGGTAAGCTTTTGTCTTTCAGATGCCGGAATGCAGTATGAAGACCTCCGGAGCGCACAAAGAGTAGGTAAGCCTTTGCCTTTCCGATGCCGGAATGCTAACCTGTTCTTTCTTGTCTTTATAGGTGTTGCTGAAGACTGGATTCAGGATGGTAAGCCTTTTTCCTTAGGCCCAGGACTGGATGCAGAAGACACGATGAGCGTCCTGCTGCAGAGGGTGCAGAATAACGCAAAGCAAGATTCATCCACCGGGTGTGGTTTAAATAGCCTCCTGTAGTGCTTAGGTGTCTCCTTCCACAGCCACGCCTAAGTAAGAAAAGAGTTCCTGGTAAGAAAAGAGTTCCTGCCTTCCAGAAGAGTTCCAGTGTTCTAAATCTAGGGAGTGGCTCCAGCCCCACCCAACAGGAAAAGTAGTTCCAAACAGAAGAGGATCAGAGGCTCAACTGGCAGGCAAGTAAGCAGCATGGTCTGCTGCAGGTAAGTCCACCCAAGCATTATGAGCCCGGCGCTTCCAGCGCTGGGACTGGGCATATTTATGAGCCTGGTGCCACTGGCGCCAGGACTGGGTCCAAAAGGTCCCAATTGGGACTGGTTGGCACTCGGAACCTGGGTTATGGATCTGCTTCCAAGGGAGTTGGGAAAACCCTGACCTTTTGGAAGCAGAGATCATGACAGTACCCCCCCTCAAGGCCCCTCCCAAACCGGGCTTCTCCGGGGGTTTTGGCTTGTCAGGAAATGTTCGGTGAAATCTTTTGATTAGGCGAGGAGCGTGGACATATTCAGCAGGTTCCCAGGATCTCTCTTGGGGGCCGTAGCCTTTCCAGTCAATTAGGTAGAATAGTTTAGATTTGGAGATCTTGGAGTCCAGAATGCTTTTGACTTCAAACTCGAGTTCTCCATCCACTAGGATAGGTTTTGGAGATTTGGTTAGTCGGGTTTGAGGTTGCACGGGTTTTAATAGAGAGACGTGGAAGACCGGATGTATCTTCATGTGCGGGGGCAAGTCCAACTTGACCGCTACTGGGTTTACTATGGTAGTGATGGAATAGGGACCAAGGTATCTTGGGTTGAATGTGCGTGGCCCTTTTAGAGATAGATATTTGGTGGATAACCAGACTTGATCCCCTACTTGATAGTGAGGGGCTTCCTTCCGATGTTGATCTGCTCCTTTCTTGTATTGTTCTTTAGCCCTTTGAAGGTGAGAAACAGCTTCCTTAAAGGCTTGGGTGATTGTAGAATGCAGGTAGTCTACTGCTGGTGTTTCAAGATCTTGGAGGGGATCCAACTCCGAGGTTCGAGGGTGACTGCCGTACAAAAGAAAAAACGGGGTTTTCCCAGTTCCCGAGTGGACAGAGTTATTGTAGGCATACTCGGCTATCCAAAGGATATCTTTCCAAGTTTTTTCAGTTTGTTGCAGCATGCAGCGTAAATACTGTTCCAGAGTTTGATTGGTCCTCTCGGTTTGTCCGTCGGTCTGAGGGTGGTGACTGGTCGATAGTCTCACATCAATTTGAGCCGACCGACAGCAACTTCGCCAAAAATGAGAAATAAATTGACTACCTCGATCCGAAATTAGAACCGAAGGAAAACCGTGCAGTCGGACGATGTTTTCGAGAAATTCTCGGGCCAGAGTTGCTGCTGTTGGCAAGCCTTTGAGCGGAATGAAATGCGCCATCTTGGAGAATAAGTCCACGATTACTAGAATCGTATTGTATCCGGAGCATGGAGGTAGATCGGTGATGAAGTCCATAGAAAGCGTATGCCAAGGGCGAGGTGGGATGTCAATAGGGCGTAAGAGGCCTGCTGGTCTTTCCTTTTGACTCTTGTTTTGGGCGCATACTCCACAGGACATTATAAAGTCTCTGATATCTTTTTTCCAAGACGGCCACCAGAAGTAGCGCTTGATCTTTTCTGAGGTCTTGGCTATACCGGGATGACCTTCCATTAAAGAGTCGTGATAACAAGAGATTACTTTTTTCTGTAAATCTGTGCTGGGTAGGTATAATCGTTCTTGGAAATACAATAAGTTGTCCTTTACTGCAAAGTCCTTTCCCTGCAGATGCCAATTCTGTATATCTGCTGGAGTTACAAGTTGCCTGGCTTTATCCTTAACTTCCTCTATGGATTCTGTGGCGATTACACCCAGAATTCTTTGTTCGGGAATGATTGGTACAGGTTTAGGGTTGATCAAGTGTTCTTCCACTCCCATCCGAGAAAGGGCATCGGCTTTACCGTTCTTTGTACCTGGTCGATAGGTAATTATGAAGTCAAACTCGGCAAAGAATAATGCCCAACGGAGTTGTCTAGAGGATTGGGCTTTTGCGGTTTTCAAATATTGCAGGTTTCGGTGATCCGTAATCACAGTAACGGTGTGTCGGGCCCCCAGCAGATAATGCCGCCAAGCCTTAAAGGCAGACTTGATAGCCAGAAGTTCCTTGTCAGTAATCGTGTAATTGACTTCAGGAGGCGAGAATTTGCGGGACCAAAATGCCACGGGATGCAACCGATTGGTTACCGGGTCCTTTTGTGATAGTACTGCCCCCATGGCAAGGCTTGAAGCATCAGTTTCCACAATGTAGGGGAGTTCGGGGCGAGGGTGGTTTAAGATTGGTGCAGAGATAAATTTAGTCTTCAAATCCTGGAAAGCTTGTTCCGCCTCGGTAGACCATTCAAAACGTTTGTTTTTCTTTAACAAGGCAGTGATGGGCTGGACTATTCGAGAGAACTCGGGGATAAACCTGCGGTAAAAGTTAGCGAAGCCTAACATGCTTTGCACACCTTTTACGGAGGATGGTGATGGCCATTTGAGAACTGCATCGACCTTCTTTGAATCCATACGCACCCCGCCAGGTGATAATATGAATCCCAAGAATTCAACTTCAGTCACGTTGAAAACACATTTTTCCAACTTAGCGAAAAGTTTGTGTTGACGCAATCTTTCGAGGACCATTTTCACGTGTTTCCGATGTTCAGATTCCGATGAAGAATAAACGAGGATGTCGTCAATGTAAACAACAACACATACATCTATGAGCTCTCTGAGGACATCGTTCATAAAATATTGAAAGGCGGCCGGGGCATTGCAAAGTCCGAAGGGCATGACCTGATATTCAAATAGCCCATACTTGGTGCGGAAGGCCGTCTTCCATTCATCGCCCTCTTTTACTCGTACCAAGTGGTAAGCTCCTCTAAGATCCAGCTTTGTATATATGCATGCTTTTCTGACTTGGTCCAGGAGTTCAGGGATCAAAGGTAACGGATATCTATTCTTAACGGTGATCTGGTTCAGGGAGCGATAATCGATACAAGTTCTAAGGTCTCCTTCCTTTTTTGGAACGAAGAACAAAGCTGAAGAAGCAGGGGACTTGGGAGGACGAATAAACCCATTTGCCAGGTATTGATCCAGGTATTGTCGAAGGTGAAGGTTCTCAGGCTCGGTGAGGGCATAAATTCTACTACAAGGAGGAGTAGATCCAGGTATCAGGTCTATCTGGCAGTCATAAGACCTATGAGGAGGTAGAGAGTTAGCCTGATCCTTCCGGAAAACATCTTGGTATTCTAGGTATTCGGGAGGTAACTGGGGAGTCTCTGAAGAAATTGCGGCCAGTGCAACACCAGGTGGAGGGTGACAAGTAGAGACACATTCTGGAAACTGGACCGTTCTTGCTCGCCAATCGATCAGAGGATTGTGTTTCTCTAACCAAGGTATTCCTAGAATAATCTGAAACTGAGGGGCCTTGATCACATCGAACACGATCTTCTCATGGTGTCCATCTTGACTTACTAGCGTCACTTCTTGAGTGGTATGCGTTACTGGCCCGGAGGCTATCTCCGTACCATCCACCGTAGTAATGACGTCATTTACAGCCTTGGGACAAAGAGTTAGATTCATCCTCAAAACCATTTCATGATCCACATAATTGCCGATGGCACCGCTGTCGACGTAAGCTTCAATTGCATGTAATCGATCCGGATTATCAGGGCTAATGAGGACCATAGGTATCACGAAATGCGAGGTCACGGAACTGGTTTTTACGCTCGGCAAGAGGACCTCTATTCTTGTCGGGCGAGGTCGTTTCCCTGCTCAGAGTTTGTAACTTTGGCAACTGCAGCTCCTACTGCCTTCTTGGCAGGTTTCACCGGACAGTCTCGAAGAAAGTGCCCTGAGTTTCCGCAATATAGGCATAATTGCAACTGTTTCCTCCTTTCCCGCTCCCGTTGTGTTAGAGGACCTTTCAGACCCCCTATTTGCATGGATTCCCCGGAGTCTACTCCTTTGGAAGGAGTTGGCGGTTTGGAAAATACTCGAGCATCAAACTTGGAACGATCGGCCTTCCTGTTCTGCAGCCTGTGATCTATTTGAACGACCAAGTCTATGTAATCCGAACAGTCTTGTGGGGGATTCACTACTTGGGCTAAAACGTCTTTGAGCTCTCCACGTAGACCTCTATAAAACAGCGTAATCCTTTTGTCCTCAGGCCATTGAGTTTCCACTATTAGTCTAATGAAAGATGCAATATAAGCCAAAAGGTCTTGATTACCCTGTCGCAACGAAAGAAGCTCATTGTCCAAGGCCTGTCCCTGTGAATGTCTTGCGAACAGTTTTTCCATACTAAGCTGAAAGGCTTGAAAATCATGGAGAACCGGATCATCTTGATGAACTAGAGGGATCGACCAGTCTGCCGCATTGCCACTAAGGTACGAAAGTACAAAAGCTACTTTAGCTTGATCAGTTGGAAAGGCTGCTGGCCGGCATAAGAAGTGCAACCGGCACTGATTGATAAATACTGCAAACCTCTTTGGGTCACCAGAAAATCGCTCGGGCGGAGCCAGAGGTACATTCCCAGGTAGGTTGATCTGCACTGGATTCATAGAGGATGTTGAAGGAATATTTGCCCCTGATGCGGGTAACGGGGTCTGTCCGGCTTGTGACTGTAGCACTTGTCTAGCAAGATTGTCTGTTCTCTCCTTGGAAATAATTAGTTCCCTTCTTAGAGCATTCGTTTCCTGACGAGTTGCATGCACTTCTGCCCTTAGTTCCCCAAGTAACCGGGCTAGGGGGTCAGTATCCGAGGTTTCCATAGCGCCTGGGCGAGAGTTTTGCGGTAGGCTTTGCGTTCTGTAACGCTCACCTGATTCTCGCAGAGGTGCCGGTCTTGACTGGGCGACTACCGTATCTTCAAAGGTGATGTGTAGCACCCGGTTGGCTCTTTGGGCTGGACCTCTGTGCACTGTATGCCTGACGTGTAGAGTAAGATGTCTGCAGATAGAAAATATGGGGTTAATGAACTGGGGTTATTGGGGTGTCCCTATCTCTTTCCTCTTCTCCTCTTCTGTAGACCCCAAAGGTTAACGCTCTCACCTTAGGTAAGTGAATGCCGAGCTCTCCATCTGCCTCGGGGCAGGGTGCTGTAGCCAGTTTCTTCACTGGATAGGTAGTGCAGGCCTCTTGACTTCAGAGGACTGCTGTCCGTCGTTTACTGCACGAACGGTAAGTTTCGAGTCATTCAAATGTCTTTTTAAAGTCTTTAGTAATGATGTCTCTTGTTTTGCAGGGTTCCGGCGATGGCGGATGACGGGCTGAAGTGAGTTGAAGATGGAGCCCGTGTGATGAATAGAAGCGCCTGGAAGCACGTGAGTAAGCGCTTGTTGCCTGCTTCACGATGCGCTCTAACTGTCTTTTTATTTTGCAGGTACGAGTTCGGAGCGGCTGCAGGGTGCCGGAATACCCACTGGATTAGATGTGGAAAGGAGTAATGGCACGTGAGTATTAAAGTTCCCCGATGTCTTTAAACGCACCTTGTTTTGTCTTTCAGATGCGGATGCAGCGCCGAAGGCCTCCGGAGCGTGCGAAGAGTTGGTAAGCTTTTGTCTTTCAGATGCCGGAATGCAGTATGAAGACCTCCGCAGCGCACAAAGAGTAGGTAAGCCTTTGCCTTTCCGATGCCGGAATGCTAACCTGTTCTTTCTTGTCTTTATAGGTGTTGCTGAAGACTGGATTCAGGATGGTAAGCCTTTTTCCTTAGGCCCAGGACTGGATGCAGAAGACACGATGAGCGTCCTGCTGCAGAGGGTGCAGAATAACGCAAAGCAAGATTCATCCACCGGGTGTGGTTTAAATAGCCTCCTGTAGTGCTTAGGTGTCTCCTTCCACAGCCACGCCTAAGTAAGAAAAGAGTTCCTGGTAAGAAAAGAGTTCCTGCCTTCCAGAAGAGTTCCAGTGTTCTAAATCTAGGGAGTGGCTCCAGCCCCACCCAACAGGAAAAGTAGTTCCAAACAGAAGAGGATCAGAGGCTCAACTGGCAGGCAAGTAAGCAGCATGGTCTGCTGCAGGTAAGTCCACCCAAGCATTATGAGCCCGGCGCTTCCAGCGCTGGGACTGGGCATATTTATGAGCCTGGTGCCACTGGCGCCAGGACTGGGTCCAAAAGGTCCCAATTGGGACTGGTTGGCACTCGGAACCTGGGTTATGGATCTGCTTCCAAGGGAGTTGGGAAAACCCTGACCTTTTGGAAGCAGAGATCATGACAATATGGTGAGCACCAACACACGTGGACGTCCCAGTCAAAAATAAATGGGAGAGGGACATGGACTTCTCAATATCGGAGAACAAGTGGGCTCGGGTTTGGAACAGGTTAAGAAGGTGTCCCAGAATGCGAGATTTCAGTTAACACATTTGTACTTCTACACAGGGTATACATGACCCCGGCGAAGGTACATAGCATTAACCCCTCTATATCGCATGAATGCGCATGCTGTAGTCGGAGACGGGCGTACTACTGGCACATGGTGTGGGAATGCCCCAGAATCTTCACATATTGGGAGGAAGTACTAGCCCACACGAATACACTGCTGAAAAGCAGCCACACTCGGAGCTCATCTATATACTTATGGGGACTGAATCCAGGGGGGAAGAAACACAAAACCCAGAGGAGAGGAAAATAGCACAATTCTTACTAGTATTGGCCAAGAGGCGCATAGCCATGGCTTGGAAAAATCCACAAGGCCCCCAAATCTCACAGTGGCTTAAGGATGTTCACCAGTTGGGGGATGGCCGAATTGGAGATCCTGCGGATGAGGAAGGACCCTGGGGAGTTGGAGGGGATAACTTCGGACTGGAGTCAATTGTTGAACGAACTTGCTTCATCCCTGGACCTGAAACCTCTGTGATATAGACATGGAATGGAAAAGATTCACTTGTAAAGGAAACGGGAGGCTCAGGCTGAGGTCCACTGGGTGGATTTAAAGAAAGAGGGAAGAACGTATCAGGGAATTTGGAGCATTGTAACGGGGGAAGAGACAAATTACAGCCTATGTATTGGGTTATCTGGAAGATGGAATGTTTGTAACCAGAACATTAATAAGAAGATGTTACAAAAAAAATGAGACTACTTTGGTATGCAGAGAATAAAGTTGCAGCCAAGTCTGGTTTTGTTCTTTTAAAAGTACCAGTATATTTGGGCTACCACTGATTGGCTTATCAGATGAATGTGACATGTGCTGAATGTATTAACCTCTTCCCAGGCTGAGAGGCCTATGGTTCAGCTCCACCCAGGAACTGCTTGTTTAGGCTCAAGTGAGAAATGAACACCCCCACCTACAGGTAGAGGGGCTGAGTTCTAAGGGCACGGCTGAACCATAGACTTCTTCATAGAAGCGTTCCTGCAAGCAGTAGGCGAGTAAAAGGGAGTTAATTAATGGTGGATAATTTGATCTACAGGGGGCAGGGTTCAGGAAGCCAACATGCATCCTGTTGGCTCTGTGGACAGCTGAAAGTCCCCTTCTATACAGGTGAAGACATTTCATTACAGAAGGGAAAGATGCAATTATCTCAACTGGTTCTGAAGGGCACAGAGACCACCAGCTTGAAGAACTTGAAGTCTGACAGCAGTTAATAAACCAGCAACCTGGACACAAATCTAACCACGGGTTATTGCTCTGAAGGTAAATTTACCAACTTCCCGGATTGGGAAGTGCAGAAGAGGGTCCTGGCTCTTGCAGGGCAAGTCTACTGGAACACCAGCAACCTTTCAAATCCAAAGGCCTAATGATGACTCAGTATTTGAACATTTTCATGAAGACGCGGTTGAGCCCAACAAGCCATCACAAAACAGGGTTTAAGACACTGATGCTTCATGCACCTGGCCAACTTCTGTGTACCGATACTGTGCTTCATATCACCAAGCTCCCGGGATCACAAGTCTAGGCCCCCGGTCCTTGCCGTTCTCTGCCAATCAAACCTCTGCAGTCTCACTCGCCATATAAAGACGCCTAGACCAAATATTCTACTTCTGCTGAAAAGAGAAGCACCTAAAGACACATTTAAGAAATTAAGAAATAAAAACAAAGGAAGAGATCTCAACGGGCTAGTTGTCCTTTGCCATTCACTATCTCACCCAAAGACTTTTTAAAGTAACCATGTATGTTTTTTGTTTCCCTTTTTCATTTATCTCTTTGACTCTTTTTGCATTGTTTCCTGCAGTACAATTTCCAATTTAAATCTCTTCCTGTAGCATATATTCAGCCTGCATTACTGTGTGGTTTCATCTTGGAAGGGTGGGGGGCCAATCAACATATTTAGTGATGCTGTGTTTTAGTGAAGACATTTATATTCATAAGCCTTGCTTGGCCATTCCAATTATTTTGGTACTTACCGCTCCGTTGTTTGGAAGATTTGATGGGTAATCAACATCCCTGTAGGTTGTAGCCTGCCCTTAGCCCAAGCTTCTAATACAGAAGTGAAAGAGGTACCCTCTTCACTTTCTTTTCTTTTCTTTACCTGACCCGAACTGTGCCACATGTTCGGGCACAGCATATATGTCTTTTCACTCTCTTATAATTCTCCTGGCCCTATCGGTCCTGGGGACAGTCAGCATCTCCCAAAGTATCCCCAAGGGCCTTTACAGAGGAAGAGGAAAGTTCTGACAAATGTATTGTACTACATTACAGTATCTGAAATTGAGATTTGATGAGCAGAAGCTAAAACCATCTCCTCGGTGTGAGCCATCACCCAGTAGGCACTGGGGAACCATGAGTGAGTACCCAGCACACCACAAAGCTAACTTCCACAGGTGGTGCAAACTTCAATTTTTTGCCCGATATGTATGATCCATTATGTTTAAATGTGTCCTAATTAATCTTTAGGATCATTCTCAAATTAACGTATGCATGTTTGTAAGGTACCATTTGGTCTAGGGAACTGAAAGTAGCTCCTGCTAGCTGCTGGTTTCCAGCTAACCAGACTCTCCTAGACCAGAAGCAGGAGCTAAAAAGTTCCCAGCTCCCAGCACTGTTGAACCCTGCATTAAACTGGTGTGATTTGGAACGCAATAAAGGTCTCTTTATTAATAGTTTTCTTTACACTGAATCTATGATAAACTGAAAGAGTGTGGAACGGTTTGTACTGCAAAATCAAATAACAAAATAGGTTTGAAAATGAACCATTTTTTAAATGGCCACCACTCCAACACTTTTCTAGAATCTGATGGAGGTAAGCCTTCATAGCAGTTACATGTAAACTATGTTTTGCCCACAAAATCCTGTGTGTCCCTCTATCTACCCCACACAACCCCATGCTCCATGCTCCAGCACATACCTGATGGGGTCACGGTTCCACTAAATTGTGTGTTACACTTTTATCTCTGGTCGCAACCATTCCACAGTTCCACAACAGACTTAGTTAAATCTCCCCAGTAACAGTGTTATGGTCCATGTATGGCCGCAAGGTTATTCTGGCATTTTCCTTGGGCACTTGAAAACTGTGAGCAAACGCTTTACTTGAATGGTTGTATGTGGTAGATTCAGATCATGGGATACGCATGTACTGATTTGTTCTGAAGCATTTTTCTGTTTTTTTTCTCAGGTGTCTGCCAGGAGATGCTCAATCGCCTGAAGGGGGTGACCCCTGCAATGCTAAACACCATTTCCACCTATATCGGACAATTTGCAAAGACGAACGTAAACAAAGTGCTGAGTTTACTCCTGCTGAACCTCCAGCGTGAAGAGGTACAATAGCCATTCTATGTAGAAGTCATGAGTGTCATTTTGGGGCTGCTATTGGTTGCACATCAAAGCTCTAGGTTGTCCCTAGCAACACCTATGCTCCCCTGGGTAACCCCAGATGCTCTCAGTCTGTAAATGTGCCATCGCTAGGACGTCTACTCGCGGTGGGAGCTTACAAATGTTATCTTTATCTACACTTCTGCCAAATCAACCAAGGAACGGGCATATCAGCTGTTTTATCTCTTGGGGCATACACATTATTCACTGCTCTCTAAACTCTGCCCCCATTCTGTGGCCCATCTTCCTACCCTCCAACACCTGACATATTTTCATTCCACCATCCATTACTAGTTTCCCAGTTAAGGCAGCGCAGCTGTGAAACTCATTGCCCCTTTGCCTAAGAGAACACCAAACCTTCGCCAAATTTAGACAGAACATGACTGACTGGCTGAAAGAAAATGACAAGTAAATTGCCATGCTATAGCCTTACCACGGCCGCCCTTACCATGCAGATGCCAGCCTAAGTATTCTGCTACACTGTGTCCCCAACTGTTCATATCCTTTCTCTTTGTACCTTCCCTCTTCTCCTTGGATATTGATTCTATTAATGTGTAATTAGTCCTCACCGGATGTTTATCCTGTATATTCTGTATATTTTTCCTATTACTTTATATTTGTCTCTTATGTAAATTATGTTGGCCCTCATTACGACCCTGGCGGAAAGCAACTGACCTGACCGCCATAGCGTAAACAGCGTTTCCGCCATTGCACGACGGAGTAAAGTGCGGCTAATTCTGACCCATCGGGCATGAGCACTACGCCTTGGCGGAAGTGCAAAGTCCGCGATGGCGGAAATGTCCCCAAAACGCCCCTCACCGCCGTCGTACGGCGACCTAGGTGCAATTCCGCCACCGATCAAAGCGGTCACCGTAATGAGCGGCAATCGGAAAATACGGTGACCGTAAATATACGGAAACGGAAGCAAAAACATGGTCCCGGAACGGGAAACAGCACGCCGTACACCTATAAAATCAGAATTTCCACACAACCATTAAAAATACTACCCTGAGAGACATCCCAACCCGTCATCCACCCTAGTGAAACCAAAACAATGGGAAAAGTAGCGAAAAAAGCGTGCGACCGCAAGCGGCAGGTCCACTTCTCACGTGAGGAACTCACGGTGCTCACAGAGACCCTCCAGGAGAATGCTGCCGTCGTCTTCTCGACGCAAATGACCAGGACGGCACTTGCGAACAAGAAGGCCATATGGGCCCTGGTGGCACAGCGGGTAAGTGCGGTGGGGACCGCACCCCGCAACCCACAGCAATGCAGAAAGCGATGGGACGACTTGCGGATACGCGTACGGAGCATACTATCCGCCAACCGTAACATTGCCACAGCTACCGGGGGAGGATCGGAATCACCCATCAAGTTGACCCCCTGGGAAGAAATCTGTGCCTCCACCATTGGAATGGAGACCATAGAGGGAGTCGGAGGGATGGAGAAAGGAGTGCAGACATCCGAAGAATCAGGTAGGTGTCCCAAATAAAACAATGCTAAAACCACAATGTCCAATCATGTGAAGTACCATGTGTCCACATAGTGCAACAGAAACACATGTCCAGGAGAACGTCCACTTACATTGGCCTGATAGCGCACATTAAAAGTCAAATTAAATAAATAAATAATTAAAATTCCTAAAAACACCCTCTACACGTGCAGCAGGCACCCCCTAACTGCAGGCTGCAATACAACTGCACCCTCAATCCACACAAAAATGAAACCACCTCCAAGGCCCTGACCCAAATCACCCTCAGGTACCACCCCAATGCATGTGATACATTGCCATTCCAATTTCCACAGACCCATAAATAACGCTCGCCCTCCTTTACTCCACCACAGGGTCCGATTCAAACGACGAGCTCCAGGACACCCCTACCAGCGCACCTGCAAAGAGGGCCAAGACCAACGGCCAAAGACCCTCCACCTCAGCTGCACGGATCAAGACACGGCAGCAGCACAAATCAAGTGGCAGCACACAGGAGGGGACTTCAACAGGCACCCCAGCAGCCAGCATGGCCACAACAACACCACCACAGGCCCCCCCCAATGGATGCCACAGAAGGCACTGCTTCTGGTGGCAGCAGCACCATAGGTGACACTGCATTAATGGCAGCATGCTCCGACACAAAAAACGGTGATGTCGATGTACGATCCATCCATGACCTGTCTCAATCCCCCTGTTTGTTTCATCCCGTACACCATGAGGATACCACGCAGGGGCACTCACAAGACGACGACTGGCCATCCCCCACAAGCCCTATGTCAAGGCAACATGAGGTGATCAGCCCCTCTGTGACACCACCGCAAATGGCCATGGCCCAGCAGAGGCAACAGTCCCTCGACCAGGTGATCGTGCAACAGCAGCAACTGGCCACGCTCCTCAAGGACCATGCTGATGAATGTGGGGGTACCAAGGCAGCCATAGAAACATGTACAGAGACACTAAGGGCAGAAATGGAGAGAAGCACCGAGAGCCTGAGAGTACAAATGGAGAGAAGCACCGAGAGCCTGAGAGTACAAATGGAGAGAAGCACCGAGAGCCTGAGGGGGGAACTGCATGCGACGTCCAAAGACGTATGTGCTGAACTTGCCGCTGTGCGCCGTGTGCTCACTGAGCTCTCACAAACCCTTAGGGACATGCATGGACGTGAGCAGGCAGAGACATCATCCGTTGCAAGTTCCGTCCAGGGCAGCCCCCAACGTAGATCTGGGAGGAACCTGCGCTCCACAGGCAGGGGTGCCCCTGATACCCGGAGAGGGGGCTTGCAATAGCGTCTGCCCACTGACAATGAGCATCCTTGGACACTGGTGTTCGGGGGGGAGGTAGGAGGGTGGAGGGGGTGTGTTGGGCTTACTTGGGTGGCGGGTCGATGGGGTGTGTAACACAATTTCACATATGCTATAAACATTTCACAATCATCCAATGAGATGTGTGGACATTGATCTTTGTGTACAAGGCCATTATAGGCGTACAGTCCATATTGTGCATGTTCCAGACACACACAGTGCCACAAGTCCCGTGTCCATGTATCAGCCACCAGGCGTGAGTGCTAGAAGCATGAATCTATGATAATCTGACGAATTTCACGGCCCTCCTGTGCCTCGCGGACTCCTTGAGGTGCTGCCACATCCCCACCCACATCATGACCATATTCAGGTGCTTGCAGTTCTGCGTCAGGGGGCATGGGCACATTTCTACGTATGCACATGTTGTGTAGCATGACACATGCCATGACCATCTTTGCAACCTTCTCATGGCGGTACAGGAGTGCCCCGCCAGACCTGCTGAGGCAGCGGAAACGACCCTTCAGTAGGCCGAATGCCTGTTCTATGACTACACGGGTACGTGAGTGGCCATGGTTGTAGTCCTCCTCATGCTGGTTCTGTGGGTTCCGGAGTGGTGTAAGGAGCCATCTCTTCAGTGGATACCCGGCATCACCTGTATGTGGACAATAAAGGATGTTTGAGGAATGACATTGCTACGTAAGCACCCCCCCTTTCCTGCCAGGTCATTGCCGCATCACATACCCCACATTATCATGCATGAAATGAGACTCACCGAGTAGCCAGGATCTGTTCCCTGCATGTCGCTCCATGTAGCGTGGTATTGTAGAGTTCCGTAAGACCATGGAATCATGGGTTGATCCAGGAAATCGGGCACAACAATGTGTAATGATCCTGTTTGAGTCACACACCATTTGTACATTAAGAGAATGATATTGTTTTCGGTTGCGGTACTGGGCCTCCGTGGCATGTGGGACAACCAATTCCACATGGGTGCAGTCGATGGCACCAATGCAACCCGGTATGCCGGCAAGTGCATGGAATCCCACTTTTGTGTTCGTAATTTCCTGCTCCGAGCGTGGTAGAGAGATGTAGTCGTCTGCGTGCTTCAGGAGGGCATCGAGCACTTGCAATAGTGTCCGTGACAACAGTGGCTGTGAAATGCCATGCAACTGTCCGACTGTGTGCTGGTAAGTGCCTGTGGCCAGGAAGTGGAGAACAGACACCACCTTCAGTAGGGGTGGGATGGCGGTTGGGCTATCTATCATGCTGACAAGGTCAGCGTGTGTAATGTCCACAATGGCGGTTATGGTGTCCCGGTCCAAACGGCAGAAGGTGTGGATCTGCTCATCAGTGAGGTAGAACGGATGTGCTCGGAGGCGTGGGATTGCGGGCTGCCTGCGTGGTGGTAGTGGCTGTGCTGGTGGGCCTTGCTGGCCCTGCCTTGCCCTCCTCCTCCTCCTGCGTCACCTCTGTGCGGCCGGTTGTTGTAGTAGTTGGTGTTCGTCTTCTTCTTGAAGTTGGAGTACTTGCAGTGCTATCAGGTCCCTCAGGGCCAACATCGCTAGTCCTGCCGGTAGCATTTTGGAGTGGGTGTGGTTGTGGGAGGGGGTTGGGTGTGCAATTTATGTGTTTTCAAGCTGTATAGCCTCCACCTGTGGTGATTCATTCCACCTGTGCAAGCTGCAATCCCCTTTGGGCGAGCACGTCCCGCACACAACGCTGCAAATCGACGCATGGCATCTTGCTATTACAATCATGTATTTCATCCCGATGGCAGTGAGATATTGCTTCATATGTTAATTCTGCTATGGTCCCATTGTTTCACATACTATCTTTGCAGTCGGGAACAAACTTGTGAAGGGTCAGTGGAATGTAGTACTCGATTAACGGTGGACCCTCATGCAGCACTGTACCGCGGTTCACCGACGGGCGGGGCGTCCCATTTGTGAGTGAAGCCAGTTGCCATTTTCACACACTGCCGCACTAAATGGATGGATTTGTGATTTCAAGCGGTCACAGATGCCTTTTCGACGTGATGTTGCAAATGAGGAATTCGAAGGACAGCGCTTTCGGTTTCCAGCTAGCGGCGAGGAGACGCCCACAGGTCTGACTGCAGATAGAAAGTTCTATTGTTTAATGTCCTTGGGACAGGGGCCATGGCGAGAATGCAATGATTGATATGAATAGTATGGGATGCGCAATAGCGTAGTGGAGGATAAGGCAGGACGTTCCCAAATACATGTTACTTCACAACACTAGAATTCCGGCCTGGAGCACAGTGGATTTTGCAGACTGCATTAAGCACAGACTCAATGGAAATTTCAAATGTTATGTGAGTAAATAATCAGGCGTTTTTATACCGGGATGAGGGAATGATGTATGGATGCATGGACAGATGATTTAATAGAGAGTCTGCCATGTACATGGCTTTTTGGAATCTATCAACTTCCTCTGCGCTATGTGATGCAGGGCTGCCATAGTGGGACCATCGTCTATCTGCCCTTGTTGAACCCTCCCTGTCTCGACGCGCCTTCAAACACTTGTGTCTATGCACGTTACTAATCCCATCTAATGGATTCTGTTTTAACAGACGCATGCACACAAACACTCGTTTGTAATAGTGTTTTCACCTCGATTTATATAGTTATGATTCGCAAGTGATTTTTGGGTGCGAATAATCCTTTTGAGTGGGCTAGCATGCATATGGCTGTGGATTTAGTGTGATCTTTGAAGTGAGTAATTCAAATGGAGTTCAGATGCCCATACTATTCTTTTTCGTTTCATTTGGGTGACAGGTATCTCCTCCCCTTTTGCTGCTGCCATCTGTATGCCACTCCTGCAGATGGCTTTTACTCCCGACACCTGCTGCTTCGTGTTAATCAGTGGAGCACCATTACGATCTTATGGGACGATCGCCAATGGCCCACATGCCCTTACGCAGTACTAGTGGCTAGGAGCAACATTTCGAGCTTTCAGCTGGACTAGTGCCTACCTAATGGGACGGCCCTGCGGTTCTAGGCGCTTCCATGTTGCCTTTTTGAATGTGAATGTAGCCCCTGTGTACCATGGAGGAACAGGGCGTCACACAAGAAGAAGCTGGTCATTTATTGCGGATGCAGCCCACAATTATGAGATATGATTTGGAGTTCATGACCTAATAGCTGTATGGCCCGGGTGATTTTGATGTGCATTAAATTTTGATTATGATATTGACCGTGTAGCGTTATTCTTTGCAAGTAATATAGCATATTCCTATTTGTGGAGCGATGTATTGTGAGGAGATCTGCTTTGGGTTCCGGCTTCTGGGTATAGTTGCGTGGTACTGTACTGGGCGCGTTTGCCTACGAAGGCCAGTAAGGTCAGGGATAGGGGCTGCAATTATGTCTGTTTTGATGATGTCATGCTCATGGGAGGGGGATTAGCTTTTGTGTAACAGATGCCGGTCAGCCAGGTGGATTGGTGGAATGATGTGATTTTCAGAATATGGCTGGTCACAGGTGCCTGTGTTTGCGTGCGTTTCTTGGAGGGAGACTGAGGTCATGTCCATTGGAATAGCTTCTGTATTCGTGCCATCTGTGCCCTGCTGCTCCCATTGGCCCCTCTTGAGATGTGCCTGGCTGCTCAGTCACTCTGCCAACTTGTGTGGTACATGCTTATGCTGATGGTTGGTTTGTTTACTGGCAGGAGTATAGGGCTGGTGCAGTCTCACTCAGGATACTGCTTTGTATGTTGCCTTACACTGGTGTCAAGCGATGGGGGGCCTGTTTTTGTTTGTCTCAGTTTTCAGTTCATGTTGCTGTACTTGAAGCTTCACATGCCTGTGCTGCATCAGTACGGCAATGGTGCCATGGCTAATATGGATGGCCACTCACAAGGCACTTGGAGCCCCTACATTCATTTGTTCGTTGGCATGCATGGGTGACTTGTACATTTCACTGGTTGCATTGTGTGACTTCATTGCACCTACGAGGAGTTGTGCAATGTGGCCAGGGAGTGGTGTACAGGCACTCAGTAGGGCCTTTTACGGTTGGTTTGCGATGCCGTACTTCTCACCATGGCGGAATGGTACTTTCCGCCATGCTTGATGGCGTTAGGTACATGTCCGCTAGGGTCAGAATTCCCGTACCGTTGCGCCATGGTGGTAATTACGGTTTCGCATGGCGCGCGTGCGCGTACTTGGTGCAGTTAGCGTTGGCGTTCACTACGGTGTCGCTAATGGCACCGTACTTTACGGTGACGGGTCATAATCGCACTGAGCGGTATTCGATGGCGGTATTGCATTTCCGCCATCGTTTTTCGATTTCCGCCAGGGTCGTAATGAGGGCCGTTGTCTTATATGATCCCTGATGTATATCATGTACCCATGTAACTAAGCTGAACGTATTCTTATTATGTCTTGCGCCCTGATGCCCTTGGGTCTGGTGCGCACTATAAATAAATAAAACAAACAAACAAACAAACAAACAAAACATTGCATATTGAAAAGGCACTCCCCTTGGGAATGCCTCCATCATCTCTACTTTATCGGCCAGTACATAAATTCTGGTGAAAATGACTTTCTTGATGCTAAATAAATGCAAATGTCTAAGTCAAAGGTACAACACTTATGATAAGCACATCTGTGTACTTCCTACAGTAGATGAGTAATGTGCTTTGTGTACCTTAGCAGACTGTACCTTATTATTGGCATATATATTTATTAGATACAGTGGAAGAGTGCTGATACCAAAAACACCTTAAAATAATACCCATAATACCCATACAGAAGGAGGCCTTTCAGTGATGTTTCAGGGTGCTTTACATTGGTAGGGATAAATGTCATTAAAGTGAGAGGACTAGTCGAGGGAGGAGGCCTATTAGAACATAGAACTGTGACAATCCTACCTAGCAGATAAGTTGCTAAGCAACAAAGGTAGAGCTGTGGACACTGTTTACAGGGATAAAGAGTGACATTTTTAGAAACCAAGTGGGTACTAATGCTGCATACTAGCAAATATGTACTTACGAGGTGAAGGACAAGTTTCTTCAAAGCCAATATTTAAATATTTGGGCAGTGAGAATGTTTTAGATATCTGATTTATTGCTTTTGGATTCCAGTGGCAGGGCACCAGGAGTGAAAAATCGCTAAAACGGAAGCAGGGCAGGGTGGACAAGGACAGGTTGATTGAGTAGTGCTTAGGCGCAGAGAATATATAAGAGGGCACTAGTGGGAGTTGGGGTTAGCTAGATAAGGGGGCTAGTCCATGGGTAGATTTAAATATGAAGATAGATTGATAGTATATGGACAGCTATTTCCTATGGAGGTGATGGGAAAGGTTGGGACAGGACTTTGGAGGTTATGGAGAGTGTGGGTTGCAGGGATATTCATTGAGATCAATAGAGGAAAGGGCACAGGAGTAGGAGGCTACAGCAGAAGTTCAATCGACTGAGTACAGGAGTGAAAATCATGGATTCAGTGGAGTGATAGGTAAGGAGTAGATGGACATGTGCATGTTTAGGACGTTCATCTTAGCCACAGTAGAAAGAATCACAGCGGAATTGACTGTAGGCGATTTCGCCCCTATTCTACTTCGGTAAAACAACCTAACACTACATTAAACAACCCAAATTCAAGCCCTCCCCACCTCTCTTACTTACTGTTTCGTTGCCCACTGCTCCTCCTACGCCCCTGCAGCATCACTTCCGTCCCTCTAACGCAGGTCGGATCTGACGCTGCAGCGTCCCTTTTCCTAATTATTTTATTTTCTCCAGCATGGGGTCTGGCATGGATTCACATGCTCATGAATATTCCCCGTCGTCAGGCTGGGAATCCTCGGTAAAGAAAAAACCAGTATAAGTTTCGTTTCTGATCTGTCTTTCATAGTAGTAACCAATCACTGATCTCTGCGTCATACTGACCACAGCCAATGACTGCCCTCTACCTAAGCCCCGCCTATGGCAGCCATCTTCAGATTTTTACCGCACGTTCATGTGTTGGGATCCTCGCGCTATTGCTCTCGAGCGTTAGTGCTATTCTTTTATGTTTTTTCTCAAAAACTTCGGTTTTTTCGGTCAAAAGAGCCTCAAGCTCCACCGACTCTCCATCCGATCAACGGGGACCCGTGTCGGATTCGTCTACGCCCCTCAAGGGTGAAGATTCGTCGAGCTACGCTTTTGGAGGACTCCAGAAGTTTCTCAGGCCCATCTCGGTCATGGCCCAGGAGAAGGGAAGCTCGACGCCCGGAAAGCTGTTCAGGGTCTGCCCTGGATGCCAGCTGCAGAATGTCTTTAAGGAAGACGAACACTCCTTTTGTCTTTACTGCCTACATGAGGACAAGACGCATGTGGAGAAGGACTGTGCGTTTTGCGGCAACATGTCGGAGCGGACCATGAAGGACCTCCATCAGCGTCTCGCCAACTGGCTGGAAGGGAAGAGCCCGTCTGGCGAGAAGAAGAGGAAGAAATCCGAGTGGTCTTCTAAGACCTTTGAGGATGCCCCGGCGACGGGGGTCCAACATAAGGCCAAGCACCGCGAGTCCGCTGGCACCGGGAGCGCCGAACGGTCGGGCTCTACGGGCGCCAGGCAGGGCGCACCCTCCCTGGCACCATCAACCACGAGCCAACGCTCTGGGTCGGGTAAGAGGAAGGCCGAGCACCCGGCGAAGCTCCTGGAGAGGCCCCGGTCGAGCTCGAAGGCGGAGGGGGAGCGAGGCAGTGTCCCCCCCCTCAAGGAGAAGGCGGTGAGCGCACCAAGGGTGGTGAAAGCCTTAATCCATCCGGCCAAGGCCTCTATCGAGACAGTCGCGGCGGCCCTGGCTCAGCCTGTGGAGGCTACACCAGTGACGGCGACCTCGGGGCTCAGAGTCTCCCTGCCACCGCGGAGGGAGTCCTCTTTTATGCCCATCGACAGGACCCCCGTGAAACCTCCGACGGAGAAGAAAAAGGGGGGCAGGGGGTCGTCGTGGATTCGGCCTCAACCTCTGAGGAAGAACTGATCGAGGTCTTAAGCCACGGGGTTGGCGTGGAAGAAGACCAGCCCGTCGGGAGGGATCCCGACGCAGGAGACGACGACATCGTCGAGGGTACCGACGGGGCCCCTGACCGCCCGTCGGATTCCCCTCTGCCAGTGCCGCAAGACAACTCGGCGGCCATTTTGTTGGCTATACAGTCCTTATGCTCAGAGATAAGGACGAGACTGCCGTTACCAGTGGAGGAACCACTCCCGTCGGGGCACCCGGAACCAGGCCCTTCGGGCAGCCCCCCTCCTAAGAAAAGAAGGATTCACCCTCCACCTCCTTTTCAGCCGTCGCACCCCGTTCAGCCCTCCTCCCCGTCCACGACTCGAGGGGATGATACGGGGACTGACACGGCCGCGACGGGTACGGACGACGAGGTGTACGACGAGGATCTGCCGTCGTCTCCTCCTACCCGGGCTTCCCCGCCCGACGAGATTGGATCTTTTCACTCCATGATCGCCAGGGCATCCGAGCTCTTCCAGCTCTGCCCTGAGGAGAAGAAGAAGGAAGGTTTCCTTTATCAGCGGCGCGAGGCCAAGAGGAAGACGGTCCTCGCGGTACCTCTACTGGACGATATTTGGGATGAGGGCCTCGCCCTCCTCAAGAACCCATCCACGACGCCAGCTAGAAGAGACCGGTACGAGAAGAAGTACCGGGTCCCGGACGCGGCCCCCTTGTGCCTCTGGGCACAGCATACCCCAGACTCCGTCGTCTCCGCGGCGGCCAGGAAGAAAGCGGGGGGGGGTGCTGCCTCCACGTCGACTTCTCCGCCGGACGGCGAGGGAAAGAAATTGGACACGATGGGGCGCAGGGTCATCTTGTCTGCAGCGACGACGATTAAGGCGGCTAACGCCTTGGCTATCGTAGCCCGGTACGACAGGGAGCTGTGGTACAAACTGGCTCCTCTGCTGGACTTCCTACCGGACGACAAGAGGGCGGATGCCCTGGAGATCTTGCAGGAAGGTGAGGTGGCGTCGGACCATGCCATCACGATTGCGACGGACATCGCCGACACCGGATTTCGCCAGTTGGGCAACGGCGTGTGCCTTAGGCGGCGTGGATGGCTCAAGGCTACTGACTTCCGTCAAGACGTACAGACCAGAGTCCTGGACATGCCGTTCGATGGGAACAACCTGTTTGGGAAAACAGTAGACGATTCCCTTCAAGCCATTAAAGCGGACACGGAGACGGCCCGGGCTCTCGGGGTTCTCCAGCAACGGCGGCCGCCCTTTCGGAGCGGCGGAGGCAAGGGCGCCTCCAAAGGTTCCGGCGGCGAATTTTCCACCTACCGTCAAGCGGCCCGTTCGTCGTCTCAGGAAGCTTACAGGGGACGAGGCAAGTCAGGCGGACCCCGCCGTCGTCGCCAAGGAGGTCAAGCCTCGTCTAAGCAGGATTGAACCGGCCGTGGGGTCGGGCCCCGGTGGGAGGCCGGCTGGCGAGCTTCGTCAGCGTGTGGGAGTCCATCTCCACCGACCGTTGGGTGCTGGACGCCCTAGCCCAGGGCCACGCGCTCGAGTTTCAAAGAAGGTGCCCGCGCGTCCCCCCTGTGGCCAGGAAGGAGCTTCACGTCCCTCAGCTTCTCTGGGAGGTAAAGGCGATGCTCAGGAAGGGCGCCATCGATCTCGTCCCAAAGAGGCTTCGGGGCTCCGGAGTTTACTCAAGATACTTCCTCGTGAAGAAGAAGACGGGAGGATGGCGCCCCATCCTAGACCTACGACGGCTGAACAAGTTCATCAAGGCACAGAAGTTCCGGATGGTCACCCTCCAGCACGTCCTGGGTCAGCTGGAGGAGGGCAACTTCCTGTCGTCGCTGGATTTGGAGGATGCCTACTTCCATTTTCCCATCCTAAAGGGGCACCGAAAATTTCTCAGGTTCGTGGTCCAAGGGCGTCACTATCAGTTCAGAGCCCTTCCCTTCGGTCTACGGTCGGCACCCAGGGTATTCACCAAGTGCCTTGCACCAGTGGCGGCGCAGCTGCGCCTGGAGGGGATCCACGTCTACCCCTACCTGGACGACTGGCTCATCCGAGCCAAGACGAGGGAGCTCGCCGTGGAGCACACGGCAAGGACCGTCCAACTTCTCACGGACCTGGGATTCTCCGTGAACTACGCCAAGTCCCACCTGGTACCCGCGCAAGACACACTGTTTCTGGGAGCGAAGCTCGACACAGTGTCCCTTCTGGCCTCCCCGTCGGAGGAAAGGACCAGGGCCATCCTGGGCTAGGTACAGCGGATGTTGGTTGCCGACGCGGCCAAGGTGAGGTCCATCAAGTCCCTCCTCGGAATGATGTCTTCTTGCATCTACCTCATTCCCATGTGCAGGCTCCGGATGCGCCCGTTGCAGGAGTTCCTGGACGCGCGCTGGATCCAAACGACAGGCAGCTTCGAGAAGAGGATCTCACTCGACGAGAGTTTCCGACGAGCGATCCGGTGGTGGGGCACCCACGCGCATCTGACGGCTGGCATGGACTTCCAGACCCCAAGCCACCAGGAGACAGTGACCACGGATGCCTCCCTGGAAGGGTGGGGAGCGCACACCGAAAATCTGCACGAGAGGCCTTTGGCTCCCAACGGAGAAGTCCCTCCATATCAACGTCCTGGAGCTCCGTGCAGTGTTTTGGGCCCTCAGGTCCTTCCTTCCGTCCCTCAAGGGCAAGGTGGTGAGGATCTTCACCGACAACACCACCACCATGTTTTACATCAGGAAACAGGGCGGAACCAGGTCCCCAGCACTGTCCAAGGAGGCGCAGGACCTGTGGCATTGGGCCGTCGCCCAAAGGATGTTTCTGGTGCCGTTTCATCTGGCAGGGATAAAAAACACCATCGCCGACTCACTCAGCATGGAGCTGCGCTCGTGCCACGAGTGGGAACTACGGCGGGATCTAGTGGATCGCCTCTTCCGACGGTGGGGCACACCCCAGATCGACCTGTTCGCGACGGCGACGCACTCCAAGTGCCGGAGGTTCGCCAGCAGGTTTCCCCAGCCGAGGAGCATGGGCGATGCTTTCTCGTTCCCCTGGGAGGGCCTGTTCCTATACGCGTTCCCTCCATTGCCACTGCTGATCCGGCTCATCAACCAGCTCAAGAGGTCACGGTGCAGGATGATCCTCATCGCACCTGCGTGGCCGAGGCAGATATGGTTCCCGGACCTTCTGGACTTGTCAGCGTCCCCGTCAATCAAGCTGCCAGTGGACGCGGATCTGCTCTCCAGGGAAGGAGGCACCATCCTCCACCACGACCCGAAGTCGCTGAACTTGCAGGCCTGGCTCCTGCAGCGCTAGAGTTTGGAGGATACGACATACCGGCCGACTGCAGAGAGGTTCTTGCAAAGGCCAGGGCGTCCTCGACTCTTAAATGCTACGGACACAAATGGAAGAGGTTCTCTGTCTGGTGCCACGCACAGAAGATTAACCCTCTAAGGATTACGGCTCCCCAAGTACTGCCGTACCTGTTGACGCTGGCCAAAGCTGGATTGGCACACGCGTCCATCAAGATTCATCTTGCTGCGATCTCCCGATACACCAGAACCACGGGGCGGACGTCCTTGTGGTCTCATCGTCTGGTGAAAGAGTTCATGAAGGGACTGTTCAGATCGTTCCCGCCGGTGAAGGCTCCGGCCCCGGCATGGGAGCTCAACGTGGTGCTGACCAAGCTCATGGGACCTCCGTTCGAGCCTCTGCACTCGGCCCCGTTGAAGTTCCTGTCGTGGAAAACAGCGTTTCTTGTGGCCATCACCTCTGCACGACGGGTGGGAGAGATCCAGGCCCTTTCCTGCAAGGCCCCGTACTTGACTTTTGACGACACGAGGGTGGTGCTCAGGACGCACCCCTCCTTCATGCCCAAGGTGCCGTCGGACTTCCACCTCAACGAACCCTTGGTGTTGCCTGTGTTTTTCCCGTCGCCTTCGTCGCCGGCTGAGAGGACTTTGCACTCGCTGGATGTGGCTAGAGCCCTGAAGTTCTACGTGGACCGCACAAAGTGTTTTCGGAAGATGTCACAACTCTTTGTGAACTTTGGACCTGTCAATCAGGGGAAGGCTCTCTCGAAGGCTTCCATTTCCAGATGGCTCTCCGGCTGTATCATGTACTGAAGGCAAGCGTCCCCCAAACAGCACGATCCTCCCCGCAATGAGAGACAATGAAGGACTCTCCCAAGATGGGAATAAGGCCAAGACAGAGTGCGGGTGAGCGTAAATGGGAGTTTATCAATCAGAATAGGGCATGCAAAGGACTCTGCAAACTCCGAGAGCGCTCTGTCTGACAATAGCAAAGACAGGCGTATATATTTACAAAAAACGTCATAAGAACCTACACACTATAGGGGGCACAAGTTCATGGGGATTGGGTGGCGACGACTAACTATAGGTGCTGCTGTGATGTTGTTGGCTTTGGCTGGAAGACGTCATTGGGCAGCCTCGTGGGTTGGGCTGGGCCTGGCCGGGTGGCGGAGTTCATCCAGGCGGTGTTGTGGGGCCATCGTGGCCAGTGGCAGAGATGAATGTCTCTTCCTGACTTATTAGCCCTATGCCATGCACACCGCAGTCATTCGAGCATTTTTAGCATTATCTTCTTCAGTAAATCTTACAATAGGTTATACAACAGGTTAATGCAACACAGGAGGAATGCACCTTGTGAGGGGACTGGAGGCAATACGTCAGGGCATGGTTACCAGTGTCCTGTTGACCGGGGCCATAGGTCGAGGGGCTAAGCTTCAGGGCCTGGCAAGGGCGGTACATGTCTTTCTGCCTTGTTAGAAGTTGTTATGGATGTTCCGCTGTGTGTTGTCAAAGTGTTGGGTGTCTTGATTGCACAGGGCCATAAGTCTGAGGTGGTCCGGTGGGTTGTGAGGTTTACGAGGGGGCGCGTGTGTTCAGGCAGAGGTTTACTGCTGTGCTGTAAATAATGCAGGTGGCGGGTGGTGGCCTTGGGTGCTACAGAGGGGGTTACAAATCTTTGAAGCGGCTCCAGTCTGGTTGGGGGAGGTAAAGCAGCGCGGCGCGGTCTCTGCTCTCATGCCTTTGGCAGCCTTTACAGGGTGGGAGGGGGAATGGCCTTGTAAGTATTTCCCAAAGGTATCTCCCTCGTGTGTTGCTGAGTTAGGTAAAAACATCAAACATTTGAACATTCTATAATACTTATTCAAATCATTCTAAAACATGCATTTCAACTTTGCTGGATGTGTCTCGATTATACCCAGTCTGAACACCGTATTCGTACACTATGTTTTAACAGCTACAGTATTTAATTATATGCATATATATATATTTGCAGTAAGTGAGGTAGTAGTCGGGTTGGTGGAATACATAGGAAATGACTCGCCACTGTACGTGACGGTGGTGGCACATAAGAAGCTTAGACATACACACATAACAAGTGCATTTCTTGCGCATCCTTCACATGAGTTCCACAGTCTGGTTACATTCATTTCCTCGTGTATTCTAGCAGCATTAGTTCAGTTATGGCGCGAGCCCATGGGGTGTAAGTTTCTCAGTAATATACGTAACAAATAGATTCCTGGTGCGTTCCTTTATTATTAGCATCCAACTGCAATGGTATATGCTCATCATCGCTTATATCATGGGGGCATGATCTCTTGTAATTATACATCTTACAGGCTTTTACAATATAAGGGATTTTATGAGAGGAAAGCATCCTTTGCAAGTAGTCTCAACATTAATATACGCGGATTGTCGGGCCTGTGACGACCATCTTACTGTTCATTTCATTTTGCCTAGGCCTGCTGGCCGGGTCATGCTGGGAGCGATGATACGATACACTGCGGGAGGTGAACTGTTACAATGTCAGTGCATTACACTAGCTCATGTCCTTCTGGTTCGTGGGAACGGGCTCGCAGCGGATCTACCAGGGTGCTGCGGCAACAAGGATGACTGAAACCCTCCAAGGGTGGGGGCCGCGCTACAGTGCGCTGAGCTCACACCATCTTTACCAGACAAAATGGTGTCTAGGCCTAGCTAAATTTTAATACGTGTGGGCAATTAATACGTGCGGGCAATGTCTCCAGTGGGTGAGCCCTCCACCACCTGGGCCCGGGTGGCATGAGGGGACGCCCAAGAGAGCCATAGTCCTTACCTGGGGAGAAAGTGCAGGCGAGGGGGGTCGTCTTGGACCAGTCCTCCCCTACATTTCCCCCCTTTCGTTACTAAAGTAACGAATTCTTTAAATCTTCTATCCTCCTACATTCTGCCTCGTCCATCACCGCCTCATCCCATGCCGGAGTTCCTTTGATGGGCATCCATGCTCTGCACACTGCTCTTAAGCTCTCACCTCTCCGGGCATATTCATCTGGAGTACACGTTAGATATATGCACCCACCATCTGCTTCTAAATCTACCCAAACTTCCTCATACCATTCTAGTATACAGGGTTCCTTGATGGTGGTGTGCCAC
The DNA here is from genome assembly GCF_040938575.1 of Ambystoma mexicanum. Taxonomy (NCBI): domain Eukaryota; kingdom Metazoa; phylum Chordata; class Amphibia; order Caudata; family Ambystomatidae; genus Ambystoma; species Ambystoma mexicanum. Next base: position 1,231,676,130 of record NC_090928.1, read on the forward strand.
AACTTATCTACAATATCTTTATCGTGGTATATGGGCACCAGTTGGTACCTGGGCGAATTATCTATCCCTGTTTGTACTTGTGCTTCTTGCGTTGTTTTTATTGTGCCATGTGAGTTGCCCATTGTCACCATCATCATTGCACCATTTGGTACTGTGTTAGCACAGACTCGAAGACCCATCTGGCACAAGCAAAAAAGTAGAAGGAGGAACACAACAGCTGGTATTAAAAATTTCACAGTTGTTCCAAGCCATGAGGGAACCCAGGAGAAGATGTTGTCGAACCAGGTACTCGCTTCTGCTCCACCTTCCATTTTCATTTTTTCTCCTAGGTTGTGGACTGCTTCGATCACATGGGACAGGGAGCCATTCTCTGTGTCTTCAGAAGGTACGAAAGTGCAGCAGGCACTTCCTATTTTTCGGCAAACACCGCCGTCCATCGCTGTCAACAGGTCCAGGACATACCTGTTTTGCATGGTCATTAATCGTAAAGCTCTGAGTTCCACCTTGATTATATTGAATCCTTCTTCAGTATCGTTTGCCAGCTGAATCAATTCCCAGCGTGTTATCTGGAGCCATTTTGCGTTTGCCCTTGCTTGGACACTTGAGACGAGTGAGGCAAAAAATGTTTCTGCTGAGCTGAATAATCGGTATTTGTCTGGGATCTGAGCCAATAGTTCTGATGATGCCTTTGATATGTAATTTGATGCTCGCCTGTTACGGGTCAGCACTTCTCCCTTGCTTCCAGAAGACAGGACATATATTTGTGACTCTGCAGTTGGTTGAGCCACACTCTGCATGCGTTCCTGTGTCCTTTTGCTCCCATCGATGTGGCTTTCTGGTATCACCATTAGTGCCGAGTGCAGAGTGGCCATTGAGCAGCTGCCACTCCATGACTGGGGGAGGTGTAGGTATGCCTGTTTGCCGCACACCCAGTACGTGTCCATCAGGGCCGCTGTCCCTTTCTTTAGGTCTGGGATGGTGAGGGTCTTGTTGCAGTTCGAGTTTGTTCCCATGGGGGTTCTCCCTTCTCCTTTAAAGCACAGCTTATAGTCCATTTCGCTCTGTAGTTTGAACGGCTTTTCAATGGCAGTTACCCAAGTTAGCTTTGAAATGTGTTCTCTCCATACTGGTGTACATGTTTCCTCTATCCACTGTAATTTGTCCGGCGCCACACCTCTTAGTGCTTCCGCTTTGCACAGTACTTCTTCATCCTTCCGCTTGTTGTCAGAAAAAAGTGTCCCTCCTATCACAAAAAATGGTTCTTTCAAACATACTACTCCTGCCGTTTTTGGGTAACATGTTTTCTCGTTCTGCAGCATTTGAAAAGTCACTTCGTGTGCCTGGAAGGTGTTCTTAATCCTGCACAGCGTGAGATGAAGGAGACACTGGGCATCCACAATAGGCAACTCTTGGGGTAACAACACTTTGGGTGTACCTGATGCATGGGGGATGAGGGAACAGACATAACAGCTCTCGTTTGTCGTTTGTTTAGCTGTGGCACTCATGTCTGCATACCACTTATTTGTTTGATGGGGGTGTCGTGGGTCTTCCATCTTATCTAGACCTAGCCCATAGTACTCATCATACTTCTTCCTCCCTGTTTCTCTCTTTCGTCGGGCGTTCTTGTTACTCATGTACTTCCCAACCCCCTGAGCAGTGGGCAAACTAGACCCCCCTTCCTCATTCCCGCCCCCCTTGGCCCATTCATCATATAGTATTTCGTGCATTTCTAGTAGCTTTTCGTTTTCTTTCCTGACGCTATCTGGCAGATTGTTTTTTGGGATGGGGGCAAGCTTGCTGGTAGGGGTGTTATACAACCATGATATGGCAGACGGGTTTCGATCATTGAGACTATGGGCATTGTAGTTGGATACCCCTGGTGGAGACACTGTGTTGCTCTGCATTTTACCATGTGGCTTTTCTCTTTGTGCGGCCACAACACTTGATGGTGTGGTATGATACCCCCAGATAAGTTTAGTTCCGTCCCATATCAAAAAATCACCTTCCCTGGCATTGACACCTGCAGTTACATTGGGCCCGGTGGTACTGTTAATTGGTCCAGTGGTGTTGTTACTCCCTCCCCCCTCGTACATCTCGATAGAGATGAACGCTATAAACCAATATGTGACCAAGCCAAACATTATCATAAAGAACAATGTGATGCATACTGATAATCCACACTCATACGAATATCTACATCTCTCATATACTAATTCTCTCATTCTACTAATTCTATCCGTTGCAGGCTGCCCGTTAGATGCCATGGAAGCTCCTGTTTGAGATATAAAAGTGCATTAAGTGCATGCATGTAAACGTTTTGCTGGCACCATCTGTGCCAATACATTTGACTGGGAATGTAAGCGGGTGGGGATGAGGGGGAGGGGTATTCACAGAAAAGGGTGTATTCAAGTTATAATATTTTTATTTCATTAATTACATACCACTCATCAAAAAGAAAGAAAACACACATATACACATTTTTTTTTTTTTTTTTTTTTGAGATATCCTTGTCAGTCATTATTTCGTTCAAGTCCAGTGCTGATACACACACACACACAAAAGTGATATGTAGACATCCTACTTATTTGTATCGGTTGCTGTTGTCTGTGCCTCCTCATCTAACTCCTCTTGTACATTGCTGTATGCTTTTCGTACGTCGGTCAAGTGTACCCAGTACCTCAAGCCCTTCACCTTTACTGCCGTGGGCGTGCAAAATATTACTTCGTATGGGCCATGGAATCGTGGTGCATTCCACCGACGCACAAAGCTTCTGACATAAATTGAGTCGCCTGGCATTAGCTGTACCTGTTGCTCTGGTTCCGTGACAGATCCTGTTACATTTCCCTCTTCTCTAGTGAAGGGTGGGGAGAGTTGCTTCGATATTGCGCGCGCTGCCCTTGTTAATTTTCTTAGGTAGTCTGTGAACTCGTCTCCCAATATTGCGGCGCTTCTGTGAGCATTTGAGTGTTCACGCAGTGGAGAGTGTGCTGTGTTCATTCGTCTCCCAGTCACGATCTCGTGTGGGGACAAGTGGTGGTCTTTACTTGGTTGATTTCTCAACTCAAATAGTGCCAGGGGTAGACAGTAAATCCAATTTTTCTTTAATGAGAAGCATAGTTTTGATAATCTGCCCTTTAACAGGCCGTTCATCTTTTCCACTACGCCATTACTTTGTGGATGATAAATCGAACACAATTTATGTTTTATACCCAATAACGTGGTAACTTCCTTGAAAAGTTCATTCACAAAGTGAGAGCCGTTGTCTGAGCGTATTACGTCACAAATTCCCCAGCGTGGGAACACTTCCCTTACTAGGAACTTGGCGGCGCTTTTGGCATCAGGTCGCGCACATGGTCCCGCTTCCACCCACCTTGAAAATGGGCACACAACTACGATCATGTACCGTGCGCCATTACACCTTTCCCCCATGTCTGCATAGTCTATATGCAGTTCTCTGAATGGGCCAATGGGTTTGGGAATTGTTCCCCGGAGTGTGCGTAATGTCATTCCTGAGTTGTATATTTGGCATGTTGTACATTCCATTGCTAATCGAGACACATGCTCCTGGAGACAGGGCACAAACCATTCTTCCTGTATCTCTGCCGCGATGTGCTGCTTAGTGTTGTGTGCGGGGAAGTGTAATTGTTGAAATGCAACTTCTAATAACTGCAGTGGCATTACCACTTTCCCTGAGTTATTTTGCCGCCATAGTAGGTCTGTTCCTGATTGGCTGCATCCCCGTTTTGTCCACGTTAGTTTTTCTTCTGCACTAGCTCCTGCCTGCAATTCTAGTATTTGTGATAAGGACATCATGTTATATCCTTCTGACAGTTCTTCGGTTGTTGTGTTCTTGATCATGAACTCACCTGTGTCGTATTTCTGAAAATAGGAAGCCTCCTTGGCGGCAGCGTCCGCTGCCGCGTTCCCTAAAGACACAACGTCTGAGTTGGAGGTATGGGCCTGGCACTTCACTATTGCTACAGCAGTAGGGTTTTGTAGGGCCTCAATTAATTCTTTTAACAATTCTGCATGCTGCACTGGTGTTCCATCTGCCCTTCTGAATCCCCTACGGCCCCATCTTGCTATACCTCCATGTACTGTCGTTGTCATGTAAGCTGAGTCTGTGTATATTGTAACTGCACAGCCCTTTGCTGCGTGTAGTGCTTCTATGAGCGCAACCAGTTCTGCTGCCTGTGCAGAGTAATGCGACGGGAGGCGGTACTGTACTAGTGTTTCAAACTCACCTTCCTCTAATCTCACTACCGCCATGCCAACGTGTTTTTCTCCCGTGTCCATATCAATTGATGCAGACCCATCCACAAAGTACACCTCCCCCTCGCTGAGAGCGTTTTCACACACCACTGTGCCCTCCCCTCCTTCTCCTGTGTGGGTTGCGCAATCGTGATTTTGCATGTCTTCTACTGTGCACGCTTCTGTAATGAATGTGGCGGGGTTTACTGTTTTACATCTCACTATGTGGATGTTGGCGCTGGACAATATAATCTCGTATGCTGTTGCCCGCTGGGTGGTCAGTGTGCTTTTTGATCTTTCAAGTATTGCAAATAATGAGTGCTCCACAAACAGTGTCACAGGGCATCCCATTACTATTGTGGCACTTTTTTCAATCGCAAATGCGGCTGCTGCGAGCGATTGTTCGCACGCGAAATGACCCTGCATCACGGCATCCAAAGTACCACTATAGTAAGCCAGGGGCTTGTGTCCTAAGGATGTCTTTTGTGTCAGTACTGCTGTCATAAGTGTTCCTTTGCAATGGGAGAATAGGTAAAATTCGTGTCCATAATCAGGGTTTGCTAGTACTGGAGCGCTTGAAATTAGCTCTTTCAGTGATTTGAACGATATACTCATGTCTTCTGACCATTTTATTTTTATATTCTCCTGTTGTGCTTCTTTGAGTGCTTGTAGGAGGGGCCTGGTGTATGCTGCATAGTCTAGTATCCATGCTCGGCAATAATTGCACATCCCCAAAAATTTCTGCATATCTTTCACTGTTGTGGGTTCTCCTACTGATCTTATTGCCTCTACCCTGTCGGGAATTATTCTTTTTCCATCTTTTGATATGAGCTGCCCCAGGTATAGGACCTCAGGCAGGCAATACTGTAGCTTCTCCTTGTCTACCTTGTATCCTTTGTTGGCCAGTAAAGTCAGGAGCGTTGTTGAATCTTTTCTACACGTTGCTTTGTCTTGTGCACACACCAATAAATCGTCCACGTACTGAATAATCGTACTCTCTACTGATAGGTTCCCCAAGTCTTCATGCAATATGCGGTTGAATATGCTCGGGCTCTCACAGTATCCCTGTGGCAGTCTGCAGTGTTCATATCTTTTTCCCCCCAGTGTGAACGCTGTAAGGTATCTACTCTCTTCAGCCAGGGGTATTGAGAAAAATGCGTTTTTCAAGTCCACTACTGTAAAATGTGATGCTGTTTTTGGGATACTGCATAGTATTGATGCAGGGTTCGGGACTAGAGGGAACTCTTTCTGTATTACATTATTGAGGGGGCGTAAATCCTGTATCATCCGCCAAGATCCCCCCTTTGCTTTTTTGATTGGATAAATACATGTGTTACATGGGGAGTTTGAAGGCACTATTATTCCTTGTACTAGTAGTGCATTTATAGTTTCTTTTATCCCTTCTTCAGCCTCACGGGACAATGGATACTGTTTAACTCTGGGTAAGATAGCTCCTTGTTTTAGGTTTATTCTCACAGGTTGTACTCCATGCAACAGCCCTACATCATGTGGGCCTGTTGTCCATAAATTGTTTGGTACTAGCCTCATGTCGTCATCAAAAAATGACGGTGGTGTTCCTACCACTGCCATCAATTGGACGGGGATCTCTCTGGCTTGGATCAAAATGTCACAGGGCATCGCTATTTCCATTACTATCTCACCATCTACTTCTGTGTCTGAAAAGAGATCCTCATCTGTTACCTCGCGTAGGGCTAGGTTTGCGTTTGTACACAGTACGGTGCGCCACTCACATCCTTCTCTGTCTATTCCAATCACAGCGATCCGTTTCGTTGATACCTGCACGGCGTGCAAATCCAACGACACCACTGATCCTGGTGCTGCATTTGGACACACTATGGGGCGGAAGAGGAATTCTGCTGGAACCCTCCAATCCATGTTTTTTAGCTCTGGTACTATAAGGGCCAAAGTCTGTAGCCCTGCAATAAACATCTCTTCTTTTTGTGGTAGCCCTCGTATTTCCTGTGTGGTTGTGTAGGCTTGCACTACCAACATTGCACGCAAGGGGCATATCCCGGGTGTAGAACACACTATTCCTCCTTCGGTAAATGATATGGTCATGTTAAGTTTACTCATAAGGTCCCTCCCCAGCAGATTTATCGGGGACTGTTCATAGTACAGTAAGGGGGCTTTTACAGTCTTGCCCCCTATGGTTACATCTAAAGCTTCTGTGTAAGGAACTTCAATTACAGCCCCAGAGAACCCCTGCGTCTCTAACTTCCTGTTAGATAACGGGAACCGGCCCTCCCTGACACATGATTTCTCCGCTCCCGAATCAACCATGAATATAAATTGCCTGTCTCCTATCTGCGCCCCTACCAATGGTTCCTCTGCTGCACTGTGGGTGGTAGATAGAACTGGACACGCAAGTGTTCTCTGTGGGCTGTCCTATGCGGGGTGTCTCATCGCCCCCCCTCATTGAATACGTTACCTGAGACCACTGACATGCCGTTGTAAGGTGCTGGTGCGGGGGCCCCGTTGGCTACTGTCTCGAAAGGGTTGCCTGGTGTGTATTGCATGCTGTCGTTGTTAGACATGTTTTGTGGGTGGTTCTGTGTTCTATACTGGGGTCCTTGTTGCTGGCCCGTGTTACCCTGGCTTGGGTCTCTCAGTTGCTGTTGACCCATCGGAAGGCCATATGGGCTTCCCGGGTGTGGATGGCCATTCTGTTCCATTTCCTGGAACCCGTTATTTTGTCTACTTCTGCACTCCCTGGAGTAATGCCCCCATCGTCCACAATTCCAGCAACTCCCCTGAGGGCCCCTGGGACCTTGCCATCCACTTCCTCCCATTCCCCCGTACCACTGTGGTCCACCTCCTCTTCGGCCCCTGTACCCACCTCGTCCCCCTCGAGGGGTCCACTCTTGCCACTGCGGACCTCCACCCTGCTCCTGCTCGTTCCACTGCCGCTTTCCTGTTCCCGCCCAATTAGTTGCCACCCTTCCTTGTATTGCTATCAGCCCCTCCTCCTCATCTTCTCCCTCCCTGCTGTGTGGGAGCGCGGCTACTGCTGCTGCAACCTTCACTAATTTTGTCTGCACCAACTTCGCCTCGTCTGCCAATCTTTTCTGCGCCACCTCCTTCTCCCTTTCCTTTATTCGTTTACAATGGTGTACTATTATGCTCTGAATTTCCGGCCATCCCTTTGCTTCTATACCTGCTATTTTGTCAAGTGCCTTCTGCACTTCCTTTGGGAGCCCTCTTTTTATAATGAAGTAAAATAAAGATGTCGATTGATACCAGGGCGTGCCCGTTTCCGCTCTCCACATCTCTTGGACCCGAAAAATGTAATCCATAGCCTCCTCCCCGTCATTCATTGCACACTGCATCACGGACTGTAAGTCAGGTGTGTCTGGAAATGTTTCGCGTAAGGCGTCCCACACCCTAGCACGCACTGTGTTAAAGGAGGCCCCATCATGGCGGTCGCAGTCTAATGTTACTCCCGGGAAACCGGCTTTAACCCATACTCTTTCAGCCTGGTCGCCCACCGCTGATACTAGCAGACTTTTCACATCTCCTACAGCTAGGGGTACCCCAGCTGTATGTTTTTCGAAGGCATATATCCACTTACTTGCCCCTCCTGATAACGGGGGCAATAGCTTTAATAAATTAGCTTTATCCATCTGTGCCCATGGGATATAGTTAGGCCTCCCTCCTCCCCTATGTATCAACGGGAGCTGTAGCTTTCCTTTCGTGGTTGCATCCGGACCCGTTTTGGCTGCTGATGTTCCCAGTGATGCCATTTTCCCCACTCTGTTCCTCAGTCGTCCCGACCACTCATCATCTAGGGTTCTCATAGAACATGCACCTTCCTCCCCTTCGCTTCCCCCTCCTATTGCCATACTCAATCTGTCGCTTTCGTCTAGCTCTTCTCTAATATCACATAGTAATTCCTCTCTTAGTCCCCCAAGTCTTTCTTCGTTACCACCATCTTCCTCTCGGGTCCCTACTTCTATTATTCGTGTTGGTTCTTCCTCAATCCTAAACAGGATCTCGCCCTTCTTCCACCCCTCTTCGGGCCTTCTGCTTTCATCCGATGCTCGTCCAGCTCTAGTTGTATCCAGTGCTGTTCGTTCGCATATGTTTCATCTTTTGCTCATCTTTTGCTATCGACAGTCTTGATTCTAGATCATCTGTGAGTTTCTCTATGTCCACCCTTTGTGTGCCCGTCTGGCCTCGCTCCCTTGTACTTTCATATGGTGGGGGTGCAGTGGGCCGGTGGGGTGTAGTAGTTGTCGGGGGAGGTACATACGTTGGATCACTGTATCCTTCCGCGGGTACAGGTTTCTTTAATATCGGGTATAAACTTATTACCTCTACTGGTGGTGTTACACCTGGCAATTCTTTGATATCTTTCTGTAACACCAGTGGATTGTCTGTAGTAGATGGGAGATCAGGATTTGGTGCTGGCGCTTTAGGCGGTGGTACCTCTTCAAATAACCGCCAAAGATCTAATATTTCCCTTCTATTCTGTAGCTGCTTCCCTCGGTACTTCAAGAAAATGCATGTCATCACCATATCTAGAACGCTTTTGTCAAATGACCCTCCCTCTGGCCATATCTGGGGTAGCCCCTCTCCTTTCAACTCTGTTACCCATTGGTCGTGATATTTCTTAATCCGCTCCGCGTGCCCTGGAAGGCTTTTACAAATATGTGATAATGGTGTTTCAGGCCCCATCTCTGTGTTCCCTCCTAGTGCTTATGTGTCTCTGTATGTCTACAACTCCAATGTTACTGTAGTATCGATATTATTTTTTCGTATTCTACTTCACATCCAGTGTTATGCTCGGTTGGGCTCTCCCTCCCTTGATTGCCCAATACAAAAACTGTCTGTACACAATTCCTACTTTGTTCTCTTCGGGGGACACGTACAAGAGCAATCCATCATTTATTTTGACACTATCAACCCGGAAATCAAAAGGTACCCACTCACGTCACTGTCTCAACGTTGCCTTCAAAAGAGTTTTTATCCGGTCACACTTACCATGACCATTTGACAATTATACATTTATAGCCGTTTTACACATTCGCAACATCAAAGTCGTCCCTTGACACATACGAGGTGCACACACCTCTTGGTAACACTCAGTACACCATTCACGCTGCCCTCCCTTTCCTCCCTATCCGGCTGTCCCTGTCTATTTTACTTAGATAGATGAATGCGCATATGCATATATTTATAGGTTTTAACCTGCTCTCCCCCCCCCTCTAGTAGGACCCTTGTTCTCTTACTTTTCTCCCAAGTTCGTGCTAATTCCGTTTTTATTCTCCCCCTACCCCTGAAGAAAAAGAAAAGAAAGAAGTAGTAGCGATCACTAATGTATTCTCAGTGCCCCCTTTTGCTGAGCACTTTTATCTTGTATTCCACTTCGTCATATATTCCCAGTACTAGTCAATATAGCACTATGCGGCGCCGCCTTCCACCCCCTTTCGGAGCTAGGTTCCCGTCACTTCTATCTCTTTATTCACCTCGTAATCCTAATGGCCATATGCAAAGAAAAAGAAAGGAAATTTTACAATAATCTTTAGTATATCTTCGTACCCCCTTCTCGTTCCCTGTCCTACGCTTCTCTCCCCGCTCCCTTTACAATCGCTCACACTCAGTACTTACGTGCCCGTCTTGAACCGATAGTCTCCGAAACTGGGTCCGTCCAGGCAGTGTCGCCGTCCGCTCAACAGTCGGCCCCGGCTCCGGCGAGCGGTACTCAAAGGGGATTTTTCAACAGGGATCCCATACCCTTTCTCTATTGAGTGCGCACTTCTTAGTGTACCGGTCGCCGTTGGCGGGCAGCCTCCTGGAGCCGGCTCACCGTGCGTATCCCTTTTCGACCGGAGATTCTCGTGCCAAAAGGGGACGGTTATAATGGGTTTTAGGAAGAAATAAAATCACGCTATCGGGGTCACCACTGAAGGCAAGCGTCCCCCAAACAGCACGATCCTCCCCGCAATGAGAGACAATGAAGGACTCTCCCAAGATGGGAATAAGGCCAAGACAGAGTGCGGGTGAGCGTAAATGGGAGTTTATCAATCAGAATAGGGCATGCAAAGGACTCTGCAAACTCCGAGAGCGCTCTGTCTGACAATAGCAAAGACAGGCGTATATATTTACAAAAAACGTCATAAGAACCTACACACTATAGGGGGCACAAGTTCATGGGGATTGGGTGGCGACGACTAACTATAGGTGCTGCTGTGATGTGGTTGGCTTTGGCTGGAAGACGTCATTGGGCAGCCTCGTGGGTTGGGCTGGGCCTGGCCGGGTGGCGGAGTTCATCCAGGCGGTGTTGTGGGGCCATCGTGGCCAGTGGCAGAGATGAATGTCTCTTCCTGACTTATTAGCCCTATGCCATGCACACCGCAGTCATTCGAGCATTTTTAGCATTATCTTCTTCAGTAAATCTTACAATAGGTTATACAACAGGTTAATGCAACACAGGAGGAATGCACCTTGTGAGGGGACTGGAGGCAATACGTCAGGGCATGGTTACCAGTGTCCTGTTGACCGGGGCCATAGGTCGAGGGGCTAAGCTTCAGGGCCTGGCACGGGCGGTACATGTCTTTCTGCCTTGTTAGAAGTTGTTATGGATGTTCCGCTGTGTGTTGTCAAAGTGTTGGGTGTCTTGATTGCACAGGGCCATAAGTCTGAGGTGGTCCGGTGGGTTGTGAGGTTTACGAGGGGGCGCGTGTGTTCAGGCAGAGGTTTACTGCTGTGCTGTAAATAATGCAGGTGGCGGGTGGTGGCCTTGGGTGCTACAGAGGGGGTTACAAATCTTTGAAGCGGCTCCAGTCTGGTTGGGGGAGGTAAAGCAGCGCGGCGCGGTCTCTGCTCTCATGCCTTTGGCAGCCTTTACAGGGTGGGAGGGGGAATGGCCTTGTAAGTATTTCCCAAAGGTATCTCCCTCGTGTGTTGCTGAGTTAGGTAAAAACATCAAACATTTGAACATTCTATAATACTTATTCAAATCATTCTAAAACATGCATTTCAACTTTGCTGGATGTGTCTCGATTATACCCAGTCTGAACACCGTATTCGTACACTATGTTTTAACAGCTACAGTATTTAATTATATGCATATATATATATTTGCAGTAAGTGAGGTAGTAGTCGGGTTGGTGGAATACATAGGAAATGACTCGCCACTGTACGTGACGGTGGTGGCACATAAGAAGCTTAGACATACACACATAACAAGTGCATTTCTTGCGCATCCTTCACATGAGTTCCACAGTCTGGTTACATTCATTTCCTCGTGTATTCTAGCAGCATTAGTTCAGTTATGGCGCGAGCCCATGGGGTGTAAGTTTCTCAGTAATATACGTAACAAATAGATTCCTGGTGCGTTCCTTTATTATTAGCATCCAACTGCAATGGTATATGCTCATCATCGCTTATATCATGGGGGCATGATCTCTTGTAATTATACATCTTACAGGCTTTTACAATATAAGGGATTTTATGAGAGGAAAGCATCCTTTGCAAGTAGTCTCAACATTAATATACGCGGATTGTCGGGCCTGTGACGACCATCTTACTGTTCATTTCATTTTGCCTAGGCCTGCTGGCCGGGTCATGCTGGGAGCGATGATACGATACACTGCGGGAGGTGAACTGTTACAATGTCAGTGCATTACACTAGCTCATGTCCTTCTGGTTCGTGGGAACGGGCTCGCAGCGGATCTACCAGGGTGCTGCGGCAACAAGGATGACTGAAACCCTCCAAGGGTGGGGGCCGCGCTACAGTGCGCTGAGCTCACACCATCTTTACCAGACAAAATGGTGTCTAGGCCTAGCTAAATTTTAATACGTGTGGGCAATTAATACGTGCGGGCAATGTCTCCAGTGGGTGAGCCCTCCACCACCTGGGCCCGGGTGGCATGAGGGGACGCCCAAGAGAGCCATAGTCCTTACCTGGGGAGAAAGTGCAGGCGAGGGGGGTCGTCTTGGACCAGTCCTCCCCTACAGTACTGTCACCGGTTGGCAAACCGACCGCTGCCCGGCCGTCCGAGAGCACATTCCACCAGAGCGATCGCAGCTACCACGGCGTTCCTATCTGGTGTGCCCCTGCTGGACATTTGCAGGGCTGCTACGTGGAGGTCGACGCACACCTTCACGAAATTCTACTGCGTCTATCGGGATTCCATGGAGGAGTCCAGGGTCGGCCAAGCAGTGCTGCGCAACCTGTTCGCCTGAGGTGAGCCTGGTGAGGAGGTAAAATTGCTTAATGTTGAGTTTGATGTGATGCTTAATGTTGAGCCTTTGCCACCTCCCGTGGTTGTGCATGTGGGTACTGCTATGTATTCTTTATTCATGAGCATGTGAATCCATGCCAGACCCCATGCTGGAGAAGGAACAAGTTACTTACCTGTAACTGTTGTTCTCCAGCATGGGTCTGGCATGGATTCACATGCGAACCCTCCCGCCTACCCCTCTGCGGCTCTTCACTTGGTCATACTGCTACCTCACGTGCTTCCAAATCTGAAGATGGCTGCCAGAGGCGGGGCTTAGGTAGAGGGCAGTCATTGGCTGTGGTCAGTATGACGCAGAGATCAGTGATTGGTTACTACTACGAAAGACAGATCAGAAACGAAACTGATACTGGTTTTTTCTTTACCGAGGATTCCCAGCCTGACGACGGGGAATATTCATGAGCATGTGAATCCATGCCAGACCCATGCTGGAGAACAACAGTTACAGGTAAGTAACTTGTTCCTTTTTTGGGTTCCCCTGCTTCCAATGTCAAGGAAGCAGGGCACTCCCTGCAACCCCGAATCCTGAAATAATGAACATGGGGATTGGGGAACACCCCCGCAATCCCTGCTCCTCATGTTTAGTATTTTGGACTTCGGATTAGTTGTACTGCCCGAATTCACACAAATGCTCCAAACAAGCATTTTTTGTCGATCAATTTGGGTATTTCCACAGTAAAGCTAAAGGCGGAGATGCATTTGTGGAGTGAGGAGGTTTAGTGGGTGAAAAGGAGCAGTACACGGACAGAAACTTTAGGGACTCCATTATCTGGGGATAGGAGTAAAGGAACTAGAGGTACATGAAATGGAGAATAATACTTTTCAATAGACGGGAGGCAATCCAATTAAGTGCCAGGTTTTAGATGCCTATGTTGGAGAGGGTGAGAAGGTGAGTCCAACTGTCAACAGTATCAAAGGCTGCAGAGATCACAAAGCATGAGAATAATCGTGAATTGTGAGTTATGAACAGAGATGAGTATGCTAGAGATGTGCACCAGTTTCCACAAACTACCCAGCATCGGTCTGGCAGGAGGCATTCCCCACATGAGGGTGTCAAGAGTGGGCGTCTCTTCAAATGACAGTTAAGCCTGGTTCCTGCCATTGTGATGTACCCTACAGCTGAGGAAGTCTATAAAGGAGGAAATCATGTAGAACTGGATCATCACTGGAAGAAACACATTTCAGGGAATCCGACAGTAGCCCATCCACATTCTTGTAACTTTATGGATCTTCTCAGAAGGATCCAGAATTTGGAATCCACCCTCTCCTTATTGTAAGGAAGGCACGGTATCAAACAGTGAAGACAGACACAAGTGCTCACAGTTCAAGGGTGTTTATTGAACTTCAAATAGGTTGGTTGAACGCCTATCTAAACCTAAATCTAAGGATCGGAGCAAGCTACGACCATCAAATACTAAATACGATAGTTCTAGTGGAGTCTCTGTCAAAATAAAAGGTCCTATACTAATAAACCTATTTCCAATCCTTACTTCTAAATACAAATGGTGTGGGATAACAATGTATGCAAAAGAAAAGTGTTCAAGAAAGAATATGTCAGAATGGTTGATAAGTTGGCTTCCCTTTTCCAGCATGGGGTTGGGCATGGATTCACATGCTCATGAATATTCCCCGTCGTCAGGCCGGGAATCCTTGGTAAAAGAAAAAACAGTTTCACTTTCGTTTACACACTGTCTTTCTCCTATAAACCAATCACTGAGCTCTGAGTCATACTACCCCCAGCCAATGGCGGCCCTCTCCCTAAGCCCATCCTCTGGCAGCCATCTTCAGATTTTTACTGCAGGTCCAAGTATTGGGAGTCCACGTGTTTCTTAGAGCTTTCTGCGTTTTGCACACTTTTTTGCTAGGAAAATCCTATTTTTGTTCAATCGAGCTTGTGTGCTCTATCGTATTTTCAATCTGACTATCTGGTATCCATTTTTCAGCATCTTTCATCGCACCTCAAGGGCTGAATCGTTGAGTGTTTCTTCTTCGAAGTTTCCAGAAGGCTATCGGGCCTACACCGCATGCCGGATCATGTCAGAGGAGAAGAATGACGGGGCTTCCCTCTTCAAACTCTGCACCAGCTGCGGTTTGTGGAATATTCCCAGTGCCTTTATTATCTTCACCCTACGCACAAGGAGGAGGATTGCGAGTTCTGTCGTGGCTTTACCTAGCGCACTATGATAGATCGGCACATCAGACTGATGGCGTGGTTCAAAGCCAAGGCCTCTACCCAGTGGGGTTCACAGGTGCATGCCTCATCCGAATTCAGACAGTCATAGCAGGCTTCTAAGTCCTGCGGAAGCGGGTCCCGCGACAGCCAGGGTGCGCTCATCATCTCCATCGGCCTCAATCTACAGCCATCGCTCCAGTTCTTCGTCAAAGAGAAAGTCAGCTCCCCCGTGGAAGCTGCGGGAGAAACCGGAGAAGGCCAGACAACAGGACAAAGTGTCTGACCTGCCTTTGAAAACCCATGTGTTACAGGCTAAATTGTCCTTCTCTATCAAGTTGATGGCGACCGCCCTTTAGAAGGCAAAAAGGGCTGTCCCAGTCCAGGGTACCCCTATGGCGGCCAGGGTGGCTCTTCCTCCCAGGCTTCGGCCAAACCAGTGGAAAAGACTCCGGAAAAGAGGATTCCTTAGCCCGAGACTGACACCTCGGGACCCCAAATAAGGGGTAGGGGTGGACGCACTCCAGGGCACAGATATTTCTTCTTCCGATGAGGAGGATGAGGGGTCCGTCCACACCATCCCGGAAGACGTTGGGGATGATGACGGGAACGTCAAGGAGGTAGTCGCCTCCAGAGGGTGGGGATGACGACACAGGTGCTGAACCCAACGTCCCTACTCCCCAGGCACCTCCCAGAGATCTTTTGCATTACATTCTCTCGACCCTCCACATGCTGGTGTCGGAGATACGGAAAAGGATGCCGATAGCACCACCAACTGCACCACCAGCAACGACCCCGTTGACACCGTTGCCACCACCGCCGAAGAAAAGGAACCAGCATCGTACTCCTCCACTCCAGCTGCCAGTGCCCTCCCCCCTAGGGATACAGCGATAGACACAGTGAATGCAGATAGTGACGACACTGGCATTTCTCCGCCACCAAGGGCTTCTCCCCCAGACGAAGTGCGCTCATTCCACTCCATTGTCGTCCGCGCATATGAACTCTTCCAGCTCACACCGGAGGAGATGAAGAAGGTGGGCTTCCTTTATCAACGCCGGGAGGCAAAAAGGAAAACCATTCTGGCAGTGCCCCTCCTGGACGACATCTGGGATGAGGGTCTGGCGCTGCTGAAAACCCCTGCCTCGGCCCCGGCGAAAAGAGACCAGCTGGAAAAGAAATACTGGGTTCCGGAGTCTGCACCCAAATGTCTGCGGTCACAGCCATCACCGGACTCAGTGGTCTTGGCGGCTGTGTGGAAGAAGTCATCCAACCCGTCGTCCTCAGCCTCCATCTCCCCGGACAGCGAGGGGAAGAATTTGGACGCCGTGGGTAGAAAGGTCATCTACTCAGCGGTGACAACGGTCAAGGCGGACAAACGCTTTAACTATCCTGGCCAGGTACCACCGGGAGTTATGGTACAAGATGGTCCTGCTACTGGATTTCCTCCCCGAGGACAAATGGGTCGAGGCGATGGAGATACTTCAGGTGGGCAAGGGGGCCTCGGACCACGCCATCACCGTGGCCCTTGCGGACATAGGGTTCTGCCAGATGGGAAAGGGGGGTTGCCTCCGTCGTGGCTGGAGGCCACCAACTTTAGGCAAAAAAAAAGATGAGGGTCCTGGACATGCCGTTCAACGGAGACAATCTCTTCGGAAAGGCCGTCGATGCATCTCTT
The DNA here is from genome assembly GCF_040938575.1 of Ambystoma mexicanum. Lineage (NCBI taxonomy): Eukaryota > Metazoa > Chordata > Amphibia > Caudata > Ambystomatidae > Ambystoma > Ambystoma mexicanum. Next base: position 1,231,692,490 of record NC_090928.1, read on the forward strand.
CAGGCCATCAAGATGGACACAGAGACAGCCCGTGCTCTGTGCACATTTCAACAGCACCGTCTGTCTTTTTGTTCCTCAGGAGAGAAGTCAGGCAAATCTGTGTAGGTTTTTGGCAGAGGATCGTCCTCTTACCGCTGGCCCTCCCGTACCACAAACCAGGAAGCCTACAGGGGTCATTGAAAGGCCTCCAGAGGTGACCGCCGTCGTCGTCAAGGCTCCCAAGGAGGCGCGCCGGCCTCCAAGCAGGACTGAATCGGCCAAGACGTCGGGCATCCACCCCTGCACCCCGGTGGGAGGCCGGCTGGCGAATTTCGTCGGTGTATGGGAAAACATCTCCACATATAGATGGGTGCTGGATGCTCTCGCCCACGGACACACTTTGGAGTTTCAGCAAAAGTGTCAGTGGATATCACCGGTGGCCCAGCAGGAACAATACATCCCTCAGCGTCGGCTGGAGGTTCAAGCCATTTTAAAAAAAAGGGGCGATAGAGCTGGTTCTGAATCAACTTCGGGGCTCCAGAGTTTACTCAAGATACTTCTTAGTAAGAAAGAAGACCGGGGGCTGGAGATGCATTCTGGATATACGACATCTCAACAAATACATCAAGTCCCAGAAATTCAGGGTGGTCACGTTGCAGCACGTGCTCGGCCAACTGGAAGAGGGAGAGACTTCCTGTCCTCGCTGGATCTGGAGGACGCGTACTTTCACGTTCCTATTCATGAAAATCATTGCAAGTTCCTGCGCTTCGTCGTACAGGGGAAACACTAACATTTTAAGGCTCTCCGCTTCAGACTGAAGTCTGCAACCAGAGTCTTTACGAAGTGCCTGGCTCTGGTGGCGGCCCATCTCCGCCTGCAGGGAAAACATGTGTATCCATACCTCGACGACCGGCTCAACCGGGCCAAGTCAAGGGACATCACCGTCGATCACATAGAGAGGATCGTCCGGCTGCTGACGGATCTGGGGTTCTCAGTGAACTATCCAAAGTCCTGCTTGATTCCATCACAGGACGTGCTGTTCTTGGGTCCAGGCTCAACAAGGTATCCTGCCTGGTGGCCCCCTCGGAAGAAAGGATAGCGTCCATTTTGGGCAAGGTGCTACGACTGTTAGGGCTGAAGATCGCCATGGTGAGGACCATCAAGTCGCTGCTTGGCATGATGGTGTTGTGTATCTACCTGATCAGGCTCTGCAGGTTGCAGATTCGACCCCTCCAGGAATTCTTGGATGCCCCATGGATCCAGGTGTCCGGGGGCTTCGAGGACAGGATTGTTCTCGACAAGGAGTTTCGTTGAGCGATAAAGTGGTTGGGCGTGCGCTCTAAAATTGCCAGGGCACAGACTTCCAGAGCCCCATACCAGGAGACAGTCACGATGGACACATCCCATGAGGTCTGGGGAGCCCACACCGGACGTCTCTACGCCAGAGGCCTGTGGCTGCCGGAGAAGAAGGAGCTCCACATCAACGTCCTGGAGCTGCGGGTAGTGTTTTGGGCCCTCAAGTCATTTCTTCCGTCTCTCAATGGCAAGGTAGTGAGGGTGTTCATGGACAATACCACCACAATATGTTACATAAGGAAGCAGGGGGGCACCAGGTCCACAGCGCTCTCCAGAGAGGCGCAGGAACTGTGGCACTGCGCCAACACCCACGGGATGTTTCTCGTTCCTTTTCACCTGGCGGGAGTAAAGAACACCGCCACTGACCCTCTCAGCAGGGAGCTGCACTCTTGCCATGAGTGGGAGCTTCGGCAGGATCAAGTGAACAGCCTCTTCCTCAGGTGGGGCAACCCGAGATCGATCTATATGCGACAGCGACAGCAACAAACACCAAGTGCCAGAGGTTTGCCAGCGGTGTCGGTGCAGGATGATCCTCGTCGCACCAGAGTGGCCCAGGCAGATCTGGTACCCGGACCTTCTCAGCATGTCAGCGTCCCCTCCAGTGAAGCTACCAGTGGTCGCCAGAGAAAGAGGCGCAACCCTACACTACAACCCAGGATCTCTGAACCTGAAGGCCTGGCTCCTGCAGCATTAGAGTTCGGTGGTTACGAGCTGCCGGCGAACTGCACGGAGGTCTTTGCCAGGGCCAGGGCGTTGGCGACTCTTAAGTCCTATGGGCACAAGTGAAAGGGTTTCGCGACTTGGTGCCGGTTGCAGAAGATTAACCCCCTGAGGGTCACGGCCCCCCAAGTCTTTCCGTACTTATTGTCGTTGGCTAAGTCCGGGCTGGCGCACGCCTCCATCAAAGTGCATCTGGCGACTGTCTCCTGCTACACCAGGTCTCCGGGGACATTTTTCCCTTTGGTCACACCGTCTAGTAAAGGAGTTCATTAAAGGATTGTTCCGATCATTCCCACTGGTGAAGGGACTGCCCCAGTATGGGAACTCAACATGGTGCTGACTAGGCTCATGGGGGGCCCCCTTTGATCCTATGCATCAAGCTCCTCTCAAGTTCCTTTCTTGAAGACAGCTTTCCTCGTGGCCATCACCTCTGCTAGGAGATTTGGTGAGATCCAGGCCCTGTCCTGCAAGCAGCCCTATTTGACTTTCCACGATACGGGGTGGTGCTGCAGACGCACCCCTCCTTCATGCCCAAGGTTGCGTCGGAATTTCATCTCAACAAACCCTTGGTGTTGCCTGTGTTTTTTCCAATGCCTTTGTCACCGGCTGAAAGAACTTTGCACTCACTGGATGTGGCTCGAGCGCTGAAGTTTTATGTGGCCCACACAAAGAGTTTCCGGAAGACTTGTCTGTTTTTTGTGAACTTTGGTCCTGTGAACTAAGGGAAGGCCTTGTCCAAGGCTTCCATCTCCAGGTGGCTCTCCAGCTGCATCACTCATTGTCACTGGTTGGCAAATCGACTGCTGCCTGGCCGTCAGAGAGCCCATTCTACCAGATTGATTGCTGCAACGACGGCGTTCCTGTCTGGTATGCCCCTGCTAGACATCTGCAGGGCTGCTATGTGGAGGTCTACGCACACCTTCACGAAATTCTACTGCGTCGACAGGGATTCCAGAGTCTGTAGTCAGCCAAGCAGTGCTACGCAACCTGTTTGCTTGAAGGTGAGGCTGGTGAGGATTTAAGAGTAATTGCTTCTGTTGAGCCTTGCCACCTCCCGTGGTTGTGTATGTATATATAGATGCACTGCTATGTATTCTTTATTCATGAGCATGTGAATCCATGTCAGACCCCATGCTGGAGAAGGAACAAGTTACTTACTTGTAACTGTTGTTCTCCAGCATGGGTCTGGTATGGATTCACATGCGAACCCTCCTTCCTGCCCCTCTGCAGCTTTTCTTGGTCATACTGCCACTTTACGTGCTACCAAATCAGAAGATGTCTGCCAGAGGAGGGACTTAGGGAGAGGGCAGTCATTGGCTGCAGGAAGTATGACCCAGAGCTCATTGTTTAGTTTATAGGAGAAAGACAGTTTGTAAACAAAATTGAAACAGTTTTTTCTTTTACTGAGGATTCCCCGCCTGAAAACTGGGAACATTCATGAGCATGTGAATCCATGCCAGACCCATGCTGGAGAACAACAGTTACAGGTAACTAACTTGTTCTTTCCCCACGTTTTCAGCATGGGCAAGGTGGTACGTGTGAGCTTCGCACACACTCTGGCTTCTTGGCTACGAGGTAACAGTTGAAAATATAGGCCAAAGTCTCTCTCCCAATGACAGTCTCTTATTGAAGAGGGCTTGATGTAACAAATAAAACAAAAAAGTTCCTTTCCTTTGTCAGGGTTTTCACATTAACAAGTTCACAACTGGTCTCCCTCGTTTGGGCTTGGACCACGGGTCCCAATCATTCGGGCTCAGACCCCTTTTCCACAATGTTCACAATCGGTCTCGGACCACGGATCCCCCTCGTTCGGGCTCAGATCCCCTTTATACCGGAATCAAAGACCTTCAAATGTGCCATGGGTTTTGCTTAAACCGTCGCAGGACCTCTTCGATTCACTTCACACAATCATTCTCATCAATCTTCTACTTTCCTTTCTCTTGGCAGGATACCTCACAGAGCCTTTCGATTGAGCACTTTCACAGTGCCGGACCACTCTGTCAACGGTATTGTATCTTTCCTTCTAAAGTTCAAACATTCATCAGCAGTTTAGCTTTACTATTGTCTTTCATCACCGGTGTTTAACAATGTTCTTTCCAGCGCTCATTATACAATGTTGCCGCTTTCAACCTTGACTTCAAGACATCCGGTCTTGCATCGGTCTACCCAACTCACTGGCTGTGTTGATTTCTCTGTGGGTTCTTTGTTCGTGGAGCCAAGGCCAAGACCACAGCGTCTGTGGCTCCTCCCCGACTTGGACAGTTACGCGGGAGGGCCCTCGGTATCACCGCACAAAATGCAGGATTTTTCAGTCTGGTTTCCCGGCCTTACGCTTCCTGCTTTGAAGGATTCTTGAAAGTAATGGCAGCTTGCCGAAAAAGTAAAGGGTGTTTCCCTTCTTACGAACCCTCCTGTGTTTGCTGTCTTTTTCCTCTCGTTCAGCTGCTTGCTCAAATTTGCTGTACCTTCTTGTGCTTTGCCTTGCTCAAAGTGTGCTGTCATGCTTTTTATCTGTGTGGAGACGTTTAATGGCAGTCAGGTGTGACTGATTGTTAGTAATTGCCTGACCATAGTATTGGGACATGTAAGTACACAGCTCTGGTGTGAATCTGTTTTCTCCCAGAGCGGGCTGTCCATGTGAAAGTGTTTGTGCGAGAAAAGGGGTTGGGGGGGGGCGGTAGAGCTTCCATATATCCTACATGGTAGGATGGGGTAAAGATGTTATCGGGAAGAGAGGGATACCGCGTCTCACCGTCAGGCGTCCCACTCCCCGAACACCTCTCACCCAGGTGATCCTCCCACATTGGTCCACTCCCAGGGTCTGGATCCAAAAGCGATGGCTGTGCCCTGGCCACCTAAGAGAGATCCGCAGGGATTAGCGGGTGAGACACCTTCTGGTTTCCCACATTATGGATAGCAAATGTATGTACAGCACAAACAATACAGTGGAGGATGCACTCCCCATAGACTTTACCTCATTGAAAGCGCAGCCAAGTGAGGGCCGGCCATGGCTTACTGAAGCAGGTCCAGCAAAGACTTCACAAGAGATGACAGGCCTCCCACAGTGCCCAACTCCAGTTAATCCAGGCCGGACCGGGATGCACACTGAGGCCTAGTCAACAGGTTCACAATGTCTGAGGTACACATGGAGCAACTATAGTTTGTGCACCCCAGGAGCTAGGAAGCTGCGACTGGAGTTAAGGATGCAAACTCAGTGGCACTTTCTCCAGATCTCCTACATTAGCAACACTTCCTTCACCCACCGATGGTGCTACACTATCTTATGGGGGAGGGGGTAAGTGGGGTGAAAACAAGAGTAATCAACAGTTTGCCCCAGTTCTGGGATCAAGCGTGCATGTGTACTGCCAAGATTCATAGCACTGTATGAAGGAAAACAGGATTGCTGCAGGCTCTGGTGGGCCTCTGTGATGCTCCGGCATTCCTAGCAAAATGGCACGGACCGAGATTCCAACAGACCCGGCTATTTTGAGCCCAAACAGAAATCTGCAGCATCAGGATGTCCATTGCCAGCATCGCTCCATGAATGCCCATAAGGGTTAGTAGATTGTTTGTTTGTAGGATTGTGAAGGGTTTGGCAGTGAGTGATGAACCCTGTGGAAAAGTGGTAATCTTGTCCAAACACTCTTCCATCGCCCCTTTATGCATCTACTTCACTCAGAAACGATTTTGGAACATACAACATTTTTTCTCCCTCCTACACCTTTGGACAACAACTCAAGCTGTCATTTCCCCTAAAGTGGGCTTTTGACACTCAACCCCCAAAGGGATCAAGTAATGAAAACACTACATATGCTTTAAAATTTGATGGCAAAGCTAATTGCAAACATCAGCCACAATTATTATATACACAAATCCCGCCATTGACTTCACTGGCTTCCTCTCGAAGAGAGATTTTGGCTCAAATCGTTATTTCTTATCCACAAAACTCTGCAGGGAAATGCCCGGACTCCCTGTTTTATTTCATATCACAAACCTAGCAAACTCTTTAGTCATCCAACAAAATGTTTCTCGAGCCTCCCTTTTACAAATCCACTAAATGGGAAGCAGACGATTAGCAGTTTGAGGCCCAATTGTCTGGATTTCTCTTACCTAACATTGCGAACATGCTTGAAATTACTGACCGCTACGATTTTCACTGAAAATTGAAGATATTGCTCTTCCCCTTGGCCTTTTAAGACTCATACACCTCCTTGTTAGGACTTGCTATCTTACCAGGCACCTGTAGGTATCTTTGTGACATGCCAGTGTAAAGGCTCACTCCCCGTAGTACCAGAAAAAACTTATAATAAATGACACATCCCAGTAGGGAATGAGACTAAGAGAACAGGTTGCAAGGTTAGCAAGCTTTTATATAGAATTGGCATCCAGAGAACTCTGATGCCTGGAGAGCGCTCTGGCAAACATTACAATTACACAAGGTTATAAAGCAAAATATCGCCATTAGACTATAGATTACAATGCTGGCACATGACTGGCTGGAGAGTGACGTCCCATGTGGCTCTGTAGGCGCTGCTTCTTCAGGATAGACTGCCCAGTTGGCGGGAGGGTGTGAGTCCCGAGGTCCAGTGGTCGGTGTCCGGGCGGGTCGAGGGTTCGGTCACGGCGAGATAGAGTTGGCACTAGCTAAGCTGGCATGAGAAACTACCATTAGACATATATAAACAACAATCACTGGTATACCTTTGAGTAAATCTTGTCAACCTATAAATTGCATACACATGATTACATGATCTTTCATTGGGACTTTTATGAGGTACGGGGCTTAGGGGGCTTGTCCTTCGTGATAACCTGGGTGATTGGGTGGCTCTCAGAACATCAAGGCAAGTGGGGAGTATAATGACATATGTTAGTTTTAGGACACAATATACTGCGACAGAGGTGTGATTTAGTGGGGGCACTTTGGAGTGGGCTGCACAGCAGGGTCACACTTCTGGTACATCAAGAGAATACCTTAAGAGGGCACAGGGTTAGTTTGGCAGTAATTTTCCAACAGCGGTGGTGAGAGGGCAGGAGCAGGTTTGTGGAGATGGATGAGCTACAAGTCATTGCTCAGGCCATTTCACACACAGGACAGTGATCTCAGAGGAAGAGTGAGGAGATACATTAAGTTATTTGTTTCCGTTATCCCTAGCCATTTGTGAGAAAGGGTTTTGGGAAGCTTCAGACAGTGTAAGAAAAGGTGGGAGCAATGAGCACGCTCTGCACGGTGCTGCAGAGAGGAGAGAAGCTTTTCGTAGTATGGGAATGCGGCCTAGTCCGAAGATGGAGTCGAGGGCACACAAAATGGAAGCCAGGTGTATCCCGCAATAGCCCCACCTATGCTAATGTTAGCATAAGGGCAATGGAGGCGTCCCCCGCTAGTGCGTGAGCAAGTGGTCCATTTCGTATAGAATGTAAGGGGGGAGCCCAAACAGCCCTTCACTCCCTCACACCAGTCATAGAAAAAAATGCCAAAATAAAGAAAAAACAAACATTGGCAAAGTCAACAGTTTGGGCGTTTACCACTGTGCATTAGAGTGAGAAGGGGAATATAGAAAGGGAGGAAGCCATTGAGAAAGGGTGCCATTGATGATGAGCAAGAGGAAACATGACCGAGAAACGATGAGAGTGAGAGGGTAAGATAAAAAGCGAGGGTGTGAGAGGAAGGATGAGAAAAAAGTAAGGGCTGCAATGAAAGGGGAGTTTGGAGAAGATGGAATGAGGGCGCGAGAGAGAGGAGATTTCTTCAGGTTGAGAGGGAGAGTGACACCGCACAGAGAAAGAGATTGCGCACAGAAAAAGACAAAGACAGCGCACAGAGTGGAGCAAGAGAGACAGCACACAAAGAGGAGAGAATGTCAGCACAGAGAGAGGAGCGAGTGACATTACAGAGAGAGGAGCGGGTGGCAGCACAGAGAGCCAGAGTGAGGGCGCATGGAGATAGAAAGAAAGCGCATGGAGAGAGAGCACATAGAGAGAGAGCGCATAGAGAGAATGCGCATTGACAAAGACAGCACATGGACAGAGACAGCAAGAGAGTGTACCCAGAGAGAGACAGCACAGAGGGAGACAGCGCACTGAGAGAGACACAGACAAACAGCGCAGAGAGAGAGAGAGGCAGCACAGAGAGAGAGAGAGACACCGCACAGAGAAAGAACACAGAAAGAGAGTGACAGCACATGGAGAAAGAAATAGTGCATGGAGAAAGAGTGACAGTGCATGGAGAGAGAGTGGCAGCACATGGAGAGAGAGTGACAGTGCATGGAGAGAGAGATAGATAATATGCTATCGCAGGCATGCTGTTTGACCTTGAAATCTCTGCTCCTCTACTTAAACGCAGTGTCCCACGATATAGTGTCGAAATACCATCTTGTGCCAGCACTTGGCACTTCACCTTGTGGAGTGGAAGAGAAAAGTGTTTGTAAAAATGTTTAATTGTTGAATAGTGAGCTGCTAACCTGGATTCAAAAGTCCTGAAGCTGGCCAGAGCTATATAATTGGCTGAAAAAATAAAGAATCCAATTCAGTTCCGCTTTCACTGTTTAGAGTAATACACACTAATCAATTGGAGTCAATAATTACAGTATATCTTATTGGAATATATAATTCTTTAAATTTAATTGTTGATTTCAGAATATATGCTTCCTTTCTATTTGACAATTGAATTCTCTCCATTCAATAGTGTCATACAGTTTGCATCACTCAGTTAACTACATTCAATGTTTTCATATTATTTTCTTCATTTGATTCATGAAGTTATTAGGTCCTTTGGCTATTCAACAGTTGAATTAAGCTTCATTTAATTGCTGTCTTATATTGTTGATATAATTTCAAGGTTTAGATCTTTTCCATTGTTTACAGCCTTGTTATTATCTGTCCTTTTCTGTCATTATTTTCTTTGAGTAATTCGAAGTTCCTCATCGGTTTGGTTTAGTGCTTCTTGTTAGTATCTGTTATATTTAGAGATCCTTTGCTATGTTTAAAGATCCTTCCTTTGGATGACGCTCCTTTGTGTGTATTTGATTCTCACTTTGTCCCAGCAGTGTCCCATGATCCCCGGGGAAATTCCCTGTTGGGGATGAATTTGACTGCGATATGACAAGCGTCCAGTTTGTGGAGGTGTGACGTTCCCAGATGTGGGTTTATGTGACATTTACATACATTTTATTTAACACTTCAAGTGTGACACTTGCTGGGGCTAGGGCAGAAATACTGTGAAGCTTTAGGAGAGAGAGAGCAGGTAGACACCCTGTATGCAGGTCAGAGTTATGAAAGGATGTTATGGTAAAGCAGCGAGTTCCGCTCCAACACCCTCAGGCTTTCTTGAGTGTTGCAGGGTGCATTAAAAAGACACTTGGCCAGAATGGGTGGTGGGTCCCCTGGCTGCTATGGTGTGTTTTCCTAGTACTCTCCGGGCACGCTTTGGTTTGTACAGGTGTGTGCCCTCATTGGTACATACAGAGCAGAACTCCCATGATTCCCCTCACAATAGTGAAAAGGCATCCATTCCTGGTTTATTTCGTTGGGACTTGTAGTTTTACCTAAAAGAAAGAAAAAAAAGGATTGGTTGGGGGAGGGGTGCACTGTTGAGCAGGACTGGCCGATGGTACCATTGCACGTCTAATTACAACATCACTGGCCGTTGTGAACATTCTGGTTTGGCACTGTGAGACACCTGGAGGTGTCTCACCCGCTCGTCCCCGGGGATCTTTCATCCTGGTGGCCAGGACACGGCCATCGCTTTTGTATCCAGGTGCTGGGGGTGTCAACACCCTCGAAAACCACATACACGCCGGAGGGTGAGCCAGGGACCTCCCCTCTGGCACCTGCATCCTCCTGCCGGACCCCGTATCACCTCCCCACACTGAGGAACCGAGAGAGGAGGAGGTGTAGGCGGTGCGACCTGCTTTATCCTTCCATGGTCCTGGAGTGCTGACCTACTGCCCGCCACCACAACAGCGAAGCCTCCGCTTCGGGTGAGCCAGGGGAACCAAGGAAACAGTGAGGATCAACTGGGGAGGCTGTCTGGGGGCTCTCCCAGTGGACTGTGGTGGGGTCCCCAAATGCTCCCAACTGCTTTGCCGCACGCTCGCCTCCCCCGTCCCACTCCCGGGAGCCAGACTCTGTCCCGGAGCTGAGACGGACAATAAACCAACAGCGCATCCCCGCCCTTGAGGCCTGACACTGGGGTCGCCTGCCCCTTAATTATCTGCTGTAGTCTTGGCGAGTGTTTTGCTTCTTTCCTCGGTGTAGCCCCTCTGGGAAACCAGTTGGCCCTAACAATCTGTTACCCGCCTCCTGTGGCCCTTCACCCATCCTCCCGTTTGTGCCCTTAAGGGAGGTGGAGGCTGGAGGGGCACGCAGCGGGTGTAGCTCCCCCTCCATACACCTGTGGCGATTGCGACTGTCTGTACCGGCCGGTGGTGCTCTTCCAGACCAACCTTCAGCTTACCGGTCCCCGGCCCGGGGCACACTGGCCTGTCCAAAACCCTTCACCTGCAGTTACTGCACCCTTGCCGCTGGCCCATCTGGATGCCCCCTTGAGGAATGTGGACGCCAGATGCCGCTGCATCTCCCTGGTCCCTGATGCCTAGCAGTCCGGGTAGCAGTTTGCAGGGGCCCCTGAGTTGACGCTCAACCTATACTTTAGGCTCATGTACCTTGCTGGGGGCACTCGAGGGCAGTAGGAAGTGGCGAGAACTGTATCCAGATCTGATTCAGGGCCACTCAGGGTGCCGAGGGAGTCATAAGCCTCACAATAGTCCCGGAGAGCCGCTGCATTGGATCAACATCAGCAATTTGAATCAGCAGCTCTTTGACCAGCGCAGTTCAGCTTTTCTCCTGAGGACCTTGAAGGGAGAGATCTCTCAGTGGACAATTTTGTGTCATCCTCTCGTGGAGTCTGGGGGGCGGTGGGGGCCTTGTGCGTTTGACAGCTGGCACCACTCGGCGGAGGGGGTGACTTCCCTCCCGCTGACTCTTGGATCCCGTATCGTGCCCACTCTGCGTCTGCACGTTCTCCTCCTAAATTCAGGGATTTGACTGCATCAGCGCTTCCATTGATCCTTCCTTGGCGATTCCAGGGTCGTGTGCTGATGCAGGACCCCCCCCATTTTGGGGCTAGGGCAGAAATACTGTGAAGCTTTAGGAGAGAGAGAGCAGGTAGACACCCTGTATGCAGGTCAGAGTTATGAAAGGATGTTATGGTAAAGCAGCGAGTTCCGCTCCAACACCCTCAGGCTTTCTTGAGTGTTGCAGGGTGCATTAAAAAGACACTTGGCCAGAATGGGTGGTGGGTCACCTGGCTGCTATGGTGTGTTTTCCTAGTACTCTCCGGGCACGCTTTGGTTTGTACAGGTGTGTGCCCTCATTGGTACATACAGAGCAGAACTCCCATGATTCCCCTCACAATAGTGAAAAGGCATCCATTCCTGTTTTATTTCGTTGGGACTTGTAGTTTTACCTAAAAGAAAGAAAAAAAAGGATTGGTTGGGGGAGGGGTGCACTGTTGAGCAGGACTGGCCGATGGTACCATTGCACGTCTAATTACAACATCACTGGCCGTTGTGAACATTCTGGTTTGGCACTGTGAGACACCTGGAGGTGTCTCACCCGCTCGTCCCCGGGGATCTTTCATCCTGGTGGCCAGGACACGGCCATCGCTTTTGTATCCAGGTGCTGGGGGTGGATCAGTGCGAGAGGATCACCTGGATGAAGGGTCTTCGGGGAGTGGAATTGGGGCACTGAACGGCGAGACTCGGTATCTCCTTCCCTGTAACACCCCCTCCCCATCCTACCAGGTAGGATACTTAGGAACTCAACACCCCCCCTTTTCCGACATGAACACTTTCTCACGGATAGCTCACTGTGAGAGAAAATGGACTAACACCCGAGCCGTATACCTGACATGTCCCAATACAATGGTCAGGCAATTACTGATCATTAGACACACCTGACTTCCATCACACTTCCCCACACGGATAAGAGGCGGAGCACAAAAGCATACTCTGAGCAAGGCAAAGCACATGAGGAAGCAGCAGTTCCAAGATGGCAGTTTAATATGAGGAGAAAGACAGCAAGATCGAAGAGGGTTGCAAGGAGGGAAGTGCTCTTGGCCTTTTCAGAGAAAGACTGTTACTTTCATGAGCCTTCGAGCATAAGAAACATAGGACCCGGAATCAAAGCTGAAGAAACCTGCATTGTGTGTTGGAGGTACCCGGGGCTCTCCTGCGTCGATAGCCAGGGTGTGGAGGATCATTTGCTGCCATGGTACTGCCCTTGGCTCCTACAACAAAGCAACACCAGTAAGTCAGCACAGCCGGTGAGTTGGGGAGACTGATACCAGCCAAGGTTGCAAGCGGCAACATTGTATAGAGAAAACTGAAGAGAACAGTATGTGAAGCGTATGTGGCAAGAGACGTGAACAGCATATGAGTGACTGAACTTTTGAAGCCAAAGCAGATACCGTAAACAGAGTGGTCTGGCACCATGTGGGTGCTCATTCGAAGGTCTCTGTTAGGTATCCAACTGAAAGGTACCAAATGTACCAAATGTCAAACGGAATTGTGAAATCGAAGTAGTCCTAAAACGGTTCAAGCCAAACCCTGTGCACATGCAAAAGTATTTGATAGTTGATGCTAACTGAAATTGGTCCGAACCCGGCTGAGGGAGACTAATTGCATTAAGAAGAGGATGTGAACCATGAGTCACCCGAGAAAGAATATCTTATGAACATTGTGAAAGAAGATCTGAGCCCGGAAGTGGGGGATCTAAAGTGACGATTGTTGTATTAAAGGGATCTGAGCCCGGCTGAAGGGTATCCGGGGTGAATAGTGAATCCCCTGAATTGAGTACTTGTAAGAGGAAAGGAACTTTACATTTGTTTTGTCGTTTCAGGCCCTCTGCATGAAGAGACCTTGATACGCAAAGTGACTTGGGCACAGAAGGCCCTGATGCTAATGATTGAACTGTATCCTCATGCTAAAGAAGCCAGAAATTGTGATACACTGTAGTGAACGGCCTTGTCCCATGCTGAAAACCTGGGGAAGGGAGGCTAACAGCCTGAACATCCTGACATATCATTTTGTGAACACTTCCTTCTTTTTCATAAACACTACCCCCACACTATTTGTATTTGGAGGTAAGGATTGGCAATAGGTTTTTTAATATAGGCCCTTTCATTTTGACAAAACACCACCAGGACTCCGTTATTATTATCTGATGGTCGTAGCTTGCTCCCATCTGTAGATTTGGGATTAGATAGGGGTTTATCATGCCCTTGAAGTTCAATAAAAGGAGCCAGCAGGGGACGCTGAGATGGTCTGACGCTCCTCGGCCCGTCTCCTCCTCATGGGGCAAATTAAGGGATTGAGCCCCCCATATCTCCCCCAGGAGCGACCACCTGACCCCGCCGGAGCATCCTGGGGCTGCAGGCCTCGGAGGGGAGAAATCCCGGAGTCTCAACACCTTGCACAGCCCTAGATCCGAGCCTGCATTGAGGGGGCCGGGTTCCCGTGTCTGCTTCCCGCACTCTGCCTGCGGGGCTAGAAGCCGTGGCCTGTGGCGTGGATGAGTCCTGAGGGCTGGAGATAGTGATCTGCCCCCAGGGATCCCCGGTCCTTTCCCCTCCCCTTAGGCGGGCAGGCCTCCGAAGGGGTCCGCACGTCTGCCGCAGTGCCCGTAGAGGAGATCTTTGTGACGCCTACTTCCCGGCCTTCCTCGTGGTGGATCAGAGAGACCTACGCCACTCCAGCCTCGCCTCTCAGAGACAGCGCCTTTCAACACCCTCGAAAACCACATACACGCCGGAGGGTGAGCCAGGGACCTCCCCTCTGGCACCTGCATCCTCCTGCCGGACCCCGTATCACCTCCCCACACTGAGGAACCGAGAGAGGAGGAGGTGTAGGCGGTGCGACCCGCTTTATCCTTCCATGGTCCTGGAGTGCTGACCTACTGCCCGCCACCACAACAGCGAAGCCTCCGCTTCGGGTGAGCCAGGGGAACCAAGGAAACAGTGAGGATCAACTGGGGAGGCTGTCTGGGGGCTCTCCCAGTGGACTGTGGTGGGGTCCCCAAATGCTTCCAACTGCTTTGCCGCACGCTCGCCTCCCCCGTCCCACTCCCGGGAGCCAGACTCTGTCCCGGAGCTGAGACGACAATAAACCAACAGCGCATCCCCGCCCTTGAGGCCTGACACTGGGGTCGCCTGCCCCTTAATTATCTGCTGTAGTCTTGGCGAGTGTTTTGCTTCTTTCCTCGGTGTAGCCCCTCTGGGAAACCAGTTGGCCCTAACAATCTGTTACCCGCCTCCTGTGGCCCTTCGCCCATCCTCCCGTTTGTGCCCTTAAGGGAGGTGGAGGCTGGAGGGGCACGCAGCGGGTGTTGCTCCCCCTCCATACACCTGTGGCGATTGCGACTGTCTGTACCGGCCGGTGGTGCTCTTCCAGACCAACCTTCAGCTTACCGGTCCCCGGCCCGGGGCACACGGGCCTGTCCAAAACCCTTCACCTGCAGTTACTGCACCCTTGCCGCTGGCCCATCTGGATGCCCCCTTGAGGAATGTGGACGCCAGATGCCGCTGCATCTCCCTGGTCCCTGATGCCTAGCAGTCCGGGTAGCAGTTTGCAGGGGCCCCTGAGTTGACACTCAACCTATACTTTAGGCTCATGTACCTTGCTGGGGGCACTCGAGGGCAGTAGGAAGTGGCAAGAACTGTATCCAGATCTGATTCAGGGCCACTCAGGGTGCCGAGGGAGTCATAAGCCTCACAATAGTCCCGGAGAGCCGCTGCATTGGATCAACATCAGCAATTTGAATCAGCAGCTCTTTGACCAGCGCAGTTCAGCTTTTCTCCTGAGGACCTTGAAGGGAGAGATCTCTCAGTGGACAATTTTGTGTCATCCTCTCGTGGAGTCTGGGGGGCGGTGGGGGCCTTGTGCGTTTGACAGCTGGCACCACTCGGCGGAGGGGGTGACTTCCCTCCCGCTGACTCTTGGATCCCGTATCGTGCCCGCTCTGCGTCTGCACGTTCTCCTCCTAAATTCAGGGATTTGACTGCATCAGCGCTTCCATTGATCCTTCCTTGGCGATTCCAGGGTCGTGTGCTGATGCAGGACCCCCCCCATTTCTCTGTCCTGTGAGCCCCGCTCCCCACCTGAAGACAGCGTTGGACCTCTCCAGCAAGGGAATTCCTAACCACCTAAGTGAAACTCCCCCTTGGGGTCTGGGGGGTGTGGTTCCTCCGGCCCAAGCTTCACCCACCTTCCATTGAGAAGAGAGCCCTCCCCCTGGAGGCTCCTGGCCCCCGCTTTGTACCCTCCTTGCAACTACAAGACTTATATGAAACCTCTCGGGATCAATATTGACGGGGCTTCTTCGGACCCGGCACCCGAGTCCAGAAGGTCATCGACTTTACATTACCTAGGAAAGCCCTGGACCCGGCCTCCCCCCTTGTTCCAATCCTGGCCCAAACCACTTTTGGACCCAAGTCGGTGATACAGTTGTTAAATTTGCACAGCAGGGGACATTACTGGACTTTCCGCTGACCTCTCCTTACATGAATAACCAATAGTTCCCTCAAACTCTGTCGCTTAACGCCTCTCCTGGGATTCTGAGATTATCCAAGGTGCCTGTCAGCTGGTGGGGCCCCCCATTGAAGTCTCCTACACTTTGCTCTGACTCCCTGTAAGGGCCCCCACAGGCCCCCTTCAGAGTGGGAGCCCTAACTTCTCTGAACGCGCCATCTCCTAAGATCCCACCCGATGGACTGGGCCCAATCATTACAAATATTTTGTCACTCCATAACCCCGGCACTGGAGGCAGTCAGCATGCCCGCCACCATGCAATCAGAGGGGATGGTCGCCCAGTCGATGAATAGGGGCATGGCAGCCCTTTTGGAGGAAATCAGTGGTTTCAGGGCAGACATTAACAAAAGGCTGGATTCCCTAGATAAAAAGGTGGACTCTGTGGATAACCGAGTCAAAGCCCAGGAAGAAAACCAGACCTCAGCCGACCTCCTGGAGACCCATATAGACATGCACCTATCAGAACTGGAAAGGAGGGAGGAGAAGTGTACTCTAAAACTTGATGTTTTAGAGAACAGAGAGCGCCGTAGCAATCTGAGGTTTTTGGGAATCCCATAGCGAGAAGATGAAACCCAGGTGGATATTGTCAAGATCGTCAATGCAGTGATTGGCAAGCTTTTTGATGAGAGCAGTACCAGCGAGCCAACTATCGACAGGGCACACAGGGCGGGAGTCGCCACCAGGGGCCCCAGATTGATTCTTGTGAGATTTCACTATTAGCCGGAAAAAAGTAAGATTCTGGAGCTGGCATGGAAGAAGGGTCCGATCAATTGGGAGGGTATGAAGGTCACGATCTACCAGGATCTATCGGCCCTCACCCTGGCTCGGCGACAACTGTGTGGCCCCCTGAAAAAATGGCTTCAACCTAAAGGTGTGAGATATAGATGGGGCCACCCATTGTCCCTCTCCTTTGAGTATGATGGTTACAAATACTCCTTGGTCCCAGAGGATGACATGCAAAGAGTGACCCCTGAACTCCTGGGCAAATCCACCCTGGGGGGCGACCAAGAAGGTACGGGAAAAGACTCAACGGAACCCTGAAAAACTAACAGATTCTTTGAAAGGCACCAGGTCCATGGCAATAGAAAATTCAGGAGGGTGGCTCCTGTCTCCCCCAAGCTTGCCAATGAGTGAATACAATCTTGTCTCACATCACATCTGAACAACGAGGAGGGAGGTTTGGCTCTCTGCAAGTGCCTCGGAAGGTCCAAGGCTGGCCCTGGTCCTTTGATCTAGGATGGCCGGGGTGGTTACTTTGTACTCCCTACTTGGTGGCTGCTCCAGGGGGGAGAGGGACAGGGTGCTGACGTGTGATGTTTTGGTTTGAGCGTTGAGGGAGGGGGGGCTCAAAGAATTGATGTTTCTCCAGCATGGGGTCTGGCATGGATTCACATGCTCATGAATATTCCCCGTCGTCAGGCTGGGAATCCTCGGTAAAGAAAAAACCAGTATCAGTTTCGTTTCTGATCTGTCTTTCGTAGTAATAACCAATCACTGGTCTCTGCGTCATACTGACCACAGCCAATGACTGCCCTCTACCTAAGCACCGCCTCTGGCAGCCATCTTCAGATTTTTACCGCACGTTCATGTGTTGGGATCCTCGTGCTATTGCTCTCGAGCGTTAGTGCTATTTTTCGCGCTTTTTTCACAAAAACTTCGATTCTTTCGGTCAAAAGAGCCTCAAGCTCCACCGATCCTACATCCGATCAACGGGGACCCGTGTCGGATTCGTCTGCGCCCCTCAAGGGTGAAGATTTCGTCGAGCTACACTTCGGAGGACTCCAGAAGCTTCTCAGGCCCGGTCTCGGAGATGGCCCAGGAGAAGGGAAGCTCGACGCCCGGAAAGCTGTTCAGGGTCTGCCCTGGATGCCAGCTGCAGAACGTCTTTAAGGAGGACGAACACTCTTTCTGCCTTTACTGCCTTCATGAGGACAAGACGCACGTGGAGAAGGACTGTGCGTTTTGCGGTAACATGTCGGAACGGACCATGAAGGACCGCCATCAACGTCTCGCCAACTGGCTGGATGGTAAGAGCCCGTCTGGCGAGAAGAAGAAGAAATCCGAGCGGTCTTCTAAGACCTTTGAGGGCGCCCCGGCGACGGGGGCCCAACATAAGGCTAAGCACCGCGAGTCCGCTGGCACCGGGAGCGCCGAACGGTCGGGCTCTACGGGCGCCAGGCAGGGCGCACCCTCCCCGGCACCATCAACCACGAGCCAACGCTCTGGGTCGGGTAAGAGGAAGGCCGAGCACCCGGCGAAGCTCCTGGAGAGGCCCCGGTCGAGCTCTAAGACAGAGGAGGAGCGTGGCAGTGCCCCCTCCCTCAAGGATAAGGCGGTGAGCGCACCTAAGGTGGTGAAGGCCTTGATCCATCCGACCAAGCCCTCTATCGAAACGGTCGCGGCGGCCCTGGCTCAGCCTGTGGAGGCTGCGCCAGTGGTGGCGACCTCGGGGCCCAGAATCTCCCTGCCTCCTCGGAGGGCGTCTTCTTTTGTGCCCATCGATAGGACCCCCGTGAAACCCTCCGTGGGGAAGAAGAAGGGGGGGCAGGGCGTCGTCGTAGATTCGGCCTCAACCTCAGAAGAGGAGCTGATCGAGGTCTTAAGCCACGGCCTAGGCGTGGAAGAAGGCCAGCCCGTCGGAATGGACCCCGACGCAGGTGACGGCGACGACAACATCGTCGAGGATACCGACGGGGCCCCTGCTCGCCCGTCGGATTCCCCTCTGCCAGCGCCGCAAGACAACTCGGCGGCCATTTTGTTGGCCATACAGTCCTTATGCTCCCAGATAAGGACGAGACTACCGTTACCGACGGAGGAACCTCTCCCGTCGGGGGATCCAGAACCGGGACCTTCTGGTGTTCCCCCTACCAAGAAAAGAAGGATCCATCCACCACCTCCTTTTCAACCGTCGCGCCCCGTCCAGCCCTCCTCCCCGTCCACCCGAGGGGATGATACGGGGACTAACACGGCAGCGACGGGTACGGACGACGAGGCATACGACGAGGATATTCCGTCGTCGCCTCCCGCCAGGGCTTCTCCGCCCGACGAAATCGGATCTTTCCACTCCATGATCTCCAGGGCTTCCGAGCTTTTCCAACTCTGCCCTGAGGAGAAGAAAAAGGAAGGCTTCCTTTATCAGCGGCGCGAGGCCAAGAGGAAGACGGTCCTCGCAGTGCCTCTGTTGGACGACATTTGGGATGAGGGCCTTTCCCTCCTCAAGAACCCTTCCACGACGCCAGCTAGAAGAGACCGGTACGAGAATAAGTACCGGATCCCGGACACGGCCCCCCTGTGCCTCCGGGCGCAGCCTACCCCGGATTCCGTCGTCTCCGCGGCAGCCAGGAAGAAAGCGGGGGGGGTGCGGCCTCCACATCGACTTCCCCGCCGGACGGCGAGGGAAAGAAATTGGATGCTATGGGACGTAGAGTCATCTCGTCGGCAGCGACGACGATTAAAGCGGCCAACGCCTTGGCTATCGTGGCTCGCTACGACAGGGAGCTCTGGTACAAGATAGCTCCCCTGCTGGATTTTCTGCCGGACGACAAGAGGGCGGAGGCCCTGGAGATCCTGCAGGAAGGTGAGGTGGCCTCGGACCACGCCATCACCGTGGCGACGGACATCGCCGACACTGGGTTCCGCCAGCTGGGCAACGGCGTTTGCCTTCGACGTCGTGGATGGCTCAAAGCTACGGACTTCCGGCAGGACGTCCAGACCAGAGTCCTGGACATGCCCTTCGACGGGAACAACCTGTTTGGGAAGACAGTGGACGATTCCCTTCAGGCCATCAAGGCGGATACTGAGACGGCCCGGGCCCTCGGAGTTCTGCAGCAACGTCGGACGCCCTTTCGGAGCAGCGGAGGCAAGGGCGCCTCCAGAGGTTCCGGCGGCGGTTCCGCTTCCTACCGTCAAGCGGCCCGCTCGTCGTCGCAAGAGGCCTACAGAGGACGAGGCAAGTCTAGCGGACCCCGCCGTCGTCGCCCAGGAGGTCAAGGCGGCAGGGCCGCGTCCAAGCAGGATTGAACCGGCTGTGGGGTCGGGCCCCCACCGGAGCACCCCGGTGGGAGGCCGGCTGGCGGGCTTCGTCAGCGTGTGGGAGTCCATCTCCACCGACCGTTGGGTGCTGGACGCCCTGGCCCGGGGCCACGCGCTCGAGTTTCAAAGAAGGTGCCCGCGCGTCCCCCCCGTGGCCAGGAAAGAACTTCACGTCCCTCAACTTCTCCTGGAGGTAAAGGCGATGCTCAGGAAGGGCGCCATCGAAATCGTCCCAAAGAGGCTTCGGGGCTCCGGAGTTTACTCGAGATACTTCCTCGTGAAGAAGAAGACGGGAGGATGGCGCCCCATCCTAGACCTCCGACGTCTGAACAAGTTCGTCATTACCAGTTCAGAGCCCTCCCCTTCGGACTACGGTCGGCACCCAGGGTATTCACCAAGTGCCTCGCACCGGTGGCGGCGCAGCTGCGCCGCGAGGGGATCCACGTCTACCCCTACCTGGACGACTGGCTCATCCGCGCCAAGACGAGGGAGCTCGCCGTGGTTCACACGGCAAGGACCGTCCAACTCCTCACGGACCTGGGATTCTCCGTGAACTACGCCAAATCCCACCTGGTGCCCGCGCAAGTCGCACTGTTTCTGGGAGCGAGGCTCGACACAGTGTCCCTTCTGGCCTCCCCGTCGGAGGAGAGGACCAGGACCATCTTGGGCAAGGTGCAACGGATGTTGATGGCCGACGCTGCCAAAGTGAGGTCCATCAAGTCCCTCCTCGGGATGATGTCTTCCTGCATCTACCTCATTCCCATGTGCAGGCTCCGGATGCGTCCGTTGCAAGAATTCCTGGATGCGCGCTGGATCCAGACGACGGGCAGCTTCGAGGAAAGGATCAAGCTCGACGAGAACTTCCGACGAGCGATACGGTGGTGGGGCACCCGCGCGCATCTGACGGCGGGCATGGACTTCCAGACCCCAGCCCACCAGGAGACTGTGACTACGGATGCCTCCCTGGAAGGGTGGGGAGCGCACACCGAAAATCTGCACGCAAAGGGACTCTGGCTCCCGACGGAGAAGTCCCTGCATATCAACGTCCTGGAGCTCCGTGCAGTGTTTTGGGCCCTCAGGTCCTTCCTTCCGTCCCTCAAGGGCAAGGTGGTGAGGATCTTCACCGACAACACCACCACCATGTTTTACATCAGGAAACAGGGCGGAACCAGGTCCCCAGCGCTGTCCAAGGAGGCGCAGGACCTGTGGCATTGGGCCGTCGCCCAAAGGATTTTTCTGGTGCCGTTTCATCTGGCAGGGATAAAAAACACCATCGCCGACTCACTCAGCAGGGAGCTGCGCTCGTGCCACGAGTGGGAACTACGGCAGGATCTGGTGGATCGCCTCTTCCGACGGTGGGGCACACCCCAGATCGACCTGTTCGCGACGGCGACGAACACCAAGTGCCGGAGGTTCGCCAGCAGGTTTCCCCAGACGAGGAGCATGGGCGATGCTTTCTCGTTCCCCTGGGAGGGCCTGTTCCTCTACGCGTTCCCTCCCTTGCCTCTGCTAATCCGGCTAGTCAACCTGCTCAAGAGGTCACGGTGCAGGATGATCCTCGTCGCACCCTCGTGGCCGAGGCAGATATGGTTCCCGGACCTTCTGGACTTGTCAGCGTCCCCGCCGATCAAGCTGCCGGCGGACGCGGATCTACTCTCCAGGGAAGGAGGCGCCATCCTCCACCACGACCCGAAGTCGCTGAACTTGCAGGCCTGGCTCCTGCAGCGCTAGAGTTTGGAGGATACGACATACCGGCCGACTGCAGAGAGGTTCTTGCAAAGGCCAGGGCGTCCTCGACTCTTAAATGCTACGGACACAAATGGAAGAGGTTCTCTGTCTGGTGCCACGCACAGAAGATTAACCCTCTACGGATTACGGCTCCCCAAGTACTGCCGTACCTGCTGACGCTGGCCAAAGCTGGCCTGGCACACGCGTCCATCAAGATTCATCTTGCTGCGATCTCCCGATACACCAGAACCACGGGGCGGACGTCCTTGTGGTCTCATCGCCTGGTGAAAGAGTTCATGAAGGGACTGTTCAGATCGTTCCCGCCGGTGAAGGCTCCGGCCCCGGCGTGGGAGCTCAACGTGGTGCTGACCAAGCTCATGGGACCTCCGTTCGAGCCTCTGCACTCGGCTCCGTTGAAGTTTCTATCGTGGAAAACTGCTTTTCTTGTGGCCATCACCTCCGCACGACGAGTGGGAGAGATCCAGGCCCTTTCCTGCAAGGCCCCGTACTTGACTTTCCACGACACGAGGGTAGTGCTCAGGACGCACCCCTCCTTCATGCCCAAGGTACCGTCGGACTTCCATCTCAACGAACCCTTGGTGTTGCCTGTATTCTTCCCGTCGCCTTCGTCGCCGGCTGAGAGGACTTTGCACTCGCTGGATGTAGCTAGAGCGCTGAAGTTCTACGTGGACCGCACGAAGTGTTTTCGGAAGACGTCACAACTCTTTGTGAACTTTGGACCTGTCAATCAGGGGAAGGCTCTCTCGAAGGCTTCCATTTCCAGATGGCTCTCCGGCTGTATCATGTACTGTCATCGGTTGGCAAACCGACCTCTGCCCGGCCGTCCGAGAGCCCATTCCACCAGAGCGATCGCAGCTACCACGGCGTTCCTTTCTGGTGTGCCCCTGCTGGACATATGCAGGGCTGCTACGTGGAGGTCGACGCACACCTTCACGAAGTTCTACTGCGTCGATCGGGATTCCAGGGAGGAGTCCAGGGTCGGCCAAGCAGTGCTGCGCAACCTGTTCGCCTGAGGTGAGCCTGGTGAGGAGGTAAGATGCTTAATGTTGAGTTGATGCTATGCTTAATGTTGAGCCTTTGCCACCTCCCGTGGTTGTGCATGTGTATACTGCTATGTATTCTTTATTCATGAGCATGTGAATCCATGCCAGACCCCATGCTGGAGAAGGAACAAGTTACTTACCTGTAACTGTTGTTCTCCAGCATGGGTCTGGCATGGATTCACATGCGAACCCTCCCGCCTACCCCTCTGCGGCTCTTCACTTGGTCATACTGCCACTTCACGTGCTTCCAAATCTGAAGATGGCTGCCAGAGGCGGTGCTTAGGTAGAGGGCAGTCATTGGCTGTGGTCAGTATGACGCAGAGACCAGTGATTGGTTATTACTACGAAAGACAGATCAGAAACGAAACTGATACTGGTTTTTTCTTTACCGAGGATTCCCAGCCTGACGACGGGGAATATTCATGAGCATGTGAATCCATGCCAGACCCATGCTGGAGAACAACAGTTACAGGTAAGTAACTTGTTCCTTATTTTGCTTATTGACCCGGTGGAGGTAGGCGGCTTCTTCCATGTCGCAGGTGGTCCAGGTGCTCAGGGGGCTGAGGTTTTTTTGGGGGGTTCAGTTCTTGATGTTTACGGGTTACTATTCCTTTATTCCCTGAGACTACCGAGTGGGGACTCGGTTCTTTCGGGGATCTTTTTTTTTTTTTAGAGGGATCTGAGTATACCGAGACAGAAAGGGGGCTTGAGACACATGTGCACCCCTACAGGTTCTTTGAGAAAATGGTGGCCCCCTGATGACTGATGCAAACCAACAACTGACGTTGGGTTCGCTAAATGCTCGGGGACTGAATTCCCTGCATAAGAGATCCCTAGTGGTGAAAGAATTTAATAGGCTTAAACTTCACTTTTTATTTCTCCAAGAAACTCTTTGGGCAAGGGGTAAAGACATGTCTCTCAGGGCCAGGTCCATACAGGAAGTCTTCCATGCATCATGTCCAACTAAGAAAAAAGGAGTAGCAATAGTTGTGTCGCCCAAAGCTCACTTTGTGCCAAAGGCCCAGCGTAAAGACCCAGAAGGCCGATTTGTAATGGTCAAAGGCGAAAGCAGGAGCACCAAGGTTACAGTGGTATCGATCTACTGCCCAAATGAATCTCAGGACCATTTCTGGGAGGGGGTGAAATGAAAGATTATGGCATTCACGGAGGAGGTCCTCTTTGTGGGCAGGGATTTTAATATGGTTCGCCATCCCGAGCATGACAGGAAATCTGAGCGCCCTTATACTGACATGCAAACGCAGAAAAGAATGGCTGCTTCCTTTCAAAATACTAATGATGAGCTGGGACTCTCAGACTCCCATTCGACAAAGCAGGGATGTGACCTTCTATTTACATTCTTTTCTAGCCCTCATTCCATGTTCTCCAGAATCAATTATGTGTTCGTCGACATTTCACTTCGAGAGAAAGTTTCTGTGTGGAGATAGTCCTGTGGTCTGATCACGACCTAGTTAAGGTCCAAATAGGGTTGTCCCCAAAATCTCCTGAGGGCTCAAGGTGGTCGTTTAACAACCTCTTGTTGAGGGACAAAGAACTGTCTCAGTCCCTGCTCACAGCCATTAAAGAATACTTCACAATCAATGACAATGGTTGGTGGGGGAGGCCAGAGTCTGGGAAGCCTTCAAAGCCACAATCAGGGGTGTTCTCATTGCCATGGGAACGAAAAGGAAGTTGGGTATGGGTAAGGAAGATAGGCTTCTTAGAGATAAAATAGAGGCTTTCCAACCGGGGGCAAGCTCAGATCTCAGATGTTCCCGGGTAAATGGGCGGAACTCCAGCAGTTTAAGGCAAAACTTGCTGCCCTCATAGTCGGACAAACCGAGAGGAAATTGGCCTTTCTAAAACAAAGGTATATGGAGAAGGGGGAGAAGGTGGATAGGATCCTCGGCTGGAGATTGCGGGAACTTAGAAATAGCAGAAGATTTGATTCATTGCAGCTTCCAGGGTGGGGTAAATGTCTAGACGACACTGGGATAGCGACGCAATTCCGCCTATATTATGAACATCTCTATAAATCGGAATACTCAGGAGATGGGTCAGAAGCTGCCAAGTTTTTGGAATCTCTCCTAATCCCTCGCCTCCTCCCCGAAATAGCAAGCCCCCATTGAAAACCCCATTACACTCCAGAAGGTAGTGGACACTATCGGCACTATGAAAGGGGGTACCACCCCGGGTGACAATGGCTTCACGGTTATCTTTTATAAGACCTTCCGTTCCACTCTCGCTTCTTTCCTGGCTAAGTTATTCAATGCTGCCATGGACTAGGGAACCCTCCCCCAGTCCATGTTATCAGCCCTCATAGTGGTGATCCCAAAAGAGGGGAAAGACCTAACACAATGCCAATCCTACCGCCCCATCTCTTTACTTAATAAGGACGAGAAGATCTTGGCGAAGCTGCTCGCTAATAGGCTGTCCCAACACCTCCCGTCTCTGGTCCACGGGGAACAAGTCGGATTCATCCCGGGCAGACAGGGGTCAGACAACATTAGGAAGACATTCGGCCTTATGCACGAATCCGCAAGTAAAAACATAGAAGCCTACCTCCTCTCACTGGATTCAGAAAAGGCCTTTGACCGGGTAGAATGGCCGGACATGGGCAAGATCTTGCAAAAGATGGGCCTGGGCAAAGATTTTGTGGGTGGATTGCTTCTCTGTAGAATGGCCCCTCCACAAGAGTGGCTGTTAACGGTACGGTTTCTGCCCCACTCCTCCTCTCCAGGGTGATCCGGCAGGGCTGTCCTATCTCTCCCCTTGAATATGCTCTCGCAATGGAGCCTCTCACCATAGCTATACGACAGCACCAGGGAATTACGGGGATTCGATGTGGAGAGCTCGACTTTAAACTCTTGCTCTTTGCTGATGATATCCAGCCCTATTTAACCAACTTAAATACCTCACTCCCGAACCTCCTCAATCTGATACACATTTTTGGTATCTACTCTGGGCTGAAGATAAACCCATCGAAATCAAGTATAATGCCAACGGGGCAGGGGGACGGAGACATTGATGGGAGGGAAACAGTACGGGGTATGCAAATTGAGCACAAGGCCTCTTCATACCTTGGAATTCTCCTTCCGAGGGACCTGGCAACGATATTTGAATTTAACTTTCCCCCTATCCTCTCTAGCATAGAATCAGATCTCTTGTGATGGGCTTCCCTGACCCTGTCATGGTTCGGTCGTATGGCATCTATTAAAATGAACAACCTTCCTCGCCTCCTCTATCTCTTCCCGTCCCTCCCGACTAATATCACAGATGCATATTTTAGGACCCTACATACCCTTGACCAACGTTTTATCTGGAATGGTAAGAAGCCGAGGATTAAACATGTGACGCTGACTCTCCCGAGGTGCCTTGGGGGTTTCGGTCTTCCGGATTTCCGGCAGTATCACAAGGCAGCCCAGCTGAGGGTACTGCTGTAGCATATGAGGGATGAGATGCGTACCTATCGCACGTACATAGAGGATACCCACACGCACCCCAGGAAAGTCTTATGGTCTCTATGGAAACGAGACAAAGAAAATTAGCTCTTGTCCTCATGGCCTTCACCCTTGTCCTCTTTGTGGGGTCCCCCCCTAGACTTGAGTAGAAGGAGTCTGCGTGATACGCAAAGGTGGTCGGACATGGACCTGGAACGGGCTGCCCAACCTTTCCAGCAGGACGCCTTTATGGAATATGATAAACTAGCAGAAGCGATGGGGGAGAACCCGATGTCTATCTTTGAATATCTTTGTGTTAAAGGTATCTTCACCAGCCCCAGTGGAACGACGATCTTGCTCGCCCCATAAAGCCCCACGAGAAATTAATTGTAGAATCCTCCTCAAGGAAGGGGGCACTGTCTAGGATGTATGGTGTCCTGATCACAGCGCAGCTAAAAGGTAGAAATGGGAGGAGAGGCTGGGGATGGTGTTGAAAGAGTTGACCTGGGCTAAAATCCACAGGGTTCTCTTCTCGGGTTCTCTGTATACCGCTGCAATTGAACACAACTTTAAGGTTCTTCACGTATGGCATCTCTCACCGGATAAGTTGTTTAAAAAAATGTCTGTGTTCTCACCTGCATGCCTTCTGGATGTGGCCATCGGGAGACTTGGTTTCACTTGTGGTGGGAATGCCCATCTGTCCAGATTTATTGGGCTGAACTCTGGAGCTTGATAAAGGACATAGTGGGCATCTCCCTTGACTTGCATCCCCTCAAACTTCTCCTTGGTATCCCCTCGCCCGAAGAGAACTCAAGTTGCTTGCCTAATGTGGTCCACGCCATGCTGTGGGCCGGGAGACTGGCCATAGCCCAGAAATGGAACAGTAATCTGGTACCGACCAAGTCAGAGTGGCTTACTAAACTGTGGGTGATCTTTACATATGAGAAACTATCAGCGCTGACCCACGACACAATGGAATAATTCTTACAGGATTGGACAATGGTCCTCCTGCACGAAGACTGTGGTGCATTGAGACTTTGATCATTCCCCTATCGTAAGGCCCCATTTTTCTGTTTGTTCCAAAATATGCTTTCTGCCTCTTTGGGTATTGGTTGAACCCGCCTTGTCAGGCTAATTCCAAAGTATGATCCTAAATTCTTGTTTGTGTTTATTCCCAACTATCTGTTGGGCTTGGTAGTCTTCATGCGGGAGGTGGGAGAAAGAGGGAGAGGGCGGGTTATCCTAGACGTTGTTGATCTAGATGTATTGATTGGTATTGCTTAATGTTCTTTCTGTCGTATGAAAAAAGGTTCAATAAAAACTAAATTGGAAAAAAAACAAAAACCTTGAACTGTGGTCACTTGTGCCTGTCTTACTGTTGTTACCATGCCGTCCTTACCGCACTCTAGCCCGGCTGGTGTCAATTTCACTCCAAACACCTGCTAAGATCTGAGGGGATCAAGTTTTGTATGAGATGAAAGCGGGTCGGCGATCTCACATTGAATCTTGAAAAACAAGGCCCGTTATTGATCATTTCACAAGGATTAGATACGCACACAATGGTCCTCATTACAAGGGTGCCGGTAAAATCACTGGACCGGCAAACTACAAGTCTGCCTGCCAGAGCCGATGTGTCCGACAGGTCTGACCCTGTCGGGTGTTGCGGCCACAATAGGCAGACTTGTCATGGGAGCACCAGCACTGTTGCTAACGGTGCTGGTGCACCCGTGTCTCCACTCCCATAGAGTTGTGCAGCAGTCCTGCAAGACTCTATGGGAATGGGGATTAACAAATATATTGGCACCTGGCTTCCCGGCTGCCGGACTTGTAATAGCCCGGTGGTGCCGGAAAGTCAGGCGCTGGTAATTATTACGGGATCAGCGGCAATCTGCCAGTGACACCGTCAGGGTTACCCCCTGACCCGTAATGCGGTCCAATGTCCTAAACCATATTCAGCGCAGAAATACGACCAGGCCAGTGCATTCACACCCCTTTACTTAATTCTTACCACGGTACACACAGTTGTCTGCCCATTGATTTCTCTTATTGTGCAGTGTACTTTTAAAAAGCTTTGAGCAGCACTGTTTCTGATTGGCCTTTTTATGTTGGATAAAAAGACTTGTTGTTGGCCGATTCCTGCGTTTAATCTCAATTCTCCAGGACCAGATGGAAGCCGCTAGTCAAATGCTAATTAACTTCTCATTGGCTCTCTCGGGTGTGTCTCCAGAATTCATTGTGCCAAGAACTAACTCTTTCTTTTCCACAACTCCCTTTCTCCGCTCCATCAGGGAGACAAATTGCTTTCCAAAAGGATTGCCAGGGATGTTTTAATGGGAATTTCCCTTGGACCAAGCATGGAAAGCAATGTAGTTAACATTCACTGGACTTAATTGGACTTTTCTTTTGAACCTCCTTCAAAGAAATCCAAAGCTATCCTGTTAATCTGTCATTTGTAATCTATTGTGTTGACCAAACAAAAATCGAGGTCGGCTATTCTTCCCTCCCCAGACAATCCTTTGTGTCCTCTAAATGCCTCCTGGGGACCTACTTGATTGTTGACAGTCCATTATTGCACTTTTGTCCATTTGATTTTTTTTCGTTGTATTTTACATGTGCATGCTTAATGAGCTCTGTTGGCAATTAACATGTTTCCAGGAGAAAACTGGTTGCTCAGATATTTGAGAGTGAAGTGCAGGGAAAAGGCCAATGGCAGCTGCCTTGAGGACGAGTATGTCCCAGGGCTCCCACTCGTTTGCGGTCCACCTTCATTCAAGAGTCCACCTGGGACCTCCTGACATGCGGCCCGCCTCTGTGGCACCTGCGTGAGTTTTGACCCAAGGGGCTGCTTATCATGTACAACCAGCTACCTGCACAATACAGACGACTGGGGTTTCTGCGCGAACACCCCAAAAATGCTTGAAGTGTCTTTCTTACTCTTTACCTCTACCCTGTCCTGCAGGCAACTGTTAACATTCAAGCTGTTTGCAGCAAGGTTGTGGCTAAGAAACGGGCTTTGATGCTTGTTGGCAAGACTGCTGAACCCCACCGCACAGCCTTCCAGTGGCTGTAGCTAATTGGTACTATTTTTCCGGTGACTTTTGATGAGGTTTTCCATGTCGTTTAACACTCAACCAGTCAGGGTGTAGTGCAGCCCTTGCTAATGTATTGAAGACACTTCTTTTCACAAGATTTCTGATGTTCGCAAATGTGTCCTGTTGCAAATGAAATGAAAGGTCACTCAAAATTAGGTCACTTAACATGGCAGCGATACTCTCACAACCATTGTGAAAGTCATTCCGTTTCACGTGCACCCTCAATATGTTTACTGAAGTTGTTCATGTGTGTAAGCAAATGGCTAGCTTCCCGAAAAAAGCACACACTGCGGATCTAATGAAATCACAGTGACATCACTAACATAATGCACACTAACCAACCCCCACAAATCAGTACATGGGCATTTTTAGAGCCATTTTAGAACAAAACTATAACAGTAACCTGTTTATTTTTAGTACACAATACATTAAAATATGTAACATAACTTAAAAGTTGCAGTAAATATTTTTTAATGCATTATTCAAGTCAAATAACTTTTTATTAAAATTAACACATGGGGCCTCATTACGAGGTGGGCGGTAAGGGTTAATGGGCACCGGTAAGGAGACCGGTGCCAGTAAACCCTTACCGCCCTATTATGAGGTCCCTTAGCGGGTCCTGCTATGGGCACCTGGTTTTACCAGGCGTCCTTAGCGGGAGCCGCTAAGGGACCAGGGAGCTAATAACGGGCCCGTTATTAGCTCCATCCCCATTCCCATTGAGCCCTATGGAGGCTCGAATGGGAATGGGGAATGGTTCTCGGAATGGGGATTTACCGGGTCCTCCAAGGTTGGAATGACCCGGTAAGTCCCTATTTCGAGAACCCGGACCCGGAATGCGGTAAGGGGGTATCTTGCCATGCTGTGTCATCCCCGAGCAAAGTTTCAAACACCCTTTGAAGTAAAGCTCTCCATAGCTGCCAGAGACAAGGACCCATAGTACT
The DNA here is from genome assembly GCF_040938575.1 of Ambystoma mexicanum. Taxonomy (NCBI): domain Eukaryota; kingdom Metazoa; phylum Chordata; class Amphibia; order Caudata; family Ambystomatidae; genus Ambystoma; species Ambystoma mexicanum. Next base: position 1,231,722,425 of record NC_090928.1, read on the forward strand.
GCCATGAGAGGAGAGGTGCAGGTGAGAAGAGGCTTCTCCTGGTTCGGGAAAGGCCAATGCCAAGCAGTATCAGAGAGCAATGGGCAGCCCAACCCCAAAGAAACAAGATTATTCCTCAAGGCACTGACAAGTGTGTAAATGAAGAAGACATGCTGACCTGAACCTCAGTGATGGACTAGCAACTGGCAACCATGCTCTCAGCATCACGTGCAGTCACATTATTGCCCATCATTAAGGTTAGACTATGACATGCAAGCCATAAACTGTTCTAGCCAGAAAGGTGGGGTTTATCCTGGATTTTGCATTCTGTTGTGGAAGTGAGGTTATGTCCACAAAGGGTGCCGCTGGTTCCTAACTGCACTTGCATGCCCTTCCATGACAATAAGCTGGCGTCCCCGACTCATGGGCAGCACTTCAAACTGGAAATCCATTGTGTGCGCCTTTTTGATTTTGCGCTAGTGGCCCACACATCAATGCCCCATACGTTTCGGTCAACTCTACACTGTAGGAAGGATTCCTGTTTTCATGAACACAACATCCTCCAGCCCCAACAGCTGGCCGTGTTCTACCGTCCAATGGTTTGAGATGTACTTCGACCTGCATCAGACCATCATTTTAACTTAACGTAACAGATGTGTTTGTAGAGTGCACGCTGACCCCTATGGTAGTTTCTTGGTGAACTATCCAGATAGTGTTCTGTTATGTGGATTTATACAACTGATATTTGCATGGTCTCCAGGTGTTCTGGCAGATCTCTATTGTTTTCATATCTCAGACAGCTCTTTCTCTGAACCAAAAGGTTCATGCCTCCCATATCCCTTAGCACAACACTTAAGATAAGGAATGGAGCCCCATGTCTGTCTCCCTCTCTATACCTGGCAGTTCCCAGATCATTGTTGCACACAGTGCACAATGTATATTATGAGTGATTAGACAAGATATGATAGTGGCAAAGTGATAATGTGAAATGTGAGTTGTCCGCAGAGGCTAGTGGGAGGACTGCAGCGAGGAGACCGAGTTGTTTTTCCTTGTTAAGTCATCTCATGCTTTGCTATGACATCTATGTTATGCCTTGCTATATGTGGCTTGATTGTTTGTGCCTCTGACTAAACAGCTCACCATTCTACATTCTACCTTATAATATGCTACTGCCAGATGCCTCACTGTGGTTCTCCCCACTTGGTATGACTCACATGTGCCCCACTATGAGTTTGTTCTTGCATGCCCCACTCTAAATGTGCTTGCTATGGTTTTGATCCTTGGTGTTCCACTGTAATTGTGTACCTTGGGGTTTTGCACCCTGTTGTCCCCATCTCTGATCTCACTAACTGGTGCCCAATTCAATTAGTACCCAACTGTGATTTTGCTCCCTGATGCCCAATGTAATTTACTGGCTCCTAAATATCACACCTTGACCTTGTAGGTTGCTGTGTTATTTCTAGTACCCCCACCAGGACTCTGCCCTCTCTGGACTCCATATTCTGAAGTCTCCTCTAGAACTGTTCCCACCCACTGTCTACTTGGTACCCAGTGTACTGCATTCTCCCTAGGTTTTCCACTCCTCCTTGTGTTACCCACTCTAATCCAGTTGCTTCTCACTATCCTTCCCAGAGAAATAGCCCTACACTACACCAGTATGCCCCAAGATATCTCCTCACAAGTACGTCACTCAAAGGGCACCACTAGTAAAATGCCCCTAGCGAGATGTTGCCACGGCCACACAAGATGGATTCTCCAAGCTGCGCTAACTTTGCTAGCATGTATGTTCTAAGACACTGCATGTATACCAACAAAGTTATTCGCACATAGCAATTGAATAGCCCTCCCATCAGACATCGAACAACAGAATGCTACACCTCTGCAATCAACTTACACATCACAGACCCAGCCAGTGCGTCCTAGCACCACAGGCGCAAGAGTTTCCCCTCTGGATACAAATGCCCTCGACAGAACACATAGAAACAGATCTGCACACAGAGTTCAGTATACGTCCGGTTTCGACACATCAACACAACATCAAAGCTATCTTTCATTTTTCCCCTTCTCCACTAACTTACCCACACCCAACTGATGTTTATTGAATAACTCTTTCAATCTTCCAGATGGCCTCGATACACCGTTTAAACATGTACTGTGTCCTAGAGAGGGCCGTGAGAGAAGTGACCCAAGTGAACTCTGAACTCGTGAAGTCAATCATCAAAATCTCCTCTCGAGACATGAGGATTGAAACCCAGGTGAGTGATTTCAGCTGCCAAAAGTGCCTCATTAAATAGGTGTCACCTTCCTTTTGCTGATTCTGGCTTCTTCCACAACTGTTCTAAGTATTAAACTCGAAATTAAAACTTCATTAAAAAAAGGTTGATTTAGAAAGACTGCTCTGAGACTGCCCGGAGTGGTTTTCCTAAATCGACCAGTCACACCCCTGGTCACACATGAGGTTGTGCAGGGGCTGAAAGGCACGGGTAGTCCAGAAGATAGAGGTAATGGACTTGTAATTTAGGTGTAAATCTGTATGTGTGTCTGTGTATGAGGGTTGAGGAGGAATGTCTGTAGGGTGTAAGAGAGGGGGTGGGGAGAAATGTAATTGGCCTTATATTTCTGGCATCTTTGGGGTCGAGGCCAGTCTTCTTCACCAAGGGGGTGTTGGTGACGACTTTTATTACTTCCGGATCAGATTGATGGACAAAGGAAGAGTTGACAAGTCGAGTGAAAAAAAGGAGTAAAGATGGCTTTATCATCCAACATTAGTTTTGCCGGAAGGATATTATCTCGACAGGATGTAGAATTCATTGAGGACAGGATTAAATCCATATCTGAAGCTGAGATATGTTTAAATGAGAATGTACATTGTCCTTCATTTATTTTAGGTGTTCGGGGTGGCAGAATCTGAGTGGCCATGCTATTTTTCTGATAATTTTTGATTTCTTCGTGAGGCGTTTTAAGTTTGTTGGCAAAAGCCAACTGCACATCCTCACAATCCTGATCAATGGGATGAATAGGTTGGACCAGCGTCTTGGGGCTTTCAAGGAGTTTCAGGATCTCGAATAACTTCTTTGAGTTATTTCTGACCTTCATTGAAAACATTCTTTTTGGTTTCAATGATTTTAAGTTTGTAGGCCAATTCCAGTGATTTCCATTTCACCTTGTTAGAGGCAGTAGGATGTTTTAACCACATTTGTTCAGTTCTCCTTTTCTGTTTTTTCAAGACAGAAAGATCAGGGGTGTAACAGTTTTTACAGTTGGAGTTTTCCTTCACCAACCTTTTCCTACCAGGGGCGACTTTATCCAACATATTAGTCAGAGTTTTGCTATAGGTCTCGACCAGGGGCTCAGGGGAGTCCAGACACCCCGTAGTGGTCATGATATCATGAAGACAGCTCTGAAGGTGGAAGGATTTGATATTTTTAAATTTCCATTGTGCACCATTTTAATAGGATTGGGTGTTTTTTTTGGAACATCCTCTAAGAGAATTGAGAAGTCAATTATGTAGTGATCGGACTATATACATAGGGAGGTACTTATTATTTCTCTCTTCAGGTTTCGAGAGATCAACCAGTCCAAAATATTGCCTGATATTGCATTGGGTTCATTATTCTTGACCATACATTCAATTTCCAATAGTACCTCCTCTAGTAAGACCGCTTCCTTATCCCTTGGTTCATGAAGCCACCAATTAAATTCACCTGCTACTAAGGCCGAACAATTCGGGCCATTCATGGTTTTAAATATTTGTATTACATTCTCGTTAAAGTTTACTATCTCACACGGCGGATGATAAACCACAATGAGATTAAAACAGCTACAGGGGGTTGGCGTCAGTTTTACATGTAATATCTTGCAAAAGATTTTTTTAGCAATGACCGAATAATTGAATATGGTAAATCTAAATACATGTTTGGCTTTCAAAGTATACCATACTCAAACAGTTTATTCCTGTTATATTCTGGTGTTCTATGAAGCACTACTATTATTCAGGGTACTTCAAAGTGTGCAGGTTGAAAGGTGGGGAACATATGGGGATAAGGTGATGTAGTGTAACCTTACAGGATAGGTACAAAGAGGAACTGCATTCAAGACGTAATAATTGGATTCAGGTCAATGTTTCTGTTTATGAGGCGGAAACCTATGGTTTGTTGTCTGGGAAATTTGGGGGGAAATGTAAGTGGCAAGCGTTGGCCAAAATAAGGACAATTTCTTAACTTCAAGTGAAAAATAGTTTTACTTAAAAAAATGCTAAAGCACTAGATGCTTAATTTAAAGACATTGGAAGTGCTTGCCTTGTTCTTACTACCACCTTCCATCTTCTCATGATGGTTTTTCTGATGGTAGGGATGAGATGTTATCAGATACTGGCACCAGCTTTCCTTTTGCATCATACTCATTATTACCAAATTGTGTGGCACAGGTGGGTTCAGATGATCAATCTATAAACCTGCATGATCTCTAGCGGATTCTAACTGCAGTTAGTAAAGAGACGAACAGCCAAGTGCCCCTAATTTCACACTGCTTACCAGCATTTAGCTGGTTCCTAAGAACGTCTAATTTAAAGAGATATGCCCAGGATACTACAAATTGGTTAAGCAGGAAAGCTGGATGCCAGGGATTTAACCAAAGTCAGACAATTTGGTCAAGTGGGGAAGCTGACAAAGTACCTACTGGATCCAATTTTCCCATAATTACCAGAAAACACTATTGACCGCATCACGAGTTGGGCGGTAGCCCTTAAATGCGGGGGTAACGATATTTCCGCCATATTTAAGGGTCCGCCCAATCACAAGTCTTGCAGTATTTACCCCCAGCTGTAACCTGGGGGTAATGTGCCACCTTAACGCCCATTTTCGGGCACAATTTGCGCATCGCTATTGACGCATGCTAATTGCACTGAAAATGCCCCATTGGGTCCAGTGGACCCAATGGGGAATGTGGAATACCCATTACCACCCAACCCTTGATCCACCGCTAATAACGCCGGACCGGTTGGCGGTAATGCTATTAACCAGGGAGCTATCCCGCCAAAAAATGGGCATTAAATGCTGCCAGACTCGTGATTGGGCAGACCCTTAAATGCGGCAGTAATAGTGTTACCGCTGCACTTAAGGGCTACCGCCCAACTCGTGATGAGGCCCTATGACTTTCCAACCCCCACCATTTCTATACAAATACTGAGACGAAGAAGAGAGGGATTGAGAGAATGAAGATAACTGAGAAGAAACACACTCAGACACAGAAGAAAGACTCTTCCCTTTTAACAACAGACTATCCCCTTAACAAGGACAGACAAGGTCAGGCCTCCCTTGACAATTAGTCTCACCTGAGACCGATTAAGACTCCCCCTCACCATAAAAGGCATAGCACACAGGCACACTCTGAGCGAGCTGGGGATGCTGGATGGTGCACGGAAGCCAGAGGGAGAAAACTCGAGCTGGAGAGACCCTGGAAGGCCTGGAGGAAGAAGGACTGCCTGATTCCTGGGCCTGTGAATACAGGGGAGCCTGCAGTGTGGTAAGAGAACTGCGCCTCCATGAAGTCAAACCAGGGGCAGCTGGGGTTACCTGGTGGTGCCCACACCAGAGATACTCCTCTGGGCAAAACAGGCAAGCCCAGGCCTTTGAGGGGCAGGTGGCAAGACCCTGACCTCAACAAGAATCCCCATAAACTCCTGCAGCTCCCAAAACCGCCAGAGTGCCAAAAGGGTGAGCTTGCGAAGTAGGAGCAAAATCAGAATGAAGGATTCTGGGACTGGAAGTCCAAGGACATTTATTTTGTGAACTTTAAGAGGGTTCCGAGCCCGACTGAGGGAGACCCAGATGTGAACTTTAAGGAGGGGGTCCGAGACCGACTGTGGGAGATCCCTGAAGGGAAACTGAAAGAACCGCACAGAGCCGGTGAGTTGGAAAGCGACCTGTGAGACCGGTGTGTGTAAAAGAAAGTTTGAAGTGATAACATAATATCACAAGTGCAGGCTACATGCGTGTGGATGAGACGCGAAGAACGACAGACCTATGAATCAACTTTGAATTAAAAGAACAGCTGTGGGATCAGCGATACCAAGCAGCGAAGTGGTCCCGCGAAAGGAAGTAGTCCACCCCCGAAAGTCTCAGTGAAAGGTGCATTGTTTGTAACGATAAAGCAAATGAAGTACATAAGCAAAGTAAGCAGAATTACATCCTACAGAAGGGGAGAGTGGAAGTTAAATCTTGAACGTTTAGTTAAAGTGGTCCTGCCGAGGTCTGTAAAGAAAGCCACGCACAATTCGAAAGTGTTCGACATCCAAAAGCGGTCTGAGCCCAGCTGAAGGAGACCCGAAGGGTAATAAGCTTGGGGACGGGAGTCCCTTTGCAAGTTTTGTTGAACTCTGTACTGGAGATGTCCGAGCCCGACAGTGGGGGACCTATGTGAACTTTGTTGTGTATTGTTTGAGCCCGACAGAGTGAGACCAACATGAACTTTTGTACTTTAAAAGGTCCGGGCCCAACTGAGGGACTTTGTGTTTTGAAAATGATCTGAGCCCGACTGGGGGAGAGCGACATGAACTTTATGTTTTTAAACGGTCCGAGCCTGACTGAGGGAGACTGAGGGAGACTGTATAATCATCAAAACAATGAACTTGAACCCCTGGACCCAATTTACTATTCTTCAACACTCCAATAACAATCTCCAGAATAGAAATGATGCCGGGAATTCGACGAAGGTCACGAAATTAGGGATTATGAATGCATACTGGAATCCAATCACGGTAAATGACACATTTTTCATAGATGCAGCCTTTATGGCTTTGGATCATGCTTGCGAGATGTTTACCCCGATTGACCTTATAATCTGTGTCAACCTAAATCTACATCTGTTTTCTTCTGATGAAACAAAACTTGAACATGAAAGTCTACCACCAAGAGCTCAATGATGGAATAAAGAAATAGCCTACAGAAATGTCCACCGATTGGACGAGTTGGATACTTAAACGAATCGACCAAAACCTACATGGTCCTGTGGGAATTCAAACTACATATATACCTCTGAGGAATAAAAAGAAAAAATCTACGAAACCAATAATACTTACTCTGCGAATAGTGACCATCACATTTTATCAGTTTCCTGGTCCAGTGCTGGCGCTCTGAAGCCAAAAATTGCTTTACCTCCTCTTGAACTCAACGCGGGTTTGAATAGACTAAGAATTAGTCAACAACAAATGGAGACCTTATCTGAAAAACTTTCGAATTCAAATTGCAAAGGAATAGAGAAAATGAATTATAAGTGGATCGTATGTCCATTAAGGCAACCACAAACCAACAAACTAACACAGAGAAGGAAGCACTTACATTGGTATAATCTGAAAATTGTGGAAAAAAAGAAGGAACTCCGGAAGAATTTAAAACCAATAAACAAATGAAACCAGGAAGATAAATACATAGCGAAGAAAAGTGAAAAACAGAGATACACCAATTGGCTGAAAACAGCAAAAATGATGTTGAAACAACAAGATGCGGAAAAACTCCTGAAATGTTAACAAAAACACAATACAAGAGATTTATGGAAATTACTCAATCCCCAAGATAATCCCCAAGATCACATGATCCAAGATTTGCCAGAGGGACGCTGGAGGGAATACTTTATCGAATTATATAAAGAAAGGACGCAGCCTAAGGAACAACAACCAAACCAACTTTCCAAGAAATGGTCAATTGAATGGGACCACGATCAAATCTTGACACTACTCAATAAATTGAATGTATCCAGAGCTCCGGGACCCGATGGGCTCTCAAATGCCATCATTAAACATAACCCTGAAATATGGGCAGACTTTTGTGACCAAATATTCGACTTGATTAATCAAACAAATACCATCCCCAGGACATGGAAACAAGCCATTCTGATTCCAATCTATAAACGGGGTGAGACATAGCCCTCCTGGATCCGTTAGGAAAGATTTTTGCTTACCACCTTTTGAGAAAACTGACTGCATAGGCAGGCGACGAGACAAACCGGATTTACAAAAAACGTGGGAACAAACATCAACCTATTCCTTTTGAATATAATCAAACACGATGCAATAAGGAGTAAACAACAGGTGTACGCAGCCTTCATTGACCTGCAGTTAGTGTTTGATATGGTAAACCATTCCAAACTATGGGAAACTGACAAAGTGGCGTTGCCCGCTAAACATTCTGGAATCCATTAACCAAATATACTCCAATACAAAAATACAGGTCAGAATGACAAAAGACGGAGCATTAACAGATGATATTGAAACATGGAATGGGCTCAAACAAGGTTGCCCCCTTGCGGCCACCTCATTTAATCTATTTACATCAGATTTTAAGGAATCCACCCAATTGTCAACAACAAACTCACCAATACTTAATGCCACTCCTCTTCCGTGCATAATGTATGCAGAAGATATGGGGCCTCATTACAACCCAGGCGTTAAGGGTTTAACGGCGCCGTTAACCCTTAACGGCGTTAAAATGCAAGGCGCTAACCCGCCTTGGTGCTAATTACGGCACCGTAATTTACGGTGCCGTAATTAGCGCCTTCCCCACTCCCATTATGCCCTATGGGGCAAAAATGGGAATGGGGAAGGGTAAATGGGGAATGGGGATTTACCGCCCCACTCACCTTGGAATGGGGCGGTAAATCCGCCATCCACCATGGTGTAAATGGAGTTTACACCATGGTGGGAAAGTAGGGAACTTACTGCCTGGGTTGTAATGAGGCCCATAGTCTTGATGGCCAAAACTCCACGAGGTCTGCAAATAAGTGTGACAAAACTCAAAGAATATATAAAATCCAACGAGTTGAAGATAAATACACAAAAAAATAAAGTCATGATTATGAGCTTTGAAACCATGACCAAGAAGAAAATGCATTCTTTCTTTCTTGATGGGAAAAAAACGGACACAAGTCAAATTAATAAAATATCTTTGAATCTGGCTGAATCAGTCGAGAGTGGAAAAAACGTGGGAGGACCACCTCAAAGCCAAGGCACACTCACTCGCACGCAAAGGACGTTTAATTCATCAGAAATTTTGGAAGTTTTCCCTGAAACAGGTATTACTATTTTACAGACAAAAAGTGACAGCTATACTGACTTATAGAAGTGAATCATTGATCAACCTAGACTGTTCAATTTGGCAACAACTTGAAGCCATCATTTGGAGGAAAGTTCTTGCACTCCCTCCGGCATACCTGATGCCTCACATAAGATATGAGATTGCTACTCAATCTCTGGAAGCAATTGTTACCTGGAAACAATTAGATCTGTACAGGAAAACGATTGATAATGAGAAGATACCTTCGATAGACATACCCCGGACTACACTTAATGCCAGCAATGAAGCAATATTGAATGATTGGAAAACTGTTGAAACTAAAAGACTGGCTGCTGATATATCGAATATCGATTGAAATGCTAACTGAACGTCCTCAAGCTGCAAAACTTTGCATCTTGCGCAATGACTTGATTAAGACGCTAGAGCGGAAAACTGAATATCAGTTAGATCTTCAATGTGACTGTAAAACAAGAGCTTTTAACCATCTACCACCCTACTTAACACTATTTCCAGCACAAACGATACGAGACTCCTTCTTGAAACTCTGTCTCAATGTATTGCCGACCTGTGAAGTGCTAGCCAAATCCAAACAAATCTTGCCATCCCAACAATACTGTCAATTTTGTCAACATCCAGATACCATTGAAACTCTTTATCATTTAATAAGGGATAGCAAAGCATTGCAAGAAAAAAGAAATTCAGTGAGATAATTGTTTTTGAAATCTACCAAAGTGCTGGAGCCTAAAGAACGATGGGAACAGATACTTTTAGGAAACGACAAAAAAATGGTCATCACTATCATCCTTTTCTGGAACAATATCACGAAAAAATATACAGAGGAATACGCAATAATAAAGCTACATAATTGAGGAAAGCACAGAATATGTAACAGTCTAATATAAGTAAAACAGTTGTATCAACAAATGAAAAGTTTGTAAATTAAACTAAATCATTTAAAATTAAAAATCAAAATTAAAAAAATAACGCAGACCTAGCGGGGTCTGTGAAAAGAAGATGGCCTATACTTACAAAACCTAATGCCAGCACTTACTCTAATGTAACAATATAGGTGTGGGAAAAATATCTATGCAACAGGAATAATGTGCAAAACTATAAAGAATCAATGTGGCTGAGCCAGCTCTCCTCCCCACGTTGGACAGCATGGGGAAAGGCACCCCTCACCCCCCTAGACAGGATGACACACGCTGGCTCAGGTTCTTCAAAATTAAAGGCAGTTCAAACCGTGGATTGAGGCCCCCCTGGCCTTCCAAGCTAAAGTCTCTCCTTCCATCTTCAACCTTTTGGCACTAAGCCCAATTCATTTTAGGGTTTGGACTTCTTAAGTTAGGATATTACCTTGTGCTCGGGTTCCCATCATTGACTGCATCAAGCATACTTGCTGCTTTACTGCTAAAGTTAACTGATGCATATTTTAACCTGTGGTGAATTGTATACATTTATATACAAAACAATCATAGACACAATTTTTCCAGCGGTGCAATTCCACAGATTGCAAGTGTATGACATACAATTTCCTAGCTACCCATTATTTATTTATTTAATGCACAACTGGTGACTCTCCCCACCACTAGCAGTGAAGGCCTCTTAAGTGACGTCCCAATGTTTCTGGTGAGACGCAACAGTCCATTGGTAATTTTTTTTCTTTTTAAGTTTCCACCCCAAATTCATTTTCTTCTCTACCCCGCAGTTCTCTCTCTTATCCCAGTCCTCCTTTGTCATTTGCTTCGACACCATGTATATTGCGAGTTGCTCGACGTCCAGGAACCTTGAGTCCAAGTGCAAAGTTATTAGGATAGTCAATGTATGGGGACAACATTAATATGAGGGGGAATAGGGGTTGTGGAGCACACAATCAGAGGTCTTTTCTTATGTCTCAGCTTGTGACATCTGGGCATTGGGCTGGGACCCACAGGCCCTCCTGGCGATAGGCCTTCTTTCTTTGCTCGTGGGCTAGGGTGCATGGGTCATTCGCTGCACATTCCTCTGGTATTTGGTTAAAAGTCCCTTTGCGCTTGAAACACAAAGAAAAACGGATGAGTTTTTTCAAAATGGATATACATTTTCTTTTATCATGTACTCTCATTGCCTAAATAGTTGTAACTACTTCCTTTTATTTGTCTACTCCTTTCATCTACTTCACATGTCACATGCCTTCTACCCAATCCGCTTCTACCCTTAATGTTATTCATTATGTCGGTGCTCTCCTAATTTCTCGGAAGCATTGGCTGTCCCATTTTTTCCTTAACCACATGAGAGACCGAGAACACAACAACATGACAACAACATAGTTCTTTTCCAGTCCTTGCCACTTCTGTTCTTCTTCTAGGCACATCCTTAAACTGAGTTAATTTAGTCTGTTGAGACCAAATGGGGACAAAATGTCATACTACAGTAATGGGCAGAATGTTACGCCCCTTTTAATGAGTTCTCTCTTGTCCTGCACTTGGTGCCTTGGCCTTGCTGCCGTGTGATTCCTCCATGGGACGAGCTGGCAATTTCTTTGCTTTGGGCCAATGTGATTGTGATTGCTTTCTCGCGATGTCCAAGATGCTTGCTCTTTTCCACTAGCGCTGAACTTGTCCCTTTCTATTGCTGTCTTTGTTGGCAAGCCTGCATGAGCTGTCTTTCTCTTGCCATTTTCCCCATGTCCATGTTCTTTGTGCTGTGGCGTTCCTGCAAAACATAGCTGCCACATCCCTAACCTTTCTTGACACTGGAACAAGCTTGGGTGATGGGTGAGTGCATGCAGGTGTGGGATATGTGTACACACGTTTGCCTACCATCTCTAGCACATACATTTCTGGCTTTTCTCCAAATACATTTAGTCGTACATCTCACATAAAACATTACATTTCAAATCATAAACAAAAATATTTCATGCTGTTTGAAATATTTACATTTTGTACACTTTTTAAGAGGATAATTCTCTTCTCTTTGAGGGCCTCCTTCCGAGTACCATGCTTCATCTCTGCCGCTTGTCCTGTACAAAAAGACGCACCATGTTGAAAACCCCTCTAATTCTCTTTCACTTTCTATCTGTTACTCACCTGCTTCTCCTTATCTTCCCCCAGAGATCAATAGGGGATCTTCCACTCTCCTCTCACTCAGAGGCGTAGCCAGGCTTGCCTAACGAGTGGGGCATAAACCAGTGCCTAATGCAGTTGGGCCTACCGTTGTGACATTGACATCTGTAAATCCCCACACAGCACTGCTGAGTGGGCATTTACAGATGTTGGGTGGACCTTGCCCACTCAGGCCCTATATGCCTCTGCTCTCCACAGTACCTACCTGCCATCCCTATTCACCCTCCCTTCACTTCCAAAAGTACCTACCTCCTCAAGTGTTGCTCCTTCTGGTTACATTGATACTCTACACCAACAAGGCCATAGACATTCCTAAACTCTATGGCACATCAGGGTCTGTTTATAATATACAAAATGTGTGTTTACGTACTTTGATACGTTGCCTTTTTACTGGCAGGGGAGTTCCAATTATGCATATTGTGCTTCCTCCTGCGGTCCCTCCTTCCTGGCCTTTGTCCTCTGTCCATTTAAACACCTTATTTCCATTGCCCCATCTGCTATTATACTCTTGTTACAGAAATACTATTTGGCCTCGTGGGGAAAATTATTATGTATAAAAGAAAAACGGACAAAAGCCCCAATTAAATATCTCTCTGTTTCCTCCTAGTTTGTGCACTGTGCCCTCTCTCCCCACACCTCCAACTTTATTCTCCTCAATGTGTGGCCATTGTGTGTGCTATCAGCTCGCAGCATGATTAATTTTGATGTTAAATCCTCCCTTTTCCTGTTTTTATTTTTACTTGATACACAAAACTTATATTAAATACTAATTCACTTGGTGTGAATATGCCTCCAGCTATCAAATGAGTCTGCATGCCCCTTCATCAAGAGCTGTCTCCATTACCCACTTCACTTCCACATTCTTGTCCTGTGTGAAGTCACTCTGCCTCCCCGCACCATCACAACACTTGCGTTTGTTCATAGCTGTTTGTCAATTTGTCCTTCTCTGTGCGTTCCTTTCATCTGAGCAAAACCCCTGTTACTACCCGTGACCGTCTGCCCTTTGCCCCTGCCAGTCATGCTGACTGCATGTGTGTTTCATGTGGAACTACTTCCCATTCTAACGGCACACTCTTGTGTGTCCTCTAGACATAGGATGCTGACATAAATGGTGTAAAAATAATTATCATGCTCTCCTAGAATGGGGTCCCTTCTTCACTGCCGCTATATCCCTTGTCCTATGGGGGTGTGTGTGTCTGCATTTGGCTTGGTGCCTGCAGTGGCCACATTTGTCTGTGATGTAGGTTCAACTAGCGGGGCATGCGCTTGCTAATGTGTGATCTTGGGCATACTGTTCATGTGGTTATGCATTGTACTGTGAAGAGTGTGGTCCTCCCCTCTCAAGTCATGCCACTTCCCGTTCCCTTGTCTTTTTTTCCCCTTGCATGCTTGGAAAATATGTCCTAATGTTACGCCTGCATTCCTCCTCCCTCCTGTTATCATCGTTTGCACAGCTGAACTTTGTGCGTTTATATCCGGATCTTCTCACTTCCCATAATTATGTCTGTCTGTGTCATTGTGGCCCTGTCTTGAGCATTGATGCCATTCCTGCCTCACTACATGTGTGTGGGTAAACATTGAGCAAGCATCTTCCTTTGCCAAATCATCGTCTTGCAATGCTTCTAACGCCAAACTTGTTTCCCTTCATAAATCAAAAGTGCCTCTCCCTTCCCCTCTGTGTTCATCCCTTTAAAGTATTATGCTTATTGCTAATGAAATTACTCGCAAGGGCAAAATTATATATATAACAAAATACTCGATAATGTATCTCTACGCAGTGCTTGAATAGAATGCATGAACAATGTCTGGCATAGTCTCAAATTTAAAACAGCATATATATTGGGTGCTTTGCAAACCGAAAAGTGGCCTGTGCGATCGAATGAATTATGTGTTGTCACCAATCTAATTTGTGTGTGCAATGGAAGGAGATAACCCCTCATTTGAAGAAGAAAAATTGATTCCTTCTGTCCTAAATGTGCTCCCTCACTTTTAGTCCATATAACATATCCATATGTAGGCAAATCATTAAAGGTATTTTTTACCCCATACGACCTTAACCACCAATCCCTTTAAATAAAACTGCCACTCTGATCGTCCCCGAAAAGTTACCTCCATTGTCAAAACAACATTATTACCCATTTCTTTGTGAATACCTTAATAGGAATAACCAATCCAATGAGTCCCTGGCTTTGGGTCAGTATTTAAAACAATATATTTTCCCAAAAATGTCATCACAAATATCCTAATACTCAATCCGCTAGCAATGTTAGTCAAAAATCACTTTACTCACTATAGATTTTCCTTCATCCTGGTATAGATAAGAATTGCAAAAGTTCTGCTTTGCCTTATCCAACAATCTACAGTAGTCACATATGTCCATGCTGTCACGCATCCACATAACTTACCCAGCACGAGGATCCCTGGAGACCCGAAACCTGGGGGCTGGTCCCTGCAGCGGCATAAATCGCGCCCTTCATTTAACGGCACTCGTGCCCACCCGAGTGCCGGAGGACGCGCGTCAGCACCCCTGGATCTGTTGGGCTCGGGTATATTGGGGTTGCCATGGTGCTTGCTGTCGTGGAGTCTCTGCCCCGCTTCCCGACTTCTTGTACCAAAACGTACGCCCACGGAAAGGCAGTCACAGGGCCGCGCTAAGCCTCATGCTCACGTGATTCCCACACGGGGGTCACGTGATCAGGAAGTGCCGGCATAAAAGCAACTCACTTCATTCATCTGGTGCTTCTCAGCTGTTCTTTAGCGTTGGGCTACCTTCTTCTGGTGACCCTACCTTGTTTTTCTTTGGATGTTGGACCTTGGACTTTGTAATTTTGGAACCTCTGAACTTCGGATTTTCCCTTATTGGATTTGTCGCATGGTTTTTCTTCTTGAACTGTCTTTTGGACTGCTTTGACCTTGGACTTGTATTTTGGACTGCCTTCTTCTTATCCCTTGGCTTTGGCAGCCAGCAAATACTATTCTCACCCAGTACTTCTGATTATTCAACCCAGGTGGACTCTGGTGTGCAGTAACTCCTTACCTACTCTCCACTCCTTAAACAACCAGAGGGAACAACTAGGTCAAGAGCTGACATCGACCAGTCCCCGGGTAAGGTCTCCTTGGGTATACATTTTGCACTATAGACAGTGGTGTATTAACATACTTAACCCTGTATTTTCCATTGCTGCCATCCGGGACCCAGTGTTTCCTGTTCCATCCACCTGTGGCTCCAATATTCGTTCAATGAGTTCTATTACTCCTCTCTGACTCGTACTTGGGGACGGAGGTATACATATCCACGTGGACTCAAGTCCTGACACATGCCTACATATATATCATCTATAACCTCATTAATTCCTATATATTGTGGTCCAAGTCTGATGCTCTATCAATCTTTTTTTTTTTATTGACATCAGCTTGTTACAAAAACAACATTTTTGTCTCCTCTTCAAACTTTACTTTTCGTGCTCCGTCAATAATGAGTCCAGTTCATCTAAGAAAAAGGTTAATGCAAAGGTTAGTTTTCCATCCTCTCCATCATGAATCTTTTTCCACCAATCTTATTCGCTGTAGGTGGAGAATTTTTCAAGCTCCGTACCCAATAATTTGATTCTCATTTCTTTCAATTTCAGGCATGAGATTACCAGGTGTTTTAATGTCTCTGTTTCGCTGTTGCAGAATCGGCAATTAGTTTCCATTGTCTCTCCCTTCCTTTTTCTCATGTTATTAATCTCAGCTGTATGAAATAGGTTCACCCTTACTTTTAGGAAAATTTTTCTTCTCCTCGGGCAGGGAAACATTTTTAGGTACTTAGGTATCACATTTAGTGCCTTGCTTTCCCATGCATAATATTTCATACACACCTGGGAAGCCCGCTGGTCGATCGTGTTGATCCAGTCAGTCTCCCATAGTTTTTCCTTTACTGCATTGGGATTTTGTTCCAGCTTCTCCTTTGTCGATGCCAGTTGTACTAAGATTTTTTCACAGTTCCTTTTCCAGAGCTCGAAGACATCTTTTGGGTTATTTGTTTTATTTGGTCTCAGTATCTCGTATTGCGGAGCGCATTCTTTTTCAATGATTTTCCTATAAATTGATAGAGTATTCCATTGAACTCTCATGTTAATTGAAAGCAGACCCGGCTCATATTTAATACAAGCGTTTGGTGTGCTTTGAGGTACTTGCAGGATCCTCCTCAAGGACATATTTTCACACTGGGACCATAAAATGTATGGACATCCAAACATTGCCTCAGCCCCATGGATTAATGCAGGAATTACTTTTACTTTATAGAAATTTAGAATGGGCTGAAATGAGAACTTGCCATATTTTTTGTAAAGCATTGCTCCTTGCACTGATAAGGGCTTACATTTTGTTTTTATTTTCTTCACCATGGGTTCGTCCATAATGCTCGCACTTATTTGTACCCCTAGCTACGTCACCTGGGTTGAGCTCTGAATTGTCTTGTTTTCCAGTGTCCATCTTGGTCGACCTTTTTTTGATTGTTTCTGTCCTTTTAAATCCGATAGCTGGACGATTTCAGTTTTTTTAGTGTTTATTTCTAGCCCATTCTGCTTTATGTAATTTGCGAGTGCTGTTCACTTCCGCTGGAGCCCTATTGGGGTTAGGTCTAACAAGACAATATCGTCAGCATATATTAGCCAGTTTATATGGTTCCCATTTATTTTCGGCGGAAATGCTGAAATTTCCTCTAAAGGTTCTCCCACATCTGCAATTAATAGTTTGAATAAAGTGGATCCTAACTCACACCCTTGTTTTACACCTCTTGAGGTGTCGATCTGTTTTGTTAGGGTTCCACTTTGATCCAGGCGGATTCTGATGTTTGTGCCTGAATAAAGATCTTTAATTGCTTGTAGCAGGCTCATGGGACATCTTAACTTGGCCATCTTTTCCCATAATAGATCTCGATTTACTCCATCAAATGCATGGGATAAATCCATGGGATAAATCCACGAAAGCCGCATAGATTTTTTTTCCGGTCCTTATAGATTCCATCCGAGCGAGTACCGAGTTGAGTACCGCTTTGCCGCTCCACTTGCTCCTGCTCAGACTGCTAATTCTGCCTTGCTGCCCTGCCGGCATCCAGTGAACAGCTGTGAACTGTGAAGCCCTCGAACAGATTGAGTGACAGAGGCAGTTGGCCTGCCTCTCCCACACAGAGATTGGCTCTTTTCTCCAATGCCTCATTGGTTCTGTGTATTTGAACGTGACGCACGCGCATAGCGCGCGTATCCGAGCGAGTACCGAGTTGAGTACCGCTTTGCCGCTCCACTCGCTCCACTTGCTCCTGCTCAAACTGCTAATTCTGCCTTGCTTCCCTGCCGGCATCCAGCGAACAGCTGTGAACTTTGAAGCCCTCGAACAGATTGAGTGACAGAGGCAGTTGGCCCGCCTCTCCCACACAGAGATTGGCTCTTTTCTCCAACGCCTCATTGGTTCTGTGTATTTGAATGTGACGCACGCGCATCACGCGTGCGCATCCAAGCGAGTACCGAGTTGAGTACCGCTTTGCCGCTTAGCCGCATAGCCGTGGTGCCGGGGGCAAGCTGCTCTACTCGGCACTTAGTTTGTGTTACCCACAAACGTTAAAGTAAGCGTTTGTGGGAATATTTATTCCATTTGCATATTCTGTTGTGTCTAATATAACATTGGTAGCACCTGATCCTTCTTTTTTGTGGTAAGATAGCTCCAATCTATTTGTCTGTTTAAATTGTTTTAGTGGGTTATTTATAAAGTGAGCCATCGATCTATACATTCAACCTTTAAGTTATAAAGATGACTTCCTACACTTCATATAAACTCACGACAAATATGCCACCCATTGCACCGTTGTTTCTTGTCCCGCAGACCCAATTACTTTCCCCGGGGCATCCTAAATCTGCACTGTTACCTCAAACCTTCTTTTCAGCCATGTCCGTTACTCCCCGGTCCCCACACAGACAAACTTGCTTTCCGTTTAATGTGCAAAATGACAAAATAAGTATGTCTTCTCCACTGTCTTCGGTCACCAGCTCACCTAGTGAGACACGCACTCCCTCTCCCCTAACAATAGGGAAAATCAGTGCCTCACACCAAACTCCCTCAAGGCATATTAACCCGCATCCCATTTCTGATATGACAATGATGGAATCGACTAAAAATTGCCCACCAGTGCGCAATTCGAACATGTCCTTCTCACCAATTGCCTTTCTTCAATTGGTATCGGACTCTATTGCTCTATGCATTCATTCAAGTACATGTGAGTGTTCACATCACCAAAGAGCCAGAATGTATCACCAGTGTGCCTTCTGTGCCCTGTATGCCTAGTGATATGCCATCTGGAAATGCTCTCCCAATGCTTAATTCCTTTGCCCTGCCAACCCCAAGACCTAACAGACCCTATCCCGTTGACAATGCTGCTCAAACGTTATCAATGGTACAACCTGCATTATCCACAATCAACACTGCCATTTATAGCCTATGTAAACTGTTAGAATCACTGGATACTAAAGTAGCCCGTCAATCCCTCCAATTTGAAGACCTAATGAAATGGCTCTCGGCACAACAGCTCTCTAAAGCCTCCTTAGATAAAGAACATTTCGAAGAGTCAGTTGTTATGCTATCTAGCGATTTAGCTCCCTGCAATGAAAATCCATCTCTTGTACAAGCACCATCAAAACCAGTAAAACAGGTCACTCCTGCTGTTTTGGTACCATGCCCACTTCCGCCAATCTCGGGCATTATAGGCCTTGAGCCTATTCCCATGGAGCCTATTTCTCAGCCACTTATTAAAAACAAAACGAGTGAAGAGATGCCTATTCGCACTGAAAAATTGCCCAATTCCCAAAACGCACTGAATGATAATCAGGGTCAGAGTCACTTACAACAATTGAAAGCCAAGAACCCCAAAGGCAAGAATAACAGCAAGAACACTCTGATCCCTATAAAAAAGAAGAAAAACATGATTGGATCAAAAAACCCAAAAAGTACTCTGTCCACATTTTTTAAAGCTCTTGGTAAAACGACTACCACATCAGACAATTACAATACTAGTGCCATGGCGCCTGTAAGGAATGTGCATCCCATAACAGCAGGAGCTTCCAACCAATCCACATTGCACCCTCCCACTATTGGTGCCCAAGCTGCACCTACTGTGCCTATTTCGCCATTGTCACAACTGGTTAATGCCTTACGTGACCCTCAGAAATCTTCTACACTTTTTCGAGTACCAGATAGGTTCTGTAGGAGTACTGCCAGTCAGAACCCTGCAAATACAGGGCCCCCTCAAACCCAAGTACAACCCTAATTGTCTTTTGCTCCTATAACTCAAACCAAATCCGTCTCTTTTGCGCCCATGCCACAAGTGACACCGTCCTTGAATGCAGCTACTCATCAGATCTTAACAGATGAACTTAAAAAAAGAGTAGATGAATACTTCTCTGACAATCTGGTGAAAACATTTGCTCAAATACAATGTGAGCCTGCCCGCGCCACGGAAGTGCCAAGGAGCACCAACCATAAGTTTGATGAATATCAACCACCCACTAAAATAGATTCTAATGACACCATGAAGTCTAGACAGGTTGGTTCTCCAATTTTCCAGGTACACTCAGTAAGGAGAAATGGACACCATGCAAAACTGACAAGCAGTGGCTTTCTCGACATGTACACCCACAACGAGCAAAATTCCACACCCCTATCCTTAAATGTAGAGAAGGTAACCATCCGGTGTATGACCTTAACTGACGAAGTGTACTGAATATCTTTAGGGATAAAGATGAATTACGAAACATCATTACAGATGACATCGACCAAATTGAATTTCTAACTGACTCTCCACTTACTATAGTAAGACTCTGGATTCCCTAAGGTGTAGTTTTTCAATCAATTTGGCGTAACAAAATGGTCCTATTCAATATGGGGTTTTTGTTGGCCGAAGATCCAGAAATTGCTTGTTTGACTCCAAGAAGATCAGTTACAGTACCCAAAATACACCAAGGGAACCGAAGCGAACCCAGAGAATCTTGGTCATCTGAGAATTCTCGGCAATAACCATTACAACGTGATAACACAAGCAAAATTAATGTTGTAAGTTGGAATTCGAGAGGGCACAAGCACCTAACCTTGTCTTTTAGAGAAATATCTGTTCTCCACCATATTATAGCGTTGCAGGAGATCTGGCTTACCAAACCCCCTTTATGGGACAATTATGAATTGGTTCTGATCCCAACAATCCCAACCGGAGGCAGACCATCATCAGGCCTCCTTGTGGCCGTAAACATCAAAGAGGGCTTTTCAATTGTTCCATGGGCCTCTGTTGGAGCACACATACAGTTAGTCAGAATATCCAACAATGAAACAGTTTTTGCTCTGGTCAATATATATCGCAATCCTGTCTGATGAAACATTTTTTGCTGGCCTTCACAACATGTTCCATCTTATTTCATTGGACAAATTGATCACATACACCATTGTATTAGGTGATTTAAATTTAAATTGCTGGAAGGCAGGACCACAAAGTCAAGGGGTCTGCAAATGGTTGTCGATCATGCATGAACGTAATTACCACATGGTGAATGGATCAGTGCAGGGGGATGTCCCGCCACATTATACATGGCGCTGCGGGCAAGCGAGTAGTATCATTGACTATATATATATATATGTTGACTTTAAATTATTCCAACATATCGAGCAACTTAGTGTCAAGGACCACCCAAATAGTGACCACTGCATGTTGACTCTTCAGTTCAAGCTTAATCTTACGTCGATACGCAGAGAGGTATACAGTATCGGCAATTTGGGAGTCAAAAACTCTCGCACACGCCTAAGATGGACTGTGAGCACTCTGAACCAGTTTGAGCATCTGATTGTGGATAAGTCATCCTCCTACCGTGGTAACAAATACACAGAATTATTGCACTCGTTTCCCCAGACGGTAGCCATTCTTCAGTCTAATGTCGTTAGACATCTCCATGTCTTTGACCCTATTGTCTCTAAAAGGAAGGCAGAGTGCAGGATGACAAAAAGGGAAATTCTACTCTCTGACTGTCAACAAGTGGCAAGCATTAAAGTTAGCCAATTGTAAATATAAGAACTGGCTCTGTGGACGGAAGTCTATACTGTTTCAGTAAGATAGCGAAGCAATGGCCCATGCTCTGCATAATTAAAACTCAGCTTGTATGTGGTCTCTTTTGAACAACCATACCTGCTACCATCAAGCAGATGCACAATTGAATGGAGTAGCTGAGCAAATGTGGGTTAAGCATTTTTCAACCTTGTATGCCGACCCCCGATACGCAAACTCCCAGCATCAACCGTTGTCAACGTCAACCTGGGAATTAGAAGCCTCAGAAGAAGCAATTTATGATATCATCAAGAAGTCAAGTTCCTCGAGAGCTGAGGGTCCAGATGGCCTATCAAACTATATGTTTAAAAACCATCCAACTAGATAGGCACATATTCTTTTCATAATTTTCCGGGACATTCTAAACACCCGTCTCATTCCACCTTCATTGAAGTCTTCCATAATAATCCGAATATTTAAAAAGGGTGATCGGTCTGTCCCGGCGAACTATCGTCCCATCGCACTATTAGATGCCCCACGAAAATGTTTTACTAAACTGGTACTTCGCAAATTTAATTGCTGGACAGGAATCAACAGCCATCGTGACTCTAATCAGACAGGTTTCATGGCTGGCATGGGTACTAACATCAACCTTCTGCAATAAAGGCTCAATGTCATGAGAGCAAGCAACAAGTTTTCTTTGCGTTCATTGATTTAAATGCAGCCTTTGATTCTGTGAGTTGCCTTCCATTATTACAAAAGCTTGCAAGAGACAACTGTCCATCAACACTGTTCGACATTATCCACTCATTACATTATGCCACATCTGTTCAAATTCACATTACCTTAGATGGCCTTCTATCAGAAAAAATCCCCACACATCGGGGCTTAAAACAGGGATGCTCATTAGCATCGGCTGTGTTTAATTACTACATACACGATGTTAAAATATCATTGTCAAAAGTCATATCAGATTCTCCTAAATTGAACAATCAGCAAATACAATCACTTATGTACGCCGACGACTTGGTCCTCATTTCTAGGAACTACAACGCTTATTTGGTATGTTTCAACACTACGTAAATCTCAATGAATTATCCATTAATCTGACCAAAACCCAAATCGTACAATACTCTCCAAAACGTTTTGGACCTCTGTCTTTTATCTGGACTATTGGTGTAACTCCAATTGGTGTGGTCCCAAATTATTGTTATCTGGGAATAATCTTCGAAGGACACCGGGGAGCACATGGTCAGATGAGAGGGTGCAGTCCAAGTTAGTATCTGCCATCTCAAAGGCCCGTATTATAATGCACAAATATGGTAAGTTCTCAATTCTACCTGCATGGCATTTTTGGACAAAATAAATTGTCCATATTTTACTATATGAACTTGAAACCTTCCCCACAGATTCGGCATTTAAATGTATTCAATGGGAAGCAAAATGTTGGCGTATAATACTTCACCTTCCTCAATGCACTCTGATACCGTGGATGAGATGTGAGCTTGGTCTACTCTCTCTCGAAGCCCAATATAGCTGGCGCCTGTGCTCGCTTTTTAGAAAATGTTTGTTGTCCACGAATGATAACACTTTGCTTAAAACTCTCTCGCAGTATCTTTTTTCAACAAAACAATCCAGTTACATTTCTAACTGGTTAGATGAAGTGTATTTGATACTAGCGAAAGCAGAAATCACTATTAACCTGTTGTTGTTTAATCCCGATAAAGCCAAGTAAAACATTTACCAAACTGACTGGATTAACACATGCGAGTTATGTTTAATGTATCGCGATGGTGATGCTGCACGCTTTCCTCCCAAAAAATTAAGCACATTACCAAAGTATTTGATTTGCTCACCTTCCCCAAAATATCGTTGTGAAATATTCGTCTTCGCTTTAACCTCTGGGTAACACTAGATATAAAGGCAAGACGTGGTGTAGTGAGTCCAGAACAAAATGTATGCCGTTTTTGTAAAGATGACAATATGCATGAGACACTTGTCCATCTGTTTACAGAGTGTAGGCTGTTAAGATCCAAAAGACAAACTGCCTTTACTAGATATTGTCAATACCTGGGAAATATACCCCAATCTGAATGTTGGGCAGCATTATTAGGGTGCAATAATATGGCAATTCAAATAGCAGCTGTTAACTTTCTAACTAGCCTCAATTTGGAGGAAGAAAAAAAAAACTGTGTAGACTTAACATCAGAATGCAGCTTGAGCATTGATCAGTAGGACAAAATATGTATGTTGACAATGTGGGGCTACTATAAAATTGACGAACTGGCCATTTTAGGGCTGTATTTATTTTTCACCTCAAATTGAGTGGTTTTGATCTGTATATGTTCTTCTTTTACCCTTGATATCGTAAAACATACTTTGAATCTAATGAAATGCAAGTTAATGAGAATCTTTTTTTCTTTTCTTTTCTTTTTTTTTAGAAAGTTCTACAAGTAAGCAATTAAGTAACGCATTTTCATTAAATGTGTTGTTTCTGTTTACTGTAAATGAAATTGATGTATGTATGTTTTGTATCTATTTTTTTGAAAGGTTGATTGAATTCAACCATAACAAATAAAAAAAAAAAAAAAAGATTCCTTCTTTTATAAGTTTAGTATTAGGAGGTTCAGTCCACAACCAACGCCCTTTACAAAGCCAGCCTGCCTCCGATCGTACGCCCCTGCTTGATTGATCCATGAGGTTAACCGATGTAATAGTTGCGTGGCAAATACCTTCCCTATCACATCAAGCAGGGATATGGGCCTGTAATTCTTGAAGTCCGATCTCACCCCTTTTTTAAAAATGGGGACACTAATTGCGGACTTCCATGTCTTCGGAATCCTCCCCTCTTTTATTATTTTTTTAAATATTATTTCGCAGAGATCCGGCCATTCATCTGGATGTTCTTTCAGCATTTTATTTGTAATGCCATCGGGCCCTGGAGCTCTCGACGAAATGATGTTTTTTATTGTTGCAAGAATATCCTCTTTTGGTATTTCAAAATCCCAAGTCGAGGAAGGAGCCATTACTTCCTGTTTCTGCTCGTCTTGTCTTTCAAAGAGCCTAGAGTAATGCTGTATCCATTGTGGTTCCGAGACCATGTTTGTTATCAGCGCCCCTTGAGGCGCGCCTATGTTGTTAATTATATTCCAAAAATCCCTCAAGTTTTTATTATCCAGTGTTGACATTATTTTTTCTGCATCTTGTTATTGCATTATGTGTCTGTGGCTCCGTATCCAGTTCTTATATTGTGATTTCAACTTTCTCTTCTTTTCCTGTACTTCAATTGAAACCATCCTCCCAAGGGCTCTTATTCTTTGCCTCCGTTCTCTCTTTTGCCTTACTATGGTTGGATCATAAGCATGAGTTTTATAGCAGTTCTTTCCGCCGTTATTACAGGTTTTTGAGTACTTCTGCAGAAGTACGTCGTATTCCGGATACTCTTGGTTTTGATCTTGTTCTTTCAATGTATTGGTAAGGTCTTCAATATGTTTATTATTCAACCTTAGTCTATTTTGACCCGGAACTATTTCGATTTTGGTAGACCACTTTTTGGGCTTTTCATGTTGTTTTTTCTCCCAACTTATTTTAACGAGGTTATGGTCACTTTCTCGGGTTCTTATTACTTCCAGACTTATTTATTATTTTCCTTACTAGGGAGTCACTTACATAAAAATAGTCCAATATGGAATTTTGTGATCCTCTTTCCCAAGTCGATTTTGGAGGAATGTCCCCTTTTGTACAACCATTTAGTCATCAGTCTGATCTCCATTTCTTCAGACCATGTTTTCCCCAATTCGCTCTTTTTGTTTATGTGACGATTCCTTACAAGTGTTTTTTCTCTCTCTTGTATCAGATTCATATTTAGATCTCCGCATATTATTACCTCGGCTCCTGGGTCCTGCATTTTCAGTTCATCAAGGATGTCACATATTTTGTCAACAAATTCGAGGTCTCCTACTCGCTGGTGATGCCAATATATATTAAGTATATGGAGAGTCGTACTCCGGTCTCCGCCTTCCTCTGCACATGTCATTGAAGTCAGTTGTAGATATGGATTGATATTCGTCTCCTTTTTAATTTGCAGACCCATACCTCGTTACACTAAGGTCAATAGGCCAGCAGTCGGACGGCCTTTTTTGTTCGTAATTGCTGCATTGAAGGTGATCTCGTAACCTTCTACACATGGAGAATTCACCAACCAGGTCTCTTGTAGGCATATTATATCAAGCTCCAGGAGTGCTTTCAGTGGACTACCAAATAAGTGAGTATGGCCTCTAGTGTTCCAAGACCCGCAATCGATTCTTGGTCTGTCCTCCTTTAAACATTAACTTTGATTTAGGGGAAGGAGGGCTCTTGGAATCCACGACCACACGTTATCGATCTCGCCGTCTTCATTTGTTGCTTTTATACTGCTTGACGAGCCTTTTTCTTGCGTACTCGCAGCAAATGTTATCCTTATGCGTTTCTTTGGGTTTACGTCCTCATGGAGTGCATCTTCAACCTCCCTGTTATATGATTCCTCATTCACAGGCCTCTTCTCTTTCTTCTCTTTTGTACTTTCCGTGTTTTCGCTCACCGCAATCCTTTTTGGGCTTTTCAGCTTTAATTTGTTTGCAGGCTCGTTCTCCTCTCGTATCTCAAAGCCCAAGAGCTGCATCTCAGACCTGCTTTCTAGTAGAATTTCCTTTATTATCTTTGAATAGAGATGAATCTGCATCGTGTCCATAATTTCCTCATCCACAAATTCTACTATTTTCACGTCGTTTGAGGAAATTGACTTAAGGTGTGGAATGTGGTGTATCAATTGCATCACGTTATACCTATTCAGAACCAACCCATCCTTCCTCGGGCTATTTCGTTCCAATAGTAAGGTTATGTCACTTGTCAGAGAGTGATCATTTGGCTTCTTTTTTCGCACTTCTTTTCCTTGCCTCAATTTACTTTCTTTTTGAACATTTTCTGTTTCACACTTTTTTTCACTCCTTTTTTTGTTGTCATATATTACAGGTGTGGGTTTTAATTGCCCTTGTATTTCTCGCCTCACTTCCAGATTCAAGATTTTTTTGCTCTTTTCCTCAATTGTCATGAACCGTTCAGTCAGTGATTTCGGACCCGTTTTTGGGGTCTGTATTTTTGAGGCATTCTTTATTGGTGAAACAAGGACACAACATCTTTTCGAGAGAGGACTCTCTTTTTACTTTTTGTTCATGTTTTTAAGGGATCGAGTTTCATCAATATTTGATTCCTCCATCGACACGACTCTTACATCAAGTGTTTGGAGGCTCTGGTACAGGGCTTCCTCTTCGTCAGTTTCATATGTTGAGAAATTCAGTAATTCCTCTGCGGTTATTTCTTCTTCAATAATGTTCTTGCAGCCACTAGGTTCCTCTAAAGTCCGGGAGGACTTTGGGACACTACTTCCTTTGTTTTTTACTTCTGAGTTCAATGCCTCCCTATTTACAACAGAATCTGTTCTAATTGTCACGTTTAGGGCGTTTAAGTTCCTTAAAAACGTGCACGATCCTCTGGACAGCTTATTTTTATTTTGCGCCATGTTTTTTATTTTCTTTTTGCACTTTCCATTTTTTGCTCCTTCTTTGACTAGTGGTTTATTTTTTTTTCCCTTTTCGAAGATTCCGTATACTTCACTTGTCTTACCGGAATCTTTGACCCCTTCTTTGGGAATTTGGTTGGGGTCTGTTTCTCCTTCTGCCATTTTGGACGTCGAGCCGGTTGCAATCTCTTCGACGCATGTATCTGTTGAGGTTTTTTTCCCTGGAGCGAAATTTGTTGGTTCTGGTCCGTTCGTTAGATCTACCACTATTTTGTTAGCATTTTCCTCTTGGTCATGCTCTTTCCCATTTGTTAAGTTTAAATCTCCATTCCTTTGAATTTTGCTGCTTATTTGGAAGCCTTTTGGGTCTCTCACTGCAATCTTATCGCTGCATTCCACGTGCGGACCGGGGTCTTCATTGGATAGGATCCCCTCCTCATCCTTTCTTTCACCTTTTCTGGCCTCTTCCATGAACTTAGTTTGTTTCAAAATCATCATTGCCTCTCTTGCCAATTCAGCGAATAGCCTCTTTTCCTCTGTGTTGTTTCTTAATTGCTCTTTAATCAATCTATTTGCGTCCTCATTTTTTTGTTTCTCATTTTTCAATTCTTGCTGCCATCCTACCATATCCATTTCCATCTTGGCCATTTTTGAAGTCATGAGGGCCAGTAAGGTGTTTTGATCTTTATACGTTTCATGAAATTGCTTGTACAGTTTTGTTAGGGGGGCCAACGAGATTCCAATTGCCGACATTAGGTATGGTCTTAAGTCGTTTGCAATCTTTTCCGCCGTTTTTTGCGCCGTGTTTACTTCTTTTACCGTTTGCACCTCTGATGTGGGGCGAGTCCTAACCCGGCTCTTCCCTTGTTTAGTCCTTCTTACTTTAGGAAATTCTCTTTGAATGAAAGAGTCGTCGGAGGCGGAGTCCGCTGAGGTAGAGGGTTCCAATGCTTCTTTTCCTGAGTGCAGCATAAGTCCACTCTGGGTTTTATTAACCAAGTTATTCTGCAAATTTCTTTTCTGTGAACATACTACGCTAGGATATGGGCTTATTTCCATTCTCCTTCTTTTAATAATAATAATAATAATAATAATAATTTGGCACTTATATAGCGCTACGAACCCTCAGGTATCTGAGCACTGCTTATTATTACCCACGGTGTGTGGTGCTCATTTATCGACCTCGGAAGGATGAAAGGCTGAGTTTGGCCCCGTCGGGATTCAAACCTGCGTCAGCAGGATCTGCACAGATGTCACTTGACCGGCTATTAAGTGGATGTTCTCTCTTTAGAGGGGTTGTTGATCCTTCTCTTGGTAGAAGTTGGCATGTGCTGGTACTTGAATCCATTCCTAATTTTTCGTATCTGGACTCACACAGCATATTTTCATTTATGTGGTAATTCCCTTGTTGTTTTGGCGCCTATTTGCCCATTTATTGCAATAAGGTCCGATAGCAGCTGGTCAGCAACAGCTAGCGAGCCTCTGCGGCTCTCCATTATTTTGGATTTTTCTAGTTGTTTAGTTGCAATTCTTTGGTCTGGGTCATTAAAGGCCTCCTCTTCCACGGGTGTATGTTCATCATTATCCTCTTTGTTGTTATCAGGGGATTTGTTCAATTCCTTTTCGATTTCTTCTATCGAGTACGTTTTCATAGGGCAATGAGGGATGCCACACTTGTAACATTGGTCCTCTCGGAGCATGTCTCTGCCTCTGCGGCCCTTTCCCCTTCCCCACTATGGCACGGCTCACTGTGCACACGACGTGCTCCCAGCATCCGTGCATCACGCAGCCGGTCAGGGGGAGCCTGGCTCTCGCAGCAGTACGGCAATTCACTGCACGAGTAGAATCTTGCCGCGGGAGGACCACATTGTGAGGTAAAAGGCTGTTCTATATTTTGTTTATGTGTGGGGACTTCATTGTTATTACTTTTCGGGGACTCGTGTCCATTTCTGTAGCGATGTTCGTCCTCCTCCTCATTTTGTAACCGCCGCAGGGTGGTACGAACCTTGCGGGGGTGTCCCTCACTCGCATAGGCCTCTGCCAGACACAGACTCGACTCAGTTGTGACCTCGCATATGAGCGCGCTGCAGTTTCTGTGCGATGCCCCCACTTCAGCCCACCCGCACTCCTCGCTCGCACTCGAGCCACGGGCTGAGTCATTTTTTCCAAACGCAGGCTGGTTTATCTTACCAGTTTTTGTTGGCACAATCACTTATGTTCAAGGGTGGGACACTTACTTGGGATGGGCCGGCCAGGGCCAAGGTCACACGACCTGAAGGCGCAGGCACAGGTCTCCCACGCCGTATCTGGGCGCTTGTGCCGGCTGCCATATCAGGCACACCACTGCCTTCACGTGGGTTTCAACACTTAAAGCAGTCTGCTCCATTGGGCGGCGGACTACTTCTACTCTGCATTCGGCCAGCCACGGCCACCAGGAACGCTCCCTGTCTGAATGAAGATTTTGTAGTGGTGGTAGGGTGCTCCGCCCAGTAGACAGTGAGGAAACACTCCAACCAACTCCAGTAAACAGCTTGGAGCTCCACACCAGGAACACTCCCTCACACTCCTGCTCTATCAATCTATTTCTCCCTGCGCTCACCTTATGTGCCTCAGATCACTAATTGGCAAAAGGCGAGCATGCAGTCCTACATGCAAACAGAACTGAGTTTCACCATTGAATGGGAAAGAACACTGCAGAGGAGTAAATGCTTTTATCTCCCAACACAAGAACTAATGTCTTGTTAATACAGTGAGGGTGGCAGCGCTTTAGAGATGTCTGCTCAGCTATTCTTTGTCAGAACGCTTAATCATGCAAAATATCAGACTGAAGAGTGCATTGTTATGAATAGACAAATCCTGAAATGCCATTTTCTTCTTCAAATAGCGATTGACCTGATGAATTGTTCAAAAGAACCAAAAACATGGAACGTATGTCAGCATTTCCATCATGCTTTTAATGGCCGGTGTTAAAGTATATGTAATTTATTATTTATTTATTTTAAAAAAACATTTTCTGAATGGATTCATGCTGGTTGTAAATATACAAATGCATTGATTGTATTGATTTGGCAACCCATGCAACCAAACCACCCCCTGAAGGAAGATTTGTGCTAGTTTCACTGCTTTGACCTGACGCTTAATAGGAATAAAATTCCCCTCTCTAGTTAACAATTCTACCACCACAAAAATGGTTGAATATCCCTGATCCACTAGAAGATCAACAATAAAGTCTATGGATAATGTGTGCCATGGAGGAGGTGGAATAGGCAAAGGTTCTAGAAGTCCAATAGGCTTTCCCACGACTTCACAAAATTCAATGTATTTTCCCTAATTGACTTCCACCAGAAATTTCTCTTCACCAAATCTAGGGTCTTTCAGAAACCTGGATGGCCTGCCAGAATCGATTCATGGCACTTCTTTAGAACGTCCTCCCGCAGGCTCTTCTTAGGCAGGTACAATTTAGCATCATTATAGGGCAATCCATTAGAAACCGACTGAGCCAGATCTTGTCACGCCCACTCCTTCATCTCATCCAAAGTCATGCTTTGCTGGATTTCTTGAATCAAAACTTCATTCCCATTGAGGTTAGCGGAAACAAATGTTCTTCTAGAATCACCGGTATGGGACTCAGTTCAGTCTCTCCTTCACTTCTAGGGAACTGCCTTGATAAAACATCTGCTTTTCCATTTAATTTCCCTGGTTGAATGGTAATTACAGAATCATAGTCGGCAAAAACAGAGACCAACGAAGTTGCCGTGGAGTCAAGAGTTTTAGCTGATTTTAAAAACAATACATTCCTGTGGTCTGTGAGTACCGTATCAGTATGACCGCTCCCATCAAATAATGTTGCCATTCAAAAAAGGCAGCCTTTGTAGCTAGTAACTCTTTATCCAAAACAGTACAGTTACACTCTGCTGTCGAGAACTTCTTAGAATAGTAAGCCACAGGATGGAGTTGTCCTGTCTCTTCATATTGCTGTGACAAAATGGCTCCCATGGCTAAACTGGAAGCATCAGCTTCAAGGAAGAAGGCCTTAGCAGGGTCTGGATGGAGGGAAATAGGTCGTGAAATGAATCTCTCTACAAGGGAACAAAAGGCTTCCTCAGCATCTTGAGTCCACACAAACCTGACTCCCTTCTTGAGTAATTTAGTGATTGGAGGAATAATCAGCAACAATCTCTGAATAAATCTTCTGTAAAAATTGGCAAATGCCAATTACCTCCTTAACTCTGGTGGGCGCTGGTCAATCCTTCACCACCTGTACCTTCTTGGCACCCATCTCCAAACCCTGAGGAGAAATCACGAACCTGAGGAACTCAAAGGTTTGGGTATAAAATTGAGTTTTCTCCAGTTTGGCGAACAGATGGGGTTCTCGCAGCTTGCCTAAAACCTGTCTGACATGAACCTGATGCTGATCCAGATCTCATGAAAAAGTCAAAATGTAGTCAATATAAACCACACCAAAAATATCTAGGAATTCTCTGAGGACATCGTTGATGAAAAATTGAAAAGCTGCAGGGGCGTTAGATAAACCAAAAGGCATTACCTGGTACTCAAGTCTAATTTGGAAAAGATGGTAGCCCCAAGATTTGGTCTAGCACCTCAGAAATCAAAGGCAATGTGTAGTGGATTTTAACTGTGACCTTGACCTTGTTTAAAGAATGGTACATGTCCTCAGCTTCCCGTCTCTCTTTGGAACAAAAAATAAAGGCGAAGCTGCTGGGGATTGTGAGTGCCTAATGAAGCTCTTAGCACGGTTCTCTGCTAAATACTCTTTGAGGTACTCGTTTTCTTTTTCTGTGAGCGAATACACCCTAGTACTTGCAAGGTTGCCCCATCGTCCAAATCAGTTTTACAGTCATAAAATATATGCAGAGGCAACTCTCCCGCTTCATTCAACCTCATCGAAAACATTCTTCAAATCCCAATAACATTCAGGCAAAACCCCTGAAACTGCTCCAATAGAATGTTCTGCCCTTCCGCCAAAGCACAAACTCTCTTCCTCTCATCCCCTTCCTCTGCAACCTTGTAACCAAAACACTGTTCCTTACAAAACTCAGACTTAAATTCCACCACTCTTCTACACCAATTAATAGCTGGATTATGAACGGTTAACCAGAGCATACCCAGAAATTTCTGTAACTGAGGTGCATCAATCAACTCAAAAACAATATCTTCACAATGATGTCCCACCAAGGTTATAACCAACGGAGCAGTTTCTTGTGTAATGGGCTCTGACATAAGAAGAGACCCGACCATGGCTCTAACTTGTCCCACAACTTCTTTCTGAACAAGAGGAATACCCAAAGATTTGGCTAACCCCCATCAATAAAATGTGCAGTTGCCCCTTAATCATGACAGGTCCTGACCCTTTCAACTGACCTTTCAGATGCAAGGATACATTAACAGTGATATGCAGCACTGCAGCCTGAAGAGAATTGGCGACTTTTTGAATTCTGTTACCAGAAGACTGAAACCTTTTGGGGGTATTGGGACAGTTCCCCAGAAAATGCCCACCCATTCCGCAATACAAACATAAATGATTTGCTCTGCACCTGTCCTTCTCTTCTTTAGATAAAGGTCTCTAACCCTACTCAGTTGCTCCACAACTCGACTCCCCCCTAGGTCTATCACCTCTCAGAGGAATCGTACCCTCACTCCAACACCTTCTGCACTCACACTTCCTTTCCCCTAGTCGAAAATCTACTTGTATGACCAAATCAATTAGCGCATCACATGTAGTACTTTGATCAACTATCACTACTAGTACATCTTTTAACTCCTCTCTCAATCCACGATAAAACAAAGAAGCCCTTTTTTCCTCAGGCCATCTATTGTCAAGAATTAAAGATTTAAATTGCGTGATATAGCTCACAAGCTCCGATTTGCCTGCCTTAGTTCCAGTAGTTCCCCATATACCGCCAAGGAAATTTGCTTTTTACCAAACATTTTCTCAAATTCTTCCTTAAACATAGCTAAGTCCTTCAACGCCAGGCTCTCCTGACCTACCAAGAACAACGAAGCCTCTCCCGACAGATAAGAGAGAATAAAAGCCACGCTAGCCGCTTCTGTCTGGAAACTTTCAGGCCGGCAAAGAAAATGCAACTCACACTGATTCATAAAAGGTTGGAACTTTTTGGGATCCCCCAAATATCTTTGGAGGCGCTAAAGGAACAGGAACTAGAGATGTAACTCCTATACCCCCCATTACGTCTCTTCCTACATTGACCTCTTCTCTAGCATCCTCTCTAACCAGCTCTGGAGGTTGCTCTCCCTGATCACCATCATAACATTCTTGGACCCTGAATGCAAGCCATTCTTTCTCCTAGTTCCTCAACATTCCTATTCAACTTTGCATTCTCCCGATGGGCAATCCTCAACTCCTCCTTTAACTCCTTAATCATGTTTCCCAGTACTTCCATTGTGACTTCTGTGGGATTCTAACAGCTCAGGCGGACTATATCTTTTGGCCTTTCATTCTGTCCGGTCCTGACTTCTGCTTGATCTGCAGAAGCTGCTGAACCCCAAAGACCCACACAAGCATTTGGCTAACAACTGAGTTTCCACAGCTGACCTCCAATCACCCCTGAGGGAAAGAGGAAGTGGATAAAATAACAAACAACAGACCTCAGTCTTCTAAACTCCTGACAAACTGCATGGGCGAGAAAACATAATATTACTAGTCACTTCTTTGTTCTAAAATGTGGCTCCCTCTAAATACTAATGTGTACTAAATAACTTTTACCTGCATTTCCTCCTTTAACAGCTAATTTCTCATTGGATGTATCTCATTACTTTCTGAAGGAATTTCTCTTGAGAACTCCCTTCTGCTTGAACTCCTGAAATCCGAGTTCCACTAAATATGTCTGGAGAATTTTCTTTTCTGAGAATTATTCCTGACTTCGTGAGAATTCCTCACTGTGGACCCACTTCAAGAAACCTCTAGTCTAAAAATGCTGAAGGAGGTCCACAACAGACTATCTCTATCAAACTATTTATATACTCATCTGAGTTATACTTCTTAGCCTAAAACTCCTATTTTTTACCTAACTTAGTTCCTGCCTTCTACTTTCCGGTAAACACTGCCTTTAAAGGTTTATTTTACTGAACTCAAACTTTTCACCTAAAGGCTGCTTCTTGTTGCAGAATCTTGTTTGTGAGATTCTGTATTGATTCTTCAAAGTCTCGCAGAGATAGTTTAACTTGTGTTTCTTGTTTACAGCGTTAAGAAAATCGCTTGTTTTAGCTTCACACATGCCCATTGAGACAGAGTCTTCTTTGGTGTGCTACTCTCCAGCATGCAGTCTCTTGAGCAGTCCACTAGCCTCTTGCAGCTGCATAGTTTTCTCCCTCTGGATGAGAGAAGACCAGTTCAGTTCCTGCGTAGGAAGTGACTACGCTCTCCCAAGAGTTCGGGAAAAAATTGTACCTTGCCGTACCTTGGTTGCGGTATCCAGGAGCCAGCAAGGAATTCTCTGTCCTCCTAATGCTAACTAAACTTTGAATATTCCTGATAATGAAGCGCTCTTAATTGAAGGATACTAGCGTGCGCGCACTATGGCAACTAATCCCCTACGAAGCGCGAACGCTGCCTTTTGACAACACTAGATTTGTTAATGTCTTCTTAAAACTAAAAATATCAAACAAAGTCTTTCTCATTGGAAATTCTTAGAGTTCAAAAATCCACATTAACCTTAACAATATGTCTTTTTGCACATTTAAATTGTTGCGCTCCCACCGTTAGCTCAGCTTCCATGTCCCACGCTGCCTTCTCTTTTCACACAACTCCTGTCTTCCGGGGTCACCTTATTTTCCTGAAAATTTGGCACTTCAGCTGGAGCCAAAGCAAACTGGACCTTTCTTGATGATATGGATGCTGAAAGGCAGTTTAGAATGTTTGCCTGTCCGCGAGGTGACCTGATCAGCCAATCATGCTTCCGAATCACTTCCACCATGATGGCTTGAGCTGCTCTGTGTCTGAAGAAACTTGATTAAGGCTTAACCCCCAGTTTGACAAATGATCTCATAGAAAATAAATTGAATAGGAATAAATGTAACCTAAACCAAACTAACATGTAATAAATATATAGGTTGATGAATTAATGTACAACTGCTGTTATCTTCAAAGCACTGACCTGATAGTTCTCCAGGAAGTTTGAAGCTGGGCTGACGGTATCATTGTGCTGTGGGAGGACCAGCGCCCTCAGTTCCTGCGTCCTCTCACCGTCACAAAAGGGCTAACGTGCCGTGGGGGAAATGTCTAAAGGCCGACACCCAGCGGCCTTCACATTCTCCTGCAGGCTGCTTCCTCACAATGTACTTAACAGCAGTGGAGTGAAAGCTCCGCTCCTGGGGGCCAACAGATTGATCATGGGACGCCTCCATCATATAGACACTCCTCTGTCGTTGTGGGGCACGGGATGTTGCCCCTGATGCAGCACCTTTTGTTTCAGGGATCAGTTCATGGGCAGGGTCGCTGGGCTGAAGGCCCCAGGGTGCACCACGACTTTGAGTCAAAATCTCTTCTACTGTTTCGGAGCACAAAGTCTAGGCAGCCAACCTTGGTTTCCTCAGAACCTTCATTCAAGTATAACTCATCTCTCCACCTGGCAAACCTCTTCAGATTTTTGCACCGCCATGGCCAAAGTGCTCACCCAAGGTACGGTCAATTCACAACTTCTTGTGGGAGGTCCAAAGTGGAGGCTCAAATCACTTTTAAACTCAGTCGAACAGGAGGTTAACGCTTAGGCTTCCACCATAAGAGTGCCCCCTGGTAGCCTCCCTTCAATTATTTTTTGAAGGATTCTTTTAATGGTTTGGTTGAATCGTTCCACCAGTCGGTCAGTTCATCTGTTTGATGGTGATATACAGACGTTCTAAGGGTTTTATTGTGGAGGATCTCCTTCACCTTACCCATGATCTTACTCATGAACCTGGTACCCTGATCGGTAATAATTTTCTTTGGGACTTTAGATAAGTATAGATTGATTCCCAAGCTTGAAAGGTTGTTTTGGTCCTACAATATCCACCCCTAGCCTGGAAAAACGAATGTCTATCACAGGTAGATGTTGGAAGGGGGTATGAGGGGGGTTT
Source organism: Ambystoma mexicanum (assembly GCF_040938575.1). Taxonomy (NCBI): domain Eukaryota; kingdom Metazoa; phylum Chordata; class Amphibia; order Caudata; family Ambystomatidae; genus Ambystoma; species Ambystoma mexicanum. Next base: position 1,231,758,284 of record NC_090928.1, read on the forward strand.
CACGCATCTGTTTTCTGATACAGCAGACATGTTAGCACAAGGCTTTTGATGTCCGTGAATATCCTGGGCCTGTAAAACCTAATAACAATTATTCTTGGGTCTTCGAGACCCCGAAGTGCCCAGATGGAAGGTGAGTATGAGCTATCTCCAGAACTACCCGGCGATGGCTTTTTGGAATTACTATCTGGGAGCGAACTACCCCCTCATTAGTACTATTCACTCTGTCTAGTAAGCCTTGCTTAATGAAAAAGAAGGGACCCCTCTTTCTTCCTTCCTTCTGCTTCTGAAATTATGTTCAGGAACGCCTCTGCTAGTATCAGATCATTTACGTTGCACAAAGTGCAAGTCAGGAATTATCTTGGTCTCATCATAGTTGCTCTTGGGGTTTGTGGAGTGTAATTTTGTGTCTGGATCTTGGTCAGCCTCACCGTACCCCTTTGTTCCTCTTTCATTGTGGGGACTTCTGTGATATCGGGGAACACTGCCATGTCCAAGATCCCTTGGATTACTTTATCACCAACTTATACCCGGTATGAATCTTCTTTCCCATTGTTCTGTAGGAGTACCTTTACATCTCTCTCTTACATTTCTCATTGGAAATTCTTAGAGTTCAAAAATCCACATTAACCTTAACAATATGTCTTTTTGCACATTTAAATTGGTGCGCTCCCACCGTTAGCTCAGCTTCCATGTCCCACGCTGCCTTCTCTTTTCACACAACTCCTGTCTTCCTGGATCACCTTATTTTCCTGAAAATTTGGCACTTCAGCTGGAGCCAAAGCAAACTGGACCTTTCTTGATGATATGGATGATGAAAGGCAGTTTAGAATGTTTGCCTGTCCGCGAGCTGATCTGATCAGCCAATCATGCTTCCGAATCATTTCCACCATGATGGCTTGAGCTGCTCTGTGTCTGAAGAAACTTGATTAAGGCTTAACCCCCAGTTTGACAAATGATCTCATAGAAAATAAATTGAATAGGAATAAATGTAACCTAAACCAAACTAACATGTAATAAATATATATGTTGATGAATTAATGTACAACTGCTGTTACCTTCAAAGCACTGACCTGATAGTTCTCCAGGAAGTTTGGAGCTGGGCTGACGGTATCATTGTGATGTGGGAGGACCAGCGCCCTCAGTTCCTGCGTCCTCTCACCGTCACAAAAGGGCTAACGTGCCGTGGGGGAAATGTCTAAAGGCCGACACCCAGCGGCCTTCACATTCTCCTGCAGGCTGCTTCCTCACAATGTACTTAACAGCAGTGGAATGAAAGCTCCGCTCCTGGGGGCCAACAGAATGATCATGGGACGCCTCCAGTCATATAGACACTCCTCTGTCGTTGTGGGGCACGGGATGTTGCCCCTGATGCAGCACCTTTTGTTTCAGGGATCAGTTCATGGGCAGGGTCGCTGGGCTGAAGGCCCCAGGGTGCACCACGACTTTGAGTCAAAATCTCTTCTACTGTTTCAGAGCACAAAGTCTAGGCAGCCAACCTCGGTTTCCTCAGAACCTTCATTCAAGTATAACTCATCTCTCCACCTGGCAAACCTCTTCAGATTTTTGCACCGCCATGGCCAAAGTGCTCACCCAAGGTACGGTCAATTCACAACTTCCTGTGGGAGGTCCAAAGTGGAGGCTCAAATCACTTTTAAACCCAGTCGAACAGGAGGTTAACGCTTAGGCTTCCACCATAAGAGTGCCCCCTGGTAGCCTCCCTTCAATTATTTTTTTAAGGATTCTTTTAATGGTTTGGTTGAATCGTTCCACCAGTCGGTCAGTTCATCTGTTTGATGGTGATATACAGACGTTCTGATGGTTTTATTGTGGAGGATCTCCTTCACCTTACCCATGATCTTACTCATGAACCTGGTACCCTGATCGGTAATAATTTTCTTTGGGACTTTAGATAAGTATATATTGATTCCCAAGCTTGAAAGGTTGTTTGGGTCCTACAATATCCACCCCTAGCCTAGAAAAACAAATGTCTATCACAGGTAGATGTTGGAAGGGGGTCTGAGGGGGGTTTCACGCATCTGTTTTCTTATACAGCAGACATGTTAGCACAAGATTTTTGATGTCCGCGAATATCCTGGGCCCGTAAAACCTAATAACAATTATTCTTAGGTCTTGGAGACCCTGAAGTGCCCAGATGGAAGGTGAGTATGAGCTATCCCCAGAACTATCCGGCGATGGCTTTTTGGAATTACTATCTGAGAGCGAACTACCCCCTCATTAGTACTATTCACTCTGTCTAGTAAGCCTTGCTTAATGAAAAAGAAGGGACCCCTCTTTCTTCCTTCCTTCTGCTTCTGAAATTATGTTCAGGAACGCCTCTGCTAGTATCAGATCATTTACGTTGCACAAAGTGCAAGTCAGGAATTATCTTGGTCTCATCATAGTTGCTCTTGGGGTTTGTGGAGTGTAATTTTGTGTCTGGATCTTGGTCAGCCTCACCGTACCCCTTTGTTCCTCTTTCATTGTGGGGACTTCTGTGATATCGGGGAACACTGCCATGTCCAAGATCCCTTGGATTACTTTATCACCAACTTATACCCGGTATGAATCTTCTTTCCCATTGTTCTGTAGGAGTACCTTTACATCTCTCTCTTACATTTCTCATTGGAAATTCTTAGAGTTCAAAAATCCACATTAACCTTAACAATATGTCTTTTTGCACATTTAAATTGTTGCGCTCCAACCGTTAGCTCAGCTTCCATGTCCCACGCTGTCTTCTCTTTTCACACAACTCCTGTCTTCCTGGATCACCTTATTTTCCTGAAAATTTGGCACTTCAGCTGGAGCCAAAGCAAACTGGACCTTTCTTGATGATATGGATGATGAAAGGCAGTTTAGAATGTTTGCCTGTTCGCGAGCTGATCTGATCAGCCAATCATGCTTCCCGAATCACTTCCACCATGATGGCTTGAGCTGCTCTGTGTCTGAAGAAACTTGATTAAGGCTTAACCCCCAGTTTGACAAATGATCTCATAGAAAATAAATTGAATAGGAATAAATGTAACCTAAACCAAACTAACATGTAATAAATATATATGTTGATGAATTAATGTACAACTGCTGTTACCTTCAAAGCACTAACCTGATAGTTCTCCAGGAAGTTCGGAGCTGGGCTGACGGTATCATTGTGCTGTGGGAGGTCCAGCGCCCTCAGTTCCTGCGTCCTCTCACCGTCACAAAAGGGCTAACGTGCCGTGGGGGAAATGTCTAAAGGCCGACACCCAGCGGCCTTCACATTCTCCTGCAGGCTGCTTCCTCACAATGTACTTAACAGCAGTAGAGTGAAAGCTCCGCTCCTGGGGGCCAACAGAATGATCATGGGACGCCTCCAGTCATATAGACACTCCTCTGTCGTTGTGGGGCACGGGATGTTGCCCCTGATGCAGCACCTTTTGTTTCAGGGATCAGTTCATGGGCAGGGTCGCTGGGCTGAAGGCCCCAGGGTGCATCACGACTTTGAGTCAAAATCTCTTCTACTGTTTCGGAGCACAAAGTCTAGGCAGCCAACCTCGGTGTCCTCAGAACCTTCATTCAAGTATAACTCATCTCTCCACCTGGCAAACCTCTTCAGATTTTTGTGCCGCCATGGCCAAAGTGCTCACCCAAGGTACGGTCAATTCACAACTTCCTGTGGGAGGTCCAAAGTGGAGGCTCAAATCACTTTTAAACCCAGTCGAACAGGAGGTTAACGCTTAGGCTTCCACCATAAGAGTGCCCCCTGGTAGTCTCCCTTCAATTATTTTTTTAAGGATTCTTTTAATGGTTTGGTTGAATCGTTCCACCAGTCGGTCAGTTCATCTGTTTGATGGTGATATACAGACGTTCTGAGGGTTTTATTGTGGAGGATCTCCTTCACCTTACCCATGATCTTACTCATGAACCTGGTACCCTGATCGGTAATAATTTTCTTTGGGACTTTAGATAAGTATATATTGATTCCCAAGCTTGAAAGGTTGTTTGGGTCCTACAATATCCACCCCTAGCCTGGAAAAACGAATGTCTATCACAGGTAGATGTTGGAAGGGGGTCTGAGGGGGGTTTCACGCATCTGTTTTCTGATACAGCAGTTTAGTTTAGTTTAGTTTGTTTATTTATAAAGCGCGTCCGAACCCTCAGGTAGCTGGGCGCATAATCATGTGCACAACAGAGTTACATATCGTTAATCGAACATCATAATACAATAGACAGAGCATACATTAGTCCAGGCTCTGAGTGTTTACATACAAGAGTAGAATATACAGAGAAAAGTATGTACAGAGAATAGGCACAAAAAAGTTACAGTGGCTAATGCGGACCGGGTTACAAGTTGGTCCTGAATAGGCTGTAGATAGAGTAAACATTACTACAGGTAGAGAGCGGGGGCTGGCCAGTCGTGTCAGTGAGAGTCTGGGGGTTTACGCTAGTAGCCATGATTTTACCATGGCTCTGAATGGCCAGAATGCGGCTTCCGATCTAATTGTGGTGGGGAGGGTGTTCCAACATTGTGCTGCGAGCCCTGGAAAACTGGAACCTCCTGCTGTTTTTAGGTTATACTTAGGGATCTTTAGTTGGTGCAGGTAAGGTGTTCTGGTGGGTCTAATGGGGCAGTGTCTAGAGAATTTGTCAGAAAGGTAACGTGGGGCAGTACGTGATAGGCACTTGTGGGTGATGACCAGTGTTCTTAGCTTGATTCTGTCACGGATCGGGAGCCAGTGGACTTCTTTTCTAACCGTGGATATATGTGCCTTGCGCGGGAGGTTGAGGGCACATCTAAGTGCATTATTTTGTAGGATCTGGAGTCTATTCAAGTTCTTAGTGCTAGTGCCTAAGTAGAGTGTGTTGCAATAGTCTAATTTAGACAATATCAGCGCTCTAGATAGGGTGAGGCAGCTAGAGGTGGAGAGAAAAGGCCTACATGCATTGATCAATTTATTGGTGTATGAGGTAACTGAGATGGTAGAGTTTATTTGTTTCTTTAGTGATAAGGTAGAGTCGTGGTATACACCTAATGTTTTAACCTCTTTGGAAACTTTTATGATGTTGCCATCAATGGCAAAGGATTGGTATCTTTGGTCCAGTTTGTTGAGGCGAGCCTGGGAGCCTACGATAAGCAATTCTGTCTTATCGCCGTTAAGGCAAAGACTGTGTGTGGCCATCCAGGCTTGGATTTCTAGATAGATATCATTAAGCTTTGCAACATCTTCTTCATAGCTACCAGTGAGCGTGATGAGGACCTGGGTGTCATCTGCATAATTAGTGTAGCTGACACCCAGATCGTCAAGACGGTCAAATAGGAGCTTCGTGAAGATGTTGTAAAGTGTGGGAGAAATGCAGGAGCCTTGCGGCATTCCACAAGTGATTGGGATGGGGTCTGCAACCGCAGTGGGGGCGAAGACTCTAGTCGACCTATCAGATAGGAATGACTGGATCCACCTAGTGGCATTCTGAGAGAATGCAGCAGCCGAGGAGAGGTGTTGAGTGAGGATCTGGTGGTCAACCAGATCAAAGGCGGCAGAGAGATCCAACAAGAGCAGGATGGCCAGTTTGCCCTTGTCTTTGGCGTCATCCATTTGGATTTTTAGATCCAAGAGGGCAGTTTCAGTCCCGTGCCTTGGTCTGAAGCCGGATTGTCGCAGGCCTAGGAGGTTGTTGTCTTCCAAATGTTGTTGTATTTGGAGATAGGCTACCCTGTCCAAGATTTTGAGAAGAAATGGGACTGTGGTGATGGGTCTGTAATTTGTGGGGATGTTGGGATCTAGGTTTGGTTTTTTGAGCAGGGGTAGGACCCACGCTTCTTTAAGGTTGTTGGGGACCACTGAGTTTATGAAAGAGGAGTTGATCAGCGAGGTGATGATAGGGGCTAACTCATTAGCGCCATCTTTGATGACAGATGCTGGGCAAATGTCACCTTTGCAGTTGGATGGTTTGAGGCTGGCGATTATCTTGATTACTTCCTCTTCTGTGACTGGTGAGAAGTGGAAGAATGGGCAGATAGGGATAGTGTGGTTAATTTTGCCGTTGGGGTTCTGCTTGGAGGCAAGGCTAGCTTTTTTTGCTTCTATCTTAGTTTTTAGAAGGGCAATTTTGTTAGCGAGGGCGAGCTGGATATTATTACACCAGGCCTTGTCTTTGATGCAGTCCTCTGTAGGAGGCAATGGTGATTCAAGTTCTCTTAGTATAGAGAAGAGTTCTTTGGTGCCAGATTTGGCATTTTGTATTCTCAAGTTATAGGTCTCTTTCTTAGCATTTAAGATGGCGGATTTGTAGGTGGAGGCAGCTGAAGCAAATTTGTCTTTAGTGGAGAGAGAAGGGGCTTTTGTCCAGCTGGTTTCTGCAGTTCTTTTAATATTACGGAGAGCTTTTAATTCTGCTGAGAACCATTTGTTGGAGTGGGCAATAGGTTTGGCTTTTCGTTGTTTGAGAGGAGCTATCTGGTTGAGGGCTAGTTCTAAAGTATTGTTATATAGGTCTACTATGGCTGATGGGTTGTTTTTTTTCGTGGGTAGATTAGCTTTACTGATAGGCGCGAGAAGAGGTTTGAGGTTCTCTATAGTGATGTTGTGGATATTTCTGGAGATTATTTGAGGTAGCTGTGTGGGCCGTGTGGTAGATGGTAAGGATCTAGGTAAAGAGAAGGTAATAAGATGATGGTCATGCCAAGCACACGGAGTGATGTCAGTCAGTGAGAGGTTGCAATTGGCATCTTTAAGCCAATCCAGGGATCTTCCTTTTGTATGCGTAGGTTGATTAATGTGTTGGGTGAAGCCTAGATGAGTAATCGTGTCATTAAGGGAAGTGGCTTGGTTGTCATTGGGGTCATTGAGTCCCAAGTTGAAATCCCCCAGAATGATGATTTGGGATTTCGGTTTCAAATTTATAGTGAGTAGGAGAGAGATATCCTCTTCAAAGGTGGAGGGGGGTCATGGGGGTCTGTATATAATATGGAGCTGGATGGTTTGTGTGCCAGATAATGGGAGTTTGACAAGATAAAAGTTCGGCTGAAGGTAGGGTTGTGCTGGTTACTTCTCTGAGGTTTAGGGTGGATTTTGCAGTAATTACTAGTCCTCCTCCTATACCATTTTCCCTGTCAGCTCGGATGATGTTGTAGTTGTCTGGAGTGGCTAGAGCTATTGTGGGACCTGCTGCTGGGTGGAGCCATGTCTCCGTGATGGCGATAAAGTCTAGGTGGGTAGTGGAAATAATGTCGGCGATATCAGTCGCGTGGGCAACCAGTGAGCGAGCGTTGATGAGGGCTCCCTTGATAGAGGTCTGTGGAGGGTTAGTTTTCGTGTGGTGGCGAGTGAGGTATAGTAGGGTAGTGACTCGGTGGGAATTCAGTAAGTGAGTTAGGCTGCTTGGGGTTCTTAGTCTGATTGGTGAGCATTCTGGTGAGCTTTGTAACAAGATTAGTACGAAAGCTGAGTCTATCGTTTCTAGTCATGGTCGGTGAGGGTGCCTTCAGGCATGTCCTGGTGGGTGCAACAAGGCGAGAACCTAGTCTTGTGTTTCTAAGGGGTGTGGGACAGGGTATGCATGGTGAAGGTGGGCGAGCGAATCTGTTTATCCATTCTATTGGCGATAGTAGGTCTGGGTAGAGAGGTGTGGTTGTGTGGGCGCGGAGCAATGGGAGGAGGGTAGCCATAGTTAGAGTGGCGCCTCTAAAAGTGACCATTGTGGGTGGCTTGGCTCTGATGATGGGGGCAGTGAAGTTCATAGGTTATTAGAAAGAGTGCAGTAGTAACTACAGATAGGGCACAACACAAATCAAATGGGGTCTATTATCGACCATGAGGTACAACACAGATCAAATGAGGTCTATTCGCGACCATAGGGCACGACACAAATCAAATGTGGTCTATTAGTGACCATGAGGTACAGCACAGATCGAATAAGGTCAATTAGCGACCATAGGGCACAACACAGATCAAATGTGGTCAATTAGCGACCATAAGGCACAACACAAATTAAATGTGGTCTATTAGCGACCATAAGGCACGACACAAATCAAATGTGGTCTATTAGTGACCCTGAGGCACAACACAGATCAGATGTGGTCTATTAGCGACCATGAGGCACAACACAAATCAAATATCGTCTATTAGCGACCATAAGGCACGACACAAATCAAATGTGGTCTATTAGTGACCCTGAGGCACAACACAGATCAAATGTGGTCAATTAGCGGCCATAAGGCACAACACAAATCAAATGTGGTCTATTAGCGACCATGAGGTACAACACAAATCGAATGCGGTCAATTAGCGACCATAGGGCACAACACAGATCAAATGTGGTCTATTAGCGACCATAAGGCACGACACAAATCAAATGTGGTCTATTAGCGACCATAAGGCACGACACAAATCAAATGTGGTCTATTGGTGACCCTGAGGCACAATACAGATCAGATGTGGTCTATTAGCGACCATAGGCACAACACAAATGAAGTGCAGCACATGATGCAGTGTGGCAGCATCTAGGTCCAGAGTAGTACATCGGCTGAATTAGGTAATGCCTAGGTTCGGGTAGGTCACTTAGGCCAGTAAGCCGTAGGGTGGCAGCTGAATACCTAGAGCTACAAAGCTAAATTGTCATGTGCATGGACAGTAGAGGTGTGTCGGAGCGCAAGTCTTTAAGGCATAGGCTGGCAGGTTAGAGTACTGGGCTAGAGTGTCAATGATAGACAGTATCCTCGAGTGAGCCCCTTGATTACGGGGTTAGGCTACAGGGAGTAATTACAGATAGGCAGCCTAAATTGCAAGTAAAATTGTGTCATAGGTGCAATGGTGGCACATTAGATACGTTAGCACATTAGGTGCCTGCGGGTTGATGGCGTCACAGTGGGCCAAATAGGGTCAAGGATGCAGGTGTCACAAAAATGCAAGACATGCGTCTAAATATCAGGCGTATGAATGGCCATCAGCAAAGACGGGGCAGTGAGGGGTAGGGTAGTAGCATGACCAGGGTCGCGGCGGGTAAGGGATGACTGCCTGATAGTGAGGGGTGCAGTTTCAGGGAGCTGATGCATGCGCCGAATGCAAGAGTTACTTATAGAAGAGCGCACATACAGTAGTACGGGTGTTAGCACAAGGTTTTTGATGTCAGTGAATATCATGGTCCCGTAAAACCTAATAACAATTATTCTTGGGTCTTGGAGACCCCGAAGTGCCCAGATGGAAGGTGAGTATGAGCTATCTCCAGAACTACCCGGCGATGGCTTTCTGGAATTACTATCTGGGAGCGAACTACCCCCTCATTAGTACTATTCACTCTGTCTAGTAAGCCTTGCTTAATGAAAAAGAAGGGACCCCTCTTTCTTCCTTCCTTCTGCTTCTGAAATTATGTTCAGGAACGCCTCTGCTAGTATCAGATCATTTACGTTGCACAAAGTGCAAGTCAGGAATTATCTTGGTCTCATCATTGTTGCTCTTGGGGTTTGTGGAGTGTAATTTTGTGTCTGGATCTTAGTCAGCCACACCGTACCCCTTTGTGGGGGACTTCTGTGATATCGGGGAACACTGCCATGTCCAAGATCCCTTGGATTACTTTATCACCAACTTATACCCGGCATGAATCTTCTTTCCCATTGTTCTGTAGGAGTACCTTTACATCTCCCCTACAATCAGGGTCTACTACCCCCTGCTAATACCTTCAACCCATATCTCCAGGCTAATCCAGACTTGGACGTTATCCGGATATAAATGCCTGAAGGCGGGGGTGATAGAATTAGGCCAGTTGGTATTATTTGCCTTTCTCCTGTGGCTATGACCAGGCCCTGACTACTGCGTAGGTTGAACCCAATGCACTCCGATTTGGCTACTGTTGGGGCAGTCGCCTTGTCTGTTCATTTGGTAAATTTGAGGGTTCCCCGGTTTGTATCAGCTAGGCCAGATCCATCCCATCGCTGACACCATATAATAAGGGTGCAGAAGTAATACTCTGACACAGAGGGATCATAGTGTTTGCTGTAAACCTTTATTCAAGAGCCAAAAGGAAAAGAAAACCCTATCTAAGATAGTAGTTCCAAAAATCCATTGTCGGGTAGTTCTGGAAATAGCTCACACTCACCTTCCATCTGGGCACTTGGGGGTCTCCAAGACCCATGAATAATTGTTATTATGTTTTACTGGCCCAGGATATTCATGGACATCGAAAACCTTGTGCTAACATGTCTGCTGTGTCAGAAAACAGATCAGTGAAACCCCCCTCCAGCCCCCTTTCAACATCTACCTGTGATAGACATTCCTTAACTGAAATAAATAGTGTCAGAATGTCCAAAGCAAAAGTCCCATTGTCCAGTGGCAACATCCTAATGCTGTCCCTTACACATTAGCCAGTGGTCTTCAAGCTTTTTTGGTCTGGGCCCCCCTAGTCAAAGTTTGGGAAGGCCGGGCCCCCCTAAAAGTGCCAGATGGACAGTATGTGTCACAGGGTTCCTTTTTTCTCACCTGTTTTTGCTGCCTTGCGGGATCCTTCGCCGGGGTTTTCTTCCGTGATGTTCGGGTCTTGTATAAGCCCGCTCGGCCGTCGTCGGATTCCAGGATTCGTTCAGCTTCTTCGTCCGGGACCACGGAACTCAAGGAAGACCAGGAAGGAAGGCTGCACACGAGAGCGGTCTGCGCGGAACGCACAGAAGGAATACAGGTACAAAGGGGAGGAAGGAGAAGGAGAAGGAATGGGTCCGGGAATTCGAGTAGCAACTCAGTTCCAGGAGCACGAACTGCGACGCACATCTAGCCTCAGCTAGCGATAGCGTTGAGACGCGCGGAGCCGCAGGGGCGTGGTTCCCTTATGGAACGTGCTGCATGGACGTAAAGGTCAATAGACTGCGTTCTGTGAATTCGGCCATGTTGGGTGTACGACAGCGAGTAACCCCCGACGTGCCAGGGACTAGGAGGACCAAAAGGGGCATGATCGATGAATCATGACAGCATGCCCCCTTCTAAAACTCGTTCCACCGGGTTTCCCTGGATGTATTAGATGGAACCTTCTGAGTAATCTGGGGGAGTTCAGGTTTGAGACGGGTTCCCAGGTGCGTTCACTGGGTGGATAGCCCTTCCATTCCACCAGGTATTGAAGTTGTCCTCGCCTATATCTGGAGTCACATATTCGAGAAACTTCCTATTCTAACTGGTCATTGACAATCACAGGACTGGGTCTAAGGTTAATCCGGGTGGTTTGGATGTAAGGCTTCAATAGAGATTTGTGAAAAACTGGATGGATTTTCTTCCAGGAGACTGTTAGTTTAAGTCGAAAGGCCACAGGTTTAATGACTTCCTTTATAGGAAAGGGGCCATAATATCGAGGAGCCAACTTATTCTGTCTGAGATGTCGAGGCAGTAGCTTCGAGGATAACCATACTTTATCCTCAATGGAGTAAGAAGGCCCTGGTCTTCTCCTCGAATCTGCATAGTGCTTAGTTTGGATCTGTGCCCTTTCTATATGTTCCTTGGCTTCTCTCTGTATATTGATGAGTGTTTCAATCCAGGAGTCGACTGTTGGAACTGGAGTAGGATGCGGAAGGACTGAAGGTAATACTGCATGGTGGAATCCATGGCTGCAAAAAAAGGGCTGGTTTTAACAGCCGAATGGTCCGAATTGTTGTAGGCGAATTCTGCCACTGGTATTAGAAGCGACCAATCCTCCTGGACCTTAGTAGAGAAACAACAAAGGTATTGTTCAAGGGTTTGATTTACTCGTTCTGTGACTCCATTGGTTTGGGTATGATATCCTGAGGAGAGGGCTCATTGGATTCCTAGTATCCTGCAAAGGTGCTTCCAAAATTGAGAGATATACTGTGGTCCTCTGTCCGATATGATCTTGGAAGGAAGTCCATGCAGTCGGAAGATGTGTTCCAGGAAGATTCCAGCAAGTTCTGACAAGGATGGTAACTTATACAGAGGTGTAAAATGAGCCATATGAGTGAACAAGTCAATAGTGACCATGATAGTGGTGTACCCACTAGATGGCGGCAATTCTACAATAAAGTCTGTAGCGATGACTTCCCAAGGTCTCGTTGGTGGAGTAGGCTGTAATAAGAGTCCTGCTGGTTTCTGGTTGTCATGTTTGTTTTGATTACAGACGGAACAAGATTGAACGTACAGTTGAACGTCAGCCTTCATTCTCGGCCACCAGAATTGTCTCTCTATTAGACGGAGGGTATTGGAAATGCCACGATGACCGGAGTGTAGGGTATCATGGCAGAGGTTTATAATCTTTTGTTGTAGTTTCTGTGTGGGAATGACCAGGTTGTTATTCTTAAACAAGTATCCGTCCTTGGTTCTCAGATCCCATTGATTCCTTTTTGAAAGACCCTTCCAGAGTTCCGAAGTCTGAGTTTGTATGCGAATGTCTTCCAGGAGATTGTTTGCTTGAGCTATAAATATTGTGTGAGGAAACATCTTGGGGTATGCCCGATCTCCCGGAGGTTCATAGTCTGGACGTCGAGAGAGGGCGTCAGCTATTAGATTTTGTGTTCCGGGACCGTGGTGAATCTGGAACTGATATTGGGCAAAGAAGAAGGCCCACCGAGCTTGACGGCTATTCCTACATTCGAAGGCCTGCAGTACTTGTAGGTTTCGATGGTCCGTGCGGACCGGGACAGGATGTTTTGCTCCAAGGAGTAGATGACGCCACTCGGTGAAGCCTTGACGGATGGCTAGCAGTTCCTTTTCCAAGACTGAGTAATGGGTTTCACTGGGAGTTAATGTCCGTGAAAGGTAATCGATGGGGTGCTCCATCCTGTCCCCGAATAGCTGTTTAAGAACGGCTCCAATAGCGTAGCTGGAGGCATCTGTCTCCACTATGAATGGTTGGTTGACATCAGGTTGAGCCAGGATGGGGGCTTGTGTAAACTCAGTCTTCAACCGTTGGAAGGCTTCCTCTTGAGCTGTGGTCCAAAGAAAGGGAATGTCTTTCTTTAACAGGGCAATGATTGGTTGGACTATCTCGGAAAAGGAAGGTATGAATTTCCTTTAGAAATTAGCCAAGCCCAGGAAAGACTGGATTTGTTTCACAGAGGTGGGACTTGGCCAGGATAATATAGCCTTAACCTTGGATTGATCCATTTCGATGCCTTCTGGACTAAGGACAAATCCTAGGTAGTGTATAGTAGAAGCATGGAAGATGCATTTCTCGGGCTTTGCCAGGAGTTTGTTTTCGCGTAGTCGTTGTAACACTGCCTTTACATGTTCTTCGTGCTGGAAATGTCCTTCGAAAATATTAGGATGTCGTCCAAATAGACAATCACAAAAAGAAACAGCATGTCTGAGAACACCCTATCCATGAAGCGCTGGAATACCACTGGGGCATTAGCAAGTCCAAAGGGCATGACCAAGTATTCACAATGACCGAAGGGTGTTCTAAAGGCTGTTTTCCACTCGTCTCCTGCCCTAATACGAATCAGATGGTAGGCACCCCTGAGATCCAACTTGGTGAAAACAACTGCGCCCCTTACTGCCTCCAGAATGTCGGAGATCAAGGGTAACGGATAGCGATCCTTAAGGGTGCATTGATTTAGACCTCGATAATCCAGACACGTTCCTTGGTATCTTTCTTGGGGACAAAAAACAGTGAGGCCCCTGCTGGGTATTTAGAGGGTCGTATGGTGCCATTTGCAAGATTAGTATCCAAGTATTCTCGAAGGGCTTTCTTTTCAGGTTCGGACAAGATGAACATCCTTCCAAAGGGAATCACAGCGGAAGGGTCCATTCCTATAGCACAGTCTTCTGGTTTATGGGGAGGTAACGCCTGGACAATGGCAGAAGCAAAAACATCAGAATATTCCAGGTATATCTCTGGGACCCGGATAATGTTTGAGACTGAGATTGTACCTTGGTTATTCGTAGCAGGTCTTTCTGATGGTGTCGGAGCGAGGTCTGACATATGCAGTGGGACATACAAAGTTCTGAGCCCAGGAACAAGGAACCCGCTGTCCAATTGATGTACGGATTGTGTTTTTGAAGCCAGGGCATTCCCAATACCATTGGGTAATGGGCCGACTTGATGTCAAATTTTATCCTTTCTCGATGGTGGTTTATGGCAAGTTCGATGTCCTTGGTCTGAAGGGTTATGGTTCCCGAAGAAAGGGGCCTTCCATCAATTGCTTCTACAGGTTGCATAATAGTCCGGTATTCATAAGGAATATGGTGTTTAAGAACCCATTCTTGGTCTATGAAAATCCCCATAGCTCCACAGTCCACCAGTGCCAGGATGCGATACGTTTCTTTCTTGGATGGCGATAAAAAGGCCTGTAAGATCACCAAAGAATTTTGTCCTGGAGAGTTCAAGGATGGAATTGATGTGGAGCAGGCATCTCTCTCCCGAACCTGTGCTCCATCTAGGATCGGGAGCTGGCGTTTCCTGAGCGCCGTGAGGGGGCTATTGGGCACTCTCTTACTAAATGTTTGTCTGATGCACAATACTCAACCAGGTATGGATCCTACGCATCCTTTCTTGGGAGGATATGGGTCCACGGAATGCCCCTAGCTGCATAGGTGCAGGCTTGTTACTCGAAGTGGAAATACCTCCAGGGCTCGAGGTTATTCCAATGGGGTTCTTCTGGAGTGGTAGCTTGCTTTCCTTTTTCTCTGCCTTTCTCTCCTGAATGCGAAAGTCAATCTGCAGAGCAAGATCCATCAGGGCCTGATAAGAACTTGGGCGCGCCACTCTGGCTAGTTCATCCTTGATGTCTTCGTTTAGCCCCCTTCGAAATAGGGTAAAACAAGCTTCAGAGGACCAATCCGCTTCTTTAGCCAACTGTTTGCAGCGTGTGACATACGTGAGCATATCCTGGGAACCTTGTTGAAAGTCGAGTAGACGGTCCTGGGCACTGTAGACCTGCTCTGGGCGGTCAAACATGGTCTTAAGGGCCCGTATGAAGCCATCGTAATCATCCAGGAGAGAATCCCCAGAATTAACCAGTGGGGTGGCCCAGGTCAAGGCATTGCCGGAAAGATACGAAATAATAAAGCCCACCTTAGCCCTGGGCGTAGAAAAATAATAAGGCTTGAAAGTAAAGTGGACCAAACATGAGTCAAGAAATCCACAAAGGGTCTTTGCGGAACTATCATATTTATCAACAACGCCACCCAGGATTACACTCTCTTTCGTAGCAGATTCCAATACCAATCGCCTTAAGGCGGCGTTCTCTGCCTTTAAATTTTGCACTTCGGTCGTCAGCTCTTGGATGCCACGCATAAGGTCCTGGATGGCCGCTTCCATGTCTGTGTCAAATTCAATCAGGTGGCGTCTCAATCTGTCACAGGTTTCCTTTTTTCTCAGCTGTTTTTGCTTCTTCGCGGGATCCTTCGCCGGGGTTTTCTTCCGTGATGTTCGGGTCTTGTATAAGCCCACTCGGCCGTCGTCGGATTACAGGATTCGTTCAGCTTCTTCGTCCGGGACCACAGAACTCCAGGAAGACCAGGAAGGAAGGCCGCACACGAGAGCAGTCTGCGCGGAACGCGGAAGGAATACGGGTACAAGCGGGAGGGAGGAGAAGGAGAAGGAATGGGTCCGGGAATTCGAGTAGCAACTCAGTTCCAGGAGCACGAACTGCGACGCACGTCTAGCCTTAGCTAATGATAGCGTTGAGACGCGCGGAGCCGCAGGGACGTGGTTCCTTTATGGAACGTGCTGCATGGGCGTAAAGGTCGATAGACTGCGTTCTGTGAATTCGGCCATGTTGGGTGTACTACAGCGTGTAAACCCCGACATGCTAGGGACCAGGAGGACCAAAAGGGGCGTGATCGATGGATCATGACAGTATGTAGAAATCGCTATGAACTTTTGCGTGCTGTCACCGCACCCTACTCCCAGTACAGGAACTGGGCTCTCCGCACCCTACTCCCACCACTTTCCCAGTGCTGCCGCCCATTTTGCTCCCACCACAGTCCCATAACACAAGCATACACACATCCATACACATTTAAATAAAAAATAAATCGCCATAAACGTACCTTCTGCAGGGGCCTGTGCATGGTTGCTGAAATGCCCTGCTCCAGGTTGCTCTGCCCATATGTGCGAGGAGGTGCAGGAGCACCCCCTCGCACATACATACATACAGTGCCCCAGCCAGCATTTCCAATGAGCTATGCAAGGTTGGCGAAGCAAAACACCCCCAGCGTTGCATGGCTCAGTGATCATGTGCGGCTGGGGAAATGAACTGTCAAAGGCAACAGTGTTTCCCTTTGACAGTTCAGCCAGCCCGGGAGCACTCCCTCAGCTGGAAAAAGCAGCTGAGGGAGTGCTCAGTCTTTCACTGGGCTGGCCCCTCGGCTCCTTTATAATGGGTGAGGTAGCCAGTGGGTGGACGCCCCCTCACCCATTATGGATGAGTCGGCAGGCTTGGACTGGCCTATAAGGCAATAGGGTGATGACCGTGCCAAAAATGCAAAATGCTAGTGTAGGCCAGTCAAAATGGGACACTTTTTTGGCCATGTGGGCCAGTTTGAGGAGTTACTTCACTATGCAGCTAGTAGTTGTGACCATTGTTGCTGAATAAATATTCTTTAAATATCACAATTTGCTTACATTTGAATAAAAAACAACCCCTTGGGTACTATTCAAACAGTCTGTGACTAAAGGACTGAATATCCATTTGCAACTGCTGGCCATTTTTTCATTGGTGCCTAAGACCGTTCATGGTCCAGTCTGACCATGTGATCTCGCCCCTCCAATTTCCTCCAATCTAAAAAAACATGCTGGGCTCTGGCGCCCCCCTAGGATGCGGCCGCGACCCCCTTTGGGGGCGCGCCCCACAGTTTGAAGACCTCTGCATTAAGCTAACAAAATCAAAAGGAGATGTCTTCTTTGTTCACAGGGATGACTTCCGTCCCCTAGAGAAAGGGCAGTTCTTGTCTTGGTAAGAAATGTGATTTGTTCCTTGGGCCCTAGACCCTGGTTGGCAGTCCTGGCTTCCTCTAGCCAGATACTTCACTAAAGAATAACAGCCAGGATACTCTTCCCATGGTGTGATGGTTCCTTGACACTTGGATGCTGATCTGGTTCCCTCTCACCAAGTACTGTGACAGAGAAGAGCTGCTTGGATGTGCTTTCCAAACTGTAGTGGTTCATACAGACTTGGTTCACTAACCTGCCAAGTACTCTGTTAACTTTCCACTACCTTCCAGTTAGCTTTGTTTGGCTGCCAGTCCCAGACCTGCAGTTACAGCTTTAGTTTTCCCTTTGATAGGCTTGGTTTACTCTCCTGCTAATACTTAGTACAAGTCCATGTCGGTTCTCTCTTTCCTCCCACTATGTCAGGGTCCCATACCCTCCATTCCCCGCTTTGTGACCATCTCCTTTAGTTTTCAGAGCCTTTTCGAGTACCTGCATACTTTGTGGGATGGCTTGCGTGAATGCTGGCTCCCTCGAGGCAGCTGGACTCGTTAGCCGCACTCTGATAACCTTCCAGAACTTTCTTTTCCCTGCGTCGGCTCCGCAGGCTTCTTTCCTTCAAGGAGAGTGAGTTTCTGCACTCTTGCGGTCCCCAGGTCTCTGGGGCGTCTGGAGTTTTCGTCTGCTCAGGGGCTGCATGGTCCCAACGTCCTGAACTGGCCCTGCATCCACTCTCCCTCCTCTCTGCATCCTAGTCAGCACCCGCCTGCAAATCGGACTCGTTCTGGCTCTCGCAGTTTCTCCAAGGAGGGCTTGACATCTTGTCAAGTCCTTCTTTGGTTTTTACCCTGTTTCCTCCAATCAGTGTTCATGATACCAAAAGACTGTTGAAAGTGGTTCCAATGGTTACTCATTATTGCTCTGCATTCCCTCCTCGTCTCAGTACTAAGTGAGTGTTGATGTAGTAACTCACTAAGACTCCTCCTCGTCTCTGTACTTTCTATTTGGACTGCGTTAGAAAAGTACATAGGGTATAAGGGTAGGTTTGAAGAGGAAGGAGGTGATTGAAATGTGGGGTAAGTGTGGTAAGGGTTACTAGGGTCATTTGCTTGTTGGGACTACCGCGTTCTCGTGATGTGGTTGTCATAGTCCCAAAGGGGGTTTCCCTTCCCATGAGATCCATCAGCCGAGTACCACCCCTATGGGGACTGTCCTGTAGCGGCCTCATCATCATCATGGGAAGGGGCTCCCCGTTCGGAAGCAGTGATGACATTGTGGGATTTGTCTCATGGTTTACCAATTAAACACACAATATGCCCAGTACTACCTGCTTGCCAGGCATCACTGTAAGAACAACTGAAGAAGTTACAAAAAGAAGGTATGATTGAGCATATAAGTTTCAGAATAGCTTAGTCCTAAAGAAAAGGCACCCTCCAACAAACTCAGGATATTTATTGACCTTCGTAGCGTTAACCAAGAAATACTTACTGACAGCTTCCCACTCCTGAGTGTCATAGAATTAATCCTGATGCTTCACGATGCAAATAACGTTTCTAAACTAAAAATTCAAGATGTTTGTTTGTTTTATTATTTGTAATGCGCAATCATACCCTCAGGTAACAATGCATAGCATTTACATGAGATTGCGAAGCTTGGTTACAACATCAAAAATATATAACGTACAGTAATAACAAGACTATATACATATGTGCACGTAGGCATCAATGGGTGCAGGCAATAGGCAGTAAAGTAAGCAAGAATATGATAGACTAGGCACCTGGCTGTGATGGGAAGCCTACGCTTTCAACCATAAAATGACCCTAGATCGGAAATTCCGATAGTGCAAGTCCATTCTGAGGGGTGGTGGTAAAGAATTCCATAATTTTGCTGCTTTGACTGGGAAGCTGTTACCCCCTATGGTAGAAAGTTTAAAATAGGGGATGGGGAGACAGTCTTTATATACTTTTCTTGTTGGTTTTAGGGAGGTCTGTCTCTGGAATCTATCAATTAGATAGATGGGAGCAGCATTATTGAGGGATTTACGGGTAAGTGAGGCCGTTTTTAGGATGATTTTGTCTTTGACAGCAAGCCAATTATTCTATTGACAGTATGCTGTGATATGCTCTCTTCGAGAGATGCCCAGTGCCGCTCTAAGAGCATTGTTCTGGAGAGTTTGAGGTTTGCTGGTGTTAGCTTTGGAGGACCCAAGATAAAGAGCGTTACAGTAGTCCAGGCGGGACAGTATGAGGGCTCTAGCGAGGGTCAAGCAGCTAGTGTCAGACAGAAAGGGTTTGGCTGCACGGATCAATTTACACATGTAAGCCGTGGAGGAGGCTAGGGAGTTCACCTGTCTGTTGAAAGAGAAGGTGGAGTCCAGGTAAAAACCTAGGGTTTTGACCTCTTGTCCCACTTTAATACTATTGCCATCGATCATGAAGGGGCAATAGGCAGAACCCAGTTTCTTCAGGCTGGTGGTAGTATCAAGAATTATGAGTTCAGTTTTATCATCATTCAGGCATAGTCAATGTGTGGCCATCCATGCCTGGATGATGATGTACACTCTATTCACCAAGGCCAAATCCTTTCCATAATCTCCAGAAAGCGGAAGGAGGATCTGGGTATCATCCGCATATTGGTGTAGGTGATGCCGAGATGTTCCAAATCATCGAAAAGGGGTTTGGTAAATATATTGTACAAAGTGGGGGACACACAAGAGCCCTGTGGCACGGGACAAGTGATGGGAATGGGGTCTGCACAGCTGTAGGTGAAAAGACCCTCATGGTTCTGCCATTGAGAAAATATCTAATCCATGTGATGGCCTCAATGGAAAAGTGGGCTGATGTGTTTAGGTGAGTGCATAAAACAGAGTGATCGACCAGGTCAAAGGCTGAGGAGAGGTCTACGAGGAGGAGTAAGGCAGCTTGGCCATTGTCTCTAAGCTTGTCGATCTGGGCTTTAAGGTCAATGAGGGCAGTCTCAGTCCCATGTTGAGGACGGAAGCCTGATTGCCTAGCACCAAGTAGGTGGTGTTCTTCCAGATATTTCTGTATTTGCACGTATGCAACCATATCCAATATTTTTAGAAGGAAAGGCACAGTTGTTATAGGTCTATAATTTGTGGGCGTGGCTGGGTCAAGTGTGGGCTTTTTTAGTAGTGGCAGTACCCAGGATTGTTTTAAGTTGGTGGGGATAGAACCAGTGGAGAGGAGGCGTTAATTAATTTCGTGATGAAAGGGGAGAGGTCACGGGCCACATCTTTGATGAGCTGTGCAGGTCACAGATCACCCTGACAGTTGGACGGTTTTAGTGATAAGATGATTCTTTCTACTTCAAGTGTAGTGACTTTAGAGGAATTAAAGCGGGTAGTTTCCCTTAGAGTAGGCTTCTCAGGCGATTTGGAGGTGGGAAGGTCATTCAGGGAGGCTTTTCTGCAGGATATTTTATTTTGTAGCATAGCAATCTTGTTGGCTAAGGCCTTTTGAATTTCTGAGCACCAGTTTTTATCATGGGGGTTTCTACTTCTTTAAGGATGGAGAATAGTTCCTTCATGTTGGATTTTGCTTGGGCAATGCAGGAGTCAAAGGAGGATCGTTTAGCAAGGTAGATTTCTTTTTTGTAGAGGGCTGCTAGATTGGTTAGTTTAAGTTTATTAACTGCTTAAGGGTGTTTTTTTCCAGATGGCTTCACAGTTTCTTTTTTGCTGTCTTAGGTTTTTGAGGAATGGTGTGTACCATTTGTTCAGATGCTTTTTGGGCTTGCTTGGTCTAAGTTTGAGGGGAGCGATTAAATCCAACGAAGTGGACATGATTTTATTATATTCTTCAACCAAGGTCCAGGTTGTCAGGGTGTGTATTTAGTGTGGGGAGTAAGTTCGGGATGAGTTTTTCCACAGTGATGCTCTTCTTGTTTCTTGTGAGTGTGGGTGGGGCCCTACTAATAGGCAAGGGTGGGGGTCGGATGGTAGAAAGCGTGAATGATACCAAATAGTGGTCAGTCCAGGCTAACGGTGAGATGTCAGTGATGTTGGCTAGACAATTGTAGTCAGCCACCCAATCGAGTTTTCTGCCTTTAACATGTGTAGGTTCCATACATCTTTGGGTAAATCCTAGATCGGAAAGGGTACTGAGTGTAGTAATGGCATTTTGGTCTTCTAGGTCATTGTAGCCCATGTTGAAATCCCCAAAGGTGAGTACTTGGGTGGAGCCTTTGAGGTTACTAGATAATATAGTATTAATATCTTCATCGAAGGTACCTATTGGGCCTGGAGGGTGATATATCAGGTGTATGTTGAGAGTTTGGGAGTTGGTAAGAGGGACTTTAACAGAGAGTAATTCACAAGAAAGGAAGTTTATAGTAGTTACAGTTCTTATAGTAAGGCTACATTTGTGTATGATAGCAATACCCCCTCCTCTGGCGTTAGGTTGGTCGTGTCTCAGGATAGAGTAATTATCTGGGACTGCAAGCATGAGCATTAGGCCAGCTGCCGGATGTAGCCAGGTCTCCGTAATAGCAAGGAAGTCATGCATACCATCGGTTCCGGTTCTATACATTTTCTAAACAGATAAATGTCATTATCCATCCATATGATACAATCGAATACATCTGCTTACAGTTCAGGCTATCATTGGTTGTGTAGGTTCCTTTCCCCGGCTTACTACGTGTGAGAGAAAATAAAATAACCAACACAACCCCTGTCGGGGAAGGAGGCACTGAGACCCGGCTGCAAGAGTTCAAAGGATGGTTTATTTCTCTAGCTAGGAAATAACCCAAAAAAACCCTCACCCATATTTACATCATCACTCATATATATATCAATTAAAGTAACTCTAACAAGAAATACTAAATGGACCCGATTGGCCAGGCAGTGTGGTGCTGTAGGTGTGGGTGGCATCTCTTCCTTCTGATTGGCTGAGTGGCTGACGAGATGATGGACTTCAATATCTTGTGCTCCACGCAGGTCAGGGTCCGGTCACTGTGGTCACTACCTAAGCTAATATGTTGCATTCGTAAAACACTAAATAACAAATTATCTAACCATTTTATGCTACTTTTCATATTTCTTACACAAATCACACATAGTATTCATTGTCAGTACAATTGGGTCATTCGTGGCTTTAATTGGAGGCCTTGACCTTTATTGTGCATGTAAACAAGTTAAGGTTAGTAGTGGGTGTGTTGGGTGGGTTTCGCAGCGCAGGTGAGGGTCTGGCACTTGAAAGAAATACCTTACAGGGAGCGCCGGGTCAGGATGGCAATAAATTGCTCTAATGGGGTTGGGTGGCTTGCACGTTTATGGGGGCGAACGAGCAAAAAGTGCTTAGCTTATCCTGGTTCACATGCTGGTTCTCATGCTAGCAGTGATCTCAGAGGAAGAAAACTGTATCATATCGGTTGTTGCAACTTTCTCCGGCTTCAGCGTGAGAATGGGAGCATGGAGCTTTCCTTCGCAGGGGGAGTGCAAGGGTGAGGGCCAGCCAGCTGCCTGCGCGCCTTGTGTGTGTGTCTCTGTCCTTGGCTGTTGCAGTGGAAGGGGAGCTGAGCCTTGCTGTACTATCGCAGTGAGGCCTGTTTACCCAAGATGGAGTCGAAAGGGGGCACAAAAGATGGATGCCCCGTGCCCTACTCAGTAGTCCCATCTATGTAGCGGTCAACCGTGGTTAACTTTACATAAGGGCAAGGGGCAAACCCACTACCGGAGGCACGTGGTCCAAGCTTTGTACTGAAGAGTGTACGGCACAAGGGAGTCTGGGGGCCCCTCGCTCCCATACAGTTGCCTCAGTGTTACAAAGACTTATGGATCAAATTTTCATAGAAACAGAAAATGTGCTATACCTTTGAGATGATATGGTGTTCGGGAAGGACATATCAGAAACAACAATGCTTTAGACAATATACTTCTTAAATTAAAGGTCGCTGGTATAAAACCAAATAGGAAGCATATGTGCTGAACTGTAGAGTACTTTGGATATGCCATACAAGTCACTGGAATGAGACCCAAAGTCAATCTGCTCAAGGCCCTCAACAAAGCTCCTCGACCTAACAAAAGAGATACATTCAGATCCTGTCAGGTTCAAATTCTAAGTGGTCTTCTGTCTGAAGGGAAATTTCTTTAGAGAAGCGGCTACACACTCATCCTATAATAATGACTGCCACACACAAAGATAACAAGAGTAAGTGCACTGTGCATTTATTTTCACAGCCTTATTTATACACAAAAGCTGCAGAAGGAATGTACATGTTTAGATAAGATATAGGGCCTCATTACAAGGTTGGCGGAATGGGTTTACCGGCACCGGTAATGGTGCCGGTGCCGGTAAACCCATTCCGCCCTATTACGAGGTTCCCTTGCGGGACCCGCTCACTGCGTCTGGTCAGACCAGACGTCCTTTGCAGGTCCGCAAGGGGACCAGGGAGCTAATAACGGGCCTGTTATTAACGGGCCCGTTATTAGCTCCATCCCCATTCCCATTCCTATTGAGCCCTATGGGGGCTCAAATGGGAATTGGTTTTGTGAATGAGGAATTAACGGGTCCTCCAAGGTTGAAATGACCCGGTAATTCCTCATTCACAGAACCCGGACACGATTTTGGAGGCAGCCCTGGCGCTATTAGCACCATGGCTACCTCCAAACTCGTAATGAGGCCCATAGTGTGCCTTGCCACCAGCCCCTCTCACATGACAACATTTTCAAAGGAGATGAGATAAGCTGAAGGGAATAATATATGAGTCGCCCTGACTGTCATTTTTATCTAAAAGTCTGATGACTGGCCGTAGCCTGAACTGTACTTCGGGAAAACGTACAGGTCACCCTGATTTATGACATTTTTATCTAAAAGAAAGATGTCCTGCCTTAGGCTAATGTGCTTCAGGGAGACTCCCTGCTTTATCGGCTGCTGGCAGCAAACCTCTGCAGTGACCTCTGGTCTTCGTTCAGCCTGTGGTCATGAGCATGTTTCTAAAAAATCAATTTTTCAAAGTACAAGCATTGTTCAAGCTAGTGTGGTGTGATGAATCCAATAGAGTCATCACATATTCCCTGGCGGTGACCTCCTCCCATGTGACCAAGGGACAGCAGCCGCTAACTGATCCTGACCCTGGGGTGGTTCTATGAGGGAGGATCACATGGTAGGAGATAGCCACCGGGGAGATGTTTTAACTTCATCAGATGAGGCACAGTATTCCCCCCCTTACCATGAGGAAGACCCTCTGATACCCGAGTTTTTAATGGCCTATTGTTGTTCTGGTCAGACCACCACCTTTGATCCCCCAAACTCAGACATAAAACCTTTTGTTTCTAATGTGTCTTCATGTAAACCCTCTGAGAAAAACCATCTAAGAGTTAAAAGCCCCACGACATCCATGGACTCCAACTCCCAAAACAACTAAGATACTGAGACGAGGAGGTGGATGAGTTTGTGCAAAGTGCCAGGTGCTCAAAGTACAACATGCAGACTAGTGTTTTTCCAATCCTTCAGTGTGTGTGATATTTTAAGATGTCAACTGCACTATTGTAGGAGCGCACTGCAGGTGAAGACGTCAAACCCATGCTGAGGCTTACGAATGCAGGATTCTGGAAGGCTGCTGGAACAAGAGGGGAAAAGCTCCATGCGAGCAAGAAGGGCCGTGGAGACACTGGGAGCTACTCAGGAACTCCTGGACGGTGAGCCCTTCGCAGTAGCAGCATTCTCCTTCCCAGGCCAAGAGGGAAAGCTGGCCAGTGACAGTGGAACCATGCAAAACGCTGGGGGGCGTCAGCACCCTCCAACATGAAAAGCGGGCAAAAGAGCCACACCGCAGAGGCACAAGCAGAATCAGAGACGCTGGAAGGAACCAGCGAGTCTGCCCAAAGCAGCTTGGGCTTCTGGGGCGTTCCAACAAGCGCGTTAACAAGTGTTTAAGCTGTATGTGATTGCTGATACCCAAAGTTTGTTTAAATGTAGTCTAGGCAAAGTACAAATTGAACACCCAATAAGAAGAATGTTTGAATACAGACAAGGCAAAGTATAAAAGACAACCCCCAATCAAATCTAGATCCATGAGATGCCAGTATGGGGGAAAAGTTATCCAATAAGAAGAATGTTTGAAGGCAGACAAGGCAAAGTATAAAAACAAACCCCAATCATGTACAGTTGAATGAAGATACCAGGCAGGATAGTATAACAGGGCATCTGGAAAAACATAAAATTAGTCCTGGCAGGCGAGTACACCAGGCAGCTGAAGTTGTGTGAAGATTCCTGGCAAGGGAGTATACCAGGTGATCTACCAAGTAACAAGAAATACTACAGAAAGACTGTTACATAACATATTGTTTAAACAAGAACTTTGTGAGTCCAGTAAAGACACGAAGGAACTGTTAACTAAAGAGACATTTTATTTTGTGAAGCCAGTGAAGACACAAAGGAACTGTTGTCTAAAGAGACATTTTTCCATCCTATCTACAAATGCAGGGAAAGGAGACCACCCTCTGGATCAAAGGGTCTATACCTTAGAGAACATTTTCTTTGGAATCATTTGGATAATTTTGGTTTTGAACACTTTTGTTAACATCAAGTTAAAGACATTTCCTGGCACCCCTTGTTATTTTGGTTGATAGTGTGAGGGTCAGTATAGGACGTTTTAGACACAAATGCAGCTTTTCAGTTACTCACATGCTGACACAGACAGATCCTTAGTTTTGAGTTTCTAGGTAGGGAAGCTCTTCTTTATAGGGACAGAGAGGCGTTTTCCCAACCCATTTTTATTTTAATAAACATCTTTAACCAAAAACATTACAACTTTGTGACCGGCTTTCATTTCTGACTCCTCACAGTGAGTGAAGCTTTAAGATGGCAGAATATATAAAAACAAAAATGGCAATTTAATAGTCCCCCGTTTTAGTTTTATGGCCTCCTTTCCCTCTCAATTCAATCATGCCATTAACATCCCTATTCTGAGGAAACCTTTGCTTGACCCATCAACCCTTCTAATTTGTGTCCTATCTCTCTTCTCCTTTTCCTGTATAAACCTCTTGACAGAGTCGTCTACTCTCAATTTTGGTCCTTAATTCTCATTCCTTATTTCCTTCAGTTCAATTTGGCTTTCGTCCTGCTCATTCCACAGAGACTGCTTTGCTCCATGTCTCTATTTCTCTTCTTTTGCTCGTCACAATAAACTCCCATCGATCCTTATTCTTTTGGACCTTTCCACTGTGTTTGGCACAGTGGATCACCCTACTTGACTTTCTTCTCTTGTATTCTTCTGCAATGTACTTAGCTGGTTTCAGTCTTATCTCTCCAACGGTTCTTCATGGATTTCATGGGCTGGCCTTACCTCTCCCCTACACTCCCTACTCTCTGGTGTCCCTTAAGGGTCAGTACCTGGCCTATACTCTCTTCTGCCTCTAATATCCCACTTTCAACACTTATTTATTCATTTTATCTTTCCTGTCACTTTTATGCAGACAGATCTCAGATAATTTTCTCTGTTTCTTCTCCACCTGACACTCTCCACTCTACTGTTTCAGCCTGTCTTTCAGCCATCCAATCGTAGATGTCCACTCACTTCCTTTCCCGTCCTTATCTTTCTTCTCTTGTCTCTGTTTTCCTAACCAAACTCTTAACTCTCAACACCTGCATCCCCTCTCGGTCACCAAACCTCCCTGTGCCACCACTTGCTTTCTCTCCTTCTCCCTTCCTGCATCCAAACATTGGAATTCCTTACCTTTAGATATTACGTCTTCACCATCTCTCTATATATTCCATACCTGTCTTAAAGCTTACCTACCCTCCTCGCTTGTTGATACCTAATCTGTTTCTTTCCTCTGCGAACATTGTTTCTCCATATTTGCATATAGTGCTTTGGACACAGCTATTTAAGAGTATCAATATATCACAGAACAGAGGCGCAAAACATGTTGGGGCTCAGTTTCTGTTGATGGCAGGAAGCTGTCATGATTACACTGTCACATAAGCGGCTCGCTGCCTCCACATTTTCACCATTTGTACTGCAGCGTACAAGCATGTATGCCACCATTTGCCCTTCACATTTGCACTCTACAGTGCAAAGTGAGTAAACTCTGCTTGGTATGCCGGCATGCCAGGCAGCGTTTACCTTTGTTTGTAAGGTGCTGCTTGCCATGCATGCAGGGAGCGTGTACAATGAATCCCTATGGAGTCCGCCTGCTTTATACTGGTACATAAAGCGGGCAGATCTCATAGGGATCCCCAGCATCTGTGCCATCATGAAGGTCAATGCCGGTGCAGATGCTGGAGCATTTGTATGGCAGAGAGGAAGGGAAAGGCGGAATCGTAAATTGTATTCCCTCCCTCCTCTCCACCATACAAATGCCTGAAATGAGTTGTGGCATGAATGGAAGGCATTAACACCTTCCATTCACGGTACGGCTCCATTGAAAATGTGTTCCATTTTGGCTAGAAGTGAATTGGTGTTATGTGCTGTTAAAAGTCACTCAAAGAAATTGGTTACAAGTGTGACAATTCATATCCGATCTAATGCCGAAGAATTTTTGGGTTCAAAATGTAAAGATGCACATGAGTTTGATTCCAATTGATTAAAATAGGACCAGAATTGCTAACAAATGTTTAAAAAAATGCAAAAAAATTAATGGCTACAGATTATCAAGGGGCCAGGTTTATTGGCCTGTACTCAGCATAACAGGTCAGCCAGCACGGACAATGAAACCTTAAGTCACCACTGAAGAAAAGCTATAAAGCTTTCTTTGTCAGAGTCACAAAAGACCCAATGGCATTTCAATTGAACAGAATGAAAGGCCCATAACGCCAGGCATGTCTGTGGGCTTCCATGATGAGGCCAGTTTGTGGGGTCACAGGACATCAGTGGGAGACTAGACAACTAGAGAAAAATCGCTTTTTTCCTAAAGTGGTCCTTGTGGGGCTCCCAAGTCCCTATAATATAGGATTGAAACCCTAAGGAATCCCATAAGACTAAGTATGAAATCCAGGGAAAACAAAGTGTGCAGGAAAATCCTGCAGAATGATGTCCAAGTATGAACCATTTCTTTGTCTCCAGATATGTAATGAAAAAAAACACGCAGTAACGTGTCTCGCACACGCCCTCAGAGCCACCAGAACGCCAAAACTTTAAAAAACAAGTTTGATACAAGCAACCACACAAAGAGAGCGCTATCCAGTCCACGCTACAGACAGCACAGGCCGAACGTGGGCGAGCCGTATCTATGATTGCTAGCCTCATTAGCAACACAGGAGGAGATCTCGACAATAGCGACAGGAGGGTAGATATTCAGCATTTACTGCTCCCAGTGCACCCTTTGAGGTTCACACAAAGAACAGGACGTTAAGAGTCATTTACATTCCAATAGTTCACAAGACGGAGTGGATTCGTCACTGGATTCTTTACCACATTCATTCAGTACAGGGTATTACTCAGAACCAATTCTTGCACGCAATTGTGTATGGTGGCCCTGATGAAGGCAGAGGTCTTGAGCAAATGAAATTGACCTAGCCGAAACTCGAGTTGGCCAAGCTTTAGTACCTTTTGATTGGTGTACTTTCCTATGGACTTTAGTTCCCAACAGATGCATGTTGCATCAAGGGCACTGAGCAATTGAGCATTGAGCTACAGAAAGAAAGCAAATGCCAGCCACGATTAAATACTGTGATTTTTGTTAAATATTAGAATTTTTTAATCTTGACTATATTTTTTTGCAAGTGTATGTTAGTGAGAGTGGGTAGAGGTGTGGTATGCAAGAAGTTGGTTTGATTGAGTGAATGTGGTATTTAGATTGTTGATTTAGGTGCATTTATACATGTGATTTTGCTTTCATTTTGATCGTTTAATATTGGTGTAGATTAGAAAACACTTTTACAGACGTTGCATCTATTTGTATTTATTTATTTTCATAAAACGGACAAAGTCTTTGTATCTATTAAATAAGATATGTCTTTCCAAGGGTCATCTCTTTTGTTCATTCAGATATGTCATGGCCAGTGCACTGCGTGGAAAAAAGTTCTTTCAATGCCCGCCCGCCTCTCTTCACCCTATGTTACACATCCTAAAGTTCACTCACTTCTACCCTTTTCTCTAGGGCCCAAACTACGATATCCAGCATGCTGCCAGCGACACACTGGTCTCCCTGAGTTGCCACTCCTTCAATGACGTCATGTATGAACTGCAGGGACACCTGATGCCTCTAAATCTGCCGCCGCCTTTCACGCTCATTACCCTGGCCAAGCTGGCATCTTCCAATGGTACGTGCATAATGCAGACTAGTCAGCCATTTTGTTTTTCTGGGAGTCTAGAACTACCATACCGTGAGTTTTTCCCAACATTTTTACACTCAAAAGATATATGTACTTCATCCAACGTTTCCTTGAGTATAATTTGTTTTCTTTCACAAATATTTACAACATAATCTTATTGTATTAAAGTTGCACATGTCCCAAAAAAACGAAAACACAACAAACTTTTGAAACATTGTAAAGATTGGTGTTGTCTTGATTGTGGTGTTTAAAAGGATTGAGAGAGAGAGATGTAATGTGATTTGCCCACGATCGTGTAGAAACAGTTGAGTTTTCATAGGGTTTTACACAATGAGCATTATTCAAAAAAGTCAGTATGATCAATTTAGTCAGTTACCTTAACAATGTACTAACTGTGCAATTTAGTCAGTTACCATAACAATGTACTAACAGTGCATCCTCCAGCCTGGGAAGGCATGGTTTTATAGCGCCATTCGAGACTTGTACACTACAGCTCTGCCTACCCTTGTCTTTAATGGGCCTTTTCCATTACACATAACAAAGCCTGATCCAGAGCCTTGTGGCAATGAGACTCTTTTTTCTGGTTCTCAGGCGGTGTGGACTGCCTTCAATGACAACTCTGAGCTGGGAAAGAGGACGTACATGCTCCCTGGTCGGAGCCTGATGTAATATTTGCACAACCAAATAGGGTCCTGTATGTGCCAACCAACTGACTTGCTTGCCGCTTCACTACCATAAGCATAGCTGTTGTTGCTTCATCATCTCGTGTTTGTCGCTGCAGTTTTCCTCTGTCCATAACTCATGTATGTCCATGACTCATGCACAAATAAAATGCTGTTAGCTTCGACATATGTAATGTGCGCCACTGCTCTGACTAAAGAACAACCCTGTGACCACCACCATGCAAGCACCACTTAAACCCGACTCATCAAACATAAGCTCTCCTCCGCATGTTGTTGTACACACAGAAACTCATTGACAGGAATCACGTTGCATTGTGGTGTCGTGGAAAAATAACCACAGCCTCATTTAGTGGATTGGTGAACGACCTTTAAGGGCAATCAGCAAAGCAGCATACACAGGACAAACAGCATCCCAGCGACAAACGAGATTCCGTGCAACATCCCTCCTTTCCTCTAGACACCGGGTTTTATACTTCAGGGCACCCATGCCTTTCAATGGAGAGGGAGGTTTCAGACATAGTAAGACATTGGGAAAAATAATGTATCAGGTGCAAGGACAGTGTCTAATGAATACACATCTTAAGCGCAGGCAGCTTCCTCAAGTCAGGATGGAAGACAAATAACAATACATCTTGGGTGTTGCTGTGCAAGCTACTTCTACAGTTCCCACACGGTTCGGGGCAGACGAGCCCGCTAACTATATGACAACTTACATCTGCTAAAGCCACCTGAGAGGCGAGAACTGTGGAAGTGAACTCTGCTAGGCCCTAGGCCGTAAATAACAATACCTGCCAAACAGTGTGACTGCATGAGCATTTATTTACAAAACATACCTTATGTTGAGAGTATCTGTGTATAGGATGGCAATATCTGCAAAATGGCATACTACTTAGGAATGTGATGGCAATAGCATCCCAATGGTGTTAGTACCTGTGCATATAATTCCAACCTCTGGAAAATAGTTACACGCTGACTGGATAGCCCATATGCAATGTGCTTGCTTCATGCAACAGGTTTGAAACCCTGGTGGGGGCTATTAGGCCATTCACATTTTTGATGGCGATGAATCAAGTACAATCAGTGGGCAATAATAACACTGATAATGACCCAGGTCTATGGGCCAAGTGGATAGCTCAGGGGCAACACGCTTGTCTTGGAAAAAACACTGCACCGAGCTGCACGGGTTCCATCCCTGGTCCTGAGCTTAGAAGCTGGAATCTGGCATGAAGAGCACTATCAAAAAACAATTTGTTTATTGTTATTTATGTTATCCTGTGGAGTGACGCAACGCTCCCGATCAGCCAATTTCTGGCCGATATGACCCGGAATGGCTGGGAAACATGGATGTAGGACACAAATTTAAGTGGGGGGATATAATGGGATTTATCCCCCCAGAATTGTGTCCCTGCAGCGTGTCAAAATATGTCTGCAACCTGCATACTGCAGCTGTCATGTCAGCGTGCAAAAGTACAAGTTAACTTCTGCAGACTGTCTGCAGTGGACTAAAAGTACTTCTGCTCGCTCATGCGTGCCCTGCGCCTGCGCATTTGGAAAATACCCAGGCCGGGGAACAAACTGCATGTGCCCCTGCGCAGTGCACTGTTGCGCAACCTCAGCCTTAATTTTTCCAGAATGAAGGAGAAGCCAGGCAGCGACGAGTGCTCATGCTGAGTGACTGACAGCGTTTGATTATCGAGGGAGAGAGACAGATTGAGACTCCGACTCGACCTCAGCTAACATACCTAAGGTAAGTGAAGTGTAAAGTGTCATATATTGTGTGTGTGTGAATGTCATGTCGGGCCAATCGTTTCCTATTCTAACTTTCCTGTTTGAGAAGGAGAGACAGGGGTCAGGTTGGGGGGACACTGACAGTCTAGAGACAGTATTTTTCGAGGATGTGGGATCTGGAGCATGCCAACATCTGTTGCATGTGTTTACAATATTCAACTACATGTCAGATGTAATATGAAACATGCTTTCTTTGCTGTACAAGCATTGGAAACAACAAGTGCTTGGTGGTGTCAATTAGCGGGCATTTGTATGTGTGTTCATGTAATACGTTTGGAGGGAGTTTCAAGGAGTGTGTGTGTTTGTGTGTAACATTTCCTCATTTCATGGGAGGCCTCTGTAGCTCTCTCTCGTTCTGTGTTTGGCAGGGAAGGGAGTTTGCTGCGTACCATGGAAATGTGTTTGTAGTGCACTACTTGCATATACGGACACCCAGGCAAGATGAGCCTGTTTTTACGACAGCATTGCCTGCAAACGTTGGGCACAGCCAGCAGGAAAATATGTTGCAGTGGCCAACGTGCAAGTTGAAGGACTAAGGTGCTTTTTCACAGAATCGAAAATGGCAAGATGGCATACACAAGGCGATGGGCGTAGGAAATTGAGGAATAGTGGGGACAAATCCCCGCCAATAATTTTAAGCAGTGGGATATAATGCCATTTATCCCCCCCACCCACAATAAGAAGCAAGGTGAGGGAAAACAGGGGTTTTATTTTCCCAATTGAAGTGATGAAGCAGCAGGACAGCGTTACGTAAAAGCAGGGCTGAGCTGTAAGCAAACATCCAGGCCAGCATTGGTGGTTTGTATAAAGAACTTCACTGGTGGGGGGCGTCTGTACTCCTGCTCTCTATATTATTGGTATCGTGGTAAAGCAATCAAGGCCTAGCTTCTCAGGAGGAGATGCAGGCTGGTTCCCAAGTACAGTGTAGTCCCCAAACACCCACAAAGAAATGTCCACACCCTGTATTAGTTAAAACACAGTCTTTATATAAATAAGGTTCAAGGTTATATACACAATCACTATAATACACTTTGTGCTCCGACAATTCTAAAATGGTAAATGCATACAGGTCTAGGTGGTACCACGATTATTCTGATTCCATTAAAATGCATCAACTGTACTCAGTTCAAATAGCATACGAATCAACACAGCAAAGCGATATCAACCATAGACTTAGGAGGAAGACAAGATGGTTAGACAATTGGCAGAATACTGGGTACCTACCAACCAGACACAGTTCTGTATCAGGATCCTCCCACCTGGGCAACCTGTAAATGAAGATGCACTACAAGCCCAGTCCATATATTGTCTACTAGAGTCTTATCTTCTTCTATAGTTCTGCAACCCAATATACCTTGTGTTGTAGAGTTCTTTGTCGGGGAATCGACTGGCCCTTCTTGAGTGTGCTCCCTCTCAGGCAGGAGACGCGGTTCGTCAATCTTCCGAGATGAAGAAAAGGTAAACGTTGTCGTTGAGGCAGCAACTTCGGTCCTTGCGGTGCTCGTTGACGAGTAATCTAAAACGTCCTGCAACAGGGGAGATGTGTGGTGCACCTCGACGACGATTGTTCATTGCCGCAAAGAATAAGTGAAGAACTTTGGCCCAGCAAGGGCGTCAAGTCGTCGGCGTCTGGCATCAGCGAACGGGACGTGACCACGGCTGGCTTCAGTAGCTTCTCTGGTCTTCGGGTGGCGGGAAACCCACCGGCGGATTCTCCTCGGTTGTCGACAACCTTGACTTTCTCTGGCAGGATGAAAGCGGACCACGGTGATGAACAAGGGAGTCCTTGGATCAAATGTTCTTAGGCAAAGGGAGCACGGCGGCTCCGGCCAGCGAGAACGGTTGTCGACGGTGGATGGCTGTCCGGTGCTTCACTTCGTTCTCCTCAGCGGTCCCCTTCTCTGGTCGGCAGCCTTTCATAGGTCTGTCTGCCAGGGAGCTTTGGCAAAGATCAGCTGGTGCATGATTGTCCCTCATAGCTCAGGGAGAGGTCTCCTTACCAGGTCCTCTCTTGGATCAGTTCTTGAAGACACAGCAGCTTTCAGATTACACGGAAGGGACCATCGGTTCACTTTCTTCTTTCGGCTCGGCTTCGAGAGTAAGCATCAAGTATCAACTTCAGCTTCTGAACAATTTCTAGCAGTGAGAGGCCCCCAGATATACTGTTGATCTCCCATTTACTCTGCTGTAGCACACTCAGGCAACCAATCATTCAGAAGTGCATTCATGCAGCCAGTCAGCCAATCAGTCGCACAGTGCATTCAGGCCATTCTTCTCCATACAGACACTCACAACACAGAATGTGGATTCGGACAAGTACCCATCCATTCAACACTAAACACTGCATTCATATCAGTTTCGGGCAGGGCTGTCTCAGTGATTGTGTCAAACACCAGATACTAGACACCCATAACACAGAATGCGTATTCGTCACACACTCCATTCACCTAGGTCCCATCCCACGGGCGTACCCACAACATACGGTCGTTGGGAAGGCTCCTGCCAGTCTGGTCGGGCCTTCCCCACAATATCATATATGGAACTTCCAACCAACAGCCAGTCAGGGCGAAGGGACAGAGTCAGGGCTTCCCGGGACTTCGGGAAAACCAAGGTAACAGGCAATGGAAGGCCCACAGGGGCCATCTTGTCTCCATCAAGAATCTACTGATTCCAATGACAGGACCTGGGCATCCCAAAATGGAGGATGCGCAGGGCACCTGTCAGTTCAGCATGGAGCTGCCACTAGCCCATACCCTGCTCTGTGGGCCAACACAGGTGCCCAAAAACATACACTAGGAGTACAGGGTCGTTGTAACGCTCACCTGATTCCCACGGAGGCGCTGGTCTAGGCAGGAAGGTGTCTGTGACTCGAAAGGTGATGTGCAGGACTCGGTTGGCTTCTGGGGCTGAGCCTCTTCGCACTGTGTGTCGAACTCGAAGGGTGAGATTTCTGCAGGTGAGAGAATATGGGGGTTAATGATCTGGGCAGTTGAGTGTCCCTCTCTCTCTCTCTCTCTCTATTCCCAGCTTCCCCGTAGAATCCCCCAGGTCAACGTGCTCACCTTAGATAGGTGAATGCTGGGCTCTCCATCTGCGTCTGGTGCAGGGTGCCGTTGCCAGTTCCTTCACTGGGTAAAACGTAGGCCTCTTAACATCAGAGGATCGCTACCGCCGTTAACTGCACGAGCGGTGAGTTTCCGGACACCTTTTGTCCTTAAAGTCTTTAGGTACGAGGGCACTTTTATGTAGATCAGGGTTTGGTATAATGCTTTCTCCTATTTGTTTTGCAGGGCTCTGGAGACAGAAGATGGTGTGAAGGGAGCCGAAGCTGGAGCCAGAGCCTTGGAATGGGAATGAAGCGCTTGGAATGCGTGAGTAAATGCAAGCGCTCTAACTGTTTCTTTTCTCTTGCAGCTGCGGGTTCGTGCTGAAGAGATGCTGGAAAACGCCGGAGTATTTGCAGGCGTCCTATTTTGGCGAGCGCGATGGGCGTAGGTAAATACCTGTCTAATGTCTCTCCTTTTGTCTTTCAGGTCCGGATTGCAGCGTTGGAGACCCAGAGTGCCGTTAAGAAATAACTATGCCTTTGTTTTCACAGGCGGAGATGCAGCGTGATGAAATGGTCGCTGCCGATGGATCAGGTGAGTAATGCGCTTCGTATGAAGGTTGCCGTGCTAACTTGTAGTTTCTTATTTTGCAGGTGCTGCTGAAGACTGGATGCGGGGATGGTAAGTATTGTTCTTGCAGGTTCTGCTGAAGACTGGATGCAGGAATGGTAAGTATTGTTCTTGCAGGTTCGGGCCCGGATAGAAGAAAAGCTGGAAGAGACTCGGTGAGCGTTCTGCTGCAGATGCAGAATAACGCGAAGCACGTTTCATCAATCGGGTGTGGTTTAAATAGCCTTGGAGTGCTGAGGCGTCTTCCTCCACTGCCCCGCCTAGGTAAGAAAAGAGTTCCTGTTCCAGAAGAGTTCCAGTGTTGTATCCAGGAAGTGGAGCTTGCCCCACCCAGGTAAGAAAGTAGTTCCGGCTTACTGAGGATTCCTATGTAGCTGGTAAGTGAGCAGCATGGTCTGCTGCAGGTAAGTCCACCCAAGCATCTTCATATAGATTATGAGCCCGGCGCTACCAGTGCCGGGACCGATGGCATTGATGAGCCTGGCGCCACCGGCGCCAGGACAAGGTCCAAAAGGTCCCATTGGGGACCGGCTGGTGCCTAGGATTAAGGTTAGGGGCCTGCTTCCAAGGACGTTGGGCTGGTCCTGACTCCTTGGAAGCAGTGATCATGACAGTCGTACCCCCATTGATGGGAGCCAAAAGGGTATCCCAAGTGTCTGTTCACCAAACCAAATACAGGAAGAGCCGCACCGCCTTCACCCACATGAACTCCTGCGTGGAAAACAAGACAGAACATACATGATAAAGCAATAAAGGACAAGGATTCAGAGGCCCTGTCCCTCTGATGCATTTCCAGCATCACAGTTCGCTCATCGTTCTACTGGCTGTAGCTGGCTGTCTGGTGCACATCACATCATTCTTTTCTGCCAGTGCTCGCACGCCTGCACATTTGAGGGATGATGCATACATATATTGTGTGAAGTGGCATCTATGGTCCACATAAGGGGGTCTACTAAGGGGTTGGGAGGGTGCACACATGGTGTGTGTGGTGCTTGTTTCGTTTATGGTGGGAATGATACACACAATGTGGGCAGCAGGGTGGCATGGGTGGTGCCCACAAGGCATTCGCATAGCTAGGGAGGTAGGTCAGGTACATTATGTCTGTATAGAATGGTAGGTAAGGTGCAAGTACAGTGTGGCAGGTATTGTATGTATTTGGTGTCTGCATAAATGTAGGTATATGGCTGGTATGATAGCTCAGAGGGTTGCACACTCGCTGCTGAAATCTGTGGGGGATCTTTAGATCGCAGGCTGGAATCCCTGCAAGGCCATCTCAGTCTTTCATCCTTCCGAGATGGATCGATGAGTACCAACTTCGGTTGGGGGACATTAATTGCATGCAAATGATGTATGTGCAGCGCTTTGGCAAAATCGCTATATAAGTAAAGAAATATTATTTTTGTATTGTGAGCAGAGTAGGGATGGGGCATTTGATGTGTGCATCGTGGTAGGTATGATGCACACATGGCAAGTGTACACATCATTATGGTGCACTTTGTGTGCACAGCATGGTAGTTATTAGGCACATAAGGTAAACACAAAGGGGTAGACATGGTTCACACTTTCATTGCAGAGCTGAGTGTATTGCATGCACGCTGCTTGTAGAGCAGCTGATGCACTGCACATAATGTGTGCAGAGACCTCAGTATGTTGCATGCATGCTGTTTGCATAGCGGCTGATGTGCTGCACATAAAGTGTGCAGAGAGCTGAGTGTATTGTATGCACGCTGCTTGCAGAGCAGTTGGTGTGCTGCCCACATAATGTGTGTACAAACTGGTGGGTGTGGTACACACTAAATGTGGGGAATCATAGGTATGGTGCACATGAAGCTTGTTCAGAGAGCTCTATGTACCAATCACATAGGATCTGGCAGAGGTGAACACTGTTCACAAGGAGTAGGAATCGTGCACAAGGTGTTTGTAGAGCATTGTGTATAATGCATGTATGGTTTGTGCTGTGAAATAGATATGTGCACCTGATGTAGATAGCACAGATGATACAGCATGTGTAGAACTGTAGTTGTGGTGCATAAAGGGGTGGGGGATGTAAATCAGTTCATATGTTGGACTAGTGTGTGCAGAGTGATAAGCTTTGAACACATGTGTGTGAAAAGCAGTTGGTATGGTGCACACATTGTGTGTGCAGACATTTCGGAATGGCACACGCACAATGTGTGAAGAGTCGTAAATATGGCATGCATAGGGTGTGTGCAGATTGTATGGTTGTGTAGTGCCCACACAATGTGTGTACATAGAAATGAATAATGAACAAGTGACAGGACTAAGTACTAGTGAATTGGGCAATAGTAACACTTGTTTTTTTGTAGATCTACGAAAGCTTCGGCACTCGGCTGCCTTGGCTTGCCCCAAGGTGTCTCCTACGCCCCTGCTGGGAAACCTGTTAATGAGCCTGCAAATTGGCCAATGAGGGGGGGCGCATGTCTCTTCAGATGTCCGCAGATGTCAGGCCTCTCAGCCTGGCACTCTCTCTCATCACAGGAGCACTACTGTGACTGCCACTAGCCGCACCGCTCCCCTCCTCACCTGGGCCACACCTGACAGACATTGCCCGGGCACTCAGAATCTTCCTCCATGCTCCGCTCTTTACCTGAAAGCTGGCACGCTCTTCTTGTATGTGACACGGGTGAATGGCACCATACTTAAACACCACACTGAAACCATTCCACCCTCTCCTCCCACTGCCACTGCAAATTATTCTGTGTGGCACCCGGCAGACTGGGACTGGCCTAATCAAGCAAGTCCTTCACCTCCCTCAGCACAGGGAACCAGCCTGCTCCCATAATTCCCTCAGGCATATTTCCCCCACATTGTCTTTTTTAAACCCTCACCAGCCTTCTCTCCCCCCATGTGGATCATAATAGCTTTATAGACCCTCACCTCAGGCTGTACGAAGAGTTATGGGCCAATAAAACCAAACGGCCTTGCTGTGCTCTGGCCTTTAACTCGGTCTTGATGGCCCATAACTCCCAGTAGGCATTCAGGCTGTAAAGCTTATTTATTATAGAGCTTTGAAGCAGTCCATATTCATTAAGCTCTATAAAAATCCCAAACAATATTAATATATTATGTAAGTATAAAGCCAACCTGTTGAGATACCTAGCAAATTGTGCACATTGCTGTTGTCTGAAGGAAAATTCTGACAATTTGACTAGTTGTTAGTGATGTAAGTATCTTACTGTATAGTAACAATACTTGTAATAGCTTGTGAGTAATTGAACACACTCTGGCAAAAGTTAGCAAATTACATTAATTTGGATATGCGGTTGTAACACTAGTCAATCTATCAATCAATTGTTTATTTCCATTGCAAAGAATCCATAAAATTCACAATATGAAACAACTGGATAAAAACTCCTACATGAATTCGTTATATAGAATAAAATTAGCAAAATTGTCAAAAAGTGGTGGTACCCCGTCATACATTAAAACATCAATTAAAGAGAATTCAGTGCTACAAGGGCTTTCATTTTGCTTCCAGGCTCAGAAAGCAAGCTATGGCAACCTCAGGATCAGGCAGCAATAGCAGAAGCATAAAAGCTGTTTTCCAATGCTGTAAGCTAACATTTCCGAACATCCTTGTACATAGGACAAAACAATGCAAAATGTGGCAAGGGCCAGTGTTTCCATCTCACCAGACAAGAATCACCTGTATTTGGCACACCTGACCACATGTTATTGCATTTAGATGATAAGCATCAAGTCTGTCTGGGCTGTCCTATTGAGGGTATAAGGACATCCCATTCCCAGAAAATTGTTTCCCTCGATGGTGACCCCTCCCAGGCTTCTAATGGGGGTCATAGCTATGGAGTCAGTGCGTGCCATTGTCCTTGGCGGTAAGCTGTTCTGTATCTATGGTTCCTGCTCTGCGTTACCCCGAGTCTCAGTGATTGCAAATACTGTGGTGTGGGTGCTTGCATCTGTGCTATCTGTGTCATGGGCTGGTGTGTCTGTGGGTGCGCGTTCGGTGTCGGTCCTTGCTGTTGCTGTGCTTGGTCCTGTATTTATTACTCATCCTGGTCCCCTTAATATTCCTGCTGGTACTGCGCTCCCCCATTCTGTTGCACCCCCTACTCTGCACACACTTGAGATATGTCCCATCTGCCCGTATAACCAGCACTGTGGTGACTTTCTCCCGTGCCCTTGAAAATCCCCTGCATAATCCCCTGGTCCCTGCTGCACCTGTTGCCCATATCCTCAAAACCCTCCTGGGAAACAACCTTGATTGTGATGTATCTGTGGCCCATACCCACGCCCCCTGGGTGGCCCCGCTCTTCCTCGAAACCTGTGCTGCATGTTCCCCCGCCCATAAATCCTCCTCCTGCGGGCAGCCGTGCATACTGTTGCTGTGGCGCCCTTTGTGCTTCTATGCTTGTCAGTACTGCCCCTTCCAAGGCGTACTTGGATAGTTTCTTCTGCACTAGCCTTGCTTCCACTTGCTTCATTTCCTCATTCTTCTTCTTTATTTTCTCTTGTAACAGCCTACAATGATGTACTATTGTGAGCTGTAGGCCAAGGTTTTGCTTCCATGCGTACTAACTTCTTGAGATGCTTTCTGCAAGGGTTCTGCAGTCCCTGACACAATATGTGGTAAAATAAAGCTACTATTATGTCCCACGGTTCTCACGTTTCAAGGCGCCAAAGCTCTTGGATCACCTGAATATAGTGTAAGGGGTCTTCATCTGGTGTCATCTTGCGGAACCCTACCCTTTTCCATACGTCATCAGCAGCTTCTCCGAGGATTGCCACTAGTAGTCCCTTTACGTCCCCCACTGCTAATCTCTATCCTGCTGTCATTCTTTCCATTTTGTACATCTTTTTCCCCGCACCCACGGTTAGCGAAGGTAGCCTACATCTCACATTTTCCTTATCAATGTGTTTTCATGGTATGTATTGAGGTCACCCTTCTCTAGTAGGGGCATTTGTGAGAAACCCGCCTCCCCATTCGCTCCTCGAGTCACCCTGATCTGCCTGTTGGCGTCTCTAATGTCAGCGTATAAGTCTGTTGTTGTAACGCTCACCTGATTCCCGTAGAGGCGCCGGTCTTGACTGGGCGTATACCGTATCTTCAAAGGTGATGTGTAACACACGGCTGGCTCTTTGGGCTGGACCTCTGTGCACTGTATGTCTGACTCGAAGGGTAAGATGTCTGCAGATAGAAAATATGGGATTAAGGAACTGGGTTATTGAATGTCTCTCTCTTCTTCCCTTTCTCTTCTCCTGTAGAACCCCAAAGGTTAACGCTCTCACCTTAGGTAAGTGAACGCCGTGCTCTCCATCTGCCTCGGGGCAGGGTGCTGTAACCAGTTTTTTCACTGGATAAGGGGAGCAGGCCTCTTGACTTCAGAGGACTGCTGTCCGTCGTTTACTGCACGAACGGTAAGTTTCGAGTAATTCTAATGTCTTTAAAGTCTTTAGTAATGATGTTTCTTGTTTTGCAGGGTTCCGGCGATGGCGGATGACGGGCTGAAGTGAGTTGAAGATGGAGCCCGTGTGATGAATAGAAGCACCTGGAAGCACGTAAGTAAGCGCTTGTTGCCTGCTTCACGATGCGCTCTAACTGTCTTTTTATTTTGCAGGTACAAGTTCGGAGCGGCTGCAGGGTGCCGGAATACCCACTGGGTTAGATGTGGAAAGGAGTAATGGCACGTGAGTATTAAAGTTCCCCAATGTCTTTAAACGCACCTTGTTTTGTCTTTCAGATGCGGGATGCAGCGCCGAAGGCCTCCGGAGCGTGCGAAGAGTTGGTAAGCTTTTGTCTTTCAGATGCCGGAATGCAGTGTGAAGACCTCCGGAGCGCACGAAGAGTAGGTAAGCCTTTGTCTTTCAGATGCCGGAATGCAGCGCGAGGCGTTGGTGACAGCCGATGGACCAGGTAAGTGAAGAGCTGTCACTGAAGACCGTAATGCTAACCTGTTCTTTCTTGTCTTTATAGGTGTTGCTGAAGACTGGATTCAGGATGGTAAGCCTTTTTCCTTAGGCCCAGGATCAGATGCAGAAGACACGATGAGCGTTCTGCTGCAGAGGATGCAGAATAACGCAAAGCAAGATTCATCCATCGGGTGTGGTTTAAATAGCCTCCTGTAGTGCTTAGGTGTCTCCTTCCACAGCCACGCCTAGGTAAGAAAAGAGTTCCTGCTTTCCAGAAGAGTTCCAGTGTTCTGAATCTAGGGAGTGGCTCCTGCCCCACCCAACAGGAAA
Source organism: Ambystoma mexicanum (assembly GCF_040938575.1). Taxonomy (NCBI): domain Eukaryota; kingdom Metazoa; phylum Chordata; class Amphibia; order Caudata; family Ambystomatidae; genus Ambystoma; species Ambystoma mexicanum. The sequence goes on from NC_090928.1 coordinate 1,231,799,723, forward strand.
AGTAGTTCCAAACAGAAGAGGATCAGACAGAAGAGGATCAGAGGCTCAACTGGCAGGCAAGTAAGCAGCATGGTCTGCTGCAGGTAAGTCCACCCAAGCATTATGAGCCCGGCGCTTCCAGCGCTGGGACTGGGCATATTTATGAGCCTGGTGCCACTGGCGCCAGGACTGGGTCCAAAAGGTCCCAATTGGGACTGGTTGGCACTCGGAACCTGGGTTATGGATCTGCTTCCAAGGGAGTTGGGAAAACCCTGACCTTTTGGAAGCAGAGATCATGATAGTACCCCCCCTCAAGGCCCCTCCCAAACCGGGCTTCTCCGGGGGTTTTGGCTTGTCAGGAAATGTTCGGTGAAATCTTTTGATTAGGCGAGGAGCGTGGACATATTCAGCAGGTTCCCAGGATCTCTCTTGGGGGCCGTAGCCTTTCTAGTCAATTAGGTAAAATAGTTTAGATTTGGAGATCTTGGAGTCCAGAATGCTTTTGACTTCAAACTCGAGCTCTCCATCAACTAGGATAGGTTTTGGAGATTTAGTTAGTCGGGTTTGAGGTTGCACGGGTTTTAATAGAGAGACGTGGAAGACCGGATGTATCTTCATGTGCGGGGGCAAGTCCAACTTGACCGCTACTGGGTTTACTTTGGTAGTGATGGAATAGGGACCAAGGTATCTTGGGTTGAATGTGCGTGGCCCTTTTAGAGGTAGATATTTGGTGGATAACCAGACTTGATCCCCTACTTGATATGGAGGGGCTTCCTTCCGATGTTGATCTGCTCCTTTCTTGTATTGTTCTTTAGCCCTTTGAAGGTGAGAAACAGCTTCCTTAAAGGCTTGGGTGATTGTAGAATGCAGGTAGTCTAATGCTGGTGTTTCAAGATCTTGGAGGGGATCCAACTCCGAGGTTCGAGGGCGACTGCGGTACAAAAGAAAAAACGGGGTTTTCCCAGTTGCCGAATGGACAGAGTTATTGTAGGCATATTCGGCTATCCAAAGGATGTCTTTCCAAGTTTTTTCAGTTTGTTGCAGCATGCAGCGTAAACACTGTTCCAGAGTTTGATTGGTCCTCTCGGTTTGTCCGTCGGTCTGAGGGTGGTGACTGGTCGATAGTCTCACATCAATTTGAGCCGACCGACAGCAACTTCGCCAAAAATGAGAAATAAATTGACTACCTCGATCCGAAATTAGAACCGAAGGAAAACCGTGCAGTCGGACAATGTTTTCGAGAAATTCTCGGGCCAGAGTTGCTGCTGTTGGCAAGCCTGTGAGCGGAATGAAATGCGCCATCTTGGAGAATAAGTCCACGATTACTAGAATCGTATTGTATCCGGAGCATGGAGGTAGATCGGTGATGAAGTCCATAGAAAGCGTATGCCAAGGGCGAGGTGGGATGTCAATAGGGCGTAAGAGGCCTGCTGGTCTTTCCTTTTGACTCTTGTTTTGGGCGCATACTCCACAGGACATTATAAAGTCTCTGATATCTTTTTTCCAAGACGGCCACCAGAAGTAGCGCTTGATTTTTTCTGAGGTCTTGGCCATACCGGGATGTCCTTCCATTAAAGAATCGTGATAACAAGAGATTACTTTTTTCTGTAAATCTGTGCTGGGTAGGTATAATCGTTCTTGGAAATACAATAAGTTGTCCTTTACTGCAAAGTCCTTTCCCTGCAGATGCCAATTCTGTATGTCTGCTGGAGTTACAAGTTGCCTGGCTTTATCCTTAACTTCCTCTATGGATTCTGTGGCGATTACACCCAGAATTCTTTGTTCGGGAATGATTGGTACAGGTTTAGGGTTGATCAAGTGTTCTTCCACTCCCATCCGAGAAAGGGCATCAGCTTTACCGTTCTTTGTACCAGGTCGATAGGTAATTATGAAGTCAAACTCGGCAAAGAATAATGCCCAACGGAGTTGTCTAGAGGATTGGGCTTTTGCGGTTTTCAAATATTGCAGGTTTCGGTGATCCGTAATCACAGTAACGGTGTGTCGGGCCCCCAGCAGATAATGCCGCCAAGCCTTAAAGGCAGACTTGATAGCCAGAAGTTCCTTGTCAGTAATCGTGTAATTGATTTCAGGAGGCGAGAATTTGCGGGACCAAAATGCCACGGGATGCAACTGATTGGTTACCGGGTCCTTTTGTGATAGAACTGCCCCCATGGCAAGGCTTGAAGCATCAGTTTCCACGATGTAGGGGAGTTCGGGGCGAGGGTGTTTTAAGATTGGTGCAGAGATAAATTTAGTCTTCAAATCCTGGAAAGCTTGTTCCGCCTCGGTAGACCATTCAAAACGTTCGTTTTTCTTTAACAAGGCAGTGATGGGCTGGACTATTCGAGAGAATTCGGGGATAAACCTGCGGTAAAAGTTAGCGAAGCCTAACATGCTTTGCACACCTTTTACGGAGGATGGTGATGGCCATTTGAGAACTGCATCGACCTTCTTTGAATCCATACGCACTCCGCCAGGTGATAATATGAATCCCAAGAATTCAACTTCAGTCACGTTGAAAACACATTTTTCCAACTTAGCGAAAAGTTTGTGTTGACGCAATCTTTCGAGGACCATTTTCACGTGTTTCCGATGTTCAGATTCCGATGAAGAATAAACGAGGATGTCGTCAATGTAAACAACAACACACACATCTATGAGCTCTCTGAGGACATCGTTCATAAAATATTGAAAGGCGGCCGGGGCATTGCAAAGTCCGAAGGGCATGACCTGATATTCAAATAGCCCATACTTGGTGCGGAAGGCCGTCTTCCATTCATCGCCCTCTTTTACTCGTACCAAGTGGTAAGCTCCTCTAAGATCCAGCTTTGTATATATGCATGCTTTTCTGACTTGGTCCAGGAGTTCAGGGATCAAAGGTAACGGATATCTATTCTTAACGGTGATCTGGTTCAGGGAGCGATAATCTATACAAGTTCTAAGGTCTCCTTCCTTTTTTGGAACGAAGAACAAAGCTGAAGAAGCAGGGGACTTGGAAGGACGAATAAACCCATTTGCCAGGTATTGATCCAGGTATTGTCGAAGGTGAAGGTTCTCAGGCTCGGTGAGGGCATAAATTCTACTACAAGGAGGAGTAGATCCAGGTATCAGGTCTATCTGGCAGTCATAAGACCTATGAGGAGGTAGAGAGTTAGCCTGATCCTTCCGGAAAACATCTTGGTATTCTAGGTATTCGGGAGGTAACTGGGGAGTCTCTGAAGAAATTGCTGCCAGTGCAACACCAGGTGGAGGGTGACAAGTAGAGACACATTCTGGAAACTGGACCGTTCTTGCTCGCCAATCGATCAGAGGATTGTGTTTCTCTAACCAAGGTATTCCTAGAATAATCTGAAACTGAGGGGCCTTGATCACATCGAACACGATCTTCTCATGGTGTCCATCTTGACTTACTAGCGTCACCTCTTGAGTGGTATGCGTTACTGGCCCGGAGGCTATCTCCGTACCATCCACCGTAGTAATGACGTCCTTTACAGCCTTGGGACAAAGAGTTAGATTCATCCTCAAAACCATTTCATGATCCACATAATTGCCGATGGCACCGCTCTCGACGTAAGCTTCAATTGCATGTAATCGATCCGGATTATCAGGGCTAATGAGGACCATAGGTATCACGAAATGCGAGGTCACGGAACTGGTTTTCACGCTCGGCAAGAGGACCTCTATTCTTGTCGGGCGAGGTTGTTTCCCTGCTCAGAGTTTGTAACTTTGGTAACTGCAGCTCCTACTGCCTTCTTGGAAGGTTTCACCGGACAGTCTTGAAGAAAGTGCCCTGAGTTTCCGCAATAGAGGCATAATTGCAACTGTTTTCTCCTTTCCCGCTCCTTTTGTGTTAGAGGACCTTTCAGACCCCCTATTTGCATGGGTTCCCCGGAGTCTACTCCTTTGGAAGGAGTTGGCGGTTTGGAAAATACTCGAGCATCAAACTTGGAACGATCGGCCTTCCTGTTCTGCAGTCTGTGATCTATTTGAACGACTAAGCCTATATAGTCCGAACAATCTTGTGGGGGATTCACTACTTGGGCTAACACATCTTTGAGCTCTCCACATAGACCTCTATAAAACAGCGTAATCCTTTTGTCCTCAGGCCATTGAGTTTCCACTATCAGTCTGTTGAAAGACGCAATATAAGCCAAAAGGTCTTGATTACCTTGTCGCAACGAAAGAAGCTCATTGTCCAAGGCCTGCCCCTGTGAATGTCTTGCGAACAGTTTTTCCATACTGAGCTGAAAAGCTTGAAAATCATGGAGGACCGGATCATCTTGATTTACTAGAGGGATCGACCAGTCTGCCGCATTGCCACTAAGGTACGAAAGCACGAAAGCTACTTTAGCTTGATCAGTTGGAAAGGCTGCTGGCCTGCATAAGAAATGCAAACCTCTTTGGGTCACCAGAAAATCGTTCGGGCGGAGCCAGAGGTACATTCCCAAGTAGGTTGATCTGCACTGGATTCATAGAGGATGAAGAAGGAAGATTTCCCCCAGATGCGGTTAACGGGGTTTGTCCGGCTTGTGACTGCAGCAATTGTCTAGCGAGATCATCTGTTCGCTCCTTGGAAATAATCAGTTCCCTTCTTAGAGCGTTCGTTTCCTGACGGGCTGCATGCACTTCTGCCCTTAGTTCCCCAAGTAACTGGGCTAGCTGGTCGGTATCCGAGGTTTCCATAGCGCCTGGACATGAGTTTTGTGGTAGGCTTTGCGTTCTGTAACGCTCACCTGATTCCCGTAGAGGCGCCGGTCTTGACTGGGCGTATACCGTATCTTCAAAGGTGATGTGTAACACACGGCTGGCTCTTTGGGCTGGACCTCTGTGCACTGTAGGTCTGACTCGAAGGGTAAGATGTCTGCAGATAGAAAATATGGGATTAAGGAACTGGGTTATTGAATGTCTCTCTCTTCTTCCCTTTCTCTTCTCCTGTAGAACCCCAAAGGTTAACGCTCTCACCTTAGGTAAGTGAACACCGTGCTCTCCATCTGCCTCGGGGCAGGGTGCTGTAACCAGTTTCGTCACTGGATAAGGGGAGCAGGCCTCTTGACTTCAGAGGACTGCTGTCCGTCGTTTACTGCACGAACGGTAAGTTTCGAGTAATTCTAATGTCTTTAAAGTCTTTGATGTTTCTTGTTTTGCAGGGTTCCGGCGATGGCGGATGACGGGCTGAAGTGAGTTGAAGATGGAGCCCCTGTGATGAATAGAATCACCTGGAAGCACGTAAGTAAGCGCTTGTTGCCTGCTTCACGATGCGCTCTAACTGTCTTTTTATTTTGCAGGTACAAGTTCGGAGCGGCTGCAGGGTGCCGGAATACCCACTGGGTTAGATGTGGAAAGGAGTAATGGCACGTGAGTATTAAAGTTCCCCAATGTCTTTAAACGCACCTTGTTTTGTCTTTCAGATGCGGGATGCAGCGCCGAAGGCCTCCGGAGCGTGCGAAGAGTTGGTAAGCTTTTGTCTTTCAGATGCCGGAATGCAGTGTGAAGACCTCCGGAGCGCACAAAGAGTAGGTAAGCCTTTGTCTTTCAGATGCCGGAATGCAGCGCGAGGCGTTGGTGACAGCCGATGGACCAGGTAAGTGAAGAGCTGTCACTGAAGACCGTAATGCTAACCTGTTCTTTCTTGTCTTTATAGGTGTTGCTGAAGACTGGATTCAGGATGGTAAGCCTTTTTCCTTAGGCCCAGGATCAGATGCAGAAGACACGATGAGCGTTCTGCTGCAGAGGATGCAGAATAACGCAAAGCAAGATTCATCCATCGGGTGTGGTTTAAATAGCCTCCTGTAGTGCTTAGGTGTCTCCTTCCACAGCCACGCCTAGGTAAGAAAAGAGTTCCTGCTTTCCAGAAGAGTTCCAGTGTTCTGAATCTAGGGAGTGGCTCCTGCCCCACCCAACAGGAAAAGTAGTTCCAAACAGAAGAGGATCAGAGGCTCAACTGGCAGGCAAGTAAGCAGCATGGTCTGCTGCAGGTAAATCCACCGAAGCATTATGAGCCCGGCGCTTCCAGCGCTGGGACTGGGCATATTTATGAGCCTGGTGCCACTGGCGCCAGGACTGGGTCCAAAAGGTCCCAATTGGGACTGGTTGGCACTCGGAACCTGAGTTATGGATCTGCTTCCAAGGGAGTTGGGAATACCCTGACCTTTTGGAAGCAGAGATCATGACAGTTGTCTCTCCTCTGAGCCGTCGCACACAGTTGTTGGATCCCCCCGTGATCCTCTCTCTAGAACATGCTACAGCTGTCTCCCCCTTCCTTCTCCCTGGGAGATCCCTAAGTCTCTCAACATATGGGACTAGGTCATCGATGTTGCATAGCTTGTACACCGACCACAGTGTTCGGTCATCCTTATCTCCCTTAGCTCCCCCTGTACCGGTCCCCTTTTCCATGTCGCACATTTGTCCTCACTTGTCCCCGTGGACTGAGGCTTGAGTCACTGACTCCCCTCGTCCACCTTGTCCGCTGCTTCGTCGTCTGAATCTGAGCCCATATTACTACAAATGTCGTCCACGAAACTCAGTCTCCTAGAAGTGGTGTCTTTGTTAGGCTGCATGGTAAAGTCAATGTTATGCAAGTCGTGCCTGCCCCCTGTCCCGCAGGACCCCGGGCCTGCTCTGTCTGATACAGTGGTGTGGTAAACCTAAGGGTCTTTTCCTCCTTTCCTGTGAGCTGAGTAGAAAGTTCAGGGAAGAAAGCCAAGAGAGGAGAACACCATTAGGTGAGAGAGGGTGTTCCTCCTCCTCTATTGTAATTTCCTCGACCGACGTCACCTCGGTTTTTGTAGGACGCTGTCATTCCACCTCAAATTCATCCCTATCATGTCCTTTGAAATATAACACATGCAATCCCAATCATCCTTCTCCCTGCTTGACTATTATTTTACGAACTCCCAATCTGCTTTTATAAACCACTACAGTTCCCATAATCCCCCCCATTCATTCCACTACCCCGATATAAAACTTTGTGACAAAAAAAAGCCTCTTGCTTTTCCCTGTGAGCTTGACCCATTAACGAGTCAGGCAATTGCCGATAATTACACACACCGGACCATGCTTTCCTTTCCCCACAGGGATAAAAGGTGGAGCTCAAGAGCACACTTTGAGCAAGGCCAAACACACGAGGATGCAGCTATTCCGTGACAGCAGTTCAAATGGAGGAGAAAGGTGGCGAGACCTGAAAAGATGACAAGGAGGGAATTGCCCGTGCCCTTTTCAACCCAGACCCCAAAAAGGAAATCATAAGACCGGGAAGTACAGCTGGCGTGTGGTGATAATCAAGCCAGGGAGAGGCGATTGCCGCTGTGGTGCTGTCCTTGACTCCCGAGGCAAGAAAGCAAGTACATCACAGCTGGTGAGTCAGAGAGAACTGATAGTAAACTGAACTGTCCTGGGCACAAGGTTGTAAGCAGCAACATTGGGAGAACAAAGAACTTGTGTGTATTGAACTTTAAAGAAAACCCAGTAAAGGTCCAGATACAAAGTGGTCTGGCGCCCTGTCGGCGCTCATTCAAAGGACTCTGGCGGCAGCCTATTGTTGAAACTACAAGAACCTAGAGGCATTAGGGGAGGTCGGCATGAGGTGTCAAAGTGCTCATACGAGGGTCAAGTAAAACCCCTCGTACAATCAAAAGTCTTTGGCACATTGAGGAAGCAAAGTAAACTGTGACGTTCTTGTGAACTGTGGCAAGTGTGAACCTGACGGTGGAATGCCGAAAGAAAGCTAGGGGAAGGGAACTCTTCTTTTCTGATAAGATGATAGAATCATGAACTGTGTTAGAATGGCTATGTGAACCTGACAGAGGGATGCCAGAAGGAAAGACTAAGGGAAGTTAATCCTGCATTGTGAAAGTGAAGTGAACTGTTAAAAGTAAAGTGAACTGGATTAAACTGGCAAATGTGAACCTGGCTGAGGGATGCCTGCGCATCAGGGTGAATAGTAATACACCCGTGAACATTGTGATGACAAATGTGAACCCGATCGAGGGATGTCCACAATTAATGGTTATTTAAAAAGACATTGAGACTCTTCAACATCGCAGATGATGATATTGTGAATGCAAAGCCACAGTGAACCCGACTGAGGGAGGCTAACACTGAGAGAAGGATCAGAGCCTGGCTGAGGGGGATCCAAAGGCAGAGAGTAATCGCCCAATGTGAAGAGTAATCGAAGGAACTTTTTGTTTGTTTATGGTCAGCAGGTCCTGTGAGGCAAGAGACATTGGGTAAAAGAGACTTGGCCACCGAAGATCCTGATATTGTTGAAAGGAACTGTAAGCTCATGCTGGAGAAGCCCAGGAGGGTGCTGTGCTCAAGAGCCCTGCCTTGTCCCGTGCTAAAAACATGGCAGACCCCGGCTATAACGTCCTGTTTTATCATTTTGTGAACACTTCTTTATTTTCTTGTGAACATTATCCCACACTATTTTGTAGCATAGCAGTAAGTATGGGCAATTGTTTCTTTTAGTAATAGGCCCTTTTTATTTGACTAGACTCCACTTGGACTGTATTATTAATATTTGATGGTCGTAGCGTGCTCCCATCTTAGATTTAGATTTAGATTAGGCGTTTATCTCACCCATTTACAGTTTAATAAACACCCTTGAACTGTGATCACTTGTGTCTGTCTTACTATTGCCACCATGAGTTCCTTACAGTGGCAGTCCTATTATGTGTGGTCATGCTGTCTGGCTCCACTCATCTGCCCCCCCTGCTCTGTCACTTCCCGTGCTCACTGTCCATTGTTTCTTTATGCCTCGATCGTGCACTCCTCCTCCTTGCCTGCGCGCTCTTGTGTTATTTGCTCTATCTGCCATTTCCTCTGTTCCCTGTCTATTAATATTTGTTTTTTCCTTCTCATCTGCTTTCCTTCGTCTCTCGATCTCCTGTTGCTCTCTTCTCCTTCCTTCCCTCTGCTCTACCTTCATTTCCCTTTCTCTATGCTCTCTTTCGAGTCTCTCTTCTCTCCATCTCTCCTTTCTGTCTACTTCCTCCATTATCTCTGCCCAGTCCTTGACTTCACTGCTCACCTGAGGCCCTCTATTTCTTTGGTTACCCCCGCTGCCTATCCCATTGTCTTCCCTTCTAGCTTTAGGAGAATCTGTCCCCCTAACCACTCGTTTGTGGCTATACTCTCTAGCCCCTTTTTCGTGCCCTTCTTTGCCTCACTGCACGCTCCCTTTTCACCGATCGGCTGTCCCGTTCCTTTCTGTCCCTCTTGCCTGGTATATGGTGGTGGTTTATATATGTGGTTTGAATATCCCTCTGCTGCTTTTTACTCCCATAGTGGGTACATCCCCTGCTCATCATCTGTGTCTTCGGAGGTCTCGCTTGCAGGTGCGGGTGGGAGAACAGAGGGTAAGGACGCAGGACCCTGTACCTCCTGCTGGCTCGGCATCCACTAACACCTCGCTGCATCCCCCTCGCCCTCCTGAAACATCTTCCACAGCTCGAGTATTGCCATGCGGTTTGCTGACTTTTTCCCCTTAAAGGTTACCCTGTAAGTGTGTCAGAAGTGATTGCTGCACATTTTTGGCAAAACTTCTGCATGGTTGCCATGGTTTGACCAATTTTCCCTCTGGGCTTTTAGTCTATTCTACGCTATATTTGCAAACCTTATCCTTATAAAGTGAGAGGGTCTTATACAGGTGTTGTAGGGGCATGTCACCCCCGCACTTCCTCTGATACACTGCTCTTGCCTGACCTAAAATCGAGGATTTCGATATTCCGCTCTTAGGGGAAAAACACAACACAATCGCAATTCTTTTAACTTTCTCTGAGCCTTTCTGGCTCCAAAACAATCCGTCAGGCGTGCTCCACAAACCGCCCCTTCACAATCCCTGCTTTCTCAGGTGCACCCACAAATCTTGCGCATGCGCCTTCCTCGCACTGCCACTGGACAACCTCCTCTGTCAATCTCAAGTCTATCAACACTGATTCCGCACCACCTCGTGCTCTCCAAGTCCTATGTGCAAACCTACAGTTGACGTCACCAATTCACTAAACAAGGTGGTGCTAAGAAGTCAATTACAGCGCATACAATGCTAGAATACGTTATCCAAAAGTACACACAACCCCAACACAAACCCCACAGCTGTCTTCCTGCCTCCTAGCAGAGTATAACAATATTCTTTGTGTTTGATCTGTACTTGCAGCGTCGCCTTGCAAATAAAACGTCTCCTCGAGACTTCACCAGTCGACTCACCTTCCGCAATCTAGGTCGGCCCCCTTTGCTAAACCTTACAGGGATACCGTCATCTATGACCAGAGCTAAAACACCCAACCCACAGGAAATCCACTTATTTACACAACTTTTGTCATTCGTGCCCTTGAGTCAATAGTCTAGGTTATTCACCAGAACCTTTTATCTCAAAACTGAATGCGCCCTAACCACAAACATTAAATCTACCTCCGGTCCTGTCCCTACTAACGTTGGCAATGCTGGACGCTACTAAACAATACTCAACAAATTCCTCAACAATACTGAATACCTCCCTCGCACCCCCGTTATTGTCCCTCCCCAGATTGCTGTGTGGCTGGGTCAATACTTAGAAAATAGAAAAGACTCTGTAACTCTGCACCAAACCTTTCAAACTTGATTAGATTTTATTGTATAAAAAGCTTTTAGGCTTGATCCAAATTGGTTATATTATTTTATATAACAAGCCCTTGAGACACGTGTTTCGGCTTAACAAAGCCTTTTTCAAATCCGGGCTGACGAAACAAACTGTTTCTAACCAATATCATAGTATCTCATCATTTCCAGATTGTACAAAATATTTTCACTCAATGTGATTGTTGACTTATTTGCCTTGGGCTTAATCCCAAACTTTCTTCTTTGAAGCTCTGAGTCTCTCGCGTTGGCTAAAGGCTTGTTGTTTAGTAGGGTCAATGCTTACACTCTGTGTTCTTCTGACGCTGTTCGGCTGCCGCATCCTCCAAAGCTGTCACTTCACCCTTCTGGTCTGCTGGACACCTCACAGACTTCGGGCAGGATATTTCCCAGGCTGGCTCCTGACGGCCTTTCCATGGGGCACGCATTCCCCAAATCGAAACTTTGAAACATGCGAGGGGTCCCATAGGCCTCCAGGCTCTGTGGCGGAAAAGTCGGCTTTTTGCCGGACTGGTGTAGCCAAACCCGATCCTCTGCTACCAACATGTTTGGGTAGTTCTCCCAGGTATACCAGAGGTCGTTTTGGGGACGCCCCACTCTCAAGGCCCCAACACCCTTCCCCAGAATAAACAGAGCACTCAGCCAACGGCAAGTTGAACTGCGGTTTATTACAAAAAAACTCACAGGGATCATACAAGACAATCAAGATTCTCCAGTACTTCTCAGCTCTTCAGGGTGTGCTTGCCAGTTTTGGGGACAAACCACGTCATTTCTGGGCCCTTCCCAAAAAACCTATCCCCATGACTGATTGGGTGCTGGGAGTGGTATTCCATATAGAGGAACTCTATAGAGGTTATTCTACTGGTCCTTCCATGTCAGTTGGCTGGCCTGTTCTCTCCCCAAGAAACAATCTATTACATTGTTGCAGAGTAGTGGGATGTTTGTAATTGTAATTGGCTTACCATTGGTTCTTGCCCCTTGCCATCCACCCCTACTTCTCTAGCCTGTGATTGGCTAGAGCTGTTCTCCCCAGGGCTGAGACTCGATTAAGTTCTCAGCTCTCTGTGCACCTCTTCAAGGTGATGTGAACATCTATGTGTCTGTATTGTATGTGGTAGTGTGCCAACTTTTCCTATGAGATTGCGTACCCACGTTTGCCACACTGTTTCATTCCTCGTCTGGTGTGCTGGGATCGGCTCTTCTTTCCCACCACGGGTGAATGCCCATTGTCTGGGTCGGCTGCATCATGTGATTGTAGACCACAAAATTGAGCTTTTGATGCTGCATTTATGAGGATTTATTCAATTTCTTTGCAGCTGGTCTCTTGTCGTCTAAAGTTTGGAATGTGGCCAGGTATCGCTGACCTTGGCTGTGAGCCTGCCTTGCTCTCCATGCAGCCTGAATCGGCTCTTCTCGTCTCGTGCTCTGTGGCTTGAGGCCTTCTGTAATTTTATTTAGACTTATTATATGATTTCTACATGTTCGCGTTATACTAAGTAACCTACAAGTTAGTTACAAATGGTCATACCAGGCTCCATATATACTCCTGTAGTTCTATAGGATTATTTTACATAATCCTCTGCAAGCTTGCTCAGAATCTTTTGTTGCCTTGTGTTTCAGCATTAGTGCATTTAGCTAGTGAGAAAACCAATAAAAGCTTTGACAGCATGTGTATATATCCGTCCTCTAGCTATAGAACTGTGTAAGCAGGTTCTTCATGTATTGTATGCAAATGTGTGTTCGTGTAGTACGGTGCAGGGCTGGAAGTGCGCTTCATGACTAACGGTGCTATGTTGTGGTGTCACTAATGACGTCAGCATCGTGGCTTCTTGGTGCTTAATCGAGGCTGTCCATTAGGGTATTCCCATCCACAATCTCCTTTGTCTTCCCTCTATCTGTAAGATCATGCACTGGATTGGGTCTGTATGGCTGAGTAAGGAGATATTTTTCTGTGTATGTGTCAGCAGATGGTGCACTTGGGATTTCTCCGAATTAAGATGGGTGATTTCAAGCATTCCCGGCTCCATGTCCTGTCATGTTCCTGGGGCCCTCTCTTCAGATCCAGGAGGGCCCATCACAAAAATCACCTGTAAAGGAAATTTATTACAAGATAAAGAGACTATGAGAGAGAGAGAAAGAGAGAGAGTGAGAAAGAGAGAGAGAGAAAGAGAGAGAGAGAGAGAGAGAGAGAGAGAAGAGTATGGGGAAGTGCAAGAGTGCACTTCCTGTGCAAATTTAATGCATAGCAGGTATTGGGCACTTTTTGCATGCGGTCGGGGTGGATGTTCTTTTGCTCAGTTGGAGGGTATGTATGCGTTATCTCTAGGGAAGGAGGCAGGACAGATAATCTTGTACTTCCTGCTCACGCTGGAGCACTTTACAAACATCCGAGAGGTGCACCCAGTACCCTAGTTCCTTTACTTTAACTGCAAGGGGAGTGGCATTGACAACTTGATACAGTCCTTACATCTGGGTTCCGACCAGTGGTGGGAAATATTCTTAATGTAGATATATTCTCCAGGGACCAATTGTAGAGGGGGTGACATTACAGGCATGTTTGCTGTTGCGCCGGTCTCTTCCTTTGTCCTGGGTGGTGCAATCTGTTGGGAGACACACTTTATGGCCTTCGTTAGGGAGGACAGATAGCTTTTAAATTCCTCCCCAAAACTAGAAGCTGCTCTGTGAGCGTCTGATGCTCTTCTAACAAGGGAGAGCGGCGAATGCATGTGGCGCCCTTTTACCACCTCATTGGGTGATAAATGATGGTCTTTGCAGGGCTGTGTGTGCAAACTGAATAATGCCAGTGGCAAACAGTACACCCAGTTTTTCTTTAATGTGGTGCAAAGCTAGTACAATTTGCTCTTCAATAGGCTGTTGATCCGTTCAACAACACCGTTAGCCTGGGGGTGATAAATCGTGCACATCCGGTGTTTAATGCCCAGTAATGCTGAAATGTCTCTAAAAAGTTAATTAAATAAGCGCATGCCATTGTTTGATCTTAATAAATTACACATGCCCCATCGAGGAAAACCTCTCATACCAAATATTTTGTGGCACAATTTTGCGTCTGGATGTGCACATGGTCCCGCCTCCACCCATCGGGAGAAGGGACACACAACCACAATGAGATAACGGGATCCATTGCACCTTTCCCCCATGTCTGCATAATCAATATGTAATTTGCAGAATGCCCGAGTAGGGCGGGGCAAGGTACATCTAATCGTCCTTAGTGTTAGACCTGTACTGTAGCTTTGGCACGTGTTGCAGTGTATAACCATATTAGTCATGCTTTCCTATAGGTTGGGAACAAACCAATCGTCCTGTATCTCTGTTGCAATGTGTTGTTTAGAAACGTGAGATGGATGGTGCAGCTGCTCGAATGTGACCATTAATAACTTGTGTGGCATCACTGCTTTCCCAGAAATTTCCTGTCTCCATAACTGATCAGTCGGGCACTGTTGGCACCCTCTTCTAACCCGAAGGTCTTTCTCATCTTGTGGTGCACGACCCTGTAACTCAATTATTTGCACAAGTGGTTGGGCAGTGTAAGGTAGTGTTAGATTCTGAGCGCTGGATGTTAACATGGGATACTCTGATATTTGCAGTCCTGGAAGATATGCTGCGGTTTTCGCTGCCATGTCTGTGGCAGCATTACCGAGTGAGACCTCATCAGTGTTGTTTGTATGGGCGGTGCATTTCACAACTGCCACTACATTTGTTTGTGGCGTGAATGAGTTTATCCTGTAATGCAGCATGTTGAACTGAGGACCCATCAGCTCTCCTGAAACCCCTCCTTTTCCATCGCGCTAGGCCTGAATGCACTGTGGTGGTGAGGTAAGCTAAGTCTGATTAGATGGTCATGTGGTACCCCTGAGACTTCAGTAGCGGTTCAATGACCGAGATGAGCTCTGCCGCTTTCACCGAGAAATGCATTGGCAATCTTGTTTGCACTAGTGTTTCATACTCCCCATCCACCAGGCGCACTACCGACGCACATCCTGTGTCCGGGTCAATTGTCGCTGACCTGTCAACAAAGAGGACCTCCTCCACCTCGAGCTGCCTGTCGCGTATTTTTGGAATGTCATCTTCCTCCCCCTCAAACGTTACACAGTCATGGGATGCCACGTCCTCATCAGAGCACATTTCTGTCAGGAAGGGAGCTAGGTTTACCGTTTTGCAACGAACAATGTGAATGTACAGCGCCTCGATGACCTTGGGCTGTAGTCTGCTCTACAAATTTAAAAAATAAATAATGAAATAATGTTTGCACTTGCTAGGATAACTTCATAGACAGATGCTTGCAGCATAGCCAGGGTGGATTTTGTCTGCTCTAGGATTGCAAAAACCGCATGTTCGACGTACAATGTTATGGAACACCCCATGACATAGTAGAACTTTTTTCATTTGCAAATTCAGCAGCAGCAAGTGTTTGCTCACACGCAAACAGGCCTTGCATCACAGAATCTAAAATACTGCTGTAGTAGGCCAATGGCTTGTGGCCCATGGTACTCTTTTGTGTCAGAACCGTAGTCATTAGTTGCCCACTGGAGTGAGAAAATAAGTAAAAATTCTGTGTGTAATCTGCAGTTGCTAGCACTGGCACTGTTGATATAATCTCCTTGAGGCCATTGAAATGTGTAAGTATGTCCTCTGTCCACGCTATTTTGTTTTCCCCTTTTTGTGATTCCTTGAGGGCCTGGAGGAGGGGCCTAATATATGCTGTATAGTCAAGTATCCATGCTCTGCAGTAGTTGCAGAGACCTAGACATTTATGCATCTCCTTCACTGTCTTAGGCTGCGGGGTGGTGCACACAGAGGCCAGCACAGTCAGGTATAATTCTTTTGCCATTCAGAGAGATAAATTGACCCAGTAGAGCACCCCCTGGAGGCAATGCTGTAATTTGCCCTTATCAACTTTGTATTCCTTGTGGGCCAGACGCTTGACTGCACTGTTGCTCGCTGATACTGCACACTAGTAAATCATCAACGTATTGAATAATCGTATTGGGCACCTGTATGTTTCCTAAATCAGCATGTATGATTCTGTTGAAGACACTAAGGGACTCACAGTACCCTTGAGACAGTCTTGTGTGTTTAGAACGCTGTTATGTCCAGTTATGTCCAGCAGTCAGGGTACTTATAAAGGAAACTCATATAGCCAGCTGTGATCTTGAGGTTACTTTAATCAGGTTACATCACAAGGAGATAGGAAGTTCAGTCTTAGGGAAGCCCACTGACTCACACCACCCAGGCTACATCATCACCAACTGCCCTGGGTGGAATCTCATACACTCAGCATTCCAGTCAGTCACTCTCCTGTCATTCCTGCAGACACACACCATGCATTCAGGAGGAAGGATAAAGCAAGGGGATACACATATAATAGGAATACAATTCCCAACACATCCCTTCCTTCCACCCAACCACACACACTTCACAACACACCTCCCTTCCTCACAGCAACAAACACATACCTCAAATAACACGCACTCAACCAGATTCCAAAGCAAGAGATGGTTATTGGAACAGGCGTAACTAACCCGCTGGCAGAAGGACTACACCAACAAAACGACCATGCCAAACCAACAAAACAATACAAAACACCTTCTGCCCACCACTGCCACTGGAGAGCCTCAAACCTGCCACGTTTGAGCACTGCCTGCCCCATCTTGGGCGACTAAACATACATCCAGAAACCCTCAAAAAACACTGAACACCTTCTATCCCCCACTGCCACTAATGGATCTTGGAGCTACCACCCACTAGCAGAAATGGTCCCTAAATGGACTTGCACATGACCCACTGCTCCAAAACTGGAAATCTAGCTAACTTCCAGATACAACCAATCCGAGAAGGTCTAAAAAGGGAACCACTGGGGCCTTAAACCCACACACACTCTGCACACATCCTGACCCACACACACAGCAAACACACCTGACCAACAACCATACATTGTAGGATTCCACACCAAACGAAAACACTGGTGGCCACACAAACTGAGCCATTAAACCTTGAATCCCAAACTGAATCCAACACTTCTACACACAAGATAGACCTCCGGTGACCTGCTGAAAAGAAACTAGTGTTTCCACATTATCACAAGAAATATACACATTCAATTGGGATTCACTGTGAACAAATTGAAAGAACAAGAAATCAGAAAACCCTACGATGACATGGCGGGGCTAACTCTTCCCCCTAAATCTACTCCACCCAGATCCTTTAACTCTGGTCCTGGATAATTATTACCCCTCTTGGTAATTAGAACCATTCTGACTAGCTAAACACAATGGTCTCCTCACTGGACGCTGTAAAAACTGACAACTGGATGTGGAAGCATCCCAACCACACCTCTACTTCCAACAGCATGCGGACAGGGTCCAGCCCCACACCTGTTAATTCAATGGGCTACCACTCTCACCCATACCCAAACATCAAAGACATACACCAACATACCTTACACCAAAAACCATGGGTTACTACCCTCACCCACACTTATCATCCACCACACAACAACGGGTCCCCTGTCAGCAAACTCCACTGATAGGGCGTCAATATCCCCGCTTCCCTCCTCCACCTCCTCACCTGTTGAATCAGAGTCTTCTTCGATAGGGCTGAGAGTTCGATGTGCTCTGTAGTCCTTTTCTTCTTTTCTTTGTTGTGTATGTCTCCCACAAGAAGAAGCCACAGTGAGAGCGATAGAAATGCCCTGACCGTGACCCCCTCCCAGGAGGGACCAGAAAGGGGAAAAAAGCCAGGTATAGGCAAAAAAAAAACAGTGAATCACAAAGGCAGGTGGGTATCCTGATGGAGGTTGGACTAGCAGATATCAGCAATGGGATGCAGAGAAGGTATAACAGAAAAACAGGAAGAGTAGGAAAATCCAATAGCTCCTACTCCAGGTAAGCGGATAACAGCAGGGAAACAGGACGGTAAAACAAAAGAAAAAAAAAGTAGTAGAGACAGAGAGAGAAGGGGGATCCCGGAAAACGGGACCCGAGTGGAATGAGGAGGGGAAGAAGAAAGAGAGAGGAAAAGCCCCGCAGAGCAGAATAACAGCGTATAGCAAACCGCATTAGCAAAGGAAAACACAGCTGACCGTGAAGGGTTGCAACGCACAGAACAGAGGATAGGGCGTGGCTAAGTAACGCTACGTTCAATTGAGCGGAAAAGACTGGACCGCTAAGTGGACGTAGCGCGGAAAACGTGACAGGAATTAGGAAGTGTGTAATCGGAATTGGGGCAACAGACGCCAGGTAGGAATGCGCTGCATGACATCCCCCTTAACACCCATACTAAAATGACTAGTGCACGCAACTCACCCCTACGCTAAATCAATGGGCTACTACTCTCACCAACACTCAAACTTCAAAAGCATGCATACACACTTTACTGAATGCCACTGTAACAAAACCTCGACCATGACCTTCTACACGGTACATGTTGCATCTTTGGATTACATGCTGCAAAGCCTCAAATAATGTTATTTCTAACATTCATTCCTTTACTAATGCATCATCAATGGAAGTTCTTGTTGAAACTCGACATAAATGTTAACACTTATGCATTCATTATTCAAATATCTCAGCAGAGGTCTACAAGTCTTTGTTGCATAATCAGCGTAAGGCTGCGGATTCCTCAAAATGTTACAACTAAACACCCTGCACCCTGCACTTTAATGACACTTTAATGACATGGTCACTACAATACCATATTCCCTCATGCAACCTACATATTGGCAAAATCCCTCAAAACGATAAGTGCTAGTAGAATCTCTACCAGCACTAAAATCTAAAACTGGTGTAGCATATGACAGGAATTTATCATTTTGGAGCAGTGGGTCCACGTGGCAGTCAATATAGGGACCGTTTGTGCTTGGAGGTGGCATCTCCAAGAGCGGCAGTGGTGGATAGACGGTGTTCAGTGTTTTTGTTACACCTGTTCCAATAACCATCTCTTGCTTTTGGAACCTGGTTGAGTGTGTGTTATTTGAGGTATTGCCAGGAGTGTAACTGACTGGAATGAGATTCCACCCAGGGCAGTTGGTGATGATCTAGCCTGGGTGATAGGAGCCCGTGGGCTTCCCTAAGACTGGACATCCTATCTCCTTGTGATGTAACCTGATTAAAGTAACCTAAAGATCACAGCTGGCTACCTGAGTATCCTTTTTAATGACCCTGACTGCCGGATATAACAAACACATCCCCCCAAGCAGTGAGATATTGTGAATTGGGGTGTTTTTGAGATCCACGACCGTAAAATGGGCCGCCTCGTTAGGGATGTTGCAAAGCATAGTTGCAGGGTATGGAACTATGGTAAACTGTGCCTCTAAAACGTCACTAAGGGGGTGCACATGCTGGATAATCCTCTACCTCCTCCCTTTTGCTTTCTTTAAAGCATAGATCACTGTGTTGCATGGGGAGGGGCAGGGTACAATTATCCCTTGGTTTAGCGGGGCAACAATAGTGTCTAGTATGCCTTCCTTAGCCTCTCTTGATAAAGGATATTGTTTCACTCTGGGCAGCAATGCGCCTGGCTTCAGTGTTATTTGTACTGGGGTCACTCTTTGCAGGAGCCCTACATCGTGTGCATTTGTAGTCCATAATCTTTCAGGGACCTGTTCTAAATCTGTGTTAGTGAAGGGCGGCGGGGCCACAAGGGCCATCAAGAGGCATTGTACTTCACGATATTGCACCATGATTTCACATGGGATGTAAATTGCCAGCACAATTTCTCTGTCTTCTGGTCTGTCCTCAAACAAATCTGCGTAAATAACTTCTTTAAGAGGCACCGTTGGGTCAATGCATAACACTGCGCCATTTGCACCCTTCTAAATCAGTCCTTATGACAACAACTCACGTAGCTAACACTACCAGATCTTGCAACCAATTCAGGCGTTACCCTTGACCGGTACATGAAATCAGACAGCACTCGCCAGCAGGCCTTACCAATTTTGGGCACAGCCTCAAGAAACACAGTTATGCCATACACAAACATGTATGGGTCCATGGGAATACCACAAACCACGGCCTCTCCTCCCCATGCATGAACGATAATCATAGCCCTTATGACACACACACCCGGGATGGCACACACTACACCACTGTCTGTGAAGGAAATGGTTATTTTCAACTTGCTTAACATGTCCCTCACGAGCAGGTGTACTGGAGAATTCTTGGAATACAGCAGGGCTGCACGTACCACCTTTCCTCCTATTTTGATATCCACCTCATTTGTATAGGGAGAAGCCCTGCGTGTGAAGAGTTTCACCTGATATTGGGAACCCTCCCTCACTGATGCATGATTTAGTGGTACCTGTGTCAACCATGAAGATGAATTGCTTGTTACTTATCTCAGCGCCCACCAAGGTTTCCTCGTCAGAGTGGATTGTCATGAATAGTACTGGGTATGCCAGAGTTCTCTGTGGGCTGTCCTACTCAGGGTATGCGTTTGTACCTGGGAACGTGAAAGTGTTGGTCCCCATCACACTCACTCCTCCATAGGCACGACGGTGCTGTTCGGCACTGCATTGGATGTTGGCATGCCACCCCCATGCATGCCGTTCTGTTGCTGCCTTGGTGGTCATGTCATCTGCGGATTATATCTTTGTGCACCTGGGGTTCGTGGCGGCAGTTGAGTGTAAGCCTGATGTATTTCATATGGTATGGACATTGGCCATGGGAGCTGCACCTGTTGCTGGGGCTGGGATTGTGGATGATAATTGGTATAGGAAGCATATCCCACCCCCTGCCTTCTTCTGCACTCCCTTGCAAAATGCCCCCACTTCCCAGAGCTCCAACATTGCGAGGGAGCCATAACTGCGCCCAAGGTCTCATATCTCCAAATCCTCCCTTCCTTCTCGGAAACTGCCCCTTCCGCGCTGCTGACCTCCTTGCTGCCACTCCGAGTAAGGGTACTGAGGTCCAACTGTCCTTGTTCTCCTTTTGGCCATAATGCTGCTATTCTCACCTCTGTAGACACTGAGGTGTGCTTTGCCACCTCTACGTGCATGTTTGATGGCGTCGCCCCCTCGACTGCTTTTTTAGCTTGTTTTTCTGCACAGTTTTCGCTTCCTCAGCCTGTAGCCTTTGGGCCACTTCCTTCTCGCGCTCTTTAATTCTCTTACAGTGGTGTATTATTATAGTTTGAATCTCAGCCCACCCCTTCACTTCAATGCCTACTATTTAGTCGAGCGCCTCCCGCCCTTCCTTCGGTAAGCCCCTTTTAATGACAAAATAAAAAAGAGGAATTGATCTGTCCCATTGGTCCTCCCTCTCCTCCCGCCACATCTCCTGAAACTTAAGAATATATTGCGCAGGGTCTTCATCGCCCCCATGGTGAACTTCATGATAGACTGCAGATCTGAACTGTTGGGGTGTGTTTGGCGCAGCGCATCTCACACCTGTGCCCTGATATTGTTAAATGGTGCACCATCATGTGCGCTATCGTCCAATTTTATTTCTGTATAACCTGCTTTTACCCGCACATCTCCTGCCTGCTCCCCTACAATTGCAACTAATAAGATCTTCATATCCCCCACTGCTAAGGGAATCCCTGCCCTCTGATTTTTTTAAATGTGTATATCCATATTTCTGGAGCTTGTGGATCTGCTTAGATCACATGCTCTGCATAGTTCGACATCTAGTGCAAGTCGCAGAGTATTACAAGATTTGTTTTTCGAAACTCAAAAACGGACGTCGACAGGGCGTGATTAGTAATAGTATCCCTAGTGTGACGTGCACTGTACCCATGTTCCTTCATGCGTCGAGATGCCTGAGATAGTTTTTTTTCCACCTTTCGAAGTCAGTCACAAATGCAGAGTTCTCTTCCAGGCTGATTGATGCCTTTGATTTACTACAGTTTTAATTGTAGACTTCCTTTCCGTTGTTGTTCGCTACGCCGCACGACTGCTCAATCACTCGATGGCTCCTGACGAACACTCAGAGTCGACGACTGATCGATCGACGACCAGACGCGGCCTTACGGGCCTCTTCGGGCTTTGGCCCATTACAGTAGGGAGAGAGGGGGGAAGTTCTCTATACTGACTTCTTTTAGAGAATGTTTAGCCCATCATCCCCTTTCTTCTATTTTCCCCCAATTGCCCTTTCAGAACATAATGGACAAACCCCATTTCAGTTTTGTCCCTCCTGCCATCGTATATTCCTGTGGAAGGACACGCACCGAGTGTGCAATCACTGTCTCCTGAGGGATCACACCGAAAAGCACTGCAAATACTGTTAGCTTTTTCGGCCCAAAACCCTACATGATCGGTGGACGAAACGCTGGGCTGCTCACGCCATGCAGGCCGAGGCCTGCATAGATGTGACGGATATGCAAATATAAAAAATATATATACATTATAAAATGTGTCAGGGGATTTCCTCCTAGAATTGCTGCAGGCTCCTTTACTGTAACAGGCTCGGCCCAGGTCGAAAGTGCATCAATGGGAACTGTGGCCTAAACCAGAACTCTGTGTTGGGTGTAATTATTGTGTCTCAATTGCATACCGTTGTTTTGGGGATCTGTTTACATCACTTGTATTTCAATCACAGTTGCACTCTGCTGTCATTAATGCGCCTCGTCTTGCACATTGTTCCTGACAATAAAAGGCAATGAAGCAGTTTGTCGTGACACATGTAATGACGCTATATTGAAGTGTTGGTTATATTGGATCCAGTTGCACTATTAAATAATACCCAATTAGTACCATTAATGCATTTTACGGCATGGAATATTTTTAAGATGGCTGCCATTTGACAAGTCCACCCAAAACTGTGGAAAAAATGCTTGGGAGGCAAATATTGATTGATACTTCTTTTTTTAAACACGTGTGAATATGTAGCTTTAATGCTATTGGTATAACATAAAAAGACATGTTCTAAATACCCAAAGGGCATAAATTAATGGTATGATCATGCACCACAGTCTGCTTGGAAAAAGACGTTTGTGCTTCCCTCCCCCCGCCCTCTGTGAACAAAATGGCTGTCTCCAATGCCTGCGTGACGCTTTTGCTCTCAATCATGAAGTGATAGCGAGGCGCGGGAAACCAGCAAGCACATTCTTCTACACCCGTGGTCTTGAAGCGAGGGGGGCTTGAAGGATGTCGGGAGGAGGGGGGCGCAAGTCTCTTCAAAAAGTGAGTACGGTACCTGGGGGGGCGGCAACAATATTTTTACTCAAGGGTGGGCTTAGCATAAAGAAGTTTGAATAGCACTGCTCTGCACTGTGCTCCTGCCTGCATTGCCCGCCCACTGTAGCTTAAATCAGGTATACCCCCCTCCCCTAAAGCACGACTGCATCACAGGCCCTCCTGGTTCTGAGCTCCTGGTGTCCTTCAGGAGTCTCTATGGTATCAGGGAAATCTTCTCAGGCCAGCAGTGGCTTGCTTTCCTCCAGCCCATCTTCCAGGTCGTTCTGCTACCAAATCTTGAAAGCTCTAAACAAATTCCTTGTCCACTTACCTACGTTAAGCCATAGATACCAAGTGTGTACACTCAAACCAATAAAACCAATTAAAATCTCACTGCTTACACATGGATTGTTTTCAAAATTGTTTCGTTTTACAAATGAATGCACTGTATAGTGACTAGGCTATAGTAATTCCTAATTAGTTTGAGCAGTTGATATTCTGAAGCAGCTGTTGTAGCAATGACATTTTCCTCCACTGGCATAAAAGGTCTCTCGACTGGACATGTGGATCTTTGCTAGAGGCAGCGCTTTGCATACTAACGGTGGGGACAATTAACCCGCGCCAATCTTCCCCTGCTTACATTTTGTAACAGTGGTAAGGGCAGACTGGCACATGCTGGTCGCCAGCATGGAGACATTGCAGCAAGACTCTTTATAGTTCTCGTCCCTGAGTGAGACAGGATGGTCCTGAAATAATTGTCTCACTCTGTTAGAAAGAATGGTCAGGTCCAGGTTAGATGGACTGCCTAATCCGGTTCCTCTGTGGATGTTTCTAGTCAATCACCTTCTTAGGGGTGGCTATTACTAACCACTGCCATGTTCCCTGATTTACTACTCATAGGTAGAGAGTAACACACCAGGGAAGCACCCCTGAGACCACGTCTCTTTCACACAATTCATTCTGCACTAAACCCAATTTCCCACCCACCTTCATTCCCATAATGGGCTACGAACATTATGAAATGTGCATTACTCCAAAATATTTTTTATTGACACATCATGTTGTGCCAAGAGGGCAGCCATTTTGTAGCCGGATGAGAACCACCCAAAAGAACAAAGAGCATATGACGCTCACTGTCAGTAACACAGTAGTATGGATGTAACAGTGTGAGAGTCCATTATAACTACTACATGCAAAGTGTTACATTACATCCTTTCCCTCTTTGTTGCAGTGTTTAGAACAGTGCCTTTCCTGGTCACCACCTTGACAAGCATGCAGTCAATGCTCAGTTTGGCCACCACCACCCACATGAAGAAGGCCTTCTGCACAGGTGAGTGCTTCTCTCCCAGGTCACTCTGTCCCCCTTGAAGCCCCATACTTGTGCATGAAAAAGCTCCTGTTGAGTTTGTTTCTCCACAGAGTGTTTGTTTTTGTGTCTCTCTTTTAGTAGATGTGTTCTTTCTGGCTTTCTCTGGTCTGTGGAAGGTCTCTTGGCATGTTCATGTATGACACAGACGTGCCTAGAAGTAATCCATTCCATAATGGCCCACTCATCTCTGCTACTGTGTACTCTCTACCAATGGTCATTATCTGTCTGTGAGTGCTCCCCTCATGGTTCCTTTGTTCCATTTATTGGTCTGTTTTTTGTATCCTTTTTTTTCTACCTGTGAGCCCTCCTAGGCTGGATCCTCGTGCCGTTTGATTGTTCTTTTACGTACCTGTCTGTGCCCCCTGGTTTGTTCTTTGTGCCTTTGAATGGACATTTGTTTTATTCTTCTGCACCTGCTCTTCTATTTTGTACACAGTTACATTGTCCTTGGTGGCCCTCTTCTGTACTTGTTATCACATCCGCATTTGTCGGACCGTTGACTCCCCCTTGCTGCATATTTGCTGTAGTGTTTCTTACAACGAAAAATGTCACTTTAGTTTAGTTGTGTATTTTGTCTTCAGTGTTGGCCTTTGTTATCATATCGCCTCCCTGCACATCTTTCCAATCCATCCAATCCAATCAAAGGTGCTAGAAAGAGAAAGAGGAGTACGTATACAGCAGGCCATCAACAGAGCAACCCAAATCATCAAGAAGGGATATGGTGAGCAGAGGAAAAGAGGACCCAGCGTGTGACTTTCACCATTTTAGTGCTAGGGTCTCTATTAATGAGGTCATCCCGCTCGATCACCAACTGGTGAAAGGGGTGTAAGGTTAGGAAAGTATAACAAAGGTCTAAGCCGATAAGGTTCTAGACAATGGGCCTCATTACGAGGTTGGAGGTAGCCACCCTGGTTTTACCCCCAAACTCGGCTCCGGCACCCGCGAAAGGGGAATCACCTAGCCATTCCGACCTCGGCAAACTCGGTAATTCCTCTTGCGCGGGTGCCAGAGCCGGAGCCGGTACGTCCCCATTCCAATTGGAGCCCCCATAGGGCTCAATGAGAATGGGGAGGATGGTAACAGCTACCATCATGTTCTGCTCATGGGTGCCGGTAGCGATACCGGCGCCGTCGTTGCCTTCCCTCCATACTCGTAATGAGGCCCAATATGTTCCACAGGGCAAAATGATTGGTGGCCCTAATGCCTACCACACACCCCACTCTGAACACACTCCCAGCGTCGCTAAATCATTGACATTTACATAACGTTTTTTTGACTTGTAATAAGAATGTTTGTGATGCTCTTCTTCCCTCCATCTACCTTATCCACTCTCTGTATTTTCATGCTATGTCATGGTTTCCTTCTGCTGTTTGATTATGCCAGTTTTATGTCTTTCTCTTTTATTTTTTTGTCCCTCCGATCTTTCTTTTGTGTCTGTTTTTGATTTTTTCCTCAGCCTCTTTTTTTACTGTGCCTATTTTTTCTCTTAGTTTCTTTCTTTTTATCATTCTATTAATGTCCCATTGTCTTCTTTTTCCCTTTCTCTTGCTTGTCACTTTCTTTCATTCATCCTTTCTTCCTTCTCACTCAGTGTCTGTCACTTCCTTTTAATCGCTGTATTTCTTTCCCATGTTTAATTGCTAAACTTCTTTCTTCCATTCCCTCTTTGATATTGCTAACCTCATCTTCTCTCTGTGTTTCATTATTTCTCCTTCCCTTACTTTTCTCTCCTTCGTTTTTTATTTGATCTCTCACTGGCTGGTTCCTGAGCCCCCATCAGCTCCACCCACTCCTCAGCAGCACAGTTTTTATCTGGGCTGGTTCCCCCCGCTTAAAAGGGCGTGGGAGCTCCGTGGGTGATCATTTATAGAAAGATGTTAAGACCCCTCCAAACAATGATTGGGTAAAGCTTTAGCTGTTCAAGGGGCAGCTGACTCACAATAATGATGGCAGCCTTTAGTCCTCTTTGAATTGGAGTCTGTGTGTTCAATGCCACCAGTGGTTGCAGAGACTCATTAATCACCAGGCATGAAGCTCCCCTTTCTCCTTCCGATCCTGGACAATCGTCTGCTGTCCCTTCTCCTAGAAAACACTCCTGGGTCCAAGTCTCAGAAGAATGTCTCAACTGCAAAGTCCATTGAATGGAAAGGGGCAGCTTTTGTTTGTAAGACATCCCTCATGCCAAACAATGCAAAGACCCTAGGGGGCGCAGGTGAGGGTGCTACACAGTCAACACAACTATAGTTCAACGCCTTTACCTGTATAGTAGGGCCAGCAGGTAGGGTTGGGTTGAACACATGAGGGCGCTAGTTTTATTCTACAGCCCAAAAGAATAACTACCGTCAAAGTGTCAGGATTGATAACTAAATGGGTTTAAAAGCCATTGTAAAGGGATTTCCCTTACCTAATAAAGAAAAACTCAGGTTTATAAAACCCAATTCATCCCATGGATCAATTTATAGTCTCAGGAATATAGCTCAAGCGCCACTTCTTGACTTCAGTCCCACGTCTTATAGCATCTAGCACACTTCTAGACTTTCCCACTGGTTTTAGAATTCTTCTTGGCACACACATTTTCACACTCTGCCCCTGGGTCACCTTTGTAGGCTTTTTGATGTGAATGTAGGATGCTCTTATCAACAGGTATTTCTACCCTCTTTCCAGGGTAATATCTAGTATTTCTTTCTCCTTGCCAGGTCTTTTTCCAGGCATGTTATTTACATCCACCATCATGTGGTCATCCTCCTGGGATAGCGTCTATATCTCCAGCAAGCTCTGGCTTCTCCCTGCTGGCCTCTAGCTCCTTCAAGGGACTCCTTTCTCTCTGGCCTCAGCCAGGGTTAAGATATAGCCCTCAGCAGGCTGGTTCGGTTCACTTAATTTTCCTTAGTCCCTGATTTTCTTCGGCAGCTGAATTAAACCCCCCAGCTTGTTTGTGGTTCCTTCTCTGGTCACACCTTCATCCGTGTTGATTGTGTTGTACCATCGTCCTGATTGTGTTTCAGCCCACAATCTCAACTTTCAGACTCCATGAAGAGAGCAGGACAACATTCCTCTGAGGGGAAGGGTTTCACTAGAGCGGCCACCTGTTGTTGGTCCATAGCATTAGTCCACCCAGTTGTGTCATAAACTCATTCCTATAGTAATATCCTTGTTTGACCTGGCCCTTTCAAATTTCCAACATTGCAGACCCTTTGATTATGTGTCTTCATACTTTACATGCCTCACATGTTTTATTCCCAAGTGGCTAAAAACAAATGAGTGATGGGTGGAAGGTTTCAAGTTAATCTGAACTACTGGCACTGCTCCGGGCAACCTTCCACACCACCATTTTTTAGCCCGTCTGCGCCATTGCAAAAGGGGTCCAGCCATGTGCAAATCAGTCAGGTACTGCCACCAATGGAAGCAGCCCTGCCCAAACTGCTAGGCCAGGTCGCCTCTGCACGGAAATACAAGCAACCCCAGACATGTTTCGGCCCTGTTGGGCCTCCTCTGTGAGGTGCAGCTTGGTTCCCTATGGCGCAGCGAGCAAGGGAAAAATCTGGGTGATTCAGGGTGGGCACAGCTGGTTATTCAATGGTAGCTCAATCTGAAGTTGTACATATCGGAGCGCATCTTGAAGCCTTGGCACAAGGTTACCAATAAATGAGAAGCAAGGGACCCACTTCTGGGAATACCCTCCCTCCCATAGGCAGACAAACTGAAACCAAAGAAGTGATGGGTGAGCAATGCCAGAGGTTAGGATTCATTCCAAACCTTCCAGCCATCACCTCTTTTGTTTTCTGTTATTCCCTAGAGGCCCCTATGGAACGGCCAAATGGGACAATGTCCTTAGTGCAACGTCCTTAGTGACAATGTGAAAAGGTACTAACCATCATTTTGGAGTCAGAACGTTCTCGTGCAGCAGAGTGCTTTGCTTATATCTTTGTACCCTGTACAATTAAACCTTGTTATCCTTGCAAGCAATCCCTTGCCTTTTTCCCTAGAGGGTTGTATTCTTTCTAGCGTGAGCATAAACAGGGACTTGCCTTAATTTGGTGACCCTGCCATTATTATCCCAACGTATGCGTACCTGCAGAGGTATCTAGGCAGCCTCTCCGGAAGGGCCGCGCCCACCTACAGTGACTAGTCCCAAAACGTGTACCCCGAGTGGCCTTGTGGGAAGGGTCTTTGCAGAATCCCGCCTGCTCTTTGAAGCGGGGTGCGGCACCAAAGAGAGGTGCAGGCCGGCTGTGGAACTCCGTGAATGGAGGTCTTTGGGAGAACGCGCGCACGTGAGTATAGCCTGCAAGGTATAACAAAGTAGGGTTGGGGTGTATGGAGCAGTGTGAATATTGTGAACATGCAGTGATTGAAATTGAGAGTGTGGCACGTTTATGGAGTGTATTGATTGTTTGGCTCTTTTATTAACTTTAAAAAAATATATATTTGTTCACTCATGATCACATATCTCAGATATAGTACAGACATAGTCATATTCTTAGGGTTGATTCACCAGGCTATACAGATAAACATCTGGTAGCGCCGTTAACTTCCCTCTTACCCCCCTTTCCCTTCCTAACCCCAACATGTATGGTTTCGGTATTACTCTTCCATGTCAGATTCTGCCTTTCCTCGCTATCCAAACCGTTTCCCCTGTTGTCTGCTCCCCATTGTACTTACACAACATGCACATTTTTGAGCACCTTTAGTTTATAAAAATGCGACTCTAATATGTCCTTAAAATACTTGTGGAAAGGGTGCCAGACTGTCACAAACCTCTGGTATGTCCCAGCTCTCAATGCACACACCTTCTCCATAGCAAGCACTCCCCACATTTTTACCCACCACCAGGCTACTACCGGGCCCTCTACTGTTTTCTACCCATCGGCTAGCGTCATTCTTGCTGCCATCAACAAATGTGTAATGTAGGCAGCGGTGTTGCCACTTGAAGCATAAACCCCCTCTACCTCCGCCCCCAGCAAAATTACAATTGGTGAGCCCGGTAATTGTGCCCCTGTGATCTCTCTTATGTGACCCAGAATTTCTTTCTAGTATGTTTTGGTCATGGGGCATGTCCACTGCATGTGTTGTAGATCCCCTATTCCCCCACATTGCCTCCAGCATAGGGAGGGATACTTCCTGTTCATCCCATGTTGACGTTGGGGGGGGAGGGATCAAGTACAATCTATAGCAGATCCTATATGCTGTTTCTTTAATAGCTGTAGTTTTGGATATGTTGTGTGCTCTCCTTCAGATTTGCTCCCATTCCTCTTCAGTAATTAGGGTGCTAAAATCCCTTTCCCATCTAGCCATATATGGGAGTGTGTCCCCCAACTGTGCCCTATCCAGCAATCTATACAATCTCAATATTTCTTTACCTGTCAGGCCTTGTAATCCCAGTGGTGCCCTTGTGCCTGCTTCTGTAACCTCCTTCTGACCCACTCATTTCTGCTACTGTGTACTCTCTACTAATGGTCATTTTCTGTCTGTGAGTGCTCCTCTGTTGGTTCATTTGTTCCATTTATTGGTTCGGTTTTTTTTATCCTTTTTTTTCTACCTGTGAGCCCTCCGAGGCTGGGAGATCCAATGTCTGATCTGTATATATTTATACTGTTCTCTCTCTCCTATACCAAATTTCTAGTTACATTCCTCAAAAAGCAGTGGGTTCCCATTATGGAAGAAGTCCCCCAATGTTAGGGGCTTCAACCCTACCCATGTGTCCCAGAACGCTACTTTCTGCCCCGTAATGAAATCGATGTTATGAGCCATTGGGCTATAAGGCCCTAGTCCCAGGGATATTGTTTTGCCTTTCAATGCTTGGTCCCAACCCAGTGATGATGTCTTGGTTGCTTCTAGCAGTTGTCCCCTCTCTCTTCTAGCTCAATTTCCCATGGTGTGTAGTACGCTCAGTGGAATAGATGTGACCTCCTGTTCAATTTCGCACCAACCCTTTTGTGTCTCATCTGCTGCCCACTTCTGCATTGGCGCTATTTGCACCGCTAGACTATACCTTTTTGCATCAGGGACCCCCAGTCTCCCCAAGAGTGTTGGGCGAAGTAAGACTGTCCTATGAATCCTTGGTTTCTTCCTGTGCCATATAAAGGAGATTATTTCAGACTGTAAAGTTTTGGTCATACGAGATGATATTTCTACCGGAAGTGAACCCACTACGTATAACAGGTGAGTCAGTGTTGTCATTTTAACAGCTGCTATACGGGCGAACCAGAAGAGTTCCTATGCATCCCACCTATGGGGATCCTCCACCAAATGTTTCCACAAGGGGGTTATATTTACACCATATAAACCTTTATAACCTCTCGTTGAGTATATCCCAAAGTACTCTATACTCTTGTCTTCCAGATCAGTGGCTATCGCTTGCTCAGTTTTATTATTTCTCCCCGGTTATGTTAAGGGCTTTAGATTTTGTGTACTTTATAGTAAGCCCTCAGACCATAGCAAATTCTCGTAGTCTCTCCATCACTCTGGGCAGCGAGAGTTTCGCATCCTTCAGGAATAACAATATGTCATCTGTATAATGCTATCTTATGTGACTCTTTTCCATTCACTATGCCACCAACCGCCAACGATTCCATGTTATCAGAGGGGACAGGGGACATTCCTTATGCGTACCTCTCAGGATTCTAATCTGGGCCGTGGCTCGCCCATTAACCAGGAATCTTGTTGTGGGTATTTGGAAGTTCGCCAATATCATCCTAGTAAACTCAGGGCCACATCTGAATGCATCAAGGACTCGCTGCAGATACCCCCAATCTAGGCTGTCAAAAGCTCGCCATGCATTCAATGCTGCTATGGAGAATAATTGCCCAGTTGTGGTCCCCAGATCTATTATGTCTATTGCCCGCCTTATATGATCCTGTGTGTGTCTCCCGACAATGAATCCAGCTTGATCTTCATGAATTATCCCCAGAAGAACCCCTTTGTCAGTCTGCATGCTAGGATCTTGGCATAGATTTTAGCGTCACTGTTTAGTAAAGAAATGGGGCGGTAATTGACACAGTCTGTTGGATCTTTCCCTGGTTTGAGAATTAATACTGTAGTGGATCTTCCCATATCTTCCGTGATCACCCCTCCCTCCTTTATTACATTAAAAAGGTGTGTTAAAGGGTTATGTAACTGCATCCTGAAAGTTTTGTAATATCCGTTCCCAAAACCATCTAGTGTTTTATTGCTCGGTAGGGATGATATTGCATCGTTAACTTCTTGTGCCGTAATGTGCTTTTCCAGGGCATCCCTTTCCTCTTTAGCTATTTGGCGTAATTGTACTGTCTCCATATAGTTTACTTGGAGAATCGGGTCCAATCCTTCTTGTTTCAATAGGCCTGCATGGAATTTTTCTATGATTTTCATTTCATCTGCTTCTGCTGTAAATAGCATACCTCCCTAAGTTGGGCGATATCATTTTAGGCTTTTATTCTGCCGTTTAGGTGCTAGGAAACGATTAGCCTTACCTCCCTGCATGCAATATGTTTGTTTAGTATTTAGTAAAGCTTGTGCGGAGCGTTACGCCACTTGTGCTTCTAGCAAGGCCCTGGTTTTTTGTAACACCTACAATGTTTTCTGTGACTGTTGACTTTTATGTTGTATTTCGGCTATTTTGACTTCCCGCTCTAATTTTTTCGTAATTACTTCTTTCTCTCTGGTATATGCCGTAGTTTGGGATATGAATTCACCACGGACCACCACTTTCCCTGCATCCCAGACTACCCGCCAGTCCGTTTCCCCAGTATCATTGACTTTGAAGTAGTTAGAGATTACTTTCTCCAAGTGTGCCCTGAGAGCTATATACCCCAAGATCAGCTCATTCCATCTCCATTGTCTCCAAATCTCTAGGTTACCCTTGATCAGTTCGATTTGCAATGTCACCGGGGCATGGTCCATGAGATATTTGACTCCAATTTCTATGTTTAATACATGTGGGATCAGTGTTGCTGAGACTAAGACCATGTCTATTCTTGAATAACGCTTATGTATAGCCGAGTAGTAAGTATAGTCCCTTTCTGAACTGTGAAAAAATCTCCAGGTTTCTATCACTCCCAATTCTCTAAATAATGTCCCCAGCGCTGGTCGGTTTCTCCTGTCTGTAGGCGTGGGTGGAAGTGTTTTATCCAATATAGGATCCATTACGCAGTTAAAGTCCTCTCAAATAACTACCTGTCCCTCACACCAGCTCCCTATTACACCTTTAGGAAGAGGTCCATTAGGAGCGTATATTGCAACCAATGTGTATATCTGGTCCCCCAATGTACCCTTGAGTACTAGATATCGTCCCTCCGGATCAATGTGAAGGAACTGTTTTCTAAACATCAGTTTGGCTCCAATCATGATTGCCACCCCCTTTTTTTCGTCCCATTGGAAGCGAAATAATGTTTGGGGAAGGCCCTATGTGACATCCTGCCTTCGTTTTTGGGGAGAAGATGCGTATTCTGAAGGAAACTATAGATGCCTGGTGCTCTAAGAGCCTCCTCAATATCGAACAGTGTTTCATCGGTAAGTTCAGGCCCTGCACGTTTAGGGTGATTATGTTCACTTCAGCCATTTCCAGAGGGTTCCAACACGCAACTGACCGCTCCTAAGTTCCTCCCTTCTTCTCTATCCGAACCCCTTGTGAGCTCTACACCATACAACAGTTCCCTGCAACAACCCTGAACTCTTAAAACCCCAATCCAACTCCCACCTTCCCCCCTCCCCAACTCACCCTATTTCCCTCCCCTTTCCCTTTACCCAACCATGGCCTAGCCCTCTCGAACCCCGCCAAATGATAATCCAGGGCCTTGGGCCTCGTACAACTCTGTGAATTCTCCATGCCGCGCAGAGTGTACCCCAGAGTGAATACCAAGAAACACCCCACAATCCTCTCCCCGTCCGGGATCATTCCCTTTCAATTTAATAGATCCATATGTCCCCCCTCCTCCCACAAGATTGCAGGCAGTGTTTTATTTATTGTCGGGCCAACTTCCTTCATCTAGGACGGGGGCCTGTCAATTTTATTTCCCTTTCGCTTTTCCTTCCCCTGTCCGTGCAGGTTTCGGTGGTCTGTGATGACTGTAATGGTGTGTCTGGCCCCCAGAAGGTAGTGCCTCTAGGCTTTAAAGGCAGATTTGATAGGCAGGAGTTCCTTGTCAGTGATGGCATAATTAATCTCTGGAGGTGAGAACTTTTTCGACCACAAGGCCACAGGATGTAGCTGGCCGGTTTCCGGGTCTCTCTGTGAAAGGACAGCCCCCATTGCGAGACTGGACGAATCATTTTCAACGACATAAGGGAGGTCTGGACGAGGATGTCGCAGGATTGGAGCGGAGGTAAACCTTTGTTTAAGTTCCTGAAAGGCTTCTTCTGCTTCTTCGGTCCAATCAAACTTTTTATTGTTTTTTCGTAATAGTACTGTGATTGGGTGCACAACCTGAGAGAAGTCTGGGATGAACCGGCGGTAGAAGTTTGCAAAGCCTAGCATGCTTTGTACCCCTTTTAGAGACGTGGGTGAAGGCCATTTCAGTATGGCATCTACCTTGTGCATGTCCATTCTGATGCCTCCTGGAGTAAGAAGTTCTACTTTGGTGACGCGAAAAAAGCATTTTTCAAGCTTTGCAAACAAGCAATGTTGACGGAGCTTGGTGAGAACTGAACGAACGTGCATGACATGATCTTGTTCCGAGGCTGAGTATACTAAGATGTCGTCTATGTACACTAAGGCGCACACATCAATTAACTCCCTTAAGACGTCATTCATGAAATACTGGAATGCCGCAGCGCATGACTTGATATTCAAACAAGCCGTACTTAGTACGGAAGGCGGTTTTCCATTTATCTCCTTTTCTGACTCGTACCAGGTGGTACACTCCTCGAAGGTCCAATTTGATATAAATCTGGGCATCTTTAACTTGGTCTAGCATCTCAGGGATAAGTGGCAAGGGGTAGCGGTTCTTCACGGTTTTCTGGTTCAATGCGCGGTAGTCAATACAGGTTCTCATGTCTGCTTCCTTTTTCGGTACGAAGAACAAAGGACTGGCTTCATGGGATTTCGAAGGACGGGTAAATCCGTTTGCAAGGTACTGGTCTAAATAGGATTTCAAATGAAGGTTTTCTGGTTCTGTGAGAGCGTAGATCCTGCCGCAAGGGATTTGTGCACCAGGAATCGATCTGACAGTCATAGGACCTGTGCGGCGGCAATGTATTGGCTTTGTCCTTTCGGAAAACATCCTGTAAATTATGGTATTCACTTGGCAAGGTATTAGTTGCTCCCAGGGTTGATACTGTCGTTCCGGGAGTCATGGGGATACAGAGGTCGGGTTTCTCCTCTTGGTAATAGCAGACAGGGGAGCAGTCACCGGTGAAGGTTAATTTTCATGCCCGCCCGTCTATCAAAGGGTTGTGAGCAACCAACTATGGCATCCCAGTATTAGCCTGAACTGAGGTGCCTTGATGAGATCGAATGAAATAGACTCCCGATGTCCGTCCTGGCACAGCAAGGTTACCCTGGCTGTGCACTGAGTTACTGGTCCGGAAGCAATTTCTGTCCCATCCACGGTGGTTACCTTGTCCATAGTTGGCTTAGAACACAAAGGAATCCCCATCTCTGCTGCCAGTTCTTGATCAATATAATTTCCAACTGCTCCGCTATCGATGTATGCTTCAACGGCATGCATTCTTGACGACTGTTGGTGGTTAAGTAAGATCACAGGTATTGCAAAGTGCGAGGTCAGCAACTCTTTCTTCTCACTCGACAAACTGACCTCTACGTTTGTCGAGCGTGTTAGTTTTCCGATTCCTTAGCTTCATCCTTCTCTGTGGCCCCAACTGTTATTCTTGGGGGTTTTACTGGACAGTCATTCAGGAAATGTCCTGGTTTCCCACAATACAAACAAAGCTGTTGTTGTCTTCTTTTGTCCCGCTCTTGTTTTGTTAATGGAGGCCGTATCCCTCCAATCTGCATAGGTTCTACAGCATTTCCAGGTACACGGGGTGTGTTTTCCCTTGGTCGAACATAAACGGTCCGAGGGTCCGTCTTAGGCCGGTCTGCCTTTCGGTCCTGCAACCGGTAGTCTAGCTGCACGACCAGATTTATGAATTCTGCACAGTCTCTGGGTGGATCAACAACCTGGGCTTAAACGGTCTTTAATTCGCCTCGTAAGCCTCGATGGAATAACGTGGTTCTTTTGTTTTCTGGCCACCTAGCTTCGGCAACCAGTCTGTTGAAGGTAGCAATATACGTTAACAAGTCCTGATTCCCCTGTCGGAGGGACAAGAGTTCATTGTCTACTGCTTGTTCCTGGGTATGGCGAGCAAAAAGTTTTTCCATTTCTCTCTGGAACCCCCCAAAGTCATGTAAAAGAGGATCATCATGGGTTACCAACGGCACCAACCAATCTGCTGCACTACCACTCAGGTATGATAAGACAAAATATACCTGAGCTTGGTCGTTTGGAAATGCTCCAGGCCTACAAAGAAAATGAAGGCGGCACTGATTGATGAATGCCGCATACTTCCGTGGGTCGCCTGAGAACCTTTCTGGTGGTGCCAGGGGCACTGTTCCAGGTAACGTGATCTGTACCGGAGTGGGTGGTATGGCGGGGTTTCGCATCGTTGGATTGCTTCCAGGTAGAGCCATCTGTCCTGCCTGTGATTGCAAGTATTGCCTGCTAATCTCTTCAGTGCGTTCTTTGGTCACTATTAGGTCTCTCCGGAGGGCATTAGTCTCTTGTCGGGCAGAATGAACCTCAGCACGAAGCTCTCCTAGTAATTGGGCCAATTGGTCCATTTCTGATGTCTCCATGGTGCCCAGGTGGATTTGTTATGGTAGGTCTTCGCGTTCTGTTACGCTCACCTGGTATCCACAGGGACGCCACCCAGCCGGGTTACTCGCTGGTATGCTTCTCAGCTTTGCCCTGATGTGGTCTGCGGGGATGGTTCTGCCTGAAAATAAGGAGGACGGTGTTCAAAACTGACCGACTGGGGTAAGTATCCTCCCTCCACCCCCGTATGATTTCAGTCCCTCTGGCGCCCTCTCCTCACCTTGTGGTAGAATTAGGCATGCTCTCCGTCCTGCTTTCTTTGCAGGGGCGCATTGTCTTTCATGGTCGAGTGCGGTCCATTTACTTCACTGATGCCGGCCCGTTTGATATTGTTCAGGTATGTCTTATTGCTGTTCTTTAGTTTTGTTGCTATCCTGCATAC
The DNA here is from genome assembly GCF_040938575.1 of Ambystoma mexicanum. Classification (NCBI taxonomy): domain Eukaryota; kingdom Metazoa; phylum Chordata; class Amphibia; order Caudata; family Ambystomatidae; genus Ambystoma; species Ambystoma mexicanum. The sequence continues at coordinate 1,231,835,986 of NC_090928.1, forward strand.
CTTTCTTTGTTTAAAATGTCTCTTTTTTCTCCCTTAGGTATGCAGAGCTTCAGCGCGGCGAACTGGCTTGGTTGAGCCCTGCTGGTAAATGATGGCGCATTAAGAGCGCTATGATGCGGTAAGTAATCGATATGCGCAGCGCTGGAAAGTCTTGCCTTTGCTAACCTGTGTTTTCCCTCCTTGTAGGTCGCAGTGTTCTTCAGCGCGAGTGGAATGTCCGGAGTGGTGCCAGCCGAGAGGCTACCAGCCAGGTAAGCCTTTTCAGCAGTTCGTAATTTGTAAATGTCTCTACTGCTTTCTTTAATGTTGCCTCTATCTTCCTCTTTCAGGTCGTTCTGTCCGGGAGGCTTGCAGATTCGAGGAAGCTGTTCTCAGTAGCTGCGAGTGTTTAAAGATGAAGACTGCAGGTAAGATGCTGCTGCTAATGATGTTCCTTTTGTCTCCTTGCAGGTTCTGCTTCTCCGAGGTTCGAGGGAATAGCTGGACACGGTGAACGTCACGTTGCAAGCTGCAAAGTAACGCGAAGCGTGTTGTCTTGCTCGGGTGTGGTTTAAATAGCCCCAACAAAATAGTCCAGGTAAAGTAGTCCCTAGGCTACCAAACCCAAAACACTAGACCGCATAGCTTGGTTCGTAGGAACTAAGCTATGTAGATGCCTCCATGTTGGCTGACAATACAATAAAGTAGTTCCCAAGCACATTGTTTTTCATGGTGTATGAGCCTTGTGCCATAGGCGCCAGGACTGGCCCCATGAGGGCTTTTGAAGAGGATGCCAGGCTCTAGAGGCCCCAGTCCTCACTCCACCTGGCCAATGGGTTTGCCAGAGGGGGTTTTGGGCCAGGGTCGTGACACATGCCCAAGAACTTCACCCCAGGCAGTCCACTAGAATGTTCTTGATTGGACTCTCTATGAGGGCCCTGTGCCCTTCCTCCAGGTCCACATACCCTTTTGTTGTCGCTCCGCACCCTCTGCCGTCTCCTCTGAGGTGACTCCACTGCTTCTGGACCTCTCCCTGGTCAGCTCTTCCCACGTGGGCCTTCACCCTCTTGTGCTGTGGAGTGTGGGCTCACTCGTTAATCCGTCTATTTTTCCCTCCTTTCGTTCTTTCCCTCTTCTCTGCCTGCGGTAATATCCTGCCACGGGCTCCGATGCAAGCCCCTGAGTCGGGTGCCAGGCCTCTTCCTCGCTTGTCCGTCTCACTTCGAGACCACATATGTGTCAGGGTCCGGCTTGACTGAATTCCACAGGAGCTGATGCTGGCCCCACAGACCCTCACCAGGAGTTCACCTCTCAACCCTTAAACATAAGCTGAGCTGAAAACCCCAAGAAAGGGAAAGGGGAATTTGGAGAAAATAACAACGGAGACACAGCTGCCCTTCAACCGTCTGGTAGGCTCTGGTATCTGTGATAAACAAATGCACCTGGTTACTAATATAATAAGAAAACTTCTTTTCTAAATTATGCTAAATAAATTCTAAACTCTTTACCTCTTAAACCTCAGTAAAAGACTTAGAGGTTAGTAACCTTTGTGGAATATCTTGTAAATATATCTTGTATTGTGCAAATAGTTCAAGCCAACCTAGTCTCTTTAGAATCCTAAAGTGATGGCCTTTGCAACATCTTTTCAGAATTAGATATTCTTCTTACTTCAAAGTTCTTCTGATCTTATGTAGTTTTCAATGCTTACATAAATTGCAGTCTTTCTCTGAAAGCATTGAATTCTATTTGCATAAATTACTTTAAATTATATTCTTTCACTTCCTGGAATACTGCTTTCTTTCTGCGTGTGAATTGTTTTCCTTATTTACACATTTACACAAAGAACGTATAGTTTCTTCCTTTACTAGCGTGTGCGATAAACACGTGAAATCAGAAGACGTGAAGAATTGTCCTCGCGTGTAAAATACACACGCGATTATCTTAAAAAACCTGCGCGCGTGAAAAAATACGTAAACGCGATAAAAATAACACGCGCTGATAAAAATGGACTCGTGCTCTATCGCAGCCCGACACGCGCTTTCTCTTGAAACGACTTTCACGTGAAAAAATGTACACGCTCTAAAATTCACACGCGCAATTCTTTTTGGCACGCGCTCTATCGCAAACCACACGCGCTTTCTCAGGAAACGACTTTCACGTGAAAAATGTACACGCGCTAAAATTCACACGCACAATTCTTTTTGGCACGCGCTCTATCGCAAACCACACACGCTTCCTCAGGAAACGACTTTCACGTGAAAAATGTACACGCGCTAAAATTCACACACGCAATTCTTTTTGGCACGTGCTTGTAGTGATACACGAAATTGCAACCTTGCCAATCAGGGCTTTAGATGACAGCATTAGCCGCTGAAAGCCAATAGTGTATTCAAAGTATGTGCTAAAAATGCTGACAGTAGTCTGTTGTAGCACTTCCATTATGCAGTAGTGAGCTACAAGGAATATGCAGGCCTAGTATGAAATAGGTCACATTATGCATTGTTGATAGACAGGCAGGGAGAGGGCCCCTAGCTCTGTAGCTAATAGGTATTTTTGGAGTGTTTGGAACATCATGGCACCTATATAGCGCTTAGATAGCCAGTCTTAAGCGCTATAAACACTAAGCTATGAGTGCATGCCTTTTAGAGCTTTCAGATGGGGTTAATACATCCCTGCTTCCCTTAGAATATTCAGCCTCACTAACGGTAGCCCTGGCTCCAAGCTAATCTTCCTTTTCTCTGGGAAGGTACTGATAAGACATTCCTCAGCCTTCGCAGATGGGAACCAGGGAGGGGTAGGAGCGAGCAGGGAACCTCTCAGAGAGAGTTGGGTTTTTTCCATGAGCCAGTTGCACAGGGAAAGTTCTGGAACTGTGCGTCATGGTGACTGACAGCACGAGATTATAAAATATCCATGCACACATGACTCGGTGGGAGATCGTCCTGTGGACTTGATTCATGCACGGTCAAGTGCCCGGAATTGGCTCTGACGGTGTCCTCCAGCATTGTTTTTCTGAGCGGGGCTTGTTTTTACAGCTAGCTTATGAAAAGCCAAGGTCTCCCAGTGCTGATTAAAGGGACGTAAGACTGTGTTTCTCTATGTTTCTCTATATTTCTCTATATTTCTCTATGTTTATCTAAGTTCCATGTTTCACTATATTTTGCATTGCTCTATGTTTTATGCTTTGTAATATTCTTTAACTTGAATCCCAAATGTATATGAAATTCACTGCTTAGAATAAATATGCTAAAAACTTTGAAAGTGTTATTTGTCACTAGCATGAGATCACTGCTCAGCACAATAGAACCTGTATTTTGGGCTGAATAGGGTATTTTTGCTCTCAAAGGGCTGGCCCCGAGGAAGATTTTGCCCATATCAAGACATTTGGTGGCAGCGGTGGGATTTGTGAAGAGCAGTGCCGTGCTGTGACATGACAAATTGTGTGAGAGAACACAGTGTAGAGTGGGGAGCAGGCTGTCGCATTTCCTTGGTGGTCTCACTGCAGCTCTGAGACTTCAAAAGCCAGCAATGTTTGTCGGCTTGCCGTGGCCGATAGCTTGTGTGGTTAAGACTCCCTTCAGTAAATCAGTCGTGACTGACTTATTGCTTGGGATGGAGCCAGGGAGTACAAGGCGATAAACAAGCGGGAAATGGCTTTGTTTAAAGCACTCCGATGAATGGTCAAGAAAGATGTATGCTCAATTAGAAAAGAATTTTATCATGCGGTTTCCCCAGTTTAAAGTTGTAATTTGGAATGCATAGTGAGACGGAGTTCTCATCTCTATTCTGTCATGAGGGCAGGGAAAAATAATTGCAAGGATTTGACATGCAAATTGTGAATAGTGATTTAACCATTGACTCAGCCCCAGTGTGCTAGCGAGTGGGGGCTGTAATGTTCGGAGGCGAAGGTTCGCTTTTTTAATGTATGCTTTTGAAGTGTTGGCATTCCTGAAGAATAATGAGGAGCCATGCTTAGGAGAATGAGTAACATCTGTGCTGAGAGCCTAAAGGGTTTGTGTTTTTCTTTTGGCAACTGTAGATTCCATGTGCTAGTGGGGGCGAATTCTGTTTTAAAGGAAACACACTAAAATGGTTATATTGCATTTTAAGCTGTGCCATGCTTTTAATGGGTGAGAGACTCACTTAAAAAGAAAGTGAGTGAATGTTATTTGGATTTTCGATTTTTGTGTATTGATTTGAATTTGCAGAATCAGTTTGCAATGGTTTGGGGAAAAAACAATTTATATTTTTCTAAATTGCCCCTGGAGTATTTTTAACTGTTTGCATGCTATGCCATGGATTTGTGCTGTTGCCTTATAAGTGATGCATGGTTTGGAAATAGAGACCTGTTGACTGTGATACATGGTGAAAAAAAAAATGTTGTTGACACATTAAACAGCCCACAAGCAATATATAGAGTGTGGGTTGTTCTTGCAGGAAAAACGTGCAGGGAGCTGCACTAAACATTGGCATTTTTTATTTTTTAAATGCACTGAAATGAGTGGTTATATTTTGGCAATGGTACAACAGAATAAAACATCTGTGTGTGATAAGATAGCACAAAGATTTAGTGGGTTGTGAGTTCTCTTGAAAGATCGCACATTACTTTGGAAGCAGCTCGTGAAGCCAAAACTACAAGGAAAAGAAAAAAAAAACGTATGCTTTTAAATGGGACATTAATCAGGTTAAAACAGGCAAAAAAGACGCTTTGACATTTTGCAAAATTACATGGAGTAGAATCTGATGACAAGAAAAGTGCCTCTTTTGAAAATAAGAGTCTTGCTGTGTGTGCAGAGCTTGTGCCTTGAAGCTGTTTTGGGCGAGGTGCGCGAAAGGAAGGCAAACAAAAGCAGAATACTGCACTTCTGTTTAGTGAAATGATGCTTTTCTGAGTTACTGGACAGAAACAGTACAAGAAAGAGTTAATCGGGATGAACTGTCTGAAACGAGTGCCTTTCCATTGAAGCCGCCACAGTGTAAGAGTTATAGAGCAAAAAGAGATAAGCTGCGTGCTCATGGCGCTGCCAGGTGCACACGAAAGATAAACAATGCCTGCATTCCTGAGGAAGGAGGTGCAAAGACAGAGAGCTGTTCAGAAGTAAAGAATTTGCCCAGTGACACTGTGGTGGGGAACAAAGGCATGCAGGATGGCAGACGGGCACATCACATCTGAACATTTACCTATGCATCTGTGAATGGGCCAAGAAAAGACAGCTGCCCATTCCAACAGACATTACTGTGCAAACCGCATTCCCATGTGATGTGATGTGAAGTGAAGTGAAACGCTATTGCTGTGCAAGCTGCATTCCCATGCACCATGTGATGTGAACTGAAGTAAAGCGCTGTGCACTGGAGAAGAAACCTCTAGGCGCTTTGAGAAGAGAAAATACACATCTGGCAAACTGCAAGCTACATTGCCAGGGATGGAGTAACTGACAAAGACATTATGGCATTCCAGATGGAAGCAGAACTGACAAAAGTGCTTAGCCGTTTTGCAAAAGACAACATGCAGAGCGGGGCTTTGAAGTATAACATGAACACTGCACATTAGCCATGATCCAGAAGCCTCATGGCTTATTGCAAGAATGAATGATTTGTTGAAGCAACAAAAGAAACTGACTTAGACTGTTGCACTCAAAGGGGTAGTCCAAGAAACAGCAAACCCCCTTTGAAAAAATGACAAGTGAAAAAACCAGAGGCTTGAAAGACACTGCCTGTATGGAGAAGAATAAACAAAGCTGCTGCTTGTACAACTGTAGGCGGTATTGGACTGAAAGACTTTACCTTTGAAAAATGGAGTGATGCCAGCAGGGCAAACTAAATCAAGATCATGGGACACTGGAAGCAAGTTGGCGCCTGGCATTGGTGATCGCTTTGGTGAAAAAAGAAAAGCATTGTGCGACCTGGGTACTTATTATATGGCTTTGTAAAAGCACAGATCAGTCTGAGGTACCATTGACCAACTATGATCGCATTGCACAAATGAGTTTGTGATTAGGCAGTTACACCCCGTATGGTTGAGTGTAAATAAGCCCCCAGAAACATGCAGAAGGGTGATAAATAATTGCAGTAGCAATGACAAAGTGTGTAGTTACCTGATGAGACTTTTTGAAGATGGGGGTGGTATTATGGGAAGGGGTGGATAACGCTGATATTGAAGTTTTGATGACATCCTAACATTTCTGTTTGTATTTTGCCTAGGCAAATAACCAAGAAATAGATTGGGGGGTAGACGTGTGCAAATGCCGGGTGACACTGATCAAGGAAACAGACGCATTCTCAGAGAAAGCGAGCCACTGCGACATGCTATTTCAACTTTAAACGTGCCCTGCACCGCACTCAATGCTGCAACCTGCGAAAGGTGTCCAACAGAGTAATAACTTCTGCTGAACTGGCACGGTGCAGACTTGGCTAATTATCAAATATCTGATGCTACACATTCAAATGATTCAGTTGCTGGAAATAACTTAAATGACATGGTTTGCCCTTTCTTGTTTAAAGGACTATGGACAATGAGTTGTGGACTGTAACATCAGGCACCACAAACAGCTGTGTGACACAGCAATTGAATGCTAACACATTGAAAAATGGTTTTTAAATGCACTGTTGAGATGAATCTGAAAAAACGAAATGGTTTTACTCTTCCAACTGAATTGCTTTAACCAGAGATGTTTTGCTTTTTGCTTTGAAAAAAAAAAACTTCTACGTTACACGTAGGCAGGAGAATGATTTATGAATTGTTGGGGCAGCAGAATTATGCAAGCAGGAGCGTAATTTATTTTGAGATAAGATGAGTGCGCACATCAAAGTCACCTGTGCGTAGGTTAAGATTCTTAATTGAAGTAATGCTGCCAAGTGTGTGAGCTATAATTTGAAATGGTAATCTTTGAAACACTGGATACTTTTACAGCCAGCTTAAGGCAGGTAAATGAAACCATGACTGACTTGATGTTTGATTTTATGACACAGAGTGTGACACGGTTTTTGTTAAACCAACCAGTTTCATGTTTTTGTGGGGACAGCTGTCTCCAGCACACTAATGCAAAGAGTCACCTTTTGATTGTAGACATTTGGAATAATTCTTTGGAAAAGCGCTACAAATGAGTATCCACATGGAATTGCTAGTGTACTGGCCTGGCACATTGTCGGGCATCTTTTGTCACTGAATGGATACGATTTGTTTAATTTGTCTAATGTGATGTTTTTTTCTGACCAAGAACTGCAGCGAGTGTTCTCGCCAAGATTTTATGGACTATAACTTGACTAAATGAATTTTTTCCATGGTGTGATGAAACAGCCACTGCCGGATAGTAGTATGGTGTTTGTGGCTAAAAACTAATATTGTATATGGTAGATATCCCACTTGAAGAAGGGTATTCTCCAAGTCACAATAGGTAGACACTGTGAACATGTTAGATTTTCCAGTAGTAAGGCAACATGTAAATTGTAGACTGGTAATGCACACCTCCATAATTACAGTGATACACTTAGACATAGATTTACCATGAGGCAATGTTTCCTTAGTACTACCAAGCTGCTACAAATGGAGTCCATTTCTATGGCCCATCACTAGAGTGCGCATAGCTAGGGAGCTAGATTCATTAATTGCAGGAGCTTTATATGCTTGTGACATAGAAACTGTGCACAATAAGCTAGCCACTATGGGTTCTGATGCCAGCTCTGCTATAGAACTTCTGGCCTAGTGGGGCCCATTGATACGCCCAACACTGCTACAAGTATTGACAGCCAACTGAAGATGGCAGAATTTTAGATATGAAGACATTCTTTCTGCCATAGGGCAGGTCAACAAGACTGCTAAATACACACGATGCATTGTATGGCAAACATTGTTTGATCAGCAGGTGTTGGCTTTTTACTGGGTGGGGGCGACCATCCTCCACACACTGGCACGCAGAGCTACAATTACCAGCATACATATGGATTGAATTGCTTGCTTTTGATTGCATGAATAACACATGCCATGCTTTGATGTAAATTAGTAGAATTGTTTTTATTTAGATAACCTGGTGCCCATGGGTTCACCTTGTTCACGAAATTAGATGGTTTCTGGTTGGGTTCCACCTACATGGGGGAAGTGTCTAGTCACACAGCCCATAGTCACGCTTGAATGCCCTGGGATCAGGGGGAGGTAGGCCCTTAGAGTGAAAGGCTGCCAGGTTTTAGAATTGGTAACCATACATAAATGCAATAGTGCATTGTAGATTAGACTACACTGGATTGCCTTGACATTTTAACTGCATGCTGCTTTTTAACTGACAATCAGTTATACAAAATTGATTTAGGTATTTTTGTGTAGGCCAGGTTTTGGCTAGAGTAAATGTCCATGTTCACTTTGTGTAGGTATTTTTGTGTAGGCCAGGTTTTGGCAAGGGTATATGTCACTGTTCACTTTGTGTACATTTTTGTTTAGGTAGTGTTTTACCTTGCATGCCACGCTAACTAACCGCTAGAAGATAGTTTGCTTAAACCTCTTGCAAAGCCCCTAGGTCTTTATCACTGCACTAAATACTATATTGATAGGTATTAGTCAGCATTTGTCGCACAAACGTTGAATAGGGGTGGAATGTAGTGATACACGAAATTGCAACCTTGCCAATCAGGGCTTTAGATGACAGCATTAGCCGCTGAAAGCCAATAGTGTATTCAAAGTATGTGCTAAAAATGCTGACAGTAGTCTGTTGTAGCACTTCCATTATGCAGTAGTGAGCTACAAGGAATATGCAGGCCTAGTATGAAATAGGTCACATTATGCATTGTTGATAGACAGGCAGGGAGAGGGCCCCTAGCTCTGTAGCTAATAGGTATTTTTGGAGTGTTTGGAACATCATGGCACCTATATAGCGCTTAGATAGCCAGTCTTAAGCGCTATAAACACTAAGCTATGAGTGCATGCCTTTTAGAGCTTGCAGATGGGGTTAATACATCCCTGCTTCCCTTAGAATATTCAGCCTCACTAACGGTAGCCCTGGCTCCAAGCTAATCTTCCTTTTCTCTGGGAAGGTACTGATAAGACATTCCTCAGCCTTCGCAGATGGGAACCAGAGAGGGGTAGGAGCGAGCAGGGAGCCTCTCAGAGAGAGTTGGGTTTTTTCCATGAGCCAGTTGCACAGGGAAAGTTCTGGAACTGTGCGTCATGGTGACTGACAGCACGAGATTATAAAATATCCATGCACACATGACTCGGTGGGAGATCGTCCTGTGGACTTGATTCATGCACGGTCAAGTGCCCGGAATTGGCTCTGACGGTGTCCTCCAGCATTGTTTTTCTGAGCGGGGCTTGTTTTTACAGCTAGCTTATGAAAAGCCAAGGTCTCCCAGTGCTGATTAAAGGGACGTAAGACTGTGTTTCTCTATGTTTCTCTATATTTCTCTATATTTCTCTATGTTTATCTAAGTTCCATGTTTCACTATATTTTGCATTGCTCTATGTTTTATGCTTTGTAATATTCTTTAACTTGAATCCCAAATGTATATGAAATTCACTGCTTAGAATAAATATGCTAAAAACTTTGAAAGTGTTATTTGTCACTAGCATGAGATCACTGCTCAGCACAATAGAACCTGTATTTTGGGCTGAATAGGGTATTTTTGCTCTCAAAGGGCTGGCCCCGAGGAAGATTTTGCCCATATCAAGACAGTGCTCTATCGCAAACCACATGCGCTTTCTCAGGAAACGACTTTCACGTGAAAAATGTACACGCGCTTTAAAAAGAACACGCAACGGCAACTTGCGAGCTCGCGCACAGATTAAACAGTCTTGAAGAACATTTCACACAGTTAATCAACTTTAAAATCCTACGCACAATCTTCAAGCTTGTTTTCCTTATAATAACTTTAACTGTAATGTCTCTTTTCTCAAATGAACTTGAAACTTGTTTACTCTTTAAGTTTTCTTATGAAAGAAAATGAAAGTTCACTGTGACAATCTCAAAATCTTTAAAAGAACGATCCCACCTGATGACTTCTTGTTCAAATTGGATCAGCAAACGATATTCTTACTTTGGTAGATTTTCTGAGCTCTGGAAAGGCCTTACTTAAGGAGCTTAACTAATACACAACCAGCCACTGAATTTCTCTGGATGAAAGGCAGTTTAAAATCTTGCTCATCTCCCAAGAATCAAACCCATTGTCCTCTCCACCAATCAGGCAACCAAACATATCATTGTTTCTTTAACCAATCAGAGTAAGTTTCTTTCACTCCATCTTGACTTGGGCAAGCACAATGTTAATTCTATGAACAAACTCTTCCTGTTATGAAACTAGTCAGTCCTGACAGTACCCCCCTCTTCAAAGCCCTGTCCCAGGGCCTGGTTTAGCAGGGAAACTCTTGTGAAATTGTTTTATCAATTGAGGAGCATGTACATCTACTTGATCCTCCCAAGATCTTTCTTCAGGACCGTATCCCTTCCAGTCAATAAGATATTGTAGGGTACCTCTAACAATCCTGGAATCTAAGATTTTCTTAACTTCAAACTCTTCGTCATTTTCCTCTGTGTAAACTGCTGGTGGTGGTTTTCCTAATCTAGTTCCTGACACACAAGGTTTCACTAAGCTAACATGAAATGTAGGGTGACTTTTGATACTTGCGGGTAATTTCAGTTTGATTGCTACGGGATTTATTATTCTTTCTATTTCAAATGGACCAATAAATCTCGGACTAAATTTAGTTCTTCCCTTTAAACGTAAGTTTTTTGTGGACAACCAAACTTTTTGACCCACCTGATAATGTGGTGCTTTACGACGTTTCTTATCAGCAAATGTTTTAAATCTTAGCTTACTTTTTTCTAAGGTTTCTTTAGCTTTCACTAAACCATCTCTAATACAAGTCAATCGCTGCTCAACCTCTGGATTGGAATACTCAGATGGTAACACTTCTTTCAAAAATCGTGGATGGAAACCATAGTTGCTAAAAAATGGAGAATACTTAGTAGAATCCTTGACAGAATTGTTATAGCTAAACTCTGCTAGCCAAAGAAGATCTACCCAACTTCCTCTTTCTTGCCAAAAAGCTCTAATATATTTTTCCAATTCTTGATTTACTCGCTCTGTTTGGCCGTTGGTCTGTGGGTGATAACCTGAAGAAAGCTTTACCTCAATTCCCAACTCTGTACAGAAAGCTCGCCAAAACTTAGAAATGAACTGGGACCCTCGATCTGATACAATATGTGTTGGTAGACCATGTAATCGTACTACTTCTTGCAAAAAACTTTTTGCCAGATTCCTTGCAGAAGCCTCTCCTTTCATGGGAATGAAATGCCCAGCTTTAGTTAGTAAATCCACAACTACTAATACTGTAGTGTAACCTTGATCTTTGGGAAGATCTACAACATAATCCGTAGAGATTGTAAACCAAGGACTAGGAGGTACTGGTAATGGATTTAATAACCCAGATGGTTTTCCTCCTCCTGACTTTACTCGAGCACAGACTTCACATGTTTTCACGTAATCTTCAATATCTTTTTTCATTTCTTTCCACCAAAACTTTCTCTCAATCAGTTCAATAGTTTTACGAATTCCAGGGTGACCTACCAACTTGGATTCATGACATTCTTGCATAATTTCCTTTTGCAGTTCCTTGCTTGGAAGGTAAATTTTAGAATGAACACATGGAAATCCTTCAATTAAATGTCTTCCAGAATCCTCCGCTAACCAAGATTGAATTTCATCTTCTGGTAATTCCTTTAGAATCTTTTTAAGAAGCTGATTCTCTTCCTGTGTAGCACTTAGGATACATTTTTCTTCTGCAATCACTGGTTCTGGTAATAATTGATTTTCAACTTCTCCCGAATATCCTTGTCGTGATAAAGCATCCGCTTTACCGTTTAACCGCCCAGACTTGAATGTTATCACAAAATCGTATTCTGAAAAGAAAAGTGACCACCTAAGTGTTCGAGGTGATAATGTTCGAGCAGATTTCAAAAACAGAAGATTTCGATGATCGGTTAAAACGGTTACTGTGAATCTTGCTCCCAACAGATAATGTCTCCATTCCTGAAATGCTTTCTTGATTGCCAGGAGTTCTCTGCCTGTAATTGTGTAGTTCACTTCTGCTGGAAGCAATTTCTTAGATAGATAGGCCACAGGATGCAACTGTCCAGTTTCAGGATGCCTTTGAGAAAGCACTGCTCCAATTGCAACATTAGAAGCATCTGCCTCCACAAAAAATGGTTGTGAAGGATCTGGGTGTAATAAGATCGGTCCAGATGTAAAACAGTTCTTCAATGTTTTGAAAGCTTGATCCGCTTCATCTTTCCACTCAAATTTCATTCCTTTCTTCAATAATTTGGTGATAGGAGCAATAGTTTGAGAGAAATTTTTAATGAATCTCCTGTAAAAGTTTGCAAAGCCCAGGAAGCTTTGGATATCTTTAACACAAGTTGGAGTTGGCCACTGTTCAACTGCCTTAATTTTCTTCATATCCATTTCCAAACCTTTGGGAGAAATCATAAAACCTAGAAATTCCACTTCTCTGGTATGAAATTGGCTCTTTTCTAACTTAGCAAATAGTTTATTCTCCCTTAGACGTTGTAACACTTTCTTGACATGTTCTTCATGTTGCATGAGATCCTTAGAATAAATGAGAATGTCATCTATGTATACTACTACAAAGATGTCAATAAAATATCTTAATACCTCATTTATAAAAAATTGAAAGGCTGCGGGAGCGTTACACAATCCGAATGGCATTACTTGATATTCGAAAAGACCAAATTTTGTTCTAAATGCCGTCTTCCACTCATCACCTTGACGAACTCGCACCAAATGATATGCACCACGAAGATCTAGTTTGCTAAATACTGAGGCTCCTTGAATCTGGTCTAACATTACTGATATCAAAGGCAGCGGATATCTGTTTTTAATTGTTATCTTGTTTAATGCTCTATAATCTATGCATGTTCGTAAAGTGCCTTCCTTTTTGGGAACAAAAAATAGTGGAGAAGCTGCTGGCGATTGAGAGTGCCTGATGAAACCCTTATTCAAATTTTCTTGGATGTAATCCTTCAAATGTTGATTCTCTTTTTCTGTTAAGGCATAGATACGACTGCAAGGAACGTGGGCCCCTGGTTCTAAATCAATTTTACAGTCATACTCTCTATGAGGAGGTAATTCATTAGCTTCCTTTTCACTAAACACATCATTGAAATCATGGTAACACTTTGGTAATTCTCCCATTACAGCCCCTATAGAATGTACTATAGTTCCCAAATTCACCAAACCTTCCACTACTTCTGAACAATTATCACTAGAAACATTTTCCTGAATTGCTTCTTTACAACAATTTGTAACACAAAAAGCAGAATCCAATTTCACCACTCTTCTTCCCCAATCAATCTGAGGGTTATGATACATCAACCAAGGCATTCCCAAAATTATTTTCAACTGTGGAGTGTCAATTAATTCAAACACAATTTCCTCCCAGTGTCCTCCAATTTCCATTTCCAATGGGATTGTTTCATGTGTAATTAAACCTGATGTCATTTGAGACCCATCCACCGCTCTCACATACTCTGGTATATCTTTTACAACGTAAGGCACATTCATATCTTTAACCACATTCCAATCCATGAAGTTACCAGTGGCTCCTGAATCTATTACTACTGGACCACTTCCCTTTAATTCCTCTTTAATATACAAGGATACATTCAATGTAATATGTGGTACTGCTGCTTGGATGGTATTTGCCACTTGCTGATTTCTGGAGCTGTTAGTAGATACAGAAGGTTTTGGACACCAAGGGCAATTTCCAACAAAATGTCCTGATTTCCCACAATATAAACATAAATTATTCTGTCTTCGCCTATCCTTCTCCTCCTTAGTTAAAGGACCTCTCACTTTATTTACTCTCTCTGCGTTCCCAGTTCTCAATTCTTTATTTACAATTTCTAATCTTCCTCTATCAACTCTAGGGAAAACTCTGGGTTGCTCAACTCCTCCTCTTCTACGCTCAGCCTTGCGTTCCCCTAAACTATAGTCAATTTGTATGACCAGATTAATTAAATCCTCACATGAAGTGGGTCTATTAACAATTGTAGATAATGCATCTTTCAATTCCTCCTTCAAACCTCTATAAAATAAAGAGGATTGCTTCTCTTCTGGCCAATTGCTCTCTAATACTAAAGATCTGAACTGTGTGATGTAAGACACTAAATCTTTGGTTCCCTGTTTTAACTCTAGTAGTTCTCCATCTACTTCTTGAGATAATTGGTGCCTGCCAAACATCTTTTTAAATTCTAACTTGAAAGCTAACAAGTTCTTTAGTATTGGATTCTCTTGACCAACCAATCATACTGACCAAGTTGCTGCCTCACCAGTGAGGTAAGACAGCATAAAAGCTATTTTAGAAGCATCTGTGTTAAAAGCTTCAGGTCGACAAAGGAAATGAAGTTCACACTGTGTAAGGAAAATCTGGCATTTCTTGGCCTCTCCCCCAAAACGTTCTGGAGGTGCTAAGGGGACTGGACCTACAGGTATATTCAAACTTCCCCTGCGTCTTTCTTGAAAACTCGTTCCTTCACCCAAATCCTCTCTAATTAACACTGGTAATTCTCTACTAGTATCCTCTGAATCTCTTGACTCCAAAGAAATTTCTTCACCCTTACGGGTAACCTTGGAGTTTAACTCTTCAAACTTGACTTGTAATTCCTGATTTTCTTTTCGCACAGCCCTCATTTCCTTCCTTAACTCTGAAAACATGTCCCTTATGGAACTAGCTAGTGCCTCTGTGGGATCCATATCAGCTCAGGTGGAAAATATTATCGTGGGCCTTTCATCCTGTCAGGGTCCGGCATGACTGAATTCCACAGGAGCTGATGCTGGCCCCACAGACCCTCACCAGGAGTTCACCTCTCAACCCTTAAACATAAGCTGAGCTGAAAACCCCAAGAAAGGGAAAGGGGAATTTGGAGAAAATAACAACGGAGACACAGCTGCCCTTCAACCGTCTGGTAGGCTCTGGTATCTGTGATAAACAAATACACCTGGTTACTAATATAATAAGAAAACTTCTTTTCTAAATTATGCTAAATAAATTCTAAACTCTTTACCTCTTAAACCTCAGTAAAAGACTTAGAGGTTAGTAACCTTTGTGGAATATCTTGTAAATATATCTTGTATTGTGCAAATAGTTCAAGCCAACCTAGTCTCTTTAGAATCCTAAAGTGATGGCCTTTGCAACATCTTTTCAGAATTAGATATTCTTCTTACTTCAAGGTTCTTCTGATCTTATGTAGTTTTCAATGCTTACATAAATTGCAGTCTTTCTCTGAAAGCATTGAGTTCTATTTGCATAAATTACTTTAAATTATATTCTTTCACTTCCTGGAATACTGCTTTCTTTCTGCGTGTGAATTGTTTTCCTTATTTACACATTTACACAAAGAACGTATAGTTTCTTCCTTTACTAGCGTGTGCGATAAACACGTGAAATCAGAAGACGTGAAGAATTGTCCTCGCGTGTAAAATACACACGCGATTATCTTAAAAAACCCGCGCGCGTGAAAAAATACGTAAACGCGATAAAAATAACACGCGCTGATAAAAATGGACTTGCGCTCTATCGCAGCCCGACACGCGCTTTCTCTTGAAACGACTTTCACGTGAAAAAATGTACACGCGCTAAAATTCACACGCGCAATTCTTTTTGGCACGCGCTCCATCGCAAACCACACGCGCTTTCTCAGGAAACGACTTTCACGTGAAAAATGTACACGCGCTAAAATTCACACGCGCAATTCTTTTTGGCACGCGCTCTATCGCAAACCACACGCGCTTTCTCAGGAAACGACTTTCACGTGAAAAATGTACACGCGCTTTAAAAAGAACACGCAACGGCAACTTGCGAGCTCGCACACACATTAAACAGTCTTGAAGAACATTTCACACAGTTAATCAACTTTAAAATCCTACGCACAATCTTCAAGCTTGTTTTCCTTATAATAACTTTAACTGTAATGTCTCTTTTCTCAAATGAACTTGAAACTTGTTTACTCTTTAAGTTTTCTTATAAAAGAAAATGAAAGTTCACTGTGACAATCTCAAAATCTTTAAAAGAACGATCCCACCTGATGACTTCTTGTTCAAATTGGATCAGCAAACGATATTCTTACTTTGGTAGATTTTCTGAGCTCTGGAAAGGCCTTACTTAAGGAGCTTAACTAATACACAACCAGCCACTGAATTTCTCTGGATGAAAGGCAGTTTAGAATCTTGCTCATCTCCCAAGAATCAAACCCATTGTCCTCTCCACCAATCAGGCAACCAAACATATCATTGTTTCTTTAACCAATCAGAGTAAGTTTCTTTCACTCCATCTTGACTTGGGCAAGCACAATGTTAATTCTATGAACAAACTCTTCCTGTTATGAAACTAGTCAGTCCTGACAATATGATGGGAGAAGGGGCCTCGGGTTCCCACACTGCATCCAGGCCTGGCGCAGCCCCGGACAAGCCCAGGTTGGGTCCCACCACTCGAAGTCGGGTTTAAAGTCTATGACTCCCTGTATGCCTCCTCTTTCACCCCCTGGGACCGGGTTCCACTCTCGGTGGTATTCCCCAGATTCGGATGGGGTCCCGTCGATCTTTGCCCGCAAATGGCCTGAGTCCGCTTGACCCTCCTTCACTGCACTGCAGTCTGGCCTCTCCTTCGGGGTCTCCCTCATTCTCGATCTATGCCCCTCCATCGCTGGGTCGCCTCCCTTCCTCTGTGGGTCTCCTCACCTTATTTTCGGTGGCACGTGGCTCCTGGACGTCGGCCGATGTCTCGTCGGAGTGCGGCTTTTCTTTGTGGGGCCCAAGCCAGGAGGGGGGGTCCTCCATGGCCCCACTACAACTGCTTGGGCATTGGCACCAGTCTCTTTTTTTTCTCGTTGGACTGGGTTGGCTCTGATCCTCTGCTTCCTTGTAAGCCCCAGGCGGGGGATCTGATTTCCTGTGTACCACGGGCACGCCGTTTGGCCTGGTGTCACCGGCTCGTCTCTGCGGCTCGCACTGCCGCCCCGGTTTGGGCGCTGCACTTCAGACTCTAAGCCCTCCGATGGTCAGGGGCTGCCAGATGCCTGGGGGGGTCTCGGAGTGTCTATTCCGGCTCTCTGCCGGCTCTTGCCGTCTCTGCCAGATTCTCTGCTGATGACACCTTCTCTATCCCCAGTGCGGGGACCGTGGAGCTCCCAGCGGTCCGGGCCTGCAGACCTGTCAAGTCCTCTGGGTCAATGCCACTTAGTCAGGATAGGGTGAGCACTGCACACAGCCCATCAAATGCCGCGGGGGTCCGTAGGCGGCCTCAGGCATGCCAGTCTCCACCAAATGGGAGAACATAATTCACTAGGCCCAACGGCTCAGAGAGGAGGAGCATCCTCACACGTCCATCCTGGTACGCACCCCCCTAGCGGTCTCCTCTGTGACTGTTTTAACGGTTCCATACACAAAGGACTTAGATGTAAAGGTGGGAGGAAAGGTCGTAATGGCCCCCCTTTTATACTCTGAGAGCTCTCCTGTCAACTTGCTCAGTAGGGATCTGCTTAGCAAGTTGAGCATGACAATTTCATTCACCGACAGCGGAATTGTCTGCTCCACACCTGGCATGTGTTCAATGAGGGAAATGCTTGTGATCCATGTCATGGCACGTGATGTAGTAGTGCGCAGTATCCTTGTCAACCCTGTTCATTTATGGCATTACTGTACTTGCAGGGGCAGTCCCCCAGATTCCAAGAGCCTGCTGGAGAGTACCCACTGACTTCATTTTTCAGCCCGTGGTGTCCCCAGAGCTAGTTACAGGAACAATACTCTCTCTGGACCTCGAGGGCCTTCTGGTGTCAGCCAAAGGAATTGTAGTTCTAGGCACAGACCCTCACGGATGCCAGTGGCGCACAGTCCTGTGCATCGATCCCACTATGCCCTAAAAGAATTAATAGATGCTTAGCTTTTTGAGGATGGCAACAATGATGGGCAAATCATCCTCGAAATTTTGCATACTGTGACATTATGGTTCAATACCTAAGAGCCCATTGTCCTTACATTGCTGTTGTCACACCACCCCCATTCAGTCAGACCGGATTACAACACGTTCCCACACATTTATGGACAACCAATCCACATGATGCAGGAATGTTAAAAGAAGTGACCCCTGTAAGAATCACACTTAAGGCAGGAGCAGTACTCCCCAGAGTGAAACAATATCTATAGACTGTCCAGGGAAGCAGAAGAGGGGATAAGGGAGACAATACAGGCCTTGCTACACCAAACGATAATAGTGCCCTCCATCTCACCATGAAACACCACAATATACCCCATCAGAAAAGCAACAGGGGGCATCAAGTAGCACTGCAAGTAGCTGTTGAGCTGCAGGAGCTGCTACTCTGTCAATTCGACCTCAGAATATCTATTTTGATTTGTGGACTTTCTGCTTGCTCCACGAGCCTTGGGACTGAAGTACCGTCGGTTGGCTCCTCCCCCTGCCCGCCTCCCACCCACCTTTCAGAGCGAGGCAATTCCTACAAAAATAGAAGGTTTCGCGCATCGCGCGCGTGCATCAAGTAGCACTGCAAGTAGCTGTTGAGCTGCAGGAGCTGCTACTCTGTCAATTCGACCTCAGAGTATCTATTTTGAATGGTGGACTTTCTGCCTGCTCTACGAGCCTTGGGACTGAAGTGCCGTTGGTAAGAAGAAACAACGTGGCACTCGTAACATGGACTGTAAAAGAATATAGACACCTTTAACTTCCGGAGTTCGTTGTCCTGTGATCTATGTGTTTTACTGTTTCACTGAGTTCACTGAGTACAAGGGCCCCTCTTACCTTACTTGTAGAAACAGATTAAAGTGTTGTCCTGCTGTATGTTCGCCATTACTCATTAGAGTGTTTTTTCTCATCCTAGGTTGGCTCTGTCCCCTGCCTGCCTCCCGCCCTCTTTTCAGAGTGAGGCAATTCCTACAAAAATAGAAGGTTTCACGCATCGCGCGCGCGCATCAAGTAGCACTGCAAGTAGCTGTTGAGCTGTTTGGCAGTGCGCCGGAAGGCGGGTAGAAGGTGAGACCTGTTATTGTAATTCATTGAAGGGTATAGTTTCCTTTATTCTCTGTGGTTTAAGGAAGGGAGGACTCAAATCCTAGGTGAACTCTACTCTGCAAGTTGGTTTCTTTTTATTTTTTTCAGTAGTTGTACTACTCCCACTGAATATGGAAACTACTCTCTGAAATGGAAAAAAATGGAAAGAATGCTCTACCAAGACACAATCTACTTTTGAATCCCCAAAAAACAAAAATAAAAACAAAAAATAGTCCTTCACTCTCTTTAAAGGGAAAACGCTCTTTTCTCTCCATGTCGGCCTCCATTGAGGAAGTTATACCTCCTAATGATAAGAGCATCAACCCACAAACAATTGATAATATTCCGGATCTAAAAGCACTATGCTCACTAAAGGCGGCAAACGAAGATATAACATGCAATCTGTTTGCTGTAGCCTCAAATCCAAACATGGATCAGAGAATTGTAGCTGAGATTCATGAAAATAAATTCATACCTTTGGCAGACATTTCTATGCTGGCTCCTGTAATCATGGCAGACCTTGACAAGAGAGTACGGTTATCTCTTGGTCCCTCGACGCCTGTTTCAACAAATGGCAATTACAGAGAACACGTACATTTTCATAAGTCCAGCATGAAGGAGCACTTGATTCCCCATAAGTGTTTTGATCAAAAAGATGCTGAACTTGCACAAAAATTGCAGTTTCCCAACACTAGCTCCCCCACCGCGGGATTTGTGAAAGAAATAAAACCACAAATTCACGTTCCGCGAATACTTCAATCCCCATATTTAACTTTTCGAACCTGCCCGAAGTTCCTCCCTCACAAGAAAATTATGAAGATGAACTTTTAGATAGAGAATACAATGAATTCCCAGTTATTACTAGAATTTTGAATCTCTTAGATCGTGGACATGAATATTCTTACTTGTTATTAAAATGACATTAGTGCTAATACGTCAAAAATAACGAAACTTGAAGGTTACATTTTAGCACAGGAGGCTTGCCACAAACAACACTTGAATTTTCATGAAAGAGCAGCTCTCTTGTAAAAAAGGAACTTTGCAATGGCGTACCTCACTTAGAAAAAGTACATAAGGGATCACAAACTCAGCTGACCCCTTGCTTCTAAAAGGAATTCCCACATCTTTTGCTCAAATTGCACAACGTCAAGGCATCTCAGACAAAGAAGATGTAATTAAACCCATATGTGAGCCGATTGATTACCTTGAAGTCGCGAAATTACAACACAATCGGTTATTACAGGTTGAATAAATTCTAGTTCAAATGAATCCAAAAGCAAAACTCCTGGAGATGTTAGCTACTTCAGAAACAACAGAATCTAAGATGGTCTCTATTGTAGAGGCTCCAGACAGTCCATCTCTACTTACTAATATCATAGAACAGGCTGAAGTTTATTAGATTATTGCAACGCACTGTTGGGGGGAGCCAGTAAGGCTGATATCCAGCAGCTGCAGAAGACACAAAATGCAGCTGTCAGAATTATTTTTCAGATGAAAAGTTCAGAACCCACCAGTGTGGCAAGAAGAAAACTTCATTGGCTTGCAGTGGCAGCCCGTATCCAATTTAAAATGCTTACCGCATGCCATAAGTGTATTTTTGGAAACGCTCCTTTATATTTGAAGGAGAAGATCAACGTCTATCAACCACCAAGAAGCTTATGATCTTCGGTTGGCTCTCTGTTGGTCTTGCCCCGGATAAAAAGATCTCGTGGTCTAGGACGGGCCTTCCACGTCCGAGGTGCCCAAGCATGGCACTCTCTTCCACCACAGATGCGGAAGATAGAGAATCATCTTGCTTTTCGTAAACAGTTGAAGACAATCCTGTTTAAATAGAATAACTCCAGCTCTGTTTCTCTCTACTTCTATCTTTCGGCGCCTGGATGCCTGCGGGCTTTGGCGCATTATAAGCATAACTAACATAACTAACAAGTTATTGAAATTCAGGAAGAAGAAACACCACCAAGAGAAAACGTCTACTATATTTCGAGAAGAGCCGTAAAAAGAAGACATAAAATTAAAGGGGGTGTAGCATGTGCATAGAAATCGTCTAAGCACAAAAACCCAGAAAATACAAACCCCTGTACGGATCAGACAAGAAGAGAAAAAGTGGAACATAATTTAACCCCATCTGAACAAGTCCTGAATCTAAGCGAATTGGACAAAGAAAGTAAAAGAGTTCTACAGATTAGTTCATCAACTAGACAATATAGGAGCTCTGAACTGAAGGTAAACACAAAAACACGCTCAAATATTAAGGCTAAAGACTCTGAATCGATTGCTATAAGTGTAAATTTTACTTGTCAGCAAGATCCAAGCTCAAGAGATCTAATGCAGACACAGTCAAACTTAACCTCATATTTTTCAGAGATCACATTTAAGAAAACTGATAACTTTCTAAAAAATGAAAAAAAAATAGTATATGAGGCGAATCCTGGATTAAAATCAACTCCCCTGAGTAGCGAGGAGGAAATTCTGACCAAGTTGGAAGTAGCTGAAAAATCCCAACAAAATTTCTATATAAGCACACTCATGTCCTAAAAATACAAGCGCTGAGCCTGAAAACTTCCTTAAAAAATCTCAGGCAGTTGTGAACAGCCTGGAATTGATATTTCCTCCATATACAGCACCTAAGATGCCTCAGCCTAACTCTATTGAGGCGTCCTCGATACCTTTGCAGGTATTATCACAAAATCAACCAAATGAAGGTCTTGAAAATCAGAACCCAATAAAAAAGGATTCCATTCATAATGTGGAAGAGAGAGGGGATGATACTAATGCAGAAAGTGAGAGAGGGGTATACCCTGAGACTCCGCACTCGCATGTTCTTCACACTTTCCACTCAATTCCGAACGATATGAAAAACACTATCGGGTGGAAGAGTGATTCGAACATCAATGGTATGGTTCGCATCAATCGCTCCTTCCTTATGAATGCTCTATTTAAAATCCCTTCTCTTCGTAGTCTAGTCACAAATGACATTGAATGGATCCGCCTCCCAACCACAATAATAACCGGATGCTTTCTAAGATGCTCTCCCCATTAATTGCCAAATTACTCTGGGAACATCAAGGTGATTTAAAGCTACTTAGTCTGAATATGTATGCTTTCATGGCTATGGAAGATGCAATGGATTATTTGGAATTTCAACCACCCCCTATTAAAGCAGCTGTTAATAATTCAAATAACACACTCTCTAACAATGACCCCTCTAAAATCATGATGGAACAATTGGCCGCACTTACGAAGGCCTTGAATGGCCTCACATGGCTTGAACCCCTTATTAAAACAGCTGCGGGCACAATTCCTCATCATGCACCTTCATAAATTCACGACCTTAAGATTGCATCGTGGAACTGTTGTGGTTTTAGGAACTTAGCTAAATGGATGATTAATGAGAAATCTGATTTATTGCCTCACATTCTGCTGGTTCAAGAAACCATGTCAATAAGAAATATTGAATTTGATGGGTTTTCTTCCCGTGTACATCATACGATTAGAGGGACAGAAGGTAGACCAGCAGGGGGTCTCGCTATGCTTATGAATAATAACCTGAACTTCACTATTAATCATGTATATGAATCAGAACTTTATCTCTTGGTGGACGTAAAAATGGACTCAATTCAAAGTGGAAATTAATTTTTAATTTCCCTGTACTGGAATCCCTTCCTGTTCCCATCCATCTTGCATGTGAAGTTTTGAATGATGTCCTCATAAATGCATATAATAGAACACCCGATGCTGATAATAGAACACCCGATGCTGAAATATTTATTGGAGGGGACTTTAATCCATCATTTTGGACAGATAATTGTAGTTCTTCGTTGATTTCGCCTCATGCTCACTCTTCTTTTCAGAAGGGACTTGTATGGAACAATTTTTTAAAGAATTGGGATGTTTACCTAGTATAGCCGGATATAAGAATGACATACAACAAATTCACGCGATTAGTGCCTTGAAACGGAATCTAAACATGGTCAATATGTTATGTAAGCGCAAAACAAAAGACATATGGAATCTTATAAGATCTATAGATAAAGTTAAGAACTTAGACTTTGATTCCGCTATTAGTGGCTCAACTTGGACTTTGTTTTTTCTCAATAAATGTGCTCTTCCTGCAGAGTGTATTTCTAATGAAAAGACACCTTATTGTCATTTAATACCTAACTTCTGCCCGTGGGAGATTATAGATATAATGCATGTAATTCATAAGTTGAAGGGGTCCAAATGTGCAGGGCCCGATGGGTTGCCTCCTTGTGTTATCAAAGATGACCCTCTTTTTTGGTCGGCAATTTTTTGTGACACATTTCAGGAAATGTCTTTCTCAAAAGAAATTCCCCAATCCTGGCCCACTTCAATAATTATCCCTCTTCACAAAAAGGGGCCTATTACTGATCTGAATAATTTTAGATCAGTGGCCATTATAGATGTAGCTGGGAACATTTTTGCGGCACTCTTAAAGAGATGGAAACATGCACTCGAATTAACTCTAGCCTAAGTATGGCACAAGTAGGGTTCAGAAAAGGTATGGGTACTCCTCTCAATGCTTGCATTCTTGCACATATAATTGCCTCTGCTAAATGTCCGGACAATAGTCTGATTTTTGCTGCTTCATTAGATCTTAAGGCAGCTTTTGATTGTGTTATCAGGGGTAAGTTATGGCAAAAAATGCGCAATGCAAATTACCCTCCATACTTGATCATCCTTGTAGAGATGCTTCACTTTAACACCAACATTAAAGTACGTATTAATTGCGAAGGCTTTCTAACTGAAGCGATTCCAAGCTGGATAGGCGTGAAACAAGGCTGCAATTTGGCAGCCATCCTATTCAATCTCTACCTGGCCGATCATGACGATATTTGGAACAAAGAAAATCCTTTGCTGCTCGGCTTGGTTCGCTTAATCTTTCCTGGCTAGAATATGCTGATGATATCCTGCTTTTTGATAGAACTCAGGCGGGATTACAAATGAAATTGGAAAGTTTGTAACTTTATTTTCATATCAACAATCTCACAGTTAATCCACAGAAATCGAACATTATCATATTCTGCAATAGGAAAAAAGTATGCCATTTCACTTGGACTATTGACTCGTTGCCTATATCCATTTCGACAAACTTACCATACTTGAAAGAACTTCTAATGGTGAAATTGCTTCCTCTGAAAGGACAAATGAAAATCCTACTTCATAAAATTTGTAATTTTTCGTTAATACCACTACTTGAATTCTATCACAAAAAAGTAGAAGCTATAATGTTATATGGAGTTGAATTATGTCTAGATGATCTCGGCCCCCTCCTTGATCTACTTCAAGGTTCCATATGGAAATACACTTTACGTTTACCTGCATCTCTCCCAAATTCTATACTTAGGCATGAATCGGGTCTCAATTCGTTATCAGTAAGATACAACTGGCGATTAGTAACACATTTCTCAAAAATGTTGTTTCCTCCGAAAAATTCACTGTACCCAGGTCTAAATAAGATGCTTTTTGAAAACAATCCCTTTTCTATTGTTCAATATAAATTGAGCATGATCTCCTTGTTAGAGAAAATCAACATGTCTCCTGAAGACCTAGAATTGCACCAAGGCAAGGTAAAAAAAAAGCTCTTAGAAAATGACTGGGCAGAATGCGGCAATCATCTTCATCGATATTCGTCATTTGCAGAATATTCTAAATTCTTACATAAACAATTGCCACGTTTGCCTTATCTACAACTTTGTCCTTGTAAAGAAGTTCAAAGAATTTACATGATGTTCAGATTAGACTTGTTACATACAAGGGTGAGAACAAAGCATTGGGGCAAAAATAAAGATCACACTTTGGATGACACATGTAAATTCTGTAGTGTAATATTAGAATCGCTGAAACATCTCTTTCTGTTTCGTACGCATTTTGAAAATGAAAGATGCAGAATAATTAAAGCATTTTCGCTAGCAAATACCACATTTTCCAGGAATTGTATTTGGTTAAATTGCATGTGGGGGTCAAATACCACCACTATTTTGGCGACAGTAAGGTTGGTAAATGTTATTGTAACTGAATTTGAGACCACCGAAACTAATTTCCCTATGACTTAACTACTCAATTATAAGATTAGCCTGTTTTTATGTGTCGTAAAGAGGTTTTATGTGATTGATTTGAAATGAGAACACACGAAACTATGTAAAATAAGCTATTGATTTTTGTATTGCTTTTGAGTGAAGTAACTGTCTTATTTTAGGTTAGAGAGGAAATGGATCTATTTGAACTATTTTTTATTGTATTGTATTATGTCATTTCTACCCATTTTCTGATCACTTGCTCAAAGATTAAAAAAATGAACGTTTATATCTGCTTTAGATTTGTAAAGGTGCTTGCACCAAAAACAAATGAAGTTTAATTTTAAAAAAAAGAAAGCAACAGGGGGCAGTTGGAGGATGATCCAGGACCTCTTCCCCCTCAATGACGCAGTGCAAAAAGAGTCCCCAACCCGGCATCCATTTTGTGCATCATCTCCAAAGACGTAACCCATTTTACAGTAGTAGATTTAAAGAATGCCTTCTTTTCGGTACCCCTGCACCCAGACTCATAGTATTTTACGGCATTTACCCTGGGCAGAAAGCGCTATGAACACACTTGTTTCCCCCAAGGGTACTGCAAAAGCCGAAGCACTTTCAACAGAATATCGCACGAAGACCTAGGTAATATTCAGGTCCCCAGCACAGTAATTCAGTACTGGGATGATTTATTGGTGTACATCGACAGTGAACAGAACTGCCGCCAAGACTCTATTGTCTCTCATGCAGCTGTTAGCACGAAAGGGTTACAAGGTAGACAAGGCTAAGCTCCAGTATTGGCAGCAGGAGGTACTTTACTTCGGACAGCTCATCTCTGCAGAAGGAAAAAGGAATTATCCCTAACAGGGCAGCAACAGTGCACGCCACTCCCAAGCCACTCACAGTAAAAGACATGCAGCCATTTTTAGGATTGTGCAATTATTGCAGGGCATGGATTCTGGACTACGCAGCATACACAAGGCCACTCTTACAGGGCCTCGAGGAAGCACGAGAACAATAAAATAGAATGGACTTTTTTAATCAAGCAGCCTTGATTAAAAGTTTTAATGATCTAAAGGAAGTGATCTCAATAGGCCCTGTCCTTGCCACCCCAGATTACACACAGGAGTTCTATATATTCTCTCAATCGAACAGCACCCTCACGACAGCGGTACTCACGCAAAAGAGCACATTGGGCCACAAACCACTAGCATACTACAGTGGCACACTACACTCTGTGATGCAGGGTCAGTTTGCATGCAAACAAGCTCTTGCTGCTGCAATTTTTGCTATTGAAATAAGTTCCGCAATTGTGATGGGGTGCTCAGTAACATTGTATGTGGAGCATTCCTTGTTTGCGATCTTGGATCACTCTAAGTCCACCCTCACCACCCATCAGGCATCTGCCTATGAGATTATACCTTCAAGCCCACACATCCACATTGTAAGGTGTAAAAGTAAACCCAGCCACGTCCCTCGTACAACCATGCACCGCCGAAGATTTGAAACAGCATGACTGTGTAAATTATGAAGGTGAGGAAGATGATGTCCCCAAAGCCAAAGACCGCTCCTTAGAGGAAGGGGAAGTACTCTTTGTTGATGGCTCAGCAACAATTGACCAGGACACAGGGCAAAGTCATGTTGGGGCGGCAGTGGTGCACATAAAAGGAGATGAATATGAAACACTTGTAATGAAAAGATTGCCCATGCACTACTCAGCCCAAGTGGCAGAACTCGTAGCACTCATCAAGGCCCTTCGAGCATCAAAGGGGTATTATGCCACATCTACTCAGACCCTGAATATGTCACCACACGTTGCACTCAGGTCTTTCGCGCTGGAGAAGGAGGGGCCTCAGACGGGCAGCCGACTCGCCGGTACAACATGCTGCCCTGCTCAGTATACTTATTTCCACCCTTGCAGAACAATCTGTACTGGCGGTTGTCAAATGCACAGCACACACCAACAACACTGACAAAATCTCGTTAGAAATGCAGCCGCTCATGCGGCAGTAAAAGCTGCAGCATACCTCCCAGTGCCCACATCTGCTGAATATGTTATCGCAGCAGTTACCACAAGACCAGACACAGATGTGTACACAGCCCTCCCTATAGCAGAAATAATCAAACTACAGCACAGGGTACCACAGGAAGGGCAAGAGATTTGACTCATACGTGGGTGTGTGCAATCTCCAACTGACCTCTTATGGAGGCAGGAAAGCACAGGGAAAGGGGTGATGCCCGTGGAATTACTATGCACAACTTTTGAGCAATTACATTACCCTTCTCACAGCTCCAAGCAACACATTGCAGCAGGCATCTAGGAAGACTGGTTTATTCTGAATCTCAAGGAACACCTCTCAATAATGGTCGTTCAATGAACCACCTGCCAAGTGTTTAGTACAGGGATGACACTCAGAACATTATGAGGCATCCTGCCCTGCCCCATTGGTCTATTTTGCAAACTGCATATTGACTATTGTAAGGAACTCATGGTGGTAACAGTAAAGACAGACACAAGTGATCACAGTTCAAGGGTGTTTATTACACTGTAAATGCAGTATAGAAAAACACCTAACCTAAACCTAAATCTAAGATGGGAGCAAGCTACGACCATCAAATGAAAATAAAACAGTCCTTGTGGCATTGTGTCAAAATAAATGGCTGATACTAAAAAACCTATTGCCAATTCCTTACAATTAATTACAGAAATAGTGTGGAATAGGGTTTTCAATAAAGAAAGAAGTGTTCACAAATAATGAGTGAGGATGTGATTGCCAGGGGTCTCCTGTCCCCACTTTTTGAGCATGGGACAAGGTGGATTCCCTGAGCACAGCACATACTCGAGCCTTCCCAGCACAAGTCGACAGTTCCATACTACTATCAGGTTCTTTGATGGTTAAGTCTCTTTTCAATATAAGTCTCTTGCTTTCGAGGGCCTGATGCTTTCAACAAACAAACACAAGTTTGGTTCCAAATATACTTTGGGTGTCGGCTTCACCCCTGGGTCGCCCTCTTCCGAGCGCAGACCCCTAACCAGTCATATTCAACAAAACTGCTAAACCGTTCCTTTTCTCAATGAGCTTTTGGGTGATGACATTTCACCTCTGGATCTACCTCGGCCGGGCTCGGACCCAACTGACAAGGGGGACAATTCACTTCCCCTGGTCTCCCAATACTTCTTGCTTTTAAGAATCTCAATGTTCTTTTAAACAGTTTGTCGGGCTTTGCCCCTAGTTGTCGGCTTCCCTCTGCCAGGTTTACTCTCACCAACCTTTACAACACACAGTTCATATGCTGGTTTCACTGCACAGGACTCATCTCCCTTTCTTTCACAAACATTTGTTGGTCAAACACTTCACTTCAAGTCTTAATGTCTTTTCAAACTATTCTTGGTGGACATTCTCCATCGGGTTCATTATTGTCAACACACTGTTCATAAGACTTCAGGTTTCACCATGCGGGATTCCTTCCCTTAGCGTTCACAATCTGTCGGTCAAAGAATTTCAACGGTACAGAGGATTTTACAAGACCCCTGTATGACCACTTTGACCTCTCCTTGCCACTTCCCAATGCATTCTAGTTACGGTAGTCTCTACCACCAGGTAATCGCCCAGAGTCTCCTGCCTGAGCACTCACATAGTGCCGGACACCTCTGTTGCAGGCTTTGCCCTTCTTTCATCAATAGTGTCTTTAATCTTTTAAAGTTCAATTTAGCCGCTGGCTACTTTTCATTCAACGCAGCTCAGTTACTTATCAACTCTCCCCTCGATTCACCGACTGTGATGAACTGCTTGGCTTTCTTCTCCTTGGAGTCAAGGTTGGTACCACAGAGACCAGCGTCTCTCCCCGGCTTGGTTATCAGCGGAGGAGGGTCTTGTGTACCATTCACATCTGTTGCAACACACGCTGCTCTTTGTTCGCGGTCTTATGTTTCCGTCTGCAGAGTTTTCACGTGTCTTGATTGGAAAGGGCACGGTTGCTTCTTTCCTTGTCACGCTCTCAGTATTTGCCATCTTGCGCCTCTCTTGAACTGCTGTGCTGAGTTAGCTCTCATGTTGTGCGTTCTGCCTTTCTCGTAGTGTGCTCTTGTGCTCCACCTTTTAACCCTGTGGGGAAAGGAAAGGGCCGTCAGGTGTGTGTGATTTGGGTCAATTGCCTGGCTCTGCCTGGTCCTTGGGTTGGGACATGTCATGTAAACTGCTTTAGAATTAGTCTGTTGTCTTTTAGTGTAGGGGAAGGGGTTTGTGTTGGTAAAGGAAGGTGGTAGAGTTTCCAAGTATCCTACCGGATCGGAAGGGAAAAGGGTGTTATGTGGAATTGTAGTTTTTGTCCTAGGAAGTTTGGGTAACCTCGGAAGGGTAGTTTTTGTAGGGTTTGTGAAATGAGAAAGAGGGTTTACAGGAACGGTAGTTGGTGGTCAGATTCGACAGGGAATTCGGAAAATCATAATCCGAAGGACGGGTTGATAGGGTTTAGGAAGCAAATGGGGATAGCCTGGATCATAAACTGAACAGAGGGGATTGTGAAAATGGTAGTGTTTTGTCAAGATAGATTGGGTATTTGGGAATCAATTATCAGAGGGACGTGGAGAAGAATGACCGGGAGTATTCTGATAGCCAACAGGAAAACAATGATTCTGAGAGAGGATGTTTCCTACTTTGACAGGGTTTAGGCCTCTAACTGGTTCACCAGAGGTGCATGGGTGGCGGGATTCCAATAGGGGAGCATCACTGGGAGGAAGGAAGATAGCTGTGGTACAACCTACAAAGGTTTTGAGGATCTCGTTCTCCTCTCCTTCTTCCTCTGCATAATACTGCATCTCACCTGGGGCTTTTCCCTGAGCATAACCCGAAGCTCCCCTAACCAGGTGATCCTCCCTCGCTTGTCCACCCCCAGGGTTGGGTCTGAGAGCGCCAGCCCTCCCCTGGCCACCTGAATAAGGGATTCCTGCGGTCTATTTGGGACAATACCCTCAGGTTTCTCACACTATGCAGACCTGGGGTGAGATATGCAATGGGGCACGATACTTGATTGTGGTGGTGTTTCCATTATCGAGGTGGGTAGACGCCGGTCCATGTACCAACCCAGATGCCAAATGTGCCGCAAAATTCCTCGTACATGAGGTTTTCTCCCGAGGGGGGGGGTGTGTGATATCTTAAAATCTGACAGCGGCACCCAATTCTTCAAGGAACTCTTTAAAGAGATCACAGCACTATTGGGCATCAAGCATTGCATGCGTTCGATTTACCACCCACAAACAAATGGGTGGTAAGACAAATCAATGGCCTGCTCAAAAGCGGGCTCTTCAAATTATGCAATACCCTGAAAAGAACTGGGTGTATTGCCTACCCTGTTCTATTTCCGTACTCAGCCCAGTAAGGACTGCCACCTCTCCCCCAATGAAATAGTGACTGGCAGACGCATGCAAACACTCATCTCCCCTGTGAGTTGGGCATCAGACGGCCATAGAGCAGCAGCAATTCTGGGGGAAGAATTCAATCAATATTTGACACAGTTGACACGAGCGATCAGGTGTCTGTCAAGACAAATGGCACCACCGCACCCAGAGGATGCACAAAACGTGGCAGCTCCACAAGCTGACCCACCAGCCGCACAACCATTGTTGCCAGGGGAGCTGGTCTATGTCAGAAGTTGTGTGAGAAAATGGAAAAATCCCAGCTTCCATGGGCCCTACAAGGTTGTGTTTTCCACCCCTCTCGCAGTGCAGCTGAAAGGGCTTCGATACTGGATGCACCTCTCAGACATTCGCAGGGCCCCACCAAATTCCACACCAGCAGCTCAAAGTTAATACAACAGACCTTTTTCATTTAATATAGCTTAATACTGACTATATGAGTGCATGTGCAAGAGACAAACAAACATGCATTGCTGCTAAAAGCATAAGGTACATAACAATTCAAACTCTCTCTCTCTCTCTCTCTCTCTCTCTCTCTCTCTCTCTCTCACTCATTTTTCCTCCTTACCCCCTCTGAGTCTTCACCTCGTCTTCCCTAAATCCCCATACCCTCCAATCCCTTTAACCTACCCATTTTTCCCACCTACAGGTGCTGCAGTGATGAAGACTTCAACGTCAAATTGTTCTTTGTCTAGAAATTGAAATGTTATAAGTAGCACTAGAATGTATTCATATGCGTGTGGCCTACACTTTATGGCCGTCTTGTTTACAATTCTAATGTTTTTATTAGGAATATATTGGGGGGGCATCTTTAATCTAGGCTGGCCATCTAAAAGAAGGGGGGGACAACAGGGAATTGGAACGGAAATACACAAGTTAATTTAAATGGATTGACCCTAAGCCTGACCCTGGATGAAAGCATACCTCTTAATTTGATGGAACAAAGCAATATAACCACCTATATGTATAATATGACCCCCACCAATGACAGCAATACCCGTATGACTGCAAGTATGTTTGTTGGCCACACACCCAGTAGTAGTCCATCAGCGCTGCGGTCCCTTTCTTGAGGTCTGGAATCAGCAATGTTCTGTTACAGCGTTCATTTGACCACCAAAGATAGTTCCTTCACTAAAAAAGCACAGTTCATAAGTCTTTTCTTGTTGCACTTTCACTGGTTTCTCCATAGCTGCAATCCATGTTAGTTTTGTGATGTGCCCTGTCTGTGCACAGGTTTCTTTCACTAGGCCACCCTTTCTTCTGGAAACCCTAAAAGACCCTGAAATGTATTGTGACATCATTATGTAACCCGTGGCCCCACAGGGCCCAGCTAGTAGGGGCTATTTGCTTTTCCCCTAAGAGACCCCAGGAATAGAGATGCAGATGCCAGGGTAAATAAAGTATTTTAATAAATGTGTAGTGTGTTTATTTATGTGCATCCTGTGTGTGTTTTTTGGAAGAATCCATCCAGCCCACCATGGGACTGGATAGAATGTCAAGAAAAGAAAGAAAACAAAACAAAGGAATAGAACTGGTCTGTCCAAGAATGGGCTGGACCAGGAGAAAATAATTCAGAGAAGGCTTGAAAGGAAAACGGTTAGAAAAAGACAGTTGAAAGGGGAGAAAGGAAAGAGCGGCAGAGAGACTTACTTGGGGGGCCTCTTCCTCGAGTGGATCCATTGATGGTGCCAAGTGGTGCTTGGGGAGCCCCACTCCCAGAGATTAAACCATGGAGCCGAGCTGCTAATGCTAGGGGCAGCTCCGTCACCCTGGGCCAACACTCGTCAGTATCTGAGGTTAGGCAGCATGCCAGGTGTCGCCTGGGCCAACGAAGAGCAGCCCAGGCAGGGCTGCCTCTGGGGGGCGATCCAGACCACGCTGCCTAGCCGTGCCCCTGATGGCCCACCTCATGGCCAGCGTGACAGGCCTTTCAAAAAAGTGAGTAGAAGGAAAGGTCTGCTCCACCCAGGAGGGAAGTGCTGTGAAACAAAAGCCTTGCGTTGGCCTTGCTGGGAACCCAGATGAAGAGGAGGAAGGAGGAAGTCCTGTGCTGCTCTTTTGGGCAGCCCGGGTGACGAAAAGTCCTGGCCCGCAATCTAGGTGAAGACCGCAGGCCACCCCCTGCATCCAACAACGCATTGCTGAGGGTGTGGGCCAGAAGAAGAGAAGGCCACAGCGCACAGCAGTGATCAAAGGCAGCGTCCCTTGTTGCCATGGGGATGCCGCCTGACCCAAGGTGGCCTTGGAAACGCGGAGGTGAGCCATAAAAACAGGGACACAGCTTGAATCCAAGAAGGTGGCGCGGGCCGCATATTGATGGGGCAACCCCCACATTAATGGGCCACCCTGAAGAATTTGAAGTATGCTGCAGATGCGACGTATAGCACAGATGGGCCCCCAGCCATGATACCCACCCAGAAGATCACGAAAGGCCACAGGTGCGGTAGTAGCGCAGGTGGGTCTCCCAGCCTCAGATCCCATCCTGAAGATGGCAAAAGGCTGCAGAGCTGCAGCAGTGACAATGGGTCGACCCCCCCACTCGTTCAGGGAGCCTCCTAGGAACATTTAAAGTGCGGACTGCCTGGTGAATGCGGTGGCCCCATGTGATGGATGGGGCTACCCTGAAGAAAGAAGAGGGGCCGGGCCCCAGCCGTGATTGCCACCAGGATCAGCCAGAACCAACCAGCCTGAAGCCAGCCCTACACTTCAGCCCTGCACCATCCAAAACAGAGCCAGTACCACCAAGGATGACTGTGAAGACGGTGACTGACTGCACCAGTCACCCCAGTTGTATGTATATATTTGTTAAGTGTTAAGTAGCATGTTAAGTAGGGGGAAGCGTAGAGTTTGGGGTAAATGTTAAGGGGAAATGTTAAGTAGGGTTTTTTTTTTAATTACTTTATTATTTTCCATATAAATCAAAACACACTTCACCCAAACTCGGTGCACAAAAACAAACATTTACCAACTTCCACTCGACCCCGCCCTCCCCTCACTCCCCATCAGACCCTTGCAAATCAACAACATCCTTCATCTAATTTATGATCATTCCACTTCCTCCACTATCCGAGGAGCTATCCGCTTCCAGTTCCTCAAGTCCGGAACCCGACAGCGATGCAATCAAATTTATCCAAGCAGTAAGCTTCTCGGCTTCCTTTTCACCCCCTCTGCCCACCGCTTCCCTCCAAACCACTGTTTCTGCATCTGCCCATTTCAGAAGGTCCTGCCACCAGACATCTATATTTGGCCTCTTGTTTGCCTTCCAGCCCATTGCTATCCTGCGCTTGGCTAGGATACAAGTCAGGTCTTTGAGTTTACTCACATGTTTTGTTTAAGTTTGCGCTGTCTCGGGAATCCACCCAGCATACACGCCCATAGAGAGTCCACTACCAATTTCATACCCTTATTCACCAGGAGGTGTGCTACTTCTTCCCAATATCTTGTTACCTCCGGGCATGCCCAGAACATGTGTACCATTCCTGCATCTACCTCCCCACATTTTGGGCATTTCTGTGTAGTAGCGTTTGTGAATTTAGCGATTTTCTTGGTGGTCATGTATGCTCTGTGGGTAATATATAACTGTATTTGTTGTAATCTTACATTCCTTGACACCTTCTTGTGATATCTTTGCGTCCTCACCCATAGCCCATCACTCATTATCTCCCCTCCTTCTTCTTCCCAGTGCCGCCTTATCTGAACTACTTCCTTCCCAACCTTGGACATCATTATTTCGTATATCCGGGAGACCTCATGGCCTCCATCTGATGCCGCCTGAAACGTTTTTATGGCAGCATCTGGTTGCTAGGTCAATACCGCCTCCGGCCATGTCCTCTTCACCATTGTCACCAGCCTAGCGTATGTAATATATTGTCCACTGTGTAAGCCCGTGTCCTCTCTCAGTGTATCAAATCCTATTCTCTCCCCCTCTTGCCATACATCTCCTGTGGTTGTTACACTTACTGGGTTCCAGTGTTCCCTAATGGTTTTCCTAAATTGTTCATCTGCACCCTTCAGTGCTACTAGGGGCACCTGCGGGGAGCATGGTAGCGAGCTTCCCATCATTCGGCAGGCTCTGTGCTAGATCTTCCCCAGGTCCAGCAATGCCGGCCTCTTTCCCCTAAATGTTAAGTAGGGTTAAGAGTTAAATAGGGGTATGATATTATTTAACATGCTAAGTAGATAAAAGGGGTATAGGGAAGGTACCCTGGCTTGAAGTACAGGAATAGAGTGGCGGCTTGCTTGAGGCCGCCTAGTTAGATGGGACCACCCACAAAGGCCATCTTCTGGCCTTACACTCCAATGTGGGTGGTACCTGAGTGTGGGTAAGGGGTCTGCTACATCAGACTCACCCTAAGGGTTCACAAGACCCCTCCAAGGTGAGCTGATTTAGCAGGTCCCCATTTAGATTGAGCTCATGCCAGGGGAATCTTGAGGGGGGGGTTAAAGGATAAAAGTTGTTTTGTAAATAAAGAGGGGTCCCCGTTGGGATCCCTATAAAAATCACTTGGGTATCTGTGTCCATTAGTGATCTAGGAAATTGGTGTATCCCATATCCTGTTATCAGCAATGTTATTTATCAGATGCAATGCCCCTCTCTTCCCAGCGGGCTGGGGTGGGAGGGTTGGTTTCCATGGGACTTGTCTCTGCTCCGGGGAAGGGAAGAGTACACATGAACCAGGGCTGGGAAACAGGGTCTACATCTAGATGATGGAGCCTCTTGCTTATGTGTAGCTACACTTAGATAGCCACCACCTTGAAAAAGCCCATGACACCTATTTCTACTGCAAAAGGATAAATGCCTGATGAAATACCTTTACCCCATATCAGTTTGTATAGCAAGGGACAAGCTTATTAGGTTTGTTATCTAAATAAGGTGCAAGGGTCCATATTCTAATGAAAGCACCACTTCTGAGGCAGAATATTAAGGCTTTGACTATTGTTATCCACATAATAATACAACAAATGTTGCACACGCACTTCTTAAGTATCTTTCCATTCAGCTGAAACTTGAGGACATTCAAAATCATATCAGGCTGTTAGAACATGGTCCAACAATACCGGAGGATCAAACTAACACCTACCACCCCATAGCCCTAAGATGTCTAGTTCCATGTTTACAGTACACACCCTGGCGAAGCGCCAACAGTCTTTCCAGGGATGGCAGGAAAAAATGTCCATGCTTTAAAAAGAGTCCTGTAGTTCATTAGAAAGAGATTGAGAGGGGGCTGTAGGAAGTGCCCAGAATGCTGTAGTACCACGTGAGGAGTTTGCATCAGCTAGAATTATTTTTGTTCCTGAATCCTGAGGTTCTGCGATCAATGTCCTGCATCAATGGTCTGATATTTAGGGCCTTGTTATTTGTGCTTTTATATTTAGCACTGGAGAGTTTCGCTGAAGCCATCATATATTACCTCATCAATAAGGACAAGGGCCCTTACCTAGGGCTGAACAAAGCAGACTTTTCCATCAGTTACTCCTACCGCATTGTGACCGACACCTGGCTGCACAGCCGCGAATCAGAGGTAAGAGCCATCTTCTGATGGCATGCTTGGTTTGTGATGCAGTACTGCCTCCTTCTTTTTATGCATACTCTCAAAATATATAACTCCTATATCATCTCCCTTTGTATCCTATGCTTAATTAAGCACATAGGTCTGTAAGATGGCAATAAAAGTGGCCTGCTGTCCATGCCAGTTTGCCAAATGTTGAATAGAATGTCCCATTTTCCTCTACAGTGACAGCACAAGTGACATACTCGACTCCTCACAGTACAAGTATTAGAGGAAGACACTTGTGGATGATTAGTTCTAACAAGTGTTTTTTCTAAGAGTGCCATTGTTACTGATGTGGAGGTAGAAGGACCCTGCTGGTAAAATTTCACTTATCCCAAGTGTCCAAAGTCAACCCACAAACAGCACCATAGCTGCTGCCCTTTAAAAGTTTGGATGGATGTTCACTCTATGACGAATCGTGGGATTCAGTCACTTCTCCTCAGGGGGAGCCTTTCCCTGTGAGGCAAGGGAAGTGAACCCACTATGTAATTCCCTCCCTAGGGGTAGAGACAAGCAGGACCTCACCGGGAGAGACTCCCCCCTTGGGGACAAGGGCTACCGGTTTAAAGAGGAACTCCCTAAGTCACTCACTCTCAACCCACCATTTACAGCAACAGCACAAAGAAGCCAAGAAGAACAAGCTACTGTTTGTTGATGTGATATAACACTAGTAGTTAACTATGAGGAAACATATATTGCCCATACTGAAAACAAGAAGAGTGCGCGGAGGATACACAACACGCTAGCAACAGAGAGAAGGGACTCTGGTGTTCCAGTGGGGAAGACCCAGCTACACGTCATAAAAAGAGAATGAGGAGCTCTTGAAGGAAGGGAAGCCCAAGAGTTTCACTCCCCTGGTGCTGCGAAAGCTGAGAGAAGCCGAGAAGTACTGCGTGCAGACCGGGAAGACAGTAGGAATTTGTGAATGACCAAGAACAGCTAGAAGCCAGAAAAACTGGGGAAAGTGAACCACCACTAATAAGCTGAACAGTGAGAGGTGTGTGACCGCATCGTGGTGGACTGTTCAGTCCAGTAACAACACCGAGGCCACTATCCCACTCGCATAGCAGAACCATTGCAGATGGAGAGAGCGAGAAGGAGAGAAGAGCGATGCCAACTTGACAGCGTGAGAAGAGTTTCCATCCTGCAGACTGGCCCGGTGATGCTAACCCCAAGGAAAGAAGGTAACAGGGACAGCAGAATACCCGGGAGGGATGCGTACCAGCAAGAGTGAAGAGTGGAATTCAAGTGATAATCATTACTGGCCCAATCATACTTTTTTTTACTCAGCAGTACATGTCATACAGTTTCAAACAACAAGTACAATCAAAAAGTATCCACTGCTTTCCCAATAACCACCCCTCTAACTCGAGCCTACCCCTGCTTCGCCCTCCATCGTTGTTTCTTCTAGGGCTACCTCCCCCTCTGTATTCCCAGAGGTATCAGGTTCACTTGGACAGGCCTGGGTGGACCCAGACAGTGTGGCCACTAAGTGTCTCCAGGCCATCAAGGTTTCCGCCCCCCCCCCCTTTATTGGCCGCTTCATTCCATACTGCCGTTTCCGCTTCCGCCCATTTCTGGAGATCATGCCACCAGACCTCCGCCTTTGGTCTATTGCGTGCTTTCCAACCCATGGAAATTCTGCGCTTAGCGTGTATGTAAGCTAAGTCCTTAAGTTTGCTCACATGTCTCAGTTTACGCGGTATAGAAAACCCCCCTACCATGCATGCCAACACGGATTCCACATCTAGCGTGATCCCTTTCTCGGTTAGTCAGTGGGCTACTTCTTCCCAGAATTTTCTGATTTCCGGGCATGCCCAGAACATATGCATCATCCCTGCATTCACTGCCCCCATTTGGGACATGTTTGTATTTCTGCGCTTTTGAATTGAGCAATCCTCTGTGGGGGCCATGTACGCTCTGTGGGTTACATATAGCTGGATTTTTTGCAGCCTTGCATTCCTAGACACTTTTTTATGGTACCTCTGAACCCTCTCCCACAGCCCATTGTTCATGGGTTCCCCGGCTTCCTCTTCCCAGTCCCGTCTCAGCTGCGTCACTTCCCTTCCCACCCTGGACATCAACAGTTTGTAGATTCGGGAGACCTCGTGCACCCCTTCTGAGATATCATAAATTGTTTCTATGGCCGTGTCGGGTTGATCTTCCAGCACTATTTCAGACCATGTTCCCCTCACCCGCCGTACCAATCTGGTGTAAGTGATACACTGCCCTGGGTGAAGGCCAGTTTCCTCCAGCAGTACATTAAATTCCATTATCTTCCCATCTTGCCATACATCCCCCAGTGTTGCAATGCCCACCGGTTCCCAATGCTTGCGAATCGTCTTCCTCAGTTGCACGTCCCCTCTCAGTGCCACTAGCGGCACCTGCGGAGAGCACAGGGTCGGGTTCTCCATTGCCTGGCAAGCCTTGCGCCACATCCGCCATCCCAGTTCTAACATCCTCGTGCGCCGTTTTAGCTCTGATTTAGGCAGCCATATCCATTCTTTCAGAAAGAACGGGACACATTCGGCCCTAAACAATCTGGACTCCGAAGTTGAGTCCTTTAACCACTTAGCCACATATTGTAGTTGACTGGCCAAATAATAGACCTCAATATTTTTAATGCCCCCTTTGTCATACATGTTTTCCAGTTTCCACAGGGCTATTCTACTTCTGTTATTGTGCCAAATAAAGCCTCTACATATGCTCTGGAGAACAGCCTCGGCAATACAACCATCTTCAGCAACGCCACCC
Source organism: Ambystoma mexicanum (assembly GCF_040938575.1). Taxonomy (NCBI): domain Eukaryota; kingdom Metazoa; phylum Chordata; class Amphibia; order Caudata; family Ambystomatidae; genus Ambystoma; species Ambystoma mexicanum. The sequence continues at coordinate 1,231,874,782 of NC_090928.1, forward strand.
TCCCCATCTGTGTTGTGTTTATATTCAGCCTCCACCGTGTGATAGATATCAATCCCCAGGTATCTAAAGGTTCTAATCTCCCAGGGTATTTGCAGTACTGGTAGGTTTTCTAGCGGAATCCCTTTGTATCTCCCCAGGGGGAAAATACACAACTTCTTAGGGTTAACTGCAATACCAGAGAGCAGCACAAATCGCTCCATTACTTCTAAGATGTATTGCAGGTTTTCCTCCGGATACCTCAAGTATAATAGCATACCATCGGCATGCAACGATATTAGGTGCGGCCCTCCTTTCGTGTAGTTCCTCACCTCCTCATATTGTTGCCTCAGGTATATCGCTAAGCGTTCCAATGCAAGAATGTACAGCATCGGGGACCATGGGCATCCCTTTCTGGTTCCCCTGCTGAGTTGCCACCTCTCTCCGAAATGACCGCTCCCATCCTGACTCTGGCTAATGGTGAGCTGTACAGTAGTTTCACCCACTTCAGGTACCCGGGCCCTACTCCATATTCTTTTAGGGCTACCATCAGCCAAGCCCATTTGACAGAGTCGAAGGCCTTCACCGCATCTAATGAAACTATTGCAACTTCCAGCGAGTCGCCTTCTGTTTGCTCTACGACACGGTGGAGCCTTCTGTGATTATCGGATATGCTTCTGTGCGGAACATATCCGGTCTGATCTGGGTGTATGAGTTTGCTTATGACCTATCTCAGACTATTCGCCAGCACAGCTGTGAGTATCTTGCTGTCCTGATTCAGCATGGATAGCGATGTATACGACCTGCAGTCCGTGCTTGGTTCATTAGGTTTCAGAAGCGGGATAATGATCACCTCCCTCAGGGATTCTGGCAATATCCCTGTTTCTAACACTTCATTCAACATTGCCAGTAACGGGGCTGGCCCAATCATACTTGTTCCAGTAAGAGTAAAGAATGCAAGTCAAGTGATAATCATTACTGGCGCAATCATAGTCGCCCCAGTAAGATTGAAGAGTGGACCCCAAGTGAGAATCATTACTGAAACCTGTCTCCTCGTCCCAGTAATAGAGAAGAATGGAAGAAACCTGTTGAAAGTGTTATTAATTGGCCCAGCCAGGGAAGAGAGTGGACATTAAGTCAAGAAAGAGCAATACATATAGAAAACCAAGAGAGAGAGAGAAGGAACCTCAGAAGGGAAAAGCGCTGTGTCAAGGACCCACTAGAAAAGCTGTAGAATCCTATTTCTGAACTGTATGAACTAGTGAAAGTAGTTGCCAAGAATTACCTGCGAATCAACTACTAAAGCGACTTTGCTGAGAAGGAGAACACAGGAGAAGGGAGTCATGCTCATGTTCCTTAGTTCTTTTCTGATGAGTGGTAGGGACTGAGTAGATTAGATTTGGACAGAGAACAGTTCTTCCTTTTGGACTCAGCAATGACTGACGAGCACCCTAGTTAGTTTGTGTTAGGTAGGGAAAGCCCATAGTTTAGGGATATCTGGGAGTTTACTTATTTTCTTAAATCAAATAAAAACCCTTGAAATGGAAGACACTTGTCTCTGTCCTTCTTCAGACCCGCCACAACTCACAGAAGCTATTCAGCAAATGCTGTGCCTATGTGATTACTTCTAACCCTTGTGGACCGCTTTGCAACACCTTTGATTTAGTCAGTTTTACAATTGATCCATTATATGTCATTAGGTCGAAACGCTGGGTAGTTTTAATAGCTGACTGTTAGTCTTCTTACTCAATCACTGTTCATTAGTATGCTGAAGCCTCTGGTTCTTGCAAGGTTTGTTCAGTCAGGCTTAATTTCATGTCATCAGGGTCAAAGAACATGCAATATCACTGTCACGGTTCACAGGCAAGTGGCTGAGGAGCATAGGATTGTGAGATGCTTTGCTTAACACAAGACAGATGTAGTAAGGGATTGGTTGTTGAGAATGTGAGTTTTCCTTAATTGAATAATGCAGACATCAGAGGCCTTCCCAAACCGATATGGTCGAGAGACTTAGAAGCAAGAGGAATGTGAACCCTGGAGAAATAAGTGGTTCCCAAGAATTCTAAAATGCCTGTCATCACTGGTATTGGAGCAGTAGGGTGGATTTTGGTACATCTCTAGATTTTTAGGCCTTTAAGAGAAATAACAGAAAGAACTTGTGCAAGAGGAGCGTTTTGATGATTGGAAAGGAGAAAAGGCTGATCGCCCTTCAAGGCTGGTGGGAGCACAGTAATTATTAAGAGATCAGAAAATTAACTGTACATAGTTTTAACTCAGAATAGTGTTTTAGTGTTTATTAGTATTTATAAATGTATACATTCTGAGGCATGTGGATCGGCGTATTATCACATGCTTTGCATAGGCTGACATGCATGTGCATAGTATTGCATGACTTGTTTTCGAACTTCGAAAAGGGACGTCGACAGGGCGTGTTTGTAATACTATCCCCAATGTGACGTGTATTGGACCCATGGTCCTTCAGGCGTCAAGGTACCTCCGATTGTTTTTTTCTGCCATAGTGGTTGGTCGCTTTATGCGGAGCTTGTAGCGTTGCTACTTAATCTTGACTATAATCCTAACTTTCTTTATTGTCATTCTGCCTTTGATTGACGCTTCTTCAACAAACATCTCAACGGAAGCCATCGCCAGCAGAAAATCTCTGCAAATTTATCAACTGCCGGCTTTGGCCTACACCAGGCTTCGGCCTTACCATAGGGAGAGTGGGGGTTTCAACATTCTTACATTTTCCTTAGAGAATGCCTTTTCCCACTTTCTTTTACACTTGTCTAGCTGTCTTAATATTCATTTACCATCCTGGCAAGGACTCCCTTTACCTTTTGTCCAACCTGTAAAAAAAAGTTCCTGTGGAAAGACTCCCATCGGGTCTGTAACCACTATCTTCCACATGATCACCCTGAAGAGTATTGCGCGGCATGCCAACCTTTTCGTACTAAGACGCTCAATGAACGATGCACAAAACGGTGGGTGGACTACGCTATGCAGGCAGAATCCATGTCTCCCACCAGCTCCGATGCCTCAGAAGACGAACAACAAGGTCAAGACGGCTCCTTTTCGGAAGCTGATGACATAGTTGAGGAGTCGGTAGAATCCTGCGTGTCCATTCCCAGCTCCACAAGGCAAGCCAAATGCTGTGCTACGGACAAATCATCTGGCGACAGTGACACTCACTCACATACACAAGGGGGTACGCATCATAAGCACACACCCCCGCGCCAATCTTCAACCATTTCCTTGAAAAAGGCTCCAGCGGCAGCAACAGTTTAGTCTAAATATACGCTGAAATCTTCTGAACCCTCGTGTTCTGAGCCCGCTGCGCTTCCACACTGACATCCAGCGCATGGCTCTAAAACAAAAGAAACACACATTGCCGCCTTTAAAATCGCAATGTTTCCTGTTTCTGTGCTGCCGAAACAGCCGTCGAAACAACATTTTCATCCAAAACACACAAAAACACCAGAACAACTCCCTACACTTATCAGGGCTACTAGGGCCCCTGCAACACAGCCTGTTACTACACCAGTAACTTATCTTGGGTATACTAAAGCTACTCAAATGACATTTATCCTCCAATGTTTTTATATGTTGTACATTTTTGTATGGGACTTTGATGACCCGTCTGGGTCAAAATAAAGTATGATGATGAAAGCTACTAAAATGATATCTCAGTCTACATCACAAGAAAAGAGCTGTGGAACCAGAAGACATTGGGCCTCATTATGAGTTTGGAGGTAGCCATGCCCTTAATAAGGGCATGGCTACCTCCAAACTCGGGTCGGGCTCCGGTCGGGCTCCGTGTCTCGCAAAAGGGGACTAACCGGATTTACCGGACCATTCCGACCAGGGAGGGCTCGGTAATTCCCTTTTGCTGACCAGGAGCGGGTACGTCCATAGGGCTCAATGGGAATGGGGAGGATGGTAGCAGCGGTACCATTGCTACCATCCTGTTCTGCTTGCGGGTACCGCTCTCCACGCCTGGTCTGACCAGGCGTGTAGAGCGGCACCCGCAAGCAAACCACTTAATGTGGCAGCCCGGTATTATCGGTGCCGGTGCCTTACCGGCACCGTTCATACTGTGGCCGCCACTGTTGTAATGAGGCCCATTGTTTTTCCCATTCCAGATACTCCTAGAACAGGCACATGGACTAGAGATAGATTTGAGTAAACCATGGACAAAGCTTCCGAATTGTTCACGTTTATCGATGAATTCACAATTAAACGGAAAACACTTATTTTAAAAGTGTGTAACCCACTTCCAAAGTCACCTAAACTCCAGTTATCTCCTAGACATTCAGTTATTGATATTACAGATCAGCCCTCCAATATCTTTCAGGATGACCAAGATGACTTTTATCATGACCAATTGCATCAAGACCAGTTCCAAAGAGACCAATTGCAACAAGACCAGGGGGATGATGATCAAGGTACATGGTCAGCTACTCCCACTCATGAGGATGCAGATAAGCCAGATATCATTTTTGGGGATGATAATCCTATGGATCAGCCCGGCGACACATCTCCTATATATGACCAGATTCTTTTTAACGACTTGCTTAAAAGAGCAGCTGTAAAATTTCCAAATTTAAACTCGAGTCGGTATCACAAATGTCCTATCAGCCAATCGATTCCTTTGTTGAATGTCATTAAAGACAGAATTACGGAGACCACCAGGGAGCAAGGGCTAAGATGGCCACGTAGAGGACATGCTCCGCTCCTTTCCACTCTATTGAGTTGAAAATCTATGCCCGACCCAGTGAAAATTGGTTGGAAGGAGCAGTGGGTTTCGGAGAAGGCTGGGAACGATAACTGCAGGAATGGTAAACCTGAGGTGAAGGTGCGTAGAGCCCAGGGAAAGGCGATCGCTGGACAGAGTTACCGGGCCTGCTCTACTTCCAGATCAGGCCCTCTGACGGGAAACAGCTTTGCCGCTCCCTTAGGTGGTTAAGATGTAGCAGGATTGAAGGGCTTGGGGAGAGCCCGAAAAGGAGGCGGTAGAGAGAGAACGCATAGGTGATATCTCCTGCGTTGGCCCGCCATCGTGGCTCCCGGGGTGACATCGGCCCTTAGTGAAGTTGCGTGAGGGGAAGCAGAAGTGGAGCCAGAGAAGCCTCTTAGAGTGAAGGGGGAGAAGAGGTGAAGTTTGAGGCATGGTGCAGTGACTCGAGAGAAGGGATGGCCTGGCAGATTTCTGAGTGAAGGAGTTGTGGGACGGAGTGGTCAGCCCCTCTGTAGTGCCTGGCCTGGGCCTTGGAGGACATAGGGTGGTGGATGACATGGTCCTGCTGACAGCGCTGGAAACACAAGAAAGACACCAAAGCCGAACTGGAGGAAGTATGCAGCAGCAGTGGAGCTAATAACGTGGGGAGCACCAGTGCGCAGAATGGGCTCCTAAAGAAGGTGCATGAGGGGGTATGGAATATATGCCGGAGACGTCACTTCCAGTGGTGACTGTGTGGGTGATCTTAGGGGCATAACTGCCGGACCCATACAGTGACCTCTGCAGCCTGGCAATCTTTGTAGAGGCTGTGAGAAAGTGTGGACACAGGATCCCACATGGGGCTCTTCAGGTGGGCGTGTTGAATGCACTGGGAAGACTGTCCTTTGGGGGGTCACGCTGGACTGCCTTGTGGAGGGAGTTTGCTGGAAGCCCTGTGGTGGGTTTGGATTGCCAGTTGTATTCAAGTGCACAGAAAGCTTCGGGTCACAGGGGGGCTAGGTCTCTGGCTGAATCCAAGTCCTGATTGGTGTGGAGAGCGCTATGGAGAGGCAGATGTGGTGCTGCAGTGCGGGGCACCCTTGAGCAGAACCACTTAGTAGGGTTACGGTCCCTACAGCAATACAGGAGGGAGCACAGGGGTCATGGAACCCACACAGCAGATTTGAGCGGACCAATTCCTTCCACAAAGGCTGATGGTGTGCATGGGGTTCTCAATGATAGGGATTTGTGTGCAGGACTCTTTGTGGAAGTGTAACAACACCCTGTGGGGGGACACATTGTTTGAAGCGGAAATGAGTGAGGCAATCTCTAATTACTTTGAGGTGAATGACACTGGGGAAGTAGACATTTGCAATGTATGGGAGGCAGCAAAAGCAACCCGAAGAGGGATGTTAATAAGGGAAGGTTTGCGTAAGAAAATATCGGTAAGGACCAATAGGTAAGGGACCTATTGGACGGCAAGCTTAGTTCTGAAATTACAACCTTGGAGGAGAAGATATAAAGAGGTGGTCAAGGGACAAGGCAGCTGATAAGTGAAGTGTGGGACAAGAGGGAAGAGCTGAAGGCCCTGGAAATTGACATGGTGGTGTATAAATTGCAGTGACTGCGCCAGAAATATTATGAGCGTGGTGACAATGCATAGCTCTATTAGCCGGCGAGACTGGGAGTGCCAAAGGCAGAAAGGTGGGTACTGGGGATATCTGATGACCAGGGGAATCACTACACTGCTTCGGAGGAGATAGCAAACCAGTTTGCTGCATTTTATGAGGAGCTTTATGGGGAGGAAAAGGGCAAAATGATGGAGGAATTAGTGGAGTATTTAGAGGGAGAATCTCTCCCAAGATTGAGAGGTCAAGAGGTAGTTGAGATGGAAGCCCAGTTTGCACAGGAAGACATTTTGAGTGCTATTCGGAGGATGCAAGGGGGCAAGGTGCCGGGTGAGGACGGGTATACGATAAGCTTTTAAAAAAGGTTTGCAGGGGTGTTGGTCTCTCATATGGTGAAGTTGTACAACCACATCGTACAAACATGGAGGGTGCCCAGGTCACTTTGTCAGGCTCTCATAGTAGTGATACCAAAGGAACGGAAAGATGTAAATCATATAGGCCTATATCCCTTCTTAATTTAGATGCTAAGATCTTTGCCAATGTGTTGGTATCCTACTAGAAGGACTGATGCCACCACCGGTCCACTTGGACCAGGTAGATTTTATAGTCGGGAGGCAAGGGGCGGACAGGTAAAGGAAGACTTTACATCTTATGAATGCGGCGAGAGGGAAGGAAGGCAATCCAACACTCCTAGCCTTAGATGCCAAAACAGCTTTTGATTGGGATTTCCTCTACGCAGTACTTTGAAAATATTGGTTTGGGCAGGCCATTCTCAATGGTATTAAGGCAATATATGATGAGCCTGGGGCGAGAGTGGTGGTCAATGGGAGGATTTCAACAGGGATAACCCTGATGCAGGGGAAGCGGCTGGGACGCCCTCTCTCATCACTTCTGTTTGCACTGGCCATTAAGCCAGGAATGGTTGAGGAGTATGTCTCTGGTTGAGGGAATAAAGGTGGGACAGAAGGAATTTAAGTTAGGGATGTAGGCAGATGACATTCTGCTGCACTTGAAACATCTGCTAGTCTAGGTCCCGGCGACGTTAGCCATAATTGAGGAATATGGCACATATTCCGGTTTTAAGGTCAACTGGCAAAAATCGGTGTTGTTCCCCTTTGAAGTAGACAACGGTAGAGATGTTGAGTCTCTTCGGGACTTAGGGATGGTGATACAATCGGACTGGATATATTATTTGGGGGTGTTGATTACAAGGGATCTCAGTGATTTGTATTGTGAAATTATATAGGGAAATGACGGGGAGGAGTGTGCAAACTATTTCCTGGATGGGGAGACTTAATGCCCTTAAGATGAATTTCCTCCTGAGAGTGTTATATCTGTTTCAGATGCTCTCTATACAAATACCGGGCGCATTCTTCACAGAAGTGAGGGGTCATATGCTTAGTTTCCTTTGGCAGGGGAAGAACAGCACATTGGATGTAATACATTGATATTGCCAAAGAGCGAGGAGAGTGGGAGTTCCGGGCCTCAGGCTATACTATAAGGCGGCGCAGTTGAGCTTGTTGGTAGCTCACATGAGGGAAGAGGGGGATAAACAGTGGGTCTACCTTGAAAACTATCCCTTGAGACCTTTGACGGTAGGGGAATGTTTGTGGGTTCCTCGGGAAAGACTACTCAGAAGTCTTACTGGGAGTGATTTGGAACATATGGAAATGTGGCCTGTGGATGCGCGGAGTCACCATATGGCTGTCGCCGCTCAGTTACCTATTGGCGCCTGTGATAAGAGATGATATCCCACAACTGGGGCGATATCAAAGTTGGTTTGAAGCGAGGTTAGCAAGAGTGGGTCAAATGTGGGTGAAGGGTAAATGTATCACCCTGCAGGAGTTAGAAGCATTGTCACAGATTGGACCTTTATCAGTGTTTTCCAACCTGCATTTAAAGGGTGTAATGATGGCAGAGAAATGGAAGGAGTCGGTACAGAGGGAGCTCACGAGAACAGAAAAGATATTGCATTCGCAAAGTGGGATGAAGAGGCTTATCTCTTTGCTGTATGCGTCATTGGTGGAGGTGACCAGGGGGAACACGGAGGGGCTGAGAGCTAAATGGGGGAGGGACCTGGGCCGTAAAGTGGATGGACATTTGTGGAATATTATGTGTAGTAGAGCATTCCGAACCTCAGTGGCATGCCAATATAATCCACATGGCATTACATTATTGCCTCATTGGCAGTATAATCCGGTCCGGCTCTCCAAGATGTTTGCAGGGGTGAGCCCTTTTTGTTGGCGTGGATGTGGGGACCAGGCCTAATATTGGCATATGTGGTGCTTATGTAGGGAGGTTCAGGTGTACTGATATAAGGTGTTGGGATGGATAAAGGTGAGTGAAGGGACCGTGAGGGCACTATATCCCATGCTAATACTCTTTGGGTTGGTCCAGGAAAGCCAGGATACTATATTTAATGGAACAAATTAAGGCAGCATTGTATGGAAAGAGTACAAGAGTGGAAGTGGAATGGTTGGGTTTCACAGCACATATGGGGTTGTACAGTCACAAGAAATTGAGTGATGGGTATTCATTTACGACTCAGAACATAAGCGTTCAGAATGACAGCACATGGCTGCCCCCCATCATAGCTGCCCTCGCTAAGAGGCCGAGAAGGTTGAATAAGATGTTGTGCCCACTTCAACGAAATGTGGAGGGTGCTAGCCCTCCTTGTATTTGTGACACAGAGCCCATAAATTGCTAAAATATGGTTTTCCGTATTGGGGGATGGGAGGGTGTGGGGTTTCATTGAGGGAAGATGATGTGTTGGAGAATTGTTAAATGATGTGCATGAAATGTGTCTTTCTATATATGACAAAATCAATAAAACGTAGAGTATTGCACCTTCCATGCTTACCCCATCCCTTACACGTGTGGTTAACCCTTGGGTGGAAAAGATATTCAAACGTGCACCTTCAGACCTTGCTTACATCCGGGGCAATGTGTGCAGCGGTCCCTTTATCAAACGTATTAGTACCTGCAGATAAAGAATGTGAATAGCTTTCTGCGTTAAGGAAAAGAGCAACCACATCTGCTTCTTACTCTACACGCATTGCTGATAATAGCACTCTTTTAGCTAGTAATAATGACGCACAGTGGGGGTTCCTTCAAGACAATTTAGACAATGTTCCTGAGCCAACAAAGTCTTAATTACTAAAGATCGTTAAAGAAGGAAGGCAGGCCTACACACAATATTTTAAAGAATACCTTGATTCTGTGGAAACTAAAGGCAGAATTCTTGCAGCGGGAACTTTATCAAAACGGCATTCGTGGCTTTGTAATTCCGGTTTTAAACCAGAAACTCAGGCCACCCTCATTAATATGCCGGTAGGAGAATCAGTCTTGTTTGGTAAAGCTGTAGATGATACCTTAGAAACAGCTAAAAAAGAACATGAAACATTGAAGACTTTTAACCAGATCTCCAACAAACAATATGTCCAAGGCAGAGGGATCAATACAGGCTGGCCTTTCGTTCCCAAGGCTTCTCAAGACCCACACACTCAGGGTTCTCCTCTGGCTCTACTCCCTGGTACTCATCGCAGAGAGCATCATCTCACTTCCAAACCTCCCAACAGCAAGGCTTTAGATGAGGAAACCATTGGGGTAGAAGCACAGCCATTAAAGGCTGCTCTTCCCCCACCAGCAAAAGATTAACCTGCCAGGGACCCTTTGCATGCATCCCCAGTAGGAGGCCAAATTACTCAATTCACCCATGCATGGGAGCAGGTAACATCAGATCAGTGGGTGCTAATGACAGTAACCAACGGATAGTCCATCAAATTCTTTCAAAAACCATTGCACTATCCGCCAAGAGCAAGAAGGATATCACAAGAACACCAGCTCATCCTACAAGCAGAAATACAGACTTTACTACAAAAAGGAGCAATAGAACTCGTCCCCGTTCAAGAGGTAAACAAGGATATCTATTCCGTGTACTTCCTTGTACCCAAAAAGGACCTAACCATGTGCCTTGTATTAGATCTGCGTCCTGCAAACAAGTATTTCAAACCTCAGAAATTTTGGGTGACTACGCTACAGGAAGTAATCCCACTTCTAAACCAAGGGGATTACATAGCAACATTGGATATGAAAGATGCATACTTTCATATTTCAATGTTGCCATGGTACAGAAGATACCTAAGGTACAAATTAGGAACAACACGCTACCAATTCAGGGCGCAACCAATCGGCATAGCCTCAGCACCAAGGGTATTCACCAAAGTGGTCGCAGTGGTAGCAGCACACCTGCACAGACAGTCAATCCGAGTGTACCCTTACCTCGATGTCTGGCTGATTATAGGAGACATGCCACAAGCTTGTCTACAAAACACCCAACAGAATATAGATCTGCTTTACAAACCTAGGCTTCTCAATCAACGAAAAAAATCAAGTCTTGCCCCAAGCCAGGTGAAACAATTACTCTGGGGAATTAATTCAAACAGAAGACGCTGTAGTCTTCCGCCTCCAACGAGAGGGTACAAAACATGCTCTTCCAAATCCCACAATATGTAGCCAGTCGCCAGGTAACCATACGAAAAGCAATTGGGATGATGGCCTTGTGCATTTACCTAGTGCCACACGCTCGGTTGCGCATGCGTCTTATGCAAGAGTGGCTAGCGATAGAATGCTCACAAAAAAGCACATCAACTTTCTAGAACCAATGCCAGTGTTCAAGGCCCTAAAAGCCTATCAACACCAGCTTCAGAACAAGACAGTTCTAGTCCTGACAGACAGCACCAAAGCGATGTACTACATCAACAAACAGGGGGAACACACTCTCCAAGTCTGTCCAAACTGGCCCAGAATATATGGCTTTGGGCACTTCATCATAACATATACCTACTGTCTCAACATCGTCTAGGAGAACACAACTGTCTAGCCGACATGCTAAGCAGAAACATACAGCTTTCTTCAGAGCATGAATGGCAGTTGCACAGAGACATACTTCACAACATTTTCACAAAGTGGGGTCAACCAGACATAGATCTCTTCGCAACACAAGAGAATGTAAAATGCCCAGACTTCGCATCCAGTTATCCCCAGACAGAGTCCAAAGAGAATGCTCTGTGGCTGAACTGGTCAGAGAGATTTGCATACACTTTTCCCCCAACACCACTTCTGAAAATAATAGTCCACAAGATGCACCAGGAACAAGTAAAATCTATTCTGATAGCGCCAATGTGGGCTTGCCAACCATGATTTTGACACCTACTCAGGAGGTCTCTTTGCACAGCAGTTAAACCTCCATCCCCATACAACATGGTGTCTCAGCATCACGGAATGGCACTTCATCCATGTCCCAAACACTGAACTTGGCAGCTTGGCTCCTGAAGTCTTAGAGTTTGGAAGCATGCAAAACTCAACACAAGAAATTGTTACTTAAACAAGTGGAAACGTTTTGTCATTTGATGCTAAACACGCAGCATCAATCCTATTGACTGTACACCATCCCACATGGTGCTTTACCTGCTTTACCTGTTAGATTCAGGTTTAGTCTTTAACTCCCTTAGAGTTCATCTGGCAGCACTGTCTGCATACACCACTTCTCAAAGTAAGGCGGCTTGGTGGAAGGATCCAGTAATTAAAGCCTTTATAGAAGGGGTTGAAAAAGATTACACACCCCAATTGCAAATCCAACTCACATCTGAGACTTGAATATTGTAAGTACCAAACTCATGGGTCACCCTTTTGAGCCACTGCACAAATCCGGTCTTAATGTATCTCATTTCAAAGACTGCATTTCTCGTGGCTGTTACTTCTATAAGAAAAATGAGTGAACTCAAAACCCTCTCAGTTCAAGCCTCTCAGTTCAAGCTGGTTACTCACAAAGTCAAAGTGGTTCTGCAAACACATCCATGATTCTCACCTACATTTATCTAAAAATTCCTTGTTAACCAATCCATAGAACTGCCAACTTGCTTTCAAAATACTACTAATTCAGCTGCAAAAAGCTTTCATACAATAGATGTCAGAGAGCTGTCATGTATTATCTAAACAAGACAAAGCCACTAAGGAAAACAGACCATTTATTTGTGTCCTTAGATACTGGATGATAAGGTGACCCTGTCTCTAAATCAGCAATTTCAAATTGGATTGTAGGATGCATTCAATTATTCTTTATCCAAGAAAACGTTACCTTTCGAAGGGATTGTGTCCTCCGACGTATTCCTCATCTTAGATATCTCCTTCCAGCTCTGCTGGCCTCGGAAAATGTTTTCTCTGGAGGGCGCTGTGCGTCGACGTCCTCCGAGTCGATGTCCTTCGACAGCCACCTTATCGACGTCGACGTCATCCTGCCTATAAAGGCCGCGCGCAGCGTCCGTTGCTCAGTTCCGTTTTTCCGCGCTTACTCAGTGTCTCGGAATACCGTTGCTCAGTTCTTAGTCAGATTAATCCTATTTACCTCGAGTTATTCGATCCGTACTCGATGGCTTCCTCGTCGGAACCGACAACTCCTCGATCCAGCTTCAAGAAATGTCGAGATTGTGGGAAAAAGATGTCGTTGACCGATCCTCACAGAATTTGTCTGTGGTGTTTGGGAGCTGAACACCATTGTTCGGAGTGCGAGGACTGTATGTCCATGACAGCTAAGGCCCTGAAGGAGCATAGGGGGAAGCTGGAGAAAGGTAAGACTTTTAAAGCTTCTTCTTCGTCGACGAAGTCGAGACATTTGTCTCCTCGTCACCATTCGCGCTCCAGGTCTCGGAGTGGGTCTCATCACTCCTCGAGATCGAAGCACTCGAAGAGGAGACGTCGAAGATCCCCTTCTCCGTCTTCCTCTTCCTCTGTTTCGCCAAAAAGAATCCCTTGCCCCATGAAACATAGTTCCCGGGCTGAATGGGAGGAATTCCGAAAAAATATGATGAGCGTCTTCGAGAACGCGGCCTCGACCCCCTCGAAGACTGCCGAGAGCGATGCTCTGGTCGAAAGACCCGAAGGTCAAAAACGCCGCGAGTCGCAGTACCCGGCGAAAGAAACCTCTCGAGCGCGTCTCGAACCCTCGAGCAGGACTATGACCTCCAAACCTTCCTCGAAGGTTCCGTCGACGCCGTCGACGAAGGTTCCGTCGACGTCGAGGTCGATGTCTTCGACGCCGTTGTCGAAGGGACCTTCGACACACGGGTCTGTCGACTCGACGCCGGCTTCAACACCGGCGTCGACGCCAAGAAAAGTCACGGTTACCACACATCCAGTGACTATCCCCAGGCCCTCGACGTCGATGGCTTCGATATTGTCGAGTAGAATTCCAATTCTGTCGAGGTCTTCGAGGCCTCCGCCTCTGTTTTCGACACCACGCTCGAAGCCTTCGACGTCGGCGTTGACGACATCGACGTTTTCGAGGCCAATAATGACAAGTTCGGCACCCTCTGCCTTGGAAATGGGATTTACTCCCTTTATGAGTTCAGAACAATTGAGAACTATATCCTCAATTTTAGAAGAGGGTGATTTGTCTGAACAGGAAGACACATTTGAGTTACAGGGACCTGTTACCCCAGTTAGAGAGGAATTGTCCTCTGAAGAGCGTAGATTAAAGGATCTTCATGATTCTTTACATGAGGCAAGTAGGTTAGACACTTCCCCTGAGGTGGAGTTTGCTAAGCCAGACCCGGGGGAGCATGCTGAAACCCCCTACAGAGCCTTAATGGCCAGGATTACAGAGTTCATGGGGTGGTCTGCACCTTCACAATCTTTCCAACAAGATGACCTCACGGATATTCTTAACAAAGGCCCACAGGAGGATCCTGTGGTGCCTTTTCATAAAGCTCTTCAGAGAAAGATCATGACAAACTGGGAAACCCCAGATGTAGTACCAGCAGTAAATAAAAAACTGTCTACAAAGTACAGGGTATCTTCTACAGACCCAGAGTTTTTGTCTAAACACCCATCCCCAGAAAGTCTGGTGGTACAGGCAGCATCCTCTACCGATGTCAAGACGGCTTATCCTACCGTCCCACAGGACAGGGACGATAAAAAATATGATGCTATGGCAAAGAAAGTCTTTTCAGCATGTAGCATGGCGTTAAAATCTGTTAATGCTACTTGCACCCTTGCTAGGTTCAGAAACACTTTGGGAGTGTGCTTCTACAGCGGCTGACTGCATCCCGGAGGGAGAAGAAAGGGATGCGTTCCTGAATATTATACAGGACGGTAAAGACGCTATGTGCGAATCCCTCCAGACGGGCATTGATTCGGCTGACAGTATCAGCAGAGCAATGGCGGCAAGTACATCAACCAGGAGATTCGCTTGGTTGAGAAAGTCGGGTTTTGCCCCAGATGTGCAAGCCAGGCTCTCCAGGCTCTTCAACATGCCATTCGATGGCTCTTCTTTGTTCAGGAAAAAGGTGGATGACAGTTTAGAGAAACTGCAAACTTCAAAAGCAGCAGCAAAATCCCTAGAAGCTGCAATCCGCCAGACTCCTTTTCGTCCCACAGGAACCTCTGCGAGGGGCAAGTCCTTTCACTTCTACTCTGCATTCGGAAGAGGTAGAGGACGACCGGCTCAAAGGGGTCAAAGAAGAACTACCCGAGGTGGACGGGTTAGATATTCAAAAGCCGCAGCAACAGCAGGTGCCTCTTTACCATCGGCATCTGCATCAGCCGCCCCAAAACCACTCTGAGGACTTCCCTCACAGGACACCTGTAGGAGGTAGGTTGACTCAACATCTGACGGTTTGGCAGGCTATCACGTCAGATGCTTGGGCATTGGAAACAGTTGCCCAAGGTTACTGCCTGCCTTTCCTACGTATACCTCAGAGTCATCCACCGGGGATCAGCTCTCAGAAAGCTCCAGATCCGCTCCTCTTGCAGGAAATTTTGGACCTGCTAGAGAAAGGTGCCATAGAACCGGTACCTGTAGCGGAGAGAAACAAGGGCTGGTACTCCCCTTACTTTCTCATTCCAAAGAAAGACAGAGGAATGAGACCCATCTTGGACTTGCGAGAATTGAACAAATTCCTCAGAAAAGACAAATTCAAGATGGTCACTCTTTCTCAGATCCTCCAGGCCCTTCAGTTCCAGGACTGGTTGGTATCTCTGGACCTCCAGGACGCTTATTTCCATGTGCCTATCCATCTCAAACACAGGAAATACCTGAGGTTCGCAATTGGCAACTCTCACTATCAATTTCGAGTGCTGCCATTTGGGCTGACCTCCGCCCGAGGGTCTTCACCAAGTTAATGTCGGTAGTGGCTGCAAGTCTAAGGAGGGAAGGGATTCACGTCTACCCCTACCTGGACGATTGGTTGATCAGGGCTGTTTCTCCGGAACAAGCTCAGATCCAGCTAAATCACATGTGCCACTTCCTTCACAGACTGGGTTTCTCCCTCAATTTAAAGAAGTCACAAATGATACCATCGCAGAGACTCCAGTTCATAGGAGCGATCCTGGATACTTCCCTGGGAAAAGCCTCGCCACCAGTTGTGAGGGCTCAAGATATTCTACAGATGGTTACCAAGTTCCAGCATGCCCAACGTCTCCCAGCCTTCGACTTTTTGAGGTTGCTAGGCCTCATGGCATCCTGCATTTTCCTAGTGCCAGAGGCTCGCCTGAGAATGAGATCCCTCCAGTGGGCACTGAGGACTCAGTGGTCACAATTCTCAGGGAGAATGACAGATCTTCTTCAGGTTCCCGGCAGGGTGGCTCGAGACCTTCAGTGGTGGGTCTGTCAGGAGAACATTCTGAAAGGAGAACAGTTTTGGCAACCCTGGCCGGAGATAACAGTAGTCACGGATGCCTCACTCACGGGGTGGGGAGCCCACGCCAACGACTTGACCATCAGCGGTCGTTGGTCTCCATCGGAGTCCAGACTACACATCAGCCTGTTAGAGCTGAGAGCCATCAGACTTGTGCTGAAGGCGTTCCTGCCAGCTGTACAAGGGAAGAACGTCCTGATAATGACGGACAACACGGTGGCCATGCATTACCTCAACAAAAGAGGAGGCGTAGGATCACTACCCCTGTGCAGAGATGCGATGCAGCTCTGGTTTTGGGCAATCCAAGAAGGAATCTCTCTATCGGCAGTTCACCTAGCCGGAGAGAAGAACTTGACAGTGGACGCTCTGAGCAGGCAGAACACAGTCTCCCACGAGTGGGAGCTAGCTCAGGAAGTCCTTCAAGAGATCTTCGCCCTTTGGGGAACCCCTCAGGTAGATCTGTTCGCCACCAGCCTAAACAGGAAATTCGACCTGTTCTGCTCAAGGGAATTTCCCCCGAGAGGAGCTCTGGGAGACGCATTCATAGTGGACTGGGAGTTTCCGCTTCTGGACGCGTTCCCACCGGTCCCTGTCATTCCTCAAATGATCAGGAGGTTGAGAAGATTCTGGCGAACCATGATCCTAATTGCCCCGGATTGGGCCAGGAGAACGTGTTACCGGACCTTCTAGACTTGTCCATCTGCCCTCCAATTCGACTTCCACTCAGAGAGAACCTACTCTCACAGAAGGGAGGTCAGGTTCTCCATCCAGACATCAAAACCCTCAACCTTCACGCTTGGCTTCTGAAAGGCTGAGGTACAAGGATTGGGACCTCCCTGATGATGTTATGGAGGTGATGCTTTCGGCAAGGAGGCTAGCAACAAAGTCTTTATACCGCTGCCGTTGGAACAGATTTTGCAGCTGGTGTAGAGAACAATATATCGACCCTTTTTCATGTGGTACACCAATGGTTTTGTCCTTCCTACTATATTTGGCAAATTCAGGCCTTCAAGTTGGCACCATTAAGGGCTATCTCGCAGCGCTATCCATCTTTAAGCGTACTGCGGAAGAACCATCCTATTTCAAATTACCCTTGGTAATACAGTTTCTAAAGGGGTTAACCAATGTTTATCCCCCAAGACCATTCCAAGTTCCCCTATGGGATTTAAACTTAGTACTAACTTTCCTGATGGGTACACCTTTCGAACCTCTCCATTCTTGTTCGTTAAGATTCCTTACCCTTAAAACTGTTTTATTAATAGCAATTACATCTGCTAGAAGGGTGAGCGAATTACAAGCTCTTTCTTGTAAACCCCCTCATACTATATTTCACAAAGACAAAGTTGTCCTGCAAGTGAAGCATAATTTCCTCCCAAAGGTGGTTTCTGAATTCCATATCACTCAGAAGATTACCCTACCATCTTTCTATCCTCCTCCTCACCCGGGGAAAGAGGAAGAGAGGTTACACAGGCTAGACCCTAGGAGAGCTTTAAGTTTTTACATTAGTAGACTAGCCAGGATAAGACGGGCAGACCCGCTGTTTGTAGGTTACACAGGTCACAAGCTGGGGTTACCAATAACTAAGCAGACCATTTCCAGATGGATCATTCTAGCCATTCTGGAATGTTATAAATTGGCAGGGAAGGAGCCCCCTCAAAACCTTAGGGCTCACTCGACCAGAGGTATTGCAGCTTCATTCGCCCTCAAAAGAGGCGTGCCCGTTAAAGACATATGTGCGGCCGCTACATGGTCGTCTGTCCATACCTTTACACGTTTTTACAATCAGGATTCCTCCTCCAGTCAAGAGACTAGGTTTGGAAGGGCTGTACTGCATTCTATTCATCAATAGAAGACAGCGTGAAGTCAGTACTCCCTCCTCCGATGATAGAATACTGCTATGGGAGCCTATCTAAAATGAGGAATACGTCGGAGGACACAATCCCTTCGAAGAACAAGTTACTTCTTACCTTGTAACGTTCTTTCGACGGGATGTTCCTCTGACGTATTCCTCATCGACCCTCCCATCCATCCCCGCAGTTCTACTTCCCTTGTTGTTGCAGTTTACGCTCCTTCAGGGTGATTAGTTAGTCCAGAAAGTATTATTGTGGGCTACAAAACGGAACTGAGCAACGGACGCTGCGCGCGGCCTTTATAGGCAGGATGACGTCGACGTTGATACGGCGGCTGTCGAAGGACATCGACTCGGAGGACGTCGACGCGCAGCGCCCTCTAGAGAAAACATTTTCCGAGGCCAGCAGAGCTGGAAGGAGATATCTAAGATGAGGAATACGTCGGAGGAACATCCCGTCGAAAGAACGTTACAAGGTAAGAAGTCACTTGTTCTTCACACCTAGAGCCTATTCAACTCGAGGCACAGGTGCTACGCTAGCTTTTCTTTCAAATGTACCTTTAGATGCAATTTGCAAAGCATCTACTTGGAGCTCAATTCACACATTCGCCCAACACTACTGCTTAAATACACATTCAAAGAAAGATTCACAGGTGGGACCAGCAGTGTTAAACCATCTATTTGCTGCTGTACCTTCAAACAACACACCACCTTCTTCAGGTACTGCTCGCTAGTCTATGCAGAAGATATACCAGCCCCAGAAGGCATACATTACTTACCGTAATCATATTCATAATCATATTTCTAATGTTTGTATCTGCTTTGATTCACATGCGCCTACCCTTCCTCCCCACTTGGATTTGAAGGTACATAGACATCTTACACCTTTCTTCTCCATCTCTGTACTCTCTGTTCTCACGCATACACTTTATGCTCCCTCATGTCAGAAATACAACAATCTGAGGGACCTCATCGCGTAAATAACCATGGGTGCAATACATGTCACACTAGGGATAGTATTACAAACACACCCAGTCGACAACGTCCCGTTTCGAACTTCGAAAAACAAGTCACACAATGCTCTGCACCTACCACTAGATGTCCGCCTATGCAAAGCATGTGACTCTAAGCAGATACAAGCATCAGAAATACGATTATGGTAAGTAATGCATGCTATATAGTGCCTCAACTTAAGCAGTCTGAGTAATTAGTTAACCAAGTCTTACTGTTTGTGTGGGATAATATATGCTGAGTCTCACGCTCAGCAGGCAACTGTGTGGCTCATTATCCACGGTTGGAACGCTGCATGCAAGATTGCTTCACCCCGACGTGGACGTTAGACATTGACCAGGCCAGGTGACGTATGTGCACATGTACAAAGGCATGTGTGTACAAGAGTGCGCGGCATAGCCCCTCATAACTAGAAGGTGCACGGTCCAGATAAAGAGGCAGCGCTGACGCTATACTCGTCGGGTGCCAGCGTGTGTAAGGGTCACACGAGGTGGCGCAACAAGGAAAGGACAAAATTAACTCATTTCTTTTTAGGAACCCATGAGAATAATGTCGTGGACAATGTTAGTGCAAGCAAAATGAGGGAATCTTACATAAGAAAATAATTAGTATCTGGAGAAATATTAAGAGTTAATTTATATAAGAAGAAAGGAAATCATATGTGGAGAAATATTAAGAGTTAATTTATATAAAAGAAAGGAAATCATATGTGGGCCCTCTTCCTGCTCCTTACTATGAGGCTAGGAATCTCACACTATCAGCTGCACCTCCTCAGAGATATTCTGCCTTTTCTCACGTACCTCCAGAAGCTCACTGTCTCATGAGCCCTGGTTCTCTCTAGGCTGGACTATTGCAACAGCCTCTTTCTAAATCTGCCTGTCTCTACTCTTTGACCTTTACAACTTATCCAGAACAGGACTATGAGACGTGTCTTGGCCTCAAGCCTAGGTATTGTATCTCTACAGCTCTGAAATCTATCTACTGGCTCCCGGTGGCTGCAAGGATCAAGTTCAAGACCCTTTGCATCATTTACAAGGCTCTCTGGGGCCTGGGACCACACTACCTCCAACTTTCTCTTCCTAAACATCTTCCTTCTCAAGCCCTCTGCTCATCCACCTCCAACTACCTGAGGGTCAGACACTCTCTCTCCCCAACCCCCTGGCACTTCTCACCTACCTCCCCCCCGCACTTGCATGATCTGAATGACACAATGCCTAGTCAGATCATTGTTTTGTCCTCCCTCTGTCCCCCCTTCCTTGTCTTGTCGCGCCTAGAAACATTTGTGTACAGGCGCGTTATAAATGACTTATCATATAGTAATTACAGAATTAGTTAAGAGAACTGAATGGTGTGTGATTTGTTTCCCAACAGGTCTTCAAGTAAGAAGAGAAGGGGGAACCTGTGTTGTTTTTTATTTTATCAACTTCCCCTTTCCCTTTGGGGGAACCTGAACCCAGTAGGGGGAAGAGTGCTTCGGGGGGAGAGGGTAGATGGGGTTCTGCAACTTCCATATAGGACATATAGGACATTGTACAGACCTGAGTGTCACTTCCTGTGATGCCATTAGGAAGTGCAATTATCATTTCATGTTACATCTGCAAGCTCCATCATTTTGGGGACATTTTGCTATGATGTTTACATAAGACAAGTCTGGCTGATGGCAGACCGAAAAACTATGCAACACACAACATGACTGATGTCGGAGGACCTCAAAGACCATTATTCCAGGAGGTCTTAGGTTCAGTATCTCCTGGTTTTCCATACAGTGCTCCTTTGACTGGCTGTAGGCATTGCCCCCATACACTTTTTTATCTCTCTCCTTGGGATTGGTTTGCTTTCTGCATATTCAGTCTTTTGCCTTTCAATCAGCTAATTGGTTTACTCCACTTGTTTGCTCCACCTCTTGTGGTTCTGCGATGCTCTGAGCTTTTCAAAGACACAGCAGCCATTTTGATATCCAGCAAAAGTCCTACCTCTGTGCTGTGCGAGGGGTCAGAAATGAGAGACAAACAAACAGGTGCCGTTTTCTCATATGTTGCCATTTTATTTAAATATAAGGGGGTTAGACAAACACATATCTTTCCCTAACCTAACAAGGATACCCCTACCTTACAAATTAAGGCTAAAGAAAAATGTATCCGACCCTCACACTAACATACACAACAAAATAATATAGGAATTGTTTGTCAATTTCAAAATAACATATACTTTTCATCCAAAGGTTACAACCATTAATCCTTGTGACCAGAATGGATTCCCTTCCCTAGGGTCAATTCAGCATTCTTTGGAATGACGTTTAATTTCATGAAAGTTCGATTCAGTAAAAAAGTTCCACTTAATATAGGATGTAAAGTCTTTTCCATTAAATATTTATATCCTTTCGCTGGACAAAGTAACTTTCTCACTTCCAAAAGATTTTTCAAAGTTCAACACTTTATAACACTTTCACAATCCTCTACTTGGTAAATCAAAAGTCTTTCTTTTCAAACGTCTGTTCAGTGATCAAATACAAATGTTCTTCTCTCTACAGTCCAATAACTTGTAATAACATAATACTTCTTTATAGGAAATGTTTTTGTCAAGATGGCTCTTTCAAAAGAAACACTTTAGTCAGGATATTTCAACAATAGTTTAGGTTATCAAAGACAGGTGGTGGAATTGACACATCTTTTCCGCCACAGCCTTTTACTGCAACCACAGTACTTTAAATCATCTACTTTCTGGTCCACTCGCCTGCCAGGACAAAACTCCTACTGCTACTACTACGTGTATTCTGTGGTAAGGCTTGTTCCAAAATCTTCACACTAAAATCATCAAAAGGGAGATTTGAACCAACAACTGCTTCTCTGGTCAATCTTTTAACTTCTAAAAAAATTGGCTTACATCTTCTTCCAAATGTGTACTTCACAAAAGGACAATGATTCTCTTGTTGATCTGTGCCAGGTCTGTCAATAGGCAAGGAGTGGTTTTTGTGATTAGTAGGGGTTCTTTTTAAAATAAACAACTGTATTTGGGAAGTATTTCAAGTGAAAAGTTATTTATTTCACTTTATCAGGCTTTCCAAACCAAAATGGAGATGGAGCACATGAGCAGTGACAGGAACAGTGATTGACATTCTAAACTGCCTTTCATAAAAGATTTCAGGCAGGAAGGTCCAGGTTTTATTTTCTCTCTTAATAAGTTAAACAAGTAGGCCACTATGTCTGTCAGAGACTGTGAAGAGTCAAGATTGAAATCATAACAGGTTTGGTTTGACTGCGTGGGAAAACCTGATTCTGACATGCAAGCTGCTGAGACACTGTGCAGTGTCTCAGCAGTGCATCTCAGCAGTGATATTAATAATTAGATTTAAAATGAGGCTTAGATAGGAATCTTATGAACATCTGCATGGTCTTGCACCACAAATTGCTCCAGGAACTTTCAGTATGCACACAAGGATAAATAAAACCAAGTAAATAAAAAAACCCAAAGAGGTTTGTTCACAAAGATCATTTTCCAACGTTTTTTTTTATAGGAAAATATAATTTATGCTATGTTAGGTTAGGGAAAGTTAGCAATAGTGTAGGGTTTGCTCATGCCAATAAGAAAGGACCTATGAAGTAAACATACTAAGTATTTAAAGGAACTTATTTTTAGAATTGAATTTGTTTTCAAGACATTCACTCCACTTTGGTGTGGACATTACTCAGATTAAACGCAAACTCCCTCCATGCATTAAGCAGAGGAAATACAGGTAATGGGAGAAGGAATGAAACAAGAGGTTATTGATAATGAATAGATAATTAATTATTACTTATTTTAATGTGCTTTTCTTGTTTTCTGCGGATCTCCATGTCAGATTCTGAAGCCAGGAAGTCTGTTGTTTGTCCCCCTGTGTGTTTCGGGTTCAACTGTCGTGTATACATATCATTTGTTAACGGGACTTCCTGGTGGGTCTGTGGGGTTCAGCAGCTCCTGCTGATTTGCCATAGACAATGAGGTAACAGTTCTGTCCCCCTTGAAACTTTTTGCAAGGAGGGAATGGCTCCTGCAGTCTTTGCTTTCTACTTATGCAACCTTTTGGCTACTGCCAATGTGGATTATAATATTCCCCTATTTGAAATCCCTTTTTAAGAGAATGATATCCACTAGGCTTTCTTATCACTTCCCTTTAGCAATGTGAGTTGCAATGTTCCCCTATTCGAAATCCTTCAGTAGGAAGAGTTGAACCCAATTTGCTTGTTTATCACTTCTTTTTGGCTTTGGGAATGCAGGTTACATTGTTCCCCTATTCAGAATACCTCAGTAGGAGAGTTGCGCCAAATTATCCTTTCCTCAATTGTTCGGTATTCAAAATAACAGTCATTTGGATTCCAAGATGGCGGCGATGGGAAGCGGACATGTGTGAGAGTCACTCCGTCCCCCCATTAAGGCTGCATCAGTTAAGCATACAAAGAAGCGGAAAACCCCCATCAATAACTGATAGAAGCATTGGGCATCAAACGCACCAGATGCCGAGGAGTGAAGTGGGCGAAGTCAAGCAGCCCAAGTGCTGAGGCGAGCACCGACGTACGCGACTCTCTTGAAGCCGGGACACTCCACGGAGCCCAGCGCAGGAGCGCAGCCCCTAGATACGGAACGGACTGCCCCGGGAGCCTCAAGCCAGAGGATAGGACAGCGGCCACGGTCCCGGAGGCGGGCTCCCCTGCGCGCGGACGAGGCGGGGGGCTCTGCCAGCAAAAGATGGGGAGCCGAAGACGGAAGGGGTAACCAAGCACGAACCATGCCCAACCAGGAGAAGTGACACGGCCCAGCTGAGGACGGCCCCGAGACGTGGGGAGGATCGGAGCTGGGGGAACAGGACAGCTTGAGCACCGCATCCTGGCAGAAGAAGCGACTCGGCCCCGCAGAAGACGGGCTTGTGACGCTGAGTGGACGGGAGCCGGGTGCAGAGTACCGCTGGAGGAAGGCGCCGCAGGAGTGGATCAAGATTGCGGGATATCGTCGGCGACCCAGAGGGAGCACCCTCAAGCACCAATACTGAGGACGGGCCCGGCAGCTACTCTATCAGGTACACGGTGCAGGGGGCAGCGGGGGCAGGGACGAAATAATACCAGTGGAGAGTGGCGAGGGGCCCACAGCATACAACACCTAAGGGCCAGACCTCACCGGATCCAGTTGTTTAACCCCTTGGTCAGCCGAGGGGCCCAGCGATACCAGTGGCACCTGTTCCTCCCCCACCCCCTCAACACAGGAGTTGCCTACATTGAGCACTACCGGGGGAGACAGGATAAAGGGAGCTCTGCAGTAATCACCAGAATAACCCCCCAAGGACTGTACTCTAGCAGAGCCAATACACTCGATCCAGAACAGGGGTCCCACACTATGACGGAGGGGTGAAACAAACCCTGGCAACCCCCCCTAACAAAAGAGCAGAGGAGAGCAACAGGGGCTCCATGAGCAGCAATAGGGGGCATGATCCCACCCATCAGGGCTTGTAACTGCCAAGTGGGGGCACAATTAGGGGATACCTCATACCCCTTCTGACCCCAGAGGGATCAAACAGAGCAACAGGCACCCCCAAATAAAGGGCTGGAAGGGCAACACTATCGACGAATCCTATCAGCACCTATGTCAAAATCCAGGGGGAAGACAGCGCAACAGGACCAACAGGCATCACAGAAGAGAGGGGATCAGAGCCTAACACAACTGTGTTCAAGACTGACCGACTGGGGTAAGTATCCTCCCTCCACCCCCGTATGATTTCAGTCCCTCTGGCGCCCTCTCCTCACCTTGTGGTAGAATTAGGCGTGCTCTCCGTCCTGCCTTCTTTGCAGGGGCTTTCATGGGCGAGTGCGGTCCAGTTACTTCACTGACGCCGGCCTGTTTTATATTATTCAGGTAGGTCTTATTGCTGTTCTTTAGTTTTGTTACTATCCTGCATGCCTTTCTTTGTTTAAAATGTCTCTTTTTTCTCCCTGAGGTATGCAGAGCTTCAGCGCGGCGAACTGGCTTAGTTGAGCCCCGCTGGTAAATGATGGCGCATTAAGAGCGCTATGATGCGGTAAGTAAGCGCTATGTGCAGTGCTTCAAAGTCTTGCCTTTGCTAACCTGTGTTTTCCTTCCTTGTAAGTCGCAGTGTTCTTCAGCGCGAGTGGAATGCCCGGAGTGGTGCCAGCCGAGAGGCGACCAGCCAGGTAAGCCTTTTGAGCAGTTCGTAATTTGCAAATGTCTTCACTGCTTTCTTTAATGTTGCCTCTATCTTCCTCTTTCAGGTCGTTCTGTCCGGGAGGCATGCAGATTCGAGGAAGCTGTTCTCAGTAGCTGCGAGTGTTTAAAGATGAAGACTGCAGGTAAGATGCTGCTGCTAATGATGTTCCTTTTGTCTCCTTGCAGGTTCTGCTTCTCCGAGGTTCGAGGGCTTTTGAAGAGGATGCCAGGCTCTAGAGGCCGGAGTCCTGACTCCACCTGGCCAATGGGTTTGCCAGAGGGGGTTTTGGGCGAGGGTCGTGACAGCGCTCCCCCCTAAGGTCCCTCCCATGGTGTTCCTTCTGTCTGGCCCAGGTTTGGATGGGAAGTTCCGATGGAATTTTCTGATTAGACGTGGTGCGTAGATATTCTCATTGGGCTCCCAGGATTTATCTTGTGGTCCAAATCCTTTCCAATCGACGAGATAATATAACTTGTGTAAAGACTGGAGGGGGGGTCTGTACTTCTGCTCTCTATATGGTAGAGGAGAGGCACAGAGGACCCCAGCCAAGATTCTCTATTACAGTAGCAATGGACGAGCAATCAAGGCCTAGCTTCTCAGGAGGTGATGCAGGCTGGTTCTTAAGTACAGTGTAGTCCCCAAACCCCCACAAAGGAATGTCCACACACTGTATTACTGAAAACACAGTCTTTATATAATTAATATTCAAGGGTATGTACACTATCTCAATAACGCACTTTGTACTCAGAAATCAACAATGGTAAATATATACAATTCTATAGTGGTACCACCAATATTATCAGGTCTCATTAAAGTGCATCAACTATACTGTTAGAATGTCACACAGATCAATAACAAGGAAAACAGCAATAGAGAGAGTAGGGAAATCAAGATGGTTGAAACAATAGGCAGAATACTGAGTCAATTACCTAAACACAGTTCTGTGTGGAGATCCCCCCACCTGGGCAACCTGTAAAATAAAGATATAGCACAACCCAGTCCATATATTGCTCAATAGTCTTATTTCCTCCTATAATATTTTTACCCCCCAATGTACCTGGTGGAGCAGAGTTCTTGGAAGAAGCGTCGATGGATCCTTCTTGAGTGACCCCCTTTCAAGCAGGAGTCACGGATCGTCGAGAGGCGTCGAAGAAGGGGAACTTGGTGTCGACGGCGTCGATGAGAAGTTCGAGGGTGCCGAGACCACGACATCGATCCAGGCGGTGCTCGTCGACGACGTCCTGCGAAGATGAGGTGTGCAGGGCACCTCGGCGTTTGATAGCTCTGGACCGCAAAGAGTTTCAGAAGAACTGTGGCCCAGCAAGGGCGTTGAGTCGTCAAAGTCTTTGTGGCCTTCAGGTGGCGGGAAACCCACCGGCGGATTCTCCTCGGCGTGTCGGTGGCCTTGACTCTCTCCGGCAGTATAAAGCGGTCGTTAGTGCGGACAAGGGAGTCCTTCGATTCAATACTTAGGCAAAGGAGCGGGCGGCTTCGGTTGTCGGCGGTATGGCGTCAAGCGGTCCCCTCTTCTGGGGCAACACAACTTCGACGGGCCTCCATCGGTTACATAAACCTGCGAACCCTGGTCGATGGCAATGAACTTCGACGGCAGCGAAGTCCGGGTGCTTCACTTCGATCTCCTCGGCGGTCCCGTTTCCGGTCGGCAGCCTTTCGAGGGTCTGACTCCCAGGGAGCTTCGGCGAAGGTTAGCGGTGCTCGATGGTCCCTCGGAGCACAGGAAGAGGGCACCTTACCAGGTCCTCTCTCAGATCAGTCTTCAACGAATTCGGCAGCTTTCAGATCAGGTCAAAGCAAATGCAACAACAAGTCTTCTTCGTCCAGCTGGGCGTCGAGGATCAGCAGTTCCAGTTACTCTTCAAGTGTAGACACAGCTTCTGAACAATTTCCAGTGGTGAGTGGTCCCCAGATATACTATCCTGTCTCTCATCCGCACTGCTGGGTCACACTCAGCAGCCAATCATACAGAAGGGCATGCATGCAGTCAGTCAGCCAATCAGGCACACAGTGCATTCAGGCCATCCTCCTCCCTCTCAGACACTCACAACAAGGAATGTGGATTGGGACAAGTACCCAGCCATTCAACACTACACACTGCATGCAGGCCAGTTTCGGGCAGGGCTGTCTCAGTCTTTGTCTCTCATACCAGACACCAGACAGCCACAACAAGAAGTGCATATTGGTCACACACTCCATTCACCCAGATCCCACCCACAGGGTGTACCCACTACATACAGTCACTGGGAAGGCTCCAGCCAGTCTGGACTGGACTTCACAACAACACCATATATGGACCTTCCACCCAACAGTCAGTCAGGGGGAAGGGACAGAGTCAGGGCTTCCCAGGACTTTGGGAAAACAAGGTAACAGGCAATAGAAATCAAGAGGCCACAGGGGCCATCTTGTTTTCTATCAGGAATCAACTGATTCCAATGGCAGGGCCTGGGTATCCCAAACTGGAGGATACTCAGAGCACCTGTCAAATTCAGCATGGAGCTTCCACCAGCCCATACCCTGCTCTGTGGGCCACCCACAGGTGCCCAAAAACATACACAAGGGTCACAGGGTTGTACCCTAACCCATGGGTGCCATAAGGGTATCCCATGGGTCTGTACACCAAACCAAAAACAGGAAGAGCTGCACTGCCAGGAGTCCCACATGGACTCCTGGGCAGAACACAATACAGAACACAATGATAAAAGGACTACAGGACAAGGACGGGGAGGCCCTGTCCCTCCAATGCATTTCCAGCATCACAGCTTGGTCCTAGAGTATTTAGAGTCCAAGATATCTTTGACTTTGAATTCTGGTTCTCTATCAACAAGTATGAGTCCAAGATATCTTTGACTTTGAATTCTGGTTCACCATCAACAAGTATGAGCTTAGGTGCGGGTTGCATGGGTTTCAGGAGGGACACATGGAATACCAGGTGGATGTGTAGATTAGGTGGTAGATCCAGTTTCACGGCTGCTGGGTTGATAATTGCCTTAATGGTATAGTGTCCTAAGAATCTGGGATGAAAGGTCCAGGTTCCCTTGATGGGTATGAATTTAGCGGCTAACCAAACTTTGTCTCCTACTTGATAATTAGGGGCCTTTTTCCGGTGTTGGTCGGCGAATCTCTTTTGTTTTTCTTTGGCATGAATAAGGTGTTCCTTTGCCCTTTTGAAAGCCTGACTAATGGTTGTGTGTAGAGTCTTTACCGTTGGTATTTCCAAGCTGGCTGGAAGGTCTAGTTCAGAAGTACGTGGATGTCTGCCATAAAGGGTATAGAAGGGCGTTTGTCCCGTGCTTGAATGCAAAGAATTGTTATATGCATATTCAGCTATCCATAGTAGGTCTTTCCAATTCCTTTGTTCGTGGTGCAGCATGCACCGTAAATATTGCTCGAGTGTCTGATTGGTTCTCTCGGTTTGGCCGTCCGTTTGGGGATGGTGACCGGTAGATAGCCGAACGTCGATCTGCGCCATTGCACAACATTTTTTCAAGAAGTTTGAAACAAACTGGCTGCCTCGATCAGAGACCAGAACCGAAGGGAAGCCATGCAGCTTAACCACACCCTCCAGGAACACTTTTGCTAAAGTGGCTACGTCGGGGAGGCCTTTGAGAGGAATAAAATGGGCCATCTTCGAGAATAAGTCCACAACTACATCGATGGTGTTGAACCCTTGGCTTGGAGGTAAATCAGTGATGAAGTCAAGGGAAAGAGTGTGCCATGGAACTGGAGGAATGTCCAATGGTTGTAGGAGACCAGATGGTTTTTGTTTCTGTGATTTATTTTGTGCGCAGAGACCGCAGGACTGAATATACTGAATGATGTCCTTACGCCAGGTAGGCCACCAAAAGTTCTCTTTCACCTTAGCTAGGGTTTTGGCGATCACAGGATGCCCTTCGATCAGTGAATCGTGATAGTTTGAAATAATATGCTGTTGTAATTCCTTCTTGGGTACATATAGGCGATCCCTAAAAGAGGGTAGATGGTCCTTGATGGTATATTGTTCTCCTTGAGTTTGCCATGCGAGGTAGGCATCAGGATTCATTGTCCGTTGGATTTCTTTTCGTAGTTCTGCTTGTGTTAAGGCTGTTGGCTGATACCCAAGAGTTTGTCTTCAGGTATAATAGGTACTGGGTCTGGAGTTGGATATACTATTTCATCTATGCCCATGCAAATTAAGGCATCCGCCTTTTCGTTTCTGACTCCTGGTCTAAATGTGATTACATAATCATATTCGGCAAGGAAAAGGGCCCACCGTAATTGGCGCGAGGACTGGGCCTTGGCTGTTTTGAGATATTGCAGGTTTCGGTGGTCTGTGATGACTGTAATGGTGTGTCTGGCCCCCAGAAGGTAGTGCCTCCAGGCTTTAAAGGCGGATTTGATAGCCAGGAGTTCCTTGTCCGTGATGGCATAATTCATCTCTGGAAGTGAGAACTTTTTCGACCAGAAGGCCACAGGATGTAGCTGGCCGGTTTCCGGGTCTCTCTGTGAAAGGACAGCCCGCATTGCGAGACTGGATGCATCAGTTTCAACGACATAAGGGATGTCTGGACGAGGATGTCACAGGATTGGAGCGGAGGTAAACTTTTGTTTAAGTTCCTGAAAGGCTTCTTCTGCTTCTTCGGTCCAAGCAAACTTTTTATTGTTTTTTCGTAATAGTACTGTGATTGAGTGCACAACCTGAGAGAAGTCTGGGATGAACCGGCGGTAGAAGTTCGCAAAGCCCAGCATGCTATGTACCCCTTTCAGAGACGTCAGTGATAAAACCAAGAAATTCTACTTCGGTGACGTGAAAAAAGCATTTTTCAAGCTTTGCAAACAAGCGATGTTGACGAAGCTTGGTGAGGACTGAACGAACGTGCCTGACATGATCTTGTTCCGAGGCTGAGTATACTAAGATGTCGTGTCTGTACACTAAGAAGCACACATCAATTAACTCCCTTAAGACGTCATTCATGAAATACTGGAATGCCGCAGGGCATGACTTGATATTCAAACAAGCCGTACTTAGTACGGAAGGTGGTTTTCCATTCATATGCTTTTCTGACTCGGACCAGGTGGTACGCTCCTCGAAGGTCCAATTTGGTATACATCTGGGCATCTTTAACTTGGTCTAGCATCTCAGGGATAAGTGGCAAAGGGGTAGCGGTTCTTCACAGTGATTTGGTTCAATGCGCGGTAATCAATACATGTTCTCAAGTCTCCTTCTTTTTTCAGTACGAAGAACAAAGGACTGGCTGCGGGGGACTTCGAAGGACGGATAAATCCGTTTGCAAGGTACTGGTCTAAATAGGATTTCAAATGAAGGTTTTCTGGTTCTGTGAGAGCGTAGATCCTGCCGCAAGGGATTTGTGCACCAGGAACAAGGTCGATCTGACAGTCATAGGGCCTGTGCGGTGGCAATGTATTGCCTTGGTCCTTTCGGAAAACATCCTGGAAATCATGGTATTCACTTGGCAATGTATTAGTTGCTCCCAGGGTTGATACTGTCACTCCGGGAGTCATGGGGATACAGACGTCGGGTTTCTCCTCTTGGTAATAGCAGGCAGGGAGCAGTCACCGGGGAAGGTTAATTTTCATGCCCGCCAGTCTATCAAAGGGTTGTGAGCAACCAACCCTGGCATCCCTCGTATTAGCCTGAACTGAGGTGCCTTGATGAGATCGAATGAAATAGACTCCCGATGTCCGTCCTGGCACAGCAAGGTTACCCTGTGCACTGAGTTACTGGTCCGGAAGCGATTTCTGTCCCATCCACGGTGCTTACCTTGTCCATAGTTGGCTTAGAACACAAAGAAGCCCCATCTCTGCTTCTAGTTCTTGATCAATATAATTTCCAACTGCTCCGCTATCGATGTATGCTTCAACTGCATGCATTCTTGACGACTGTTGTTGGTTAATTAAGATCACTGGTATTGCAAAGTGCGAGGTCAGCAACTCTTTCTTCTCACTCGACAAACTGACCTCTACGTTTGTCGAGCTTGGTAGTTTTCTGATTCTTTAGTTTCATCCTTCTCTGTGGCCCTGACTGTTCTTCTTGGGGGTTTTACTGGACAGTCCTTCAGGAAATGTCCTGGTTTCCCACAATACAAACAAAGTTGTTGTCTTCTTTTGTCCCGCTCTTGTTTTGTTAATGGAGGCCGTATCCCTCCAATCTGCATAAGTTCTACAGCATTTTCAGGTACACGGGGTGTGTTTTCCCTTGGTCGAACATACGAGGGTCCGTCTTAGACCGGTCTGCCTTTCGGTCCTGCAACCGGTGGTCTAGCTGCACAACCAGATTTATAAATTCTGCACAGTCTCTGGGTGGATCAACCACCTGGGCTAAGACATCCTTTAATTCGCCTCGTAAGCCTCGATGGAATAACGTGGTTCTTTTGTTTTCTGGCCACCTAGCTTCGGCAACCAGTCTGTTGAAGGTAGCAATGTACATTAACAAATCCTGATTCCCCTGTCGGAGGGACAAGAGTTCATTGTCTACTGCTTGTTCCTGGGTATGGCAAAGAAATGGAAAGTTTTTCCATTTATCTCTGGAACCCCCCAAAGTCATGTAAAAGAGGATCGTCATGGGTTACCAGCGGCACCGACCAATCTGCTGCACTACCACACAGGTATGATAAGACAAAAGCTACCCGAGCTTGGTCGTTTGGAAATGCTCCAGGCCTACAAAGAAAATGAAGGTGGCACTGATTGATGAATGCCGCATACTTCCGTGGGTCGCCTGAGAACCTTTCTGGTGGTTCCTGGGGCACTGTTCCAGGTAACGTGATCTGTACCGGAGTGGGTGGTATGGTGGGGTTTTGCATCATTGGATTGCTTCCAGGTAGAGGCGTCTGTCCTGCCGGTGATTGCAAGTATTGCCTGCTAATCTCTTCAGTGCATTCTTTGGTCACTATTAGGTCTCTCCGGAGGGCATTAGTCTCTTGTCAGGCAAAATGAACCTCAGCACGAAGCTCTCCTAGTAATTGGGCCAATTGGTCCATTTCTGATGTTTCCATGGCGCCCAGGTGGATTTGTTATGGTAGGTCTTTACGTTCTGTTACGCTCACCTGGTATCCACAGGGACGCCACCCAGCCGGGTTACTCGCTGGTATGCTTCTCAGCTTTGCCCTGATGCGGTCTGCGGGGAAGGTTCTGCCTGAAAATACAGGAGGACTGTGTTCAAGACTGACCGACTGGGGTAAGTATCCTCCCTCCATCCCTGTATGATTTCAGTCCCTCTGGCGCCCTCTCCTCACCTTGTGGTAGAATTAGGCGTGCTCTCCGTCCTGCCGTCTTTGCAGGGGCGCATTGTCCTTCATGGGTGAGTACGGTCCAGTTTCTTCACTGACGCCGGCCCATTTGATATTGTTCAGGTAGGTCTTATTGCTGTTCTTTAGTTTTGTTGCTATCCTGCATGCCTTTCTTTGTTTAAAATGTCTCTTTTTTCTCCCTTAGGTATGCGGAGCTTCTGCCTGCGCAGTGCTGCAAAGTCTTGCCTTTGCTAACCTGTGTTTTCCTTCCTTGTAGGTCTTGGTGTTCTTCAGCGCGAGTGGAATGTCCGGAGTGGTGCCAGCCAAGAGGCAACCAGCCAGGTAAGCCTTTTGAGCAGTTTGTAATTTGTAAATGTCTCTACTGCTTTCTTTAATGTTGCCTCTATCTTCCTCTTTCAGGTCGTTCTGTCCGGGAGGCGTGCAGATTCGAAGAAGCTGTTCTCAGTAGCTGCGAGTGTTTAAAGATGAAGACTGCAGGTAAGATGCTGCTGCTAATGATGTTCCTTTTGTCTCCTTGCAGGTTCTGCTTCTTCGAGGTTCGAGGGAATAGCTGGACACGGTGAGTGTCACGTTGCAAGCTGCAAAGTAACGCGAAGCGTGTTGTCTTGCTCGGGTGTGGTTTAAATAGCCCCAACAAAATAGTCCAGGTAAAGTAGTCCCTAGGCTACCACACCCAAAACGCCAGACAGCATAGCTTGGTTCTTAGGAACCAAGCTATGTGGATGCCTCCATGTTGGCTGACAATACAATAAAGTAGTTCCCAAGCACATTGTTTTTCATGGTGTATGAGCCTGGCCCCATGAGGGCTTTTAAAGAGGATGCCAGGATCTAGAGGCCCGAGTCCTGACTCCACCTGGCCAATGGGTTTGCCAGAGGGGGTTTTGGGCGAGGGTCGTGACAGCAACAACACAGTCACAATTCGAAGACATGAAAAAGGACATGCGGACAGCAATGCAGGAACTAAGGACGGAGATTACGAATCTGGGAGAAAGGACGGATACCTTGGAAAATATAACCCAAATCCTCGAAGAGGAGGCACAACAGAACGCAGAACTCCAAGAACAACTCCTGACTCGCATCCACAATCTTGAAATACAGTGTGAGGACCTTGAAAATAGATCACGTAGATCGAACATATAAATAAAAAATTAGGGCTGTACCGAATAGCATATTAAGTATTCGGCCGAATACCGAATAGTTTGTCAACTATTCGGCTGAAGCCGAATATGAAGCCGAATAGTTGATTTATTTAATAAATCATGTTCAAACTTCAAATAACACTTTTCCTGTATGTTCTAGGCTAAGTATAAAAGATGAGCACCTTTTATGTCTATGAATCTGTAACAAAACATGCCCTAAAGAGCAGATTACAATATAAGATATTTTTCAGCTGTGTGATAGCAATTTGTCTGGTCTAATTCTATTCCGTTTTGCTAAATGAAGTCTATTATTGCCTTTCTGAGTTCATGTTGCATTGTATTCAAATGAGAATGTCAAAGTATTCGGCAACAGCTGAATAGCAAGAAACTATTCGGCCGGAGCCGAATAGCTTTTTTTCAGCCAGAATTTGGCCGAATACTTACTCGAAGCTGAAGTTCGGTACACCCCTATAAAAAATATGGCAGAAACGGTGATGGACAAAGACCTGAAAGAAGCAGTTCAACATGTCTTTAAGAAAATCCTGGATGCGAAGGAGGATGTAGAAGTAGGCATTGATAGGGTCCATAGGGTAGGTCCAAGGAGGACGGGAGAACCAGGCGCAAGGCCAAGAGACGTCCTAGTAGCCCTCTCCTCATATCCCCAAAAAGAGCTGATATTACGTAAAGCCCAGACAATGGATCACATCAGGATGAATGGGGAGGAGGTACAACTATATCATGATCTGGCTCAGTCCACATTACAGAAGCGCAGAGAAATGGGCCCTTGGTAAAAACCCTAATGTCAAAACAGATCAGATATAAATGGACATTCCCCTTTGGCTCCTGTTTACATAGGAAGGGAAGCAGAGGAGGATAACGTCATGTGAGGAGGGGAGACAAATATTGGGTACACACGATCAAGAGGAAGAACCACAACGGCGAGAAGAGAGATAAAAGAACCCAGAAAATGTCAGAATACACTGGATGAGAGCAGATAGAAAGGGGAAAGCTCTTTCGCCGAAAGAGATGTGACAATAAATGGAGGAGCTCCCGACATTTTCTTCGGAGCAATCACGGTTTGTCCACGCATGTAGACATGAAGACAAAAAGTTGGAAGGAGGAGAGTTTTCCATAATGTAAGGTGCGGAGGGGGGGTGGACAGCGTCTGTGGCACCTTTTGGAACCCAGAGGGGTTTAGTATACCCTACAAGTTACCCCTGAGGACAGGTGAGCATGGCGCGCACGGCGCAATGCCTGAGCGATCATAGGAACCAGGGCTCATTCCAGGGCAGTTTTGGGGGGAGGGGGAAAAGTAGGTGAGTTGGGGTAAGCCTAAGCGCGAGGGGAGGGATACCGGGAACCACCATAGTACTCAAGGAACATATCAAGGGATTCAACCAGAGACTCTTCATTTAGACACATGATGGGTACCAAGGTTCTAACATATAATGTCCGAGGCCTCAATTCTCCTGTAAAAAGGAAAAAGGTAGAACATTTTCTGAAACAAGACAGATATGACATTATCATGCTACAAGAAACACACGTAAAGGGACAGGGCAAGGGAAAGGTACAGTTGAAGGGATACAACCAGATAATACAGGCAAATGCTAAAGACAAAAAAGCGGGATCCTGATCGCATTCAGGGACTCCCTAAAGGTACAAGTGCTCCAAACAGAGGCGGATAAGCAGGGCAGATACCTGCTGGCTAACATGGTAATAGAAGGCTACCCCCTAACTTTGGCGGCCGTCTATGCCCCCAACACAGGTCAGGAGGGATTCCTCAAAGATTTGCTTGAAAAGCTGGAACGCTTTTCTTCAGCGGAAATAATATTGGGGAGAGACCTGTCAAGCATGGGACCCCTCACGAGACATAACAGATCCCAGACAGCAGGGGCGATGTTCTCCCTCAGAGGCCCTAAAAAAGAAAATGTCCAACCTAGCACTGGGAGACATCTGGAGACACATTAATATACCAATCTCCGAGGCTATACATGTTACTCACATGTACACCATACAATATCTAGGATAAACTATCTATGGGCCTCACCGGGCATCCTAGTCAAAACACGAAAGACAGACATTGGCTATCACTGTCCGACTATGCCCCTCTATGGGCGGAGATAGCGCTGGCCCCACGGGCAACGAGGTTATGGACATGGTGACTTCCCGAGGAGATAGTCAGGGATTCCGTGCTGGGGAACAATGTCCGAGAACATATCACTGAGTACCTCACAAACAACAACCACCCAGAGATATCGATTGAAATACAATGGGAGGCCTTAAAGGCGGTAACTAGGGGTCATTTAATTGCATTGAAGGCCCAAGAAGAGAAGCTTAACCACCAGTGGGAAAGGGAGCTGGAGGTCAAAATCAGTAGTATTCAAGCAGAATTATTGCAGAAACCAACTATCAAATTACAAAAGGCCCTGAGGTATGTCCAAGGCCAATTAGAATCGATCCGCACAAAAAAAGCAGAAAGGCACCTGCTTAGGCTAAAACACTGGTATTACACTAAGGCAAACAGAGCTGATAAACTATTAGCCACACAACTGAAGGGGAAACTACAAGATAGGACAGTAATGGCCCTCCGGGTTGTCATGGGGAATAGAAAGACCCAAACATCGAAATCGGGGAGATATTTGAGCGGTTCTACAGAACGTTGTACTCCTCAGTTCATCCGGACGAGAATCTCTAAAAATCATATCTGGAGGGGGTGGACCTTACAGTGATATCCGCCACAGAGAAAGACATATTAGACAGAGACATAACACTAGAAGAGGTCAACAAGAGATCTCCCCAGAAATAAGGCCCGGGCCCAGACGGTTACACAGCAATATTCTATAAGGAATACAGAGACATACTGGCCCGACCCTGACAGAGTTATATAATTCCTTCAAAGATAAACACAACATTACCCCAACGATGAATGAGGCCAAGATGCTGAAAGACAGGGGAAAGACCCCGAATTGCCATCCTCTTATAGACCGATAGCGCTGATAAATGTAGACACTAAGTTGTACACTAAAGTCTTGACCTCCAGACTCACCCAGGTGCTCCCAAAATTGATCCACCAGGATCAGTCAGGGTTTGTCCCCGGTCAACAAACACATGACAATATTAGGAGGGTCCTCCGCATCGTGGAAAAAATAGGAATAACATGCAAGCCGGCGGTAATACTAACATTGGACGCCGAAAAGGCGTTCGACCGAGTAGAATGGTCACTACTATTCCACATACTGAGAAAAATGGGGATAGGAGAGACTTTCATCAAAATGATAAAAGCTAATTATAATTCCCCTAACATCAGAGTAGCGGTGAATGGGTCCTTGTCCAACAAGATACTTATCGAGAAAGGGACAAAACAGGGATGCCCACTATCCCCCTTGCTGTATGCAATCTTCCTGGAGCCACTCCTAACGCAAATAAGGGGCAATCAAGAAATAAAGGGCATAGATATGGGAGGGATTACCCACAAAACAGTAGCGTACGCAGATGACATTTTGATAACAATGGGGGACCCCGAAAACTCTCTCCTTATCCTCATGCATGAGATTGACAAATTCGGTTCTATATCCGGAATTAAGATAAATAGGCAGAAATCAGAAATTCTGATACTTGCGGGTGATACAACACGAATTCACTCGGTAGCGGACAACCTCCAACTAAAACTTGCTACAACAGGGACCAAATACTTGGATGTTACCCTTACACACAAAATACAGCAACTATACTCTCAAAACGACCCGAATCTATTGCAACAAATTAAAAGGGACATGGAAAGGTGGAACCCGTTATCGATATCTTGCTGGGGGCGGATAACTGTCATCAAGCTGTCCATCCTACCCAAACTTGTGTATGTATTTCATGCTCTGCCAATAAGACTCCCACTGTCATTCTTTAAATATTCAACGAAAGCAGTCAAGGAATACATCTGGCAAGGGAAAACCCCTAGAGTCTCAAGCTCGGTTCTAACTGCCTCCCGGAAAGATGGGGGTTGCGCACTGCCCGACTTTAGAAGATATTATGAGGCAGCCTAACTATGGGTGCTGAAGGAATGGATCCCGGACAACTCCCAAAAATTGTGGGCCGACCAAGACAGGGCAGTGGAGACAACCCCAACAAGACATATGCTATGGGCGGGGAAGACACATAGACATCCAAACCTTCACATAAGCGAAATTATGCAGGCAACACTAGAAATATGGGACGGAGCAACTAGGAAAGATACCCTAACCAAAGACCCAGCCCCATTCATGCCGCTATTTAGAAACCCGGAATTTCCGCCGGGTCTAGAAAAAAAGGCTTTTAAAAAATGGGAGGAAGCGGGATGCTATATGGTTGGGGACATGTATCAGGACCAACAGATAAGGTCCTTTGAAGACTGTACTGCCCTGATGCACCTGAAGGGGAAGAATAGGTATAAATATGACCAACTGTATCACTGGCTAGATACATCAAGAATACGACTAGCGGCCACCAGAGAACTAACCCCGTTCAAACACTACATCATGTCAAATGACGGGACAAAGAAGTTAATCTCGAACACATATAGATTTATCAACTCCACAGAGGAGAAGTTCACATGGCAAAATATCAAGAGATGGGAAAAGACTTTGAGAAGGACAATCCCAAGGAGTCGATGGGAATACACATGGGGAATGATATCCAAATTTACGAGAGCAATACACTCAAAGGAAATGTGGATGAAAATCCTCCTGCAATGGCACTACACACCAGAAAGGCTCCACGTGATGTTCCGTGATTCCCCCAACAAATGCTGGAGGGCATGTGGCGGGGAAGGTAATTGGCGACACATCTGGTGGGACTGCCCAAAAATACAACAATATTGGAGTGAGGTGAAGAACCACATGAACTCAATGTTCCCTGGGGCAGGGGCTCTGGGAGAGAAGGTGTGCCTTTGTGGGATCTGGGACCCTAAAGATAAAACCCTCACCAAAACACAGAAAATAAATTTCATGGGACTTCTAATTGGGGTGTGGTTGGAAATCACCCAAAAATGGAAGCAAATAACCCCGCCCATTGCATTAGACTGGATACGTAGAGTGTGCTCCCACATAACGATGGAACACATTACTTACAACCTGCAAGGGGGATATCAGAAATTTAGGGAGGAATGGTCAGACACGTTGGAGTATCTACAAAGTGACTATATGGAACAATGGTGCCCACACAAAATTAGGATTCTTGATATGTTCAGATAAGAGACTGCGTTACAAACAGAGACCAAACCGATGGGTGGAATATCCCAGGGGGAGGGAATGGGGGGAATGGGGTTGTGTTTCTAATTGTTCTGTTGTAAAACTTAATAAAAATATTTAAAAAAAAAAAATAACATTCGTTACCTAGCGATTTCCCTCAACGTGCCCCAGAATTACCTGTTTCTGGCCAACTCACCCGTTTATCCTGGCGTCTCCTTCTGACTTGCTGGTAAACCTCCTGCTTCACTCTGCAGGACTTCCTCTGCCTGTGACAGCTTGGGTCAGTCTGCTGCCACTCGCACTAAGCTTCTGCAGCTCTGTGTACTTCCCAGTATGGATGTGTTACCAGAGCAGTTCAGGGCGCGTAGAGAGCCTCTCTCTCACGGGCTGGCTGGCTTAAATACCACTTGCCGCGGCGCGTCCTCTGCATATATCAGGAATCCCACCTCCTACCTCAACTTCTGCATCATGTCATGCTGCCGCCACATCACCTTGCTGCTTCCAGCTCTTGTCACGTGTTGGAATTCCATCTATTTCTTCTCTACGGTCACTATCTTTCAGTAAAGCTAAAAACATATATTTTCTCCCCCTCACGACTTTGTTCTTGGGGCTTATCCCATTCACCTAAATCCGATCGTTGTCTAATTGCATCAACAACCTCATCAGTGTCTTTTCCACTCATTCCTACTAACAATGTCATTATAACATTTTTGTATGCGAGAGGGGCTGTGCATATAAGTGAATTTCTAGCTGAGACAGACAAATGTATCATACCCATATGTTCGAGATGAATAGCCTCCATCATAGCATGTTCCCTCATCCTTTGTATAGCTTCTTTCAAGGTACACCAGTTTTTATCATTAGTCGGCCAGTCTGACGTACTTGGATATTTGTGATTACATCCTTGTGCAGCCAATTGCAAAAGAGACAATTGTGCGTCATCACCATTATGATCACGAGAAGAACCTGCACCCAGGGTCTCGTGAATTTGAACATCATTAGACAAAGGCAAAAACCTAGCAAAATCTGTTGTATCGACTAAAAGGCCCACA
Source organism: Ambystoma mexicanum (assembly GCF_040938575.1). Lineage (NCBI taxonomy): Eukaryota > Metazoa > Chordata > Amphibia > Caudata > Ambystomatidae > Ambystoma > Ambystoma mexicanum. Next base: position 1,231,914,517 of record NC_090928.1, read on the forward strand.
TCACACCTATCAAACATTCTGACCATCCAAACCAACAAAGATTCCCACGACCTCTGTTTTTATCTATTGATAATTTCACCAATTTCTTGTTGTTAGTAATCTTCAAGGGCGGTCATATCTATAACACTGCATCCTGGATTCAATGGATGGCGAGCCATTTTCCTGCGAATTATGGGATTAGCCGTCACTTCTTTACATTTAGTTTTCGCTTTTGGTGTAGGATGTGATGTATCAGACTCACTACTTGTAGTAGTACTCTCAAAAACATCACCATCCCATTTATCAGGATCCCAATTAATATCTGCGGCCGCAATTAGTGTTACTACCTTACGCGAATTAACCCTGCCTCTCCTTTTCCAGTATTTATATCGTGTAACTCTAACCGCAGTATATTCAGCCACAGCTTGATATTTATCTGCTTTATCTTGCTATAACTTCAATTGAAGCTGTTGCATCAAAGCAATCTGTCTTTTCAGCAGCTAATTATTTTTCTAACTTTTGCACCGAACCGTGCATTTCTACATTTAGTTGATGCATTTTCCTGAAAGCATGCAATAAAATCCATCCCCTTCGTCCGAGAGCTGAACACTCCTTCCCCTTCTCCATGGGGACCAATTGTAAACATTTAATTAATTCATCCGGACTTGCTTCTCCTATGCTAGTATCCCATGTTTCACTTAATCTCGCACCACAAGCCCAAGTCTGTGCAATTTTATCATAAGGGATTTTTGACCATCCTGGGATTGTTACTTCTGGGCAATCTGAGCCAGCGGAGCTACTCTTCTTTTTAAAAAAAGAAGCCATAACAATCTCATCACTTGCACCCAGAGTAATATGTCTGTTCACACGGAAGAACCACGGAAGAACCCACCGTTTCACTGATAGCCTTGTGAACGTAAGGCAGAATTTCCATCAACAGCCACATCTTTTTTCGTGGTGGTTGGAACCGTGGTGTGAGGCGGACTGCACTGGAAGATACACGTTACGCGAGCACTGGTAAGCAAAAGGCGGGGAGTGACGAGGGGAGCAAATTGATAAAGCTCCCCACTAGCAACGCTTTAAGAAATAAAGTTACTTACCTCTGCAGCCCTAAACTATATGTTTTTGGTAAACAATAGAGGTCATTTTGGTTACTACATATACAGTAAAGCAGAATCATTGGGAATTTATCATCCAAAAACAAACACCGGAGCAAGCTGTAAAACATAAGCGCCCTAATTTACGCAGCAGCAACAGGTATACTGCCTTTAAAAGTGCAAAAAGTGACCAGCCATCTCAAGCCGATATCACTGCCTTTTTTGGAGCCCAAGATAAGTCTTCGCATAGACATTCATTAGAAACAAGAGAGTCTGACAAGGATAAACGCTTGTCGGACATAATAGATAACAACAACTCACTACTGAGCTTAGTGAAAGATTTGAAAAGAGCTTCTTTGGGCGGTGGAAAAAGGCTATGAAACAAAGAAACTCCTGAAGCCAACGAGGGCATCAGTTTGTCTTATTCTCCAGATATGTCAGTCTTTGCAACATACTCAGACACATCGGATACTTCTCTTTCTGAGAAGGTAACTGAGTCCAATATTGTTAGGGAGAATTCTCTGTTTAGGCTGAATTTCCTAACCTAGTGAGTCCCCCAGCAGCTTTGCTGGATTTTTGGGGTTTATTTTTTTCTCCTGCCAAGAGTGAGACTCTTTTACCCTCACTCTTGGACATGATTTGAGTGTGTCTCTTTGACTCTAGATGTGTTTAATGGGCTATGGGGTCTTTTACTCCATAGCGCTTCATGTGTTTTTGTGATGTGTGTTACACAGCACCCTCAGTGCAGTAACACAGGGGTGTCATAGTGACCCCCCAGTATAGACTCCATACCCTGGGACTGACTACTGTCTCCGAGGGCATGTAAAGTCACCATTGACTTTACTAGTCTCAAATTCTGAACAGAACCAGTACAAACCATCATATTGTGGACGTACTGGCCGGGGGCAATTCGATTGCCCCGGGGTCTGTTAGTTGGGGGGGCACGTCTCCGTCCCCCTGATCGAGTTTTGGCTGGTGGCAGTGGATACTACTTTTTATATTCGACCGCGAATATATCCCTATGGGATTTCCCATTGTTCGAAGCTACCAACTTTAATTATTTAATTCCTATAGCCTCGAACATACCGCCGGTTTATTTATTTAATATTAATTCTCCGGTTGGTATTTTTTGCCAGAACTCGGTTCTAAAATGGCGTTTGTGTTCGCTTCTGTGACTCCAATCCAAGTTGAGCTCTTTGTTCCACTTTTTGGCGGGCTTCTCCACAGAAGCCCTCCAAAGTGGTGCCACTCTGTCTGGGGTACTTAGGAGGGGTGGAGGGGGATTTAGGCACCCTGCACTGAGTTGCCTAGGCAACTCAAGTCGCACTCCGTCATGATTGGCCCAAGTGGTGAGCCGGCCGGCTCACCACTTAGCATGTTTGAGTGACAGCTAGGCTGAGTGAATGGGGGTTTTCTGCATAAAAGCAGGGCTTTGGGGACTGGAACTTCAGAAGTCGCCACAGGACCTAAGAATCCGACGAACCGTCTCACCACTTTTTCCAACGACTGAGGAGATCTCCAGCCCGGAGAGTCTTCCTCCTTCGACTGGTGGGGATAACCAGTCTGCTTCCTTTCCTGCTTCCTGGAGCATCTCGTGGCCGCCTTGCCTGTGCCAAGCACCCCGGCAACCGGGATACCATGTTTTTCCACTACCGCGAATCAAAGGGTAGTTCCTTTAACCGGAAAACTCTGCGGCTGGTTTCTTCCCTGGCAGTGCAACGACCTGCATCTTTCCTCCACGTCGAGATCTTCTCTTCCTCTGGACGACGCCGCGACTTGCAACCGCTGCCAGGAACAACTGCCCCCGCTGGAGGATCCTTTCCACATAAGGTACCGTGTTCTGCCTGGCTTCCCTTGCAACCGACTGTACGGGGTAGCTTTAGCCCCCGGCTTTCGACCCTGGGTTAGCCTGGGACACCCTGGCTAAACTTTTCTGAAACCTAACTAAAACCTTTCTGAACTCCCTGCAAGACTTTTTAAGCCTGTTGTCATTGTGTGATCTTGGGTGCATTTGTGCCCTGCTCTCTCCAAGAGTGGGCCCGACCGATGAACTTTGGCTCACAAGTAACTTTTGACTTTCCTGCCTTGCATAAGAGTTCCCAAGTATTAGTGGGGTGTATTTTCCTACATTCTGCCTTTTTCCCTCCCTTTTTCGTTAACTTATTGGAGTGCCATCTATAGTTAAGCGCTCACCTCTGTCTGGAAATAAGTGGTGTTAACTAAGGAATAAGGAATGTATATATAATAATAGTAACTGTGTTTAGAGTGATTTACAATAATAGCGCTGGAGTGTTTCAAAAAGTGTGCTTTTAAATAAATAATTATATACCTTGATACCAAAGCTCTGGTCAGTGTTTGCTTGTGCTATTGTTTCTGAGTGCCTATTGTGTATACTTTGCATACTGCCTAACTCTTCTTGAGGGAAGTCTGACTGCTCAGCCACAGCTACCAGGTAAATCGGGGTGGTACAGACTGCTACCAAGTGGGTTTACTGCCAACACCTGTAGTCCTAAATCTTTTGCAGTGGTCCCCAAGGGAACTGCACAGGTTTCTGCCTAACAAATATGGTGGATGAAGTTACTTTGCACGAGGACACAGTCATAAAAAGTCACTTGACGGCATTGGAATGTACGATTGACGTTCAAGCCGCACTAATAGCTTCTATAAAAGCAGATATTGGAGACAGTCAAAGATCTCCAGTAAGCTGTTAGGAATAAGAACAGCACTGTTCAAAAAAATTAACAACTTTCTAAATAAAAAAAGAAAGCAATCAGATACCGAATGAGGTAAAGGAGACCTCAATAATGAGAAAAACAAGGAGAAACAAAATCAAGGATATCATGATCCAAACAAAAAAGGGGAGGTTCGAGGGCTACCTGGCAAGGAAAAAAGGGACTGGGACTTTGAGGAGGAACAGATATCTCAGCCTACAGAACTTAAGAAGGTGCTAAAGAATAAACAATCGCCTAAGAGAAACCAGGGTATGCCATCTTTTAAAACACGGGAACCCCTAAAGCAGAAAAGGCTGCCCGAATGTAAAGGTTTTGACCATCCGAGGAAGGAGGGATCCAGATCCATGCAAAATAAAGGAGAGAGAGAGACACATGACGCAGACAGGAACTCACCAGCACAACGAGAGGAGCCACTAAAGAGAGACCCGATGAAGGGAATAATTTTGCCACGGACATTGAAGCCTCCAGAGACAGAAGGGGTGAGGAACGAACTACCAAAAAAAGTGGAAGGTGTTTGTCCTAAGCAAACTCCTGTGGAGGACCATTTTGAAATGCCAATTATCCACCCTGGTGCTTTGAAAGATGATGGGACATGGGTAATACTGGAGGAAATTGCACCTACAGCACAGAGCCCATTTCTAAACCGATCAGTCCTTTTGGCGATATTTAAAGAGCTAAAATACATGGAGTACATCCAAACTAGAGATATACTGAAAATCAAGTTACATGAATGGAATAGGGAGACACACTGGGCATTGGTGGTGGCCCTATTAAAAACTCACTCAGAATCTCTTCTGATAGCTGGATTCACACTAATAGCCTGTAAGAAAACAGCAGGCACAAACGTGGCTGATGAAGACCAGGCTAAGGAGATAAGTTCCACACTAAACCTGCCAACAGAACAAGAGGGACTGAGAGCCCTAGAAGAGCAGAAGGCCCCTCAGGTTCCCCTGTCCACACTATGGATGCCCATGAATGCACACAGTGGGGCCAACAACAAGTGCAAGTAGCGGGAAAGCTATCATGGTCCTCTTGGAGTACAAGAGGACATAAATCGTTCCTAATACATCCAAAGGGTCAGCTAATGATGAAGGAGGTGGACATTTTTATTCTCCAAGAAACGTGGTGCACAAAAAACGTCCATATCGATGGGTTCCAAATACTATTTAAGAAGGCCATAAAATCCAATAAAGGCAGGGCTAGTGGGGGGCTCGCCATTGGAGTGAGGTCACACTTAAAATTGGACCTTTCGATAAGTACACGTGATTCCCGAAATGTGAAAATAGGCTTACTGCAACCCTCCAGTAAGTTCTCGGAGGACAATAATTAATTATAAATATATATGATCCTACTAGTGGTCTACAGACTGAACTCATTCAAGGGGTAATTACAGAGGCAATAACTAGTTGGATGGAAAACAGTCCCACTGGAGGTATTATACTGGCAGGAGATTTCAACAGACGACTGTTTCAAGAGCCAAATACCTCAAAAGTGGGGCAAAATCATAGTTGGCAACTACTATTTGGCTTTTTTGATTTGGAACCGATGGAAATGCAGACAAGTACGGGGATGGCACCCGCGTGCACTTGGACAAATGGTATATCCTCTTCCATAATCGATTATGTAGTGATGAACAGGGCTACATGGGAAATATGTAGCCAGATAAAGATTATTCACAGCAGAGCCAGTGATCACGGAATGTTACGCTGGACGTCGAAATAAAATGGAGGCCAGGAAGAACAGCTAATATGTGTACACGTTACCATAAATAATCCTAGAAATAGTTTGAGATGGTCACACAGAGACATTGAACGACTAAACGTAGTAATAAGATACAACGAAGGAAAAATTTACTGCCTGCATAAAACAGGAGATTGGAAACTGGAAGAGCTAACAAAACAGATTATTCCACCCTATTTAAACAACAAGAAAGTGAGGTATCATATTAGCCAGGAGCAAGAGCATAAACTATTTGACCCAATAGTACATGAAAGAAAGAGAAAATATTGAAACAAAAAGGCAGCTGTGAAACGTAATTCTGCCCTAACATCTGAGGCCAAAATGTCTTGTATAAAAAATCTGGCCACAAAATATAGAAATTGGCAAAGAACACACAGATTCTCCATCAGGACGGCGAACTGGAAAAATCTGTTTACTTGGTTAAGACAAGATAATAAGGCAAAATTCTGGCGAAATTACAAGTGTTTCAAAAACCTGACATTAAAGATTGACTTAAATCCTATATCGGAGGAAGGATGGGCAAAATACATCCAAAATCTTTACTCACTAAAGGCTCCATCACTCACAAAATCAGTAGGAGAAGTAAAAATAGATTGGGCTACGCTTGATGTATCCTCAAAAGTCAAACTACAAGAAAAGACTAATAATAAAATCAAAAGCCTTCCGTGCACCGGGGCCGGACAGCATCCCAAACTTGGTATACAAAGCAGATGCCAATTTATGGGCGAGAATACTGGCACTGCAACTTGGGGAAATACTAAGGTCTGGCCAGATACCTGAGAGTTGGAGAAAATCTATATTGGTACCAATACTAAAAAAAGGGGACAAACTAATAACAACTAATTACAGATTGTTGGCGATGATGGAAACTTTTTGCGGGAGTCCTATTGGAAATATTGAATATATGGGCAGAAAAAAAGAACATACTGAGCCTATTTCAAACGGGTTTCAGGAAGAGTTACGGAACAACAACCAACATTGCAAGTCTGCAATTTCTGAGAGCAATACGCCCAAAAGGTGATAATATACTATACTGCTGTTCTGTAGACTTTTCTAATGCCTTTGATCTGGTGTCTAGAGATAGACTATGGTTCAAATTGAAAGCCTGGGGCATCGATCCGGTGCTACTATATTTTATACAGGAGCTATATAAAAACACTACAGTGGCAGTTCGTCTAAATCAAGAGGGTGTACTGACAAAATTCATCTCAACCATGGAGGGGCTGAAAAAGGGATGTGCACTGGGTCCTATCCTGTATAATCTTTACACAGCGGATATGGACCGAGCCCTAATGGACACAAGAAACTTTCCACCTACTATAAATGGCACAAAATTGGTTATGATGGCCTACGCTGATGATATAGTCATCTTAGATCAGACACAAATAGGCCTGCAGCGCTCCTTGAACGCCCTGGAAATATATGCTAAAGAAAACTCCATGACCATAATTAAGAACAAGACAAGGATAATGTGTCTTTAAGACTCTCATAGAAAGTCAAAACAATTATCATGGTACTTGGAAGGCATGAAATTGGAAAGGGCAGCGGATGTGCTATATTTGGGCTTTCCCATATGGGCAACACTATCAGTATCACAACATAAAGAATACATCGTAACAAAGATATGGAGAAGGTGGTTAGCTATAAAAACTTATGTGGAGAAAAAAGGCAGAGGAAACATAGAAGGTTTCATACAAATCTATAAATCTAGTGTGAGCCTGGTGATATTGTATGCACTTCAGACACTGCCAGAAAAGGAAGTCGGGTGGTTACCAAAACTGGAAGGCAAAATTCTCAGGTCATTCAAGATGGGGTACTAGAAAATCCCTCTTGCACCTAAAAATTAGTAAAGGGTTAGCCGGCACAAACCCTCTTCTTCAGCTAATGGGAAAAACAGTAAAAGGTGCATGTCCAAACTATTGCAGCAAAGAGCTGAGCATTTTCACAGAAATCTACTTACAGTCCTTGGGTCTAAATATAGAAACAGTATGTGAACGACCGGACTATGAGTCAGTAATCAAAAAGAAAACCAGGTAGGTGGACAAGATGAAAGACATCGACAATTTGTGTAAATTGAGTAGATACAGAGAGTACTCTCATCAAGGATTTGATGGGAGCAAAGCAAACCTAGAACCTACTTAACAAAATGCTCTAACTCTTCTCTAAGGCGATTCACATTGCAATTAGGACTGAATATACTGGGGACCAAAGAATATATGAACAAGTGGAACAGGGCTGACCACCATGTTGATGACATAATGTGTAGGCATTGTGATACAGAGGTGGAAACAATACGACACTTACTGACTGCTTGCACAGCTTTGAAGCCCCTCTATATCAAAGACCATGGAGGACGTGTCTGGCACATGGAGAACAAAGGCAAGGATCAATTCTGGTCGGACCTGATAAGGGCAGAATCTATAGTATACAATGCTGCTGCCCACCACATATGGCAAAAGGCAACAGAATAGATATGAATTGACAATCTTTGGTAACATAAGGGGCATCCATATTGCAAAACCAGACTTCATAAATAGAAACATGCCATCATACCTATATATATAGATAGTAGTTTATGTCCTTGTTTGTAACTGTTGTCATTGACGGATTTCTGTTATTTAAATATAGTAGGGAAAGTGTTTATAATTGCTTGTTTTTAGGAACTGTTATTTTAATTTTGTGATTTTTATATGAAAACGTTTGTTCTTGATTGAATATAAACTAAAAGCATTAATAAAAAAAATAATTTAAAAAAATGGATGTTTCACGTCCCACACATTAAAAACAAAACACATTTTTTCCCAAAGGGTAAAAAATAAATATTATCCACTGTCCAGTATCATAAACCTTAATTTATTAACAAGATTCTTTGGCATCCTTTTGAGCACAAAGACCCTGCTTACAGCGCCAATTATGCATTGCGTCTATTTGGCTACAGGGGAAGAACACCAACACGTCTCCCCAGCTCCTTCTCGCAATAACAAATAATTGGACTCAGACTAGCAGAAGAGATACACACACACCATATAAGGTTATAAAAGAATGGCTCAATATATGCCGTTTATTCATATCATATAATAATGATATAGGTAATAATAAACAAATAGAACACTAATACATGCAAACATGTATATGCGGATAGATAGATTAGAATATAAATTTCATCACTGTGATCCAGGAAGCCGAGGAAAACTTCATTTGGCCACCAAACAACACTGCTTAGTCCGTCATCAGGTAGGCAAAGAGATCGCTATTGTCAACGGTGTCTGATGCGGAGCGTCCTCCCTATCAGCGAGAGTGCAACACCCGGGGTTCAACATCCAACAACAACCTTTCTGTGAGGCCCTCTCCTTTATGGGCACCCCCCTTCCAAATTGTGTTCTGTCCTCGGCCTAATACAGGATTTTCAGTTTGCAATGTTGTCGGAGAAGGCCATTTGGTTTTTAGCTTTCTGACAAGTCTTGCGTAGGTTATAAATTGACCATGGTACAGTTCGTGGGATTCAACCAGGTAACAAAAGTCTAGTATCGCCCCAGCTGGGGCTAGGTCTCTGGTTGTGATCAATCCTTTGGTCTCCCAGTAGTTCCTGCTTGGTTTGAGGTGTTCCATGCCTGTTCCGTTGAGTGCTGCCAACGGTATCTGGGGGGAGTATGCTCATTCAGTTTCAGCACTTTCTTTATTCTGTTCCATATTTGCAGTCCCAGTTGTAAGAACGTCAGAGATTGTGTGATCCTGCTTTTCTCTAGCCACAGCACTTCTTTGAGAAGGTATGGAGACACAGTGTCACTCCAGAGGGTGTGTTCTACTGTCTCCGTATCCGCCAGCCAACCAGCCACATGTTGTCATTGGCCTGCTAGATAGTACAGTTCAAAGTGTGGGAGGCGCATTCCACCTTCTGCATGGTCCCTTGCTCCATATAAAGCTGCTTAATACTGAATTGAGGTCTTTGGTATGAAGTAGGGCACGTTGATAAAGTGATATAGCAGTCTGGGCAGGGCTATCATTTTTTTTTATTTGATTTTATTGGTTTTATCATGAGCAACAAAGAAAAGAAACAAAAAAGAAAAATAAAGAATCAAGGTACATACCAAGTAATACACCGATCGTAGCATTCAGTCACAAAACGAAAAACCAGAGACTTAATGTCAGCTCACAGTGTCAAACAGTTATCTCAGGTCTCAGTTAAGGGCCATTTCCTGATACTCAAAAAGAAAAACTTCCCTTTCCCCCCTCCCCACTCCCTTGTTTTAGCACCAATCCATTTTTCGCAACCGAAGCGCCGAAATGTTGATAAGGCAATATTCTTCACTCTGGTGCACACAGTGATCACTTGTATCGAGAGTTTTTCAATTACTGCTGCCTGAGCATTGGATTTCCGTTACGTATCCTCAGGTTCGTCTGATAGGGACTCATTATCTGGTGTTAAGTGTTGACTTTTAAAGTCCATCCATAGGGTTTCACATTGGGCAGCCCTTCCATGCAGAGTGGCCGTTATGGTTTCCATCAAGTAGATATTTGTGGCCAGGGCAATTCATTCACCCTTTCTAGGCACTGCATTTGATCGCAAGGAGAGCCCTGGCGGCAAGGAGTAGATGGGGGATCAGGCCTTTCACTCTGTTCCATTTGTCTGCTTCCCTTTCTAAGGCAAACAGCACAAGATAGGGGTCAGCGTCTCTTTGAATGCCATCAATTTCCTTGATCCACCCCAGTACTTCGTTCCAGAATACTTTGATGCGCGGGCAACCCCACCACATGTGCCAGTAATTAGCCGTTTGATCACGTTTCCTCCAGCATGTCGGGCTCATTGACTGAGACGTTTTGGATAGTCTGAGGGGCTCATATTGCCACCTGTGCAGGAGTTTGATGGCATGCAATTTGTACTGGCAAGATAGAGATGTTCTGGAGGCGGCCCTGCACATTAAGTCCCATTGCTCGAGGTCTATTTCTTCCCCAAAGTCCTTTTCCCACCTAGACCTCAAGGGCTCTGTGGATCCGTCTCCCGCTGCTATTAGTTCCTGGTACATTATTGAAATGAGACCTTTCCTCTCCACTCTAGAGTCCAATATCTTCTCGAATGGGGTGAAGTCTCTGTTCAGTTTGTCCTTCCATTCTGCCTTCGTCAGGACCCCTTTCAATTGGATGAACTGGAATGTGGATAGAGTGCCTATGCCCAGTGCTTCCGTCAGTTCCGGTAGAGTAATATAGGAGTCCTTCCTCTGGAGCTGGGCCACTCTCTCCAAGCCCGCCTCGTACCAAGATTGGTATCTGCCCACCTCCGGTATGTGATTGTTCATGCCAGGGGACCATAAGTGGCTAAGCGTGGTGATCTTGTGCATCTCCTTGTTTGCACGCCATACACTCCAAATCGTGCTCAGTATAGGGTGGCCCTTGATTTTCCGTAGTACCCTTTTATGTGGGGTCCATAGCCATTCTGATACTGTGACTGGGGCAAAGTAGTGGTTGTCCAGTTGGACCCATTGAAGGTCATGATGTTCTCTGAGGTGGGGGATCATGACTCGTGACTGGGAGGCAATGTAATATGATCTCAAGTCCGGGAGCCCAACCCCTCCTCTGTCCTTGGGGAGTATCAGGTGGTGTATGCAATTCTTGGTTTCCTACCCTGCCATATAAATCTCATCATGATCTTTTTAGCTTCACTGAAGAACCTTTTGGGTATTTCGATTGGCAACATTTGGAAGGGGTACAGGAAGCGGGGGAGGCACGTCATCTTAACCACGTTGATGCGGCCAAGCCAGGAGATCGTAAGTTTACCCCATTTCCTAAGGTCCGCAGTAAACCGCTGGAGGAGCGGAGGGAAGTTAGCTTCGAATAAGTCATTCAGGTTTCTAGTAATCTGTATGCCCAGGTACTGTAGTGTGAGGTGTTCCAGCTTAAGTCCTAGTGGAAGAAACTTAAGCTCATTTTCTATCGTGGTTCCCTGAAGGGGGAATAGAATGGATTTTGCCTTGTTTACTTTAAAGCCGGAGAATTGACCATACTCGTCCATTAGTCTAAGGACTTGGGGAATTGACTCTGCAGGATTGGTTATGTGGAGGAGAATGTCATCCGTGTATAGCGCTATTTTATATTCCGTCAGGCCTAATCGGATCCCTTCTATCGCAGGGTCAGCTCTTATCCTTTGTGCGAGGGGTTCTAATGAAAGGGCAAAGAGAATCGCAGAGAGGGGACATCCCTGTCTAGTCCCTCGTTGTAATTCAAACCAACGGGAATATTCACCATTTACGGATATCGAAGCTGTGGGAGATGTATATATTGCCTGTATGCCCCTCCTAGTTTTTGGGCCTATTCCAACCTTCTGCAGGACGGCTTCCAGAAATTCACACTCCACTCTATCAAAGGCCTTTTCCGCATCGATTGATAGCAGGACGGGGTCCCCAGAGAGGTCGCCGGCCACGTGGATGAGGTGCAATGTTTTGCGCATGGAGTCAGCTCCCTGTCTCCCGAGTATAAACCCAACTTGATTTGAGTGGATCAGGCGGGGCACTAGCGTTTCTAATCTGGCCGCTAGTACCCTGGAGTAAATTTTTGCGTCAAAGTTGAGAAGGGAAATTGGACGATAAGATCCGCAGTTTTTAGGGTCCCTACCCGCTTTGGGAATCACCGTTATCAAGGCTCTTTTAAAGGAGTCCGGGGCCTGTCCTGTCTCTAGTATTTCATTAAATAGAACCACGAGGAAGGGGGCTAGTTGTTTGGCAAACGTCTTAGAAACCGGCGGTATAGCCGTCTTCTCCCGGGGATTTACCTATTGTTAGCCGTTTGATCGCCTCATGAACTTCCAGTTCAGTAATTGGGGAGTCCAGAGACACAGTTTCTGCGTTAGTTATTGTGGGCATGGTGATTGATGATAGGTAGGCTGATAGGTCTGGTCGGCCGGGAATTATCTCAGAGGTATAAAGTTTCTCATAAAACTTGGCGAAGGATTCTGGGATATTGCAGGGGGTATGGGGAGGAGGGGCGGCATCCTCGATGATTTCATTCACCCTACGGTCAGCTCTTTGTTCCCTAAGTCTAGCCGCCAATAAAGCGTCGGCCTTATCTCCTTTCTCATAAAATCTCTGTTTCACAAATTGCAGTTTATGCACTACTTGGTTGTGTTCCAAGAGCCGCAGATCTTCCCTTTTTAGCTGCGCAGTTTTCACTTTTCCGGGGTCCACTCTAAGTTCTTTTCTCATCTCCCCCTCTAATTGACCTATATCGGCCCTCACCCTTTGCTCTATAATCTTCCGTTCTCTTTTCTTTGCGGCCACCTCGCGTATTAGGGTCCCTCGCCATGTATCTGCCAAAACCATGTCGTGGTCCGACCAGGTTATTGGAATAGTGTCTGAGTGTTGTGTAGTTGGTATGAGGTTGTTCGACATGTAAATATAGTCAATGCGCGTAAACGTGTGGTGGGGATTCGAATAGAAGGTGTATCCAGCTGCACCAGGGTGCATTATTCTCCATACATCATTCATGTTGTACAGATCCATTATCTCGGCAAGGTCGGTTCGTCCCCCTTTAATCTGATTCCTTGTTTCTGGATTCCCCGGTTTCCAGTCAATACCTGGATCGGCCCATTGGTTGAAATCACCCCCCAGGATGACGTGCCCCGTTGCCTCCATCATTAGTTTTGGGATTACTTTCTGGAGGAATGCAGTCTGTCCAGTGTTCAGTGCATATACAGTGGCAATAGTCACTTTCACTCTGGCTATTTTCCCCGTGATCAGGAGGGTCTGACCTGCCACATCGGACCATGTCTTTTCTACTTTGAATTGGATGCCCCGCTTGAGCAGGATACCAACCCCACCTTTTCTCAGCGGGCCTGAGCCCCAAAACTCTAGTCCTCCCCGCTTCCCAATGATGCTTCTTTCTTCCCCTTTGGCAAACTTGGTCTCTTGAATGAGCATTATGTCAATGTTGGATCTGCGGAACTCCCTTGCCACTAACGACCTCTTAGTTGGGGAGTTCAGCCCTTTCACATTGATGGACGCTACTCTGAGTAAGTCTCTCTTTTTTTGGTTATCAAGAGATGCCATCCTCGAATGTCTCTGGAGTGTCTTTCACCACTGGCGACCAGACAATTGCTCGGTTCTCAAGGCCCATATCAGCGTTGGTGTTGCAAACAAATTCAAATGGTGCTATCATTATTCCATCATCCCTATCCCTCAGAAGTTGCTAAGGCTCAAGGAAGCCCAGGAACTGAGGGTGCTGCATTAGCAGCTTTTGACGGCGTCCAGAACGGACTTGGTGACAGTGTTCCGTCCATTGTCGGACCAACGATGGGGACCGTTACCTCACGGTCCCAGTCAGGTATTCCATCTCAACATAAGGATGAGCCCCTATCCCATTCCCCCCACCCCCAACTTCATGTAATACAACAGTTACAACAATAATCATACAAAAATATAACATTACGTGCATTCCCAGGGTCTTCCCACGCGAGTTCCTGCCCCCTCTTACTTCAGAGGGGTGTTCGTCCTCTGTCGTCCCCCGGGCACTTGACCTCCAAGCTCTCGGTCTCCATAGGACCAGAGTCCTGTGCTTCAACCATAGGTACCAGTGCTTCTGGTCGTGGCATCCAGGAGGTACGTCCTCATTTTCCATTATCAGATGTGTTATTGGGGTGTCTGTATTTTCTGGATCCTTTCACTTTTTTACGCCTAGGGCCCTGTTGTTTCCATTGCATTCCATCACGTTCGTTGTCCCCATTTTCATTGTCTTTCGGGCCTGTACTCAGAAGGTCGGCAATGCATTCCTTTATGTCATCCTCTGATCTAAGGACGATTTTCCTACTCCCAAGTTCAAAGGTGAATGAGAATGGGTAACTCCATCTGTATCATATGCCCTGGTCCTTGAGCCATTTTGTCAGGGGACTGCAGAGGCGTCTTAGCGCTAGCGTAAGCGCGGATAGGTCCTGAGAAATCGTAATTTGAGCTCCTCATATCGTGAGTGGGCCTCCGGATCTGGCCTTCTCAAGAATCCTAGTTCTGTCCTGGTATCTATGGAATTTGGCCAGGACCGAGCGGGGACCACCAGAGGGTCCACCAGCTCGGTGTATCCTTTCGGTTTTGGGCTCATCAATTTCTTCATCAGCCGTTAGGATTTTTATAATATCGTGGATCGTGTCCTTGCGGTCCTTCTTGGTTTCACCTTCACGTTCCGGGATTCCAAAAAAGCGAAGGTTATTCCTTCTTTCCCTGTTTTCTAAATCATCCATTTTGAGACGCATCTCCTGTTCCTTTTTCTCAATATTCCGTATTCTCATGTCCATTTGTGTCTCAAGTGTGTCGATCGACGCCTGGTTGTTTTCGACACCCTCCAGTCTCTCTTCGATGCTGTCCATTCTCTGGGTGATTTTATCGATTTTGCCACCAAAGTTGGCGCCCATGCTTTTTATCTCACTTAGTAGTGCAGCAATGTCTCCCCTAATAGGCGTCCAAGGCACAATAGCAGGTGAGTGCCGTAGATTATCGGGTTTACTAATCAGGGAGTAGGTCCAGGGTGAGAGGAGGCACACGCCGATGGGTCGGGGGCCTTACCCTCTCCAGAGTAGCACGGGTGAGTAGATTCCAGGGCTGCTCATACGATGATACAAAGGTGCCATTCCATGCAGGGGAGATGATCAGCGGGCAGTCGCAATGCCAATAGGAGAATGTACTCTCGAATGTCACCTCTGGGGAAGCCCACAGGGTCCGAGCCCAATTCGCCGGCTAGCCGGGTATCCCCTTGGACCAGTATGTGGCACTTGGGTCTAGAGGTTGAAGGGCGTGGGGATCGGCCTAGGGTATCCGTGTCGGGCAACATTACTCCAAATGTGGCTCAAGGCAGCTAAGCTGGGTGCCAACAACTGTCTCGGGTCCTCACAATGTAGCCTGATGTTAGGATTAGGGCCACAGTCAATGGCTGGCAGAATAGATCTCCTTCACGCGTGTGCCTTCTGATAAGGATTCTGGCGGTGCAGTGCTCCTGGAGAACGAGTCCGCAGAAGTGACTGGGAGCTCCTTGATACACAAACTCCGCACACGAGGGGAATGATCCATCTGCAATCAGCGGGGCCAGAGAGATCCACCTCCCAGGTGCCGCGTACGCGGCTCGCGGGCGTGGGAAGCCCCTGGGCGCTGTCCCGATCGATCGCGGGTGGGGGGGTCGCCGCACAGCTGTGCACAGAGGGAGGGAGGTGCCCCGACCCCAGGAAACGGGCAGGGGAGGCCACAGCCCGGGATCCCTCGCCCTGCAGGGGTGAAGAGAGGGACCGGAGAGCCCCGCACGTCGGGTGCTTCACCCACGAGCAGCGGACGGTGAGAGCCACTTTGCGGGTTCACCCGCTTCACCGCAGCAGGGGAAGGCTCCTCACCTTAATGTCCCTGCAAGTCTCCGTAGATCGTAGGGGAGGTGGGGGCTCAGACCTCCCGGCGCAGTGTTTCCTGGTCTTGCTCCGACTTCCACTCACAGTCGGGGCCCAGATGGCAGGACTGGAGGAGGGGGGGCGGAGGGGCTCGGGCGATGCCTCACAGGCCGTCCGCCACAGCCTTGGCCTTCTCCTGGAGTCTACAGCCGGATTGCCGCAATGCCACGGCGCGGTTTCACTTTCGCTGATGGGCCGCCTCAGGGCTCAGATGTTTGCACGGTGATATCTCCACTTCTCCCGGTCCGATTTTGACCGCGTTTGCTCCCAGGTGACGGGGGGGCCCTCATACAGCCGCTCAGCACTTCTCAACTGGTGGGGGGGTCGTGAGACGGGGGCTCAGGTCGCCTCAGGGACCATGGGTGCTGGAGCTCACAAGGAGTCAGAGTTGATCCGTGCGCCCCCTGGTGGCCAATCCCAGGGCTATCATTTTAATCAATGATATCCATCCCATCACGGACAGGGGGGAGTTTCTCCCAGAATTTGATGGATGCCTCTAGGCCATTTTTCGCCCTTAATGTATTGGCTTTATGAGTGTCTTCTATGTTATGGTGTATATTTATGCCTATGTAGCGGAACGTGTGGGTGTTCCATCTGAGTTCAAGACAGGGGAGTTGGTTTTCTGTTTTTCCCACCCAGCCCGCCAAGGGAAATAGACAGGATTTAGTCCTGCTAATGGAAATTCCCGAAAGGTGTGCAAAATTGTCTAACACTTCCAGATATGTTCCTAGGTTATCTTCTGGATATTGTATATACAGAAGTATGTTGTCTGCATAAAGGGAAATTACATATGTGGTTCCATCTATCTGCAGTCCTGTGTCTTTAAATGAGTCACTCATGTAAACCGCCAGAGGTTCTAATGCTAGGATGTACAGAAGGGGTGATAGCGGCCAGCCCTGCTTGGTACCCCTGCGGATCGGGAATGAGTCGGATATGTGTTTACCTGTGCGGACTCTTGCTGATGGTCTTGCATAAAGCATGCGTATCCATCACATAAACCCTTGTCCTATTCCGTAATGCATTCCCTTTGCACAGAGTCAAAGGCCTTAATGGCATCTAGCGCTGCTACTGCGCAGCCTTCCGGCCTGGTATGTGCTCTGTCTATGACTGCCTGGAGTCGTCTGAGGTTTGACGTTGTGGCCCTACCCGGGACATATCCCGGCTGGTCTGGATGGACCAATGTAGTAATTACTCTTTTGAGTCGATCCATGAGGACCGCTGTGAGGATCTTGGTGTCTTGATTCATTAGTGCATTTGGTCTGTAGGACTCACATAGTTTGCTGTCTTTGCCTGGTTTTAGGATTGGTTGCATCGGCCTGTTCCATCGAGTCTAGGAGGGAACCAGTTTTGTATGCCCCTTGTAGGATCTGTAGCTGTGGGGCTAGTATGTCTGTGTTCTCTTTATAGAATTCAGATGGGAGTCTGTCTCTGCCTGGTGTTTTCCCGGTGGGTAGTGAGGTGATAACTCCCTGTATTTCTTCCAACGTGAGAGGGCTATCTAGCATTTCCCGCTGTTCTGTTGTTAGATTTGGTAGCCCTATATCTTCTAAGGTCTCTAATATGTCTGCCATTTTTTAGTGCGTGTTATCATTGTATATTTTGCTGTAAAAATCTTTAAAGGTGTGGTTGATTTCTGTTTGTGATCACCAGATGTGTCCACTGTCATCAGCTATGTCTGCTACTTCCTCTCTGTTATCCAGTACCCAAACTAACCAGGCCAGGAGTCTGCCTGGTTTGTCTCCCTGTCCATGTGATTTTTCAGTGTATCTTGCAAAGCTAAAATCGCCCAATTTCTCCCATTTCTCTATGCATTTTAATCTCAATGTCATAAGGGTACTTTCTTTGTCCTCCCATGCATTATCCCTCCTTTCTAGTTCCTTGATTTCTGCTTCTACTCTTGAGATTTGATTTTCTAGATCTTTCTGGACTCCTCCTGTGGTAGCTATTGCTTCTCCTCTTACAACCACCTTATAGGCCTCCCATACTGTGCATGTATTGCCTACACTACCTAGGTTGTGTTCAAAGAACTGCTCTGCTTGGAGTCCCAGGCCCTCTCTGAAGCTGACATCTCACAATGATTCTGCTCACAGTTTCCATGTGGGGATGGGTGTGGGTCGGTCTGCAAGTGCCCATTGGACTATAATGGGAGAGTGATCGGATAGAGTCCTGCCTTCGTATCTTGCCTCTGCTACATTCCCTGTATGTTCTTTCCCTGTGAAGACGTAGTCAATTCTTGTGTATATTTTGTGTACACCCGAGTAAAATGAGAATTCTTGCTTACTATTATTCAGCCATCACCATATTTCCTTCCTGTAGTTCTAGGTCTCGGATTAGCGTTCTCAGAGCTTTGGATGAGGGGGGTGGGGTCTCTGCATGGGATCTGATCTATCTAGGACCGGGTCCAGTACACAGTTAAAGTCTCCTCGCCAGATCCAGTGGGCTCCTATATATGGGAACAAAACGAAGTATAGCGTGCAGTAGAATGCAGCTGCGTTTTGGTTGGGTGCATAGGAGTTTATTATGCAAAACTCCTTTTTGTCTACGTATCCATGTAGCAATATAATCCTTCCCTCCGAGGCGGAGTACCTGTGTAGGATTCGATGCAGCACTCCTGGAACGAACCATATGAGCACTTCTCTTGCGTAGTTGGTGTACGCTGAGCCATACCCATTCCCTCTCCATTTTTTGAAGATGTGTATCTGTTTGTCTGGCGTTAGATGAGTGTCCTGTAGTGGTGCCATTTGGATGGCTTTCCTATGTAAATAGGACATCACTCTCATCCTCTTTTTTTAAAAACTTTATTTTGGTTTTAACATGAGCATACAGTAACGACCTGTGTTAGCAGGTCCAATCAACAAAAAGGGAAAACAGTACGTTCATAGCACCTACAATGCACATTCAAAGTCTATGAGACGATATTCCATCAGCGTGAATGTTCATTAAGGCAGCACGCTCCGTCGAGGGTCTGAGGGGATAGCGGGGGACGGACATACAGCAGTGTTGTGGTTCACAGGTGAGGAATGAGAGATAGTGACGTCAGAAGTGGAAAGTAAATAGCTAATGTAGGGAGCCCAGATATCTGGAGGGCGTGCATGCAGGGGAAGGGTCCGTAAGAACTCAGTGTCCATGTCTTGACAGTAAAGAATGTCTTTTTTCCATGCCGCTAGGGAGGGAAGGTGTCAGGACTGACTAGTTTCATAACAGGAAGAGTAACAAGATTAACATTGTGCCTTTAGAGCTGGCTGGGTTAGTTGTGCTTTTAGAACTGGCTGGTTTAGTAACAGGAAGAGTTTGTTCATAGAATTAACATTGTGCTTGCCCAAGTCAAGATGGAGTGAAAGAAACTCACTCTGATTGGTTAAAGAAACAATGATATGTTTGGTTGCCTGATTGGTGGAGAGGACAATGGGTTTGATTCTTGGGAGATGAGCAAGATTCTAAACTGCCTTTCATCCAGAGAAATTCAGTGGCTGGTTGTGTATTAGTTAAGCTCCTTAAGTAAGGCCTTTCCAGAGCTCAGAAAATCTACCAAAGTAAGAATATCGTTTGCTGATCCAATTTGAACAAGAAGTCATCAGGTGGGATCGTTCTTTTAAAGATTTTGAGATTGTCACAGTGAACTTTCATTTTCTTTTATTAAGAAAACTTAAAGAGTAAACAAGTTTCAAGTTCATTTGAGAAAAGAGACATTACAGTTAAAGTTATTATAAGGAAAACAAGCTTGAAGATTGTGCGTAGGATTTTAAAGTTGATTAACTGTGTGAAATGTTCTTCAAGACTGTTTAATGTGTGCGCGAGCTCGCAAGTTGCCGTTGCGTGTTCTTTTTTTTAAAGCGCGTGTACATTTTTCATGTGAAAGTCGTTTCCTGAGAAAGCGCGTGTGGTTTGCGATAGAGCGCGTGCCAAAAAGAATTGCGCGTGTGAATTTTAGCGCGTGTACATTTTTCACGTGAAAGTCGTTTCCTGAGAAAGCGCGTGTGGTTTGCGATAGAGCGCGTGCCAAAAAGAATTGCGCGTGTGAATTTTAGCGCGTGTACATTTTTTCACGTGAAAGTCGTTTCAAGAGAAAGCGCGTGTCGGGCTACGATAGAGCGCGAGTCCATTTTTATCAGCGCGTGTTATTTTTATCGCGTTTACGTATTTTTTCACGCGCGCGGGTTTTTTTTAAGATAATCGCGTGTGTATTTTACACGCGAGGACAATTCTTCACGTCTTCTGATTTCACGTGTTTATCGCACACGCTAGTAAAGGAAGAAACTATACGTTCTTTGTGTAAATGTGTAAATAAGGAAAACAATTCACACGCAGAAAGAAAGCAGTATTCCAGGAAGTGAAAGAATATAATTTAAAGTAGTTTATGCAAATAGAACTCAATGCTTTCAGAGAAAGACTGCAATTTATGTAAGCATTGAAAACTACATAAGATCAGAAGAACTTTGAAGTAAGAAGAATATCTAATTCTGAAAAGATGTTGCAAAGGTCATCACTTTAGGATTCTAAAGAGACTAGGTTGGCTTGAACTATTTGCACAATACAAGATATATTTACAAGATATTCCACAAAGGTTACTAACCTCTAAGTCTTTTACTGAGGTTTAAGAGGTAAAGAGTTTAGAATTTATTTAGCATAATTTAGAAAAGAAGTTTTCTTATTATATTAGTAACCAGGTGTATTTGTTTATCACAGATACCAGAGCCTACCAGACGGTTGAAGGGCAGCTGTGTCTCCGTTGTTATTTTCTCCAAATTCCCCTTTCCCTTTCTTGGGGTTTTCAGCTCAGCTTATGTTTAAGGGTTGAGAGGTGAACTCCTGGTGAGGGTCTGTGGGGCCAGCATCAGCTCCTGTGGAATTCAATCAAGCCGGACCCTGACAGGATGAAAGGCCCACGATAATATTTTCCACCTGAGCTGATATGGATCCCACAGAGGCACTAGCTAGTTCCATAAGGGACATGTTTTCAGAGTTAAGGGAGGAAATGAGGGATGTGCGAAAAGAAAATCAGGAATTACAAGTCAAGTTTGAAGAGTTAAACTCCAAGGTTACCCGTAAGGGTGAAGAAATTTCTTTGGAGTCAAGTGATTCAGAGGATACTAGTAGAGAATTACCAGTGTTAATTAGAGAGGATTTGGGTGAAGGAACGAGTTCTCAAGAGAGACGCAGGGGAAGTTTGAATATATCTGTAGGTCCAGTCCCCTTAGCACCTCCAGAACGTTTTGGGGGAGAGGCCAAGAAATGCCAGATTTTCCTTACACAGTGTGAACTTCATTTCCTTTGTCGACCTGAAGCTTTTAACACAGATGCTTCTAAAATAGCTTTTATGCTGTTTTACCTCACTGGTGAGGCAGCAACTTGGTCAGTATTATTGGTGGGTCAAGAGAATCCAATACTAAAGAACTTGTTAGCTTTCAAGTTAGAATTTAAAAAGATGTTTGACAGACGCCAATTATCTCAAGAAGTAGATGGAGAACTACTAGAGTTAAAACAGGGAACCAAAGATTTAGTGTCTTACATCACACAGTTCAGATCTTTAGTATTAGAGAGCAATTGGCCAGAAGAGAAGCAATCCTCTTTATTCTATAGAGGCTTGAAGGAGGAATTGAAAGATGCATTATCTACAATTGTTAATAGACCCACTTCATGTGAGGATTTAATTAATCTGGTCATACAAATTGACTATAGATTAGGGGAACGCAAGGCTGAGCGTAGAAGAGGAGGAGTTGAGCAACCCAGAGTTTTCCCTAGAGTTGATAGAGGAAGATTAGAAATTGTAAATAAAGAATTGAGAACTGGGAACGCAGAGAGAGTAAATAAAGTGAGAGGTCCTTTAACTAAGGAGGAGAAGGATAGGCGAAGACAGAATAATTTATGTTTATATTGTGGGAAATCAGGACATTTTGTTGGAAATTGCCCTTGGTGTCCAAAACCTTCTGCATCTACTAACAGCTCCAGAAATCAGCAAGTGGCAAATACCATCCAAGCAGCAGTACCACATATTACATTGAATGTATCCTTGTATATTAAAGAGGAATTAAAGGGAAGTGGTCCAGTAGTAATAGATTCAGGAGCCACTGGTAACTTCATGGATTGGAATGTGGTTAAAGATATGAATGTGCCTTACGTTGTAAAAGATATACCAGAGTATGTGAGAGCGGTGGATGGGTCTCAACTGACATCAGGTTTAATTACACATGAAACAATCCCATTGGAAATGGAAATTGGAGGACACTGGGAGGAAATTGTGTTTGAATTAATTGACACTCCACAGTTGAAAATAATTTTGGGAATGCCTTGGTTGACGTATCATAACCCTCAGATTGATTGGGGAAGAAGAGTGGTGAAATTGGATTCTGCTTTTTGTGTTACAAATTGTTGTAAAGAAGCAATTCAGGAAAATGTTTCTAGTGATAATTGTTCAGAAGTAGTGGAAGGTTTGGTGAATTTGGGAACTATAGTACATTCTATAGGGGCTGTAATGGGAGAATTACCAAAGTGTTACCATGATTTCAATGATGTGTTTAGTGAAAAGGAAGCTAATGATTTACCTCCTCATAGAGAGTATGACTGTAAAATTGATTTAGAACCAGGGGCCCACATTCCTTGCAGTCGCATCTATGCCTTAACAGAAAAAAAGAATCAACATTTGAAGGATTACATCCAAGAAAATTTGAATAAGGGTTTCATCAGGCACTCTCAATCGCCAGCAGCTTCTCCACTATTTTTTGTTCCCAAAAAGGAAGGCACTTTACGAACATGCATAGATTATAGAGCATTAAACAAGATAACAATTAAAAACAGATATCCGCTGCCTTTGATATCAGTAATGTTAGACCAGATTCAAGGAGCCTCAGTATTTAGCAAACTAGATCTTCGTGGTGCATATCATTTGGTGCGAGTTCGTCAAGGTGATGAGTGGAAGACGGCATTTAGAACAAAATTTGGTCTTTTCGAATATCAAGTAATGCCATTCGGATTGTGTAACGCTCCCGCAGCCTTTCAATTTTTTATAAATGAGGTATTAAGAGATTTTATTGACATCTTTGTAGTAGTATACATAATTGACATTCTCATTTATTCTAAGGATCTCATGCAACATGAAGAACATGTCAAGAAAGTGTTACAACGACTAAGGGAGAATAAACTATTTGCTAAGTTAGAAAAGAGCCAATTTCATACCAGAGAAGTGGAATTTCTAGGTTTTATGATTTCTCCCAAAGGTTTGGAAATGGATATGAAGAAAATTAAGGCAGTTGAACAGTGGCCAACTCCAACTTGTGTTAAAGATATCCAAAGCTTCCTGGGCTTTGCAAACTTTTACAGGAGATTCATTAAAAATTTCTCTCAAACTGTTGCTCCTATCACCAAATTATTGAAGAAAGGAATGAAATTTGAGTGGAAAGATGAAGCGGATCAAGCTTTCAAAACATTGAAGAACTGTTTTACATCTGGACCGATCTTATTACACCCAGATCCTTCACAACCATTTTTTGTGGAGGCAGATGCGTCTAATGTTGCAATTGGAGCAGTGCTTTCTCAAAGGCATCCTGAAACTGGACAGTTGCATCCTGTGGCCTATCTATCTAAGAAATTGCTTCCAGCAGAAGTGAACTACACAATTACAGACAGAGAACTCCTGGCAATCAAGAAAGCATTTCAGGAATGGAGACATTATCTGTTGGGAGCAAGATTCACAGTAACCGTTTTAACCGATCATCGAAATCTTCTGTTTTTGAAATCTGCTCGAACATTATCACCTCGACAACTTAGGTGGTCACTTTTCTTTTCAGAATACGATTTTGTGATAACATTCAAGCCTGGGCGGTTAAACGGTAAAGCGGATGCTTTATCACGACAAGGATATTCGGGAGAAGTTGAAAATCAATTATTACCAGAACCAGTGATTGCAGAAGAAAAATTTATCCTAAGTGCTACACAGGAAGAGAATCAGCTTCTTAAAAAGATTCTAAAGGAATTACCAGAAGATGAAATTCAATCTTGGTTAGCGGAGGATTCTGGAAGACATTTAATTGAAGGATTTCCATGTGTTCATTCTAAAATTTACCTTCCAAGCAAGGAACTGCAAAAGGAAATTATGCAAGAATGTCATGAATCCAAGTTGGTAGGTCACCCTGGAATTCGTAAAACTATTGAACTGATTGAGAGAAAGTTTTGGTGGAAAGAAATGAAAAAAGATATTGAAGATTACGTGAAAACATGTGAAGTCTGTGCTCGAGTAAAGTCAGGAGGAGGAAAACCATCTGGGTTATTAAATCCATTACCAGTACCTCCTAGTCCTTGGTTTACAATCTCTATGGATTATATTGTAGATCTTCCCAAAGATCAAGGTTACACTACAGTATTAGTAGTTGTGGATTTACTAACTAAAGCTGGGGATTTCATTCCCATGAAAGGAGAGGCTTCTGCAAGGAATATGGCAAAAAGTTTTTTGCAAGAAGTAGTACGATTACATGGTCTACCAACACATATTGTATCAGATCGAGGGTCCCAGTTCATTTCTAAGTTTTGGCGAGCTTTCTGTACAGAGTTGGGAATTGAGGTAAAGCTTTCTTCAGGTTATCACCCACAGACCAACGGCCAAACAGAGCGAGTAAATCAAGAATTGGAAAAATATATTAGAGCTTTTTGGCAAGAAAGAGGAAGTTGGGTAGATCTTCTTTGGCTAGCAGAGTTTAGCTATAACAATTCTGTCAAGGATTCTACTAAGTATTCTCCATTTTTTAGCAACTATGGTTTCCATCCACGATTTTTGAAAGAAGTGTTACCATCTGAGTATTCCAATCCAGAGGTTGAGCAGCGATTGACTTGTATTAGAGATGGTTTAGTGAAAGCTAAAGAAACCTTAGAAAAAAGTAAGCTAAGATTTAAAACATTTGCTGATAAGAAACGTCGTAAAGCACCACATTATCAGGTGGGTCAAAAAGTTTGGTTGTCCACAAAAAACTTACGTTTAAAGGGAAGAACTAAATTTAGTCCGAGATTTATTGGTCCATTTGAAATAGAAAGAATAATAAATCCCGTAGCAATCAAACTGAAATTAGCCGCAAGTATCAAATGTCACCCTACATTTCATGTTAGCTTAGTGAAACCTTGTGTGTCAGTAACTAGATTAGGGAAACCACCACCAGCAGTTTACACAGACGAAAATGACGAAGAGTTTGAAGTTAAGAAAATCTTAGATTCCAGGATTGTTAGAGGTACCCTACAATATCTTATTGACTGGAAGGGATACGGTCCTGAAGAAAGATCTTGGGAGGATCAAGTAGATGTACATGCCCCCCAATTGATAAAACAATTTCACAAGAGTTTCCCTGCTAAACCAGGCCCTGGGACAGGGCTTTGAAGAGGGGGGTACTGTCAGGACTGACTAGTTTCATAACAGGAAGAGTAACAAGATTAACATTGTGCCTTTAGAGCTGGCTGGGTTAGTTGTGCTTTTAGAACTGGCTGGTTTAGTAACAGGAAGAGTTTGTTCATAGAATTAACATTGTGCTTGCCCAAGTCAAGATGGAGTGAAAGAAACTCACTCTGATTGGTTAAAGAAACAATGATATGTTTGGTTGCCTGATTGGTGGAGAGGACAATGGGTTTGATTCTTGGGAGATGAGCAAGATTCTAAACTGCCTTTCATCCAGAGAAATTCAGTGGCTGATTGTGTATTAGTTAAGCTCCTTAAGTAAGGCCTTTCCAGAGCTCAGAAAATCTACCAAAGTAAGAATATCGTTTGCTGATCCAATTTGAACAAGAAGTCATCAGGTGGGATCGTTCTTTTAAAGATTTTGAGATTGTCACAGTGAACTTTCATTTTCTTTTATTAAGAAAACTTAAAGAGTAAACAAGTTTCAAGTTCATTTGAGAAAAGAGACATTACAGTTAAAGTTATAAGGAAAACAAGCTTGAAGATTGTGCGTAGGATTTTAAAGTTGATTAACTGTGTGAAATGTTCTTCAAGACTGTTTAATGTGTGCGCGAGCTCGCAAGTTGCCGTTGCGTGTTCTTTTTTTTAAAGCGCGTGTACATTTTTCATGTGAAAGTCGTTTCCTGAGAAAGCGCGTGTGGTTTGCGATAGAGCGCGTGCCAAAAAGAATTGCGCGTGTGAATTTTAGCGCGTGTACATTTTTCATGTGAAAGTCGTTTCCTGAGAAAGCGCGTGTGGTTTGCGATAGAGCGCGTGCCAAAAAGAATTGCGCGTGTGAATTTTAGCGCGTGTACATTTTTCACGTGAAAGTCGTTTCCTGAGAAAGCGCGTGTGGTTTGCGATAGAGCGCGTGCCAAAAAGAATTGCGCGTGTGAATTTTAGCGCGTGTACATTTTTTCACGTGAAAGTCGTTTCAAGAGAAAGCGCGTGTCGGGCTGTGATAGAGCGCGAGTCCATTTTTATCAGCGCGTGTTATTTTTATCGCGTTTACGTATTTTTTCACGCGCGCGGGTTTTTTTTAAGATAATCGCGTGTGTATTTTACACGCGAGGACAATTCTTCACGTCTTCTGATTTCACGTGTTTATCGCACACGCTAGTAAAGGAAGAAACTATACGTTCTTTGTGTAAATGTGTAAATAAGGAAAACAATTCACACGCAGAAAGAAAGCAGTATTCCAGGAAGTGAAAGAATATAATTTAAAGTAATTTATGCAAATAGAACTCAATGCTTTCAGAGAAAGACTGCAATTTATGTAAGCATTGAAAACTACATAAGATCAGAAGAACTTTGAAGTAAGAAGAATATCTAATTCTGAAAAGATGTTGCAAAGGTCATCACTTTAGGATTCTAAAGAGACTAGGTTGGCTTGAACTATTTGCACAATACAAGATATATTTACAAGATATTCCACAAAGGTTACTAACCTCTAAGTCTTTTACTGAGGTTTAAGAGGTAAAGAGTTTAGAATGTATTTAGCATAATTTAGAAAAGAAGTTTTCTTATTATATTAGTAACCAGGTGTATTTGTTTATCACAGATACCAGAGCCTACCAGACGGTTGAAGGGCAGCTGTGTCTCCGTTGTTATTTTCTCCAAATTCCCCTTTCCCTTTCTTGGGGTTTTCAGCTCAGCTTATGTTTAAGGGTTGAGAGGTGAACTCCTGGTGAGGGTCTGTGGGGCCAGCATCAGCTCCTGTGGAATTCAATCAAGCCGGACCCTGACAGAAGGGGGCCGCGTCCCCAAGTCAGGGCTATTCTTCTGCGGGCAAGCACCAGGAGCAAAGAGGCAAGCTTCCTCACTGGGGCTTGTAGATGTTTTGTCATGCTCAGGAGGGCGGTGGTCGGGACTGGGGCCAGCACCTCACCGACAATGTCACTTGTGTGCTGTAAAACTGAGGACCAAAATCGGGCTACACCCGGGCAGTGCCAAGCGAGGTGAACAAAGTCTGCGGCCGGGGTGCCACATCTCTCGCAATGATTGGGGGCTTCGGGGTGATGGCGCCGTTTCTTTTGGGTGGTATAGTATGTTTGGTGGACAAAGTGGAAGTGGGTCTGCTTATAGCGAGTATTTAGAGCTACTTTTTGGGTTTGTTGAAGGATATAGGTCCATTCGTCGTCGGGTATTGTGGCATGGAGGGCCATCTCCCAACGCCGTTTCGCCCTTGCGGCGGTCGTGGTTGTGTTGACGAGCAGTGATCTATAGATCGTGGAGACCAAACGCCCCTCGCCTCTTGCCCGTATCACATTGTGTAGGAGGGTCCATGTCGGCGGTTGTTTGGGGAATGTTGGGAGGAGGGCCTGCAAGGTATGCCGCAGCCTGAAATAAAGAAAGATGTCGAGCAAGGTGTCGCAACCCCTCTCCCTAATCATTTGTGGGGTTATGAACATATCGTCTGGAAAGAGGTCCCCAAATGTCTGGATGCTGGCCTTGTCCAGCCAGATCAAAAAGACTTTTTCGTTGGTCAGGGGATAAACTTGATGGGTAGTAACGGAGAGTATCTTATCTGCAGTTCAAATTTGCGGGCAATTTTCTTCCAGATGGCATATGAGGACAGGACTGGGCTTAGCGTGTTGTACGGAACCGGTCGATCACTGAAGATGACTGCTGTCAAGAAGTCAGGGGACGCTAGGGCGCGTTCTCAGGCCCAATAGTACTTTTCTATGTCGGGAAGTGCAAGGCCGCCTTGAGCCACCGGTAGTGTCAGAGTCGTGTAAGCGACTCTTGCTGGTCTGCCCGCCCATATTAGTTCCAAGATGAGGCTTCTGATTTTCTGTAGAAATGTGCATGGGAGTATTAGGGGTATATTAGTGAACAAGTAAAGAAGTCTGGGGAGAATCATCATCTTGGTCAGTGAAACCCTCCCCCATAGTGTCAGGGGAAGTGACTTCCATCTTTGGATGCGCTCACGGAGGGATTGGAACACCTGGCCGTAGTTGTCTTTAAAGATCTCGTCGTGATTAAGCGACATAAGGATGCCAAGGTAGCGAACCCTGGTGCTTTCCCACTTAAATCCGTGGTCATCATGAAACTTAGGAGTGGTTATTGTCAGCGGAAAAATTACCGATTTCGAATGATTTATTTTGAGACCAGAGATGCCACTAAATCGGATCACCTCGCACATAATTGGATTAAGATTCGTTTGGGGATCTCTGATGAAGAGCATCACGTCATCAGCATAGAGGGAGACGATCAGTTTGTGTGGTCCCAGGGTGATGCCACTATTCATACGGTGTGTTCTTAGCCTAGAGGCAAGTGGTTCCATAACTAAGGCAAAAATAAGGGCCGATAGGGGGCATCCCTGCCTAGTGCCACGTTCCAACCTGACTCCGGGAGACCTTGCAGTGCCGAGGGTGATGTAGGAGCGGGGCTCATTATATAGTAGTGAGACCATCTTGATAAAAGTTTTCCCCAGACCCATTTGTGTGAGTGTTGCAAAGAGGTAAGGCCATTCGACGGAGTCGAATGCCTTCTCAGCGTCTAACAGCACTGCAATGGCCTGCTGTGAAGGGTCGAGTGCGGCAATGACGCCAAACAGTCGTCGAATACCGTACGTCGTGCTGCGGCCAGGAATAAAACCGGCCTGGTCACCCAGGACCAGTGCGGGCATGAGAGGAAGGAGACGGTTTGCGAGAATCTTGGCCAGAATCTTGTTATCGAGGTTAATCAGCGAGATCGGCCTGTAGGAGGCGCAATCATCCTGTGGTTTGCCTGATTTATGGATAAGAATTACATTGGCTTCGCGGAGGGTGGGAGGAAGGATCCCCCGCTCTAGGGCCTCTTCGTACACTTGGAGGAGTAATGGGGCCAGCGCGGGTGCGTGGGCCTTATAAAATTCGCCTGTCAGGCCATCAGGACCGGGTGCCTTGGTGTTTGGAAGAGATTTTATTGTCTCGATGATTTCCTCTTGTGTGATGGGTGCGTTCAGTGGTTCGCGTAAATCTTGGATTACCCAGTACAATTCGGTATCGTTAAGGTAGTTCTGAAGCTCTTCGGGGTTACTAGTGATATGGGAGCTGTACAGGTCTTGGTAGAATTTGTGGAATGTGCGTACAATCTCTTCTTCGGTATATGTCAGATTTCCCTGTGTGTCGCGGATGCATTCCACCCGGGGGGGAGTTTGATCTAGCCTCAGAAGGCGGGCCAGGAGCGCCCCGGGTTTCTGCCCCTCCCCATACTGCCTAATCATGTGTTTGCGGCTCAAAAATTCCAGCTCACGTTCGGCTGTCTCTTGAAATTTGGATAATTCTATCTTTAGATTGGCCTGGGTCTGCGCGTCTGGGGATGCGGTTTGTGTATTTTCTAGGTCTTTCAGGCGATGTTCACTTTCCGTTAGTTCACGTCTAATCAGTTTTAGGATGCCATTTTCTTTGGCCATGCACACGCCTCTCACATAACATTTCAGTGTTTCCCATAACGTGCTGGCTGAATCGACTGAGCCCTGATTTATCTCAAGGAAAGTGGTGATGTCTTGGCGTAGCTCATCAGCGAAGTCAGGATCTGAGAGCGAACCAGACTTGAATCTCCAGTTCACGGGAGTTCTTGGGAACGCAGATAGCATAAAGTCGAGTGTAACCATGGAGTGGTCTGAGAGGGTTCGTGGCATGATTTGGCAGGAACCCCATGTGTATGGACTGTGTGCTGACACCAGTAGGTAGTCGATGCGGGAGCTGGTATTGTGGACTGCTGAGTGAAAGGTATAGTCCTGGGAATTTGGATGAGTGTGTCTCCAGATATCGGATAGTTCAAAGGCCTGGCAGATCTCTGAGACCTGCCGACTGGCCTTGGAAGTTCTGCTGTTGGAGCCGTGTGATTTGTCGATTTGGGGGTCGAGCGGGGTGTTGAGATCTGCACCCCAGATGATCGTCGCAGAGGTGTATGCACCTAGGTTTGACATAACCCAATTAAAGTTATTCGGACCATCGACATTGGGGGCGTAAGTGTTCACCAAAACTATTTCCCGCCCAGTAAGCAGGCCTCTTATCAACAGGCACCTGCCCTTTTCGTCCTTCTTGAAGCTGATCAGGCTAAAGCTTGCTTTCTTGTCAATCAGTATTGCCACTCCTCTTGCGTATGAGGAGTATGAAGAAAAGTATCTATGACAGCCCCATGAGCGGGCCCAGAGATGCTCTGCTGACGATGTAAGGTGGGTTTCTTGTAGTATCGCAATAGTAACCGTGTGTCGTCGCAGATATTGCAGAACTTTCCTGACTTTGGAAGGTTGGTTTCCACCTCGGATATTCCAAGTGGCAATTTTAAGTGACCCCAGATTGCAGCGATAGAGTGGAGGGGAATGGCGCTGCCTCAACCCTGTGGATCACACAGAGCTCAAAGACGCCGACGGGCGTGTTATGTGTCACAGGTTCCGGAATAAGGATCTGTAATTGTAGTGTGCTTGAACGTGGTTGGTGGGGCGAGGACAACTTGATAACACTTGGATCCCTCCCTTGCGCAGGCAACCCCCAACAGGCCCGCGGAATACCCACCCACTTCTGCTTGGGCAACTCCCAACTGGCCCAGATTGAACAGTTCCCAATAAACAAAACAGTCAGCATTGCTGTGCTAGGGGCGCTAGTGGCCCTCCAAGTGGAGGCTAGCTCCCAACCTCAGAGTGTGTTTGTTCCGTAGCAGAGATGTTGTTTTCTTGTATCAGCGAGATATCTCCTGTTTTTGCCAGTGGCAGGATGGGTCCTTTATGGTGGATCCCTTCTCGGTCTGTTTCCTCGTTGGGGGTTCGGTACATTCGGGGCGGGTCTGCAGCCGTTGCGGTCTAGGTATTCATTTGTCTCCTCCGGCGTGTTGAAAAACTGCGTTTTGCCTTTGTATTGAATCCGAAGTTTTGCCGGGAAAAGCATAGAGTACTGAATTTGATTTTCCTGTAATCGCCGTTTTACTGCTGGGAATGAGCGCCTTTGCGCCTGAACAGCCTGGGAGAAGTCTGGGAAGAATTGGATCTTATCTCCGTCATACTGAAGTTCACCCCTGTCCCTGGCGGCTCTCAGAATGGCGTCACGGTCTCTGTAATTAAGCAATTTTGCTATTATGGGTCTAGGATTTGATCCCGGCGCCGGTCATGTGTTGGGGACTCTATGGGCTCTCTCGACCACGAAAAGCTTGGATAGGATCTCTGTTCCGAATAGCTCTGTGCAGATCTTCTCTACGTATTCCTCCATTTTTTGGACAGGTTGGTGTTCTCTAACACCCACGATCCGCACATTGTTCCGGCGTGAGCGGCCTTCGAGATCTTCATTCTTGGCGCTTACCGCCTTCACCTGTGCTTCTAGTAGGGATACTCTGGTGGTTAGGGCCGTCGAGCCGTCATCGAGGTCAGAGACCCTCTGCTCAACGGTATCTAGTCTATCAGCATGTTTGTCCAGCCGATGTTGGAGTTGGTCGACTTTGGAAGGGAGGGAATCCAATTTGCTGCCTAGGCCTCCGATTCCTGCTTTGAGATCTAGCAGGATTTCCCTGATCTCGTGCTCCTGTGACTCTCCGGCTTCATGGGGCAGTTCTTGATCGGGCAATTGCGGACTGCTGCTTGGGATTGCCTTGGAGGAGGAGCCGCCTTCAAAATTTAGCTTGCGCTGTGATCTGTCATTTTTCCCCATCTTTGTGCTGGATACGGGTGGCGGGGCATCAGGGATGCGGCCCGCGACGTCCCCGCGAAGGGTAACTGGGGGGTCACAGGGTAATTCAGTAGCCAGACGGCCGGGGGGGTCGTCGGTGGACGCTGCAGTTCCTAGATCTCGGGTTATTATCGGCTCAGTGCCGGTGCAGTGACCGCCGCGGGTGGAGAGGAGTCGCGTGTCGCGGCCACAGGTGAAGAGCCACCAGCCCCAGGGCGACGCGACTCCAGTACTCTCTTCAGCAGGCCCTAGATAGTGTTCCAGACTGGGCAGGCCTGCGCTCAGGTTCAGGGGTCGTGGTCACATCAAAGTCTGATCTGGTGTCCGCACATTAAGTGCTATGAGGGGGGGATCTTCGCTGTTTTGGGGATAACCGGTTATTCTTGGCCTTCCCTTCGAGCAGTCGGAGTCACTCGTGTATGCAGGATGAGGCTCTCCCGCGCGGCCCCCTGGTGAGTGCGGTCTCTCCGCCCGTGCCGCGAGCCGTGACCCGCGACCCCCGGGAGGGAGCGCGACCCTAGGGACGCCTCAGCGCCGGGATGCAGGGGTCTCCGCCGCGCGCCCAGCCAAGCGCCGATTTTCCCAGGATTTTTAGGACCGCGGGGCCCGCAGGGACTCGAGGGCCACCGGCCCGTATCACGGGGTCTATGGAGCCGCCAGGCCCGCCTAGGGCGCCCGCGACCGGGGAGGAGACGCAGGGCGCGCGTACCTGAATTCCCTCCGCTCGGCCCCTCCGACTTCGGCGTTGTCTCTCTCGGCGCCAGCGGGCCACACCAGGGCCGCGGATCGCGTGGCAGCTGCCGCAGCCGCGGACTTCAGGAGCACTGGAGGCGTCGCGGGGACGCGGTTCCTCGAATCCCACAGCGCCGCAGGGACACCGGCAAGGCGCAGGTCTCGATGCGTGTCGGGGCGGCCAGCTCCGCCTCCCGTGCGATCGTCTCCTTCGGCTCCAGCGGGGCCGCGTCCTCCAGTCGGATGAGGAGCGGGGGGGGTGGCGGGCCTCTCCGCACCCCGCACGCCGACGAGATCGTGATGGGCAAGTGGAATGCCTGCAGGAATCCGTGGGGAAGCGTATCAGCTGTCGATGGCTGGTGATCTCGCACTGTGAAAATGCCGCAGAACGCAGGATTATTCAGGATCTTTAGGGAGCTCTATGGAGCTCACAGGGAGGCCGCCATCTTGGGAGGCTCTCTAGCGCCCTCAGGATCCACTCTCATCCTCTTAACATAACTATTTAGGCCATGCACATTCCACATGACTATGCTCAAGTTTTCCCGCCATTGGGTGTTTATTATATGCTTTTTGTTTCCATCGCTGGAGATTGGGTTACCCTTGATGGGGTAACGGGCTGCGTTGTGATGTAGTCGTCTGTCCCCGTGCTTCTCTTTGGTCCTGCAACTGGCACCGGCTATGCTACTATGCTCCTTTCCTCTGCACTTTTCTCACTCGGTCTCACTTTCGGCTTTCTTCTGTGTCTGTGACCATTGGGCTCCTCGTAGCCTGTCATAGTGACAACCACTCCACCGGGGAATGCTATTCTCTTGTGACTTCAATAACAAAACTAGAACATAACGTTGAACTTAGTTCCGTTGAGGCGTCCCCACCATCTTCCCGTTGGTTCTCGGGGGGTCGGTATACGAGTACAAAAGGTACCCTTAGTCCATTTTAGGTCAGGTGTGGGGTCTAGTGCCTGTTCGGTCAAAGAAGGGGGATAGTTTGATTGTGGTTTCCGTTCACCACTGCACACCTGAATAGGTTCCTGGCCAGAGCTTGGTTGGGTTGGGGTGTAGATTTCCTGCTCCTTGTTTCTAAAGGCATTGTGTAAGCAGCTTTGAGGTCTGAGAGAAGGGCTGCCAGTCGGCTCATTTGTTCTGGCTGTTCTTGCTTGGGTCTTTCTCTGAAAGCTGGCCTCGTTTATGTTCATCCATCTAGGAATTTATTGCTTCTGGGGTCTCAAAAAATAGTGATTTCCCTTTGTAGAGTATTTTCAATTTTGCTGGGTAGAGGAGCATATATTTGATTCCCTGTTGTCGCAATCTTTTCTTGGTGGGCACGTATTGTGCGCGTCGTCTCTGAACTTGTATCGTATAATCTTGGTATATTGCCTGGGTTGCTGAGTCTCTTTGAATTACGCCGCCCAGCCTGGAGAAGGTTAGTGTCTTTTCTTTGCTGCGGTAGTTAAGTATCTTTGCACTGATTGGCCTTGGAGGGGCTCCTGGTGGATGCTTCTTTGTAAGGGCGCGATGGGCTCTTTCTACTGTGAACCCTTGTGACACGGTCCCTGGTCCTATTTCCTGGTAGGTTTTCCACGTATTCTGCTCTTGGACTGTACCCACTAGTTCTTTTGCCTTGGAGGCAGTCTGTTCTAGTTTTTGTTCGGTATCACCTACTCTGCTGGCGAGGTTGCGAAGGTCCTGGCATAGAAGGCTCACATCACACTTTATTTCTCCTATGTGCGTTTCCATCGAGATGCGCATGGCTGCTATTGCTTCTAAGATCTTGTTCTCTTCTGCATGTTACCTGATTTCAGCCTTAGCACTGTCTGGTTGTAGGTCTTCGTGTGGAGGGTCTGCCTTGGGATCTGCCTTCTTTGCATAGCTATCCATTGTTGCCTGCTTTGGTTGTGCTGTCGCTGTCGTCTGTTTTGATCGCGTCACTGATTTCCTCCTCCCCTTGGGCATTTGGGGCACATGCAGTGTTCGCTATTCTAGAGCGTTTCCTGGCCACAGCCAACGTGACACCTTCGAGGGGTCAGTTTTCGCCTTTTGTGTCTTGACTGTATTTCTTATTGTATTGGCCTTGTACCAGTCACTTAGTATGGCCTTCTGATTGACTGGTTTTATGTTCAGCAGTAAGGTCAAGGAGTGGTTGGTTCCTGCTTATGCCCGTGGCTTGTTGGGTGTTATTTGCTTTGGGTGCTTCTCCAGGGTATTGCTCTTGTCTTTATGGCTTACCCTTTTCAGGGGTGTCAGTGCACCATCAGTATCCACAGTGTTGTTTCTGCTCTCTTACTACTATTCAGCTCTTTACCTGGGTTTTGCCATATCTGTGTCCTTCTGTCAGTCTATGGCGTTATATGCGCTTTGGGTCAAGTGCTGTGGGCGCCTTGAGTCTGGGTTATGCAGCACTTGGTGGAGCCTAGGCTTCTTGTCTGCTGGTCGGCGTGTTTGCGCCTCTAGGTTTTCCGATCTCTTCTGTCTCAGTGGCGTGTGGGGCCCCTGCAGTGGTCATCCGTTTCCAGGAGGTTATGTAAGTCGTTCTGTAGGATGGTTCTTTTGCTTCCATTTTGCAGTGTTTGTCAATTGCTCAAGTTGATGCTCATTTTGGTCGGAGGAGGGATTAAGCAGTCTGTGGATATTCAGCCTTCTGTGTTCTTAAGAGCGTATGCAAGCGTGGCTTGAGGACAACACTAGTGTTGTGTGTGCACTTCACATAGCTGGGCGCACAAAGAATCATCATCGTTTGCCTCTTGCCGGGTCTAGGGAGCCGTATGCATTGTGTCGCAGGTTGTGCGGTCTTCACCAAGTGGGGTAGAGGTTATTTATGGCATATCCATGCGCGTTATCGCCCACTGCTTCTTAAAGTATATGTTAGCGTATGTGTCTCTGGAGTAGGTAAGTGCCTCTTAAGGTCGCTGTTGAACGTTTTAGCCACGCATGCTGAGTGGGGCAGTAATCTCCTCTGACTGCCGCAGTCTTTATATAGAAATATTCTGTGTCTCGCGAGGAACCGGGATTATTACGGCAGCGCTTGGATTTACTGATACCGTTGCCACGTAGTGTGCTTCCAACCCACTACGTGGTTATTTTAGCTGTGCTGCAAAATTCTTACCGGCTCTACTGTGTTCTGTTTGCCAGCGAGTCTTCGTCCCCGTTGAATCTGAACAGGGGAGTCAAGCAAGGCTGTGTCTTGGCTCCCCTGTTGTATAATCTTTATATGAGTGACCTGCCCGCGGCCCTAGCGCAGACTACTGGCTGTTGCCCAAAAATAAGTGGTGTGCCCATTCCTGGTTTGATTTATTCAGATGATTTGGTCCTATTTAATCATACACTAGGCGGAATAAAGAATATGTTTGAAATCCTAGTTGATTTCGCCACTAAATATGAATTGACTGTCAACATGTCAAAAACTAAGATAATGCTGATCCCTGCAAAGAAGATAAATCGCCTCTAGATTAATATGAGTTTTGGGATAATTAAATATGTGAGTAAATATCCTTACTTGGGCCTTGACATGAGTCAGAGCTTGTTGTACAAACATATTATCAAGGCCAAAACGGCTAAGGGATGTAGACTGGCTAATATGATAGAGATGTTTGCTCGCCAGACTGCCGGCTACTCATTAGAGGGTATTCTAACATTATATCAGCAAAGTTTTTACGGTCTGGAGGCAATAGCTATGACAAATTTAAGATGGCTCGATCATTTAGAGGGCTACTTTTGGAAGCAAGTCCTGAGGTTGGTGAAGAGTACCTCGGTAGAATACATAAGACTAGAATTGGGTTTGGTATCCTTGCAGGGACAATTGCTTGCACATCAGGGGGGACTTCATCTTAAGGCTAACTATAATTCTAGATGTAAACTGCTGGCACTTGTGGGAGCAGATAGTGGGAAAAAGTGGAGAACTGGCAATTATGAATATCCCCCACATGATTAAGGTTTTGTACGCAGACCTATGGTGGTATCCCAAATTTGAATGGAGAACCAAATATGAAACTTTAAGAGCCCTGTTTGGAAATAAGTTGGCCCAGTGGGATTGGACCAGCAACTACTCTTGGCTATCTACCCTAAAGTCCTACGTACATGTGGCAAGAGTACGTCATAGGTACATAGGTACTTACCTTTACAACCCTATCTTCGCCAAAGCCCTTCCCCTGAAGTACGTAATCTCATTTTGAGACTGCGTAATAACCAACTTCCCCTGTTGGTATTTGTGTGAGCTCACCTAATAATTCCTTTAGCAGAAAGAGTGTGCCGCATGTGCAATATACCTGGAGTTACAGAGACCCCTGCACATTTATTTACAAAAAGCCAAACCATGGGCAATATTTATGACTATTCTGGGTGAATATGCCCATAACTGCGATTCTGGATTTATTGCCTCAATTCAGACTTAGAAAGCCTTCATATTAGCCTCTATTGGCTGTGGCGCCATATTGCCAAGTTATTATTAATAAATAAAGCGATACCCTAACTCGAAGTGGTCTGTGAGAAAATAATGTGATTGAAATATGCTGCAGTCCTCCAGTTTTTGTATGATTAAGAAGACATAATGAGGGTATCTTAATTGTTGTCATGATGCTGTTGTATATGTACGGATAGGGCAGGTGCAAAATCGAATAACTGTAATATGAAAATTATAATTTTTAAACATAGGAATCGGTGACCTATTTTAATGGAATTTAAACTATTTAATGAATCGGCTTAGTCAGAAATAAATTTGAATTTGCACCTGCTGTGCCTGCCCACCACAGAGACCAACTGTTTACTCATATCGATTTTATGCTGGTATTAACCAAGTGTTATTTATTTAGTGAATGTATGAATGATATGGCAATTTTAAAGAAATGTTGTAAAGATTCTTTTAGAATCATATGCAAATATAGAATAATATTAATGTTCTTGACCAAATTCCTAACCTCTGCTTCAATCATGGTCAGCGCTTTTTCTTCCACCCTAGAAGCTCCACAGGAACTGTCTTTGTTCTGTTAAATCCGAAGTCTTTCACCAGCGATTCCTTGTTGACGCGTTCATGGCCCTGGAATCCGTCTTTGGGAGGATTCACTGGGTTGATGGATGAGGGTACCCCCACCTAACCCTCCTCAAAGCTCCCACGCTGCGTCTCGGATGATGTCAATGTCATCACAAGGTCGCCTTTGGTGGCGTTCCCGACCTCCTCAGGTCTACCGGGAAGCTTTGGTACATTACGCGTAACGAGGAGTTGGTGGAGGGGATCCTAGCCAACCCCTCGATTTTGGGAATGGATCAACAGATAGGTCGGCAAACAAAAGGAGATGAGTGGAATGAATTGGAAGTTCTAAGTAAGAAACTAATCAGGACAGAACTCCATAGAGAAATTATGACTGACTATCTAAGATCACATATTGCCCCAAATGGACTAATCATCAAGATCGAACCGCGCGTCTTCCTGGACCAGATCCAGTTTAGAAAAGATTGGAGCTACATCGCAAATAAATGCACCAGTGACTGGATGATACTTATGATTAACACGGCAAAGGCAGCTTGAGAAAAGATCATGAATGAAATAATACAAAAACAAGACTCTTTAGCAGCCAAAATGATTGTTGGAAATTATATGAAAAGCATGGAAGCATTGAATGCCACGATGAAATAATTTAAAGAATTCAACTTAAATAAAAATACAAATAAAATAAAAAGACCTCACAATGTTCATGCATGAAAAGAAATACCCATACATAACTGAAGAGTATTATGAAGAAACTAACAAAAATCAGAATAATGGACAACAGACAGGACGACAACAGCAACAAAAAGGAAGACCAAGACCTAACAACTGGAGCTTTTCAAATGGTAGCTCGGATGAGGATGGAAAACGATCTGGTAGAAATGTATGTTTCCACGATCAGGAACAAAACAGACAGGGGGGGGCGACACCCAGGGTTTTCAACAGCCCAGAGGCCGAGGCAGATCCATAGGATGGTGGCAAGGTCAGTCGCCACCCAGGGGCAGAGGATTGTATGAAAAAAACGCCCCAGAAATCTAAATTGGAAAAGAAAAAGAATACAAGAGTTGCAGGCGATCACACAACAGGTCACTACAACTGGGTCAGATATCTGGAGAGATCAGGGTCCCTTACATGTGGCCCTGAGTGAACTATATATGACTCCTAAGGCCAAAGATGAACACAATAAGATTGCCAGGATAGCGGCATATGTGTATCTATATATGGGAGCCATGCAGGACAAATGTGCTGAAGGCCAAGATCTGGCAAATAGGCAACTGATGGCATTAGAGAAGGCCCAATCTGACCTGGACTCTTCTGAGCATAGGCTGCACAGGAGCCAGGAGGCAGAAAATGATAGTAGACAGTACATCATTAAAATAAAGGAGGATATGGATATTCTGCAACAGGAAAAGGCTGACCAGGATACCAGAATTCTGGCTTTGCAGAAGGAGCACCAAGACAGTTTGGACTCCTTACTGCAGTGCCAGAAAAAGCTGGAGCAACAGATCAATTTCAACAGGGCATGCACAGAGCAGGTAGCCACCCTGCAAATCCAACTAGACAGAGAGAAAGAGGAAAGCAATAAATGGATTTTGAAAGACCTGGATACCCAGGCAGAGTTTGATGAAGTACGCCAGAAAGCTGGTGCCTTTCAAAGGCAGAGGGACGACCTGGCATCACAAATGCAGGCTCTTGGTCAGGAAAGGGATACCTTAGGCCAGGAAGTCTGCCATTTAAAAAGAAAAACTGCAGAAAATCACGTGGCCCGCCAGGAGCTGGGTGACCTCCAAAAAGAGCATCATAACTTGTTAGAGCACACCAGGAGGGTGGAAGAGGCTCTGGCAGGAAAGGAGCAGGCCAGTAGGGATGGGACTCAGGAAGTAACCCTCCTGCAGCAAAGACTGGCCCAGTACCCCAGGACCAATCAGGAGGAACACAGAGAGAATTAGGCTCTCTGCCAGCACAATGATAGGCTCCAGCAACAGGTAGCGATGCAGGAGAGACTGATAGAGTCTAGTAAAGCCTTAACTTAGGAACTGAAGACGCAGGCTCTTGCATTGCAACAGGGAGCAGGGGCTGACAGAGATGAAGTTCGCTGGGAAAGGGAAACACCTGAGCATAACCTCAGGAACCCTAGTACCGGAGGCCTTCATCTCTCTCAGTCCCTGGACTCTGCCACCCCCATGTCCTCTGGCGCACATGAGCACAGGGCCACAGGGATGGCAGATTACTAGCCAGCCAAAAGTATGGGGCTCATAGGCCAGTACCACCCAGGAATGGAGGGGCGGGCATCCGGGTATGGGCACCCAAGCACAGTGCAATTTAGTGGGGAACCCCAGGAGAGTAGGCCCATTAAGGGCATCCTGAAAACCTCTGCCCAGTTAGGTCAGTGGGGGGGGAGGCATCAAATCCTGGCAGCAAGGAGGGATCTGAAGACTCCTCTGAGCGTTACAGGACACAGGAGACCAGGTTCCCACATTCTGCCAGCCATTCCCAGGCTCGCAGAATCCGGGAAAACCTGGTAGATCAGACGGGCACCTCTGGGAGCAGTGCTTCGGAGTCAGAGGATGAATGGACCAGGGTTACCCGAACCAAAAAGGCTAATAAGGCAAAAAAGGGCCTTGCCTAAGGACCCATTGAAACAAATAAAGGCAACAAGGAGTGTCATCACGCCTTATCATAAGAACGCCAAGTATTCTGTTTGGGAACACTTGGAGCTCTATGAGCAAATGATGGAGACTTTCCATTTGAGGGACAGCAGTAGCTGCATCCAGTACGTCAAATGGACATTCTCCCCAGAATACTCCAGTTTCTTTGCAGGGCTGGAGGACCAAAACCATTCAAGATGGTCCGCATATAGGGCGGCCATCTTGAAAAAAAATTCTGTTCATAGAAATCCTCAAGAGGCTCGCAAGGCAGCCTACAATTTGCAATGTGGGGAGGATCAGGTCCCACAAGAATTTGTGCAAGAATTGAAGCGTGCCTTTGCGCAGACCACCAGAAGGGTGCGCACGGACAGCAGAGAATTTGTCAATACTTTTTTCCATGCCTTGCCCAAATACATCATGACCCAGCTAGTGAGAGATTTTCACGAGAAGAGGTCACTAGACTGGGTCATTGAACAGGCTACCCGGATCTATGAGGTGCAGAAGCCCATAGAAAATAAAAGTAATGCGCAGAAAAACCCCAAAACCAACAGCACCCCTGCTGCTGCCAAGGTGGCGGAGGTAAAGGTTGCCCCCGTTTTAGATATGGAGATGGGGGGGGCCTAAAAACCTGCCTGCACCAAATAATTCACAGCCCAGAAGGCCCTCGGGCCAGTCACAGACAGGGAGTCGAGGAGGTAGTCCCACAAATGGGGTCCCCTGCTCCCCTGATTATGTAGGTCCCCGCTACAAGGGAAACCGACCCATCCTGGGTTATGTGTGGACTCCTCTAGCCCAAGGGGGGGGATCCAGCCAAGCACCTGACCCAGGGAACTTCCCTCCTAACTTCCCCCAGGAGGGCAGAAATTCACCAAATCCTGGGCAGAACTTTTTTCCGAGGTATCCACCCAATTTCCAGCCCCAAAATCATCCATCCTTCTTTCCCCAATTCCCTGAGCCCAGACCACCTAATCCGGGAGAGGGGAGGCCAAGGGTGGAGGGGTACCCAAATCTACCCAATCCGGGGTATTACCAGAGAAGGGATAGCTACCCTTCCCGGGATCAGCCCAGGGGAGAAAATAGAGCCCCGTATCAGCCTGAGCGGGTTTCACAACTTGAGCGCCAGGTCCAAAATATGGCACGGGATATGGGTCACATACTGAGGGCTCAACAGAACCCTCAGATGAGCATGCCACTGCAGAATGCCCCAAACTCTGGGCCTGGTGCTCCAGAACAATGACGGGGGCAGCGCCCCGATAGCCCACCGGTTCCCAGGGAGGGGGCACAAGGGGAAGGAGGGTGTAAAGCCTTGGAGGAAGCTTCCTTCCCAACTTGTAAACAGCCCCTGGAAAACCAGGAACCGGGAACAAAATCTCCTACCCCTGAAAGTCTGCCACCCAAGGAGCAGAGAGGAGGTAGGAGAAACAAAAGACCCAAACAGACCCACTTTGTGGAGGAGGTACAGGTCTTCCAATTCGAGGGAGAGGGGTCCTCGGAAGATCCTGGGAATAGGATCTTCTCCTTCAGAGATGGGGGAACTCAGCCCAAGGAAAAATGGGTCCCAAGAGATTCCAATCCAGACTGGGTAGATGTGGGGATTGAGCTGTCACCGCCCATCATTCTATCCCAGAACCAACAAAACCAAAAACCCCTGGTTCAAACCCATCCTGGTGACTGCCTCCCAAAAGGCAGGGGCGGCCCAGAACCGTAACCAGGGGAACCTAAAACTGAATAAACAGACTGGGTAGATGTGGGGATTGAGCTGTCGCCGCCCATCATTCTATCCCAGAACCAACAATACCAAAATCCCATGGGTCAAACCTATCCTGATGACTGCCGCCAAAAAGGGGGGGGGGGCGGCCCAGAACCCGAAACCATTTCCAGTTGCCAACTTTTTCTTTCAGATTCCCCAGGCTCTCCACAGAATTCTGCCCAAATCTCTTCGCTAGCAATGTCCAAAACCAGAACATTAGCCCACCAGTTGTCCAAAAATGTGCATTATCTGTGCCCCCTTGAGGAGAAGGAGGGAAGATACTATGCCCCGGTACAAGTACAGGGGCAGGGTACAATTTTGGCACTGGTGGACACTGGATCCCAAGCTACCCTTCTGTCCAAAAGGGCCTTTGATGAACTAAATGCAGGAAGGGGGGAGAATTACCGTATTCCTCTCACCTCTCTTCCTGGACAACTGCAGAACTTTGACGGGAAGGAAAATCAAAATTGGGCGACACAAGGTGAAACACCCGGTCATAGTAGTAACTCCAGAGGGCACCCCTTGTTTACTAGGGAATGACCTCCTGAGAAGGTTGTCACCCCTAATAGATTGCGTGAACAAGGTCCTCTGGACCCAGACTAGCCGACCAATAAAATTAAAACAGAGTGTCAACCATGTTAGTTAAAATGGCACGTGCCACATGGTTGTACAAATATCTGACCAAGTAGAATTTCACTTCCAGAACAAACCAGTAATTGCAGTAGCACAACAGACTGGTGATGGGGGGTCCTCTCTATTTCTGAAAATCAACCTTCCTTCCAGTTTAAGGTGGTATTCCACACTGGAAGGAAATACCCTGAAATTCTTTACTAATCCACAATCAGAAACTCCCACTCCTATAGTCCAGAAAGATGTGAAAACAGCTCAGAGCCTGGCTGATATTCAGCAAATTGGAGATCAGTTGTTCATCCCTGTTCAGTTAAATGATGGGAAGGACTCTGTTCTCGCTCGAGTGTGTGTGAACAACGGTAAGAGCTTCATCAGCGAAGCCATGTTCCGCCAACTCCCAAAAGATCCAGCCATTCCCACATTCAAACTGATAGACAAATGGGAAATGGATCTGGAAACACCCAATTCCAAACATCTCCTGCCAAGCAGGTGTATGCTCAAAATCTCCATTGGCAACAAGAGCATAGTCCATAATTGTTGGGTCGTGCGAGACGTCACTGCCGCCTTTTACTTAGGCAGTGACATTCTCAATCGCTTCGCCATTAGTTTGGACCTAATAAACTTCAAAGCTTGGTCCCGATTAGCGGATAATCCCATGGGCTTTGATGATCAAGAAAAAGCATTTAGGTCAGTTCAATTGCTACCTTATGCAGTTGAAATTCAGCTTAAAGAGGAAGTCACCATCCCAGAAAGGACCCGACAATTCTCCCTGGAAGTGAAAGTTAAAAGAGGACAAAATTCAAAAACCCTGATGCTTATATTCATCTAAATGCTTCTCTCCAACAGCAAGGGTTAGGGGTAAACCCAACACTATTAGTCAACATAGAACATGACACCATTCCAATAGAGGTGGATAACAGCGACTTACAGAGTATTACTCTAGCCGCAGGCACCATTATTGGAATGGCGGTTGATGACCGACATTTCTCCATTGATTTAGGAAATGAACTGTTAGGACCAATCCCTAAGGACTGTTTTGACATTGACAGTGATGACAATACAACACCAGACAGGATTTTCACCCAGCATGG
This sequence comes from Ambystoma mexicanum, assembly GCF_040938575.1. Taxonomy (NCBI): domain Eukaryota; kingdom Metazoa; phylum Chordata; class Amphibia; order Caudata; family Ambystomatidae; genus Ambystoma; species Ambystoma mexicanum. Next base: position 1,231,958,354 of record NC_090928.1, read on the forward strand.
GGGGAACTTCCTGGTGTACACTTCTTGCCCTTATGGTAAGGAAGATGTGACTTGTGACTTCAGGAGAGATGAGGTGATTTTCCAGGTCCATGAGGGCTGTCTTTCCCACCTGAAGCCTCCAGTCCAAATCAGCACTCTGACCAGGGACTTCTCCACCCAGCTGGAGGAGGCCACTGAGATAGCTAAACCAGAAGTCTTTCCAGGCTTCAGGCAGATGGTGGAAGAGAGAGTCAACCTAGCTGATGCCTGCGTGAATCTGGAACAGAAGCAAAAGTTGAAACAAGTTTTCTTGGATTTCCAAGATCTCTTTGCGGTAGACTCATATGACTGTGGTCGCACTGACATCCACACAACAACAATTCCCACGGACCCTGGAATGACTCCAGTGTTTGTGAAGCAATATCGTTTGCCTCTCGCATCCATGGAGTCCCTTACTGAAATAATTAAGAACCTTGAGTCCCGGGGAATAATATGTCCAGTCCACAGCACTTTCAATAATCCGGTGCTGGGAATATTGAAGCCAAACGGCCAGTGGAGACTCTGCGCCGACCTTAGAGAGCTCAACAAAAGGGTCCATACTTCCCGATGGCCTCTGCCCTACATTGACCAAGGGCTGGCCCATATCCAGCGGTCACAGGTATTCACAGCAATAGACCTGACCAATGGATACTGGACCGTGCCTGTCAGTAGGAAGGACCAATACAAACTGGCTTTTACCTTTGGGGGCCAACAGTACACATGGACCCGGACTCCCTTCGGATACATCAACTCCGGCAATGAATTCAACATTTTCGTACATAAGGCCATGCCCGACCTGGGTGCGAGGGGTAACCTGGCTTATGTAGATGATGTCCTCATCAAAAGTTCATCGGTGGAAGAACACATAGCGGAGATCCGTTATGTTCTGACACAGTTGAGGGCCGCAGGAGCAAAACTTTCCTTTCAGAAAGCACAGTGGTGTAGAACCCGTGTTAACTTCTTGGGGCATGAGATTACTCCTCAGGGTCTCTGGCCCCAGGAAAAGAAAGTGGAAGCACTTCAGAAACTGAAAGATCCCACAACTCTGCGGGAACTAAGGAGCCTCCTTGGACTGACAAATTACAGCAGAAAGTTCATTGAAGGCTACGCAGAGATCACTAGACCCCTGATTCATCTTTTGAAGGGGGGGTCAAGTGGGAATGGGGTCCAGAGCAATCCGAGACAGTAAGACAACTCAAAAGAAGCCTCTCACAAGCGCCTTGCCTAGCTTACCCTGTCAGAAACAAGGAGTTCTTCCTGGAGACAGGGTTTTCTAATACGTGCTTGACGGCAGTATTATACCAAAAGCATGACAAGGTCAATAAAGTAATCTCCTATGCAAGAAAAACTTTATCCTCTGTGGAGGAAAAATTCAACGATTGCGAGAAGGCACTCCTGGCAACGGTGTGGGCATTGAAGAATTACCGCCCGTTTATCCATGGGGAACACCTCATAGTGGAGACTCCACACCAGCGTCTGCAATATCTCCAAAGTGACAGAATCCGGGCCAGAAATGTGAGTAATTCCCGAATTACTTCCTGGATTCTGTCAATGCAAGGCTTTCCTGTGGAGGTCAGATACGGCCAAAACAAGAAGAGTCCCCTCGCGCAAGGTCTGGCTGACTTACATGAATGTGCCAGAGAAAACTGTCTCGAGGACGAAAGTCTAAAAATCAAGGACAACATGGAGGCATACCTCAATTCCCCACACAAAGTCTTTGAAGAGGACAAGTGTGAGGGAAAGCCCACTGTCTATGTGGATGGATGCTCTTACCATGTTGATAACAACGGGGAGAAAGAACTAGTGGCCGGCGTAGGGAATGCATGGGTGAATGAGTCCCCAGAACCCTCCGCTGGGTACAAAATTGGTCCCCGAAGTAGTCAGGTGGCAGAGTTGATGGCTGTGCATCAGGCCATCCTCACTGCTGTCCAACATCAACTCCACGAACTGGTCATAATCACAGATTCAGATTATGTACGGAACAGGTTCGTGGAGCACCTGGTCAATTGGAAAACCAGAGGCATGTCATGTGCTAATAACAAACCCCTGAAACATGGGAAGTTAATCTAAAATATTGATGATCTGTTCACATCGAATGGGATGACCATCTACTGGAAAAAGATCAAGGGTCATTCCAAAGTAGAGGGACCAGACAAAACTGGAAATGACTTAGCTGATCAGCTGGCCAAAACCGGGGCCATCCAAGGGGATCTAATAGAAATAGTGCCCCTGTTGGGGGAAATCCAGGTCACTGCTATAACTAGGTCCCAGACAAACGCTCACAATGATCTTTCAACTTCACAATGGAGTAAGGAGACCCCTGATGCTGATTTGATTACAGCCCAGAAAGGGGATCCAATAATTGGTAAGTTTTACCAACACATTGAGGACCCTGAGAACTTTCCCCTGACGGATACCGATAACATCGGGAAAGAGGACCTAAGAGTGTTGATGAAATGTCCAAAAAGGTTCCGAATCCAAGACGGTTTGTTGGTAAGGAAATCCCAAGCTGGCCATGATCAGTGGGTGTTTCCTACCTCATTCCGAAGCCTGATGTTAAGTCACGCCCATGATGCGGCCACCGCCGGTCATAGGGGGTTTCACACAACACTTGAGATCTTAAGAGAGATTGCATACTGGCCACACATGGGGCAGGACCTCGACCAATACTTGAAGGGGTGTCTTGTGTATGCACAGTTTCAGCCATCATCCCTCACACACCGTGCGCCTCTCCAAAAGAAAGGGATGACACTGCCATGGTCAGATTTGCAAATCAACTTTGTAGGCCCTGTAATTCACTCGTCTAGAGGAAACAAGGACATGTTGACCGTTACATGCTTGTTTACCAAGTGGGTGGAATGTCTCCCGGCCCCAAATTGCAAGGCAGAAACAGCAGCTGCCCTGATGATTAACCACATCTTTTCCCATTTTGGCCTACCTCAAAGGATTGAGTCAGACAGGGGTAGCCACTTCACCAGTGAAGTAATCACAAAGATGTGGGAGATACTGGGGGTCAAAAGAAAGCTACGTATTGCTTACAGGCCAGCTTCTTCTGGAGCAGTGGAGAGATACAACCGAACCATTGTGAGCATCTTAAAAAAGTTTGTGGCAGATTCTGGGCCAAGTTGGGATATCCGACTACCTGTGGTCCTAATTGCCATCAGATCTACCCCTTCATCTGCAACTAAAATGTCACCATTTGAGTTGATGACTGGACGCAAGATGGTGCTTCCTCAGCATTTGCTCTACAGGACCCAAGAGCAGACACTGATAAATGCCTCCACAACTCATGAGTATGTGGAGAATTTAAGGAAACACCTCCAACATGCTTTTGCCTATGCTCAGCGGAATCTAGATAGATCAGATTTGAAAACCACCAGGAAGGAATATGATGTGGGAGACCGGGTCTATCTATACAATTTCCAAAGGAACCAGGCCAAACAGCAAAATCTTTGCCTACATGGAAGGGACTCTTTGAAATTATAGAAAAGATCTCCCCTGTTGCCTACAAAATCCGCATGCCCAAAGGTAATTTGGCGGAAGGGGAAGATAAGTGGGTCCATATTAATCAGCTGAAGTGTTGCCATCCCAGGCACACTCTGCAACAACTGGAGGAATCCACTGGAATCCCAGAGGGGGCCGCTCCAGAGTAATTCAGTTCCAACCCTAAAATATTCCACATATAGCATATAATATTCTGTGATTCTTGAATATATATGTTCTTGTCTCCTAATTAAAAAAAAAATGTATATGTTCATATCTTCTGATTTATAAAATGTATATGGTCGCCCCACTATATCAATAGTGGTGGAAAAATGTCTATGAATAGGTATTGCCGCTTTTGCTTTGTCGTCCTAGGAGAAAGAAAACCTGGAGACTGGCCAAGGAGGACGACCGGGGACCGGGAGCAAAGATCCGAGGGGCCCGGGGTACCGCCCAATATTCCCATCAGGACCGGCGAGGAGAACCGATCGATCCAACCGGATGGAGGAAAAGATGCAGAACTGTGCCATCTACAGAATTGGGAGACGATGATGCGGACATACCAGCGTGTGGATCAAAACATTCTTTGCACCCGACTCCCCCTCGACTCAAATTCAAAGTGCAGTCGGGCGGGGGTGTTTGTCAAGGGTTTTGACCCATGTTGAATTATTAGACGGGGTAGATGTGGGGATGAGCTGCCGCCGCCAATCATTCTATCCCAGTACAAAACTAAATCAATAGACTGGGTGGATGTGGGGATGAGCTGCCGACGCCCATCATTCCATCCCAGAACCAGGAAAACCGTGCGGTTGTGCGCACACCAAAATGGTTGTCTAACCTGCCACCCACCAGTGCCAGCATGATGGACCGGAAGCGCCAGGGGTGAAAGGTGGTGTCAAAGGAAAAATAACAGGTCTGTTAGCTTAAAAGCGCTTTAAAATTACCTTTGTTTCCCTGAATGCAAGCTCAAAATGCCTATTTTAAACATCACAAGATATTCAAAAATCTAAATGAACACCAGCAGACATTTGGCAGAATGTATTCTTGTGTGCATACAAAATCTGGGAAGATGAAGAGCCCAAAACAATGTTTATAACAAAACTGGCTGAGCTGTGGATGTCAGCAGCTTAAGTGAAATTGGACTAAAACCACTAAAATCGAAATGTTTAAATTAAATGAGTGACCTACTTTTGAGTGTCACATAGTTTGCAACTGTTAAATGTCATGGTTTTGAACTTAGAATCAGCATTCTAGCTGCATGTGTAAAAATGATATGTTTGATTTAAACTGCGAACAAACAGGACATTTAGCTGAAGCTTGGCTTAAAGAAATTGAATTCTGCCTGACAACTACCCCCGACAGGAGTTGAACTGGCTCAACAACTCTTCCCAGGCCTGGCTGCATCCTGCTGCCCCCACCAAAAGGAGATCACACCTCTCTGATTGAATTAAGGGAGGGGTACCTGCAGACTGCAGGAAGTTGAACAAAGCCCTGTCCTGGGCTCAGTCAAATGTTATATTGGGGGGGTCGTAAAATGGCTTCCTCTTGGGAGAAACTGAGAGGGGCAGTGCCTGTGAGAGCCAGCTGAGCTTGGGGGAAGTGGATAAACCAGTTATTCCACCATGTGATGTGGGAAGCCACACCCCTTTTTGACCAGGGCATAATTTTAAAAAGATAGATAACTCATAGTGCGGACTGGTCAAAATTATATAAATAATATCATTATTTTGGGGATTTTTCCGTGCACATTTTAAAAGGCGTTAGGACTCTGTACCATGTTCTGAGGCAGAACCCCGCTATTTATTGATATTGCAGACACTGTGTTTAAGCTAGACAAATGAAAATGTACTGGAATGTGTGTAGAAGGGGGTGTACAGTTGTGTCAAATCTGGAAAGGTTTAAAGGTCGTTATCTGTATGAAAAGGGGCAGAATTCTGTCAAAAGTGGACACAACATTGTACAAAGACAGGGATCGGATGGTTTGGTACTACAGAAAATATGTTAACTGGACCTATAATATTAGAAAAATGGTACATAGATAAATGTGTGTTTGGATCAAATATAGATTTGTGTGCAATTTGACAGGGGAAGGATCCTCGGACCATAAAACCTACAGCATCACTCTGACTCACATTTCCTTCCCCCAATCAAGGGAGAGAGGAGGAATTGGCCAATGACAAGTAGAGAGGGGCAGGCTCAGTTATGCAACGTACACACCCACCTTCTAAAGACATAAAAAGGACCACTGAAAGACAGGCAGGACATGCACTTTCCACTTTCTTGCGGGACGCTTTGCCGGGAGACTTCAGACTTCACAGCCAGAGATCCAGACTTCAAATCCATCAATCTCCAGAACCTGTAGCAGAAATTAACTCCAGAATTTGTAGCAGAGAGGCCTGAATCCACAAGCTGAATCCTCTTCAGCAGGCCTCAAAACCAACCAAACTATTCAACAGCCGGGCGAACTGTTTGAATTTTTTGCCAAGAACTTTTGCAAGAACCTGTAGCAGTATCCAGAAAGCAGTGCTGTATCCGGAACCAGAGAGAACCACAAACCAGACCGTTGTGAGCAGAACCGGTGCTTGACAGACCCAGAGAGCAGAGCTGACCCAGATAGCCGGGAATTCAGAACCACCCGCCAGAAGTCCCGTCCAACCTGACCAGACCTTGACGGCTTATTTCAAAAATATAGTGTGAGTACTCACTGTGCCAAAACCAATCTCTTAGTTTAAAATAATCTAATCCAAACTATTTTAACCTATTTAGAACTACCTCATAGGAATCGTGTGTGTCATTCTGTCACCTGTCATTTTGAACTTTTAAATTTCAAATCCAAAAAACTACCTTCACAAAATCGTCCGTACCTACGAACGAACCTAGAACCTATAGCTACTCCTTATAGGGCCTCCGTAATTACGCTCGACGCGCGCTATTAAATTTGCCGCGATTTGACATTTTGCACAATTTCAGCCACGTGTAAAAATCAGCAGCTCCTTGCTTTCCTTTGCTAACATTTGTTTTAACCTGCTAGTTACTCATAGAGCATTGCTAAAGTGAGCCTGAACTAATATAAACTAGATATCACCCACCCTGAACCTCTAGAGGGAATTAAAAGCATTTTTAGCACATTTCTCCCTTCATTGTCATCACATTCAAAGCATTTTGGGCCTGTGTTTCAAACTTCTACCTGTTTTCCTCTAAGCTTGCTGGGGGGAACTGAATTTCGCATTCCTGAGAACTATGTGCTCTTCTTTCCATCTCCTTATATTGCATAAAGGGGGGGAGTGAATTGTCAAGGAAAAGTGATTACATTGTCTTTTGTTGAAGCCATATCAAGTTATTTTCTGTACTGCATTTCATTCATCATTTTGTTTCCTTGAACCATATAAAGCATTCTTTCCCACCTTATTCTTCTGTTCCTATTCATAAGTAACCAAGAACTGTGCTACTGTAGGATTACCTCTTGCTGATTACTGCTCATATTCACAAGTGTACTATCCATTATCAATTTATTTATAGAAGTGTGATATATATATTGTTTAATTTTTCAAATAAACCTTTTAAATTTGCAAAACAAGCCTACTTCTTGGCTCAGTGGTGTCAAGGGGGATTCTAAGAGAGGGGTGTTATACAAGGGTTCATCATCCAGATTATAACTTGCCATAAAAATACATAAATAAGGGCTTCCCTTGGGCATCCCAGACAAGGCACTGACTTAGTGGGATTGCTTGATTGGAGTCACTTACAGGGAGCAACAAGCATGAAGTCAGGGGCACAGGCATGCAGGGGTTGCATGCACAGGAGACCTGGGTGGACACTGTCCTGACGCCTTCGGCTCATGAACAAAAGTAAACAAGAACAAACATCCATTTAACACCAAAAGACTTTTATTATGGACATAGCACTTCAGATGCATTACCCTTGAACATTCCATCCATAAAGCAGCCCCAAGTGTATTCTTGGGTGTGGCTGCTAATGGATTGCCTTTGCACGGGCTCACTCTCTAGGGGTGGCAGGGTGTGGCTGGTAAGCCAGCCCTAATGGGCGTGCCCATGATCTCAGCTATATAAGCTGCCCCGATCCTCAAGACAGACGCTTCGCGTTATTCTGCACTTGCAAGCAGCGTAACGCTCACCGTCGCCTGAGGTCAGACTTACCTTTGAAGATCCTGCTTCATGGACATCTTGCTTCCTGCCAGCATACTTACCAACTGGGGTAAGCTGTTCTTACCTGTACATTTCTTCGGCGAACCAAGTATTCATCTTAACACTTTCCGGAACGCCGAAATCTTCATCTTGGCACCGCAGCACGACACGCTCCATCGTCGACAGCAGTGCCTGCAAGGAAAAACAGAAGACAAGGTTAGACATCGAAAAAACACTTCGCCATACTTCGCACTTTCCCTTAAACCATCACTTACCTGCTGTCGAGCATTGCGGTTGCATCCATCTTCCATCCGGCCGTGTCTCACAGCTGCATTGAGGCCGCATTTCCATCTAAGGGAAGAAAATAGAAGACAAACATTATTGCGGGCATAAATAGGAGCAACGTATACAGACATTAAATAGAGCATCACAAGAGCTCAAGAAAGACTTACCAATCATAAGGAGAAGCATAGTCGCAGCTGGACTGGACTAATCCTTATCAGGGACCAGTGAAGGAACTAGATGCCATTTGACGCGCCCCTGCCAGAAGTAGCAGGACGGAGAGCTTATCTTCCATAATTCACAGGTGAGCTTTATGGGCTGGCGTATGCTCACAGAAACTACAACAATCACAGATTGGCACACTCACACACTCTTATCTCCACCCAGGAGCAGTATCAACACGTACCACCGCTTACAGCTTTTCTACTGGGGAGAGGCCTGAAGGGGGTGATTCAAAATCAGGGAGGGCTGCAACTGTAACTCAACACCTACGCAGAGACCCGGTGAGCGTAACACAATCCTTCACGAATTGCAACACAATGAAAGTTGTGTATTTAATAAAATGCCCATGCGAGAAAAAATATATTTGGATGACCACCAGGACCATACAAATTAGAATTTGCGAACATAGATCAAATATCAGGACAAAACGGATGACAGCACCACTAGTGGAATACTATCTGAAGAATAAACATTCTGAAAATGATATATTCTGGACCATTCTTGATAAAGTACAAATACCTAAAAGAGGAGGCAACATTGGGCAATGCTCCTGAAAAGAGAACAGCTCTGGATATTCCGATAAAAAAGTCATAAAGAGGGCCTGAATGATGAAATCTGTTGGCAAACATTGGGAAAGATGTGGACAAGGTGGATACAGTATTCTGACATTTGCAATTTAGGAATATATGGCAAGGTGATTAGCTTTGCATTAAATACACCAGTGATCTGGGTCACTACATGATCTTCCCAGAGAAATAATATTCACTGGGCACGTGGTTCAAAATATGGAGGATTAGAACAACCTAAAATCTAGTACATACATCTAATTTCAGAATGGGGATTGCAACCAGCCTGTCAAGAACAGAAAATAACTAATGAGAGACAGGGCAAAAGACTGTACAGCTAAATTGAACTGGGTATAACAAAAAGAGATGCACTGCACCATGAGCAGAACCATATATTCCATAATGCACTGCGGCTGGCGCAAAAAAGACGATCCTAGTGATGCTGGTAGGTGAACATGAGAAAGATCCATCGAGCGATCAATAGAAGCAATAAACGGTAATACTGAACCAGTTGGAATGAAAAAAGATGCTGAATGTAATGGGCATAACCACATACTCCATAATGCACTGCGGTCGATGTAAAAAGCGAGAAAACATTCTATTAAAAACAAGTGAGTCTGGACCCATATATTGAAAATGGGGGTACAGAATGAATCAACTGTGAAATCTGTGTTGTGTATCATACCACCTTTTTCCGTGAATAAATATGCACAAGAAATGTAGGCATAGTCATAAAAAAAGGACTGGCAATACTAGGTGATATAGTCACATGACGAAGAAAACACCTACATTTCATCTGCTGGAAAGGCATTGGAGTGAATGCGGAATACGAATGAAGGGAGGGAGTGACGCGAACCATGTCGTACTGTGTGACAACTGGGTAAGAAGTGATCTATCCATCTTGTGGGAGACATGTTTGAGAAGAAGTGAGAGGGCCTCCCGGGGATGTAACGTTTATTATAATACCGACCTAAGAAGGCATTGAATGGACAATGCTGGCATGATGGTAGAGCCATGTCACACAGGGAGTACCTAAGACAATAATAATGCGTACCAGGGATATGAGTACCGGTGAATGTAATGTTGAAGCTGTGTGCAGCTTCAAGACATCATAGCATCATCACATTAATGACTACACGGGACAAGCACAGCTAATTTGAACTATGACTATGTTAATGTCACGTGATTCGTGAATATACCGGGCTGTAACTGACCCGGACCATTTGTCTCTCAGGCAGGTTGCAAAAAGCCATGCAAGATAGCCATAGAAAGTGGACTGCTAACGAATAAGCCAATTACTCAGACAGAGACGGGTGGCCGAGAAAAGAAGTGGAATTCCACACATTGGTAAGTAAGCTTTGCCAACTTGAATCTATGCATAGGAATATACCAAAAAAAGCCAAAACGGTCCACAGCGACATCAGAGACATGGTTTCTCTGTTTGTCTACTTACAGAAACACTGTGCAGGGTAGGACCTAACGTCCCCTACAAGAGAAAAAGAGAGAAAAAGTCCAAGGACTGCTAAGGTTATTGCTGATGCCTTGAATAGATGGATAAAGGACTACTAAGGGGCCTCATTACACGGATGGCAGTAAGGGATTACCGGCACCGGTAAGGGCACCGGTGCCGGTAATCCCTTACGGCCCTACTACGAAGTCCCTTGGCTGGTCCCTACGTTTTACCAGCCGTTAAGGACGGGACCCACAAAAGGACCTTGGAGGCAATTACGGTACTGCAATTTGCGGTACCGTAATTGCCGGCTTCCCCATTCCCATTGAGCCCTATGGGAGCTCAAATGGAAATGGGGAAGGGCCAATGGTGAATGGGGAATTACGGCCCCACCAACCTTGGAATGGGGCGGTAATTCCGCCATTCACCATGGCGGGATCGGTAAATTACCGGCGGCAACCATGGTGCTAGTAGCGCCATGGTTACCGCCTTCCGTGTAATGAGGCCCTAAGTGATGGTTCCCCTTTTATATATCCTCTTTTAGGGTATCCAGCAAGAAAGACGCCTGTAGAAGGAAACAAGAGGCGCACTCCCCCAACTAGAAGATGGAGATTGAGACAAGAATAATAATGTTGTCTTTTTTTAAATGTTTGAAACTTGACTAGTGCTATCAAGTATGTGTCCTGAAGAAAGCGGATAGTTCTACTCGTCTCGTTGAAACCGGTTGACCAGAAAAGCTCAGGGTGATGATCTGACCTCCGAGACAGGTTTAAAAAGTGGCAAGCGCGGCCAAATGGTATAATTTTATCAAACAGATTGATTTTGCAGTTACAGAAGTGTGAATAGACCCACACACAAAAAAAGACAAAGTATACCATTCTTCGCAGAACATTGTTTTAAAAGAAAAGTTACTGTTTGTAGTTGATAAGACACACTATGAGGATGTAATAAAAAGACTGAATTTACTTCCGAAAGTGGGCACCTATTTTGTAGATGCTAGCAAAAGTGGTGAGAGAGGTTAGGGCTAGTCTCTTTTCTATCTCCTAACCTAGATAGGCAGGCTTACTAGGAAGACAGCATCCACTTGAGGGATAGTTAGTCTCTTTTGATTAGGGATATTTAGTCAGTCACAGGTGACTATAGATGTAGAACCTATAACTAATTAACTTAAGGATTTTCTGTCTGTGTTGTGTGAAAAAAAAGAAAAAGTAAGCAGCCATGTTGGAAGGCCCAAACTTAATGAGGCTGAGTTGTAGGTTGTCAAGAAAGTCTTGACTCAAGGTCATCACATTTTGCCTTCACCAACTTCATATCCTTCATCAACGACGATACCGTGGCCTGCAAAGTCATGATGTCATCCTCAGCCGTGCTAATCCTACTCTTTGCCGCAGTAATTCTGTGCACCTCCTTCTCTAGCTGAGCACGGATAGACGTAACATTAATCGTGATGTCATCCAACTTATTGTTAACTGCGCCGAAACTCTTCTGCATTGCACCCATGATTTGTTGCATGTTCAACGGCTCGGGCTCAGTCTCAGTCTGGGCAACCAGGGCCTTATGTGTGCCTGCCACTGGGGCCGCCACCACCATGGCCCTGGGATTGGCCTTCGTAAAGCGGTCCATTCTGCCGCCTTTCTTATTTCCAGCACCCTTTGTCATGCCAGGCCCTTCCCAACCGCAGCTTGGGCAAAGTCCTGAAGGGGCACTGCAACAGGGAACTTGGCGGTTATGTAATTGAGTTCTGTGGTGTCCGGCAGCTAGTCAACCAACCAGTTAATGGCCTTGCACAGGGCCGAAGTATTGTGAGCAGTGGCCACCCCCACCAATCCAGCAATCCAGTCCCTTAACACCAGATAGGCCAATTTATGTGCTCCAATTCCGAAGTGCACAGGATGGTAAACAGGGCGCCACCGTGGAACCCTACCATGTGCTATGCGCTTTAAATATCCTGCTGCACCAGTATTCAGGTCCAGGAACAGTCTGTGTGGGGTGTCAACCACCACCCCTCCCTCCCCCCACATCTGTTGAAGGCGTGTATGGTCCAAGGTAGAAAAGCGTTATAGTGGGTTCACGTAGTTCTCCCACCGCCCCGGCCAGGGTTGTTGTTTTCACCCTTCTCCTTAGTGATGGCAGCGTTGCATCCCAGCAAGGCCCAGTCAGGGGTGTGCTCTGCGGGTCTCAGCAGTGTCGGGTCAGTGCCGGGCCAACTTCCCAGTCAGCCATGCAGTCCTCCAGCACCTGGGGAAGCAAGGAGCCACAGCGCTGCGCTGATGATAGGCAGCGGCCCCCCCAATCAGGCAGCTCCTGTTGAGGCCTCTCCAGCCTCGCTGCGCACCTCTGCAGCTGCAGCGCTGTCAGGCCCGTGTGCCACAAGTATCTCCAACCCTGCTGAACCGCTCAGAGTGGAAAACGGAACGCGTTGGTCCCACTCCTTCGCCCTTCACATGATCACAGCTGTGTGGCTCACTGACTCGTTAGTGCGGCTGTGAAAGCACAAATTGCCCACTCCCACTCAGAGCTTAAAAGGCAGTCGCCATATTAGCTTGGCTGCTCCGCTTGATCTAGAGTTAAGAAAGGGACAGGGCTAAGCAGGTGGGAGGGGCTCAGGTCATGTGACCAAGACCCATTTGTGCCTGCTCACCAAATGCAAAGGAAAAGAGGCTGAAGGCTGCTTAAGCAGTAAAAAAGGGCGGCAAACCAGGGAGGTGCCAAATGATTAGCAGTGAGTAAAAGTGGGTGAGTCTTAGGTCATGTGACCAAGATCCACTTGCACCTCCTCAACAACTAGCATGGCAAATGGCTCTGGTTGTGTAAATGTTGCCTGAAATGACAGACAAATACTCTATATTGTTAAACAAATTGTATCATTCACCCCAGGCATGGCATGGACATGGCTTCAAATGGACTCCTCTGGGTCTTCCAATCAGTAGCAAGGCCCTGTGCAGTTTAGATGGCGTGGCTTTATTTCTAAGCGTGTCATGAAAAGGCACATGGCCAAACTATCATCTGTTTCCTCCATTTACAGTGTCTTGTGGGCTTTGAGCATTGCACTCACAGACTTGGCTCATGAACCCTTTTGGTTAGACTGGGCCCATGATATGTTGGCTTCACAATGGCAAACGTGTCCAGGTTAAGTATGTACAATAGATCATCTAATTTTGGGCCAAAGATTCTGAATGTTAACCTTCTTCCTGCTGGAAATCTATTGCAGTTTTATTATCATGGATGTCTGTCGCTTTTAATTCCTCATTCCCCAAACATTGTCGTTTTACGCGATGAACTGCTAAGCTAGGACCGTATCTTTTGCTTGTGCAGGTGAAGATGGCCGCCATTAAGGCTGTAGGACCCATGATCAGGTTGCTGCCAGAACACAGGCTAGAGAAGGCCCTGAAAGCAATGTTTCCAGTGATTCTGAAGCACAGCGAGGAGAACAAGGGTTCTTTTAGTGTCACCAAGGTGAGTCTGCCAATGAGTGACGACTGGAGAGACATGGGAATATGGGCTAACATCATTGCATGCTTACTTGTGAGTGCAGGTCTGTGAGATGTCCGATTGAGCAGCAGGCATGAAGTACTCTTAGCAATACACTAGTGAGATGCGTTTGGAAGAATCTGCACACTAACTCTGAAGTCCACCATTTACTAGTACATCAAACTGCTGAAAACCCTTTGCAGTCAATGGAATTGTGGCAAGCTAGACTGGTAAGGGCCCCCAGTGCGACCCTCAGTTCTCGGCAGGAACAAGACTGTTACCGGCCCAGTGCTCCAGTGCAGGATCATTAACGCTATTAGCACCCCAAGCAGTCATTCCAGGGTGCACCCTTCTGCTGTGTGTGTTTTACCTGTGAGCTGCAGTTATTGGTGTGTGATGTGCTTCCCTTCACTGGAGAAGAGTCCTTCTGAATACAGCACTTTCAACACAAATAAACAACTTTCTTGGCACAGGATGCAGCGCCGACTCTACTTGAACTTACCTCCTCACTTGAAAACTGTTTTTATTCGAAGAAGTGTGGTTTTGCAATCTAAATCTAATGTAAGCTTTGTATGGAATTTAAAGGCATTGTGTTGTGCATCAGGAGTGACGGTGCTGACAGGTGGGTGCAGGTCAGAAGCACCCGAGTCTTGAGTGTTGATCCTCTTCAGTGGGTTTGGGGATATGTTATGAAATGCAGAGAACCCGAGGTCTGATCCCTTGAAGTGCTTTGTGGAAACCTTATTCATTTTCTATTTATTTGTATTTTTGTTTTTTTATTTGTTTATTCATAACACAGCACAGAGGAAACAAGACAATAATGCATGTAAGTCCCACAGGCAAATCAAACAAAATAGATTGAAATCCCCTTGCCTCCCCACCCCCACAGGATCCCGCATCAGCGGCAGAGGAAGTCTCATTCGGCCTGAGCGAGTTGGGAGCCCCCCTCCGACGGGGAGAGGGCCCGGGCGATCAGGCGGGGTTTAAAAGTCAGGGCCGGGTAATTCCGGTCATATTCCAAAACTGGGGCCCACATGTCAGCGAATCAGTGAAGCAGACCCGCTTTGGCTGCCGTAACTTTTTCGGCTATTAAGATATCCCACAGTTTAAGCCACCAGAGACTTATCAGGGGGCCTTCTACAGACTTCCAAGTGCGAGCCACTGTGATTTTGGCAGCCAGTAACAGCTGGGAGAACAGTGCCGCTCTTCTCCCTGTTCTCGGATACGAGTCCGGAAGTGGAATCCCCAAGAGGACCTGTTCAGGCGTCAGGGGGATCTCCATCTGGGTCATCTCTCGGATAATGGCCAGGCATTGAGTCCAGAATTCTTTCACTCTGGGGCAAGTCCACCACATGTGGAAGTAGGAACCTATAGAGCCACACTGGCGCCAGCTTTGGGGGTCCAGGGTTCGCTGGAAATGATGGAGGCGTAAGGGGGGTAATACCAGCGCAACAAGAGTTTATGAGCGCATACCCGATTGGTAATGCATCGGGATGTCGTACGTGTTCTCGTCCAAACGTCTATCCATGTGTGGTCTTCGATCGCTCGACCCAGGTCCGATTCCCATTGGGCCATATAGGAGGGCCTGAAGAGTAGGGGGGTCATCCTGCAAGAGTTTGTATAGGGCCGAGATTTTACCCCGGGCCGGCAGGTCCTTAATCATAAGTTCTAGGGGGGCAGGGGTCTGATTGCAGCGGCTCGAGTCTGGGGGTGTGAGTGCACCAATGCCTTAGTTGGGCATAAGAGAATCTCTCCGTCTCCCCAATGAGAGTCAATAATGGACACACCCCTAAAGGGAATGAGACCAAGACCAAGTGCGGGTGAGGATAAAAAGTTCTGTATCTAAACCAAAATAGGGCAAGCAAAGAACTCTGCATAGCTCCGAGAGCGCTCTGACAACAACTGGCAATTCACTACATTATATTACAAAACCACGTCGCTTATGACGTAAAGCTAGGGATTACATGAATAATAGTGATTGGGCTGGGGCGATGGTGCATTATAGAACCCGTGCTGGTGGTGCTTGCTGGTTGGTGGGACGTCACTTGGTGTCGAGTTGAGGCATGTTGGTCAGCTGGGCTCGCCGGGATGGAGAATGCGGTCACGAAGCTTCCAGGTTGATACATTGTGACATATGCTAAACTTCTGCACTTTTGCCCTTGTGGCCACGCATACTCATTCAGTTATCTTTCTAATTTATTCTGCCCTATAAAGAATAAAGGTTGTTAATATAACTTCACACAGAGAACAGCATATAACTCTAACTTCTCTTAATATATCACTATAAAAACACTGCGTGATAAGGAGGCTAGTTAGGAGCTCAGGTGCTCGGTCAGGGGGCACATGTCTGGGGTACCTTCAACAATCAGCTCTGTTAGATCTCCAAGGGTATGTTTATAGCTTGTTAGTACAAGAGTAAATATATGGCCAGCTTGGTCAGTCGGGGCTGGGCTGGGCTGGGTCATGGGGCACATAGCTGGCACATCAAAGGGGACGGGAAGCAAGGGGCTCATGACCCATAATTCTTTGTCCAAAGCAGTTTTATGGGCACATCACATAATACATGGTGAGGAGGGGGAAGGAGAGGGCACTTCAATGTAGGCATGGCAAAAAGGCAAATAGCTTTATCTGTGTTATTCCACCGTTCGTAAAGCAGAGGCCTTCAATTGTCAGCCCAGCCCGTGGAGGGGAAAAGGTGGGGGCTGAATATGCAATCCCAGCAGGAGACGGGGAGAGAAGGCCCTGGCGCTTCTGTTTCATCTGCATTATGGGGGTCCATGCATATCATATGAACGAGGGGTAGGAACGAGCCAGCCAGGAGCACATACATTAAGAACTATGTAGAAACATTAACATGTACATATAAGTAACATTTCCATTCATCATGAGTACCATGTCGTATAGCATAACACTTATGGGCAAGAGGTCTTGCTTAATATTACATAATCAATACTTCATATCACGCACAAGATACGCAGAATAAAAAGCTTACGTTATGTAAATGAGGTAGGGGCTGGTTAGTGTGTGGGTTGGTGGCCGACAAGACTTGGTTTATAATACAGAACACATAATTCAATGCTCAGAGATCAAGTGGCTACTCATAGGGACATTCGGTCATTCAGAGGGCACCTATTACACTCAGTGCGGATACGTTTTGAACCATACGTTTGTACAATAACAGTAATCAATGACTAATAACAAAGGAGATTCAAACATACATCATATAGATCCTCGTGCACTCTGGGTGGGTGCGTGTCATCTCGTTTGAATATATACAACTACAGGGCTGGGTCAGGAAGGCACACAGGTTTGACATTCTCATCTGGCACTTCAAAGTGGGCTACAGGGTTAAGGGTTCGACAACGTATATTATGGATGCAAGGGTCGGTGAAGGGACAAGGCATACTTTATAGAGGCAGAGTTGTTTTTCTCAGATGTCATGCCTGCCAGGTCCTCCCATGCTCGTGCTCAGCACCCTACACGTACAGCCCAGAGATCTGCCAGACCATTTTATACTCGATGGCGACTCTGGGGGAAGATTCCGGGCAAACGCCTTAATTCCCGTTAAATCATTGTCAGACTTCCTTATCTTCTGCCTTTAGCGAACGGGCGGACATTCCTTATCAAGCATACCGCGTATACCATTTACCAATACCAGTTGCATTCCACAGGTATGCGCGAGTATCACATGACTGGACGTCATCGCGCTACTCACGCATTTTCATCAGCTGACTCGTATTTAAACAGAAGCCTCCCGCTAATCGGCGCTTCTGATCGTTGTTCTTTGATCTTCATTCCGGAGCTCGGTTTCTACCTTGCTTCTAAGCAGTTTCCAAATTGCTTTTTCCTTTTGCTACCAGTCGGACCCGCGCTGCTATTGTCGGCAGTTTCCTGAGCTGCTCCTTCCTTACTGTCAGCCGGATCCACGCTGTTATACACTGCAGTTTCCAGACTGCTTTTCCTTTGCTTTCAGCCGGACCCGCGTTGCAAGTCTCGGCTAGAACTCCAGCTATCCTGACGCCACGGTCCTCTGGCTCCTCGCAGCAACACCCTGCGGTTCATACCGCTATCTTCAGCTGGTTATTATATTCCACGCCTGGATTTCGGATCCATCTCAAACCTCTAAAGGGCTCTGCCAGTCCCAGCCTCTCCTGGACCTTCCTGTTCTAGGAATACCCTTTCCATCCAGACCTCTCTCAACTACATTCTACAAGGATAGTGCACTGAACTTTATGGACGCTATCCGGTGTGCACCAACCCGTCACTAGTGCGGCCCTCGTTCCGTTCGGGTTAGTTACCCTACTAACTCTCCTTTTCCCTTCGTTGGTTTTTATTTTCGGATTTGTATTCCTGGAACTCAGTCTTCAGTCCACACAAACTACAGGTTAGTGTATCCTTAATCTAACCCATACATAGTAATTAGATCATTTGACTAGTGACTAAAACTCATTATTTCTTTATCCAGCAGACTGGTGGTATCCATCCCATATCTGGCCCTTTCCACTAATTACTCTCTCAGGCTGTTTTTTGTTTATCAGTAGTCTGAGAGTGGCATTGGTTGGAAGGTTTTCAATCATCAAACTCATCTCCTTAGAAGTCACCCAGAATAGCCGATTGTGGGAAGCCCTCCGGGAACTCAACTTGTATCCTTTTAATTGTACATCTGAGTATCCTTTTTGGTGTTGTGCTAGCGTTCTAATCTGTAATTGTAACATCAGACCCCAGCCTTTGCTATGGTCATGGGTAGGTCAATGATGTACTGCGGAAGGTGGAAGATACAATGTATGTACTGTGGCTTCTTCGTGCCTCGTCTCCCGTGAGAACGGATCTTCAGCCTGGCTGCCAAGGGGAGGAGGGTGAGGGAGGCGCTGGGCTCACTGTGCGCGATCAGCATGTGGGGAGAGCTGCGGCCCTGCAGACTGCATGTCTTAGTGAGGCCTACGTTGGTGGTTCCAAAATGGAGTCTATGAGCAATTCAAAATGGAGTCGGTATTATGCATCAGGTTGGGCCGTGCAGCTTCACGTGTCGACCCGCAGCCACCCTGCATCCCGGGCCCAGATGCTTAGGTGGCTGCTGGACGAGTCATGGGCCACACGCACTTTGGGTGTAAATGAGGGGAGGGGGTCCTATAGACCTCTCCTTCCATACATTCCCCCCTTTCGTTACTTAAGTAACGAATATTGTAACTCACCCAACCTCCTTCGTTCCTTTTCGTTTTCTATTGCTTCATCCCAGGTCGGTGTCCTCTTTATTGGCATCCAAGCCCTACATACGTAGATTACGTAGGCTTTGTCCCACTCTAGCATACTCGTCAGGGGTACAGGTTATATATATACATCCCCCACCCCCTTCCAGGTCCACCCACACCTCCTTATACCATTCTAGTGTGCGGGGTTCCTTTATTGTTGTGTGATATAATTCATCCACTATGTCCCCATCATAATATAATGCTACCATCCTATATTTAGGGCCAGGGTTGTCTCCTGTTTGTACTTTTGCTTCTTGTGTCAGTTATGACGCACCTCTAGTGTTGCCCATTGTCACCATGATCATTGCACCATTAGGAACTCCATTAGCGCAGCACCAAAGACTCAACTGGCACACACAAAAAATCAAAAGCAAAAAGATGATGATGGGTATCAAACATTTGACAGTCACTCCTAGCCAGGAAGGGACGCAAGAAAATGTTTTGTTGAATCATGAGCTGGGTTCCACTCCGCCCTCTTTCTTCATTCGTTCGCCCAGGTTGTGTACAGCTGCGATAACGTGGCACAGCGTTCCATTATCTGCGTCTACAGAGGGTACGAAAGTGCAGCATGCACTCCCGATTTTTTGGCAAACACCTCCATTTATAGTCGTTAACAGGTCTAGGACATACCTGTTCTGCATTGTCATTAACCGCAGGGCCCTTAACTCCACCTTGATTACGTTGAAGTGCTCTTCTGTGTCGTTGGCTAGTTGGATCAGCTCCCAGCGGGTAATTTGTAGCCATTTTGCATTGGCTCGTGCTTGGATGCTGGGAACGAGGGAGGCGAAGAATGTCTCAGTGGAATTAAACAACCGGAACCTGTCTGGGATTTGCGCCAAGAGTTCAGTGGATGCTTTTGATATGTACTTGGATGATCTCCTGATTCTGGACAGCGAATTTTGTATGCCAGCTGTGGATAAGGCATACACTGGTGTCTCAGCTGTTGGTTGTTCGTCCCCAGGATCTTGGACAGCTTGCAGTCCCTTTCCTCCTCCGATATGGCTCTCCGGAACCACCATCAAAGCGGAGTGCTGCGTTGCCAGAGAACATGTGCCCCTCTAAGTCTGTGGGAGGTGCAAGTACGCCTGTTTACTGCACACCCAGTAAGTATCCATGAGGGCTGCTGTCCCTTTTGTTCATATCTGGGATGATTAGCGTTTTGTTGCTGTTTTTATTTGTGCCCATGTGCATTTTCCCTTCACCAAGGAAGCATAGTTCATAAGTTATCTCTTTTTGCAGTTTGCTGGGCTTTTCAAGTGCTGTGACCCACGTGAGCTTTGTGATCTGTTCAGCCCATACTGGAGCGCACGTTTTCTGAACCCATTGCAATTTTTCAGCCGCCAACCCTCGCAATGCTTCTGCTTTGCATAAAACTTGTTCTTCTTTCCATTTATTGTCCGCATACAGTGTCCCTGTAATTACTAGGAATGGTTCCTTCAAGCACACCACTCCTTGGACTCTTGAGTAGCATGTTTTTTCGTTTTCCAAAATTTAAAAAGCGACTGTGTGTGCCTGGAAGGTGTTCTTTATTCTACATAAGTCAAGATGAAGGAGACATTGGGCATCTGCAAGAGGTAATTCTTGTGGCAAGAGCGCCTTAGGGGTGCCTGAGGCGTGGGGTATTAGAGAGCACACATAGCAGCTCTCATTCGTAGTTTGTTTGGCAGTGGAGTTCATGTCTGCATACCATTTGTTGGACTTGTGGGGGTGCCTTGGATCTTCTATTGTGTCTACACCTAACCCAGAATATTCATCATATTTCCTCCTCCCAACCTCCCTTTTCCTCCTGTTTGTTCTGATACGCTCTTTCTGCCTGTATTCATTCTGGGATATTCGAGATGTTTTCCCCTCTCCCCCCTTTTCCCATTCATTATACAAAGCCATGAATCTCCTAGCTGTTTCAGCGTTTTCTTCCTTTATGCTTGTGGGTGTTTGATAATCTATGGGTACCTCAAATGTTGGTGCTGCTGCGGGGGTGGTGTCATCATATAGCCGAGAAAATGCAGACGGGTCGGGGTCATTTAATTCATAAACATTGTACTCAGAGTAGTTGGACGGGGTGATATCATCATTACTTGTGCCATTCAGTTGCCTTGTGGCATCATGATGGGTGCCTTGTTCCCATATGAGCCATACACCGTCCCATATGAGGTGGGTACCTTTTTTTATCAGGCTTGTTCCATTCCCTCCCCCCTCATTTATATCATAGAAATAAATGTAACCATCCAGTACAGGAAAAGACAAAAGCACACACAGCCAGGCCACATTCATATGAATATCTACGCAGGTCAAAGTTCCTGTTACCATTACTATCTATTCTAATGTTGATTAATGCGGGGGCCCCCTCTGGTGCCATGGTTTCACCTAAATGATGTGACATAAACTTTGTTAAGTGACCCAAAATATACAGTTTTCTTTTACCGGTTTTACTTTACTATTATATATATATATATTTCTGAGGCTTGTGGAATCTGCTTGGATCACATGCTGTGCATAGGCCGACATCTAGTGGAAGCTGCGGAGTATTACAGTTTGTTTTTTGAAACTCAAAAATGGGCGTCGACACAGGTCGTGCCAGTAATACTATCCCTAGTGTGACGTCCACTGTACCCAAGATCCCTCACGCGTCTAGGATCCTCAGATTGTTTTTTTCCACCATACTGGTCGGAAGCATTTTGCGGAGTCCCCTGGCCTTAGCCATACTTTTGCTAAAATATCGATAAATTTACATCCTTTCCCCACCCCAACGTCGAACTTCGACACTCGACGCCGGCTTGGAGAACAATTCCACCGTCGGCTGCTGCATGACGGATTTGGGCCTCGGAAGGCCTCTGACCTCGGCCCGGGCCTTGGAAGGCCTCTGGCCTCGGCCATGCAAGTAGGGAGAGTGGGGGGTTGGACATACTCTACACTCTTGGTATATAGGTACATCTTATACATTTCCTACACTTACCAGCCCGCTGCCTCAAGGTGCGTATGGAGGGTACCGCTTTTCAATTCTGCCCCAAGTGCAATTGCAAATACCCTTGGGTCGACAGGCATGCCACGTGCAATCTCTGCTTGCCGAGGGACCACCCCGAGGCGAACTGCAGAGCGTGTAGTAGGTTTAAACCTAAGACACTTAAGGACCGTTCGACAAAGCCTTGGGCCCACCACGCCAGGCAGGCGGCCATGGCGGCGGAGGGCGCCTTAAGCGATGGCAGCAACGCCGTGCTTTCGGAAGGCGGGGGCATTACGGCGTCTAAAGACAGCCGAGCGCAAGTCTCCGACCTCGGAAGGTCGTCCGACAGGGCGGCTATGGGGAAGACCCCCGGTGACACAAGCGCTTCACACACCACTCACACAAAACACACGAAGTCCAAACGAGACTCGACGACGTCGAGTTCTCGGAAAGAGGCACATAGAGAACGGTCCGAATCGGTGTCCTCTCGGCGTTCTAGATCGAGATCGCCGCATGACTCCAGGCAATCATCCACTCTTGCCAAGAGTGCTTCGCTCCCTAAGCTAACGGAAGTTCGATCGTAGGAGGACGAAGACGACTTCCACCCCCAGGCCGCTCTCCAGGAGTCGGAGCCCGCAGACAAGATCAGCGCGGCCCCACGTTCGAAGGACAGGGTCTCTACCCCCGATCCTCGACGGCAGGCGTCAAAAACCTCCGGAACCACAAAGGGACAGGGAAAACACTCTTCCACTCATGGGGAGGGGGGAAAACAGCAGAAGAAGCAGCCACTGCACTCTTCCACACCTTAAAACACTCCACTCCTCTTAAACAGACAGACAAGCCCAAGTCTGCTGCTATTTCTAAAACCAGCAAGTCTACTCAGGATCCTAGACATTCTGAGAGAGTCATTCCCAGTTCCAAAGAATGGTCGAGTGATGACATAGATAGGGTCATGTCAAGGATGTCTTCCTTGGCAGACTTTTATGATAAAAATCCAGACCATTTCCTTTCATATAATCCACAAGGGTCTACACCCTCAGGCTCTAATGATCCTATCCCCCCGAGTAAGAAGCCCCGGTTTGAGACACCTATGAGGTCTTCGGACCCCTTCGATGTACAACCATACTCACGGCCATACTCACAGTATCAAGGAGAGACTTCCTTTGGTGAGGACCAAGAATTTGGCATGGTAGAAGAGCAAACCGGGACGGGCTACTATGGGGATGATGAGGACCAAGAAGAGGAAGTGGAAGACCCTGAAACCTACAGAGTAGATTCCCCGGTAGAGAAGGAAGCCCCGGTTACCGACTCCCCTGTCGATAACGAACCCCTCCTGAACGAGGTTCTCGCACGAGCATCAGAACATTTCCATATTGACACCCACGGTGTCCAGGAGGAGAGGGACTTCGCTGAGGAGTTAGTGGGAGAAAGGAGGCCTGTTGCCCAGACCATCCCTAGCCTTAAGTCTATTCAGCGAAGAATAGACCCGTCCCTGGTGAACCCGAACCTCACCAGAGCAGTCAATCCCAGCGTTGAAAAACTTTTCAGGGCAACCCAGTCTGACCCTCTCTATATAAGAGGACATCTGAAGCCAGACTCCCTGGTTGTCACTAACACTCGTAAGAGGGCTGGAACACCCTTGTCATCGTCCGAAGCTCCTCCAGACAAGAAGAGCAAAAAACTATATGGTTTCGGCAGGAAAGTAGCCTCAACGTCCGCCTATCAGGCAAGGATTGCCAACTCCACCACCCTGTTGGCCAGCTACAACTGCCATCAGTGGGAAGAAGTCGCGGCACTCATAGCCTCTGCACCAGACCCCTTAAAGGGCCAGTTAGCAAATTTCAGCAGAGGGTAGAGCCGTGTCTGGTTGCATTTTAAAAGCAACTTTTGACGCCGCGGACAACGCAGGCAGATTGATAGCAGAAGGTACTGTTATCAAGAGACATGCGTGGTTACGGCAGTCTGGTTTTAAGGTAGAAACCCGGGCATCATTGTTGGACAAACCGGTGGAAGCCGATCTGTTGCTTGGTAAGGCGGTCGAAGACGCGCTGAAGAATGCCAAGGACGAATATGAGACACTCAAGTCCCTTGGCCAACTAACCAATAAACCCCCTATCCAGAGAGGGAATGGACATTTTTGTCGCCCACGCGGATCAAACTATTCCCAGGGGCAGGGTACACAGTGGAACAACAACAGCCAACAGTCTACCCAGGGTTACGGCAGGGGTAATAGGAGAGGACGTGGTAAAGGCAGAGACAGCCCCAGTAGAGGAGGCGGCACGCCTCCACCAAAGCAGTGACGCTCAGTTCAGGGTCCCTTCTCACGCAACCCCAGTAGGGGGACGCATTTCCAACTTCACCCAGGCTTGGGAAGGGATCACATCAGACAGATGGGTGCTGTCAACAGTATCCGCAGGGTACTGTATAGAACTACTGCAGCGTCCCCGGAACCATCCTCCACGACAAAGAGTACACTCTTTAGAACAACAGAAGATTCTCCTCGAGAAGATCGCCAATCTGCTAGCAAAGGACGCAATAGAACTCGTCCCGGGACACCAGGTAAACAAGGGTATTTATTCAACTTACTTCCTTGTGCCAAAAAAAGATTTGACAATGCGCCCAGTATTGGACTTACGGCCTGCCAACAAGTATGTCAAGCCCCAAAAGTTTCAAATGACTACGCTACGAGAGGTAATACCCCTCCTAAAAAAGGGGGATTACATGGCAACCTTGGATATGAAAGATGCCTATTTTCATATTTCCATGTTCCCAGCGCACAGAAGGTACTTGCGCTTCAAGGTGGACAGTCGGCACTACCAGTTCAAGGTACTGCCCTTCGGGATAGCTTCGGTGCCAAGGGTATTTACCAACGTACTGGCGGTGGTGGCTGCACACCTACGCAGGGAGGCAATCCCGGTGTACCCTTATCTGGACGACTGCCTCATAACGGGGGAAACCCCAGTAATTTGCAGGACAAACATTCAAAGGACTATCGATCTCCTCCACGAATTAGGCTTCTCAATCAACGAGAAAAAGTCAAGCCTGGTGCCAAGCACCTCCAAACAGTTCCTAGGAGCAATCCTAGATACTCAAGAGGGGTTGACATTTCCTTCAGAGGTAAGAATTCGGAATATACTACTGCAAATTCCGCAATATCAGTCTGGTCACCAAATAACAGTACGCAAAGCAATGCGTTTGATGGGCATGATGGCGTCATGTATTTACCTGGTCCCCCACGCGCGCCTGCGCATGCGTCCCATGCAGGAATGGTTGGCAAAACAGTGATCTCAGGCAAGTGGTCAGTGGGACGATCTAGTGGTCGTTTCGCCAACACTGGTACAAAGCCTTCACTGGTGGACAAGAGAAAATCTTGCACAGGGGAAACCCTTTTACGATCCCGAAGTACAGGCAGTAGTCACTACCGATGCATGCCTGACGGGGTGGGTAGCTCACCATCTCCACCACACAGCTCAGGGTCTCTGGTCTCCCTCAGTGGCCAAGAACCACATCAACCTGCTAGAGCTTCTGGCAGTATTCAGAGCGCTTCAAGCGTTCGAGCCCTACCTACTAAACCTGTCAGTGCAAATCCGGACGGACAGCATGGCAGCCATGTTCTACCTGAACAAGCAAGGAGGGACTTGTTCGCCAAATCTGTCCAAGCTTGCCCAGAAAATCTGGATATGGGCACTCAGACGGAACATCTTCCTGTCATCACAACATGTTCCAGGGTACTCAATTCCCTAGCGGATGCTCTGAGCAGAGACTCCCTCCCAGAGGAACACGAATGGGTTCTACACAGAGAGGTCGTAGAAGATATCTTCTCTCAGTGGGGTTTCCCCACTATAGACTTATTCGCCACATGCGAAAACATACAATGCCCAGGATTTGCATCCAGTTTCCCCCAACCAGACTCCCAGGGGAACGCCCTGTGGATGAACTGGTCAGGGATGTTTGCGTACGCTTTTCCACCAACTCCTCTCATCAGGAAGGTGGTCAACAAGATGAACAGAGAGTCGATGATGCTCGTCCTAGTTGCTCCCATTTGGGCAAGACAACCGTGGTTCCCACACTTACGCAGGATGGCAGTGTGCGAGCCCATCAAACTTCCGGCCTGGTACAACCTACTGTCCCAGCACCAAGGTCAAACAGTGCATCAGCAACCCAACTCAATGAACCTGGCAGCATGGCTCCTGAGGTCATAGAGTTTGGACATCTCAATTTACCACAGAGGTGTATGGACATCCTAAAGGAATCTAGGAAACCAAACACAAGGCACTGCTACTTTGACAAGTGGAAGAGATTTGTTATCTGGTGCCAGAGTAAACAAATCAACCCAGTTGATTGCACTCCTTCCACTATTGTTACATACATGCTCCACCTGCTGGATGCAGGACTGGTTTTTAACTCACTGAAAGTACACCTGGCAGCCCTGTCGGCATACACCACTTCCCATAACAAGGTCTCGTGGTGGAAAGTACCAGTAGTTAAAGCCTTCATGGAAGGAGTAAAGAGACTTCACCCTCCTATTTCAAACCCACCACCAGGGTGGGACCTTAATGTGGTGCTATCTAAGCTCATGGGCCCCCCTTTCGAGCCCATGCATAAAAGCAGTCTCAAACACCTGACTTATAAAACGGCCTTCTTAGTAGCTATTACTTCTATAAGAAGGGTCAGTGAAATTCAGGCTCTGTCAGTGCAGGATCCCTTCTTTACTGTCCATAAATACAAACTGGTTTTACGCACACACCCTAGGTTCTCACCTAAGTTTATATCTAAATTCCACGTAAACCAGTCCATCGAGCTTCCGGCTTTCTTCCAGGACCCTCAAAGCTCGGCTGAGGTGAAACTACACACCGTAGATGTGTGTAGGGCGGTCCTCTACTATGTAAATAAAACCAGACCGCTAAGGAAAACAGATCAGCTGTTTGTCTCCGTAGCTACAGGCAGAGAGGGGGATCGCGTCTCTAAAGGTGCCATCTCGAAGTGGATTATTAACTGTATCCAGCTGTGTTACTCACTCTCTGAAAAGACTCTGCCTTTCCCGCCAAGAGCCCACTCTACAAGAGGCATTGGGGCCACTCTGGCTTTCATTGTAAATGAAATGTACCCCTTGACACCATTTGCAAAGCAGCTACTTGGAGCTCTATTCACACTTTTACTCAGCATTACTGCATTGACACCCATTCCAAGGCAGATACACAAGTGGGACAAGCGGTTCTAAGACACTTATTTGCTCATGACCCTTCTCACATCCCACCTCCTTCTTCAGGTACTGCTCGCTAATCTATGCACAGCATGTGATCTAAGCAGATTCCACAAGCCTCAGAAGGGATACATTACTCACCGTAATCGTATTTCTGATGCTTGTAAATGCTTAGATTCATATGCGACCCACCCTTCCTCCCCTCTGAGAGAAGGCGCATGGTTGCTTGTAGTCTTACCTTTCTATCTATCTGCTTGGATTACCTGTACTCACGCTACTTCTCATGTTACCTCATGTCAGAAAAAATACAATCTGAGGATCCTAGACGCGTGAGGGATCCTGGGTACAGTGGACGTCACACTAGGGATAGTATTACTGGCACGCCCTGTGTCGACGCCCATTTTCGAGTTTCGAAAAACAAACTGTAATACTCCGCAGCTTCCACTAGATGTCGGCCTATGCACAGCATGTGAATCCAAGCAGATACAAGCATCAGAAATACGATTACGGTGAGTAATGTTTCATATATATATATATATATTTGTTCAGCAACAAAAAATTCTTATCCATAGAGAAGAAAGAAAAAGAAATAGGAGTAGGAATCAGTAGAAAACAAAAAAGTAGACAGAAATATCTCATTGCATTATAATTTACTATCTGCTTATCATGTACTTATTTTATCATCATGTACATATCATGAAATTCACTTTTTTCTTTCAGGCAGTTTGTGTTTCAAAAATGTACTTTTTTTTTCTTTCTTTTAGCCAGTTTGTGTTTCCCCATTGTTCGCCCCTCCTTCTGTCTCCTGTATTACACTGTCATACGCTTTTCATACGTCTGTTAAATGTATCCAATATCTCAGGCCCTTCACCTTTACGGCTGCGGGGGTACAATACACTACTTCATAAGGCCCGTGAAATCTTGGAGAGTTCCATCGACGAACGAAACTCCTGACATACACCATCTCCCCTGGCATCAGCTGACCTGTTGGACTATCTGTTGCTGGCATTACCGTGTCACATGATTCTTCACGAGTGAATGGTGGGGCTAGCTGTCGTGCTATTATTTTAGCTGCTCTTGTCAGTTTTGTTAGGTACTCATTGAATTCTTCCCCTAGTACTGTAGCACTTCTGTGGGCATCTGACTGTCTTCGGAGTGGAGAGTGTGCTGTGTGCATACCTCTCCCTATCACTATTTCGTGTGGTGACAAGTGGTGGTCCTTATTGGGTTGGTTTCAAAGTTCGACTAGAGCTAGGGGTAAACAATACACCCAGTTCCTTTTTAATGTGAAGCACAATTTTGACAACCACCCTTTGAGGAGGCCGTTGATCTTCTCAACCAGGCCATTTGATTGTGGATGATAAATGGTGCATAATTTGTGTGTTAGCCCTAGCATTGTTGTAACCTCTTTGAACAGATCATTAACAAAATGCGTGCCATTGTCAGAGCGGATTACATCACAAATTCCCCAAAGCGGAAATATCTCTCGCACCAGGAACTTTGCAAAAAGTGCAAACCACTACTATCATGTAACGGGACCCGTTGCACCTCTCTCCCATGTCTGCATAATCAATATGCAGTTCTCTGAAGGGGCCTGTTGGCTTTGGCAATGTTCCTCGCAGGCTTCTTAAAGTCATTCCTTAGTTATTTATTTTGCACGTTGTACATTCCATGGCCAATTTTGAAATCTGTTCTTGCAACCCTGGGGGAAACCAATTTTCCTGTATTTCTGCTGCAATCTGTTGCTTCGTATTGTGGGCTGGGAAGTGGAGCTGTTGGAACGCTATATCTAGCAATTTGCGGGACATTACCACCTTTCCTGTATTGTTTTGGCACCAAAGAAGATCAGTTGATGACTGACTGCACCCTCTTTTTTCCCACAATTCTTTTTCCTCACCCGATGCTTCCCCTTGTAGCTCTAGTATTTGCGAGATAGGCATAGGATTATACCCATCTGGGCACTCTTCTTCCAAGTGTTTCTGCACTAGATACGCACCTGTTTTCCCTTTTGTAAAATATGACGCGTCTTTCGCGGCCGCGTCCGCAGCCGCGTTCCCCAAAGAGATGTCTTCACTATTGTTAGTATGAGCCTGGCATTTTACTATGGCTACAACTGTAGGTTCTTTTAATGCTTCTGTCAATTCCTTTAGTAACTCAACGTGTTGCACTGGGGACCCATCAGCTCTGTTAAATCCTCTTCTCCCCCACCTGGCCAATTCCCCTTGAACTGTTGTCGTCATATAAACTGAGTCTGTATAAATTGTTACTGCACATCCCTTGGCTGCACATAGAGCCTCAATGGGTGGCACGAGCTCTGCGGCTTGTGCTGAATAATGTGCTGGCAGTCTCTGTTGAACAAGTATCTCATATTCATCCTATTCCATTCTTACAACTGCTATCCCTACGTGTTTCTCTCCAGTTTCTGAATGTATTGATGCTGACCCATCTATAAAGTATATTTCTCCTTCAGACAGGGCATTCAAACTTACTTTGGTTGTGTCTCCCTCTTCACCATTGTATGTGGCACAATCATGTGTTTGCATGTCTTCCACTGTGCAAGCCTTTGTGATGACAGTTTTGCACCTGACAATGTGTATCTGTGGACTGGAAAGAAGGATTTCGTATGCTGTTGCTCTCTGTGTAGTCAGGGTGCTTTTAGATCTTTCCAATATGGCAAACAGTGAATGTTGCACAAATAATGTTACTGAACACCCCATTACAATTGTTGCACTTTTCACGATGGCGAACGCCACTGCAGCGAGGATTGTTCGCAAGCAAAGTGTCCCTGCATCACTGCATCTAATGTGCTGCTGTAGTATGCTAGTGGCATGTGACCTAGGGATGATTTTTGTGTCAATACTGCTGACATGAGTGTTCCATTACAATGTGAAAATAAGTAAAACTCGCGCTCATAGTCTGGGTTTGCGAGTACTGGTGCTGTGGATATTAGTTTCATCAATGTGTTAAAGGCCTCGCACATGTCTGTATTCCATTGTATATGTGTGCTCTCCCTTTGTGCCTGATTTTTAATGCTTGCAAGAGAGGCTTTGTGTATCCTGCCTATTCTGATATCCATGCACGGCAGTAGTTACACATGCCGAGAAACTTCTGCATTTCCTTTACTGTTTTTGGCTCAGTAACTTAACGTACCGCAGCTGCTCTGTCTGGTATGATTCTTTTACCATCTTTTGAGATCAATTGCCCTAGGTACAACACCTCTTCCTGACAATATTGTAACTTCTCCTTGTCCATCTTGTACCCTTTGTTGGCCATTAATGTCAAAAGTGTAACAGAATCCTTTCTACACTCTTCTTCATTCTTCCCACATATGAGGAGGTCGTCCACGTACTGAATGATCGTGCTTTCAGTGGCAATATTTTCCAGATCTTCATGCAAAATTCTGTTGAAAATTCTTGGGCTCTCACAATATCCCTGGGGTAATCTGCAGCGTTCGTATCTTTTCCCTCCCAATGTGAATGCTGTGAAGTATCGCGATTCTGGATCTAGTGGCACTGAGAAAAATGCATTTTCAGGTCCACCACATTAAAATGTGATGCATCTTTATGGATGCTGCACAATATTGATGCCGGATTGGGAACTAGCGGGAACCTTTTTTGGATGACGTCATTGAGGGGGCGTAGGTCCTGGATCATCCTCCACGCACCGCCCTTTGCCTTCTTAATGGGGTAAATGCAAGTGTTACATGGTGAGTTTGAGGGCACTATTATTCCCTGTACTAACAGTGCATAAATAGTCTCTTTTCTCCAGCATGGGGTCTGGCATAGATTCACATGCTCATGAATATTCCCCGTCGTCAGGCTGGGAATCCTCGGTAAAGAAAAAACCAGTATCAGTTTCGTTTCTGATCTGTCTTTCGTAGTAATATCCAATCACTGGTCTCTGCGTCATACTGACCACAGCCAATGACTGCCCTCTACCTAAGCACCGCCTCTGGCAGCCATCTTCAGATTTTTACCGCACGTTCATGTGTTGGGATCCTCGTGCTATTGCTCTCGAGCGTTAGTGCTATTTTTTCACGTTTTTTCTCAAAAACTTCGTTTTTTCGGTCAAAAGAGCCTCAAGCTCCACCGACTCTCCATCCGATCAACGGGGACCCCTGTCGGATTCGTCTGCGCCCCTCAAGGGTGAAGATTTCGTCGAGCTACGCTTTTGGAGGACTCCAGAAGTTTCTCAGGCCCGGACATGGCCCAGGAGAAGGGATGCTCGACGCCCGGAAAGCTGTTCAGGGTCTGCCCTGGATGCCAGCTGCAGAACGTCTTTAAGGAGGACGAACACTCCTTTTGTATCTACTGCTTACATGAGGACAAGACGCACGTGGAGAAGGACTGTGCGTTTTGCGGCAACATGTCGGAGCGGACCATGAAGGACCGCCATCAACGTCTCGCCAACTGGCTGGAAGGGAAGAGCCCGTCAGGCGAGAAGAAGAAGAAGAAATCCGAGCGGTCTTCTAAGACCTTTGAGGACGCCCCGGCGACGGTGGTCCAACACAAGGCAAAGCACCGCGAGTCTGCTGGCACCGGGAGCGCCGAACGGTCGGGCTCTACGGGCGCCAGGCAGGGCGCACCCTCCCCGGCACCATCAACCACGAGCCAACGCTTTGGGTCGGGTAAGAGGAAGGCCGAGCACCCGGCGAAGCTCCTGGAGAGGCCCCGGTCGAGCTTGAAGGCCCCATCGGAGGGGGAGCGAGGCAGTGTCCCCCCCTCAAGGATAAGGCGGTGGGCGCACCTAAGGTGGTGAAGGCCTTAATCCATCCGGCCAAGCCCTCTATCGAAACTGTCGCGGCGGCCCTGGCTCAGCCTGTGGGGGCTACACCAGTGGTGGCGACCTCGGGGCTCAGAGTCTCCCTGCCACCTCGGAGGGAGTCCTCTTTTGTGCCCATCGATAGGGCCCCCGTGAAATCCCCCGTGGGGAAGAAAAAGGGGGGGCAGGGCGTCGTCGTAGATTCGGCCTCAACCTCGGAGGAGGAGCTGGTCGAAGTCTTAAGCCACGGCCTCGGCGTGGAAGAAGACCGGCCCGTCGGGATGGATCCCGACGCAGGTGACGACGACATCATCGAGGGTACCGACGGGGCCCCTGATCGCCCGTCGGATTCCTCTCTGCCAGCGCCGCGAGACAACTCGGCGGCCATTTTGTTGGCTATACAGTCCTTATGCTCAGAGATAAGGACGAGACTACCGTTGCCGACGGAACCTCTCCCGTCGGGGGACCCAGAACCGGGACCTTCTGGTGTTCCCCCTACCAAGAAAAGAAGGATCCACCCTCCGCCTCCTTTTCAGCCGTCGCGCCCCTTCCAGCCCTCCTCCCCGTCCACCCGAGGGGATGATACGGGGACTGACACGGCAGCGACGGGTACGGACGACGAGGTATACGA
This sequence comes from Ambystoma mexicanum, assembly GCF_040938575.1. Taxonomy (NCBI): domain Eukaryota; kingdom Metazoa; phylum Chordata; class Amphibia; order Caudata; family Ambystomatidae; genus Ambystoma; species Ambystoma mexicanum. Next base: position 1,231,990,776 of record NC_090928.1, read on the forward strand.
CGAGGATGTACCGTCGTCGCCTCCCATCAGGGCTTCTCCGCCCGACGAGATTGGATCGTTCCACTCCATGATCACCAGGGCATCCGAGCTTTTCCAACTCTGCCCTGAGGAGAAGAAGAAGGAAGGTTTCCTTTATCAGCGGCGCAAGGCCAAGAGGAAGACGGTCCTCTCAGTGCCTCTATTGGACAACATTTGGGATGAGGGCCTCACCCTCCTCAAGAACCCTTCCACGACGCCAGCTAGAAGAGACCGGTACGAGAAGAAGTACCGGGTCCCGGACATGGCCCCCCTGTGCCTCCGGGCGCAGCCTACCCCGGACTCCGTCGTCTCCGCGGCGGCCAAGAAAAAAGCGGGGGGGGGGGTGCGGCCTCCACATCGACTTCCCCACCGGACGGCGAGGGAAAGAAATTGGACGCTATGGGACGCAGAGTCATCTCGTCGGCGGCGACGACGATTAAAGCGGCCAACGCCTTGGCTATCGTGGCCCGCTACGACAGGGAGCTCTGGTACAAACTGGCTCCCCTACTGGACTTCTTGCCGGACGACAAGAGGGCAGAGGCCCTGGAGATCCTGCAGGAAGGTGAGATGGCTTCGGACCACGCCATTACCGTTGCGACGGACATCGCCGACACTGGGTTTCGCCAGTTGGGCAACGGCGTTTGCCTTAGGCGGCGTGGATGGCTCAAGGCTACGGACTTCCGTCAAGACGTTCAGACCAGAGTCCTGGACATGCCCTTCGATGGGAACAACCTGTTTGGGAAAACAGTGGACGATTCCCTTCAGGCCATTAAAGCGGACACCGAGACGGCCCGGGCCCTTGGAGTTCTGCAACAACGACGGACGCCCTTTCGGAGCAGCGGAGGCAAGGGTGCCTCCAAAAGTTCAGGCGGCGGTTTCTCCACCTACCGTCAAGCGGCCCGCTCGTCGGCTCAGGAGGCCTACAGAGGACGAGGCAAGTCTGGCGGACCCCGCCGTCGTCGCCAAGGAGGTCAAGGCGGCAAAGCCTCGTCGAAGCAGGATTGAACCGACCGTGGGGTCGGGCCCCCACCGAAGCACCCCGGTGGGAGGCCGGCTGGCGAGATTCGTCAGCGTGTGGGAGTCCATCTCCACCGACCGTTGGGTGCTGGACGCCTTGGCCCGGGGCCACGCGCTCGAATTTCAAAGAAGGTGTCCGCGCGTCCCCCCCGTGGCCAGGAAAGAACTTCACGTCCCTCAACTTCTCCTGGAGGTAAAGGCGATGCTGAGGAAGGGCGCCATCGAACTCGTCCCAAAGAGACTTCGGGGCTCCGGAGTTTACTCGAGATACTTCCTCGTGAAGAAGAAGACGGGGGATGGCGCCCCATCCTGGACCTGCGACGTCTGAACAAGTTCATCAAGGCGCAAAAGTTCCGGATGGTCACCCTCCAGCACGTCCTGGGTCAGCTGGAGGAAGGAGACTTCCTGTCGTCGTTGGATTTGGAGGATGCCTACTTCCATATTCCCATCCTAAAGGGGCACCGAAAATTCCTCAGGTTTGTGGTCCAAGGGCGTCACTACCAGTTCAAAGCCCTCCCCTTCGGACTACGGTCGGCCCCCAGGGTATTCACCAAGTGCCTTGCACCGGTGGCGGCGCAGCTGCGCCGCGAGGGGATCCACGTCTACCCCTACCTGGACGACTGGCTCATCCGAGCCAAGACGAGGGAGCTCGCCCTGGATCACACGGCAAGGACCGTCCAACTTCTCACGGACCTGGGATTCTCCGTGAACTACGCCAAGTCTCACCTGGTACCCGCGCAAAACGCACTGTTTCTGGGAGCGAAGCTCGACACAGTGTCTCTTCTGGCCTCCCCGTCGGAGGAAAGGGCCAGGTCCATCCTGGGCAAGGTACAGCGGATGTTGGTTTCCGACGCGGCCAAGGTGAGGTCCATCAAGTCCCTCCTCGGAATGATGTCTTCCTGCATCTACCTCATTCCCATGTGCAGGCTCCGGATGCGCCCGTTGCAGGAGTTCCTGGACGCGCGCTGGATCCAAACGACGGGCAGCTTCGAGGAGAGGATCACACTCGACGAGAGTTTCCGCCGAGCGGTCCGGTGGTGGGGCAACCGCACGCATCTGACGGCGGGCATGGACTTCCAGACCCCAGACCACCAGGAGACAGTGACCACCGATGCCTCCCTGGAAGGGTGGGGAGCGCACACCGAAAATCTGCACGCGAGAGGCCTTTGGCTCCCGACGGAGAAGTCCCTCCATATCAACGTCCTGGAGCTCCGTGCAGTGTTCTGGGCCCTCAGGTCCTTCCTTCCGTCCCTCAAGGGCAAGGTGGTGAGGATCTTCACCGACAACCCCACCACCATGTTTTACATCAGGAAACAGGGCGGAACCAGGTCCCCAGCGCTGTCCAAGGAGGCGCAGGACCTGTGGCATTGGGCCGTCGCCCAAAGGATGTTTCTGGTGCCGTTTCATCTAGCAGGGATAAAAAACACCATCGCCGACTCACTCAGCAGGGAGCTGCGCTCGTGCCACGAGTGGGAACTACGGCAGGATCTAGTGGATCGCCTCTTCCGACGGTGGGGCACACCCCAGATCGACCTGTTCGCGACGGCGACGAACTCCAAGTGCCGAAGGTTCGCCAGCAGGTTTCCCCAGGCGAGGAGCATGGGCGATGCCTTCTCGTTCCCCTGGGAGGGCCTGTTCCTCTACGCGTTCCCTCCTTTGCCACTGCTAATCCGGCTCGTCAACCAGCTCAAGAGGTCACGGTGCAGGATGATCCTCGTCGCACCTGCGTGGCCGAGGCAGATATGGTTCCCGGACCTTCTGGACTTGTCAGCGTCCCCGCCAATCAAGCTGCCGGTGGACGCGGATCTTCTCTCCAGGGAAGGAGGCGCCATCCTCCACCACGACCCGAAATCGCTGAACTTGCAGGCCTGGCTCCTGCAGCGCTAGAGTTTGGAGGATACGACATACCGGCCGACTCCAGAGAAGTTCTTGCAAAGGCCAGGGCGTCCTCGACTCTTAAATGCTACGGACACAAATGGAAGAGGTTCTCTGTCTGGTGCCACGCACAGAAGATTAACCACTGCCGTACCTGCTGACGCTGGCCAAAGCTGGACTGGCACACGCGTCCATCAAGATTCATCTTGCTGCGATCTCCCGATACACCAGAACCACGGGCCGGACGTCCTTGTGGTCTCATCGTCTGGTGAAAGAGTTCATGAAGGGACTGTTCAGATCGTTCCCGCCGGTGAAGGCTCCGGCCCCGGCGTGGGAGCTCAACGTGGTGCTGACCAAGCTCATGGGACCTCCGTTCGAGCCTCTGCACTCGGCCCCGTTGAAGTTTCTGTCGTGGAAAGCAGCGTTTCTTGTGGCCATCACCTCCGCACGACGGGTGGGAGAGATCCAGGCCCTTTCATGCAAGGCCCCGTACTTGACTTTTCACGACACGAGGGTAGTGCTCAGGACGCACCCCTCCTTCATGCCCAAGGTACCGTCGGACTTCCATCTCAACGAACCCTTGGTGTTGCCTGTGTTCTTCCCGTCGCCTTCGTCGCCGGCTGAGAGGACTTTGCACTCGCTGGATGTGGCTAGAGCGCTGAAGTTCTACGTGGACCGCACAAAGTGTTTTCGGAAGACGTCACAACTCTTTGTGAACTTTGGACCTGTCAATCAGGGGAAGGCTCTCTCGAAGGCTTCCATTTCCAGATGGCTCTCCGGCTGTATCATGTACTGTCATCGGTTGGCAAACCGACCGCTGCCTGGCCGTCCGAGAGCCCATTCCACCAGAGCGATCGCAGCTACCACGGCGTTCCTTTCTGGTGTGCCCCTGCTGGGCATATGCAGGGCTGCTACGTGGAGGTCGACGCACACCTTCACGAAATTCTACTGCGTCGATCGGGATTCCAGGGAGGAGTCCAGGGTCGGCTAAGCAGTGCTGCGCAACCTGTTCGCCTGAGGTGAGCCTGGTGAGGAGGTAAGATGCTTAATGTTGAGTTGGATGTACTGCTTAATGTTGAGCCTTTGCCACCTCCCGTGGTTGTGCATGTGTGTACTGCTATGTATTCTTTATTCATGAGCATGTGAATCCATGCCAGACCCCATGCTGGAGAAGGAACAAGTTACTTACCTGTAACTGTTGTTCTCCAGCATGGGTCTGGCATGGATTCACATGCGAACCCTCCCGCCTACCCCTCTGCGGCTCTTCACTTGGTCATACTGCCACTTCACGTGCTTCCAAATCTGAAGATGGCTGCCAGAGGCGGTGCTTAGGTAGAGGGCAGTCATTGGCTGTGGTCAGTATGACGCAGAGACCAGTGATTGGATATTACTACGAAAGACAGATCAGAAACGAAACTGATACTGGTTTTTTCTTTACCGAGGATTCCCAGCCTGACGACGGGGAATATTCATGAGCATGTGAATCCATGCCAGACCCATGCTGGAGAACAACAGTTACAGGTAAGTAACTTGTTCCTTATCCCTTCTTCTGCTTCCCGGGACAGGGGGTACTGTTTCACTCTGGGCAATAATGCTCCTGGTTTTAGTTAAATTTTTACAGGCGTGACCTCGCGCAATAGCCCTACGTCATGTGGGCCGCTAGTCCACAAATCATGTGGCACCAACTGCATATCATCTTAGAAAAAGGAAGGAGGCGCCTCTTCTACCACCATTAGCTGTACTGGCACTTGTCTTGTTTGTATCATGACATCACAGGGGATTGCTATCTATTATTTCCCCGTCACTTTCTGAATCTGTGAAAAGGTCCTCATCTGATAAATCTCGCAATGCGATGTTGGCGTCATTGTTCGCCATTGGCAGCCATGTCTGTCCATTGCAATTACCACTATCCTTTGTTGTGACATCTGTACCGCATGCAAATGTAGGGACATCACTGTCCCGGGCACTATCTCTGGTTGTGCTACAGGGCAAAAAACAAACTCTGCGGGTACCCTCCATTCCTTATGTGTTAGTTCTGGGACCACTCGTGCTAGTATCTTCAACCCCTGGATGAACATGTCTGGATCTACTGGTATCCCGAGTACTTCTGGTGCAGTTGCTCGTGTGTGTACCAGCAACATCACCCGCAACGGGCAGATCCCTGGTGTTAAACAAACTATTCCTCTCTCTGTGAATGAGATCGTCATATTAAGCTTGCTGAGGATATCTCTCCCCAGCAAGTTAATTGGTGATTCTTCATAGTACAGTAAGGGTGCTCGGACTGTTTTTCCCCCTACTGTTACATCCAAATCTTCTGTGTAAGGAACTTCGACCACCGCCCCAGAGAAACCCTGCATCTCCAATTTACGATTAGATAGTGGAAACCTGCCTTCTAGTAGACATGATTTTCGGCTCCCGGATCTACCATGAAGATGAATTTTCTATTCCCTATCTCCACCCCCACCAATGGTTCCTCTGCTGCATCGAGGGTCGTTGATAGTACTGGACACGCAAGTGCTCTCTGTGGGCTGTCTAATGCTGTACGTCTCTGTGATCCCCCATTGTGAAAAACATTTCCTGATACCACAGCCACTCCACCAAATGGTGCAGGTGCACCATTTGCTGTCATGACGAACAGATTGTTGCCCTGTACGGGGCCCATGAGCTCAACTACTTGTGGGTGCAGTTGTGTATGTCGTGGCTGTGTTCTGCGTTCATCTGTATACATCTGTTCTTGTGGTCCGCCTCCTCCACCGCCCAATGGCAGCCCATATGGGCTTCCTGGGTGCGGGTGGCCATAACCTTGCTCATTTTGATATGTATTCATGGGTCTACTTCTACATTCTCTTAAAAAATGCCCCCACCTCCTGCAATTCCAACAGTTCCCTTGTCCTCCTCGTTGGCCCATTCCTCCATATCCCCCGTACCCTCCGTTCCTTGGGCCGCCCCCTCTTTGCCCTCTGTACCCACCTCCACCTCCTCGGGCGCTCCGCACTTGCCACTGTGGCCCTCCATATTGCTCTTCACCATTCCATTGCTCCTGTCTGTTTCCTGCCCAATTAGCTGCCATTCTAACTTGCAATGCTGCTGGCCCTTCTTCCTCCTCCCTGTCTCTATCCGTGGGGAGTGCAGTTACAGCAGCTGTGGCCTTCGCCAATTTCGTCTGTATTAATTTTGCCTCGTCTGCCAGCCATCTCTGTGCTATCTCCCTTTCCCTCTCTTTGATCCTTTTACAGTGGTGCAGTATAATACTTTGTATCTCAGGCCAGCCCTTGGCTTCAATCCCAGCTATTTTGTCGAGTGGTTTCAGAACTTCTTTCGGGAGCCCTCTTTTTATTATGAAGTAAAACAAAGACGTTGCCTGGTCCCAGGCTGTACCCGTTTACGCTCTCCACATCTCCTGCACCCGTAAAATGAAAGTCATCGCATCTTCCTCATCATTCATAGTACATTGCATTACTGATTGTAAATCTGGGGTGTCTGGGAAGGTGTCTCTTAATGAGTCCCAAATTCGTGCCCTTAATGTATTGAAAGAGGCCCCATCGTGTCTGTCACAATCTAAAGTTATTCCTGGGAAGCCCGCCTTTGCCCACACGCTGTCCGCCTGATCACCCACGGCAGATACCAACAAACTTTTAACATCTCCCACCGCCAGGGGTACTCCTGCAGTATGTATCTCGAATGCATATATCCACTTACTCGCACCACCAGACAGCGGGGGTAGCAATTTCAGTAGGTTAGCCTTGTCCATTTGGGCCCAGGGTATATAATTTGGCCTCTCACCCCCTCTGTGTATTAGGGGCAACTGCAATCTCCCTTTTGTTCCTTTCCTGTTACTCACCTTTGAGCCTTTCTTTCCCACTACTGCCATCCTGCCCACTCTACTTCTCAATCTTCCATTCCACTCCTCTTCCATTGCTCTCCCCAGAGGCATTTCATCTAATCTTATTGGTACTCCCCCTGCTGCAATCCTTATCCTTCTTCCTTCTATCTCATCTTCCTCTATGTCACACCACCTCCGTTGTTCCCACTGTTAGTCCTTCACATCTTGTGTCCCCTTCTGGTGTATCTTGATCTATTTCTATTATTCTCGTCGGCTCCTCTTGAATTCTGAATAATATTTCTCCCTTCCTCCACCCTTCTTCTGTAGACCTGTCTAGTGCCTGCCCCCCTGCTTTTGGTCAATTATGGACGTGCTTGATCCACTCTGCTCGCACATATCTTTTAACCTTGACAATTCTGTTCAAGCCATTGATAACCTAGAGTCTAGGTCTTCTGTAAACTTTTCAATATTTATCGCTGGAGTGCTCGCCTGTCCACCTTCTCTAGGGCATTTGTATGGGGGTGGGGCTGTGAGTCGTTGTGCTATAGGGGGTGTGGGTTTTGACACGTACACCGGGTCACTATACCCCTCGGTGGGCACTGGTTTGTTTAAAAGGGGATATATCTGCCTTCCTTTCTCTCGTCTTCCTTTGCACTGTTCTCTGTTGCCAGGGGAGATGGACTCTGTTCATCCACCTGCTCTTTTCTTTTTATTGGGGGTACTTCTTCAAATAACCTCCACAAGTCTAGAATTTCTCTTCGATTTTGAAATTGTTTTCCCTTATATATTATAAATAAGCATGTGGCCACCATGTCCAAGACACTTTTTTATAAAAAGACCCTCCTTGGGGGCCATACCTGGGGTAGCCCTTCCCCTTTTAGTTCCGTCACCCACTGATCGTGGTACTTGGTTATGCGCTCGGCATAACCTGGTAAATTTTGGCAGATATGGGCTACTGTTGTTTCTGCCCCCATGCTTCCCTCCTTACACCACTCCTTGTTCACTATTGTAATAGGTATGGCGATTACAATACGTTCAGTACCAATAGTATACCAATGTATTACTTCTGTATTTGTTATATGCTAGCTTTTTTGGAAAAAGGTCACACTTACAGTGACCACCTTTTCACCACATCTTTATACATAACTTTGACCCATGTATCAACGTACTGTGATCACACAATAAAAACATTAACATATCCAACATGTAACATTAATAGACAGACGTTTACATACAACAGTTAACATATACCTTCCTGTCTTTTCCTACACTACTACTCGTGGTCAAGGAAATATTCTTTCTTACTCCAATCCGTTACAACCATATACCTTTGAATTGTCCCAAGATTTCCGCACATACCTTAATAAAGAGAGAAGAAGAAAAAAGCGTTTCTATGTTCTACTCCGGGTCTACTTCTTATACGAGACCCTTACTATAACTTTTTATTCTCCATGTATTCCCATATTAGTCAAGATAGCACTATGTGGCGCCGCCTCTACCTCCTTGCAGAGCTAGGTTCCCGTCTTCCCTTTTTTCACCTTGTGATCTCCTTAACTTATCCTAATGGCCATATGCAAAAGAAAGAAAAAGAAGAAAGAGTTTCAAAAAGCCCAACTATTCACTTGTGGGGATTTTTCTTAACTTAGATATATTCCCAGCACTATTATATCTAATTCTTTTTAGTGTCGCTCGCACTTGTTACTCACGTGTCCCTCTTGATTCGATACTCTCCGGACCTGGTCCGTCCAGGCGGCGCAGCCCACACTCAATGGCTGCCCCGGATCCGGCGAGCGGTAATATGGGTTTTGTGAAGTGGGACCCGTACACTCTCGCCCTACTGCGTGCTCACATCTAAACGTATCAGTTGCCGTAGGCGGGCAGCTCTTTTGAGGGAGCGCGCCATGCGTCTCCAATGTGGCCGGGGACGTCTCGTGTCAAAAAGAACAAAAAGACGTATCACGTCTAAGGGGTCACCACTTGAAAGCGAGCATCCCCCAAAAACAGCATTTAACACTCCCCAATGAGAGTCAATAATGGACACACCCCTAAAGGGAATCAGACCAAGACCAAGTGCGGGTGAGGATAAAAAGTTCTTTATCTAAACCAAAATATGTCAAGCAAAGAACTCTGCATAGCTCTGAGAGCGCTCTGACAATAATGGGCAATTCACTACATTATATTACAAAACCACGCCGCTTATGACGTAGGAGCTAGATATTACATGAATAGTAGTGATTGGGCAGTGGCGATGGTGCATTATAGAATCTGTGCTGGTTGGTGGGACGTCACTTGGTGTCGAGTTGAGGCGTGTTGGTCAGCTGGGCCCGCCGGGGTGGAGAATGCGGTCACAAAGCGTCCAGGTTCATACATTGTTACCTGTGCTAAACATCTGCACTTTTGCCCTTGTGGCCACGCATACTCATTCAGTAATCTTTCTAATTTATTCTGCCCTATGAAGAATAAAGGTTGTTAATCTAACTTCACACAGAGAACAGCATATAACTCTAACTACTCATAATATATCACTATAAAAACACTGCGTGATAAAGAGGCTAGTTAGGAGCTCAGGTGCTCCGGCAGGGGGCACATGTCTGGGGCACCTTCAACAATCAACTCTGTTAGATCTACAAGGGTATGTTTGTTAGTACAAGAGTAAATATATGGCCAGCTTGGTCAGTCGGGGCTGGGGCACATAGCTGGCACATCAAAGGGGACGGGATGCAAGGGGCACATGGGCCATAATTCATTGTCAAAAGGAGTTTTATGGGAACATCACAGAATACATGGTGAGGAGGGGGAAGGCGAGGGCACTTCAATGTAGGCATGGCAAAAAGGCAAATAGCTTTATCTGTTTTATTTCACCGTTCGTAAAGCAGAGGCCTTCAATTGTCAGCCCAGCCTGTGGAGGGGAAAAGGTGGGGGCGGAATATGCAATCCCAGCAGGAGACGGTGAGAGAAGGCCATGGCGCTTCTGTTTCATCTGCATTATGGGGGTGCATGCATATCATATCAACGAGGGGTAGGAGCGAGCCAGCCAGGAGCACATTCATAAAGAACTATGTAGAAACATTAACACGTGCATATAAGTAACATTTCCATTCATCATGAGTACCATGCCGTATAGCATAACACTTATGGGCAAGAGGTCTTGCTTAATATTGCATAATCGATACTTCATATCACGCACAAAATACGCAGAATAAAATCTTTACATTATGTAAATGAGGTAGGGGCTGGTTAGTGTGTGGGTTGGTGGCCGACAAGACTTGGTTTATAATACAGAATACATAATTCAATGCTCAGAGATCAAGTGGCTACTCATAGGGACATTCAGTCATTCAGTGGGCACCTATTACATTCAGTGTGGACACCTTTTGAACCATACGTTTGTACAATAACATTAATCAATGACTAATAACAAAGGAGATTCAAACATACATTATATAGATCCTTGTGCACTCTGGGTGGATGCGTGTCATCTTGTTTGAATATATACAACTACAGGGCTGGGTCAGGAAGGCACACCGTTTGACATTCTCATCTGGCAATTCAAAGTGGGCTACAGGGTTGGGGGGTTCGACACAACGTATATTATGGATGCAGGTTCGGTGAAGGGACAGGGCATACTTTATAGAGACAGAGTTGTTTTTCTCAGACCCCAGCCTTTGCTATGGTCATGGGTAGGTCAATGATGTACTGCGGAAGGCAGAAGATACAATTTTTGTACTGTGGCTTCTTCGCGCCTAGTCTCCTGTGAGGACGGATCTTCAGCCTGGCTGCTAAGGGGAGGAGGGTGAGGGAGGCGCTGGGCTCACTGTGCTCAATAAGCAAGTGGGGAGAGCTGCGGCCCTGCAGACTGCATGTCTTAGTGAGGCCTACGTTGGTGGTTCCAAAATGGAGTCTATGAGCAATTCAAAATGGAGTCGGTATTATGCATCAGGTTGGGCCGTGCAGCTTCACGTGTTGACCCGCAGCCACCCTGCATCCCGGGCCCAGGTGCTTAGGTGGCTGCTGGGCGAGTCATGGGCTGCACGCACGTTGGGTGTAAATGAGGGGAGGGGGTCCTAAACACCTTTCCTCCCATACACTCTTCACCAGCACACTCAAACGAAATGCCAAATTGGGCATTTGGCCCTCAGGTAAACTCACTGAGGAAGTTTATTATTATTATTAGGGTGTTTATTGAGCTCAGACCTATCTTCAGGAGGCAACAGAGTACTTTACAAGTCAAGGGGGGACGGAAACGGTGAGGGAAGCAGAAATACAAGGGAGAAGAGATAATAACGGTGGAAGGTCTTCACCTATCATGCCGCTCTGACTTACTAAGTTTTTAGGTGTGCATACATCCCCCCAGTAGGCTTGGATCGATGGCGTAATGGATAGTGCAGCACGGACTCTCAAAGTTGATGTAGCCGCGCTATAGCGGCGCCACGCTGCACCCATGAAGTCTTGAACACGTAGAACAAAGGACAGTCCAAATTCGTGCAGCTGTACTGTAGCGGCTAAGTAGCTGCCTATTTAAATGTTAAAAGCAAAAATATAAAAAGAGTGCTTGTAAATATAAAAAATGTAAAAAAAAGTCTAACAAATATTTACAAACTCTATACAGTGCACTGTACAAAAAACAAAATATAAAAACACCTTACTTCAGAGACAGTCTGGCCAGGGCTGCCTTAAGGTCCTTGCTGCTGCTTTTTCTTGATGTTCTTCTTAGTCTTGACGCTCTCTTGTGATGGTTCTGGCAAGCAGTTCTGATTTACAGGCAGCAGCAGCAATAATTCTCAGGAGGATAGCTCAGGGGCAAATCACTCGCCTTGGAAGCAAGACGACGCAGCGCAACGCAGGTCCGATACCCGGTTCTGCGCTTAGAAACCTTTAGGTATTAAGCGTGTTATAAATAACCAATTATAATTGTATGTAATTATATTGTGGGGGCCCCAAAGACTTTACTTGGGCTGGGCTGCGTATGCAAGGTGCATACACAGACCAAGAGGATAGCTCAGGGGCAATGGGATGATAGCTCAGGGGCAACGCAAGTTCAAAGTTCCTTTTCTCTATATCAGGGCCTTCTGCGTTCAAGTCTCTTCTCATGCAAAGTTTCTTGCTTTAGAGGGCCTGATATGCCAAAACAAACAGTTTCTTCTTATAACCTTCACATCAGGTGATTACTCTTCACCCTTGGATCCCCCTCAGCCGGGCTCCGATCCTCCTCTTAGTGGTTAGCCTCAGTCAGCCGGGCTCAGATCAACCATTCACTGTGGACCTCCCTCAGTCAGTTTCCTACTTGTCGTCACAATGTTGTTCGCTTAGCTTCTTCACACTTTTCTCTTGACGTCCATCAGTTGGGTTCACTATCGTCTTTCACTCAAGTTCCTTATTTGTAATATTCAAAAGTCTCAATGTCTTTTTAAATAACCACCTTTTAGTTAGGTCCCCCTCATCTGGGCTCAGACATTCCACAGCACTTGCCAACTTTAAACAAAGACTACCGAAGGGCGATCACGTCTCTCTGGGTCCCTTTGTTAGCCTATGGCAAGGGCGTGCTTATTCACAATAACCAGTTCGCATAGCGTTCCCTTCCACCAGACGCAAAGGCCTCTCTCACTATTCCCCCCGTCGGGTTAGCAATCCTACAATCATCAAATCATTTACTAAGTTTCCAGGACTTTCGATTTTACAAGGGGTTTTGCTTGACCCGTGTATGACCACATATACACCTCCTGTCGGTCTTCCGTATGGCCTCTTGGTACTGGTATTTTCTTTACCCTTTTAGTTCAATACAGTCTCTTTGTTCAGTAGAGGGGTATCAGTTAGAGACCTCCAAACAAGTGCCCATGTGGTGCCGGACCACTGTATCTGTGGTACCAAGTTCGCTCACAAAGGACCTCTGTCTTTTAATCTTCTTAATGTTGCTACTGCATCCTTGAGTCTACCACAGTGTGACCCACTATCAGGTTCTTTTGACTCATCGGCTGTGCTGAACTCAGTGGTATTTCTTTTTCCGCTGGAGTGAAGGATGATACCATGATGACAACCGCGTCTCCCCACTCTGGCTATCAGTGCGTGAGGGTTCCATGTTCCGCTGACATCCGTTACACCATTCGCCAGCTGCGATTCCCGGTCCTATGTTTCTTTTGTCGGAGGCTTCGAGGGTCTGTGTTAAAAAGGGCAAGGACAACTCCCTCCTTGACGCCCTTTCAGATCTCGCTGCCTTTCTCCTCTGTTTGAACTTCCGTCCTGGAATAGCTGTTTCCTCGTGCATTCAGCCTTGCTCAGAGTGTGCGCTTGTGCTCCGCCTTTTATCCCAGTAGGGAAGGGAAAGGGCAGTCTGGTGTGTGTAGGTGTCGGCAATTTCCCTACTCTGCCTGACCCTTGTGTTGGGATATGTCAGGTAAACGGCTCGGATATTAGTCTTTTGTCGCTCACAGGGTAAGAACGTGTTTGTGTTGAAAAGGGGGTGTAGAGTTTCTGAGTATCCTACTGGACAGGATTGGGAAAAGGTGTCATAAGGAAGGGGATACCTCGTCTCTCCCTTCAGTGTCCCACTTCCACTCCCCGAAGACCCCTCATTCAGGTGATCTTCCCGCACTGGTCCACCTCCAGGAACTGGATCCAATAGTGATGGCCGTGTCCTGGCCATCTGGATGACAGATCCCCGGGGACTAGTAAGTGAGACAACTTCAGGTTTCTCACAGGGGGTAGAGAGATACAACAAGAGAATTCTGAGTATCTTAAAGAAGTTTGTGGCAGACTCTGGATCCAGTTGGGACATCCGATTACCGCTTGTCCTGATGGCTATTAGGTCTACACCATCTTCTGCAACAAAGATGTCTCCATTTGAGCCCATGACTGAATCTAAAAATGGTGTTACCTCAGCATTTGCTCTGTAGAACTCAGGAGCAGACCCTGATAAATGTGTCCACTACTCATGAGTACAATGAAAATTTAAGGAAGCACCTCCAGCATGTGTTTGCTTTTGCTCAGCGCAATTTAGAAAAGTCGGCTGAAGGAATGAAGACCTATTATGATCTAAAGACCACCAAGAAAGAGTATGAAGTAGTGGACAAGGTTTACCTGTACAATTTTCAAAGGAATCAGACCAAGAAGCAGAGGTTTCTCCCGTCTTGGCATGGTGCCTTTGAAATTGTAGATAAAATATCACCTGTTGTCTACAAGATCTGCAGTCTGCTCCAGCACGACCCACAGAGAACTCCCTCAGCGGCTAGCCAGCGTTCTCTGCTCTTCTCTACCTCTGGTCTGCCGTCAGAATTCAAAACTCCCCCGCTGGACAGTTTCAACACCTGCTACCTATTCTGGCTGGGTTTGACTTCTTTGTCTCTTCTTAGACATTTGGGGTCATCACGGGTTGGGCGGACTGGTAAAAATGCAGCAGTAGCGCTATTATGCTGCATTGCTGCTCCGCCCAATCCTGAATTTGGGCAAGTTGGAGCTCTGAGCTGAAGGTAAATGTGGCCACTTTCCGTTCATTTACGGCACTATTTAAGCGGCGCTAGCCCCCAAAATGCCACATTGGGTCAACCCAATGGGAATGGGGACTCTCGGCCCCCCTTCAACTCGGGATCCGGCGCTAATAGCGTCAGACCGAGTTGCAGTAACACAACCTGCATTTGGTGGTATCCTGGCAGATTTACCGCCGGGATACCGCCCTCTTGTGATAGAACCCGTTGTTGCCAGTCCCTCCCTGGTAGATTGGTAAAGTCCTTTGTTCATTTTGACAACTTGATCTTTATGCCTCCCCGAGACCATTTCGTAGCAGTACTTGCACAGTTCGTAATCTTCATGCCTCCTGTTCTCTTCTTTCTCCTGGTACCTTTCTGTCTTGGTGTTATTATGGCAATACATTGGTCTACTCTCAAGGAAGTGGTTTGGAACAGAGGGGGGCTTGTGGAATGTTGTGGTGTGTTGTTTAATGGGCTGTACCCCAGGTGGTCGACCTTGTCCCCAGGACGGGAGTCCCTTCCCATGAGATCCTTCTACCTGGTGAATCGTCACAATGCGCCCAACAGCATAGGGTTAGGTAGGCTGAGGCTGTGCATTATAATTAGAGATGGCAAACATGAGTCTAGATAAGCTTTGCAACTAAGACATGGGAGGTAATTCAATTAATAGTAGCATGCATCTTATTTTACACCATACTTCCCTCCTATGAGATGATTACTCTAGTCTCATCTATTACTGATTTAGAGTTACAAATATCACATAATTGTACATTCTGACAGTGTACTTCTCCTGTGGTTTTCATTAGGTTTAGCATTCGTGTTACTCTCAGAGGCATTTTATATTTCCTTTGAATACAGATGCATACCCCTTTGAGGAGTAATAACAAACAATTAACACTCAGAAATAGAATGAGTATCATCAGGGGAGTATGCAGGATTGATGCACCTAAAGAGCCAATGACATTGGTAAACCAAGACTATACTGACCACTTGGAATTGTTATTCTCATGGAGAGTGGCAACAGTATGTCGAATGTGTGATACTATATCAGTGATATTGCTATCACAATTTGGTATGTAAGTGAAGAATTCTATTGTTACGATATCGTGCATGCCTCCTTTTAAAGCCAGAAGTGTATCTAAAGACATACAGTTCTGAAGTACCATAGTACAGATGGCAACCTGTTTGTGGGACAGTAGAAGGAGTGAGGAAGGGGTGGCATTAGTGATATCCTTGAGCAACCTAGACAGCTTGGTCAGTTTGTCCCGGTTCACTTTCACACTCAGCCCAGGGATGAGGTATCCAACCCCACTAATGAAAATGTCCAACCCCAAACGTCAACTCTGGAGGTAAGAGGAATGTTCGGGAATGGTGAATTGCTGGTAAGACATAACCCATATAACAAATTCTTCCCCAATTTTTGGATAATAATAATAATTTGCATTTATATAGAGCTACAAACCCTCAGGCATCTGAGCGCTGCTTATTATTACCCACGGTGTGTGGTGCTCATTTATCGACCTCAGAAGGATGAAAGGCTGAGTTTGGCCCTGCCGGGATTCGAACCTGCATTTGCGATTGATATTGCAGAAGTTAAGGTGCTTGGATGCAAACAAGTTCAAATAATCAAGATTGGTTTCTTGATGGTAATATCTGCCAAGAGTAGGAAAAATATACATGACATAAGCCTTTACCCACTAACCGTTATTAGCTTATTTTCTGATTGGACAATCAGGATTGCTCTATAGGGGAATCTATACAATACCTAGTTCTATTGGCCTATCCTATCCTCTTGACCAGTTGTTTGCTGCCTCATCATAATGACTTCAATGTGGTGTCATCTTAGTCTCCCAGACTTAAGATTGGATAGTCAAAATTTGGCGTTTGATTGGTGGAGCTCCTTTGACCTTTCAGGGGTGGGCCGCTTCGGTCATTGTTGACTACTGAAATTGTGTGGTGTGAACAGTGTGGCAACAATCGTATTCATTGCATCCTGTTTTCATGAGAATTGAACATTGGCACCATCATACTGTTCTTGCCCTTTGAGTTGCGTCAACCGGCAGCATACTTTCGCGACTTCTGATTGGAAACATGTAACTTCACTCCTTCCCTTCCCTTGGTTTGTGCCTGACCTCATGTGATGTGCTCTGGCACTGTGCATCTGTCGGATTTATGTGTGGTTTTACCTCTGTATGGACGTGTGGTCTAGGGGCTAAAACCATTCATGTATTTCATTGGTGTGTCCTAATCGATGTATAACATTTGTTGCATCTTCTGTGTTGAGCTTCGGCCTTTGGACCTTCCTTAGTCCTGTATAATGAGTTCTTGCTGGGCTGGAAACTTACGTTATACATGGTGTGTGTCTCCACTCCTGTTTGGAGGTTTTCCTACAGGGGGCGATGTGCTTCTGCTGTTTGAATGACTCTGTCCTGTGCATGTCTCTGCACTTAGTCTTGTTCTCACTAGGGCTCTGACCTTGTGTTTGTTAGATTTAGGAAGAAGGGCAGAACCTTAATTAGTTATATGGTTCACTTGCTGAATGTGTGGGACTGGAGTGAGCCTTCTCATTCATAGTCAATACCTACGCAGCATTCTACCCCTTCCCCTCACGAAAACTGCTTCTGATAGCAACCTCTAATTAAATCATGGTTCCTTGTGTTGTGTCTGGGAAAGAGTTTCACTGCATACGTCTAACCAATCGCTGCGTGACTTTACACCGTGCCCAGCACATTCTTCACAAACTGACTTGAACTGACTGCCTTTTTGATGTGTAAGACTATGTCTGATGTTGTAAGGCCTACTATTCAAATAGCGCATGCTTTGCCTTCAATTTGAGACCTACAACATTTTAGGTACCTATGAAGCATTAATGTATGCATATATGTTGTGGATTACATTCTCTGCTCCTTAGTGTTTCTACTCCACACTGATAACTACCGGATGTGCTTCTCGTTTCTTCTAGTCTTTGCTGACATGCGTGTCTGCATTCGGTTAAGGCTAACCTCTGTCTGTATGTTAGTCTATCATTGCTATTCCTTACATGGCTTAAATGCACGTGTGTGTGTGTGTGTGTGTGTTGGTTCGTTTTACTAGCTGCTATCTATCTTACGTCACAAAGGGAAATATCAACACTGTTAGTATGTCATGTATGTTGCCAGGATCTGTTAATGCTTACTTTATCTACTGAATGCTTACTCTATCGCCTATCGTGCTCCCTGTCTTTTGGGCCTACTTCGCTTGCATCTATATCTGTGTGTGTGCCAAGTTGACGCTTGGCATATAATTGCTGCTTGCTAGTGTCTGCCATCTTTCTGTGATTCTAAACTCCAAATGTATGTGTGTGTTGCTGTTCACTGTTTATCTCTCAGTAAAGGGATATGGTGGAAATGACAGGGTGACCTGCTTGTGACCTGGACCTTTGCCCTTGGATGTGTGTTCTGCATCGTGTTTTATGGGTTTTCTTATTTTTCCTCTCATGTGTGGTATGTAAGACGTTCATCCCAACACTGTGCTAGTTTCAACAAAGTCAAGTTGAGAGAAAAGTCTAAAGTGGCTGGATGTAACAGTTTGAAGGCAGTTCCTAAACACCAGGTCAGGGACAACGCCCAATAGTTCAAGAGGAAGAGGTAGAGTCAATAAAAGTCACAAAGAAAACCGAGCAACCAGCTCTGTCCTTTTAGTTTAAGGGACCTGAACTGAACTGGAGACTAACTTCTCCCAACGCGTGTTTGGATCCCGAAAGCAAGGAAGCTGTACACTGGAGCAGAGAAGCAACAGAGAACGCTGTCCTGGAAAGTCGAGCAGACGAAGGCTCACAGAGTTGGTGTTGTGAACAGCAGGAGCTACGCCATGAAGAAGAAGGCAGAGCGGGAACCGGAGAGCCGTCAGGACACTCTCACAACCAGGGAGTAAGCAGCAGCGAGAACGGAGAGACGGAGGAACACTGAAGCAGCTGATGGAGACTGGTAAGCCGAAAGAGGGAGATTGAGTTACAGGGGCGCTTCATGGCAGATGCCACAAACCTTTCACAAGTCAAGTGAGCCCAAACAAGAAAGCCGGAAAAGTGAGCAAAGAAAGTGAAACAGTGGAAAAGGGGTGGTTAACTCACCCTGTGAAGAATATAATTAAGTGGCTGAAAAAAATAAAAATAAAGGTGTAAGTCTGGGTCTTACACCCCAATACTGAGCAAGATAGGAAAGTACTGGCAGGAGAGTTGACCAGGCATACAGCAAGTCTGTGACCCACACCAAAGTACCATAATAAACCCTGGCAGGAGCATAAAACCAGGGAATGAAGAAAGCTCAGGGGCAGAGACCCCCTTCTTGAATGATGGAATTGTTGATGTGAACTGTACAAAAGCTGAGAAAGCTCAGGGGCAGAGACCCCCCCCCTTTGAATTGTGAGATTATTGATGTGACTTGTGAAACAGCCAAAAACAGCATAGGTGCAGACACCCCCCTCCTGAATGTCATTTGTGAACTGCATAAAGCTTGAGAAGCAGTGGGGCAGAAACACCCACCTCTTGAACCGTGGAAATGTTAATGTGGAACTGCAAAAACCTTGGAGGGAAGAATCATACCTCTTCAGATTATAAAATGAAATGGTCCAACAGGGATTGAAAGAAAGACTGAACCTCGAGCTGCTGAATTGTAATAGGAGGAAACATAGGGGAAGAGCTGTGAGTCTGAGGCACCCATTAAAGTAGAGCTGTAAAGTCAGGGAAATCTTGGGGAAGGGAAAACCCTTTTTCCTGTAGGAAAATCATTGATTTCCTTTTTTCTTCACTTTAAGCACTTTGTGTTTGGAACTTGTGTAAAGAGGATGCAGGTGTACAGCCAAATGACATTCCCTGCTTCATGTTATATTGAGTTTAGTGTGTGAGGGTCAGTTTATGGTTTTTGTACATAGGGCAGAGAACTTTTTTAGTTACTTGGACATTCTGACACACACTTTCCTTTTAGGCACAGACACCCCCCCTTGAGATAGGGATAGGTAGGATCTCACCAACCCCCCTCTTTTATTTTGTCAATAAAAGTATTTAGCCAATACCAAACACGCCACTGTGTCCGGGTCTTACTCTCGATCCCTTACCCCCCCTTAAGCTCTCTACGCCCTACCCCCATATATATGTAGCGGGGTGATCCTCCCACGCGCCTTATAGTGAGACAGGTGTAAGCAGGCACACAATATGCAACTTAGCCCTTCACGTATATCTTGACCCGCCTCTTACCTGTCTCCAAACCCTGCTCTCCTGGGTTCAAGATCACCCTGGTGTACTTTGATAGGAAGAAGGTAAGGTTAGGGAAGTTCAAGAGGTTAGGGCAGGCAGGTTCCCCAAATACCCCTAAGCAGGAAACACAAGGTTAGAGTAAATGGAGCACTACAAGGAGAGGCAAACAAAAGGAAGGCTGGTGTACGGTTCTTTTTAGTTGTTTTAAGCTTTGTTATATATTTTTCCAGTACACCAGCAGGGTTTTGTGAGTTCTTTTCCAAAAAGGGCAGAGCACAAGACATTATATACAGATTACACTAAGCCTAGCAGCTGCGTTACTAAAAACACACAAATATAAAAAGAGTCCTTTAAAAATATAAAATGTCTTTAAAAATATTTACAGAGTCTATACAATGCACTGTACTAAAACTATTTTAAAAGACCTTACTTGTAAGACAACCTGGCCAGGGCTGTCTCAAGGTACTTGCTGCTCGCTTGATCTTCCTTCCTTCCTTCCTTCTTCCTGCGCTCTGGGTGGGTGGCAGGCCGCAGCAGCAGCAGCAACAGTGTGTGGGGGCCCCAGAATTTAAGTCTTTTTGTAGGCTGGGCTACGTATGTGAGATGCAGCCCAGCACTCATGGGAGGCCCCACACTACTACACTCCACCTGGGCCACGTCTGCCAGGTGTGGCCCAGGGAGTTCTGGTGGGCCACCTTTAAGGGAGGTGACCCTTATTTTAAAATTAAGCCCCACGATGGCTAAAACAAGTTCAAGGCATTCCCCTGCTATGTGGAGGGCCAGTGAATTAATGTACACCGCAATGAGGGCCACCTGGGGGGCAGCAATGCTTATAGGCACTCCCCTGCTAATCAGGGGAGTGCCAATATAAAGGCCCAGGCTGTGGGCGGGCGCCGGCGCTCTGCTCGCGCGGGTGACTGTTTTCTTTTATCTGTGCTGCCCGGCGCGGCTCGCGCCATGGACCCGATTCTCTTTTATTTTATTTCAGGATCCCCGACGCGGCCTCGCATGCTGGGAATCCTTTCTTGTATCCCACGACTGGGGGTTACATGCCCCCCCCCCTTTGAACTATCCTCGGCCCTGAGGATAGCTTTGGCCTGGTCAATGAACCTGTCAAGCCATGATTTAGGACAAGCCACTGGTTGCCACTCAGTACCTTGAATCTCAGGCTCCTCCCACAGTACCCCTAAATTCCTAGGAACCTGCTCTAGAGAAGGAGGGACGGAAGACTGAGAGGAACGTAATGGAACCTCACACTGGACCCCAGGTGTGTCATATGTTAATTTCATAACCGGTCTGCTCTCCCTGGTGGTACGACATAGAATTGCGGGCACTCAGGTAGGTTTTCCCCTGGTCTTAGCGAAGTGCTCGGCACCAAGCAGGGGACTCTATCTTCCAGTGGAGGAATGGGTAAGGGTTCCTCTACAACAACCAGCGTGGCAGGGGGGACAGGAGTAGAATTGGGAATAACCTCTGAAAGAATACACTGAGGATGGGGTTCAGGTTCCCTAGGTGTGGGATCTGGATCAATGGGGGTAGGAGCCCACACTAGTGTCCGATCTATCCCTTGATCTGGGTAGACACCAAACTGATCACTCTCGGCGTCAGCATCTTTACTGGCTTCCGGCTGACCTTCTGATCTCTCTGCCTCAGTAGCTGGAGAAGCTTCTATGGATTGAGCCTTCGAAGGATCTTCTTGGGGCCTCTTCGCGCAGAGTCGCTGCTGTCTCATCACCGGCCCCATGGCAGGTTCTTCATCTGTCATCTCCGGTGTCACCTCAACCTCATCCCTGACTGGAAGCAGGTGGTTCCGGTGCAAGGTCTTGATGTTCCTTGACCGTCCTTCCTCTCGCAGTCCATAGACAGGGAGCTCTCCGAGCTGATGCTCTACGATGAAAGGCTGGGACTCCCACTTGTCACCTAGCTTGTTGTGTCCCCTCTTTTCCAGCCTGCGTATCAACATACGATTGCCAGGTTGAAGAGCATGAAACCTAACCTTGGCGTCGTAGCAGCGTTTGTTCCCATCTGCCGTCTCCTCCGTGGCAGCCTGGGCGAGCTGATAGGATTGCTCCAATTGACGCATCAGTTGTTTAACATAGCTGGCATTGTTCTTGCTGCCTGTTCTGTCTGCAGACACTCCAAAACACAGGTCTACAGGCAGCCGGGCGTCCCTTCCAAACAACAAGAAATATGGTGTAAACCCGATGGCATCATTCTTCGTACAGTTGTATGCCTGGGTCAAGGTTGCCACATGCTGACTTCTCCTCTGGCCTCAGGGTGCCCAGCATGGCCAACAGGGTATGATTAAACCTCTCCACTTGGGCGTCACCCTGAGGGTGATATGTAGTTGTACGGGTCTTCTTGTTGCCAACCAGCACCAGCATCTGCTTGATGAATGTCGATTCAAAGTCTGGTCCCTGGTCGGAATTAATCCTGGTCGGCCAGCCGTAGTGCACAAAGTATTTCTCCCATCACACAGGGGCAACGTGATGGCACACTGATCTTTGGTGGGAAACGCCTGCGCGTACCGAGTGACGTGGTCTGTCACCACCAAAATGTATTGCACACCTCGCCTGTCCATCTCCAGCTTGAGGAAGTCGATGGAGTCGAGGTCCATGAGCCCGGAACTCTGCAGATGGTCATTATAGGCTGCAGGACGAGCCACGGTCCACCTGGTGACACACCTGGCTCAGTGCTGGCAATAATACTCAACATCTGCTGCTAATCTGGGCCAGAAAAACCTTAAGCGGATCAACTCGAAGATTCTGTCACCGACAAGGTGTCCATGTTGGTCGTGGAGAGCATACAATACAGCTCGGCGGAATCTCTGTGGCAAAATCAGGCGATATAGTAGCCAGTCTCCAACTTTGCTTTCCTTCTACAGGATACCACCCTTCTGCACAAGCGTCTTCCACTCCTACAGCATTGTAGCTTGCTCTGGGTCACGAAGGACGTCTCTGGACACATCCGTTCCTGTGGTCTTGGCTTTCAGGAATGGAGCAATGCCATGATTCGCTAGCTGTGACATACAGATCTCATCTCTGGTCAGACGCGGTAGCTCAGATACCTCCAGACTGATGATGTTGCAGTAGATGGCCGGTACCGCCTCAGCTGAGGATCCCAAGCAATCCACACTCCTGGGTCTTTCTGGCTCCTGCTGACTTGCAGCCTGACAGATAGCTGTGATGCCTGCGGAAGACAACTCCTTCCACAAGGTGGAGCCAGCTGTATCATCTGCCTGAGCATGAGGCCTCCAAGAGAGGGCATCAATGTTAGTGTGCCCAGGTTTGTACTGTAAACTGAAGTTGTATGTGGACAGTGCGGCAAGCCAACAGTGTCCGGTAGCACCAAGCTTCGCCGACTTCAACACATACGTAAGGGGGTTGTTGTCCGTCCTCACCATGAAGGTGGCGCCGTAAAGGTGATCCTGGAACTTCTTTGTAACACCCCACTTCAGTGCCAAAAATTCCAACTTGTGGACTGGTTAATTCCTTTCTGCTGAATGCAGGCCTCGGCTGGCGAAAGCGACTGGTCTTGTTTCACTATTGGTCTCCTGGTAGAGAACAGCTCCCAATCCCTCCAAACTTGCGTCCACATGCAGGATGTAAGGTAACTACGGATCCACGTAGGCCAGGACCGGTGCTCTGGTGAGGGTCCGCTTGAGTTCCTTGAAGGCCTGTTGCATCGGTCAGTCCAATGCTCAACACAGGGCTCACGTGGATGGTATAAATGGTCTGCAGAGTTAGCAGTGTTCTTCCGGCTCCTCTGGGTAGATGGGTACCCTTTGGTGAAGTCCACAAGTGGTTGGGCGATGTTGGCATATCCCGCGACAAACCTCCTGTAGTAATTACAGAATCCCAGGAAACTCTGTACCTCCTTGAGGGTTTGAGGTCTTGTCCAGGTGAGGAGGGCATCCATCTTTGCTGGATCCACAGCGATGCCATCCGCGGAGACGATGTGTCCGATGTACTTGACATTTGTCTGCCAACACTGGCCCTTGTCCACACTGACCCTTAGCCTTTGCTCCCGCAGGCGATCCAGCACCTTCATGAGCCTCCTGTTATGTTCCTCCAGGCTCCTCACGAACACAATGATGTCATCTAGGTACACCAGTACCTCCGGGAGGTTCATGTTGCTGACGGTCTTCTCCATAAGGCATTGGAAAGTCGCTGGCGCACCAGAGATACCCTGAGGCATCCTGATGAACTCGTAAAAACCCAAGGGACAGATGAAAGCGGTCTTCTCACGATCCGCCGGATGCATCTGGTAGTAGCCGCTCTGCAAGTCCAGGACCGAAAACCACATACTCCCTGTCCGGCAGTCCAGTGCCTCGTCCACCCGGGGCGTTGTGTGCTGGTCCAGAATAGTGCGGGTGTTGACTCGACGGTAGTCGATGTAAATTCAAACATCCCCATTTTTCTTCTGGGCGACAACAATGTGAGAAGTGTAGGGGCTCTGGGATTCCTGGATAATCCCTGCCTGCAGAAGACAATCCAGATGACGGCGTACATCCTCCAAGTTTCCTGGGGCCAGGTGTCGGTCTGGTCCCTGAAGGACGAGCTGCTCCTTCAGGTGGTCCTTGTCCCTCTCCAAGATCGGGGAGTGTCCAAAGTCCATGGTCTTCAGATCCAACGTCGTCTTGGATGAGCTGGTGGCGACACTCACTGGGGCTACGGATACAGTCAGGTGGAACTGTACGAGTATTTTGCATCCTGGTACACGGATGGTCCCATTGGTCACATTAATGACCGGTACCTTGACGGTCATCAGGTCCGTTCCATCCGCTATCACCAGAGTCCGCTGTACCAGTAAAGGTACAACGACCAATCACCAGACGTGTTGGTCGTTGCTCCCCGCTGAGTTGCACTCTGCTAGGAACCATCACAGTAGCGTGTGCCGGGATTGTGATTTGCCTGAACCGGGTGGTCCGATTATCTCCAATGGGTCCATCAGGTGGAGCTTTGGACTGGATCTCTCTCTGCAAGTACTCATGTTGGCACATGGAATGCATGGACAACGTGCTGGCATATCGTGGTCTAGCCATCTCCCGACATAATGTCGCCAGTGCGTCGAACATCGAGGAATTAGTTCCAATCACCTCCAGTGTTGCAGGAGCTTCACTTCGACTGTTGCAGACCAGAGGCAGGGTGTCGAATGGAGCGCTGACTCCAGCTACATTGCATGGAAACTGCAGTCTGACCCAGATGTATCCCAGATATTTACAAGGGTTGTCTCACATGCCGAGAAGGTTCAGCCCAGCAAAGGGCTTCAATGGGATATGCGCCAGGTGTTTTCTGTAGAACGGCTCATAAACAATGGTCACCTGTGAGCCGCTATCCAGAAGCGCTGTGCCTGTCGACCAGTGGTGGCAATTGTCACAGTGGCGGGTGGTCCTACGAGCACATCAGGTATCGCCCATGATGTTCAGGTGCTGCGCTTGCTGGTAATTTGACTACAAGTGATCTTCCTCTCGGGTGGATTAGCCGCTCTGGGAGGATGCTGGTTCCCAGATTACATGTTCACCGGTGGAGTCACTGGAGCCTTGGGCCCGTCTGGTAGCGCAGACTTGTTGGTTTACGCCACTTCTCGATTGGAGTGTAGTGGTATTGAGGATTCAGGTGCTCTGCTTCCTGGTCATCGCTGGCGTTTCCCACCATTGTATGTGTTGGACTATTCAAGGCCTGGAACCTTCCTGTGACTTGATTGTAATCCGGTTGATTCCGGCACATACGGAAGGTGTGGCCCTCCTGTCCACACCTATGGCAGAACTGTGCAGTATGCCGAAAGGGCGGCGGTGGTCTCTGGGTCTGTTGTCTGAGTTGTATCGGCACAAGTAACAGCAGCAGAGATTTGGCTCTGCGCATGACCTCTTGCAGCCTGACTAGTTTCAGGCTGTTTGGCTCAATCCCCTTCCATTTCAAAGCCAGCTGTAGAATCGGCTCAGTCCTCGCCAGATATTCAGAGAGACGCTCATCCTGTTGGAGGCGGGTGGCATAGTACTTCACCATGAGCTCCGCACCGGACTCAGTGGCTCCAAACACTCCATCCAGCGTGTACATGATGTCCATCGCGGAGTGCTGTCGAGTGAGGTTACTGTAGTGGAGTACTGGATCTAAGTCTTTCCTCTGTAGCTGTCTAAGGAGGCCGAGACTTTGTCTGCAGTCTGTATTTAACAACATTGTAGCGCGATAGTGCTGTGCAGAGTGCTGTCGAGTGTGGTTACTGTGGTTCGTGTGGATGCACGTCAGGGACGTCATTTCACCAAAATGCCAGGGGTAGCGGAAGACCACGCTATCACACGACCCTTGACCCCCTGATGACATCACAGGAAGTGATGTCATTTGACCCCATCCCCGAAGTGATACTGCGGGAAGCGATAGAACACAACCTTTCACCCGTTGACAAAACAGGAAGTGGCATCACATAGCATTGTACGCTATGAAATATATGGTTACGATATCACTATAATGTGATGTACATTTCATACAAGAATGGATCGCCATATGTATCGTTAAGATCAGTGTGTATAGGCCCATATTACCAAATTACTGTGACTGCAAGCAGATGTCCATGACCAAATGATAATGATGTGTTATTATATAGCACTTAAAGCGCTTTGTATAGAAGAAATATACACCCAATATCACCCACCCTGTGTTGGTACTCATTTATCAACCTCAGAAGGATGAAAGGCTGAGTTGAGGCGTTTAAGAACAGACTTAAGGTGTGCCTGAAATAAACCTTTCATGAGTCTAGCAATTATTGTATAGAATTCCAGAAACACACATTATTTGGTATTCCTATTCTTTCTTATTTAGGGTCAGTGGTGAAAGTGTTAGACTTGTGGCACTCCTGTTCTTATTTTTCTTATTTTTTTTTAAGGGGCCTGAACAAGAAAGCCAGCCCATCCAGAAGTAAAGAGCCACATGGTGCTGGCCACAGCCCAGGAGCTTGCATTACAAAAAAAAAAACACTTTTATTTTTTTTTATTTTTTTTTTAGAGATCACAGGGAGACCATATAGGTCGCAAGGGAGACCTGAGAGGTTGCAGTTGCGACCTCTGGCGACCCCTAAATGACGTCCCTGATGCACGTGGGAGCCCTAATGCGCCACCCAGAACCGAGATACCAGACAGCTCAGGCACACCGTTAAGCACTTGCTTTATATTGCCGTACTGAACTCCAAATTATGGAGCAAACACATGACTTGTAGACCGCCGCCGGTACTTTCTGAACTGGCTGTGACTTCTGGTGGGATCTATCGTTGATTTGTCTATTAGTGCATTGTGAGATTCACAACGTAGCACTTTCTAGCTCCTCCCTGCTAGATTTCCGGCTCTCCTTGGAATCCCTTTCCCCGCTGCCACTTGCATAATCGGCAGAGACTGCTGGACGACCTGGCCTTTGAGCTGTCTGGAGGTGCAGTGTGAGTGGTGAAACGTAGTGTCTCTAGTGTTTCTGTGCCCCTCCACTGACTTGACGTGAAGCTCTCC
This sequence comes from Ambystoma mexicanum, assembly GCF_040938575.1. NCBI lineage: Eukaryota > Metazoa > Chordata > Amphibia > Caudata > Ambystomatidae > Ambystoma > Ambystoma mexicanum. The sequence continues at coordinate 1,232,017,691 of NC_090928.1, forward strand.
CCCTGCAAGCGGTGACTGCGGACGTCTTGTCTTTGAGCCGCTTTTAGTTCCATCCAGAAACTACGCTTGGGGGTCCAGTTCTGCCTAAGTTATTCAGCTTCTTTTGAATATGCCCGCCAAGATTGAACTGCGAAATAGACAAAAGTCAAATGACATGGAAAAAGGAGCAGCAAAAGAAGTGGCTAGTATCTGCAGCGTGGCACTGAAATCGGTAATCTCTAAGTCAAGCAAAATTACGGACTTCTTCAATAGCCAGAGTGTAGCAATTGAAATTCATGAAGTACCTGAGTCTAATGAAATCTGTACAAGTGAAGTAGCATGTACAACTGCAGAGTTTGACATCAATAACTTCCTGGTGAACCTATGCTATAACCTTGAGGGACAAATTACAAATCTAGAATGGGCCACTGTAACTAAGGAGCTGTCATCAAATAACAATGAGCCTGTAATCCAGGGAAGTGACATAAATGATACTGTGGTAACCCTGAATTCTGTCCACCCGCGCGTCTATCATGCTCACAGGGCTCATTGATGTAACTACTAAAGTTAGTGATGACAGACAAGATCACAGCATAGCAAGAGACCGGTCAGAATGTATTTATAGCAAGGAATTTAAAGAACTAGATGCGCATAATGTGTCTACAAGTTTTGCGCTAAAAATACTATTGAAATGATCTCATAACATCTCCTGCAAAGTCCAAAAAAATGAGAGACTACTGACAGATTTAGTGAATCTGAACCAAGCAGATACAAAAACGGCCTGCATGAGCTCTGAATCTCAGGAAATCATTACTGCTGCACCACTAAATGACATACAAAGGGACATAAATCTGGAAAACCTGGAGTTCACAAAAGTAAAGATCCTGATTGGTAGTGACAAGGAAGACTAGGACTGCCATTTATCTAAAAGAGAAAGAAAAAGGAAGGAGAAATTGAAGGGCAAAAAAAGCACTGACTGGAGAAGAGGTGAAGGAACAATGTGAAAATGAGCAACCAGATAATGTGCAGCGTTCATTTTAACAAGCAAGGAAAAAAGTTGTACGCCGAGCGAAGAGAATTGCTAAAAAATTGGTCAATTTAGCTAACTGTTTGATTGGCTCTACGCAAAGCTAAAACCTGAACGATACCACAAGTTAGGGAAGAAGAATCGGACATGAGCTCTATGGACTGTTCCAATTCCTCACTTGAAATCAGTGTATCATCTAATGAGTCAAATGCAAATGAGAAAACTCTGGAAGGGAAGCGGTCATTTGTTGAGTCTATCCCTATTAAGAAATCTATGAAACCAAACGAGAAGAAAAAACCTACTGCTGAAAAGGAATGTACTTTGCCGTTAAAAGTGTTTACAATTTCGGGCTTGGCTAAGGGAAGAAAAAGCCCACAAATATAAGCAGACTTCTTGAAATCTTTAACCATCTTCTGCCGTTGAGTCACTTCATATTTGTGGAGCAATACTACAATTGTGTATCTAAGGTGCACTCTATGTCTGAAGATGTGGTCTGCCAAATTAGGGCCAATGCCTCTAATTTGGGCAGAAGGGGTTAGATTGTGACTGGACCAACATTGTTTAGAATGAAGTGAGATCGACTTGTCGATAAGGGGTACAGCAAGAAGCCTCCTAATAGAGGTTAGCATGTAAAAATACATGCTGATGCCCTTAGTGATGCTAATGTGAAATCACACCGTGGCTCTACTCTTTCTTACCCCCAATAACAACAAAAACCTAATCTAGTATTGAATTTATATCCTGTAATACTAGAGGATATAAACATCTTTTTAGCTCTGAACATTCTAGTAACCCATCTAATACAGCAGAAGTAATATTTCTGCAAGAACCCTGGCTCTTAGGCACGGCTTCATTTGATGGCTTTACTTCATATTTTAGGCATGCGACTAGGGGTATTAAAGGACAGCCTTATGGTGGCCTGGATATCCTTGTCGCTAATGACATTAAATCAAAGGTTTCGGATGATTTTACCAAATACAAATGGTTGCAATGACCAAAAGTTCTAAAAATGCTACCACCAAAGGTTCGAACACCAAAAGTTCAAACCTTTGGTGGTAGCATTGTAAAAAAAAAAAAACGGGGAAAAAAACGGGGGCTGCGCGGGTGTCCTCTGCATCGCCCCGCTCACTACACTTCATGGTATAGTGAGCGGGGTTGCGGGGGACACCCCCACGGCCTTCTGTTTAAAAGAAGAAAAAGAACAGGGGCTGCGGGGGTGTCCCCCGCATCGCCCCGCTCACTATACTTTATGGTATAGTGAGAAGGGGCTGCGCGGGACACCCCCACAACCTTCCGTTTAAACATTTTTTTAAAAGAAAAGAAAAGGTCCCTGCAGCGCCGGTTCCCAATCACAGAAGTGAAAGGGAACTGGCGCTGCACGAACCCTGCGTGAAGATGAAGGTAAGTGGGGTTTGTTTATGTTGGGGGTGTGTGTGGGGGTGTGCTGTGGGTGGGGTGGTGTTATGGGTGTGTTGTCTGTGTGGGTGTGAGTATGTATGTGTGTTCGCATGAGAAAGGTGCAACTTTTGGCAGTTTGCACCTTTCTCATGCAAATGTTTCGTCCGCGGTAGTTTCAGCTGCGGGAAAATCAAAAGAATGTCTGGATGAGGTGAGGACCCTAATGTTTTGTCGGTCGAAATCCAACTAGACAGCAAGCAGAAATGATTACTTGTTAATGTCTATGGACCTCCTTGTGATTATTTCACACTAGGGATACAGCTGAAAATATTCAAACAGGTTGGATTTAAATATGCTGACGACCGGAATGTTAATCATATTATAGGGGGTGACCTGAATGCTAGTTGTCTCTCTGATATTGAAACTAATTGTAAAAATGCCCAGGAACCTGTGGAAAACTGTGAGAAATCTAGGAGATGGAAAACCTTCTTTGAAGAGTTAGATTTAAAGATCATCAATGATTCGGTAAATGGTGATATTCCCTCTGGACCCACATGGTGCAATGCTACTTCATTGTCTACATTGGACTATATCTATGTTAGTGAAAAGATATATCCTTTGATATTAAATATGCAAATGTGTTTTAATGAATACAGTGACCATGCAAAACTAATACTTAGATACTGCCTACCCACTAATAAGTCTTCCTAGTGGGATAGGACTGGTGCATTGGAGGTGAATCATAGTGGGAATCGATTAGGGTAGATGGATAGAAATTTGGACAAAGCTAAAGAATGGTCTAGGGGAGTAAGAGATGAATACATGTCTATGGAAACTGCTGATGAGATTGTGCTATGGCTGTCTACCTGCATGCACAGCTTTCTGCCAATGGGTACATTTATATCTGTGAAACAGGGAACCAAATGCGACAGACCATATGATAAAAGCCATAGGTATGAGAAAAAAAAGATGTGTTATGAAATAAGACCTATTGATCGTATGAATATACAGAGTGCTGAACTGGTGGCTAGAAAGCGAGAGAAAAAAATAATACAAGAACTGGTTAGAAAGATATAGGATATCAGGTTAATGTTGCGTGGCGAAGTATGGTTACGATATGTTCGATGGGATACAAAAAAATGGTCAAAGTAAAAAATGGTGACTAGCAATGGCGAAGAAGAGATACTTTGTAATATCAATGAGGCAAGCTGGGAAGTTTACCTTCAGAATACATTCTCTGGTAATAAAATACACATGAAAAGAAAGCCCCATGTGGATATAAAAATGGACCGAGATGACCTGATAGTTATCATTAAGAGGCTCAAATCCTCTAGGGCCCCTGGGCCCGATGGGTTGTGCAACTTAATTATTAAGGATAACCCCAACCTCCGTTCCGATATCCTTATGACACTTTTCCAAAAAATAATAAATACGGATGTGATACCGGAATCTTGGAGGACCTCCCATATCATACCTGTCTTTAAAAAAGGGCCAAGACTGCTACCTAAAAAGTATTGTCTGTTAGTCCTGACCGATGTACCCAGCAAAATCTTCTGCACTTTAATTTTGAAAGAAATCAATCAACGGATAGAAAAGGAAAAATCCTCAGTAGATTCCAGACCGGCTTCAGAAAAGGCTCCTCTACTAACATCAACATATTTGTGATAAACACTCTTCTCGAAGAGGCTAAACATAGAGTCAACTTGCCCATGTATCTACTGTTTATAGACGTCTCATCTGCATTTGATACTGTAGATAGAGACAAACTATGGGCCAAACTTGAAAAAATGTGTATGTCAGAGCACTTTTTATATGCCCGTAAAGTGATCTATGAAAATAACACTGCCAGAGTTAGAATGAATAATAAAGGCGAGTTATCAAAACAGATACCTATAAGAAGGGGAGTAAGAAAGGGATGTGCGCTTCCGCCTGTCCTGTCTAACCTGTTTTTGGCCGACTTTGGCAGTGTATTTCTCGAAAAAGCTTAACACATTGCCTAAAATAGGCAGAAATAAAGTGGGCTGGATCGGCTATCCCAATGATTTGATAATCATGGCCAACACCTTCATGGGAATCTGCCATAGTCCTCTGGCTGCCCTGAGGTAAGCAGAATTAAATGGAATAGAAGTAAATTTCGAAAAGAAGCAATTCAGGACAACAGGTAGAAAACAGGCAGGTTTAGTATTGTTAGCTCGCTGGGAGTCATCAAAAGGGTAACTTGCTATAGGTATCTGGGATACGATCTTACCTCGGAAATACAGAAAAATGAAATATTACGACAGAATAAGTGAGCTAAAGCACTATCCGTATTGTATGCTTTAACAATCTTTTTTTTAAAAGCAGCTGGCTATAGCGTAGTGGGAGTCCTTAATGTATACAAGCAGAAACTATCTGCAGCATTTTTATATGCTTTGGAAATGTCCTTTGATGAATGGGGTAACTGGGCAGACCAATTAGAAGGACATATATGGAGAAGGATACCGGGGCTTACTAACTATACCCCTTTTGAAGCCATGAGGCTCAAACTGGGCTTGATATCATTGGCTACTCTTATTCAAATAAATAGAGGCAAACTATATATAAAGATCCATTTTGCTAAACCTAATTCCATACTGGACACTGTGAAGTCTGCATTAGATGAAAACAAATGTGTTGCACTGCAGAAATGTAGACTGAAAAACGATACATTCTTTAATAAGATAGGTTGGAAACCTTGTTGGGAGTATGGAGAAGGTGCGGTCTTAAAAGCACTGAAGAACATTGCAGAAAAATGGGATTGTGTGGCCAGCCATGAGAAAGTGTATGTTTTGAGATCTGGAAGTACATATTCCAGGATGTATTTTGCATATAAACAGCCATAAACGTATGTTAAGGTCCTTCCTTCTCCTGTAATACAGAGGATGTTTATGAACTTAGAATTTAACAGAATGGATGTATTGGAAGTAAGGGGTGCATGGCTTGGCCTTCCTATTGAAAAAAAGGATATAATTTAACCTGGCCAGTGAGGGACTCTAGGGACTCTGCCAACCTGAGCACCTACTGTAGAGGTGTGCTCCAAGGGACGTCACCTACGATAAAGCAATGGTCAAGCTTAATCCCCTCACCCTCAGCCCAGCTGGTTACCTGAAGCCGATCCATGAGGATGCTACTTGTCTGTCAAATAAAGTGGCAAATCCGGTAAAATCAAAAACCACAGTGATTATAATACTATATACAAATCCCTATCCAAAATTTGCACAAAAAAACTGATTGCAAAAAACTGAAACTTACGCTAACAAACTACAAAATACCCCAGGAAGGAAAAAGGGTAAGTATAGGGTATGTAGGTAGGATCGGGAGGGTATAGGCACACCAAAGGTGATCTCAGCAGTGCCTCCAGAAATGTAGCAGGGTGATCCTCAAGCGCCGTTGATAGGGAGGCAGGTGTAGGTGGGCACACAATATGCAACTTAACCCTTTACGTATAACTTGACCCACCTCTTACCTGTCTCCAAACCCTGCCCTCCTGGTTTTGAGATCACCCTGGTGTACTTTGATAGGAAGATGGTATGGGTAGGGAAGATCAAGAGGTTAGGGCAGGCAGGTTCCCCAAATAACCCTAAGGAGGAAGCACAAGGTTAGAGTAACTGGAGCACTAAGAGGAGAGGCAAACAAAAGGAAGGCTAGTGTACGGTTCTTTTTAGTTGTTTTAAGCTTTCTCCAGCATTGGATCTTTCATGGATTCACATGCTTAGAATATTCCCCGTCATCAGGCTGGGAATCCCCGGTACATTATATAGACCCTTTCCCGTAGGAAAACTTTTTCGACGCTTATGCGTCCTATCCACCTCGTTTTGTATCATGCGTGCCCGCGCCGTCAGGACGCCATGATATAAATACAGGACCCGCCCCCACGCTCCCTCAGATTTCAACCGTCTTTCAAAGTAGTGGGATCCTCGTGGTTACTGCTAGTCGAAATTAGGTTGTATTTTCGCTTCGGCGACGTTACATTCTGGAAAAAATATGTCCGGAAAAGCTTTATTTCGCGCTTGTGCGACATGTGGACTCAAAAAAGTCTATGAAGGTGATGCCCACATGGATTGTATCTACTGTCTCCACCCGCACCACACGGCGGATACATGCGAGATATGCCAGGGTTTCTCCCAAAAAACCCTTAAAGACCGGAAAAGAAGGTTGGTCGACTGGCTTAACGACGGAGCGGGTGCCTATCCGGCATCAGAAGTTGGCTCCACGGCCTCCAGGAGCAAGTCGGAACCTCCCTCGAAGAAGGTGCGGCCTGTCGAAAAACGCCCTGCGGACAAGCATACGGGGAAGCATGCTGGGTCTTCCTCATCACACAAAAAGTCCTCCTCATCCTCTAAGACGGAGAGGCAAGCGGCATCAAAATCCTCCTCAGGGGACCGTCCTAGGTCTTCCGTGAGTCGAGACTCTTCAGCAGGGAAGTCGGCAACGAAATCAGCTACGAAGTCTAAAGGCTCGGTGCCGGCTACTTGCTCGTCGACCCCGGTGTCGCTGACGATGCCTATTACTATTCAGGCAGCAGCGGTGGGGATTCCTTCGTCGACGGTGACTCAATCTATGGCCTGGCAGCCAGAGGTTTGTGACCCGGTCCCCCCTGAGGTCCTACTGCAGCCAGACACGGCCTTGTCGGTGTCGTCGGTGGAAGGAGAATGTGGCATGGTTATGCAGCCGTCGGACTTGGGCTTACGGCCTTCCAATACGTCGACGACGAGTGCGAGTGGGGGTGTGGTCCCTCTATCCTCGACGTTGCTGACCCCCCAGACGGTTTTGTCTCTGGATGTGCTTAATACACTTCAGAAGCTCCTGCAGCGTCTGGATACGCAGATCCCTCAGCCTGGCACTTCATCATTGCTATTTTCTGCACCTTCCGTCGACGAACAAGCTCAAGCAGCTCGCTCGACGACCAAAAGCCCGTCGGCCTCCCAGGTGGTGAAGGATCGTCCTCGAGCGCAGGAGGAGGGTGAGCTATCGGAGTCCGATTCTATACGAGGTGACTCAGGGTCGGACATTTCCCTGTCACCGTCGAGAGACCCAACATGGAATTCGGATGTAGAGGTAGAGTCTACGAGGAGCCAGGCACAACCATCTCCTCCGGATGATGTGGGAGCCTTCCATGCAATGATGGGAAAAGCGTGTTCCGAGTTCGGCTTAATTCCTGAGGAGCAAAAGAAAGACTGTTTTCTTTTTGATCACATGGGTCAAAGGAGGAAATCGGTATTTGCCATCCCAATCCTGGACCACGTGTGGCAAGAAGGCCTCAAGACGATGCGTCATCCGTTCTCGGAACCGGCTATTAAGGGGCGTATTGAGAAAAAGTTTAAAGCTCCGGAGTCCACTCAAAAATGTCTAACATCACAGCCTCTGTCAGACTCTGTGGTATCGGCGGCAGCGTCTAGGAAGGCCAGAGTACAGCAAAAATGTTCAACCCCACCAGAAAGCGAGGCCAGGAGGCAGGACGCCTTTTGAAAAAAGGTGCTCTCAGTCGGCGCCACGACGGTAAGAGCAGCCAACTCCTTGGCGATTGTATCACGATACGATAGGGAGATGTGGCATAAACTAGCCCCTATCCTAGAACATCTGCCGGAAGAACATCGAAAAGCAGCCATGTTGCTAGTACGAGATGGTGAGGAGGCCTCGAACCACGCAATTAATATTGCGGTGGACCTAGCAGAGTCTGGTTTCAAACAAATCAATCATGGCGTAGTACTACGTCGACAAGCGTGGCTCAAATGTACTACTTTCAGACCTGAAGTCCAATACAAAGTCCTAGACATGCCATGTGAAGGAGAACATCTGTTTGGAGACAAGGTAGATGAAGCCTTGAAGGGGATGAAAGAAGACACGGATACCGCTAGGTCTCTCGGCGCCCTCCAGACAGGTAGAAGTTTTCGCTCTTTTCGCCCCTTCAGGGGTGCTTCCGGAAACTCCCGCTTTGGAGCCTCTAGGGACCGTGGATTTAACAGGCCCTCATACTCCTCACAAGGTTACAGACGTGCATCCCAGTCGGCACGTAGAGGCAGAGATTATCAAGCCTCCAGACAACGCGGCTCGGGTCCCTCGTCGACGAAGGACAAGCAAACCAGCAACCAATGACGGCCTTCGGAACGTCCTGGGGGATCGAGCCTCTCATCATATCGACCAATGGAAATGCATGACCACAGATCGATGGGTTCTGGACACGATTCGCATGGGTCATGCGCTACAATTCAAAAACAAGCCTCCAAGTCTTCCGCCAGTGTTTTCGGCCCAGCCCCACCTTCGAGTTCTAAGACAAGAGGTGGCGCTTATGCTGCAAAAAGGAGCGGTAGAACGGGTTCCTGTGGCACAGGAAGGACAAGGGGTTTATTCCCGGTTCTTCGTTGTCAAGAAGCCAAATGGAAAATGGAGGCCCATTCTCGACCTGAGGGTACTCAACAAATGGCTAAAGAGCTCAAAATTCAAAATGCTAAAGCTCCAGGAGGTTATCAGGTCAGTGCAACCCATGGATTATCTGTCGTCGCTAGACCTTCAAGACGCATATTTTCATATCCCAATACGTCCACGACACAGGAGATATTTAAGGTTCGTCGTCGGGCGAAAGCATTTTCAGTTCAAGGTCCTCCCGTTCGGTCTCAAGTCCTCCCCCAGGACGTTCACCAAGTGTTTGGCCCTTATAGCGGCCCATTTAAGGAAGGACGGTCACCATGTCTATCCCTATCTAGACGACTGGCTGGTCAGAGGTTCGTCCATGGAACAAACACGAAACAGTCTGGGGGCCACGATGTCCCTCTTACAGGAACTGGGCTTCGCGATAAACTTCAGCAAGTCCTCCGTAGAGCCTTCGAGGACCTTGGTCTTTCTAGGAGCGGAGTTTCATACGCACACAAGCCTTGTAAGACCATCCAGCGAAAGAATACAGAAGCTACAAAGCAAGGCGTCGGAATGGAGATGCGGTACCAGGGTGTCGGTGCGCAAATACATGTCCCTGCTAGGGACCATGTCATCCTGCATTCCGTTGATAAACAACTGCCGTCTGTTTATGAGGCCTTGCCAGGAATTTCTAGCGGACCGTTGGGCGCAGAGCCAAGGTCGCTGGTCCGACAGACTGGTCATCGACGAACAACTGGTACAAGCACTCTGTTGGTGGAGAGTTTCTACTCATCTAACGAAAGGAATGCCTCTGGTGGAACCGGAGTTCCAGAAGACGGTGGTGACGGATGCATCGCTGAGCGGATGGGGAGCTCATCTGGATACGTTACAGGTACAAGGCCGGTGGTCGTTACAAGAGTCCTCCCTGCATATCAACCTGCTAAAACTGAGAGCAGTGCGGTGGGCTCTAAAATCTTTTCTTCCTTAATTGAGAGACTCTGTGGTGCGTGTCATGACGGACATCACGACTACAATGTTTTACCTAAGGAAACAAGGAGGAAAACGTTCCAGGTCCCTGTCGATGGAGGCACAGAAAATCTGGCATTGGGCCCTGCAACACAACATGCTAATCTTGGCGTTCCACCTGCCAGGTGTGAGAAATGTGGAGGCCGATGCCCTCAGCAGGGAAATGAACAAAGTTCACGAATGGGTGCTGAACGACCAGCAACTACAACACGTATTCAAGAAGTGGAGACATCCTTCCATCGATCTGTTCGCGACGAAGGACAACAGGAAATGCCCGCAGTATGCAAGCAGATGGCCTCAGCAGGGCTCACTGGGGGATGCGTTCTCCTTCCCATGGACGAACAAATTCCTGTACGCATTCCCTCCATTTCCTCTTATCCAGAGGACGTTGCAATGGATCCTCAAGTACCCATGTCGGGTGATTCTGGTGGCCCCGTATTGGGCCAGACAGGTGTGGTTTTCAGACCTGCTGCACATAGCGGCGGCGGAGCCAATGAGGTTCAGGAAGATCCCCAACCTTCTGTCTCGTTTGGAGGGTATCGTTTGGCATCACGACCCGGACAGCCTCAAGTTGACGGCCTGGCTCCTGACTTCGCCGAATTTGGTCAGCTAACGATTCCGGAGGAGTGTCGTCGTATTCTGCAAGCGGCAAGAGCACCTTCCACAAACACTTCATACTCGTACAAATGGAGGAGTTTCTGTCAGTGGTGTGTGGATCAACCAGGTTTGGTTCCGCAGTCGACTATGCCGGAACAGCTCCTTCCATACTTGCTGTTCTTAGCTAAAAAGGGCTTATCGGTGTCGTTGATAAAAGTACACCTGGCCGCCATCTCCAGGTTTACACGTCAACGACATTCCGCACCATTATTCAGCGACCGCCTGATTAAGCACTTCCTTAAAGGTTTGTTTAGGAGTTTCCCTCCCGAGAAGAGATTTCCTCCGGTGTGGAGCCTCAATCTGGTGTTAGCGTCTCTTATGAAACCTCCTTTTGAACCAATGTCATCATCGTCTCTAAAGTTTTTGTCGTAGAAATTGGCCTTCCTGGTGGCCATCACTTCAGCCCGACGTATTTCGGAAATCCAAGCTCTAATGGTAGACCCACCATACTTAAGATTTTTCAAGAACAAGGTGGTCCTTGCCACTAACCCACAGTTCATACCGAAAGCTCCTTCAGTGTTCCATAAACATTCCTCTATTGTCTTACCTACGTTTTTTCCAGAGCCATGCTCGGGAGCGGAGCGCACGTTACACACATTAGACGTGAAAAGGGCTCTCAAGTTTTATCTTCATCGCACGCAACCTTTCAGGAAAACGAGGCAATTGTTCGTGGCCTATGGTTTGGGTGCTAAAGGCAAAGCCATTTCAAAGCAAGGACTGTCAAGATGGGTATCGTCTACCATTTCGTACTGCCATTCCAAGGCTGGGAAGCCTCTTCTGCGACACCCAAGAGCTCATTCAACTAGAGCGGCAGCATCGTCGACGGCGCTGTGGTCTGGAGTCCCTCTGGGGGACATCTGCATGGCGGCTAACTGGGCGGCTACACACACTTTTACCCGCCATTACTGCCTGTCACAACAACATGCCGAAGATACTCGGATGGGACAGGCGGTGCTTCGACACCTATTCCAATAAGGTAAGCCCCGGTTGAGGGGTTAGATCTTGTTGCAATTATGATTGAATATTGTTCGTTTTCTATGTTAACAATTGCTGATGGGTACACGACCATAGGGAACGGGCATTGTGAGGAAAGTATGTGAGTTTGCAAGCACGCCTCCTCTTTTCGGGATGATACTGCTATGTAATCTATTCTAAGCATGTGAATCCATGAAAGATCCAATGCTGGAGAAGGGAATAGTTTCTTACCTGTAACTCCATTTCTCCAGCATTGGTATCTTTCATGGATTCACATGCGCCCGCCTGCCTCCCCTGGGCATGCAAACTGGTTCCCCCACTACTTTGGGGGCCGAAATCTGAGGGAGCGCGGGGGCGGGTCCTGTATTTATATCATGGCGTCCTGACGGCGCGGGCACGCATGATACAAAACGAGGTGGATAGGACGCATAAGCGTCGAAAAAGTTTTCCTACGGGAAAGGGTCTATATAATGTACCGGGGATTCCCAGCCTGACGACGGGGAATATTCTAAGCATGTGAATCCATGAAAGATACCAATGCTGGAGAAATGGAGTTACAGGTAAGAAACTATTCCCTTCTTATATATTTTTTCAGTACACCAGCAGGGTTTTGGGAGTTTTTTTTTACAAAAAGGGCAGAGCACAAGACATAATATACAGATTGCACTAAGCCTAGCAGCTGCGTTACTAAAAACACACAAATATAAAAAGTGTCCTTTAAAAATATAAAATGTCTTAAAAAATATATACAAAGTCTATACGGTGCACTGTATTAAAAAGCTATTTAAAAATACCTTACTTGTAAGACAACCTGGCCAGGGCTCTCTCAAGGTCCTTGCTGCTTGCTTTATCTTACTTCCTTCTTCCTGCGCTCTCTGGTGGTGACTCTCTGGGCAGTGGGCAGCAGGCGGCAGTAGCAGCAGCAGCTCAACAACAGTGTGTGGGTCGCCCAACGTTTTTTAAGTTTTGTTTGTAGACTGGGCTGCATATGTCAGATGCAGCCCAGCACTCAAAGGCAGCGTGGGGGGCCCCTCACTACTCACTCCACCTGGGCCACGTCTGCTAGGTGTGGCCCAGTGAGTTCTGGTGGGCCACCTGTACGGGAGGTGGCTCTTATTTCTAAATTAAGCCCCAGGAGGGTTAAAACACATTTAAGGCGCTCCCCTGCTATGGGGAGCGCCAGTAATTAAATGTGCCCCGGAATTAGTGCCACCTGGGCGGCAGCAATGCTTATAGGCACTCCCCTGCTAATCAGGGCAATACCAATATAAAAGCCCGCGCTGTGGCAGTCGTAAAAGTGAGATGATAGCAGATGGAGCCAAACCCGTTGGACAGGGCATATCCTTCAGGCTCCTGCCAGTGAACTTCCACATCTGGAAGGTGCATCCTCTACCTCCAGTCAGTTCAGTGAGCATGTGGCTGAACATTAGGAAAATTCTCTTTTAGATCATTGGCCTCTGGGTGGACCACTTCAGCGTCGAAGGCAAAATCCCCCCGGGGCTGGCAAAACGGGTCCACAGGGATCAGGTCTGAGGCAGGGGTGCTGGTCTGGCGATTGTGCAGTTTAAACATTGTAAACAGCAATACCGGCAGAAGACAATATGTGAGGAAATTCAACTCACTAACGTGTATAGATCTTCACAAGTTCCAACAACAGCCGAACTGCTGCCAAACTGCACTTTGCCTTGCACGATGCGCAGAGTTGAAGGTTTGCCTGGCTCTGCCCAAGTTCCTCCCAGAGCTTTACCGTTCCAGGAAATGGTGACTCCTGCACTTTACGCGACTGTTAGTTATTTAGGCAGATGTGCAGGTAGTGGTTGGCCGATAGGTAATGCAGGCAGTCTTAAAGAGTATTGCAAATGCGCATCCAGTACTTTTTCTCCATCCAATTATGAGTCTTGCTGCAGCGTGTTGGCCTACCCTAAGTGGGGCCAGGTGCGTTGTCGCAATACCTGTGAGGAGGGTGTTTCCTCCATTGATATGGGAGTTTACCAGTGCCTAGACTGCTCAGGTGGTAAGAAGGGATTTAACTTGTGGCCTTTTGTTTATATGTTGTTGTAAGTACAGAGAAATGGTTATAGTGAATCCGATGGCTATGGCGGTCACCGCAAGGTGAGGTGAGAAGCTATCATGGTGCATGTTGTTTAGCCACCATTGAATGGTATCCTGCTTATGTGGGTCACGAGTAGGACTGATTATGTCTTTGTGGGGTGTCTTGTGAGGGTCTTTGTTGTTTATCGTACTAAGCTTTCTCACACTTAATTTGGGGAATGCAACTACCATCTTTGGCACCAAGGCAGACCCAGTATGCTTTCTGATCCTGGGCGGATGGAGGCATGGGAGACTGTGATGGAGGTTAGGGGAGTTGAGGTTGCACAGCCAGCATCCTAATAACATTTGTGCTCATATACAATGCTTTGTTGGGAGGACTGCATTCCTGGAGTTCTCAAGTACCCAAATTTGCAGTGAAGCACACATCAGCGTATCAACCTCATCCATCTTACCAGGCGGCTGAGCAGAGGTAAGTCCTGATCCAATAAAATAGATCCCTCTTAAGTGCTGCATTCTCCTGCTGGAAATGTACTCATATGTAGAAGGAAATGGTATTAAAGTATTGCATTTCTATTGTGTATTTTATTAACTTTCTACCGCACTTGATTCCTAAGTGCTGTACAATAAAATTCAAGGGTACAGTTTACAAGAAAAGATCATTAATAAACTAACAGATCCAAAGGTTAAAATAAATGATTTTAAACCAGACTTGAAAAGAAAGAAAGACGAGATGGAATGCAGGGACAGAGGCAGTGCATTCCAGGTCTTAGGTGCAAGAAGAGCAAATGAACAAAAACGGGATGGTGCCCATGGAGCACGAGGAACAGTTAACATAAAAAGAGATTCGGAATGAAGAGAGCGAGTAGGAGAATAAAAAGAAACTAAAGAAAGGTAAGGAGGAGCGAGACCTTGGAGGGAATTAAAGTCAATACAATGGAAATGAAAGAGGATGCGATTTTCAAAAGAAAACCAATGCAGAGAGTGCAGAGCAGAGGTGATAGAATCCTGATGAGCAAGAGTGCAAAGTACTTGACTAGAAGAATGACTGATAGAGCGAAGAGGAGCTAGATGAGAAGTAGGAAGACCAAAAGAAGAGAAGAACAATAAAACAGATGAGAAAAGACCAAAGAAGACATAAGAAACGTAGCAGAAGAAAAAGTAAGAAACCTGCAAGCTTTTTGAATGTTAAAGAGTTGATAGTGACAGGAACAAGAAATAGAGGCGACATGAGCAGAGAAAGATAAAGACTAATCAAAAATTACACAGAGATTATGATCTGAGATAGAGAGAGAAGAGAGGACCTTCCCCCTTGTTCTTCTTTGGACTCCTGGTTCTGACTTTCTTGCTTCCCTTGCTGTTTTTGCTTTTCTCACTGATCCGCTCTGAGGCCAACAGGCATGTTGCACCCTTTAAATTCTAAATAATAATAATAAAAGGGAGGAAAAGAATGACAAGGAGGAGCGAGAGGAGAAGGAATAGTAGAAGCAGGGAAAAACAAGACCTCGGTTTTCAAGTAGTACAGCATTCGTTACAGTGAGTAGCTTATACTAAAAAGACCAAAACCCCTCTGGGAATGAAAAAGGGCCTAATGAAACTCCCACCCTACCTGACTTAGACTCCTCACCCATATTCATGGGTTGTTTGGGAACTGAACCCAGAGAAAACACTCTTGCCCTTTAAGGAGGTCGGCTGGAATACTTACCTGTGTATGACACTGCCACCGTACCGGGCCGCCAAACAAAGGAATCTTCAGTCTTCCTTGACTGCCACATTAAGTACGCGCCACAAGGACATGTAGAGAGAGAGAGGACAGAGAGAAGAGAGACACCCTGAGAGAGCTAGCACGAGAAACCCCGAGCAACAAAGCTGGAAGCGAAAACTGTGATGGGTGAGCGTAGGACACAGAGACTTTGTGAACTGTGTTGACCTCTTGGGGAAGGCAACCACAAGACTTTGTGAACTGTGTTGACCTTGTAGGGAAGCAATCCTGAGACAGTTTTGAACAATTTTGAACTTGGGGAAGGGGAAGCTGTAAAGTAAGCCAGGAGCATGAAGGAGCTCAGAACTTTATTTGGATCACTGTTTCTTTTGTTGCTGACATCCCTACACATGATTTATACTTAGTTGTGAGGAAAATTGTATGATTACCTAACTACTGTCATGTGTTCATTTAGTTGGTTGGCAGCTTAGGAAAGTGAAATTGGGGCTTCCTCCCATTCTTCCCAGGTTTCCCGCGACATATCCAGGATATCTCGAGACTCCCGTCCATAAAGTAACACGAACAGGGAAAACCCTGTAGAAGCCTGGCGGGTCTTCCTCATTGCAAATAAATCCCAGGGGATACTTTGATCCAGTTTCTACCATCCTGCTCCACCAACCTCCACCAACCTCCACCAACCTCCTCAATATGGTATTCGGGGTCTTATTAAACCTTTGTACAAGGCCATCCGTCTGTGGGTGATAGTCCACTATTACCAAGATGTACTTGTTCCCTAATTCTGAGGTTTCTAAGGGGACGACAATATCCATACCAATTCTTGAAAAGGGGATTTGAATGATTGGCGGTGGCTGTAAGGGAACTGGTGGTGGTATGTGTGTACTGGTCTTTTGGCCAATTGCACAAGACTGGATAATGTTCTTTATATCAGCATGAATTCCTTGCCAGTAGAACTTATTCATGATCTGGGCCTGTGTCTTGGTCTGTCCTAGGTGACCTGCTGTCAGATGGGAGTGAGCTATTTCCAGGACTACTTGCTTATGACTTTTAGGGACAACTAGTTGGGTTTTTACTAGGACCTCTGGAGTAGTGTCTCCCTGAAACATTAGCCCATGTCTCAAAAAGAAAAAAAGGCCCTCCTCTCTCACGACCCTCTTGCTCAGGTGTAATCTGCAAAAAGGCTTCAGCCAACAATTGGTTGTTCCTTTGGGCAAATGCCAGGTTGGGAAGAATGTATGTTTCTTCTTCTCTAACTTGTTTGGGCTCAGGGTCTTGAGGAGCATCAGGGGCATCATCAGCCTCCCAAAAGCCTCGAGTACCTCGATCTGTGATCTCCTTTCCGGCCTCTTCCTGTATCTTAGGGAACACAGCTCTCTCGAGCACCCCTTGTACAATTTTATCTTCCTGATGGACTTGGACCGGATCCTTTCCATGGTTCTGTAATAACACTTTGATGTCATCTATGAAGTCTGAATATGTAACCCCAGCTAGCATATCAATTCCAAACCTCCAGGCTAATCCAGAGTTGTGAGCCAATCTGATGAAGGTGTCAAGGGGTGGAATCAGAATCAAGTCAGTGGGTATTAGTGTTCTTTCACCTGGGGGAATTATCTCCTCTCTGCTATTGAAGAGGTCAAACCCAATAGAGCTTTTGGTGGCTACTAAGGGTCCAATGCTCTGGGACGTAGCGTTTCAAATGTTAGGGTTCCCCAACTTGTATCGGTTGAGCTGCTTAACCATTGACACCATTTGCGAAGGCATCATGGAGTAAGACACAGACTGAAGATTCAAATTGTATTGAATTTAAAATGTAGGAGGGAGTAAGGCCTAACTTGCCCAATGCTAATGTGGGATTTCCCTACCTAAGGAAATCGAAGGCTAGTCTGTGTCAGGATGTCCAAATCAAATGTCTGTCTGTGTCCAAAACCTATACTTGCCCTCACAACTACATGTATACAAAGTGTAGGGATGTCAGCATCAAAAGAATAGGGTTTCAAAAGAAAGTTTAGAGCTCCTTCCAGCTCTTGCCTTAGGATCAACTTCCCCTTCCCCAAGTTCAACACAGTTCACAAAGTCTCGTGGGTTTCCTTCCCCAAGTTCAATACAATTCACAAGTCTCGGGGTTCCCTTCCCCAAGAGTTCAACTCTTCCAGCTTTCAAAAGAAATAACAGTTCCTTGGGACACTTTCCAGTTCCTTTAAAATGAGTGTCTTGTACCAATTTGGTTAGACAGTTCTGTTTCTTAACTTCAACTTTCCATTTCAGGCTGTTGCAAAACATAAACTTCTTTAAACAAGCTTTAATTGGCTTCGTTCATGTAGGACAGTCGGTCTAGGCGCAGTTGTCGGACCAAACGATCCACCCATTCATTACAGGTCACGCAACTGATACTTTGCAACTATTTCCGTCAACATTTATGTACTTTATTATCCTTTTCTGTTTGCTGATGCAGGTTTTCTATTAGCCAGCAAAATCTGGGCCCCAATTAGCTTTGGCCCACTACTGTCAATTTCATACCCTCCTTGGTATTCTCTTGACTTTGTCAATACTTGTTTCGTACATAGCATTCCTTAATTTCTGTCTCACACCATACTTGGCTTTCACTCCATTTATGAGCATTCACTGGGCTTTGCATTCTGTGCAGTATTCAAAAACACGTTCAATCAATTTCAATTCACTCTGTATCTTAAACGTACTTGTTCCGGCATGCAAAAAGACGGCGGATGTGGCCAATGGGAGTTCCACAGCTTCCACGGAGCAGATACCATCTGAAGGGTAACAAGACCTCCGGATCATCGCACAGCCGACCACAGCTCCGGCGTCTTGTTCTCCAGCACAACACCGCTCCCGGCACCTGGGTCTCCAGCCTCCTTTCCTTCAGCCCGTTTCCCTTCTCCAAAAGCAGTGGGCATTTTTATATGCATCAGGTGTGCTAACTGACCCCAGGTGTGGGTCATTGAGTTCCATTGCCTGACTAAGAGGAACTCCATTAGGCGGACATGCCTGGTTGGTCCATTGGTATGCCTCCATAGCTCTCTTCTTCATCTCAGTACTAGAGTGGTGTTTGAAACTGTCAGATTTCATAAAACGAGGCTTCATAACTCTGCTTTGTCTCTGATAGGTGTGTGGATCAGTAAAATGAGGATGTGTCCTCCTAGTCGGTCTCTTCCTCGTCCCAGTGTTGTTTCTGTGGAACAGTTTGGATGGCGGAAAACGGAAATGGTTTACAATACCCTACAAAGGCTTTAGGGATAGAGGGTTCATTGTGAAAAGGGAAAGGGGGATACCATGTTTCACCAAAGGACGTCCTTTGCCCACTCCCCAAGTTCCCTCCACCCAGGTGATCTTCCCTCGTATATCCACCCCCAGGGTCGGGATCCAATAGCAATGGCCTTTCCCTGGCCACCTAAGAGGAGGATCCTGGGGAAAAAGAAATGAGGACCCCCTCATGTTCCTCACACACCCCCACAATCAAAAGGTTATGTGGGTGTCCAGGGAGGGGCTAGATGGTGCCTATACATCGGTTGTGACCATAGTACATATAAAACAGTTTGACCACTTGTATTAGTGTGAATTACCCCCAGAAAAACAGGGGATGTGAATTACCATGTGTGCGTTCAGGCCATGACATCTTGCACCCCACATTCATAAGGTATGGTGGTATCCAGGGAGGGGCTAGATGGCTCCTATACATCGGTTGGGACCAGAGTAAATATAAAACAGGATGCCCACTTGTCTTGCTGCAAATTACACCCAGGGAGGCAGGCGATTGAAATTATCATGGGTGTGTTTAGGCCATAATAGTTTGCATCCCTGCATTAAAAATGTATGGGCTTGTCCATGGAGGGTCTAGATGGTGTATATACATCGATTGGGACCAGAGTAAATATAAAACAGGATGACCACTTGTGTTAGTTCGAATTATCCCCAGAGAAACAGGAGATGCAAATTATCATAGGTGCGTTCATTCCATGATATGTTGCACTCTCACAGTCAAAATGTATGGGGTTGTCCCAGGAGGGGCTAGATGGTGCCTCTACATTGGTTGGGACCAGAGTAAATATAAAACAGGGTGACCACTTGTGTTAGTGTGAATTACCCCAGACAAACAGGGGATGCGAATTGCCATAAGTGCTTTTAGGCTATGATATGTTGCACCCCCCACAATCAAAAGGTATGGGGGAGTGCAAGGAGGGGGTAGATGGTGCCTGTACATTGGTTGGGCCCAGAGTAAATTTATTTGAAACAGGATGACCGCTTGTCTTAGTGTGAATTAACCCCAGGGAGGCAGGGGATGCCAAATTAACAAAGGTGTGTTCAGGCCATTATATCCTGCACCCCCACAATCAAAAGGTATGGGAGTGTCCGGGAAGGGGCTAGGTGGTGCCTCTGCATTGGTTAGGACCAGATTAAACATAAAACAGGATGACCACTTGTGTCATTGTGAGTTAACCCCAGGGAGGCAGGGGATGCAAAATTAACAAAGGTGCGTTCAGGCCTTGATATCCTGCACCCCCACAACAGGATGACTAATTGTGTCAGTGTGAGTTAACCCCAGAAAAACAGGGTACGTCAATTGCCATAGGTGTGTTCAAGCCATGATATATTGCACTGCCACAATCAAAAGGTATGGGGTTGTGCAGGGAGACGCTTGATGGTACCTCTGCTTCGGTTGGGTCCAGATTAAACACAAAACAGGATGACCATTTGTGTCAGTGTAAATTAACCCCAGGGAGGCAGGGGATGCAAATTACCGTAGGTGCGTTCAGGCCATGATATCTTGCACCCCCACAATCAAAAGGTATGGGGGTGTCCGGGTGGGGCTAGAAGGTGCCTCTGCTTCGGTTGGGACCAGAGTAAATCTGAAACAGGAGGACCACTTGTGTCAGTGTGAGTTAACCCCTGGGAGACAGGGGATGCGAATCTTGTATCCCCACAATCTAAAGGTATGGGGTTGTCCTGGGAGGGGCTAGATTGTGCCTCTACATTGTCTAGGACCAGAGTAAACACAAAACAGGATGACCACGTGTGTCACTTTAAACTAATCCCAGGGGGGCAGAGTATGCGAATTACCATAGGCGCGTTCAGGCCATGATATCTTGCACCCCCACAATCAAAAGGTATGGGGGTGTCCCGGGAGGGGCTAGATGGTGCCTCTACATTGGTTGGGACCAGAGTAAACACAGAACAGGACGACCACTTGTATCAGTGTAAATTAAGCCAAAGGAAGGCAGGGGATGCAAATTACCACAGGAATGTTCAGATCATGATATCTTGCACCCCCACATTCAAAACATATAGAGGTATCCAGGGAGGGAACAGGTGGTGCCTCTACTTCGGTTGGGACCAGAGTAAATCTGATACAGGATGACCGCTTTTGTCAGTGTGAGTTAACTCCAGGGAGGCAGGGGATGCAAATTAACAAAGGTGCATTCAGGCCACGATATCCTGTACCCCCACAATCAAAAGGTATGGGGGTGGCGAGGGAGAGGCTAAATGGTGCCCTTACATCCGTTAGGACAAGAGAAAACATAAAACAGGATGACTACTTGTGTCAGTGTGAATAAACCGCAAGCAGGCAGGGGATGCGAAGGATCATAGGTGCATTCAGGCCATGATATCTTGTACCCCCTCAATCAAAAGGTATGGGGGATTTCTAGGGAGGGGCTGGTTGGTACCTCTACTTGGGTTTGTCCCAGAATAAATCTGAAACAATATGACCACATGTGTTAGTGTGAATTAACCCTGGGGAGGCAGGGGATGCAAATTACCATAGGTGTGTTCAGGCCATGATATCTTGCACCCCCACAATCAAATGATGTGGGAGTATCCAGGGAGGGGCTAGAAGGTGCATCTACATTGCTTGGGACCAGAGTACAGGATGACCACTTGTGTCAGTGTAAATTAACCCCAGGGGCGTAAGGGATGTGAATTACCATAGGTGCTTTCATGCCATGATATCCTACATCCCCACCATCAAAAGGTATGGGGGTGTCCAGGGAGGGGCTATATTGTTTCGATATAGCGGTGCATATAGGTCAGATACAATTTCCTCTCTGGAATATTCTCTGCAGGCTAGGCTGAATATGTGTGGGGGCCTATTTCAACATGATGGTTGGAAGCTCCCCTTGCTTAGAGCAGAGAGCTGGCTAAGGCATTTGTGGGGAGGATGGCATACATTATGATGGAGATAAAGATATGGATAATAGCTGCCAATTATCACGATCCAGCGAGCCAGCAGGGAGCGGAAACACTGAATGCCCACTGAATAGTGGCTGACGTGGAGGAACCAGTGTTGAAAGTAGGTGATAATACTTCTGTTTTCTTCAATGGAAGTGATGGCAGGACTGGTTCCAGCAGCAGCTTGTAAGTCAAGCACTGCAAAGGGCACGCTTTAAGACCCAGAAAGTAAGCAATATATAAAGGAATATATTGCTATGTTATTACACGGTGTCCAGTCATAATATCGAAAAAATAAAGTCGAATGACAAAAAAGTCGAATCAATAATGTCGAAAAAAAAAAAGTCGAATTTGTTTTTTTATTATTTATATATATTTTTTGGGTTTGGTAAGTAAAAAAAAGGGGTAAAATAAAAAAAAATAGAAAAAAAGGGGGGCTGGGGGGGAACCCCCCCATTTCGAATAAAAAACGTATTAAAAAAAATTCGACTTTTTTTTTTTCGAGATTATTTTTTCGACATTTTGACTTTCGATTTTATTGATTTCGATTTTATGTCTAGGAACCTTATTACACTACTGAGTGGTAATATGGGAGCTGTTGCTGGGGGGTCCTATGAGGCTCGGGCCCCTTTCATTTGAAGTATAAAACAAACATGGCTGGGAAGACCCATAGCAGCTAAGCACCAGGGCTATACAGCTGTAGAGTCCTGTTAACATAAAACGATAATTTAATAACTGGTTTATAAATACACATGTACAAACTGAGCTAAATACCACTCTTCCATTGACCTGGATGTGGACGTTTGGCAGTAGAGTGTGTTGCTGCAGAGCTTGCTTGATGCCCCCATATTTCCTCCAAGACTAGCTTGCAGAGTTTAATTAAAAGGTGTGACGTGCAGACGTAACGTTCTAGTCCCTGCACACTGGTTTTGGATGGGCTATTCCTGGCACCTTTGCTCCCAATGTCTGGTACAACTATAGGAGGCAATTCTTGATTTAAACGATTTCATAGTAAGCAGACTCAGATCTGTGTGCAATAGGCAGTTTAATGTTCATGTCAGCAGAGCAACAGGCTTGCATTTAAGAGGTAGTGCAGGCACCTCCATGGAGCCCCTCCCGCCTTTAGCCCTGGGATAAGTCCAGCACACATTGTGTGGCCCTGAAACTTACAACAGCAACGTACAATGGTGATGCATAGAAAAAGCAGTCACCAGTTCCCTCAATCTAACATGGGAAGCTGTATATCATACCATATAGTATTTGTATTTGTATTTGTTTATTTATAACGCGCAAACCCACAGGCCCAGGGGCATCAGGGCGCAATTTGTACAAGGTTGCAAGAAAGGAACATACAGGGATATAAATTACAATAAAAGTGTGTCAAAACAGCAAAAAACAAACTTAATAATTACGAATATTACACAGGGTACAGTATCCCTAGGCTCAGCAGAGGAAGTATCCCTGAGGTAGTTGGGAGGGTAGCAGCCCGGAAATCATGTAAGGGAACAGGCGGGCTGGGTAAGCAGGACAAATGTCTGACACAACCATTGCTGGTCAAAGAGCCAGGATTTGGTTTTATTCTTGAAGGTGTTGAAGGAGTCTTCAGCTCTGATGGCAGCGGGGAGGGTATTCCAAAGTTTGGAGGCTAGGACAGGGAAGCTGGTGCCTCCGGCTTTTTGGAGCTTAAACCTGGGGATAGTAAGGCAGTTAGTCTGGGCAGTTCTTAGTGGCCGGGCAGTGGAGTGGCGCGAAAGCCGACTGCAGAGATAGATCGGAGCCTTGTTGGCTAGGCATTTGTGCGTGAGGGCAAGCGTTTTTAGGGAAATTCTCTGCTTCACGGGTAACCACTTAAGGCTAGTTCTGGCTTCTGAGATGTGGTGGTTACGAGGGATGTTCAGGGCTGCTCGAATTGCATTGTTCTGGGTGGTTTGGAGTTTGGATAGGTTTTCATGGCTAGTGCCTAAATATAGCGCACTGCAGTAATCTATTTTTGCCATGATAAGTGTTCTCGCTAGTGTGACGCTATTGTGGGTGGTGAGGAAAGGTCTACAGGCTGAAATGAGTTTGCACGTGTAGGCGGAGGTGGACCTGACTGCATTAGTTTGTCTTGACAAGGATAAGGTGGAATCTAGGTAAAAGCCTAGTGTTTTGGTGTCTTTCGAGACTTGTATGGAGTTGCCGTCTATGATGAATGACTGATAGGATGGCTCAAGTTTGCTAAGGCGTTGTGAAGTACCCAGGATAAGTAGCTCCGTCTTATCGTCATTCAGACATAGCTGGTGCTGGGCCATCCAGGCTTGGATGACCAAGTAGACGTCATTGAGGGCCTTGGTGTCAGCAAGATAATCACCAGAAATGGGAATGAGTATCTGGGTGTCGTCCGCATAGTTGGTGTAGGAGACACCCAAATAGTCAAGCACATCAAAGAGTGGTTTCGTGAAGATATTGTAAAGAGTAGGTGACACGCAAGAACCCTGAGGAACACCGCAATAAATAGGGGAGGGAGCTGCGGCAGCGGAGGGTGCAAAGACCCTCATAGATCTGTTGCTCAGGAAGGATTTGATCCAGGCCGCTGCGGAGGGTGAGAAGTTGGCAGCAGAGTGGAGGTGCCTGCAAAGGATCTGGTGGTTAACCAAATCAAATGCGGCGGAGAGGTCGAGGAGTAATAGCATAGCTAATTTGCCCTTGTCCTTCAGGACTTCGATCTGGGTTTTTAGGTCTAGTAAAGCCGTTTCGGTCCCATGTCTGGGCCGAAATCCGGATTGTCGTAGACCTAACAGATTGTTAGATTCAAGGTAGTTTTGGATCTGCAGATAAGCTGCCCGGTCCAGTATCTTCAGCAGAAATGGTACTGTAGTGATGGGTCGGAAGTTCGTGGGTATGCTTGGGTCAAGGGACGGTTTTTTTAGTAGCGGGATCACCCAGGCGTCTTTAAGGTTGTCCGGGACAATACCTGTTTCAAAGGATGAGTTAATGAAGGTTGTAATGAATGGGGCTAGGTCATGGGCGGAGTCCTTAATGATGGGGGCTGGGCACGGGTCACCTTGGCAGTTGGAAGGTTTCATCCTGAGGATGATGCTTTCTACTTCGGTGACAGTGAGGGGTGCGAAGGTGAAAGGTTTGATGTTGGCAGAGTTGGAGAAGTTGGGCCTAGTGGGGGAGAATGAGCGGTTGTCCCGCCTCAGGCAGTCCTGTTTTTCATTTATTTTAGATTGGAGCGTAGAGATTTTGTTTAGAAGGGCTGCTTGAATGTTAGCACACCATTTGCTGTCTTTCGTGCAAGTGTCTGGCGTGGAGACTGGGGTTTCGAGCTCTTTTAGGACTCTAAAGAGTTCCTTGGAATTAGAGTCGGCTTGCATGATACGATTATTAAGCGATTCTTTTTTAGCAGTGATGATGGCGTCTTTATAAGTGAGGGAGGCGAGAAGGAAGCTGTCTTTATGCTCATCAGAAGGGTGGCTTTTCCAACGGTTTTCCGCGCAGCGTTTGGCTTTGCGGAGGATTCTTAGCTGTGGAGTGAACCATAAGTTGAGATGTGCTCGTGGTTTAGCCTTCCTGGTTTTAATTGGTGCTATGGTGTCAATGGCCGTGAGCATCGTTTGGTTGTAGATGTCTGCTAGGGAGGTGGGATCAGCACAGGCGTTGGTCGCCGCATTAAGAGAGGGGAGTAGCAGTGGGAGGAGTTGTTCTCTTGTTATGTTTTTTTTATTACGGGTGGGGAGGGCTGGGGCTATGGGTGTTAGGGCTCGCGGGGTAGCTTCAATGTTAAATGTTATGATGTGATGGTCAGACCATAAGCAAGGGGAGTTATTGAGGACCTGGATGTTGCAGTTGGAACCGGCTAACCAATCGATGGTCCTACCTTTGATGTGGGTCGGTTCTTGTAAGTACAAGATATCCAGCTTCCCATGACAGAGTGAAGGCCCTGAAGCCACGCCCACCTGGTAGCTCCGAGGGCGGGCCACTGGGTGGACGTCACTCTGAAGATTGCCAAATGCCCCTACATCATTCTGCCATAGCAATGCAGAATATCATACAACACCGGTACTCCATTGTGACTCTGTTCTGCTTATGTTTGGTGGTTGTACACGAATTGCCAGTACTCCATGGCAATTCCACGTGATAATCTACCCATACTCGAAAGGTGGAGTCCCACTCCAATGGTAGTTTTCGTTCTAGTATACAGTTTAAATATGGAGTGCTGCTACCAGAAAGCAGTTCCATAAGCGACTTCACCAGTACTCCAAAGTGGGTTCTTCCTGGAATTAATTTTGACAATTCTCAGGAGATTTCCAGATCTGTTGTTTTGAGATGTATGTTAGAAGTTGCCAGTACTCATTTGCCTCTTCTCCTGTTTGTTGGTACCACCATGACTCCAAAGCAAATGTCCTTGGGGTTGGCGGATCGCCAGCACTCCAAATTGCTCTCAGGTAAAAGATAAACGAGGTTCCTTGTACTCCAAGAGTGCTTCTTTAGGCTTATAAGTAGGATTGGAAATACTGCTACTCCAGGGAGCAGCCTGTACTTCCACTCAGATGGAGGGGGGAGGAGACTTTCTCAAGCTCATGGTTTTCCAAGATTAATTTCTCTTGGGGGCCTCTTCCTACACCAACCCTTTACACAGATCCAGGTACTCTGGATTTTTGTGTTGATGTATATAAAGGGAAAGCATGGTGTTGCTTCTTATCGTCTTGATGTACGTTTAGGAAAGGAGGTGTTTTGTGTCCTGGGAGTCAATATCATGTCTACTGTATCCTAGTGTCCTGCTGGTCACCCCTACGTATGGATGGGCCCCTAATCACCTTAAGCAAGCAGGCCCAGCACTTAAGTAACAAATGCACGTTAACAAATGCACGTTTGTACGTAAAGCAAGTTTATTGTACAATCGTCTGGGGAGGAGCGAGATGACCCTGTCGTGTCAAGCTAACACAAGTCTCACCGAACCCCATATGTTGACAAATTATATACATTTTTGCAACAGTTAAATCACTTCCATATATTTTATTACAATGCACCACCCACATGTGATTGGAAAAAACGTATACAAAGAAATCCCATCTTTCTCAATTTCTCCCATTTGCATTGGCCATTGTTATCTTGCCTTCCATCTTCACATCCTATTCATAGCACATCCCTCTTTGGGATTCATCCATGGTATGCCGTGACAGCGGCACATTGTTACACATTCATATACAAACATAATCAATTACAGGTCACAACTGGCCTGAAACCTCTTAACCCTAAATGTAATTGCACATGGTTCATTTCACACGGATACTTCAAATGTTTGTTTGTTTGTTTGTTTTATTCACTTGTAATGCACACCAAACCCGAAGGTAACCGGGCGCAGCAGTACAGAATATGCAAGGCTTGAGGTTACATGGTTACAGATTACAAGCAAAAACAAAATAAATACAGGTCATAGAAGGTCAGTTATAGATTACAAGCAAGACAGAATATATACAGAAGGTTGTCACAACACTAGACAAAAGGGAAGATGTACAAATGGGCAGCAGGATGGTGAGTGTATATATATATATATTTCTGAGGCTTGTGGAATCTGCTTAGATCACATGCTGTGCATAGGCCGACATCTAGTGGAAGCTGCGGAGTATTACAGTTTGTTTTTCGAAACTCGAAAATGGGCGTCGACACAGGGCGTGCCAGTAATACTATCCCTAGTGTGACGTCCACTGTACCCAAGATCCCTCACGCGTCTAGGATCCTCAGATTGTTTTTTTCCGCCATACTGGTCGGAAGCATTTTGCGGAGTCCCCTGGCCTTAGCCATACTTTTGCTAAAATATTCGTTTATTTACATCCTTCCCCATCCCAACGTCGAACTTCGACACTCGACGCCGGCTGGAGAAGAAATCGACCGTCGGCTGCTGCACGACAGATTTGGGCCTCGGAAGGCCTCTGGCCTCGGCCCGGGCCTTGGAAGGCCTCTGGCCTCGGCCCTGCAAGTAGGGAGAGTGGGGGGTTGGACATACTCTACACTCTTGGTATATAGGTACACCTTATACATTTCCTACACTTAACAGCCCGCTGCCTCAAGGTGCGTATGGAGGGTACCCCTTTTCAATTCTGCCCCAAGTGAAATCGCAAATACCCTTGGGTCGACAGACACGCCACGTGCAATCTCTGCTTGCCGAGGGACCACCCCGAAGCGAACTGCAGAGCGTGTAGTAGGTTTAAACCTAAGACACTTAAGGACCGTTCGACGAAGCGTTGGGCCCACCACGCCAGGCAGGCGGCCATGGCAGCGGATGGCGCCTTCAGCGACGGCAGCGACGCCGTACTTTCGGACGGCGAGGGCATTACGGCGTCGAAAGACAGCCGAGCGCAGGTCCCCGACCTCGGAAGCTCGTCCAGCAGGCCGGCTATGGGGAAGACCCCCGGCGACACAAGCGCTTCACACACCACACACACTAAGCACACGAAGTCCAACCGAGACTCGACGACGTCGAGTTCTCGGAAAGAGGCACAAACAGAACGGTCTGATTCGGTGTCCTCTGGGCGTTCTCGATCGAGATCGCCGCATGACTCCAGGCAATCATCCACTCTTGCCAAGAGTGCCTCGCTCCCTAGGCTAACAGAAGTTCGACCGTCGGAGGACGAGGACGACTTCTACCCCCAGGCCGCGCTCCAGGAGTCGGAGCCCGCAGACAAGATCAGCGAGGCCCCACGCTCGAAGGACAGGGACTGTACCCCCGATCCTCGACGCCAAGCGTCGAAAACCTCCGGAGCCACAAAAGGACAGGGAAAACATTTTTCCACTCACGGAGAGGGGGGAAAACAGCAGAAGAAGCAGCCTTTGCACTCTTCCACACCTGTGAAACACACCACTCCCCCTAAACAGACAGACAAGACCAGGTCTGCTGATATGTCTAAAACCAGCAAATCTACGCAAGATAAATCCCTGAGACTTGCTGAGAGAGTCATTCCCAGTTCAAAAAAATGGTCGAGTGAAGACATAGATAGGGTCATGTCAAGGATGTCTTCTTTGGCTGACTTTTACGATAAAAATCCAGACCATTTCCTTTCGTATGATCCACAAGGGGCGACACCCTCAGGCTCTAACGATCCTATCCCTCCGAGTAAGAAGCCCCGGTTTGAGACATCGATGAGGTCTACAGACCCCTTCGAGGTACAACCATACTCACGACCATACTCACTGTATCAAGGAGAGGCTTCCTTTGGTGAGGACCAAGAATTTGGCATGGCAGAAGAGCAAACCGGGACGGTCTGGGGATGATGAGGACCAAGAAGAGGAAGAGGAAGACCCTAAAACCTACAGAGTAGATTCCCCGGTAGAAAACGAAGCCCCGGTTACCGACTCCCCTGTCGATAACCAACCCCTCCTAAACGAGGTTCTCGCACGTGCAGCAGAACATTTCCATATTGACACCCACAGTGTCCAGGAGGAGAGGGACTTCGCAGAAGAGTTAGTGGGAGAAAGGAGGCTTGTTGCCCAGACCATCCTTATCCTTAAGTCCATTCAGCGAAGAATAGACCCGTCCCTGGTGAACCCGAACCTCACCAGAGCAGTCAATCCCAGGTTTGAAAAACTTTTCAGGGCAGCCCAGTCTGACCCTCTCTATATAAGAGGACATCTGAAGCCAGACTCCCTAGTTGTCACTAACACTCGTAAGAGGGCTGGAACACCCTTGTCATCGTCCGAAGCTCCTCCCGACAAGGAGAGCAAAAAACTATATGGTTTCGGCAGGAAAGTAGCCTCAACGTCCGCCTATCAAGCAAGGATTGCAAACTCCACCACCCTATTGGCCAGCTACAACTGCCATCAGTGGGAAGAAGTCGCGGCACTCATAGCCTCTGCTCCGGAACCTCTAAAGGGCCAGTTAGCTCGGATTTCCGCAGAGGGTAGAGCCGTGTCTGGTTGCATTTTGAAAGCAACTTTTGACGCCGCGGACAACGCAGGCAGATTGATAGCAGAAGGTACTGTTATCAAGAGACATGCGTGGTTACGGCAGTCTGGTTTTAAGGCATAAACCCAGGCATCGTTGTTGGACAAACCAGTGGAAGCCAATCTGTTGTTTGGTAAGGCGGTCGAGGACGCACTGAAGAATGCCAAGGACGAATACGAGACACTCAAGTCCCTTGGCCAGTTAACCAATAAACCCCCTAACCAGAGAGGGAATAGTAATTTTCATCGCCCACGCGGCCAAAATTCCCAGAGAGGATCTAACTATTCCCAGGGGCAGGGTACAAAGTGGAACAACAGCCAACAGTCTACCCAGGGTTACGGCAGGGGTAATAGGAGAGGTTGTGGTAAAGGCAGAGGCAGCCCCAGCAAAGGAGGCGGCATGCCTCCACCAAAGCAGTGACGCTCAGTTCAGGGTCCCTTCTCACGCAACCCCAGTAGGGGGACGCATTTCCAACTTCACCCAGGCTTGGGAAGGGATCACATCAGACAGATGGGTGCTGTCAACAGTATCCACAGGGCACTGTATAGAACTACTGAAGCGTCCCCGGAACCATCCTCCACAACAAAGAGTACACTCTTTAGAACATCAGAGGATTCTCCTCGAGGAGATCGCCATTCTGCTAGAAAAGGACGCGATAGAACTCCCGGGACACCAGGTAAACAGGGGTATTTATTCAACTTACTTCCTTGTGCCAAAGAAAGATTTGACAATGCGCCCAGTATTGGATTTACGGCCTGCCAACAAGTATGTCAAGCCCCAAAAGTTTCGTATGACTACGCTACAAGAGGTAATCCCCCTCCTAAAAAAGGGGGATTACATGGCAACCTTGGATATGAAAGATGCTTATTTTCATATTTCCATGTTCCCAGCGCACAGAAGGTACTTGCGCTTCAAGGTGGACAGTCGGCGCTACCAATTCAAGGTACTGCCCTTCGGAATAGCTTCGTCACCAAGGGTATTCACCAAGGTACTGGCGGTGGCGGCTGCACACCTACGCAGGGAGGCAATCCCGGTGTACCCTTATCTGGACGACTGGCTCATAACGGGGGAAACCCCAGTAATTTGCAGGACAAACGTTCAAAGGACTATCGACCTCCTCCACGAGTTAGGCTTTGTAATCAACGAGAAAAAGTCAAGCCTGGTGCCAAGCACCTCCAAACAGTTCCTAGGATCAATCCTAGATACTGAAGAGGGGTTGTCCTTTCCTTCAGAGGAAAGAATTCGGAATATACTACTGCAAATTCCGCATTATCAGTCCGGTGACCAAATAACAGTACGCAAAGCTATGCGGTTACTGGGCATGATGGCGTCATGTATTTACCTGGTCCGCCACGCGCGCCTGGGCATGCGTCCCATGCAGGAATGGTTGGCGAAACAGTGGTCTCAGGCAAGTGGTCAGTGGGACGATCTAGTGGTCGTTTTGCCAACACTAGTACAAAGCCTTCACTGGTGGACAAGAGAGAATCTTGCACAGGGAAAATCCTTTTACGATCCCGAAGTACAGGCAGTAGTCACTACCGATGCATGTCTGACGGGGTGGGGAGCTCACCATCTCCACCACACAGCTCAGGGTCTTTGGTCTGCCTCAGTGGCCAAGAACCACATCAACCTGCTAGAGCTTCTGGCAGTATTCAGAGCGCTTCAAGCGTTCGAGCCCCACCTACTAAACCTGTCAGTGCAAATCCGGACGGACAGCACAACAGCCATGTTCTACCTGAACAAGCAAGGAGGGACTCGTTCGCCAAATCTGTCCAAGCTTGCCCAGAAAATCTGGATATGGGCACTCAGATGGAACATCTTCCTGTCATCACAACATGTTCCAGGGGAGCTCAATTCCCTAGCAGATGCTCTGAGCAGAGACTCCCTCCCAGAGGAACACAAATGGGTTCTACACAGAGAGGTCGTAGAAGATATCTTCTCTCAGTGGGGGTTCCCCACTATAGACTTATTCGCCACAAGTGAAAACAGACAAGGCCCAGGATTTGCATCCAGGTTCCCGCAACCAGACTCCCAGGGGAACGCCCTGTGGATGAACTGGTTAGGGATGTTTGCATACGCTTTCCCACCAACTCCTCTCATCAGGAAGGTGGTGAACAAGATGAACAGAGAGTCGATGAAGCTCGTCCTAGTTGCTCCCATGTGGGCAAGACAACCGTGGTTCCCACACCTACGCAGGATGGCGGTGTGCGAGCCCATCAAACTTCCAGCCTGGTACAACCTACTGTCCCAGCAGCAAGGTCAAACATTGCACCAGCAACCCAACTCAATGAACCTGGCAGCATGGCTCCTGAGGTATTAGAGTTTGGACATCGCAATTTACCACAGAGGTGTATGGACATCCTAAAAGAATCTAGGAAAGCAAACACAAAGCACTGTTACTTTGACAAGTGGAAGAGGTTCGTTATCTGGTGCCAGAGTAGACAAATCAACCCTGTTGATTGCACTCCTTCCACTATTGTTACATACATGCTCCACCTGCTAGATGCAGGGTTGGTTTTTAACTCACTGAAAGTACACCTGGCAGCCCTGTCGGCATACACCACTTCCCATAGCAAGGTCTCGTGGTGGAAAGTACCAGTAGTTAAAGCCTTCATGGAAGGAGTAAAGAGACTTCACCCTCCCATTTCAAACCCACCACCAGGGTGGGACCTTAATGTGGTGCTATCCAAGCTCATGGGACCCCCTTTCGAGCCCATGTATAAAAGCAGTCTCAAACACCTGACTTATAAAACGGCCTTCTTAGTAGCTATTACTTCTATAAGAAGAGTCAGTGAAATTCAGGCTATGTCAGTGCAGGATCCCTTCTTTACTGTCCATAAAGACAAACTGGTTTTACGCACACACCCTAGGTTCTCACCTAAGTTTATATCTAAATTCCACGTAAACCAGTCCATCGAGCTTCCGGCTTTCTTCCAGGACCCTCAAAGCTCGGCTGAGGTGAAACTACACACCCTAGATGTGCATAGGGCGGTCCTCTACTATGTAAATAAGATCAGACCGCTAAGAAAAACAGATCAACTGTTTGTCTCTGTAGCTACAGGCAGAGAGGGGGATCGCATCTCTAAAGGTGCCACCTCGAAGTGGATTATTAACTGTATCCAGCTGTGTTACTCACTCTCTGAAAGAACTCTGCCTTTCACGCCAAAAGCCCACTCTACTAGAGGCATTGGGGCCACTCTGGCTTTCATTGCAAATGTACCCCTTGACACCATTTGCAAAGCAGCTACTTGGAGCTCTATTCACACTTTTACTCAGCATTACTGCATTGACACCCATTCCAAAGCAGATACACAAGTGGGACAAGCGGTTCTAAGACACTTATTTGCTCATGACCCTTCTCACATCCCACCTCCTTCAGGTACTGCTCGCTAATCTATGCACAGCATGTGATCTAAGCAGATTCCACAAGCCTCAGAAGGGATACATTACTCACCGTAATCGTATTTCTGATGCTTGTATCTGCTTAGATTCACATGCGACCCACCCTTCCTCCTCTCTGAGAGAAGGCGCATGGTTGCTTGTAGTCTTACCTTTCTATCTATCTGCTTGGATTATCTGTACTCACGCTACTCCTCATGCTACCTCATGTCAGGAAAAATACAATCTGAGGATCCTAGACGCGTGAGGGATCTTGGGTACAGTGGACGTCACACTAGGGATAGTATTACTGGCACGCCCTGTGTCGACGCCCATTTTCGAGTTTCGAAAAACAAACTGTAATACTCTGCAGCTTCCACTAGATGTCGGCCTATGCACAGCATGTGAATCTAAGCAGATACAAGCATCAGAAATACGATTACGGTGAGTAATGTATCCCATATATGTATATACACACACACACTAGAAGGTATCAGGAGTCTTGTAAGAGCTAGTGAGCAACTAGTCGTCGGCAGACTTCAGAAGATTGATATAGTTGGATCTGAATTCCAGAAAAGGCTGCTCCTCATGTAGAGGATGTGGCAATGAATTCCAAAATTGGGCCGCTCTGACCTGGAAGCTGCCTCCCCCAGCCCTAGCCAGCCTGAAGGGTATGATAAGGCTATTGCTATTGGTGGTTCTTGCCGGTCGGGTGAAGCTTCTCTTTAGGAAACTGTCAGTGAGATAGCTAGGTGCAGCATTATTCAAAGCTTTGTGAACAAGGGATGCAACTTTTACATGGATTTTGTTTTGGGTAGACAGCCAGCTGTTTTGGCACCTAATCTTAGATATATGTAATCTTTTTGACACGCCAAGAGCTGCTCTCAAGGCATTATTTTGTTGGATTTGAATTCTGTGGATGATAGATTTGTTAGCACCGATGTATAGGGCATTGCAATAGTCGAGCCTAGACAGAATCAGGACTCTAGCTAAGATAATGCAGTTGTCATCTGATAGATAGTGTTTACCTGCTCTAAGGAGCTTACAAGTGTAAGCTGTGACTGATGCAATGGATTTCACCTGTTTATCGAAGGAGAGGGTGGAATCCAGATAAAAGCCAAGTGTCTTCACCCCCTTGGATACCTTAATGATATTGCCATCAATCTCAAAAGAGGTGTAGTCTTGGCCTCATTTTTTAAGATAAGAGTGAGTACCCAGGATGATTAGCTCTGTTTAATCATCATTCAGGCATAGACCGTGGGTTGCCATCCATGCCTGGATGATGAGTTACACCCTATTTACCAAGGCCAAATCCTTGTTGTAATCCCCGGAACGTGGGAGGAGAATCTGGGTATCATCTGCATAATTAGTGTAGGTGATACCAAGAAGGTCCAGATCATCAAAAAGGGGCTTAGTAAATATGTTGTATAGGGTGGGGGAGACATGAGAGGCCTGGGGAACTCTGCATAGAATGGGGATCGGGTCAGCCGCTGCCGAAGGGGAGAACACCCTCATAGTCCTGTCTCCGAGGAAAGACTCAATCCAGGTTATAGCCTCTTTGGAAAAATGTGCAGCTGAGTCTAGGTGGCTGCAAAGGAGCTTGTGGTCGACAAGGTCGATTGCAGCCGAAAGGTCCACCAAAAGGAGAAGGGCTGTTTTACCTTTGTCTCGTAGTTCAACTATTTGTCCTTTAAATCGATGAGAGCAGTCACAGTACCATGTTGGGGTTGGAATCCTGATTGACGTCCTCCTAAGAGCTAATGTTGTTCCAAGAATTTTTGAATTTGTTTGTAAGCAATCTTGTCCAGGATTTTAAGCAAAAATGGGACTGTCGTGATGGGACGGTAGTTTGTAGGTTTGTAAATGACATGAGGAAAGTAGAATAAACAGGTTCCCTTTGAACTGGAAATAACTATCACATCCACCCCACTTTGCTCGCATTTCGGAACATTCTAATCTAAATGACTACCATTTCAGCACGCACAGCTGGGCATCGGTCACTCTGAGTGTCACTTAACCTCATGTTTATTGCCGGTCAAAACAAATGGCTGGACTCTTCTGGAAACTCCCATGCACTTAAAAGAGATCCAATATGCTCTCTGCAGAACTGCCAAGCCATAAACACCCTGACTGATTTTATCGGCCGCCCATCTGCATGGTTATTCATTGATTCTCCTTTGACCTCCAAGCCGGCAAAACTAGTTATTCGCAGATGCTCAGAATTCATCCTGTGAACTCCTAGCTGCAGAGTTTTAATACATTTATAAACAAAGCACAGCACATGTAGATTTACAAATTCCCTATGTATGTATGCCAGTGTGCATGCATGTTTAATACTGTTGTCTATTCTGCGCAATGGGTTCTTAGTGACCGGCCCCATTCCTCACATACGCATTATGAAACTCCTCATCACCCAACTTCTAGGCACTTCGTTGCACACCATATCTGGATCGTGTTTATATTTCTCCAGCATAGGGTCTGGCATGGATTCACATGCTCATGAATATTCCCCGTCGTCAGGCTGGGAATCCTCGGTAAAGAAAAAACCAGTATCAGTTTCGTTTCTGATCTGTCTTTCGTAGTAACAACCAATCACTGGTCTCTGCGTCATACTGACCACAGCCAATGACTGCCCTCTACCTAAGCACCGCCTCTGGCAGCCATCTTCAGATTTTTACTGCACGTTCATGTGTTGGGATCCTCGTGCTATTGCTCTCGAGCGTTAGTGCTATTTTTTCACGTTTTTTTTTCTCAAAAACTTCGTTTTTTCGGTCAAAAGAGCCTCAAGCTCCACCGACTCTCCATCCGATCAACGGGGACCCGTGTCGGATTCGTCTGCGCCCCTCAAGGGTGAAGATTTTGTCGAGCTACGCTTTTGGAGGACTCCAGAAGTTTCTCAGGCCCGGACATGGCCTAGGAGAAGGGAAGCTCGATGCCCGGAAAGCTGTTCAGGATCTGCCCTGGATGCCAGCTGCAGAACGTCTTTAAGGAGGACGAACACTCCTGTTGTCTCTACTGCTTACATGAGGACAAGACGCACGTGGAGAAGGACTGTGCGTTTTGCGGCAATATGTCGGAACGGACCATGAAGGACCGCCACCAACGTCTCGCCAACTGGCTGGAAGGGAAGAGCCCATCAGGCGAGAAGAAGAGGAAGAAATCCGAGCGGTCTTCTAAGACCTTTGAGGACGCCCCGGCGACGGGGGTCCAACATAAGGCCAAGCACCGCTAGTCCGCTGGCACCGGGAGAGCCGAAAGGTCGGGCTCTACGGGCGCCAGGCAGGGCGCACCCTCCCCGGCACCTACAGCCACGAGCCAACGCTCTGGGTCGGGTAAGAGGAAGGGCGAGCACCCGGCGAAGCTCCTGGAGAGGCCCCGGTCGAGCTCGAAGGCCCCATCGGAGGGGGAGCGAGGCAGTGTCCCCCCCCTCAAGGATAAGGCGGTGAGCGCACCTAAGGTGGTGAAGGCCTTAATCCATCCGGCCAAGCCCTCTATCGATACTGTCGCGGCGGCCCTGGCTCAGCCTGTGGAGGCTACACCAGTGGTGGCGACCTCGGGGCTCAGAGTCTCCCTGCCACCTCGGAGGGAGTCCTCTTTTGTGCCCATCGATAGGACCCCCGTGAAACCCCCGGCGGGGAAGAAAAAGGGGGGCAGGGCGTCGTCGTAGATTCGGCCTCAACCTCAGAGGAAGAGCTGATTGAGGTCTTAAGCCACGGCCTTGGCGTGGAAGAAGACCGGCCCGTCGGGATGGTTTCCGACGCAGGTGACAACGACATCGTCGAGGGTGCCGACGGGGCTCCTGATCGCCCGTCGGATTCCCCTCTGCCAGTGTCGCAAGACAACTCGGCGGCCATTTTGTTGGCTATACAGTCCTTATGTTCAGAGATAAGGACGAGACTACCGTTGCCGACGGAGGAACCTCTCCCGTCGGGGGATCCTGAACCGGGACCTTCTGGTGCTCCCCCGCCCAAGAAAAGAAGGATTCACCCTCCACCTCCTTTTCAGCCGTCGCGCCCCGTCCAGTCCTCCTCCCCGTCCACCCGAGGGGATGATACGGGGACTGACACGGCAGCGACGGGTACGGACGACGAGGTATACGACGAGGATCTACCGTCGTCACCTCCCACCAGGGTTTCTCCTCCCGACGAGATTGGATCGTTCCACTCCATGATCGCCAGGGCATCCGAGCTTTTCCAACTCTGCCCTGAGGAGAAGAAAAAGGAAGGATTCCTTTATCAACGGCGCGAGGCCAAGAGGAAGACGGTCCTCGCGGTGCCTCTACTGGACGACATTTGGGATGAGGGCCTCGCCCTCCTCAAGAACCCTTCCACGACGCCAGCTAGAAGAGACCGGTTCGAGAAGAAGTACCGGGTCCCGGACGCGGCCCCCCTGTGCCACCGGGCGCAGCCTACCCCGGACTCCGTCGTCTCCGCGGCGGCCAGGAAAAAAGCGGGGGGGGTGCGGCCTCCACATCGACTTCCCCACCGGACGGCGAGGAAAAGAAATTGGACGCTATGGGACGCAGGGTCATCTCGTCTGCAGCGACGACGATTAAAGCGGCCAACGCCTTGGCTATCGTGGCCCGCTACGACAGGGAGCTATGGTACAAACTGGCTCCCCTTCTGGACTTCCTGCCGGACGACAAGAGGGCGGATGCCCTGGAGATCCTACAGGAAGGAGAGGTGGCGTCGGACCACGCCATCACTATTGCGACGGACATCGCCGACACTGGGTTTCGCCAGTTGGGCAACGGCGTGTGCCTTAGGCGGCGTGGATGGCTCAAGGCTACGGACTTCCGTCAAGATGTACAGACCAGAGTCCTGGACATGCCGTTCGATGGGAACAACCTGTTTGGGGAAACAGTGGACGATTCCCTTCAGGCCATTAAAGCGGACACTGAGACGGCCCGGGCCCTTGGGGTTCTGCAGCAACGACGGACGCCCTTTCGGAGCAGCGGAGGCAAGGGCGCCTCCAAAGGTTCCGGCGGCGGTTTCTCCACCTACCGTCAAGCGGCCCGCTCGTCGTCTCAGGAGGCCTACAGAGGACGAGGCAAGTCTGGCGGACCCCGCCGTCGTCGCCAAGGAGGTCAAGGCGGCAAAGCCTCGTCGAAACAGGATTGAACCGGCTGTGGGGTCGGGCCCCCACCGAAGCACCCCGGTGGGAGGCCGGCTGGCGAGCTTCGTCAGCGTGTGGGAGTCCATCTCCACCGACCGTTGGGTGCTGGACGCCTTAGCCCGGGGCCACGCGCTCGAGTTTCAAAGGAGGTGCCCGCGCGTCCCCCCCGTGGCCAGGAAAGAGCTTCACGTCCCTCAGCTTCTCCTGGAGGTAAAGGCGATGCTCAGGAAGGGCGTCATCGAACTCGTCCCAAAGAGGCTTCGGGGCTCCGGAGTTTACTCGAGATACTTCCTCGTGAAGAAGAAGACGGGAGGATGGCGCCCCATCCTAGACCTGCGACGTCTGAACAAGTTCATCAAGGCGCAAACGTTCCGGATGGTCACCCTCCAGCACGTCCTGGGGCAGCTGGAGGAAGGAGACTTCCTGTTGTCGTTGGATTTGGAGGATGCCTACTTCCACATTCCCATCCTAAAGGGGCACCGAAAATTCCTCAGGTTTGTGGTCCAAGGACGTCACTACCAGTTCAAAGCCCTCCCCTTCGGACTACGGTCGGCACCGAGGGTATTTACCAAGTGCCTTGCACCGGTGGCGGCGCAACTGCGCCGCGAGGGGATCCACGTCTACCCCTACCTGGACGACTGGCTCATCCGAGCCAAGACGAGGGATCTCGCCGTGGAGCACACGGCAAGGACCGTCCAACTTCTCACGGACCTGGGATTCTCCGTGAACTACGCCAAGTCCCACCTGGTACCCGCGCAAAACGCACTGTTTCTGGGAGCGAAGCTCGACACAGTGTCCCTTCTGGCCTCCCCGTCGGAGGAAAGGACCAGGTCCATCCTGGGCAAGGTACAGCGGATGTTAGTTTCCGACGCGGCCAAGGTGAGGTCCATCAAGTCCCTCCTCGGAATGATGTCTTCTTGCATCTACCTCATTCCCATGTGCAGGCTCCGGATGCGCCCGTTGCAGGAGTTCCTGGACGTGCGCTGGATCCAGACGACGGGCGGCTTCGAGGAGAAGATCACACTCGACGAGAATTTCCGCCGAGCGGTCCGGTGGTGGGGCACCCGCGCGCATCTGACGGCGGGCATGGACTTCCAGACCCCAGACCACCAGGAGACAGTGACCACGGATGCCTCCCTGGAAGGGTGGGGAGCGCACACCGAAAATCTGCACGCGAGAGGCCTCTGGCTCCCGACGGAGAAGTCCCTCCATATCAACGTCCTGGAGCTCCGTGCAGTGTTCTGGGCCCTCAGGTCCTTCCTCCCGTCCCTCAAGGGCAAGGTGGTGAGGATCTTCACCGACAACACCACCACCATGTTTTACATCAAGAAACAGGGCGGAACCAGGTCCCCAGCACTGTCCAAGGAGGCGCAGGACCTGTGGCATTGGGCAGTCGCCCAAAGGATGTTTCTGGTGCCGTTTCATCTGGCAGGGATAAAAAACACCATCGCCGACTCACTCAGCAGGGAGCTGCGCTCGTGCCACGAGTGGGAACTACAGCAGGATCTAGTGGATCGCCTCTTCCGACGGTGGGGCACACCCCAGATCGACCTGTTCGCGACGGCGACGAACTCCAAGTGCCGGAGGTTCGCCAGCAGGTTTCCCCAGGCGAGGAGCATGGGCGATGCTTTCTCGTTCCCCTGGGAGGGCCTGTTCCTCTACGCGTTCCCTCCTTTGCCACTGCTAATCCGGTTCGTCAACCAGCTCAAGAGGTCACGGTGCAGGATGATCCTCGTCGCACCTGCGTGGCCGAGGCAGATATGGTTCCCGGACCTTCTGGACTTGTCAGCGTCCCCGCCAATCAAGCTGCCGGTGGACGCGGATCTACTCTCCAGGGAAGGAGGCGCCATCCTCCACCACGACCCGTAATCGCTGAACTTGCAGGCCTGGCTCCTGCAGCGCTAGAGTTTGGAGGATACGACATACCGGCCGACTGCAGAGAGGTTCTTGCAAAGGCCAGGGCGTCCTCGACTCTTAAATGCTACGGACACAAATGGAAGAGGTTCTCTGTCTGGTGCCACGCACAGAAGATTAACCCTCTACGGATTACGGCTCCCCAGGTACTGCCGTACCTGCTGACGCTGGCCAAAGC
The DNA here is from genome assembly GCF_040938575.1 of Ambystoma mexicanum. Classification (NCBI taxonomy): domain Eukaryota; kingdom Metazoa; phylum Chordata; class Amphibia; order Caudata; family Ambystomatidae; genus Ambystoma; species Ambystoma mexicanum. The sequence continues at coordinate 1,232,057,583 of NC_090928.1, forward strand.
TGGACTGGCACACGCGTCCATCAAGATTCATCTTGCTGCGATCTCCCGTTACACCAGAACCACGGGCCGGACGTCCCTGTGGTCTCATCGTCTGGTGAAAGAGTTCATGAAGGGACTGTTCAGATCGTTCCCGCCGAGGAAGGCGCCGGCCCCGGCGTCGGAGCTCAACGTGGTGCTGACCAAGCTCATGGGACCTCCGTTCGAGCCTCTGCACTCGGCCCCGTTGAAGTTTCTGTCGTGGAAAACAGCATTTCTTGTGGCCATCACCTCCGCACGACGGGTGGGAGAGATCCAGGCCCTTTCCTGCAAGGCCCCGTACTTGACTTTTCACAACACGAGGGTAGTGCTCAGGACGCACCCCTCCTTCATGCCCAAGGTACCGTCGGACTTCCATCTCAACGAACCCTTGGTGTTGCCTGTGTTCTTCCCGTCGCCTTCGTCGCCGGCTGAGAGGACTTTGCACTCGCTGGATGTGGCTAGAGCGCTGAAGTTCTACGTGGACCGCACAAAGTGTTTTCGGAAGACGTCACAACTCTTTGTGAACTTTGGACCTGTCAATCAGGGGAAGGCTCTCTCGAAGGCTTCCATTTCCAGATGGCTCTCCGGCTGTATCATGTACTGTCATCGGTTGGCAAACCGACCGCTGCCTGGCCGTCCGAGAGCCCATTCCACCAGAGCGATCGCAGCTACCACGGCGTTCCTTTCTGGTGTGCCCCTGCTGGACATATGCAGGGCTGCTACGTGGAGGTCGACGCACACCTTCACGAAATTCTACTGCGTCGATCGGGATTCCAGGGAGGAGTCCAGGGTCAGCCAAGCAGTGCTGCGCAACCTGTTCGCCTGAGGTGAGCCTGGTGAGGAGGTAAGATGCTTAATGTTGAGTTTGATGTAATGCTTAATGTTGAGCCTTTGCCACCTCCCGTGGTTGTGCACGTGTGTACTGCTATGTATTCTTTATTCATGAGCATGTGAATCCATGCCAGACCCCATGCTGGAGAAGGAACAAGTTACTTACCTGTAACTGTTGTTCTCAAGCATGGGTCTGGCATGGATTCACATGCGAACCCTCCCGCCTGCCCCTCTGCGGCTCTTCACTTGGTCATGCTGCCACTTCACGTGCTTCCAAATCTGAAGATGGCTGCCAGAGGCGGTGCTTAGGTAGAGGGCAGTCATTGGCTGTGGTCAGTATGACGCAGAGACAAGTGATTGGTTGTTACTACGAAAGACAGATCAGAAACGAAACTGATACTGGTTTTTTCTTTACCGAGGATTCCCAGCCTGACGACGGGGAATATTCATGAGCATGTGAATCCATGCCAGACCCATGCTGGAGAACAACAGTTACAGGTAAGTAACTTGTTCCTTAATTTGGTGGTTTTTGCATTTTATCTTAATACGCTTGTGCAACTCTATTATGTATCAACTTGAACTTAAAGTAACACTAAAGTAACATATTTCGTTCACACTTAACTATGCTGGATACATATGAAATGTCAACATCGCCCTGACTTCGCTGTATGCACAGTCACAAATTTGCCATGCGCAACATAATCCCCTCTTCATCGTTGGAACCTTTCCTGACTACCTCAACACCTGCTTGATGTGATAATGTTAGGGAATGTGAATGAATGACAGCTCAGTGAATTTTGGATGGGTGATGCTTGTGTGTTGGGTAGCTGAGCGGCCTGAGGCTGGCCCGTGGGGGTTCTCCTAGTCATATATAAAGTTGAGGAGTAATTGGAACCTGTACAAAGTGTTTTCTACATTCTGGCTCCCGACCTGTTTATCCTGCGCTTCACTTGGGACCTTCCAGGTTGCACTATGGCACTTTCCTTGATATCTCTTATAACCTTTTAATTGTGTGTGATTATCATACATGAATGAGGCAGTATGCGTGACATTCTAAAACGTGCTGCTAATCCAGGTTAGACCAGTTCTACAATATTTATCACATCTAAGTGGTTGAAGCCCTCATAGAAGAACTGCCATTAGGCACCTGTGAGCTATATTTACAGGTGGACTGGCCTAATAGTAGACATTACGGCTCAGTGGAACTGGGGAAGTGTTTTTTCTGTGTAGTGTTACATGCGCCTGGCTCTCCCTAAGCGCTTTCCGGATTTGGAAAATCTGTCTTAAAACATATCAATTTGACTTCTTCACCAAGAACACAGCTTTAAACAACTCAGTGGTCTGCTGCTTCGCTTGTGAGCTCTAACAATCCAATACCAAAGAATGTTTCTTGTACGAGCGGGTCGAACTCATGTAATCACAACATGTTTGCTGTCCTTAGCAAATAAGTCATGGGCTGAACATGTACAAAAATGTACCCACTCATCTCCCAGCCATAGCATGCCCAGAGATGTACAAGTCAGGCGGTAAGGAGTTAACGGTGCTGGTGAAGGAGCCGGCGCCATCAACCCCGTACCGCCTGATTATGAGGTCCCTCGCGGGACCCACTCTGCACGTCTGGTTTCGGGTCCCGCGAGCGGAGGAGGGAGCAAACAGCAGGCCGCTCGTAATCTGCCCGTTGTTTGCTCCCTCTCCCATTCCCATTGAGCCCTATGGGGGCTTGTGACAATGTGTATGTCCTAGTATTAGGGTCTGCTTTACTCTTTATGTACAAACTGGGACTATAAAGCCCTCCGGAGACGGAGATACTGAACCAGGAAGTGAGCCATGTAGGACCTTTCCTCTAAAACCCTGTGTTTTTCGTTCCCTAGGAAACGGTGGGTGACGAGGAGGAGGTCGAGCCCAACGGTCTCAGCTGGGCTTATTGAGGAGGCAGCTGATATATGAACGAGATTGAGAGAGTTCCAATGCGCCGTTGCGCGGAGTTCAGTTCTAAAAGTTAACTTGAGTTATTTATTGTTCAACGCTGAAGCGGAGAGTGGAGTATTACCAGGAAGAGTTACATATAGACATACTGCCGCGTATCGTGTCGTGAGGAGGCGCGGAACACGACGACCTGCTCCTGACCAACGGAGTGAAAGGAGGAGGGAAACGTTCTTCACGACTGGAAGAAAAGGTGATTTGCCGACTCCGGAGCCGAGGTTTGAAGTTAGGAAGAGGCGGGGATGAGATCGAGCATTCGTTCGCCGACGGAGGAGAAAACGGAAGACTCAGCCCGCAGGTAACGCTCCGTAATGAGGGGAGAAGTAAAAAGCTATGACCTGGTAAGAGGCTGACAAAGTGGGAGGATCGTTTGATTAACCCATAAGAGGGTTGAGAAGTGAAAGGGCGAAGAGAAATCCTTAAAGAAAGAGTCAGGCCACACAAACTTTATACACGTATGTGCCACAAAAGGAAATAAGGGCTTAACTATGTGGGAAGCCAAATGAAGTAGGAAAGGCCACATTACTGAAAAGTGTAACGAAATTGCACACTTACAAAATAAAACAAGCGAACATCCACCCAAGTGAACAGTGAAAAGAAAGAGGACTCTAGAATATAGGGTGATGTGCTGAAAGGACTTTTAAAAAGGAAGCCAGTCGTGACAATTGGGAAACAGAAAAAAGCCAGCAGGCTCATGCAACCTTACTGAAAGAAATAAACACTACCTGGCTAGAAGTGGAAAACAGAGGAACATAGAGACCTTTGAACTTTATTAGTCCAGTCACAAGGTAAACAGAAGAGGAAAAGGAAGATCCTTTAAGAATGGAAACCAAAGAGCCAAAGTGAAACGTCAAATCCGGAGAGACAGAGGAAAAGCAAAACAAGAGACGAAAAAGGAAAAGAAGAGAGGAAAAGACAGAAGTAAAGACAAAGAGAAATAAATAAGACCTCGTACAGTCTGTCAGATAGAACTTACCTTTTTAATTCCTGGCCAGCCAGACTAGACGACCCTCTCCTTGAAGATTGGCGGAACCTTGCAGAAGACGTATCCTTTTTTTTTGGCTTTTCTGAAAAGAAAAGAATTTGGTTAATAAAGAATTGGGCTCTCTTTCAGTCCAAATAAAACTACATTTGGCTGAAGTCTCATAATTCTTGTTATTTCGTACCATCTAACCGTTAGGTTGTCACATTTTGGTGGCAGAGGTGGGATACTGAGAACGCCATGGAGGACCTTATTAAGACACTGAGCGAGGGTCAACAACTATTACAACAAGCCCTACAAATGCAATCACAACAAGCTCAAGCTGACAGGTTAGCCTTCCAACAGGCCTTACAAATACAGCAAGCTCAACTACTCGAAGTCACAAATATACGAAACAATCCCCAGGTACCCACCTCTGTCTTACAGAAGTATTTGGTAGGCGAAGACCCAGGGCACTTCTGCGTGAATTTTGAAAGAGTAGCTCGGAATGCACAGTGGCCCGCCGAGAGATGGTGTCATTACATCGCACCATTGATGACCGGTGAAATGCAATGTGCATATCAAGCGGCAAACCCTGCAGGTGATACCAGCTATGCAGACATGAAAAAAGTGGTATTGGAACGGATGGGACACGACGAGGAAACTTATCGACTAAAGTTTAGAGAAGTCAAGTTGAAGGGAGATGAAACTCTGAGGCAGTTGTTTTATCGAGTAAAGGAATTGGCAGAGAAATGGTTACAACCTGGTACCTCTACTTCAGCCGAAATAACTGAAAAGGTAATTCTGGAACAGTTCGTCGAAGCTCTCCCTGGTCCGGTACAGAGGTGGGTCAAACAACATCCCAGGCTGTCCTTAACGGAGGCTGTAGAAGTGGCCTCGGCTTACCAAAAGGCTGGACAAGGGAAGGTGATGACATATCCGACAAGCTATAAACCACCCCTTTTGTTGAATAAGTCCGCTACAACACCAAGATGGCCTCACTCAATGCTACGAAGATCAGAAGGTGACAGCGTATGCTCCAGACCTAGCAGTGAGGGTCCGGTGAATTATCGTCAAACTACTCTTACACCTAGAGGCCCACAATGTTTTGACTGTGGAGACTGGGGACATTTAGCAAGATTTTGTCCGAAAAAACCGAAAGCTGAACCAATGGAGGTCGGGGTACTCGAGTCCCAAAAAGGAAATGAGGTTCCAGAAATGATGAATGGTAGATTGTCGCAGTATCTGTATACCTGTGACGCAGAGGTGGATGGAAAGCACACCACCGCGTTAATCGACTCAGGGAGCCTACAGACAGCCATGACATCAGAGCTGGTAGGTGAAGATTATTATTCCTCAGAAAAAATTCCTATTCAATGTGTACATGGGGATGTAAGGGTTTACCCAACTAAGGAAATACAAATCAAGGTAGTCGGGGAAACAATGGGGGTGAAGGCAGCAGTATTACCTCATTTACCAAAACCACTTTTAATTGGCTCGGATTTTCCGAAATTTCCTGAGTTAGTTCATAAAATTGAGAAGAGCTGGTGGGAAACAGCCCCTTTCCATAGTGATGAAATACCTAGTCCAGTTCCTAAAATACCAAAAAGCAAAAATCTCAGACGCTCTCTAAAGGAAGAATGGAGAGCTAAAAATGTTCTCCCGGTAGCAGTGGACTGGAAGATCGAGGAAGACGGAGACAGTTTCAGGTCTGCTCAAGAGCTAGATCCTTTGCTACAAAATGCACGGGAACGGGCTTTAGAAGAAGTAACAGGAGAAGTACCACGATTCATCAAGGAGAATGGGTTGTATTATAGATTAAGTAAGGCCAGGAATGGTGAGGAATTAAAACAGTTACTGATTCCCCATAAATTCTATCAGACTATATTGGAAGTCGCTCACATTCAAATTGGTGAAGGGCACTTAGGAACGGAGAAAACAACAAAAAAGATATTGGATAGATTTTATTGGCCTGGAGTGTACCAGCAGGTAGTCTGATTCTGTCAGACATGTGAGGACTGCCAGCGGAAGAACCGAGCCAATGTGAGAAAAGCACCACTTCAAACTATGCTACTAGTGATGGAACCGTTCAGTAGGATCGGAATAGATATTGTTGGACCTTTGGAACCGACTCGAAGAGGACACAAATACATTCTAGTAGTGGTCGATTATGCAACTAGATACCCCGAGGCCTTTCCCCTGAAAGCCACAAATACCCAGCAGATTTGTGACGCAATCATACCTTTCATTGGACGAGTTGGGATACCCCGAGAGATTGTCACCGACCGGGGGTCGAATTTCATGTCCAAGATACTAGAACAAGTTTGTGAGACACTAAAAATAGAACATCTAAAAACCCCTGTGTACCACCCACAGACTGATGGGCTGGTGGAACGTTATAATTATACCATCAAGCAAATGCTGAAGAAAACGACTTCCCCAGAGAATAAAGACTGGGATAGAATACTTCCGTGGATATTAATGACACTCAGGAATACTCCACAGTCATCAACAGGATTTTCACCCTTTGAGTTAATGTTTGGGAGGCCCGTTCGTACTTTGTTAGACCTGTTAAAAGAAACCTGGGAAGAGCAACCAAACCATGAGATAACATTAACGGAGTATGCCTCCCAACTACAGGAAAGAGTGGAAAAACTACAAACAGTGGCTAGAGATAATCTTCTCCAAGCACAGATAAGAAAAGAGAAATCCTACAATCAAAATACACAGTTACGTACTTTTAAGAAAGGAGATCAAGTACTCGTCTTGGTACCTACATCAGAGAACAAAATGCTGGCTACTTGGAAAGGTCCTTATGAGAATCAAGAAGTGTTGGGACCTTTGACCTATAAAGTGAAACAGACAGACTGTAAATTTCCGTATCAAACATATCATGTCAATTTACTTAAAAAATGGAGATCTTCAGTCCCAACAATAGCCATGATATCCGCGAATGAAGTAGCAGAAGAACAATTTCTCCAACTAAAGAAGAAAACTGGTTCCGAGAGCCTAAATATAAACCCAAGTTTGTCAGCTGTCCAAAAAACAGAATTGTCTAATGTCATACAAAGCTTTTCACATGTATTCTCCTCTCTACCAGGGAAAACTAGTCTAACAGATCATCGTATAGTCACCAAACCAGGGGCCGTAGTGAGACAAAGACCTTATCGAATCCCTGAGTCAAAGATCAAAGCCTTCAACCAAGAGGTCCAAGAAATGCTGGATTTAGGGATCATTGAACCCTCCTACAGTGACTAGTGCTCCCCGGTAGTCCTGGTACCGAAGCCGGATGGGAGTGTGAGATTCTGTATGGATTTTTCGAAAAGTAAATGACATTTCTAAATTTGATGCATATCCAATGCCTCGAATAGAAGATCTCCTGAACAATTTAGGGAAGGTGAGGTTTTTGACTACAATTGATTTAACCAAAGGTTACTGGCAAATTCCTCTGCTGCCTGCAGATAAGGAAAAGACGGTGTTTGCCACACCCACGGGTTTGTATCAATTTACGGTACTACCCTTCGGTTTGCATGGAGCTCCGGCGACCTTTCAGCGACTGATGAACCATATTATCAAAGGACATGAACAGTATGTCGGTGCTTATCTTGATGATATCATAGTCTACAGCAACACCTGGACAGAACACCTGCAACATCTTACAAGAATACTTAAAACCTTGGAAACGACAGGGTTACACATAAATCCCAAAAGAACTCATGTTGCCATGTTTCATACAAAGTATTTGGGGTATTGCGTCGGTCAGGGGATCCTCAGACCCCAAGAGGAGAAGATCAAGGCCATAAAACAATTGAAATTTCCGGCTACCCCTAAACAAGTACGGGCGTTTCTAGGGTTCGTGGGATACTATCGAAGATTTATTCCACACTTTTCTACTTTAGCCAGCCCTCTCACGGATCTCTTAAAAAAGAGCTCAGCGACAAAGAAAACGTGGGAGACTCGGGAGACGTTACAAGCGTTTAAGGCTTTAAAGGAGGCCCTCACCAAAAGAGCTGTTTTACACTGCCCGGATTTTAACGCCCCGTTTTATCTACACACCGATGCCTCGGGTACCGGACTCGGAGCTGTGCTGTTCCAGGATCAGGGAGAGAAAGAAAGGCCCATACTCTTCATTAGTCGGAAGATGTTACCACACGAGTTGAACTATCCAACTATCGAGAAGGAGTGTTTGGCCGTAAAGTGGGCTATTGACGCTTTAAGATATTATCTGTTAGTTCACTTTAATAACAGATCATGCTCCCCTGGTCTGGCTTGCTCGGAACAAGGATTCAAATCAAAGAATACTTAGATGGTTTCTTTCCCTCCAGCCCTTCTCCTTTAGAACAATTCATAAACCAGGGAAACTGTTAGCCCAAGCTGATTATCTGTCCAGGGCAGAAACCCTTCCTGATCGTAAGGGTTTAGTAGAGGGGGTGTGACAATGTGTATGTCCTAGTACTAGGGTCTGCTTTACTTTTTATTTACAAACTGGGACTATAAAGCCCCCCGGAGACGGAGATACAGAATCAGGAAGTGAGCCATGTAGGACCTTTCCTCTAAAAACCTGTGTTTTTCGTTCCCTACGAAACGGTGGGTGACGAGGAGGAGGTCGAGCCCAACGGTCTCAGCTGGGCTTATTGAGGAGGCAGCTGATATATGAAAGAGATTGAGAGAGTTCCAATGCGCCGTTGCATGGAGTTCAGTTATAAAAGTTAACTTGAGTTATTTATTGTTCAACTCTGAAGCGGAGAGTGGAGTATTACCAGGAAGAGTTACATATAGAAATACTGCCGCGTATCGTGAGGAGGCGCGGAACACAACGACCTGCTCCTGACCAACGGAATGAAAGGAGGAGGGAGACGTTCTTCACAACTGGAAGAAAAGGTGATTTGCCGACTCCGGAGCCGAGGTTTGAAGTTAGGAAGAGGTGGGGATGAGATCGAGCATTCGTTCGCCGACAGAGGAGAAAACGGAAGACTCAGCCCGCAGGTAACGCTCCGTAATGAGAGGAGGAGTAAAAACCTATGACCTGGTAAGAGGCTGTGCCACAAAAGGAAATAAGGGCTTAACTATGTGGGAAGCCAAATGAAGTAGGAAAAGCCACCTTACTGAAAAGTGTAACGAAATTGCACACTTACAAAATAAAACAAGCTAACATCCACCCAAGTGAACAGTGAAAAGAAAGAGGACTCTAGAATATAGGGTGATGTGCTGAAAGGACTTTTAAAAAGGAAGCCAGCCGTGACAATTGGGAAACAGAAAAAAGCCAGCAGGCTCATGCAACCTTACTGAAAGAAATAAACACTACCTGGCTAGAAGTGGAAAACAGAGGAACATAGAGACCTTTGAACTTTATTAGTCCAGTCACAAAGTAAACAGAAGAGGAAAAGGAAGATCCTTTAAGAATGGAAACCAAAGAGCCAAAGTGAAACGTCAAATCCGGAGAGACAGAGGAAAAGCAAAACAAGAGACGAAAAAGGAAAAGAAGAGAGGAAAAGACAGAAGTAAAGACAAAGAGAAATAAATAAGACCTTGAACAGTCTGTCAGATAGAACTTACCTTTTCAATTCCTGGCCAGCCAGACAAGACGACCCTCTCCTTGAAGATTGGCGGAACCTTGCAGAAGACGTATCCTTTTTTTTTACTTTTCTGAAAAGAAAAGAATTTGGTTAATAAAGAATTGGGCTCTCTTTCAGTCCAAAGAAAACTACTTTTGGCTGAAGTCTCATAATTCTTGTTATTTCGTACCATCTAACCGTTAGGTTGTCACAGGGCTGAAATGGGAATGGGGAAGGCCCGGGTCCGGGTTCCCAGAGAGGGGAATTACAGGGCACTCCGAACTCAGAATGGCCCGGTAATTCCTCATTCTGGGAACCCGGACCCGATTTTGGCGGCAGTCGGCTACCGCCAATATCGTAATGAGGCCCGTTGAGAAGAGGAAAGTGAGGGAACCTTGCACTCTTTTATTTAATCTCAGCCATTGGTCAGAACTTTCATTTAGTGCTGTAACACCATTTGCAAGCGCTGCATTATACAAATAAATGTGTAAGAAAGTCACTCGTTTTTCAGATCTTGGCCTGCTTTAGGTCCAACATCCCCCATGTGCTCAGTATGTTCCTTTCAATTATTAGCACCTCAATTATGGACTACTTCATCACAAGATATTCCTCTACATTCTGCCTAATTGCCATTAACATGTTGTTTAAAGGAATATCCTTTGCCCTTTGCTTTTTGTCAGGCATGTGAAATGTGCAGCGGGCGCTTAACTATTGATTATGTAAACATCACTGTTCAAAATGTTTTTAACCGATATTTAGTGCACAGCGATTGGGGTGAAGTTGGCATAAAAATACATAAAAATAAATAAAGTTCAATTATTCCATCTTTCTCAAAATTACCTTTCTCAGTAATATATTCAGAATTGTGCCATTTGTTTAAAGGTAACCCCTTTTCCTTTACGGAAGGCACCTATTCATTTCATCCTGCTTACCCTCCCTTTGTTCAATATATTTTTTAGGTGGATAGTATTATAAGCTATTTTTCATAAGGATACCAGACCAGCAAGATGGCAAAGCATGCCCATTGTATTAGATACGTCTTGCATTCCTTCTTCACCATAATTCTTCCCACACTTATAGCATGAATGAATGGATCACAGCACCTCTAAAAAAAGTTATTGCTACTTGCCAACTCATTCGGTAACATTGCAAAAGAGTGGTGTATACAATATGTGCTACAATTTGGAAAAGATTGACTAGAACCTCTAAATCTTTCTCCCAATTGTGAGCCATGACCTGCCATTCAACATGGTACTGCCACCTTACCTCACAAATCAAACACACTACCGGCGGATAAAGCTATTGCTAAGCAATCGATGTATCCAGGGTTTAGGGAGAAGAGCACCCACAACGTCTGCCTCCCCACGCCTGTGCCTGTCAAGTCCAAGAACAGGGGGGCTGGGATTTAGACACTGTAGTGCAGGTGGAAATCGGGATCATTTTGTGATGAAAAAACAGCCAAGTGGGTGCTAGCAATACTCAGCTGCGGCTAACAGAAGGGGATGGTAATGGGACTGAGAAGGAACCAGGGCGGGGAGCCTCAGGGTAGGTGAGCAGACGGATAGTGACGTAGACTGAGGTCAAGGTTATAGATCCCTTAACAGCAGTTCAGGGATTCTATGTGATCACTGCGACGGCGGAAAATGCTGACTTTTTTTTTTAACCTTTTACACCACATATATATGCAGGGTGAGACTCCCTGCAGCCCACCCCATATTAATAGTATACTCTAAACCCCCCCCACATATATATGTGGTGTAAGGGGGGGGGGTTAAAAACAAAAAGAAAAGTCGGCATTTTTAGCAGTCGCAATTCCCAGGTCGACATTTTTGTACAATTCCCTTTTAACTGCCATTTCTGATGCAAAACAGATATCCCCATCCCTTGGTCTCTGAAATCACACACTGGCTTCTCATCAAAGCCTGGCTGTTTTGCTGTGGAGATTCTGAAATTGTTGTTTTCATTGCTGTTGACTGTAACCATCTGTTTATAGATACGTCAGAAACCTCAAGAAAAAGAAATTGAAATGAAAGAAGAAAGAGGTTTGGGCAGGAATTTGTAAGGAATAGGGAAAGAGGGGTAAGGAAGTGAATTATTTCAATACACCAAAATACCTTCTCATAGAGTGGTAACTTGGCTGGAATATTTAATTTCTTTAGTCCTCTTTTTATCCGCAGTTGGTCGTTGGTCGTCCTGGGCTTTCTGGGCTTTGTTTGCATACCAATTGTGGTAGCCTCACACCTATTAACCTTATTACCAGGTAATGTTTTTGGATGGACATCGTAAGACCGACATTGACCATCATTCATTGTGGTTTGTTCAATTTAATTCTCCTCCTCTAGGCTGCAAGCAGGATTTTTTCTGGTGCTTGAGTTACTTCTGGATGTCATGTTCCTCAGATGTAAGAGAGTAGTAGCCAAGTAGTGGTTGGGGTGTGTGCTGATTGGGAAGTGGTGATAGTTCATGTGTCAAAGGTTTCCCCCCGGCTCACCGCGCATGAGGTCCTGGACCGCTTTCTCCATAGCCGTATCAGTGTTGATCGTTTGGCGTCTCAATCTGTCAAAGGTTTCCCCCCGGCTCACCTGAGTTCTCTTCTTGTGGCGTTCCGCGGAGGACTCCTTCTCCCGGCCAGACCGGGACTTGTATAAGTGCGCGCGAGTCGAGTCTGACTCCAGCGTGAGCGCTCAATGTTCCAGGAAGTCGCGTGTTCCAGGACGTCCAGGAAGAGGATCGAAGAAAGGTAAGAGATACTGGAAACAGGGGAAAAGGGAAGAAAGAATAAGGGAGTTGGCCAGGAACTTGGAAGGGTAAAGCCAAGCAGCACACACACGTCGAGACACTACCTAGAGATAGCGTTGAGACGTGCAGAGGCGTGGGGGCGTGGCCCATTTATAGAACGTGCCGTGTCCGACGTACAGGCTAGTACGGAACACTGCAATGGGCACGGCCATGTTGGAAGTATCAAGGAGCACACTCTCCGTCTGGACCAGGACCAGGAAGACCAGAAGGGGCTATGTCCATGGTTCATGACAGCATGCCTCCTCCGAAACCCCGTCCCACCAGGCTTGCCAGGGTGTATGAGATGGAATCTTCTCAGCAATCGAGGGGTGTTTAGGTTGGATAGTGGTTCCCATGTTCTCTCGCTAGGAGGATAGCCTTTCCACTCGACCAGGTATTGAAGCCGACCCCGTTTGTACCTGGAGTCACATATTCTGGATACTTCATATTCCAGCTGATTGTCCACAATCACAGGACTGGGTCTGCCGGTTTCCGGGTGGAGTGGATGTAGGGTTTGAGTAGAGAAGTGTGAAAAACTGGATGTATTCTCTTCCAGGAGTCTGGTAGCTTGAGCCGATAAGAAACAGGATTGATGATTTCTTTTATGGAAAATGGACCATAAAATCGGGGGCTAACTTGTTAGGGCGTAGATGTCGTGGTAATAGTTTCGAGGACAACCAGACCTGGTCACCAATAGAGTAGGAGGGTGCTGGTCTTCTTTTGGAATCAGCATATCGCTTAGTGTGAATCTGGGCCTTTCCCAATTGTTCCTTGGCTTCCTTGTGGATGTTGAGGAGAGTTTCAATCCAGGAATCAAGTGAAGGTACTGGTGTTGGATGTGGTAAAACTGAAGGTAACACGGAGGGATGAAAACCTTGACTGCAATAGAAGGGGCTAACGTTGATCGCTGAGTGATCTGAATTGTTATAGGCAAATTCGGCCAAGGGTATAAGGAGGGACCAATCATCCTGTACCTTGGTTGCGAAAAAACGAAGATATTGCTCCAGGGTTTGATTAACACATTCTGTGGCCCCGTTGGTCTGTGGGTGATATCCAGATGAAAGAGCGCGTTGAATCCCTAGAACACGACAGAGATGGTTCCAGAATTGTGAAATATATTGCGGTCCTCGGTCCGATATGATCTTGGAAGGGAGTCCATGAAGACGGAAAATGTGTTCTAGGAAAATTCCTGCGAGCTCTGAAGAGGAAGGAAGTTTATAGAGAGGCGTGAAATGTGCCATATGAGTAAACAAGTCTATGGTTACCATGATGGTCGTGTAACCCCGGGAAGGTGGTAATTCCACGATGAAGTCTGTAGCTATACATTCCCATGGTCTTGTTGGCAGTGTAGGTTGCAATAGAAGGTCCGCCAGTCTCTTATTGTCGTGCTTATTCTGACTGCAGACAGTACAGGTCTTGATGTACTCTTGTACCTTGCATTTCATTTCCGGCCACCAAAAGTGTCTTTGTATAAGACGGAGCGTGTTGGTTACACCACGATGTCCAGAATGAAAAGTATCATGGCACAGAGTTATTATTTTATGTTGAAGTTTCGGTGTGGGAATGACCAAGGCATTGTCCTTGAATAAGTATCCTTCCTTGATTCTTAAGTTCCAGGGATTCTTCCTAGAGACGTCCTTCCAGAGGTCAGAGGACTGGGTTTTGGCTCCAATCTCTTCCAAGAGGTTGATCGCTTGAGCTATAAAGATTGTGTTGGGAAACATTGTAGGATAGGTCCTATCTTCAGTGGTTAAATAGGCAGGACGTCGGGACAAGGCGTCTGCAATCACGTTTTGTGATCCAGGAACATGAGTGATTTGGAATTGGTACTGGGCGAAGAAGTAGGCCCAACACGCCTGACGACTGTTCCTGCACTCCATAGATTGGAGAATTTGTAGATTTCGATGGTCCATACGGACCTGGACTGGATATCTAGCACCCAGGAGTAAATGTCGCCATTCTGTGAAGGCTTGGCGGATTGCCAACAGCTCCTTTTCCAGGACGGAGTAATGGGTTTTGCTGGTTGTTAGGGTTCTAGAGAGGTAAGCCACTGGGTGGTCCATCTTGTCCGCAAGCACCTGTTTCAAGACTGCTCCTGTGGCATGGTTGGAGGCATCCGTTTCCACTATGAAAGGGTGATCTAAGTCAGGCTGAGCCAGGACGGGGGCTTGCGTGAATCTTGTCTTCAAGCGTTGAAAAGCCTTCTCTTGCGAGGAAGACCAGATGAAGGGAACATCCTTCTTCAGCAGAGCAACGATCGGTTGGACAAGCTCAGAAAAGGTAGGAATGAACTTTCGATAAAAGTTAGCAAGTCCCAAGAAAGACTGAACCTGTTTCACCGATGTAGGAGCAGGCCAGTATGGCCTTTACCTTTGAAGGGTCCATTCCAACTCCTTCTGGGCTGAGGATGAATCCAAGGTAATGAATTGAAGTCACGTGAAAAAGACATTTCTCAGGTTTGACCAAGAGCTTGTTTTCACGGAGCCGTTGTAGTACCGCCATGACATGTTCTTCATGTTTCAAGGGATCCTTGGAAAAAATCAAAATGTCGTCTAGATAGACAATGACAAAGAGAAAAAGCATGTCAGAAAACACCCTATCCATGAAACGTTGAAAAACTGCAGGGGCATTAGCTAATCCAAAGGGCATGACTAGATATTCAAAGTGACCAAAGGGCATTCTAAAGGCGGTCTTCCATTCGTCCCCTTCCCGGATACAAATTAAGTGATAGGCATCCCGGAGGTCCAACTTCGTGAATATTACGGCGCCTCTCCAGGATATCTGAAATCAGAGGCAGAGGGTACCGATCTTTGAGGGTGCATTGATTTAGACCACGGTAGTCGAGGCAGGGTCTGAGTTCCTTGGAATCCTTCTTAGGAACGAAGAACAATGGGGCACCCGCTGGAGATTTTGAGGGTCTTATGGTGCCATTTTCCAAATTGATGTCCAGGTATTCTCGGAGGGCCTTTTTCTCAGGTTCTGAAAGGATAAACATTCTGCCAAAGGGAATTACTGCCGAAGGATCTGTCTCAATGGCACAATCTTCGGGTCTGTGAGGGGGTAAAGCCTGGACTATGGCAGTCGAAAAGACATCAGTATATCCTTGGTAGACCTCTGGGACTTGTACAATGTTGGAAACCATGAGTGAGGTTTTTTGCTCTCCTGAATGTTCAATAGCTGGTGTTAAGGAGAGATCCAGGGATAAACAGTGGGACATACAAAACTCAGAGCCCATAAACAATGACCCTGCTGTCCAATTAATGTACGGATTTCACAGTCGACTCCGGAGGGGTTCGTTGAAAGGCAGTCTTAGCCTTTTTCCTTTCAGCCCTTCTTTCCTGGATACGAAAGTCTATTTGTAAGGCTAGATCTACCAAAGCCTGAAACGAACTGGGGCGAGCCACTCTGGCTAATTCATCCTTGATATCGTCATTTAGACCCCTGCGAAATAAGGTGAAACTCGCTTCAGGGCCCCAATCAGCCTCCTTTACCAGCTGTTTGAATCTGGTAACGAACGTTAGCATATCCTGGGATCCCTGCCGAAAATCAAGTAGGCGTTCCTGGGCGCTGAACACTTGTTCGGGGCGGTCAAACATAGACTTGATCGCCTGGATAAATGCATCATAATCGTCCAGGAGGACGTCTCCAGAGTTCACTAGGGGAGTGGCCCAAGATAACGCATTCCCTGTAAGATGGGAGATTATGAAGCCCACCTTGGCCCTGGAAGTTGAAAAATAATAGGGCTTGAATGTAAAATGCACCAAGCAGGAATCCAGAAATCCACGTAAGGATTTTGGCGAGCCATCGTATTTGTCTACCACTCCACCCAGTATCACGCTTTCCTTATTGGCAGAGTCACGTGACAGCACTAATTGTTTCAAGGCTGCGTTCTCTGCCTTTAAGTTCTGTACCTTGGTTGTTAGCTCCTGCATGCCGCGCATGAGGTCCTGGACCGCTTTCTCCATAGCCGTATCAGTGTTGATCGTTTGGCGTCTCAATCTGTCAAAGGTTTCCCCCCGGCTCACCTGAGTTCTCTTCTTGTGGCGTTCCGCGGAGGACTCCTTCTCCCGGCCGGACCAGGACTTGTATAAGTGCACGCGAGTCGAGTCTGACTCCAGCGCGAGCGTTCAAAGTTCCAGGAAGTCGCGTGTTCCAGTTCGTCCAGGAAGAGGATCAAAGAAAGGTAAGAGATACTGGAAGCAGGGGAAAAGGGAAGAAAGAATAAGGGAGTTGGCCAGGAACTTGGAAGGGTAACGCCGAGCAGCACACACACGTCGAGACACTACCTAGAGATAGCGTTGAGATGCGCGGAGGCGCGGGGGCGTGGCCCATTTATAGAACGTGCCGTGTCCGACGTACAGGCTAGTATGGAACACGGCACTGGGCACGGCCATGTTGGAAGTATCAAGGAGCACACTCTCCGTCTGGACCAGGAAGACCAGAAGGGGCTATGTCCATGGTTCATGACATCATGACTAGTTTCTGAATTAATAGAAATACTTATTTTCCTTAAAAGAACTTTGTTTCAGGAAGTATGTTCTTTCCCATCTCAAGATGGAGGTGAGGACACGAATGCCAGCTAGATATGACCGCCTGGCAGGCATTTTGAGAACCTGCTGCAGGATTCTAAACTGCCTTTCATTAGCAGATCTTCAGAAAGCTGGCCCATTCTCAGATTAGCTCCAGCAACAGACCTTGCTATGGGCCGGAACCTCGAGTTGAAAAATTGTAAGGACTTCACTTGCTGGGACATGATCCAGATAGTACTGTGCAACCCTTAAGTCTAATTAGACGTCAACAGGAGAGGCATTTTAAGGAAAGATTATCAAGCTTGAGTACTTGTTTTGGGAAACTGTGCTGTTGGCAAAGTGTTTACTATTTTGGCGGGTACTCCAGCACAAGCATTCCAGTGAGATGCATGCACTGTCGGCTGCTTTTTCCCCAGCCCTTTGGAAGAACCCAGACTCCACCCCGGGAGCTTGCTGAGTCGATGAGTGCATGGGTGCAAATATGTTGAGTGCATGCGTGTGGGAAAGGAGGCACGTAGTTTGAATGCTCGCAAGCAGCGTCTGTCTTCAGTGAGAGCCAGAGGAAGTGCATGGTCCTGATAGTAGCGTCACCAATTGGGAGTTTGGCTGAACAGGAAGACGCTGAGACACAAAGTTTCTGTGTTACTGCACAGATGAGAAAAAGAACCATAAAACACTAAAATGAATCAAAGGAACAAATAAAGGTTTCCACAAAAGTGTTTTTAAGGATAGTCTTGCATTCAGGAAACTCCTCAGTTTTACAGAAGCTAGAGCGCATGAGCTAAAGGAACCACTTTTGGGGGGGGGAAGAACCAAGAGTTGTAGATAGTTAGTTTAGGGTTAGCATAGGTTAGAATAGTTAGGTTTATATTTTGGCAAGACTCTATAGGAGAGAAGTTCTTGGTGACTCTTCAAGGAAAGAGAACTTTAAGTACAAGTCAGCATTTTACATAGAGGACTACCATGATGGACAAAAGAGTTTAAAGTAAGGTACTCTCAGCCTCTGGGCACATTGTAGAGGTTACCAGTTATGACCAGTACCAGGGACGGAGGGAGGTATGGAATGAGAGCAGATGGCATTGAGAGTGCTAAAATTCAGTTTGTCTCATTTCACATCTCAATACAAAGGAAACAAGGGGAGCGTGAGACAGGAGAATCAGAAAGAGAATATTATAATGGGAGGAGAAGGAGAAGGGACTAAGATCTGGAAGGAGGTGTCAACAAGGGGAGCAGGAGGAAACGGTGGTGACAGAAAGAGGGGGAGTAAAAACTGTACAGGAAGTGTTATGAAAAGGTGCAAAAGAGTTGTGAGAGAGACTAAGACCTGAGGGAGAAAAGGTGAAAGGAGAGCTGGAAATTTACAAAGAGAGGATAGAGAGGGAACAGCACCCCTAGTCTGCAGGGTTTTTGAGAAGTGAGAGGAGGTACGCGCAACGAGTAGTTAGTGAACCAAGATAGTGATAGAGGGAAAGCACTAAGAGGCCCCTTAGAAACAAGCTAACATTGAGGCAACAAAGAGGAGAATGATAGTGGGCTTGTGGGCTGTTGGGCCAGGGCCCTTAGACAGGAAGGTGGCCAAGGACCCAAGGAACAGTCTGCCTTGCCTCTGGGTGAAGCTGTACATCACTTCTTCAATCTGGCCTGTGGTGATGAGGGACCCACGCTGAGTCCTTCTTCTTGCCAGTCAACAAACAGCAAAAAGGGAACTTGATCACTGTGGAGAGAACTTGAGCAAGGGCTGTGATTGATGCCTGTGAAGGAACCAGAGATGTTTTTGATAGACATTCACTGTTTTTGGAAAAGACAGAACTGAACTCAGGAAAGGCTCTTTTTATATACCATTTGAATTTGCCCCAACTTTGTCTTAAAAACCCTAATCAATCTTTTTTTTAACTTGAAATACCACTCTGTGCCTTTGTGGTGGCCGCTCGATCTTGTAACTGCATGCTGTTTTATTGATGCTGTGTAGGGCAGGTGCTTGTACAGTATATACACTACTAATTGTTTGGAACTGGAGAGGACGGGATTGAACAGAGTATGATAAGTGGTGTGAAGGTAACCAGTGCAATTCTCTGAAAACAGGGGAGTTGTGTTCAAATTACTTTGATTATGTGATGCGCAGTGCAACAGTATGTTGACGAACCCTAAGGGGGCCAGGTATGTGCCGAGACTCTGACGAGGGGAGCGTTGCCTCTGTCAAGCTGTGAGATTACTAAGGCTTGGACTGAGGTTTGGAAGTTCTCTTGTGAAGGGTTTCATTTTATGTAGGATTGCCTCATGATATCAGGCCACTCTGGCTATTCCTTTTAGTCATGTGTTGCCCTAAGATCACTGTTGCTAGGGAACATGAGTGATTTGGCAGTGTGTGCCTGTTGAGGAGTGACTCTGTCAAGGTGCCTTTCATTTAGCCACACTTCAATGGTCTCCTGTTTAGCTGGATAGCCTAGTAGGAGGAATTCTCGTCATCATTAGACTACATTTCAGGAATGCGTTCAAGAAGCTCCTCTTCAAGGAATGGCTCTTCCCTAACACCCAGGTCAACACACCTTCCTGTCCACACCTACTCTCAGACTGTGCCAGCTCCCCCCCCGTTTCCAACCCCGTTTATTTGTAGATCCCATGCTGCCAGATTGCCTGTTCCCTTGTATCTCTGCTTTCCTCGCTGTGTACTTCCCCCATGAATTGGAAAGGGCTCTGTTTCTTCCTAATACTAGGACCATGCTCAATAAATACCCCAATAATAATAACAATAATCATTTTGGAAAAGGCGATTGATCTTCAGCTCCAGGCTCATATTGATCGATATGACAGTTTAGGTTTTGTGACAAGGGTACCATGTTGCCACCTTTGAGGAGGCCTAGGGACTTCTGGGAGCCAGTTGATGCTGCCCGTTCATTGGTGTGGTTCATGGAGGACCCTGAGGAATTCCCCCGCTACTTCATAAGGTCAGCCCGAGACCTCGAGTTGTGCAGACTTGCTAAGAGACAGTTAAGTAATGAGACAGTGGATGAGATGTCGCAGCCCACAGGGATCATCCAGAGCGCCATACAAGAACAGGAGCTGTAGGTAAGGCGAATGCTGGGGAAGTGCCCGCCTCACACTCCTGCTGGAGACATCATTGTAATAGGTACTACTGATTGCAGCAACAGAACAAACCAACACTGATCATGCTCCCACATTAACACTAACACTCATTGGCAATCCCCCTCTTTAGCAGAGTCTAGGAGATAACAGAGGCCAACATACATGCACTATGCCTCACATTGGGCTGGCATATTGAGACTAAAAAAGAAAGCAACTGCAGAATCTGCCTCCTCCCCATGAAACATACATGATCCCCATTAAATGAAAACACTCAGGTGCTGCCAAATGATTCACAGATACATAAAGGGAAATGACCAGAAGTTAAGAAGATCTTTCTATGATCATATATGAGACCTAAAAACACCTTTGAATACATCGTTCAGCGCTAAGTGACAGTATTGATGCATCGGTCATACATTATTGAGCGATATCCAGGCCTTAGAGCCTACTGGCTGGCTTTATTCCTTGCTGAAGATGATGGGCATAAAGCAATCTAAAGTAAATAAACCAAGCTGGACTAATTCATGCAGCAGAGATCAGCTGAGATGGGATCTTCCACACAGGAGGTAGAAGTCCATGTGTTAGATCAAAAGCACCATGAGATGTCCCACAAGTCATAAAAGATTCTAAAGAAGGATTGGAATGGAAAATCGGTAAAGTGGCGGTGGACATCTCCCTAATCCGGCATGACCTGCAGAGAGCTTTGAAGTGGGAACCCATAATCCAGGAAGATTCAAGAATCAATCAGAAAATATGGTCAGGACTCTGTGGGTTCAAATGACAGAGTTCTTTGGATGCATTAATAATAATAATAATAATAATAATAATAATAATAATAATAATAATAATAATAATAATAATAATAATAATTTGGGAAAAATAATAGGATCTTGGAAAAACATGCACAGAGCGTGGAAGGATGACCCCGAAGATAAGATAGTGGGTTTACTGGAAGGAGAAGAGGGCACAGACTCAGCCTCCTTCATAGAGAAACTCCACCCTAAATCAGTTGGTGCATCCCAGCTCTCCCAATTCCACCATTGAAGACCGCACATGGCCTTGGCTTTAACAACCCCGCCCAGAGGACCACCAAGGCCCTTGACAGGGAAAGTTCTGAACCTTCAAGACAAGGAAGCAATCCTCAGTTTCGGTAGCAATACGGCAATATTATGTGTGGGAACGCAAGTTTGTCCTCCTTCCCAGAATGTATGCAGGCCATCCAGAAATCAAGGCACTCATATTAGAAAGTAATAAGAACATTGCAGAGACATAATGTAAAATATATGTTAATGTTTCTGGTGAAGATGAAGATATTATATAAAGACCTGGCTCATTCTTAGAGCCACGAGCTGAAATGAATGCCTGAATTGAGACACATACATTTGATCACACCAGGAAAAAAACACACAGAAAAAATTGGATTGTGCATCTACAGTGGCCCAGTGAGCAGTTAAACCACATACATGCAGATCATTGAGTCCTGGCCTCAGCTTGACGAATGGAGCATTGGAGCGAAGACCAGTGATTGAACTGGACACAGCTACACCACTAGCAAATAGTGACTCAGAACTTTCCTCATCATCTAAATGAAGAATAGAATAGATAAACATATGATTTGGGGGGATCTCATCTTTCTGAGACAGATTTCATCCATAATTCTAATGTTGTCTGTACTTGAACATATACTTTATATATTTATGCTGTTTAAATAGGAGTCCCAAATGCATTTGTAACATCTCCTTGACTACCTCCTTTTATTATTCGGTGGCAAGTGAGAGCAGTACAGGCTAGGTAAGCACACTGACAATTGGTTAAGCTTAATACTTGCTATTGTTAATGGGTAGGTTTTAGATGCTTGATCTGTATTGTTGGAGTTAAGTTTCAGTGCAGGAATGATGGCGACGTATTGTGGACCCAGGTGAGTTCCAAAACAGTTTGGGAACTGGGGTGGGGTTTGTGAAAGGTACATTTTGATAAATCTATTTACTGTGAGCTAAGGATAGTGCTTTTAGTGCTGCAGGCATCCTGGTTAGGGCATGGGATGGTCTCCATAGGCGAGGTTGCAATGTTATCATGGCATGTTTATAGGCTAAATAGTTATTTTAAACGATTCTGAGTATGGTCCTTATTACGCCCAAATAAGGTATGCATTTTATTCCTACAAGAGTGCCGTATGTTAATTACAGAATTGGTTAACTGTATACCTGAAACTAACTCAACGATAATAGAGGAACCAACATACACTGGAGGAGGTGGGGGTGACTGTATGAGTTCCACTAATTTCAATGACATTGATAATAATTCTCTACTTGATTTATGCCTAAACATACAACGTGGGATGACCCCCCTGATGCCTAAGAGGCAGGATGAAAAAGATCTGACACAGGGAACGCATCCTGTGGCCTCTCCTGTCACCATCTCGGGCTATTCTGAGCAGAGGGGCAGATTATCAGCCTCCCCTAACCTAGTAATGGTATCTATGGAGGACGTCCCGAACAATGAGGATGTGGACCCTTCTATCCTGTCTCCAGGAGCAAACGCAATAGCAGAGATTCAATCCTCTGTAGCCTCTATTCAGTTCGCCCTAAAAATCCTGCTCCAAATGACCAGACGCATCCTAACCAATACTACTGCGCCGATTATTCTCCAAACTGATGAAAATCCTGTGGAAGATGAAGCAGAAATCAACTTAGCAGAGGCTATTGATATAGCTGAAGAGATAAATGTTTTGCCCAATAAAGAAGCATCCGCAAACATGGACCGGAGCGAGATGGTTTTTTACTCTCGCAAACAGCGCAGACTGGCCAAGAAGGCACAACAAAACAGGAAAAAACTCTCAGAGTGCCCCTCAGTAGAAGAACTTGCGAAATCCGGGGGCCGTTCAAAAAAAGCAAAGAAGAGGGCTGCCCGAGCTAAGAAAAGGAACAACTCTTGGAGGTGGTTGCCTGACTAGTTGGCTGATTACAGACCAAGATCAGAACAAGGAACAATCGAAGATGCCGTCAATGCCTGCCAGGGAGGATGAGGATATTGAGGCTAAAGGTACATTAACTTTGGATGACTTAGAAGCATTGGACGAAGAGTGGGAACAACTTGAAGATGAAGCTCAGCTCACTGAGGAAAGGGAATGTGGGTCCTCGGTGAAACCATCCCACCCGCCGCCCCCTCAGGCTAAAACCATTCATCCTCCTAGTAAACCTATGGAGGAGGGTTCAAGTACTCCATTCAGCAGGATATGTCGGATCAAGAACCTTTATAATAATGGCGGGCGCAGATGGTTGTCTCGGTCAGAACTCTTAACCCGCCTACACTCTGTTCCGGAATTGCGAGTATTGCAATCTGATGACTTTCAGTTTGTGGAGCCACTGAAGGGGCGGAATTCGTGTGTTTCTGCCCTGCATTGCAAGTTTCTTTCAACCGCACAGCTAATCAGGAAGTATCGTGACGAACTTTGGGCAGTTGATGTGGAGATAGATGCCGACTTGGATGATTCTGACACCTGTATCGATAACGGCGAAACAAGTGGATTAGCTGTCCTAGATGTATGCCCGATTTTACCTAAAGGAAAGAAAGTAGAAATGGCAGAAATACAACGCGTGCTAAAATGGTTGGCTGAAGCGCTTCCTGAAGCCCTATCCAATCATTGAACCTGGACATTACTGTCGTGGAATTGTAGAGGATTTACGCACCTGCTGTCCCCCGAGGGGTCAGCAAACTTTGTCGCCAAACATGAGTTACTATGTTTACAAGAGACCTGGGCGATGGACCCATTATTACTGGATGGTTTTGTGATTTATCAGTCTTTTGCGAGTAGGGGAGAGAAGGGCAGACCATTCGGCGGGTTGTTGATTGGGGTGGCAAGTTGTTTGATCTCTAAACAGATACCCTGTAGCCTAGACAATAATCTTCTGGCAGTCGAAGTCAAATATGGGCCTAAGGATAAAGAAGAAAAGCTACTTTTGATAAACATATATAATCCTCCTCATGCCCGTATAAGTGAACCACTTCAAGCGGCCCTTCAAGAATTGTTGGCCTTTTGGTCAGCAACTCAGGGAAAGGGCGCGGTAATGGTAGTTGGAGATTTTAATTGCCGAATACCAGGGGAGGGAGGGTTACACCCTCAAAATACTAGGCTTAGAAACAAGCGGTTACTCACACATAGCAAAAAAGATACCGAAGGCCCGCAATGGCGTCTTCTGTTTGATGACTGGGATCTTGAGATGGTGAACGGTTACACTATTAGTGATCATCCAGGAAAACAAACATGGACCAATGGTTCTTCATCCAGTACAATTGACTATATATTTATGTGCCCCAAAATGTTGCAATGTGTTGTTGACCTAACGGTATCTTTAAATGAATGGAGTGACCATGCTGCACTTCAGTGTGTACTAAATATTGTTCACACTAAATCGAAGAAGAGCAATCTGGGTATAATCCAGGTAAATAAAAAGGGCTCTAGCATCAGGTGGACTGCCCAGAATATACATTTAGCCTCAGAAGCATTAAACATGGAGTATTGGTCCCTATTACCCAATTTCAATGATATGTCTATAGAAGCCATAGAAACCTGGATCAGTCGTTTTTCTAATATTCATGCCTTATCCCCTAATCGGAGTATGATCAAATTAGAGGGTGGGATACCCCCGTTTAACAAAAAGATTAGAGACATTAAGAGGGAACACAGAAGGGAGCTGCGTAGGATCAAGCAAAGGAGGGAACCCGTAGAAAATCTTAGGGCGGCTCTTAGGAAATGCAAGAATAAATATAGAACTAATATCAAAAAACTACGGCTTACCGAAAGAACTCTGGCATACCAGAAGTTGATTCACACCATCTGCTCGAAAAACACGCGTAGCATCTGGGCACTCCTACGTGAAGCTAGAGAAACTACTAAGGGGCAACTTGCAAATCCTATTGGTGTAAAGGAATGGGAGAATTTCCTGTTGAATCGTAATGCTATCATGCAGCAAGAGGAGAGTCTACCATCGCTTCTGCCGAGATCAAGTATATCATTTGACATGTCATACACGGCAATACTTTGCAAGATAAAAACTCTAAAATCCTCTAGAGCTCCCGGCCCTAATGGCCTAGCGAACATAGTTATCAAAACCCAACCTGAGTTTTGGGCGGGATTGTTGACAATTATGTTTGAGAAAATTCTGAGCCAAGGAGTTATACCGAAGACATGGCAAACTGCCGTGTTGATCCCGGTATTTAAAAAGGGAAACCGTCTTGACCCTAATAATTACAGACTCCTCTCTATGCTAGACACGACAGGCAAATTGTTTGCCGCTCTGTTGCTTAAGGACCTTCAGATATGGGTTGATGAGGCCCATATATTATCCAAATTTCAATGTGGTTTTAGAAAAGGCTACTCCACAGGTTATAACTTGATGGTAATGAACCTACTAAGAGCAAGAGCTCGCAAAAGGGATGAGCCACCATTGTATGCACTATACATTGACTTTAAAGCAGCTTTTGATATGGTACCCAGAGAACGCCTATGGACTAAACTGGCTTCCCTAGGCTGCCCTGCTGACGTACTATATTTTCTCAGATTACTGCATCATAACACCTCAGTCAGGTTAAAATTGGATCAGGAGGGGCATCTGACTGGTAAGGTATATCAAAACAGGGGGGTCAAACAGGGCTGTGTGACTGCCCCTCTAGTGTACAATCTTTATGTGCATGATATCCCGCTTGCTCTATCCTCTATTCGTAATTGCCCCCCCAAAATAGGGGACTCCGCTTGTGCCGTCATGGCATATGCTGATGATTTGGTCATTTTTGACCATACCATCAGTGGCTTACGTAGATCAGCTACTGCATTATGGGAGTATGCCGAATCTAATGGTCTTATCATTAATCTAGACAAAACGAAGGTACTGAGATTTACTAGCAAAAAAGTGTCTCGTGTGAACCTTATGGTAAATAACAACCTGATTTCATACGCCCCACTCTACCGTTATTTAGGTATTGATTTTGAACCTAATGGGGACTATGTGGCCCTTAAGCTTTCACGTACGATGCGAGCAGCACAAGTAACATCCTTAATAGCCAATTTCACTAGCCAACAAGGAGGATTTACACTTTGGGGTACGCGTCAATTATATATGCAGGTATTTATCCCTATGATGACCTATGGTCTAGATTCACTCCTAGAATTAGATTTTAGTTGGCTTCAAATCATTGAGGGTAAGTTCTGGCGTCGCATACTTGGCCTGGGCCCGGGAGTCCCGATGGCAATTATTCGACTAGAACTAGGGTTACCCTCAATGAAGGCTATCGTCATGAAAAGGAGATTGGGGCACTTTCTGAAAATGCGCAGTACAACAGCTAATCCGCTCCTGCTTACCATCTTCCAAGAATTATGTAATAGACAAAACCCTCAGTCTCCATCTGTGACGATGACAAAATTTCTTGCTACCAATGGATGGGCCTGGCGAGCAGGCCCATATACCAAGCAAGTCCAAAATGCACTTGATAAGAGAGTAGAAATGTGGGATTGGCTAGAGAATTTCGATCATCTTAGTACGTTAAAAAGCTATGCATTTGTACAATATAGGTTGTACTCTTTCTTGCAACCTCAAGGGTATCTCAATCTATGCCCCTCAAAAAAACTGCGACGATTTATCCTTTTATTAAGGATGGGCCAACTGCCCATTCTGTTGGTCACGGGCAGAAGACAGCAGCTGCCATTGGAACAACGCATATGTCGGTTGTGTGTAAGAAATAAAGTATTAGAGTCAGCAAGACATGTTTTGACAGAATGTGGCACCATGATTGATGTAATTCATTGTCATCTGGGAAAGTTTACTCATAATCTAGCATCAATCGGAACGTCATTATTCTGGCATCACTGCATGAACTCTGAGAGCATGCGAGAAATGATAGCTCTCTTCAATATCTGGATTAAGGTAGAGGAATTATTGAATATTCAGATCTAAAACCAGTATTCGTAATTTTTAGCTATCTTTGACCTGGCCTGTTGGTCTTCTCTTTTTTTGTACCTTTTTGTTACCGGAGCTTTGAGCTCTGTGATTGATTTTTATGTGAAAATAGGTTATTATTATTATAGTGTTGTATTTTTGCTATATTGTTATTATTCTGTTTGTGGAAGTTTAATTTTTTATATATGATGTTCACTTATTAACATGTGTAAGGTTTATTAAATAGACTGTATCACATTAAATAAATAATAAAGAATTGGTTAAGCTTTAGAAATTATGAGATGTGAAAGTTTATGGAACCAACTTATGCAGCTTTTCCCGTGCAAAGTGCTTAAATGGATAACTTGGAATGTTCCACTCAAAGTAAACAATGTATTAATAGATGATGCCGGTCAATATGTTGTTATCCATGGCGGTTTTAGTTGATATCAGAATATATATGCTCCACCAGTGAGGATAAGGCCTCCTCCTCTAATATAGTTTTCTATTGTGCATGTTCCATTGGAGGAGCGATACTATGGGCAGTCAACTAATACGTTACAGCAGGCAATAACACATTTGTGGTTAGGCCCCAGCTGCAAAATCCTGCTTCATGCAGCAGAAAAGAGGCACGCACACAGGGGGAGGAGGTGAGCACAATCAGTAGTTAGCAATACCACTCCACAGACACAATGGGAGAACGGGCAACAAATGAGGGAGCTCATTACATCAATTTAGTTATTGCAACCTGGGACAAAGATGCCTGCCTTACATTGGAGACATCTAGCGGGGTGACAAAAGGCGACGGTTACCTGCCCACGCTAGAGGATAATGGCCCCGGAGTAGGAATATGTGGGTTCCCCGTGTCACTCTCATTTAGTCCCCTCCCTAAGTCAGGGAACCATCACACTGTCACCAACCACAAACTTGCTTCTTTAACTGCCCCTTGGGCATACCTAGGCAGGAAGCAGCAACAACCCTCAACAATGCTACAGCCCTGTGGGTCTAGCACCAAGCAGTCCCTGTTTCACCAGAGGAAAAACCAGGGCACTGACCCTTTGAAGCTCTTTGTGGCAGTCCATTGACTCCAGCACCACACATTCAGTTTCCTCAGGTTCATTGCATTAAATTGAGTCCTGCCTCATTAGGAGTCTGAGAATAATTATCTTGATACCATATTCATCACAGGGTTGGAAGTCAATGGTTTATGCTCTCCAAACATGCACAGTGCTACTAGTACTATCCCTTTAAGGGACTGTGCAGTGCTGAGTAACCCAACTGGGAGCAAGTCAAGTCTTCCTGACACAATTTGAAAATCCAAACAAACATATCAGAGGCGCTTGCTGGATCCTTATGTGACCTTCATATGGAACTGTTGTAGATGAAACAACCAAAGAGAAACAGCATGCACCACTGTCTCAGAGATCCCTCATAGCCAGGAAACTCCCACTCAGATTAATAACATGATCCCCTCTTCTCATCCGGAATGGCAAGAGGTAGAGATTACTCAATCTGATGGTTTGTGATTGTATTATATGCAGCTATCAAAGTATTCATGCCACAGTTAACCATATGAAACTCTCCCACTATAAAACAGCATGGCCTCCAGATTACAAAATGGGCAGAGTTTGGTTGCGGGGACACCATACAAATAACCGTGAAATCCAAAATGGTGGAACAAACACATATTTCTTTGGCCTAACCCCACAATTCCACAGTGGTCACAGGTGAACCTGTTAAATTCCCTCCAATCCCAGGGCCTCACCAATTTAGTAA
Source organism: Ambystoma mexicanum (assembly GCF_040938575.1). Taxonomy (NCBI): domain Eukaryota; kingdom Metazoa; phylum Chordata; class Amphibia; order Caudata; family Ambystomatidae; genus Ambystoma; species Ambystoma mexicanum. The sequence goes on from NC_090928.1 coordinate 1,232,086,030, forward strand.
CAGAGCTGAAGACCTTTACTGAGAAGGCAACCCATGCAGAGGGATTACAGAGCTGCTATGTATGCCCAGGCTCTCATTCAGCTGATGTGGGAAGTCAGTATTGAAGTGAGCTAAAGAGGGCGTTTTGAGCAGGCTGAAGGAAGGCAGACTTTGCGGCACGCTGGACGATGGCAAAGAATGGAGCTTGGAAGGGGTTGGAAGAAAACCGATATTGAATGTGGTTGGAGGAGCACACCTCAAGAAGATGTTAGTGGAAAATAGAGGGGGAGACAAGACCTGGAGGTGGTGGGGGGAGGGGTAAGGAGAGGTGGATGAGGAATAACAACAGAAGATAGTTGAATGATACTAACGGGCAGAGATGGAAAATTAGGTGGTTGGGGAAACTAAGAGGTGGAGGAGGAAGAACATTGGAAGATTGATGGAAGAAACTAATAGGAGGAACATCAGCAAAATGCAGTTAGAGGGGATTGAAACGTGAAAAAAGGTGGAAACAAGAAAAGGGCATTAGTCAACATTAGGAAGAGATATTAAAGAAAGTAGCCATTAAGACCAGGATAGTCCCTGTGGTCACACTTGGCCCTATGCATGGTATGAGGGAACGTCTGATCTGAAAGGGCGGAGCGCACTGTGGGAGCAGGAATGAGTGAGCAGAGTGGCAATAAAGAGCAACAGAACAGCAGGAGAAGTGAGGGCTTAGTTGAATCCCCATTTGCAATACATCTTCGCAGGGTTTGGGAAACTGAGTGAATGGACACTCAGAGGCCCGTCTCATGGCATGGGATTTCTTAAGCCTGAATGTGAGGGCCCAAGTACTAAGAGATACTGACACTATCTCTGTAGGGACTGAAAACCCTTAAGCTTGAGACTGAGATCCTAACAGAGGCCCTTAATGGGCAGTGAGCTTCCATACCACCCTTTTGGTTTATTAGTTTAACCAACATTCCAGGACCTTCTTCTGTACTTTAGGTTACCCACTAATATCTCCCATTCTCACCTTCAACTTCAGAGTTGGATTCTTCAAGTAATTTTAAGACCTTGATCAAAATAACTTTTTGTATCCTAACAATAGTACCAGGGTGCAATATTTGCACTCCCCACTATCCATTCGCTAGTGATATTTGACTCTTGGCGAGTAAAAAATGGTGTGCTGTGTGTATGTATATAATTGAGGTGGTGAGTGACTTTTTATGGCTGGCTAGCTTGCAACTTGAATGTTTGCCCTCTGATAATACATTACAATTGCATAAATGAAGAATGCCGACTTTAGATATTTTTGCATGGTGTTTAGGTGCAATTTCTCTTTAAATAAATGTTTGGGTGATTTCTGTGTGGAATACTCTTGGACCATGACATGCTGTCCTGTTGTCATGGCAGCCAGACCTCTGTGATGTCTGAAAACTGACCTACAGTAAAAGCTTTGTCATCTGACACTTTGTCACCTAGAAAGCTCATTTAACCTGGTACCTGTTTTTGCTTTTCATAGAAGCATTCAGGTATATAAAAGTTCTATACAACAGAGCACAACATCCCAGAAAACGCACCATTCCTGGTGAAAATATGCTGGTAAATAGAGCTAGGAAGTGCAGCTTGCATTGATATCCCATGACTTCTCTCTAATACCTGCCATTTTAGCATTCAGAATGCATTGTTTACACCAGCATCCTCCTAACTGGAATATTTATCCTGCACCCCAGATTGGTGACAAATAGCAAAACATTTGCTGTGCATGCTTTAAGATTGCAAAGTGAATTACCAAGTGACTGGCTGTTGGGCTGCACACTGCTACGCTCCATCGATAAAGCCCATTGGAATCCACACCAATCATGCTTTCATGCTGCACTAGTCGCTAAGAGGAAGCGGCTCACCCGCTCAACACAGACTTTTGTTGCTGGTGGGTAAAAGGACTTGCCTTGTTGCTTTAAAAACGACTCTTCTCTACTTAATGTGTTTGTGTTGAGCTAAGCGCATCTCTACCTTCAGGTAATCACTGCTATTTTCTTCTCCCTTTTCCTGTATTAGAAGAGGATCCGCCTACTTTTCCCCCCCACCTCCCACCAACACACCCTCTTCTCGCATCACAGCCCGCGACTTGGTGTTCAAATACAGCGTGCATGCACATTGCTCGCCCATTGCAAAGCGAATTGCCAAGTGACTGGCTGTTGGGCTTTTAGGGTGGTGGGTGTGTGGCAACTTTAATTTCTCTATTTTCAAATATAACAGAAGGGCTCAAATCCTAACTGTTTAAATCACAGAATCAGTTTAATATTGAAATACGACGTTACGGTTTGGGCTTTAAATGGTGTCCGGGCTACGTAGCGGTTGCCTAACAGAGTCTCCAGCTTTAACCCCTATAAATGTTGATGCGATGATATGCCCGGGCAGCATCGCATATCCAAAAATTCAGGTAAACAGTGATTTTGTTAACTGGAAGTGTGTAAATAAGACTGACAGCATTAAAATGCCTATATCCCCTGTTATTAATGTACTTCCAAACAAGGTTGATGAAGAGCAATCTAATATTGCCAAAGAGAAACAGATTCGTACTCCCAATGGTATTAAGCCTGCTGATGTCGCACAGTTCGATGACTCATCTGTCTATGAGAGCGCAGCAATAGGAATTTTATGCGACATGGATGTTGTATTTTCTAGCGCTGAGAATTTACATAGCAGCTCTCCAGTGGACAGAAAGCCGCCCATTGATATGTTAACTGAGGGACCCTCGGCAATATATGAATTGAATAAACGAATTTGCGCCTCTATTGGCGCTCTGACACCTTTGATAGATCGTAAACTTCTAGTTGATTTACCTTATCAATTACAATCCCCACCCCTTCTCCCTATTGAACATCCGCTCAATATAAGCAATGAGGAACCCGTTCCCAGTTTAATAACAACTCCAAAGAAGGTCATGCCTACTTGCAAAAATCCAGAGACGAAAACCCCAAAACTTGTAGTTATTCCCTCCATTAATTTGGAGTATGAAGCGTGTCAGGGGGATGAGAACAAGGATTTATTAGGCGTATCTCCCCCTCCTAGTCCATATACATTTCCTGTAATTATCAGGATATTGGACTTATTAGACAAAGGACATGATTTTACACACTTGGAATTAAGAGAGATGAAAAACACTACGAATGAGATGATGCATAAACTTAACCACCTCGAAGGTTTCATCATGGCTAAAGAGACCAACAATCCAACTCACTGTAATTGTATTCAGGGGTTGGTTCCAACAATTGACCCAATGACAAGACCTCTCCAGGCTGATGAGCAAACTCAGTGTCACATCTCATGTGCGGCACATGAATCACAAAAATCTGAGGAGATGCCTACTCAACCCTTGGAATCAAGGCGTGGCTACATGGCCGCGTAGAAGGACGTGTATCCCGGAGGTCCTGTTAATCCGACAATGATCTGTATGCTGAACATGCATTTCGAGCAAGCTATGCGCTTTGAAACGAACACCACAGCTGTATGAATATGCCGGGCACACAGCAGCGCAAAGACTGAGACGGAAAATGTGTGCAGAACCAAACGCGGTGGAAAACAAGTTTGGAAGCTCCTGCTAGAGAGGGAAATGGAGCCCCGCCTCTAAGCGGAGCAGCACCGGAGCCCACAAGAAGAAACCTGCAGCAAGCTGCAGCTTCAGAAGGCAAGGCGGCGCTGAATGGGCGAGCGGACGGCAGCTGCGACCTAATATCAAGGAGCAGGAGATACATTGTATCACGGTCGTCAGCTGTGCAGGCGAGGTGCGGCCACAGAAACAGGCAGGGCACACGAGCGGGCTAGGCGGCTGGGCTGAGAGCGGGACCCCCAGCTGAGGCATATGTAACCGAGGCGGCGCGGGAAGCGAATACTGTGACGGGGAGGACCGGCACCGGCAATCAGAGCGCTGTGTTGCAACGCGAGCCCCAGCAGCAGGAGAACGCACGAACCGATGGGAAGCATTGACAAGGATTAACAAAGAGCAGCAGAGCAGAGAGCTCGCAGAGGCACTGTGGATCATATACTGAGGTACTTAAGGTGCCAAGGAGGAGAGAGCACTGCTGGGTAACAAGCCAGCAAGCCTCACGCAAGGATACGCCGGATGTACATTACAATATTTATAAAGAGCGCACACGCATGCGGTAGCCTTGTGCCCTTGGGATGATGAGCCGGGGCATACTGGGCAACGCCTCACAAATGTAGAGCAGAGGAGGCGAGAGGCGTGTAGCCCCAGACATGCAGGAGTAATAAGAGAGAGCAATTGCTGGAGGCCTGACGGAGGGGGCCTTGGTGACTGCCACAGAAGTGCTGGAGTGGGCTGGAAACCACAGTCCAGTCCTGTACTCCAAGCACTCTCAGCTACAAAGAAGGGGGCAGGGGACCCAAGGCAGCATACGCACCAATTAATAGCTGGCAGACACGATGCACATGGGACTGCGGGTGCCACCTTAACGACAGTGGAGCCACGCGTGCAACACTGGCAAGCTGGAGACACGGATAATGGCCCAGGTACATCTACTGTCTAGGAAACACCTGTGAAGGCAGATAGGTGCTGAGCCATCCGCTGGAGCCATGGCTCCCACACGACAGCCAAAACTGAGCGCACAACGCGCTGAGCTGCACAAGTAGGATCCGAGCCTGGTGGAACTGTACTGAGAGCTGCAGGAGGAGGAAGAAGAGGGTAGACACGCCCCAGAACACTTGCTGGACCCCTAAATTGCACAAGGCAGCCAAGTCAGGCTGGAGACTGGACAAAAGCACCTAAGGCAAGACAGTAGGCCGGATGACCTTGGGCTAACGGGGCTGGTGTGGGATTGCGCTGGGCCAGGGTGGGCACCCGACCACCAACAAACTGAAGCACACGCGGCGGAGAATGGCACGGCAAGATGTCTAATAAAATTGTCAGACCCAGGATCAAACAGCCCACGCTGGATGCCTATACCAAGACACCTCCAGGGGCAGAAGGGGGCAAAAACAAAGACAATACTGCCACGGCAGAAGCAGAGACACCGGGCACGATCCAGGAGGTGCTGGCAGCAATAGCAGACCTGAAAGTCTCCTGGGAGACCAAACTGGGCCTGGCAATGAACGATCTAAAAGTGGGACTAGACCTTAAGATCGGAGCGGTCCAGGAAGAAGTTAATTTGCTGTGACAGGACGTGAGAATGCTTGCAGAGCGCACTGGAAACCTGGAGAAGGAGATGGCCCCAAACACGGCGGCCGCCCACGGATCAGAACTCCATGCCCTTGTGCAGCGTGTGGGCAACCTGGAGAACAGGGCAGAGGAGGTGGAAGGGCGCGCCAGACGCAACAACATTCGTATTGTTGGATTGCCGGAAGGAATGGAAGGGCCCAAACCAACAGAAAATGTGGAATCCATGCTTCTGCAGGAAATAACTGGCGGAGCGCTGACCCAGGGGTTTGCAGTTGAAAGGGCGCACAGGGCTTTGGCAAGGAGACCGCCCCCGGGAACCCCCCCCGAGGCCGCTGATTGCAAAGATTCTTAACTATCGGGATCAGGAGAAGATACTTAAATTCTTCCGGAAGGGAGGCACGATCGAAAGGGGGCCGGCGAAAATCACAGCGTATCCGGATTACACTTTGCATGTACAACGCAGCAGGATGAACTTCGGGTCGGTGAAAAGGAGGTTGAGAGAGGATGGCCACAGATATATGTTGCTTTATCCGGCCTAACTGAAAGTGTTTTACAAGAACAAAACTCCGTTTTTCGAGACGCCGGAGAACGCTATGGACTGGCTGGATATGCGGGGCCGCCCCTAAGAACCGGATATCCAGACAGAACTCGCAGAAGATAAGTAGCACACAGCTGGGTCAACGCTGGGACTAGAGTACAGTATTAAATGAAGCCTGTGGGGAATGTGTGGCAGAAAATACATGCTTGCAAGATCTGCTAGTAGCAAATTATCTGAATCAGATGAGTGGGAGCTCCTGGGAGATACCCTTGAACCCCATAGCATAACTCTTAGTTAGGTCACCGTTAGTCCGGTGACGCCCCGCGGGGTCCTAGCTTCCGGTTCACGAGACAGGATCAGACGCGGGTGGGCCTGAGATCCAGGGATGGAGCTGGGCATTTGTTGGGGTTGGGTAGGGAGGGAGGAGGGAGAGGGTTGTGTGCAGTGGGGCAGGGTTGGGGAAAGGGGGCAGGGGGAGTTGTTAATGTTAAGATTGGGAGGGTTAAGAGTCGGAAAACGGGCCATCGAGGAAGACATCAGGGGAAGGTGGGAAGAGGAGAATATCAAGACAATGGCATTGGGTAACCTCAGAGTCGTGACCTGGAATGTGCGGGGCCTCAATAGTTATCTAAAACGTAATAAGGTGATGATGTACCTAAAGAGGATGTGGATTGACATAGCTCTGCTACAGGAGACCCACCTCACCAAGGAGAAGTTGGAGGTGGTCAAGGGAAATGGAAGGGTAATGTCATAGGGGCCACCTACTCAGCATATGCAAGAGGGGTGATTACATGGGTGGCACCGCATGTGCCGTTTCAGCTGCTCAGATCAACGACGGACCAGGAGGGTAGAATGGCGGTGGTGGGGGGACTCCTAGAGTACAGGGAAGTGAACATTATAAATTTGTACGCCCCTAACCATGATACAGCGGCATACTTTAGGTCCCTCTATAGTAAAATTAGCCCCCTGTTGGGTGGCGCATTGGTGTGGGGAGGGGACTTCAATTGCACCCTGAACCCCGGGATGGACAGGTCAGATGGCAAGTCAGATAAGCCGGCGCCGGCGGCTAAAGCGCTGAGGACACTGTTGACAGACCTCGGCCTAGAGGATGTGTAGGCGACGGCTGCACCCAATGGACAGGCAATACTCGCATTACGTAGCGCCACATGACCTACATACAAGGCTGGATTATGTGTTTTGCTTACCGCCGCCGAGATAGTGGGAGAAATGGTGAGCGTGGACTACAAGGCTCTGGTACTTTCCGACCATTCGCCTCTGATCATAGAGTGGCGACACCAACCCCCCAGACCGCGAATCCGGACATGGAGGCTTAGAGCTGAGGCTCTATAGGACACGGGATTCAGGGAGGATTGAGGGAGGCCATCGAGGAATACTTTGAAATCAATACGGGGAGTGTACGCTCAATGGGAACAGTATGGGAGGCATTTAAGGTGGTGGTGCGTGGGGTAGCTATATCAAAGTCCAAAGGGCTCCAAGGGGGTATTGAACGGGAACTGCCGACAACAGAAAGAGAGCTAGAGGGCCTGATACAGAGGGTGGGGACCACCCGAGAGGACAGCGCTAAGATAAGAGACTTACAGGTGACTTGTAGTGAACTCTGGGACAGATTATGTAAGCTAAATTGTAAGAAATATACAGAGAGGCAACATGCTGGGGGGGGGATAAGCCGGGTAGATTACTGGCCTGGTTATACAAAAATGAGCCCCACCGGCCGGTGATCAGAGAGGTCAGGGACGAGGGAGGTCAAATCTGTAATACCCAGGAGGGAGTAAACAAGGAGTTCCTCAAGTACTGCAAACGATTATATGAAGATGCGGGAGAAGATATGGGTCAAGAAATACTGGACACAATAGATGGTATAGGGCTGCCCACCATGGATGACTTAGAACGCGCAGATCTAGAGGTCCCATCACCTCGGACGAACTGGAGGTGGTTATCCAGCACCTGCCCACATGTAAAGCGCCCGGGTCGGATGGGTTACCCAGCAAGTTTTATAAAACTTATAAGCAGGAGCTACTCCAGCCGCTGCTAGCCATGTTCAATGGAGCCTACGAGCAGGGGGAACTGCCGGAGTCCCTCCGTGAGGCAGTTATTATCCCGCTCCTGAAACCGGGCAAGCCAAACGTGGATTGTGGGTCTTATAGGTCCTTGTCTATGCTTAACCAAGATAGAAAAATACTAACGGCAGTGCTGGCCAACAGACTTAAGAGGGTAATTGGCAAGTTGATTCACCCGGACCAAACAGGCTATGTCCCCGGTAGAAATATCACCGGCAACCATAGGAGGCTGCATCATATCATTGATCAAGCTGAGGAAGACCCGGCAGAGTTGGCTATCGTGTCGCTGGACGCGGTTAAAGCCTTTGATTCAGTAAGCTGGCCATGGTTGATGGCGACCCTGAAAGGTTACGGGATGGGACCAGGATACATCAGATGGGCCCAGATGTTATATAGCTCCCCGATTGCAAGAATTAAAACAGGAACTGTAATTTCAGACAAATGGCAACTCAGTAGAGGGACCAGACAGGGATGCCCCTGGTCGCCCATGCTATATATTCTGGCATTAGAGCCGCTGGCAATCGCTTGAGGCAGCAATACGGGGAGGTGGGGATTCGTATGACAGGAGGCACGCACCTGATATCGCTGTATGCGGATGATATGCTCCTCTATTTGCGCTATCCGGAGGAGAATCTGCAATATGTGCTGGAGGTGATGGACCGCTATGCCACCCTCTCGGGCATTTCGGTGAACCCCGGGAAGTCTAGTGTGTTCCCCTTGGGAAGGTATAAGAGTATCCCATTGGAAAGGCTACCCATCCTGCAGATACCCTGGCAGACCAAGACGTTTAGATATCTGGGCGTAAACATTTACCATAGGATTGAGACAGAGCACAAACGCAATACGGAGAAAGCAATTGAAGGAATTAAAAATAGCATGGCGTTCTGGTCTAGATTACCCCTCGCTATGATGGGAAGAGCAGCGCTGCTCAAAATGGTGGTATTGCCCAGACTCTTGCATTTTTTTGTGAATGTCCCGTACTTGATCCCCATACGCTTTTTTGTGAGACTTCATGGCCTGTGCAGGGGCTTCATATGGCACAACTCCAGGAATAGGGTAGCCCTATGGAAATTACAGAACGCATGTGATAAGGGGGGCATAAACCTGCCGAATTTCGAATTGTATTACTTGGCAGGACAGTTGTTGTATGTGGCTAGATGGTTGTCTGCGGACGACTTGGCAGAAGCTAGGCTTTTGCAAGGTGATTCAGCTCCATACTTCCTGAGAGAGACAGTGTGGCTGCATAAAACTAAAATGGCTGGGAAGGGGAGACTACTGAGGCTGGGCTGGGAAGTTTGGCGTAGAGCATGGAGAACGTTGGGCGACCCAGACCCGCTCTCTCAGCAGGTTCCACTGCCGGTGCTATGCGGGGAAGACTCCCAACTGTTCAAAGGGGTCCGCAGATACTGGGAACCGGTGGGTCGAGCTACCCTTGGAGATATATGGCAGGAGGGGGAGGCATTGAAATTTCAGAGGCTGCAGGATGAGACTGGGCTGCATAGAGGCCAATATATTACTTACACCAGGCTCATGAAACGGGTGAGGGAGAGGTGGCCCGAGACGGTACTAGCTGAAGAACCTGATACCACCCTGGAAATGATGTATGATGTCTCGGAGGGTGGGCACGAAATATCTCAGATATATGAGCTCCTGAGTGGGAAGGCAGGGAAGGAGCGGCTCCACCTGAGGCTCGACTGGGAGGAGGAGGTGGGAGAACCCATGACAGATGGACAGTGGGATAGAGCTCAAAGATACCATAAGAAGTTGTCCCCTAATGCGAGACTCCAGCAGATCCAGCTGTATGTTACCCACAGAGCTTATCTGACCCCCAGAAGAATAGCTAGGTTTGGAGGCTCGGCTATACAGAAATGCCCCAGGTGTGGCGAGGAAGAGGCGGGGCTGCTGCACATGTTCTGGGCTTGCCAAGAGGTGCAGACATTCTGGGAAGAAATAAAGACGAGAATGGCCAGTGGGGATTGGTGCTTGATGTGAGGTCTGCTTGGGCATGCATGCTTGGGAGTTTCCCCAGGCCACGTAACTCATCAGCAAGATGAAGGACCTGGCCTATATCTTGGCCAAGCGCAGAATTGCAATGTGCTGGTAAGCGGCCCATATGCCCAGAGTGGAGATGTGGTGGGCAGACCTCTTGAAATGGGCAGAAGCAGAAACTGCAGTATGGTATGGAGCTGTCACTAGGGGGGGTGAGGAGGAAATGGGCCCCTTGATAGCCTGGAGGCAACTGGTGACCTCAATGGCAAACCCCCACCAGGTCAATCGTGAAACGGACGATTCAGACGAATTGACAAGTATTGAGATACCTGAAAATGCTCATGCAGATGGCACGGATAAGACAGCCCGAGTTTGTGGGGAGGAAGTGGAGAGGACGGAAGAAAACATTATATGATGTGATGCCTTGATATTGAATATGATTGTCCTAAATGGTTGTAATGTTTTGTATGTTGTTTGGTTAAAATAATAAAAATGGTTTTAAAATAAAAACCCTTGGAATCAATTCCTGGAATATCCTTGAATGATTGGTTGATAGCTATGGATTTAATAAAACAAGATTTGAGGGAAATCAAAATTAATTTAGCGACTAAATCCCAACCTACTACTCCTCCTTCCGAATCCCCAAGAATCTACAACTGCTAATAGCCCCTTGGTTCTTCTAAACATCATTGATGAAACAGCACAAGAAGAAAGTAATGTGAATCCTCCAAAAGAGAAATCTTCATTTCTATCTCGGCGCTTTAAAAAAGCTCAATTTAGAGCAGTCAAACGCGGTGAGAAGCGCAGGAAGGACAAAATGCTAATTGCAAAAAAATCCAGGGATGGATTACACGAAGGGGAATCGATAGATTATGTTCAAGCGATTGTGATTTCGCGCCTCCAAGACGAGGATGTAATTGATGTTGACCAATTATCTGAAGAGAGTCGAGTTCTACTCCTTCCCACCTTGTCCACACCTTCACTAAAAGACACACAAAAAATAAGAATAACAAAAAAAAGAGGAACTCGCCTTCCAATAGTCTAAGCCTAGGGGCCTCTGACAAATCCTCACCTTCACTTAATAAGGCTCAATTTCCAAATGCAATAGTAAAGGGCTCTCAATCCTGTAGTCAGTCTGTTTTCTCTGATTCTTCTGCTAGTGCATGCCAGGGAAGTAGGCCCGACTTGAAGGATTATTTCCCTAGTATAGGCATGAAATCTAGCAACAAAGTGTTGAACGATCCAGAGAATATAGTTGGTCATAAAGTGGATTTACGGGACCATGAATTGCTCGATCAGGTACCGGTGGTCTCTGAGGTTTCAGGCTCTAACCATCTGAACACCTATGCCAATGCCTGTAGATCTACGAATGAAGGTGATAAACTAGTACATCCCCTGACCAAAAATGACTTTGTTATCCTATGTGGTCCGGGGAAATGTAGTGGTGTTCCTCATATAGAAATGCGAGAGGCCAAAACTAGTACGATAAATGCCTTCCGAGCTTTAGAACAGAATCCAGAGGTGAGGGACATGCACTCAAGTCCTCTAAGAGCGTACCCCAATCCACCAAGCAGAGTGTTACTTGGTCCCAGGTTTGCCGACCAAAAGGGGGACCATATGATGAATTCTTTGAGTTATGCAAATATGATTCACTCCTTGAATACTGCGGTGGAAAGTGGGATGGTCTCATTGCACTCACTTGCTAAAGAATTGCACTTAACAGGGGAGAATAATAATTCGGATTATGAGGGACCCTCTAATAATATTAATGTTCTGCCTTGTGCTCTTGGCTCTGATCCAACGAAGTCAGGGTCCTCCACCTTAACACCAAAGGAGGATGTGTTGACCCTGCGCCCTGAGTCACATGTTAAGGAGTTTACCGCATCAATAAATGTCCCCCCCCAGAGTATTTATGGGGATACAGGGAACACTGCACCTACACTGACACCCCCAGGGTTTAATATCATTGGTTTGGAGGGAAACCCTGATGTCCTTAGGGGTCAACTGATTAATCGTAGATATCTTCTTGATGTTATCTCCCGTATTCCATCACACCGTATCCTGACTACTGGTGACTTTGACAGGATAGCCCTCGCCAATTTTGACAACCAGCGTATGATATATTACTTATCTAGTGTCAAGGTACTGAAACATATCTGGTCATTTAGATCTGAACTAAAGGAACTTGGGTTTTGTCTTCACACATTCAACTGTGAAATAGCAGCAGATTAATTTTTGCAGAAGCCTGTAATAAAGATAGAGGAACCAAATGGAGTATCGAGTGCAACATCGGTTGAGCAAAATTGTATATCTCAACTGTTAGCACTGACGGCTGGAAAGAATGATTTGGCCTCAGTGGAACCCTTAATTCGCTCAATTGCTGTGATTAAAAACGCGAAAAGTATGAACTAGCAAGTAAAGAAACATGGATTGGATATTGTCTCATGGAACTCCTGTGGTAACTCGATGCTTCATGGTTGGTTTTCTTTCCTCACTACTAGATATACAGGGTAATTCATAGAATTTCGCACAAAAGTGGCGCACAGTGTGCGTGTGCGAATGTCTGCGCCAGCCGCGTGCGCTAAAATCGATTTCCGCCAACATCGTATTCATGGATTTTAGCCTCCAAAACCAGCCGTGGCGCAGAGTGGTGCAGCGACCCTGCAGCAGCGCCAGTTACGCCCCCAAGATCAAAATTCCCAAATCAGCGCAAAGGGCTGCGCTAACCCTGGACCAGTTTACAGGGCTGCCAAACAGCAAAGCCAAGCGGGGAACGTGTATTACTGGGGTGCGCGTGAAGTTTCACACGCGAAAGGGCCTGTGCGAGTGGGGTACGTGTATTACTGGGGTTCGTGGGAAGTTTCACACGCGATTTCAGCAGGGTACGTGTAATACGGGGTTCGCGGGAACTTTCGCACACGAAAAGGCCTGTGCGAGTGGGGTACGTGTATTATGGGGGTGCGTGGGAAGTTTCACACGCGAATGGCCTGGGTACGTGTATTTCAGGGGTGCGCGGGAAGTTTCACACGCGATTGGCCTGGGTATGTGTATTTCAGGGGTGCATGAGAAGTTTCACACGCGATTGGCCTGGGTATGTGTATTTCAGGGTTGCGCGGGAAGTTTCACACGCGATTGGGCTGGGTACGTGTATTTCAGGGGTGCGCGGGAAGTTTCACACGCGATTGGCCTGGGTACGTGTATTTCAGGGGTGCGCGGGAAGTTTTACACGTGATTGGCCTGGGTACGTGTATTTCGGGGGTGCGCGGGAAGTTTCACATGCGATTGGGCTGGGTACGTGTATTTCAGGGGTGCGCGGGAAGTTTTACATGCGATTGGCCTGGGTACGTGTATTTCGGGGGTGCGCTGGAAGTTTCACACGCGATTGGAGCAGGGTACGTATATTACTGGGCTGCGCATGAATTTTCACACGCGATTTTGCTGTCAGAGCGGGGAACGCGTATTTCTGGGGTGCGCAGGGAGTCCTACACATGAATTGGCAGTGTGGGTCCTCCCAGGTGTCCCCTCTACCCCCTCCATGGCCCCTGCAGGCAGCCCACACCACAGGGGACTACCCTGCACCCCTGGTCATGTCCCGCAGGCAGCCCATCCACCATGGGCATGCCCCCCAGCCAAGCCACATGTCACGTTGCAATATGATCACCAACTCATGTCTCCCAGCACCCCCACCCCCCAGCAGAGAGGGGCACCTGCCAGCAGGCCCCGACACATGTCCCCCAGCACCCCCACCCCCAGCAGTGAGGGGCACCTGCCAGCAGGCCCCCACTCATGTCCCCCAGCACCCACACCCCCCAGCAGTGAGGGGCACCCGCCAGCAGGCCCCCACTCATGTCCCCCAGCCCCCCCACCCCCCATCATTGATAGGCACCTGCCAGCAGGCCCCGACACATGTCCCCCAGCCCCTCCACCCCCCCAGCATTGACAGGCACCTGCCAGCAGGCCGCAACACATGTCCCCCAGCACCCCCACCCCCCAGCAGTGAGGGGCACCTGCCAGCAGGCCCCCACTCATGTCCCCCAGCACCCCCACCCCCCAGCAGTGAGGGGCACCTGCCAGCAGGCCCCCACTCATGCCCCCCTGCACCCCCACCCCCCAGCAGTGAGGGGCACCTGCCAGCAGGCCCTGACACATGTCTCCCAGCCAACACGTCATCACAATCCATATCCCTGGCTCTTATGGCCACCCAAATCCCACCCCACGCCACCCCAGTCCATACACCCAACCAAGCTTTACATCCACTCCAAATTGAAATCACCATTACATGATAGATCACAAATAAGCAGTATACGCATGAGTACAAGTCTGTCAGACCCACACAATGGCAACACATGACTGAGAAAACCCACATTGTGACATGCATGAAACCAATGAGAGAAGACCACATATTGAAGTAAGAAACAAAAATGTATTCAAGTCAAAATGAAGGTAATGAAATCAAAACACACAATAATGCCAATAATAATCAAAATGCAGCATGTCCCAAAAAAAGATAAATAAATAAAATGAGAATCCAAATTAATCCAATTGAAAATGTGTCCAAAGTCACCGTCCAACAAAGCAAATCCAAAGGGAAAGAAAAGCGTAATATCCATTGCTCCATGGTGAAAAAAAAAAGATGAAGGAGAAAAATCCACTGTAAAACTATGTACAAATAGTAAATCCAGGGTCCATGAGCCCAACAACATAAATGAAACCTACAATGAAACCTACCTAATTACTAACCATATACAAAAATGTGGGGTATAGTCCATGCGCCCCAAATGAAAGAAAAAAGAAATTAAACTTAACACTAATGAACTATATACAATGGCGGCGGGCAAGTCCAACGGCTCACTTGTTGATGTCATGGGCCAGGGCATCATCGAACTCCTGTTAAATGTCTTGGAGGCGGGCCTGTTCACGGGCCCCGAGGTCTCGCAGGGATAACGCCATGTCCACCTCCAACTCCCTGCGAATTCCCTCGAGGCACTCAGCCCGCCTCAGCACCCTGCGCATGGAGTTCTCCGCCGTGACCATTGTGAGCGTGCCACCTCCACCCGCCGCCGCTCCGCACCTATCGGCTGGCCCAACCGCTGCCACACGGAAGACACTCCCATTCCAGGGTCCTCCTGCCCTCCGGCCGATGCCTGCCCCTCTGATGTAGATGGCCCCGAGCCATGATGCCTCCCACGTTGAGCCTGCCGCCGCCTCCGACGCAACTGCCTCTGCCAGCACGACGGCATCCAGGCTGATGGAATCCACCGACGCCGTCGTGCACGTGCCCTGCCCGATGATGCCGGCACATCCTCCATCTGCTGGGGACCAGTTGCTGGGGTGTCCACCCCTGCTGGACCTCCGACTCCCGACTGTGGCAGGGATGGGATCCCCACCGAGCTGGCGGCGTTGGTCAGGGCAGGTCCACAGGGGGCCCTGGTGGCATCTGGGCCGGAAGACGGCATGGAGAGTGACTGGCGCATAGTCTCCACAGAGGAGGAGAGGGCCGCCAGAGTGGCCGACACATGTACAAAACCCCTGACCATGGACACTCCCAACTGGGCTACGTTGGCACGCTGCTCTTCGTGATGACGTGCGTGCTCCCCCTGGGGAGCACGCACGTCATCACGAATGTCACGCGTGCGCAACGCAACACCAATCAGGACCTTCTCCATACGGTCAGGGGTCCCCTCGTCTGCAGGTAGAGGAGTGTCAGATGACATGGACATCCCCCCTACCTGCGGACGGGCCTGGGATGGGGCATCCCTGCTGGTGCATGGTGGTACACTCACAGTGTCAGGGACAGTGACATGCACAGGCCCCTCCACGGCGTCCTGTGCTGCCTCCTGCCCCTGCCCCTGGACTGCACTACTTGCACCAGTGGTACCACCCCCACCAGACCCCATGTGCGGCTCAGTAGCGGCCTCATCCTCCTCTGTGGAAACCACCAACCTGGATGGCTCCACACCGTCTTCCGCCATTGCAAGCCCCTGTGGGGGCTCACCCACCCCTTCCGCTGCAGCCGTAGTGGCAGACCCAGCACCAGTCCCCTCACTCCCAGACAATGGTAATTTCTGGGAGGGTGACTGGGCCTTGCGTTGCCGGCCGGTGGGGGCATCCCCGCCGCTTTGCTCCACAGCGCCGTCTCCGCCCTCTTCATCACTTGCCGCTGTGTAGAGGGAGACATAGAACACAAACATCAGGGTACTGTACAATCTTCCCCTAGTCAGGAAGCAATAGCAGATGAGTGGCACTGTCAAACATCACTTCCATCATGTCCCTCCAAAACACATGGGTCAGTGCAGGCAAAACACATGCAGTAACAGGCATGGCGCATGCTATGAACATTAGCATACATGTCCAAGGGACTCTTGAAACATACAATGCTGGTTTGAAACTCACATGCATCATGGGTCATGCCTATCACATGCACACACTTCACCGTAGTTTCATCCATCTGGCCTCGTAAACCCCAGACACAGTGGATACAAGGATGAGTAGGCTGCATCAGTGAATCTGAACATTGTCACATTCGAGGAAAGGCCCTTAGCGCGTAAGCGCGTCAGCACACATATGCGATTTCATTGGACCAAAGGCCCTTAGCGCGTAAGCGCATCTGTGACGTATCGCGCACGGGCGTTGCCCTGGCAGGGCTTGAAGATCCCACGTGGATTTCCATTGCTCTGTACGTGCTTTTCGTGGGGTGCGATGCGTGTGTTTTCCAGGCGTTGGGGTTCACATCCTATTACTTCACAGCGGGTGGGTGTTGGCTACGCGTTCTTCTACACGCAAGGCAGACAGTGAGTAGTAGCCCGCTCGCCCAGGCCCAATCGCGTGTAAAACTTCCCGCACACCCCAGAAATACACGTACCCCGCTCGCCCAAGGCCTATCGCGTGTGAACTGACAAGAAGTACAGATTTCACCCACTCGCTCTCCATGAAAAACACGTACAAGAAAATGGCGTCCTACACGTACCTTTTAAACCGGCCCACACGTACCCTTCACTTACGCGTGTACGTGCCCTTTCCTCCAATTACACGCGATGACACTCGGACGTACAGTTTTTCCACTGCTCTGTCAACACGTGCTATGAGGGAAACACCCGCGCGCGTCACGTCACAGACGTGCTTACGCGCTAAGGGCCTTTGGTCCAATGAAATCGCGTACATGTGCTGACGTGCTTACGCACAAAGGGCCTTTCCTCGAATTAAACACTGACGTGCAAGGTTTTCACGTGCCAAATCACTCCGTATCAAACTGGCCACGCGTACACACACGGAAGACCATGCTCCTGCCCAGAAGGCCGAATTACAGCCCCCCAGAGCCGCGATCACGCTCCCACCTGCCATCTGCTGCTGCCTGACTGCCTGCTGTCCAAGTGCCCTGCCATTTGTTGCCTGCACATCAGCCAGGGGTGCAGTTGCTGTGACGACCCCTGCTGCAACCAAAGACTCCCGACTGGGATACCATTGCTCGTCACAGCCCAGCCCCAGGACCCAGTTGCCCACCCACACCTGCCTCTGGGGTTGCCATGTCGGGCACACCTCCATCTGGCAGCACTGGCAACCCCCCGCCAGAGAGGCAGAGGGCCACCAGCTTCACTGCCACCGAAGTTGGTGTCCTGGTGGAGCAAGTCCTGGGGCAGTATGATGCCCTCTTCGGAAGTTCGTGCGCCGACAAGGAAGGATGGACCAGGATCTGGACGGACATCGTGACTGCCATCAACGCGGAGGGGGTGGCAGTCCGCGACTTAAAACATGTCAAGAAGCGCTGGGAGGACTTCAGGTCCAGGACCCTCAACAAGGCCCGGCGCCTCTTGAAGGCAGCGGATGCTAAGGGGCGCCGGGGCCACCTGTCGGAAGACCAAATGAGGGTCCTGGAACGCGTATGCCCGCGCTCCACGTCCAGGTCCTTTGGAGGCAGACCCGTCTGGAGTCGAGCGGTAAGTGTACATGCATACTGATTGTAAGCTGTGCGTGTGGTGGTGTGCCAGTAGTGTGCAGGTTGCACATGTGGTTTTGTAGGGCCATGTATGGATGTGTATGTACAGGGCCGTGAGGCTGACACATGCGAGTGCTCTCATGTGTGTGACACATGGATGGAGTATGTGTGGGTAAGCATGCAGGCCAAATGCAGATGTGTGAGCACACATGTTTGAATGACTGTGTATGTAAGTTGTCAAGTTTGTGGTGTCACACATGGATGTTGGTTCCAGCTGCATGTATCTGCACTGTCTACATGTGCATGTATGTGTATCTGACAAGTGTGCAACTGTGATGCAACATGGATGCACGTGACACTGATATGTAGAAGGATGAATGGCAGATGTGACATGTATGGCGATCTCATCACTGCAACAGTTGGAGGAGATGTAGACATGCATGTAAGTGTGGTGGCGTGTGTGCATGTCTAGTGCACTCCTTGTGTTTCATGTGATGTCAGGCTCACCTTTGGCTGTTCATGCTGTTGTATGTGTATGGATGGTGCTGCCTGGCGCAATATTGCTGTTGAAATGTTCATGTGTGTGAGTTAAAATGACATGTGTGTCGTGGAGTGTGATGCCGTGTCTGTAGTTAAACAATGCCACTCATGTGCAACTGTCATGTGGGTATCAGTCCATTGTACAGTGCCCTTTATCTCTCCCTGTCTGCAGCGTCAATTGAAGAAGAGGGCAGAGAGGGTGCTGTGGAGCACAGCGGCAGGGATCGTCCCGCCAGCCGGAGACGCAAGGCTCGGCTCCCCTCCCAGGTTGTCATCTTGTTGGGGAGTGAGGAGTCCGGTGCCGCGTCCCAGGCCGCAGCTGCCGAGGGAAGGTCCAAGAGGCGGAGTTCGGAGTTGGACTCCTCGGCAGCAGAAGGGTCAGCTGAGACCCCACAAGGTGCGACAGAGGAAGATGGCACGGAGTCATCCAGGTTGGTGGGGGGTTTGGTGGAGGAGGAGGCCGTGCAAGGGACAGACACGGGGTCTGGAGGTGGGGATTCCACTGGTGCTAGTGGTGCAGTGCAGGGGCAGGGACAGGAGGCAGCGCAGGCCACCGCGGAGGTGCCTGTGTGTAATCCTGTCCCCGATCCTGTGACTGCATCATCCCGCACCAGCAGGGATGCCTACGTCCAGACCCGTTTTCAGGGAGGGGATCCGCTTACAACAACTGGCTTTCCTCTCCCTGCGGACGTGGCTATCCGGGACCGGGTTGAGCCTGTCCTGGGTGGGGTGGCGTTGCGTCAACGGGCCATGCAAGGTGACCTGCAGTCTTTTCATGAGGAGACTGCACGTCTTCTTGATTGGCCCGTTGACCTACTGGGACAGCTCA
Organism: Ambystoma mexicanum; assembly: GCF_040938575.1. Classification (NCBI taxonomy): domain Eukaryota; kingdom Metazoa; phylum Chordata; class Amphibia; order Caudata; family Ambystomatidae; genus Ambystoma; species Ambystoma mexicanum. The sequence continues at coordinate 1,232,105,077 of NC_090928.1, forward strand.
CCAGGGCCGGATTCCTCCGTTTTCTGGACCTTGTTCTGACCCCCTCCTCAACTGAACCCCCTATGCGCCAGTCGTCCTCCATGCCATCTTCCCACTCATGTATCACCTGGGTACCCTGTGGAGCTGCCTCTGACCCTGTGGCCAGGCTGGTGGAGGACACATCCCTGCCACAGTCGGGAGTCGGACGTCCAGCAGGGGTGGCCACACCCCAGCCGGAGGAGGATGTGCAGGCAGCAAGAGCCAGGGCACAGGCAGAGGCACAGTAGCAGCAGCAACAAGGTGGGAGCCATCATGGCTCTGGGCCTTCGACATCGGAGGGGCAGGCATCGGCGAGAGGGCAGGAGGACCCAGGACTGGAAGTGTCTTCCATGTGGCAGCGGTTAGGCCATGCTATAGATGCGGAGCGGCAGCGGGCAGAAGAGGCACGGCTCACGATGGTCAGGGCGGAGAACTCCATATAGAGGGCCCTGAGGCGGGCCGAGTGCCACGAGGCAATTCGCAGGGAGTTGGAGGAGTACATGTCGTCGTCCCTGCGAACCCTCTGGGCCATGGAAGAGGACCGCTTCCAGGACATTGAGCAGGAGTTCGATGATGCCCTGGCCCGGACATCCAAAAGTGAGCCGTCGGACTAGCCCGCTGCCCTTGTAAATAGTTTTTAGAGTTAGGTTTCCTTTTCGTTTTCCTTTTATTTGTGGTCAATGGACAATGCCACACAAATTTGTATGTAGTTATATTTTTAGGTAGTTTGTTAGGTAGGTTTCATTTGTTTGGTTGGGATCACGGACCCTTACATCCTTGGACAATGGATTGTATATAGTTTCATCATGTATTAAATTTTCATTTTTTTTTTGCATTGTGGGCATGGAGCAATGGATTTTTTTTTTGTGGACAATGGATTGTAAATAGTTGGACTATGGATTGATTTCTCTTTTTTTTTATTATGAACATGAAGCAATGGAGATTTTTTTTACATTTCCTTTGTATTTGCGTTGTTGGAGGGTGACTTTGGACTGTTTTTCTTTCTAATGTTTTTGGATTGGTTATCATTTTCATTCAATCATCTTTTTCACATGCTTTTCATTTCATGTTTCATATTTTTGTATGCTTTCATTTCATTTTTGATTTTATGTACATAATACATTTTAATTTTTTAGTTCCGTGTGTGGGATTTGCTCATTGGGTTGATGCATGTGAAAATGTGGGTTTACACAAGCAATGCCAACCAGTGTATGTGTGTGACGGACATGTGTTGATGTACATAGTTGACTTTTGCTTTGTGTCATGAGATCGGCATTTCACTGCTGGGGGGTGTGGGTGCTGGGGGACATGAGTGGGGGCCTGCTGGCAGGTGCCCTGCACTGCTGGGGGGTGGGGGTGCATGGGGACATGTGTGGGACATGAGTGGGGGCCTGCTGGCAGGTGCCCCTCACTGCTGGGGGGTGGGGGTGCAGGGGGACATGAGTGGGGGCCTGCTGGCAGGTGCCGTGCACTTCTGGGGGGTGGGGGTGCAGGGGGACATGAGTGGGACATGAGTGGAGGCCTGGTGCAGGTGCCCTGCACTGCTGGGGGTGGGGGTGCAGGGGGACATAAGTGGGGGCCTGCTGGCAGGTGCCCTGCACTGCTGGGGGGTGGGGGTGCAGGGGGACATGAGTGGGACATGAGTGGGGGCCTGCTGGCAGGTGCCCTGCACTGCTAGGGGGTGGAGGTGCAGGGGGACATGAGTGGGACATGAGTGGGGGCCTGCTGGCAGGTGCCCTGCACTGCTGGGGGGTGGGGGTGCAGGGGGACATGTGTCAGGGCCTGCTACCAGGTGCCTGTCAATGATGGGGCGGTGGGGGGGCTGGGGGACATGAGTGGGGGCCTGCTGGCAGGTGCCCTGCACTGCTGGGGGGTGGAGGTGCAGGGGGACATGAGTGGGACATGAGTGGGGGCCTGCTGGCAGGTGCCCCTCACTGCTGGGGGGTGGGGGTGCTGGGGGACATGTGTCGGGGCCTGCTGGCAGGTACCTGTCAATGATGGGGGCGTGGGGGGGCTGTGGGACATGAGTGGGGCCTGCTGGCAGGTGCCCTGCACTGCTGGGGGTGGGGGTGCAAGGGGACATGTGTGGGACATGATTGGGGGCCTGCTGGCAGGTGCCCTGCACTGCTGGGGATGCGGGTGCTGGGGGACGTGAGTGGGGGCCTGCTGGCAGGTGCCCCTGACTGCTGGGGGTGGGGGTGCTGGTGGACATGAGTGGGGGCCTGCTGGCAGGTGCCCTGCACTGCTGGGGGGTGGGGGTGCAGGGGGTCATGTGTTGGTGATCAGTAGTGCAAGCTGACATGTGGCTTGGCTGGGGGGCATGCCCATGGTGGATGGGCTGCCTGCGGGACATGACCAAGGGTGCAGGGTAGTCCCCTGTGGTGTGGGCTGCCTGCAGGGGCCGTGGAGGGTGTAGAGGGAACACCTGGGAGGACCCACACTGCCAATTCACGTGTAGGACTTCCCGGCACCCCCGAAATACACGTACCCTGCTGAAATCGCGTGTGAGACTTCCAGCGAACCCCAGGAATACACGTACCCCACTCGCACAGGGCCAATTGCGTGTGAAACTCCACGCGAACCCCAGTTATACACATACCCCACTCGCACAGGGCCTATCACGTGTGAAACTCCACGCGAACCCCAGTTATACACGTACCCCACTCGCACAGGGCCTATCGCGTGTGAAACTCCACGCGTACCCCAGAAATACACGTACCCCACTCGCACAGGCCCTTTCGCATGTGAAACTTCCAGCGCACCCCCAAAATACACGTACCTGGATCCAATTGCGTGTGACACTTCACGCGAACCCCAGTTATACAAGTACCCCGCTCGCCCAAGGCCTATCGCGTGTGAAACTTCACGCGAACCCCAGAAATACACGTTCCCCACTCGCACAGGGCCAATCGCATGTGAAACTTCACACGAACCCCAGAAATACACGTACCCGGATCCAATCACGTGTGAGACTTCACGCGAACCCCAGTTATACAAGTACCCCGCTCGCCCAAGGCCTATCGCGTGTGAAACTTCCCGCGCATCCTCGAAATACACGCACTCGCTATTTTTCACACAGCGTGTGTCCGTGTTTGTCGCGTACCCCTTTGCACGTCATTTGTCCTAGAGGGACACAGTATGGGACATTGATCATAGATGTATGTACGTGCTTTTTGTTAGCGCACATTTTTTTCATGCGCAGGGACGCTACCGCCTGCCTTCATGTGGCGGATGTGTTTAGGCCTGTGCGCGTCTTTGCCCGTGCGCTGGTTTGCCCTATTCGATTGCATGAATACGTGTTGTAGGCGAGCGTGTGGGCGTTCCGCGCACTTGCCTCCTGTACTTTTCCTGTGACGCCCACTTTTTCACGCGTTGTTCCCCATTCCGCGTGTCACAGCCCGTGTTACGCCTACTTTTGTTGTGTGCGCCGTGTTCTGTGCGCTTTCACTGTGCGCTTAGCGCACGCTGTTTGAAGGCGTGTGAGCCAGCATGCGGCGAACAGGATTTCAGCGCACATCCATGGATTTCCACACACACAGACTTCCATGAATCGCTGTGCGCGTGTTTCGCTGCGATTTTCGCACTGGCACTGTGATTCGCACGCTTTTGCACGCTTGCGCTGAAAATTTCAGCGCACATTAATTCCATGAATCGGCCTCCTGATATAGATATAATATTGCTACAGGAAAAAATGAGTGTGCATAGAATATATCTAGAAGGTTTTAGCACCTTTGCCAGCTATCCGATTAAAGGCAAAGTGGGACGCCCTATGGGAGGAGTTGCAGTTGCAATTAACAATAGTATGAAATGTAACGCTAAAATTGTGTATTCGTCATCAAATGTACTAGCAATACTGATAGATGTCCACAAAGAATGTGAAGTCCCGTTAGTCATTCTATAAGAGTATTGGAATCCACTGAAATTGCCTTTAGAAAACATGTTTGATGATGTAGACCTATGTTTAGAAAGTATTCTTATCCAGAGTCCTTGTTGTAATATTATAATTGCTGGGGATTTCAACTCAAGATGTATATATATTAAAGGAGAAAGTCTGCCTGAATGGATCATAGGTAATAGCTTAGCTCGGACTCGTGGTACAAAATGGATTGACTATTTTGATATGTGGGAGATAGCATTTGTGGAGACTGCGCAATTTGGACAGCAGCACACATGGAGGCGAGGATCTGCTGTTTCAATGATCGATTTTGTTGCTGTCTACAACACGTTAATCCACTTGGTCTCACCGGTCGTTATCCATCCGTTCACAACTAGTGATCATGCCCCATCCACTTGCATTTGGACATGACCTGTCATAATTATATGCTAAATCCCTTGCTTACCTTGATTGAAGATGACCGTCCTAAGAGATCTATTAGATGGAATCCTCGCCTTTGCAAGGAGATCTCACGAAAGACACTTCTGGAGTTTGAAAAAGTAAAAAACACTGATAACTACCAACTTTCTTCATTCATAAAAGATGAGATGGTAGAACACATTATAATTCTGGTTATACAATTAATAAGCATTAAATCTGTAAGGTACATAAGGCCGTATGGCCTGAAATACGATCCTGAGGTCCAACTGTTAAAACAAATAAAAAATAAGGAAATTCGTCAACTGAAAAGTACCATAAATGACTTATCTCAATATTCGTACTTAAAAAAACGGTTTCTCCAAACTTCCAAAAACTGAGACACCTGAGAATCAAGAATCATAACAATCAAAATTGTGAGATAATTCTAAAATGATGTAAAAGGGATTCTAGAGCAGTGTGGGCTACCATACGGAATACTAATCTTAGACATCAAGTAATCACTGAGAACACGATATCCGCTGAAAAATGGGTCAATTTTATTTCAGCAAAATTTGCATGTCCTCCCCATTTTAATGGTATTACAACTACATTGAATAGAAATGTAAAATGGGACTGTCTTGCTTGGACAGAGCATGACATTATCTGGGCGATTAATAAACTCGGCCCCTCGAAAGCCCCCGGCCCTGATGGTATCCCCTTATGCGTATACAAAGCCGACCCTGTTTTGTGGGCCGCGATTCTTAAGATCAAGTTCGAACTGGTTATAAAAATCGGTAATACTCCCGAGCAATGGGGTAAATCCATAATTATCCCGGGCTATAGGAAAGGTAATCTAAATTATCCACAAAATTGTAGACCCATTTCTTTAATAGATACCTGTGCTAAAATCTTCTCAAGCCTGCTCCAATATGACCTAGAGCAGTTTATAGCCTAGAACAACATCCTATCCAAAGCCCAGATTGGATTTAGGAAGGGTATGGGGACAGCATTGAATGCAACTGTGATTTCCCACATTATAGCAAACACAAAAAAAACAGAGCTATCCATGTATACATCGCGAGCATTGATTTGTCAGCAGCATTTGATTGTGCAGTAAGGGATCTCCTTTGGCAAAAATTAAAACTAGGAATACCTGAAGGAATTGTATTTTGGTTGATAAGATTGCACTCAACTACAGCCTATAAAGTCAAAATCATCAAAGAAGGAGCAATGACCGAACCCATTAACACTTATGTAGGCCTTAAACAGGGTTGCAATCTTGCAGCAATTTTATTTAATCTATATTTGTGCGATCTTGATGATCTATGGAATGGGTTGGGCATGTACTCCGTTAGAATGGGCAGTCTAAGATTGCATTGGCTTGCATTCGCAGATGACTTGATCATCATGGATTCCACACGAGCAGGCCTACAGACGAACATTCAGCTATTTGTAAACTATGCTTATGATTTGAATTTAGCACCTAATGTGAGTAAAACCAACATAGTGGTTTTCCACGCTGGAAAAAAATGTAAATCATTCACGTGGAAAATCTGTGAAATGACGATACAACAACTAAAGGAGATACGCTAATTAGGCTACCATGTAAGCAGTAATTCATCAATGGCTTTATGGAAAGAACGACTAAATCAGAAAGCCTGACCGCTGGCCAGCCAAATGAAGATCATCTTTGCCAAATATTGCCTCTTCTCTCTTAAACCGTTAAGGGATTTTTTAATAATGAAAGTTCAAGCTATTTTAATCTATATTCTTGATATATGCAATTTTGGTATGGGCATTTACTTGGACTCCTTACAAAGTCGACTACTCAAAGGAGCAATTATTGTAGCAATGTATATGCCCAACTGTGTTATTTGGCATGAGTTTAGTCTTATCTCTCTTTCATGCAGAGTACAATGGTGATCAATATGTAACTATGCAAAGTTCTAGAATCCGCCAAATAGTTGTTTATACAGTAATTTAAATAATATCATGAAAGCAAAAACAATACACTCCATTACGATTTATCAGAAACGGATGCAATCAATATTGGAAGAACTAGCTGTAACATCTTATGATCTATGCCATAGATCCGCTTTTGTTGAAAAAAAACTGTTTGACAATGACTGGATTTGCACAGTTGAACAACTACAGTTATATTCAACTTATTCAGAATACGCTAAAGTGATACGTAAGAGACTACCTTGCTGTGCATATATCAACATATTTCCCAGTGCACCCATAAGAACTTTGTACATTCGGTTCAAATTGAACCAGTTTAGAACCAAGGAGAGATGCACACATTGGGAGGGTATGCCACTGTTTATGCAGACGAAGAAATGTAGATTTCCGAATTGCGATGAATCAAATGAAACTTTGAAACATTTTGTATTAGAATGTCCACAATTTAAAATATAACGTCCAGTGTTTTTAATGAAATTTGTGTGTTCTGGAAACGCAGATTCTGTTGAAACCTTATGGGATAGATTTATGCAAAGTTCATACTATCCATTAATTTTTGCATTGGCCCATCTCTTAAGGGTTATAGAAAAAGGTTTAGAAATCTTTGAAACAAATAATTGTGGAATTTAAGGAAAAAAGGGAAGATTATCTTAATTTTATTGTAAAGTTGTTTTATGTAACGTGAAAAGTTGATATCTTTGGAAGGTATTCCTTTTGATGCAACACATTTTATTGTAATATGATTTGTACAGAAATGTGTGTTCTTTTGTAGCTTGAAAGTTTTTGTAAAGGTTTTAACTAACTAAACACAAATAAAAAAAATTAAATTAAAAAAAGATAGTATTTGAAATACTTTTCATTGAGGCATCCTTTTATTAATTAGCTTGTGCCCGTTTGCTTGTTCATCATCTGGAATTCATATTTTAATGTTAAGTACAATTACTTTTAACTCTTACTTTAATACATATATGCCTACAATAAGCAGGGACTTGAAGCTGTGGAGAAATTTCACTTTTTAAGATATATTTTATATCTAAGAAGTTGTAATTGTTTCCTATAGTGCCAAGAATTCACAAACACCCTTATAACATATGAAGTGCCCAACTACTTAAAGTGCTGTGTCTGTCTGCTGGCATTATTGCCCCATGCCCAGTCCTGCTGCTCAACTCCATGCTTTCCCCCACAGACTTTGCAAGATCTCATCATTACCGCTGCTGACACCAAGAGACACATCCTTGAGAAGGAGAGGAAGGCCATCTTCTCTGCCCTGCTGTGCCAGGTAGGTTACACTGGAGTAAAGCTATTGTGCCAGGGTTACAGACAAAAGGTATCATCCCGTTAATAGCACAGCTCACTGACAATCATGAACTTCTCACATCGATATTAGAATCTTGACATAAAATGATTAGCTCGGTGAGTGTAAATTAAACTGTCCTGAAAAACGGATTTTTTTTTAATTTTATTTTTATTAAGTGTATTTGGTTTATTACAAACATTTCACAATCAGAAAAGAAAATTTCATTTCTAGCAAAGAGATCTAACTTAAGTAAGAGAACAACGCAGATATACAAAAGAGAGATCAAAACAACAAACCCTTAATCAGATAATTAAAATCTAACTTAATAAAACTTTTTAAATTACACAGCTGATACTTGAATAATATTTAAAACACAAATTTTGCAGGTTTTACGATAAAACAGTAAATCTTCCTAGCTATACCAATTAACTTTTTCGCATTGCATCTTCTTCATCGCATATGTCTAACTTTTTAAGGGTTTGTTCCAAAAATGTGACCGTTACAAAGTTTATTTTTGGAGTTCGACAGTCATATATTAGACTCAACCACTTCTCCGAGTCTAAACCGCATAAATCAACGATGTTCCTATTTAGATACGAATTTCTAAGATCTCTTAACTTTGGGCAAAATGATACCAAATGTCTGAGGGATTCTTCGCTTCTTTTGCACAGTCTGCACATTGTGCATATCTTTTCTTTGGTGTATCTTGCCTTTGTTGTTTTGTTTCGAAGAACATTCAATATAAAGCGCAACAATAGATCTCTTTGATTGCAGTTCGGGAATTTTCTCAAAAAGTTCGGTACAATAGACATTACATCCCAATTGGTTTTCGAGAGTGTATGAGTTTTTGACAATGCTCTTTTTGTTTCAGTATTTGACCAGTCTTCGGCCCATAGCATTCTTTTGACGACTATTGGATTTTCTGCCAATGTTTGGATTTTCAAAGTTGCCTTTTTTAGAATTCTTTCATTGTCTCTTTTCCATTCTTCCACTACTTTTTCTTCGAAATTGTCATTTTCGCAGAGTATTTCGAATTGGGGAGGCGTCAAATTGGCCATTGTTTTTCTGTACAACATCAGCTTACTGTGGCAGATGTGTACACATAAAGCAATCAGGCCAAGTTCGTGGCAAATTACCGTCATTGGTGTTGCTTTTGGGATCGGTAAGATGTTTTTCCAGAAAAGCCCTTCTAGGGTGTTCCAGAATACTTCCGGAATATTCATACAAGTTTCTGCTCCATATGTTAATGTTGGTATCACTTTAAGCCTGTAAAATGTTATAACAGGTTGGAGGTAGAACTTTCCGTATCTTTTGTTAATGATTTTCGCTTGTGCTGTTAGTTGTTTTGTTTTTGTCTTTAACATCCTTCTCCAGGGCTCTTCGTTTTTTATTCCGCTTAGTTGGATGCCTAAGTATCTCATTTCGTTGCATGGTTTTATTAGTGTTTTATTCACCATCCATTTCTCATTCTTGCTTTTTTTCCATCTTTTATCACCGAATATCAATATTTCTGTCTTATCTACATTTATTTCTAGATCTTTTTGTTCTATGTATTTTTCCACCTGATTTAACACTCTTTGGAGACCAATTTGTGTGTGGTCTAGTATTATCAAATCATCTGCATATAGCAGATTATTGACCGGTCTACCATTTAATCTTGGTGGGAAAGTTCTGCCATTTCCCAGGCAGTATTGCAAATCTTCGATGTAAAAGCTAGCGGGCATCCTTGTTTCAGGCCTTTTGTTGTTTTTATATCCTTTGACAAGGTGCCACTTTGGTCTAGTTTGACTCTTATAGAAGTTTTAGCGTGCAATTCTTTAATTGCTTTTAGTAGGTCTATAGGACAGCCTCTAGAAGCTAGTTTTTCCCAGAGACGATTTCTATTTACACTGTCGAAGGCTTGACTTGACGTAAGTCAATGCTAGCTGTGTATAATTTCTGTTTGTTTGTGTACGCTCTTTTTTTCATCAAACCCAATATCAGAAGATTTAAATTACATCCTACTTTTTCGACGAAACCTGACTGCCGTTTATCGTACATGTTTGTGTCTTTAATCCCATTCTTCAGTTGATTTAACAGGAGGGTAGCAAAGATCTTCCCGACACAATCCAGTAAGGCAATTGGGCGGTAATTTTTAGGATCCATCCTATTACCTTTTTTGAAAATTGGAACGACGATAGCTGCCTTCCATGAATTGGGGATTTGGCCTCGCGTAACGATTCTCTTGAACAGTCTTTCACAGAAACTTGCCCATTTCTCTGGATCTTTTAATACCGCATTCGACAGGCCGTCTGGCCCTGGTGCTCTTGAAGAGCTTGCTTTTAGGATTAGCAACTTTATTTCTTTCTTATCAAAAGGAATATTCCAAGCTCTTGTTTCATTTTCATCTGTGTTATTTTCAGAATTAGATTTTTCCGTCTCGTTGAACAATTTCGTGAAGTGTTCCATCCAAGCAGTTTCTGATATTGGGTTCATAAGCGCCGCTGCTGTTAGTTGTTTTTTGTTTAATAGATCCCATAATGACCTGCTGTTTGTGTTGTTCATGGCTTTTTGCATGGTTTCAGCATCCTGTTGGTATAGCTGAGTTTTATGAGATTTCTGACAATTTTTGTATTTTTGTTTCCTTTTTCGAATCAGTTCTTTTATTCCATCACTCTTTTCTGTTTTTAGTGCGTATATATCCTTTCCCAGTTGTTTCTTTTGTATCATCACCTCTGGGTCATATACATGTAGTTTTTGAACTCTCATTTTTATGTATTTACCATTGCTTTGTTTGAATATCTGTAGAGATGTGTCATATTCTACGGACATTTTTTCTTTATCTTGCCACTTTTCCAGATTTTTCAATACAGTGTCAAAGTCACTTTTTTTCAGCCTTAAACAATTTAATCCATGTTCCAACTCGATTTTGGCATCCCATATCCGGTTTGCCCTAATTTTCCAGTGAGAAATCGCAGCGATAATTGGTTCGTGATCGCTGTGAATTGATGACATTACTTTGAAACTTTGGATTTTGACCAACAGCTCTTTGGAGACATACATATAGTCCAGTGTATTACTCACGTTGCCATTAGTCCAGGTTTTAGATGGCGGTATATCTCCCTTTATATTTCCGTTTAGTCTATGGAGTCTCCTCGCATCCATTTCATTGTTCCATATTTTCCCTCGCTTACATTTTTGATTTATTCCATTTTGTGGTGTTTTTTGATTTTCAAAACAGTTGATGTTGAGATCACCACAGATGATGATGTTCAGATCTCGATGAGCTTCTTTTTTGCTATCCAAGCATTCCATTATTTGGTCTATGAATTGTTCGCTTTTATTTGTTACAGGGTTCCAATAGACATTCAATATTAGCAATCTTTGTGTAGATTTTGGGGATTCCGACTGGAATTGCACTTCAGTGGCCTGTATATTCAAATTAATGTTTGTGGATTCCAGCAACGATATTCCAGACCCATTTTTAATTAAGTTTAATAAACCTGCGGAGGGTCTTCCAAGTAGACCTCCTTTAGCTGGATTACATAGCACAGTATATCCTTCCTTACAGGGGGCGATTTTGAGCCATGTTTCTTGTAAGCATATTATTTCAATGTTATTTAAGGATGAGTTGAAATCATTGAAAAGGTAACGGAAACCTCTAGTATTCCAACTTCCTATTTTCCATTGATCAGCTTGAGAATTTTTGGATGGCTACAGTTTTGGTTTTGTAGCAAGAGTACCAGCTAGCCAATTCTAATACTTCGGGTCTTCTTTAGATGTTTGTGTTGTGTTATTAGAATCAAGCATTTTTTGGGTTCTTTTTATAGTTATTTTTATTTTATTTAAATGTTCCTTTTGATGCTTTTGGATTTGTTCTTCATTTTCATCTTCCTTTATTTCTTGGATCCTTGATTCTGTGATTGGTCTTGCTGGTCCATTGCTACCAACCCAAAGGCTCTGATTATATTCAGAGTTCTCTCTTTGTTTTGGCTTTACGATCTCTTTTCTCAGTTTGTTGTAATTCGCTTCCTCGTCTTTAAATGGGTCTCTGTCGAAATGCTCGTTTTTGTTGGTTCCACAGGCCCCTGTCTCTTCAACGATGATTTGGTTTTCCGCAGGTTTTGTGATCTTAAAGCCTAGTACTCTGAAATTTTCCTGGGCCTCCAACATAATAGAGACTAGTATAACCGAGTTTGTCACAATTTCTACTATGTCGACCCGAGCTTCGTCAGGGAAACTTACTGACAAAATTTCCTCTGATTTTATGATTTTTAATTGAGGAATGTATTGTAGGAGTTACATAACTGCTGATCTATTTAATATCAGCCCATCTGAGTTTCTTGTCATTTTCTCCAGTATTACTACCGTATTTTTCAGGGGTATTAGTTTTTGCTTCATCCATTTGTTGTTTTGACCAGTTTTTCTTGAGAAACCTTGGCTTTCGCTCGTTGTTCTTTGCTCGTTTCTTATATCTTTTTGATGATTGTTCTTTGAATTTTCAGGGGGTGATTCTTTCAGTGGAGGAATTTCCTTTTGTCCTTTTATTTCAGAGTATTTATCTGTGCATTTCTTTAGTCTGTCACTTAGAGTTAAAAGGTTTTCTTCATTTGGGGCCTTGAGGTTAATACATACTTTTTTAGCTTCATATATATTGAAATCCATAATCACCCGTTCTTGGGTTTCGTCTGCTTGCAAATTTTCCTCATCATAGACAAACATTCTAGAAGTTCTTGTAGGCTGCCATCAAGTATACTTGCATCTTCAGAAGACACAGATACGGTCGAAATCTTATCTTGGATTAGTTTGGGCGGAGTCTTTATAGGTTTGTTGTTAGGGTGAGGCACATCGGAAGTACTTGACATCTCATCTTCCGCTGTAACTTTTAAATTCCTTAAGAACCTCCTAGACCCACAGTTTTTATTCTTTTCTTTGTTGATCACATTTTTTGTGTTACATATGCTTTTTACGCTTTTCTTTTGTATGTCTGTTGATTTAGTTTCCTCTGTCTTTTTGGTTGCATTTGGATCACATATTGAGTAAGCACTTTTGGCTGCTTTGTCTGAATTTTTACTCAATTTGTCGGCGTTCTCACATGGAATTTGTTGGCTGTTTCCATTTTCAGTTTGTATTGGTTTTTGAATAGTTTACGAACATGGTGTAACAGTGGAAGCAATTCTTTGATCTTCACATGCAATATGTTGTGTGGTATCAGATTCGATCATAGAAGAGACAGATAGGCTGGCTCTTTGATCTTCACATGTCTTGGGCTGCATAATATCAGGTTTTATTTCACCACATTTTGTTTGGGATGATAAAGTCATGATGATTTCTCGAATTCCTTCTAGGAAGTGATGTTTATTGGATTTGGCGTCTTGAAGTAAATCTATCAGTGTTTTTAGAATAATTTCGTCCATTTCTTTCTCTCGATTTCGCTTTTCTTTAATGGCCTCCATGGCTGATTCTATATATATCATTTTGCTGTTCATTAGTGCAATCATTGTTGATTGATCTCGTTGGTTTTCATTTAAGCTTTCATACAGTTTTAGAAATGGAGCCATAGTTATTGCTACTGAGGAGATAATAGCTTCCTGTGATTCTTTCAACCACCTAGTTTCTTTCGAGGCCCCATTGAGTGTAAGATTTTTGGGCCTTTGCAGATTAATTCCTTCTTTTCTGGTGCTCTCATTTGAGCTATACTCTGATGATGATGAAGAGGAATCGTCCGTTGGCGTGATTAATTATTCGTGTGAGGTAGAACGTTTTTAATTTGTTCTTGTAAGGCTTTTATTTCTTCATCGCGTTTTCTGTTTAACTCTCTCTCTTCAAAGGACTGTAGCCTTAGACTTTCAGATTCGAAACAGATTTTGTTTGAAATGTCAGTTATCAATGTTGCTTCTTTAGCGGGATCTGGATGTTCACTCTGCATATTTGCAATAGTGCTCTGATCAGGCGAATGTTTTCGCGGGCGTTTGGGAGCCCATGACTCGATCCGTGTCTCTTCCGCACTTTGTTTTGATGTACCTTCTTTTTGAGTTGTTTCATTTGAAATTTCTTCCGAATTTGGGATCTTAGTGCTGACTTTCTCTGCGGTCAAGCTGGTTTTTTGCAATTCTATTATTTCAGCTGTATTTGAAAGTAGATCATCATCTGTTATTTCTAAGGTAACATTTCCTTTTGGGGTAGAGCTTCTGTCATCTGTCACTGTTTCTACTGTTGGGCACTCTTGGTTTTGGATTCCTATTTGCATTTTGCCCTTGTTTGTAGTTTTAGTTGCGTCAGTTGAAGCTAGTTTTCCATTGAAGTGCCATCTTAATGTTCCTATTTCGGAACTGCAATGGCACCTTTTTTTCGCATGTTTGATCTGGTTTTGGATTCCAGATAATTCCAGTCCTTTGGATAGCACACTTTCTATGTAGGTGTTTTTATTTTTTGTGCTGGTGTTTTTTAGTGTTTTGCTGTTCGTAGTATCTTTTTGTATTTGCAAGCATTCGACTTTGTTTATATGTTTACTTAGAGATTCTTCAGTAGATGCATTTTCGGGTTTTTCTGATGATACAGACTGGGTTGCTATGACGTTTATGCTTTCAAATGTGTGCATATTTTTTTGGATTTCAGTGGGGTTAGGCAGTGAGGCAATGTTTCTCTCACTGCGAAAACTTCCCGATCCCTGTTTCTCCGGGAATGTACACTCACCGGTTTTAACTTCATACTGCAGCAAGCTTTCCACGCCCGCAAGAGGGCGGGCTGGCTCGCCTCTAGAGCCGGTCCCTCCCGCAACAGGAACCAAGCTACCCACCGGCTTGAAGCCCGCCGCCTGTCATGGCGCAAGTCTGCTTTTCAACAAGGGTGTCAGGGGTGTCCAGAGCACGTACCTTACTCCGGGTTCTTGAATACATCTCTCCTGATGTTTCATGGTCCATTTGTTCACACATCGGCGAACACTCGGCAAACACTCCGCTACGCTCCGCGTCTGTGAGTGGTCTTTATGGATTCCAACAGTAAAGACAGTAGAAACAAAGAGCAGACTCCAACAGACTTTCTTCCCTCAGGGTAAGGGTAACAGAGCTTCTCCTTCTCCACTGCCAAACACTCGGCAAACACTCGGCTACGCTCCGCGTCTGTGAGTGGGCTTTATGTATTCCAACAGTAGAAACAGTAGAACTATAGAGCAGACTCCAACAGACTTTCTTCCCTCAGGGTAAGGGTAACAGAGCTTCTCCTTCTCCACTGCCAAACACTCGGCAAACCCTCCGCTACGCTCCGCGTCTGTGAGTGGTCTTTATGGATTCCAACAGTAGAAACAGTAGAAACAAAGAGCAGACTCCAACAGACTTTCTTCCCTCAGGGTAAGGGTAACAGAGCTTCTCCTTTTCCACTGCCAAACACTCAGCAAACACTCTGCCAAAACAGATATAGATTATTTAATTCTACGACAGCTGACAAAAGGAGCCATATATGTGCATGCATATCTCCATAGATCCTAACTTAATTTCTATTTATACACATAATCAGTCAAATAGGCGTGTGTCAGGTTCCCTAGAATCAGGCGGTGTGTTTTGAGGTTCTTTGGGTGAGTGAGTGCAGTGACAAAGGTGTTCAGGTCCTTTCCTTAACTAATTGAATTCAGAAGGCCTGATAATATCCCATTCTAAGATGGTGAAGAAGTTCCCAACAGCTGATTGGTTCAGGGGGTGAAGGCAGTGGACCTGGAACTTCAGTAGAGTTCTAAACTTCCTTTTGTCAAAGACAGCGTGGGAGATGGTCATGTTATGAAAATCTCTGAAAGTAAATTCATTAAAACAGTGCATTTTTGTAAAACATTTATTTTAATTGATTTAGTTGAATATTCTCAACCTTTCAATACAAAACAATACATGATAAAATTGCTATATCACACATATCTCATACAATCTCTATCAAAATCTTAAAATTACTCCAAATCATATGATTAGATTTCATAATGTCAAGGTTTCTTTTATTAGGAAAAGAAAAAAAACGTAAGCAATTAAAAATCAATGTAGCTTGGTGGTTCTTTAAAAGTTGTATTAACCAAACACATGGCTATTATCTCAATTGTTCTAAAGTCTTGTCTAAAGTCCATACTTATGTTCTTTCAGACAGCATTACTGTTCATAATACTAGTTTGATAAATTACAACTCGACTGATCTAATTCAAGAGTCTTAAGAAAGTTCACAATAGCCAATCTCACAGATATTAGTTTACCATTAAATAGGCTATTCCACAATATTTGTGAGGTCACGATTTGGAATTCATTAAAGAATTGATAAAAGTATGTCTTCCTAGCCTCCAAGAGAGCGGCACAAGCAGTTAACAAGTGTTTCATGGTTTCAGGCTGTTCAAGTCTCAAACAAAATCTATAGATGTTTGTATCTTTAGTGATTATTTTTTCGTGCTGCTAGCACGTCCTTGGTGCGCTATAAGTTGAGCCGGAATCTCAATAATAGATCCTTGTACTTTGGAGATTTGATTAAGTATGATTCAGGCCTTTGTAGTTTCTCAGATAGGGATTTATGTTCTTGTAAATAATGACGTTTTAGACATTCTTCTCTGGTAGTGATCCAATCAGACTGCCATATTTTAAGTTTGGCCCCGGTTGGATTTGATTTTAGGAGATCCTCACATACATCAGCCAGAGACATAAACTCTTGTGTCTTTGCTTTCCACACTCTCATCATTTTATGCGTTGTAACAGTTGTGTATGTTGATAAAATATTCAATAGAGAGTCAGGTTGGCAAGACAGTATACATTACCTATATAAGATACACATTTTCACATGTAAATGCTATATAAGGATAGTAATCCTAATTCATATCTCAAGATACACACTGATAAACTTTTAGGAAGTATCAAGACTTTTTTTCCCAAAAAGCCTTCAATCTATAAACAGCATTTTTCTCGGCACCAAGTTCGAGATTCTGCCCCCTAGATGACAATGGGGACAATTTTCTGCTTGGAAAATGTAAGCAGCAGAAGTAAAGAAAATGTGCCATATTTGGCATGCACAGTGAATTATTTGCCCTTTGTGAACTTAACAGACAAGGAATCATCGTGGGACATTTTCCAGACGAACTGATGGGAGCGTAGCGATCCAGAACCTCATTACAAGCATTATTGAAAATACTGCTGCTTTATTGGCTATGTCCCACCCTACCCCTGCCCCTCTCAAACCTGTTCCATCTACTCTTATTCTTTTTTTTAATTAGGCAATTAATTTGGCCTTTATTCGTGGTTCAGTGTGACCATTACTCACCATGCATCCTGTGGAGGTGAGGTTTTCTCTAATAGCACCCCTTTACAGCTATTATTATTATTATTATTATTATTATTTTTAATCATAATACTTTTCAGTTAATACATCCTATCTTTAACAAATACTATACATTGAATACGGTAATTCCCCCCTCCTCCCAGCCCCTTAATGTGATCTGAACAGAGAAGGTTGGATGAAGGAGTGAGGACAAGAGGATGGAAAGAAAAAGAAATAACAGAAAAAAAGAAAAAAAAACAACAGAAAAAATACATCAAACCAAATCAAAAAGGGAAAATCCATCTACATATACTATCAAGTTGTAAATCCACATTTCAATCTATGAGCATTAGCGCAAGTTCATGAAATTATAAAAAAATAGACTTATCTTAACATCTTGATTTCATCAAATCACCATCTCTTCTCTATCTTGGCCAGTTTAATCTGATTCCAAACTCAGAAAAACACCCCATACTTTATCAAATAGCCTCTCCTGCAGGAACATTAGAATTACATATTGAGTACATTTCCTCCATCCATGATTCTGTTGTGGGGAATACAGCCGATTTCCAATTACGTAGAATTATCCTTTTTGCAGCCAAAGAACCCTACAAAATCCATGTTACTTAGTGATAAAGTAGGTCCTCTAGATCGGTATCCTCACCCATAATCAAAGTTTCAAAGTTAAACTCCCTCTCTTCACTCAGAACCTTATTCATCACATTGGTAATTTCTTTCCAGAATGCTCTCTCTCTGTAGCAGTCCCAAAGCATATGCTCAAGAGAGCCCCGTGAAAGATCACATCCCAAGCATCCATATGTTGAACTCAAACCTTGCTTGTGCATATTCTTCGGTGTCCAAAATACTATATTCAGTAATTTCACTTGTCACACTCTTTCAACAATGTTCAAGGACATTCATGGAATGTTTTTACACAGTACCTCCCAATGCTGCTGTGGCATTACGTCTTGTAGGCAATGCGACCAGGAGGTCAAGAGCTTGTCATTCCCTCCGGATTTCCTACTCAAGAGATTATACATCTTCAATACCATATGGTCCTGGCCTCCAATGATCTTATTATTTACGATTAAATCTAACGACTCAAGTGCTGACAAATTCACTGCACCTCTTAGCTTCCGATATTCCCCATGAGTGCATTCATCTAGACCAAATTCTGCTTTCAGATCTCAAAAAGATAGCAATTTTCCTCCTTCAAATATGTCATCAATCTTCCTTACCCCTGCCAGAAATTAATTAGACCCAAAAAAAATTATTTTCAATTCTGACTGCGGGATTCTAATAATATTGAGGAAGAACTCATTAGGCCCTGGACCATATCTAGGGTTGTGGCCATGTCCCTCCGGGTCGATATCAGAACCTCAGTCAATGCAGACCTCTCACCCCAATCTTTGTTTTTGGTGGATAGGACTGCCAGAGGATTTAACGGGCCTACCATGCTTGCTTCTCAGATATGAATGGTAGGAAGTGTCTTGTCGTGAAAGCCTGATGCTATCTTTCAAAATTCTGGATATTCAATCCTCCTTTTTCATTTTCGAGCTGTAATTTCCATAACTTTAATCTTGATTTTTTTCTTCTCCCATTGAAAGTACTGGATCATATTATGTAGTTGTTTCAGTAGAGATTTCTTGGCAGGAAGTGGAATCATGCTCATGACATAACTTATATTTGGAGCTGTTGTCATCTTGATGGCATTTACTCTCCCTCCTAATGATAGTTTAAGAGATTCACATTGTTCAAATTCTGCCGATATCTTGTCCATTGTTCATTTCAAGTTTACCTCCATCATTTCACTCATGTCTCTTATAAGCCATATTCCCAGGTATTTCATCCTTTGAGGGCACCACTTGAAGCCTAGGTTTTGTAACATTGAGCCATTACTCAAAGGTGTGCAAGGCAAAGCCTCAGACTTAGACCAGTTGATTATACAATTTGAAATGGAACCGAATGCTTCAATCAAACAGGGATAGAGAATGTTAAGTCCTGTACAACGAGAAGAAGATCATCTGCATACATCCATAGTTTCTGTGTAATTCCATAAAATGTAATACCAGCAATTCTGTTATCAGATCTGATTGCCACTGCCAACGGTTCTATTCAGAGTACAAAAAGCATAGGCGACAGCGGACAACCCTGGTGAGTTCCGCTATGCTATTTGAACTTTGATGTCATTAGTAGTCACCTCCGCCGTAGAATTTTTATAAAGCAATTTTACCCAGCTCAAGAATTCAGGACCAAAATTAATTCTCTCCATTGTTCTGAATAGAAACTCCCATCGAACACGATCAAAGGCCTTCCCTACGTCTAGTGATAGTGCAACCGACTCCACTTTCAACTTGTTTGTTTCCGTCAATGTTAAAAACGTTTGCGCATATTTGTTGCCGAAACACTCCCCTTTATAGATTTTGCTTGATTTGGATGAACCAGTTTCGGCAACACCTTCTCCAATCTGCCCACCAGTATCTTAGATAGGATTTTACAATCAGAATTGATTAGACTGATTAGTCTATAATTGCCAGGATCCAGAGGAGGCCTCCCTGGTTTCAGGAGTAATTATATTGTGGCGTTCCTAAGTGTGGGTGGTAACCTATCCTTGTCCTTACAATGTGTAAAAGTGTCCCTGAGTAATTTTAGAACCTCTTCGGGCATAGCTGTGTAAAGTTCTGCAGGCAATTCATCAGGACCTGGACACTTTCCTACAATTAAGTCACGTATTGCTTTCCTAATATCGTCCATTGTTAGTTCACTTTCCAACCTCATTTTTTTTCCCATCCTTAAGACATTCCAAGAAATTATCTATCTGAGCTAGGTCAGCTGCCTGGGACTCACTGTATAGTTTTTCATAAAAGCCTCTAAATTCTTCATTCATTTATTGCGGGTTATAAGTCACACCACCTTTTCCCTTTTTTATCCCACAGATTGCTCTGCTCTCAGCTCTCACACGCAAACGATGAGCCAACAGTCGACTGCATTCCTCTCCTCCCTTATAATAGGCACATCTTTCCTTAAAAAGTGCGCGTTCTGCCTTTTCACTTAGATTCTTATGCAAATCATACTTCATTTTCAAGAGCTTCAATTTTTTCCCCTCATCAGATGAACCCGTCACGTCTTTATCCAACTCTTTTACAGACACACTCAGAGACACCAATTAGTTGTCCTTTTCTTTCCTCCTAATTCCAGAAAATCTCAGAAGCGCCCCTCTCATGACGCATTTGAAACTCTCCCACTGTGTGAATTTCCATTTCTCCATTCAAATTAACTTTAATGTACTCTTATGCCTCCTTCACCAAAGCCTCCCTCATTTCATCATTGTTCAATATTGTTGTATTCATTCTCCAAGTATGTGTTTTATTTGATGAATAATCAAGGGCTAGTCGCATCCTGTTGGTAAAGTGATCTGAGACAACAATACTTTCAATTTTGCAGCTCTTAAAATTCTGCGTCACTAACCATGAGGTCAAGATGTTGTCTATTCTTGAGTATATATCATGTGCCTCGAGTGGAAAGTATATTCCCTTCTGGTCGGATGTTCTAATCTCCACACATCGAATAGACCAAAGTCTACGGCTACTCCGGTCAAGAACAGGGTCCAGGACCATATTGCAGTTGCCCCCTACAAGGATATTGTTACCCCCTGTATCAAACAAATGTCCAACTTTGCTAAAAAAAAAAAAGTCTACTATTTACATTCGGTGCATAAATATTACATATTGTCATAACCATGTCCTGAACACGTACGGATACTGATATCATCCACCCTTCATTATCTACTTTAGAGTTTAATATTGTTCCTGGAAAATGTTTCCTAAACAGGATTATTACTCCTTTTGAATTTGTCGCGTAAGAGGAGTGGAACACCTGACCCACCCAACCTCTAATCACCTTTTCTGCATCGTTATCAGTTAAATGAGTCTCCTGTAAAATAGCAATGTCAGCCTCTAAGTGTCCTAAATGTAAAAGTACCTTTTTCCTCCTTTATTGGATACAATACAATCTGTACAATTTGTTGTTGGAACCACCATTTCCTTCAAATTCTACTCAATTCCCCATAAACAATGTGGTACTAAAGAAGAAAACACCAAATATAATACAAGCAAACTACAAATTAAACTGTGAAAACAATATCATTTATGAAGCATACTCGACCTCGAAGCTTAAAATGAGTGTGTATGCACCTCCCCTCCCTGTATCCAATATCATTACTTATACCCAGATCAGAATCCCATTTGCTTTCTTATTGCCTAAAATCAAATTAATAAAATGTTCTATTCTTGCTGGCCTTATTAATATTCTTGGGTCATAACGTCTAAATGATATATTTATGGTATAAATTGTCTGCTTTTATAATCTTAGTATATTTTATTCCTCAAACCCTGTTTCCATCAATATTCCCAACCATCCTTTATTGGACAGTGTGATACCTATATGCCCCATTCCCCACACTACAACCAAAAGCCCTCTTAATATTAAATTTGCCATTTGGCTGGAGCACATCCGTAATGGAGTACTCCACTTTCCTCTGCAATTTAGATGATTTCCATCTATAAAATATTTGTCTTGACCTACAAATTATTATCAACTGCAAACGTCTTAAAATCCTCAGAGTGAGGAATCACAATTTCGATTAAGATAGTTGCGCGTTTACATTTTGCAGCAGAGGCAGTGTGTCACAGGTAATTAAAAAGTGAGTATTATCATCATATATTCTAATTCCCCCATTGTTACTGATCCCAACCAGCAATTGCAACCCTGTAGGAGTGGTGGGGGGACTGTCAATCTCTATTTATGTTTGCAAACGCATCACATTACATTCAATTTAATACTAAGGTGTATGTCTGGCTAAAATAAAGGGCAGCTGGATTTGAATGTTACTTGATGGACTTCTGCTGCTCACATAATTTATAGGCTCCTTTTGTTTGAGTGTGCCACTGAATGCCCCGGATCGGACAGTCATCCCCAGTATTGGCTCATCGTACGTATCATTGTTTCTGATGCTTGTGAATCTGCTTAGAATCACATGCTGTGCATAAAGTCTGACATCTAGTGGAAACGTGGAGTATTTCATCTTTCTTTCGAAGATCGAAAGGGACGTTGACAAGGGCGTGACTCTAACACTATCCCTAACATGACGTGTATTATACCCAAAATCCCTCACACGTCGAGGTCCCACCGGATCGTTTTTTTCCACCAACCTAGTTGGTCCCTTATGCAGAGCTCGTAAGAGTTTTATGTTGCAAAGGTTTATTTCCTCGGCCTACGAGGACTACTTCGTGGGTTTCCTGCAACCGCTGACATCTACATCTGCTTGGCGACTGTTCAAGTGCTCGACAAACGTGTGGCCCCGGCCAAGCCCTTACAGTAGGGAGAGTGGGGCCCTGAGTGTATTTCCTTCACCCCTCGCTTTCTCTTCTTGATCTGGCTGTTGCTACCCTCTGTTATGGAGAGGACTCCTTTTAAATTCTGCTCGTCGTGTAACGGCAGGTTTCCTTGGAAGGACACCCATCGCTGATGCAATCATTGTCTTCCTCGTGACCACGACGAGCGCTCATGCAAGGCCTGTAAGCTTTTTGGACCGAAGACGTTGAAAGACAGGCGGACAAAACGGTGGGAGGCCTACGCTATGCAGGCCGAAGGCCTTTCTCCCATCGACGCCATCGCTTCAGACGACGAGGAATCTGTCCGCAGCGATGGCTCCGATTTAGAAGCCATCGACCTCTCAGCAAAGCCTGTGTGCTCCCAGATGCCCGGCCCGATAGAGAGGCCACTGGCGCTGTTAAGGGGAAATCACAGTCCTGGGACAAGGGCAGCCATGCACCACGTGTACAAAGCACACAACCCCTAAAGCCTCTTTGACAGAGTTGTTGAAGCAGAGCTCAATGCCCGCAGAACCGTCAAAAGTTTCAGCGGGAGGCCACCAGGGGGCGCACAGGTAATGGCTGCCTGATCGCTGTGCTCCCGCCGAGGCTGGCCGTTTAAGGTGATAGAGCCCCCCCCGGCCCTCCAGGAAGATTCACTTGGCCGGATCGAGTTGGTGACCCCCCCCAGGGCTCCCCCGCTCGAAAGAGCGAAGTTCAGGGACCCCGAAGAGACGGAGTACGGGCCTTGCGGCCCGCAAAGGTAGAGCGGCGAAAAGATCCATCAGCCGCAGCGCCGGCAGAGGGGGGGGGCCTATCGAAGTAGAGGAATTTTACCGGGGAGCCCGGCACCCTCTGCCCCTCCGCCGATCCGCTGCCTGGGGCCCATGGGCTCTCGCCGCCTGTCACAACCCTCGCCCAAAACCCCCTCTGGCAAACCCATTGGCCAGGTGGAGTCAGGACTCGGGCTTCTAGAGCCTGGCATCCTCTTCAAAAGCCCTCATGGGGCCAGTCCTGGCGCCAGGCTCATACACCATGAACAACAATATGCTTGGGAACTACTTTATTGTATTGTCAGCCAACATGGAGGCCTTCACATAGCTTGGGTCCTAAGAACGTGACGCTCACTGTGTCCAGCTATTCCCTCGAACCTCGGAGAAACAGAACTTGCAAGGAGACAAAAGGAACATCATTAGCAGCAGCATCTTACCTGCAGTCTTCATCTTTAAACATCTTTAAACACTTGCAGCTGCTGAGAACAGCTTACTCAAATCTGCACGCCTCCCGGACAGAACGACCTGAAAGAGGAAAATAGAGGCAACATTAAAGAAAGCTGTAGAGACATTTATAAATTACCAACAGCTCAAAAGGCTTACATGGCTGGTCGCATCTCGGCTGGCACCACTCCGGACATTCCACTTGCGCTGCAGAACACCGTAACCTACAAGGAAGGAAAACACAGGTTAGCAAAGGCAAGACTTTGCAGCGCTGCGCATAGCGCTTACTTACCGCTTCATAGCGATCTTAATGCGCCATCATTTTCCAGCAGGGCTCAACCGAGCCACGCTGAAGCTCCGCATACCTAAGGGAGAAAAAAGAGACATTTTAAACAAAGAAAGGCATGCAGGATAGCGACAAAACTAAAGAACAGCAATAAGACCTACCTGAACAATATCAAACGGGCCGGCGTCAGTCAAGTAATTGGACCGCACTCGCCCATGAAAGACAACGCGCCCCTGCAAAGAAGGCAGGACGGAGAGCAAGCCTAATTCTACCACAAGGTGAGGAGAGGGTGCCAGAGGGACTGAAAGCATACGGGGGTGGAGGGAGGATACTTACCCCGGTCGGTCAGTCTTGAACACAGTCCTCCTGTATTTTCAGGCAGAACCTTCCCCACAGACCACATCAGGGCAAAGCTGAGAAGCATACCAGCGAGTAACCCAGCTGGGTGCCGTCCCTGTGGATACCAGGTGATCATAACAGAACACGAAGCCTACCATAACAAATCCACCTGGGCGCCATGGAGACATCAGAAATGGACCAATTGGCCCAATTACTAGGAGAGCTTCGTGCTGAGGTTCATTCTGCCCGACAAGAGACTAATGCCCTCCGGAGAGACCTAATAGTGACCAAAGAACGCACTGAAGAGATTAGCAGGCAATACTTGCCATCACAGGCAGGACAGACGCCTCTACCTGGAAGCAATCTAATGATGCATAACCCTGCCATACCCCCCACTCCGGTACAGATCACGTTACCTGGAACAGTGCCCCTGGCAACACCAGAAAGGTTCTCAGGTGACCCACGGAAGTATGCAGCATTCACCAATCAGTGCCGCCTTCATTTTCATTGTAGGCCTGGAGCATTTCCAAACGACCAAGCTCAGATAGCTTTTGTCTTATTATACCTGAGTGGTAGTGCAGCAGATTGGTCAGTGCCGTTGGTAACCCATGACGATCCTCTATTACATGACTTTGGGGGGTTCCAGAGAGAAATGGAAAAACCTTTTGCTTGCCATACCCAGGAACAAGCAGTAGACAATGAACCCTTGTCCCTCTGACAGGGGAATCAGGGCTTGTTAACGTACATTGCTACCTTCAACAGACTGGTTGCCGAAGCTAGGTGGCCAGAAAACAAAAGAACCACATTATTCCATCGAGGCTTACGAGGCGAATTAAAGGACGTCTTAGCCCAGGTGGTTGATCCACCCAGAGACTGTGCAGAATTCATAAATCTGGTCGTGCAGCTAGACCACCGGTTGCAGGACCGAAAGGCAGACCGGTCTAAGACGGACCCTCGGACCGTGTATGTTCAACAAAGGGAAAACACACCCCGTGTACCTGAAAATGCTGTAGAACCCATGCAGATTGGAGGGATACGACCTCCATTAACTAAACAAGAGCGGGACAAAAGAAGACAACAACAGCTTTGTTTGTATTGTGGGAAACCAGGACATTTCCTGAAGGACTGTCCAGTAAAACCCCCAAGAAGATCAGTCGGGGCCACAGAGACGGATGAAGCTAAGGAATCGGGAAACTACCAAGCTCGACAAACGTAGAGGTCAGTTTGTCGAGTGAGAAGAACGAGTTGCTGACCTCGCACTTTGCAATACCAGTGATCTTAATTAACCACCAACAGTCGTCAAGAATGCATGCCGTTGAAGCATACATCAATAGCGTAGCAGTTGGAAATTATATTGATCAAGAACTGGAAGCAGAAATGGGGCTTCCTTTGTGTTCTAAGCCAACTATGGACAAGGTAACCACCGTGGATGGGACAGAAATCGCTTCCAGACAAGTAACCCAGTGTACAGCCAGGGTAACCTTGCTGTGTCAGGACGGACATCGGGAGTCTATTTCATTAGATCTCATCAAGGCACCTCAGTTCAGGCTAATACTAGGGATGCCATGGTTGGTTGCTCACAACCCTTTGATAGACCGGCGGGCACGAAAATTATCCTTCACCGGTGACTGCTCCCCTGTCTGCTATTACCAAGAGGAGAAACCCGACGTCTGTATCCCCATGACTCCTGGAGTGACAGTATCAACCCTGGGAGCAACTACTACCTTGCCAAGTGAATACCATGATTTTCAGGATGTTTTCCGAAAGGACCAAGCCAATACATTGCCACCGCACAGGCCCTATGACTGTCAGATCAACCTTGTTCCTGGTGCACAAATCCCTTGCGGCAGGATCTACGCTCTCACAGAACCAGAAAACCTTCATTTGAAATCCTATTTAGACCAGTACCTTGCAAACGGATTTATCCGTCCTTTGAAGTCCCCCGCAGCCAGTCCCTTGTTCTTCGTACCGAAAAAGGAAGGAGACTTGAGAACCTGTATTGACTACCGCGCATTGAACCAGATCACCGTGAAGAACCGCTACCCCTTGCCACTTATCCCTGAGATGCTAGACCAAGTTAGATGCCCAGATTTATACCAAATCGGACCTTTGAGGAGCGTACCACCTAATCCGAGTCAGAAAAGGAGATGAATGGAAAACCGCCTTCCGTACTAAGTATGGCTTGTTTGAATATCAAGTCATGCCCTTCGGATTATGCAACGCTCCTGCGGCATTCCAATATTTCATGAATGACGTCTTAAGGGAGTTAATTGATGTGTGCGCCTTAGTGTACATAGACGACATCTTAGTATACTCAGACTCGGAACAAGATCATGTCAGGCACGTTCGTTCAGTCCTCACCAAGCTCCGTCAACATCGCTTTTTGCAAAGCTTGAAAAATGCTTTTTTCACGTCACTGAAGTGGAATTTCTTGGCTATCAAATCCGCCCTTAAAGCCTGGAGGCACTACCTTCTGGGGGCCAGACACACCATTACAGTCATCACAGACCATCGAAACCTGCAATATCTCAAAACAGCCAAGGCCCAGTCCTCACGCCAATTACGGTGGGTCCTTTTCTTCGCCGAATATGATTATGTAATCACATTTCGACCAGGTGTCAGAAACGGAAAGG
Source organism: Ambystoma mexicanum (assembly GCF_040938575.1). Classification (NCBI taxonomy): domain Eukaryota; kingdom Metazoa; phylum Chordata; class Amphibia; order Caudata; family Ambystomatidae; genus Ambystoma; species Ambystoma mexicanum. Next base: position 1,232,131,747 of record NC_090928.1, read on the forward strand.
CGGATGCCTTATCTTGCATGGGCATAGATGAAATAGTACATACAACTCCAGACTCAGTACCTATTATACCTGAAGACAAACTCTTGGGTATCATGACAGCCTTAACACAAGCAGAACTACGAAAAGAAATCCAACAGACAATGAATCCTAATGCCTACCTCGCATGGCAAACTCCAGGAGAACAATATACCATCAAGGACCACCTAGCCTTTTTAGGGATCGCCTATATGTATCCAAGAAGGAATTACAACAGCATATTATTTCAAACTATCACGATTCACTGATCGAAGGGCATCCTGGGATCGCCAAAACCCTAGCTAAGGTGAAAGAGAACTTTTGGTGGCCTACCTGGCGTAAGGGCATCATTCAGTATATTCAGTCCTGCAGTGTCTGCACACAAAATAAATCACAGAAACAAAAACCATCTGGTCTCCTACAACCATCGGACATTCCTCCAGTTCCATGGCACACTCTTTCCCTTGACTTCATCACTGATCTACCTCAAAGCCAAGGGTTCAACACCATCCTTGTAATTGTGGACTTATTCTCGAAGATGGCCCATTTTATTCCTCTCAAAGCCCTCCCAGACGCAGCCACTTTAGCAAAAGTGTTCCTGGAGGGCGTGGTTAAGCTACATGGCCCCCCTTTGGTTCTGGTCTCTAATTGAGGCAGCCAGTTTGTTTCAAACTTCTGGAAAAAATGCTGTGCAATGGCACAGATCGAAGTTCAGCTATCTACCAGTCACCATCCCCAAATGGACGGCCAAACCGAGAGAACCACTCAGACACTCGAGCAATATTTATGGTGCATGCTGCACCACGAACAAAGGAATTGGAAAGACCTACTATGGATAGCCGCATATGCAGAGAACAATTCTGTGCATTCAAGCACGGGACAAACGCCCTTCTATACCCTTCATGGCAGACATCCATGTACCTCTGAACTAGACCTTCCAGCCAGCTTGGAAATGCCAGCGGTAAAGACTCTACACACAACCATTACTCAGGCTTTCAAAAGGGCAAAGGAACACCTTATTCATGCCAAAGAAAAACAAAAGAGATTCGCCGACCAACACCGGAAAAAGGCCCCTGATTATCAAGTAGGAGACAAAGTTTGGTTAGCCGCTAAATTCATCCCCATCAAGGGAACCCGGACCTTTCATCCCAGATTCTTAGGACCCTATACCATTAAGGCAATTATCAACCCAGCAGCCGTGAAACTGGATTTACCATCTAATCTACACATCCACCCGGTATTCCATGTGTCCCTCCTAAAACCAATGCAACCCGGCTCACGGATTGGGAAACCACCTAAGCCCATACTTGTTGACGGAGAACCAGAATTCGAAGTGAAAGATATCTTGGACTCTAAATACTCTAGGACCAAGCTGTATTATCTCATAGATTGGAAAGGATTTGGACCACAAGATAGATCCTGGGAGCCCAGTGCGAATATCCACGCACCACGTCTAATCAGGAAATTCCATCGGAACTTCCCAACCAAACCTGGGCCAGACAGAAGGAACACCATGGGAGGGGCCTCAGGGGGGAGTGCTGTCACGACCCTCGCCCAAAACCCCCTCTGGCAAACCCATTGGCCAGGTGGAGTCAGGACTCGGGCCTCTAGAGCCAGGCATCCTCTTCAAAAGCCCTCATGGGGCCAGTCCAAACACCTATGGCGCCAGGCTCATACACCATGAACAACAATGTGCTTGGGAACTACTATTGTCAGCCAACTGGAGGCATCAACATAGCTTGGTTCCTAAGAACCAAGCTATGCGGTCTAGTGTTTTGGGTGTGGCAGGCCTGGAACTACTTTCCCTGCTAATACTTTACCAGGGCTATATAAACCACACCCTGACTGCAAAACATGCTTCGTGTTACTTTGCAGCTTGCAACGTGACGCTCACTGTGTCCAGCTATTCCCTCGAACCTCGGAGAAGCAGAACCTGCAAGGAGACAAAAGGAACATCATTAGCAGCAGCATCTTACCTGCGGTCTTCATCTTTAAACACTTGCAGCTACTGAGAACAGCTTCCTCGAATCTGCACGCCTCCCGGACAGAACGACCCGAAAGAGGAAGATAGAGGCAACATTAAAGAAAGCTGTAGAGACATTTACAAATTACGAACTGCTCAAAAGGCTTACCTGGCTGGTTACTTCTCGGCTGGCACCACTCTGGACATTCCACTCGCGCTGAAGAACACTGCGACCTACAAGGAAGGAAAACACAGGTCAGCAAAGGCAAGACTTCGCAGCGCTGCGCATAGCGCTTACTTACCACATCATAGCGCTCTTAATGCGCCATCATTTACCAGCGGGGCTCAACCAAGCCAGTTCGCCGCGCTGAAGCTCTGCATACCTAAGGGAGAAAAAAGAGACATTTTAAATAAAGAAAGGCATGCAGGATAGCGACAAAACTAAATATCAAACGGGCCGGCGTCAGTCAAGTAACTGGACCGCACTCGCCCATGAAAGACAACGCGCCCCTGCAAAGAAGGCAGGACGGAGAGCACGCCTAATTCTACCACAAGGTGAGGAGAGGGTGCCAGAGGGACTGAAAGCATACGGGGGTGGAGGGAGGATACTTACCCCAGTCGGTCAGTCTTGAACACAGTCCTCCTGTATTTTCAGGCAGAACCTTCCCCACAGACCACATCAGGGCAAAGCTGAGAAGCATACCAGCGAGTAACCCAGCTGGCTGCCGTCCCTGTGGATACCAGGTGAGCATAACAGAACACGAAGCCTACCATAACAAATCCACCTGGGCGCCATGGAGACATCAAAAATGGACCAATTGGCCCAATTACTAGGAGAGCTTCGTGCTGAGGTTCATTCTGCCCGACAAGAGACTAATGCCCTCTGGAGAGACCTAATAGTGACCAAAGAACGCACTGAAGAGATTAGCAGGCAATACTTGCCATCACAGGCAGGACAGACGCCTCTACCTGGAAGCAATCTAACGATGCATAACCCCGCCATACCCCCCACTCCGGTACAGATCACGTTACCTGGAACAGTGCCCCTGGCAACACCAGAAAGGTTCTCAGGCGACCCACGGAAGTATGCAGCATTCACCAATCAGTGCCGCCTTCATTTTCATTGTAGGCCTGGAGCATTTCCAAACGACCAAGCTCGGATAGCTTTTGTCTTATTATACCTGAGTGGTAGTGCACCAGATTGGTCAGTGCCGTTGGTAACCCATGACGATCCTCTATTACATGACTTTGGGGGGTTCCAGAGAGAAATGGAAAAACCTTTTGCTCGCCATACCCAGGAACAAGCAGTAGACAATGAACCCTTGTCCCTCCGACAGGGGAATCAGGGCTTGTTAACGTACATTGCTACCTTCAACAGACTGGTTGCCGAAGCTAGGTGGCCAGAAAACAAAAGAACCACATTATTCCATCGAGGCTCACGAGGCGAATTAAAGGACGTCTTAGCCCAGGTGGTTGATCCACCCAGAAACTGTGCAGAATTCATAAATCTGGTCGTGCAGCTAGACCACCGGTTGCAGGACCGAAAGGCAGACCTGTCTAAGACGGACCCTCGGCCCGTGTATGTTCAACAAAGGGAAAACACACCCCGTGTACCTGAAAATGCTGTAGAACCCATGCAGATTGGAGGGATACGACCTCCATTAACTAAACAAGAGCGGGACAAAAGAAGACAACAACAGCTTTGTTTGTATTGTGGGAAACCAGGACATTTCCTGAAGGACTGTCCAGTAAAACCCCCAAGAAGATCAGTCGGGGCCACAGAGACGGATGAAGCTAAGGAATCGGGAAACTACCAAGCTCGACAAACGTAGAGGTCAGTTTGTCGAGTGAGAAGAACGAGTTGCTGACCTCGCACTTTGCAATACCAGTATTCTTAATTAACCAACAGTCGTCAAGAATGCATGCCGTTGAAGCATACATCAATAGCGTAGCAGTTGGAAATTATATTGATCAAGAACTGGCAGCAGAGATGGGGCTTCCTTTGTGTTCTAAGCCAACTATGGACAAGGTAACCACCGTGGATGGGACAGAAATCGCTTCCAGACAAGTAACCCAGTGTACAGCCAGGGTAACCTTGCTGTGTCAGGACGGACATCGGGAGTCTATTTCATTCGATCTCATCAAGGCACCTCAGTTCAGGCTAATACTAGGGATGCCATGGTTGGTTGCTCACAACCCTTTGATAGATCGGCGGGCACGAAAATTATCCTTCACTGGTGACTGCTTCCCTGTCTGCTATTACCAAGAGGAGAAACCCGACGTCTGTATCCCCATGACTCCCGGAGTGACAGTATCAACCCTGGGAGCAACTACTACCTTGCCAAGTGAATACCATGATTTCCAGGATGTTTTCCGAAAGGACCAAGCCAATACATTGCCGCCGCACAGGCCCTATGACTGTCAGATCGACCTTGTTCCTGGTGCACAAATCCCTTGCGGCAGGATCTACGCTCTCACAGAACCAGAAAACCTTCATTTGAAATCCTATTTAGACCAGTACCTTGCAAACGGATTTATCCGTCCTTTGAAGTCCCCCGCAGCCAGTCCTTTGTTCTTCGTACCGAAAAAGGAAGGAGACTTGAGAACCTGTATTGACTACCGCGCATTGAACCAGATCACCGTGAAGAACCGTTACCCCTTGCCACTTATCCCTGAGATGCTAGACCAAGTTAGATGCCCAGATTTATACCAAATTGGACCTTTGAGGAGCGTACCACCTGGTCCGAGTCAGAAAAGGAGATGAATGGAAACCGCCTTCCGTACTAAGTACGGCTTGTTTGAATATCAAGTCATGCCCTGCGGGTTATGCAACGCTCCTGCGGCATTCCAATATTTCATGAATGACCTCTTAAGGGAGTTAATTGATGTGTGCGCCTTAGTGTACATAGACGACATCTTAGTATACTCAGACTCGGAACAAGATCATGTCAGGCACGTTCGTTCAGTCCTCACCAAGCTCCGTCAACATCGCTTTTTGCAAAGCTTGAAAAATGCTTTTTTCACGTCACCGAAGTGGAATTTCTTGGTTTTATCCTTACTCCAGGAGGCATCAGAATGGACGTGCACAAGGTAGATGCCATTCTGAAATGGCCATCACGGACGTCTCTGAAAGGGGTACAAAGCATGCTGGGCTTTGCGAATTTCTACCGCCGGTTCATCCCAGGCTTCTCTCAGGTTGTGCACCCAATCACAGTACTATTACAAAAAAACAATAAAAAGTTTGCTTGGACCGAAGAAGCAGAAGAAGCCTTTCAGGAACTTAAACAAAGGTTTACCTCCGCTCCAATCCTGCGACATCCTCGTCCAGACCTCCCTTATGTCTTTGAAATTGATGCTTCCAGCTGTGCTTTCACAGAGAGACCCGGAAACCGGCCAGCTACATCCTGTGGCTTTCTGGTCGAAAAAGTTCTCACCTCCAGAGACTAATTATGCCATCACGGACAAGGAAATCCTGGGTATCAAATCTGCCTTTAAAGCCTGGAGGCACTACTTTCTGGGGGCCAGACATACCATTACAGTCATCACAGACCACCGAAACCTGCAATATCTCAAAACAGCCAAGGCCCAGTCCTCACGCCAATTACGGTGGGCCCTTTTCTTCACCGAATATGATTATGTAATCACATTTCGACCAGGTGTCAGAAACGGAAAGGCGGATGCCTTATCTCGCATGGGCATAGATGAAATAGTACATACAACTCCAGACCCAGTACCTATTATACCTGAAGACAAACTCTTGGGTATCACGACAGCCTTAACACAAGCAGAACTACGAAAAGAAATCCAACAGACAATGAATCCTAATGCCTACCTTGCATGGCAAACTCAAGGAGAACAATATACCATCAAGGACCACCTAGCCTTTTTTAGGGATCGCCTATATGTATCCAAGAAGGAATTACAACAGCATATTATTTCAAACTATCACGATTCACTGTTCGAAGGGCATCCTGGGATCGCCAAAACCCTAGCTAAGGTGAAAGAGAACTTTTGGTGGCCTACCTGGCGTAAGGGCATCATTCAGTATATTCAGTCCTGCGGTGTCTGCACACAAAATAAATCACAGAAACAAAAACCATCTGGTCTCCTACAACCATTGGACATTCCTCCAGTTCCATGGCACACTCTTTCCCTTGACTTCATCACTGATCTACCTCAAAGCCAAGGGTTCAACACCATCCTTGTAATTGTGGACTTATTCTCGAAGATGGCCCATTTTATTCCTCTCAAAGCCCTCCCAGACGCAGCCACTTTAGCAAAAGTGTTCCTGGAGGGCGTGGTTAAGCTACATGGCTCCCCTTCGGTTCTGGTCTCTAATTGAGGCAGCCAGTTTGTTTCAAACTTCTGGAAAAAATGCTGTGCAATGGCACAGATCGAAGTTCGGCTATCTACCAGTCACCATCCCCAAATGGACGGCCAAACCGAGAGAACCAATCAGACACTCGAGCAATATTTATGGTGCATGCTGCACCACGAACAAAGGAATTGGAAAGACCTACTATGGATAGCCGCATATGCAGAGAACAATTCTGTGCATTCAAGCACGGCACAAACGCCCTTCTATACCCTTCATGGCAGACATCCATGTACCTCTGAACTAGACCTTCCAGCCAGCTTGGAAATGCCAGCGGTAAAGACTCTACACACAACCATTACTCAGGCTTTCAAAAGGGCAAAGGAACACCTTATTCATGCCAAAGAAAAACAAAAGAGATTTGCCGACCAACACCGGAAAAAGGCCCCTGATTATCAAGTAGGAAACAAAGTTTGGTTAGCCGCTAAATTCATACCCATCAAGGGAACCCGGACCTTTCATCCCAGATTCTTAGGACCCTATACCATTAAGGCAATTATCAACCCAGCAGCTGTGAAACTGGATTTACCACCTAATCTACACATCCACCCGGTATTCCATGTGTCCCTCCTGAAACCAATGCAACCCGGCACACGGATTGGGAAACCACCTAAGCCCATACTTGTTGACGGAGAACCAGAATTCGAAGTGAAAGATATCTTGGACTCTAAATACTCTAGGACCAAGCTGTATTATCTCGTCGATTGGAAAGGATTTGGACCACAAGATAGATCCTGGGAGCCCAGTGCGAATATCCACGCACCACGTCTAATCAGGAAATTCCATCGGAACTTCCCAACCAAACCTGGGCCAGACAGAAGGAACACCATGGGTGGGGCCTCAGGGGGGAGTGCTGTCACGACCCTCGCCCAAAACCCCCTCTGGCAAACCCATTGGCCAGGTGGAGTCAGGACTCGGGCCTCTAGAGCCAGGCATCCTCTTCAAAAGCCCTCATGGGGCCAGTCCAAACGCCTATGGCGCCAGGCTCATACACCATGAACAACAATGTGCTTGGGAACTACTGTATTGTATTGTCAGCCAACTGGAGGCATCCACATAGCTTGGTTCCTAAGAACCAAGCTATGCGGTCTAGTGTTTTTGGTGTGGCAGGCCTGGAACTACTTTCCCTGCTAATACTTTACCAGGGCTATATAAACCACACCCTGACTGCAAAACATGCTTCGTGTTACTTTGCAGCTTGCAACGTGACGCTCACCGTGTCCAGCTATTCCCTCGAACCTCGGAGAAGCAGAACCTGCAAGGAGACAAAAGGAACATCATTAGCAGCAGCATCTTACCTGCAGTCTTCATCTTTAAACACTCGCAGCTACTGAGAACAGCTTCCTCGAATCTGCACGCCTCCCGGACAGAACGACCCGAAAGAGGAAGATAGAGGCAACATTAAAGAAAGCTTTAGAGACATTTACAAATTACGAAATGCTCAAAAGGCTTACCTGGCTGGTTACCTCTCGGCTGGCACCACTCTGGACATTCCACTCGCGCTGAAGAACACTGCGACCTACAAGGAAGGAAAACACAGGTCAGCAAAGGCAAGACTTCGCAGCGCTGCGCATAGCGCTTACTTACCACATCATAGCGCTCTTAATGCGCCATCATTTACCAGCGGGGCTCAACCAAGCCAGTTCGCCGCGCTGAAGCTCTGCATACCTAAGGGAGAAAAAAGAGACATTTTAAATAAAGAAAGGCATGCAGGATAGCAACAAAACTAAAGAACAGCAATAAGACCTACCTGAACAATATCAAACGGGCTGACGTCCGTGAAGTAACTGGACCGCACCCGCTCATGAAAGACAACGCGCCCCTGCAAAGAAGGCAGGACGGAGAGCACGCCTAATTCTAATACAAGGTGAGGAGAAGGCGCCAGAGAGACTGAAAGCATACAGGGGTGAAGGGAGGATACTTACCCCAGTCGGTCAGTCTTGAACACAGTCCTCCTGTATTTTCAGGCAGAACCTTCCCCGCAGACCACATCAGTGCAAAGCTGAGAAGCATACCAGCGAGTATCCCAGCTGGGTGGTGTACCTGTGGATACCAGGTGAGCGTAACACCGCCTCCCCCCACGTAGGAGTGTGTGCAGGAGGAGTCGGCCCGACAGACAGAGAGTGCACGCAATCCTGGACCCGGCATCCGGGACCTGGAAGCAGAGGTATCGGGGCCCAACACCCCCCGGAGTCTACTGGAATGGGCGGGCTGCAGCGGGGCGGGCCCGGGAGCGGAGGCCCCCCGCGACACACCACGCAGCAGACCAAGGGTGGCCCCGTCCACCGCCCCCTCGCGGCTGCGGCCCCCCCCCTTGAGCGGGCCCAACCAAAGCCACACAAGCCTGCAGAAGGCCCACACAGTGCAGTCGGGCCCACGACCCAACAGTTCCTGGGGAAGGAGCGCATCGCCCCTCCCCCGAGGGGTCCCAGGGGCTTTGCGGCCCGCATCCACAGGAAGGACAGGCGGAGGGCCAGAGATCAGTTGCGCCGGACTCAAGCAGGTGGTGGCCCCTGGGTCCATTCCCAGGGTGTGTGCCCGCCTGACATCATCCAGGAGGGGAAAGGAGACATCAGATGGAGGCGGTGGAACAGCGCCGGCGGTCCCCCCGCCCTGAGTGAGTGACCCCAGTGGCTTGCCCACACGAGCCCCGTAAAAAAATTCCTCCCTCCCCTGGGGACATTAAAGAAAATACCGCCAACCCTGGGGAGAGACTCAGGTGTGAGGCCCCCACCCGTTGCTGGTGGGACTTGTGCCCGCCTGGAAGCTGCCTCCCCGTACAGGGGCACCCACCCCCCACGGGCTCCCCGAGACACCCCAGTCCGGATACCGCTAGGTGGGGCCTGGAGGAGACCCCCCCAACACCCCCGGACCGCGGCAGAACCCAGCAGTGGGCACATCGGATGACCGAATGAACTGGCAGGAGGCCCTGCAGGTATATTGCTACAAGGAGACGGGGAGCAATATTAGCGACCCTACCCGCACTGGGGACATGGCCTAGCCAGAGGTCTCGATGCAGTCCACGACAGCGATGGAAAGTGGCTTCGCCTCTATCCTACAGGAAATCAGGGAAATGCGATCAGACATCGCTCAGAAATTTGACAAAATGGACCAAAGGGTAGACAAGGTCGAGGACAGGCTTCTACAAGTGGAAACCAACCAGTCGACATCAGCAACCCAGGAGGTTCAAAGTGGTATGAGGCTAGCAGCCCTGGAGAAGAGGGACAAGGAAAGTGCCAGGCAGATGGATGACTATGAAAACAGGGAAAGGAGGAACAACCTCAGATTTTTGGGGTCCCTGAAACGGAGGGAGAAACGGAGAGAGATTTAATCCGAGTGGTGAGAGACATTATTACCCTCCTGTTCGCAGAAGAGATGACTACAGAACTCACGTTGGACCGGGTGCACAGGGCGGGGGGGAGGGCGGGGATCCCTCGGTCGGTCCTGGTCCGGTTCCACTACTATACGGAAAAGGCAAAGGTGCTGGAAGAAGCGAGGAAGGCGGGGGAGATCTCCTACAACAACGCTCGGATCACAATTTTCCAAGACCTCTCCACCTACACTTTTGCCAAACGCAGAATGTGCCGCCCCCTAACGCAGCTACTAAAGGAGAGGAGTGTTCACTACTGGTGGGGGTACCCCTTCTCCCTGGCATTCGAATATATGGGCCAACGGACAATGTTGGTCACGGAAGAGGACATAAGGGGAGCCATCCAGGACTATGTGACGGAGCCGACCCCCCGGAGGGGCCCAGTTGGCCCATTGGCGGTCGGTGTGGGCGTATCTGGTGTTAGGGAGAATTCTCTGTTTAGGCTGAATTTCCTAACCTAGTGAGTCCCCCAGCAGCTTTGCTGGATTTTTGGGGTTTATTTTTTTCTCCTGCCAAGAGTGAGACTCTTTTACCCTCACTCTTGGACATGATTTGAGTTTGTTTCTTTGAATCTAGAAGTGTTTAATGGGCTATGGGGTCTTTTACTCCAAAGGGTTTCATGTGTTTTTGTGATGTGTGTTACACAGCACCCTCAGTGCAGTGACACAGGGGTGTCTTAGTGACCCCCCAGTATAGACTCCATACCCTGGGACTGACTATTGTCTCCCAGGGCATGCAAAGTCACCATTGACTTTACTAGTCTTAAATTCTGAACAGAACCAGTACAAACCATCATATTGTGGACGTACTGGCTGGGGCAATTCGATTTCCCCAGGGTCTGTTAGTCGAGGGGGCACGTCTCCGTCCCCCCTGATCGAGTTTTGGCTGGTGGCAGTGGATACAACATTTTATATTCAACCGCGAATATTTTCCTATGGGATTTCCCATTGTTTTAGGCTACTACCTTTATTTAATTATTTACGGTAGCCTCGAACATACCGGCGGTTTATTTAATTAATATTAATTCTCCGGTTGGTATTTTTTGCCAAAACTTGATTCTAAAATGGTGTTTGTGTTCTCTTCTGTGACTCCAACCCAAGTCGAGCCCTTTGTTCCACTTTTTGGCGGGCTTCTTCACAGAAGCCCTCCAAAGTGGTGCCACTCTGTCTGGGGTACTTAGAAGGGGTGGAGGGGAATTTAGGCACCCTGGACTGAGTTGCCTAGGCAACTCAAGTCGCACTCCATCCTGATTGGCCCAAGTGGTGAGCCGGCCGGCTCACCACTTAGCATGTTTGAGTGACAGCTAGGCTGAGTGAATGGGGGATTGCTGCATAAAAGGAGGTCTTTGGGGACTGGAACTTCAGAAGTCGCCACAGGACCAAAGAATCCGACGAGGGAGAAGCTGAGCCGACCTGCCACGACACCACCACCGGTGGAGCCCCGCTGGACTGCCTCACCACTTTACCAACGACAGAGATCTCCCGCCGGAGAGTCTTCTTCCTTTGACTGGTGGGGATAACCAGTTTCACCGTCTTTTCGCTTTCCCGACGTAACTCGTGGCCGCCTTGCCCATGCCAAGCACCCCGGCAACCGGGATACCACGTTTTACCACGACCGCGAAACCAAGGTACCACCTTTAACCGGAAAACTCTGCGGCTGGTTTCTTCCCTGGTAGTGCAACGACCTTCATCTTTCCTCCAAGTCGAGATCTTCTCTTCCCCTGGACGACGACACAACTTGCACCCACTACCAGCAACAACTGCCACCGCTGGAGGATCCTTCCCACTTAAGGTACCGTGTCCCGCCTGGCTTCCCTTGCTACCGACTGTACGGGGTAGATTTCGAACCTGTGTTAGCCTGGGACACCTTGGCTAAACCTTTCTAAGCCTCTCTAAACTCTTCTTGAACCCTCTGCAAGACTTTTTAAGCCTAGTGTAACTGTGTGATCTTGGGCGCATTTGTGCTCTGCTCCCTCTAAGAGTGGGCCCAGCCTTTGGACTTTGGCTCACCAGTGACTTTTTGCTCTCTGCCTTGCTAACAGTGTTCCTGAATCATAGAGTGGTGTACCTCTTCATATTCTGTCTTTTTTCCCTCCCTTTCTCACAAACTTATTAGAGTGCAATCTAGTTAAGTGTCACCTCTGTATGAAAATAAGTGGTGTTTTACTGTGATTTATCTAATAGGGAAAAAGGGGTGTACATATCATAATAGTAACTGTGTTTAGAATATTTTACAATAAGAGTGCTGGAGTGTTTCAACTGTGTGTTTTTGAATAAATAATTATATACTTTGATACCAAAGCTCTGGTCAGTGTTTGCTTGTATTATTGTGTCTGAGTGCCTATTGTGTATACTTTGCATACTGCCTAACTCTTCTTGAGGGAAGTCTGACTGCTCAGCCACAGCTACCAGGTAAATCTGGGTGGTGCAGACTGCTACCAAGCGGGTTTACTGCCAACACCTGTAGTCTTAAATCTTTTGCAGTGTTCCCTAAGGGAACTGCACAGGTTTCTGCCTAACACTGGTGTACAGCGGTGGGATTTGTATTGAGTATACACTTTAGAGTGCTTGAGGATACCTTAGTACAACTAACCACAAAGCTTAGCACTGAAAAAGTAATCTTTCTAACATGGCAACTATGGAAACTTATAGTCAAGAGTCCCTTGCTACAAAAACTGCTGATTGTTTAAGAGTATTGTGTAAGCATAAGAACCTCCTGACTAAAGGCAAGAAAATGGAGTTAATAGAAAGGTTGTTAGCTAACCAAAGTCTGGATGATGGGTCTGAGGAACCTAACATGCCAGAAAATGTAGATAACAGTATAGAAATTGATATTGATCCAAATGTTGATAATCTTGAGGAAGAGTCAGAAGAGGAGGGTGAGGCTGCTGTGACTGTCCCCCCTAGGCCTCTGTCTGATCTACCTGCTGTACCTACTGGGCCTTTACCAAGTCCCACACTAAGTCCTCAATATCTCGAATTCGAGAAAATGAAACTTGAGCTAGAGTTCAAGAGACTGAATACTCTGGCTGATCAGAGACATCAGGAAATGAATCAAGAACTAAGGCTAAGGGAAATGGAGCTCAAGCATGAGCTAGAAATTGTCATGCTGAGAACCTGGTGTCTGCAGAAGCTGCTGAACCCCCGACAATCCACCCAAAATGTGGCACTCTGAGCTGACATAAATATAACTCCTCAGTTTACCTCACTTTCAGGGGAAAGGGGGAAGGGACAAAGAAACAAACACCAGGCTGGAAGCTATCAACTCGCTGGTTCTTCACCTGTAGTTAAAACATAAACATGCAATATACCTCATTACTCATGGGTTACTATACTAACCTTAAACTCTAAATCCTTTACCAAAATAGTTTAAAAACCATACCTGGTACTTCTCTTCAGAATGCCCAGAGAAGTGATAAGCAGACAAGACTTCCTTACTTGTGGACCAGAATCTTATAGATCATTCAGCCTTCTCAGTAGGTCCATGAATGTAATTTAACTTTGTAGTTAGTCTGCTCAACCCTAAGATTCTTGAACAAGATCTTCAAATAAGTTTTAGGAAGTTCTTTTAAGTTCTTGTATTTGTTTTTAATATTTTCTTTGTAGAGTGTCTTTTTCTCAGGAACGAATTTAACTTGCGATGGAATCTTCACGTGGAAAGCCAGCACACGCGCTAAAATCCAAAACCGCGGGAAAGAAAATCACACACGCTTTTCTCCAAATCGCGGGAAAAACGCACACGCGCTAACAATCCAATTCGCAGGAAAAAACGCACTCGCGCTAAAGTCCAAGACGCGATAAATAATTACACGCGCTTTCCTCCAAGTCGCGGGAAATACGCACATGCGCTGACAATTCAATTCGCGGGTAAAACGCACTTGCGCTAAAGTCCAAGACGCGATAAAAATTACACGCGCTAAAGTCCAACTCACGAATAAATACGCACACGCGCAAATAACCAAATCGCGAGAAAAAACACACGCGCTTATTTTATCACACAGAAAAACCCTTGCGTAAACGAACAGTAAACGCGAGTCCAATGTTCACGCTCGCGCTTCACTCTCACGCGCAGAGACACACGCGCGGGCTCAAAGTAACGGGAAAATACTCACGCGCTAGTTTCAATTGACACGTAGCGATAAAAACAAACGTACACGCTTCAATCTTTTTAGATACAGATTTGCGATTTCAATCCCTTAGATAAATATAACCTTTTTACAAAGGTCAACAAAACTGGAAGGTCACTTATCTTGTGAATAAAACTTGAAAACTTCTTTTCTCAGAAAAAATGGAAGTTTCTGACTCCTGTCCTGTGTCTCCACCAAACTCCAAACACGACTCCTGTTATACTTTCAGATCTTCCGCTCAACTGCTTGAAACTTGTCACCCTTGACAAAGTTAAGCAGGAGCAACACGGCACACAACCTCTCAGCTGGTCAAGGACGATGAAAGGCAGTTTAGAATGTTCATTGTCCTCCCTATAAACAATCCCCAGCCAATCAGAATTTAGACTGAGAACCTCCATCTTGGCTTGGGGCAATTTCCATAGACTGCAATGAAGGTTAAGGGCAAAATTGGCTGTTTAAAAATATAACCCATAATAACTTCCTAAAACCTTTCTACACTAAATATGTGTCTCCCCTGACCCAATGTAAATGAGTATATGATACTGTATGTAAAGAATATGTCACTCCAACATGACAGTACCCCCCCTCCTAACGCCCAGTCCCTGGGCCACTCTTCAATGGAAATTTTTTATGGAATCTTTCAACCAAACGAGGAGCATGCACATCACTTGCTTTCTCCCAAGTGTGCTCTTCAGGACCATAGCCCTCCCAATCAATGAGATACTGTAGCTTTCCTCTTACTCTTCTAGAGTCCAGAATTCTCTTAAGCAGAAATTCTTCGGAAGCATCTTCCTCAATCACAACTGCCGAAGGAGTAGGTGTTAATGTAGTTCCTTTAACCACAGGTTTTAATACACTAATATGGAAGGTTGGATGAGTTTTCATATGACTGGATAATTTAAGACGAACAGCCACTGGATTAATCACCTTTTCAACAACAAACGATCCTACGAAACGAGGACAAAACTTATTCCTTCCTTTAATTCTCAAAAACTTGGTTGATAACCACACCAAATCTCCCTCACTATATTGAGGACTAATCTTTCTTTTACGGTCAGCAAACCCTTTGTATTTTTGTTTACTCTCCACCAACACCCCTTTTGCCTTTTCCAAATTTCTTTTCATAACTTCTAGTCTCCTTTCGACTTCTGGGTTTCCTGAATCATTATTAATCTCAATACTAAGAAAACGAGGATGAAAACCTCGTCCCAAATAAAACGGAGACATAGAGGTGGCATCCTTACTACAGTTGTTATATGCGAATTCTGCAACCCACAACAAATCTACCCACTCTTCACCTGTCTGCAGATAACACCTCAAATATTTTTCCAACTCCTGATTTATCCTTTCTACCTGCCCATTGGTTTCTGGATGGTAACCTGAAGATAAACATACCTCCACTCCCAATCTCTTACAAAAAGCTCTCCAAAACTTAGAAATAAATTGAGAACCTCTATCTGAGATGACCTGACTGGGAATTCCATGTAATCTTACCACTTCTTGCAAGAAACTGTGAGCTAAACTATCAGCGGTAATCTCTCCCTTCATTGGAATGAAATGTGCTTCTTTAGTGAGTAAATCAACTACAACCAATACCGAAGTACACCCTTTATCTTGTGGAAGATCCGTGATGAAATCTAAAGACACTGAGTACCAAGGCCGCGGTGGAACTGGTAACGGCTCCAATAACCCAGAAGGCTTTCCGATGAGATTCTTAGATCTAGCACAAATTTCACAGGTCTTAACAAAATTAAGGGTATCTTGTCGAATTTGTTCCCACCAAAAATGTCTTCTGATCAACTCAAGAGTCTTCCGATACCCTGGATGTCCTGCCAAGACTGATTCGTGACACTCCTTCAACATTTTTTCTCTAAGTTCAATTGATGCTAAATAGAGTCTGTCATCTAAATAAGGTAAACCATCCTTAATTTTGCGAGCTGGATCCAAACGAACCCAATCTTCAAGTTGTGTCTCAGAAATAGATTCCCGTACTTTCTTGAAGATTTCGTTCTCCTTTTCAACCCCAGCAAGAACAAAACGTTCTGGAGCGATCAATGGAAGAGGCTCACAGACCGACTTAACCTCACTTTCTGGAAACTGCCGTGACAGAGCATCTGCCTTTTTATTTTGATTACCTGGCTTAAAAGTTACTATAAAGAAATAATCCGCAAAAAATAATGACCACCTAAGTTGTCGAGGTGTCAGAGTTTTTGCTGTCTTCAAAAAAAGTAAATTTCGGTGGTCAGTTAATACAGTCACAGTGTGACGTGCTCCTTTTAGAAAATGTTGTCATTCTTCAAATGCTGCTTTGATAGCAAGAAGCTCTCGGTCTGAAATGGTGTAATTTTCCTCCGCAGGTGAAAATCTCTTAGAAAAGTAGGCCACTGGATGCAATTGTCCTGTAACATTATGCCTCTGAGACAACACTGCTCCAATTGCCACATTGGAAGCATCAGCCTCTACAAAAAATGGTTTGGAAGTATCAGGGTGAATCAAGATAGGAGAGGTAATGAATTTCTCCTTCAAAATTTGAAAAGCCTCATCAGCCTTAGCTTCCCAAACAAATGGAACTCCTTTTCGTAAAAGTCGAGTAATTGGAGCTACTAAACTGGAGAAGCCTTCAATGAATCTTCGGTAAAAATTGGCAAATCCCAAAAAGCTCTGGATCTCCTTCACCTTAGTTGGAGTAGGCCAATCACGAACCGCTTCCACCTTTTTTGGATTCATTTCCAGGCCACAAGGAGTGATCACAAATCCTAAAAATTCTACCGAATCCGTATGGAACTGACTCTTCTCCAATTTAGCGTAAAGATTATTCTCTCTCATTTTCCTTAAGACCTGTCGAACGTGAACTTTGTGTTTCTCCAAATTCTGGGAAAAAAATCAAAATGTCGTCAATATAGACGATACCAAAAACATCAAGAAATTCCCGAAGAACCTCATCGATAAAAAATTGAAAAGCCGCTGGGGCATTGCAAAGACCGAAAGGCATCACTTGGTACTCGTACAGGCCAAATCTGGTTTTAAATGCCGTCTTCCACTCATCCTCCTCTTGGACCCTCACAAGATGATAAGCTCCACGTAAATCCAACTTAGAAAATATGGTTGCACCTTGGATTTGATTTAACATTTCTGAAATGAGAGGGAGAGGATACCGATTTTTTACTGTCATTCTATTTACTGCCCTGTAATCTATACAAGTTCTGAGAGAACCATCAGCTTTAGGCACAAAGAACAATGGTGAGGCTGCCGGCGATTGAGAGTGCCGAATAAATCCTTTAGCCAAGTTTTCCTTTAAATATTCTTTCAAATAATCATTCTCTTTTTCAGTCAAGGCATAAACCCTACTGCTTGGCAAAATAGCTCCAGGCTCCAACTCTATCTTGCAGTCAAAAGGTCTATGAGGAGGCAACTCTCCAGCTTCCTTTTCATCAAAAACATCCCAAAAATCCTGATAACAAGTTGGAAGTTCACCCACAACTGCTCCAATGTCAAAACCTATTGCCCCTCTTTCTGCAAGCGAGAATGAAACAGAATTCACAACTTTTTCTTTCTCTTCAAAAGATTCTCCTGAAAGACAATGTTCCTGACAAAAGGTTGATTCTAAGGATACAATTCTTGCACTCCAATCAATTCTGGGATTATGAAGTGTAAGCCAGGGCATACCCAAAATAATTTTCAAGATTGGCGCGTCAATTAACTCAAAAGAGATATTTTCTTTATGACCTCCAGTCATCTCCATCTCAAGTAACTCTGTATTATGAGTGATTGGACCTGAAGAAAGAGATGTCCCATCAACTGCTCTGACCTGCTCCATTTCTTTCTTAGCAACTATAGGAACACCTAGAGTTTTTGCCAATCCTCTATCCATAAAATTACCCATAGCTCCTGAATCAATAATAATTGGCCCAGAACCTAAGAATACCTTTTCGAACATCAAGGATACGTTTACAGTTATGTGAGGAACCGCTGTCTGTATTGTGTTAGCCACTTGTTGTACTCTGCCTGAAGATTTGGAGATCTTCTTGGGGGTAAAAGGACAGGTTTCAAGAAAATGACCACTCCTACCACAGTATAAGCACAAATTATTCTCTCTTCTTCTTGCCTTCTCTTCCTTGGACAACGGACCTCTCACCCAGCCCTGCTGGTCAATTATCTTTGACTTCACTTCTCTGTTCACCACCTCCACTTTAGGCCTCTCCATTCTTCCCGGAAACCTAACCTCTCCCTGAGTACGTCTACGCTCAGAACGTCTTTCTGTTAAACGAAAATCCAACTGTACCACCAAATCAATTAAGGCATCTAAAGTATTTGGTCGCTCCAAAACTCCAGCCAGAGCATCTTTTAACTCATCCTTTAAGCCCCTATAAAATAAGGAAGCCCTCTTCTCCTCTGGCCATTTACTTTCTAAAATTAAAGTTCTAAATTGAGTGATATAAGAAATCAACTCCTTTCCTCCCTGGCGCAGTTCCAGTAATTCTCCATCAACCTCTAAAGATAACTGTCTCTTATCAAACATTTTCTTAAATTCTGTCTGGAAAAGGGAATAATTATTCAAAGCCAAATTCTTTTGACTAACCAAAACACTTCCCCACGCAGAAGCTTCTCCAGATAAATATGATAAGATGAATGTTACCTTTGAAGCATCTGTGGAAAACAACTCTGGACGACTTAGAAAATGCAATTCACACTGAGTCTGAAAAATTTGAAACTTTCTAGAATCTCCTAAGAAACGTTCTAGAGCTGCCAAAGGAACAGGCATAACTAAAGTTCCTAAACCTCTCTCTGGCCCCCTGGGAAGCCTAGGTGTAACGCTCACCTGATTCCCACGGAGGCGCAGGTCGTGGCAGGAAGGTGTCTGTGACTCGAAAGGTGATGTGCAGGACTCGATAGGCTTCCGGGGTCGAACTTCTTCGCACTGTGTGACGAACTCGTAGGGTGAGGTTTCTGCAGGTGAAAGAATATAGGGGTTAATGGTCTGGGTTGTGTAAAGCCTCTCTTCCTCTCACTCCCCAGCTTCTCCGTAGAGCCCCCTGGTCAACGTGCTCACCTTAGATAGGTGAATGCTGGACTCTCCATCTGCGTCTGATGCAGGGCGCTGTTGCCAGTTCCTTCACTGGTGAAACATAGGCCTCTTGGACTCAGAAGACCGTTACCGTCGTTAACAGCACGAGCGGTGAGTTTCCAGACACCTTTTTAGTCTTTATAGTCTTTAGAGTCTTTAGGTGCAAGGCAGGACTTCGTATGATGCTTTTCCCCCTTTTGCTTGCAGGACTCTTGTGGAAGATGAAATAAAGCGCCTGGAAATACGTGAGTAAATGCAAGCGCTCTAGCTGTCTTTTCCCTTGCAGCGTAGTTCGGGTTGAAGAGGCACCGGAGTATTTGCAGACGTTCTATTGTGAAAAGCGTGATGAGCGTAAGTAAATACCTGACTAATGTCTCTTCTTTTGTCTTTCAGAAGTTTGTTTGCAGCGCCGGAGTCCGCGGAATGCCTGTGAGTAATGCAATGCTTTTATCTCCGCAGGCGGCAATGCAGCGTGAAGAATTCCAGAGTTCACGGGTGCCGGTAAGTAATGACAATGCTTTTGTCTTCACAGGCGAAAATACAGCGTGCCGAAATGACCGCAGCCGATGGATCAGGTGAGTCAGCACTGCGAGTTAAGACTGCCTTGCTAACCTGCTGTTTCTTGTCTCTGCAGGTGCTGCTGTCGACTGGATACAGGAATGGTGAGTATGATTCTTGCAGATTCAGGATCGAAAGAAGAAAGGCTGGAACAGACTCGGTGAGCGTTCTGCTGCAGATGCAGAATAACGCGAAGCACGTTTCTTCTATCGGGTGTGGTTTAAATAGCCTTGGAGTGATGAGGCGTCTTCCTCCACGGCCCCGCCTAGGTAAGAAAAGAGTTCCAGTTCTAGAAGCTTTCCCCATGCTGAATCCAGGGAATGGAGCTGCCCCACCCAGGTAAGAAAGTAGTTCCTGTTCACAGAGGACTTCTAAGAGGCTGGTAAGTAAGCAGCATGGTCTGCTGCAGGTAAGTCCACCCAAACATCTGCACACATATTATGAGCCCGGCGCTTCCAGTGCCGGGACCGATGATTTTGATGAGCCTGGTGCCACCGGCGCCAGGACAAGGTCCAAAAGGTCCCCGTGGGGACCGGCTGGTGCCTAGGATTAGGGTTAGGGGCCTGCTTCCAAGGACGTTGGGCTGGTCCTGGCTCCTTGGAAGCAGTGATCATGACAGTACCCCCCCTCAAGGCCCCTCCTAAGCGTGTCTTCTCCGGGGATTTTGGCTTGTCGGGGTGATTCAGATGGAATCTCTTGACCAGACGAGGTGCGTGGACATATTCTGAGGGTTCCCAAGACCTTTCCTGGGGACCGTATCCTTTCCAATCGACCAGATAGTATAATTTAGATCTGGAGATTTTGGAGTCTAGGATGTTCTTTACTTCGAATTCGAGTTCTCCGTCTACCAAAACGGGTTCTGGGAGTTCAGTCAATCGAGTTTCTGGTTGTACTGGTTTTAATAAGGAGACATGGAATACTGGATGTATTTTCATATGCGTAGGCAATTCCAATTTGACTGCCACCGGGTTAATTATGGTAGAGATGGTGTAGGGTCCAAGATATCTCGGGTTGAAGGTGCGGGATCCTTTTAGAGGCAGGTGCTTAGTGGATAACCAGACTTGGTCTCCTACTGCGTAGTGAGGGGCCGCTTTACGGTGTCGATCTGCTCCTTTTTTGACTTGAGCTTTAGCTCTTTGCAGATGGGCAGTGGCTTCCTTAAAAGCACGGGTAATTTCAGAGTGTAAATGATCCACAGCTGGTGTTTCGAATTTTTGGGGAGGATCCAAATTAGAGGTTTTAGGATGATGTCCGTATAATAGGAAGAAGGGAGTCTTCCCGGTTCCAGAATGAGTCGAATTGTTGTAAGCGTATTCAGCGATCCACAGAATATCCTTCCAAGGGTTTTCAGTTTGTTGGAGCATGCAACGCAGATATTGCTCTAGAGTCTGATTAGTCCTCTCGGTTTGTCCGTCAGTTTGGGGATGGTGACTGGTTGAAAGTCTTACATCAATTTGGGCTAGACAACAGCAACTTCGCCAAAAGTGGGAGATGAATTGACTTCCCCTATCGGAGATTAAAACCGAGGGAAAACCGTGTAACCGAATGATGTTTTCTAAGAATTCTCGGGCCAATACCGAAGCCGAAGGTAGGCCCTTCAGGGGAATGAAATGAGCCATCTTGGAGAATAGATCCACGACTACTAAAATGGTATTATACCCTGAGCATGGAGGTAAGTCCGTGATGAAATCCATGGACAGGGTATGCCATGGACAGGGAGGAATATCCAGAGGGTGTAAAAGGCCGGCTGGTTTCTCCTTCTGACTTTTATTCTGGGCACACACACCGCAGGAGATTACAAAGTCTCTAATATCCTTCTTCCATGATGGCCACCAGAAATGTCTTTTGATCTTTTCCATGGTTTTGGTAATGCCAGGGTGACCCTCCATCAGAGAGTCGTGATAAGCAGAGATTACTTGTTTTTGTATTTTCTCACAGGGCAAGTACAATCGTCCTTGGAAATATGGTAGGTCTTGATCCACTGAGAATTCTTTTCCCTTTAATTGCCAGTCCTGCAAATCGGCCGGAGTTAGGAGTGCCTTGACTGCAGTCTTGATGTCTTCAAAGGATTGAGTGCTGACTAACCCCAAAATCCTTTGTTCTGGGATTATGGGTATTGGTTCTGGATTGGACAAATGTTCATCTACTCCCATCCGAGAGAGGGCATCTGCTTTTCCGTTTTTACTGCCGGGTCGATAAGTGATTATAAAGTCAAACTCAGCCAGAAACAGAGCCCAGCGAAGCTGTCTGGAAGATTGAGCTTTGGCCGTCTTCAGGTATTGTAGATTGCGGTGATCAGTCATTACGGTGACCGTGTGTCTGGCTCCCAAAAGATAATGTCGCCAGGCTTTAAAGGCCGATCTGATAGCTAAAAGTTCCTTGTCTGTAATGGAATAGTTGATCTCGGGAGCCGAGAATTTGCGGGACCAAAAGGCTACAGGATGTAATTGGTGTGTGACTGGATCTCTTTGTGATAAAACTGCCCCCATAGCAAGACTAGAAGCATCCGTTTCCACGATGTTGGGGAGTTCTGGGCGAGGATGTTTCAGAACAGGTGCAGAAATGAATTTTGCTTTTAAGTCCTGAAAATCTTGTTCTGCTTCAGTAGACCATTCAAAACGTTTGTTCTTTTTTAACAGAGCGGTGATGGGCTGGACTATCCGGGAGAATTCAGGAATGAATCTGCGGTAAAAGTTTGCGAAACCTAACATGCTTTGAACTCCTTTTACCGAGGTTGGTGATGGCCACTTGATGATTGCATCGACCTTCTTCGAATCCATATGAACCCCCTTAGGTGACAATATGAATCCCAGGAACTCAACTTCAGTTACGTTGAAAACGCATTTTTCAAGCTTGGCAAAGAGGTTATGTTGCCGCAGTCTCTCGAGAACCTTTTTAACGTGTCTCTGATGTTCCTCTTCAGATGATGAATAGACAAGGATGTCATCAATGTAGACAACAACACACACGTCTATGAGTTCTCTAAGGACATTGTTCATAAAATACTGGAAAGCGGCAGGAGCGTTACAAAGTCCAAAGGGCATCACTTGATATTCGAATAACCCATACTTGGTGCGGAAGGCCGTCTTCCATTCATCGCCTTCTTTTACTCGTACCAAGTGGTAGGCTCCTCTGAGATCTAACTTTGTATATATACATGCTTCTTTGACTTGGTCCAGGAGTTCAGGGATCAAAGGTAACGGGTATCTTTTTTAACGGTGATTTGATTCAGGGCGCGATAATCTATACAAGTTCTAAGGTCTCCTTCCTTTTTCGGAACGAAGAACAAAGCCGAGGAAGCTGGAGACTTGGAAGGACGGATAAACCCGTTAGCTAGGTATTGGTCCAGATATTGTCTGAGGTGAAGATTCTCTGGCTCGGTGAGGGCATAAATCCTACTGCAAGGAGGAGTTGTTCCGGGTATCAAGTCTATTTGACAGTCGTAAGACCTATGAGGAGGCAGGGTGTTAGCTTGATCCTTTCGAAAGACATCTTGGAATTCCTGGTAGTCGGAAGGTAATGTAGGAACCTCAGAAGAAATTGCCGCCACTGAAACTTCAGGCCGAGGATAACAAGTGGTAAAACATTCTGGAAACTGAACCGTCTTTGCTCGCCAGTCGATCTGAGGATTGTGTTTCTCTAACCAAGGGATTCCCAGAATGATCTGGAACTGAGGGGCCTTGATCACATCGAACACAATTTTCTCCCGGTGTCCATCTTGGCTTACTAGCGTCACTTCTTGGGTGGCATGCGTTACTGGTCCGGAGGCTATCTCCGTGCCATCCACTGTAGTAATGACGTCCTTTACTGCCTTAGGGACAAGGGTTAGATTCATCCTTGATGCCATTTCACGGTCCACATAATTGCCGATTGCTCCGCTGTCGATGTAAGCTTCAATTGCATGCAAACGATCCGGACGTGCTGGACTAATGAGGACCATGGGCACCACGAAATGCGAGGTCACGGGACAGATCTTAACGCTCGGCAAGAGGACCTCTACACTTGCCGGGCTAGGTCGTTTCCCTTCTCAGAACTTGTGGCACTGGTGTCTGCGGCTCCTACAGCCTTCTTAGCTGGTTTCACTGGACAGTCTCGAAGAAAGTGCCCTGAGTTCCCGCAATAGAGGCATAATTGCAGCTGTCTTCTTCTTTTCCGCTCCTTTTGGCTTAAAGGACCTTTCATCCCCCCTATTTGCATGGGTTCCACTGTGTCCGCTCCCTTAGTAGGAGTCTGTGGTTTAGAAAACACTCGGGTATCAAATTTAGAGCGATCAGCCTTCCTGTTCTGTAATCTGTGGTCCAATTGGACGACCAAGTCAATATAGTCTGAACATTCTTGTGGGGGATTCACAACTTGAGCTAACACATCCTTGAGCTCTCCACGCAGGCCTCTGTAGAAAAGCGTTATTCTCTTGTCCTCGGGCCATTGAGTTTCCACTATGAGTCTGTTGAATGAGGCTATATAGGTTAAGAGGTCTTGATTACCCTGTCGTAATGAAAGAAGTTCATTGTCCAAGGCCTGCCCCTGTGCATGTCTTGCAAACAGTTTCTCCATACTGGACTGGAAGGCCTGGAAATCATATAGAACCGGATCATCCTGGGTGACTAAAGGGATCGACCAATCTGCGGCGCTGCCACTGAGATAAGAAAGCACGAAAGCCACTTTGGTCTGATCTGTTGGGAATGCAGCTGGTCGACATAAGAAATGTAAGCGGCACTGGTTGATGAACACTGCATATTTCTTTGGGTCACCAGAAAAAGGTTCGGGCGGAGCCAAGGGCACATTACCAGGTAGATTGATTTGCACTGGATTTACAGATGGTGCAGAAGGATAACTTCCTCCCGGAGCGGGCAGAGGTGTCTGTCCTGCCTGCGTTTGTAGCAATTGCCTAGCGAGGTCCTCTGTTCGCTCCTTGGAAAGTATTAGTTCTCTTCTTAGAGAGCTTGTTTCCTGACGAGCTGCATGTACTTCTGCTCTTAATTCCCCGAGCAACTGGGCTAAGTGATCAGTGTCTGAGGTTTCCATTGCGCCTGGGTAGGAGTTTTGCGGTGGGCTTCGCGTTCTGTAACGCTCACCTGATTCCCACGGAGGCGCAGGTCGTGGCAGGAAGGTGTCTGTGACTCGAAAGGTGATGTGCAGGACTCGAAAGGCTTCCGGGGTCGAACCTCTTCGCACTGTGTGACGAACTCGTAGGGTGAGGTTTCTGCAGGTGAAAGAATATAGGGGTTAATGGTCTGGGTTGTGTAAAGCCTCTCTTCCTCTCACCCCCCAGCTTCTCCGTAGAGCCCCCTGGTCAACGTGCTCACCTTAGATAGGTGAATGCTGGACTCTCCATCTGCGTCTGATGCAGGGCGCTGTTGCCAGTTCCTTCACTGGTGAAACATAGGCCTCTTGGACTCAGAGGACCGTTACCATCGTTAACAGCACGAGCGGTGAGTTTCCAGACACCTTTTTAGTCTTTATAGTCTTTAGAGTCTTTAGGTGCAAGGTAGGACTTCGTATGATGCTTTTCCCCCTTTTGCTTGCAGGACTCTTGTGGAAGATGAAATAAAGCGCCTGGAAATACGTGAGTAAATGCAAGCGCTCTAGCTGTCTTTTCCCTTGCAGCGTAGTTCGGGTTGAAGAGGCACCGGAGTATTTGCAGACGTTCTATTGTGAAGAGCGCGATGAGCGTAAGTAAATACCTGACTAATGTCTCTTCTTTTGTCTTTCAGAAGTTTGTTTGCAGCGCCAGGTGTCCGCGGAATGCCCGTGAGTAATGCAATGCTTTTATCTCCGCAGGCGGCGATGCAGCGTGAAGAATTCCAGAGTTCACGGGTGCCGGTAAGTAATGACAATGCTTTTGTCTTCACAGGCAAAAATACAGCGTGCCGAAATGACCGCAGCCGATGGATCAGGTGAGTAAGCACTGCGAGTTAAGACTGCCTTGCTAACCTGCTGTTTCTTGTCTCTGCAGGTGCTGCTATCGACTGGATACAGGAATGGTGAGTATGATTCTTGCAGATTCAGGATCGAAAGAAGAAAGGCTGGAACAGACTCGGTGAGCGTTCTGCTGCAGATGCAGAATAACGCGAAGCACGTTTCTTCTATCGGGTGTGGTTTAAATAGCCTTGGAGTGATGAGGCGTCTTCCTCCACGGCCCCGCCTAGGTAAGAAAAGAGTTCCAGTTCTAGAAGCTTTCCCCATGCTGAATCCAGGGAATGGAGCTGCCCCACCCAGGTAAGAAAGTAGTTCCTGTTCACAGAGGACTTCTAAGAGGCTGGTAAGTAAGCAGCATGGTCTGCTGCAGGTAAGTCCACCCAAACGTCTGCACACATATTATGAGCCCGGCGCTTCCAGTGCCGGGACCGATGATTTTGATGAGCCTGGTGCCACCGGCGCCAGGACATGGTCCAAAAGGTCCCCGTGGGGACCGGCTGGTGCCTAGGATTAGGGTTAGGGGCCTGCTTCCAAGGACGTTGGGCTGGTCCTGGCTCCTTGGAAGCAGTGATCATGACACTAGGTTCTTGTTCTTCTCCTACTCTTACCAACTCGGGTGGGTTTCCTGCACATTCCGGAACTTCAACTTCTCTTTCTTGTATTTGGGTCACCTTTAAATTTAACTCATCCATTCTTTGGCAAAGACTTGAATACTCCTGATGAGCCACCCGTAACTCTTCTCTCATTTCCCTAACCATTACTCCCAATGCCTCCATGGTTGTCTCGTCGGGGTTCATAACAGCTTGGGCAGACACTTTTTTTATTGGCCTTTCATACTGTCATGCTGAGAACCTGGTGTCTGCAGAAGCTGCTGAACCCCCGACAATCCACCCAAAATGTGGCACTCTGAGCTGACATAAATATAACTGCTCAGTTTACCTCACTTTCAGGGGAAAGGGGGAAGGGACAAAGAAACAAACACCAGGCTGGAAGCTATCAACTCGCTGGTTCTTCACCTGTAGTTAAAACATAAACATGCAATATACCTCATTACTCATGGGTTACTATACTAACCTTAAACTCTAAATCCTTTACCAAAATAGTTTAAAAACCATACCTGGTACTTCTCTTCAGAATGCCCAGAGAACTGATAAGCAGACAAGACTTCCTTACTTGTGGACCAGAATCTTAAAGATCATTCAGCCTTCTCAGTAGGTCCATGAATGTAATTTAACTTTGTAGTTAGTCTGCTCAACCCTAAGATTCTTGAACAAGGTCTTCAAATAAGTTTTAGGAAGTTCTTTTAAGTTCTTGTATTTGTTTTTAATATTTTCTTTGTAGAGTGTCTTTTTCTCAGGAACGAATTTAACTTGCGATGGAATCTTCACGTGGAAAGCCAGCACACGCGCTAAAATCCAAAACCGCGGGGAAAAAAAATCACACGCGCTTTTCTCCAAATCGCGGGAAAAACGCAAACGCGCTAACAATCCAATTCGCGGGAAAAAACGCACTCGCGCTAAAGTCCAAGACGCGATAAAAAATTACACGCGCTTTCCTCCAAGTCACGGGAAATACGCACACGCGCTGACAATTCAATTCGCGGGTAAAACGCACTCGCGCTAAAGTCCAAGACGCGATAAAAATTACACGCGCTAAAGTCCAACTCACGAATAAATACGCACACGCGGAAATAACCAAATCGTGAAAAAAAACCACGCGCATATTTTATCACGCAGAAAAACCCTTGCGTAAACAAACAGTAAACGCGAGTCCAAAGTTCACGCTCGCGCTTCACTCTCACGCGCAGAGACACACGCGCGGGCTCAAAGTAACGGGAAAAAACTCATGCGCTAGTTTGAATTGACACGTAGCGATAAAAACAAACGTACGCGCTTCAATCTTTTTAGATAGAGATTTGCGATTTCAATCCCTTAGATAAATATAACCTTTTTACAAAGTTCAACAAAACTGGAAGGTCACTTATCTTGTGAATAAGACTTGAAAACTTCTTTTCTCAGAAAAAAATTGAAGTTTCTGACTCCTGTCCTGTGTCTCCACCAACTCCAAACACGACTCCTGTTATACTTTCAGATCTTCCGCTCAACTACTTGAAACTTGTCACCCTTGACAAAGTTAAGCAGGAGCAACACGGCACACAACCTCTCAGCTGGACAAGGACGATGAAAGGCAGTTTAGAATGTTCATTGTCCTCCCTATAAACAATCCCCAGCCAATCAGAATTTAGACTGAGAACCTCCATCTTGGCTTGGGGCAATTTCCATAGACTGCAATGAAGGTTAAGGGCAAAATTGGCTGTTTAAAAATATAACCAATAATAACTTCCTAAAACCTTTCTACACTAAATATGTGTCTCTCCTGACCCAATGTAAATGAGTACATGATACTGTATGTAAAGAATATGTCACTCCAACCTGACAGTACCTGACAGAAATGAAGAAATTATCTGTCGAAAATGCTTTTCTCTCTGGCTCCTCTAGAAGTTCCAGTCCTAAAAGACCCCGGATGCCTAAAGAATTGGTTGGTATGTATGAGCCTAAGTTGGATGTGTTGGATTGGTTGTCTCTGTTTGAATATAATCATGTGCTCCAGAACATCACAGGAAATGACTTACTCACCTGGTTGTTCTCTAGGCTTCCCCCTGCTGCAACTGATGTGGTAATGGAGTTGGGGGGAGTAGGATAGGAAAGAGTATGAATGTGTAAAACTAGCTTTGATAGCTAGGTTTGGGAAGACCCCTTCCCAGTATCTTAAGAGGTTTAGAACCCTCAAAAAGCCTGATGGTACCCCTTGGGCTACCTGGGTGAGTGAAGGGTTGAAAAACTTAGAGGGATGGATTAAGGGTTACAAAGTGAACACTTATGAAGGTATGAAGAATCTTTTTATGTTGGAGTCAATTTATGATGCCTGCTCTCCTGAGCTCAGACAGCACTTGGCTGATTCAAAGGAATTAGATTCCCGAAAGCTAGCTAAGGCTGCTGACTTGTGGGTTGCCAACAAGGCCACTCACAAGGATTCTGGGGTAACTCAGAAAAAGGGTGAGGGGAAACAGCCTAAAAAGGACTCCAAAGAGAATTCTAATACTGCAAATTCCAAAGAGGGCCCCAAACAAAACCAGAAGGGTAAGCCACCAGGGAAACCACAGCAGAATAGTGTCTCCTCTGGTGTCAAACCAGAGGGAGGTCAGAACAAGCCACCATTCCAGAAGGCATTTGGTAAATGCTTTGTTTGTGGCTCCACTGACCATGTGAAAGGAGATCCCAGATGCAAGGGTAAACCTTCAGGGATCCAACTTTCCTCCTTAGCCTTCGCTCCAGAAGAGGAAGTCCCAATGGCAAGTGGAAACTTTCTACTGCTAGCTGATGA
Organism: Ambystoma mexicanum; assembly: GCF_040938575.1. Lineage (NCBI taxonomy): Eukaryota > Metazoa > Chordata > Amphibia > Caudata > Ambystomatidae > Ambystoma > Ambystoma mexicanum. Next base: position 1,232,160,522 of record NC_090928.1, read on the forward strand.
ACCCATTGGAGTCTCAGCCAGTGTTTCTTTAGTCTCTCTGGGGCTGTGGGAACAACAGAATTTAGATGTGTATAATTCTATCCCAGATAATACTAAAGAGTATTATAAAGACAGTGTCCAGGAGAATGGTCAGGAGACTCCTGCCATTAGAGACACTGAGGCCAGCATAACTGTGGTGGATGAATCATTTTTCAAGGCAGAGGAAGTTGCTAAGGGACCCAAATGCCTCACCAAGATGCCTCACCAAGTTAGCTGGAGTGCCTGTGCAGATGTGTCCCCAGTTACCAGTTCTCATCCAGTGTAATGACATGGCTGTAAAAATACCTGTCAGTGTACAATGTGAAGTGCCAGGTAGGGTTCTGTTGGGTAATGACCTAAAAGCTCTTGGAGTTGTGTCACATACCCCCAGACCACCTAGTAAAAGGTTACAGGAGCTCACAAAACCTGCAAGAGAGAAAACCCTGCAAGGGTTATTTCAGGAGATGATGACAGAGATCACTCCTTTATGACTGGAGCAACTCACTGCAGTAACTACCAGATCAGGAGCAAAGGGGCAACCCAAGACTCCTAGGAAGAACTCAGCAGCAATCACTCCAGTGCTTCCAACAGTTACACCTGTAACTCAACCTCCAGCTGAGGCTGAGAGGGAGGTACAACCCTGTATGGTTGAACTAGACTCTGAAGAAGAGCTAGTGGGAGGCCAAGAACTAATTGGAGATCTAGACCCTGAGGACCATCCTGAGCTGCAGTCTTTACTGGCAGAAGGTGGACCCAGCAGGGCAGCTTTCCGTAAGGGACAAAGAGAATGTCCAACTCTGGAGGGTCTCCGCCAACAGGCAGCTGCTCAGGCTGATGGGCAAGAGCCTGGGAAGTATAGGTTGCACTGGGAAGATGGCCTCCTCTACAGTGAACCAACTGAGTCTGAACCTGGAGACTACAAACGCCTTGTAGTACCTCAAGAAAACAGACAACAGTTCTTGCACTTAGCCCACGAGATTCCTTTGGCTGGTCACTTGAGTTTCAAGAAGACCAAGGAAAGGCTCTCACTCTACTTCTACTGGCCAAAAATGGGGGCCGAAGTAGATAAGTTCTGCAAGAGCTACCACACCTGCCAAACTTCTGGTAAGGTTGACGCCAAGAATGTGGCACCATTAGTGCCTCTCCCAGTTGTGGGAGTCCCATTTGAGAGGGTAGGGATTGACATTGTTGGTCCCCTTGATCCCCCTACCTCCTCAGGCAACAGTTTTATCCTTGTTGTAGTAGACCATGCTACTAGATACCCTGAGGCAATACCTATGAGAACCGTTACCGCTCCGGCTGTGGCTAAGGCCCTCCTTGGTATTTTACCAGGGTTGGGTTTCCTAAGGAAGTCATATCCGACAGGGGTCAAACTTTATGTCCCACTACATGAAAGCCATGTGGAAAACCTGTGGAGTTACTTACAAGTTCTCAACCGCCTACCACCCCAAACCAATGGGCTGGTGGAAAGATTTAACAGAACCATGAAGAGCATGATAGGTGCTTTAGAGGAACCTCTGAAAAGAAAGTGGGACTTTCTACTGCCATGCCTTCTCTTTGCTTATAGAGAAGTCCCTCAGGAGGGAGTAGGTTATTCTCCCTTTGAACTTCTCTATGGCCATCCGGTCAGAGGTCCATTGGCCCTGATTAAGGAGGGGTTGGAAGGCGCTCCTCCCCTCAAGCCAGTCAGAGTGACTGACTATGTGATAGGTCTCCGAAGGAGAATGTCACACATGATGGCAGAAGCTAGTGATAACCTGAAAGCTGGACAAGCTTTGGTCAAGCATTGGCAGGCATGATCAAAAGGCTAACATGGTTGAGTTCACTCAAGACCAGCTAGTTCTCGTTATGCTCCCAACAAGGCAGAGGGCCTTGCAAGACAAATGGATGGGACCCTTCAAAGTTGTGGGAAAACCTGGAGAGGTCAACTATCTGGTGGATCTGGGCAGACCCAGTGAAGCTCCTAGAGTCTTCCACACCAACCGACTGAAAGCGTACATCTCCAAACCTGAAGTAGGAGCCTTGCTTCTAGCTTCAGCAGCAGAGGAAGAAGAGAGTGAGTCTCTCCCTGATCTCCTCAGAGGTGTACCTTTAGATGAAAAAATTGAAGGAGTCAATCTCTCTTCAGATCTGACACCTGAGCAACAAGAGGAGTGCAAATCTATGTTAAATCAGTTTGCTTCCCTGTTCGCACTCTCACCAGTCTTGGGGACAGCCCGAGATACTCACTGGTGACTGTCTGCCAGTCAAAAGCAGAGGATACAGAATGTCAGAAAATGTGAGAACCCATATCAAGGGGGAGGTCAAGAAGATGCTTGATCTCGGGGTGATAGAACCCTCTACTAGTCCATGGTCTAGCCCAGTTGTGTTAGTACCAAAGGCAGGATCCAAAGACTTGAGATTCTGTGTGGACTATAGAGCTCTTAATGCAGTCACCAAGACTGATGCCCACCCTTTACCCAGGACAGATGAGTTGGTGGATAAACTTGGTGCAGCCAAGTACCTCAGCACATTGGACCTTACGTCAGGCTATTGGCAAATAGTCTTGACAGACCATGCCAAGGAGAAAACTGCATTTTCCACCCCAGTTGGCTTGTACCAATTTAAGGTCATGCCTTTTGGATTAAAAAATGCACCTGCTACATTCCAAAGGATGGTGAACCAAGTTCTAGCTGGGATGGAGGACTTCTGCATGGCATACTTGGATGACATTGCAGTCTTCAGCCACTCATGGGAGGATCATGTGAACCACCTAGGACATGTTTTGCAGGCTATTGGACAGGCCAATTTGACTATCAAGGCAAGTAAATGCCAGATAGGTCAAAGTAAGGTGGTCTACCTTGGGCATGAGGTAGGAGGTGGAGAAATAAGGCCTTTGCTCAGCAAGATTGAAGCTGTGCAAAATTGGACAACACCTACTACTCAAACCCAAGTGAGAGCCTTCCTAGGCCTCACTGGGTACTACAGGAATTTCATTGAGAACTATGGGACCATAGCTTCTCCACTGAATGTAATCTCCTCTCCAAAATTCCCTAAAAAGGTCAAATGGAATGAGGAGTGCAATCAGGCCTTTGGAAAACTGAAGAAAGCTCTTTGCCAAGCTCCAGCATTGAGAGCTCCTAACTACCACCAAACTTTCATTGTACAAACTGATGTTTCCAATGTAGGTATAGGTGCAGTTCTAAGCCAACTGGATGAGAAGGGTAGGGAGCACCCCATTTGCTTCATCAGCCGTAAGCTGAAGGATCCTTAGACAAGGTGGGCAACAATAGAAAGAGAATGCTTTGCTATTGTGTGGGCACTGAAGAAGTTTAGGCCATACTTGTATGGTTCTACTTTTGTCATTCAGACTGACCACCAACCCTTGAGATGGTTAATGCAAATGAAGGGGGAAAATCCAAAACTTGAGATGGTCAATCTGCCTGCAAGGGTTTGATTTCACCATTGAGCACAAGTCAGGGTGTCACCATCAAAATGCTGATGGACTCTCTAGGATGTATGTCATCGACTAGAGGTATGAGGTTCGTCCAGGAGTGGATTAAATCCTCCTGTCCCTTAGTCTGGGGGGGGGGCGAGTATTAGGGAGAATTCTCTGTTTAGGCTGAATTTCCTAACCTAGTGAGTCCCCCAGCAGCTTTGCTGGATTTTTGGGGTTTATTTTTTTCTCCTGCCAAGAGTGAGACTCTTTTACCCTCACTCTTGGACATGATTTGAGTGTGTTTCTTTGAATCTAGAAGTGTTTAATGGGCTATGGGGTATTTTACTCTATAGGGTTTCATGTGTTTTTGTGATGTGTGTTACACAGCACCCTCAGTGCAGTGACACACGGGTGTCTCAGTGACCCCCCAGTATAGACTCCATACCCTGGGACTGACTACTGTCTCCCAGGGCATGTAAAGTCACCATTGACTTTACTAGTCTTAAATTCTGAACAGAACCAGTACAAACCATCATATTGTGGACGTACTGGCTGGGGCAATTCGATTGCCCCAGGGTCTGTTAGTCGAGGGGGCACGTCTCCGTCCCCCCTGATCGAGTTTTGGCTGGTGGCAGTGGATACTACTTTTTATATTCAACCGCGAATATTTTCCTATGGGATTTCCCATTGTTTTAGGCTACTACCTTTATTTAATTATTTACGGTAGCCTCGAACATACCGCCGGTTTATTTAATTAATATTAATTCTCCGGTTGGTATTTTTTACCAAAACTTGATTCTAAAATGGCGTTTGTGTTCTCTTCTGTGACTCCAACCCAAGTCGAGCCCTTTGTTCCACTTTTTGGCGGGCTTCTCCACAGAAGCCCTCCAAAGTGGTGCCACTCTGTCTGGGGTACTTAGGAGGGGTGGAGGGGAATTTAGGCACCCTGGACTGAGTTGCCTAGGCAACTCAAGTCGCACTCCATCCTGATTGGCCCAAGTGGTGAGCCGGCCGGCTCACCACTTAGCATGTTTGAGTGACAGCTAGGCTGAGTGAATGGGGGGTTGCTGCATAAAAGCAGGGCTTTGGGGACTGGAACTTCAGAAGTCGCCACAGGACCAAAGAATTCGACGAGGGAGAAGCTGAGCCGACCTGCCACGACACCACCACCGGTGGAGCCCTGCTGGACTGCCTCACCACTTTTCCCAACAACAGAGGGGATCTCCCGCCGGAGAGTCTTCTTCCTTTGACTGGTGGGGATAACCAGTTTCACCGTCTTTTCGCTTTCCCGATGTACCTCGTGGCCGCCTTGCCCGTGCCAAGCACCCTGACCGCGAAACCAAGGTACCACCTTTAACCGGAAAACTCCGCGGCTGGTTTCTTCCCTGGTAGTGCAACGACCTTCATCTTTCCTCCAAGTCGAGATCTCCTCTTCCCCTGAACGACAACGCAACTTGCACCCACTACCAGGAACAACTGCCACCGCTGGAGGATCCTTCCCACTTAAGGTACCGTGTCCCGCCTGGCTTCCCTTGCTACCGACTGTACGGGGTAGATTTAGCCCCCGGCTTTCGAACCTGGGTTAGCCTGGGACACCTTGGCTAAACTTTTCTAAGCCTCTCTAAACTCTTCTTGAACCCTCTGCAAGACTTTCTAAGCCTAGTGTAACTGTGTGATCTTGGGCGCATTTGTGCTCTGCTCCCTCTAAGAGTGGGCCCAGCCTTTGGACTTTGGCTCACCAGTGACTTTTTGATCTCTGCCTTGCTAACAGTGTTCCTGAATCATAGAGTGGTGTACCTCTTCATATTCTGTCTTTTTTCCCTCCCTTTCTCACAAACTTATTAGAGTGCAATCTAGTTAAGCGCTCACCGCTTTATGAAAATAAGGGGTGTTTTACTGTGATTTATCTAATAGGGAAAAAGGGGTGTATATATCATAATAGTAACTGTGTTTAGAATATTTTACAATAAGAGTGCTGGAGTGTTTGAACTGTGTGTTTTTGAATAAATAATTATATACTTTGATACCAAAGCTCTGGTCAGTGTTTGCTTGTATTATTGTGTCTGAGTGCCTATTGTGTATACTTTGCATACTGCCTAACTCTTCTGGAGGGAAGGCTGACTGCTCAGCCACAGCTACCAGGTAAATCTGGGTGGTGCAGACTGCTACCAAGTGGGTTTACTGCCAACACCTGTAGTCTTAAATCTTTTGCAGTGTTCCCTAAGGGAACTGCACAGGTTTCTGCCTAACATCTGGCCAGTCGGGTGCCAGGAGAAGGAAAACCAGCTCGAGGAAATTTAAAAAATGTAACACCTCGCCGCCCACAATGGAAGGAGAGCGTATTGACTCGGAGGGCTGACGATTTGGGTGACCCGACCAGCGGCGGATCGGGAATGGAAGTTCTAGAGGTTTCACAGAAAGCAGAATCCCCTTGAACAGCAAGTATAGCATGGACTACCGATGGGACGAAGCAGTGGGGGGGGGCTCAAATAAATGAGCATTGCACTGAAAACCTGGCCGAGGAGGGCAGGCTGGTGGAAGCCCAAAGGCCAGCAATGGCGGAACTAACTGGCTGGACGCCGGGAAGTGGGGAGGGGGGTCACAAGTTAGTTGGGGTTGTTCTTTTAGCGATAGGGATTGGGGGACAGTTGGGGGAAAGTTTAAGGCCCACCCAGGGGGGCGGGGGGGAACGAAAGAAATCAAGAGGCAAGACAAAGGGAGCGGGAAAGGAGCAATAATGTGATGAAGTCGACCAAGAGAGAGGGAAACCTAGATTATGGCTGATAGTCTGCCGGCCCTGGGAGTGGGTACCCTGAATGTGCGGGGTTTGAACACCCCCACTAAGAGGTCCCTGGTTTGTAGAGAATGCAGGAGGGCGAGACTGGACCTGCTTTTCTTGCAAGAGACACATTGGGCACGGGGGAAGGAACCCAAAATGCAGGGGGGGAGGAATTGGAGAGGTTCTCTGCGCATCCCACAGGACAAAGAAAAGGGGGGTGGCCATCGTATTAGCAAGGGACGTAGGTTTCGAAAAGGAGGCCATACTGAAGGACCCCGAGGGCCGCTATTTGTTGGTAAGGGGCTCCCTACAGGGCGCCCTCCTAACTCTTGCAGTAGTATACGGCCCGAATGAAGGCCAAGCTCAATTCTGGGAAGAAGTGAGTGACAGGCTCAAGCTATTTGTCCAGGGCACGGTGGTGGTGGGGGGAGACTTCAACATGGTTCTGGACCCAACCACAGACAGAAAGCGGGTAGGTCCCCAAAGCATTAGGTCCACAGATGAGACCATGGCACGAAACTTCCAGAGGCTAACTCGGAGCTGGGCCTGGTGGATACGATCCCGACCCCAAGGACGGACGACCACTCATTTACATACTATTCTGCCATCCACACCTCGTATTCCAGAATAGATTACATCCTAGTAGACGAGACCCTCCGCCTATATATCAATGGTCATAGGGTCGACCCTGTTCCCTGGTCGGACCATGACATGGTCCGCGTCACCATAGCGGAGGGATGGTGTAAAGACTGCAGAGGATGCTGGAAATGTAACAATGCCCTATTAAAGGATGAGGTCCATAATCAGGAAGTGTTAGATGCTATAACGGAATTCTTTGAGCTAAATGACAACGGGGAGGTTGGCACACACACATTGTGGGACGCCTTCAAGCCAACCTTACGAGGAGTTCTCATCAAAATAGGAGCCCGGAAAAAAAGGGAGGGGGAGGCCCAGGAGAAATCCTTGAGAGAAAAAATAGCCCAACTCCAGTCGGGGGTATCCCCCGGATCAGCCCCTTGACCGCCACCGGGTGGCCAACCTGGAGGGCTACAGGCTCCAGCTAAAGAACCTCCTCCTACACAAAACAGAGAGGAGTCTCCAGCTGGTTAAGCATAAATATTACGATAAAGGGGACAAAGCGGACAGGATCCTAGCCTGGAAGCTGAGGGAGGTCCAGAGAAGTAGAATGTTGAAGGCGGTGAGGAATGCCTAGGGGTCCATAGGTTATGATACTTCCCACATAGGAGAGGCCTTCCGCCAATATTACGAAAAATTATATTCATCAGAATACGACAGGGGCGACGCCCAGATAGAAGACTTCCTGAGCTCCATCCAAGTCCCGGCCCTGACGAGGGAGATGGCGGAGGAGTTGGAGGGCCTGGTTACCGAGGAGGAGGTAGATAAGGTGATTAGTGGAATGAAGGTGGGAACTTCCCCCGGGGAAGACGGCTTCACAGTGTACTTCTACAAAAGGTTCTGCTCTACCCTAGCCCCGCACCTGGTGAGGGTTTTCAATTCCGTCCTGGAGGGGGGCATTCTTGTTACGCTCACCTGACTCCCACGGAGGCGCTGGCCTGGTTCGCGCTGCTGTGACCTCTTCTAAGGTAATGCGCAGGGTTCTGAAGACGATCTGGACCGGGCCCCCAAATCTGCCTTGTCTGGCTCGCAGAAGTATCCTTCTGTAGGCGAAAATAGGGGATTAACTGTCTGTGGGGTAATGCAATCGGCCTCCCACTTTCCCCTCTCACCCTCCTTGAAACCCTTCTGTGATTTCTCATAGCGTCTCACCTTAGGGTCTGGAAGGACGAGCTCTCCATCCTGCTTCTGATGCAGGGGCGCGTTGGTATCCAGTTACTTCACTGGATTTTCGGATTGGTGAGAACCAAACTTGCTTGGCTTCCAGGTAAGTTTTTTGATAAGAGGTTCCCCTTGTGTCCATGCATTAATGTACTAATGCTAGTGTCTTTTTCCCCACATGGGCCGGGGTACGGAATGCCGGGGAACAGGCACCGACCCGAGATGAGCAGTGAAATCCTTGTAGAAATCAGGTAAGTCTTTAATGAGCGTTTTTTGGTAATGTCTTTTCATTTGCTCATTAACGCTGATGTCTCTTTTTCCCCTTAGGGGCCGGTGTCCGGAAATGCCAGGATGCGGCGCGGACCCGAAATGAAGAGGGAATGAATCAACAGGTAAGTCTTAACATGGAGATTTAGCTTTCCTTATTCCCTTCTCTCTCTCACCTTTTGTTTTGGTGTTTTTCTCCCTAGGCGCTGGGACGTGACTGCGAATCCGGATGATTGCTGCTGAACATGGAGGCGCCCTGTAAAGGTGAGTGGAATGCGGCGCTGCAGCGATCGACGCGATGAGCTTTTAAATTAAAGTCTTCCTTTTCAGGATTGTCGGCGAGATGTCTCCAGGATGCGGTTTTAGCAGGTAAGGACTTTTCCTTCTTCTGTTCTCTTCTCTTCCTTTGCAGGTGATCCAGGATGCTGGCAGGTGTGGCAGAAGTCAGGATGCAGGAGCAGACACGGTGAGCGTCCAGCTGCTAGATGCAGAACAACGCGAAGCACGTGTGGCTGTTCGGGTGGGGTTTAAATAGCCTTGGAAGAAGTTCCAGGTATGTATCCTTCCTCCAATCAGGTATGTATCCTTCCCCGACCACGCCCGGATGGTAAATTAGTCCCACAGGTAAAGTAGTTCCTTTCAGGCCTCAAGGAGGCCGGGATCCTGCAGCATGGTCTGCATCAGGTAAGTGCACCCAAGCATTCCCATAATGAGCCTGGCACCTATGGCGCCAGGACTGATGTCTTTTATGAGCCTGGCGCCATAGGCGCGAGGACACTGTTCAAAGGCGCCCCTATATGGGGTTGCTGGGTCCTTCCTTGGGGACTGGATGTCGGCTTTCGGGGACGCCGGGCTTGAACCGGCTCCCCGGGAGCGGGCATCATGACAGCACTCCCCCCCAAGGCCCCTCCCAAGGTTGTTCCCTCCGGGGGTTTTTGTTTGTCTGGGAAGAGTCGGTGGAATTTCCTGACTAATCGAGGTGCATGCACATGGTCGCTGGGTTCCCACGACCTCTCCTGAGGTCCGTACCCCTTCCAATCAATTAGGTAGAACAGTTTTGACCTAAACATTTTTGAGTCTAAAATGTTCTTCACTTCGAATTCGGGCTCCCCATCTATTAGAATAGGTTCTGGAGGTTTGAGTAGTCGGGTTCCGGGTACCACTGGTTTCAGAAGTGACACATGAAAAATAGGGTGAATTCGCATAATAGCTGGTAAATCAAGTTTAACAGCCACTGGGTTAATTATTGCCGTAATAGAATAAGGTCCCAGATATTGTCATGATCTCTGCTTCCAAAGGGTCAGGGTTTTCCCAACTCCCTTGGAAGCAGATCCATAACCCAGGTTCCGAGTGCCAACCAGTCCCAATTGGGACCTTTTGGACCCAGTCCTGGCGCCAGTGGCACCAGGCTCATAAATATGCCCAGTCCCAGCGCTGGAAGCGCCGGGCTCATAATGCTTGGGTGGACTTACCTTCAGCAGACCATGCTGCTTACTTGCCTGCCAGTTGAGCCTCTGATCCTCTTCTGTTTGGAACTACTTTTCCTGTTGGGTGGGGCTGGAGCCACTCCCTAGATTCAGAACACTGGAACTCTTCTGGAAGGCAGGAACTCTTTTCTTACCAGGAACTCTTTTCTTACTTAGGCGTGGCTGTGGAAGGAGACACCTAAGCACTACAGGAGGCTATTTAAACCACACCCGGTGGATGAATCTTGCTTTGCGTTATTCTGCAACCTCTGCAGCAGAACGCTCATCGTGTCTTCTGCATCCGGTCCTGGGCCTAAGGAAAAAGGCTTACCATCCTGAATCCAGTCTTCAGCAACACCTATAAAGACAAGAAAGAACAGGTTAGCATTCCGGCATCTGAAAGGCAAAGGCTTACCATCCTGAATCCAGTCTTCAGCAACACCTATAAAGACAAGAAAGAACAGGTTAGCATTCCGGCATCTGAAAGGCAAAGGCTTACCTACTCTTCGTGCGCTCCGGAGGTCTTCACACTGCATTCCGGCATCTGAAAGACAAAAGTTTACCAACTCTTCGCACGCTCCGGAGGCCTTCGGCGCTGCATCCCGCATCTGAAAGACAAAACAAGGTGCGTTTAAAGACATTGGGGAACTTTAATACTCACGTGCCATTACTCCTTTCCACATCTAATCCAGTGGGTATTCCGGCACCCTGCAGCCGCTCCGAACTCGTACCTGCAAAATAAAAAGACAGTTAGAGCGCATAGTGAAGCAGGCAACAAGCGCTTACTTACGTGCTTCCAGGCGCTTCTATTCATCACACGGGCTCCATCTTCAACTCACTTCAGCCCGTCATCCGCCATCGCCGGAACCCTGCAAAACAAGAGACATCATTACTAAAGACTTTAAAGACATTTGAATGACTCAAAACTTACCGTTCGTGCAGTAAACGACGGACAGCATTCCTCTGAAGTCAAGAGGCCTGCGCTACCTATCCAGTGAAGAAACTGGTTACAGCACCCTGCCCCGAGGCAGATGGAGAGCTCGGCATTCACTTACCTAAGGTGAGAGCGTTAACCTTTGGGGGGTCTACAGGAGAGGAGAAGAGGAAAGAGATAGGGACACCCCAATAACCCCAGTTAATTAACCCCATATTTTCTATCTGCAGACATCTTACTCTACACGTCAGGCATACAGTGCACAGAGATCCAGCCCAAAGAGCCAACCGGGTGCTACACATCACCTTTGAAGATACGGTAGTCGCCCAGTCAAGACCGGCGCCTCTGCGAGAATCAGGTGAGCGTTACAGAACGCAAAGCCTACCGCAAAACTCTCGCCCAGGCGCTATGGAATCCTCGGATACTGACCCCCTAGCCCGGTTACTTGGGGAACTAAGGGCAGAAGTGCATGCAGCTCGTCAGGAAACGAATGCTCTAAGAAGGGAACTAATTATTTCCAAGGAGAGAACAGACAATCTTGCTAGACAAGTGCTACAGTCACAAGCCGGACAGACCCCGTTACCCGCATCAGGGGCAAATCTTCCTTCAACATCCTCTATGAATCCAGTGCAGATCAACCTACCTGGGAACGTACCTCTGGCTCCGCCCGAACGATTTTCTGGTGACCCAAAGAGGTTTGCAGTATTTATCAATCAGTGCCGGTTGCACTTCTTATGCCGGCCAGCAGCCTTTCCAACTGATCAAGCAAAAGTAGCTTTTGTACTTTCGTACCTTAGTGGCAATGCGGCAGACTGGTCGATCCCTCTAGTTAATCAAGATGATCCGGTTCTCCATGATTTTCAAGCCTTTCAGCTTAGTATGGAAAAACTGTTCGCAAGACATTCACAGGGGCAGGCCTTGGACAATGAGCTTCTTTCGTTGCGACAGTGTAATCAAGACCTTTTGGCTTATATTGCATCTTTCAATAGACTAATAGTGGAAACTCAATGGCCTGAGGACAAAAGGATTACGCTGTTTTATAGAGGTCTACGTGGAGAGCTCAAAGACGTTTTAGCCCAAGTAGTGAATCCCCCACAAGACTGTTCGGATTATATAGACTTGGTCGTTCAAATAGATCACAGGCTGCAGAACAGGAAGGCCGATCGTTCCAAGTTTGATGCTCGAGTATTTTCCAAACCGCCAACTCCTTCCAAAGGAGTAGACTCCGGGCAACCCATGCAAATAGGGGGTCTGAAAGGTCCTCTAACACAAAGGGAGCGGGAAAGGAGGAAACAGTTGCAATTATGCCTATATTGCGGAAACTCAGGGCACTTTCTTCGAGACTGTCCGGTGAAACCTGCCAAGAAGGCAGTAGGAGCTGCAGTTACCAAAGTTACAAACTCTGAGCAGGGAAACGACCTCGCCCGACAAGAATAGAGGTCCTCTTGCCGAGCGTGAAAACCAGTTCCGTGACCTCGCATTTCGTGATACCTATGGTCCTCATTAGCCCTGATAATCCGGATCGATTACATGCAATTGAAGCTTACGTCGACAGCGGTGCCATCGGCAATTATGTGGATCATGAAATGGTTTTGAGGATGAATCTAACTCTTTGTCCCAAGGCTGTAAAGGACGTCATTACTACGGTGGATGGTACGGAGATAGCCTCCGGGCCAGTAACGCATACCACTCAAGAGGTGACGCTAGTAAGTCAAGATGGACACCATGAGAAGATCGTGTTCGATGTGATCAAGGCCCCTCAGTTTCAGATTATTCTAGGAATACCTTGGTTAGAGAAACACAATCCTCTGATCGATTGGCGAGCAAGAACGGTCCAGTTTCCAGAATGTGTCTCTACTTGTCACCCTCCACCTGGTGTTGCACTGGCCGCAATTTCTTCAGAGACTCCCCAGTTACCTCCCGAATACCTAGAATACCAAGATGTTTTCCGGAAGGATCAGGCTAACTCTCTACCTCCTCATAGGTCTTATGACTGCCAGATAGACCTGATACCTGGATCTACTCCTCCTTGTAGTAGAATTTATGCCCTCACCGAGCCTGAGAACCTTCACCTTCGACAATACCTGGATCAATACCTGGCAAATGGGTTTATTCGTCCTTCCAAGTCCCCTGCTTCTTCAGCTTTGTTCTTCGTTCCAAAAAAGGAAGGAGACCTTAGAACTTGTATCGATTATCGCTCCCTGAACCAGATCACCGTTAAGAATAGATATCCGTTACCTTTGATCCCTGAACTCCTGGACCAAGTCAGAAAAGCATGCATATATACAAAGCTGGATCTTAGAGGAGCTTACCACTTGGTACGAGTAAAAGAGGGCGATGAATGGAAGACGGCCTTCCGCACCAAGTATGGGCTATTTGAATATCAGGTCATGCCCTTCGGACTTTGCAATGCCCCGGCCGCCTTTCAATATTTTATGAACAATGTCCTCAGAGAGCTCATAGATGTATGTGTTGTTGTTTACATTGACGACATCCTCGTTTATTCTTCATCGGAATCACGTGAAAATGGTCCTCGAAAGATTGCGTCAACACAAACTTTTCGCTAAGTTGGAAAAATGTGTTTTCAACGTGACTGAAGTTGAATTCTTGGGATTCATATTATCACCTGGCGGAGTGCGTATGGATTCAAAGAAGGTCGATGCAGTTCTCAAATGGCCATCACCATCCTCCGTAAAAGGTGTGCAAAGCATGTTAGGCTTTGCTAACTTTTACCGCAGGTTTATCCCCGAATTCTCTCGAATAGTCCAGCCCATCACTGCCTTGTTAAAGAAAAACAAACGTTTTGAATGGTCTACCGAGGCGGAACAAGCTTTCCAGGATTTGAAGACTAAATTTATCTCTGCACCAATCTTAAAACACCCTCGCCCCGAACTCCCCTACATCGTGGAAACTGATGCTTCAAGCCTTGCCATGGGGGCAGTTCTATCACAAAAGGACCCGGTAACCAATCAGTTGCATCCCGTGGCATTTGGTCCCGCAAATTCTCGCCTCCTGAAATCAATTACACGATTACTGACAAGGAACTTCTGGCTATCAAGTCTGCCTTTAAGGCTTGGCGGCATTATCTGCTGGGGGCCCGACACACCGTTACTGTGATTACGGATCACCGAAACCTGCAATATTTGAAGACCGCAAAAGCCCAATCCTCTAGACAACTCCGTTGGGCATTATTCTTTGCCGAGTTTGACTTCATAATTACCTATCGACCTGGTACAAAGAACGGTAAAGCCGATGCCCTTTCTCGGATGGGAGTGGAAGAACACTTGGTCAACCCTAAACCTGTACCAATCATTCCCGAACAAAGAATTCTGGGTGTAATCGCCACAGAATCCATAGAGGAAGTTAAGGATAAAGCCAGGCAACTTGTAACTCCAGCAGACATACAGAATTGGCATCTGCAGGGAAAGGACTTTGCAGTAAAGGACAACTTATTGTATTTCCAAGAACGATTATACCTACCCAGCACAGATTTACAGAAAAAAGTAATCTCTTGTTATCACGACTCTTTAATGGAAGGTCATCCCGGCATAGCCAAGACCTCAGAAAAGATCAAGCGCTACTTCTGGTGGCCGTCTTGGAAAAAAGATATCAGAGACTTTATAATGTCCTGTGGAGTATGCGCCCAAAACAAGAGTCAAAAGGAAAGACCAGCAGGCCTCTTACGCCCTATTGACATCCCACCTCGCCCTTGGCATACGCTTTCTATGGACTTCATCACCGATCTACCTCCATGCTCCGGATACAATACGATTCTAGTAATCGTGGACTTATTCTCCAAGATGGCGCATTTCATTCCGCTCAAAGGCTTGCCAACAGCAGCAACTCTGGCCCGAGAATTTCTCGAAAACATCGTCCGACTGCACGGTTTTCCTTCGGTTCTAATTTCGGATCGAGGTAGTCAATTTATTTCTCATTTTTGGCGAAGTTGCTGTCGGTCGGCTCAAATTGATGTGAGACTATCGACCAGTCACCACCCTCAGACCGACGGACAAACCGAGAGGACCAATCAAACTCTGGAACAGTATTTACGCTGCATGCTGCAACAAACTGAAAAAACTTGGAAAGATATCCTTTGGATAGCCGAGTATGCCTACAATAACTCTGTCCATTCGGGAACTGGGAAAACCCCGTTTTTTCTTTTGTACGGCAGTCACCCTCGAACCTCGGAGTTGGATCCCCTCCAAGATCTTGAAACACCAGCAGTAGACTACCTGCATTCTACAATCACCCAAGCCTTTAAGGAAGCTGTTTCTCACCTTCAAAGGGCTAAAGAACAATACAAGAAAGGAGCAGATCAACATCGGAAGGAAGCCCCTCACTATCAAGTAGGGGATCAAGTCTGGTTATCCACCAAATATCTATCTCTAAAAGGGCCACGCACATTCAACCCAAGATACCTTGGTCCCTATTCCATCACTACCATAGTAAACCCAGTAGCGGTCAAGTTGGACTTGCCCCCGCACATGAAGATACATCCGGTCTTCCACGTCTCTCTATTAAAACCCGTGCAACCTCAAACCTGACTAACCAAATCTCCAAAACCTATCCTAGTGGATGGAGAACTCGAGTTTGAAGTCAAAAGCATTCTGGACTCCAAGATCTCCAAATCTAAACTATTCTACCTAATTGACTGGAAAGGCTACGGCCCCCAAGAGAGATCTTGGGAACCTGCTGAATATGTCCACGCTCCTCACCTAATCAAAAGATTTCACCGAACATTTCCTGACAAGCCAAAACCCCCGGAGAAGCCCGGTTTGGGAGGGGCCTTGAGGGGGGGTACTGTCATGATCTCTGCTTCCAAAAGGTCAGGGTTTTCCCAACTCCCTTGGAAGCAGATCCATAACCCAGGTTCCGAGTGCCAACCAGTCCCAATTGGGACCTTTTGGACCCAGTCCTGGCGCCAGTGGCACCAGGCTCATAAATATGCCCAGTCCCAGCGCTGGAAGCGCCGGGCTCATAATGCTTGGGTGGACTTACCTTCAGCAGACCATGCTGCTTACTTGCCTGCCAGTTGAGCCTCTGATCCTCTTCTGTTTGGAACTACTTTTCCTGTTGGGTGGGGCTGGAGCCACTCCCTAGATTCAGAACACTGGAACTCTTCTGGAAGGCAGGAACTCTTTTCTTACCAGGAACTCTTTTCTTACTTAGGCGTGGCTGTGGAAGGAGACACCTAAGCACTACAGGAGGCTATTTAAACCACACCCGGTGGATGAATCTTGCTTTGCGTTATTCTGCAACCTCTGCAGCAGAACGCTCATCGTGTCTTCTGCATCCGGTCCTGGGCCTAAGGAAAAAGGCTTACCATCCTGAATCCAGTCTTCAGCAACACCTATAAAGACAAGAAAGAACAGGTTAGCATTCCGGCATCTGAAAGGCAAAGGCTTACCATCCTGAATCCAGTCTTCAGCAACACCTATAAAGACAAGAAAGAACAGGTTAGCATTCCGGCATCTGAAAGGCAAAGGCTTACCTACTCTTCGTGCGCTCCGGAGGTCTTCACACTGCATTCCGGCATCTGAAAGACAAAAGTTTACCAACTCTTCGCACGCTCCGGAGGCCTTCGGCGCTGCATCCCGCATCTGAAAGACAAAACAAGGTGCGTTTAAAGACATTGGGGAACTTTAATACTCACGTGCCATTACTCCTTTCCACATCTAATCCAGTGGGTATTCCGGCACCCTGCAGCCGCTCCGAACTCGTACCTGCAAAATAAAAAGACAGTTAGAGCGCATAGTGAAGCAGGCAACAAGCGCTTACTTACGTGCTTCCAGGCGCTTCTATTCATCACACGGGCTCCATCTTCAACTCACTTCAGCCCGTCATCCGCCATCGCCGGAACCCTGCAAAACAAGAGACATCATTACTAAAGACTTTAAAGACATTTGAATGACTCAAAACTTACCGTTCGTGCAGTAAACGACGGACAGCAGTCCTCTGAAGTCAAGAGGCCTGCGCTACCTATCCAGTGAAGAAACTGGTTACAGCACCCTGCCCCGAGGCAGATGGAGAGCTCGGCATTCACTTACCTAAGGTGAGAGCGTTAACCTTTGGGGGGTCTACAGGAGAGGAGAAGAGGAAAGAGATAGGGACACCCCAATAACCCCAGTTAATTAACCCCATATTTTCTATCTGCAGACATCTTACTCTACACGTCAGGCATACAGTGCACAGAGGTCCAGCCCAAAGAGCCAACCGGGTGCTACACATCACCTTTGAAGATACGGTAGTCGCCCAGTCAAGACCGGCGCCTCTGTGAGAATCAGGTGAGCGTTACAGATATTTTGGGTTAAAAGTTCGAGGCCCTTTGAGTGGTAAATGTCTGGTAGCTAACCACACTTGATCCCCAATCTGATACGGAGGTGCTTCACTCCGATGTAGATCAGCATTCTCCTTGTATTTTCTCTTGGCTTGTTGTAAATGCGTAGTTGCCTCTTTGAAGGCTTGGGTAATTGTAGAATGCAGATGTTCTACTGCAGGCATTCCGAGGTTCTGAGGTGAGTCAAGGTTTGAGGTTCGAGGGTGATGCCCAAACAAAGTATAAAAAGGACTGTGGCCAGTTCCAGAGTGTACCAAATTATTATATGCGTATTCGGCTATCCAAAGAATGTCTTTCCAGTTGCTTTCAGATTGCTGTAACATACACCGTAAGTACTGTTCAAGGGTCTGATTTGTCCTCTCGGTCTGACCATCGGTCTGAGGGTGGTGACTGGTCGATAATCTTACTTCGATCTGCGCTATTTGACAACATTTGCGCCAGAAATGGGAAATTAATTGGCTTCCACGGTCAGAGATTGGTATAGATGGGAATCCATGTAGCCGAACAATATTTTTGAGGAATTCTTTGGCTAGGACAGAAGCTAAAGGTAAACCTTTCAAAGGAATAAAGTGGGCCATTTTGGAAAACAAATCCACAATTACCAGAATAGTATTGTACCCCGAACAAGGATGCAGGTCCGTAATAAAATCCATTGATAGGGTGTGCCAGGGTGCTGGTGGTATGTCTAAAGGTTGAAGGAGACCGGCTGGTCTTTTCTTTTGACTTTTATTTTGGGCGCAAACACCACAGGACATCACAAAAGATTTAATATCTTTTCGCCAAGAGGGCCACCAAAATTGTTGTTTCATCTTTTCCTCTGTCTTGGCAATACCGGGGTGTCCCTCTATTAATGTATCATGATAACCGGAAATAACTAGTTTGTGTAATTCCTTATGTGGCAGGAATAAGCGTCCTTGGAAATAAGGTAAACCATTATCTATGGTAAAGTCTGATCCATTTTGTATAAGTCTGATCCCTTTTGTATCCATTCCTGTAAGGTTGTAGGGTCCAGGAGTTGTTTCACTCTGGCTTGAATGTCTTCAAGCGTCTGTAACAAAGTCATGCCTAGAATCCTCTGTTCGGGAATTATTGGTACTGGTTCTGAGTTTGTATCAGATTCTCCCATTCCAATTCGGGATAAGGCGTCTGCTTTGCCATTTTTGCAGCCAGGTCGATAGGTAATCACAAAATCAAATTCAGCGAAAAACAAAGCCCATCGGAGCTGCCGTGATGACTGAGCCTTGGCGGTTTTCAAATACTGTAAATTCTGGTGATCAGTGATCACTGTGATGGTATGTCGAGCGCCAAGCAGATAATGCCGCCAGGCTTTAAAAGCGGACTTAATGGCTAACATCTTTGTCCGTGATTGCATAATTAATCTCGGGTGACGAGAATTTTCTGGACCAAAATGCTACGGGATGCAGTTGGTTGGTTTCGGGATCTCTTTGGGACAGGACAGCTCCCATGGCTAGGCTGGATGCGTCAGTCTCGACGACATAAGGGAGATCTGGACGCGGGTGTTTCAATATAGGTGCGGAGGTAAACTTAGCTTTTAAATCCTGAAAGGCCTGCTCGGCTTCTTCAGACCATTCAAAACGTTTATTTTTCCTCAAGAGTGCAGTAATGGGTTGTACCACGCGTGAAAATTCCGGGATAAACCTGTGATAGAAATTGGCAAAGCCGAGCATGCTTTGAACCCCTTTTACAGAGCTAGGTGATGGCCATTTGAGGATGGCATCCACTTTTCTTGAGTCCATTCGGACTCCTTTGGGTATCAGGATGAAACCTAGAAACTCGACTTCTGTGGTATGGAAAACACATTTCTCCAATTTAGCAAATAGTTTGTGTTGGC
The DNA here is from genome assembly GCF_040938575.1 of Ambystoma mexicanum. Taxonomy (NCBI): domain Eukaryota; kingdom Metazoa; phylum Chordata; class Amphibia; order Caudata; family Ambystomatidae; genus Ambystoma; species Ambystoma mexicanum. Next base: position 1,232,179,390 of record NC_090928.1, read on the forward strand.
GCAGTTTTCAAGTACTGCCCTGATGTGTTTTCTGTGATCAGATTCCGAAGAGGAGTACACCAGAATGTCATCGATATATACGACAACACAAACATCGATGAGTTCCCGAAGGATATCATTCATGAAGTATTGGAAGGCAGCCGGCGCGTTACACAATCCGAAAGGCATCACCTGGTACTCGAATAATCTGTATTTAGTACGGAAGGCAGTTTTCCATTCATCGCCTTCTTTAACTCGTACCAGATGATAAGCCCCCCAGAGATCTAACTTGGTGTATATGCAAGCGTCCTTCACCTGGTCAAGGAGTTCAGGGATCAGAGGCAGAGGATAACGGTTTTTAACCGTTATCTGGTTCAATGCGTGGTAATCGATACAAGTTCTAAGGTTGCCTTCTTTTTTGGGCACGAAGAACAAAGCCGAGGATGCCGGGGACTTTGACGGGCGAATAAAACCATTAGCTAGGTATTGATCCAAATATTGTCTCAAATGCAGATTCTCAGGTTTGGTAAGGGCATAAATCCTGCTACAAGGGGGTTGTGCACCGGGCACCAGATCGATTTGGCAATCGTACGATCTGTGAGGAGGTAACGTGTTGGCCTGTTCCTTTTGGAAGATGTCCTGATAGTCTTGGTATTCCGGAGGTAGTTGCATGGAGGCAGAGGTTACAGATGCCAGATTAATCTTCAGGTTTTCTGGGTAGCAGGTTTGTGTACAATCCGGGAAGGTTATTCTCTTAGCTCGCCAATCAATTCGAGGATTATGTGTCTCTAACCAAGGGATTCCAAGAATAACCTGAAACTGTGGAGCCTTGATTACATCAAACACAACACCCTCCCGATGGCCGTCGGGACCAATAAGAGTCACCTCAGTAGTGGAATGTGTTACCGGTCCAGAGGCAATTTCAGTTCCATCGACTGTGGTGATGACATCTTTGCTGGTTTTAGGACGGAGAGGGAGGTTAATCCTAGAGACCAATTCACGATCCACATAGTTTCCAATAGCCCCACTATCGATGTATGCCTTTATTGCATGCAACCGCTTAGGCTGTTCTGGATCTACGAGAACCATTGGCACAATGAAATGCGAGGTCTGAGAGTTAGTTTTGAAGCTCGGCAAGCGGACCCCTACACTTGTCCGGCGGAGTCGTTTCCCGAAACAGAGTCTTCATGGTTTTTATCAGCAGCTCCTACCGCCTTTCGGGGATGTTTTGCCGGGCAATCTCGTAGAAAGTGTCCAGAATTCCCACAATAAAGACATAATTTTAACTGCCGCCTCCTTTCACGTTCCTTTTGAGTTAAGTGTCCTTTAACCCCTCCAATTTGCATAGGCTCAGAGACATCAACTCTCTTGGGATTAGCATGGGTCTTGACCAACACCCGGGTCTCAAACCTGGACCGATCTGCTTTTCTGTTTTGAAGTCTGTGATCCAATTGGACCACTAAGTCTATATACTCTGTGCATTCTTGGGGCGGATTTACAACTTGGGCCAAGGCATCTTTAAGTTCTCCGCGAAGGCCTCGATAAAACAATGTGACTCTTTTATCCTCTGGCCATCCCGTTTCCACAATTAGTCTATTAAAGGTTGCAATATAGAATAGGAGGTCCTGATTGCCCTGTCGCAGGGATAGAGGTTCGTCATCCAGAGCCTGCCCCTGAGAGTGTCGAGCAAATAACCTTTCCATGCTTGCTTGAAACCTTTGAAAATCACGGAGAATCGGGTCATCTTGAGTAACCAGTGGAACTGACCAATCGGCAGCGCAGCCGCTGAGATATGACAATACAAAGGCTACCTTGGTCTGATCATTAGGGAAGGCCCCAGGTCTGCATAGGAAGTGCAAACGACACTGATTCATGAATACGGCGAATCGTTTGGGGTCCCCAGCAAAGCGTTCGGGTGGGGCCAGCGGCATGTTTCCAGGTAGATTAATCTGCACAGGGTTACTGGAAACCACAGGAGCGGGGTTCCCTCCGGAACCGGGTAGAGGAGTTTGCCCAGCTTGACCTTGCAAAAGCTGTCTGGCCAGGTCATCAGTTCTTTCCTTTGATATTATTAATTCCCTCCTGAGGGCATTAGTCTCTTGACGAGCGGCATGTACTTCGGCCCGTAATTCCCCCAGTAATTGGGCCAACTGATCAGTCTCAGAACTTTCCATAGCGCCTGGGTGGGAATTTGTAGGAAGGCTTTGCGTTCTGTTACGCTCACCTGACTCCAACGGAGGCGCTGGCCTGGTTCGCGCTGCTGTGACCTCTTCTAAGGTAATGCGCAGGGTTCGGAAGACGGACTGGACCGGGCCCCCAAATCTGGCTTGTCTGGCTCGCAGAAGTATCCTTCTGTAGGCGAAAATAGGGGATTAACTGTCTGCGGGGTAATGCAATCGGCCTCCCACTTTCCCCTCTCACCCTCCTTGAAACCCTTCTGTGATTTCTCGTAGCGTCTCACCTTAGGGTTTGGAAGGACGAGCTCTCCATCCTGCTTCTGATGCAGGGGCGCGTTGGTATCCAGTTACTTCACTGGATTTTCGGATTGGTGAGAACCAAACTTGCTTGGCTTCCAGGTAAGTTTTTTGATAAGAGGTTCCCCTTGTGTCCATGCATTAATGTACTAATGCTAGTGTCTTTTTCCCCATAGGGGCCGGGGTACGGAATGGCTGGGAACAGGCACCGACCCGAGATGAGCGGTGAAATCCTTGTAGAAATCAGGTAAGTCTTTAATGAGCGTTTTTTGGTAATGTCTTTTCATTCGCTCATTAACGCTGATGTCTCTTTTTCCCCTTAGGGGCCGGGGTCCGGAAATGCCAGGATGCGGCGCGGACCCGAAATGAAGAGGGAATGAATCAACAGGTAAGTCTTAACATGGAGATTTAGCTTTCCTTATTCCCGTCTCTCTCTCACCTTTTGTTCTGGTGTTTTTCTCCCTAGGCGCTGGGACGTGACTGCGAATCCGGATGATTGCTGCTGAACATGGAGGCGCCCTGTAAAGGTGAGTGGAATGCGGCGCTGCAGCGATCGACGCGATGAGCTTTTAAATTAAAGTCTTCCTTTTCAGGATTGTCGGCGAGATGTCTCCGGGATGCGTATTTAGCAGGTAAGGACTTTTCCTTCTTCTGTTCTCTTCTTCTCTTCCTTTGCAGGTGATCCAGGATGCTGGCAGGCGTGGCAGAAGTCAGGATGCAGGAGCAGACACGGTGAGCGTCCAGCTGCTAGATGCAGAACAACGCGAAGCACGTGTGGCTGTTCGGGTGGGGTTTAAATAACCTTCGAAGAAGTTCCAGGTATGTATCCTTCCTCCAATCAGGTATGTATCCTTCCCCGACCACGCCCGGATGGTAAATTAGTCCCACAGGTAAAGTAGTTCCTTTCAGGCCTCAAGGAGGCCGGGATCCTGCAGCATGGTCTGCATCAGGTAAGTGCACCCAAGCATTCCCATAATGAGCCTGGCGCCTATGGCGCCAGGACTGATGTCTTTTATGAGCCTGGTGCCATAGGCGCCAGGACACTGTCCGAAGGACCCAGCAACCCCATATAGGGGTCCTTCCTTGGGGACTGGATGTCGGCTTTCGGGGACCCCGGGCTTGAACCGGCTCCCCGGGAGCGGGCATCATGACATTCTCCCCGAATCCATGATGGGGGCCATAATAGCAGTGCTGCCCAAGGAGAGTAAGGACCCCGCAGAATGTTCTTCATACCGCCCCATATCGTTGTTAAACATAGACGTAAAGATCCTGGCCAAGGTGGTGGGGAGGCGGATGGAAGGGATAATGCGAAGCTGGTCCACGGGGATCAGGTAGGTTTCATAAGGGGAAGGCAGGGGTCGGACAACATTCGCAAAACAATAGATCTGTTTCATTACGCTCAAGAATCTGAGCTCGAAGCATGTGTCCTCTCCTTAGATTCAGAGAAAGCCTTTGACAAGGTCGAATGGAGATACATGGAACTCCTCCTCCAAAAAATGGGCTTCGGGGCACACATCAGCTCCCAATGAGAGCACGAGACCTGGAGCTAGATCCCCTGGATAGGTTCAATGGAATTGCAGTGGGCAAGGACTCTATACGATACCTGGGCGTCCTTCTTACCAGGGACCTGTCGAAACTCGCCACCACCAACTATGACCACGTAATGGCAGGGATCACATCAGACCTGAGGAGATGGGGCAAGATGATTCTGTCCTGGTATGCCCGGATGATGGCGGTAAAGATGAATGTACTGCCACAGCTTCTGTACCTCTTTACGGCGCTCCCAACCAGCGTCCCCGATCAAACCTTTAGTGATCTACAGAACGCAGTATGAGACTTCATATGGCAAGGGAAAACCCTGGGGACCGGGAGGGCCATCCTGACTCTACCGAGGGAGGAAGGTGGGTTTGGGTTACCGGATTTTCATCTATATTTCCGCGCCTCCCAGCTGTGTGTCCTCCTGGAACATATGAAAGAAGGGATGGGGACATTCTGGTCATATTTAGAGGACATGGATGCCCACCCTCTAAAGGTTCGCGACCTTCTGTGGGCCCCGTGCAAGACAATCCCGAGAAACCTGAAAACCCACACGACCTTGGGAGTTCTTTGGGAAATCTGGAAAGAGGGCCCTCAAACTGCCCACTATGGCCGTCCCCTATGACCTCTCTCTGGGGCCACCCTCTCAAACTGGGTAGTAGGGGGTTCCGGCACTCCCAGACCTGGTCAGACATGGGAATGGAATGGGCGGGGCAGATGTTCAGAGAGGGCGAATTTCTACCGTACGAGGAACTGAGGGACGCTCTCGGACATGGGTCTCTTCCTATCTTCGAATACCTCCGCCTCAAGGGCATCCTCTGCGACCAGTCACGGGGTCAAAACCTGAGGAGACAGTTGACCCCCTTCGAGAAGCTCCTGGACACGGCGACTTCAAGGAAGGGGACTGTATCTAGAATATACAAAATGCTTCAACACCAACAACCTTCCTAAAAGGAGGAGTTTCTGCTCATTCTGGAACTACCTGGCAAGAGAGGATATTTCAGAGGACGCTTGGTCAAGGATATTCAAAATAGCATTCCATGGGAACTTATTCACCTCGGACATGGAGCATAATTTTAAGATTCTGCAGAGGTGGCATAGAGACCCAGTGAAACTGTCAAAGATGTTCCCAGGGGTGTCACCAAGATGCCCAAGGGGATGCGGCCAGGCGGGCCCCAGGAGCCACATGTGGTGGCACTGCCCAAAAGTCCAAGACTTCTGGGGGAAGGTGAGGGACTGGATTGCAGAGGTATCAGACAAACTTCTCCCACTAAATCCTCTGACGATGCTGCTGGGGCTCCCCCGGAGGAAACGAAAATACATAGGTACCCAAGGATGTGGGAAACAATGTTGAGGGCGGGTAGGGTGGCCCTGGCGCAGAAGTGGAAGAGCCCGGAGACCCCCTCCAAGGAAGACTGGCTGAAAAAAGTGAAGAACATGTTCCTGATGGACAAATTGACTGCAATGGTGAATAGCGATTCTGGTTCATTCCCTGCAAACTGGTATGGGGTGCAGCAGACTTGGGGATGGGACGTTCACTGACACCAAGGCAAGGCCCTGGCATGAGAGGGGGGGACGGGGACAGAGATGTGCTGTAAACAAACCGGGTGCCCATGGCCCGGGGGACGGCGGCCTCAACTCAGCCGGCAAGATGGTCACCAATCACGTCATCTCCTAAGTACAGGCTACGAAGAGAACATTCGGAGTCTACCAAGATTAAAGTTATTGGTTGGGTGTGGGGATAGGGGGGAGGGTCAGTGTTGGGGCAGGGGGATGGGGGGAGGAGGGTTATGGGTTTAATGGGCTAGTTGATTGTATACACTTCAAATCCGCATTGAACCTGTTTGTAATAATAAGAAAATGTGAATAAAACCAAAGTTTAAAAAAAAAAAAAGTTTCAGCGGCACATGCCCAACCTCGCGGTTCGAGGCCCACGAAACCACACGTGCGGCACACAACTGGTCACCCTTCTGGAACAGGGTTTCTCTCTAAAAAATCCTCAGGTCACCGACCCGCCATTCAAGAGCATGCAAGCGCCGAAGGAACTGGGCAGTCGCCGACTGCTCCTTCATGCCCATCAAGACCCTCTATACAGCCGCTGAAACTTTGCGAAAGCCTTCCGGAGATCATTTCACTGGCCAAGGAGTACAAGGGCACCCCCTCTCATCGAGAGGACTATTCTTAAGCCCCCCAGCCCCTCTCTAAGGCCTTATTAGGAACGTCTTCCACTTTTGAGGAACCCTTTCCTCCTCCTGACCATTCAGCTTCTTCTCTATGGACTAGGTAAAGGTTTGAGAAATACAGGGACTAAATGTCCCAGATCATTGACTTTTCAGACCGGTATATTGTACCCAAGAGACCTAGGGAAGTGGACTCTCGACCCATCACCTCCAAATTGCAGAGACTCCATACCTATGCACAAGGACACCAAGAAGAAATCTTGCAGGTCCCAGATGACCCAAAGCAGGAGGAGTTTTATGAAGATGTTAACCCTTTTGATCAGGACCCAACTGATCAGGACTCAGACTGGGACCAGGCGGAGGCTTACACCAACACATACTGTTGACCCAGGCGCCATCTGTCTGGATCCCCTGCTCCCCCTCCACAAAGAGAGTCATCTCCTGTGGACGACCAGATGTTCAACTATATTTTAAAAAGAGCAGCTGACCATTTTAAAATTGTAGCGCACAGAGCCGCTCCAGGCTCAGACTTTGTGGAGGATATCCTCAAGGAGAAGACTACAACTAGCCAAGCTATCCCTTTACTGAATTCTATAAAGAAGCGCCTGGCCCCTTCTTTGCTGTCCTCGTCTCTCACTCATATTTTGCCCATCGCCCTCAGACCGCCTCTACATTAGGGATAATGCTACACCCAACTCCTTAGTCGTTACCACCGCTCGGAAAAGAGCGGGGGTACCTCTGTACTCAGCTGAATCCCCTCCGGACAAAGACTGCAAGAAGCTTTATGCCCTGGGCAAGCGTGTCACCGCCTATGCGGCCTCCTCCACAAGGATCACAAACACCACACTACTGGCAAGTTACAGTGATGCCCAGTGGAGCCTACGGCAGGATGGTCTTCAAGACGTTCCAGAGCGCACCAGATCACGCTTGCTAGTGGTCGTGGCTGAAGGCAGACAAGTAACCCAAAACATACTGAAGAACATTCTGGACTCGGCTAAGACCGCTGGACGCACCCTCGCATAGGGTACCTTGCTTAAAAGACATGCCTGGTTAAAAAACTCTGGGTTTTAACCCGAAACTCAGGCCTTTCTAATCAATAAGCCAGTGGAGGATTCAAACCTTTTCGGCAAAGCGGTTGACGCATTAGAGACTGCAAAGAAAGAACACGAGACTGTGAAATCGCTTAGCCAGATCACGGCTAAGCCCTTTCACCAGCGTGGAGGCTCCAACTCACGCCGGTCCTTTCATGGCCAATCCTACTCCCGCTTACCCGAGGGGCAATACGGCTCAGGAAATAATTCCTGGTCATCTGTTCAAGGATCCTCTGGGAACTTCCAATACCAACAAAGAGGCTCCAGTAGGGGCATGGGTAGAGGCAGAAACTCTACTCCTAGTGGCTCCACAGCCTCCACCTCGAAGTGACTCACCGGTTCAGGTCCCGTCCCACGCTTCCCTGGTCGAGGATTGCTTGTCTTCATTCATCCACGCCTGGGAGGGGATCACTTCAGATCATATCAGTACTAAAGACCGTTGCCCACGGGTATTGTATCGAGTTTCTCCGACCACCTTGCTACCACTCACCGAGAAGCACACGCCTGTCGCCAGAACACCTGTGCATCCTGCTGGAAGAAGTTCAGGTCCTGCTGGAAAAGGGCGCCATCAAAGTTGCCCCCCTTCTCTAGGTAAACAAGGGTATTTATTCAGTTTACTTCCTTGTACCCTAAAGGGATCTCACCATGCGCTCTGTTTTAGACCTGGGCCCTGCAAACAAGAATGTCAAACCTCAAATGTTCAGAATGACAAAACCACAGGAGGTAATCCCCCTGCTGCAGCAGGGGGATTACATGGCCACATTGGACATGAAAGATGCATACTTTCATATTTCAATGTTGCCAGTGCACAGAAGATACCTCAGGTTCATGATAGAGACTATCAGTTCAAGGTTCTCCCCTTCTGCATTGCCTCAGCTCCAAGGGTGTTCACAAAGGTGCCGGCGGTAGTAGCGGCTCACCTGTGCAGGCAGTCCATACCAGTCTATTCTTATCTCGATGACTGGCTCATAACAGGGGATTTGTACGGAACATGCCAGACAAATACCTAGAGGATGCTATATCTCCTCTTCAACCTAGGATTCTCTATTTATGCGAAAAAATCCAGTCTAAACCCCAGCCAAGTCAAACCATTTCTGGGGGCTCTAATTGGGACAGAAGACAGGCTTGTCTTTCCCTCCAACGAGAGGATCCAAAACATGCTCTTCCAGATCCCTCACTATGTAGCCAGCCATCAAGTCAAGTGACCATACGCAAAGCCATGCGACTGATGGGGATGATGGCTTCCTGCGTCTACCTAGTTCCTCACGCTTGTCTGCGCATGCGTCCCATGCAAGAGTGGCTCTTGAGCCAATGGTGTCAGGCCAGCGGCCAGTGGGACGATCTAGTGGTTGTCTCGGCAGCCCTTGTTCAGTCTCTGCAGTGGTGGTCAAGGAAAAACCTCTGCAAGGCAAGACCTTCACCACCCCTGCAGTAGAAGCCACTCTCACTACAGACGCATATCTGACGGGGTGGGGAGCTCACCTCCCGCAAACAGACAGCGCACAGCGTGTGGTCTCCAGCAGCAGCATCCAATCACATCAACCTGTTGGAACTGATAGCAGTGTTCAAGGCCCTGAAGGCCTTCCAAACACATCTCAAGGGGAAAACATTTTTAGTCCTCACGGACAGTACTATGGCCATGTACCACTTAAACAAACAAGGGGGCACACTCTCTAGGGCTGTCTAAACTGTTTCAAAACATTTGTAAGTGGGCACTCAAGCACAACATGTTCCTCCTTTCACAACATGTTCCAGGGGAACTCAATCTTCTGGCAGACGTACTCAGCAGAGACTTCCCCCTACCCGTAGAGCACGAGTGGCGGCTATGGGAGGACATTTTCCACTCTGTAATATGCCCAATGCCCAGATTATGCCTCTAGGTACCCACACAACCGCTCCAAGGGGAACAGTCTGTGGATTACGTGTTTGGGAGATTTGCCTACGTGTTTCCCCCGATTCTCCTGCTCAACAGCATAGTGCCCAAGATGCACCAGGAAATAGTCACAATAATCATGGTGGCTCCTATGTGGTCCCGCCAACCTTGGTTCTCCCATCTCATGGCAATGTCAGTCTCCCCTCCCAGGAACCTGACGTGCCCGTACAACATGCTGTCTCAAGATCAGGGAAAGACACTACATTCATGCCCTCAAACTCTCAATTTAGCAGCCTGGCTCTTGAGATCATAGAGTTCGGGCAACTTCTGCTCCCTCAGAGATGCATGGACATACTCAGAGAGGCAAGGAAACTTACCACCAGACACTGCTACTTCAGCAAATCGAAGCGCTTTGTTATCTGGTGTAATGTCAAGTGTGTCAATCATATTGATTGCTCACCTAAAGATATCGTCCTTTACCTAACCCACCTGTTAGATTCAGGACTGGTTTTCAATTCTCATAAAGCCCACTTAGTTGCGCTTTCGGCGTACACCATGTCCCAGAGCAAGGTTTCATGATGGACAATTCCTGTAATCAAAGCCTTTATGGAATGGGTAAAAAGACTTTATCCCCCTATTTGCAACCCAGTTCCCGGGTGGGAGATGAATGTTGTTCTTTCCAGACTAATGGGACCTCGCTTTGAACCCATGCACAAGGCTAGCCTTAAAGCACTCACCTACAAGATTGCATTTGTGGTGGCTATCACCTCTATAAGGAGAGTTAGTGAACTGCAGGCCCTTTCAGTTCAGGACCAATTCGTCACGATTCACAAAGACAAAGTGGTTTTTTGCGCACACACCATCGCTTTGCGCCCACAAGTTCCATGTAATCCAGTTCATAGAACTACCCACCTTTTTCTAGAACCCCACCAACAGTAAGAAGCCTTCACACAGTGGATGTAAGGAGAGTAGTTATCTACTATCTGGAAAAGACAAAGCCACTAAGAAAAACAAACCAGTTCTTTGACACAGTGGCAGCTGGTAGAGAAGGGGACCCTGTCTCTAAATCGGCTATTTCTAAGTGGATCGTAAACTGCATCACACTGTGTTACACACTTGCCAAGACAGATCGACCCTTCACGCCAAGACAAATCGACCCTTCACGCCTAGAGCACACTCTACTCGGGGCACAGGGACTACCATAGCATTCATTGCAAATGTTCCTCTAGATTCCATTTGCAAAGCAGAAACCTGGAGTTCTGTACACACCTTTACACAACACTACTGCCTGGATACACAATCTAAGTCTGATTACCAGGTGAGACAAGCTGTGCTAAGACATCTCTTGCTACTGTTCCTTCACACATCCCACCACCATCTCTGGGTACTGCTCACTAGTCTATGCACAGCATGTGATTCTAAGCAGATTCACAAGCATCAGAAGACATGCATTACTCACCGTAATAGCATTTCTGATGATTGTATCTGCTTAGATTCACATGCGCTCACCCTTCCTCTCCTCATGGAGTAGAAGAAACATAGGCTTCTTACACCTTCGCTCTTCTATACTCGCTCACGGACTCCATAAGGCTCCCGCACGGCAGAAAAAAACAACCGGAGGGATTTCGTGTACACTACACTTCACATTAGGGATAGTGTTACAGTATGCCCATGTCGATGTCCCTTTCGATCTTCGAAAGAAAGATGCACTACTCCACGATTTCCACTAGATGTCGGACTATATGCACAACATGTGAATCTATGCAGATACACTCATCATAAATGCTATTACGGTGAGTAATGCATGTCATGCCAGTCCCGTTCCTCCCCCAAGGTGTGCCCTCTCTGACTGTGTGATAAGGAGCACGCCAAACTTCCCCCGACCCCTTCTGTGCACTTCCCATGAGGCGCTAATTCTATCTTTAGGAATTGAAAGGTTGCATGCGTCAGCAAAATGGGCATTAAATGAGAAGTTATAACTCATTGGATCCCACATCGCAGGATGCTAATGGACACCTCTGCTCTCTGATCCCCTAAGATATGTGAACCTACACCTAGATCTTTCCAGTAGATTTGCTGCCTGCGATTGGTACATTCTCTAATCTGAACATAGTGTTCCAGCTGGGGCAGGAACCTGTGAGATCCTGTAACCTGAGGGATAGCATTACTGTCCTGTGATATTTATTTCACCTGGGGGGTATTGTCTGTTGCAGGAGCTCATACGAATCCATGCCCCCTTGGAAAAGAGCCCGGGGTGCGTCAGCCTCCCCAATTACATTTGAATCTGCACCACACCACACCAACCAGACCTACCGCCATATAGTTTCACCTGTGTGACCCCATCTAGATCTGCCCCATCACAGAGGGGCCCACCTGTGATTAGGAATGCTCCTCCGTCCCACTACAGTTAGTACAGAGAGCGGACACCTTGCAGGCCATCTCCATGATTACGAGCTGCAGCCTCCATTAGAGTAACGCACCTCAAATAACGTAATGTGTGCTCTGCTTCCCTTCTATTCCTCGTCACGGAAGGTGCGCATCATGGGGAACAAACTCCAAGGTCAGTTTAAATAAAAATGTGTGGACTGATTCTAAACCATTCAGTTATTCAGTGCCATTTTGCCCCTATGTTATTAAAGCCAGCCAATTATTTAATTTAAATGAAAACATGTTATGTGTACTGTCAGCAAACAACTCACCTAAGAGTTCGGTGTTATGTAATTATAACTGCAACTGTAAAAAGAGAAAGGTACCCTTACTGTTAAAGCTGTAACCACAGAAGTTCAAAAAGAACAGATCAAATGTTTGAAAAGAGGTGAGTTGCTAGATGTAAGCAATCCCTAGGTGAATTGGTCCAATACCGCCCACTCAGGAGGTTAATTCTAAACAATTTCGACAAAAACATACAATGATACAAACAAAAAGTTGATAAGAAAATGTGTTTTTATAAAAAGTAATCATAAAAAATATTTTGGAACAAGTAATAAACAAATAGTGCAAACCAGTTTCATCTGTTCAAAACAAAATAAAGCAACTCAAAACGAATAATGCTTCAAATTTAAGCAGGTCCAAACGAATAGTGCATCAAATTCAGTTCAATAACAAAAATATAATGTACATGCATGTGCAAATTAGTGAAAAGTTCATTGCATCATGCGTCCCCCTAATTTCGTACAGTAGTTCCTTATTTGTGGGGCTGACATTTTTTGCTGAGAAAGTCAATGAGTTATGCAGGGTCTTCGATGCAAGATATCTGATCAATTGCCAACGTGGTTGAATGCTAGTTGGTAACGGAGATTCCAACTGGCTGTAGAACAGGTAGACCAATGTTCCCTGTAATCGTCACGTTTCGGTGGTCAGAAGTGAATGAAAAGGCCGCCTTCATCAGGGCTCCAAATCTGGAATTATAACTGCCCCATCACAATCATACCTCAACCAACCCTATTCCTCTGCAAACATATATCACATCCCTCAAACACAAAGACAATCATACGCTTTCACATAAATTAAGCTAACTGCCTAAAATCTTTGGGTCTTATTTACTTGAGCCGCGTAAGTGTTAATCCATCTTTTTGCCTCGTCTGGATCCTCTGTGGTCTAAACCCTGTTTGGCAAAATAATCTTCAAAATTGACGGTTTAACTAGTGTTGTCTTCAAGTCTTTTTCCTTCGCTAGATTCTTTGCCTCTGTGAACAGCTTCCTTTTCTCTACTAGCTCCTTTGTGAAAACTGGCAATATTGCAATATGTGCATTATTATAAAAAAAAAGGATGGCCCCTCTCCCGGGCAGCCTTCAATACTTTTTCCTTTGCACTTGTTTTTGTGAAAACCATATGAATTTGTCTTGGTCTAGTGCTATCAGGTTTTCCAACTCTAAAAGCATAGTCCAAATATCCTGGTCATAGAACATCCTGACCATAAATCCCAGACAAAACTTGTTGTAAAACATCTTCCAGATGACCATCACCAGCTGTATTTTCAGGTACACCCATAAGTAAGAGATTTTCGATCCTTGATTTCAAATCCAGAACCAAGTTCTTAGCTTTCATATCTGCCAAATCTTTTCTTAAATCATTATAAGCTTTATAGCTCCCAGTGATCTCTGTTGAAAGTCATTTTTCAACCTGGCTTGCACTGTCCTTCAGGTTAGATACTTTACATTCAAGTTAGCATAAGAGGATTTCATCTCACCCACATTTTAGGCCACCTTTTGAAGCTCTGGGTGCTTCCACCATGTCAGCTTTGGTTTTTTTGAGAGCAGGATTCTCCTGGACATCAATCTTTTTTTTGGTATTCATTGTATCTTTTAAATATCAGAGATCAGGGAGACACAAGCTCTAAGTGCAAACTGCTACCTGCTCAGTCAGCATTCCGGTATCCCCATCTACTCTTATTCTTAAAGTCTATCCTGTCTATCCTCTTCTTCTTCCCTTTTTTACTGCTCTGTTTAATACCTCTCTTTTCACTTTTGTTTTTCCTTCTCTATTCAAACACCTCCCCATTACTCCTATACTCAAAAAAAGTTTCTTTTTTAATTTGTATTTAATATGGTTGGTTTATTTCAGACCTTTCATAAAAACAATCAATTCCATTCCATCATAAAATGAAAATCTTTCAGCAGTATTTACAGACTTTCCGATTACCTCTTATTTTTACAGGATTTAACCCTCCCAAGATCCAATATTTCCTTCATAAATTCCATTGCAGCCAATATCATTGACTTGTTTTCTCCTATTAGGAACATATCCCACCATTCTTGCAACGTTAGATTTTTATAACGTTTGACCACCTCACTCATGTATTTCCTTCTCATTGTGTCCAGACCAGTACACTCTGTCAATAGGTGCTGAGAGTTTTCCACCTTATTCTGCTTTCTACAAAATCTCCAGGAGGGATTGTTATCCTTTAGTTGCCTTCTCATGCAAAGAACGTCTCTAGTTGGCAGAATGTTCAGTCTGAGCCGCATAAGTCGGAAATGTTAATAGATAATCAGGGAGGTGGTTTATTGATCTTCTTTCATGCTCGAGATTCAGCGGAAGTCTGTAAGAACTTCTTTGTGCTAAAGTATCGATCCATTCCATTTGCTTAATCTGAGGCTTAACCATGTCCGTGTTTGTAACAAGTGTGCCTTCCATTATGTTAAGGGTCTTAAGCCACTCCCTACAGATAGCTTTCCAGAAATCTAGAATCTAGTTGGACACCTTATCCCCCCCTCATTCTTAAGATTTTAAATGGGGGGAGTATATTCCTATTTATGCATTTCCGGAACAGGTGCAGGGAGCTCCACCTAATCATGGAGCGCAAAGATTGAAGACCCAATTCAAACCTAATCAGGGAAATTGTCAGGCAATTATGGAGACCCAGCACCCTCGTCCAAAAGAGTCCCTCCAGCTTATCCCATAAGCCTAAGGGGAGGTCAGGGACTGATTCTGCTCTGTATTTGAGAATAAGAGTTACTTTGAGTCTGTAAAAGGTTATTATTGGTGCCAAAGTAAATTTACCGAATTTCATATGGATTCGTCTTGTCTAGGTAGCTAATCTTGCAGATTTCCATCTCAAACCCTCCATCCATTGTTTCTTGTCAACACTACAATTGAATGGGACTCCCAAATATAGGATGGATTCTACACACTCAATCTTCACCGAACCCACCATCCAGGTGAATTTGGGTTTCTTATTCCTAGAAGCAATCAGCAAGACCATCATTTTGGTTTTCCCCGTATTTATTCTCCATTTGTTTGCTTTTAAGTAAACCTCTAGTTGGGGCAATCTTCTCTGTAGCCCTATCAGTGTTTGGCCAATGTGGACCAATGTGTCTGCATATAAAACCCACGGAAACTTGGTTGTGTATCTTAGGGGGAAAGTCATTTAATCCCACCTGGTTGAGTTTCATATCCGACAAGTAGAGATTAAATAACTCGGGGCCAAGGAGCACCCCTGTTTCAGACCTCTGAATGTTTGGATAGCCTTTGTGAGTGAAACCTTGACTGCGGTGAACGAATATAGGGCTTTAATTGTCTTAATTGCCTCCAGCAAGTCCTGTGGGCAATGCCAGCTTGATAATTTCTCCAACAGCCTTTCTCTACTGACGCTATTGAAGGCTTGCTCCAGGTCGATAAACGCTAGAAATAGGTTGAGAGTACTACCTACCCCTGCAACAAATCCGGCTTGTCTTTTATCAAATTGCCCAGAGGCTCTCGCCCGCTCTCTCATGCGTATAGGATTTGATTAAACAAAATCCAGCAGAAATCAGCCCAATCCTCTGGGTTTTGTTTAAGCATGGAGTTGTACAGGCCATCCGGGCCTGCGTCTCTGGATGAATTCAGCTTAATTAAGATCACTATAGCCTCACGATCGAACTCAATGGACCAAGGTAGACTAGGTTTTTCTGCGGTGCAAAGTTCTAATGGGGCCGTTGCAGCAAAAAGATCGGAAAATAACCTTATCCATGCCTTCTCTGAGACTGCTGGAATAACAGGGGCCAATTGAAAAGTTGCATTATTATTGAGCAGCGCCCAAAGGTCACGTGCATTCTTATTAGAGATTATCCTCATTATTTCCGCATTCCGCTTGGAAATGTTGAGCTTTAGTGGCTAGCAGCCACTTATTATATTGCTGTTTGCGTTTTTCTTTTTTAGAGCAACTTTATTGCCAAACTGCAGTCAATCTATACTACTTAGAATGGCTCTAAAGGTTTTCTTAGCCTCTCTTAGTTTATTATTTGGATAATGTAATCTCTTGAAATCATATTTGCCACCCTTTTTGGATTTCATTTGGAAGCTCAGCAAACACTTGAATAATTTACCCCCACATATCTTGATTCCAGTGCGATTTTATACTGGGACGTAAACTTCAAAACCTCCCCCGGAAGCATACTTAGACGGTTGCCACCCATATTTATGTGCAGTTACACTCCCTTCCGTACATCACATACCCATTCCAAACCTTTAAAGATAAGAGTTAAAAGATGATGGTCCCTATTAACCATCAGCTTAATGATTAAAGACTGTAGACATTTGAAAATATCCCCTGATACAAAATAGTAGTCCAAGTGAGACATTTGGGACCCACGCGACCATGTGACACTGGCCGGAATATCCCCTCTCAAACAACCATTCACCATAGAAATGCCTCACTCTTTTAACTCCTCCGGCTTCTTAGATAAAGAAGACTTAGGCGGAATTACCCCCGTTGTATCCGTGCACCTTATATTAAAATCTCTGCAGAGCACTATATGGGTGTTCTTCATCTCCACCTAACAGTCATTGATAAGTTGGGTAACCGTCCCCATAAATTCATCTTCCCCAATACCAGCAGGGTTCCAATACAGGTTGTAAAAAACTAGTAACCATGGGCTTTTACCAGGAACCCTCTCCCAGTTTAATAGGGCCAGCTGAACAAAGGGATTTGGGTTCCTCGTTCCCAAAATCTTAAGGTTCCGCCCCAATTTCACTAACGTCAATAAGCCAGTTGAAGGTCTTCCTGCTGGTCTTTTCTGGGGCGGATTAAGACAAACTTCAAAGCCCTCACAGATTGGCTTGGAAGACAACCAGGTTTCCTGCATGCATAATATGTCCTAATTAGCGATGTCCAATCCACCCTCATTAAAAAGATGTATGAAACCTCTAGTGGTCCGTGAGGCCTGGCATAGGGGGACATCTTCCTGTTATAAAACCGGGGCCTGCGCCAGTGCGCCCAGCAACCAGGACCAGTTGTCTGGACACCCTATGTGCATGCAATGGTCTTGACTCATCGTCACCGTTCTGCCTACCCATGAAGCTCAATCAAAGGTGATTTTTAGGGAGGGTGCCCGGTCCCCTGTCAGCACGATGTGGTTGGAATCTCGCCTTCATCTTAAAAATTGTACTTTTGGACCATCCCTCGTTTTTACCTCAAACTTATTTACGAGGGTACCTCCCGGCGAGCATTTCCATTGGCTGTCATCTTTTGGAATAAATCTCAGTTTAGGTGAGCAGTGGAGTAATTTTAGAACAGTTTTTCTATTTATAATTAGGCCGTCTTTCTCCGGAATCAGAATCTCAATCGAGACTTGTTTTTGCACTCGGACCTGCAAGCTCGATGATCCCCACATGGTAGCTTCTGCTTTCTGCTGTATGGTGATGGAGGTAGGTGTGAAAACTCACTCTTTTTTCCCAGCCAAAGATTGTGGGCCTCATTACACGGAAGGCGGTAATGGTTAACGGCCACCGTTAATGGTAACGGTGACCGTTAACCATTACCGCCTTACTACGAGGTCCCTTAGCGGGTTGGTGCTTTAACGCCTGCTTTTTGCAGGCGTTAAAAACCAACCCGCTAAGGGACCTCGGAGCTAATTACAGCACCGCAAAATTGCGGTGCCGTAAATAGCGCCTTCCCCATTCCCATAGAGCCCTATGGGGCAGAAATGGGGAAGGGCAATGGCGGAAGGGGGATTTACCGCCCCACCAACCTTGGAATGGGGCGGTAAATCCCCTTTCCGCCAAGGCAGTGCCGGTATTTTACCGGCATGAGCCATGGCGCTAATAGCGCCATGGCTCACTGCCTTCCGTGTAATGAGGCCCTGTGTCTTTTGTTCAAGAGTCTCAAAGAGGGGTCCCTCCAAATCCCCAGATAAATTCGACCCAGATGGAATTGCCGAGGGTTCTCGGGTGTAACTTGAGTTGATCGAATTTGTGCGCTAAGACAGTGCTTCGTGGCCAAATCAAAAGTTAAATCATTCCTGTCTTCAGTTTCCACACTCCTTTCATCCGATTAGGTTGATAGATTCATCAGCAGGTGGGTGTTCTGATCCATTACATTGCATATTTCTGTATGCCCTTGAGTTGCAACCTGGGGGGTTGTTGCTTTCGTAGAGCCATCTGAGATGCATTTACCGATCTTTGAGGTTTCGGGAGCATGAGATTCCTCATAAATGCTGTGGAGCCGTTAGATCTAACTTATTTTGGCAAGCGTTGATTTTTCGACTTTCTTGCTTGCTTCACAACTGATTTTAAATCTTGGTCCCCTACTCGGGTTTCCAAAGACAAAGTAGAGTTTCCTGATTTCAGGTCTAAGTTAGCTGGAATGGTGCTTAATGGGCGCTACAACCATGCTCTCCATTTCAATGACTGGCCCCATGGATTCTGACTGGACTATTGTTAGATGGTCTTGGATTGGTCTCAGCCTCATTTGATCTGATGCATTACCCTCCCAGTTGTCTCCCATTGTATTTCGTGTACCGGAGTCACTAGATGGGCAAAGTGGATTGGGCAGGAGCTACCCTGCTAATTTCCATTGAAGGGGCGCCATGCTGGGAGCACTAGACTGGACCCCTCGATCATTCGCTCCCCTCGACTTTGACCATTCTGGTGTCTTGTCCATTTAATTATTTCCAAAATTGACGACATTAGAACGGTTTTCTCTGCATCCTCGCCTCTGGCTAGGTCTAAACGTATGGCTTGCCATTGTGCTGATAATTCTGCTTCCTTAGCCAGCCTCGACTGTACTGCTCTTGAGAAAGCTTCCAGAAATATGAGTTTGGTTTGAATCATCGCTAGCATGATGGCGTGGTCTTTAATTGTTTCATTTAGAATCTCATACAGTTTTACGAAGGCATTTATTGTCACTTTCAAAGCTGCCATCACCAGGTTTAGGAGTTGAATGTGATCAATACCCCCAGAAGCTTGCTGAAGATTAACCTGACCATTTCTCCAAGGTGATGGACTCACTCAGGATTCAAGGGAGGAGGCTGACTATGAGAACGATATATGGGCCACCTTTTAATTAAGAGGTTCATGAGGCTGAATCATTTTTGAACCATTATCACCTCCATAGTGCCCCATAGTGGACCAATAAATGGTTTACTCCCTAGCGTAGAGGATTTATTAAAATGCGTCCCCCTTCTGGGAGATCACTGGACTTCTGAGTAGAGCAGTTAGTATTGACAAAGTCACTGAGCCTTCGCTGATTTAATCTAGTGGAACTAAGCTTGGCGATGTCTTGAGCTAACCTCGTCGCCAGCGCTGAGTGCTGTCTCTCCAGAATTTCAGCCGCTGAAATGGAAAAGACCAGGGGAGCGGGCTTCAGTGTGACCTCGGGCGGCCGTAGAAAGTCATGCTTAGGGGAGTCTGGGCAGTTAAGGACCACCTTGAGATAAGCCGAATCTTCTTTGTTGTCCTGATCCTCCATTGCCGCGCTACTCGTGGGATCCGCCCGAGCCTCTTGAACATCCTGGAAGGCTCGCTGAGGGATTGGGGAGGGTTCCGGGATCCCAATCCCAATCTCTTCATGTTGCTTAAGAGAGTGACAGATGGGGGAACCAGGGTGCAAAGAGACCAGGTTCCCTCCCAGCGTGGGGAGATCAGATGTGCAGGCTCCCCACATCGAGCTTTTGCCCCGTCAAGCTGCCAGGCTCAACCATTTCCCCTGTTCAGCATAACTGACATTTGGAAGTTTTTCCTGGGATAGTGGTGGAGTCGGGGGCAGGGAGCTTATTTGGCCACTTAGCGTCAGTTATCAGTTCTTCTCGTAACTTCCCCTGTCGTCGGGTACAAGGGCCTGCTGCTAACATGCTGCTTCACCCACTCATGAGAGCATGAGGGCGCGAGGGGGCACTCCCAGTATACCGCAGAGCAGGACATAGCAGTGTGCTATACCAGCCAACAACAGCAGAGTACAGTTCTTGTTCTTATAATTGGTCTGGTAATTATTGTTGTTCAGACACAAATGGGCCGAGTTCTTACCTTTCTGCCAACGTCAGGTTGTGTGAATACTGTGATCAGTTGTTATGTAGTTGACAGACCTTCCCCAGCTTTTCCAGCTCCCCAGCCAGCACAGACTGCAATGACTACCCACCTCAGCTGCACAACTCTGTGCTGTGTCTCAGATAATGTAGGAAACACTCCTCTTCCGGCAATTGACAGCAAAGGCAAACTCTCCTCTCCCCTCACAACGGCTGCACACCTCAGCTGCACACCCCTTCTCTTCCGTCTAACTTCTGCCCAATCTCCCTCCTTCCCTATCTTTGTAAGATCCTTGAATGTGCTGTGTACTCTCCAATCTCATCCTTCATTTCCTCAAACCCTGCTTCCTTATTTTCAATTTGGCTTTTGCCCTCAACACTACACTGAGACTGCTCTAGTCTCTGTCTGTAGCTCCCTTCTCTCTTCTGCTATACTAAACACTATTTTCTTCTACCTCCCCTTGCTCTATCAGTAGTCATTGATACTGCTAATAACTCTCTTCTTCTTTCGTCTCTCTCCTCTCTGGTGTTTTCCAGTCCTGTACTTACCTGGCGTAAATCCTATCTGGCCAATCACACATTTTCTGTCTCCTGGGCTGGCAATGTTTTTCCACCTCTCCCCCTCTTTCTCGCCTCTTCTGTCCCCTCACACCAGCTAATTTCTATTTCCTTTCCTCCCTCTCATCTACCTATCTCTTCTGCTGCTCCTAATCTTGGTGTTTACTTGGACTCTACCGTTTCCTTTACTTACCACATCTCCTCTCTGTGAGAAACCTGAAGATGTCTCACCCGCTGATCCCAGCGGATCTCTCTCTCAGGTGGCCAGGGCACGGCCATCGCCTTTGGATCCAGACCCTGGGTGTGGACCAGAACGGGAGGATCAACTGGGTGAGGGGCCCTCGGGGAGTGGTACACCGGATTGTGAGATGTGGTATCCTTCTCTTCCCTGTAAAACCTTTATCCTATCGTACCCGATGGGATATTTAGAAAGTGAACCCCCTCCACCCTCTTTTTCCTGCACAAACACTTTCTCAGGGACAGCCCGCTCTGGGAGAAAAACAGACTCACACCCGAGCTGTGTACATGACATGTACCAATACTATGGTCAGGCGAGAACAGGCAATTATCGACAATCACTCTCCCCTGACTTCCATTACACTTCTCCACATAGATAAAAGGCGGAGCACGACAAAAGCGCACTCTAAGCGAGGCAAAACACACGAAGGTACAGCAGTTTTGAGTTGTCAGATGAATGAGGGGAGAAAGACGGCCAGGCACGAGAGGTTCGTGAGAGGGGCAACACCCTTGACCTCGTTGACAGGAAGCTGTTACTTTCAAGAAACCTTCAAGACAGAAAACATAAAACCAGGAAACAAGACTAAATAATCCTGCATTGTGTGTCGGAGATATCGAGGGTCCTCCCGTGTAACTGACCAAGGCGGGGAGGAGCAGCAAATGCTGTGGTATTGTCGTTGTCTCCAAGAACAAAGAAGCGACAGAGAACAACACAGCCAGTGAGTGTCAGGTATGTCAACAGGCAAGGAGGGGTTTTTGTGATTAGTAGGGGCTCTTTTTAAAATAAACAGATACTTTTGGGATGTATTTCAAGTGAAAAGTTATTTATTTCCCTTAATCAGCCTTGCAGGAACAGGAGTCCTTCACATACCAAAATGGAGGTGGAGCACATGAACACTGACAGGAACACGGATTGGCTGAGGCAGCTTGTTGGACTTTCCTCCAACTTTCTAAACTGCCTTTCATAAACGACTTCAGGCAGGACGGTCCAGGTTTCGTTTTCTCTCTTAATAAGGTAAACAAGTAGGCCACTAACTTCTGTCAGAGACTGTGAAAATTCAAGATTGAAGATCAGAACAAGTTTGGTGTGACTGCGTGGGACAATAGAAGAAACATGGTGGTAGCAAAGTTATCAGTTTAAGTTCAGTATTCAGGCACCACATAACCCTTTGCATGCTCTGTTCAGCATTGCCAGGGATGCTCTAAATATATGAACAAATATTGTGACTGTTAAATAAGTTTTCAAGGCTTCATATTCTTTACAAGTCCGAGGCGATTGTACCCTGTCTGTGGAGTGCACTGAAAATACACTAATCTTTGTGCCCTGTCGGTGTGTGTGCACATAAGAGACACTAATCGTTGTGCCCTGTGCGTGGTGTGCAAGTGCACTGAAGAGACACTAATCTGTGTGCCCTGTCCATGGTGTGCGAGTGCTTAGAAGAGAAACTGATCTCCGGAGTCAACTCAGAAAGGTCAAAAACTCGATTCTGACATGCAAGCAGTGCATCTTTGCAGTTATATTAATAATTAGATTTAAAACGAGGCTTGGATAGGATCCTATAAACATTTGCATTGTCCTGCACTGCAAATTGCTTCATGAATTTTCAGTATGCACACATAGATAAATAAAATCAAGTTAATACAAATACCCAAAGAAGTTTGTTCACAAAGATCATTTTCCAACTTTTTTTCTTTCTAAAGGAAAATATCATTTAAGCTAGGTTAGGTTAGGGAAAGTTAGCAATAGTGTAGGGTTTGCTCATTTCAATAAGGAAGGACCTATGGAATGAAAATACTAAGGATTTTGTTACGCTCACCTGGTATCCACAGGGACGCCACCCAGCCGGGTTACTCGCTGGTATGCTTCTCACTTTTGCCAAGATGTGGTCTGCGGGGAAGGTTCTGCCTGAAAATACAGGAGGACTGTGTTCAAGCCTGGCCGACCGGGGTAAGTATCCTCCCTCCACCCCCATATGATTTCAGCCCCTCAGGGGCCCTCTCCTCACCTTGTGGTAGAGTTAGGCGTGCACTCCGTCCTGTCTTCTTTGCAGGGGCGCGTTGTCTTTCGTGGGCGTGTGCGGTCCAGTTACTTCACTGACGCCGGCCCGTTTGATATCGTTGAGGTAGGTCTTATTGCTGTACTTTAGTATTGTTGCTATCCTGCATGCCTCTCTTGTTTAATAATGTCTCTTTTTCTCCCTTAGGTATGCGGGGCTTCAGCGCGACGAACTGGCTTGGTTGAGCCCCGCTGGTAAATGATGGCGCTTTAAGAGCGCTATGATGAGGTAAGTAAGCGCTATGCACAGCGCTGCGATGGCTTGCCTTTGCTAACCTGTTTTGTCTTCTTTCCCTGCAGGTCGCAGTGTTCTTCAACGCATGTGGAATTTTCCAGAGTGGAGCCAGCCGAGAGGCGACCAGCCAGGTAAGCCTTTTGAGCAGTTCGTAATTTGCGATGTCTCTTCTGCTTTCTTAATGTTGCCTCTATCTTCCTCTTTCAGGTCGTGCAGTCTGGGAGGCGTGCAGATCCAAGGAAAGCTGTTCTCAGGAGCTGCGAGTAACTAAAGATGAAGACTGCAGGTAAGATGCTGCTGCTAATGATGTTACTTTTTTATCTCCATGCAGGTTCTGCTTCTCCGAGGTTCGGGAATATAGCTGGACACGGTGAGAGTCACGTTGCAAGCTGCAAAGTAACGCGAAGCGTGTTGTCTTACTCGGGTGTGGTTAAAATAGCCCCAACAAAATAGTCCAGGTAAAGTAGTCCCTAGGCTACCACACCCAAAACACTAGACAACATAGCTTGGTTCCGAGGAACCAAGCTATGTGGATGCCTCCATGTTGGCTGACAACACAATAAAGTAGTTCCCAAGCACATTGTTTTTCATGATGTATAAGCCTGGCGCCATAGGCCAGGACTGGCCCCAAGAGGGTTTTGGAAGAGGATGCCAGGCTCTAGAGGCCCGAGTCCTGACTCCACCTGGCCAATAGGTTTGCCAGAAGGGGTTTTGGGTGAGGGTCATGACAGCACTCCCCCCTAAGGCCCCTCCCATGGTGTTCCTTCTGTCTGGCCCAGGTTTGGTTGGGAAGTTCCAATGGAATTTCCTGATTAGACGTGGTGCGTGGATATTCTCATTGGGCTCCCAGGATCTATCTTGTCCAAATCCTTTCCAATCGACGAGATAATATATCTTGGTCCTAGAGTGTGTAGAGTCCAAGATATCTTTGACTTCGAATTCTGGTTCTCCGTCAACAAGTATGGGCTTAGGTGGTGTCCCAATCCGTGTGCCGGGTTGCATTGGTTTCAGGAGGGACACATGAAATACCGGGTGGATTTGTAGATTATGTGGTAAATCCAGTTTCATGACGACTGGGTTGATAATTGCCTTAATAGTATAGGGTCCTAAGAATCTGGGATGAAAGGTCCAGGTTCCCTTGATGGGTATGAATTTAGCGGCTAACCAAACTTTGTCTCCTACTTGATAATCAGGGGCCTTTTTCTGGTGTTGGTCGGCGAATCTCTTTTGTTTTTCTTTGGCATGAATAAGATGTTCCTTAGCCTGAGTAATGGTTGTGTGTAGAGTCTTTACCGCTGGAATTTCCAAGCTGGCTGGAAGGTCTAGTTCAGAGGTACATGGATGTCTGCCATAAAGGCTATAGAAGGGCGTTTGTCCTGTGCTTGAATGCAAAGAATTGTTATATGCATATTCGGCTATCCATAGTAGGTCTTTCCAATTCCTTTGTTCGTGGTGCAGCGTGCACCGTAAATATTGCTCGAGTGTCTGATTGGTTCTCTCGGTTTGGCTGGCCGTTTGGGAATGGTGACTGGTAGATAGCCGAACGTTGATCTGCGCCATTGCACAACATTTTTTCCAGAAGTTAGAAACAAACTGGCTGCCTCGATCAGAGACCAGAACCGAAGGGAAGCCATGTAGCTTAACCACGCCCTCCAGGAACACTTTTGCTAAAGTGGCTGCGTCTGGGAGGCCTTTGAGAGGAATAAAATGGGCCATCTTCAAGAATAAGTTCACAACTACAAGGATGGTGTTGAACCCTTGGCTTGGAGGTTGATCAGTGATGAAGTCAAGGGAAAGATTGTGCCATGGAACTGGAGGAATGTCCAATGGTTGTAGGAGACCCAATGGTTTTTGTTTCTGTGATTTATTTTGTGCGCAGACACAGCAAGACTGAATATACTGAATGATGTCTTTATGCCAGGTAGGCCACCAAAAGTTCTCTTTCACCTTAGCTAGGGTTTTGGCGATCCCAGGATGCCCTTCGATCAGTGAATCGTGATAGTTTGAAATAATATGCTTTTGTAAGTCCTTCTTGGGTACATATAGGCGATCCCTAAAAAAGGGTAGATGGTCCTTGATGGTATATTGTTCTCCTTGAGATTGCCATGCGAGGAAAGCATCAGGATTCATTGTCCGTTGGATTTCTATCCGTAGTTCTGCTTGTGTTAAGGCTGTCGTGATACCCAAGAGTTTGTCTTCAGGTATAATAGGTACTGGGTCTGGAGTTGTATATACCATTTCATCTATGCCCATGCGAGATAAGGCATCCGCCTTTCCGTTTCTGACTCCTGGTCGAAATGTGATTACATAATCATATTCAGTGAAGAAAAGGGCCCACCGTAATTGGCGCGAGGACTGGGCCTTGGCTGTTTTGAGATATTGCAGGTTTTGGTGGTCTGTGTTGACTGTAATGGTGTGTCTGGCCCCCAGAAGGTAGTGCCTGCAGGCTTTAAAGGCAGATTTGATAGCCAGGAGTTCCTTGTCCGTGATGGCATAATTAATCTCTGGAGGTGAGAACCTTTTAGACCAGAAGGCCACAGGATGTAGCTGGCCGGTTTCCGGGTCTCTCTGTGAAAGGACAGCCCCCATTGCGAGACTGGACGCATCAGTTTCAACGACATAAGGGAGGTCTGGACGAGGATGCTACAGGATTGGAGCGGAGGTAAACCTTCGTTTAAGTTCCTGAAAGGCTTCTTCTGCTTCTCCGGTCCAAGCAAACCTTTTATTGTTTTTTCGTAATAGTACTGTGATTGGGTGCACAACCTGAGAGAAGTCTGGGATGAACCGGCGGTAGAAGTTTGCAAAGCCCAGCATGCTTTGTACCCCTTTCAGAGACATCGGTGAAGGCCATTTCAGAATGGCATCTACCTTGTGCACGTCCATTCTGATGCCTCCTGGAGTAAGCATAAAACCAAAAAATTCTACTTCGGTGACATGAAAAAAGCATTTTTCAAGCTTTGCAAACAAGCGATGTTGACGGAGCTTGGTGAGGACTGAACGAACGTGCCTGACGCGATCTTGTTTCGAGGCTGAGTGTACTAAGATGTCGTCTATGTACTCTAAGGCGCACACATCAATTAACTCCCTTAAGACGTCACTCATGAAATATTGGAATGCTGCAGGAGCGTTGCGTAACCCGAAGGGGGTGACTTGATATTGAAACAAGCCGTACTTAGTACGGAAGGCGGTTTTCCATTCATCTCCTTTTCTGACTCGGACCAGGTGGTACGCTCCTCGAAGGTCCAATTTGGAATAAATCTGGGCATCTTTAACTTGGTCTAGCATCTCACGGATAAGTGGCAAGGGGTAGCAGTTCTTCACGGTGATCTGGTTCAATGCGCGGTAGTCAATACAGGTTCTCAAGTCTCATTCCTTTTTCGGTACGAAGAACAAAGGACTGGCTGCGGGGGACTTCGAAGGACGGATAAATCCGTTTGCAAGGTACTGGTCTAAATAGGATTTCAAATGAAGGTTTTCCGGTTCTGTGAGAGCGTAGATCCTGCCGCAAGGGATTTGTGCACCAGGAACAAGGTCGATCTGACAGTCATAGGGCCTGTGCGGCGGCAATGTATTGGCTTGGTCCTTTCGGAATACATCCTGGAAATCATGGTATTCACTTGGCAGGGTATTAGTTGCTTCCAGGGTTGATACTGTCACTCCGGGAGTCATGGGGATACAGACATCGGGTTTCTCCTCTTGGTAATAGCAGGCAGGGGAGCAGTCACCGGGGAAGGTTCATTTTTGTGCCCGCCAGTCTATCAAAGGGTTGTGAGCAACCAACCATGGCATCCCTAGTATTAGCCTGAACTGAGGTGCCCTGATAAGATCAAATGAAATAGACTCCCGATGTCCGTCCTGGCACAGCAAGGTTACCCGGGCTGTGCACTGGGTTACTGGTCCGGAAGCGATTTCTGTCCCATCCACGGTGGTTACCTTGTCCATAGTTGGCTTGGAACACAAAGGAAGCCCCATCTCTGCTGCCAGTTCTTGATCAATATCATTTCCAACTGCTCCGCTATCATTGTATGCTTCAACGGCATGCATTCTTGACGACTGTTGGTGGTTAATTAAGTTCACTGGTATTGCAAAGTGCGAGGTCAGCAACTCTTTCTTCTCACTCGACAAACTGACCTCTACGTTTGTCGAGCTTGGTAGTTTTCCGATTCCTTAGCTTCATCCGTCTCTGTGGCCCCGACTGTTCTTTTTGGGAGTTTTACTGGACAGTCCTTCAGGAAATGTCCTGGTTTCCCACAATACAAAGTTGTTGTTGTCTTCTTTTGTCCCGCTCTTGTTTTGTTAATGGAGGCCGTATCCCTCCAATCTGCATGGGTTCTACAGCATTTTCAGGTACACGGGGTGTGTTTTCCCTTGGTCGAACATACACGGTCCGAGGGTCCGTCTTAGACCGCTCTGCTTTTCGGTCCTGCAACCGGTGGTCTAGCTGCACGACCAGATTTAAGAACTCGGCACAGTCTCTGGGTGGATCAACAACCTGGGCTAAGAAGTCCTTTCATTTGCCTCGTAAGTCTCGATGGAATTACGTGGTTGTTTTGTTTTCTGGCCATCTAGCTTCGGCAACCAGTCTGTTGAAGGTAGCAATGTACGTTAACAAGTCCTGATTCCCCTGTCAGAGGGACAAGAGTTAATTGTCTACTGCTTGTTCCTGGGTATGGCAAGCAAAAAGTTTTTCCATTTCTCTCTGGAACCCCCCAAAGTCATGTAATAGAGGATCGTCATGGGTCACCAATGGCACCACCAATCTGCTGCACTACCACTCAGGTATTGTTAGGCAGTAACCTGTGCAGTTCCCTTAGGGACCACTGCAAAAGATTTAAGACTACAGGTGTTTGGCAGTAAACCCACTTGGTAGCAGTCTGTACCACACAGATTCACTTGGTAGCTGTGGCTGAGCAGTCAGACTTCCCTCAAGAAGAGTTAGGCAGTATGCAGATTATACACAATAGGTACAGAGACACAGTAGCACAAACAAACACTGACCAGAGCTTTGGTGTAAAAGTATATCATTATTTATTTAAAGACACACTTGGGATTTACACTAGCAAAAACGAGGTAAGTAAATTCAGCACACAGTCACTATAATATATATACAACCCTATTCACTTATTAGACAAGTCATAGTGAGAAGAACCACTTATTTTCAGACAGAGGTGAGCGCTTAACATAAGATGACACTCTAATAAGTTATAAAGAAAGGGAGGGAAAAAGGCAGAGTTAAGGAAGCACACAAGTTTCAATACTTTTAAAAGAACCACAGTAAGGCAGGATAGGCGGAGTTCTACTGGAGAGCCAGGAAGTCAATTGCAAGGCCCACTCTTGGAGAGAGCAAGCAGAAGGGGTCCAGGAGCAAGCAGTGGGGTTATGCCCAAAGAGTCTTGTAGATAGTTCGCACAAAAAGGATGAAATTTAAGTCCAGAAAAGTTAGCTAGGTTGTCCCAGGCTAGCCCCGGTTAGAAAGTCGAGGCTTTACTGTCACCCGAACGATCTGTCGCAAGGGAAGCCAGGCGGGACACAGTACCTTATGTGTGAAGGAAGCTCCAGCGGGGGCAGTTGCTCCTGGCAGCAGGTGCAAGTCGGCGTTTCGTCCAGAGGAAGAAGAGGTCTCGCCGTGGAGGAAAGATGGTCGTTGCACTGCCAGGGGAGAAACCAGCCGCAGAGTTCTTCGGTTAAAAGGTACTACCCTTTTCTTTGCGGTAGTGGTAAACCATGGTATTCCGGTTGCCGGGATGCTTGGCACAGGCAGGCGGCCACGAGATGCTCCAGGAAGGTGAAAAGAAGGCAAAACTGGTTATCCCCACCAGTCAAAGGAAGAAGACTCTCCGGACTGGAGATCTCCTCTGCCGTCGGGAAAAGTCGTGAGACGGTTCAGCAGGGCTCCACCGGTGGTGTCGTCGTTGCAGGTCGGCTCAGCTTCTCCCTCCTCAGATTCTTAGGTCCTGTGGCAACTTCTTAAGTTCCAGTCCCCAAAGCCCTGCTTTTATGCAGCACACCCCCATTCATTCAGCCTAGCTGTCAATCAAACATGCTAAGTGGTGAGCCGGCCGGCTCACCACTTGGGCCAATCACACAAGAGTGCGACTTGAGTTACCAAGGTAACTCAGTCCAGGGTGCCTAAACCCCCTCCCACACCCCCTGTGGTACCCAGACAGAGTGGCACCACTTTTGGAGGCTTCTGTGGAGAAGCCCGCCAAAAAGTGGAACAAAGGGCTCGACTTGGGTTGGAGTCATAGAAGAGAACACAAACGCCATTTTAGAATCAAGTTCTGGCAAAAAATACCAACCGGTGAATTAATATTAATTCAATAAACCGGCGGTATGTTCGAGGCTATAAGAATTAAATAATTAAAGTTGGTAGCCTTGAACAATGGGAAAATCCCATAGAGATATATTCGCGGTCGAATATAAAAAGTAGTATCCACTGCCACCAGCCAAAACTCGATCAGGGGGGATGGAAACGTGCCCCCTCCAACAACAGACCCCGGGGCAATCGAATTGCCCCGACCAGTACGTCCACAATATGATGGTAGTCAGTCCCAGGGTATGGAGTCTATGTTGGGGGGTCGCGACGACACCCGTGGGTTACTGCACGGAGGATGCTGTGTAACCCACATTAAAAACACATGAGACCCTATGGAGTAAAAGACCCCATAGCCCATAAAACACCTGGAAATATAAAGGAACACCTCAAATCATGTCCAAGAGTGGGAGTAAAAAAATCTCACTCTTAGCAGGAGATACAAAATAAACCCCAAAAATCCAGCAAAGCTGCTGGGGAACTCACTAGGTTTGGGAAATTAGCCTTACAGAGAATTCTCCCTAACAGGTATGATATGATATGATATGATATGGCATTTGTAACGCGCCTATACACAAATGTTTCAAGGCGCGACGAGGCAAGGGAGGGGGGAACAAGGGGAGACAGACAACGATCCTACTAGGCCAGGTGTCATTCAGACCGCGCAAGTGCATGGGTGGGGGGGACGGGAAAAGTGCAAGGGGGAAGGGAGAGGGGAAAGTGCAATACAGGGTTAGTAATGGAAGAGGGCCAGCTAGTGGCAAGTGCAAGATAAGTGCAGAACAAGTGCTGGGAGGGGGGCTGTAGGGATACAGAGACAGTCCCGCAGTGCAGGGCTAGCAAGGAAGGCAGTGCAGGGGAGAGTGGCTGGGCCAAGGACCAAGGTTAGTGAGTGGCCCAGTTGCTGATTCAGTACAGTATCAGTGGTTTAGCAGGGAAGAGGGGGAGAGAAAGCAGAAGCAAAAAGGAAGGTTTTGAGGTGCTTCCGGAACCGGAGATGTTCTCCTCAAGTATGATAAGACAAAAGCTACCCGAGCTTGCTCGTTTGGAAATGCTCCAGGCCTACAAAGAAAATGAAGGCGACACTGATTGATGAATGCCGCATATTTCCGTGGGTCGCCTGAGAACCTTTCCGGTGGTGCCAGGGGAACTGTTCCAGGTAACGTGATCTGTACTGAAGTTGGGGTAGTAGATGGTAAGGTGGGGTTTTGCATCTGTGATTGCAGGATCTGCCTACTGATCTCCTCCGTACGATCTTTGGTCACTAGCAAGTCCCTCCGGAGAGCATTAGTCTCTTGTTGGGCAGAATGAACCTCAGCACGAAGCTCTCCTAGTAATTGGGCCAATTGGTCCATTTCTGATGCCTCCATGGCGCCCAGGTGGATTTGTTACGGTAGGCTTTGCGTTTTGTTACGCTCACCTGGTATCCACAGGGACGCCACCCAACCGGGGTACTCGCTGGTATGCTTCTCAGTTTTGCCAAGATGTGGTCTGCGGAGAAGGTTCTGCCTGAAAATACAGGAGGACTGTGTTCAAGAGTGGCCGACCGGGGTAAGTATCCTCCCTCCACCCCCGTATGATTTCAGACCCTCAGGCGCCCTCTCCTCACCTTGTGGTAGAGTTAGGTGTGCTCTCCGTCCTGCCTTCTTTGCAGGGGCGTGTTGTCTTTCGTGGGCGTGTGCGGTCCAGTTACTTCACTGACGCCAGCCCGTTTGATATCGTTCAGGTCGGTCTTATTGCTGTTCTTTAGTATTGTTGCTATCCGGCATGCCTCTCTTGTTTAATAATGTCTCCTTTTCTCCCTTAGGTATGCGGAGCTTCAGTGCGGCGAGCTGGCTTGGTTGAGCCCCGCTGGTAAATGATGGAGCTTTAAGAGCGCTATGATGCGGTAAGTAAGCGCTGTGTTCTTCAACGCGTGTGGAATTTTCCGGAGTGGTGCCAGCCGAGAGGCGACCAGCCAGGTAAGCTTTTTGAGCAGTTCGTAATTTGCAATGTCTCTTCTGCTTTCTTAATGTTGCCTCTATCTTCCTCTTTCAGGTCGTGCAGTCCGGGAGGCATGCAGATCCAAGGAAAGCTGTTGTCAGGAGCTGCAAGTAACTAAAGATGAAGACTGCAGGTAAAATGCTGCTAATGATGTTCCTTTTGTCTCCATGCAGGTTCTGCTTCTCCGAGGTTCGGGAGTATAGCTGGACACGGTGAGCGTCATTTTGCAAGCTGCAAAGTAACGCGAAGCGTGTTGTCTTGCTCGGGTGTGGTTTAAATAGCCCCAACAAAATAGTCCAGGTAAAGTAGTCCCTAGGCTACCATACCCAAAATACTTGACCGCATAGCTTGGTTCCAAGGAACCAAGCTATGTGGATGCCTCCATGTTGGCTGACAACACAATAAAGTAGTTCCCAAGCACATTGTTTTTCATTATGTATGAGCCTGGTGCCATAGGTTCCAGGACTGGTCCCAAGAGGGTTTTGGTAGAGGATGCCAGGCTCTAGAGGCCCGAGTCCTGACTCCACCTGGCCAATGGGTTTGCCAGAGGGGGTTTTGGGTGAGGGTCGTGACAGATTTAAAGGAACTTATTTTTACATTTGAATCTGTTTTCAAGACATTCACTCCTCTTTGGTATGGAAATTCTCAGATGTAACACTCCCTATCCGCATTAACGGAGGAAATACAGGTAATGGTAGAAGGAATGAAACAAGAGGTTATTGATAATGAGTAGATAACTAATAATTACTTGCCACTTGCCTTAATGTGCTTTTCTTGTTTTCTGCAGATCTCCATCTCAGATTCTGAAGCAAGGAAGTCTGTTGTGTGTTTTTTATCCACTTCCCTTTTCCCCACAGTGTGTTTCGGGTTCAACTGTCATGGATACACATCAGTTATTAATGGGGCGCCCAGGTGGGTCTGTGGGGTTTAGAAGCTCCTGCGTATTCTTGGAAGTCAGGACGTGTCAGTGAGTGGGGGAGACTAGTCTGTCTTGAAGTCAAGGTTGTAAGCAGCAACTTTGTAAATTGAGCACTGGAAGGAACATTGTTAAATGCATGTGAAAAAAGACACGAGTGAAGCTAAATTGCTGGTGAATATTTCAACATTAGAAGAAACGATACAATACCGATGACAGAGTGGTCCGTTACTGTGAATGTGCTCAATCGAAGGTCTCTGTACGGTATTTTGACAAAAAGAAACTAAATAAGAAGATTGATGTCAAGTGTAAATTGTGTGAAGTGAATCGAAGTGATCCTACGATGGTTTAAGCAAAACCCATCACACATTCCAAAGTCTTCGATTCTGGTATGAAAAGGAGATCTGAGCCCGGACGAGGGGGATCCATGGTCCGAGCCAGAACAAGGGAGACCAAGTTGTGAATATTGTGGAAAAAGGGGTCTGGGGGGATCCATGATCTGAGTCTGAATGTGGGAGACCAAATTGTGAGCATTGTAGAAAAAGGGTCTAAGCACGGACGATGGGGACCCGTGGTCCAAGCCTGAAGGAAGGAGATCAGTTTTAAACTTGTGAAACTGAAACCTTGATAAAGGAAATGAACTTTTGTGTTTTGTTTGCTGCATCAGGCCCTCTGCATTAAGAGACTGTCATTGCGAGAGAGACTTTGGCGGAAGGCCCTGATGCATATTGAGTGTTGAACTCTTACCTGGTGGCCAAGAAGCTAGAGTGTGTGCGAAGTCCGCATGTGCTGCCTTGCCCCGTGCTGAAAACGTGGGGAAGGGAAGCTAACTGCTCAACTATCCTGACATATAATTTTTTAACACTTTTCTTTTGTGTACATTCTTATCCCACATCATTTTGTATTTAGAAGTAAGGATTGGCAATAGGTTTATTAGTATAGGTCCTTTTATTTTGACTGACTCAACTAGGACTGCGTTATTATTTCTTGATGGTCGTAGCTTGCTCCCATCCTTAGATTAAGGTTTAGATAGGCATTTTACCAACCCTTTGAATTTCAAAAAAGACCCTTGAACTGTGATCACATGTGTCTGTCTTCACTGTTTGATACCATGCCTTCCTTACAGCTCTCTCTCTCGGTCCTGTACAGCACACCTTTTTAATATTCGAAAGCAAGACCTTTTTTTTCCTTTCATGCTACCAAACTCCTAATTTTCTCTTGACACTTCTATATCTCCTCCTTGAACTTTGGTTTTCCTGCCTCCCACTTATGCCCACTCAAATCTATCTGTAACTCCTCAATCCGACTCATTTTCTTTTCCGATCATGGCCTCTTTCCCCTCTCCGCTGGCTTCACTTCACTCTCGGCTCAAGTTTAATTTCCTGTGCCTTGTCTTCAAATCTCTCTATAATCTTTCTGCCCCTATCTCTCCTCACTTGTAACTTTCAACTCTCTCGCTTCGCTCACAATCTATCTTTCTGCTTACCGTCCCTCGTCTCCCCTGTGCTCAGTCCTGCTTTCGTTCCTTTACCCCCTCGCATCCCTCCACTGGAATTCGCTCCCATTGGCTCTTCACTCTCTCCCCTCCTATCCTCTGTTCCGAACTCACCTTAAAGAACATCTCCTCTCTTCCTAAAGGCTTTATTGGTTCTCTTCCATGCTGACATTTGATGCATGGTATTTCTTTTCCCAATACATTTTTATTGGCATTTTGTTCAAACATAATAACTTTGAACATTTAATTCCCCCCTACAACTCCCTCCACTCCCCCCCCGTTCTTGGTTGGTCCATTCCACCTCTTCCTTTATGCTAAGTATACCCTTTTGCCCTCTTTCTTCTTCT
This sequence comes from Ambystoma mexicanum, assembly GCF_040938575.1. Taxonomy (NCBI): domain Eukaryota; kingdom Metazoa; phylum Chordata; class Amphibia; order Caudata; family Ambystomatidae; genus Ambystoma; species Ambystoma mexicanum. The sequence goes on from NC_090928.1 coordinate 1,232,213,382, forward strand.
GTAGACCCTTCCTCTGTTCTACCTGTGTTCAGTGATTCTCCTTCTCTTCTTGCCCCCTTCCTTGCTCCTATCTCTACTTTGTCTGTGGCTTGTTGTGGCCGGGATCTTGGCCTGCGGGGTGGCGTTATATAATCCCTAGTAGTTTTATCCTTCTTCGGCACCACGTGCTCTTAGAGTCCTCCTTCAGGAATTTCATTACCAGGTCCCATTCCATAAGGAATTTGCAGTATTGGCCCCAAAGGGAGTACGACATCATCCCATGGCTACAAAATCTCATATTCTACCCACCCATTTGTGTTCTGTGGGTGCGTTTTTCGATTTCCATTTGTGTGCCAGAAGCAGGGCCCCCGCCATGACTAGTATCAAGTAAACTTTGCATTGGGCTTTCGTGGGAAGGTTACTCAGCCCCCAACCCATCCCCATTATAAACAACCCAACACTGCCTTTCTCCTCCACCCCCAGGATTTCTTTAACTGCCTCTTGTACCATTTCCCATAATGGGTGGATTTTCTGCCACTCCCACCAGATTTGCCTCCAGTTTCCTTCTTTCCGGTATTCCCTCTAGCAGAGTGTAGACGTGGACCGGTATTATGCTGCTAATTTAGAGGGGGTTAGGTGCCATTGGCTTTGCAGATGTTTGCCCATAGTTCTGACCTTTGGGATTCTTCTATCCTGTCATCCGTGTCCTTCTCCCACTTGGACATGAAGTTTCTTTCCCCTTCATTCCACCCCCTTTTAATTAGGGCATATATAGTCCCCCCGTAGATGTTTGTCCCCTGTGTTAGTGGTTACAAATATCTCGAATGGGGTAAGTTCCCTTGTTGCCGCCTCTTTCACTTTGGGGTCCATGAGCCAATGCAACAGCTGCCGGTAGCGGAATCCCTCACCTTCTTTTACCATGAAGTCGGTTTTGCATTGGGGGAAGGGTTTTATTTATCCTCCTTAATATGTTCCTTATCATTCTGCACCCTCCTATCTCCCATCTCTCGAAATCTTTTCCAGTTCTTCCAGGCGTAGATTGGGGGTTTCTAAAGATCGGTGTTAAAGGTGAATGGAATGTAGTGATGTTAGAGCTTTTTGCTACTGCATCCCACACGTTTGCCCTCATAGATAGGATTTCGCTGCAGCACATGTTTTGAGGCCTTTCATCTTTGGGGACCCAGAGGGCTTCTTTCAGATTCGCTCCTGCCACTGCCCTGTCCATGTCTCTCCATTTTGTCTCCCTAAGGTCTTTGAACCAGTCCATGATAACTCTAATCTGAGCTGCCTTGTTTTATACTTGCAAGCCCATGCGCCCTTTGTCCCTTGGCATTGTCATTACCTTGCTTGAGACCCTTAGTTTTTTTTTGGCCCAGATGAATGCCCTAATGATTTGCTGGTCTGCCCGGAAGTATGACTGGGGGATTTTTATGGGGATGGCCATACAGACGTATAACATCTTTGGTAGTAGGATAATTTTCAGGACATTGATCCTGTCCATCCAGAACATAGATAGGGGGCACCAGCTTTGCAGCATTTCTCTTTTGACTTTTAGCCGGGGGTGGGGGGGTAGTTTTCTGCAAATATCTGGGAAAGAGATTTAGTGATGTCAATGCCCAGGTATTTAACACTATTAGGTGCCCACAAGTATGGGTGGATGGATTTTAGGGTGTTTTCCCTTTCTGGTGTCACAGATAGATTCAGAATTTCTGATTTACTTCTATTTATCTTTAGGCTGGCTGCCTTACCCAAGTGGGACATCTCCTCTTCCATTGCCTTTTGTGGTTTTTCTGGGTTTGTTAGCATTAGTAGCAGGTGATCGGCAAACGCTACCACTTTGTGTTCCCTCTCCCCAAATGGGGCCCCTTCTATATCTATGTTGCTTCTTATCCTGCGCTGTATAGGTTCTAGGTGAATAGCATATAGGAGAGGGGACATGGGGCATCTCTATTTTGTACCTCTTGTCACCTTTATTGGGTCCGACAGGTCCCTGTTGATCAGTAGGCGTAGCGAGGGGCTGCAGTAGTTAGCTGCTATTTTAGCTATGAAGGATTCCCCGAAACCCATCCTGTTCATGGTTTGGAATAGGAATTTCCACTCTACCCTGTCAAACGCTTTCTCAGCGTCTAGAGCTACCAGCAGTGCAGATGTGGGAGATTTTCTAATTTTCAGGTATTATCGTGCGTCTGTCTATTCCTTATGAAGCCTGACTGGTCAGGGTCAATCAATCTGGGGAGGAGGTGTTCTAGGCGGTTTGCAAGGTTTTTAGTGAAGATTTTTGCATCTGTATTAATGAGGGCTATTGGCCTGTAAGATCCGCACGAGGTAGGATCCTTCCATGGTTTAGGCAGCAGTATAACTTTCGCCTCGTCCATTGATGGTGTGATCCCTCCCCCCCGTCCCATTTTATTGAAAAGCGTGGTTAGGTTCGGGATTAAGGTTTCCTGGGATTTCTTATAGAACTCAGTAGTAAAGCCGTCTGGCCCTGGGGCTTTATTGGTTGGGAGGGTCATGATAGTTTTGCAGACCTCCTTCCTAGTAATATCTTTCTCTAATTCTTCCCTCTCCTGAATTGTTATTTTTGGGGTGTTGCATTTTTCCAGGTATTCTAATTCCGGCCCGGTCTCCTCTGTTTCTGACCTATATAGGGACGTGTACAATTTTATGAATTCCTTCTTTATAGAAGCCTGATCTGATCTTGTTACCCCTTCTGGTGTCTTGATTTTTGTGATGGTCCTATCTTTTTCTTCGTTTCTCAGCATCTTTGCGAGGAGCCAGTCTGCTTTGTTTGCCTTCATATAGAAATGTTGCCTGAGTTGTTCCAAGGAGCGTTCAGCTCTACTTGTTTGTAGGAGTTCTAACTGGCCCCTGATTGACCTATACTCCCTCCTTATTTCGCGTGTTGCCCCTTTTGCAATTTTAAGTATAGCTTCTTTAATTATGGCTTCTAGGCTTTTCTCTATTAACCTGTGTTCTCTATCCCTTCTAGCCTTGATTGCTATAATCTTCCCCTTTAACGTGGCTTTAAAAGCCCCCCCCCCAGATCATGTGGGTGGGGGGTGTATCTTAGTTTTCATTGGTCAAGAAATACGGATCTATTTCTTTTCTTAGTTCGCCTTTCAGGGTTTTATTGTTAAAAATGTGTGCCGGGTATCTCCATTTCCATAACCCCTAGCGGTATTGTTTTCTTTTAATTAATATTGTGATAGGGGCATTGTCAGATAGTGTAATTGCTCCTAGCTCCACGTCATCGACTTGACCCAGTAGGGAATTTGATATCCAGATGTAATCCATTCTTGATGCGGACCTGTGCACATGCGAGTAGAATGTGTATCCCCTTGATAACCAAAGCTTTTCCCTCCATACATCAACCAGGGCTAGGTTTTCCATTCTGTCCTGCAATTCTTTTATTGGTTTGTTCTGGGAGTAGGCGATTCTAGCACTCCTATCCTTTTCTGCATCCCATGCTAAGTTGAAGTCGCCAGTGAGAATGATTCTTCCCTTTGCAAACCCCTCCAATTTTCTTTGAGCTGATTGCATGAACCTGTCTTGCCCTGAGTTAGGGGCGTAAATGGAAGCCAGAGTGAAGGTCTCGTCCTTCCCCTGGAGTTGTATGGTTAGGTACCTTCCATTGGGGTCTTTCTCAACTTTAAGTACCTTGAGGTCCGAGTTGTTCCTTATTGCTATTAGTACCCCATCTTATTTATTCGCCTTGTAAATTAGGTTGTAGCCTTGAATTTGGATCTTTTGTTCGACTTTCTTTTTTAGGTGAGTTTCTTGCAAGGAAACCTGATCTGGCTTCTCTCTTGCTAGGTAGTGGTCCAATTATTTCCTTTTTATGGGGGAGTTCAGGCCTTTGATATTTAATTAAAGGACTCGCATGATTGTTTCCTTACCCATTGTCTGAGTGTTTTCTGGTTGCTTTCTGAGGATTGTTTGTTTCCGTGACTGGACCTAGACCTGGCTCCCCCCCTGGACCCTTCCCCCGCAAGTTCTCGTTCCACCCCAAATGAGGTCTTTCCTCTTCCCTCCCCCCAGGCCCTCCCTATTCCTTGCCCTCCCCCCTCACTGGGGGGACCAAACCAGCCTCTAGCCCCTCCTGAATCTCCTCCTTGGGGGTTTGAGTCCCTTCCTCTCCCAGCTTGGTCCCTTGCGGGTCTCCCACGACCCATTTCTTGAGTTCAAGATTTCCCTTCTGGTGTCTCCCCTTCTGTTGTTGCATTGGTTTCCCCTCCCCAGGTTTTTATATGATCTGCCCTTAGCCCCCGGTCTTGCTATAACTGGGGGGGGGCCCTTACTTGGAATTTCTTTCACGTTGATCGATCCTAGGTGATATGTTTGGGCCGGTTGGGCCCCTCTTATTCCTCCTTGACTCTTCAGTGGACCATTGCCAGGCCTTCCTATTCGGTTGCTCTTTCGATGGGCTTTGGGTCTCCTTGGTGGTTGCTTCAGGATCCAGTCCCAGAATGGACATACCTTCTTCTGTCAATGTGATTCTCCTTTGCCTCCCGTCTAGTTCTAATAGAAGGCCAAAAGGGAATGTCCATCTGTATTTGATCTTTCTTTTCGACAGTTCTTGTGCAACTGGCCGCATCAGCCTCCTCTTGGTTGGCGTGTCTTGGGATAGATCCTGGAATGACTGGATTGCAGCGCCATTGTAGTTGAGGTCTATTGCTATTCTTGCAGCGGCTAGGACCTATTCCTTTTGAGTGTAATCATGCATTGCCACTATGGTGTCTCTTGACCTGGCCCCTGGCTCGCCTCTTTTTGGTCTCACCCTGTGTTGGCGGTCGATCTTAATTTCTGTCGGGTCCGTAGCCTCTATTAAGTCAGCAAAGGTTTGGGTTATAGCTTGGGGCAGTTCCCCCTCAAGGACTGCCTCTGATAGTGCCCTAATTCTGATGTTCAATCTCCTCGATCTGTTTTCAAGATCCTCTGCTTCAATCTCTAGGTTATGGGTGGCCCTAGCTAAATGGTCCATTCGTTCCTCCGCCTTGCTGGAGTCGTCCGCCAGCTCCTGTAATGCTTTTTCGTTGGTGTCTACTCTGGCTCTGGCTTTGAGCTGGTGTAAGTCTCCTTGCACTTCCTTTAGGCCCCCGTTAGATCTTCCTTCATTTTGTCCAGTTGGGGTTGGATGGTGTTAGCCATTCTGTCACCAAAATCTTGGAAGCATTGCCCGAGAAATGTTTTCGTGACCCCCCCTTCTCGGTAACCTTCCTGGGGGGTTATATTGCCTCTCAGTCCTCCTCCTGCTCCTTGTCTAGTTGTGCCTCCCGTCCTTCCTCCACAGCTTCTGTATGCCTCGCTCCTGTGGCTTCTTGCCCCCTTTTGCTGGTCACTGGGCTCATTCCCTTTGTTTTTCGGCATGACCCCTTCGACTTAGGGCGTGTTTGTTTTAGGGGTTTGGACATGGGTAGCTTTCTTAACTCTGGTGTGGCTAAGGGGTTGCTGTTGTAAGTGATGAGTGTGGAGGCTGTTTAAGGCCGCTTTTAGCCCTTACTTCTTGGACTGGATATCTGTGTGGCCTTCCAGTGCCCGGGCCTCCTGTGATCCTCTTATTTGCCTTGGCCTTGAGGGGAGTTTCTTGACTCCTGCCTTCGTGGCAGTCCTGTTACCCCCTGCTCCTACTCCCTGGTACTGGCTCCTGGCTTGCGCATAGTTTTTTGCTCTATATATCCAGTCTGTTTCTCCTGGACCTGCCCCTTTTCTATGTAAGGGCTTGACCTTTCCATGGTGCTCACGCTGTTGTGGGGGGCTGTGGAGGTGTATCCCTGCCCTTCTGCCCTCCTGCCTGTCTCGGGGGCATAAGGTTGGGGCTTCTCTGCTTCTCTTTCCTGCTTGCTCTTGCCTGCTTGCTACAGTTCTGGCCGTAGCGTCCCTGGGGCTGCTGGGTTTTTGTTTTTTTTCCCCCACCTGAAGTTGACCTGAAGTTTGTGGGGGGCTAGAGAGGGCGGGATCTTACCGGGTTTGTTGGATCCCTGCTTGCTTCTCTACCCGGCCCGACTCCTCGGTCACTGCTCCTCCTCTGGGTGTCCCAGCTCCACTGCCGCGGCCTCTCCCTCACTCCGGGTCCACTGCTTGCCTCGCTGGGGGCCCTCTCCTACTCCCACCGCGCTCCTCTACCTCTCCTTATCGCTCCGGACTACGCCTCTCCACGCCATTGACACAGCGGGATTTGGGGCTGCTTTGGTAAGCGCTGTGACGGCTACACTCCCCGCTTGGTAAGGGGGTGCACACTGCACTCCTCAGTGCCTCCTTTTTTGCTATGGCCTTGCGGCTTTGCTGTCTCTGCTGGGTTGGGGGATGGCTTTGCCCGGAGGTGATTTTGTTCAGCTTCACTGCGTCTCCCTGGGGATTTCGCACTCCAGACCTTTTGTTTGCTTTCTTTTTCCTTCCAACTCTTCTTATGGCCGCACCTTGTCGCTGATTTGTTGTACAAAACGTACATTTTTTCCTTAAAAAACATAATAATTTATTGCACAGTTTCTCATAAGTGTAAAACATAGAAACAAAACATAGTTCCACATAAATACACTTTAAAAAGTGTGGGTTAGTCAAGGTGCGATTATATTATTGATAGGGCAGATTTAGATAGTTCATACAAGATGGATCTAACAGGGTATGCTTATGAACACAAGCTTTTCAATCCTCTTATGCTCTAGATTTTAGACGTAAACAATTAGCATGTGTTGTACACAGGAGTCTCTTCCAGCGCATTCCCCTGTGGGGTATACAAAAAATGACTTTCTTGCACACTGCAGGATGTGATCTGTATAATATTGGCGACACAACATATTTCAGCCCTTTCCAATGGTGATTCGCACATCCAAGCGATCACCCTATTTAAGTAAGCAGTGCTTTCTTCAGGACAAAAAAGTATTCGGTTCTCTAACCCTTTTCACTTGTGGATATCTGTAATAACTTAAAAACCACAAAACAGAACATATAAGGGACGTTGCAAGGAAAGAGGTGCATTTATTTATGTGAACCTCCACCTCAAGAAACCACTGACCTGACAGCAAATTCGTCACAGGGGGGAAACGGTACAGGTAATTAATCCATGGCGTTCTGTAGTAACCTTGCTTCCAATTAGCACATGTAGGTAAAAAACACTTGTATGAGCGTCACACAGACACTTCTTTTGTGCAATCAAGAAACGTTTCTTATAAACGTTTTGCTTTTTCCTTTGCTTACTGACCTTGAGCCACTGTCCTTAGGCCAAAGTTGGTCGAAATACATCGATTCTGATAGGCCTCCTTATTGCCGTCTCACAATTCTTCCAAAATACTGTGGAGAAAAAGGGTTCATTTACCCAAAACTGTACTTAACCGTGCACATATGCTATAAATAGCTGCAAGTGTACACTGGTTTTGGCAAAACACTCAACCCCATTAAATGCCTGCCAATATATGTAGGATGAACATTAGCCGGATGATGTGATACAACTATGTGACCTATTCACTCATGCCCGCATCCACATGAGCCAGCCGCTATAGTGGCTGTACGTTGTCATAAAGGGCTTTGTTAGCGGATGCGCTTAAGCTTCTAAGGTCTTTATCGTCAAAAAGCGCTATATGGCATACTACTATGCAAACAACAAGGGGAACCACCCTGGTACGTGGTTAAAGGTGCTGCACCATCTATATATTTAATATAAGGATACACGTGATTTCAGGTTGTCTTGCCGCTTCGACTCCACGCACAGCATCGAATACTCGAATACATGTAGCATGTAAAAGTTCCTCGGCGGACAAATGATCGATGCCCAACGTCATAATACTAGACACCGACACTGTGAGAGCTCCCCCGCCAAAGTACTAACTTCAGGAGTGCTCTGTACCAGAGTCTGTAGCACGCTGTTAAGATTTCGGGCAAACCTTCACGCTGATGGTCTAATGCGTGAAAGAAACATTGGTGACATTGGCGGCCATCTTGTGCTGTCTACATCATGTCGCTCACTTACATTGAGCGCTATGAGGTAGTGCATCCATAGATGCTCTGTGGTGTACATCCTTTCGGATAAAGGCTGATTTACTCTCAGTTCTCAACTATTCCTAGAGGCAAAAGGCGCTCGTATCAATTTTTACATGTATTTTTACATTTTTTGATTGAATGCGTAGTAAATTCTTATTACAAATTTGGTTATAACTCTCATATTACAAACAGACACATGCCTTATATTGACAATCACTATGTGTCATCAGATTATACGTTCATTTCCCTTAGATATTCACATGTTCTTTTTATGGTTGATTGAGTTACACTTTCTGATCACCGGGTTCATCAAATAGATGCTCTGTAGTGTGAAACCTTTTGGGTTGCGGATGATTGACTCTCATTTCTCAACTATTCCTGGTGGCAAGTGATACTAATATCACCTTTCGCATACCACTATGCATCATCAAATTGTACAGTCATTTCTTTTAGGTGCTCACATGTTCTTCTTGTGGTAGGTTAATTGACACTTATTGATTACAGGGTTGGTTCTTTTGGTAGAACCTGATCATCATCCAATTAGATTGATCTGTGTTTTTTTCTTAACAATTTCAATTCATCAATCTATTTTACATGCACTTCTCTCAGACCCTGCATGTTTTTGGAAGATGCATTTTAAGGGGCGTCCACGATTTACACCTCACATTATTGTTCCTATGACACCCAATCTCATTGAATTGTTTTCTTCATTACTCCGTCAGTCTTAGTGTCCATGCAAGAGGGCTTCTTGCCTGCCGTTCGTATTATTAGGTTACTGTCCCCCTTAATGTGATGATAGGTAGTGATTTGGTAGCTAAAACTGGAGACCCATCAAGTCGTTAGACAATGTATTTAAAATCTAAGAATAAATGGCCATAGGTAATCATAAGTGATAAAGTGCACTATAGGTGTAAGCTAGTGTTCACACACCCTTTATTTATGCAGAAACAGGTTCCATTCAATGCATGTGTTCAACCTTTTTTGACTGTATTGAGTCGTTGAATCCAACGTTGCTCTAGTCTTCGTAGGCGTATGTCTCGGTCACCCCCACGTGCCAGCGCCGGTGTTGTTTGAATCGCAAATCATACAAATTCATTGAACTTGTTTTTTTTTGCCTGGAAGTGTTCCACCATTGGTTTCTCGGGGACCCTGTTCTTTAGACATGATCTGTGTTCACAGATTCTTTGGCGAACCTCTCTTTTTGTTTTGCCGATAAACAGCAGATTACAGGGGCATCGGATTGCATAAATTGCCCATTTGGTTTTACAGTTGTACAGTTCCTTGTATCGCCATACCGAGCAATACAGGTCCACTGTCTTCATATTGCGAGTTAGCAAGCAAACAGAGCAATTTCCCTATTAGGCAGAAACCTGTGCAGTTCCCTTTGGGAACACTGCAAAAGATTTAGGACAACAGGTGTTGGCTGTAAACCCACTTGGTAGCAGTCTGTACCACCCAGATTTACCTGGTAGCTGTGGCTGAGCAGTCAGACTTCCCTCAAGAAAAGTTAGGCAGTATGCAAAGTATACACAATAGGGACTCAGATACAACAATACAAGCAAACACTGACCAGAGCTTTGGTATCAAAGTATATAATTATTTATTTAAAAACACACTGTTTGAAACACTCCAGCACTCTTATCGTAAAACACTCTAAACACAGTTACTATTATAATATATACAACCCTTGTTCCTTATCAGATAAGTCTTAGTTAACACCACTTATTTTCATACAGAGGTGAGTGCTTAACTATAGATGGCACTCCAACAAGTTCATGAAGAAGGGAGGGAAAAAGACATAATATGGGAAGGTACACCACTCTAAGCTTTAGGAACACTATTAGCAAGGCAGAAGAGCAAAAGTCACTTGTGAGCCAAAGTCCATAGGCTGGGCCCACTCTTAGAGACAGCAGAGCACAAATGCGCCCAAGATCACACAGTTACCCTAGTCGTCCAGGGGAAGAGAAGCTCTCGACTTGGAGGAAAGATGAAGGTCGTTGCACTGCCAGGGAAGAAACCAGCCGCAAAGTTTTCCGGTTAAAGGTATTACCCTTTAATTCGCGGTCGTGGTAAAACGTGGTATCCCGGTTGCCGGGGTGCTTGGCACAGGCAAGGCGGCCACGAGATACGTCAGGAAGGTGAAAAGACGGTGAAACTGGTTATCCCCACCAGTCAAAGGAAGAAGACTCTCCGGCGGGAGATCTCCTCTGTCTTTGGGAAAAGTGGTGAGACGGTCCAGCAGGGCTCCACCGGTGGTGTCGTCGTGGCAGGTCGGCTCAGCTTCTCCCTCGTTGGATTCTTAGGTCCTGTGGCGACTTCTGAAGTTCCAGTCCCCAAAACCCTGCTTTTATGCAGAAAACCCCCATTCACTCAGCCTAGCTGTCACTCAAACATGCTAAGTGGTGAGCCGGCCGGCTCACCACTTGGGCCAATTAGGACGGAGTGCGACTTGAGTTGCCTAGGCAACTCAGTCCAGGGTGCCTAAATCCCCATCCATCCCTCCTAAGTACCCCAGACAGAGTGGCACCACTTTGGAGGGCTTCTGTGGAGAAGCCCGCCAAAAAGTGGAACAAAGGGCTCGACTTGGGTTGGAGTCACAGAAGAGAACACAAATACCATTTTAGAACCGAGTTTTGTCAAAAAACACCAACCGGAGAATTAATATTAATTAAATAAACCGGCGGTATGTTCGATGCTATCGTAATTAAATAAATAAAGATAGTAGCTTCGAACAATGGGAAAATCCCATAGAGAAATATTTGCGGTTGAATATAAAAAGTAGTATCCACTGCCACCAGCCAAAACTCGATCAGGGGGGACAGAGACGTGCCCCCTCGACTAACAGACCCCGGGGCAATCGAATTGCCCCAGCCAGTATGTCCACAATATGATGGTTTGTACTGGTTCTGTTCAGAATTTAAGACTAGTAAAGTCAATGGTGACTTTACAGACCCTGGGAGACAGTAGTCAGTCCCAGGGTATGGAGTCTATACTGGGGAGTCACTATGACACCCCTGTGTCACTGCACTGAGGGTGCTGTGTAACACACATCACAAAAACACATGAAGCCCTATGGAGTAAAAGACCCCATAGCCCATTAAACACATCTAGAATCAAAGAAACACACTCAAATCATGTCCAAGAGTGAGGGTAAAAGAGTCTCACTCTTGGCAGGAGAAAAAAATAAACCCCAAAAATCGAGCAAAGCTGCTGGGGGACTCACTAGGTTAGGAAATTCAGCCTAAACAGAGAATTCTCCCTAACATTCCCCACTTGTTCTATCCCACCACTGGTGGCAAACCCCATGCGTTTCGAATAGATCCGCTTTCATGATGTTTCTGTTCATAGGTGTGGGCCAACATCTGTTTGAGGTTTTGTGAATTCTTGAATGCAAAACGTGGTTTTGGTGGTATGAAATCTGGTGTTTGTAATATATTCCAGTAATTTAGCATAATGTTTTTCAAAGCGTTGCTGATCGGGCTATAGGTAGACATACAAGTGGTCCTTGCTTCTTGTAACCGCTGCCGGGTTTCCAAAAATACTTACCTTGGAGTATGACATGCTCTTTTCTTGGCTGATTTTATTATTGTCCGCGGGTAACCTCGCTGCTTCAATCTTTCTTCCAGGATACCCGAGTGTCTCATAAATTCTTCATTTTGGGAACAATTCCTTCTGATTCTTAATAATTTTCCATACGGCAGATTGGCTCGCAGGCTTAGCGGCTTATAGCTCATAGAGTGTAGGAGAGTATTTTTATGCGTTGATTTATGAAACAAAGTTGTCTCAATACCTTGATTTGTTTTCATCACCATAAGGTCAAGAATTGGACTGCCTGAAGATCATATGTCATAGAAACATTTAGAAATGGATCACGACTGTTGAGCCACCTCAAAAAAATGTTTAGTTCCCTCACACTGCCAGTCCTGATCATTATGACATCATCGATGTATCGCTTCCAGATTTTGATGTGTGTACGTGAGATATTGGTGTCTTGATACAGGAACTTATTCTCAAAATTATCCATGTATAGATTTTCTATATCCGGAGAAAAGGTGGCCCCCATGCTACTTCTATGTATTTAACTGGTTGTGAACTTCCAGAGATGGCTACTAGGTGGCGTTGTGGAATGTGTGATTTGGCTTGAAAGGACTTTCCTACTCTCAAATTTCAGGAGAAAGGTTTTTTTCAAACCTTTTTAAACCCATCATAACTTTCTTGGTGTTGTGACAACATGCCCATATGCTCCAACCATAAGGCGGTCAGGACTATACTGCACTGATGATCCCTAATAAGGGTGAAACCAGGTATGTAGTTGTCCTGGTAGCCTTGCAAATGTCTGTCTTGGGTGGATTGAGCTATGTATAAAGTAACACTGCACTTTTAGTCAAAGACAATTTCCTGGAGAAAAAGGTTTGCATTTGAAAGTTAGACTTTCATTCTGTCCTTTCGACGACCGTACACCGTAAGATCTCCGGCAACGGCTTTCGAGGGGCTTTCGAGGACAAGACCATTTGTCGACTACAATGACTCCCGTCTCAACAGACTTTGTCTGCGGTCTACCTAGGCCCCAACGGGCCTCAGCCATGTACAGTAGGGAGAGTGGGGGGAGGTTATAATCCATCTTGCTTAGAGAATGCATATTCCCCTATACTTCCTTTTATTCCGCCAGGCTGCCAACCTTCCATACTATGAATATATAAAGTCTGTCCTTCCTGTGACAGGAAGTTTCCCTGGAAGGATTCATACAGTGTGTAAACTTTGCCTCCCTAGGGACCACTCCGAAAAACAGTGCAAGTCCTGCAAACTGTTTTGGGCAAAAACTTTAAAGGACCAGAAAACTAAACGCTGGTCCCACCACGCCATGCAGGCCGAGGCCGCCATGGATATCGATGGATCCTCCAGCAATGGTAGCATCGGCATCCTAAGTGACACAGAGTGGAATTCGGACCCAACGGTTTCCCGCATGCGAGCCCTCGACTCCAACAGGCAGGCCAGTGGTTCTACTACAGAGATTACACCTGGCCGCTCAGGCACTTCCACTGCATGCCACTAAACACACCCCCCATGGCCGACAGTGGACCACGTTGTCGACCGATAAGTCACTTGAGGAGTCTAATGGAAGGTCAAAAGAATCCCTGTCCTCTGGGCCATCGCGTTCGTGATCACCACACGGCAGGCCCCCGAAACGGACGCCAACCGTTTCCGACACCACGAGCAAATCAGGAAAGTCCTCTAGTTCTGGCAAACATGTGTCGAAAGACGTATCGACGGCTCCCGCTAAAAGTTTAAAAATGAGTGAACTCATTAAAAACACACATCTCTGGCACCCTCCTCAAGGCAAGCACGTCGAAAAACTCCAAATCCTTGACGCCCCTACCCTCAAAATCACAAGATTCTAAGGATAGGGAATACTCTACCCCTAAAGAGGCAATGGATCACAAACAGCCCCCTGTTCCAAAGCCTTTACTTCACCTGCTCCCATAGTGCTAGTGGAACAGTTTGAAAGGGTTACGAGAAGAATGTCTAGTTTCGTTTACTTTCTGGATCAACATCCAGAACAATTTACCAACCTCCAGGGGCCCCCTCAAGGCAAAGCAGCTAACAAGCACCTGACTGCAAAAAAGCCTGCCTGGACCTACACAACCTAATACATCTACCTATCATACTGTTTCCGATGACCTATACTATTACGGCACTCAAGGTTCCCCAGACCATGGCTCATTATCACACCAAGGAGACCAAGGGGACATGGAGGATACAGATCAATACTATGACAATGATGATGATGATGTAATCATCATCCAATCCCCAGACCATACCAGGAAGCTCAAGTCAATAAAGACTTCATAGAGGACATCCTTGGGGATAAGAGATCTGCAGCACAGTTCATCCCACTGCTCCAATCTGTACAAAGTTGCATTCAGCCTTCTCTACTTACCCCCAATCTGACAAGGGCAGTCAACCCACGCATTGAGAAAATGTTTAGGCCAGCCTCATCAGATCCATTGTACATTAGGGGAAGCTAACGCCTGACTCTCTAGTAGTGACCACCACAAGGAAGAGAGTGGCCACACCTTTAGCCTCTGTCAAAGCCTATCCTGACAGGGAGAGCAAAAAGCTGTACACCCTAGGCAGGAAAGTGGCTTTCGAAGCTGCCTACCAAGTGAGAATAGCCAACAACACCTCACTACTGTCCAGTTATAATTGCCACAAGTGGGACGAGACCTCACAGCAAATAGATTCAGTCCCAGAACCCCTAAAGACACAGCCCTTACAAATAGTTGCTGAAGGGAGACAAGTAGCAAGCTACATCCTCAGAAATAATTTGGACGCAGCAGACAATGCGGGCGGATTGTGGCGGAAGGTACCCTCATCAAACACCATGCATAACTACATCAAACCACTCTTTTGAACATGCCTATCAAGTCCAACACATTATTCGTTAAAGCGGTCAAGGATGCACTAAAAACTGCTAAGGAGGAATATGATACCCACAAATCCCTGTGACAACTCACAAACAACCCCCTTTTGCAGAGAGGAGGTCCTAATACACGCCGGTTTCAAGGACAGAACTCCCACCAGTCCTCCAACTACAACCAGGGTGGGTAGAGTTCATCCTGAGGTTCCTTACAAGGGCAGTCCTCCAAACAACATTTTCAAAGGGGCCACAGAAAGTCCAGAAGTAGAAGCATATTCTCCTCCTCGAGAGAAGCCTCCGCCCCTCCTAAGCAATGACCAAATGCTACAGGTCCCTTCCCATTCCTCTCCAATAGGAGGTCGTATTTCTCATGTTATCCACGCATGGGAGGGGATCACGTTGGGCAAGTGGGTACTTTCCACCATGGCAGGAGGCTATTGCATAGAACTAATACAAACACAAGCCAACCCCCCGCCAAGACAAAGAAAAAAAACGCAGGAAGAACAGTGCATCCTGCTAGAAGAGATCATATTGATGCGACCATACTGGCCCAAGAGGCCGTGGTTTTCGTATCTAAAGGCATTGAGATATCAGGCGCTGTGGCTGTCACCAGTGGGGCCAGATTTTTTTCATCAGCAAGTTTTTAGTGTGATGCAGGGGCAATTATACATCCAAACCATCTATATCTTTTCATAGATGCCTGGTTCCTGGGAACATAGTCTACTGACACCTGGGGCTGTCGGCTGAAAATATAACTCTTTTACTAGCGGCAAGAAACATCACCAAGCGTTCTCAGTACGCAAGTAAATACACACATTTTCATCATTGGTGTTTGGATTGAGAGAAAAAAGCTAGCTCCTTGATGCTGAAATAAACAAGGTATTTTCATTTGTCACTCATTTTGCAGAATCAAACGTGTCAGTGGATTCATGTGAATCTTATCTGCCTGCTATAGTGGCCTATTTAAACTCAGAAACCAACAGTTTCACATTAGCTAATGAAGTGGTGAGAAGGCACTTCAACCGTTGAGATTACACCCTCCAGAGAGAAGGCCCCCGCTCCATGGAATCTGAATGTGATCTTGGCAGGCATGATGCAAAACCATTTGAACAAATGTGCACGGCAGTCTGGCGTTGGGTGATCCTCAAGACCATGTTTCAGATAGCCATCCCCTCAGCTTGTCGGATAGGCAAGAAGCATGGAGGAGGCACATTTGATCTTCCATAAAGACAAAGTGGTGCTGAGAACACAACCCGCACTTCGGCCGAACATGGTCTCGCTTTTCACATAAATTAGGAAATAGCATTGTCAGTCTTTTTCACGGACCAGCTAATAAAATACCAAGACAGACTAAAGAAAAGTGACTGACGGTTGGGCGAGCCGTTTGGAACTGTGGCAGGCATGCCCATGCTCAAAGTTCTTGAACAAGCTGCTATGCAACAGGACCCCGGTCCCATACCCTGTTCCGAGGGACTTCCCATCAGTATGGAGAAAATGGGACTTCCGACTAAGTACAGTTGTCACTACGGTGAGTAACCTTTGCTGTTTGCTGCTCCTTTTCCATGTTCTGCATTGCCCCTACTATAAATTGATCTACACCCCTTGTCAAGCCTGTTTAAGGGTATTCTCGCTGGGTTCTCCTATTGGGCGCTATCCTGAAGACCTGTTCTTTCAGCCCCCTGTTTACTCACCCTGTGTTCAAAGCTCTCCTGCTTCAGTGACTCGCCTTTCTACCGGATGTCTTCCTTGATATGAGGCTCTGCTCTCGTACAGCCCGGATAATCCCTTGCGTATCATGTTTTTTTTACATCCTTGTTCCATCTGAGGCAGTTGATACAAACCTATGCACAGGATCACCAGATCACCTGCTAATCTGCATCAGCCTCTCTTTTATTTTAGGGACATGGTCCTCCCACTGTCAGGAACTCATAACACTAAGGGAGAGGCTGGAAGGGAAGTGGTAGTGGTATTTCTTAAACTAGTAGTCTAATTAATTATTTGCTACTTTCTTTTTCAGCAAAGGGAGTTAGGCCACAGTGTCCACAAATTCCTGATTATCTTTATGGTCTGTATCCCTCCCGGCATTTTTCAAGCTCCGGACAGCAATTTCAGCTGTAGTGGTCCATTGTGGTTTATAGCAGAGACACATAACATCTGGATCATGACAGTCTAACTTCTTTGGAAGCAAATCCTTAAACTCGGTATGACAGCAAATCTTGCACTATGGTGACTAAGAAACAGAATTTCTTGGTCTTTTTTCGTGAATTTGTAGGCACAGTTTTCTGGAGAGTTCTAGTTGTTGGCCCAACTACACCACCATCGGTCTTCTCTCAACTAAAGTACTGAAAAATCATAGTGAGTTATTAAATATATATTTCGTACAACCTCTCATGGTAACTAACAGAATTGATCTCATTTGTTTCATAGGTCATGCTGCCATTCTGCAATGCCCCGGATCAGAATTACAGCAAGGCCATGGAGTGCTTCATACAGCTAGGTGAGAAGGTTCAACCCACAGCTTGTGCTGGGTCAATGCCCTGCCTGTCAGTCTATGTATAATTATAATAATGTGAATTATATGCAGCGCCACATTGCATATGCATTATTATTACTCGTGGTTTCACCCATTATAAGGTCTCTTCAATGAGCGAACTGTGTAAAACGTTTCAAATAATAGTGTTATTTTTTTATAAAACTCTGGTCTACCCATTTTGCTGACATTTCGGTATTCAAAACAGTGACTCTCAAGTTGCACAAACAAGTCTTGGCAGCCTCCAAATGAACCCATTGAAATATGTTACAAGATCTCAATTGTTGCCACACACTAGCCTGGAGACTATGCAACAGTATTTGATCCCAGGACCTTAGTGACCTATAGACACATAAAGGTCAGCCTGTAAAATAATTTTGACAACTATTGATTGCCATCAAAAAATATAGAACGGTCTGCAAATACAGAATTTCCACCAAACCCTATGCAATTTCCAAGAAGAATACAGTTCTATCCATTTACATTTCACACCATGCCCCAGCCATTGCTACAGTGTCAGTGTGACCTTTGTATCCCTTGAATCTTTTGACTAAAAGTTGCAAAGCCAGCTTGACCCAAATATTCTGGTGAAGTGTGTGCTTTTGGAATTATTTAGGGGCGTAGTTCGGTTTGCTGTTTACTTCCTATACATTTATTATAACAAGCAAAGGCTGTTTCAATTGTAGACCAAATAAATTCACAATAAATACAATAAACAATACAAAATGGCATTCCTAAACACAACAAAAAACATAAGGATAATGAAAAAAAGAAGTGTCCAAAATAATTATTCAAAAACCAACACAAGAGAACATGCAAACTTGTTGACTCAACCCTAATGCTAATGTATAAATAAATTATACACAGAGACCCAACATGTTTCTGTCGACATTGCTCGATTGCTTGACATTCTTCAGGGGTGATCTAATTCAAAGTATATCCATGAGGTAGAATCACTTCTCTGTAAATCCTCACCAAGTAGACGCAACCGTCCACCATGCAATTCTCTCGATTCACCCAACTACAACATAAAAAAGAACACAATCACTACAAAGTACCCCTAGACAATGTGTTGAATTTACCACAAACACTATGTATGTGTATGTATCACTTAAACCCTTCAAACAAATGCCTACCTGTATCTATTGTCTATCAGGCTGGTGATAAATCACGAAAAATCATGAACCACACCATGAATGTGTGTTATTTCCAACCGATCACTAGTAGTTTCAAAGCCATTACGGCCAATATATACAAAAACAAAAAGGAACAACCAGTCCTTCATTTAGACTTGTCTTCTAGATCTAGCCACAGGCCCAAAAGACCACCATTTCCATGTTTAAGCCTTAACACAAACCCACCCCATGTATGATGACTAAACACATGCCAGCAGTGAAAACGTACACAATCTCATGACAAACAAAACGACAATTGTGTCAGAGACATGCACAAACCTATATAAGAAGACCGTATTGTGTGGGCACCGAATAAAACTAAGACGACACACCAACACCTCCATCATGTCGCTGTAACCCAACTGTGTCTAAAATGTAGGGCTTACTGTTGTCATGGCCACTGGGGGTGAAATGTATAACTTGAGGTGGTTATATCACCTGGAATGGATACAAATACAATGTCACAAAATGTACTCTGGGGGACCAGATTGTTAAACCTAATCTGGCCGCGTGTAAACCCGGCAAAGTCGCCACAGATATACAACTGACCTATTCTTATCAACTTGCTATGCAGCCTTGATCAACTTATTTTTTTCCCTGACCCTTACCTGAAAAGTCAAGCATGCTCTGCTTGGATGAATACTCCTGTCTCTCCATTGATAACCCTACCTCCGGTCTATGCTCCCGCTCCCAGCTGCACACTTGGAAAAAATCGATGCATCTATATTTGGTAGTCTGGGTTGCCAGATTGATCTATTTTTTTTAACATTATGGCAATCTTCTATGGCTTTGGGCTATTTTCAGGATACTTCTTTATCTTAGAGAAGGTATCCCTAATTTCTCTGGCGCAAGGTGGGAAAATGGGAAAGGTATGCAAATGGGGTTGGTATGTTAGAGAAATATCAGTGGAAAGGGGCGGAACAGGCAGATTGGCCCTCAAACAGAGCATGCTGGTCCTGCAGCATCAAATCATCAAGGGCTGACTCCTGTTGGTTTGGGCCTGCCTCTCTCTCTGGGTGCAATCATTTCCTGGTGACTGAGCCATTTGAGCACTTGTTGGGGAACTTTCCTTCCATAGGGAAGTGCTTCTTAACAGAGAGTCATTCAGAGTGATATGTGTGGGATGGTATTAATTTATTTATACATAAATAATCCAATGAAGATGGAATATGCACTTTTTCTACTATGTGAGCTGAGCAGCAAAACACAGGCTCCACTCACTGCAGCTCTCTCGCTGCTAGACAAGCAAGTTCAGATCATGGCTGGGGCAAAAAGTGTGTTATTACGTCCATCTGCCAGGCCACCTGTACCAGGCTTCCTGAATCCTGCTGTTAAGATTGTTCACAACATGTAATGGTACATTTTATTTTTTAAAAGGTGTTTGACAATGTACGTGCAATTTCCGGATGTTATGCAGTGTGTGTGTGTGTGTGGTTATTTTGCCCATAACTTTTATTAAACTAAACTTGTCTTGTGGGCGAGTCTGTGTCAGGTACTGACTTGCCTGATCCGTGGAGGCTGCTGAACCCCACAGACCCACAAGGGCGTCTCGCCTACTGCTGGTTATTATTACAGCTGAACCTGACATACTCCAGGGTGGAAGGGGACGGGCATAAATGAACAAACAACAGATTTACGGTCTTCCTAGTTCTGTGGAAATCTGCAGGGGCGAGAAAGAAGAACATTCGATAAAACATTTACTGCTCCTGAAAATGTTCCCTTCCACCACTTCCATGTAAATCACCATGTACCTGTGTTCCTCCGCCACTTACTACGATGTGTAAATTAAAATTAATTAAGATCATATTTTCTTCCAAAGAGCTTCTTCTGAGGATTCCTACTAATTGACTCCCTCCACTCATTTTCTCCCTAGAAAATCATATCTACTCAGAAGCATTTACAGTTCTGAATCTGAACATTTTATTGGCTGTAGTATTCTAAATGTCCCTAATTAAAAACTACTAACAGTTTTTAAATATTGCTTTAATTAGAATTATTTACACGAATACTAAAAACTTCCTTGTCAGGATTCTTGTAATACTGCTTTTGTTAACATGTTCCACATGCTCACTTTTAATGCTTGCCCTTTACGTAAACAAACTTGTTTCCTTGCCATAATAACTTTAGATGCTGGAGAGTAACGAGGCACTGATTTCCTGACCAGGAGAGTCCGTCTTCTGTTTCCCACGTTACACGTGAAGAGACGCTACTCTCCCTGCCTGATGACGTGGGTGAGAAAGGAGTTTCTGCTGGCGTTGTACGGAGACGCTTCTCTCCGCGAGACCCAATCATGCCCAGGGCATTGCGCATGTGCAACTTCTGTCACCTACACCACGCCTCCCTTCGCAGGCATTTAGCTTATGTGCAGCAATATAAAAGATTGTCTCTATGTGAGGCCAACTTAAAAACAGTGTTGAATGTCGTCAGAGCTGACCGATTTCTTCTAAATATCATTTGCCAATCATACTGCCTGTGAACTGTATTTCCACTGAGGAATAAGCATGCATAGATCTTGAAGTAAGTCTTTTGCCTAACAGTAAATTTAACACACCATAGATCTTAGCTTCTCCTAAAGCGATGTGCCCCACCGTATAAACACCACTGTCCCACGGAGTAACACCAACACTGCCTTTAGCTTCTTCCTCAAGGACACTGCTTTGGCCCTAGAAATGGGTGAGCTTCTTAAGAACAGGATCTTCCTGCTTGAAATTTTTAATGAAAGGCAGTTTCGAATGCTGCATGTCTGTTCTTTGTTCTGAATCCCAGTCAATCAACAATCAGATACATCACCACCATGTTGGCTTGGGATAATTTCTTGTCTCTAATAGGGCCTCATCATAGGACCATTGAGCCCATTCGGGAATGCCCCATTCCCCATTGGGCTCAATGGGGACATTTTGCGCTCATATCGCCGGCGGATTTCCAGCCGGCGGTATGAGCGCGAATTTTCGGCGGATTTCCCCCCAGCTCTGAGCTGGGGCGAAATCCGCTGAAGCCATGATTTGGCGGACCCTTAAATCCGGCGGTAATAGCGCTACCGCCAGATTTAAGGGTTACCGCCAAAGTCGTGATGAGGCCCTAAATGAGACTGAATAAGGCCTATTCCGTCATAAAGCAGTAATTCAAAGTTTATTGTGGTTAATAAATAAACACCTAATGTTACCCTCCTGTAAGTGAAGCCACTACCACCCTGTTGTAAACATTGTTTTGGTACGAGACGTATGAATTCTGCCACTGTGGATTGCTCTGTGGGTTATGCTGAGTGTTTTGAAGAAGATTCTTTTTTTGACTGGTAGCCACTTTAGGGTTCTCAGTGCTGGTGTGACATGTTCCCTCTTAGTGCTGTTGGCATAGTCTATTCCTACCTAACATGACAAGGGAGATGGTGGCAAGTGTTCTATGTGGAAAGGGGAAGTTCTAGTTGGAAAAGTGGTTCAAGGAGATGCTGGCAAGTCCTATACAGCTCGAAGTGCTACAGTCACCTGAATGCTTTATTTCAGGAATCTCAACTGAACTCTGCAAGACACCAGAAAACGAGTCACATTTTATGTCTTGGGGGCTAAAGTTATTCTCTTCCTGGAAAAGTTCAGAAATTGCTTCAGTCCTTCGAAACATTGAAAGTAAATCTGAGGTCTCTAAACATCAAATATACCCTCATTTTCCCAGTTAGACTCCAAGTGATTGCACAGGACAAGTTGTAGCTCATCACTGATGAGGAGATGGTTGGACGGTCTGGGCAATGCTGTTTGCCACCCATGGGCCTATAATAATCGACACCTAATTGTAGGTCGCATAGTAGTAGCGGGCGGAAAGTGACTACACATAGCTGTCCTGCAAGGAAAATGGATTTTGTGACAATTAAAAGGGGTACAGCTGCCCACGTCCTCGGCCATCACCACCTTGATGTGGTCTTCCCACACACTTAATTGGCTCAGAGTATAGGAATAGCGAAATTGATGATACAGAGATGAAATATTACTTCTCAAGAAGGATACTATGGGAAGCATGTAAAGCGATTTTAAGGTGTAATGTGATGACCATATTGCAAAGAGAGAAGAAATGGTTAAAAAGGCCTTTCAGCAACTGAAAGTGGACCCTTTTTCTTGAGTCGTGACTCTAAAGTACATCGGGACTCCCTAAGACAGGGGAATTAATGCTAAACAGGCATACTGGGAAACAGGGTGTAGGCCGTACGTGGGTGGGCGAACAACACAAGGAAAATGATAGCCTGGCTGTAAAAAAGACATGGGGCCAGAGTCTCAAAAATAAAAAAGTGTGCACATTTAAGAGGTCCTACAAATGCCCCACTTATGTGCATCATTCACAACAATGCGCATCTCAGAGGTGTGCCAGCGCATACAAAAAGTGAAAATGTGCACAAACGATGCACAAAATGGGTGGAAAGCATGAAAATACACCAAATTAAGCATGCAGAAGCAGAGTGACCACAGAAAGTGAGCACAAATGCCCCAGAATTCAGAGTCTCAAAACCTGACCACCCCATTTGCTCCCTAAAATGCCCTTCAACGTGGGCTCCAATCACAATGTGAAGCCAGTGACCAAAGAAGCGAGTGCAACTGATTTTCTCAATTAAAGAAGTCACGCATGGCCACTCTGATCACAAACACCGTATAAACGCCCAGCACAGTGACACAGGTGGACATCTCCAAAATGGCTGATCCCGTAGGTATCATGCTGCTACTCCCGACTGATGAGGAGAAGGAATGAAAGTATATATAGGCAGAAGATCACCTTATTTCAAGTGGCCCATGCGGAAGTCACTCGGAGGTACCACTTTCCACCCCATATCATACTGGATATGGTGAGTCAGTGGGTTGGTGCCTCCAACTCACCCGCAATGTGAGGCCATGCCTCACCACCACTGCTCATGGTACTGCCAGCTGTGCATTTCCTTGCCACGGACTCCTTTTAGAGGGCCAGTGGCATCATGTTAGAGATCTTCACAGTCAAGGGTAATACACCAGGTCCTCCAAGTGATCCTTTAATCTTCCAGAAAATATATCACAATGCCAAAGGATTAACACACAAGGGCTGGCATAGTGAAAGTATTTTATGATATAGCGGGTCTCCCAGGGGTGTGTGGTGCCATTGAGTCTACTCATGTGGCCCTCATACCCTTGGCAGACACAAGAACCCCTATACAGGAATAGGGAAATACTGGCATACTATAACTGTACAGATGGTGTGTAATGCAGCAAGCATCATCCTGAATGTGAAAGCCAACTATCCAGAAGCAGCACATGACAGCTTTTTCTATCGTTGCTC
This sequence comes from Ambystoma mexicanum, assembly GCF_040938575.1. Lineage (NCBI taxonomy): Eukaryota > Metazoa > Chordata > Amphibia > Caudata > Ambystomatidae > Ambystoma > Ambystoma mexicanum. Next base: position 1,232,236,744 of record NC_090928.1, read on the forward strand.
TTCCATTGTATGACAATTTGAGGCTGGACAATATAGAGAGACCTGATTGCCGGGTAAGTCCAGGCACACAATATTTGATGCGTGTGCATCTACACCATTCAACAAGACACCACATAATGCTTCTGTGATGCAAAGTTGACATTGGCTATCCCCTGAGAAGAAACTAACTGACTCCGTATAGAAACTCTGCGACTACAGCCCAGCAGCATTGGAACACAGCACACACATGCACATGGAATCTGATTGAGTATGCATTTGGTATGCTGAAGTCATGCCTCAAGTGTCTCGGCAACTCAGGAGAGTGCTAATGTATGACCCCCTGACTGTATGCAACACGACAGTTTCCTGTTCAGTGCTGCACAATATAGTCCTCAAATGTGGCTTGTCCCACATGATGAAGTCATTGAGTAGAGGGGCGTGGCAGACGGCATAAGGGATGATATGAATGCAGCATATTTCAACTGAGAAGCAATGTGTAGCGGGCAGGCCCACTATCTGTGATTGTGGATCATGAATGATGGTGTACCCTTACACTTAGAGAGGGCACTGGTTAAACTGTGCAACAACCGGGTTCCAAACAAATATTTAACACATCAAAGATTGTGCATTTATTTTGGGATAAAAGTCAGCACACTTGCATATTTAAATGAATACATTCATTATTGTATTTTTCAAAGAGGGCATTACAAAAATATTTTGTCTTAGACATTACAATTTAATCGTAAAATTCTTCTATTTATAGCCTGTATGAATTCATTCATTTAAATATTTCAAAAGTAAATGCATTAGATATATTTTTTTACACAAGTCATTCTAAGTATGACAGAACCGCCGACATAAGTTTCATCTTTTTAATTTCTTTCAACAATTCATCAAGGCAAAAGCTTGTTCATTAAGAAGATGGCATTCCAATATTTGCCTATGCATAACAATGCACTGCACGGCAAAATAAATTACATCATTGTCTAGGGACATACATTCTTAAATGTAAAGGTGTGCTGACCACAATGCAGTGACAAATATTGATTATTAATAAATACCTCTGTAACCCCATATGTTGTAGGGTTAAACTTCCTGGAAAGGAGTATCTGAGCAGCCATCTATAAAGCTCTGTCCTGCACACTGCGTCAGTCGGTGGGGTTAGATAATTTTCACCTTAGGCCAGCAATAGTGCAGGAATGGCTGGGGGTGCAGAGGGATCGGATCCCAAAACAGATTAGAGAACACCCTATTTTGGGGTTTTATGGCATATCTGGCAGAGGTGTCTGGAGATGAGGGGTGTCATGACGTGGCCCTCACTGTTGAGTCATTTGTGGGCCCCGGGTGTGAGGGACCATATTCTGAACTTAAAGAGGTTTCAAAGTTGGTTTGAGGCAGGCTTAATTAGGATTGGGCATTTATGGAAACAGGCAGTTTATCCCAATAGTGGAATTGGAGGAGGCGTTGGGGATGGGAAGTCTGTCAGTATTTTCCTAACTGCAGTAAGGGAGCGATCACGACCGAAGCCTGGAAGGAAAAGGTACAGAGAGATTTCACTCTGATGGAGAAAGTCCTGGACTCTCCAACAGAGATGAGGGGGCTGTTTTCTTCTCTGTATGGTGCGTTGGGGGAGGCAGGGAAAGGGAGCACGGAGAAGTTTGGGCGCTAATGGCACTGGGATATGGGTTTGGAACTGGATGTTCCATTATGGCATAAACTTTGCTGTAGAGCATATAAGGTTTTGATCGCATGCCAATACAAGCTTTATGCCATTAAGTTGTTTCACCGATGGCAGTACGATCCGGTGCCCCTTTCCAAAATGTTTTTGGGGCTCAGCCCGCTTTGTTGGCATGAGTGTAGGGGACGGGCACATTATTGCCACATGTGGTGGGGTTGTGAGTGGGTGTAGGTCTTTTGGGATGAAGTGCTTGGGTGGATTAAGGAACTGGATGGGATCTCCCGGTGCAGACACCACTATTGGTATTGCTTGGATTGGAGTGGAATGGGGGGAGTATAGTGGTCACATGGCGCAAGGGCGGGGAGGGCATGTTTAGCAATGCACTGGAAGATGGTGTTACTTCTGGGAAAGAAGGAGTGGGTAAACTCGGCAAAGAATATTTATGTGATGGAAAGAATTACGGCGGCTATCCACGGAAGCAGTGCAGATATTGAGTTAGAATGGGGTGAATCTCACACCAGGTCCTGTAAGGAACTCATGGTGACAACAGTAAAGACAGACACAAGTGATCACAGTTCAAGGGTGTTTATGAAACTGTAAGTGCAGGATGGAAAAACGCCTAAACTAAATCTAAAATGGGAGCAAGCATCGACCATCAAATGAAAAATAAGGCAGTCCTTGTAGCGTCTTGTCAAAGTAAAAAGCCTATACTAAAACCCTATTGCCAATTCCTTACAACTAATTGCAGAAAAGAGTGTGGGATAGGGTATTCAAATAAAGGAAACAGTGTTCAAATAATATGTCAGGATGTGATTGCCTTGAGGTCTCCCTTCCCCACGTTTTTATCACAGTATAATGTGGGACTTTGAAGCACAGCACACGCTGGAGCCTTCCCAGCACAAGCTAACAGTTCCATATCAGCTATCAGGTTCTTTGATGGTTAAGTCTCCTTTCAATAAAAATCTCTCGCCTTCGAGGCCTGATGCTCTCAACAAACACAAAAATCTGTTCTACGAACACTTTGGGTGAGGGCTTCACCTCTGGGCCCCCCTCTTCTGGGCGCAGACCCCTCAGAAATTGTATTCAACAAATTCACAAGACAGTTTCAGTGAACTTTGGGTGATAGCTTTCCACCCTTGGATCTCCCTCGGCTGCGCTCGGTTTCCAAATGACAAGGGGGACACTTCCCTTCCCCTTGTCTTGCACTACTACTTGCTTTTACAAACCTTAATGTCTTTTTAAACAGGTTTTTGTGCTTGGCCCCTTTTTGTCGGTACCCCTCTGCCGTGTTCACTCTCGTCGACTTTTCCAATATACAGTTCATGTACTTATTTTTACCATGCGGGATTCACTTTCCTTAGCTTTTGCAATCATCTGTCGGGCAATGACTTTCAACGGTACAGAGGATTTGACAAGACCCCTGTATGACCACTTTGACCTTTCTTCACCTCTTGCCAAGGCCTTCTGGTTACGGTAGTCTTTACCATGGGGTAATCGCCCAGAGTTTCCTGAGTGAGCACCACTGTGTTGCCAGACTCCTCTGTCGCTGGTTTTCACCCTCCTTTGTTACTAGTGTTGCTTGCTGCTCAAAGTTCAATTTAGCCCTTGGCTACTTTTCGTTCAACACAATTCGGCCTCTTATCGACACTCCCCTAACTCACCAACTGTGATGAATTGCTTGGCTTTCTTCCTCCTTGGAGTCAAGGTTGGTACCACAGAGACTAGCGTCTCTCCCCGTCCTTGGTAATCAGCGGAGGAGGGTCTTGTGTACCGTTCACATGTGCTGCAACACACGTTGGCTATTGTTCGCGGGCTTATCATTCCCTCAGCGGAGGTTCCACAGGCCTTGGTCGGAAAGGGCAAAATTGACTCTCTCCTTGTCACCCTCTTGGTCTGCGCCATCTTTCTCCTCCTCTTCCACTGCTGTGCTGAGTTAGTTCATACGTCATGTGGTCTGCCTTGCTCGTATTGAGCTCTTGTGCTCCACCTTTTATCCCAGTGGGGAAGGGAAAGGGCTGTCAGGTGCGTGTGATTCTGGTCTATTGCCTGACTTTGCCTGACCCTGGTATTGGGACACGTCAGGTAAACTGCTCTGGTATTAGTCTGTTGTCTTTCGTGGTGTGCAAAAGTGTTCGTGTGGGAAAATGGGGGGGCAGTGTTTTGGAATATCCTACGTAGTAGGATGGGGAAAAGGTGTTGAAAATAAGGCTCATACCGCGTCGTGCCCGTCAGTGTTCCACTCCCTCTCCCTAAGCACCCCCCATCCAGGTGGTCCATCCTATGTTGCCTGAGGTCGTGGCAGCTGGCGGGATGACATAATAGGGGGAGGAATGGACCGGTATGGTGGTGATGGAGGTTTGTCGATCTAGGCATTTGAAGAGGGCAAGGGAAACTGGGAGGATGGGATCCAGCAGATGGAAGGTTGACGTTCGGCAGGTTTGAACAGTCTAAGATTCCTGCGCATTTACTCGGGTCAGGTGGTGGTGATAGCCTATAGCAGGGTGAAGGAGTGTTGGGGATGGTGGAGTAAAGGTGGGTATTGGGTGGATTGGCCTGTTTTGTGTTCTTGGCCTTATTATGTGTACCAAAAATACCGAAAATGCTAATAAAAGTTGAATTAAAAAAATATATATAATAACAACAAATATGCATATGACATTATATCCTAGAATGCATGTGGGTATAATAGCTTCCTTGATGAGATGTGTGAACGTTTTGTGACTGTTAACAGGAAGCATGGTTATGCAGAATGCCGATTAAAGATGATTTCATGATTTTTGATGTTGGTGCAAAAAAAGGGCCTCGGTGAGACCGTATGGAGGGATTCTAACGGTGGTTAAAAGTATTCAAGGCCGTTCAATGAAGAAACGTTCTTCTTCATCAGATTCAGTGCTATCAACCATTATTGAGTATACACAGACTGGGAATTACAGTTTGCTGTTGCTGATAAATGTTTATTTTAATCCACTTAGGGCAGAGGTGGAGTCACCTATTAGCGAAATTGGGAACGTATTGATCGATTGGTCATGCAAAGGAAATAAACAGCCAGTTGTTATTGTGGGTGATTTTAACAGTATATGTGCAAATATGAATCCTGTAAAGATAGACCTATAAAAAGATATGCTTATACTACTCAATGCTCTCATTATGAGTTGTGGAAAAAAGGGCGGAATGGTGTAATCTGGTCCCACTTCCTTGCAAGGCGGGGTTTTTATCAAGTGAAAACATTGTTTTCAGGAGAAAATGTATCACCCATGTGGTTTGGAAGGTTCCATGTGTTAAAATTGCGGCAAAAAATGGCTGTTTACATACAAAATTGCAGTTTTTCTGCCGCAATCCATGTAAAGGATGCGGGGGACACCCCTGCAACCCATAGACCCATTATACCATTTAATGTGAGCGAGGGACACCCCCGCAACCCCTGCTCCCCTTAAACGGTATAATGGGGTTCACCTTTACTGGGTCAAACCACAGCATTTTTGTACAGGTGACATTTTTGCCGCAATTTTATTACTGCATACCGTTTGGAATGGTGTCAAAATCAACACTTGACTACATTTATATGGCAAATATGGATTTAACAAACATAAAGTCATTTAATGTAATGAGAAGAAGTAGAAGTGATCATGCAATGCTGACAACCTCATTTGAAACGTCCCACAAGGTGGTGAGTGCATTAACATCCAAATGCACAAGTTTAATCATACTTCTTTTGCATCTTGTACTCATGGTGGCCCTGAATCATGCTGTTCCCATCTTCATCTTGTATCCTGGCTTGCAACATTATGTGTTACTACTGACTTCTGCAATTGTATTCACTCTCCCCTCTTGCTTCTCCACTCTTTTGACTGCTAACACTCTGTTCTCTCCTCCTTTCCCTTCTCCCTTTTCCTATCTCCTCCCCTTACTTTCTTCTATGCACTTACTCTATCAGAATTGTCCCTGGACCTAGTATGATATCCACCTTGTCTGTCTCCTCCTCCCTCCCCTTACTGTTTTTTACCCCCCCAACCCCCCTCCAGCACTAGCTGAAATGTCATCAGGCCTAACATGATAGTCACTTGTTTTGTTCCTCCCCTACCTTTCTGCACCCCTCTCTCTCACCTCTTGTTTTTTTCCCGCTCTACCAGAAATGTCGTCAGGCCTAGTACGGTAGTCGCCTGTCTGTTTCCATTTCCTTCCCACTCTCCCCCTCCCTTCCTTATCTGTGTTTTAGCTCTTGCACTATCTGAAATGTCGTCAGGCCGAGTACGATAGTTAATTTCACATCCTTACTGTTCATGGCCTGTAAGAATGTCATTGTTTTTTCCCTTGTTCCCTCCCTTACCTTGAAGCGCTTTGAAACACATTGTGTATAGGCGCTATATAAATAAACTATCATATCATATCATTCTGCAGGTAATAAGCTTCCCAATTTGCTAAGGACAATGAAAAGGTAAATAATGTGTTGGTCAAATGGTGGTATAACATAGATGGTTTGTGCTCCAACTGAGTTTTCAAATACATTGTCAATGGTGAAACACCAAACACAAGTGTCACAGGTGTGGAAGGAACAGAAATATATCATTGACAAGCAGATTAGCTTAAAGAAACGACTATTGAGAAAGGAAGTGAAATTAGTTATAACATCCTGTGATAATTGCCATTTGAAGAACAAGCGAATGTACAAGCTTAAAAGCATGTTGAAATCTCGGCTTAAAAGGTATCGATTGTTGATTTATATCAGTACCAATCAATAACTTCTGAAAAATGCAATCAAATGTAATGTCAGCCGTTGTGGTGGAAGCTGTATCTAAAACATGATAAGCAGGCGTTGTGGGTGTTATGGAGAATTCTCCAAATATGGTAATTTCCCTTACCTTTTGAGACCCCCAGCAACTTTGCTGGATTTCTAGGATTTAATTGTTTACCTGGGAAGGGTGTGAGCCTTCCTTTCCCACTCTTCCATGTATTTGGTATGTGTTTAACTTTTGCGTTCTTTGGTTATGGAGTTTTAAAACAACTCCAGTGGCATCATCTTTTTCTGTGTGTCACACAGCTCCTTCAGCGCAGTGGCACAGGGGTGTCTTGTCAGACTCCCCAAAGGTTTAAATACCTTCCCTGAAAATGACTACACTCTCTCAGCACATGTAAAGTTAAATTGACTTTACTAGTCTCTTTAAATTTACTGACCCAGCACACCCTATCTTACTATAGAGTTCTGGAGGGGTTGCTTAGCTTCCCATGAGTATAAACACTCATGTAACAGTAAAATGTTACCTTTTCCTATTTTAAATGGCTGGTAGCAGTGGTTTAGATAAACTACCGTGAATTTTCGCGACCGCTAACAACGGAAGCTCAAAATCAGGGGTAGCCATGTTTTTCAATATGGTGCCCCAGACCTATCTGTAAAAACAGACTCCGCTCATCTTTTTTCACCATTTCTTTTACGAAAAGTAAAGTTCTTGTGTGTAACTCTGCGCGTCAAACCAGGTTTGGTCCCTTTGTTCGTGCCCTTTGGCGGGCTTCTGTGTTGAAGCTCTCCTCTGGTGTAAGAGTGTCTGGGGTGGACAGGATGTGAGGGAGGTGCCCGAAGCTCCCTGGGCTTAGTCTCCTAGGAGACCTGAATGCACTCTGGTGTGATTGGCTGGCTGACTGTCCGGCAAGGACAGCCAACCTGCTGGGTGATTGACAGCCAGGCTGAATGAATTGGGAAAAACTGTTTAAAAGCGGGTCTCTGGGACTTGGAAAGCAGAGTCGACCACTGGAACGAAAGAACTGAAGACGAGCTGAAGGAAGAGGACTGCTGCAACTCCTGGATGACCGGTGAAGCCCTGCTGCAGGTCCGAATTGCATGAAACTCCAATCGACAGAGAAGCCCTTCAAGGTTAACTTCTTCCCTTGAGTTTGGTGGGAACAACCAACTCGTAATCCACCTGGACTCCGTCCTATTCTGGTCGAATTTTCTTCAGAGTGCTGTTCAAAACCGGATAGCCAGAGGGAAGGAAACCAGGGGGACTTTAAGGCACTCAAACCTTAAATCAACGTCTTGCTACAGCTTTTGGCCTCTTCCCTGGGCAGTGCAGGAACCTCCCGACGTCCTCCTTCTTGTCCCCATGACTGAAGCACAGTTACATCGAGATCTACTCGAACTGCCAGGAACAACTGCCTCAGCGACAGCTTTCTTCATTTAAAAAAGTACTGTGCAAACGCGGTCCGGAAATCTTTTCGGCCATCGAGAAAGTGTGTGAAACGTTCCTCAACCACGAAGGCTTGTCCTTCTCTAAACATTCGTCAAACTTTTCGCCTAGCCAAATCCTTTAAAAATCTGTGGCAAAGACTTAACCGTTATATACCAGAACTGTGCTATCCTATTCAAAGGACTCTGAACCATTGACTTTGGCCCAGGCCTGTTGAGAAGAATTGCTGGTTGTATTTAACTTGAACCCTTTGCCCTGCCTATGATTGTATTTGGGCTGTCTATTCGTATAACCTTGTCTTTTCCCTCCTTTTCTCAGCCATCGCTACCACTTTTCTGTGTAGTACAGGCTTGTACCAAATGTGAAATTGTGCTTGCACTTGTAGTCCTAATTGCCTATAGTGTTCCCAAAGGGTACTGCAGGTGATTCTGCCAAACAGTGGGTTTTGGAAAAAAAAGGGTTGAACATCTTTCCTCCAAATTCTGGGTGCAAAATGAAAACAAATCGGGTGTCATCGACTTATATCCTATTGGAGTACTGAGTGGAGCTACAAGTTCTACAGAGTAGAAATTGAGAATATCATTAAGAACTTAAAAGATTCTAGAGCATGTGGCCCAGACGGTCTGATGAATAGCCTTCTGACAAAGAATCCAACATTGTGGTCAGATATATTGAGTCGTCTTTATAGCCAAGTTGCAAGTAGCTGTGTTTTTCCCTCGTCCTGGAATCAAGCAATTGTTGTTGCAATATTTAAAAGTGGGTCGAGGGAAAGCCTGTTGAGTTATATGCCCATCTCTTTAATAGACGTGTCTTCAAACATTCTGGCTAATATGATTTTAAAGGAAGTGATCAAGTTGGCAGACACAATTGGTAAATTCAGCGTGCTACACATGGGATATAGAAAGGGAGTAAGTACTACTCTTTAGGTGGTTTACCTTGTTGTCATGCATGGCGCAGGCAAGTATTAAAACGAAGATAACCCTATATGTTGCATCGCTAGATCTATCCTCTGCTTTTGACAACATAAATCGGACAATTGTATGGAGTAAATTATCAAAATGGGTGATGCAGCAAAGTTTGTTAAAAATGCTTTAACTCTTCTTTGATAAAGACACTGTGAGTGTGAGGCTAAATTCAGAAGGGGACCTGTCAAGAAAGATATTAGTAAATAAAGGAGTAAGACAGGGTTGTGTTTTGGCCCCCACTATTTTTTATCTATATATGTCAGATCTGTGGCAACACTGTATAGATTGGATGAGCTACTCTCCTACCCAGGCACAGCTAAGAACTAGCTGTATAGCATATGCTGATGATTTGGTTGTGCTTGATTTTACACAGGCTGGTCTTCAGAGAGCGTTAGAGGGTGTCTCGACTTATTGAACCACAAATAACTTAACTTTAAATCCTTTGAAATCAAAGATCTTAACTATTACGAATAAACGGAATAAGAAAAGTTATACTTGGTCCATCAATAACACTAGAGTGAAGGAGGTGAACACTTTCTGTTATCTGGGTTTTTATTCTCCAGCGAAAGATCACATGAATACCAAATCATGCGATTAAATGAAAAAGCCAGAGCCTGTACCTCAATGATTAAGATATGAAAAGGAGATTTTGTAAATATTCATTAATTCCATTGACTGATTTTTATAAAATGAAGGTGTCTCAATTGTTTTATATGGGATCAAACTACTTGCTTTTACAAATAGGACGTTTTTAGATAAACTAGAGGGACAAGTGCTGTGCTCAGCTAAATCTGTCTCAATTAGTGTGATTAGACTGGAAATGGGTCTCCAGTCCTGGTGGTCCCAATATCAGTTTAAATGCATTGCTCTCTACTGGAAAATGTGTGTTGGTGAAGACAGTAGTATTTCATATTATTTAAAGCAAGCAATGTTGATGAACCCAAATACCTTCTTAAATGATTTTAGAAAGAGATGTGTGAATTTTATTGGATTCATGGACTTAGATAAATGGTCTCTCAAGAGATTCTAAAGAATGTGGTCATAAAATGGGACAAGATATGGGACATCGCTGACTTGCAAAGGTTAAATAAATCTAAGAGTCAAAGTATAGAAAAGATACCACATCAGAAGAAATTTTCATCATGCTTGTCATGGCTTTGGCATTTGAAGTTTCGGTTAAATTGCCTCCCTACTTTGGAAATATTAGGTCCCCAATTGTGTATTCCTAATGAGTTAAAGACTTGTAGACTCTGTGGGTTGCAATGTACAGAGTCACTATACCATCTGGTAATAGATTGTGATGAATTATAAGTGTGATGGAACAAGGTGAAGTTTTATTAAGCACTGTTGTATAATGTATTGTTATTTCCTCTGTTTTATGATGTGGGTTTTATCCGTATTAAAGATGTGTTAAATGAATTGTATAATGTAAATGAATTAAGATAACAGTTCTTTTTAACATTTTCTATTTTAGTTTTCAAATGCTGTGTAAGGTATTATGTGTACCAAAAATGCAACAAATAAATAAAAAAATAATTTTAGAAAACCCCTAATTTTTACTTCTCTAGGTCCCCAACAACATTCGTGAGGGGTTCTATGTCAGAAATCCAAAATTGGCAAGTTTGAAAAAGCTTCCTGAAAGGCAAGCAAAAAACTTCTCATTTTTTGGTTTCCTTATTTATGCCATAGTTTCCAAATCCCTATGCATGTGCGCAAAGTGCGGATGGCCAGACTTTGAGACTTCCACAGTGTCATGGTGAGCCAATGCATGTAGAAAACCATGCTCAAGAAAACACACATGCAAAGCCCCACTATTTTACTACCCTAGGCAGCGACCAAACAGATTCTATAAATGGGAAAGCTGGAAGGAAAATATGGGTACATTCATCTGAGGGTGGGATTTCCACCATGGCCTCCGTGGGAGCAAAAACCCAGTCCGGCCTTCCTGAAGGTTCCTGAGTCCTGCTAGGGCCTTTAAGATAATGGTTATATGGGTGTGTGAGGCAGGAATCCTCTTAGGCTGGGGCCGGGCTAGGTTAGTCGGGGCTGCACAGTTGTGGTAAAAGGTTGAATGAATGCACAATGTGTGATTAATTCACTTACTGGCAGAGTGCTGTCTGTTCTCTTTAATGTGTTGATTATTATGTATTTATTAATTGCTTAAAATTGAAGGGAAGGTGTGACTTACTGGCCAACCAAGATGGCTGACATTATTTGCAGCTCTGTGGAGAAGTGAGCTCTGAAGAGCCTAATGAGCTCTCTATCGATGCCCAGCACCCATAAAATGGCAGAGGGACATCCCTGTGCCTGATCGCCCCCCACCCAGCCCCGATAGCGGGCTGGAGGGAGTGGGTCAGCATTACCGCAGAGGGCCGCGGTCTCGAAGGGACGTCTCCGACTTCTGAATGAAGCCGAGCCCCGGGGGACGATGGAAGCTGAGAGCATATTCCTACGGAGGTGAGGAGGAGAGCGTGGCTGGTGTCTTGTTCACCTAGGAGAGGGGAGCAAACATACAATTTACCATAGTGGCTTGGGAGATTGAGCTGATCGCCATACAATTTGGCGGATCTTCATAGGAGGAATCCAGTATTCATTCCGGCGGCGACTTCCAGAGCGAGAGTCTGCACCCTAAGCTGTGGTGCGAAGCAGCTCCGGTGGGTCATTCCCTTTCGGAGAGTGGCCGGGAGACTATATTGTCGGAAGATTACACTTGTTGCTATCACAATGCAGTGAAGCCTGTGGGAGAGCGGCCATATTAACTGAGGGCAGATTGTTTAACACCATGGCTCAGGGCCCATACCAGCAGCAGTTCACAGCTCGACAAGACTGACTCCAGCTTAGGGTGTAAGAAGAGGACTCACAGGATAGCATATATGACAGACACTGGTGCTCAGTTCCGAGTGGTTTACGGAGGACTGCTGTAGACTCTTATTGCTGCATTTAAAGCCTGTTGCACCAAGGATACGTAGATCCCCTTCCTCCATTGTGAGGCTCTGTACCCAATAATGGCAACTGAGAAGAGTATGAAAAAAGACAAATCTGTTGACCCGGATTTCTGTGCACCACGCTGTGCGTCAGGTAAACAGTGTGCCTGCTTCTAGGTCCTCCTCACCTGTGAGAGACCCTTTGTAGGCTGATTTGGGGCACTTCAAAAAATCGATGTCTCAGTTGTAAGGTAAATTAGATAAAGTGACCGAGAAGGTTGACCAGTTGGAATCCAGAACAACAACCTTGGAGCAAAGAACCACAGAGTTAGATCTGGAGTATTCGCAGGCGCACCCTAACAATGCCTTGGAAAATAGACTGGAATAATTAGAAAATGTGGCGAGGGCTAAGCAAATCCGAGTCATAGGCCTCCCTTCAGGGGTGGAAGGAGAGGATCCAGTTTCACTTCCTGCGGATTGGCTTCCAGTGATACTGGTCTTGGAAGTGGAGGAGGATCCCTTATACGTGGAAAAATGCTATAGGATTAAGTTACGGTCTCCAGACAAGCGGGGAGACTCTGGGACATGGGCATCTCTAATTATCAAAATCTCAGATACCAGGGATAGAGACGGGCAGCTAAAGCAAAGGGAACTCTGGAGTATCAGCAACACAGGGTTCTGTTTTTCCCGGACCAGGCGCCAGCAACAGAGAAAAAAAGGAGGAGTTTAAACCCTCTCAAGAAAGCCTTCCGTGTGCAAGGAATTAAAGCATGTCGGTTGCGACCGGCCAAGCTGTGAGTTACCTGGAAAGAGAGAGAGAATATATTTTCTTGGATGAAGAGGGGGCAGAGGAGTTATTGAAGTCCATACCTGAGGTGGCTGATACAGTCGTTGATAAGGGTCGATAGTGCTTGAAGCTCACTATCGAGTAAGGACAGTCTGAAGGTTGAAATGCTGTAGGATTGTTTCTCTCTACAAACATATGTTATACTCTACCAGAGTTTGACTGAATGCTCTAGAGTGTCTTCCTTGTGTTGAGGACATGTAGGGTCATTTCCCCTTTGTTATACTCAATAATAGGATAATTGAGGTCAGGGTCTGCCCAAGACTGTATCATAGGGTGTAAGCTATACGTATGGATACGCCCACTCTGGTATACAGAGTATTATTTCAAATATATAGGGTGGTGGCGCTAGCATATATTTCATATAGTAAAAAGATCTGTTTGGGTAATGCATCTACTTCAAGCGAGAGGAACCTGTTACTTCCTTAATGAGTATAGTGGAACCTAGACAGGAGGGTGAGGGTGTGGAGTAGTTGGGGATGTGACTCCATTTGGGAGGGAGTTCTAATAGGGTTATATAGAGAGCAACGTGAGGTATGCGATCTACATGGGAAGTTTGAGGGGCAATATTTTGCCCCGCAAACATTGTTATACTTTGTGCTGGTTTTGGCACCATTTTTACCTTGTGTTGGATGTAATTTGAGACCCTCACATGATTAAGAGGACTATTAGCGAAGCCCTAGGCGTATATTGTGCTGTCAACAAAGGTTTGTGTATGTCTCTTAAACTGGGGCTTCCCGTGATGAGGGCTCTGCTCTTGTTATTACTTGTATGCTAAACTATAATAAAAATAATAATACCCAAAAATTGCAGAGAAACTAATGCATTTTTGGCACAAAAACACATGCAAAATCTGCCATAGCCCTCCTAGATATGCTAGGGAAACATTTAGCAACAATGTTGCTGCGGGATCAATCTGCTTGGGCTATAGCAGAAAAAAGGTTTGCTAAGAGACAAACAGGATTTGTCCACAAAGTGGGGACAAACATAAACCTTCTTCTCCTTAATTTCATCAAACAGGAAGCTCTCTCACAAAAGTTAACAGTCTGGATGGCATTTGTCGACCTTCATCTAGCCTTTGATACAATAAACCGTCAACTACTTTGGAACAAATTGGAAAAATGGAAATACCCGGCACATATACTACAATTTATTAAATTACTTTATTTGTGTACCAAGATACGGGTAAGGTTAACTAAAGAGGGCGTGCAAACTGCCTTTATTGAGACATGGAATAGTCTCAAGCAAGGTTGTCCTCTTGCTGCAACACTTTTCAATTTGTTCACCGCAGACTTAGAACAGGAAATGATATTGTCCATAACAAATGACATCATCTTTCTCGACAAAACACCACGAGGTTTACAACATAATGTGGATTCGATGCCGCTTTCATGGATAAAAATGAGCTAAAAATAAATATCGCCAAAACAAAAATCATGTCCATAACTAAAATCAACCCAAAAGTCAAGACTCCAGTGTTATACATCAATGGACCACTAATTGTAGTATCGACTTTCAAATACCTAGGTATTATGATCAATCAAACGACTGATGAAAAAGAATGGGTACTACAAATTCAAAAATAAATACATTCCCTGGGTCGCCAAGGTTACATTTTGCTTGAAAAATATGGAAAACTTTTCTTTAACCCTATTGTAGCATTCTATAGGAGTAAAGTGATTCCATCTATAGCGTACGAAAGCAAAACTCTGGTAAACCTCCCGGCCACTATCTGGCCCAAATTAGAGGCTATTTTCTGGAGGAAAATGATGAAGTTACCATCCTCTTTTCCTGTTCCAAGAATTCGTTTTGAGATAGCCATTCAATCTTTGACTTCAATTATAACCTAGAATAAACTGGATCTTTACCGTAAGATAATTTCTGAAGAGAAGATTCAAGCGGTTGACATATTGAGGCTAAAAACTAATCCCATACGCGCTAAAGCTCTGATGCAATGGAACCAACAGATGATTCAAATCCTCGATCAAGAGGAAATAACAGCAGAAATGCTAATCAATCGACCTCAAAACGCAAAGAGAAAAATCATGCGTAACGACTGGATAATCACCATGAAAGAGAAAGCAAGATATCAAGAAAATGTAACATGCAAAATGGAAGTAAGATCACTCAACCAACTGCCTGCATATCTGAGGATCTTTCCAGATAAATCCATTAGGTCCTTGTTTTTGAAACTACGGCTCAATATTCTGCCCACAAGAGCTAGACTGGCAATATTCAAACAACATGATCCCAAACTTGAATACTGTAGATTTTGTAAAAATGAGGACATCATTGAGACCCTTCATCATTTAATTATGATATGTCCTGAGCTCCAACAAGAGAGAGCTCTGTGCAGGACTTTCTTCAATATTAGTAATGAAACGCTCAGTGTTGAAGCAAGATGGGCACGGATACTCTTGGGACAAGAGAAAAAGCTGGTATACATCGGTATCACATTTTGGACTAAGATTATGACCTCTGTAACAGTTTAAACTTTGAAATAAGAATTAGAATTTATTTTAAGACTTCATATTATTGTGGATTTGAAAAGTATATTTTAAACTTTGAAAAAATAA
The DNA here is from genome assembly GCF_040938575.1 of Ambystoma mexicanum. Classification (NCBI taxonomy): domain Eukaryota; kingdom Metazoa; phylum Chordata; class Amphibia; order Caudata; family Ambystomatidae; genus Ambystoma; species Ambystoma mexicanum. Next base: position 1,232,251,889 of record NC_090928.1, read on the forward strand.
TTAGAAAAATGTATGATTAATATAAAATGAAAAGTTTCAATGTAAACTATAAAAATTTTAATAAAAAATAAAAGAAATCTGCCATTGCGAATAGAACCCAGTACAAGGATCCTTTACAATGGGGTTAGAGAGAGTGACCTGAAGAGCAGATGTTGTATGGGAAGGTTGAAACATAAACCAGGGACGAGGACATGGCATAATGACATAGGAATGGGATGGTGGAAGAAGTGCTGAATTAAGGATGGATGGGTAACAGAAAAGTGCTGCAGGGTTACCCATGAAGGGTAGGGAGAGAGGAAAACAGGGTGATGCTGTAGCATGGAGTGCTGGGAAACAGGTTCTTCAGAAACAAGGAGAGCTTTGATGTTGGATTTTAATAGTGGTAGCGTTTGAGTGATACAGAGAGGGTAAGGAAGAGCATACCACAGAAGGGGAGAGAGAGAGCAGAAACTAGAGGGAGCACAGGGCCCGAGTGGTGGCAAGGAGGTGAGCAGAGGATTATTGTAACAAGCTAGAAGGAGAGTAGGGGGTGAGATGAGCAGATAGGTATGGTGGGGTGAGACCATGGATAGTTTTGAAGATGAGAAAACGTTTATACTTAGCCATTTGTTTCATGGATAACCAGCCAATCTGGCAACAGGCAGAGGAAGTAGAGGGTAAAGCAAGAAAGGTTGGAAAGTATCCGGACCACAATGTTGAGTGCTTTGACCAGTGGTCAAAAAGCATAGGTGGAAAGGCCACAGAGGAGACTGGCGCAGTAGTCAGATCTAAAAAGGACTGAAGAGGAGATTATCTGTTTAGCAGTAGCGAAAGCAAGGTGATGATGGATTTTTCTGATATTGAGGAGGTTGAGTCTGGCTGCAGTGGTATATTTGGAGATGAAGAGCAAGAAGTTTTGTGATGAGTCGAAGATGACACCAAAGTTACGAGCAGAAAGCACAGTAAATAAGGTAGTCAGGAGAGAAGAGAAGAAGAGGGGGAGAGGATGTGATAGCCTGTTTGTCTGGGAAGTAGAGAACTTTGGTCTTAGTGGAGTTGAGCATGAGTGAGGGAGACGCCATCCAATATGTGATTGTGGAGAGACAGTTTACAATTTTTGAGAGCAGCTTGTTGGATAAGGAGTGAAAGGAGAATCAGCTCTGAGTGTTGTCAGCAAAGAGTTGATAGCGAAGCCGTAAGAAGAGATCAGGGCGCCAAGAGCTGAAGTATAGAGAGTGAAGAGAAGTGGACCAATGACAGACCGTTGGGGAACTCCCAACAGAAAGGGGGCTAAGGGTGGAGGTAATGCTGTACGAGGACACCTGAAAGTGTCTGGGGGCAAGGTATGATTCAAACCAAGCAAGGGCCTTATCTCTGATGCCAGGGAGAGATAATGTAGAGAGAATGTCAGAATGGTTGGCAGTTTCGAAGACAGCAGAGATGTCGAGAAGAATAGGAATAGATGAAAGGTTTACATGACGAGTAGAAGAGATGAAGTTGCTGACATTGAGGAGAGCCGTCTCGGTAGAATTCCCCGTCCCGGAAAGCAGATTGAAGAGGTTCCCGGAGGTTGTGAGTATCAAAGAACTCAGTGAGTAGATTGAATACTACTCGCTCTAGGATTTTGGAATAGTGTGGTAGAAGATAGACAGGGGGAAAGTTGGCAGGACAATTGGGATGTAGAACAGATTTCCTAAGGAGAGGGATGTCAGTAGCTGTATTCCTGGATGTACGATAAGTGGCATTGTCAAGAGAGGAGTTGAAGACGGAAATAAGATGTGGAGCAAAACTGGGAGCTATGTGCTTCACAATGGGCAGGGACACTGAGTCAGTGGGGGCACAGGAAGGGTTAGCCTAGCGGAATAGGGCAATAATCTCAACAATCAGGGTTGGAGGGTGGCAAGGGAAGAAACAGTAGCGGTAGAGGGGGGTAGGAGTAGTGGAGAAAAGTGAGCAGGGGATAGAAGGTAAGTAGCAGGGGTATTGGTAATTGTAGAAAATTTAGCAAAGTAGAGAGCAAGATCATATGTAGAAAGAGTAGAGGCGATGGAGGTGGGCCAGTGTTAAAGTTAGTGAAGGCTTCTGCAGTGGATGAAAAGGTGAGTTCAGCTAACGACAAGAGAGAATGGTATTGGTCAGATAGGTAGTCAGGGCGTTTGGGGGAGGGAACCTGACGCTTAGTAATAGTTGTAGTAGATGGAGAGAGTGAGGAAGAATCAGGAGTGGAGATTGAGGCAAAGACGATAGAGTGTCCTGAGGGAGAAGGAGCAGTGGAGATATTAGAAGCAGAGAGTTGAGAGGAGATGAGAATAAGGTGAAGCCAGTTTCCATTTAAGTAGGTGGGCCGAAAGTTGACAGAAGAGAGCGTAGTGGTTAAGCAAAAGAGAGTTAAAGTCAGTGGATAGAACAGCAGAGAGAGAGAGGGGAGGTTGAAGTCACCAATGACAATGGGATGGTGGTCGGGAGGGAGACAGTCAATTAGTTATGAGATGTGGTTGAAGAATTGATCTTCCAGACCAGGTGGCCGGTAGCGATAGATAATATGTATGCCATATGGGGCAGTGATTGTGGAGTGTATTTGAATGAGGGAGAATTAGCGGGAGACCTACACCACTACCCCTGCCAGTGAGGCAGGGAGAGTGAATGAAGGTGTTGGCAGGATCATAAAGGGCAGCAAGGGGTGCAAAGTCAGAGGGAGGGATCCAGGTTTCAGAGAGGGTAACGAGGTCAAGAGAAAAGAATGAGAAATGAGAATGAGAAAAGAAGAAGTCGAAGGTAAAGGAGGTTGTATTGCGGACAGACTGTGCATTCCAAAGAGCAACAAGGAGAGAGTGAGATTTAGAAGCATAGCAACGTTGAGTCTGAGAAATAGAGAGGTACTGGGGGGAGATGCGAGAAGAGGTAGTGTAATGGAAGTTAGAGTTGGAGTAGGCTTTGTGAATTGAGAGTAGTAGAATGAGAAGAAAGGTGGCATCGAGGAGAAGAGATGATAGGGATGGCATTGTTGCCTTGGGGTTTCCCTTGCCATCTTTATGAAGCACCTGGCAACTTTTTGAATTGATTACATTATTACATTAGTTTGGCTTTTGCTCTCCTTTCTGTTTTCTTCTAGCTTAGAAAAGTGAAGATAGACGCTGTGTGCTACATATAGGGTTGTCTGCCATGGGTCCTATGATGCACTTTCTAGCAAAGATCTGCGCTCCACGCTTTCACTGTTGCACCCACTAATGTATTGCTGTTCTATGGGCAATGCTTATTAGCCCTTTGATGGCAGGTCGGCGTCACTATTTGGCTGCCGCCCCCTGTGCCTGAATACAGCTAGCTTAGTCTCAGCTGCTCTCCCGCCTTGTTATTCAACCCATTTGGAACTTAGTCAATCTGCTGCTCCATTGGCGGAAGAAAGAACTCTGGGCCACCAGCACCTGGTTGGCATCTGAGCCAAATCAATTGATGAATGGTTGGAGAAGCAAGCAATGAGCCTCATTGTGGTATGGCCCTTAATTTGGCCACATTCAAGGTCATCTCTAGTGCCCTTTATAATTGTGGGGGCAATAATCATCTCCTAGTTTTAACTGATTAGTTTTAAGTGATTAGGTGCAACTCAATGGCAAACTTGAAGGGCCTTGGCCAGGGCTCAGGATAATTACCACCCCTGTTTTCAGTTGTGTCCCTGTCAGCTCTCTCATTTCACCCCCACATGACACAATCACTTCACACTACTCCCTTCCACACCACACCCACTCTTCCCCCTGAACCCACACTATCCCAGCCCCATTCTACCCATCACCCTTATCCACCCCTGCCTCACCACTCTATCCCAAACCAAACGTCCTCACAACTCTTCCCACCCACCCACCCTCCCTCTTCCCACCACCCACTTTTCCTCATTCTTAGACCCCCATGTACCCACCCTTTCTCACCCCTCTAACCTCTACATACCCACCCTTTCTCAACCCTCTAAAATCGACATACCCTACTTACCCCATTTTTCCTCACCTCTCACTGATTGCACCCTTTTATTGTGCCTTATTCCTCTGCCATACCTTGATCACCCCATCTGTACCCCATCCATCCTTCATCCTCCCCCTCTACTCCCAGCCACCCACACTTCCTCATCCCTCTACTCCCATCCACTTTTCCTGACCCTCTCTACTCCTGCTCACCTTTCCTCACCACTACTTCACCCACCATCACTTCCCCACTGCTTACAAACCCCACCAGCCCCCCTTAAACACCCCTCTCTAAACCCACCCACCCCTCCCAACCTGCATCCACCCTTCCTCACTCCTCCATCTCACACCCACCCTACCACAACTCTCTCTAACCCAACCCACCCACCTTTCCTCACCCCTTTCTGCTACCACCATAACTCACTCCTATATCCCTCTACTACTGCATTCCCCATCTCACCACACCTCTACTCCACCCACCCCATCTCACCCCACACTACCCACTTCACTCTACTCACACCTTCCATACCTTACCCCTGCCTAGTTATCCGACCATACGCACCCTACCATACCCACCCTACACCCACCCATCCTACCTCACTCCTGTCTATCCACAACAATCTTCCCAGACTTGCTCACCTCTGCCTGATTCCACTAATCTTACCTCATCCATGACTACCATGATTCCCCCTGCCTACTGCCTTCCACCATATCTAAACTTTTCTCGGCTTCACCCCTACCCCACCACTCAGGCTCAGACTTCTAATCTTCACGCTAACCTTAAAACCTTCAAACATAGTGTTTATTAGCATGTAACATTAGTAATACACATAGTAAAAAGATGTCCATACACTTTAGACTTGTTACAGTACCTATTACTAATGCTGTTTATCTGCAGAGGGAGTATCATTCTCTACTTTTGTTCTCACACAGTATGTAAGCGTTTCAAATGTTTCAAGGATATTCAGGAGTTTTTTCGTGACTACATCCTTCAATTAATCATAGACTTCAATTGAATGTTGATAAGAAGACCACAAACCAGCCATCAGTGTTCATTTATATACGATATTGATGTCTTTATTTTGAGTACTCAGGTTAGGGCGTAATTCAACAGTGGAAGGCCTGCATTCGGAGCAGCCTGAGAGCTCTATGAACCTCACAGCCACCAGACTGCCCGCCACTTTCCTCTCTCTCACACTCCAAACACCAAACCGCCCTCACTTTTGTGCACATCGTCAGTCTAGTGCTGATGCCATGCAACATGAAACAGGGCTTGTTTTCGAGCACTCTTTTATGTTACCATTGTGGGCGTTTTTCCTTGGGATTTTATCGAATACTAATAGGATCGCTCAACCCCATGTTCATAGCACATAATTAACATTTGGACAGCACCCCGCTCACAACCTAGCGGCATAATGGCATTTGTTCCATAATAAACAAGGTGCCCGGCAGGTCAGATATGCTGGATTAACCATGTCTTGAACGGGCCTTATAATGCCAGGTTGTTAGTGATAGTTATGATCTGTAAGGGGAGCCGGTTCCAGTGTCTTGAGGTGAGGGTCACAAATGTATGGCTGCATGTTTGAGACTTGATGAATGAGGTGGCAGCTAACAAAGGTTTTGATGAAGAGGGGGGTTCTTGGATGGATGTAGAGATATGCTGGATTAACCATGTCTTGAACAGGCCTTATAATGCCAGGTTGTTAGTGATAGTTATGATCTGTAAGGGGAGCCGGTTCCAGTGTCTTGAGGTGAGGGTCACAAATGTATGGCTGCATGTTTGAGACTTGATGAATGAGGTGGCAGCTAACAAAGGTTTTGATGAAGAGGGGGGTTCTTGGATGGATGTAGAGTTTGTTAGTTTGTTTTCTTTATTTGTATGGGCACCGAACCGTCAGGTAACTGGGCGCAAAGGTTACAAGTCTACCTTAAGCTTCATGTTTACAGATTTTACATACTAGGATATACATAGGTTACAAATTGGAAGTATACAAGACAACAAATACAGTAAAGGGCATAATGATACATACATCAGTACTGGATACAGAAAGGCAGCAGGATGGTTGTGAGCAAAGTAAGAGCTATAGTACATAATGCAGTATTCAGTACAGGAATGCAACGGGAGTCACTTGTCATTGTTTCTCAGCCACTTTAAGGTATTGCGGCTAATATTGTGGAAGGATTGTTCCACTCTTAAGGAAGGTGGGAATGCGTTCCAGGTCTGTGCTGCCATGAGAGGGAAGCTAGTCCCACCTGATTCTTTTCATTTGAATCTAGGTATGACAAGGCAGAAGGAGTTAGCAGTTCTGGTAGTGCGCGAAGTAGGTTTCATGACTATTCTCTCCGCTAGGTAAGGTGGTGCGGCATTGTTGAGGCATTTGAAAGTGAGGGAGACTATTTTAAGTAGGATTCTGTCATTGATGGACAGCCACTTGTTTTGTCTCCTCAGCTCTTATATATGCTCTCTGTTTGGAATATTTAGTGCGGTTCTGAGTGTGTTATTCTGTAAGATTTAAATTTTATTCAGAATGTACTTGCTCACACCTATGTATAGGGCATTGCAGTAGTCCAATTTCGGGAGTGTTGGCTAGGATGATGCAGCTTGTTTTAGATAGGAACTGCCTACACGCCCTGATTAACTTGCAGGTGTACGTGTTATGCTCGATTTATGCTTGATCCAAAATGGCGCGGGTGCGCAATGCATTCTGGGAGCGCTCAGAGCCATGTTGGATATTTACTTCATACCGCAGTGATGAAACGCTGCACACATTTTGCTGAGTGTTAGATTCACAGTGCTGAGACAAACATGCTTTTCCAAACCTGGTATGCGGTCAAGGCCATTTCTGCTGGGAAAGCTAACGTTGGTATGACTTGCTACTGTTCTCCGCAGAGCGTGTTTTTAGAGAAGGGAGGCACTGCGCTTCTTGGGGGGAGCTCTCGATTGACCCAGCTGGCAACCGACGGCTGTTCCTCAACTGCGCAAGTGCAATTTCCAGAATGTTCTCTCCTTTGTGGAGTGAGTATATATGCGGAAACCCGGAGGGGGTCAGGTGAGACTTCAGCCGGAGAAGTACACTTACGTCTGGCCTTCCTGTGAGCTGTGGTGCTCTCGGACTGGCTGTTCCCGGGGTCTTCCAGCCGCTTCTGGACGAGATGAGGAATTCTGTTACGCTCACGGTGATGTATTATCTTTTGACTTTTCTCTTTCTTCTGTGATCTATGACCATATTATTTTTGTGAGTTATTTCTATGTACTTGTAAGCTTTGAATAAATAGCCGTAAAGAGCTGATTATCTTCTAAGAGTGCGTGGCTGTGAGTTATTGTGTCTGTCTGTTTATGGTTCAAAGTATTTGCTCTATAATTGCATTGATGATTTATGGTTGTTCCGTGCCCTTTTTGGGGGAGAGCAATACATATTTGGCGCTGTGAGCAGGGTGCTTGTGATGAGTTGTTCCGAGTATTCAAGAGTCTGTTGAAACGTAGATAGGATTTGGTTGTCGTGTAAGTGAAGTTTTTTAATAGTGAAGGTTTATTTATTTTTTTGTAAGTGTTTGAGTGCCTGTGGGAGTGATTGCAGTGTGGAGAAGAAAATATATAGGTTCAACAAGGTTTTGCTTTGTTTGCGATAATGAGTAGTTTGTTCAAGAAGAAGAACGTTACCGCTGGCGGTGACTGTTCTGATGTTGTTATCCCAGGTTGGACTAAAAGTCCATATGATAAGTTGGCTCAGGCGTGGGCATGTGGTGCCGGTTTAAGTGAAACTTGGGATCAAGGATTGGGAGATGCCGATCCGGCTGATGTAATTGCATGCTTGCAACAAGTTCCAGTAGAACGTGGCAAAGAATGTGCAGCATTAGGTAGACGGGGTTGGGTTCTTTTGCATGCTTATAGGAAAATACATCGAATGAAGGTGGAAATGAAACATGAGGTCTTGCGATTAGAGAGAGAGTTAGCTGCAGAACGGCAGACTGCGTTAATGCAGCAGATTCAAATGAAACTGTTCAAAGATAAGGCTGACACATATCAGGCGGTGGCCGAGAGGGCTGCAGTCCGAGTAGCCCGGTATAAGTATGGGAAAAGATGGGGAGGGGTCAACAAAAGAAAGGTGCAACTTTAATCGCTATCGCTGGCATAGACTGGGATCCGGACAAGTGGGATGGTGATATTTTTGATTCGACCAGTCTAGAAAGTAATTCCGCAGATGAGTCCGACCCCAAACCAGAGGCGAAACAGAAAAGAGTGGCGGCAAAGCCTGTTAGAAGACGGCAAGCCAGACCACACCCGCAGAATCCTGGTGGTGGTATGGTGGATTTAACCACTTTTGAGGATTACACACAACAAGAGGTTGGGGAAATTATTACCCGTTTGAGGCAAAAATCAGAGGAAGCTTTATTGACATGGATGGTGAGATTGCTAGATAGGGGTGCTGCAGGGTTGTTGGTAGATTCTACTGATTCACCGCGTTTTTTACCCCTGTCAATTGACACCAATGTACAGGAGGTCTTAAGAACAGGACCGCCCCCTGACGCAAATGGTCAAGATACGCAGGTGTCTTTGTTGCACCTGGTAGCCCAAGCATGAACCGTAAATACCCTATTACCACAGATTGGCCCAGTGAAGAAAGAAAGTGGTATACGTTGAGAGAAGAAATTCAAAAAGTCAGAGAGCATTCTATGAAAGAGGCGATTCACATAGACACTCCTGATCATATGGGAGCCGTGCCGCTCTCAGTTTCAACTCGAAACATGGTGATTAGAAATGCGCCACCCACATACAAAAGTGTTATTATGACTTTGCTTGTGGGTATGATGGGCAAGGCTACTGATGAGGTAGCAGATGCCATTCGGCAACTTGCAGATTTGGGAGAGTGGGATAAGAGCGATAACAAGCCACGAGAGAGAGAGGGGCGTAGTGAGAGAAGAACTGAAGGCAGGCGGCAAGATAGCAGAGACTCCCGAGTGTCCCGAAAAGACATGTTTTTGGCTTTGTTAAAAGATGGTGTGCCACACGAGGAAATTGATGGCATTGAAACAAAGGTAATGTATGAATTATACAAAAAACAAGGACTTACAGCCAAAGAGCGCTATAAACAGGTTAAGAAACAAGTAGTCACCACGCCACAGGGGGACACCTCACCTTCTGCTCCCCCTGTGGATGAACAAGACGAAGGGTCTATGGGGACACCTTCCCCGTACCAGCCGACATACGCTGATTTGAGAAAGGTGGTGAGCGCGATGCTAGAGGCGGAGTCGAGTCACACTCATTCAAAGTTTGACTAGGGCTTCGGCCAAGCTCCGGCAGCGTCTGCCCACATAAAAGTGGATAGGCGGCCTCATGTTGATGTTAAGATTTTTTGGGGGCGAGGAAATACACAAGGGGTGCGAGTATTGATAGACACCGGGGCGGAGGCCTCTTTGATTCATTGTAATCCGACACGATTTAAAGGCAAACAGTTTACGATTATAGATTTAGGGGGAAAGGAGACCCCCGCAGTACAAACGCGAGTGGAAATGAAAATAGGCAATTTAAAGAGGCAGAAATACCAAGTGTTGATTGTCCCGATACCTGAATATATAATTGGCTTTGACATTTTGGAAGGGCTAACTTTGGGACTTGGTGGTAAAACGTTTCAGTTTGGGGTGAGTGCATTGATTTGTACACCCATTACCATAGGCAAATTGAAGATGCCCCCAGTGCAAGTGCCAGTGGCAACCAAGCGGGTAGCCATGAAACAATACCGCATTCCTGGGGGGCACATGGACATTTCAGACACCATTAAAGAGTACGTGGAGGCGGGTGTATTACGCCCTATTACCACCTCATGGAACAATCCGCTCTGGCCTATTAAAAAGGGAGATGGGTCATGGAGAATGACGGAGGATTACAGGGAGTTGAATAAACACACTCCTCCCTTAGTGCCCGCAGTCCCAGATGCTATTACCTTGATTGAAAATGTCCAAAAGTTTGAGGGGACTTGGTATGCAGTGATCGATTTAGCTAATGCATTTTTCTCCGTGCCAATTGCTGATGAGTGTCAAGAAAAGTTTGCATTTTCGTGGGGTGGACGTCAGTACACTTTCACGAGACTACCCATGGGGTACATGCACAGCCCGACTATCTGTCACCGGCTGGTGGCAGAGCACTTAGACAAGATACCGTGTAAACCTGACATACAAATCTCTCATTACATTGATGATATTTTGATCCAGGGCAAGGATGAGCACAGTGTGCAAAGTCAGCTAGATGTCCTTATGGAAGGATTGAAAAAGGAAGGGTGGGAGATTAATCCGAATAAAATTCAAGGTCCAGCTGAAACAGTGATATTTCTAGGGATTCAGTGGCATCATGGGCATCGTGAAATGGTGCCAAAAGCTCGACAGAAAATACTTGAATTCACCACTTCAACAAACAAAAAGCAAGCTCAGCAGTTCATAGGACTGTTTGGCATTTGGAGACAGCACATTCCGCATTTAGGGCAGATATTGGCCCCCCTCTACAAGGTGACACGAAAGAAATATGAGTTTCAGTGGGGGGAAGAGCAGCAGAAAGTCTTTGAGATGGGGAAAGACACGGTGCAGCAGGTGCTTGATTTATGGCCCTTGAAGGAAGGCGAAGTGGAATTAAATGTCTCTGTGCAAGACAATTATGCTAACTGGAGTGTGTGGCAGAAACAAGACAGAAAACGTGTGCCATTAGGGTTTTGGAGTCGTAAGTTGCCCGACGCTGGTAACTCATATACTCCATTTGAGAAGCAAATGCTGGCATGTTATTGGGCTCTTGTTGATACCGAGCAGATGATGTTGGGTCATGATGTATTTATGAGACCTGAAATACCAATCATGCAGTGGGTACTGAGCTCTCCTAAAACGCATTGTATCGGACATGCTCATGAAGCCAGCATAATTAAGTGGAAATGGTATATTCAAGACAGAGCCAAATCAGGAAAGGGTGGAGTAGCAAAACTACATGAGCACGTAGCCAACATACCGCCCTCAGATTACATACCACCGGAGGTGCCTGAAAAACATGAGTCTCCCGTGAAATGGGGAGTACCTTACAGCGATTTAACCATGGAGCAAACAGAGCATGCTTGGTTCACGGATGGTTCAGCCCGATACGTGGGTACTGAGCGGTACTGGAAAGCAGTATCGTACAATCCCAAAACCAAAAAGATCTTGACGACGACAGGGAAAGGGAAGAGCAGTCAGTTTGCAGAACTTTACGCAGTTTACCAAGCGTTGAAACAAGAGACCCCAGGTCAATGTTATATGTACACAAATTCATGGTCAGTGGCGAATGGATTGGCAGTGTGGTTGCCAACTTGGCAAAAGAATGGATGGAAGATTCATTCAAAAGAGTTGTGGGGAAAAGAACTGTGGCAAGATATTGCCGAAATGTTGTTACAAAGTGAAGTCACTGTCTATCATGTGGACGCGCATTGTGCCACAGATTCATTAGAACGTCGGTTTAATTCTGTTGCAGATTGTTAAGACGGATTTCTGAACTCTGTCCTGGTGGCGCAGAAGTTCAGAAGGCCAACCTAATTACTTGGAACAGGGTAACCTCTGGACGAGCCAGACCAATCAAGGTAGCGATCGCGGCGGTCAAGACTAGGTCTCAAGAGGGGTGAGGGTGACTGAAAGCCCGCAATGAGCACACAAAGCAGGATCACTTACAAACTACTCCAAACAGTTGTTATATTAAAAATATATACACATTTATTTCAAGGCCTTTAAAACAATGACCGTAGCGAGAAAATCACAATATAACGATAGTAAACCAACACATACCATATCAACACAATATATATACAAATACAACAAGTCTCAAGCTTTATATGCACGAAATGTGTAGTCCACCTAAAAGGGAAGGAAGACAGGCAGTTCGCAATAATGCTTAGACCCAGTTCGCCTTCAGAGGCACCTACCTAGATGGAAGTCCGAGCCCTGCGAAGAGTGGAGCCTTGTGCTCAAAAGTACCTGCACGCGCTGGTGCCAACGGGCAAAAGGAGAAGCTCTTCGAGGGAAATCAGGCAGTTCAGTTTAGTGCACAAAAGAAGAAGAACAAGTTCCGCGACTCAAGCGCAGCCTCCACAGTGGGCAGAAGCAGCGCACGAGTACGGAAAAGGGTGCTGTTTGACACAGCGGGGAAAAGCAATGGGCTCCTGCAGGAGGGCGACCAGATCCTAGCTATGCTACTCACCGGTCCCCGATGCAAGCAGACCCAGGCTTCTCCGCGTCAGTTTCAGCAGCTGGCAGGTTCAGAAGAGCAGGGACCGCCTCGTTGTCGTGTTGAGTAAAAAGACGTCCCAATCGAAGAAACCCGCACAGTTTGTTACCACAGCAGGGCAACGGAGCGGCCGTGTGTATCTGAGCCAAATGTACACTACTCACTTCAGACCTGGGAACGCCAAGTGTACGAAGCGTGTGAGAGTGACAAGGACTCGAAATACTACACAACCTGGCGGCGGTTACAGAGCAAGACTCCCGTGTAAGCTGGTCAGTCAGCTGGATGGCCCAGAGACGCTTCCGAAGGCTTACTGGCAGGAGATGGTGAAGATGCCGAGAATAGCTGTTTCCGCTATTCCAAGGGTCGAAGTACCAGTACAGGCCTTCTGGTTCGATCAAAGGTGAAAAGGGTTTCACAAGGCGACAGCAGTGCAGAGGAGAAGTCCTTCAGCGGGTCACCAGCGATTCCTCGGTCCAGCCTCTTGGTTGCAGGATACTTGGCTCCTGTATTCCTTCGTTCGTGAGAACTCAGGAGATCGACATGGTAGTGGTGTTTCCAGCCCCCTCTTATCCACGGTTCCCTTCGCGCCAAAACGGAGGGGACCCAATGGGAGATCCGCTCATCAACACTCACACCATTCGTGGACCAATCACGGACCACGGTGGTCCCAGGCATTCACACCACCCTAGACTCTCTGGCACCCAGGATGTGTATTGGGACCAGACATCCCAGCCCACATCCTGGAGGCACACACAAGACATGTAGAAGCCCGCGAAAGCATCCGTGTTTCGCGGGAAAGTACGTGCCCAAATAAGGAAGGCCCCGGGTCGGCTCGACCTGGGGAAGGTGAAGGGAGCAAGACGGTCAGCGGACAGGACAAAGGAGCCTCGTGGTCTGGCCATTTTGGGAGCCAGGCCACCATTTTGGGTTAAGCGCGAGAAACGCGCTTAGAACGCCAAAAGGAGCTCAAAACACAAGAAACGATTGCTGCCACCATTCCCGTCCCTGAATCACTTGCACCGATCAGATACAATCCTAAACGAGTATCTAGGGCCTGTAGAAGGCTAGAGACCCAAGAGAGCTGTAACTTAGCTTACAGTGCCCTCTTGTGTCATGTTGCACGAAAGCCGCAACATGATAAAAGAAACTACGGGAAACAGCGTTCCCCGGTACTGACAGTCTTAAGGGCATGTCAGTTTCCCCGTAAGAAAGGAGCGAAAGCCCAGAGGAGTGCGGCAGAAGGCTGCACTTCTCTGGCAAAGTCGAGAACAAGGTGAAAAACAACAGCAAAAAGTTTAGGGGTTGCCACATGGAAGGAAAATTACCTACAATTACGAAATCTTTACTAACACTCGCCCCTCCCAGACTATGGACAGGGGGAACTAATCCACCCCTGGATGAGTCTCTTGTTCAGGTCGGTTAAACATTCTGGACAACCCATCAGCATTGCTATGTTGGACACCTGGCCTATGCTCAATAGTGAAGTCGAAGCCTTGTAGACTTATGGACCACCTAAGCAACTTTGGATTCTCCCCCTTCATGTTCATTAGCCACTTTAAGGGCTTATGGTCAGTTTGCACAGTGAAGTGGGTCCCATAGAGGTAGGGCCTCAGCTTCCTTAGGGCCCACACAACAGAGAAACATTCTTTCTCTACCGTGGACCATCTGAGCTCTCTGTCCTTAAGCTGGCGGCTAATAAAACCAATAGGGTGTTCCTTACCCTTCTCATCTACTTGTGATAGTACAGCTCCTATCCCAGTGTCAGAGGCGTCCGTCTGCACGATAAAAGGTCTTTGATAATCAGGGGCCCTGAGGACAGGGGCCTGGCACAAGGAGTCTTTTAAGCCATTGAAGGCCTTCTCACACTCGTCGGTCCAAGTTACCTTCTTGGGTTTCTTCAGAGTTGTGAGGGCAGTCAGAGGGGCAGCTATGGTGCCATAGTCTGCCACAAAATTGCAGTAATACCCCGTGAGTCCTAAGAAGGCTCTCACTTGGGTTTGCGTAGTGGGGGTAGGCCAGTCTTGTACTGCTTGTACTTTACTGGGAAGAGGCTGTATCCTCCCTCCACCTACTTCATGTCCAAGGTAAACCACTGAGCCTTGTCCAATCTGGCATTTACTAGCCTTTATGGTCAGGTGTGCTTTCTGAAGAGCCTGGAGCACAATCCCGAGGTGTTTCACATGGTCTTCCCAGGTGGCACTGAAAACTGCTATATCGTCCAGATATGCAAGACAGAATTCGTCCAACCCATTCAAAACATGATTCACAAGCCTCTGGAAAGTGGCAGGTGCATTTTTCAACCCGAACGGCATTACCCGGAATTGTTAAAGGCCGTCTGGAGTAGAAAATGCTGTCTTCTCCTTGGCATGTTCTGCTAAAGCTATTTGCCAATAGCCAGCAGTGAGGTCAAACGTGCTGAGGTACTTGGAGGCACCCAAAGTATCCACCAGCTCATCTGTTCGAGGCAAGGGGTGTGCATCTGTCTTGGTGACAGCATTCAGAGCCCTGTAATCCACGCAGAACCTCAATTCAGAAGTGCCTGCCTTTGGAACCAAAACCACAGGGCTGGACCAAGGACTACTAGAGGGTTCAATCACCCCAAGGTCTAACATCTTGTTGACCTCGGTCTTAATATAAGACCGTACTTTGTCTGACATCCTGTATCCCCTACCTTTGGTAGGTACACTGTCTCCTGTGTCAATGTTATGTTTGCACCAAGGTGTCAAACCAGGCGACTGTGAAAACAGGGGGGAAAACTGCCTAAGCAAACTTTTCACTTCAGCCTGCAGATCAGAAGTCAGGTGAGGGGCCACTCGGACACCCTCAAAGGAGCTATCTGAAGGACCGCTTTGGAACAGATCGGGGAGAGGTTCAGACTCCTCTTCCTCAACATCTGAAGCCAGTAGCAGTGCTGCGATTTCGACTCTTGGGACGAAAGCTTTCAGCCTATTCACGTGAAACACTTTTGGAGCCTGTCCAGGCCTTCCAAGGTCCACTAAATAGTTAACCTCACCCAGGGGCTCCACCACTGTGTAAGGGCCTGACCAAATTTCCTGTAAAGCTCGAGGCCTTATGGGATTCATGATCAGGACTTGCTGACCAGGTGTAAAGTTGATGAGGGAAGCTTTCTGGTCGTACCAATGTTTCACCAGCGCTTGTCCTGCCTTCAATTTATCACTAGCCAAGCCCATCAGAAGTACCATCTGTTTTCTGAGCCCTAGCACATAATCAACTACGTTGGTAGTAACAGGGGGAGTGGGCATCTCCCATCCCTCTTTGACGATGGCTAAGGGTCCCCGTACGGAATGACCGAACAGAAGTTCGAAGGGGCTGAAGCCAACACCCTCCTGTGGTACCTCTCGGTAGGCAAACAGTAAGTATGGTAAAAGAAGATCCCATTTTCTTCTCTGAGGTTCCTCCAGAGCCCCAATCATGCTCTTTAACGTTCTGTTGAAACGTTCCACCAGACCATTGGTCTGGGGGTGGTATGCAGAAGAGAACTTGTAGGTGACCCCACATTCTTTCCACATAAAACTGCATATACTTCGACATAAAGTTGCTGCCACGGTCCGACACAACTTCTTTAGGGAAGCCAACCCTAGTAAATATACCAAGTAAAGCTTTTGCAACTGACTTGGCAGTTACAGTTTTCAATGGGATGGCCTCAGGATATCTGGTTGCATGGTCGACCAGCACCAGGATAAACCTATTGCCCGAGGATGTTTGCGGGTCAAGGGGACCAACGATGTCGATCCCTACCCTTTCAAATGGTACCCCCCCAACTGGGAGCGGTACCAACGGAGCTTGGATTGTCGCGCCAACCTTACCAGACAACTGGCAGGAGGCACAACTCCTGCAGTGACTTTCTACTTGCAGCCCCATCTTGGGCCAGTAGAAGTGCATGGATAACCTTTGCTTGGTCCTCTTCATACCAAGGTGACCAGCAAGGGGAACTTCATGCGCCAACTGCAGGAGGAAGGGCCTAACAGCAAGGGGAACCACCAACCTCCTATGGTCTCCTTCTGTAGACTCTGTGGGCTCACTATACAGGAGTCCACCTTCCCAATAAATCCTATGCGTCCCAGGAGGTTCACCCTCAATCTGGGAGCAGGCCTGTCTCCTTAGGCCTTCCAGAGATGGGCACTCACGTTGGCCTTTACTGAATTCGTCCCTATCAGGACCTCCTTCAACTAACAAGTCTTTTAGTTCAAGATGATCGTTGGGGTCAAATACTTCAGGCATCGCCACCTCCTCGTCAGGCCCAGGCGATTGACCAACTTCCTCCACCGCAGTGGTAGGCGAGCTCGGGGGAATATTCTCTTTCCCTCGTCTTGACTTGTCGACTCCTTTCGCCTTGGGTTTTCCCTTCGGCTGGGGCGGCGTATTGGTCTTGGCCAATGCTGCCCGTGCTTGAGACCGTGTGTAGGGTCTTTCGGCAGTGTCTCCTACGAGCCCTAAAGCTCTGAGATCATTACCTAACAAGACCTTTCCCGGGACGTTCCTCTGAATGCTCACTGGAATCCTGACTGCTGTACCATTTAAAGTAAGATTTACAGGTATTACTGGGAACATACGGAGTGGGCCGTCAGCCAAATTAATGGGCATCAGAGTAGCTCTGGCAACTTCCTCTGAGTCTACCAAGGTAGAATCCACTACAGTGTGACTGCACCCACTATCCCTAAGAGCTGGAGTATCTACTCCATTGATCGGCACACTGTCTTTAAAGTAGTGCTTGGTATTATCCGGAATCCTAGCATAAGCCTCTGCGACTTTAGGCTCCCAGGAACCCAGGGAAACTAAAACTACCTCAGCCTCTATCCCGCTGGGAAATGAGTCTGAGGAGAAGGATGCTCCTGTAATCTCTTCTTCCTCGTAGGAGGAGAAGGCCAGATTAGCGGAGTGGACCCCCAAAGGTCTAACCTTACACTGGGGATCCCCCTTCACGTGGTCAGTTGCTCCACAAGCAAAACAAGATCCATTGGGTCTGTTTACATAGGGAGGCTTATTGTAACCAGAGTTCTGTTTCGGAGGCTGACCTCCACTACCCTGTGAGTTCTCTTGTTTCTTACCCTTATTTTTCTTTTTGTGGCCCTTATGAGAAGAAGATTTATCAGATTCTCCACCCTCCTTATCTTTGGACTTTTTCCCTTCCTCTTGCTTACCAGGATGAGTTTTGGGACACTCGATGTGACACCCATAAGTCGGCTGCAATGGCCAGCTTCTTAGGATCTATCTCCTTCGAATCGGCCAAATGCTGCTTAAGCTCCGGGGAAGAAGATGCAAAAATGTGTTCCAGCATGACAAGATGTATCATGCCTTCGAAGGTAGAAACCTTATAACCTTCGACCCAGCCAGTTAAGTTTTTCAAGGACTCAGTGACATAAGATACCCAAGTACCACCTTCCTTTTTCTTATACTCTCTGAAACGTTTCAAATATTGGGCCGGAGTCTTCCCAAACTTTAAAATGAGAGTTTGCTTTAACATTGCGAAATCAGCTCCCTCAGCCTTCGACATTTCCATAATGGCACTACAGCCAGAATGGGGCAGTCTGCTGAGTAACCAGGCAATCTTATCAGCATTGTCAACTTGTTGAACTTCGCATGCACACTCAAACGCATTCAGCCAGTCCATAATGTCATTCCTTTCCTCATACACACTGAGCAGATCTTTCGGAAACCGTGGATGAGAGGAGGCCCCAGACCCATGTCCAGGACCCTTGGACCCATTTGCAACCTGAAGCTTGGCCAGTTCCAACTGGTGATCCCTGTCTTTTTGTTTTTCTGCCTGTTCGATTTTTAGTTTGGCTATGCTGAATTCAAGCTCCTGCTGCCTAAACCGCAGCTCTTGCTTCTTGAATTCAAGCATAGCCTCCCCATCAGCACTGGCAGAGGAAACATTAGACATCTCGTCCTCCCTGTCCTCGTGGTCGCGATGGATCAGTGCAGCGGCAGAACCGTCGGTTCTACCAGTGAGAGCAGCCCCACCTCCTTCCGCACTGTCCTCAGAAGTTATAGCGTCAAGCTGCGCTTCTTGCCACGCCACGATTCTTTGGATCATTTCCAATTTCGTGCCTTGAGAGGAAACACCTCTCTCCGCACACATCTT
Organism: Ambystoma mexicanum; assembly: GCF_040938575.1. Lineage (NCBI taxonomy): Eukaryota > Metazoa > Chordata > Amphibia > Caudata > Ambystomatidae > Ambystoma > Ambystoma mexicanum. The sequence goes on from NC_090928.1 coordinate 1,232,270,154, forward strand.
TTTCAATGTTTCTGATTTGGAAGCATTTAAAGTTAACAAGGTATTTGTTTCCATACTGTTAGATAGGACTATGGCCTTTTTAAAGTTATACTACAACATTTCACTACGTGTCCTGGTTGGAATAACCTGAAATGCCTTAGTTCGTGCGCAACACTGGATACCTTCAGTCGTATCCCACCGCTGTACACCAATTTGTTAAGACGGATTTCTGAACTCTGTCCTGGTGGCGCAGAAGTTCAGAAGGCCAACCTAATTACTTGGAACAGGGTAACCTCTGGACGAGCCAGACCAATCAAGGTAGCGATCGCGGCGGTCAAGACTAGGTCTCAAGAGGGATGAGGGTGACTGAAAGCCCGCAATGAGCACACAAAGCAAGATCACTTACAAACTACTCCAAACAGTTGTTATATTAAAAATATATACACATTTATTTCAAGGCCTTTAAAACAATGACCGTAGCGAGAAAATCACAATATAACGATAGTAAACCAACACATACCATATCAACACAATATATATTCAAATACAACAAGTCTCAAGCGTTATATGCACGAAATGTGTAGTCCACCTAAAAGGGAAGGAAGACAGGCAGTGCGCAATAATGCTTAGACCCAGTTCGCCTTCAGAGGCACCTACCTAGATGGAAGTCCGAGCCCTGCGAAGAGTGGAGCCTTGTGCTCAAAAGTACCTGCACGCGCTGGTGCCAACGGGCAAAAGGAGAAGCTCTTCGAGGGAAATCAGGCAGTTCAGTTTAGTGCACAAAAGAAGAAGAACAAGTTCCGCGACTCAAGCGCAGCCTCCACAGTGGGCAGAAGCAGAGCGCGAGTACGGAAAAGGGTGCTGTTTGACACAGCGGGGAAAAGCAATGGGCTCCTGCAGGAGGGCGACCAGTTCCTAGCTATGCTACTCACCGGTCCCCGATGCAAGCAGACCCAGGCTTCTCCGCGTCAGTTTCAGCAGCTGGCAGGTTCAGAAGAGCAGGGACCGCCTCGTCGTCTGTTGAGTAAAAAGACGTCCCAATCGAAGAAACCCGCACAGTTTGTTACCACAGCAGGGCAACGGAGCGGCCGTGTGTATCTGAGCCAAATGTACACTACTCACTTCAGACCTGGGAACGCCAAGTGTACGAAGCGTGTGAGAGTGACAAGGACTCAAAATACTACACAACCTGGCGACGGTTACAGAGCAAGACTCCCGTGTAAGCTGGTCAGTCAGCTGGATGGCCCAGAGACGCTTCCGAAGGCTTAGTGGCAGAAGATTGTGAAGATGCCGAGAATAGCTGTTCCCGCTATTCCAAGGGTCGAAGTACCAGTACAGGCCTTCTGGTTCGATCAAAGGTGAAAAGGGTTTCACAAGGCGACAGCAGTGCAGAGGAGAAGTCCTTTAACGGGTCACCAGCGATTCCTCGGTCCAGCCTCTTGGTTGCAGGATACTTGGCTCCTGCATTCCTTCGTTCGTGAGAACTCAGGATATCGACATGGTAGTGGTGTTTCCAGCCCCCTCTTATCCACGGTTCCCTTCGTGCCAAAACGGAGGGGACCCAATGGGAGATCCGCTCATCAACACTCACACCATTCGTGGACCAATCACGGACCACGGTGGTCCCAGGCATTCACACCACCCTAGACTCTCTGGCACCCAGGATGTGTATTGGGACCAGACATCCCAGCCCACATCCTGGAGGCACACACAAGACATGTAGAAGCCCGCGAAAGCATCCGTGTTTCGCGGGAAAGTACATGCCCAAATAAGGAAGGCCCCGGGTCGGCTCGACCTGGGGAAGGTGAAGGGAGCAAGACGGTCAGCGGACAGGAAAAAGGAGCCTCGTGGTCTGGCCATTTTGGGAGCCAGGCCACCATTTTGGGTTAAGCGTGAGAAACGCGCTTATAACGCCAAAAGGAGCTCAAAACACAAGAAACGATCGCTGCCACCATTCCCGTCCCTGAATCACTTGCACCGATCAGATACAATCCTAAACGAGTATCTAGGGCCTGTAGAAGGCTAGAGACCCAAGAGAGCTGTAACTTAGCTTACAGTGCCCTCTTGTGTCATGTTGCACGAAAGCCACAACATGATAAAAGAAACTACGGGAAACAGCGTCCCCGGTACCGACAGTCTTAAGGGCATGTCAGTTTCCCCGTAAGAAAGGAGCGAAAGCCCAGAGGAGTGCGGCAGAAGGCTGCACTTCTCTGGCAAAGTCGAGAACAAGGTGAAAAACAACAGCAAAAAGTTTAGGGGTTGCCACATGGAAGGAAGATTACCTACAATTACGAAATCTTTCCTAACACAGATGAACACACCAAGATTTCCTCAGTGGATGCAGAGGCTCGGGAAGACGATATGGAGGGTTTGGCCAAATGTGCCCATCAGAAATGTGGGCACCTTGGAGAAAAGGCTACTATCAGGTGGGCACAAGCTCGAGGCATCAGTCTTCCGTTAGAAGTAGTAAAAACAATAATTTTGCAATGTCCTGTGTGCCAACACCAATTACATAGACCTATACCTCAGATTATTTGAGGCACATTGAGGAAAATTACCAGGTCAAATTTGGCAGATTGATTATATCGGTCCTATGCCAATCAGCAGAGGTTGTCAGTATGCATGCACTATTGTGGATACCTACTCGGGATATTTGATGGTTTTGCCGTGCAAACGTACAACCCAATTGAACACCATCAGGTTGTTAGATCAGATCATGTTACATTATGGAGTGCCTTTGCAGATTCAAAGTGACAATGGGTCACATTTCAAAGGCAAATTAATCCAAGAATTTTGTCAGGAAAAGAGCATTGAGTGGATCTATCACGTGCCCTACCATTCAGCTGCGGCAGGGCTAATTGAACGAATGAATGGGTTACTGAAAGAACAGTTGCGCAAATCTGGAGACGGCAGTTTGGCAGGCTGGCGTGATCGTGTGTTTGATGCGGTGCAAGTGTTAAACAATAGGCCTGTCTATGAACATGAAACTCCTTTGATGAGACTAATGCCTCCTACTTTACAGGTTCAACCCAATTCAGTTAAAGAAACACTATTATACTGGGAAATTAGTCCAGGTTCTTTAGCTCCCTATCGAGCAACTCCAGAGTCAGCAGGGGTAGACTTGCATTCTAATGAAGAAATAAGATTAGATCCAAGAGGAATAGTTGTAATTGAAACAGGGAATGGAGTACAGATTCCCCCAGAGCATATGGGATAGATTGTCCCTAGATCAGGCCTAGCATTGAAGGGAGTTCAAGTGTTGGGAGGAGTAATTGATGCTGATTACCAAGGCGAGATTAAAGTCATCCTAATGAATAGTGGGGATCAAGTGTTATCAATACATAAGGGTGATCGAGTGGCCCAATTGATAGTCATTCCCATTAAATTGTCCATGATTAAGAAAGGGGAGCCTCCTACAGTGTTAACTACCCATGGGGATCGCGGTTTCGGCTCTTCAGACAGTATGGTACGGGGTGCAAAGGTGTAGGTGGAAAAGCCAAGTGGCCCACAAGTGCCCGCAGATGTCATTGCATCAGGCAAAGATCAAGTAGTTTTAGTTATGGAGCCTAGTAGAAAGAAATGGCAATATGTACCCGCAGACAAATATTACTTGGGAGAGTGATGTGCAACACTGATATCTCTTTTCTGGGTTTGCTTTGTAGATCCTGGGTCTGGTTGGTGTAACTGTGGCACTAAATGGACTCCATTTGGGCGAATTAAACAATCTGCTGTTACCAGAGAAAAATGTCACACCTGTGCCAGTGATCAAGGGGATACTGATAGTGATGAATAATGTTGTCCCCAAGCAGCCCTATGCCAGTGCCGACAAGCCCGCCAGACCGAAGACATGGATTTGTGGAATGCGACGAACACATCAGGAGCAAGTGAAAACATCCTTGATGCCATTAGTGTAAGAGTCGTTTGTAGGAAGACGGAAACACTCTCCTATGATTACCCAAGAGGAGAATAGGTGGATATATCTAGCACATCAAGTACTGAACATATCACACTTTTGTCTTACTGATGTGCCCAATGCTGAAGCTTTATTGACTACGTGTTTAGTAGAGGTGCCGACGCCTGTTCCGGTTTTAAAGCATATCTTCGGCGTCACCCATAATGATTCTTTAGTTCAAGACTCAGACACTAGACAATCTTTTTCAGTTTACGAATACTGTCAGTTCTGCCAAGAGACTGACAGAAAATGGAGAAATTTGACACGTGTTATTACTTACAATATAACTCAAGGTGATGTGTGTTACATTATGACGTGCAAAGGACAAGAAATTGGCAAATGCCGACAAATAGAGTTGACCGATCAGTACAATCATACTAAGTTTGAGAGGCGACTATGTTCGCGAATGTCACGCAAATGCACCAGTGTAAATAACACTATGGGCCTCATTACGACCCAGGCGTTAAGGGTTAACGCCGTCGTTAACCCTTAACGCCTATTCTGATTTTAACGGCTGCTCTTAGCAGCCGTTAAAATCCATGGCGCTAACTTGCCATGATGCTAATTACGCCACCGTAATTTACGGTGGCGTAATTAGCGCCTTCCCCACTCCCATTATGCCCTATGGGGCAAAAATGGGAATGGGGAAGGGAAAATGGGAAATGGGGATTTACCGCCCCACTCACCTTGGAATGGGGCGGTAAATCCACCATCCACCGTGGTCTAAACGTAGTTTACACCATGGTGGTAAAGTTGGCGCAATTAGCGCCTGGGTCGCAATGACCCCCTATGTCTTGCAATCACACAGTGATAACTGCTAGTCATTTAAATCATGTGAAACTTCCAACAGGATGGCTCCTTTCATGTGGTAACATTACATATACTTATATTCCAGCTAACATTTCTGGAGGTCCATGTGCTTTAACTCGTGTATGGGAGCGAGGGGTCCTCAGGCCCCCTCGCGTCGTACGCTCCTCAGTACAAGGCTTGGACCACGTTCCTCCGGTAGTGGGATTGCCCCTTGCCCTTATGTAAAGTTAACCACGGTTGACTGCTACATAGATGGGACTACTGAGCAGGACACAGGGCATCCATCTTTTGTGCCACCTTTCGACTCCATCTTGGGTAAACAGGCCTCACTGCGATAGTACAGCAATGCTCAGCTCCCCTTCCACCGCAGCAGCCAAGGACAGAGACACACAGACACGAGGCGCGCAGGCAGCTGTCTGGCCCCCACCCTTGCACTCCCCCTGCGAAGGAAAGCTCTGCGCTTCTATTCTCAAGCTAAAGCCGGAGAAAGTTGCAACAATCAATATGCTACAGTTTTCTTCCTCTGAGATCACTGCTCGCCTGAGAACCAGCATGTGAACCAGAATGAGCTAAGCACTCTCTGCTCGATTCATTCCCATAAACGTGCCAGCCACCCATCCCCATTAGAACAATTTATTGCCATCCTGACCCTGCACCCCCTGTAAGGTATTTCTTTTAAGTGCCAGACCCTCGCCTGTGCTGCGAAACCCACCCAATACACTCCTTACTAACTTTAAGCCTTTATACTACTATATATGCTTTTACTTGCACTAATGAGTTTGAAACCTAGGAAAAGATGCGAAACACAGCCTGATTCTTCTACATGCATAATAAGGTCAAGGCCTCCAATTAAAGCCACAAATGACCCAATTGTACTGACAATAATTATTGTGTGTGACTTATGTAGAAATGTGACAAGTAGCATGAAATGTTATTTAGTGTGTAACATATTAGCTTAGGTAGTGACCACAGTGACCGGACCCTGACCTGCGTGGAGCACAAGGAGTTTGACATCCGTCATCTCGTCAGCCACTCAGCCAACCAGGAGGAAGAGATGCCACCCACACCTACAGCACCACACCGCCTGGCCAATCGGGTCCATTTAGCATTTTTTGTTAGAGTTACTTTAATTAATATAAATATAAGTGTGATGTAATGAGGGGCTGAAGGGTTTTTTGGGTTATTTCCTAGCTGGAGAAATAAACCATCCTTTGAACTCTTGCAGCCGGGTCTCAGTGCCTCCTTCCCCAACAAGGGGCAGTGTCGGTTATTTTATTTTCTCTCACACGTAGTAAGACGGGGAAAGGCACCTACATTTTTGGTGACCCCCGCGACGTGATTTAGAGAGGTGCCTTGAGGCCTGCACCGCCCGGCAGCAAGATCCAAGATGCCCCTGGCAAGACCATCACCTCCGCGGTTGACCAGACTGTGCACACCAAGAAGAAAGGGTCAAGGGTTCCCGGTTGACAAATACCCGATCGAAAAAGCTGCTCGCCAAGGCAGGCCACGGCTTGGTTGGGGGACGGACCTGAGCGAGGTCTGGCCGTGAGCGGTGACCCTCGGAGTACCTGACTGAACACATGGAGTCCCGGTTGCAAAGACCCCAAAGGAAGGTAAGGGGAAATACGGGAAGAAGGGAATTAGCAACAAAGGGAAGGTAGCTAAGAATAGGGTCTGCGTGAGTGACGGTGAGGCTTTTCTGATCTATCCTTTATATGGCCATTAGGTGTTGTAAGAAGTGAGAAGAAGAGAAGTGGTATCCTAGCCCCTACGCGGTAGAAAGCGGCGCCGCGTAGCATTTGTCCCGACCAAGTGCAGAATAGAGATAAAGAGAAAAATAGTAGGGGTCTCGTGTAGGCTCGGAGTAGTTTTTAGAATATTCTTTTTCCGTGATGGTAAGAAATCTTGAGATATAATAAAGGTGAAAGAGGTGGGGAGTGAATGCAAAATAGTAGGTAGAATAGGGAAGAAGAAAAACCAGGGCCAGTAACTGGAATAGGGAAAGAACAAACGCGCGCAGGCAGTCCATGTGTATGTTGCATGATTATATGTTTGTTGGTCTGCTTTTGTGTATATGTCTTGGTGAACACGCTAAAGTATTTCAGTACAAGTAATTTGTGATTGATATAAGATAAAGCAAGGAAATAAATTGTGAGAGGTGATCAGGTAACACCTCTCAGAAAGCTAATGTGACATATGGTAATTGTGAACATTGATAAAGAACGTATTATTTCCACATATTGTAACTGACATACCAAGTGAGAGGTGGAAAGAGATTCAAGGGTACCAGAATACACAAGAAAGGAAAAGAAACATTGCCATGGGGGGAGTAACACCACTAGCACATATTTGCCAGCACCTTCCACTATATAGCGACAGGATACAGAAGTATCACGATCAGTGGATCACTGAGATAAAAGGAGACAGGGTTACACCAATTTGGCCAGAAGGAGGATCATTTGACAAAAGAGTGTTGGACCTAGTATCAACACATTTGCTAGCGCGATACAAAGGGAACCAGTTACAGAACGGGAGAGAAGTGTTAGATTTATGGCGAATGTTTGAGAAAGTTGCCCCCACGGCAGAGGTAGGTACAAGCCGAATGACAGAAAAGCGGAAAAACCCTGAAGAAGTAGGCGGGACACCAAAAGGGGAATGCTCAACAACTACGACCGAAAACGAAGTAACAAAAATCTATCCCTTAATGACTAGGCCAGCGGTAGGGTTTAGTGAACCACTGTATATACCACCCACCGCCACTGCTCAGGGCGGGGCAATAGCCCCCGAACCTCCACCATATGACAAAGAAAGGCCTGTACGGCCCCACGAGTGCGCCTCCTCTGGATATAGCACGTTTAACAGGTGATTTGAACCGTCAATTAGCACACGCACAAATGGAAATAACACGGTTAAGAGCTTTATGTGACAAAGGGCAAATGCTGCCAAGGGGAGGGGAGGTACCCCCGCTGTCACTGGCAGATCTCACACCCCCGATAGGGGCCGCAAGCAATGCAACCCCAGCAGCCTCGGTATCAGGGTAATCTATAGCATCACAAGGGACGTCATCACAGCAAAGACAAGAACAGGAGTGGCAGTCAGGACAGTTCCTGTTCCAATTGAATAACAAACCAGTGAGAATTATACGCCCAAACACACCGGAGAGTCAACAAAGTGGAGATCAAGGTGAAGGACAAGGAAGTGAACTCAAAGAAAACTGGGAGGAGAACAACGAACTAGAGTCAGAAATAGAAGAAATATGGGACGATTTAGATGAATACGAAGAGGCAGCTGCCGCAGAGGGTTCCCCACTGCCAAACCGCCGTTACCCAGACACACTATCGCCACCATTATGGCAAGGTAGATTAAGACAACGAACAGGGTGGACAGGAAACATACTGGTAAGTAAAACGAAAAAAGGGAAGACGAGCTAAACGTGAAAGAAACATAAACTACAAATGCCACTGATACATAAAGGAGCAGGTAGGCCAAACTACATTCCGTGGGCCCAAATGGACAAAACCAACTTGTTAAAACTCCTCCCCCCACTGACGGGAGGGGCAGGTAAGTGGACAGGTAAGTGGATACATGTATTTGCGAAGAACACGGCAGGCGTGCCATTAGCTATAGGTGATATAAAAAGTCTATTAGTATCAGCAATCGGGGACCAAGCAGACACAATCTGGGAAAGGGCAGGGTTCCCGGGAGTAACGATGAGCTGTGACCGACACAATGGATCACCATTCAACAATGTTCGAGCACAAGTGTGGGATGCATTACGGCGTGCATTTCCAGATGTTCCAGATTTACATGCAGTGATGCAGTGCACGATGGAGGAGAACGAGGATCCTGCGCAATTCATTTTACGAGTGCAAGACTTATGGAGAAGCAAAACTGGTACGGCATGGAATCAATCAACAGCTTTATTCTATTTTATCATTAAAAAGGGGTTGCCAAAAGAGGTGCAGAAGGACATGGACAAAATACCTGGGATCGAAGCCAAAGGGTGGCCTGAAATTCAGAGCATAATTGTACACCACTGGAGGAGGATCAAAGAGAAGGAAAAGGAGGTCGCAAAAGAGGCTGGCTGACGAAGCAAAATTAGTACAGACGAAATTAGTGAAGGTCGCCACCATTACTGCCAGTGCAACAGCAGACAGAGGAAAAGAAGGAGAGGAAAACGCGGGAGGAAGGCCTGTTGGGATAGCAGCGCAGTGGGTTGGCGAGGACCAAGGACAGTGGAACGGAGAGGAACAGCCATGCCAAGGATCGCAGTGGCAGAACAGGCCGGCCCAAGGTAGAGGTGGGTAACGTGGGCAAAGGGGAGGATACGGAGGAATGGGAAACAGGGGGTATGGTGGGCAAGGACCAAGGGGAGGACAACAGGGGTCGTGTTGGAATTGTGGAAGATGGGGACATTATTCACGAGATTCTAGAATGCGACCATCAGGGTATTTTCAAGGGCAGCAACAGCCCATGAACAATGAACAGGGGTGGGGCTGCCCACACCCAGGTAGCCCTTGTGGAGCTCCAATGGGGAGGGGAGGACAAAAGGATCAATACTGCTATGACCCCCAAATGCAACAGAGACAGCCAGCCCCACAACAGCAGCAACAGCAGCAGCAGCCACAACAGCAAAACGCACTACAGCCCATGGCGAGACAAAACCCAGTAGGGAACATAAACAATGACCCTTTTGCAGCGGCCGCAAACGGTGCCCCTGCACCATTCCGTGGCACAACGTTCGTGGGTGACAACGTTTTTTCAGTGCCTTGTCAGCAAAGATACCAAGACTAGGACAGCCCACAGGGAGCACTTGCGTGTCCAGTCATATCCACCACACAAAGTGCAAATGAGGAACCACTAGTGGCGGCAGAGATAGGAAACAAGCAGTTTATCTTTATGGTAGACTCTGGAGCAGATAAATCATGCCTCACAGAAGGGCGGTTTCAGCTCTCGGGAAGAAATTTGGAGACGCAGGGGTTCTCTGGGGCTATTTTAAAAGTTCCTTATACAAAAGACCTTGATGTAACAGTGGGGGGAAAAACAGTGTGTGCACCCTTACTGTATTACGAAGACGCGCCAATCAATTTGATGGGCCGAGACTTGCTCAGTAAGTTAAACATGACCATAGCCTTTACTGAAAGAGGAATAGTGTGCTCGACGCCAGGGGTATGCCCCGTACGAGCACTCTTGATAATAAGCACGATTACAAAGGAAATTGCAGTAAGAGGGATTCCCATGGACATGTTCGTCTATGGAATAAAGGTATTAGCCTGAGTAGTGCCTGAAATAACACAAAAGGAGTGGAGAATACCATCAGACTTCATATTCCGCCCAATCACACCAACAGATGTAGTGCCAGGCACAATTATATCTATAGACATTGAGGCAGTTCAAGTTTCCAACAAACGCATTGTGGTCATAGGCCTGGACACGCAGGGACGCGAGTGGAGAAGTGTGCTATGCATAGAGCCAAACATAATGCTAAAATATGTAACTGATGAAGAATTGTTTACTGATTACGAAGGAGATGGAGAAATAATAATGGAAATAAACATACCATGTGACATTATGATTCAATACAGAGAAATACACAACCCACTCATGGCTAACATAAAGGCCCCACCGACAATATTTGAAGAAGACATGGCCAGGGTAGCACCTGAAATTTGGACTACAGGGCCACACGATGTGGGATTGTTGCACGAGGTAACTCCCATAAAGATAAAACTGAAACCAGGTGCCCTCCCACCGATAGTGAAACAATACCCAATATCCAAAGAAGCAGAGGAAGGTATTAGAGAAACAGTGAATGCACTCCTAAGCCAAGGTATTTTAGTGCCATCAACTTCCCCATGCAACACAGTGATTTTTCCGATTAAGAAAGCGAAAGGAGGGGCGTGGAGAATGGTTTAGGACCTCCGCCCACTCAATGACGTCATTCAAAAAGAATTCCCTTTAGTGCCTAACCCGGCATCAATATTGTGCAGTATACCAAAAGAGGCAACTTGCTTCACTGTCATTGATCTGAAAAATGCCTTTTTCTCTGTGCCACTCGCACCAGAGTCGCAGTACCTTACAGCTTTTACATTAGGAAACAGCAGATATGAACATTGCAGACTCCCACAGGGGTATTGCGAGAGCCAAAGAATTTTTAACAGAGTACTACAAGAAGACATTGGCAACATAGATGATGGGAGCACCATTATACAGTACATAGACGATTTACTCGTCTGCAGCAAAACAGAAGAAGAGTGTAGAGAAGACTCGATAACACTGCTTAATGTATTGGCTGCCAAGGGATACAAGGTGGACAAAGGAAAGTTACAATACTGCCTTGCAGACGTTGTGTATCTTGGCCAGCAAATATCTAAAGATGGAAAAAGAATACTACCAGACAGAGCAGCTGCCATTCGACAAATTATTTTACCAAAAACAGTGAAGGACATGCAGAAATTTCTTGGCATATGTAACTATTGCCGAGCATGGATCCTCGATTACGCAGTGTACACACGGCCAATGCTACAAGCACTGAAAGAAGCACAAAAGAACAGAGCCCCAATAAAATGGACACAGGAGACAATTACTCAATTCTCTCGATTAAAAGACCTTATTTCAGACGCCCCAGTCCTTGCAAATCCAGATTATGAAAGGGAATTTTTCCTGTTTTCACACAGCAATGGAACATTAATGACAGCGGTATTGACACAAAAGACATTGCTAGGCCACAAACCATTAGCGTACTACAGTGGAATATTAGACCCAGTAATGCAGGGACATTTCGCTTGCGAACACGCCCTCGCTGCAGCGGCCTTCGCTATTGAGAAAAGTGCCACAATCGTAATGGGATGTTCAGTGACGCTATATGCGGAACACTCGTTATTTGCTATCTTGGAAAGATCAAAATCTACTCTCACAACACAGAGAACCTCTGCTTATGAAATAATAATATCAAGTCCAAATGTACATGTGGTCAGATGCAAGACAGTGAACCCAGCCACATTCATTACAGAGCCATGCACAACTGAGGATTTACAGGAACACGATTGTAGCACATATGAGGGAGAGGGCGATGACATTCGCAAAGCAAGAGGAAACGCCCTTATAGAAGGAGAAATTTATTTCATAGACGGGTCAGCATCCATAAACTAAGAGACAGGAGAGAAACATGTGGGGATGGCGGTAGTGCCCATGGAAGAAGACACATACGAAGTGATTGTTCAAAAACGCCTCCCTTCACACTACTCTGCACAAGCAGCCGAACTGACCCCACTAATCAGCGCGTTACACACAGCCAAAGATTGTGCCGTGACAATATATTCAGACTCAGCTTATGTCACCACCACAGTTCACTCAGGGCTATCACGTTGGCGAAGGAGAGGGTTCAGAAGAGCAGACGGGTCCCCCATACAACATGCCACGTTGCTAAATGAACTAATAGAAGCTTTAGCAGAACCATCGGTAGTAGCGGTGGTTAAATGCCAAGCCCATACCAATAACACAGACGCCGTCTCATTGGGGAACGCGGCAGCCGACGCAGCAGCGAAGGAAGCCTTGTATTTCAATAAGACACCAACATCAGATTACGTTGTAAAAACAACCACAGCAGAACAACCAGCAGAAGCCTACAGTAACACACCCATAGCACAATTGATAGAACTCCAGAGAAGGGCCCCACCAGAAGAGCAGGAGTTGTGGGGCAAACAAGGATGTAAACGATCAGCCACAGATCTCATTTGGAGACAGGAAACAACAGGCAAGGTAGTGATGCCTGTAGAGTTATTAGAAGTAGCATTCCAACAACTGCATTTCCCAGCTCACGTTGCAAAACAACACATTGCCTCAGATATTCAAGAGGATTGGTTTGTTCCTAATCTGCCCGAATACTTGTCTAAATTTGTGATTGAATGTACTACATGCCAAACTTACAATTCGAGAATGACATTACGAACTCTGCGTGGCACTTTGCCACGCACTACAGGTCCATTTAGAGAACTACATATCGACTACGCCGATATGGGAGAAAGATGTAATGGAGCAAGATACTTGATTGTGGTGGTATGCCCTTTTTCACGGTGGGTAGAAGCGGGCCCCTGTCCCCATCCTGATGCAAAATGTGCTGCCAAGTTCCTTGTGCGAGAAGTATTCTCACAGTGGGGAATCTGTGACGTGATCAGTTCAGACAACGGCACGCATTTTGTGAATGACCTCTCAAGGAAGTAACCTCCCTTCTGGGGGTGAAACATAAACTATGTTCGATTTCTCATCCAATGGCCAATGGAGTTGTGGAGAGGATCAATTGGCTGCTCAAAAGCAATTTATCGAAATTATGCAGCACGTTGAAAAATAATTGGGTATATTGTCTGCCCCTAGCACTGTTCCAACTCAGAAATCAACCATGCAAGGATCACCATTTAAGCCCACACAAAATCGTGAAAGGAAGAAGAATGCACACTCCGCTCTCCCCTGTTAGGAGGGCGTCTGATGCGCACAGGGCTGCCACAGTGCTGGGAGATGAGTTTAAGGAATACCTAGCACAGCTAATGCGCGCGGTACGCAGCATAGCAAAACAAATTGTTTCACCATTTTCTGAAGATGTAGCAACAGACACCTCAATGCCAACAGCAGAAAGCACGGAGGGGCCTTTAATGCCAGGGGAGCATATTTATGTCAGAAATTTTGTAAGAAGGTGGAATTCACCAAGATGTCATGGTCCATACACAGTGGTGTACAGCACCCCAACTGCAGTTAAGGTAAAGGGGTTAAAATACTGGGTGCACCTCTCAGATGTGAGAAGGGCGCAGTGTTGCACTTCCCCAAAATGAAACCGACTGTGTGGATGCCATCACTGGCACAGTTTGACATGATGAAAACTGCAATTTAGACAGGGAAAGTATAGTAGAAAAGCAAAATGTTTTTACATATTTTGTCTCTCTCTCTCTCTCTCTCTCTCCCTCTCTCTCTTTCTCTCTCTCTTTCTTTTCTTCTCATATAAATCGTGTTGTCTTTTCTATTTTTCCTCATTATTTCCATGATAAAATGAAAAGGAATTGTTAAATGCCTAACTGAGTGAAGAAATGAAAAAGAATGAACAACTGCAAATATGTTTCTTTTCATGATGACTTAACGAATTTGTCTCGCCCACATAGGTTCAACATGAGCCAATGCGACGAAACGGCTGAGCAGGCTGAAATGTTAGATAGAAATAGGGATGCCACTAGGGCCAGTAGACTGAGCAATGTAGAATGTGTTATAAAATATGCTGCCATACTATTTGCAATAATGATGTTTTATTTTATTTGGTATAATGTTGTTTTATATGTGGCAAATGAAATGAATAAAGGGGGAAACGGAACTGATATGACAAAACCAAGGCCTAAACTAATATGGACTGAAGCAACGACTATTTTGAAGGACACTTATAACATTGAATCTAATAGTAAAAATATAACGTCACCCTTTGAACAAGTGCATGTAAACAAAACTGCTATTCCATTGTTGAGTAATACTATGGCTAAGGAAATAGAGCTGGGATGGAATGTAAATGATGATTACTATTGGTTGACTAACTCCATAAATACAAGCATGCGTACACACACTGCACCAGAAACCACTACTGAATACACACGTCACCATGAACAACATAGATGATGCATGGTCTAAGATATTCCCGCTGCAATATCCACAAGTTGGTACCCATTTAAAAAACACAAGGAGGAGAAAAAGGGGGGTGGGAAAAAACAGATACAATATTTATCATAACCTGGGGTTAGATGAAATAGAGGACCCCCGACACCCTGACCAATCAAACAAATGGTATTCAGAAATGAGCGCCGCAGCAAAGCAAGCAAGTAATGAAAGTTGTTATGTGTGCTCACTTATTCCTCATGCAACTGGAACGCCAAAAATGTTAATCCCACAGGAAGTACCCTTGTCTGAGGCCCAATGTTTGATTCATCTGATGCTGTGTAGAATAAAAAAGACATTTCAAGCACACATAGTCACTATGGAAAAATTGGAAAACGAACAAACTTGCACCAGCAGACGACAAGGAGTAATCTGCCTCCAAGAGCCATTTTTCATTATAAAAGGGACAAGGTATGCAGACAACTGGCATGATGAAACGATTAAATGCAAAGCTGAGGGGCTTCGAGGGCTGCCAGACGAAACATTCGAGTGGGTAAAAGAAATGTGCATCCCCATCTGGTCACAGCATATCACCAAGCTGACATGGGTCACACCCCTGGAGAGACCCATTAAAATACAAAGAGAAATACCGCACAAACTTTGCTTCCATGGAGAAGGGAAGGTGAACATGGGAACCGTGCAGCAGTGCAATAACACTTTAATAATGCCAGATATGAAAAAACGCACTGCAGCATTAATGGACATATACTGGATCTGTGGCAAACGAGCTTACCTGCATCTCCCAGCATCCTGGAGGGGCACTTGTGCCCTAGCCACACTTCACTCAGCACTAATGGTGATACCAGAGAGCCTCGTCCAGTTTACAGCAAGGCCTTCGGCTGAAACATCGACAGCAGGCCAATCAGCTGACACATCGGCAGCAGGGCAATCGGCTGAACCATCGACAGCGCCTGATGAGACAATCACGGAGCCCCAAGCATACGAACTATTGTCAGAAGAAACCTTGAAAACCAAGTTGTCACGCAGCAAAAGATCCTATTATATTTCATCCAAATTGTCAGAACTCCTTGCTGAAATCCCACAGCAGTACAAGCTTTTCTCATCTGCAGAAACATTCTTTGCATCATTTCTAGCACCAGGCGTTCAAGCAAGGGCAAACGTGAAATGGCTGCAGATAACACGCTGGGAGCTCATCCAGCTGGCCAACGACACTGTAGAAGGTTTCAACAGCACAAAAATATAGATCTGTGCTGTGCGCCTGATGACGATGCAAAAAAGATATGTCTTAGATCTTATCACTGCGATGGACGGTGGTGTTTGCAAAAAAATTGGGGGGCGTGTTGCACGTTCGTACCAACTTCAGATGCTGATAACGGGACACTGTCACACCTGATAACAGCAGTGCATAATTTAGGAGAAAGAATGAGAACAGAAGGTGGAGCAGACACAACACGTGGTTCGACAATCTGTTCAGCTGGATACCATAATGGGTGAACATAGCAGCGAAGATACTCACTCCCATCATAGTCTTTCTTCTCCTAATATTCTGTGTGTGCCAACTGGGACTAAGATGCTGTGAAAATAATATGCCTAATTCAGCAATGATGATGGTAACAGTGGGCCGACAGACAACGGTGGCTACCATGATAGATGCCCAAGTACAAACTGGAGAATACACCACACCGCAGTATAGGATGGCTGCCATCTATAGGCAGTATGGGGACGTGGTCGATAATCTACATTACACTACCATTAAAGAACCAAAGAACGTGCTGTGGTATAACGAGGTTTGGATAGATTTAGATGGGGATGGTGGAATATACTTAATGGTCACCCCAGAAGAATACGCAAGAAGAGGTAACAGCTTAAGAAGTGTGTGCAAAGCATGGATGCCAATAAAGGGTACATCTGCTTGGGATGAGGCTCTGGCTGAAGATGAGCGCTACCGAAGGGAGAACAGAAAGAATGAGATAAAGTAGTTCGTTACTTTAGATGTAACGAAAGGGGGGAATGTATGGGAGCGAGGGGTCCTCAGGCCCCCTCGCGTCGTACGCTCCTCAGTACAAGGCTTGGACCACGTGCCTCCGGTAGTGGAATTGCCCCTTGCTCTTATGTAATGTTAACCACGGTTGACTGCTACATAGATGGGACTACTGAGCAGGACACGGGGCATCCATCTTTTGTGCCCCCTTTCGACTCCATCTTGGGTAAACAGGCCTCACTGCGATAGTACAGCAATGCTCAGCTCCCCTTCCACCGCAGCAGCCAAGGACAGAGACACACACACACGAGGCGCGCAGGCAGCTGGCTGGCCCCCACCCTTGCACTCCCCCTGCGAAGGAAAGCTCTGCCCTTCCATTCTCACGCTGAAGCCGGAGAAAGTTGCAACAATCAATATGCTACAGTTTTCTTCCTCTGAGATCACTGCTCGCCTGAGAACCAGCATGTGAACCAGAATGAGCTAGGCACTCTCTGCTCGATTCATTCCCATAAACGTGCCAGCCACCCATCCCCATTAGAACAATTTATTGCCATCCTGACCCTGCACCCCCGTAAGGTATTTCTTTCAAGTGCCAGACCCTCGCCTGTGCTGCGAAACCCACCCAATACACTCCTTACTAACCTTAAGCATTTTTACTACTATATATGTTTTTATTTGTACTAATTAGTTTGAAACCTAGGAGAAAATGCGAAACACAGCATGATTCTTCTACATGCATAATAAGGTCAAGGCCTCCAATTAAAGCCATGAATGACCCAATTGTACTGACAATAATCATTGTGTGTGATTTATGTAGAAATGTGACAAGTAACATAAAATGTTATTTAGTGTGTAACATATTAGCTTAGGTAGTGACCCCAGTGACCGGACCCTGACCTGCGTGGAGCACAAGACGTTTGACGTCCGTCATCTCGTCAGCCACTCAGCCAACCAGGAGGAAGAGATGCCAACCACACCTACAGCACCACACCGCCTGGCCAATCGGGTCCATTTAGCATTTTTTGTTAGAGTTACTTTAATTAATATAAATATAAGTGTGATGTAATGAGGGGCTGAAGGGTTTTTTGGGTTATTTCCTAGCTGGAGATCCATCCTTTGAACTCTTGCAGCCGGGTCTCAGTGCCTCCTTCCCCGACAAGGGGCAGTGTCGGTTATTTTATTTTCTCTCACATGTAGTAAGACGGGGAAAGGCACCTACACTCGATTAGGACTAATGATGTTCCTTTACACTCAGCGATAACTCGAAGTAAAAGGTCAACTTTTGAATCTGTAGGGCTATCTCCTGACTGTGATTCACATGTACATTTGTTATCAGAAGCTGAGGTTCTAGCATTAACCCTTTCATTAGTGGGTGTTTGGGGTTTAGCTGCTGGAGGTTACAAATCTTTGATGAAATTAGCGTGTTTAGTAGTTAAAAGTCTTAATCATACTTCGCAGGCTTTAGAAGAATTACTCCTTGATAGTCAAGTTATTAGAAAAGCAACTTTACAGAACAGAGCTGCTATTGATTATCTATTGCTAAAACATAATTTAGGGTGTAATGCCTTTGAAGGTATGTGTTGTTTCAATTTAAGGGACCACTCACGATCTATTGAAAGTCATATTCGAGGTTTGAGGGATCTCATTTCTCAAGTGTCTCAAGATCGTAATAGAAACTGGTGGGATTGGTTGTTTTCATGGATACCTGATATTGGGGTACACTACGTTATATTTTTGCTTGCATTTTTATTATACTGTCTATTATAATTGCTTGTTGTTGTTGTTGCATTCAATGTATTCCTAATTTACTATTAACCTTTCGTAGGTTTCAGAGACCGGTTCCTGTGCCACCGGGATATGGAAGATAAATATTCAAAGGGTGGAATTGTTATGCTTGATTTATGCTTGATCCAAAAAGGCGTGGGTGCGCAATGCATTCTGGGAGCGCTTGGAGCCATGTTGGATATTAACTTCATAGCGCAGTGAAACGCTGCACACATTTTGCTGAGTGTTAGATTCACAGTGCTGAGACAAACATGCTTTTCCAAACCTGGTATGCGGTCAAGGCCATTTCTGCTGGGAAAGCTAACGTTGTTATGACTTGCTACTGTTCTCCGCGGAGCGTGTTTTTAGAGAAGGGAGGCACTGCGCTTCTTGGGGGGAGCTCTCGATTGACCCAGCTGGCAACCGATGGCTGTTCCACAACTGCGCAAGTGCAATTTCCAGAATGTTGGAGAATTAACTCCCCTTTGTGGAGTGTGTATATATGCGGAAACCCGGAGGGGGTCAGGTGAGACTTCAGCCGGAGAAGGACGCTTACGTCCGGCCTTCCTGTGAGCTGTGGTGCTCTCGGCCTGGCTGCTCCCGGGGTCTTCCATCCGCTTCTGGACGAGATGAGGAATTCTGTTACGCTCACGGTGATGTATTATCTTTTGACTTTTCTCTTTCTTCTGTGATCTATGACCTTATTATTTTTGTGAGTTATTTCTATGTACTTGTAAGCTTTGAATAAATAGCCATAAAGAGCTGATTATCTTCTAAGAGTGCTTGGCTGTGAGTTATTGTGTCTGTCTGTTTATGGTTCAAAGTATTTGCTCTATAATTGCATTGGTGATTTATGGTTGTTCCGTGCACTTTTCGGGGGTGAGCAATACAGTACGCTGTTGCCGATGCCATAGTATTGACTTGTTTCCTCAAAGTTAAAGCAGAATCAAGGTAAAGACCTAAGGTTTTTACTTCCTTTACAACCTTACTTAAGTTCCCATCAACATTAAAGGCGGTGTAGTTGGTACTATGTTTTTTCAAGTTGGCGACCGTTCCAAGTATCAGGAGCTCGGTTATGTCGCCATTCAGGCATAGGCCATGGGCTGCCATCCATGCCTGAATGATTAGGTACATTTTATTCAGAAGAGCCGTGTCCTTATTGTAATCACCCGAGAGGGGTATGAGGATCTGGGTGTATCTTATAGGAAAGGAAGGCCCATTTTGCAGTAGGCAGAGTGAGTTATTCATAACATTTTAAAGCATCTTCTTTGCATGTGGCGTTTTACAAAACACCAAATTCATAAGTAAAATCTGATGAATAACTTTAAGCTGATGTTGATCTCGATTTTGAGCTGTAACAGACGGCAGCAGTGTACTGAACTTTTTGAAATCTTTCTTCAAGAAGAATAGCAGGGAGACCTAAGCATGCATTTTTACCATTTTTACCATTTTTACCATAATTCAGTCTGAAGAAATGTTGATCGGTATGACTTGGTGGTGTTATTCGAGAAAAGAGTGGACTCACTTGAGAATATGGAGGTGAATTAAACAGGTGCTGACCACAGAGTTTGAGCAGAGATGATGAAATCTTTTGACAGGGTGACGAGAGAATTCATCCATCTGGGGACCAAATATGATTCATTGATTGGTAACGAGGACTTAATTACTGTTCACTGTTTCGTTTACACCAGTTTGTGTGCATCCAGCAGTGGATAGCCATTATTCAGGAGTGGAGATTGCCAAAGGTTCTCCCAGCAGATGTATTGAGTCTGACACAGGTTTTAGTAACGCCAGCAAAGGAATTGAAAATGAGGGATAGGGCTGAGGCTTGGCTACTGCTCTCAAGAGAGGCAGGAGAGGATGATTTGGATCTCACCAATGTAGAATACAGGCAGATAGGTTGGGAAGGATAAGGGCACTAGATCCACTGTCATCAACGATCATTCGGGTGCTCTCTAGGAATGCATTTGGAATGGATTGCTACCCCTCGACTGGGCAGAAACTGGATTGGTTGTTATTGATAGTGGTCTTAACTGTAGGATTGGAGTTGCTGTATTGCAATGCTTTCAGGAATACTTGAAAGGAAATGGAGGTTGGAGGTGGCTCTTAGAAATGGGTGTGTAAAGGAAGCGCTTTTTGAGTAGGGTAGAGTCTGTGGCACATTTGATTTCCAGTGGTGTGAAGCCACTGTTCAGAGGAATTGGGGCATGGGTCCAAGCGGAAGCCTGAGTTTTTCATTTTGGAGAGGATGAACGATAGCTTGAACTCTGAGATAGTCATTCAAGAGGCAAATTGGAAGACAGACTGGAGTAGTGACTGCACTTTTGATGGTGTGAGGGAGAATGGGAGTGGGGGTGATCTGCACCAATCTCATAGGTGGGCAGCTTCTTTGACCATAAAGAGATTAGCGGGCTGGTTTGACATTGAGGCTGAGGCAGGGAAGAAGACAGTAATTAAGATGATTATAATAATTTGTTATTTACCAGTTGCAGCAAGTTCACTGAGAACTTTAGGGGCGTAGCAGACCCTTTTAGATCAGACATTTTTGCAACTGACATGCTTTTTGTAAGCTCTGAGAAGTTAGTTATTTCCATTTGTGGCAACAAAGGTGAAGATTGGATTGAAGAAGTATTGGAGTGAACCAGTTATCTCGACGTTTCAGTGGGCTATCTTTTCCAAAGTTGAAAAGATAGAAGATTCAAGGTCATCCAAGATGACCCGAAGAGGAGAGGGAAATATGAGTTCAGGTCTGAAAAGTGTATCTGGTATATCTGGTGTTTTTAAAGCTAATCCATAATGTTAAAAACATTTCCATCAACATTATCTTTCACCTCCCTTCTCCTCTTATGCCCCATTTCTGTGTTGAACTGCTCATCCCAATCTTGCCCACTTTCCATGGGTAGAGGGTCTGGAGTGTGTGCGTGTTCTACCCCGTTGTCTCTCCTGGGTGATGTTGTTCATCATACCTGCTCGCCGGTTCCTAGGCCTGATATGAGACGCCATCGCTCATTTTCATTGCTTTCTATATAAGATCATTGATGCCAATGAGATTTATTTTTTGTGATCTATTTTTGAAAGACAATACAAAGTTTTGAAAGAATACATTGCCGTCTCAGAGAACTATTAAAGTAACAGCAGAACGTAGCAGAACAGTTTGATTAAACTAAAATGCCAATTATATTTGAGCATTTTAGTTAAACTTGAAATAATGCATGGGTGACTTTACAATTATAAAATAAACTAATAGTTAATGTACATGAAAATGACTAATTTGTAAAGAAAGAGAAGCATGAGAGAATCCTGGCAGGTTTAACTTTCTTGCTAATAGTTTCTGTGATGCTGTACTCTGATCTCTTTGGATCTCTTTGGCTTTCTCTTGCAGCCCATCTCTTTCCTGATTCCCTTCTTTCCTTTGCTGAATCCAACTTTAGAACAGCAAATGAAGGCATTCTTATCGGCACTCTCCACTTAATGTGCGAAATCATCAAAGCTGACTGTAAGTAATACTACACTAACAATTTGTGTCCTCCCTCTTCAAACTGCCATAATAGCAGACATTATTGTTATAGCAGATGTTATAATTACCCACTTTGATCGTACTCAATGTATTCATATCAGAGAGATGAGGGGCTGAATCAGTCCTGTACGGGATTCGAAATTGTATTTTATTTGTGTGTATTGTATTTGTATTTAATATAGCGCTTTATGACCAAAGCGCTGAACAAAACACACTGACAGTACAGTTGAGTATGAAACCACAGGCTACACAAAATGTACATAGTTTCCATTAAGATTGAAGAAGATAATTCTTAAGAGAAGAACGAAAAAGAGAGTAAGAAGTAATAGAGCGAAGAGACAGAGGGAGAGAATTCCAGTGAGGCGGAGCAAGCAAAGAGAAAGAACGTAAGCATGATTGAGTGCAAGGGGTGGGGTGAGGAACTGATCATAGAAATTGACCCTGAGAACGCAAAACACGTGAAGGAACATACAAGGACATTTTTAAAACAGGACATAGAAAATTAAATCTCAGACGCGAAAAGAAAGTCAACCATCCAAGAAAGGATAGTGGCAGGGATATAGAATCACAAGGAGACAATAAATATAAAAGACAAATAAAAGCATTAAATACTGACTTTAAAGGAACCAAACGATAAAACAGGAAGACCAAAGAGCAACGTAGAGCAATAGAACAGACAGAAAAAATAAGTGAACAGATCAAACGATTTGTAGCATTCAATGTAAGAAAAGGACTAGCTTTACGAATATTAAAGAGATGAAAATGACAGCAGAGTGATGTAATCAAAATGTGATAAGAAAGAGACAAAACAGAATCAAGACACAAACCTAGGTTACGAGCAGAAGTAGAGATGCGAAGAAGATAAGGAGGAAAAGAAACAGAAAAAGAAGGACTAGGATTAGCAGGGAAAAAAGGAACTTCAGTTTTTCAACGCATTCAAAACAAGAACGTGATCTGGCATCCAGTGTATAATAGCAGTAAGACAAGAAGTCAGATTATCCTGAATAGAAGATGTGAAAGAAGAGAACGACAGGAACAGTTGGGTATCAGTCGCATAGATATGATGGAGATGCCAAAAGACGAGATAATAGCTGCTAGAGGTGAAATGTAAAGAGAAAAAAGGAAAGGTCCAAGAACAGAACGTTGAGGAACACCATGAAGAAGAGGTAAAGTGTTAGAAGAAGTTCCAGCCCAAGAGACTGAGTATATGCAAGAAGATAGATAAGAACGAAACCAGTATTGCACAGACCCAGAAAAACCAAAAGAAGAGAGAGAATGTAGGGGTAGAGTAGAATATGATCCACAGTGTGGAAAACAGCCGACATATCCAATAAAATAAGCAAAGAAGAATGTTTAGAATAACAAGCAGAAAGGAGAGAATCACAAACAAAAAGAAGAGCAGTTTCTGTCAAATAAAGAGGGTGAAAACCTGATTGGAACTGAGAAGAAATAGAATGTTTTTTTATTATTTGTATTTTAATCCAAAATAGATCTTTACAAAAGCAGAAGTAACAGCAGATACAAGAAAAGAAAAAGGTTTGTAGTCTCATTAATATGATCTTGCAGTCGCAAGAAGAGGATAGCCATTCGAGCGTTTAGACGTAGAGTATTCTGTCTGTGTGAATCAGACCGCGGTCATCAATCGTTCATTGGTTCTGTTGGCGTAGGGAAAGAGTTTTGTATATGTTGTAGGATGTTATAAGTTGCCAATAACCAAGATCTATCGTCTCCCATTATCATTCTGGATAGAATTTTCAGTGACAAAAGTAGAAACCTGAGAGTAAACAAGACGTACAAGCAATTTAGAAAGAAAAGGAAGAAGAGAAATTGGTTGAAAATTTGCAGGGAGCAAAGGAATGAATGATGGTTCCTTCAAGATAGGAAGAATTGAGTCGTGCTTTAGAGATGCAGGAAAAGTAGAGGTAAGAGGATAAATATTAAAAAGAGAATTAAGATAAGAAACCAATGAAGGATAGAATTTCGGAATAAAAGATGAAGGAATCGGATCAGATGGAGAAGCGGTAGGCTGGCACGAACTAAAACAGAAGAAGTATCAGAATTAGAGATTTGTGCAAACCATGAAATGGTTGAATCAGAAGAAGAAGATCTAGAACAGAGTGAAAATAAAGAGGGAGCTGACGGAACAATAGTAGACCGAAGGGCATTCACTTTTGAAGAAAAGTAAGAGGCAAAGTCTAAAGCAGTTAAAGAAGAATTAAGAGTAGTATCAGGCAAAAGAGGAGACAGAAGACGAGAAAGTGATTGAAACAAACGGCGAGGGTGAGCAGATTGAGCACACAGAAGATCCGTAAAATACAAACATTTAGCTGACAAAAGAACCTCATCATATAATGTGTAATAAGAAGAAAATGAGAGAAGATCGACTCTGATGAAACTTTATGCCAGCGCCTCTCCAGGCGACGAAGAACACGCAGCATAGAGTGAAGATGGGAAGCAAGTCAAGGCTGAGGTGGCTTCGGAGAGGGAGAGAAAGAAGAAACCGGATATAAAGAATCAAGAGAAGAAGAAAGCGTAGATGAAAAAATAGAAGTGGTGTCATCTGCAAGTAGAGCACCAAACATAGGAATGATAAGGAAGACCAGAAGTACAAGACAAAACAAACATTGGAGAATTAAAGGCACTGAGATCACAACGAGAATAGATAGGGGCTGTGGGGCATGGAGACCTCTTAGGGGGGAGAGAAGGAAGAATAGAAACAAATAAAAGATGAAGATGAAGATCAGAAGACTAAATGGGATGGGCAGAAACAGAAGAAGTAGAGAGAGACGATGTGAAGATAATATCCAGACAAGAACCAGAAACATGAGAAGAAGGGGAAGCAAGACCAGTCAAGAATAGAGAGGAAGGGTCGAGACGAGTGAGTAGAGGAAAGGTGTAAGTTAAAGCCACCCAGAAATTATACTGGAGTTGAACATGTGAGAATAGCTGAAACTAAAACATCAATACCATCACAAAATGTAGCCACAGGGCCAGGAGGTGATACACAAGTAGAAAAGTCACTTGTAAAGTAAAGTCTTAACACACGAGCTATCCACCTACAAAAAGGCTCCTTCTGTCTTCTGCACCTTTAAACCATCATTGCAAGCCCTCCCTCTGGTCTAAAAACCAACCCATTAGGAAAATTATATTTTCCTGGACCAGGGAGCAATAAAGCCACAACCATTGACATATACGAACCTGGGTTACTTATACTTGCGGTACTTCATTGGAAATATTTTACAAAGAAGCAAAAAAGACGATGTGCTTGAGCATCAAAGATGTGCACCTGCTGCCACATACCAGATTCACAAAGCTTAAAACTGGGGCCAACATACTTATACTTAGAGGTTCTTCAAGATGCTCTTGTGGAAATGTGATTCACAAAGCTTTGCCCATGGGCATTCCTTAAAAGAACATCTCACCAATTACTGAACACTCCACTCAATGCTATGTCTACTCCTCTAGAGTTACTGCCGCCTGCTCCCCCTATCCATCCCTGCTCGCCTTCTCCCTCTGAACCCCTCTTTGAACCCCATTGGGTCCTCTGCTTTGTACAGCACTCATTTGCTTCCCAGCTAGTTCATTTGCCTCTGTTCTCCTCTGTACCCCTGCCAGTTCTCCATTGGGTACCACAAGGTGCCTCTCTCTCCCCTCTCCTCTTTAACCTCTACTTGAGCCCACTGCCTGCCCTCATCCAAACTCATGGTTTATCTTGCTACAAGTACGCCGACGACACCCAACTCATCTTCAAAATCTTAAATAGGCCTTCTTCTATCACTCCCGATCTCGCTTGCTGCCTCTCCGAGATCGAATGCTGGATGACGGCCAATCACCTTATATTCAACATAGGTAAAATAGAGAACATGCTATGTAGGACAACTGTCCTCTTTGCCCAATCCACCCCCCCATCACTAAGCTCCCCCCACTGCCAACACTGTAAGAAATCTTGGTTGCATTATGGACTCAGACCTGACTCTGTCACATGACGCTATCTCAGTGGTAAATAATGTTTTCCTCCACATATGATTCCTTTGCCGGATTTTTCCTTTCCTGATCTTTCCACACAGTCATGCTATTTTTGCTATCATGTTTTCACGCCTAGACTATGCCAGTGCACTATTCTTAGGAGTTCCCGCCTCGCAGCCGACAAAAGTCTGAGTGCAAAACACTGCCCCAAGACTCCTCCTAGATTTAGGTCCTCTAGAACACAACTCTCCCCCCTTCCGAGTCCTCCACTGGCTTCCGGTCAGTCGGCGAGCTTCCTTCAAGGCAATGTGTATTACTCATTGAGCCGTTGTATGGGAGTGAGGGGTCCTCGGGCCCCCTCGCGTCGTACGCTCCTCAGTACAAGGCTGGGACCGCGTGCCTCCGGTAGTGGTATTGCCCTTTGCCCTTATGTAAAGTTAACCACGGTTGACTGCTGCATAGTTGGGACTACTGAGAAGGACATGGGGCATCCTTTTTTTGTGCCCCCTTTCGACTCCATCTTGGGGAAACAGGCCTCACTGCGATAGTACAGGAATGCTCAGCTCCCCTTTCCACCGCAGCAGCCAATGACAGAGACACACACACACACACACAAGGCGCGCAGGCAGCTGGCTGGCCCCCACCCTTGCACTCCCCCTGTGAAGGAAAGCTCTGCGCTTCCATTCTCACGCTGAAGCCGGAGAAAGTTGCAACAATCAATATGCTACAGTTTTCTTCCTCTGAGATCACTGTTCGTCTGAGAACCGGCATGTGAACCAAGATGAGCTAAGCACTTTTCTGCTCGATTCGTCCACATAAACGTGCAAGCCACCCACCCCCATTAAAACAATTTATTGCCATTCTGACCCTGCACCCCCTGTAAGGTATTTCTTTCAAGTGCCAGACCCTCGCCTGTGCTGCGAAACCCACCCAACACACCCTCTACTAACCTTAGGCATTTTTATTATTATATATGCTTTTACTTGCACTAATGAATTTGAAACCTAATAAGAAATGCGAACATAGCCTGATTCTTTTACATGCACAATAAAGGTCAAGGCCTTCAATTAAAGCCACAAATGACCCAATTGTACTGACAATAATCATTGTGTGTAACTCATGTAGAAATGTGACAAGTAGCATAAAATGTTTTAAATAATTTGTCATTTAGTATGAAACAATACTAGCTTAGGTAGTGACCACAGTGACCGGACCCTGACCTGCATGGATCACAAGATGTTTGACGTCCATCAGCTACTCAGCCAACCAGGAGGAAGAGATGCTACCCACACCTACAGCACCACACCGTCTGGCCAATCGGGTCCATTTAGCATTTTTTGTTAGAGTTACTTTAACTAATATAAATGTTGGTACTGATGGAATGAGGTCTCAGTGCCTCTTTCCCCGACAAGGGGTTTTGTCTGTTATTTTATTTCTTTTTCTCTCACACGTAGTAAGAGGGGGAAAGGCACCTACATTTTTGGTGACCCCCGTGAAGTGATTTAGAGAGGTGCCTTGAGGCCTGCGCCGCCCGGCAGCGAGATCCAGGGCGCCCCCCAGCAGAACCATCGCCTCCGCGGTTGACCAGACTGTGCACACCAAGAAGAAAGGGTCAAGGGTTCCCGGTTGATGATTACTCGATCGAAAGCTGCTCGCCAAGGCAGGCCACGGCTTGGTTGGGGGACGGACCTGAGCGAAGTCCGGCCGCAAGCTTCGATCCTTAGAGTACCTGACTGAACACGTGGAGTCCCGGTTGCAAAGACCCCAAAGGAAGGTAAGGGGGAATAGGGGAAGAAGGGAATTAGTAACAAAGGGAAGGTAGCCAAGAATAGGGTCTACGTGAGTGAAGGTGAGGCTTTTCTGATCTATCCTTTATATGGCCATTAGGTGTTGTAAGAAGTGAGAAGATGAAGAGAAGTGGTATCCTAGCCCGGTAGAAGGCACCACATAGCATTTGTCCCGACCGAGTGCAGAATAGAGATAAAGAGAAAAATAGTAGGGGTCTTGTATAGGCTCGGAGTAGTTTTTAGAATATTCTTTTTCCGTGGAAGTAAGAAATCATGAGACATAATAAAGGTGAAAGAGGTGGGGGATGAATGCGAAATAGTAGGTAGTATAGGGAAGAAGAGAAAACGGTCAGTAACGGGAATAGGGAAAGAACGTAGGCAGTGCATGTGTATGTTGCATTATTATATGTTTGTTGGTCTGCTTTTATGTATATATCTTGTTGAACACGCTAAAGTATTTTAACACAAGTAATTTGTGATCGATACAAGGTAAAGCAGAAAAAATAAACTGTGAGAGGTGATCAAGTAACACCTCTCAGAAAGCTAATGTGACATATGGTATTTGTGGGCATTGATAAAGAACGTATTATTTCTACATATTGTAACTGATATACCAAGTTAGAGGTGGGAAGAGATTCAAAGGTACTAGAATACACAAGAAAGGAAAAGAAACATTGCCATGGGGGAAGTAACACCACTAGCACATATTTGCCAGCACCTTCCACTTTATAGCGACAGGATACAGAAGTATCGCGATCAGTGGATCACTGAGATAAAGGGAGACGGGGTTACACCAATTTGGCCAGAAGGAGGATCATTTGACAAAAGAGTGTTGGACTTAGTATCAACACATTTGCTAGCGCGATACAAAGGGAAACAGTTACAGAACCGGAGAGAAGTGTTAGATTTAGGGCAAATGTTTGAGGATGTTTCCCCCACGGCACAGGTAGGTACAAACAGAATGACAGAAAAGCAGAAAAACCCTGAAGAAGTAGGTGGGACACCAAAAGGGGAATGCTCAACGACTACAGCCGAAAACGAAGTAACAAAAATCTATCCCTTAATGACTAGGCCAGCGGTAGGGTTTAGTGAACCCCTGTATATACCACCCACCGCCACTGCCTAGAGCGGGGCAACAGCCCCCGAACCTCCACCATATGACAAAGGAGGCCTGTATGGCCCCACGAGTGCGCCCGTGGATATAGCACGTTTAACAGGTGATTTGAACCGTCAGCTAGCACAAGCACAAATGGAATTAACACAGTTAAGAACTTTATGTGACAAAGGGCAAATGCTGCCAGGGGGAGGGGAGGTACCCCCGCTATCATTGGCAGATCTCACACCTTCGATTGGGGAAGCAAGCAATGCAACCCCAGCAGCCTCGGTATCAGGACAATCTATAGCATCGCAAGGGACGTCATCACAGCAAAGACAAGAACAAGAGTGGCAGTCAGGACAGTTCCTGTTCCAATTGAATAACAAGCCAGTGAGAATTATACGCCCAGATACACCAGAAAGTCAACAAAATGGAGACCAGAGTGAAAGACCAGGTAGTGAACCCAAGGAAAACTGGGAGGATAATAACGAGTTAGAGTCAGAAATGGAAGAAATATAGGACGATTTAGATGAATACGAAGAGGCAGCTGCCGCGGAGGGATCCCTGCTGCCAAACCACCGTTACCCAGACACACTATCGCCACCATTATGGCAAGGTAGATTAAGACAACGAACAGGGAGGATAGGAACCATATTGGTAAGTAAAGCGAAAAAAGGGAAGACAAGCAGAACGGGAAAGAAACAAAAACTACAGATGCCACTGATACATAAAGGAGCAGGTAGGCCAAATTACATTCCGTGGGCCCAAATGGACAAAACCAACCTTTTAAAACTCCTCCCCCCGCTGACGGGAGGGGCAGGTAAGTGGATACATGTATTTGAGAAGAACACGGCAGGCGTGCCGTTAGCTAAAGGTGATGTAAAAAGTTTATTAGTTTCAGCAATCGGGGACCAAGCAGACACAATCTGGGAAAGGGCAGGGTTCCCGGGAGTAACAATGAGCTGTGACCGACACGATGGATGACCATTTAACAATGTTCGAGCACAAGTGTGGGATGCATTGCGGCGTGCATTTCCAGACGTTCCAGATTTACATGCAGTGATGCAATGTACGATGGAGGAGAACAAGGATCCTGCGCAATTCATTTTACGAGTGCAAGATTTATGGAGAAGCGAAACTGTTACAGCATGGAATCAATCAACAGCTTTATTCTATTTTATCATTAAAAAGGGGTTGTCGAAAGAGGTGCAGAAGGCCTTGGACAAAATAGCTAGGATCGAAGCCAAAGGGTGGCCTGAAATTCAGGAAGTGAACCCAAAGAAAACTGGGAGGAGAACAACGAACTAGAGTCAGAAATAGAAGAAATATGGGACGATTTAGATGAATACGAAGAGGCAGCTGCCGCAGAGGGTTCCCCACTGCCAAACCGCCGTTACCCAGACACACTATCGCCACCATTATGGCAAGGTAGATTAAGACAACGAACAGGGAGGATAGGAAACATATTGGTAAGTAAAGCGAAAAAAGGGAAGACAAGCAGAACGGGAAAGAAACAAAAACTGCAGATGCCACTGATACATAAAGGAGCAGGTAGGCCAAATTACATTCCGTGGGCCCAAATGGACAAAACCCACCTTTTAAAACTCCTACCCCTGCTGACGGGAGGGGCAGGTAAGTGGATACATGTATTTGAGAAGAACACGGCAGGCGTGCCGTTAGCTATAGGTGATGTAAAAAGTTTATTAGTTTCAGCAATCGGGGACCAAGCAGACACAATCTGGGAAAGGGCAGGGTTCCCGGGAGTAACAATGAGCTGTGACCGACACGATGGATCACCATTTAACAATGTTCGAGCGCAAGTGTGGGATGCATTGCAGCGTGCATTTCCAGACGTTCCAGATTTACATGCAGTGATGCAATGTACGATGGAGGAGAACAAGGATCCTGCGCAATTCATTTTACGAGTGCAAGATTTATGGAGAAGCGAAACTGTTACGGCATGGAATCAATCAACAGCTTTATTCTATTTTATCATTAAAAAGGGGTTGCCGAAAGAGGTGCAGAAGGCCTTGGACAAAATAGCTGGGATCGAAGCCAAAGGGTGGGCTGAAATTCAGAGCATAATTGTACACCACTGGAGGAGGATCAAATAGAAGGAAAAGGAGGTCACGCAAGAGGCTGGCTGACGAAGCGAAATTAGTACAGACGAAATTAGTGAAGGTCGCCGCCATTACTGCCAGTGCAACAGCAAACAGAGGAAACGAAGGAGAAGAAAACGCGGGAGGAAAGCCCATCGGCATAGCAGCAAAGTGGGTTGGAGAGGACCAAGGACAGTGGAACAGAGAGGAACAACCATGCCAAGGATCGCAGTGGCAGAACAGGCTGGCCCAAGGAAGAGGTGGGTACCGCGGGCAAAGGGGAGGATACGGAGGAATGGGAAATAGAGGGTATGGTGGGCAAGGACCAAGGGGAGGACAACAGGGGTCGTGTTGGAATTGTGGAAGATGGGGACATTATTCACGAGATTGTAGAATGCGACCATCAGGGTATTTTCAACAACAGCAACAACAGCCCAAGAACAATGAACAGGGGTGGGGCTGCCCACACCCAGGTAGCCCTTGTGGAGCTCCAATGGGCAGGGGGGGACAACAGGATATATACTGCTATGACCCCCAAATGCAACAGAGACAGCCAGCCCCACCACAGCAGCAGAAACAGCAGCAGCAGCCACAACAGCAAAACGCACTACAGCCCATGGCGAGACAAAACCCAGTAGGGAACATAAACAATAACCCTTTTGCAGCAGCTGCAAACGGTGCCCCTGCACCATACCGCAGCGTAACGGTCGTGGGTGACAACGTTTTTTCAATGCCAGGTCAGCAAAAATACCAAGACTAGGACAACCCACAGGGAGCACTTGCGTGTCCAGTCCTATCCACCACACAAAGTACAAATGAGGAACCACTAGTGGCGGCAGAGATAGGAAACAAGCAGTTTATCTTTATGGTAGACTCTGGAGCAGAAAAATCATGCCTCACGGAAGGGCGGTTTCAGCTCTCGGAAAGAAATTTGGAGACGCAGGGGTTCTCTGGGGCTATTTTAAAAGTTCCTTATACAAAAGATCTTGATGTAAAAGTGGGGGGAAAACAGTGCATGCACCCTTATTGTATTATGAAGACGCGCCAATCAAGTTGATGGGACGAGACCTACTCAGTAAGTTAAACATGACCATAGCCTTTACTGAAAGAGGAATACTGTGCTCAACGCCAGGGGTATGCCCCGTACGGGCACTCTTGCTAATAAGTACGATTACAAAGGAAGTTGCAGTAAGAGGGATTCCCATTGACATGGACATGTTCATCTATGGAATACAGTTATTAGCCTGAGTAGTGCCTGAAATAACACAAAATGAGTGGAGAATACCATCCGATTTCATATTCCGCCCAATCACACCAACAGATGTAGTGCCAGGCACAATTATGTCTATAGACATTGAGGCAGTTCAAGTTTCCAACAAACGCATTGTGGTCATAGGCCTGGACACGCAAGGACGCGAGTGGAGAAGTGTGCTATGCATAGAGCCAAACATAATGCTAAAAGATATTACTGATGAAGAATTGTTTACTGACTACGAAGGGGATGGAGAAATAATAATGGAAATAAGCATACCATGTGACATTATGATTCAATACAGAGAAATACACAACCCAATCATAGCTAACATAAAGGCCACACTGACAATATTTGAAGAAGACATGGCAGGGTAGCACCTGAAATTTGGACTACAGGACCACACGATGTAGGATTGTTGCACGAGGTAACTCCCATAAAAATATAACTGAAACCAGGTGCCCTCCCACCTAGAGTGAAACAATACCCAATATCCAAAGAAGCAGAGGAAGGTATTAGAGAAACAGTGAATGCACTCCTAAGCCAAGGGATTTTAGTGCCATCAACTTCCCAATGCAACACAGCGATTTTTCCGATTAAGAAAGCAAAAGGAGGGGCGTGGAGAATGGTCCAGGACCTCCGCCCACTCAATGACGTCATCCAAAAAGAGTTCCCTTTAGTGCCTAACCCGTCATCAATATTGTGCAGTATACCAAAAGAGGCAACTTGCTTCACTGTCATTGATCTGAAGAATGCCTTTTTCTCTGTGCCACTCGCACCAGAGTCACAGTACCTTACAGCTTTTACATTAGGAAACAACAGATATGAACATCGCAGACTCCCACAGGGGTATTGCGAAAGCCCGAGCATTTTTAACAGAGTACTACGAGAAGACATTGGCAACATAGATGTAGGGAGCACCATAATACAGTACGTAGACGATTTACTCGTCTGCAGCAAAACAGAAGAAGAGTGTAGAGAAGACTCAATAACACTGCTTAACGTATTGGCTGCCAAGGGATACAAGGTGGACAAAGGAAAGTTACAATACTGCCTTGCTGACGTTGTGTATCTTGGCCAGCAAATATCTAAAGACGGAAAAAGAATATTACCAGACAGAGCAGCAGCCATTCGACACATTATCATACCAAAAACAGTGAAGGACATGCAGAAATTTCTTGGCATATGTAACTATTGCCGCGCGTGGATCCTCGATTACGCAGCATATACACAGCCAATACTACAAGCACTAAAAGAAGCACAAAAGAACAGAGCCCCAATAAAATGGACACAGGAGACAATTGCTCAATTCTCTCGATTAAAAGATCTTATTTCAGATGCCCCAGTCCTTGCAAATCCAGATTATGAAAGGGAATTTTTCCTGTTTTCACACAGCAATGGAACATTAATGACAGCAGTATTGACACAAAAGACATCACTAGGCCATAAACCATTAGCGTACTACAGTGGAATATTAGACCCAGTAATGCAGGGACATTTCGCTTGCGAACAGGCCCTCACTTCAGCGGCCTTCGCCATTGAGAAAAGTGCCACGATCGTAATGGGATGCTCAGTGACGCTATATGCAGAACATTCGTTATTTGCTATTTTGGAAAGACCAAATCTACCCTCACAACACAGAGAGCCTCTGCTTATGAACATGTGGTCAGATGCAATACAGTGAACCCAGCTACCTTCATTACAGAGCCATACACAACTGAGGATTTACAGTAACACGATTGTAGCACATACGAGGGAGAGGGCGATGACATTCCCAAAGCAAGCGATAACGCCCTTACAGAAGGTGAAATATATTTCATAGACGGGTCAGCATCCATAAATTCAGAGACAGGAGAGAAACATGTAGGGATGGCGGTAGTGCGCATGGAAGAAGACACATATGAAGTGATTGTGCAAAAACTCCTTCCCTCGCATTACTCTGCACATGCAGTCGAACTGACTGCGCTAATCAGCGCTTTACACCAAAGGTTGTGCCGTGACCATATATTCAGATTTAGCTTATGTTACCACTACAGTTCACTCAGGGCTGTCACGTTGGCGAAGGAGAGGGTTCAGAAGAGCAGACGGGTCCCCTGTACAATATGCCACTTTGCTAAATGAACTAATAGAAGCTTTAGCAGAACCATCGGTAGTAGCGGTGGTCAAATGCCAAGCCCATACCCATAACACAGATGCCGTCTCATTGGGGAACGCGGAAGCCGACGCAGCAGCGAAAGAAGCCTCGTACTTCAATAAGACACCAACATCCGAGTACATTGTAAAAACAACCACAGCAGAACAACCAACAGATGCATACAATAACACGCCCATAGCACAATTGATAGAACTCCAGAGAAGGGCCCCACTGGAAGAGCAGGAGTTGTGGGGCAAACGAGGGTGTAAGCAATCAGCCACAGATATGATTTGGAGACAGGACACGACAGGCAAGGTAATGATGCCCGTAGAATTATTAGAAGTAGCATTCCAACAACTACATTTTCCAGCTCACGTTGCAAAACAACACATTGCCTCAGATATTCAAGAGGATTGGTTTGTTCCTAATCTACATGAATACTTCACTAAATTTGTGATTGAATGTACTACATGCCAAACTTACAATTCAGGAATGACATTGCGAACTCTGCGTGGCACTTTGCCACTCCCTACAGGTCCATTTAGAGAACTACATATCGATTACGCCGATATTGGAGAAAGATGTAACGGAGCAAGATACTTGATTGTGGTGGTATGCCCTTTTTCACGGTGGGTGGAAGCGGGCCCCTGTCCCCATCCTGATGCAAAATGTGCTGCCAAGTTCCTTGTGCGAGAAGTATTCTCACGGTGGGGAATCTGTGACGTGATCCGTTCAGACAACGGCACGTACTTTGTAAATGACCTCTTCAAAGAAGTGACCTCCCTTCTGGGGGTGAAACACAAATTATGTTCGATTTATCATCCAATGGCCAATGGAGTTGTGGAGAGGATCAACGGGCTGCTTAAAAGCAATTTATCGAAATTATGCAGCACGTTGAAAAAAAATTGGGTATATTGTCTGCCCCTAGCACTGTTCCAACTCAGAAACCAACCATGCAAGGACCAATACTGGGTGCACCTCTCAGACGTAAGAAGGGCACACAGTGTTGCACCTCCTCAAAATGAAACTGACTGCGTTGATGCCATCACTGGCACAGGTTGATATGATAACAATTGCAACTTAAGACAGGGAAAGTATAGGGGAAAAGCAAAGGTTTTATATATTTTTGTCTCTCTCTCTCTCTTTCTTTTCTTTTCATATAAATCGTTTTGTTTTTTCTATTTTTTTCCTAATTTATTCCATAATGAAATGAAAAGGAATTGTTACATGCCTAACTGAGTAAAGAAATGAATAATTGCAATTATTTTTCTTCCATCTGACTTAACGAATTTGTCTCGCCCACATAGGTTCAACATGAGCCAATGCGATGAAATGGCTGAGCAAGCTGAAATGTTAGATAGAAATAGGGATGCCACTAGGGCCAGTAGATTAAATAATTTGGAATGTGTTATAAAATATGCTGCCATACTATTTGCAATAATGATGTTTTATCTTATTTGGTATAATGTTGTTTTATATGTGGCAAATGAAATGAACAAAGGGGAGAGCGGAACTGATATGGCAAAACCGGAGTCTAAACTAATATGGACTGAAGCAACAGCTATTTTGAAGGACACTTATAACATTGAATTGAATGATAAAAATATAACATTGCCCCTTTTACAATTGCACATAAACAAAATTGCTATTCCATTGTTGAATAATACTGGAGCCAAGGAAGTAGGGCTTGGATGGAATGTAAATGATGATTACTATTGGTTAACTGATTCCAAAAATACAAGCATGCATACACACACTGCACCACAAACCACCACTGAATACACACATGTCACAATAAAAAACATAGATGAAGCATGGTCTAGAATATTCCCGCTGCAATATTCACTAGTTGGTACCCAATTAAAAAAAAGAAGGAGGAGAAAAAGGGGGGTGGAAAAAACAGATACGATATTTATCATAACTTGGGGTTAGATGAAATAGAGGACCCCCGACACCCTGACCAATCAAACAAATGGTATTCAGACATGAGCACCGCAGCAAAGCAAGCAAGTAACGAAAGTTGTTACGTTTGCTCACTTATTCCTCATGCAACTGGAACCCCAAAAATGTTAATCCCACAGGAAGTACCCTTGTCTGAGGCCCAATGTTTGATTCATCTGATGCTGTGTAGAATAAAAAAGACATTTCAAGCACACACAGTCACTATGGAAAAATTGGAAAACGAACAAACTTGGACCAGCAGACGACAAGGAGTAATCTGCCTCCAAGAGCCATTTTTCGTTATAAAAGGCACAAGATATGCAGATGACAAGTGGCATGATGAAACGATTGAATGCAAAGCTGAGGGACTTCGAGGGCTGCCAGATGAAACATACGAATGGGCAAAAGAAACGTGTATCCCCATCTGGTCACAGCATACCACCAAGCTGACATGGGTCACACCCCTGGGGAGACCCATAAAGATTCAAAAGGAAATACCGCACAAACTTTTTTCCATGGAGAAGGGAAGGTGAACATGGGAACGGTGCGGCAGTGCAATAAGACTTTAATAATGCCAGTCATGAAAAAAGGCACTGCTGCATTAATGGACATATACTGGATCTGTGACAAAAGAGCTTACCTGCATCTCCCAGCATCCTGGAGGGGCACTTGTGCCCTAGCCACACTTCACTCGGCACTAATGGTGATACCAGAGAGCCATGTCCAGTTTACAGCAAGGACTTCGGCTGACACATCGACAGCAGGCTAATCGACTGACACATCGGCAGCAGGGCAATCGGCTGAACCATCGACAGCGCCCGATGAGACAATCACAGAGCCACCAGCATACAAACTATTGTCAGAAGAAACTTTGAAAACCAAGTTGTCACGCAGCAAAAGATCCAATTATATTTCGTCCAAATCGTCAGAACTCCTTGCTAAAATCCCACAATAGTATAAGCTTTTCTCATCTGCAGAAACATTCTTTGCATTGTTCCTAGCACCAGGCGTTCAAGCAAGGGCAAACGCAAAATGGCTGCAGATAACATGCTGGGATCTCATCCAATTGGCCAAAGACACTGAATAAGGATTCAACATCATAAAAATAGAGCTCCGTGCACTGCGCCTGATGATGATGCAAAACAGATATGTCTTAGATCTTATCACAGCGATGGACGGTGGTGTTTGCAAAACAATTGGGGGGGCGTGCTGCACGTTCGTACCAACTTCCGATGCTGATAACAGGACACTGTCACATGTGATAACAGCATTGCATAATTTAGGAGAAAGAATGAGAGCAGAAGGCGGAGTAGATAACAACACGTGGTTCGACGACCTGTTCAGCTGGATACCATCGTGGGTGAACATCGCAGCAAAGATACTCATTCCCATCATAGTCTTTCTTCTTTTGATATTCTGTGTGTGCCAACTGGGACTGAGATGTTGTGAAAATAATATGCCTAATTCAGCAATGATGATGGTAACAGTGGGCCGACAGACAGCGGTGGCTACCATGATAGATGCCCAAGTACAAACCGGAGAATACACCACACCACAGTATAGGATGACTGCCATCTATAGACAGTATGGGGACGTGGTTGATAATCTACATTACACTACCATTAGAGAACCAAAAAACTTGCTGTGGTATAACGAGGTATGGATAGATTTAGATGGGGATGGTGGAATATACTTAATGGTCACCCCCAAAGAATATGCAAGAAGGGGTAACAGCTTAAGAAGTGTGTGTAAAGCATGGATGCCAATAAAGGGTACACCTGCTTGGGATGAGGCTGTGGCTGAAGCTGAGCGCTACCGAAGGGAGAACGGAAAGAACGAGATAAATTAGTTTGTTACTTTAGATGTAACGAAATGGAGGAATGTATGGGAGCGAGGGTCCTCAGGCCCCCTCGCGTCGTACGCTCCTCAGTACAAGGCTTGGACCGCATGCCTCCGGTAGTGGTATTGCCCTTTGCCCTTATGTAAAGTTAACCACGGTTGACTGCTGCATAGATGGGACTACTGAGAAGGACACAGGCATCCATTTTTTGTGCCCCCTTTCGACTCCATCTTGGGTAAACAGGACTCACTGCGATAGTACAGCAATGCTCAGCTCCCCTTTCCACCACAGCAGCCAAGGACAGAGACACACACACACACAAGGCGCGCAGGCAGCTGGCTGGCCCCCACCCTTGCACTCCCCCTGTGAAGGAAAGCTCTGCGCTTCCATTCTCACGCTGAAGCCGGAGAAAATTGCAACAATCAATATGCTACAGTTTTGTTCCTCTGAGATCACTGTTCGTCTGAGAACCGGCATGTGAACCAAGATGAGCTAAGCACTTTTCTGCTCGATTCGTCTTCATAAACGTGCAAGCCACCCACCCCCATTAAAACAATGTATTGCCATTCTGACCCTGCACCCCCAGTAAGGTATTTCTTTCAAGTGCCAGACCCTCGCCTGTGCTGCGAAACCCACCCAACACACCCACTACTAACCTTAGGCATTTTTATTATTATATATGCTTTTACTTGTACTAATGAATTTGAAACCTAGAAAGAAATGCGAACATAGCCTGATTCTTTTACATGCACAATAAAGGTCAAGGCCTTCAATTAAAGCCACAAATGACCCAATTGTACTGACAATAATCATTGTGTGTAACTCATGTAGAAATGTGACAAGTAGCATATAATGTTTTAAATAATTTGTCATTTAGTATGAAACAATACTAGCTTAGGTAGTGACCACAGTGACTGGACCCTGACCTGCCTGGAGCACAAGATGTTTGACGCCCGTCAGCTACTCAGCCAACCAGGAGGAAGAGATGCTACCCACACCTACAGCACCACACCGTCTGGCCAATCTGGTCCATTTAGTATTTTTGGTTAGAGTTACTTTAACTAATATAAATGTTGGTACTGGTGGAATGAGGGGAGAGTTTTTTGGGTTATT
This sequence comes from Ambystoma mexicanum, assembly GCF_040938575.1. Classification (NCBI taxonomy): domain Eukaryota; kingdom Metazoa; phylum Chordata; class Amphibia; order Caudata; family Ambystomatidae; genus Ambystoma; species Ambystoma mexicanum. The sequence goes on from NC_090928.1 coordinate 1,232,309,033, forward strand.
TCCTAGATTGAGAAATAAACCATCCTTTGAACTCTTGCAGTCGGGTCTCAGTGCCTCTTTCCCCGACAAGGGGTTTTGCCTGTTATTTTATTTCTTTTTCTCTCACAAGTAGTAAGACGGGGAAAGGCACTTACACCGTCTGCAAAAAAGGACCTGAATACCTGCAGCAGAAATGTACTCGCTACAGACCGAACAGAAACCTCAGATCGGGCACTGCACTTCTACTTGTAATTACGTTGACTAAATGAATTCATATGGAGGAACACCTCCTTCTCAGTACAAGAACCCACAATTTGGAACTCTCTGGCTGTATCCATCCGCCACATAGTGGACCATTCAGGAGAGCACTCAAGACCTGGTCATTCCCCCTGAACACGTAATCTGGGACACTTGTTTGCATAACAATGTTTGTCAGTGTTGGGATGAATATCGTGCATCCCACACATGAGAGACAATATAAATTGAGAAGACCCATGAAGCACGAGTCAGGAAACACATCAAAAGCCAAAGATACAGGCCACAAGCCAATTAGCCTATCATTCCCACCATATCCTTTCACTGAGAGATAGAGCACAGTAGTATACACACACACACGCACAGTCGGTACAGATGCGCCAAGCTATGACAGACATCATAAATCAACAAGTATATATCAAAGGTCAATAAGAAATGCACGTTGGGATAGGCTTAGCATGTCGGTCCACGAAGTGCGATAGAAACTAGTCATGCTAAGCATGCTGCGATGGATTAAGGCCATGACTATATATGCTAGTAGCAGAAATAGTTCACCATGTCACACGAAAAGGATAAGCACTTGGTCAGTGAATATATATGTATTTCTGACGCTTGTGGAATCTGCTTAGATCACTGTGCATAGGCCGACATCTAGTGGAAGCTGCAGAGTATTATAGTTGATTTTTTTGAAATTCGAAAAGGGACATCGACAGGGCGTTCCAGTAATACTATCCCTAGTGTGACATCTACTGTACCCATGCTCCTTCACACGTCGAGGTCCCTCAGATTGTTTTTTTCCGCCATCATAGACGGACGCTATTAAGCGGGGTTCGCCTTTCGGCTTATCACTATTGATTAGTTCAAATTACTGATAGTTTTTCTTACTATCCTTTACATTCCGCTTCACCGACTATCGAGACCATCCGACAGCGGTGAAGAAACAACCATCGAAGACTCCCATCGACGGATCAGTCCTGGCTTGGAAGGCCGCTCTGGGCTTCGGCCCACACAGTAGCGAGAGAGGGGAGAGGACATTTAAGAATGTATATACCCCTTTTCGTACACTACACTCGCCCAGCTGCCGTGTCATTCCGTTATGGATAGAACCCCTTTTAAATTGTGCCCTAAGTGCAACAAAAAGTTCCTGTGGGTCGACAAACACCTTGTGTGTAACCTTTATCTCCCTTGGGACCACGTCGAAGGGGATCTATTTGATTATTGTGACCCAGTTTACTGCGTCGGCCGAAAATGCACACTTTCTTCTTTTTTTTGACCCACTTTTCACAGACTATATATGTGGGGGGATACTCCCCGCAACCCCATACTCCCCCAACATTAATTATTTACTTTACCCCATCCCTGACATATATATTCTGAGAAATGGGGCATTTTCGGACGGCGCAGTAAACCCGGCGTAGTAATTGTATGATTCCCGTCAAAGGTACCTGTTGAGCGTATAAGCTCTTTAAACCCAAGACGTTGAAGGACCGCTTAACCAAATGCTGGGTCCATCACACCATGCAGGTCAAGGCCACCATGGATTTGGAAGGGACTTTCAGCGACGGCAGCAGCGCTGCGGTATCCAACACAAAGGCTACGGGGATACTCCGGTTTCCCAAGCGCAGGACCCTGATCCCATCAGACAGGCCGGTGGCCTTGTTACGGGGACGACACCCGGTGGCAAAAGCACTCTCACGACCCCGTCCTCAAAGCACACAACCCACAGCTGAGACTCGACACGCGTGTACACAAAGGCCATTGCACTACGTCTAGGGAGAGGTCTGTGTATTCACTATTCTCTGGGCACTCCAGATCGAGATTGTCTCATGACAGACCCCGACTGTCGAAAGACAGAACAGACCTCGTGAGCCAAACCATTTCCGAGAGTCAATCGTCAGTAGATGAGAGTCCGGACCAGCCCACACCCGATATTCGACGTTCTTCGTTGACATCAGTTAAAAACCCTATACAGGCGGGACTAGCCCATTTAGTAGAAACCACGTCCCAGAGGGCCTGGTTAAAGATAGGGAGTTCAAGAAGAAGTCCTCTAAGACCTCTCATAGGGAAAGGTCACAGAAGGATAGGTCCCCTCACAAGAGTAAGGAACCTCAGGAACAGATTTCCTTGTCTTCAGCCTTAGAGAAAAGGACTCAGTCTTCTACTGTAGTCTCACTCACTCCATAAGATTTAAGGCCCCCTTCTCAACCAATGGTCATTTCTAGCTCTGCCCAATGGTCAGCTGAAGATATTGATAGGGTGATGAGGAGGATGTCTTTCATGGCTAATTTTTATGAGAAGGAACCAGATTACTTTACTAGCTTTCACTCCACCCCCCCCCCCACAACAGCGCCCTCTGGATCTCAGATCCCTGTTCAACCCCCTGCTAAAAGGTCTTGCCCCGATGATCTAGTGCAAGACACAGTCATTGATCTATATGACCTAGACACAGATCATGAGGACCTCTCTATTCAAGAGGCCGCAGACCCCTATTACGGGGATAATGAGGGTGAACAAGATCCAGACATGTATATCAAGGACTCTTCTGTTGGTCAAGATCCCGCTATTATAGACTCACCCATAGACAATCAGCCTCTGCTCAATTAAGTGCTCATCAAGGCAGCTGAGCATTTCCAAATAGCAACGCAGGAGGATCAGCAGTACAAAGATTTTGTTGATTCAATTTTAGGGGATAAGAAGGCTGCAACTCAGTTTATCCCCCTCCTCAAGTCTGTGCAGCGAAAAATACAACCCTCACTGGAAACTCCAAATCTGACGCGAGCGGTGAACCTCTGCATATTGAAACTCTTTAGACCTGCCCCATCTGACCCGCTATACATAAGGGGGGCAGCTGAAGCCTGACTCACTCGTTGTTACTACAACAAGGAAAAGAGCTGGTACACCACCTACGCCAGACAAAGAAAGTAAAAGGCTGTACACAATGGGCAGGAAGGTGGCCTCTTCCGCAGCATTCCAGACCACGATAGCTAAAACCTCGACTCTGTTAGCTAGTTACAACTGCCATAAATGGGATGAGGTCTCAGCCTTACTGTCATCAGCCCCAGAGCCCCTTAAGACCCAACTAGCCCTGGTAGCTGCAGAATGCAGGGAAGTTTCAAGCTGCTTGTTAAAGAGCAATCTTGACGCCGCAGACAACGCCAGCAGAATCATAGCTGAGGATACCATTATTAAGCATCACGCTTGGTTATGCCAATCCGGTTTCAAGCCAGAGACGCAAGCTACCCTTATCAACGTGCCCGTTGAGCCTGCTGCTCCTAAAGGACGCTATAGAAATCGTCTCAGTTTACCAGGTAAAAAGGGTATTTATTCAACCTACTTCCTTGTGGGGGCGTGGCCAACTGTGAGGCAATGCGGACGTGAAGCTGCACTGCTCGTGAGCCGCCAAATAATCCTAATTCCGACATGGTGCCCACAAAATAAGCAATCGTACAGATAGGGGAAAGCCCAGCGCACAACGCTGTGAAATTTCGTGGTGGAACGTGGCTGAGGGGAGCTGACACACCGACTGATGCCCGGAGCTGCAATATGGGAAGGCACACTGTTATCAAAATGGCTGCCGTGTGTTCCCCTAGCCCGAAGCGTGCTGCGCTGTGACTATTGGGCTGGTCCTATTAGGGAAGTGAGACAGGACGGAGACACAGCCCAGAGGTCAACGATCACCCACTGCCTGCCCTCCTTCCCGACGTGCGAGCTGAAGGGAAGTAAAGCAGCGCACAACACCTTCTGACGGCTGATCTGGGGGCCGCGGTACGGCAGACTCGACTGTGCAGGCGGGGAGACCGGTGAGGGAGCGTGATCCTCTGCATGGCCGACGGAAGGAAAGAAAACAAACGGAGGGACACCTACGGCAACCCTGTGTGGACTAAGCTGCTCTGCCAAACCCACGCGCAGAGGAGAAGCGGTAGTGGACGTAGCGGACCGAAAAAGGCACCGGAACCCTAGCCTCCCAACATCTGCGTATGATCCAAGCTGCCCTGACTCGGTAACGGACCCCGGGGCACAGCGGTCACGCACAACCCGCCTAGAGCAGAAACGGAGGAAATGCCACTGACCCAGTGAGCAGGAAAGAACCTGCCGGATTCAAGGTACAGCAGACAGCGGGCAAGCCCAACGCGATGGAGTGGGGAGGAACCGGCCGTGAGCACAGTAGAGGGGATACTGGGGGGCGCAGAAGGATAGGAGACCAACTGTCAATAGAAACACAGCCCGAAGCGGCCCAGGTCCCACCTCCCCACGACCCACCCCCCCGAACATTGAATCCAGCCACAAAACAAAATGTGCGGCTCCCGGCGATGTGGTGAGGTGGGGGGGTTACAGGCAAGTGTGCAAATCCTACGCACACACTATCATCGGGACCCCAACTGCCAGAAGCCTGAAAACTGGTCTTGGGAACTAATGACCCAGACCCTGAAGCAACAAACCATGATAGACGAATGTCCTGAGGACACGAGGTGCACACAAGCGAGCCCTGGGCCCGCCCCGCCAGCCAGGCATCCTTAAACCTCTTCACAACCCGCAACATCACAAGCAGCAGAAATGGACAACATAGAACAGAATGTGGGCGAGTGCTGATGTGGCCACTAATACACCCAGTGGACTCACAACCTGTGCAGGAGAAAGCACAAACAAATGAACCCTGAGGCTGCCTCACCAACCAAGCATTCTTAAACTGCCTCAAAGCCCTCACCGCCACAAGCAGCAGAACAGACAATATACAGAATTAAGAAAAGAGAGTGGGTGGTGAGGTGGTCATTAATGCCCTCAGTGGTCTTACAGCCAAGGCAGTAGAAGTGGCGAATATTGCAGACTGAGCTGTGCCCCATGCGGCAAATCAAAGAGAGGTTCACCGTAAAATAGAGGCGAACGGAGGTGGTGAGTGGAGGAGTATATGCACACCATTTGAAGAAACAATGACTCTGGAGCTGTGACTGGTCCTGTGTACGACACTGCGAAGACTCTTCCCCCAGCCAACAGACCAGCGTACACCTCTGCGGACCGCGGCCCAGCGCCTTGCCGGTTCAGCAGCTGCAATCATAAAAGGGCCATCACGTGGGGGCAAAACTGATAGAACGCAGGAGAAGGCCCGGCTCAAGTGTAAACCCCAGCCCTGCTCCAACAGTGGCCCCCATGGGAGAACCAAACCTCAGGAGGAACCACGACAGTGTATCAACCAAACTCAACACAGAGGTGGACATAATCCAAGGAACAAATCCTGGCAAACAGACACAGCGAACTGCAGTACCGCCAATAGCACACTTGCACTCTGAATACTACATATTACCCCAGTCTCACCGGCAACAAGCTCGCTGATGTGCAAGCAGGCGACAGGTGATACAGGCATATAAAGGACCGGCACAGACCGACCCCCCCCGGACTACCTTGGAACTGCCAACAGCGTGTGAGGGAAAGCACTAAAGAAACAGAAACCCCCATCGAGTGAAGACTAACCATACCCGATCAGCCTGCGGCACATACCTATCATGGGCAAAGATAAGGCGAGAAAACACTCCGTACAGCCCAAAATGGATCAATACACCACAATGATCACGCAGAACCAGGAAGGGCCACACGCTATCGACACTGCCTCAAGCCCAGAAATGACACCCTCCCTGAAAGATGTCATTGGAGCCATAGCAGACTCCCGCGCCTCCATGGAGCAAAAAATCGATGGCATAAGCATGGATGTGCCACTCTTACGCCATGATTTACAAAAGCTAATGTCCCGAACTGGAGAGGCAGAACAGCGCATCTCGGATGCGGAAGATGGAATAAGAGGGCTACAACAACAACTGAACAATGTCAAGTCCGACCTAAAAGCTATGGCAGAACGAGTGGATGAAAGTGAAGGCCTATCAAGGCGCAATAATGTTAGGATCCTTCTTCCCTTACCCGAAAATACTGAAGGCCCGAGCATGGAGATCTTCCTAGAGCAATGGCTTACAGACATGTTCGAACCAGACTCCTTCTTGAAATTCTTTTCAATCGAAAGGGCCCACTACATCCCTTCTGGAAAACCTGTCCCAGGAGCACCGCCGCGAACAGTGATCGCAAAATTCCTCAATTATAGAGATCGAGATGCGCTACTCCAGAGAGCAAGAGCTAAAAGCACACTGACTTACAATGGTGCGAAAATTGCTTTCTACCCCGACTTTACTAGGGAAGTGCAAAAAGCGAGACAATCCTTCGACCAGCTAAAGAAACAACTGCAAACTCTCAATGTGAAATATGGCCTTTTGTTCCCGGCTCAGCTCAAAATATACCACCAGGGTACAACGGTACATTTCACTGACCCGAAGGAGGCCTGGAGATGGGCCGAGCAACATGTCGAAGGGGACTGGAGAACAAAGAGGAACAACAGGCAATGAAACCCACAAGCACAGCAAGGGAGGCAACCACCACCACCTCTGCGACGAATGGAGCACCCACTCAATGCAGAGAACGGATGACAACGAACGATGAACACTGAGCAAACAGCACGCCCCTTCAGCAACATAATGAGGAAACAGGGGAGCAACAAACACCTCAAAACTCCATATGTGGTCGGAAGAAGGAAGAACACTTAGCGGCACCCACGAAGGAGGGAAACCCACTCCCCCTTTAACGGTTTGTAATTGGTACTAGACACCGAACAGGGGATTGTTTACTCGATTGTCTGCCACTTGGCAGGCATCAGCAGTTGTTTAAGGTTCGGGCAATAGATGCTTTGAGAAGGGCGAAGTATAGGGTGGGGGGACAGCAGGTTAATAGTTAAAGTTTTTGATAAAACTTTATGCCTCTGATGCCTCCTCCATCTTAACTTCCTCCCTCTTTACTACTCTTGATCTTCTCTACCCCCTCTCACCATTTTGCCCCTCTCACAAACCCGCTCAACCCTGGCTTTCTTCTCATTTCTCCTCTATGCACTGCCTCCTCAGGCGCCTTGAACGTCAGTGGCTCAAACACCCATCCCCCTCTAACCAATCTGCATACTTCTCCTATCATACCCTCTACGACTCGTGCCTCAACTCTGCGAAACGCACCTACTACTCTGACCTTCTCCAATCACATTCCTCTCACCCTTGCTGCATCTTTCAAACCTTAGCCCAACTTCTCTCTCCATCTACTCCTGACCCCTCCACTACCTCTTTCTTCACTGCCACTGATCTTGCCTCCTTCTTTTCTAGCAAAGTACTCAATCTCCGTCAAACTATCATCTCCTCCCCCTCCTACTCGCCTCCTTCCCACCTACCTTCACTATGTCCTCTTTCTCTACAGTCACGCATTCTGATGTCACTCTGCTCCTATCCAACATTCATCCTACTGCCTCTCCCTCTGACCCTATTCCCTCTCCCCTCATCCCTAAAATCTATCCCCTCCTCATACCCTACCTCATCTCCTTCTTCAACCTATGCCTCTCAACTTACACTTTTCCTTCTCCTTTTAAACATGCTTCTATCATCCCTATTCTTAAAAAACCTTCTGCCAACCCCCATCTTGCTTCCAATTATCGCCCCATCTCTCTACTACCCTTCCTTTCTAAACTTCTTGAACGCATTGTCTATTCTCAACTCGCTTCCTTCATCTCTAACCACTCACCACTTCCCTCCACCCAATCCGGCTTCCGCCCATAGCACTCCACAGAAACTGCCCTCACCTGTTCTTAACTCTCTCTTCTCCACACGCTACTCAAAGCACTCCTCCATTCTTATTCTCCTTGACCTTTCCGCTGCTTTTGATACTGTCGACCATCCTCTCCTCCTCAACTCCCTCTCATCATTTGGCTTCAAGGACAACGTCCTTAACTGGCTCTCCTCTTATCATTCTAACCGCACCTTTTCTGTCTCTTGGGGCGGCTCCTCCTCCCCTTCTTTTCCCCTTAACCACAGGGTTCCCCAAGGCTCTGTCCTCGGCCCCTTTCTTTTCTCGCTCTACACCTCATTCTTAGCTCCTATTATCTCCTCCTTTGGCATTTCGTACCATTTCTATGCTGATGACACCCAGCTCTTCCTATCCTTCTCCTCTTTCTCTCCTAATATCCATGATAAACTCTCGTGCCTTTCGGCCATTAAATCTTGGATGTCCTCACACTTCCTTACTCTGAATGCTGACAAAACTGAACTCCTTTTCTTCCCTGCCAACACTGTTCCTCCTCCCTCCCCTCCCCCCTTCATTCTCTTTCCCCCCTCTCAGCTTTCCTTCTCTCCCCATGCGCGTAACCTTGGTCTCCATATCGACCCTCTCCTCTCTCTATCTCACCACATTTCTCTCACTGCTAAATCCTATCGCTTTCACCTCTACAGCATTCGTAAAATCCGACCCCTCCTTACCTTCCACGCCACTAAACTCTTAATTACCTCCCTCATCTTCTCCAGGCTCTTCTACTGTTCCTCCCTTATCTTCAGACTCCCCTACTCTCATCTCTCCCCTCTTCAATCCATCTACCACTCTGCCATCCGTTCCCTATGCCTTCTCTCACCTCTTGATTCCATCTCCTCCTCCCTCACCTCTCTCAAGTTCCTCTGTCTTGTTTTCAAATCACTCTATGGTCTTGCTCCCCCCCTACCCCTCCTCCCTTCTTTCTTTCTACACCCCTTCTCGCTCTCTCCGCTCTGCTAATCTTTTCCTACTCTCTCCTCCTCCTCCTCCACCCTGCGCCCCCTCTCACTTCCACTCCTTCCATCTCCTTGCTCCCTTCTACTGGAACCGCCTCCCCCTTCACATCCGCTCTTCTCCCTCCTACCCTTCCTTTCGCTCTTCCCTAAAATCTTATCTCTTCCACTCTCCTCCCTAACACCCCACGTTCCTTTCCTCCTCCCTTCCCCACTACTCTCACCTCTTACTACTGCTCTTCCTTACCCTTTCCATCTAAACTATCTCCTTCCTCCCTTCCCCCTGCTCGCATCTAGCCTCTCCTTTTCCTCTCTTCTTCCTTCACATTCCTGCATTCCCTCTTTCCCCCGTCCTTATCTCCTCTAACATCTACTACTCCCTTGCAAACCTCTCCCATCCTTTCACCGTCCTCACCCCTGCAATTTTGTACGTTGTTCTTTATACTGTTTTCAGGTTGTGGTTCAATTGTCATCTCATGCTTGCTGTATTGTTTACTTGTTCTCATGTAAAGCACTTTGGAGTAAAGGGCTATATAAATTCAATAAAATACAAATACAAATAAAGTTCTAATGTTTAGGATAGTGCTGGGTCTAAGAGTAACTACACACCTTGCTGTATGCCAACAAGATACAACACACCAGCAAAAGATAACGGCTCCAACACAGGCCTTCCCACCTGGAAACCTAACACGCCCACTGATATCGCACCAGTCAGAAATGGGGAACTTCGTGTGGCAAGAACACGAGACGCACCCTGCTCCTGCCCTAATCCATGATGACTGCCAATAGGAATGACACCAGAACCATCAAACTTATGACCTGGAATGTAAACAGGCTCGGAAGCAGCATTAAGAGACGCCTAGTATTACAACTGCTAAATAGACACTCCCCAGACGTTGTATTCCTAGCCGAAACTCACCTAGCGGGCACAAACTGTCTCTTATTTAAGCGCCCTAACTATCGAATAGCAATACAGCCACGGTTCACTATGGGATCCTGCGGGGTACTAATCCTAATACATAAAAGGCTCCCCTTTACTCTATCGGCTGTCACCCAAGACACAGGAGGTAGGTTTGTGTATGTAACAGGGACGCTCTGGGAATGAACCATAGCAATGCTAGCGATTTATGCACCTCCAAATCTACTCACCCCGCTAACTAACGACATTGCACCCATAATTACTGGAGACTCATCAGACCTTCTAATCGTGGGGGGAGACTTCAACAAAGTCATGCACACAGAGCTCGACTGCACACACATTCGAAACAGAAACCCTGCCACACGCACCAAACTCGACATATTCACTGATGCCATGGGCCTCCGAGATGTATGGAGGAATGTACACCCAAACACAAGGGAATACTCATATCCTTCTGGAGCACACGCCTCGCTATCAAGGTTAGATTATTTCTTTCTCCCCGCAGTGGACCTACATCTGGTAAAGGAGGCGCAACTGCTGCCCAGAGGTATGTCGGACCACTCCCCCCTGACAATAGGGATCAAAGCTGACAGACCGAATCCCCCGCCCCTATGGCAACTGAATAACTATTACCTAGGCTTCCCAGACCTAGTAGAACAAATCCAACCCATCACAAAGACATAATCCGAATTAAATACGGGTACAGTGGAGGACCCAGTGACACTCTGGGAAGCCTACAAGACGGTGCTTAGAGGTGAAATTATATCCTGGTCCGCGGCACACAAAAAAACCCATCTAAAGGCACTACACTAGGCTGAGGCACGAGTAAATCGTGCACAAGCAACACATTTAACCCTTGACCAACCAGAAACGCATCGGGCACTCCGATTAGCACAGAAGCAACTACCTAATACAGCGCTAGACAATGCAAAGCAGGCCCACAAAGCGATGCGAGCCAGGATATATGAAATGGGAGATAAAGCGGGGAAAATGCTGGAATGGCTGGAACGCAGGGATGAGGGCTACAGGCAAGTGAGAGAAGAATGATATCCCAGAAATCGAGGTCACTAGACTCTGATCAAGACATAGCAGAAGGCTTGGCAGCATACTATGCTGAGCTCTACAGGGCACCTTCTGCTCCCATTGACATCTCGATCTCAAACAACATTACACTCCCAACCCTTAAGCCGAGCCAAATAGAGTTGTTAGAGAAGGATATTACGGAAGATGAATTAACCACAGCCATGTCAGAACTACAATCTGGCAAAACCCTGGGACCGAACGGCTTCCCGATCGAAGTATGGAAAAGGATAGGCGCGAATGAGACCATTCCACACCTGCTGAAGATGTGTGAGAACTCACGCGACGAGCGCTTCCTCCCCCCAGACCTCAGGAAAGCCACCATAATAGTGGTTCCAAAACCAGATAAACCACCAGACCAATGTAGCTCATATAGGCCCATTTCCCTCATAAACTGTGAGGCCAAACTGCTTGCGAAGGTGTTGGCCAATCGATTACAACAAAACATATCTACACTCATTCATTCAGACCAATGCGGATTCATGCAGCAGAGATCCACCCGAATGAATATACACTGGTTACACTCAGCGCTGGATAGGGTACCTGCTCTCTCGGGACCCTTAGCCTTGCTTGCAGTGGACTTCGAAAGGCCTTTGATTCGATCTACTGGGAGGCAATTTGTGAAATAATGCGAAGCATGGGTTTTGGCCCGCAATACATGAGCTGGGTCAAGCTCCTAGACAGAGCACCACTGGCAGAGACAAGAGTAAACGGTTGTGTATCAGCCCCCTTTCAACTGGGAAAGGGGGCAAGACAAGGCTGTCCTCTATCAGCCACGATCTTTGCCTTGGTGATAGAACCCTTAGCGGTACTACTGAGATCCAATGAGACATGGGAAGGTTTACGCTAGGCGGGCGGCTAGGAGGACAAAGTGTCTCTATATGCGGACGACCTAGTGATATATTTGAAAGACCCGAATAAATCCTGTAGTGTGGTGACACGTCTGCAAGCGAGATACGGGTCCTTCAGCGGTCTGAGAGTCAATTGGTCCAAATCCACACTGTTCCCAGTCGGAACCGATGCAGACGCAGTGCCAGCTAACTGCCCTTATAGAGTGGAAAGGGAGAAATTTAAGTACCTGGGAATCCAAATCACGAATAATCTCAACGACTATATATATAAAAACCTATACCCTGTGATAAGAAGACTCGCAGAAGATGTCCGACTCTGGGCATCCCTGCCACTAACACTACTGGGGAGAGCAGCCCTCTTCAAGATGATATCATTGCCCCGCTTCGTATACATACTACAAAACGCTTCTCTGTATATCCCACAAGGTGAGTTCCAGAAAATTTACCAGATTCTCAGAAAACTATTATGGGAAGGGGGTCACCCACGCCTGGCTCTTGCGACTCTCCAAAGATGCATATGGGAAGGAGGAATTCGACTACCCCGCTTACAGACATACTATTGGGCCAGCCACATGGCAGTTGTAAACGATAAACTACATGGAGATGCATCACTACCACACAATAGGATACCTGAAACTGATACAATGGAAAGACCCATCATGAGATATCTTTACCGTAGAAAAGATAGGACAACTACCCCAACTATGATGTCACATATCACGCAAATATGAGACGACACACACAAATATGTCAAATGGGAAAAAAACGGACTCCAGTGCAGCCATTGTGGGATAGCAGAAACCTCCCGGAAGTGAACAAACTCCCCAGATGGCCCATATGGTCAAGCCAAGGGATATTAAAAATCGGCGACATTGTGAAAGAAGGCAGGGTAATCCCGTTTGTAGATCTTGCTTCCAGTTTCAATCTCCCCCTGAATGAGCGATACCATTATACACAAATGTAACATGCACTGACAACCCACCTCCCCGCCCTGACCGAAATTCCAGATTATACACCAATAGAATGGAACTTATTTCCAGAGCAAATCAAAGACAAAGTAACATCAGTGTTATATAATGCCATAACCTCTTTTGCTACGAACAAACTATTGAGTCTGAAAGCGAAATGGGAAAGGGATGTGGGCGACATACTTCCAGAAGAGTGGGTTAAAGCACTAATGTTCCCCCTGGAACTAGCCATATCATCTAGACTCAGACTAATCCAACTAAAAATATTACACAGTATATACTAACTTAGAGTGGCACTATTCAAATGGGGCCAAAGTACTGGCACAAAATGTCTGCGCTGTAAAACAGAGGAGGGATCCTTCTTCCATATCATGTGGGAATGCACTTATATCCAGCAGTATTGGCAAGCATGCAGCCATGAATTGTCAAAGGTCATGAACAGAACGATCCTTAGAGACCCGAAACTACTATTGTTGGGGATAGAGGAGGAAGGTGAACTATTGCGATAAGAAAAACTGTTTCTATCCACCACTGTTGCACTGATCAAAAGAAACATAGCGCAACTATGGGGCTCCCCTGCAACACCAGAATATGAACAATGGACTACTGAAGTAGATATCTGCGTTGCGATGGAGCGTAGGGTATACAAGGCAAGGGGATGCCCCGTGAAGGCGAGCAAGATCTGGCAGAAAGGGGAAGACGCCCATTGACGCATACCTGCGGTACAGGCGCAGTTTTAACGGACAGTGGGCCTGATTACGAGGTTGGTGGTAAGGGAACAACGATGCCGGTAAAGGAATACTGGCATCGAATACAGCTACGGGCTATTCTGACCAGCCCGACCACTATTAACGGCATCGTACTTTACAATGCCGTTAATAGCGGTCTGGACGTGGGCACGCGACCCACAATGCTGGCAATAGCGGCATGCCGTAAAGTGGAGGAGATCACAAGGTAAGCGGACATGCAAATAACGGCTTCATGAAGGCGTTAAAAGTTCCTACAGGCATGTCGTAAATACCGGCATCGCCGACCTACCGGAAATTTCTATGTGCAGTGATCCTAAATGCCACAGGTGCACACAATCAGCACAGGTGGAGGCAATGGAGTTTGCCCAACTACAAAATGAGCACACTCACACACCACAACCCTTACCACACCAAGATCAGTACAATAGCAGCATCAACACTACAGCTGGAGGACATCCATGCATTGCAACACCAGCAACAACACCAATGACAACAGCAGGCACCACAGAGGAGACGCAGCAGGAGAAGGAGGGTGAGACAGGACCTGCATGCCCCACCAGTGCAGCCACCTTAACCACACATGCAGCCCCCAATCACAAACATCAGAGACAGCCCCTCCAACCCAACCCAACCCAACCCTGCAGCACAACTACACCCCGTACCGTATGGACCGGGACACCATCAACACCATTGTGGACATGATACACGACTGTCAGTCCCATTGAAATATGCACCGCCATCCCCCCTCTACTGAAGGTACTGTTGGTGCTCCACGTCAAGCACACAACGGAATACAAATCTCTACCACAGACTCTCCAGGAGATACTAGAAACAGAAAAACACCCAAGGGAAGCTTTGTCATTAGCTTTGAATCACAGATCTTCAACAAATACCGGGGCTTCATTTTAACCTTAGCGTCCTACAGGTCATTTATCCTGGTGGGAGAAATCGCCCCTTGCAAGCACCAATCTCAAAAACGGTACTATTGCAATCCATACTCTTTCTCTTGAAAACATGACTTGCCATTTAAACTCTCCAGAGCAATGAGTGTGGAATACCAGTACATTCTGAAAGCATTTTTCCCGTACCAACCTTAGGGACGGGCATTCAACTAACAAGTGTTGGAGGGTTTCCTTTTGCCATACATCTTTACAATATCTACAATAATTCAGGTCTAGAGTAATCACTTTGCGCCTAGACAATATATCTCGCGTACCCCATAAGTTAAGCCTGAACCTTAGGAACTCAGCCCAGATAACCGGCGATGGAGCTTTCGCCAAGTATGGGGCCAACACTCCATAAGGTTTTACACCAAAAGCCCAGATGTTAAAGTCTTTATAGTGTATACACTTAGATAGAGTCCCAGCCCAGTCGGCTCGACGGCTCTTCACTTTAGCGCGATCTGGATTCTGAAGCAACAGTTCAAGTGTTACATTTGCATCCACCATGTGATTCAATACATATTTCAACCATTTCCTCGGGAATGTATTTCTTGATTTTAGCAGGGCCGAGGCTAGAACATCTAAAACTGTGCCAGTGTTTACCCCTAACATACACTTGCATAAAAGGGCGCATTGTCTCCAACTTGCCTGTGCCTGCAGCGACAATAGCCCCAGTTCGTATCGTATCAACGCAATCGGGACCGCGTTGGGCAAGCTTAAGATCTCCTTCTAGTACTTTGATTCCAAGGCCTCTCAGGAGTGAGATTTGTCTAAGACCATGCCCTCAATACCATACAATAAAATCGGTACCACTTTCATTTTTATAAAATCCACTACATGTTTTAAGGAGAATTTGGCAAATTTTTTTATCAAAATTCTGGACTGGCAAATTAATTGCAGTAGCTTGGTGTGCCTCATTAAACTCATATCCCCCAAACTATGTCTATTAAGGATTTCGATCACCAAATATTTTTAGTGGGACACCTTGTCCAAATGAATGCCTTGGATCGACCACAAATGCAGGGGAAAAGATCTCCTGATTGCCAAGGAGGGACTGCATGATATTACTTGCGTTTTACCAACATTAATCATCAATCTGTTTTCTGAAGCATACCCCCCTAGTCTTGCGAACATACGCTGAAGACCTTGCGGAGTCTGAGACAATAAGACCAGGTCATCCACGTACAGTAAGTAGGGGTTCTGCTGTCCACCAATTCTGGGGGGATCCCCCATACAATACGCAAATTCATGTCCCAGATCCATAATAAAAAAATTAAACAAAAATGCTGTCAGTGCGCAGCCTTGTTTTAAACCCCATTGGGTTGCTATTTCTGGTGACAGCTTGCCATCTAAGGTGATGCAAACCCTCATCAATGTTTTAGAATAGAACAGAATGATTAAAGACAATAATGAAGACTATACTAGAAACAAAAGGTGGCCTCCATGCCATGGAGGTGGTTTAACGCAATCACAAACTATACCACCACAAGCAGGTGGAGATGGAAGTTGACGCAAGCAAGATCATCACACATCGTGGTGCACATTATCCCGGATCAACCACAGGAATGCTGCATGTCACTATGGGAAACAGCATCGCAGAATGCCAAAAATTGCAGAGGCTACTGCCAACGCTCACCATCTGAAGATCCTACACAACACAACAAATCGCCAAAATCACACAAACACAGCAATATGCGTACACAAGGCATGAGCTACAATACGGCAGAGCACACCGTGTACCATTGTGAAGATGCAACCCACACCATTATTCCATGGCACAGGACACATTGAGGGCCCAATAATAGTTTGCATACAACCAGGGACATGTGCATGTGACCAACGATAATCTGCCGGCATGTGTGACTAGTATAGCTGTCCATCATTATTGTCATGGCATTTACCTTTAATTGCCTCGCATGCAGGTGATAGTGGCTATCCCTTGAAGCTGTGGCTCCTCACCCCTGTCCGTAACCCACAGAACAGGCACGACAAGGACTACAATTGTTCCCATTCCCGTACCCGTGTGGACATCGAGCAGACCTTTGGCCTGTTGAAGGCACGATTTCACTGCCTCAGCCGGTCGGGTGTGGCACTCCGCTACAGGCATGAGAAGGTGGCCAAGATCAACATGGCATGTGTCGAGCTGCACAATGTGTGCATCCACCGGAACGTGTCCCTGCCATTGAACTGCTACCACCTTGTGATGAGTGAAGGGGAGGAAGAAGACGTGGCTGGACATCATTGCATTGGTGATGCACTGGAGGCCCGTACTGTGTGGAAGTTCGTGATTGCACAATATTTGTGACACGCATGGCAGCAGAGGGTGACATGATGGACAGAGGGCACTGGGTGTGGGGCTACATCTACACCATGCTCTGTAACTGAATAATTGAGGCATGCGCATTGATGAATGTCCACTCAGGTATTTCTTTTTCACACAACCGGTGTATTAAATGTAACAAAGTAAACTTAAGTGACAAAACCCTCAACCACCCTCAACCCCCTCCCCCACAACTCCCCCACACACCCTCAACCCCCTCCCCCACCCCCCACAACTCCCCCACACACCCTCACCCCCCTCCCCACAACTCCCCCACACACCCTCACCCCCTTCTCACTCCCCCCACAACACCCCCACACAAGTCCCATTGAGTCCCTGAAGCCTACATGAGGCTGCCATAACAATTACTCGGCACTCCCTGACCCAGGGGGCGGCATGTCTTGTTGCCGCTGTGTACGGGCCTACCTGCGGAGCGGGCTCGTTTGTGTGGAACTGCAGGACGACGGTGTGGCCGCCTGCTGAGTTTGTGTGGCGGGATGCCCTGCCTCCATGGCATCCGCGATGCGCCCTAACACCTGCCGGAGGGCCGAGACCTCCTCGCAGAGGCGGCTGGTGTTGTCCGTGAAAGATCTCACCATGGAGGCAGTGTTGTCCGTAATGGATCGGCCTAGTGCAGCTAACTCCGTACGCCACTCCTCCCTGGCCTGACGGTTGTCCTGTACAAACTCACAAACAAGTGCATTGAGCAGGTCAGCCCGCTGCGGCCCTGCGGGTGCACCTGTGGATGTATTGGGAAACTGGCTGTCATGCCCAGCCTGCTCAGCCTCCCCAACACTGAAAACTGGACTTAGATGTCCCTCTGTGTGGTCATGGCCGGACTGCTCTGGGGTGGTGGCGTTCCCGGTATCGAACAATGATACTTGGGGGGATGCAAGTTGAGTTGGTGCATGTACCACATCCATTAGATCGTCCTCCATGGTGCCACAGATGTCCTCCGGGTGTCATCCACAGTCAGGGGTGCCGTGGCTGCCACCTCCCCAGCCACACTCGACTCCTCCGAATGTGGTGTCTCACATGTGTTATCGGGCTGACCAGTGGGTGGAGGTGGTGGTGGTGCTGTGCCCTCCCTGGGTCTTGGTGGCACAGGTGCAATGTGTACCTGCGGTGGCTTGGATGCTGGTACATGGTGCCCCCTGGCTTGTCCCCTGGAGGTTGACGGCCGGTTGTTGTCCTCCTGGGACCTCTTCCGGGGTGTGGTCTGTGCAGGGGTAGCATCCTGCTCATCGGTGTCATGGTCAGTGCCTGTGGGGGTGGAAGAGAGGGGCGGCATGAGTGATGTTTTGATAGGCATCATATATACATTTGGACAATTGCTCATCCACACAATTGGGGGTAATAGGCATTTATGTTTGGAAGGGCACGCCATTTGATACATGGGTGGTAAATGCAGGCATATGCCGGCATCACTCATGTTGGCCAAGAACAGTGTTGTCTGACATGCATACTATTTTGCTCATGCACGCTGTGTGCCTCGTGGAATTTCCTATTTTGGGTGGTATGTGTCATGTACGATATTGCCTTGCACCAGGCATCAGCATGTGTCTGTGATGGTTCGGCCTACTTTACGGGGCGTGTGTGTGTGTGTGTGTGTGTGGGCGACCATGGTGTGACTCTTCGGACTGACATTGGGGTGGACTTTCATCAGATTTGGCATAGCAGTGTTTACTTTGGACACTCACCTCCATCGCCCGATGTTGTGTCGCTACACTCCATCTCCCCTACACCTTTGATGGATTCCGCCCCAATCATGCTTGCGCATATGTCCTCCCACGGGGTGAGCTTTATGGGGGAACTCGGACCTCCTCCTGTTCCCATGGCCTGGCTGCGATGGACGGATAGGATGTTGCGCACCCTTAGGCACAGGTCGTCCCATCGCTTACGGTAGTCTTTCACTGTGCGTGGTGTGTTGCCCACAGCACTAACCGGGGCAACAAGTGCCCAGATCTCTTTTTTCCATAGCACTGCTTCTCGCCTCATGTTGCTGGAGAGGACTGTGGCTGCATGCTCATGCAGTGTGTCCACAAGCATCTGGATCTCATCCTCATTAAATCCTTCCTTTCTCAGCCGGGCAGCTCCCTTCTTCAGGGCCTTAGGCATTGTGGTCTTGGAGGAGTACGTTTTCTAACGATCAGCAGTGTCCCAGGGGTCCTGTGTGCTGAGGATGGCAATGGATTGTGTTTTTAAAGATGGCCGCCGTGCTCCTTCCCGTTCCTGTGCGATGACGCTACTTCCGGTTCCGCTTATTAGCGGTAAATAGTGGTGACTGCTATTTACGGTCACCGCTAATGACGCATGGGACAAAGTCGTTAGTGTTATCTGCGTTACGCTTGATGCCGGTAAGGGCTTTTTGGGAGCCTTTTGCGGCATGGCGCTAGATACCTTACCGGCATAGCGTAAAGCTCGTGCCCGCGAAGTCGTAATAGTCCTCTATTAGCGGACTGCTGCCAGCACGGACACACTATTTGCGCCATGCCAGTAAGGGATGCTACTTACCTCCAAACTCGTAATGAGGCCCAATGTCACTTTGTGTGCGAGCCATATAGGACTCCTGTACAAATGGTAACCAATTAAGACAAGGACCCAGCTATGTTTATTTTCATTTTATTTTCATTTTCATCTTTATTTAACATGCCTTGCTTTGTTATTTGTTTGAATGTTATGTTGTGACAAAACCAATAAAATGTTTTATCAACCAAAAAAAACGACTTCCTTGTGCCAAAGAAAGATCTAACAATGCGCCCGCTATTAGATTTATGCCCTGCAAACAAATATGTCAAGCCACAAAAGTTCTGCACGACTACGCTACAATAGGTAATCCCCTGCTAAAAAAGGTGGACTGCATGGCCATGGCTGGTCTTTGAGCAGATTCCACCCCAGGCGAAAAGCATCCTTGGTGCCCCCAACCCCAAAAATGGCAACAACGAAAATTGCATGTTACAAATGTTGTAAATGGGGCACTCAAATAACTAGATGAAAATGCAATACATAATGCATACATTAAATACTAGGTGACAGCCTTAGAAGGTTACCTGTATTATGTTTTTAAAAAGTAACTTTCTTGACTTTGCCCTTGTAAATTGAAGCACAGCGTCAGATAGATTGAGAGACTGTCCAATGTCATTTTCAATTGATAAAATAACCATCTTTGTCAAGCTTACACTGGCCATTGGAGGTACGTTTCAGTGAGCTTCAGTTTGGCAAACCTGCGCTCACCACTTACAACACTTTTGGGCAATATGTATGCATGGATTCGTCGTGTTGCACTTTTTTTCGATTCATTTCTATAAAAGAGTATTCTAAAAAGCCAGGTATAAGCCAGGTATAAGCACATATTTCTACCAATTATACATGAGAAGATATGCGCTTAAGTGCCAGTTTCCCCAAAAAGTGTTTGATCCTGGACACATTATTTTAACTCACTATGGTTTATCTGCCAACATTTGAAGAGCCTACAAGTTATTCAGTTCACGCTGTACCATACATGCCAACATTATGCATTCTATTAGGGGGATTCTAGCCCTGTCCTGGTTTTAACTTTGCATTCTGGGACTTGTAGTTCTAGATTTATAATGGGGACAACCAGGACTACAATTCCCAGAATGCAGAGTTAAACCAGAACTGGAATAGCATCTCTTGAATGGAATAGATATGTTGGCATGCGTGGAGTACAGTATTATAAAAAGGAGTACTCATGATATTTTGTTTCATGTATATGTCAGTGGCCACTTATAAATGCACATCAAAACAGTACGTGCTTCTTGTTTTACTGATGACATCTTGCATGCAATGTGACTGATTTCCTCTGTTGCCTCTAGTATGAAAGAATTAGTTCACTCACTGTAAGATCATTTTCTGTGATGTCAATACATATGCAAAATAGGGCATCCTGAATGTCCTTTGCCACACAGCACCTGACGATACCTAGAAACATCCCTGTGTATTTCAGGGTAAATTGACATTATTTGTTAACCTTAAAATAATAGTAACAGCTTGCTTGCCTAAAGCCAAGCAATGTTTAAAAGCCACATTTATTTCCATTGCATGTACTACAAACTATCTGAAACTGAAATCACTTCACTTTCATTGTGTTCTTTTAATAAGTGTACAGGACACTGACAGGACACTGACCATAACGAAAGGTAATTAGGTAGTGTGGGTTTTTGTATTACAGGTAGGAGAAAGTGTCAATGAGTTGACTCCTTTCCGCTCTCCTGGCTAAGGCGACAGACTTTATTTTTGTAGTGCCAAAAATGGCACCCATAAACCCTGGCTGTGCGTGATGGGTGGCAATTTTTAATTTCCATGGGACTGAATATCCACAATGCACTAAACAACAGTAATTTCTGACCCTTCTGTGAGCTTATTTCAGGTTAAAAGCAGCAAGCATTTTATACAGTTTGGCATGTTTGGCATGGCACCAGGCAAAAATGAATTTCTTTTAATGCTAAAAGCATTTTGTGAGATTCTCATTTCCTGTGTACAAAACATCCTGTGAACAAAATGTTTTTTTTTTTAAATGTCCACGCTTGCGTGGTGCTCAGCGGGGGTCCTCTTCAATTAACCAACGCCCCCTTCCCTTATAAATAACAGGCTCTTCTTGGCTGTGGTTTATACAAAGAAATAGTACCTTAAGTATGTATGCTATCCTCGTAAATATTAACAAAGTGTGTTGGTGTCATGATCTCTGCTTCCAAAAGGTCAGGGTTTTCCCAACTCCCTTGGAAGCAGATCCTTAACCCAGGTTCCGAGTGCCAACCAGTCCCAATTGGGACCTTTTGGACCCAGTCCTGGCGCCAGTGGCACCAGGCTCATAAATATGCCCAGTCCCAGCGCTGGAAGCGCCGGGCTCATAATGCTTGGGTGGACTTACCTGCAGCAGACCATGCTGCTTACTTGCCTGCCAGTTGAGTCTCTGATCCTCTTCTGTTTGGAACTACTTTTCCTGTTGGGTGGGGCAGGAGCCACTCCCTAGATTCAGAACACTGGAACTCTTCTGGAAAGCAGGAACTCTTTTCTTAGGCGTGGCTGTGGAAGGAGACACCTAAGCACTACAGGAGGCTATTTAAACCACACCCGATGGATGAATCTTGCTTTGCGTTATTCTGCATCCTCAGCAGCAGAACGCTCATCGTGTCTTCTGCATCTGATCCTGGGCCTAAGGAAAAAGGCTTACCATTCTGAATCCAGTCTTCAGCAACACCTATAAAGACAAGAAAGAACAGGTTAGCATTACGGTCTTCAGTGACAGCTCTTCACTTACCTGGTCCATCGGCTGTCACCAACGCCTCGCGCTGCATTCCGGCATCTGAAAGACAAAGGCTTACCTACTCTTCGTGCGCTCCGGAGGTCTTCACACTGCATTCCGGCATCTGAAAGACAAAAGCTTACCAACTCTTCGCACGCTCGGGAGGCCTTCGGCGCTGCATCCCGCATCTGAAAGACAAAACAAGGTGCGTTTAAAGACATTGGGGAGCTTTAATACTCACGTGCCATTACTCCTTTCCACATCTAACCCAGTGGGTATTCCGGCACCCTGCAGCTGCCCCGAACTTGTAACTGCAAAATAAAAAGACAGTTAGAGCGCATCGTGAAGCAGGCAACAAGCGCTTACTTACGTGCTTCCAGGCGCTTCTATTCATCACACGGGCTCCATCTTCAACTCACTTCAGCCTGCCATCCGCCATCGCCGGAACCCTGCAAAACAAGAGACATCATTACTAAAGACTTTAAAGACATTAGAATTACTCGAAACTTACCGTTCGTGCAGTAAACGACGGACAGCAGTCCTCTGAAGTCAAGAGGCCTGCTCCCCTTATCCAGTGAAGAAACTGGTTACAGCACCCTGCCTCGAGGCAGATGGAGAGCACGGCGTTCACTTACCTAAGGTGAGAGCGTTAACCTTTGGGGTTCTACAGGAGAAGAGAAAGGGAAGAAGAGAGAGACATTCAATAACCCAGTTCATTAATCCCACATTTTCTATCTGCAGACATCTTACCCTTTGAGCCAGACATACAGTGCACAGAGGTCCAGCCCAAAGAGCCAGCCGTGTGTTACACATCACCTTTGAAGATACGGTATACGCCCAGTCAAGACCAGCGCCTCTACGGGACTCAGGTGAGCGTTACAGAACGCAAAGCCTACCACAAACCTCCCGTCCAGGCGCTATGGAAACCTCGGATACCGACCAGCTAGCCCAGTTACTTGGGGAACTAAGGGCAGAACTGCATGCAGCCCGTCAGGAAACGAACGCTCTAAGAAGGGAACTGATTATTTCCAAGGAGCGAACAGATGATCTCGCTAGACAATTGCTACAGTCACAAGCCGGACAGACCCCGTTACCCGCATCTGGGGGAAATCTTCCTTCTACATCCTCTATGAATCCAGTGCAGATCAACCTACCTGGGAATGTACCTCTGGCTCCGCCCGAACGATTTTCTGGTGACCCAAAGAGGTTTGCAGTATTTATCAATCAGTGCCGGTTGCATTTCTCATGCCGGCCAGCAGCCTTTCCAACTGATCAAGCTAAAGTAGCTTTCGTGCTTTCGTACCTTAGTGGCAATGCGGCAGACTGGTCGATCCCTCTAGTAAATCAAGATGATCCGGTCCTCCATGATTTTCAAGCTTTTCAGCTCAGTATGGAAAAACTGTTCGCAAGACATTCACAGGGGCACCCTTGGACAATGAGCTTCTTTCGTTGCGACAAGGTAATCAAGACCTTTTGGCTTATATTGCGTCTTTCAACAGACTGATAGTGGAAACTCACTGGCCTGAGGACAAAAGGATTACGCTGTTTTATAGAGGTCTACGCGGAGAGCTCAAAGATGTGTTAGCCCAAGTAGTGAATCCCCCACAAGATTGTTCGACTATATAGACTTAGTCGTTCAAATAGATCACAGACTGCAGAACAGGAAGGCCGATCATTCCAAGTTTGATGCTCGAGTATTTTCCAAACCGCCAACTCCTTCCAAAGGAGTAGACTCCGGGGAACCCATGCAAAAAGGGGGTCTGAAAGGTCCTCTAACACAAAAGGAGCGGGAAAGGAGAAAACAGTTGCAATTATGCCGCTATTGCGGAAACTCAGGGCACTTTCTTCGAGACTGTCCGGTGAAACCTGCCAAGAAGGCAGTAGGAGCTGCAGTTACCAAAGTTACAAACTCTGAGCAGGGAAACGACCTCGCCCGACAAGAATAGAGGTCCTCTTGCCGAGCGTGAAAACCAGTTCCGTGACCTCGCATTTCGTGATACCTATGGTCCTCATTAGCCCTGATAATCCGGATCGATTACATGCAATTGAAGCTTACGTCGACAACGGTGCCATCGGCAATTATGTGGATCATGAAATGGTTTTGAGGATGAATCTAACTCTTTGTCCCAAGGCTGTAAAGGACGTCATTACTACGGTGGATGGTACGGAGATAGCCTCCGGGCCAGTAACGCATACCACTCAAGAAGTGACGCTAGTAAGTCAAGATGGACACCATGAGAAGATCGTGTTCGATGTGATCAAGGCCCCTCAGTTTCAGATTATTCTAGGAATACCTTGGTTAGAGAAACACAATCCTCTGATCGATTGGCGAGCAAGAACGGTCCAGTTTCCAGAATGTGTCTCTACTTGTCACCCTCCACCTGGTGTTGCACTGGCAGCAATTTCTTCAGAGACTCCCCAGTTACCTCCCGAATACCTAGAATACCAAGATGTTTTCCGGAAGGATCAGGCTAACTCTCTACCTCCTCATAGGTCTTATGACTGCCAGATCGACCTGATACCTGGATCTACTCCTCCTTGTAGTAGAATTTATGCCCTCACCGAGCCTGAGAACCTTCACCTTCGACAATACCTGGATCAATACCTGGCAAATGGTTTTATTCGTCCTTCCAAGTCCCCTGCTTCTTCAGCTTTGTTCTTCGTTCCAAAAAAGGAAGGAGACCTTAGAACTTGTATAGATTATCGCTCCCTGAACCAGATCACCGTTAAGAATAGATATCCGTTACCTTTGATCCCTGAACTCCTGGACCAAGTCAGAAAAGCATGCATATATACAAAGCTGGATCTTAGAGGAGCTTACCACTTGGTACGAGTAAAAGAGGGCAATGAATGGAAGACGGCCTTCCGCACCAAGTATGGGCTATTTGAATATCAGGTCATGCCCTTCGGACTTTGTAATGCCCCGGCCGCCTTTCAATATTTTATGAACGATGTCCTCAGAGAGCTCATAGATGTGTGTGTTGTTGTTTACATTGACGACATCCTCGTTTATTCTTCATCGGAATCTGAACATCAGAAACACGTGAAAATGGTCCTCGAAAGATTGCGTCAACACAAACTTTTCGCTAAGTTGGAAAAATGTGTTTTCAACGTGACTGAAGTTGAATTCTTGGGATTCATATTATCACCTGGCGGAGTGCGTATGGATTCAAAGAAGGTCGATGCAGTTCTCAAATGGCCATCACCATCCTCCGTAAAAGGTGTGCAAAGCATGTTAGGCTTCGCTAACTTTTACCGCAGGTTTATCCCCGAATTCTCTCGAATAGTCCAGCCCATCACTGCCTTGTTAAAGAAAAACAAACGTTTTGAATGGTCTACCGAGGCGGAACAAGCTTTCCAGGATTTGAAGACTAAATTTATCTCTGCACCAATCTTAAAACACCCTCGCCCCGAACTCCCCTACATCGTGGAAACTGATGCTTCAAGCCTGGCCATGGGGGCAGTTCTATCACAAAAGGACCCGGTAACCAATCAGTTGCATCCCGTGGCATTTTGGTCCCGCAAATTATCGCCTCCTGAAATCAATTACACGATTACTGACAAGGAACTTCTGGCTATCAAGTCTGCCTTTAAGGCTTGGCGGCATTATCTGCTGGGGGCCCGACACACCGTTACTGTGATTACGGATCACCGAAACCTGCAATATTTGAAAACCGCAAAAACCCAATCCTCTAGACAACTCCGTTGGGCATTATTCTTTGCCGAGTTTGACTTCATAATTACCTATCGACCTGGTACAAAAAACGGTAAAGCTGATGCCCTTTCTCGGATGGGAGTGGAAGAACACTTGATCAACCCTAAACCTGTACCAATCATTCCCGAACAAAGAATTCTGGGTGTAATCGCCACAGAATCCATAGGGGAAGTTAAGGATAAAGCCAGGCAACTTGTAACTCCAGCAGACATACAGAATTGGCATCTGCAGGGAAAGGACTTTGCAGTAAAGGACAACTTATTGTATTTCCAAGAACGATTATACCTACCCAGCACAGATTTACAGAAAAAAGTAATCTCTTGTTATCACGATTCTTTAATGGAAGGACATCCCGTTATAGCCAAGACCTCAGAAAAGATCAAGCGCTACTTCTGGTGGCCGTCTTGGAAAAAAGATATCAGAGACTTTATAATGTCCTGTGGAGTATGCGCCCAAAACAAGAGTCAAAAGGAAAGACCAGCAGGCCTCTTACGCCCTATTGACATCCCACCTCGCCCTTGGCATACGCTTTCTATGGACTTCATCACCGATCTACCTCCATGCTCCGGATACAATACGATTCTAGTAATCGTGGACTTATTCTCCAAGATGGCGCATTTCATTCCGCTCAAAGGCTTGCCAACAGCAGCAACTCTGGCCCGAGAATTTCTCGAAAACATCGTCCGACTGCACGGTTTTCCTTCGGTTCTAATTTCGGATCGAGGTAGTCAATTTATTTCTCATTTTTGGCGAAGTTGCTGTCGGTCGGCTCAAATTGATGTGAGACTATCGACCAGTCACCACCCTCAGACCGATGGACAAACTGAGAGGACCAATCAAACTCTGGAACAGTATTTACGCTGCATGCTGCAACAAACTGAAAAAACTTGGAAAGACATCCTTTGGATAGCCGAATATGCCTACAATAACTCTGTCCATTCGGGAACTGGGAAAACCCCGTTTTTTCTTTTGTACGGCAGTCACCCTCGAACCTCGGAGTTGGATCCCCTCCAAGATCTTGAAACACCAGCAGTAGACTACCTGCATTCTACAATCACCCAAGCCTTTAAGGAAGCTGTTTCTCACCTTCAAAGGGCTAAAGAACAATACAAGAAAGGAGCAGATCAACATCGGAAGGAAGCCCCTCAATATCAAGTAGGGGATCAAGTCTGGTTATCCACCAAATATCTACCTCTAAAAGGGCCACGCACATTCAACCCAAGATACCTTGGTCCCTATTCCATCACTACCATAGTAAACCCAGCAGCGGTCAAGTTGGACTTGCCCCCGCACATGAAGATACATCCGGTCTTCCACGTCTCTCTATTAAAACCCGTGCAACCTCAAACCCGACTAACCAAATCTCCAAGACCTATCCTAGTTGATGGAGAACTCGAGTTTGAAGTCAAAAGCATTCAGGACCCCAAGATCTCCAAATCTAAACTATTCTACCTAATTGACTGGAAAGGCTACGGCCCCCAAGAGAGATCCTGGGAACCTGCTGAATATGTCTACGCTCCTCGCCTAATCAAAAGATTTCACCGAACATTTCCTGACAAGCCAAAACCCCCGGAGAAGCCCGGTTTGGGAGGGGCCTTGAGGGGGGGTACTGTCATATCTCTGCTTCCAAAAGGTCAGGGTTTTCCCAACTCCCTTGGAAGCAGATCCATAACCCAGGTTCCGAGTGCCAACCAGTCCCAATTGGGACCTTTTGGACCCAGTCCTGGCGCCAGTGGCACCAGGCTCATAAATATGCCCAGTCCCAGCGCTGGAAGCGCCGGGCTCATAATGCTTGGGTGGACTTACCTGCAGCAGACCATGCTGCTTACTTGCCTGCCAGTTGAGTCTCTAATCCTTTTCTGTTTGGAACTACTTTTCCTGTTGGGTGGGGCAGGAGCCACTCCCTAGATTCAGAACACTGGAACTCTTCTGGAAAGCAGGAACTCTTTTCTTAGGCGTGGCTGTGGAAGGAGACACCTAAGCACTACAGGAGGCTATTTAAACCACACCCGATGGATGAATCTTGCTTTGCGTTATTCTGCATCCTCAGCAGCAGAACGCTCATCGTGTCTTCTGCATCTGATCCTGGGCCTAAGGAAAAAGGCTTACCATTCTGAATCCAGTCTTCAGCAACACCTATAAAGACAAGAAAGAACAGGTTAGCATTACGGTCTTCAGTGACAGCTCTTCACTTACCTGGTCCATCGGCTGTCACCAACGCCTCGCGCTGCATTCCGGCATCTGAAAGACAAAGGCTTACCTACTCTTCGTGCGCTCCGGAGGTCTTCACACTGCATTCCGGCATCTGAAAGACAAAAGCTTAGCAACTCTTCGCACGCTCCGGAGGCCTTCGGCGCTGCATCCCGCATCTGAAAGACAAAACAAGGTGCGTTTAAAGACATTGGGGAGCTTTAATACTCACGTGCCATTACTCCTTTCCACATCTAACCCAGTGGGTATTCCGGCACCCTGCAGCCGCCCCGAACTTGTACCTGCAAAATAAAAAGACAGTTAGAGCGCATCGTGAAGCAGGCAACAAGCGCTTACTTATGTGCTTCCAGGCGCTTCTATTCATCACACGGGCTCCATCTTCAACTCACTTCAGCCTGCCATCCGCCATCGCCGGAACCCTGCAAAACAAGAGACATCATTACTAAAGACTTTAAAGACATTAGAATTACTCGAAACTTACCGTTCGTGCAGTAAACGACGGACAGCAGTCCTCTGAAGTCAAGAGGCCTGCTCCCCTTATCCAGTGAAGAAACTGGTTACAGCACCCTGCCTCGAGGCAGATGGAGAGCACGGCGTTCACTTACCTAAGGTGAGAGCGTTAACCTTTGGGGTTCTACAGGAGAAGAGAAAGGGAAGAAGAGAGAGACATTCAATAACCCAGTTCATTAATCCCACATTTTCTATCTGCAGACATCTTACCCTTCGAGCCAGACATACAGTGCACAGAGGTCCAGCCCAAAGAGCCAGCCGTGTGTTACACATCACCTTTGAAGATACGGTATACGCCCAGTCAAGACCGGCGCCTCTACGGGAATCAGGTGAGCGTTACAGTTGGTGGCATGGCAGACCACAGCCTCCCAAAATATTTCACAAGCTGGCAGCGTTTCTCTTATTCTAAATGTAATAAATATATATATATTATATATTCGTTGATATTTTGCTTTCCATGGTATTGCCATTTTCTAGTCATAACCCTTTTCAAAAAATCAAACATATGGATGTGCGTGTGTTTGTGAAAATCAAATACACACACACGTATAGGTTTGATTTTCAAAAAAGGGTAATAACTAGAAAACGCAATGCCACAGAAAGCAAAATAAATAAGCAAATAGCACTGAAAAACATAAACAGCGCTGGATACAGATGGGTTTTCACAACAGTGTGTTGTTGCCCGGATTACGCATATTGGTCAAGTGGGGGTGCCGGGATTTAGAGCGCCTAAATGCACAGTCGGGTAATGGAAGGCTAGGCTACGTCTCCTTCAGACAGTTTAACCGTATGTAAACCCTGGATGAGCATTGAACTCCTCACGCCTCCTAGCCAGCCCTCCCCTCCAGAGGCAGTGAGTGAGATTTAGGTTTGTGGTAGCAGCCAGGAGTGCAACGAGAACTAAACTATCAAGGGAGCTAACCTTTCAAATTTTGGAAGAGGATCTAACTTCAGAGACTGTGGAGGATGGTCAAACTTATTTGCGTGGGGATGTCTTACTTCTTTACACCTACACTTCTTTACACATACTAATAAGATCATTTTAGTGCTGTTTCAATGTTACAAGCAGTTAACTCTCTCCTCCACGTCGAAACCAGACAATTAGGAACTGTGAGAATGAGCTATCCCCTGTCCCCCCTCCACCCTTGCAATCACTCCCTTGACATGCAAGAAGTACTAACAACCCATCACGATTTCAATTGCTTAACAAAGTATGCATACAAATGCAGTTGCTAACAATGACACAGTTTACAGTAGTAATTGTCTGGCCCTCGTTAACTGTGCAGCCGCAGGTCCCCTTTAATGTCTGTGTCCTGTTCTGTCCTGCCACGGGTCTGTAGGTCAGTCAGGTCAAGTCAACATTACCCAACATTTCAGGGACGGGGCACGATCTGCCACTGGTAGCAGCACCTCTATTTAATGGCATTATGGCACTTGTAGTTCTACTTTGCCCACGTTACAGGCACTGAGACACAAGTTAAGTTGATTCCTGCCTCCCTCCTTACCCAATGCAAAGCCAACACTGGCATCTCCGGTGAAATCCCAAACTGGCATGCCCTCAAACAATGTGTCCAGAACCCCCTTACCTGGCTGCCACTGGTGCAGCAAGGCCAGTCCTTTCGCCTGCAGATCTCTCTCCCCTTACTGCAAGGAGGTGGTATTGTACAAGATCCCAGAGCAGGGGCTGATAAATGGCCATTTTGTCACAGTCTGCTTCGCAAATAGAGCCCACACTAGCTATTTGCGCCAAGCAATGGGGGCGAAAGATGGGATAAGGCAGCAGCTGGGGGCGAAAGGCCAGTCTCACATTAATGGCTCCTCAGGCGATTCTCGAGTGTTATGACAAACAGTGAGATGACTGTTATGTCGTCAGCCCTCGGCCTGTGCGCGGGGGCTGGCAGAATGTTAGCAGGCCGCGCGGCCTGGTGCGCAGCTCCAGCGGGAGCGAAATGAAGATGCACCCACACAGGTTGCTGGTCGGCCCCGGAACTGCCTCCCGAACGCGGGGGCGGGGCTTTTATTTAGGACGCCCTGCGTCACCGCGTAGCGGGACGCAGGGCGGAACTCAACATTCCTCCTTTATTATAAAACAAACAAAAACATCACACTAACTGCCAAACAATGGCAAAGTCCAACATAAGCTTCCAGTCCTCAACACTCAGCCACCCTGCCATGGGGTTCATGGCACCCGTTACCACACATAGTCACTTAGCTTAGCTGGCGGTCTCGTCGTTGTTCTCAGCCGGTATCGCCCTTCGCGGGGACCACTCCCCCTTGCTTCATGCTCTGGTTCGTTTTCGCTGTTCAGGTCCTCGAGGCCGGGTGCATCCACCGGCTCCCAGGTTCCATCCCCCACTCCTTTCTCCTCAGGGATGGCCTCCGGCTCTTCTTCGCTGGGAGGAGTGTCCTCGCCTTCCCGATGGCCCTCCTTATCGGTCCATAGGGTACGGGGTATGGCCTTGAACCAGGACGCATTTCTAGTCACTTGGCGGCGTCCTCGTGTCACAGTTACCATGGTTCCATGCCGGTTGCTGACGGTCCATGGAAGTTCTTCGTACCTGGTGTCAAGTTTTGACTTGGAGGGGTTTCGTAGCATGATGACCTGGTCACCCACTTGATGATGGGACGGCCTCGCTCTCCGCTTGCCGCTCATGTGTGCGTTAGCATCCCTTCTCCTTCTTTCTGTGCGTTCCTCGTTGACCACGTCCGGGGTTCTGCTAGGGTGATGCGGTATCGAAGATCTAATGACGGTGCCGAACATGAGGTCCGCTGGCGGTATGCCGGTTGAGCTGTGGGGCGTGACCCGGTAGTTCCGGAGGAACCGGAAGAGGTCAACCTTCCAGGGGCTGGCGTTAGCCTTGGACTCCCTGAGTACCTTGTTGATAGTTCTCATAAACCGTTCTACGTCCCCATTTGCCTGGGGGTGTCTTGGAGTGATGTGATGATATTTAACATTGAGTTCCTGTAGATACTTTTTGAAATCCTCTCCCGTAAACGGTGGCCCATTGTCGCTTTTGATTGAGATGGGTAGCCTGTGAGTTGCGAACATTTTCTCTAGGGCCTCAACTTCCGGGTATCGGGAGTGATCATCGACGGCCACCAACAGGTGGAGGCCCTCCCTTAGCTTGCAAAAGTCAATGCTGATGGCCTCCCAGTGAGAGCGGCCCCGTTCAGCTGATATGATGGGTTCCGGGTCTGGCGGGGCCCCCGTTATCTGACAGGATAGGCACGTGCTAACGAGTGTCTCGACCCGCTCCTCGATCTGGGGAAACCATACCCTGTGCCGAATGCGGGCTTTCGTCCTTACCAGTCCTTGGTGTCCTTCATGCGCTAGGGCCACTATCCTGTCTTGTAGTTTGAGAGGGATTACGATGCGGTTTCCTCGTAGTATTAGTCCACCTTCCGTGATTGACAAGTCTTGTCGTACTGTGAATATGCCGGACAAAAACCCTTTTGCGTCCGCTGTTCTGTTGTGCGTGTGTCTCATGAAGGTCTTCCAGTCACCGGAAAGGATGGCATCTTTCACTAAGTCACAACACGGGTCCTTGTGCGTTTCCGCCTCGATTTCCTCGATGCTCACCGCCTTGGGCCTCATTGCGCGCACCACTTGGCATATGTGTTCCTCCGTCTCTGCAGCTACTTGGATCTCTTGTTGAGTGGCCTCTCGCGGATGCCTGGAGAGAAAGTCCGCCGGGTTTCCGCTGCCCGGTTGGTAGATGAGATCAAAGTCATATTGCTGGAGGTGCAATAACCACTTGGTGATCCGTGCCGGAGGGTGTGCTGATGTTCCCATGAAAATGGGTAGTAGGGGCTTGTGGTCCGTGATCGTCGTGAAATGACGCCCATATAAGTAGAGGTGAAAATGCCGGCACCCCCACAGCACGGCGATGGCCTCCTTTTCGATGTGTGAGTACCTTTGTTCGGTCTCTGTGAGGGCTCTCGATGCATATGCTATCGGTCTCTTCTCCCCTTCCTTCGTGACTTGCATTAGGATGGCTCCGAGCCCCACAGGGCTGGCATCCACGAACAGTTCTGTGGGCAGCTCGGTGCTATAGTAGGCCATCTTGGTGTCGGCGGAGAGAGAGTCCTTGATGCTTTCGAACGAGTCCTGGCATTTCTGCCCCCACTCCCACTTGACGTTGGCCTTGGTGAGTTCCCGCAGCGGCTCAGATAGTGTGGCCAGGTTTCGGATGAACCTCCCGCAGTAGGTGGCCATGCCTAAGAAACTGCGCACTTCTGTGGGGGTCATCGGTGGGCTTGCCGCCTGAATGTCTGCGACCTTCTGCGGGTCAGGGGAGATGCCTGTGCTGCCAAACTTGTACCCGAAGAAGGTGATCTCCGACTTGAGGAACTCGCACTTTTCCCGGTGTATTGTGAGCCCAACTTCTTGTAGTCGGCCCAGTAAAGCGTGAAGCCTCTTGATGTGTGTTTCTTTGTCGGGGGCGTGAATCAGAATATCATCGCTCACGTTGAGGACACCAGGGATGCCCCGGATGACCTCTTGGATGGTTTGCTGGAATACCTCCGCAGCAGACGATATTCCGAAACTTAGGCGCTTGTATCTCCGCAGCCCCAAATGCGTTGAGAACGTTGTAATGTAGCGAGAGTCTCTGTGGAGTTTGAGTTGATGATACCCCGCCTTGAGATCAATCTTTGAGAATATGCTTGATCCTGTGAGGTCAGCCACGATCTCGTCGATTGTTGGGGTTATGTGGCGTTCTCTTTTAATGGCAGTGTTGGGGAGACGCATGTCTATGCAGATCCGCACCTTTCCAGGCTGCTTAGGCTTCCGTGTCACCACCATTGGGGAGACCCACGGTGTGGGCCCTGTGACCTCCTCAATGATGCCCGCTTCTTCCAGTGCCTTGAGTTCCTGCTCCACTTGTTCTCTCATGTGGAATGGCGTTCTTCGGTGCCTGACGGCTTTCGGCTGCACGGTTTCATCAATATGAAGTTTGATGGTTTTGCCTTTTAGACAGCCTATTCCCTCTTGCAAGTCAGGGTATTGGCTCAGCATCTGCTCCACTTCCTTGTCTTCGTTGACATGGCAGATGAATTGGACCACTCCCAAGTCCTCTGCTGCGTCCCCACTCAGGAGGCTCTCAACACCTGCCTTCACGACATAGACCTTGGACCATAGTCTGTTTTTTCCGTGTTCCAGCGTGGTGCGGAACCTGCCAATCACCGCCAGGGGCTTTCGACAGCCGTATGCATACAACAGAGTGTCTGTGCTTTTCAGCTCTGGTGGAGGACTTAGAGTCAGGAAGATGCTTTCGGGCATGACGTTCACCGAAGCGCCTGTGTCGATGGTCATGAGAATGCACTGGTTTTGGATGGTGACCATGCATTTGCGCCTTCGGACGGCTTTTCTTCGAGGTCCTCGGCCTTGGCACAGTGCAGACACCAGGTATACCTTCCTTCCTTTTCTCTCGATGTCCTTGGAGGGGTCCTGCTGCATCGCCGAGACATAATCCCCTTCATCCTCCGTGGAAGAGCTGGCCACTGCGATCCTTCTGGCACTGGCTTGCTTCTTTTTCTTGGTCGCGACCTTCTCCGGCTGGTTTTGCAGGGGCTGTATGGGGGTGTCCGCTGATCGGCATACCTTCGCGTAATGGTCCTTCCGGCCACATGCTGCACATGTGGTGCCTTGAGCAGGACAGTTGCGACGGCCATGTCGTGGGCCACCGCACCAGCCACACTCTGTGGGTCCCGGAATGCGCGGTTGCCACCTGTTTTGGCCATACCCGCCACTGTTGTCGTCTCTCGAGGATTGTTTGTTGGTGATACGTGCCACCATAGCTGTGTTGAGAGCAGGTTGCAGCCTGTGTAGCGTGGCCTCCATGTTGGCCGCTCTGGTGTGTGCCAGTTCCCTCTGACGTCCTAGTTCGAGGATCCGCTGTAGGGGAATACCCCTTTCGCTAAGTATCAGGCGCCTTAATTTTTCCGAATGTATCCCGTTGATGATTTGCCTCCTGATCTCCCTCTCCACGTTCGTGAATTCGCAGGACATGGCCAGCTTTCTCAGACGGTGTGGTACGCATCAAGGGTTTCCTCCGCTGCCTGTAAGGTGGTGCAAAAGAGAAAACGTCCCATAGTCTGGGTTTAGTTGAGGGGGAAAAGGTTCGGTGAGGGCATCTTTCGCGCTTCGGTATCCATCCTGGCCATCATCAACGTTCAGGGAATTGAAGATGCGCAGTACCTCGTCACCCACGCTGAGTAGTAGGTGGGCCTTCAGTTTCCTGGGCGCCGTAACCTCTTTGCACTCCATCGCCATCTCGAACTTCTGAATCCACAGCTGCCATCTGGGTCCGCATGATGATGGATCCGTGAATGGGTCGAACGGCTGGACCAGTGTCGACGAAGTACCTTGTGTGGGAGGTGGAGGTGGCGTCATGGACAGGTTTGACGCAATTCTGGATGGCGTGGAGGGCCCAGGCGTGGATGTGCCGGCCGCCATGTTGTCGTGGACCTGAACCGTGTTGTCGTGAGTTCATCCAACGGCCACCAACGCCGCGATGTTGGGCCTACCTTGGAGGTGCAGCCGTACCCAGGCGCCGTGTTGCAGATCAGGGCCTGGTGCTCCCGTTACACTGTGATGCTGCCCTCTGGTGTTGGATGTCAGATGCCACCTGGTTCTCCAGTGTCCAGAGGGAAAAGCTGTGGTCTTGGTGGCAGAGAGCATGAATGGAGGAGAGAAGAAAAAAAACATTTTTTTTTTTTTTGGGGTGGGGGGTCACGTGTGTGATTGCACCCCCACCGGGTGTCCAAAAATTTCGCCGCGATGGCTGTGTGGCGTTAGGGTGCCTTCAAAGCACCGAGCCTGTCGTGGAGTTCCTCTCGCCTCGTCGCCATTGTTATGTCGTCAGCCCTCGGCCTGTGCGCGGGGGCTGGCAGAATGTTAGCAGGCCGCGCGGCCTGGTGCGCAGCTCCAGCGGGAGCGAAATGAAGATGCACCCACACAGGTTGCTGGTCCGCCCCGGAACTGCCTCCCGAACGCGGGGGCGGGGCTTTTATTTAGGACGCCCTGCGTCACCGCGAAGCGGGACGCAGGGCGGAACTCAACAATGACTATTGCGTAGCAAAATGGTAGCACGGCAATAGATCAGCAAGTGCTTCAGAGGGAATAATAGGGATTCACAAGTAACTTATTTGTAAGTGCCCCTCATCAATCACAATAAATAAAATACATTTGCCAGATGAGCACAGCAGTTTGATTAAATTGAAACTCGAATAGTACCTTTCACAAACTGAACAGAGCAAACACGATAGATCTAACACTTTGGAAATCACAGAAATATTCAAGGGGCTGTACATAAAATGCAACACAATACATGGCAGCAAAAGCTCTTGAATAGGTGCATTTATTTTGCCTATGGAGCAACAGAATGAGGATCCATAAACTCTTGAAATACATTAATCCGATTACTGAGGGGAATTGCGTGTAAACTAGGAAAGTGGTAGCTGCTGTAGACTTCAAGAGGGGCAGCTTAAAGGCTCTGAGAGGGGGTCGCTCATTGGCTCAGAAGGGGCATGGCGCTGGCTCATAAAAAAGCCCCTAGAAGTTTCAATAAAGGGCTGCTTGAAGGGGCTTCTTGAAGTTTCATATAGGGGCAGGCATGCAGGCTCACAAAGGTAATGGCATTACTTCATATATTAGTTATAACACCGAGCAGATTTACCGAGAGCAGAGCCTCTTGACTGGCAGGCTTGATATCTTGTTTGCGCTCTATCTTCCAGACTCTGGTCTGGTTTCTTCAACCCAGGGAAGGCCAGTTCAGTTGCATGTGGTGGGTGGACTTAGCAGTAGTTTGCCTGCTGCCTAGGCCTCATTGATCTTCCAGAGGCTGACCTCCAACTTCGCACAGCACATATGCTGAGGACTCAGGAGGCAGGGGCGGTCGGGCCAGGCCTGGGCCTGCAAACTGTCTGATAAGCAACAAATGTTGCTTTTAAGATAAAATCAAGATATGGGGCATGCAGAGTTCAGGTGCTAGGCATCGCCTGCACCGCTGCTGACAGCAGCAGCACCGTGGCTCTCTTTTGGTGCTAATGGTCACTGCTGCAGTGCTCAGTGTGCAAGATTTTGCACCTCTTTATGTACAATTACAAATAAATGATGCATGATTAGAGTAATTATGGCGCCCCCTACCAGCTGACACCTCAGGCAGCCGCCTGCACAGCCTGATGCAAAGACCGGCCCTGTGCATGGCAACACTGGATATGAAAGATGCCAATTTTCATATTTCTATGTTTCCACCACACAGAGGATTCTTGCGTTTCAAGATAGCAAACTAGCACTACCAATTGAAAGTGCGGCCCTTCGGAATAGCATCTTCTTCTCCCAGGGTATTCACGAAGGTACTGGTGGTGGTGGCAGCACACCTGCGCAGGGAGGCAATCCCAGTGTACCCTTACCTGGACGACTGGCTCATTACAGGGGAGACTCTCCTAATTTGCAGACAAAACATTCAAAGAACCATCAACCTTCTCTTTCAATTGGGCTCCTCCATCAATTAGAAAAAAAATCAATCCTAGTGCCAAGCACAACCAAGCAGTTCCTAGGAGCTGTTATAGACTCTCAAGAGGGGTTCAGAGGAAACAGTCCAAAACATGTTGCTGCAAATACTGCATTATCAAGCCGGCTGCCAGATAAGTGTACGTAAAGCAATGTGTTTGCTAGGCATGATGGCATCTAGCATTTACCTGCTACCTCACGTGTGCCTGCTCATGTGACCTATGCAGGAATGGTTGGCAAAACAGTGGTCTCAGGCAAGTGATCAGTGGGACGATCTAGTGGTCGTTACGCCAACACTAGTACAAAATCTTCGCTGGTGGACAAGAGAAAATCTGTTGAAAGGGAAACTCTTCCACGATCCGGAAGTGCAAGTAATTGTCACAACAGATGCCTCACTCGCAGGGTGGGGGGCTCACAACCTTCATCACACAGCTCAGGGTCTATGGTCTCATGCAACAGCACAGAACCCTATCAATCTGCTGGAACTACTGGCGGTGTTCAAGGCCCTTCAGATGTTCGAGTTTCACCTACCAAACCAGTCAGTGCAAGTCCTAACCGACAGCACTACAGCAATGTTTTACATCAACAAACAGGGTGGCACACGTTCTCCAAATCTGTCCAAGCTTGCGCAACAAATTTAGAGATGGGCACTCAAACAGAAAATATTCCTATCTTCACAGCACGTTCCAGGGGAACTCAACTCTCTGGCAGACTCACTGAGCAGAGATCCCCCACCAAAGGAACACGAATGGCGACTAGATGCAGAGGTCGTAGAGCACCTCTTCTCTCTATGGAGTACCCCCACAATAGACTTGTTTGCTACAAGTGAAAACAGTCAATGCCCAGACTTCGCGTCCAGGTTCCCCCAGCCAGGCTCCAAGGGGAATGCTCTATGGATGAACTGGTCAGGGAAATTTTTTTACGGTTTTCCCCCCAACACCCCTCATGAGGAAGGTGGTGACCAAGACCCACAAGGAACAAGTGATGCTCATCCTAGTTGCTCCTATGTGGGCAAGACAACCTTGGTATCCACATCTGCGCAAACTGGCGATATGTGATCCCATCAAGCTCCCGTGCCTGCCAATCTGCTCACTCAGCACGGGGGATTAACAGTGCACCCTTAACCTCACTCAATGAACTTGGCAGCATGGCTCCTGAAGTCATAGAATTCGGACATCTTAACCTACCACAGAGGTGTATGGATATCCTGAAGGAAGCACAAAAGCCTAACACTAGGCACTGTTATTTCGATAAGTGGAGGAGATTTGTAATTTGAGTCCAGTCTAAACAAATTAACCCCATAGAATGTACCCCATCTCACATTCTAACTTATATTCTCCACTTGCTAGATGCAGGGCTAACCGGTCAGATAGCACAGCGAGTACAGCGCTCGCTTTGACATCCCTACAGAGCCTGCTGACACAGGTTCGAATCCCGGCGGGGCCTTTCATCCTTCCGAGGTCGATAAATGAGCACCACACACCATGGGAAATAAGCATCGCTCAGATGCCTGAGGGTTTGTAGCGCTATATAAATGCACAAACAAACAACTCCTTAAAGGTCCACCTTGTCAGCCTATACCACCTCACACAATAAGGTCTCATGGTGGAAGGTGCCCGTCATCAAGGCATTTATGGAGGGAGTAAAGAGGCTCCACCCTCCAATTTCAAACTCGATGGGATCTCAATGTTGTACTCGCTAAGCTCATAGGACCTACTTTCAAGCCGATGCATACGTGTAGTCTTAAACACCTGACTTACAAGACTGCCTTCTTAGTGTCTATTACTTCCATAGGAAGTGTTAGTGAAATACAAGCATTGTCAATGCAGGATCCTTTCTTTACCATACACAAGGGCAAGCTGGTTTTACGTACTCACCCTAGGTTCTCCCCTAAGTTCATCTCTAAGTTTCACGTAAACCAGTTTATTGAGCAACTGGCCTTCTTTCAGAACCCCACCAGCTCAGCTGAGGTAAAACTCCACACACTAGATGTGAGGAGGGCGGTCGAATACCATCTAAACAAGACCAGACTGCTAACAAAAACAGACAAACTGTTTGTCTCCATAGCACCAGGCAGAGAAGGAGACCGCATTTCCAAGAATTCCATCTCCAGATGGATAGTCAGATGTATACAACTCTGCTATTCTTTATCAAACAAGACACTGCCTTTCACGCCTAGAGCTCACTCCACAAGGAGCACAGGAGCCACTCTGGCTTTCATTGCGAATGTCCCTCTAGACAGCATTTGCAAAGCAGCTACATGGAGCTCAGTACACACTTTCACTCAGCATTACTGCATTGACACTCATTCCAAGACAGATACACAGCTGGGACAAGCGGTTCTAAGACATATGTTTGCCCATGAACCTTCTCAAATCCCACTACCTTCTCCTAACACTGCTCGCTAATCTATGCACAGCATGTGATCTAAGCAGATTCCACTAGCCTCAGAAGGGATATATTACTCACCGTAATCATATTTCTGATGCTTGTATTTGTTTAGCCTCACATGCGCCCACCCTTCCTCCCCTCGGAGAGAAGGCGCATGGAAGTTTATGAGCTTGTCTAATACGTATCTGCTTGGATACAACTGTACTCACGCTACACTTCATGCTACCTCATGTCATAAAAAGAACAATCTGAGGGACCTCAACGCGTGAAGGACCATGGGTACAGTGGACGTCACACTAGGGATAGTATTACTGGCACGCCCTGTCAACGTCCCTTTTTCGAATTTCCAAAACAACAACTGTAATACTCTGCACCTTCCACTAGATGTCGGCCTATGCACAGCATGTGAATCTTAGCAGATACAAGCATCAGAAATACGATTACGGTGATTAATGTATCCCATATATATATAGATATAGATAGATATAGATATAGATATAGAAGAATAGGTATACAGATAGACTAGAAATTGCAATTATTAGTAATGGCATAGTAACATAGGGACAGACGATAGGGCCTAACCAAAGGATTTACATATACAATAGCGTAAATTATGTAAACTAAGAAAAACACCAGTTGGGTAGGAGGGTGTAGTAACATTGTTAAGCAATAGAAAATATGACACGATGCAGTTACACGCATATGCGTGCACCCATCAACATTCGACAGGTGCGAGAAGTCTAGCAGGCCTCAAAAGTGAAGACAAGGCTTAAGTCATTCAGAAGAAACATTAGAAGTTGTTTAACACATCAAACACAGTCGGTTTATGACATTGCAAATAAATTCAGAGGCAAGGTCAGCATCCTTGAGTACAGTGTAAAGGTGTGCAGCGATTGGTTAAGAATATGAGGCGAAACCCGTTCCCAGCCAAATGTACAAGGAAGCATGACTAACTTGAATGTTGCCAAGAGGAGCAGGGTCAGCAAGGGGAAGGAGTGGAAGCAGCGTAGTGATTGTCTGCAAAGGATAAAAGTTAAATCTGGTATCACACATCCAGCGAATGAAACATAAAACAAATGAAAGTTCTGCTCGTGTCCCCAGAAACAAATCATAGCAAGGTCACAGCCCTGGTGGGAATCAGACCACGTGTGAAGGAAAGCACAGAGCGGAGTCACTTAGGCAGAAAAGACAACACTGCCCCCTGTAGGGAAACGACCGCCCAAGTGTGTAGACATAATATGATGAGAAGCCACCTCCTTGCTCAAATGACACATAAAATACACATCGATTCAAAACCAGTATAGTGACACCTAAGATGCCGTGAACTATATATTCAGTAAGAACTCTTAATCAATCATCAAAACAAGTAAGCAACCATGTTATTCATTCAAGTAGAAGTAGAACACACATAGTCACGACAAGTGTTCGGCCCAAAGCAACAGGCCTAAAAGCACAGAGCAATGCGGTCATGCACTCAGGAGTTGCAATAAAGTACTTCCGGTTCATGCAGCTAGAGGGGGAAGAACGGTAAAATGGTGCTAGCATTCAATTCCCATGGGAGCTAAAATGTACAAGTTATACATCTTGACACACTGTCTGCACCTCACATTGACATTGGCCAGTGACGATCGACGTGGCCCGCCCCAAGATGGCCACAGGAACTCCATCAATTAAAGGCCAATGACTGAAGCAACAAAATGGTGATTTCGATGGTCCAATAGTAGCTCTGGGAAAGTAGATGAGTATGAAGTAATTTTGATTAATAAATAAGCAGCACGACCACAAGGGTTAGGATAAGCAAAATGGACTAGAAAATGTATGCATTCACCTATGGAGTAACTGTAAATGGCCAATTAGAAGCTTGTTACTGTCTATGTATTATGCAACATTGTCAAATGCTAATATTTGCACTGCACTATAAAATACTGAGCCATTTTATTACTCATTTGATGATTTCCTTTGAATGACTCCCTGCCGCGGTTGCGTGCAATATCAATTTTGTTTTTATTGCTCCCGTGCACTTTTATTGACTCGTGGATTACTTTTTACTTGTGAATTTTGGGTCTTAGTCTACATTAGTGTCTTCCACAATTATCGTTCAGTGCCCTTCCCCCTCCTTTATGTAACTGACACAACCCATCCATCAGCCTTCCTACCTCGCCTAGCAATATGGATTAGATGGCAGAACTCTCCCATGCAGGGAGTTGAACTCCTAGGGGACTCAGAGGACGAGTTTAATTTTCCATAGAACTATTCATTAACTCCACCACGCCTGAAGCCAACTCAATATTTTATACTCTACAGATGTACAAAGATGGTACAGACAGGAGGTTTTACTAAGGGTGGTGTCTGTGTCCTATTTCATTGTTATGCATGTAAACTGCATGTCAGCTGCATGTTAGCAATCAAGGCAGGTGTCCTGCACATAACGTACAGCAGAGATAGTTGTCCTGGGGATTGACAGGCTTCTTATATCATCCTCGCCCTTTTTCTTGTGCTACAACCCATAGACTACAGATGAGTCCAATGAAACATTCGGTCCAGCTGCCACATAGTCACTGACACAGCACTCTTCCCCATGCCTTTGTAATATGAACTGCATGAAAAATTACTTTACCATAGTCATCTCTGCTTATCACTGATTTGGCCATAAAGGTTTGCACGCATTGTACAGCTCCTGTCATTTACATGTCTGCTCGGACCACAGTCTTTGAAACAGCGTTCGTCCACCTCTTCACTTCGAGGCCATACCAATGGCAGTAGGCGCTATACAAATACTAAATAATATAACATACATGCCCGCCCTGGCCATCTCCAGATGTTATCCACATTTTAGTTTTCTGAATGAGTTATGTAAGGTAGCTGATGCATTAATTCCAGTTCCTGCTCTGTTCAGAACTAGTTCCAAAGTGCTCATGACTCGTTCTGGGTTACACTCGATTCCCATGGAAGTGAACCCTAAACACAGTGACTTTTCCTTACCTATATTTTACATCTACGGTAGATGGGTTAAATGAAAATATCCCCAAAGACCTTCTTCCAATGCCCAACAGCAAACCTTGGGTAGTGTGTTCCCGCCCAGGAGCATGCAGATTTCACCCTCCTTTTTCCTGCTCAGCATCCATGCTTTGTGCTCCAAGTCTATGGATCCTAGTCCTACAATAGCACACATTTGGCACAGCTTGTACAACACAACATTATTTGTGCAGAGCATGCCATATTTGATGGCCTGGGTTAGAGAAGCATAATTTAGTGTCAATGTACTTCACCAGGACAGACTGTGTGATTAAGTACATACCATTGGTAATGGCAGAGAGAATGTTGCAATCCGTCTATTGGCTAGTATGGTTGCTTTACAGTGGTTGTTTCAGGTTCTCTGTGCTGCACTTGTTGAAGGTGTGCTGTCAAAGATTGTATGCTTAGATTATGCACGGATGTGCATAGGGGGTTCTTTAGAACATTTTGAGCGTTGATGTGCACTTGCTGTAATCTTACTACCCAAAACTGTGCCCATCAAAATACTCCGGCAGGGCATTAAACCCAGTGAAACTTTATTACAGAAGCAACCTACTTTTTGAATAAAACAGCAGTAACATGCTCTACATTGAACTAAAAGAGAGACGCGCAGGAGGAGTTGGGAACTGAAGGTGTAGGTGCAAGAATGGAGCTGAGGGGAAAATGAGGGGTAAAGATGGTTTGCCCCATCCAAGAAGGAAGTAGAAACAAAAGAAGGAAATTGATGCATCTGCAGGTATTCACCCCTCTTTAACCCTGCTCAGGGACGAGGGAAAAAGGGTGAGAAAAAACCTGGAAAGGAGAATAGACACACAAATGGGAGCTGGCAAGAACTGGGTGGGGTGGTGGTGGCCCACTGGGACAGCAGTTTCAATGGAGAAGAACTCTATTCCTACCTGCTTCTTCATATTATTATTAATTTATTGGATTTGTAAAGCGCGCGACAGTCCTTAGGCATCGAGTTTGTAAGGAGGCGTGATTCAGGTTTACATTAGCAGCTTCCCAACATGGGAGTTGTTAGTTACACATGTAGTTTGACGAAAGACAGTGGACAGTTCATGCAGTGGTTAAACATTGCTTCTCACGTTGACAGTCTCAAGCACATTTCACTGTACCTTTTTATGTCTTTATGTTTGTATGTTCTGTCAGCGCTCTGAGGCCTGCGGGCGAGTTGGCGATTTATAAAAATTCTATAGAATGGAATAGAAGAAATCAACAATAAATACATCATGTAAAATAAAATACTGGGAAGTTCAAGATGAACAATCTCATGTACCTGAGCACTCAGGCAGGAGTTTAAGGTTACTCCTGAAGGATAGGATTTGTGTTCTTCTGATCAATTGTGAAAATGCTGCATGAAAAATACCCCACAGTAAGAAAAAAATGTAAATAACGTTCATTTAAAATAAAGATAATACAAATAAAGAATGCAGCTGGGACAGCTTTAAGATGGTGCTATTCTTTTAAAATAAAGCCACCTTAATGAAGTGAAAAGAGCCATTTCAAACTAAATTAACCACAGGATTTACAAATTGACATTAGAAAAAGTGTAATAGAAATCAATCAGAGGCATTCTATAGGGTAAAGTGTAAAGGCATCTGTTTACATTAGAAAAAACACACAACGGAATCAGAAATAGGACACTAGCTTGCCAAACAGCAGCCACATGATGCCAGGAGAAGGTGTGCCAGTTATCACTGTTTGTTTGGTGTGTCCCCTTCCTTTCTTCCTGCCCACCTAACAATGACTTTTTAAGAAGCCTGCTTATCGAACAGTGAAACAGTTAGAAGACGTACAGCATGGACGGCCCAGCAATGAAGACCTCTGGCTTCCGCCGTGGAGCATCACCAGGGAGATCCGGCAGAGTTTGGACGTGACTGCATCCGTGACTTTGGGCCATCAGACTGCTGGATGCTACTTACTCTGGGTTCCAGG
Organism: Ambystoma mexicanum; assembly: GCF_040938575.1. Classification (NCBI taxonomy): domain Eukaryota; kingdom Metazoa; phylum Chordata; class Amphibia; order Caudata; family Ambystomatidae; genus Ambystoma; species Ambystoma mexicanum. Next base: position 1,232,353,259 of record NC_090928.1, read on the forward strand.
AGGGTGTAAGCAGCGTTTAAGAGCGAGCTTTGACAACCCAGCAGCAATCTAGAAATGGGCAAGAAATTGACTGCAGCAAAGGGCCCACAGCAATGCTGTGTCAGCTTAGAAGTGTGTGTGCAGCAGTCAGGAGAGAGACACACCCCTGGAGCTGGTAGTGAGCGCAGGAGAATGTGAAGGGAGAGCTTGGGACTAAACCATCCTTTCAAGCTGTATTGCAGCCAGATGGGACTCCATGGCCAAGTACTGGTGGACTGTAGAGGCGATCCAAGAGGCTGGTGCCTGGCTCCGGAGGAGCATATAAGAGTAGTTTGCCTCACCGAAATAAAACGCACAACCCCTCGGTTTTGGTATAAACTTCAAATGTGATGACTTACTGTCAAGCCGGTTGCCTCCATTGGCTCATACCTGAAAGGGCGAGTACCCCTTCCGATGGCTATAATTAGGAGCAATTAAGAGTAGAGATAAAAAGCAACAATATGTTTTAAAGCACATTCAGCAATGCAATGTTGTGTACAGCTGAGAAGTGAAAACAACCGAGTATAGAGACTAACCAATAACACATTATTTGAGATTAGCTAATGCCTCTTGTTGTACAAGACGCTCCAGTTGTATGGATAAATGTATTCGATTTATTGAGAACACTCGGGAGAGAATCAATTTGGATAGCCCAAAGGCCTATTTTGATAAGGTCCTTTAATACACTGACAGAGTGTGTACAGATAATAAGGTCCCATATAGATTTAGTAAAATCAGGACAATGACTGGAGGAAGAAAAAGATAAGACCCGCAGGGAAGAGGAAACCTCCAATCTTGCTTGGACTGGAAAATGAGACTACACTCATTTTACAGAGAAAAGAGGGACCACAGAGAAGGACACATGCACTGAAGATCTGACCTTGTTAACATTCTAGACTACTTTAAGATCCATTCCTCAAGGGACAGTTTCAGCTGCTAAAATCTGGCCTGTCCCAGTCAATGGCACAATTTAAATCAGAGGTGCAACAGGTGGGAGAAAGTGTGGACTCCAAAGAGAAAGCCACAAATAATATGTCAGGCAATTAATTAAGAAGTTATCTTTTCGGTGAGCTACCTGGAATTTGGAACTCTATTGTAAAGATCATGAGAACCACTCTAGAAGGTCAATCATATCTATGGAAAAACTGAATCGAAGGTACAGACGTAAGTGGAGGAGTCCAAGACATATTTAAAGAAGTCTTAGGCTTGTTTGACACAGCCCCATTGGAAATATAAAAAATGCATAGTGTGGCAAACAAGCCTACTGGTGGGAACAGCAAGCCGAGAGTAGCGACAGTGAAACTAGCATCATTCCAAGTAAAATAAAGAATGCTTTTAGCCATTAGAAATGAATGGATTTGTGCTACAAAGGCCCAGAGCTACATCTATACCACCATCTTCCCCATGCTAGTTTGATTAAGAGAAGAGATAATGGCATATTGATGGATATATCCTTTTGGCCTATATTTTCATCTTGACAGACACTTGCACAAGATAACAATGAAAGATGAAGGGGTGACTGTATTGAAGATTGACCTGGAAGAGGGAGCAATTGCAAGCATAGAACATTTGTCTAAGAGGACATAGCCATGGAGAAGAGTAGAGTGGGAAGAACCATGCAACAAGTGGGCACAGAGAAGCAACAGTAGTGACTCAACAAAAGTTATGGGGAGACTACCTCTAGCAATGTGAGTGGATGTGGCTGTCTATGTAAAGATGGAAGGGGGAGGAAAGGAAGACTTTTTGATCCATCCTATTGTTCTCTAAGTGCACAAGGGACATTTATTCTAATCAGCTGCAAGGATACATACACTTGATTATTTACAGACTTTCTTGTTTAGGGTTTGTTGGTGGGTTAGGGTTGGTTCTGGGTCAAGGACAGTATAGCAGACTACACTATTCCCAAGACAAAAGAAACAACGGGCAACAGCTAAAATGGCGCACTCCCACTCAATGACAAGATTGACCAAAGATTTGGACTCATTTTAATTTGAAATGACAAAGACCCTACTCTAAAATACAGGCTTTAAACTCTCCTACTAAGAGAATACAGGTGTGGAACTTTTTAATAAGAGATGCTTTGGATATTGTGACACTTCAAGAAACGCATCTTGTACTGAAAGATCAGAAGCCATTTAGACACAAGCTGAAAATGTTTCAATATTCAGCTGGCACCAAAACCAATGGGGTCTTATTAGCCTTCCATAAAGATTCCCCATTATAAGTGTCAAAAACTCTTTCAGACAAGGATGGGTATTTCCTCTTTATTGAAGGATCTTTGAATACCCATTGACTATTGTGACAAGCTATGCCCAAAATGATCTACACAATGTGTTTCTTCGGGAGATGTTGGATAAATGAATGATTTTGCAATTTGGAAAGTCATTATACTGGGTGACCTCAATTTAGTATGAGATGCAACTCTAGAGAGATCGCGAAAGGATTCTCAGCATTAATAGTGGCCTTTCCCTGTTTGAAAAGAAAATTGAGAGACTTTGTATTTTAGGTGTCAGGGGAGAACTGCATACAGAGAGTATAGGATATACCCATTATTAATTGTTCACATGAACCTTTTCTAGGTTAGACCACAGTCTAATTAGTCCCCTTTACTAGAGAAGGTTTCGGATGTGTGCAAAGAGAGTATTACTATCTCAGATCATGCTCTGGTAATGTTAACACGTAAGATGACACCCTAATTACACAATAAAGAACCTGAATTTTTCCTTAAGACTTGTTAAAATATCCTATTTTAATACATTTAAAGATTGGTACTTTCTTTAAATTAAATCCTCCAACTGACTCTATGGAAGCCAACACCTGGGTGCCTTGAAGGTGCCCCTGCAGTGAGAGTTGATCCCAATAGCGGCTGAACACCGCAAGATTCCTAAAAATATGGAAAATATATTTGTAGATTAGGTCAAGGCACTTGACACTGTCTATACGGGAAATCCAGTTAGGAATAATCTTCGGACCCTAAGTGACGCCAAGGGTCAGCTTGAGTTACCGAGAACAAAGGCAGCTGAGAAATCCCTACCATATGCAAGACATTACTTGTACATTAAATCAAACAAAATGGACAGGTTTCTTGATTGTAAACTGAAAATAACAGACCAAATAAATCAATGTATAAATGTAACTGAGGTGAACTTACAAAAAATTGCATATTGCAGCAGAGATTAGATGGTTTTATACCGACCCGTTTACCGCTAATCATATTAATGAAGATATATTAAAAGCTTAAGGCAGGCCAGACTGTGCCCGACCGTGCTAGGACCGGGCTGGATGGGTATATACATTTTACAGAGGCCGACCTTCTTGCTCTGGCTCCCCCTAGTACTCACCTTCCTATAGGTTGGGTTGATTTGTTTACTCCCTGTCCCATTACTGATGATCAACTTCCTTCTTTGCAACCACCGGCTCCAGGTGACTTAAGATTGATGCTCCTCAATACAGGTTCCTTGCCTGCCCATGCTGATTACCTGGTATTATCTAATCGCCGTCCTGATTTATTTTTTCTGACTCACACCTGGTTACAGGAGTCTTCGCCTCCTGCTCTGAACCAAGTCATACCAGACGGTTTTTCCATCATCCATGTTGACCGCCCCCCTCTCGCAAATGGGAGGTGGCCTAGCGGTCATTTTTAAAGACTGCCTAAAAGTTTCTAAATTCGATTTTTCCCACAATCTGGCTATGGAATCCCTTTTGCTTCGTTGTGTTTCATCTCATTCTTTTGTATGCCATTTTATGCTTATTTATTGCCCGCCTACGTCCTACAACGGCCTTCTTGAGCCCCTGTTGGATACTGTGGCGGACTTACTTACACAATTTCCCCATCTTGTTGTACTTAGAGACCTTAATTTAAAATGCAATAAACCTCAAACTTCGGCGCTTAGCTCTTTTCTTGACAGCTTGGTAGATTTGGGTCTTGTTCAACTTGTCTTAGAACCTACTCACAAGCTGTGCAATACCCTTGATCTGGTTCTAGCAAACAAAGGTTCATTGATCACTTTTTTAGTGGAACCTGTTAGGGAGAATTCTCTGTTTAGGCTGAATTTCCTAACCTAGTGAGTCCCCCAGCAGCTTTGCTGGATTTATGGAGTTTGTTTATTTCTCCTGCCAAGAGTGAGTCTCTTTTCCTCACACTCTTGGACATGATTTGAGGGGTTCCTTTGGCTGTTAATGTGTTTTATGGGCTATGGGGTCTTTTACTCCATAGGGTCTCATGTGTTTTTACTATGTGTTTTACACACACCCTCAGTGCAGTGACACAGGGGTGTCATAATGACACCCCACCATAGACTCCATACCCTGGGACTGACTACTGTCTCCCAGGGCATGTAAAGTCACCATTGGCTTTACTTGTCCCAAATTATGAACAGAAACCAGTACAAACCATCATATTGTGGATGTACTGGTCGGGGCAATTCGATTGCCCCGGGGTCTGTTATTCGAGGGGGCACGTCTCCGTCCCCCCTGATCGAGTTTTGGCTGGTGGCAGTGGATACTACTTTTTATATTCGACCGCGAATATATCTCTATGGGATTTTCCCATTGTTCAAGGCTACCAACTTTAATTATTTTATTCCTATAGCCTCGAACATACCGCCGGGTTATTTATTTAATATTAATTCACCGGTTGGTATTTTTTGCCAGAACTCGATTCTAAAATGGCGTTTGTGTTCTCTTCTGTGACTCCAACCCAAGTCGAGCCCTTTGTTCCACTTTTTGGCGGGCTTCTCCACAGAAGCCTCCAAAAGTGGTGTGTTATGACCAGCTCTTGGTCATAGGGTTCACTCCAAAGGACACTCAGGATACTCAAGCCAGGTACTCTTAGCGGTTACATTATTAGCTTCTTAGGTTACAGGATCAGATGTCATCAAGTCGTTGAGATACAAAGAGGATCAGGGATAATAGCCCACTGGCTCCCACCACCCAGGCTCACATCTTGTAACTGCCAAGGTTAGAACCAATTCAGCTCTAAACATTCTAACCTCACACTCACAACCTGCATTCTAATGATGACATCAATCCTGGCACAGCATACATGCAAGCACAGGAGCCAACCCTAACACCTCCTTTCCTACAACAAACAAACATATGTCAAACTCACCAGAAGGAAGCCAACCCTAACACCTCCTCCTGTTGCATAAAGACAAACCCACTACCACACTCTGCACATGACTTCCTCGCTCCAACCATGTTCCACTTACCACCGGGAGATTGAGCCAGTAGGCTTAACTAACATCCTATGACAGGCCCAGCCGCCACAACTAACACTCCTAACCAATCAAAGCAACACAATTCACCTTCTGTTCCCACCTGCCACGAGGAACCTCGAACTTCCACTTTCGAGCACTAACCGCCCACCTTGGCAACCACTACAAACACTACCAAATCCAACCAAACACACAACTCCTTCCGTTCCTTCCTGCCACAAAGAAACCTTGAACTGCCACTTCCGAGCAGTAACTCCCAAAACCGGGAAAAACAAGGTACTGTCGTAACAACACGAGACACTTACTAACAACCCAACAATCTACCCGGGTCAACAGAGAACTTCACTTACAACTCATACCGCTGTTAGACCCATTCAGAAATTCAATTAAACACAGCCCACCAAATCGTCACTCACTCACCCAATCACACCATAATTAAAGGCAACTAGTTGTCACTAAAACAAACACAACAAGACCCAGCTGCAAAATGTTGGCCTGACATTTGAGCCCTTCTGAACAATTCAAAACCCCCAAAGTGAACACAGCCGAAGATGAAACGTTCCCAGGGTTCTGAGATTGACCAAGAAGAACTCAATAGCAATCCCAGAAACCACCTAAAAATTCATAAAGAAAAACACCAGATACAATATCACCTGCATCTTCAGAATTTCAAGCGAAATCCCTGGACCCTAACAACTCCATAAGGTCACCAAAACAACATATAAGCTTCATATAGCTTCAGGCACTAATCCCCTGTTAGGTGCCTCTGGGCTCCGCAGAACCACACCCAAAACACATTAAAGCTACACTAAGCTTCAAATGAACTCCGCAGAGCCACAATGTACCAAAACATCAAAGCTCCGCAAAGCTTCTGGTACTAGTCTCCTACTAGATACCTCTGAACTCCGCAGAGTCACTAACCAATTCACCCATCAGAACTCCAACAAGTTCCTTGACCACTTCTTGGTCATGCATTACAACTAAAATCTGTTACAAACCCTGCAGGGTTCCTTGACCAACTACAGGCCATGTACCACACTCCCACTCAAGTCAAAACATACACCACAACATCAAATACAGTCAAACCCGTACATAGAATGTAAAACTGCTAGTCAGCGCTGCAGTTGCTCTAGCATAAATCTTGAGTTGAACATCAATAACACAACACACATAACAATACATGCCACTGCAATGCCTCAAAATTGTTATACTACGCATTGCATTGACAAATACTTTCACATTGTAAATTGCAGGTCGCATTGGAGATAACATTTCCTAAAAGTCCATGTTGCCAAAGCACAGGCAACTCTAATGCTGAAATGCCTCAAAAACGTTATGCTAAAACCAAAATGAATGTCATCACTCTGATCATGCACCCAGAACACATACATGTTCAAGCAAACCACTAACCACAACACATCCTGACATGCCAATGTGGCTATCAACTTTAGCTCAAACCTAAAAGTCCATGTTGCCAACAAGCCAACTCTAAAACCTAGAATGCCTCAAATTCATTATTCTAACACATGAATCACTTAGATCACTCCATCCCAAATCTAACGTATAACTCCTGTAGAGTCTACAACATCACAAGTAAATATATATTCATAAAATATGCCACCAGTTAAACATCGCCCATCACAGTCATCCTCCACATTACATTAAACTCAAATCAGTATGTGCTTTAAACCTTTTAGTTGCAACACCCAAACATGACCTTACTGCAACTACACGTTACCAATATGCAAAGATTAGTCTAAACATAACATGACAAACACGCTTCCAAGAATGACAGCATAGCGTTCTCCATTGCCCTTTTGCGCCGCGCTCAGTGGGTAGACCGACTGCCTTACCCAACCGCCGCATGGAGCACAAACTGCCTTACCAGAGTTAAAGTCCCTTAGCACCGTTATTGGGTTCACGCCGCAACTTCTTCTTCAAGTCTTCAACAGCAACGGAGACCGCTGTCACTTCATCCTGTCATTCTCGGAACGCGTAAATCTTGATTTCCTGGAAGCGTTGAAACCTACGTGAGCGCACCAGCTCAGGAAATTGAGGTGCTTTACTCTAAAGCGGACATGGCCACCCGACGATGTTTGCTGCGCGGAACACCGAGAGACTGCACTGATGGGCACGACTTCCTTGGGAACGTTGAAGGCTTAACGCTCCGCTCCTCCTCCATCCCCTTGTGTTTCCCTGTGACGTCATCAGTCACAATACGGTAACTGAGCCTGGCTGAGCTCCATTCCGCCAACGGTCACCAGCTGACACAGAGCACTCCTTCCAACTTTACTTCAGTTTGCCTGTCCTACAAGACACGGCGAAAACACTTTTCACAGTCTGCACAGCGGTGCCATAACACCTCTTAGCAAAAATCCAAGAAACCAACACAGTGGCACCATAGTCACTCGAGGGTACAGCATACTGGACACTTTTCCCCTACGGCTGGCAGAACAAACTCACTCTTGGGTAGCCTTTTAGCATATCTCTTCCAGCTACTCATGGCTTTGAGACCCACTACTGGCAGCCTCTCTTGATCCTCTGGACATGGGCAGCACACTCTCTAATCTGCTCAGAGAGTCTATACTCCTGGTCAGCTTCTTTGTCTCTCTAGCTTCCACCAGGGGTCCCTTGGGCCAAACTGCCTCACACAGCCCTGGGTGCTTCCATTCTCCTGTATATTGGGCAGCCTCTAATGACTCCTGGGCTCCAGCAGGTCACTCTCCGCTCTCCCCAGGGGTCTCCTCGGACAGGCTGTCCCTCCAGCCCTGGGAGGTGGGCGCTAAACAGTCCATGGGGGGCAGTGGGCTCTCCCTCTCTCCTTGTATTCACTTGTCCTCTTGCCTGCACCCCCCACAGCAGAGTCTCTTCTCCTCTCTCACATGACATCACACAGGTACCTGTATCTCCTTTTGCTTCACTTGGTGTCCACTCCAAGGTCCTCCTTCACCATACCTTGGACCATCCTCGTCGCCAATTGTTATGACCAGCTCTTGGTCATAGGGTTCACTCCAAAGGACACTCAGGATACTCAAGCCAGGTACTCTTAGCGGTTACTTTATTAGCTTCTTAGGTTACAGGATCAGATGTCATCAAGTCATTGAGATACAAAGAGGATCAGGGATAATAGCCCACTGGCTCCCACCACCCAGGCTCACATCTTGTAACTGCCTGGGTTAGAACCAATTAAACTCTAAACATTCTAACCTCACACTCACAACCTGCATTCTAATGATGACATCAATCCTGTAACAGCATACATGCAAGCACAGGAGCCAACCCTAACATGGTGCCACTCTGTCTGGGTACCACAGGGGGTGTGGGAGGGGGTTTAGGCACCCTGGACTGAGTTGCCTTGGCAACTCAAGTCGCACTCTTGTGTGATTGGCCCAAGTGGTGAGCCGGCCGGCTCACCACTTAGCATGTTTGATTGACAGCTAGGGTGAATGAATGGGGGTTTCTTGCATAAAAGCATAGGTTTTGGGACTGGAACTTCAGAAGTCGCCACAGGACCTGAGAATCCGAAGAGGGAGAAGCTGAGCCGACCTGCAACGACGACACCACCGGTGGAGCCCTGCTGAACCGTCTCACAACTTCCCGACGACAGAGGAGATCTTCTTGCCGGAGAGTCTCTTCCCCTTGAGCTGGTGGGGACAACCAGTTCGGTCTCCTTTTTCACCTACCAGGACGTCTAGTGGTCGAATTGCCTGTGCCAAGCACCCCGGCAACCCGATAGCCACTTACCACTGAACCGCGAAAGAAAGGACCACTCCTTTTAATCAAGAAACTCCACGGCTGGTTTCTTCCCTGGCAGCACAACGACCTCCTGCTTTCCTCCCCGCCGAGATCTTCTCTTCTGCCGGACGAAGCACCGTCTCGCAACCGCTGCCAGGAACAACTGCCCCCGCTGGAGTGTTCTCACCATTTCAAGGTACTGTGTCCGCCTAGCCTCCCTTTCTATAGATTGCTACAAGGTGACAGTAAATCCTTAACCTTCTAGACTGGGCTGGCCTCTTGACCATCTAACTGGTCCCTTTCTTTTGGTCAAACTTCTTTCTGAACCTTGTCGAGACTTTTGTGCACTTTTCAACCGTGTGACCTTGGACACATTTCGTTCTGATCCTCTTAAAGTGGATCCGGCTTCCTGAACTCTAACTTCACGGTTCGATTCTGCCTTCCTCTCTTGCTGTGTTCTTTTGAAAGTGTTGGGATCTGTTTCAATTTATGCTCTGCCTTTCTCTCCCTTTGAAACCGAATTATTAGAGTGCCATCTGCGTGAAGCGCTCACCGCTGTCTGAAAATAAGTGGGGCTTTACTTAAGACTTGTCTAATATTCTTTTAAGGGAGTGTATATACTTTAGTGACTGTTTTTGAACGTGCTTGAGATTAGTGTCAGTGTGTTTTCTTAGATGTGTTTTTAAGTAAATAATTATATATCTTCTACACCAAAGCTCTGGTCAGTGTTTGCTTGTTCTACTGTGATTTTGGCCGTATTGAGTATAATTTGCATACTGCCTAACTCTGCTTGAGGGAAGTCTGACTGCTCAGCCACAGCTACCAGGTAAATCTGGGTGGTGCAGACTGCTACCAATTGGGTTTACTGCTAACTCCTGTAGTCCTAAACTTTTTGCAGTGGTCCCTAAGGGAACTGCACAGGTTTCTGCCTAACAGAACCAATACTCCGGTCTGACCACCATTTGGTGTCCTATTCATCAAAAGACAGCACCCATGAAAAAATGGCAACGGGGATGGTGCTCAGTTGACCTACCTAATCTGACATCTATAGTCAGAAGGAAGGGTGGTGAAGCATCTGCTTCCGCACTATCAGGGTTCACCAATATACTGCGTGCTGCAGCAGAAACAGTAGCCCCCTTACAGCTAATTCAGCCTCAGAGACTCCCTTCAGAGCCTTGGTTTACAGAGAATCTCAAACTACTTCGTCTCACCACGAGGCAAGCGGAACGCAAATGGCGGATGGCATATGACCCTAGCCTAAAATGATGCTATAAATCATGTGCTACTGCCGACTCTGCAGCTATCTTTTGGCTCAATCATTTATTACAAAGATTGAGACAATTCGTACTAACATTGCAAAGGCCACAACGATAACCTCTATTGTGATTCCTAATTCTACTGTGGATCCAAATATTGTGTGTGAAACATCTGTTCAAAAGAACCAGATTGTTTCAGAGGGATGGTCCTCTTTCCACTGTTTGCACAGTCAGATGTTTTCACGGCTATCTGTCGTATTAAGTCCGGGACTCCCTCTGACGCCATCCGTCTGGCTGTTATGAAAGACATTTCCCCTGAATTGCTCGGTGAGATTACCGGTGCAGTTAACAATTCATGTCAAACTGGCCACATCCCCTCTGAATTTAAGGCTGCCACAGTGATCCCTCTACTTAAGAAACCTTCACTTAATCCTCTGGTGCCTTCAAACTATCACCCCATTTCACTACTTCCGTTTCTTATGAAACTTCTTGAGTCTCTTGTCTCCCCCATGTTGTCATCGTATATGGAATCCACGGGGCTCTTTGACCCTGCCCAATCTGGTTTTAGGCCAGGTCGGGGGACAGAGAGTGTCCTGGTCTCGGTTCTTGACAATATGGCCAGGTTGGTTGATACAGGAGGGGTGGGAGCCCTGATTCTACTAGATCTGTCAGCGGCTTTGGACATAGTTGACCACCCCATCCTGCTCGACCTCCTGGCCCAAGTCGGAATTTCAGGCCAGGGCCAATCCTGGTTTACCTCCTTGCTGACCAAGAGAACTCAGACTCTCTCACTTCCTCTGTTTCTCTCTTCTATCTTTTCACTTATTTGTGGTGTCCCTCAAGGCTGCGCCTTGTCCCCTATTCACTTCAACATTTACATCTGGCCTCTTGCGTGTCTCATCTGCTCCTTCGGCGTCAGATGCTACTCGTACGCCGACGACACTCCGATCCTGATCCGTTTAGATCTTGATAAGGCTGAGATATCGTTGTGCCTGCGGGAGTGCCTGGCGGCCGTGGGAGAGTGGTTGAACCGCAACTGGGGGTTAAATGGGGATAAAACGGAGGTGCTGGTGGTGGGATCCGCTCCTGATCCTTAACTTTGGGTATCCTCTTTCTGGCCTCCGGGCCGTTAAGGTGAGTAATTTGAGGGTAAATGTCTCAGATTCACTTTCGATGGAATCCCATGTGGCTGCTGTTTGTAAAGCAGGTCATTTTCAACTGCGCATTCTGAGGAAGGTCCTTCCCCTCATTCCCCCTCATTTACACTCACCAGTATTGGCTGCCCTTGTGCTCAGTTGCCTAGATTATTGTAATTCCCTGTATCTATCTCAACCTAAGGGACTTATTCAGTGGCTTCAACGTTTGCAAAACCTGGCGGCTCGGGTAGCCAATGGTTCCCTTTATGGAGCCCATATATCTCCTGTGTTACGCTCCTTGCATTAGCTACCGGTTGCCCAATGCATTGTTTTCAAGGCTCTCTGCCTGGTACACCGTGCCCTGCATGCCCAAGGGGCTGAGTATCTCCATGATAAGTTCTCCTGCTACCTCCCTGCGGTCCTTGCGTTCGGCTACGGGTGGTTTACTTGTGGTTCCTCTTTTTAGACGCTCCCGTATTGGGGGGCGTTCTTTTTCTGTTGCCACACCACAGCTCTGGAATGGCCTCCCGCTGTCTCTGAAAAACCGGTGAATCATCTTGCCTTTAGAAAGGCACTGAAAACGTATCTGTTTTAGGACTATATCTATAGATTATGCTGATCTCTCTTTCCGTCAGCAGCGCCAGGATGCCCTAGGGTGAACGAGCGCTTAATAACTGCTCCTATCATAACATAACATAACATCTTGTACCATGCCTTTCGCAGTTGTATGGACATGGTTAGCTTCGGGATATTCCTCCATAACCCTTCCCAGTGCTTGCATGTGATCTTCCCCTATCGGTCCCTCCCAGGCTGCTTGATATGGCCAAATCTTATGGTCTGAACATTCCTGAAGAATCAAATATAAATTTGAGATTTATTGCTTGTCTCTGGAGTGTGTGTTATATACTTTTCCGATTTTGTCAATTGTCTAGTCGCTGTTCAGCGTATCTCCGGCTGCCTTAACCAATGCCTCAGCTGTATATATTCATATCTATCTATTTCTTTTAACCTTATGTGAGTCTTGCAGTCTTCAAACGTTGCTACCTCTCCATCCCAAACCGTATCTCCAGTCTTCAAGCACCCTTGTTTCCGCCATTGACTAAATTTGCCCTTTTCCATTCCCGGGGAGAAGCTGGGATTCCCGAACATGGGAGTATATGGGGAGGGGCAGGTTGACAGGTTGCCCCTCTTTAGACATCTATCCCAAATGTGAAACGTTGTTTCTTTTTTTTTTAATGTTTATTGGTTGAACTTGTTCGAGTTATGACTTAACTCAAGTTATTTTTAACCATTTACATTTCATACATTCAATTCATTCTCCATTTGGAAATGTAAGATGAAGACAGAATTTCCTAAAATATCACACTCCTTCCACTTACTTTAAATAATTGCAGGTATAGAGGCAAATAAAAAAATAAAAATCGGAAAAACAAGTCCAAGGGCGGTAACCCTTAAATCCGACGGTAACGTATCATTTAAGGGTCTGTCGGATCACGAGTACAAATACCGCCGGCGCCATTACAGCCGGCGCAGGTACAGCTGGCTGTAAGAGTGTCGGCTGTAAAAGCGCCAGTATCCATTTGCGCTATTACAGAGCAATCACGAGTCTGGCGTAGGTGCTATTAGCGCCAGAAAAGCGGCAGATAATCCTCTGAAAATACCCCTAGCCAAATGCTGGTGGTAAAAGAACACAGGACACAGCAATAAGGGCCCAGGTGAAACCAATGCAAATCAGAGGCCTACAAAGGACCCACCCATGCACAACACACCCTCCCCAACACCATTACACCAGCAGGAGCAGGGAGGAGACAGCAATAACGGCCCAGGTGAAACCAATGCAAATCAGAGGCCTACAAAAGACCCACCCATACGCATTACACATTTTCAAACACCATGCTGCCATTTGGAGCCGGAAGCCTTGATGTGGACATCTACCTGCTGCGCCTGGAGCTACAGAGGCCAGCCAACCAGGCCAGGGCCCTGGGAGCGCAGGGGGTGGTGACGATGAGGAGAATGAGGAGGAGACCAGCATCAGCAAGGCGGCCAGCCATCCCCAGGCTCAGGCCAACACCCTGGGCCCTGACTGATGGCCAGTTGGTGACCGAGTACAGGCTGGACAGGGCAACCATCACCCAGTTGCTGGACACAATCCAGGCTGACAACGGCAGCCGTATAGCCATCAGCACTGCAGTGCCCCCGCTCGTGAAGCTTGTGTCCGTGCTACAATTCCTCGGGACTGGCAGCTACCAACACACCGTCGCCATGATGCATGGCATGGCCCAGTCCACCTTCATTGCCATGCTGGGACAGGTGCTGGATGCACTGCTGCTCCATGTGAATGAGCACATTGCATTGCCAGCCACACAGGCACAGGTGAACCAGCTGAAGGGTAAATGCCATGCCATTGCCCAAGTTCCGAATGTCATAGCAGCCCTGGACTGCACACATGTAGCACTCGTACCACCCCAGGCACATGAGGCAGCCTACAGAAACCATGAATGTGCAGATGACATGTAGCCCTGACCTCACCTTCAGACACTGCTCTGCCCGCTATCCAGGATCCACCCACGACTCCATGGTCCTCGCAACAGTACCCTGCCAGCGTACATGGAAAGGCACCGAGGCCAAAACACATGGATGCTGGGTGAGTAGAAATGTAGTCTGTAATGCATGTTAAATGACATCTGATGGGGTTGGAAATACACAGTGAAATCCCTGCATGCCAATAGGCAGCCCCAGCACTGCAACATTCCCATGCATGTACCATGCGAGAACCCTTGGACATGTCCAACACAGCAGAACACACCCAGTCTGGATGGCAAAGACATGTGGCAGCACAGTCGCATATGGAAGCCCAACTACCACAAAGCCTCCTGTGTGTGTTGCAGTATTGCTTCCCATCCTGACACAGCAGAGACATCCCACCCTGGCCACCCGACAGTCATGCCAATGTTACACGAATGTAGGCACATCCACAAAAGCACTACACAAAACTAGTTTGAATAACGACAATGTACATCCCTGAAACACTGACTCCTGATTGGCCAGTCACATGCCTGGAGAACTGTATATAATAGTGCCAATCAGCAAACGCAACAGCAGCCAAAGGGAATGCCAATGACACATGGGCTAACCACATGTCGCATTCACAAGCAGATAGAAGGGTCCCCTCCTCCAGTGACAAGGGTCAGAGTACTGTTACGTTTACTAACAGAGGCGTTGCAAGTTGTAAGTACTCCATTGAATCAATGCTGCCCCTAGCACATCACACACCACAATGTAAGTAACCAAATGATAACTAGCCCACATGTAATACATGAGTATGATGCACATAACAACTCACATATACATAGATACACAGCTGCATGGCAACCTCACCATGCATGTCCCGGAAGTCAAAGGGTGGATGCCAACATTGCAATGAGATAGCATGACCTCTTCAATACAAATTTGATCCTGCTGCCAATGTCACTGATGACTGAGCCTTGTGAACTCACTGAACCTACCTTGTCCTTATTCCTGCATTCTCTCCCCTGCAGGTGATTCTGGATATCCCCAGTACACATGGCTCATGACCCCTGTGCGTCATCCACACACAGCAGCTGAGCAGGCATACAACATTGCCCATGGACGTACACGCATCTGCGTGGAGAGGGCTTTTGGACTGCTGAAGGCACGCTTCCGGTGCCTAGACCGTACGGGAGGGGCATTGATGTATGCACCTGAAAAAGTTGGCAAAATTGTACTTACATGTGCCATGCTGCACAACATTTGCTGTCGCAGGAATGTGCCACTGGCACCCGATGCTCATGTGCAGCCACCTGAGGATGGGAGTGAAGATGATGATGTGCTAGAAGGTGTTGCACGTGTACACAGGAATGGGGTGAGGGAGGGGAGGTTGGCCAGACAGGGCTTGATTGAGAATTATTTTTGATACGGGTGATGGCTACATTTTGCACATATCACTTGAACATTAAAGAGCACTTAATCACAATCATGACTGTCCATGCTTTGTATGAATTCTGAACGTTATTTATTTAAAGAATGTCAATCCCCCCCAGTGAACACCCAGCTCACAATCCCCCCTCTCTCCCAGTGAACACCCAGCACACAATCCCCCCTCCCCCCAGTGAACACCCAGCACACAATCCCCACTCCCCCAGTTAACTCCCCACAACAGTGCAAGTCGGTGTATGTTCTCAGGGCACCCACAACAATGCCATGTCCATCTATGATGGTCGCAGGCACTTTCCATGTCCTTGCCCCTCTGGTGTGTGGGATCTCAGGTGGCGCAATGAACAGCGCCTAGGTGAAGACTCTAGGGATCCCTCCGTGGATGTAGTGGAGGTTGATGTGACTGACCCAGTGACCTGCAGATGCTGGGGGAGAAGGTTGTTTGATTCCCTTGTCTGCTCAGCTAGTGCATATACAGCCTCGCACAACTCCCGTACCCATTGGCCAAAACCTGTCAGGGCTGAGGTGCATTGCTCCACCACTCTCCGTGTGCGCGCGTTGTCTCGGGCCATGTACCTGCAGCCATGCCGTATGGATCCGCTGATGGCCTTGATGTGCCGGCTGTGCACTTTGGCCATGGACTCCACTTTTGCCTGTTTGGCCTCAATTATGTCCCAACGCCCCATCACAGTTGCTCCTGTGACGAAAGGTACCCCTGACGCGGCGGGTACCGGCCTGGCAGCTGTGCGCTGCTGGAATGGGAGGGGCTGCAGGGGGACATGTTGACAGCTTGGATGGGGCTGCTGTGGTCTGAGTGTCGGTCTTCTGGGGTGCCATATGATGGTGTGTCTACATCAGGCTCTGGCGTGCGGACATGACGCACATGCACACGTGGGGTTTGTGCTCCCTGTGTGACTGGCCATGGGCTCCCCTGCGGTGTGGCCATCCCTTCGGTGTCGCTGTATCTGGGGGAATGCAACAGTCCTGCCTGAGGCGCAGCTGGAGGTGTCTGTCCCTCATCGGGCTCTGACCCACAGGTGACTCTCTCTGCATCGAGAGTCTGCATGATGGGTTGGGGTTAGGTGGGCGCTGACACCCTGTGGCCATGTGGGTTCTGCAGCCGTCTGGTTGGGCTGCGGTGTGGTGATGTGGGATGGGTCAGGCGTCGGTTTGCTTCCGGGCGGCCCCTTTGCAGGGTGTTGGTGCTGGTCGAGGTACGCTGCCTCGGGCGCTGTGATGAAGTGGCCTCCTCACCGTCATCGTCTTCCCGTGATGATCGCTTTGTGCCTGTGGGGTACATAGGGTGTGGATTGAGTTCAGGGCAGCCTACATTAGTATCATGCAGTTCATGGGAAGTGGGATTGTAGGCAGTAGCGATTATGCATGGCACTTGCATTGTGTTCAATCCCCATGTAGTGATTCGTGGAATGTGTCAGTGTAGAGGAACACTGCACGGAAATGTTTGTGTGTCATCATCACATGCGTGATGGGGATGCACCATGCACATTGTCCTGGGGGTTTATTCATGCATACTCACACTCTACGTAGCTGTGCCATGGCAATAGATGTCTTTCCCCTGGCCCTTGTATTGATGCAGTGCACGTACAGGGGAGTCTAGGGGGCACTACGGTTCAGTGGTTTAAAGGCTCAGTTATGGGTGTCTGCAGTGCCTCAAACACATTTCATGCACATTCATTCACTCAGGGTCTGCATGTGTGGTCCTTTCAGATGCATGCATTTGGGGTGGGACTCACCTGCAGCCGGCTGGATACCAGTGCCAGCCTCCGCTCCACCAACTCCCGCTATGGTGCCCATGTCGATTAGCGCAGTCATCTTCTCCTCCCAGGGTTGAGCTCGGGTGGTGGTAGTGGTGGTCCTCCTCCAGTGCCCCTGCTTGCACTCCTGTGCTGTGAGAGTATGCCGCATACTCTGACACGCAAGTCATTGAGGCGCTTGCAACAGTCCCTCCATCCCAGGGCACGCGCCCCACTGCAGACACCCTCTGGCTGATGTCCCGCCAGATAGGTGCACAACGCTGCCCGCTTGTCTTGCGCTGCTATAATTCATCATGGTGGATCTGTGCTTCCTCCAAAAAGAACGGCCGGCTCCTGGTCACTGAATTTGGGTTTCCTGACCGTGTCCAGGGCTGACTTGCCCCTAGTGCGCTCCTGTGACATATTTCCCTCTTCCCAGGGGTGGATGGCTTGCAGGGGCTGTGATATCCGACAGATTGTGATTTCCAAAATGGCCACCGCTTTGTTTCCCGTTCCGGCATTGATGCGTTTCCTGCACGCTAATAGCGCGCGCTTATGGCGTGCGCTATTAGCGCAGGATGGCGGAAACGCACGTTGCGCTGGATTTACGGGTTCTTGGGCCATTTTTACGTCGAGCACTATTTGCGCTAATGCCATGTCCCTGTGCGCGTGCATGCAAACTCGTGATCTGGCAGACTATCCGCCGGGGGGCTTGGCGTTAGCGCTAAAACCTCTCTGCGGAAAAAAACGCCAGATTATCGCCAAACTCGTGATGAGGCCCAAGTCTAATTTCCCCTTATTTAAAGGTTCACATAAGCTACTAGTTCCTTATGATTATGAAGCTACAATTCTTTGGCCATTACTAAGACGGCTTCTATGAGCTTGAGAACTTCTAAGGTGAGGCTAATACTCTCCCCCATAAGCATCCATTCCCGCCAGCTCTGGTCAAATTTGATATTGCGATTTTTTTGATGTTTCTTAAGATGTAGAGTACGCAGAGTTGCCAGGCTGGGACAGGTGGTTACCCAGTGATTGAGGGTTACAACCATTCCATTCGATCCACATCTGCAGTTGGCTTCATTCCCAGGTATTTATTTTCTCTCGAGAGCCAATTCTCTTGTATCCAGGATGTTCGGTCTCACTCTCAACGAGAGATCTCTATACATAGATGAAGGGAATTTCTGCAGATATAGTAGAAGCTGGTTTAGTCCTCTTTTTTTCTCTTTCTCAAGAGGATCTTCTCACATCTAAGTTCTGCGCGCCATATGACAAGATGGAAACGACCTTCTGGCGGTAAAATGATAGAAGTGGTATGAGAGAATATCTGCCATATTTTTGAAGGATTCTCATGCCGTGGGCTGCTAGGCATTTGGTCTTTTTTCGAAGTACCTGTTAGGGAGAATTCTCATAAATGTGCTAATTCCCTTCACCTTAGAGACTCCCAGCAACTTTGCTGGATTTTGAGGACTTGATTTTTTTACCTGGAAAGAGTGTGAGCCTTTTTTTCCCCCACTCTTTCATGTATTTTGATGTGTGCTTTACCCTTGTGTTCTTTGATTATGGAGTTTTAAGATAACCCCATAGGCATCTTTTCATGTGTGTTACACAGCACCCTCAGTGCAGTGACACAGGGATGTCTTTTTAGACTACCCAAAGGTTTAAATACCTTCTCTGGGATAAACTACTGTTTCCCAGAGAATATAAGGTTAAATTGCCTTCACTAGTCTTTAAATTCTTAGACCTAGAACACACTATCTTCCTATAGAGTGCTGGAGGGGTTACCTAGAATCCCCTCTGCCTAGAAACTCATGTAGCAGGCAAATGCTACTCTTTTCTATCGAAATAGCTGGTGGCAGTGGTTTTACAAAAAACTTCCATGATTTTTCCTGACCGCGAACACCGGTAGCTAAAAATCGCGGGAGCAATGTTTTTCAAGATGGCGCCTTAAGCCCCTTTGCTTAAACAGGTCCCGGCCTTCTTTTTTCGCCATTTCTTTTTGGAAAGGTCCTTCTAGTGTTTATTTCTGCGCGCCAAACTAGGTTTGGGCCCTTTCTTTCTATGCCTTTGGCGGGCTTCAAGACTGAAGACCGCCTCTGGCGTCTGAGTGTCTGGGATGGCCAGGAAGTGAGGGAGGTACCCGAAACTCCCTGTGCTTAATCTCCTAGGAGACCCAAATGCAATCTGGCGTGATTGGCTGGCTGACTGTCTGGCAAGTACAGCCACCCTGCTGGGTGAGTGGCAGCTAGGCTGGAATAAAAGGGAGACAACTGTATAAAAGGCGAGTCTCTTGGACTGGAAAGCAGAGTTAACCACTGGAACGAAAGAACTGAAGACTAGCTGGAAGAGGACGGCTGCTGCAACTCCTGGGCCCATTGGTTTGCCCGGTGAAGCCCTGCTTCAGGTCCGAATTGCTAAGTTCACCTCGACAGAGAAGCCCCTTCAAGGAAGACCTCTTCCTTTGAGTCGATGGGACCAATCAACTCGTAAGCCACCTGGATACCATTCTCTGAGCTGGTTAGGTTTAACCAGGGGGATGGACACCAGCTGGTGTGCTTGAATTACAGCTACTGGAACTGAAGTTACTCCATTTTGTCAGCGTTTTTCGACGATCCCGTACAGGAGTCCCCAGACGTCCTCCCTCTTATCCCCACGACTGAGGCTCAGGAACAGTGAGATCTGCAGAAACTGCCAGGAACCAACATCTTCTGATGCATCTTGTTCTTCATATTAAGGTACTGTGCCAACCCGATTGAGAGAACTTAGCTCTCGCAGTGAAAGTTCATGGAACTTTCCCAACTTGCAGGCCTAATCAGCTTGTGACCCAACATATGATTCTTTTTCGTACAAACTACTTCTGAGAACTTTGGCAAAGACTTTACCGTTTACTTCAAGAACTGCTCTTTCCTATCCAAGACACTAGTCCATTGACTTTGGGCTAGACCTATTGAACTGAATCGAGTCCTCTAGTGTACTAAAACTATTTGCACTGCCTAAGAAAGTATTTGTGATCTGTTCTGCTAACTTGTGCCTTTGCCCTCCTATTTAAAGTGACTGAAATGCCATTTTGCTCCTATTTCAGGAGAGCCTAATTTACTTAGAAATGTATTGCTTTGGTACTGAAGTGTATTTGTGTATGATATTAAGTTGCCTCCTTCTAGTGAATGTTTTCTAAAGGACTGTGTAATAAAGTAATAAGTGTTTTACCAAGAAACCTTGAGTGTAAGTGTCTACTTGAACCACTGTGATTGTAACACCTCCGTGTAACCTGTTTTACTGCTCACATTTCCTCTTGAGATAAGCCTGGCTGCTCATCTCGCTACCACAAAACTGTGTAGCACAGGGTACTGCATGCAATTCTGCCTAACAGTGCCTGATAATGAGCACTCCCATCACAGTTCTTATTGATTAGAACCCCTAAATATTCCATTGTGTCCACCACTTCCAGCTTCGCATCGCCAATCCACCAGTCTAAGTCTACTCGCTCTCGGTCTTGGCGCTTACGTCATATTCAACATTTTTGATTTATGGGCGTTGATTTTCATGTCATTAGCACCAAGATATTGCGGGAAACAATTGAGTCGCCTTTGTAGGCCTATTGGTGTTAAATCCATGAAAACTATGTCATATGCGTAGAGTATCCACGGTGTACATTTTCTATTTATTTTCGGCGGGAATGCTCTGACTTCTTTCTGCGACACTCCTAGGTAAGCAATATATAAGCTGCACAGAAATGTGGCTAGGGCGCAGCCCTGTTTCAGGCCTCTGAATGTCGAGATATTTTCTGAAAGCATGCCTGTTCCTGCAAGTCTGACCTGTATTGAGGTATCTGTGAAAAGTGCACGTATTGCTGCTAAGAGATCTCTAGGGTAATCCCATTTTTTAATTTTGCTCATAATTTTGTTCTATTTACACAGTCAAATGCCTTTTCTAAATCCAGAAAGGCCATGTAAAGTCCTGATCTTGATTCAAGCGCTCTTGCTTTTAGGATCCCAATTATGAAAAGGCTAAGTGACGTGCCAACACCTTTGACGAAGCCTGTCTGATGAGAGTCTAGGATCCCAGATTTTACGGCCTACTTTGTCAGGTCTTGCAGCAGTAAAGTGGCAAACAGCTTTCCCATGGAGTCTAATAAGGGTGTAGGGCGATAGTTATGGGGATTTGCTCTGTGCCCTTTTTTTTTTTTTTTACTTTGTTTTTATTGACATAATACATATAAGGTAGGGTGCGCATGCAATCCCTGCCAGCAACACATTAAGCAAACATAACTGCCGGTATTTTTTACATTTTAGTCCCATCCCGCCTCCCCCCTCCCGCCCCATCCCCCCCAACTTTTTCAACATAATCCCCTTCCCCTGCCCCCCACCCTACCCCCCCCCCCCAACTTTGCAACATACCAAGTTTTGAGGTTTTTGCAGGTTACAGAAGCAGCAGTGAGAACTTTCGAACATCGTTATATGCACTTGTTATACAATTTGACATCGTGGGAGCAGCGCGGTTCAGAGCAAAGTGATGGACAGTCTCCAGTTCTAGGGCCGGCGCTGGGGTAAGCCCGGGGGATACATATTGGGAGCCATCATTACAGTCGCATAGAGACACATTCATCGTGGAGGAGAACTGCTGTCCATTCCTGTGAGAACTCTGAGACTTTATCGTTTTTCACTGCCGTAAGTTTTTCATAAGTAAATATAGTCCTTAATTTACAGAGCCATTCCTCCTTAGTTGGTGCTAAGGGGCTTTTCCACTTTTGGGCCAATGCTAGCCTCCCCGCCCTCAGCATGGCCCCGATGACCCTCGGGAATGCACTCTGTCCCGTTTCGGCATGGGAGTACCCAGGAGGATTTCTAAGGGGAGAAGCGATGGACAGAATCCCTCTATATCCTTGATCCAGCTGAGAAGCTCCGACCAGTACACCTGAATAACCGGGCATCCCCACCACATATGGAACCATGTGCCTCTTTGGTGACATAGCCTAGGACAGTAGGGGGATACTTCTGCGAACATTTTGGAGAGGGTGGCTGGGGGGCAATGCCAGGAGTGGAGAATCTTGAAACTATGCTCCATGGCTGCGGTGTACAGAGTACCGGTAAATATGGTTTTGAAAACTGCCCTCCATGTATGGTCATCCAACTCCATGCCCAGCCTTTCTTCCCATATACGTTTGAAGGGTTGCCTACCCTCCAGATTAGCTGTTATCAAGGTACTGTAGAACTTGGACAGGGAGCCCTTTCGAGAGACACTTTTAGCTATTACTTCTTCAAAGGGGGTGAGGGGGCTGGTTAGGTTGTCAGCCCATCGAGGGTGAGTCAGAATTCCCTTCAAACGCAAGTACTCAAAGATCGATGGTGGTTTATCACCCAGTGCTTCGGTCAATTGTTCATAGTCTATGAAGCCCTCCTCACGGGAGAGCTGGGAAACTCTCTCCAACCCCATGTCTGACCAAGCTTGCGTGTCGCAGAAGCCTCTGGTGTCTAGGTTGATAGGGGGACCCCATAGCGATGTTAAAGGGGCCGGCCAGGACGACAGCTTTTTGTTATCTTTATTTGGCTTCCAGAGTGCCCATAGGACTGCCAGTGTGGGGTGTTCTCTAAGATAGAAGGGGATGGTTTTAGGGGAGGCCCATAGTAGATCTCTAACTTTTTTAGGGTGGGTGTGGATATCCTCTATATATGTCCAGTACGTCCTCATATCCTCTCGCATGTGCTCCATCATCACCCGGAGCTGAGCGGCTTTATAGTATAGTCTGAAGTCGGGGAGGGCGAATCCCCCGTGAGACTTCGGCAGGGTCAAGGTGGAGAATTTGACTCTTGGTCTCCTCCCGTCCCATATAAACTGGAGAACTCGGGCCTGTAGAACCTCGAAGAAGGATTCAGGAATGACCACAGGGAGGGCTGCGAAGAGATACAGGAGACGAGGTAATATATTCATTTTAACCGTCACCATACGGCCAAACCAGGAGAGTGTAAGGGGAGCCCAGCGTTTGAGATCGCTGCTGATTTTGGCCAAGATCTCCGGGAAGTTAAACTGATATAGTAGCGATAGGTTCCTAGGAATGCTGGTGCCCAGATACCTGGTGGACACACGTTCTATCCTCACTCCCAAGAATTCCGAGCGATCCCCAATGTCTTTGTCCCCGGGGCCCATTGGCATAATACTAGACTTGGAGGCGTTTATCTTAAGCCCCGAGAAGGCCCCGTAGAGGTTTATAAGATCAAATAATCTAGGTAGTGAGACCTGGAGGTTGGTTAGGTACCCCAAGATATCGTCGGCAAATAGTGAGAGTTTAAAATCGCAGTCGCCACAGCGTATCCCCGTAATTTCACAGTCTTCTCTGATCGCTATGGCCAGAGGCTCCATTGCCAGACCGTATAGAAGGGGGGAAAGGGGACAGCCTTGCCGGGTTCCTCTAGATAGAGCCAAGGGTTCCGACGTGCCGCCGTTAACCAAAACTCTTGCCGTGGGAGTATTATATAGTGTCGAGACCCATCTACAAAAATTCTCCCCGAGGCCCATTTTCTGGAGAACTTTGCCCATATAAGGCCACTCGACACGGTCGAAGGCCTTTTCTGAATCTAAAGCTAGCAGGTAGCCCTCTTTCCCCTGCCTCGAGGCCTCGTACATGAGGCCTATGATCTTTCGTATGTTATCGGACCCCTGGCGTCCCGGGATGAACCCTACCTGATCTCCATGTATAAGTGAGGGGAGGAGTTTCGCCAGTCTGTTCGCCAGAAGTTTGGCCAGAATCTTGACATCCACGTTAAGAAGGGAAATGGGGCGATACGATTGACACCGGGAAGGGTCCTTCCCCTCTTTGGGGATTACTACTATCAGAGCTGACATCATCGAAGGTTGGACGGTGCCCCGGTCCAGTGCCGAGTTGAACATTTTGGCCATAAACGGGGCTAGCGTAGACCGGTAAGTCTTATAAAATTTGACTGTGAACCCATCGTCGCCTGGGGCTGTTCCACTCTTCAGGGAGGATATGGTATCTATTGTCTCCTCTGGAGACACGGGGATATCCAGTATGTCTGCTTTTTCAGGTGAGAGGCCGGGAATCGGGAGAGAGTCCAAGAAGCTGTCTATCTCGGTTCCGTCCCCTACGTATTCCGAGCTGTATAAGCGTTCATAATAGTGGTGAAAGTGTTCAGCTATTTTGCTATCTCTTACAGTTGGCTCTCCTCCCGGTGGCCGGATGGAGTTAACCCTCCTACTATTTCTGAGCTCCCGGAGCCTCCAAGCAAGTATTTTATCAGCCTTTTCCCCCTTTTCCATGTACTTCTGTTTCAGGAAGGACAGCTTTTTTTCTGTTTGTCCCACCTGGAGGTCTGCCAGGCTTGAGCGCAACCTTTGGAGTTCCTCCCACTTCCCGGGGAACATTTGTGTTTTTAGTTTCCCACCAGGTTGGATAGCCTCTATCTTTTTCCTCAACCGTGTCTCCTCCTGACCCCTCTCCCTCTTTTTTCTTGAACCTGTCTCGATGAGAATGCCTCTAATGGTCGCCTTGAATGCCTCCCAAACACCCAAAACTCCGACCTCCCCGTTGTCGTTGATAGAGAAGTATTCAGTGATGGCTGTAAGGAGGGATCGTCGCACCTCTTTATCATGTAGAAGGAGGTCGTTACACCTCCATAGGGACCCAGGTGGCGGGGCCGGGGGCACACCCATTTTTATTCTAACCATGTCGTGGTCTGTCCAGGGAACCACCTCCACCCCCGATTCCGTGACCTCGCCCCGGATCGTGGCGTCAACCAGGATATAATCAATACGGGAGAAAGTAGCATGGGGTTTCGAGAAAAAAGTGAAGTCGGGGTCTCGATCTTTTTCTGTGTGTTGTGTGTCGCTCAAGCCCAGATCGTCGTTAACTGATTGAAATGCCTCGGCCAGTTTTTTTTGGAGGCGTTGGTTACGGCATGGATTGGGCGAGCTCCTGTCTCTATCAGGGCAAAGAACCATATTAAAATCCCCCCCAACCAGTAAAGTACCCTCGGAAAAAGCCACGATTTTCTCTCTCATCCCCATCCAGAAGCCATCTTGCGCCTCATTCGGAGCATAAATACCAACCAGGGTGAACAGCCGACCCCTCACCTCCCCTTTAACCATGATATATCGTCCTTCCGGGTCTGACCTCTGGGCTTTGAGAACGAAGTGAGCCCCAGGGGAGACCAATAGGGCCACTCCCCGTTTCTTGGCCTGGAAGGACGCTGCATAGACTTGATCAATAGCTTTAGCTCTCAGCTTTGGTTCCCTGTCCCGAACCCAATGTGTCTCTTGTACAAATAAGAAATGGAGTCGGAGCCTTGTGAATTCCCTCACCAGCAACGACCTTTTGGTGGGAGAATTGAGTCCCTGCACATTTAGCGAACCCACTGTCAAATATTGCAAGGAATCATCCATCATAGCAATGGTAAGAGCTCATATCTCCCTTCTCGGGACGAATAATTCCAGCGCTCCCGCAGTGCTTCCACCCCCCGCTATAGTCCAATAACAAAACCACAGTTACAAAACAGACCAGAAAACTTGGCTTGGCCCCATTAGAATCCTCTCGAACTAACCCCAACCTTTCCCTCCCCTCCCACCTCCCCCCTGAACGCCTGGTAGACCAGCGGCTTCATCCTGTCGCTGAGCCAGGCCACCATTGTCTCCCTCCTCCGGGCTCATAAACTCTTCAACAACCACAACTTGAGCCGCCCCCCCCCTATCATGTTCAGAATACAAATAATCACAGTGCTTCCCCCAATGACATGGAAAACAAACTAGACCGTGAAGCTTCCTGGGGTTCCTCAAGTGTCAGGTTGCCCAGGGGATGCCGGAGCCACTCTTCTGAACTTCCTGTGGCCTCGGACTTTACGTCTCTCCTGAGAAGCCTTAATTCTCCCGGGTCCGACGGGCTCTCTTCCATGTTCTCGGTCTTCCCCTTCCACGTTTGGTTCTCCGAGAAGTTCGCCCGACACCCTGCGAATGTCATCCTCCGTGACCAGGGCGTATTTGTACCCTTCCAGTTCAAAGGAAAGCGAAAAAGGGTATCCCCACCTGTATCGGACCCCCTTGGTTTGGAGCATTTTCGTCAGCGGGGAACAGAGACGACGTCTTGCCAGGGTGAAGGCGGACAGATCCTGGTACACCGTAATCCGGGCTCCCTCCCAGTCCACCGGGCCCCTCTTACGTGCCAGTTCCAGAATTTTGTTCTTCTCCGTGAAGTAGTGGAAACGCACGAGAATGGACCTGGGGCCTCTGTTGATCGCTCCCGCCCTGTGAGCTCTGTCAATTGTGGGTTCATTCGTGTTCGCCCCATCGAAGAGAGATCCCACTACTGCGTTCACAGCTTTGATTATGTCCATTTGCGTTTCACCTTCCCGCTCCAGGAACCCCAAAAAGCGAAGATTACAGCGTCGTTCCCTATTTTCCAGGTCATCCAGTTTTAGGGAGCATTTCTCTTCTCTCCTCTCGAGTTCCGATAGGCGCATGTCGAATTGCGTCTCGAAAATGTCATTCGAGGCTGTGTTGTTTTCAAGCGCCTGGATCGTGTCGTCTATGTTGTCCACTTTCTTATCCAGGGTATCCAGCCGTAGCGTTATGTCTGCTCTGAAGCCTCTTATTTCCTCCAGGAGGGCCGCCATGCCTTTGGTGACCATGCTAGTGTCAGACATGGCCAGGGGTGCCGGGGCCGCCATCTCCGGGCGGGTTGGCGAGCCTGAGGGTTTGCGTCGAAATCTCTGCAGGGATTCCTTCCAGTTCATAGGCCTCCCCTGACCATCTCCACGGGGTCCTCTGCCTAATGCCCTAGGTCCTATGGGCAGTACCGTCGGGTCACCAGATTACACCAGGGGGAGGGCAGCGGGGGGTCTTCCCTGTATACGTCCTCGGCGTTGTACTCACTGTTGGGGCGGAAGGTTGCTCAGGCCAAGTCTCCAAGGCACAGCCGATACGGGCCTATCACTCCTCGTCCTGGGTTTGATTCAAGCCTTTGTGGTCACTATTTTGGAGTCCTTCAATAAACGCTGTGGTTGGCCCGGGGGGGTACCCCTTTCTCTGTGATGCTGATTGCCGGTTGTTGATTTGGGGCGCCCTCGCCCCTGAGCTCCCGTCGTGCGGCTCCAAAGCTGTGTGGGAAGGCCCGCCTGGGGAGGGGTGGAGGGGTTGTCGTGGGCACCTTTGCGGGGGCCTCCGCCTCTGGGGGTCCCCGATGAAGACTGGCCCCACGGCCGTCGATGGGGTTGAAGATCTTGGGGGGCAGGCCGTGCCTCCTGAGTGCACTCCTGCGCCAGCTCCACAGTCCAGCGGTGGGCTCGGGGGAGGCTCGATCAGCCGGGCCCAGCCCGCTGCTCCCCAGTGAAGCGGGGAGCAGCCCGGAGCACTGCGTGATCTTGTCCGGATTCAGGAGGATTCGTAAGCCCCCGCTACGAGGTCCAGGGGGAAGCGGGGGGGGGCGCTCTTCCGCGCCGACCGGCTGTGTTGTAGGCCTCACGTAGGCCGCGGCTTGCCGGCGCCCCGCGCAAGGGGTCACGATGCTGGGGGAGGCTGGGCTCACTCCCTCTCCCGGTTCTGAGCCGTGCAGTGCTCGAGGCCTTATGTGGTCCCGCTCAGGGCCCTGGGGAGGCGGGATCCACCCCAGCGAAGTTCGGTGTGGAGGGGGGCAGCACCCGCGGGGCCTACCCGAGCCGCGGCTCTCCGTTACTTCCTGCGGAGCCGCGGCGCGGGGGAAGGCGGAGCTCCTCCTCCCTCCTCTTTCCGAGGGTCCGATCTCGGCGAAATCTCCACGCCGGGAGATCGGAGTTGGGGTCCGCGGGGGCTCCGCTGAGTCAGTGATCCGCGGGGGGGTCAACACTGCACTCCTAGGGGTCTGGGGGGGGCTCAGGGTCCTCTTACGGCGCCCTTTGGAGGAGACCAGTGCGGTGCTCGAGGCCTTATGTGGTCCCGCTCGGGGCCCTGGGGAGGCGGGATCCGCCCCAGCGAAGTTCGGTGTGGAGGGGGGCAGCACCCGCGGGGCCTACCCGAGCCGCGGCTCTCCGTTACTTCCTGCGGAGCCGCGGCGCGGGGGAAGGCGGAGCTCCTCCTCCCTCCTCTTTCCGAGGGTCCGATCTCGGCGAAATCTCCACGCCGGGAGATCGGAGTTGGGGTCCGCGGGGGCTCCGCTGAGTCAGTGATCCGCGGGGGGGTCAACACTGCACTCCTAGGGGTCTGGGGGGGGCTCAGGGTCCTCTTACGACGCCCTTTGGAGGAGACCAGTGCGGATGCGTCAGTGCATCTCGGCGCCCCCTGGTGGATCCTCCCTGTGCCCTTTTTTGTGTATTGGTACCACTATAGCCTTGTACCAGGTAGTTGGTATTTGTCTTGTACTCAGGACTTGTTTTAAATATTTGCATCACAATACTACTCCATTCTTTAGGATGTGCCTTTAGTAAAAAGTTCGATATCTCGTCTGCACTGAGCTTCTTGATCATTGCTTCTACATTGTCCTTGTCTATTGCAACGTTGTTTTGAAGAACCAAACTCCGCCTGGCGCCATGGGGCCTATCTTTCACTGGTAGCCATAATAACCCTGCCAGTGGGCATCCCGCTACTGCTCTGTCCATCCGAGCCCAGACCTTTTCCTTGGTTTCCGAAAACCATTCTCGCACTACTCTCAGGTGGGCCGCTTCATAATATCTATTTAAGTTTGGTACTCCAAACCCACCTCTTTGCCTGTGGGTCATCAGTAAGTCTAGTGCTACCCTGGGGCGTTTATTTTGCCAAATGAATTTGGATATCATTGTGTTCATTATTTTAAAAAATTTCTGCGGGACTGCGATCGGGAGAGTTTGGAACGTATATAGAAGTCTGGGGAGAGTCACCATTTGGATTGTTGTTATTCGCCCCAACCAAGAGATCCGAACGGGAGTCCATCTAGAGAAATCTTCTTGGACTTTCTTTATTAGATCCAGTTAATTAGCTTTATATAGTAATGAAACTTTCCTGGTTAGTTTTACCCCTAAGTATGCAATGCTACCCCCGGCGGATCTAAAGGGGGAGCAGCTGCGCAAGGTGATAGCTTGTTCCTTTGATAGGCCCAATTCAAGCACTTCCGACTTAGCCATATTTATTTTGAGCCCTGATATTTTTTCTTGTTCCCCAATTATTGCCACCTGTGCCGGGATCGACGTTTCAGGTTCCACCAATGTCATCAGCATGTCATCAGCGTATGCTGCTGTCTTATGTGTTCCCCCTCCGAACGGGACTCCTTTTATGTTTTGGTCTCATCTGATTGAAGCCGACAGTGGTTCTAAATAGATCACGTATAAGTGGGGAGATAGAGGACATCCCTGCCTTGCCCCCTGCTTTATTTGGATTGTGTCGGACAGGTGTGCGCTGATGGATAACCTAATCGATGGGATTTTATAGTTTGCTTCTACCATTTGAATATAATTTGGTCCAAACCCCATGTGTTTCATTACCTTGAAAAGAAATGGCTATTGTACCCTATCAAATGTATTTTAGGCATTGAGGGATATCAACGTCACTGGAATCTGTTTGATTTCTAATTTCTATATAAGGTGTATGACCTTTCTCGTATTATCCCAAGTCTGTCTCCCAGAAATAAAGCCTGATTGGTCTTGTCCTGTCACATATGGCAGTACGCATTTTAATCTGTCTGCCAGGATCTATGTTTAATAGCGCAATGGGCCGATATGAACTACAGAATGTTAGATCTTTATTCAGTTTCCCAAAGAGAACCACCTTCGCCTCTGACATAGAGCGTGTTATTCTCTCCTCCTGCCGGAATGAATTATATAATTTTGTTAGAAAGGGCATAAGGTCTTTACGTAACAATTTGTAGAAGACCACCGGGTATCCATCCGTGCCCATCGCTTTATTGTTAGGGAGAAGCTTTATGATCTTTTCTACCTCCTCCTCTGTTATTTCCCTGTCTAGGGGTTCCCTATCTTCCCGGGCCTCCTTAGGCATCGGTACCTTGTCTAAGTATTCCTGTATCATTTGATGATCAGGTCATTCTGAGGAGTAGAGCTGTTTGTAGTAGGTCGAGAGGGAGTTTATGATGTCCCCAGTTTCTGTAGATACTGCACCATCTACTTGCTTAATTCTGTCTTTGTTACACTTACTGCTTTGTTGTTTTAAAAGTCTCGCTAACATTCTGTCTGCCTTGTTTGCCTTGATATAGTACTGTTGTTTAAGATTGAGTAATGCTTTCTCTGCCCTGCCTGTCCATAGTAGTTCTAACTGTCTATTGTTATCTTTTAACCTATTATAATTCTCCTTGTTCTTCTTTTCTGCTGATTCCATTTGGGCTTCTCTCAGTTTAGCCTCAATGTCCTTTTCTAGCCTGTCTTTCTCTTTTAAACTTTGAGAATTAAGTGACAGTATTTCCCCCTGAGCACTGCTTGAAAGGCGTCCCAAACATTGTCCAGGGAAGCTCCTAGTGTGTTATTTATTTCAAAATAATCTCTGATTTGATCTCTGAGTGTTTCTCGTACTAATGTGTCGTATAGAAGTTCTCTAGGCATCTTCCAGAATCACATCGGACTGCGCAGTTTCATTCCCCTTAACTGAACTCTTATTGGAGCATGATCGGACAGAGAGATCGGGTCTATCTCCATCAAAGACCCTAGTACCCCTGGAGTTCTCCAGGCATAGTGTATCCTGGAGAATGTACGATGGACATGGGAGAAACATGTGTAACCTGTCTTTCAGTGCCATACCTGCAAGCTTATCCTGTATGGTTAGAGAAAAGATCCTGGCTACCTCGCTCTGGTATATTTGAAAAGGATGAATATCCACGCTGTATGCGGTTGATATGGTGTAAGCTTATTTAATTGAAGACTTTTAGTCTTAGTAGTGGTCAGCCGACACGTGTTTCGACCTCTGGGGTCTTTATCAAGGCTATGGTCCGGGGAGGGGATCTGTAGTCCCGGATGGGGTCCCCTTTAGGGCGGATCTGATTGTATATGGTCCCAGTCTTGGGTCATGGATAGGCCTAGGACGCAAGACTGGGACCATATAGAATCAGATTCAGTGCCACTCGCCCGAGACAAACAGTTCCTTCTGTGATGCCACAGGCTACAGGACTTTGGTAGGCCTTCGGAGCCAGAGTAGTCCTATTCTATAAAGTCTTTCTAATGGTTGGCCTTTTTTCAACATGAGCAAGAAACTCTTCCGTATTAAGGTCTGCAGCAAGTATCAGCGGACTTTTCATCACTGATAGGCATGATTACTGCATGTGGTGCCTGAGGGGCTGGCACAAGAGTAATGACATTAAGACTGTGAGACTTACTGACGGATGAAATTGAAGGACAGGTGGTCCTGGGATGCTAGCACCTTGTGTTTGTGCCTAAGGAGATGGCAAAGAAGACGAACCTGCTGCATTTGGGCCACAGTGGCTCTTCAGAACTGGAGCGTGCATGATCCGAACACTCGCGTGAGAAGAAAACTGGTCAGATCATTTCTGTCCAGTCCAAAATGAAACATGAGAAGAGATTGCACTTAAGAAGTGCTTCCTGGTCCTTATTGATGGGCAAGACTGAGAAAACAAATTTAAAGGCTGATCAACACCCTGAAGAACCCTCCATCAGGTCAGTGGTTGCGAATGTTACGCCACCACAGGCACCGGTGTCGGCCCTGGAAAAGGTGGCACAGTGGACTTGGAGACCTGCCGGCGCAAGATATTGGCAATTTTACAGCTCTACTTCTGCTGTCCATTCTATTGCATCAGAATCAGAAATGCAATCGAGAAAGCAGGCCCAATGCATATTGTAATATCACACATAAAAGATAGGCAAATCATTCAACAAGTCAGCATGAAAAATATAACTTTACATATTCATAAACCATCTTGATTAAACAAACAGCAAAAGCTTACAACCCTCTTCTTTTTCTCTGCTTCCAGCGTCAGGCCAGTTCTGGGCGTGAAAGGGATTTTTATAGGGTTTTCAATTAAACCCTATAAACGCCTACATAACCAATGTCCATTAGGTCATCCGCTGTCAGACGAATCACCTCATGCCTCTAACCCCAGAGTGCTGGGTACCTCCCTATATTCTTCAAGAATCAATAATAATAGTGTATATGCTAATTCCTCTTATTCCTGAAGCACATACAAGCACATTCTTCGAGCATATGTGTCAACAACCTTCGAGAATATGGTGCCTCTCTGGCTATCATGTTCCCTCTCCAAGGTCTTCATATGACTGGCAAAATACTTCAGCAAGCTATGTAATGGGCCTTGAATATGTTGAACATAATTCTATTGCTTAATATAATATAAAGAATTAGGCATTTTCTGCTGCCATTCTCAATAAAGCCATGTTTTATACTAACATGGGGTTGTCTGAAATACAACCCTTATCCCAGCTAAACTACATATATAGGGCCTCATTACACGTTGTGCGGTAAGGGAATACCGGTACCGGTAAAGAATTACCGGTACCGGTAATTTCCTAAGCCAATCACGACCCGGACCCACCGATATCAGCGTACCTGTTAATTACGGTGCCACTAATAGCGGCAAGGCCGCGGGCGCGCGACCCCCAGGCCGGAATTAGCGCCATGGCGCTAATACCAGGCCATCACAAGCCATGCAGACATGGCATTAGCGGCATGGAAAACACCCAAAAACCCCTTACCGGCCTGGCGCTAATAACCGCATCGAAAAGCACCCGTTAAGAGACCTGAGCAGTGTACCCATCTACCACAGGTGGACACAATCAGCACAGGTGCATGCAATGGAGACAGGCAGCACAAAAGAGCACACCACACCCCTACCCACACCCCTTCCCACACCAAGATGGTCCCAATAGCAGCAGCATGACATGACGGGCTTGACTACATGATAGCAGTGCAGCACCACCAACAACAGCCCGCACCAGAGGTGACCCGTAACAGGTACCCATTCCTCACACCATACAGGCGATGCCAGCTATCCACTGAGGAGTTGGCTCCTAACCCCTGTACCGAACCCACAGAACAAGCAGGAAGAGGAAAACAATATTGCACATCCCCGTACCTACGTCGTGATAGAGCTGGCAGTCAGCCTTCCAATGACAGTGCTCCGCTGCCTAAGCAGCCTGGGTGAGGCACTCCTGTACAGCCGTGTCAAAGTGGCAAAGATAACCATGGCATATGTTGAGCATCAAAAAATGTGCATATGATGGAATGTGCAAATGCCACCTGAAATTGACATGCAACCACCAGAAGAGAATGATGTGGATGGGGATGAGTACGGGTGGAATGCCCCAGCAGGACATGCAAGAGGCAATGCCAAGGAGGCACACGATGTGCGTCAGCATCTGATTCTGAAATCCCACAAAGGACCCTGTCCAAGATAAATGACACATACGCAATGATGGAGACCACGCTTGGGTTTCAACTTCAGAACAGTGTGTATTGAAAAGAATGTGATAAGAAGTGCAACACCCCAAAACACCCAAATGCACCCTTACCCCTCTCCCCCCAAAACACCCAAATGCACCCTTACCCCCCTCCCCCCAAAACACCCAAATGCACCCTTACCCCCCCCCCCAAAACACCCTGGTGAGTCTTATGGTGTCTACGTTTCCTGCCCCACATGTGCCACCTGGTCCTTGGTGGACCTAAGCATCAGGGCCTCCACCAACATTGGGTTGGTGTGATGTGGGGCGCCTCAGGTTGCGCAGAGAGCGGCGCAGGGGGCTGGTCTGCTGGGAACTCGCTGAGGAGGAGGTTCCCGGTCGATCCTGTGTTGGGGGTTGGTGATGCTGCTCCATGATGTCCCCAATACGTAAAATGG
The DNA here is from genome assembly GCF_040938575.1 of Ambystoma mexicanum. Lineage (NCBI taxonomy): Eukaryota > Metazoa > Chordata > Amphibia > Caudata > Ambystomatidae > Ambystoma > Ambystoma mexicanum. The sequence goes on from NC_090928.1 coordinate 1,232,387,081, forward strand.
CGTGGCGGAGTTGGCCCATCTCCTGGCATATCCTGTCAGTGCAGGCCTCAATGGCCTCCTTTGTTTGCCCTGCATATTTGTTGAGGTCATCCCTTAGACGGCCTGTCTCGGCCACATGCTGGGCGACCAGAGCAGTAATGTCTTCCTGCCTCCGGGTGATGGTTGCAAGGTCAGCCAGGGTGGTAGGTGCTGCTGGGCTGGATGGTGCGCCCTGGTCCGTGCTTCCGGCATCCGGTGAGGACACCTGAGGGCTCCATGCACCTTCTACAGTGTGGGTGTCATGTGCTCCCTGAGTAGCAGATCCGGACGTTGCCCTTGGACTCCCCTCAATGGACCATGTTGGGCTGGGGTTATGGAATAGTTGTAGGACGTCGATTGCGTCCTCCTCGTCAGTGGCCGGTGCGGTGGCTGCTGCCTCCCCAGTTGAGCTGGTGGCTGCGGAGTGCGTGCCCTCCGTGCTCATCTCAGCAATGATGGGGCACACTGGCGTGGGTTCAGCTACAACAGGAGCCGTTCCCTCAGGCTGTGATGAAATGGTGCTCCTGCCGCCCTTGGCCCTCTGCAGATGGACTGTCCTCCCAGTTCCCCTGGAGGTGGTGGCGGTGTCACCTTTCTCATGCATTCTGGGTTTTTTGGCTGCTGAGGGAGTACGTGCTGCAGTGCATGTGTCTCCAGTGTCTGTCGGTGATCCTGTGGAGGACATAAATAGGGTACATCATCTAATGGGTTAATGGGTCTAGGTGCCTCATGCAGAATGTTCACATCATGCTGCTCTATGCATTGGGGCCTATTTATCAGTGATTCTTGTAATGGGGATGTCGGGTTGGTCATGCATTGATGGGTCTGTATTGCACGTGTATATGGTGATGCATGCATGTATGTGTGTGGCTGGATCAATGGCCTGGTCATCGACACATGTTTGGGGTTCCCCCTCACCCTTCACTGTGCATTGTTTGACGTATACACTCACCTCCATCAGATGAGATGGCCACACCATGCTCCATATCTCCGACCCCCTCTATGGCTTTGACTCCTATAGTGGAGGCACATGTCTCCTCCCACTCCCTCATCTTCAGAGGTGATTCTGCGCCACCTCCTGTGGCCATTTCAAGGTTGCGGTTGACAGATAGGATATTCCGCACACGTAGCCGGAGGTCGTCCCACCTCTTGCGGCAGTCCTTCACGCTGCGAGTGGTAGTGCCCACCGCACTAACTGGGCAACTTCGACCCAGATGGCCTTTTTCTTGATGATAGCCTCCCGGCGCATATCATTGGCGAAGACGACTTCGGCATTGGCTGCAAGTGTGCTAGTCAGCATTATGAGCTCCTCTGGTGTAAATTTCTCTTTCCGCTGACGATCAGAGGTTTTTTTTAAGGCCTTTGACATCTTCAGGCAGTCCTGCATGGTTTTTGGTCGGAGTTCTCCGGAAAAATGTCCTGGATGCAGAGGATGGCAATGGATTGTGTTTTATAAGATGGCCGCCGTTCTCTTTCCCGTTCCTGTGCGATGACGCTATTTCCGGTTCCGCTTTTTAACGGTGTCCGCTAATAGCGGTGACCGCTATTTGCATGTTGCGTGAGGGAGGAGGTGCTATCAGCACTTTGGTCGAGTCCGGTAATGGGCATTTTGTGGACTTTTGCGGCATGGCGGTAAAGTCATTTACGGCATGGCGCTATGCTCGTGTCCGCGAACTCGTAATGGGACGCTATTAGCGGTCTTTTGCGAGGGCGGACACGCTAATAGCGCCATGCTGTAAAATTCCGATTTTTACCGCACAACGTGTAATGAGGTCCATAGAATATATATGTTGCAGGCTGAATCTTCTTAGCAACTTGCTTTGCTGCATTCATTCAGCTGCATAGTTAAATACATGCTGACTGAAAAGCACAGCTTTCAGTGTCAGAAAGCCTCCTCTATCTATATAGAAGCTGCATTCCACTACACATCTAATATTCCTATAGGAACTGTGGCGGGTCGGAAGAAGGAGTCGGACATATTAAGGATATTATTAATTCTATTTAATGAAATGATATAAAAGGGCTTAACTTTCCCTGTTGCTAAAGGGATCCCCCTGCCTATCTAAAGAAACTAAGGGTGCTTGTCTGTCGTCAGGAAGTCCCAAAGTAAAAATGTCCTTCGTCCAAACCCAACAATACCTGACCCTACCACTAGTTTAAGCAACTTACACTCAACCAAGACAAGGTCATTCTTCTCCTGGACTTCTCGTAGCTTCTGATAGTCCTCTCTCTTATACTTAAGTGTCTTTATACATTCTTCTTTGGTAAGCTCTGGATATCTCTAGTGGCGTGACACAAAATGTGGGGGCCCCCTGCGAGCCATGCTGAGGACCCTTTCCCCAAGCACCCCAACAAAGCACGGGCAGCGCCACACTGCGGGCATGCCTGGACCACCATGCATGTACAATGTGCATGCTGATCATGCTGCTGCAGGGAATGCCGCGCATTGCACGAGGCGAAAGATGGAAGTATGTGTTTTAATCAAACCATAAATCTTTCACCTAGCGTGGAAACAAGGGGCCTGTGCCTGGCTCCCAAATGTACCAGCCAACTCTGTGTGTGGCAAGTAATATTATGCACAGTTATGATATCATAAGAAAACATGTCCATGAGGGCTCTGCCAGTATCCCCATATATGAACATTCTCTTGTTGGTTTTTCACTTAATGCCAGTAAAACTCTCTTGCCACAAGAAGAAAACATGTTTCTGCTGCTGCATAAATTGCTTTCCCAGCCCCAGCGCTACCATGTAAGAATTCTCATGTTGACTTTGCCCTCAATGCCAATAAAACATGCAATGCTACAATAAGGAACCATTTTCTTTTTTTTCCTGCACATGTGCCTTCCCTTCACCCAATATGGAAGAACAAGAACACTCATTGTGTTGACTTTGCCTTTCACACCAATAAAACATTGAATGCCACACAGTGGTCGAAGTAGGTGGGAGCGGTTGGGAGCGGTGCTCCTCTACATTCTTCAATTACATTTTACTTTTCCTATACTCTTATTTTAGAAAGAAACCGTTCCGGAATGGTTTCGTTTTAAAATTAAAGTGTAGGAAGAAGGTGAAACTTGCACTTTCAGTGCACTAAACGGAAAGTTCCCTTCAACAGCAGGTGCATTTCTTTAGGGGTTTGTATTGCACGCTTGCAGGGTGTGTGGCGACAGGGTTTGTGGGGAGCAGGGACAGGCCAACAGGGAACATAATTCCACTACTTCTTTTCATACGCTTCGACCGCTGATGCCACAGTAAGAACACATTTACTTGCTGACTGCACAAGTGCCCCCAACATCCCCATGTAAGAATATAAGAACACACATCATGTTGTCCTTGCCCATTGTGTGAGTAATAAATGCCATGCTAAAGAAAGAAAAGGCCCAGTCTGTCGGCCCCATTCCCTATTGTGCTTTAAACCCCCACCCCTCCTCCATGCAAAAACATTAATCATGTTGGCTTAGCCCAAAAATACCAGTAAAAGATGTAAGAAAACATTGCAGATTCAATGCCCCAGCCTTGCGTGCACACATCCATACCCATTCAACCAGCAGCCACTCACCTATTGGCGGCTGAAGATTAAGTTAATTGGAAGGGTGTGAATATTTCCCTCAAATAGAGCATGTGAGTGTAGCGAGGGAGTCCGAACCAACCAAAAGTGGTTCAGGCTGGGTCAGGGTGCCTTGATCCCCGAAAAATATTTTTGAATGCTAAGATAAAATAGTGTGTTATATAGCACACTTTCTGTGCACAACTGGCTAAAATGCCATACAATTTTCAATTCGTTTTTATCCAAAAGTCCAACAGATGCAATTCACCAACAGTGCACAGGGGAATTTCAATAATGCCTTTGCCCACAATATATGCCAGTAATAAAATATGTTCACGCTGGCTGTGCCCATACGTGTCCACTTTGGCAGCACCTATGTATATGCCAGTACTCCCACATAAGAACATGCTCATTTTTGCTTTGCGCATAATGCCAGTAATGATACTATAAGGAAATATGCCCAGGCTGGCTCAGCCTTTCTATGCCAGTATCTGTGTGGTAGACATATGCCTGGTGGCTTCGCCATGCAACATGCCATGCCACAATGAGAACATATGTCCAGCTATCTGCATAAAAGTGCCAGTCTACTCACGTAATGAGACTTATCATGTAATAACATATCATGCTTGTTTAATCATGGATGTCCATTCAAAAATGTCATGCCACAGTAAGAAGTGGCTAGACTGACTGCACCCAAATGCCAGTCTAACCAAGTAATAACACTGCATCTTTAACCTGTTACCTTAGTTTGCACACAATCACATGTGTCTACCCTGTTTGTTGTTATAAGCTAGACCGGTATTGGGGACCCATCAACTAGCAATAAGAGATAACACAAATATCCTCCTGGCTAATGCTTGTCTCAAAAAGGTAACAACGACCAGCTCACAAATTGGTTTTCTACCCAGAGAAGATATACCAAGGCCGGTCAGCATTGTGCAAATTGTCCGTTAATGAAGACTTGAACCAATATTCTTGCTCTACTGTCCTTATAAACTGGACAAAAAAACATAAAATGTAGAGTATTCTCCACTGCCCCACAACCAAAGTAACACACCTTGCCCTCACTGTCCCCAGACCATCGGGACAATGTGGATCTTATTGGAAGGCAATTACATCGTACTCGGGTTAGGAGGTTTCTTGCACCAGGATTATTTGCCCATAATAGATAGTTTTGTATTGCATCCATTGAAATAATTGCCAGATTTCTATTGGTACCCTTCTCTATTTCCATATGTTCGCTCTCAGCCCTAGAAATAGAAAATGCTTGAAGCTTGAGCTGGGTCGCAACAGCTTTGGTAATTAGCTTAGGATTTTTCAGGTGATGTTCAACATTCAGTTTTACCAGCCACTTCCTTACCTGTGACAGCCATGGGACTTTCTTAGATCGACCTCTTGCTCTCAGATATTTAATCAAAAAGTATGCTTTCGGATTTGCCCAACATTTGAGCCAGTGCAGGATTGGCTCCAACTCTATTTCATCGCTCAAGAACAGCATCCCCAGCTCCGTATGGGTGCCAAAATCTGGAGCCGATTGAGGGAGCCCGAGGATGAGTTTTAAGAAATAGTTCTCAGCGACTTGGATGTGTCGTGTATTCCCTTAGCCCAAGAGTGATGCTCCATATTTTGCAATTGCTTTTATACACCGTCTTTATCAGATCTAGTGGCTTAGAACTGGACATCGACATAAATCTCCTTACCCCCCTCCAACACCCACTCCAAGAGATTGATTGAACCTGACCCCTTGCTTCTCAATATGAGCCTCTTGTTTCAAGTTAGGGGTGAGACGTATCCCCAAGTAGTCAAAAAACATGACTCTCAGGATTATTACAACCTTTCTACAAATTGGTACAATTTCTGGGCTCTTCCTGCTCAAATTGCAAGACATAATAGCCGACCTGGCAGCATTAATCTTCAGATCCAAAGATGACATAAAGTTTGTGTATTTTGTGACAAGGTCCTGCAAAGCTCTTGGCATGCGAGCGATCAGAACTGTATCAATGGAGTATGCCAAGACCGGCTATAGCTTCCCATTAATTTTCGGCACATCAGTGGTGGCTTGCATCAAGGCCCCCTTAACTCATTGATGTACAGAGAGAACAAGACATTAGCCGTTACACATCCCTGTCCTACTCCCGCCTGGACCTGGAAGTAAGCAGTAAAATGGCCAGAGGAACCACTTCTCACACAGGCCTGGGTACGTTTGTGCAAACCAATCAACAAGCCCATTATCTCCACCGGGCAACCCTGTGACCCAAGCACAGCCCACAACGTGTTCCTATTAACCTAGTCAAAGGCTGTGCTTGGGTCCATGAATGCAAGATAGATAGATTTGCACTTCAGAGTGAATTGGGCAACATCAAATAGAGGTTTAGGATTTGCTCACTTGTCCTGGAAGAAAACCCCATTGTATCTCATTAAGAGTACTGCTGATGTTGATCCAAGATTCGATGTTGCCCAGCCGCACTCTTCCAAATATTTTAAACAAGGAGTCAAGGAGTGAGATTGGTCTATAAGAGGACGGAGTGTTTTTTGGACCCTTTTCGTAGATGGGTTGAATTACTGCCTTCCCCCATGATACTGGGGTCCACAATTCTACCTCTTCTCTAAACAGGTCAGCCGGAATGCTGTCTGTCTGATCCTGGCGAGCGACCGTGTTTTTGATGGGAAATTGCAACTACTACTTCTTTTATTGAGAATTATACCAATTGCCCTTTCTCTCTCCATTGCCATGTTTCTAGCAGCTGGGTGCCTCATCAGGGGCAATGTTTTCCACGCCCAATACCACATTGAAGGGTTATAAAGGGTGGCAAAGTGCTCGATCCAATCTGCATTCGCAACGTTGGTTTCTAACCCGTCCCCCAATCTTTTATGTTTGGGCCCCAAAGAGACTACATTCCAGAATGTATTGGTATCAGTGAATTTGGCAGCCAGCACCAGCTTGTCCTATCTTCTATGTCCAGCTCTCGCTTAAGCTCTTATACCACCTGCTTATAGTTTGCTCTAGCTAGATCTTAGTCTCTTTCTTTTTTAGTTCGGCAAGCAAAGATAGTTTTGCTTTCTTACACTTCTTATTAAACCAAGAGGCCTGTTTTTTTGCAAGTAATTTTAGTCGCCCCTTTCTGGCACCCGGCCATCAGTTTCCTGCATAAAAGGTCAAAATCATCCAAAATGTTGGTTCTCCACCCCCTCCACCCCCCCGGGTTTATCCTTCTCCTCTAGCATATAGCTAAGGAAATGTGCAGCATTATTATAAATGCTCTGCAACAGTTTGCTTTTATTATCCAGGCACCACCTTATCATACGCTTGGCACCCTCCAATACGTTTGCCCCGAGGTGCCAGATGATGCTGTTCTCCTGCAACGTATTAATCGCAAGTTCCAACACCAAGGGATGATGATCACTCAGCTCATCCTCCAGAACATGAAAATCCTTGATCATGTTCCAAAAACGTATTGGGAGGCAACAGTAGTCAATAGTTGTGCTTCCATTGGTTCCTTTTGAAGGTTGATTTTCCTGGTCTTTCACCCTTGCTCCGGCCATTGGTTGTTCTCAGACCCCATTTGTGCAACCAAGATATTAGCCTAATCGCATCCCCACACATTTTGGGATCCATCATTTCTGGTTCTTGGACTCCCCACAATCAATCCTCTGTGTCATCTAGTAAGGGTGGTGGGGGCCCACGGCCACATTTAACATTAAAGTCCCCCGCCAACAGAACCATATGTGTCACCAATATAATCACCAACGAGTTGCTTAAATTGAATTAGGCACTGCCCCTTGTTGGATTTGTGTGGGCTGTTATAACATTTAACCAGGACTATACTGATATTAGCATCCAGGCTAGCCTTTACCACCTGCAAGCAGCATTTTCCTACATTTAGTTCAACATGGTCTTGAAGATTTGTATGAGGACTTGAAAAAAACTGCCATCCCCTGGTATGACCGTCCCTGTGTATTCTTTAGCGCTGCGATCTGGGATGATTGGAAAACATCCAAGAACCGTGTATCTTGTGTATCTTGTCCAGCCACCAAATAACTGGCTGGTTCGGTATGGGAATGTGGCCTCTCAGGATATAACCTAGGGTCCCTTCCTCGTACAATCCTGTTTTCCCATTCATGTTCAACCTCTTCTCTATGGACCCCTGCTCACCTAGAACTGCTTTTGTGACAAGATATGTGTCACAAATGCATAGACTTTCTCTCCCGACTGTTTAGATACTTGACAGTTTACAAGGGTGGCCTGCCTAAGCCTCTGATCTAGTCTTGTCAGGTCAATGATTAGACAGACATGCTCAACAGGTTTTCCTTTTTGCTCCTTCCCTCCCCCACTCTACGTTGGTTGTTGCAACTCGCCTAGAGTGCCACGTTCTATATGCGAGGAGTACCATGGCATGTTTATGCTTTTAGATCCTCGAACACCTCTATCCCCTTCATTGCCAATCCATATCTACAGTTTAGTATGCTCTTACGAAAATTTGGATTCACAAAGCAAAACAAAACATTGCACCCATTACAGAACATACAGTCTGATAAAATACGAATGTTCGAAAATAGCTTAAACGAAATATCGCTCAGACCCAGGGCCTCTGATAACGCCTTTGCCAATGCTCTTTTATAGCCATTTTTATTACCATGCGTAAGGCCCTTAAAACAACAAATTAAGTGCATATTCCTCCATCCTTCCAAGGGGACCAAAATGTCCTTGTTGTTGCCTCTTTTCTCTGTGTGAAAGCAGTTAGATTCCTGCTGTATGGGATGAGTTTTGGGCACCATCCTTGCTTGAGCTGGCCTTATACATTTTCTTACAGTCACTACTTACTGGCCAATTGCTATATTATTAGCTCCTTTCCTATGTTCTAGACTGCTGTAAGACATTAGTATTTTTGTTATCCTTTTCGTTCGAGAGTTTAATCCCTGTGGATACTCCTGCGGTTATTCCTGCATCCCCTTTGATTTGCCCTGAGCCCTCCTCTGGTTCAGAAATTGATGCTACCATGGCCTGGATCTTTAGGTTACCCATAGGACCCTCAGGTGGGTATGCATCAATAGTGTCACCCCCACCTGGACCCCCTTGGCAGCAGTACTTTCTCCTGCCACTATACTTGTTATACATTTTGGTAGGGTGCTGATAACTCCCATGCATGTGTCTAATTTCTCGGCATACCATTCAGACCTGCCCAAGAGCTGTCTATATACATCTTTCATCTCCAGGTATGCATCAGAGAGTCTATTAATGTGCCTCTAAAAGTGTAACATTCCCTCGATATTTGCACTCCTGCTCGGTTCTTCATGCGGTTCGCCTCCAAGGATCAGGTTTGGATCATGGGAGTCCGTAGGCATAACATTCTGGGAGACAGAGTGACAAGACAAACCAATTGATCTTCGCACCTCCTCTGCTATGCTTTTATTTGAACAGCCAATTATACCATCTGCATACTCCAAAAAGGATGACTGGCCAAAGGGTTGCACCAGCAATGGGTGCCCCAACAGTGTACGTCTTGCTCTATCCACTGAGTACGCACTTGCGTGGTAGTCACAGAATGGGTCCGTGATTATCATAGGGATGGGTGGAAGCTCTTTCAGGTGATTTCTCGTCCGCCTACTTCTTCCAATGCTATCCACCTCATCATCTATCCGGCAAACCAAGGTATTAATCAACACTGACACTGGCTCCATGGATGAGCTAACCTCCAGATCGTCCATATCCATGTCAATCTCATTATCTGGACCACACTTGCCTGCCCTTTGGGTTTGACACTTCACCTTCTCCAATGTGTCCCCAGCTGCCGTGTGCAAACAGTTCTCCGCATAGTAGCGGTCAATTGAGCGATCCAGCACTGCCAGGGCTGACCTATCCGAGTAACCAGCTACGGCCACCAAAGCTGCTGGATCCTGTGCCCAGGTGGGATCCACGTCGACTTGCTGGTCTATTTCAACAGGGCTGCATTCAGACCCTTGATTCTGTGTCAGGTCAGCTACCACATGATGTATGTCAGGAGCTAAAGTTACTACAGAAGGATCCATTCTTAGAAGTGGGCGCTGTGTCTTGTTGTTTGTATTGCTTACCCTCATCACCACCTCTTCGGGGCTAAACTAACACTTTCATAGAGTGCTTGTGCATCAGAGTTGAACAGTGCTTTACTAGCATCAGCGGCATCAATTGCGGTGGCAGCATTGCCCTCCCCCAATTAATTCAGGCATCCCATCCATCACCACTACATCGTGCTGGCAGGAAGCACAATTCGCCACCAAGTCTATTGTTGCTTGCCTAGACTGTTTCCCAGGTCATGTGATTGAGGCTCCTCCCTTTTTTACGATGGTCTTCCACACTCTGAATTTTGGCACCATGCTGCATCTCTATTTAGTAGCAGCAACCCTCTACCAGCTGCCAAACATTCGGACTACCGGCACAGCACATGCCGGGTCACCACCCTCCAACCTCCCAGCAAACTAGGGGGGAGTGATTGGAAGGATCGAGAGACAAGGAATGATAATAGAAAACAGGAAAACGGGAGCAAGGGAAAAGACAACAGTAGAGTTTTTTTGTTTTTAAGGACAGTTGCCTCTGGTTACCTTTGTTTACCTCTTGCAGAGAGTTTTGCCACTAGTTTTGTCTTTCCTTCTAGGGAGGGGGGCCCTGACCCTGTTTTCCTCAGGGTGCAGCTTGCACTCACCAGGACCAACACTCCAATACCCCTCTTCTTTACCACTTTAGCAACACCAGCACCAAGACAGCTCCACTCCCCTGAGCTGCTCCTCCTCGCAAGGACCTCAGAGATGTTGTGGGATGTGGGACATAGGTGTGGACCCTACGGCAGCCCGCCAAACAGCTGCCAACCTGGATGTCTCCCAGCTTCTGTGTCCCCGAGATGCAGCTCCAGTAAACCAGTGAGCGAGGGAGGGAGGAACTAGAGAAAAGGACCTCTGCTGATACGCATCAAGCCGTTGTGCAACAGGAGGGTCGCAAACCTAGCAGCTGCTTCTGACGTTCTATGAGATTTTCATGTTTGTCTGTGTTGTATGCTGATCCTTCCTGCACATTGTACATACACGGTGGTCCAGGCTTGCTTTATCATACATGCCCAGTACAAAATGTCATGCCACAGTAAGAAATTGCTAGACTGCTTGCACCCAAATGCCAGTCTAGCCAGCAAATAACGTATCATGCTTAAAGGTTGCTTTATCATGGATGGATGCACAACAATGCACATACTCCTTGCAACATACCAAACCTTTCCCTCCTGCCATCAAATCTCTCCCCTTAACCCCCACCTGTCAAAATCAGCTCCTCAGCAGCTGTCCCAGTAAAAACTCACTTACAGATGCACGGAATTAATTTGGCCGGAAAAAGACGAAGCTTTGCTTCGGTAAAACATGTTTTGCCAGAGCACCATTCAGCGTAGACCCGAGGCCAAAACCTCCCCAAGTTGAGGAAGCTTTATGCCGCTGACTACCGCGAGTCTGCTGATGATGTGAGTTTCAATTTGCAATGCGTACACCAATATCGCCTTCACAAACTGCATCTGAAAGCTGTTCTTTGCTCACCAGGACAGACCAAACTCAAACATTGAAATAGCACAAAGCTGTATGTATGTGATGCAGGAAATGCATTGGTGGGACAGGGCCTCCATGTCCTTGTCCTGTACTTCCTTATCATGTGTGTTCTGTGTTATTGTCTGCACAGGGGTCCAGTTGGGGGCCCTGGCAGTGCAGCTCCTCCTCTTCTTGGTTGTGGTGAGCAGAGACCCTTGGGATACACTTATGGCACCCATGGGTGGAGGCACCACCCTGTACCCCTAGTATATGTTTTTGGTCACCTGTGCGTTGCCTTCAGAGCACGGTATGGGCTGGTGGCAGGTTAATGCTGATATGACAGGAGCTCAGCGTATCCTCCATTGTGGGATACCCAGGCCCTGCCATAGGAATAAGTGTATTGCTGATAGAAGGCCAGATGGCCCCTGGAGACTCTTGGTTTCTATTGCCTGTTACCTTGTTTTCCCAATGTCCTCGGAAGCCCTGACTCTGTCCCTTCCCCTGGCTGGCTGTTGGGTGGAAGAACCATATATGGTATTGTGGGGAAGTCCAGGCCAGATTGACTGGAGCCTTGCCAGTGACTGTATGTTGTAGGTACACCCTTAGGGTGGGACCTGTGTGAATAGAGTGTGTGACCAATATGCATTACATTCTATATTATGGGTGTCTGGTTTCTGTGTGTGTGACACATTGAATGAGACAGCCCTGCCTGAAATTGACATGAATGCAGTGTGGTGTGCTAAAAGGCTGGGTGCTTGCCCCAATCCACATTCCTTGTTATGGTTGTCTGGGTTTAAGTGAATGGCCTGAATGCATGTGAGCCTGATTGGCTGCCTGCCTGCATTAATGCCCTTCTGTGGGATTGGCTGACTGAGCCTGGCTCAGCCACAGTGAATGAGGGACAAATGTGTATATCTGGGACCTCTCACTTACCAATTTGTTCAGAAGCGGAAGTTGAAACTGCCTGGAAGAAGAAGTATTGCTGCTGCATTTCCTTTGACGAAATCTAAAAGCTGTCGAGGACTAATCTGATTCGAGAGAGGACCTGGCTAGGCAACAGAGCCGAGCTACGAGGGACCATCGTGCAAAATCTGCTACTCTTCACCAAGGCACCCTAGAATCCAGTCCCGAAAGGCTGTCGACCGGAGAAGGGGTCCGCCGAGAATCTTGAAGAGAAGCGCCGTGAAATCGGGGCCATCGAAGTCCATTGCCGTAGACCGGGGGTCAGAAGATTTCTGTGACCGCTGGAAGCCTTTTGAATCATGTCGCCCAGAAGCAGAGACACCTTGATGCCATGCTGCTCGATGACCGGAGCCGCTAAAGCTCCACCTTTGCCTAAGAACTTTTGAACAAGGGTTCCCTTGCCACCACCGTCGACCACTTTGTCCCGCCGGAGAAAGTCAAGGTCGCTGGCCACCGAGGAAAGTCAGCTGGTGGATTTCCTGCCACCCGACGCTGACAAAGTCGTTGTGAGGACACTGACAGAGTGAAGATCCGAGGTCCAGCCCGTGGTCGAATCCCAATCGCCGGAGCTTTCCCGAGGTACGTGCTGCGGTCGCAGAAATGACAGGACAGAGGACTGACGAACGCGACACACGATGCCCGGTGCTGGGCCTACATTCATCACTGAGTCCTCCTTACGGCACCGAACACTTTGCATCAAGATGGACCACACGCCACACCTTCCCAGGACTTCCACGAACGATCGTCGAAGAGCACCGCAAAGGTCAAAGCTGCTGTCTCAACGCCAGTGTTCCACTTTTCTTCAAGGAAATCGACGCCCTGCAGGTTCCTGCTTTAAAGGGAGTCCACCCTTGAGGGATCCGTCGATGAACCACCGAAGAAACTCTAATCTAAGGAAATGGGCCAGAACAAGCTGCCACAAATTGTCTTGCTGGTGCACTATTCTGTGTAGACTTGAAGCCAAAGCCCCCCCCGCCCCGCACATCCCCAATTTGAGGAATCTCTCTGCCCCTGACTGCCGCCGGGCTCCTGAATGCACAAAGCTTTCAGGAAATTGCTGCAAGTCTGCTGATACCCAACCACCGGGATTTCCTGACGCAAAGATGTGTTCAGTGGCGGACTGGCCATGAAGCCTCGCCTGCCCACTGCAGCACGCTTGGGCTCACGAGTAGCAGCCGCGGTTGGTGTCCAGCGCTTCGGCATGATTGCGTTAATTGCAGGGCGAGCAAAGAATTGAATGAAATGTCTGTAGACAGCTCCATATCAACTCTGCTTGTTAAGCCAAGTAAATTTACGAGCAGATATGTTACCCAAAAGCTGCTCACGTACACCAAGCAAAAAGTCACTTACCACAGTGGCATGCCCTGCTGCGTTGCCGAGTAGTGCCGCTGCCAATGAAATCTTATTGGTTGGTAAGTCCTACGCCTATAGTTGGTGGACAAACATTCCCCAGTCGTTGTTCGGCAGGTAGTCAGATCCTCAGTGCCGGTGACACATAAGTCATCTATGCATATGTATCATACTAGCCATCATACTAGCCACAACTCACGCTGTAGGGTTTGATTATATGTGATTATAGTAAACATACCAGAGGAAACCCGGGTCCCTGTAGAAATCTATAGCTTATTTAACAAGGCATGTAATTGCACAATCTCCTGACAAATCAAAACACACAAAATGTAAGAGCTAAAGTTGAAATAACAGCTTCAGAAACCACGTGAGTGAGCACAGTAGGGCGAGTAATCAATGATATTGTTGGATTGCCTCATAGCTACGCTCAATCTTCCATCCCAATCATATTACTCAACATAGCACTCAGGGCTCCATTGGCCCTTTCGAATGCATTTCCTAAAAGTTGTCAATGAATCAACTATTACTTGGTTGAGGATTAATCGACATGTTAGAGCCAAGTCTAGGTGGAGATTTCCATTTTTAAATAACCCTGGAATAGGAGTTCCCAAAAATCAGATATTAGCAATCCCCCAAAATGTCGGACCACTATATGCTGTATAAATGGGGGCTTAATGGTGGAGATGGATGCTAATGGTCGTTGCAAAAGGGGAGGTGACAGGTCAGTGGTATGAAGGTGACACAATGGACAAGCCATGTTTTTTATTTGAACAATTTAAGGAATTTTCAGCTTGTTTGATTGTTTTATGTATTTATAAGATCCTTCTACACTACCTGAGATGAAGTCATTTTGGAGAAGATGGGGGAATGTTGAACAATTTGCCTAGCATTCGACAATTTCCTGTTTATGTTTGTATGGATTTGTTTCAAAGGTGATCTTGGTACCAAGCGGTGGTATAGCCAGGATTGTGCCGTGCTTTTACATCATGCATAAGATTGGTTTACTGAAGTAAGAGGGCTTTCCAGTGGCTCCTCCACATTCTCATCTAATTTAACGTCTTGGCCCTATTGCCCAACTTCCCTTCTGTATTTACTCTCCCTTTTTGTCACTCACTGAGATGCAATTTTTGGTTTGAGTGATATTTGCTCATTTTCAGACCCTTTTGCCAGATAAACTAAGTAATCCAGTTCCATGGACCTGGATGAACAAGGTCGTGTGCATGCTTGTTTAATAACCGGGTTTCCACTGGACAGACGCCATGCATGCCTGAATGTCTGTATTGTTTTGTAAGGATTTTCTGAAGTGATACATACATTACACACTGGGATCTGAGAAATCTTTAGTGTCAGAGATATGTTGAGGCAGTGGGGATGTGGTGAGTAGGTACATTGCAAGAGGTTCGCGCTGGGGGTTTGAGTTCTGTGAACCTGGTACTTGCCATGGCACTGTGGATTATGCTTCCATCGCCATGTCAGTTGTAGGGGCACTTTCCTGGTTGACATGGTGTCACATACTCCCTCTTTTCGCAATTATACACATCTCCACAGGGTGCAGAGGGTATTTTCCAGGCACTGCACTGAGGATTTTGGTAATCTCTTTAAAGTTAACCTGCTCAATATCAATAAAAATGGAGCACACTGTCAAGGCTCTTTTAGTCTTAATGGGTACCTATTGGGATAACTTTTTTTTATTTTTTCCTAAATTTCCAATCATTAGATTTACATCCTTTATAGTCTCTGTGGATGAATGGACCATCTTGGTATGTTCCGTTGCAGTGTCTGTACAGCTGTGCCCACCTATGTGAATTTTAACATGATTGACCTCTTATGCATTGCTCTTCTGCACCCTTGAGTGTCCTATCTCCTGCCTTCTCTTTCAGTGGGTGTAATAAGGAACAAGATGGTGGTCAAGTTGGTTAAGCTGTCCCTGCGTAGCAACATTCCTACGGTAAGGAGGACCAGAAGCTTGTCTTGTCTTATTGGTGAATGTGCTAAATGGTTTGGGCTTATAGTGATGTGTCCAGTATCAGCATGCTGCATTTAAGGAAAGCTTTGACGACTCATTTATTTCAGAAACCTCGCAGATATGCCAATATTATTTTATCAAATAACTTTTGGCTCAGTAGGTTTGGTGCAACAACTTTCAGTTTAGGATCCTATCAGGACCCTATAATATTCATGTAGAAATAATAGAATTCTAAAGAATTCCTTTTTAGTTATGTTTTCGAGTGTTGTAACTATGTTTGCAGAGTAATCAATGAATTTGGATTTCCCCGCTTACATTAAAGACGTTTCTGTTCTGAGAAGAAACTAACATGCACAACCATTCTGGAATTTCTTTTTTTTTATTTTTTAATAATTCTGTTTATTACGTTTTAGTAACACAACAACAAAACAGACATGAATCAAAGGCATACATCAGATCATGGTAGTAAGGCAGTTTTCAAAAAAGCAAAAGGAACCCAGTCGGGCCGGGAGCCATCAGGCATTTGTGGGATAAGGCAGGTAACCAATGTTAACAACAGTACATTTCTATTTTCAACGGCACATTTCAGTTAGCGTCCAGCCATTTACCCCATATTTTTCTGAATTTGCGGGGGCAACCCCGTGCATTATAAATCCGGCGCTCCGAGGCTGCGCATCTGTCCAGCTCATTGCTCCAGCGGTTCACAGATAGAGGGTCGGCAGAGCCCCAGCTAGTCGCGATCAATCTTTTGCCTGCCCCAAATGCCAGTGCCAGAAATATTTTTTCATATTTCGAGAGATCCACTTCACCTTGGATTCCCAACAGTATCATTTTGGGATCCCTGGGGATCGGTGTCGCCAGGGTGGCTGCGATCTTGTTGATACAGTTCTCCCAGAAGACCTGTAAGACTCGGCAGTCCCATAACATATGGTAAAAAGTGGCAGGTTCTGTTTTGCACCTGAGGCATGTCCCGTCTTCCAGTCCCCCCCATCTGGCCATGGCAGTGCGTGAATAGTATGTGCGGTGGAGGATCCTCAGTTGTATAAGCCTGAGTTTGGAGTCTATACCTATTTCTCTAGCGGACATCAATGCCTCTACCCAGTCCTCTGTTTCCATTTGACCTATCATTCTGGAATTTCTAAGAGGCAAGCAGTAAGGCTAGTTCTAATGAATTCCTTCCTCCCACAGATTTCTCATCTACCGTCAGCTCCAGCTGTCTTCTGAAATTCTTTTGCTACTAGGGGGCTCATGTGTCCATGTCAACAACGCCCGACACCGGTGCGTGCCCCATGCCGAACATGACATCAAGGCATGTATATATGGAGCCACCATGCCCATGATCTCAGTTCCTACGTTCCATGCACTCAGTAGACTTCTGGAACACGGCCTAGATGGTTGTAGCTTGCTGGGACATAGCTAATGGCAGATGTCTATGTCGGACCCACCCAGGGTGTGTTTATATTGCCTTGTGGAGGACCATTCCTGCCAAGCAATGCATTCTAAGGCCCCCAGAGAGCATGCTGCTAAATCCTTTACATATGGTGGAAAGCAAACACCTTCCAAGTACCATGGTCGTATCCGAGGAAAATGGTGGTTGAATAAATGGAGCCCTCCCAGTTCATGAAGAACAAGCAGAAGAAGGAAGGTAGGGATCTCCCAGTGACTCTTCCAGACATTACTCTTCTTTGTCTTCAAGGAATCCGCGTCATCACTCGTGCTCCAGAGATACCTCACTGGATTCGCCACCTACACCTAAGGTACCATTCCCCACTAAGTCTTTTACTCTGGAGGAGTGGTCGACTTTCCGCCAGCAGATACCTTTACATCGGCTCCTTCCTTCTCAGTACTGTTGGCGCTGTCGGGGTTGGGGCATCATTAGAATATGCCCCTCCTTTGAGGGGGCATTCTATGGTCACTGAAATCTTTGATCTGTTGGGGAGATCCGTGAGGTAGGAGAGAATCTTTGAGCTTCACTCAAGACCTCCAAGAGTAGTGGCTTGGGCATTTCTCATGAGCTGTATAGTCTTCCAGCATCTTTGTCTAGCAAACCCCACTGTTTTTTTCAAAGGACTTTTGCCAGAGACTTTATGGTTGTCCACACGTACTAAGCCAGAAGTGCAGTATGACCTGATGGACATTTTGGATGAGGGCCATCTACGAGAGACCCTCTTTGTCTTTAGTCCAGTTGGAACGACACCTATTTTGTTATCCTTGGAGAGGCTGTCGTTGGTCCCTGCGGCGGATCCGACCTTGCTAAGAAGCATTGTGTGCCCATCTCAGATCCCAGTTTTCTCTCATCACACCACTCACCAGAGACCTAGGTGTTGCAGCCCATGATAGCAGGCTGAAGACTACATCCTTCCCCTCCCTGCCACCTGACAAGGAGAGCAAGAGACTGGATGCTATTGGACACAAAGTCTTAATGTCTGGCAGCCTTGCTTTGGGGGCAGTCAATGCCACTTGTGCATTGGCTAAATATACATTTGTTCGGTGCAGTGTGATCTCCAAAGCAGCAGACAACTTGCGTAGTGAAGATATGGAGCATCAACCCTCTTGTTGGATAAGGAAGCCACACGTAAGATCTTGCAGTCCAGCCTGGCACTGCTGGCAAGGTGGCGCATGCAATAAGTACTGTGACTCTTCTTTGTTGGTAGTTCTGGATGAGATCCTTGGGGTTTGCTGCTGACGTCCAGTCCAAACTCGTGGACATGCTGTTTGACAAGAACACTCTATGTAGGACAATGACTGATGAATTTCTGCAGAAATTCCATGCCTCGAAGACCACGGCTAACTCCTTGCGATTGTCCATTTGGTAGCTTCTACCTCAGGTAAGAAACATCATTTTTGGCCCTCCCCTGCTTCCATTGATCATGGAACTGGTCAGACGAACCGGCTCTGCCATACCCCCATGGACGCCCAGTGGCAAGTCACTGTGAATTGGACTTCGTCCATTTGACTCCTGTGGGAGGGAGGTTACCTCAGTTTGTCAAGGAGTGGCATTGCGCAAACTGTAACCCATGGGCCTCACAGGACGTAATTCAAGATGTAACTCAGGGTTACAGTCTCTCATTGCTCATGCAACCACCTTGCCACCCTCCTTACACTGCTTCCTCTCCTCCAGATTCACCCCTGTTGTTCCATTTAATTTCTGGTTCCGAAGAAAGATCTGGTTTCTATCATAGATCTGGGGGTCTTGTTTACCCTGCTGAGAGCCTCCAGACCCTTGAGCTGCAGGACTGGTTGGTGTCCTTGGATTTCGAGGACACCTACTTCCATGCGCCTTTCCATCCCAACCAAAGGAAGTATCGATTGTTTGTGGTTGCCAATGCCCACTGCCAGTTCTTAGTCTTGCCATTGGGTCTTTCCTCAGTGATAAGGGTTTTCACCAAACTGTTGGTGGTGGTTGTACTTTGTCTTAGGAAGGAAATAATCCATGTCTTCCCCTACCTGAATGATTGACTCATTCAAGCCCAACTGAATGCCTGATGGTGGAACATATGTGCTTAATATACAGTCTGTTACATAGTTTGGACTTTTACCTGAACTTTAACAAGTCATATGTCCCACCGCCCCGGTCCCTCTGCTTCATTGGAGTGGTCTTCGACACCAGCTTGTGGAGGACTTTCCCTCCGGGGGTTGGGTTGTGAGCATCCTTAACATGGTATATGTCTTGCATGCTCGGAGGCTGGTCTCAGCCTTCTGGGCCTAATGACCTCCTGCATTTTGGTGGTGCCAGATGCCTAGTTGTGCACACGGTTGCTAAAGTGGCTTCTTCGATGTCAGAGGTCTTCGTTGCAGTGCAACTTGCCAGATCTTTTGTAGGTCTTGGACAGTGCATCTCGAGATCAGTAATTCCCTATTTTTGGGACCCGTGCCCGGTACCCGGTTTGGGGGTAGCCATGCCGCTAAGACCAGCATGGCTACCTCCAAACTCGTAATGAGGCCCATTGTGTATAGAATCCCCTTATGTCACTGACACAGTAAGACTGATACCAGCTTTGCTCTGGATGGCTGTCTGGGCCAGGCTACAAGTGGTGGTCAGTGGTTACATGGGTCCTGAAAAGCCAAAATTATATTGCTGGCCTGAAACCTTTTTTAGGATATAATATTGTGATGAACGTTGGATAGTGAAATTCCATCGTTCTGAAATTGAGGAAAGGGCACATTCGTGGGGAGGGGGTTCAGAGGGGTCTGAGCAGTCCCCCCGATCATGTAGATCAAGCAAAGCAAAAATGTAGAAAAAAGAAATTGCCAGTAATGCAGATTTATGTGCATAAACATCATGTGTGGTTTAAACGCCTCTAGATGGCAGTGCAGGATGGCATTTAAGGGATTAGATTTACTTGCTTGGAACGAGTGGAAACTTTTTCCCAGCAAATTTTGAACGGCATTTCTAGGATACAGTGGTTTAAAAACGATGAAATCAGATACTGCATGCATGTTTTATGCATTCCCTGCTAGGTGGGGTGTTATTCCCTGGGGCGGATCCTTAAGGAATGCTTACAGATCTTTGGGCTACGACAGATGGTCACAACATTCGAAATGATGTAAAAGGCATCATCCTTAAGGGCCACTGCTTGTCATTAAAGGACATGGCCAGAGAGTAGGAAAGACTCTGGAAGCCAGCACATCGATTATACTTTGCTTGAAATTCCTGTGCATTATACAAAGGGGACCAGGTTTTGGTAGCACATTCTATGCATTGGGGCATGCCTGAAAGTAATACACTAGCAGGTTACTGTGACCAGAAACTATACTGCAGGCCATTCTATTTTCTCTCATTGTTTCTGAAATTAGGAAACAATAGTTCACTCCTTTTTACAAAAACTTAAATGTACACAGTAAAGATGATGGGCGAACCTTTGACTTGTAATGGTATGGAATGGTAAATTTGGAATGCATTAAGAATACATAAGCACCTGCTTGGTGAAGATGTAATACTGCAATGCAGCCGTACATTTCAACGGATGTGTTTTAATTTAATACATATTATTTCATTTGACTGGAAAGTGCAAGTTGGCAGGGTATTCATTCTTTGGATAAGGAATGAAGAAAGGAGATTGTTTCATTGCAGTTTTCTTTACTGTGATAATTTCTTTAAGCATGATTTGATAGTGATTCTGCCACTGTGTTTTATTGCATGCTTTTTTGGTACATAATGTCTTTTTTCAAAGCGCACTCAATCATTCATTCATTCATTCATTCATTCATTCTCCTTCTCTGGGTCTGGTCTCAGCCACTGAGCTATAGCTCTCAGCAGGCTCCTAGCTTTGACACATACTCTCAGCGAGTTCCTTTCGGTACACCCCTCTCTTCTCGGCTCTTTCTTGGGTTTAACCCAGTCTGTGTTCTAGAATACCTCCCTTTATCCTTAAGCCCAGGACCCTCATTTTCAGAGCTCCGCGCTGTATGAATTCCTCTTCTGAGGAGGGGGAGAAAGAACTGGACGGCCTATGACTATGACGTGTTTGATTAGACACAGGGTGCTTATTATTATGGTCATAGCTACCCACACCTTGCCCTTGCCATCATGCCCAGATAACCTCTGGTAACTCTGTAGCTCAGATGATCCGACAAGCTGTTTCTGATGGCCTGTAGCTGGTGGAAGCCTTTTAGGCTCACTGCAAGAATTGAGAGTGCAGTGACCTACTCAAACAAGGTCCATCCTCCTTCAATTCAATCACAAGAGCCTTCATACATCATACAAGGGGTCGCTTCACAGGCCCGTAAAGACCTGCCTCTTCTACCCCACCCCCTGGTCATATGCCATTCTTCTTGGCGTGACCCAAAGTCACTTCAAGATGGAGGGCATACACCTGCTCAGTGACATTTTGTAGAAGGACAATTTGATGGTGTGTCTGGAAGGCCGTCTACCTAATGGTGCCTACATTTCATGAACATAGGCTTTTTCTACAATTCATATGAGAAAAGAATGTTTGAGAGATAGTAAGCCTACAAACACTGTGTTGCTTCAGGAAGCTGATGAGATGTGTGCCTATGGCCTTCAGAGCTCAAAACATGCAACTTATTATTTTTCCGACAACATTATTCAAGTCGCAAGAGAACATATCAGCGCTTCTACAAAGTCAAGCTCCATGATCAATTGCGTGAATTCATACTTGATCTCCTCCAAATAATGCAATGTGTTCGCTACCAAGTAGACCTGACTGCAGCTTCCTTGCATCTCAAAAGCAGGAATGTTCACAAGGTAAAGGGGGGTTTCACATCTTGATAAGCAGTCAGATAAGCAATATCTCCAGAGCCCTGCAGAGAATGGATATATACAACACGTCCACTAGATTCTGTCGCACAATGACTTGGTCCCTCTAGATCAGGAAACGAGGATGGAACCACACTGCTCACTTGACCAGATTGGAGTTTTGGAAGGTTCAGGCTATTTCTGTCTCTGAATCTAGTGAGACAGATAAGAGTAAGTTAGGCTAGGGCGCTCAATGAGGTGAGGCTTTTATGGTCAGCAAAGGGTTCACGTCCAAGCTAGCCTTCTGTATCATTTGTCTAGAATTCCTTGTGGGATTGCTTATGATCTGCAGGGATAGAGTGAATGACTGCATTCTTCTCAAAATGGTCAGTGAAATGAAATGAAATGATATTTTATTTATATTGCTATGACACTCACCTGTGTCTCTGCATGAGCGATGGACGAGCCTCCCTTGACCCAGAGTCTTCACTTCCCCTGTTTCACCCGGAGGAATACCTTGATCTTTAGTATGGTGTGCACTCCATCCTGCATTTGCAGGGGCGCGATTCACTCATGTGATTGCTGCCAATGTCTGTAGGCTGAGTTCAGATGCCAAACGCTGTTTTATGCCTTCACAGCGAGGCCGAGAGTTCAAGGCGCCAATTTCTTCACTGGCTAGAAAGTCCTTCCCACAAGTGAACGTTGCTCAGAGAATGTTGAGTGTCCAAAATTGTCCGTATTGTCTTTGTTTGCTGGTATTTTTGTGGGTGAGTATCGCTGTGTGTAGAAGCTAGCTGCTGGTAGGTTTGCGCAGCGCCTTCAATTTCAAGCGCGCCTGGTAATATCTCTCCCTTTCCCT
This sequence comes from Ambystoma mexicanum, assembly GCF_040938575.1. Classification (NCBI taxonomy): domain Eukaryota; kingdom Metazoa; phylum Chordata; class Amphibia; order Caudata; family Ambystomatidae; genus Ambystoma; species Ambystoma mexicanum. Next base: position 1,232,409,516 of record NC_090928.1, read on the forward strand.
TGCAGGAGAAATTATGTGGTATTAGCGCCTCGAGTCCGGGTTCAGCGCTACTGGAGACTTGGTGGTTAGGTAAGTTTGCACGGAGGCTTTTGGTAAGTATCACAGCGTAGAGAGAGAGCGCAGTGAAATAAGTGTCCGCGTAATTGTAGCGAGCGCAATGAATAATGTGTCTTCTTTCTTAAAGAGGTTTGTGCTCTCGTGCAACTAACCTGGATTCCAGCGTCACGGGAAGATTCGGTGAGTATGCGCAGCGTTAGTGATGTGCGCGTGTTAACACTGTTCTTCTTTGTTATTACAGGTGCCGGTGTAGAAGTCCCCTTTTGACTGGAGATAGCTGTGGCGTGGAATAGGAACCAGGTAATCTGAAGCTGAATGATCCGGAGCGGGTAAGCAGAAGGAGGGTGATCCGGAACAGGTAAGCAGAAACAGGATGATCCGGAGCAGGTAAGCAGAAGCAGGATGATCCGGAGCAGATAAGCAGAAACAGGATGATCCGGAGCAGGTAAGCAGATGCTGGCTGATCCAGAGCACGGCAAGTGTGTTGCTGATCCAGCTCACAGTAAGCAACACGAAGCACTGGAAGAATCTTGGGTGTGGCTTATATAGCCAGCCACACCCAAACACTAGAGAGCTCATGAGTTATCATGCACTTCCTGTTTGGCAACAGGAAGTGGTAACCAGGAAGTTACTACAAACACTAGGAAGGAATGAAAGGAGGGATTTCTTATGGGTTCTTTGTGTGCCTATGCCAGGCCTGCCAAGCCTCCACCCAGCTTGCCCCAACTACCTGCCTGATACCCATGACAGTCTTCCCCCTCAAGACCCCTCCCAATGGTGTGTATGAGGGCTTTGGTGTCTCAGGATGGTCCTGATGGAATTTCCGCATCAATCGGGGAGCATGCACCTGCGTGCTGGGTTCCCATGATCTTTCCTGGGGTCCGTACCCCTTCCAGTCAATCAAATAATACAGGGTCTTTCGTACTTGTTTGGAATCTAATATGTTCTTTACTTCATATTCTGGTGCTTCTTCACCCACTTGTATGGGTGCGAGAGGTGTGGAAGTTCTGGTTCTTGAGTGTGCTGGTTTTAATAGTGACACGTGAAATACGGGATGTATACCCATATGTTGTGGTAACGCTAGTCTCATGGCTGCTGGATTAATTACTTTTTCTATTGTATACAGGCCGATGTATCTAGGCTGACATTTATTGGGACCCTTTAAAGCAATGTGTCTAGTTGCCAGCCAGACCGAGGCTCCCACTTGATAATCTGGGGCTTTTCGTCGATGGCGAACAGCGTTTCTTTTCTGTGTTTCTTTGGCTTGCTGTAGGTTCCTTCTGGCTTCTCTGGCTGCTTTCATGATGCTGGCATGTAGATACTTTACTGCGGGCATTTCAATCTTTTCTGGCGAATCGTAGACCGACGTTCTGGGGTTTCGCCATATATAGTAAAGAAGGGTGTTGCTTGGGTTTATGAATGTGTTGAGTTGTTGTAGGCATACTCTGCCATCCATAGAATTTCTGTCCGGCTTTGGCTTGTTTGGTGTAATAGACAGCGCAAATACTGTTCCATGGTCTGGTTTGTGCGCTCGGTTTGGCCATCTGTTTGAGGGTGGTGACTAGAAGACAGATGGACTTCTACTCTTGTCAGGGCACAACATTTTTTCCAAAAACGAGATACAAATTGGCTGCCTCTGTCAGAAATGATTACGGTAGGGAATCCATGTAACTTGACGATTCGGTCTAGAAAAACCTGCGCCAGGGTCTGAGCTGAGGTAATACATTTTAGAGCTATGAAATGGGCCATTTTGGAGAAGAGGTCCACTACTACGAGGATGGTATTATAACCTGAGTTAGGAGGTAGATCAGTGACAAAGTCCATTGATACTGTGTGCCAGGGTGCTGGCGGAATGGTGATTGGCTGAAGGAGGCGGGCTGGTTTTTGCCTGGATGTTTTGTATTGTGCACACACCTCACAGGTGCCTATGTAGGTGGCAATATCTTCTCGCCAAGTTGGCCACCAATAAGATTTTATTACTTTCTTCATGGTTTTGGCTATACCCAGATGGGCTTCTAACAGCGAATCGTGGTACTCTGATATGATTGCTTGTTGCAGATCCTTAGTTGGAACGTAGAGGCGTTTTTGATAGTATGGTAGTTTCTCTTGAATGGTGAACTGATCTCCCTTTGTGTCCCAAGCCAGTAGGTCTTGTTCAGACATATTTTCTTTTATTGTTTCCTGCAGAGTATTTAACGGAGATGGGCCGATGTAGAGGCCAAAAATGTTATGGCTGGGTATGATCTCCACTGGGTTAGGGGCATTGTAGACTTCCTCTCCTGTGCCAATGCGGGATAATGCATCCGCTTTCCCGTTCTTAACTCTGGGGCGGTTGGTGATTACAAAGTGGTATTCCATTAAGGATAGGGCCCAACGGAGCTGCCTAGAAGACTGAGCTTTTGCTGAGTGTAAGTATTGCAAGTTCCGATGATCTGTTATTATTGTGATGGTGTGTTTTGCTCCTAGTAAGTAATATCGCCATTCACACAGTGCGCTTTTGATTGCTAGGAGTTCTTTCTCAGAAATTGCATAGTTTAATTCTGCTGGGGAAAATTTCCTTGACCAAAAGGCAATGGGATGAAGGCATCCGGTTTCAGGATTTTGTTGAGACAATACAGCCCCCATGGCAATGCTTGAAGCGTCAGTTTCCATGATGTACGCTAAATTGAGCTGTGGGTGTTGCAGAATTGGGGCTGAGGTGAATTTTTCCTTGAGAGCTCGGAAAGCTTCTTCCGCCGCTGGTGTCCATTCGAACTTTCTGTGTTTGCGCAGCAAGGATGTTATTAGATGTACAATATGTGAGAATCCTGGTACAAAGCGTAGATAAAAGTTTGCAAACCCTAGGAAACTCTGTACTCCCTTTACAGACGTGGGTGAGGACCAAGTGAGGATTGCCTCCACTTTTCTATTGTCCATCTTGATCCCCTGCGATGTCAGTACATATCCCAGAAACTCCACCTCAGTGACATGGAAGGAGCATTTTTCTAGCTTTGCGTACAGTTGGTTTTGACGCAGTTTGCAGAGTACAGCTCGCACGTGGGTTACGTGCTCTTGGGGAGTGGTGGAGTAGATTAGAATGTCATCGATATAGACAACTGCGCAGACATTGAGGCGTTCCGGTAACACATCATTCATAAAATGCTTGAAAGCAGCTGTGGCATTGCAAAGCCCAAAGGGCATGACCTGGTATTCGTACAAGCCATAGCGGGTACGGAACGCAGTCTTCCTCTCGTCCCCTTTCTTCATGCATACCAGGTGATATGCGCCGCGTAAATCTAGCTTGGTGAAAATCTTTGCTTGTCTCACCTGGTCTTTGAGTACTGGTATCAGAGGTAACGGGTACTTATTTTTTATGGTGACTTGATTTAGGGCCCGGTAATCAATACATGTTCTTAAGTCCCCCTCTTTCTCCGATACGAAGAAGAGTGGGGAGGCGGCTGGTGACTTAGATGGTCTAATGAAGCCATTGGCCAGGTATTGATCCAAGTAGGTCCGTACATGAGTGTTTTCTTCCTCGGTTAATGCATACATGCGGCTGCACGGTACTTGTGCCCCTGGTTGCAGATCGATCTGGCAGTCGTAAACTCAATGTGGTGGTAGTGTATTAGCTTGCTCCTTCGCGAACACATCCTGGAACTATTGGTATTCCTCTGGTAAAGTGCCCACCAAGCCTAAACCTGCTATATTTTCCTGTGAAGCTAACAATGGGCTTCCTTTGATCCCTCTGATGTCGTAACAAGAGGCGCATTCTGTGGAAAAGAGTAAGGTTCGAGCTCGCCAATCTATCTTTGGGTCGTGCATCTCTAGCCACAGTATCCCAAGAATCAGCTGGAATTGGGGTGCAGCGATAAGGTTGAATCTAATACTTTCTCTGTGGCCATCTTGGCAAATTAATGTGATGGTGGAAGTACGCTGTGTTACTGGGCCCGAAAGGAGTTGTGTGCCATCCACAGCTGTCACGCTTTCTGCGGTGTCCTTGCGGTGGAATGTTAATCCCAAGGTCTTTGCAGTGTTTATGTCCAGGTAGTTCCCAATAGCCCCGCTGTCTATGAAAGCCTTGAGGGCATGCATTCGGGTGGGCTGTGAAGGGTCTACCAAAACCACAGGAATACTGAAATGTGAGATCTGAGTGCTCCGTTCCTGGGTCGACAGACCGACCTCTACATCTGCCGGGCGTTGGAGTTTTCCGTTACTGCACCTGTGTCTTCCCCTGTGTTATCTAGTACCCCCATTGTCTTCCGCGGGGGTTTAATCATGCAGTTCCGGAGGAAGTGACCAGATTGGCCGCAATATAAGCAAAGTTTTTCCTGCCGCCTCCGTTCTCTCTCTGCCTTGGTAAGTGGTCCCCTGAGAACACCCAATTGCATGGGCTCTGAGGCCTGTCGATGGGACGCTTCCTTTGGTCGGACATACACTGGTCTATGCTCTGATCTGGTTCGGTCGGCCTTGCAATCCTGTAACCGGTGGTCTATTTGCATATTTAGGTCGATGTATTCACTGCAATCTTCAGGAGGATTAACTACTTGCGCCAAGTCATGGTTTAATTCTCCTCTCAGTCCTCGATAAAATAACGTTATTCGTTTCTCCTCTGGCCAACCTGATTCAGCTATTAAGCAATTGAATGTGGCGACATATGAGATAAGATCCTGACCACCCTGTCGCAGAGAGAGTAGCTCATCATCCAGGGCCTAACCTCGAGTCCGATGGGCAAATAGTTTTCCAGTTCACGCTGAAAACCTGGGTAATTTCTCAGTAAAGGGTCGTCCCTAAGCACTAACGGGACAGACCAGTCCGCCGCGTTCCCTCCTAAATAGGAGAGGACAAAAGCTACTTTAGCTTGGTCGTTCAGAAAGGTGTCTGGTTTGCATATGAAATGTAGCCAGCATTGATTCATGAACGCTCCAAATTTCTTGGGATCCCCAGAGAAGCGTTTCGGGGGTGCTAAAGGGATGTTGCCTGGAAGCAATACCAGAACGGGTGTGGCTACAGGTGCCATGGAAGGCTGCCCCTGTGGAACTCCACCTGGTAGGGGTGCTAGACAAGCTTGGGCCTGTAGGAGCTGTCTTGCCAAATCGTCTGTTTTATCCCTGTTGACTACCAGTTCACGCCTTAAGGCATTTGTCTCTGAGCGGGCTGCATGCACCTTGGCCCGTAGTTCACCTAACAATAGGGAAAGCTGGTCTACCTCGGAGGTTTCCATTGCTCGGGCAGAGGTGTTGAGGATGCTTCGTGTTCCGTCACACTCACCTGTGTCTCTGCAGGAGCGATGGACGAGCCTCCCTTGACCCTGAGTCTTCACTTCCCCTGTTTCACCAAGAGGAATACCTTGATCTTTAGTAGGGTGTGCACTCCATCCTGCATTTTCAGGGCGTGATTCACTCATGTGATTGGTGCCAATGTCTGTAGGCTGAGTTCAGATGCCAAACGCTGTTTTATGCCTTCACAGCGAGGCCAAGAGTTCAAGGCGTCAGTTTCTTCACTGGCTAGAAAGTCCTTCCCACAAGTGAACGTTGCACAGAGAATGTTGAGTGTCCAAAATTGTCTGTATTGTCTTTGTTTTCCAGTACTTTTGAGGTTGAGTAGGGATGCGTGTAGAAGCTAGCTGCTGGTAGGTTTGCGCAGCGCCTTCAATTCTAGCGCGCCTGGTAATGTCTCTCCCTTTCCTTTGCAGGAGAAATTATGTGGTGTTAGCACCTCGAGTCCGGGTTCAGCGCTACTGGAGACTTGGTGGTTAGGTAAGTTTGCACGGAGGCTTTTGGTAAGTATCACCGCGTAGAGAGAGAGAGAGAGAGAGCGCAGTGAAATAAGTGTCCGCGTAATTGGAGCGAGCGCAATGAATAATGTGTCTTCTTTCTTACAGGGGTTTGTGCACTTGTGCAACTAACCTGGATTCCAGCGTCGCGGGAAGATTCGGTGAGTATGCGCAGCGTTACTGATGTGCGCGTGTTAACGCTGTTCCTCTTTGTTCTTACAGGTGCCGGTGTAGAAGTCCCCTCTTGACTGGAGATAGCTGCGGCGTGGAGTAAGAACCTGGTAAGTTGAAGCTGAATGATCCGGAGCGGGTAAGCAGAAGTAGGATGATCTGGAGCAGGTAAGCAGAAACAGGATGATCCGGAGCAGGTAAGCAGAAGCAGGATGATCCGGAGCAGGTAAGCAGAAGCAGGATGATCCGGAGCAGGTAAGCAGAAACAGGATGATCCAGAGCAGGTAAGCAGAAACAGGATAATCCGGAGCAGGTAAGCAGAAACAGGATGATCCGGAGCATGTAAGCAGATGCTGGCTGATCCAGAGCATGGCAAGTGTGTTGCTGATCCAGCTCACAGTAAGCAACACGAAGCACTGGAAGAATCTCGGGTGTGGTTTATATAGCCAGCCACACCCAAACACTAGAGAGCTCATGAGGTATCATGCACTTCCTGTTTGGCAACAGGAAGTGGTAACCAGGAAGTTGCTACACACACTGGGTAGGAATTAAACAGGGAATTCTTTATGGGTTCTTTGTGTGCCTATGCCAGGCCTGCCACGCCTCCACCCAGCTTGCCCCAACTACCTGCCTGATACCCATGACAATCGCGCTCGTTCACAAGTGTTTCAGAGCACGACCCGGCAAAAAAGGGAGGGGAACAAGGGAGAGAAAAAACTGAAAAGAACCGCGATCTTACTAGGCCCAGTGACATTTAAGAAAACGCAAGTGCAAGGGAAAGGAAAATGGGGGGAAAGTGAAAGGAGGGGGGGAGTGGAAAGTGCGAAGCAGAGGAGAGAAAACATCAATAAATATTAAATAGAATAAATAATAAATAAGGTTTTAAACCATGGTAGTGCAGCTAGCAAGTGGCAGGTGAAAGTTAGTCAGAGAGGTATATCTGATAAGTGTAGAAGAAACGCGGGAGGGGGACTGTATGGGTACAGATACAGAACCCTAGTGCAGATGGTGGCCTGGAGGTAGTACAGGAGGGTGGCAGGGTGAACAGATACCTGGGCCTGAAAGAACAGAGGGTGGCCAGGTGCACAATGCCATGAGAAGAAACAGATCAACAGGGGAGAAGGGGGGCAAAGGCAGAGGTAAAGAGGAAGGTCTTGAGAAGTTTCCGGAACCAAAGATGTTTTTCTTCAAGTTTCAAGGTGGCCGGGAGGCTGTCCTAAAGGGAGGAACCAGCCGAAGACAGGGATCTACTCCAGCTTGTTTTTTTGCAAAACGACTAACCCTGAGGGAGTTAGAAGTAGAGGAGCGAAGGGCTCGAGAGGGGAGGTACTTTTGGAGGTATAATGGAAGGTATTTTGGACTCAGGCCCCAGAAAGCCTTGTGGACAATGCAGAGGGTTTTAAATTTAATCCTTGCATCCACTGGGAGCCAATGAAGGGATTTCAAGGCTGGAGAGATACGATCCCAGGGCTTGAGGCAAAGGACAAGTCTCGCAGTCCTGTTCTGGGTTAGTTGTAGAGGGCGGAGAGTGGAGGCAGGTAGATTTAGGAAGAGGCTGTTACAGTTATCCAGTTTGGAAAGAAACAGAGCTTGGGAGACAGTGAGCTTTTGAGGGAAGGAGAGGAAAGGTAGAGTACCTCTAAGGAGGTGAAATAAAAAGTTAGATTTTTTGGAGACATCAGAGATGTGTGTGGAGAAGGAAAGTGCAGAGTCAAAGATAACCCCAAGGTTCTTAGCCGCACAGGTGGGGGTGGGAGGAGGGCCAAGGGAGGCCGGCCAGAGAGTGAGAGGAAAGGATGGAGATGGTGTACCAATAAGGAGGATCTCAGTCTTGTTGGCATTTAAACATAGATCATTGGCGGCACACCAATTTTGAATGGCTATTAGGCAGTCGGGGATGAGGGAAGGAGAGGCGGAGGCTGAAGGAAGCCTGAAAATGAGTTGGGTGCCGTCAGCATAGCACTGGAAAGTTGAGCAGAACATTGAGATGCAGTAAGCAAGAGTTGCCAGGTATTGGTTGAAAAGCCAGGGCGAGAGGATAGACCCTTGGGGAACACCACATGTGGAGAGGTGCAAACACCAACCACCAGAGTCGAACAAGGTTGAGACTGTTGGCAGAGTTGGTACTATTGCCTGCAATGCCACTTAGCAGTCACCAAACCATACCTACCGTTGCTCTCCAATCAGTGTATTGGTGAATTGGCATTCATGCTATCTGCTGGACCTGAGCAACCAGAGATTAGACCCTAAGCTATTCAGGATTTTACTGACCACCAGGTGCCCCCTCGATTCAGACTTTTTCACCTCTAGATTCAACATGCAGTTGCCCCACTTTTTTCAACTGTGGGCTCAGATGGCTTCCTCCATCCTTCAGGTTCAGCGACTGAGTATGCATGTCCCCCTTCGTGATAACACAAGTTCTGGCAAAGGTGAGCTGAGAAAAAATGGTACTAATACTAGTGTCCCCCAGATCTGATTTCCAATTTTTCTAGAACTTTCCTTGGATGCTTCTCTTCTAATTCCCCAGGCTAAGAATCTTGTGATTATATCTCATCCAGAGAGCTCCGCCCAATGATGGTGAACCAGACTCTGGATCTGGTGTCCTGGAAGGTTTCAAAGCTCACTGGGCACTAACAGGACTATACTTTCAGCTAAGCCTCTTATCAAAAACTCTAGGGACTCTTCCACATCATGGAGCTGTATGGACCATGTAGCAGAACTGGTGTTTGGAACGAGATATCAATCCCATTTCAGTTCCGGTGGTGAATGTGGTGAAATTCCTTGCAAACTTAATGGATTAGAGTAAAGCATCATGTGCTATTGGAGTGTACGGATCTGCTCTTTCATTGGTTCAAAACCTAACAGGCGGGGGACTGTTGGGGAATGACCCACTGATTACCCGCCTCAATAAGAGCATACGATTTATGAAGCCTCATTGCTCCAAATATTCTTAATTTTGGGAAGTCAATGTAGTCTGCAACAATTTGGTGATTAGGGTGACTACAGTTCTCTTTCCTACAAGGATTGATCTTGGAAACTGGCTATGCTTCTTGGTTTGATATCCTGTGACCGAGGGCCTAACATCAGGGTACTGGAACCGTCATGGCGCATTGCTTTCACCCAAAGGAATGACCTTTTCAGTTTCCCTTTATAGCAAAACCAACCTGACGTCAGTTGAGTACCCCCATTCCCAGGGACCCCTCACCTTTGTGTGGGCTATTGCCGTAAAGAATATGAAAAGATCACGCAGGCTTTCATACTCCGTGGGGCATCTAGGTTTCTGTTAGATTTGAGACAACCGTTTCTACTTGTTCAGTGCCCACAGTTGAGTATTGGATCAGATGGATTATGGAAGAGTAGACTGGCATCGGAAACAGCTGGAGCTGGGGAACACAGAAGACTCTGAATTGCTGTGGGCCACTGCCACGAGGTTCACAGGTGACGAGCATTGCTCGCTGTAACTCCCGATGTGTACCCGTGAACAAGTGGAAGCCGGAGAAAAGAAGGAACCCACCCAGATGAGCAGCTGAGCACTGGTGGGTGTGGAAAAGGGAACACTCGTACCGGGGTGCTCAGGGGCAGAAATTGGACATTTGTAATTACTGATCGAAGTGAAACTTCTAAGAATGGGCTTTGGAGACCGAACAGAAGAATATTGAATAACAAACAAACTGCCAAGTATTTTGTGAAATGCAACAACATTTATTAAATACCGAACTAAAGAGAAGATATGGAAATTATGTGAAAATACAACACGGGTGGAAAGTTGATTATATGCTGTTATGAACACAGTGAAGAATGTTAAGAAGCATTTTTGAACAACGTTAAAGCCTTTCAATGAGCACTTGTGACTTAAGCGAAAAGCAAGTGTGAAAGGCAAGTTGATGAACTTCAATCGACAATGTGAAAGCAAGGTGGTGGAAAAGGATGAACACTTCAGAGTGAATTGAATACAAGTTGTGGCCAAGCCAAAAGACTGCCAAGGAGAATACTACAGCAAATGTTGATTACTGACACAGGTTCCGAGAAGGATTTTGTGATGGCAAAAGGCCAGACAGAATGTCTGAAATACGAATTGTATTAAGCAAAGTCTGAACCAAATGTGAGCACAGCGATATTCAAGGAATAGAAAATATGTGGTGGCAAAACCAGGAGACTGTTAAAGAAAAGTGGCATTGAATGTTGACATTTGATACTGGTTGACAGAGAAGATACACAAGTTGATAACAGGGTATCACGAGTCATTGGTTGCGTGACCTGTAATGGGTGAACAGTGTGGTTCAGCAACTGTGCCTAGACCGAGTGACCCTCTCTTTTTTTGGAACGAACCAAGAGAAACACAAAGGCCAAGGGTTATTGGTTGCGTGACCTCTCATGGGTGGACCGTGTGGTCCGACAAATGCGCCGAGACCAAGCAGCCTCTACTTGAGAAAGAATGAAGGAAAGCCAAGATACAGAAGCTGTGTATTATAATAAGCGCTGAAGTGAAGGGCATCATCTGTATGAACTGTTAAAGAGTCCAAAGGATTACAAAGTTAAACTGGAAATATCATTGAAAGTTAAGAGTCTTAACAGTGTTGAACTTGGGCAAGGGAACCCCGAGATATCTTTGAACTGTGTTGAACCTGGGGAAGGGAACCCTGAGACTGCTTGCAAGTATGTTGAACTTGGGGAAGGGAACCCTGAGACTGCTTGGAACTATTTGGAACTTGGGGAAGAGGAAACTGAAACCAAGCCAGATCTGGAAGAAGCTCAGAACTTTATTTTGAACACTGTTTCTACACATTGTATTTCTTTAGTTGTGTGGCAAGTATATGTTTTGGACAGACCTTTGAATTGAACTTAATGACACGGATTGTCCTTAGTTTCTTTAGGTAGGGCAATCCCACCTTAGCATAGGGCAAGTTAAGCCTTACTCCATCCTGACAATTAAGATAAATAAAACCTTTTTGTTAAGAAACGTGAATCTGTTGTCTGTGTCATGCTTCATGAGGCCTTCACAGCTGTGTGACCTAGAATAGGAGTTATCATTACATGTTAACAGATGAGAGAAGGTGTGATTAGAAGGCCCGGGAGGATACCTCAGGGGCAACGCGTTTGCCTTGGAAGCAAGACAACGCAGAGCAACAAAGGTTTGAATCCTGGTTCCGTGCTTATAGACTGGTCTCCGGTACTAAGCGCATTAGAAAAGATTAATTCATTATTAAAGACACAGATGCTAGTAGTATCCCTTTCTGCATTAATAAATGTACAAATAATCTTTGAATATGTTATCTACTTTGTTATGTTATGCCGGAGGTAGGCATTTGTTCGCCGCCCATTGCCAATTATTGTTTGGTATTTGTAGGCTCGGATCAAAAGGGCACTGGCTGAGGGTGCCTGTTCGTCTTTTACCCTGAATGGAATGGTTGAGTTTGTGACTGGGTTGACACAGGTTGGATGCCTAGTGTTGCGATTCCTCCTGATTGTGTTTTCCTGGTGGAGTTCCTACCCAATGATCTACTGTTGGACTTATTTGGCGTCCCGTCACACCCAAGAAAGAGGATGTACAGTGAACAGGCTGTGAAGTTGGAAGGATGGCCTGAAAGAGACTTATTAGTCAGCACCATGTGTTTGTTAAGTTCAGGTACAAAACCTTCCAGCTGCGGCTTCATATTGTAATTTTGTGGAAGTTTTGCTTTGCTGCCAAAAGTTTTAAGGAAAGAAAATGAAGCATTATATTCCCTTATATTAATAAGTAATGGGAATTCCTATTGTACTTTGTATTTTATTGCTGAGAACACTGGCAGAAGAGCACATTCATGTTGGTCCCAACAGACTAAACAAACACGGGTGAATTATTGTGGCTTTTATATTGTGAGCATGTTTTACAAGCTGCTAGGTTTTGCTATCAAGTACTCATGACATTTGACAGCTCTTGTCATCTTATCTACAGGTACAGTTAACATTCCCTAGGTTATGCCATGATAAGCCCCAGTACTAAAATCGGAAGGGATGTCTTGCCATTACATACTGGGTAATGCCATTCTATGGCCAGGTACTCGTCATAGACAAGTGTTGCCTTCATATGCTCAGAAGTTACTCCCGCCATTGCCAGGTTTTTACCATCAAATGGGACACCAGCGATGGGCTTGGAGTATAGAGCATAGCATACAGATGGCTTCTACAGCACTGGCCTAGCACATTAGTACAACAATGGTTCATACACCACTCTGCAGGTTTAGGTATCATGATCCAGAGTGTCCTAGCATATTAGTACAGTGATGGTTCATATACTACTCTACAGTTTTAGTTATCATGATGCAGAGTGTCCTAGTACATTTTAGTTACCATGATCCAGAGTGTTCTATTACATTAGTAATTGATGGTTCTTATACTACTCTGCAGATGTATACCACACCGCTGAACTAATTACCATGATCCAGAATGTTGTAGCACATTAAAACAGTGAAGGTTCTTATACTACTCTGCAGATTTTGTTACCATGATCCAGAGTGTCCTAGCACATTAGTACAGTGATTGTTCGTATACTACTCATCAGATGATTTAGTTACCATGATCCAGAGTGTTCTATTACATTAGTAATTGATGGTTCTTATACTACTCTGCAGATTTATACCACACCGCTGAACTAATTACCATGATCCAGAATGTTGTAGCACATTAAAACAGTGAAGGTTCTTATACTACTCTGCAGATTTTGTTACCATGATCCAGAGTGTCCTAGCACATTAGTACAGTGATTGTTCGTATACTACTCATCAGATGATTTAGTTACCATGATCCAGAGTGTCCTAGCAAATTCGTACAGTGATGGGTCCTGTAATACTCCGCAGGTTTAATTACCATGATCCAGAGTGTCCTAGCACATTAGTATAGCAATGGTTCTTCAACTACTCAGCATATTTAGTTACCATGATCCAGCGTGTCCTAGCACATTAGTACAGTGAGGGTTCTTATACTACTCTGCAGGTTTGCTTACCATGTGTCATGGCCACAGGCCAGAGAACACAAAAACCACACCATCTAGTGATGGGGGAAATGGGTCACTTGACTCACTTATGTCCCTTTGGGACCCACAGGGGCCCATGTCTGGACACAGTCCTGGCACCTTTGGCGCCAGGCTCATATAAAGATGTGAGCAGGAACACTTTATTTCAGTGCAGGAGTGCTTTTACTTTATTTCAGTGCAGGAGTGCTTTTATTTTACAAGAACTTTCCAGGAGCTGAAAGCCTTTATTCCAGAGAACATCCTCATGTGCTGACTCATCGTGTGTGGCTCCCTAGGCCTGGTCTTCATGTGCTGACTCATCGGGTGTGGCAGGCAGGCTGAACCAGGTAGGCGTGGCTTCCGAAGCTCAGCTATATAAGCTGCTCTATCCTTAAGGCCGGGGCTTTGCATTACTGTGCACTCGCGTGCAATGTGACGCTCACCACCGCTTGGACCAGTTTACTTACCTTTGAAACCAGGCGTTCTCTTGCATACTCACCTCCAGGAAATCGGTGCTTCATCGCTTCATCTGCAGACTCATCTCCTGACATCCAGTGATCTTGAACCCGACACCGCAGCACCGCACTACGCATCCACGAGCTCGGACCCTGTGAAGAAGAAGAAAGACAAGGTTAGAACATGCGTCCTAGGGCTGCGCGGCATTTGAACCCCGCACGCCTCCTAGTTAACAGCTTACCAGCTACTGTACCACTACAGCTTCGTTCCTCATTCCCTCCGGATGCCGCCTCGAGCTCCGCAGCTTCTGCCGGGCTTCTAACTTCACCTGCAAGGGAAGAAAGCAAAAGAGCAAACATCAAAAGTGGAATGGACAGCAATACAAGACAACAAACTTTACAATATAACAAAAACAGACGAGGAAAGACAAAGGCAAACAGGAACACTTACCTGAAGTATAGTGGCTTAGTCGCAGCAGGACTGGACTACCACGTGCAAGGGACCAGTGAAGGAACTCAGTCCAGATCACACAAGCGCCCCTGCCAGAAGCAGCAGGACGGAGTTCTCCCCAAAACTAATCAACAGCTGAGCTTTCCAGGGACAGCGCATCCCACGGGTACAACGGTTTGGGAGAAGGGGTCTGGAAGGGGATCAGGTGCACAACCTGGCATACTCACGCCCCGTATTCTCCACGCAAGAGCATAAGCGCAGAGGGCGAAGTCGGACCCGAGCGACCTCACCCCCAGGAGGGTTGCAACCGTGCCCCAACGCCTCCGCAGAGACCAGGTGAGCGTAACAGAACGCGAAGCCTCTTCGAATCTCTACCTGGGCGTTATGGAAACTTCTGAAATGGACCAGTTGGCCTGATTACTGTGAAAGTAACGGGCGGAAGTTCATGCCTCAAGGCAGGAAACCAGTGCCCTAAGGAGGAATCTAATTGTGAACCGGGAGCAGACAGATGAACTAGCAAGGCAAATGCTCCAGGCACAGGCAGGTCAGGTCCCACTGCCGGGGTATGCCCATCCTGCCCCGCCTCCACAGCTCACGACGGTACAGGTGGTTCTTCCAGGGGAGGTTCCCCTGGCACCACCAGAACGCTTCACAGGCGATCCGAATAAGTACGCCATCTTTATGAATCAATGTCACCTACATTTCTTGTGCAGACCTGGGGCATTCCCCAACGATCAAGCGAGAGTGGCATTTGTTCTCTCATATTTGGGAGGTAGTCCAGCGGACTGGTCAATACCCTTGGTAAACCAGGATGATCCTTTGCTTCGAGACTTTGGAGATTTCCAGCGTGAAATGGAGAAACCATTTGCACGGCATACTCAAGGACGGGCTCTGGACAACGAACTGTTATCACTACGGCAGGGTACTCAAGACCTACTAACATATATTGCTTCCTTCATTCGTCTGCTAGCACAAACTAACTGGCCAGAGGAGAAAAGAACTATGCTCTTTTACCGAGGCTTGCGAGGGGAACTTAAGGACTTATTAGCCCAAGTAGTAAATCCCCCGGAAAGATGTGCTGAATACATCGACCTGACAGTGCAGCTCGATCACAGATTGCAGGATCGGAAGATGGATCGGGCGAAGGCTGAGGGGCGGTCGGTCTACGTGCGACCCCATGAGAATCAAACCAAATCACATGATCAGTCCGAGCCAATGCAAATCGGAAGCTTGCGGAGCAACTCACCAAGGCAGAAAGGGAGAAAAGGAGACATCAGCAGCTTTGTTTGTACTGTGTTAAGGCAGGTCACTATCTGTGAGAATGCCCGATGAAACCACCCAGGAATGCAGTTGGAGCAACAGACAAGGGTGAAGAAGAAGAACAGGACTCGGGGAAACTCCAACGCCCGGCAAGTGTAGGGGTCCACTTGTCGAGCGGTGAAAAGGAACCTATACAGACCTCACATCTAGTCATCCCTGTGCTCCTGGTAAACCACAAGCAACCGTCGAAAATCCATGCCTTGGAGGCATACATTGACAGTGGGGCTGTGAGAAATTACATGGACCAAGATCTGGCTATAGGCCTTTCTCTCCGACAGAAGCAGGAATCGGAAAACGTCACAGCAGTTGATGGATCTCAGCTATCTTCCGGCCCAGTGACGCATTACTTCGTCCGTCCAACTCCCCAGCATCCTCGCCCCTCTTTTTTGTGCCTAAAAAGGAGGGAGACCTGAGAACTTGCATTGACTACAGAGCACTTAACCAGATCATGGTAAAAAACCGGTACTCGTTACCGCTTATCCCCAAGCTCTTGGATCAAGTCAAAAACGCTCAGATATATACAAATCTAGACTTACGAGGGGCCTACCATCTAGTAAGAGTAAAAAAAGGAGACGAGTCGAAGACGGCCTTTCGCATGAAATATGGCCTTTATGAATATCAGGTTATGCCCTTTGGACTATGTAATGCCCCAGCGGCGTTCCAATTTGTCATCAATGACGTGCTCCGCGAACTGTTGGACGTCTGCACTCTTGTCTATATTGATGACATTCTTATCTATTCGACCACCAAGGAGGACCACGTCAACCATGTCCGGCAGTTTTGGAGAAACTGCGGCAACACCAGCTATATGCCAAATTGGAGAAATGCTTCTTTCATGTGACAGAGGTAGAATTGTTCGGCTTTATTCTCACACCACAGGGCGTACGCATGGACACGCTCAAGGTAGACGCTATCCTTAACTGACACTCACCAACATCCATAAAGGGAGTACAGAGTGTACTCGGGTTCGTCAACTTTTATCGTTGGTTCATTCCCGGGTTCTCCCAGATCGTCCACCCAATCACCTCTTTACTATGGAAAAATAAACAATTTGATTGGTCCGCAGAGGCGGAGAAAACCTTCCAGGAGCTAAAACAAGCATTTACCACAGCACATTTTCTACGGCACCCTCGACCAGAACTACAATACGTGGTCGAAACTGATGCTTTCAACATAGCAATGGGAGCAGTCCTGTCACAACAAGACCCCGAAACAGGTCAGTTGCATTCCGTGGCATTCTGGTGTCGCAAGGTTTCAGCCCCTGATTTGAATTATGCAATCACTGATAAAAAACTACTAGCAATTATGGCAGCGTTCAAAGCCTGGAGACATTATCTTCTTGGAGCTAGACATGCAGTCACCGTCGTCAAGGATCATCGCAATCTAAAATATCTGAAGACTGCTAAATCGCAATCATCACGCCAACTCCGCTGGGCTCTCTTCTTTGCGGCATACGACTTTGTCATCACCAATAAACCCGGAGTACGCAATGGAAAAGCAGATGTCCTGTCTCCCATGAGTGAGGGAGAAGAGGCATTCACTACATCAGACCCCGTGGCCATCATCCCTGAAGGACGAATCCAAGGCATGATTGCCGCAACCACCACTCTAGACAATTTAAAATCTGACCTGCAACACTTGATGAGTGCACTAGCGCAACAGGAATGGCTAGGGAAGGGAGACTGGTATATGATCGTGGACAACCTACCATACTACGAAGGAAGATTGTACATCCCGGATAAGAAATTACAGAATCAGATCATCGCAAACTATCACGATTCACTAGTAGAAGGGCATCCGGGAATAGCCAAAACCCAAGCTAAAATAAAGAAATATCACTGGTGGTCAACTTGGAAAAAGTCCCAAAAACAAAGTCCTGCAGGTCAGCTACGTCCTTTAGAAGTACACCCAGCACCTTGGCATACGCTATCAATGGATTTTATTACAGACCTTCCCTCCTGTAACGGATACAATAACATCTCATTTGTCGCAGATCTGTTTTCCAAAATGGCCCACTTTATTCCCCTGAAAGGTCTCCCAACTGCTTCTACTCTGGCTACCAGGTTTTTGGAACAGGTTGTCCGGCTACACGGGTTCCCATCAATATTGATATCAGACCGAGGAACTCAATTTGTCTCTGCATTCTGGAAAAGGTGTTGTAAAATTGCCAAAAATCGACCTCTGGTTATCTACAAGCCATCACCCCCAAACCGACACCCAGACCTAACTGACTAACCAGACCCTCGAGCAATACATAAGGTGTATGCTGCAACAAACCAAGGATACCTGGAAGGACATACTTTGGTTAGCAGAATACGCATATAACAACTCAATTCACACCAGTACGGGTCAAAGTCCATTCTACATAGTGTACGGTCGACATCCACAGACATCTGTTTTTCACCCACTCGAATTATTAGAAATGCCCGCTGTAAAGACCTTACACAAAACCATCACCCAGGTTTTTAAGGAAGCAGCAGAGCATCTTGCCAGAGCCAAAGAGAAACAGAAACAGTTTGTGGATTGACACCAAAGGGAAGCTCCCAACTACCAAGTCGGAGACAAGGTTTGGTTAGCATCCAAAAACATTCCCCTGAAAGGACCACGGGCGTTCCGTCCCAGATATCTGGGACCATACACTATCAAGGCTGTGATCAACCCTGCGGCCATGAAATTAGAATTATTGGCCCACATGTGGATCCCCTGATGTTTCATGTCTCTCTCCTAAAACCATTGAGACCAGGTACGCAGATCGATACTCCACCAGATCCTGAAATAGTTGAAGGAGAACCAGAATACAAAGTTAAAAGGATACTAGACTCTAAAATGGTCCGGTCCAAGTTATACTACCTTATAGACTGAAAAGGTTAAGGACCCCAAGATCGGACCTGGGAACCCAGTGAGCATGTGCATGCTCCACAATTAATCAGGGAGTTCCACCGCAATAACCCCACTAAACCAGGGGCTAGGGGGGAACCACCCATGAGAGGGGCCTTGAGGGGGAGTGCTGCCATGGCTACAGACCCCAGAACACAAAAACCACACCATCTAGCGATGGGGGCAATGGGTCACTTGATTCACTTATGTCCCTTTGGTACCCATAAACACAGGGGCCCTGGCTGGACTCAGTCCTAGTGCCTTTGGTGCCAGGCTCATATAGAGATGTGAGCAGGAACACTTTATTTCAGTGCAGGAGTGCTTTTACTTTATTTCAGTGCAGGAGTGTTTTTATTTTACAAGAACTTTCCAGGAGCTGAAAGCCTTTATTCCAGAGAACATCCTCATGTGCCTCCCTAGACCTGGTCTTCATGTGCTGCCTCATCGGGTGTGGCAGGCAGGCTGAACCTGGTGGGCGTGACTTCAGAGTCTCAGCTATATAAGCTGCTCCATCCTTAAGGCCGGTGCTTCGCATTACTGTGCACTCGCGTGCAACGTGACGCTCACTGCCGCTTGGACCAGTTTATTTATCTTGGAAACCAGGCGTTCTCCTGCATACTCACCTCCAGGAAACCGGTGCTTCATTGCTTCATCTACAGACTCATCTCCTGATATCCAGTGATCTTGATCCCGACGCCGCAGCACTGCACTCCGCATCCACGAACTTGGACCCTGTGAAGAAGAAACTAACTTCTGGGGTGTTAGTCTGTTTTCTCCCAGAGCGGGCTGTCTGTGTGAATGTGTTTGTGTAGGAAAAGGGGGGGGTAGAGTTCCCACTTATCCTACCTGGTAGGATGGAGTAAAGGTATTACAGGGAAGGGGATACCACGTCTCGCCATCCGGTCTCCCACTCCCCAAAGAACCCTCACCAAGGTGATCCTCCTGCACTGGTCCACCCCCAGGAACTGGATACAAAACGATGGCCGTGTCCTGGCCACCGGAATGACAGATCCCGGTGTTTGAATATTCCCCATCATCAGCCTGGGAATCCTAGGTAACATTAAAGCAGTTTACCTTTAGATTGTAAACTGCTTGTCACTTTAGTGCTCTATTAGCGTCATTCTTAAATCATATTGCCCACAGCAAATTCAACAGGTCCTATTGGCTCCTCCACTGGACCACCTTTTCAGATTTTTTCCCACACATTATATGTTAGTAGTCCTCGAGAAACCTATCTTCAGATATTTGATGTTTTATGCCTATTTTTGCTTTGTTTTTTAAAAATCCTTTTCATTTTCTCACCAGCTGGTGTGAAACCTCTCCTCATTCTCTCACCTCTGTGGTTGCTGTCCTGATTCCATCCGATTGAGGCCTTCAAGTGTCTGGGTTCATCATGGCAAGCACGAGAAAGAAAAGCCTGTTCAAGACCTGGTCAACTTGCCACCTCAAGGACATGTACATCAAGGATCTTCATGAGGAATGCCTCTACTGTCTGTAACTGGACAATTTGAACAGCTGCACCATCTGCCAGTCATTCTCATTCAAGACCCGCAAGGACCACCACAAGAGGTTATATGCGTGGTTGGACGATGGTGCCTGGAGCCTCTGACTCAGCCTCTGTCCGCAATTATGCATCTGTCAGGCACAGCAGACCCCTTGAGCGTACTCACTTATCAAAGAGGCTGAGGTCCCATGAAGATTCTTCCTGGGGGAAGAGGGCGAAAAAGGGACTTGGATCACATGCTTGGGCTCCTTCATCAATGGCTTCGTTGATGCCTTCGCCCACACCCACTGTCTTCTCAGTGACTACTACAGTGACGAGAACACCTTCATCATTGTCTGAGCACTCTACTTCGGAGAAGCGCTGCTCGTCCACTACTACGACTCCTCCATCTACACCATCCTTGACGACACCCCTGTTGACGGCCAATGGATGGCCAAAGGCCTCGTCAACGATGACGACCATCTTGTCGACGTCTGCACCTGCTCCATCGATCACGTCAATTCCGGCTCTATCGATCACCAAGTCAATCCTGGCCACCTCGTCAACATCTAAGTCAATTTCACCTACATTGTTGCCATCTAGATCCACTCTGTCGACAAACACATGCTCGTTGATGGGCAAGTCTGCTCACAGACCCTTCATTTCCTCTTTTCCAATGGGAGGTGCAGTGGACCGTGAGGACGTGTCGTCACTGTCGTCCCTTCCTAGGCCTACGCATGCTCAGCCATTTTTTACACTGACCCCATACGCACCACCTGCTGTTCCCTGCCCGGGCCTGGGCTCCCCTGAGCAGCTGCTGCAACAGGGAGATGAATCTGGTCATACAAGAAGAAGTGGTTTGCAAAGATGATGAAGGCGGCGTGCTTCCACTAGCTAGTAAGCCACCACCTCCAGTTCCTCCTAAGCAAGTGCCTGGTCAACTGGAACTTTAACCCAGTACAAGTTCTAAGCAGGCGCCTTGTCAACGCTGCAAACGCTGGTTTCAAAACAGATAAGATTGGATCTTTTCATGCTCTCATATCGCAGGCAGTGAAATTATCTTCTCCCAGACAACCAGAAAAAGGAGTGTTCCTTCACTAAAGGAGAGAGTCTACCAGAAAGTCAGTGGTAGCCATCCCCGTGCTAGATGATATTTGGGAGGTCGGCCTTCTGGTGATGAGAAATCATTTCTCAGCGCCACCCAAGAAAGATTGCTTAGAGAAGAAGTACACGGTCCCGGATTCCGCAGCTAAATGTCTCTGCTAAATGTCTCTGCACTCAGCCCAGCCCTGAATCTGTCGTCTCTGCAGCCGCCTGAAAGGACTCTGCAAACATTTCAGACCCTTTTTTTAGTGCCCCAAGACAAAGAAGACAAGCAACTGGACGCTATTGGCAAGTGGGTCATTTCTCTGGCCGCACACCCATCAAAAGGGCAAACTCTATGACAGTTCTCTCCTGCTATGACTGGGAGCTGTGGTTCAAACTAGCTCCTTTCATCGGGTAGCTTGACTTTTACCCAACGATAAGTGCGAGGACCGCTTGCACTTCTTCGTGAGGTGGAAGCAGCGTCAGACAATGCATTTGGTGTGGCTAACCAGCACATGATATCAGGAGGGCAGACATTCTGTGAGTGTGCTGAACCCGCGGCCCTGCAAGCTGTCGGTGTGACTTTCCATAACAGAGGCTTGCCTGTAATCCTGACTCAGAGGCCCCTTTTCATAACCTGCTTCCAGGTGCATATGTGTGCATTGCTCGAGGAGCAGATGAAAGGCATTTCTCACTCGAGTGTCCGAAGGGAAGGGCAGACAAAGAAAAAGGCAATTCTTGTTTGAACCTGTTCGGACCGAGGACCAGAAGCCCTTTTCCTCTAACAGGTAAACTCCATCGAATATGTGTTTCACCCCTCTCTCCCAACAGCCCATTCCTACCATCACCACTCATTAGTGATGCAGCAAAGCCCTCACAGGACAGGGCCACTGTGTTAAACGACACAGGTGTTTGGTGGCAATGGGGTAGCAGCGTAGATTGTGAGCGCGTCCAACCTCACCCTCCTGTCTGCAGCCGCAAGATAACAAGGTGCGGGAAGTGTTAGCTTGCTACACACCACGCAACCCCCCTGACCTTGTACCCCCTCTCCCGCTTGCATATGCATTGTTCCCCCTGCAACCTACCTTCGCACCCCCTTTCCCACTCCCCCCACATGCTCGCGTCTTCCCTTCTTATGTGTGCTCCCGCGCAACTTAAGCCGTGTGCGCTCCCTCGCAACTTAGGCTGCGAGCCCTCCCTCGCATTGTAGGTCTGCACACCGGGTTCGCGTCCGTGCACTCCCTCACAACTTGGCCAATGTGAGCTCCCTAGCCACTCCAGCCACATGCGTGCCCTCGCATCATAGGGCCCCGCACTGTGTTGCTTGTGTTCCCTTGCTTCTCCAGCAGCGTGCACTCCCTCGCATGGTAGGTCCATGCATCCTATTCCGCCCCCGCGCCCCTGCGGTCCTTGCCTTCCTTTCGCATCATGGGCCTTCCCTTCCTCGATCTAATGTGTACTGTTTTGACACTGTGTTGTGCTCCACTGTTTCTTTCTTCTAGGTTCCTGTTGTGTTCTGTGCCTTGTTGATGTATTGACTTTGTGTTGATCTCCATGATTCTGATATTGTTTTGTTCTCCACGGTTGTGACACTACATTGCATTGCCTGCATTCCTCTCTTCTAGGTTCCCTGTTGTGCTCTGTGTTTACATTTGATTCTGTATTGCATCTGCATTCTTTACTTCTAGTCCCCTTGTGTGCTCTGTTCATTGCTTTTGGTTCTGTATTACATCTGCATTCGCTACACCCAGGTTCCCTGTTGTGCTCTGTGCTTTGCTGTTGGTTCTGTATTGCATCTGATTTATAGGCCGGCTGTTATTGTTTTTTGTTGTGCTCCCCCTCCCTTTCATGTCCCCCCCTTGGGCCTACCTCCTGTCTGCTCCCCTACCCTGTGTAACCCCCCTCCCCTGCTTGGGCCCCCCTGTGCGGCACCCGTCCTCTCCCCTCTTGAGCTCCACTCCCTCTTTCCTCCCCGCACTCTCTATGGTGCTCTCTATCTCACCTATCTTCTCTAGCTGCTTTTCTATTGACTATCCTATCCATCCCACTAAGACTGGGAAGAAAAACCTCAAAAGGGACATCCTGGTCTCCAACCCAGGCCTCCCTATCGCTGATACCTACACCATTGCTTCCTCCAGACAGACCCTTACTAACATACTCTTTGTTGTTCCCTCTCCAGGCCTATGGACCCTCCATATGTTCTCTGTTCTCTCTCCTTTTTCCTCTTCTCCCATTAATGATGGCACCCGGTAGGAGGCCCTCCTGTCCCCCTTCCACTCCTCTAAGACCATCATTAATGTCTTCTTAAATTGCATTGTCTTGGTTCAGGGCCCTCAGGCATACCTCTCAACCATTTGTCTCACAAAGGCGGGTGAAATCACCCGATTTTGTTTTTGGCGGGTGAGACGCCCATTGGAATGAATGGGCGTGCAGGAGGCTTGGCGGGTGAGTCAGCCCTTTGCAAGGCGGGTGACACCCGCCAAAAGCGGGTGAGTTGAGAGTTATGCCCTCAGGCCAATCTCCTCCTTTTTGATAGACGCTTCCCGCTCCTCACAATTTCCTTTCCTCTTCTGCTACGCCTTCTTACCCCTCTCTGGCTACTTTGCCGCCTCCTTCCTCAACCACCTCTTCGGCACCCCCTGCTGCCTCTCCAACCACCCTGTTGCCTCCCTCCTCTGCCACCCCTCTGGTACTCTCCTCTTCCTCTCTGACTTCTCTGCCTGTCTCTGCGGCGTCTAACAACTCGGCCGAACATTTCAAAATCTGCAAGGTGCTGCAGTCTCTACCTCTCCTAGTCCGTCACAGGCCCCCTGCACAGCCCTGGCTTCTCATTTCACCATTAAAACTCAGGACATCCTGTTCACCCTCTCATCCTCTACCTCCACTTCTTTCACCTCTACCACTCCTGGCCCGCCTGAGGCGGTCTCTCCTCCTCCTTTCTCCTCCTTTCCCCTGTTTACCCTTGACGATGTTTCTAGACAAGTCCGATCTATGAAAGTATTGTCAAAGCAGGTTCTCCCCTGCTTATCCAGAACCATCAAGGACCACATCGACACTCTTGCTTCAGCCTTGTCCGATTTCTGTAATCACAATTTGCCACTGGAACTTTCCCCTTCTCCCTCAAGCACTCCCTTGTGCACCCCTTCTAAAGAAACCCTTGGCAGATCCTTCCTCCACGGCTAACTATCGCCCGATCTCCATCACTCCTTTCCTGGGAAAACTCCTGAAAAAGCTGGCCATCTCCCAGCTTAATCTACATACTAAATCTGTTGGTTGTCTCCACGACCATCAGTCTAGCTTCAGAGCTGCCAGATGCACGGAAACTGCTCTCCTAAACACCTGCTCTACAATCATGACTCTAATCTCACTCTGTCCTCATTCTCCTCAATCTATCCTCTGCTTTTGATATGGTCAACCATGCCATCCTGCTCAATCGCCTCAGTGACAACCTGGATATCACCGATCAGGCCCTGACCTGGTTGGCCTCCTTTCTCACCGACCGACCCTCTCAGGTTCAACTGGGGTCTTTCCTCTCTTCTATTTCTCTCTCTACTTGTGGTGTTCCCCAGGGGCTTAACCTCTCTCCCTGACTTTTCAACCACTACTTGGCACCTCTTGCCCATGGCATCGCTACTTTCTGTTCCAATTTCCAGTGTTATGGCGGATGACACCCAGCTCTCTTTCAGGCTCCCCTCAGCCACCTCTTCTTTTCTCATACCAGACTGTCTGGCCGCAATTCAGGAATAGTGTGCCACCAACAATCTTTGCCTTAATGCCAGTAAGACTGAGATCCTCGTCATTGGGACACCTGCTCCCTCCTTTCCTCTCTCTCTCTCTGGCTGCCCACTCTGGGCCCTCTTCCTGCTCCTTCCTGTGAGGCTAAGAACCTTGGTGTCCTCTTTGACTCCACCCTCTCCTTCTCTCCTCACATATCTGACGTCTCTAAGAAGTCAAACTATCAACTTCACCTCCTCTGAGGTATTCTTCCTTTTCTCACTTTCCCCCAGAAGCACACTGTCTTCAGCGCTCTGGTCCTCTCTAGGCTTGACTGCTGTAACAGCCTCTTTCTTAATCTGCCTGCCTCTACTCTTCGGCCTCTACATCTTATCCAGAACAGGACTGCTAGACTTGTCCTTGGCCTCAAACCCAGGGATCTTATCTCTCCAGCACTAAAATCTCTTCACTGGCTCCCTGTGGCTGCAAGGACCAAGTTCAAGACCCTCTGCATCATCCACTAGGCTTTCTGGGGCCTGGGGCCACTCTACCTCCAACTTTCTCTTTCTAAACATCTTCTTTCACAAGCTCTCCGCTCATCCACTGCCAATTCTCGGAGGGTCAGACGCTTCTCCAAGCAAAGAGTTGGGGGCATATCTCTCTCCTCGGATGGGGCCTCCCTCTGGAACAGCCTCCCTGCCTCTCTCAAACTTGAGCAGAACTACCTCCGGTTCCGGAAGCAACTCAAGACCTTCCTTTTCGCTTCTGCTTTCTCTCTTCCTCTCTCCTGCTGACCTACCTGACTGCTCTACGCACTGGTCACCTGGATACCTTCTGAACTCTGGGATACCTTCTGAACTCAGGCCCAGGCTCCTGCATGTCCAGCTGCCCTTGCACTGCCAGCACTTAAGGGTCTGTACCTGCAACCCTACAGTCCCTTCTCTTTGCACTTATGAGCCATTCGCTGGCTGCAATTATTGAGCTATCTGCACTTCTTCCCACCCAACCCCCGGCACTTCTTCCCTTCTTTTTTCCCGCACTTGTACGATCAGAATGACACAAGGCCTAGTAAGATTGTTGTTTTGTCTTCCCTTTGTTTCTCCCTCCTTGTCTTGTCTGAACTAGAAACACTTGTGTACAGGTACGTTATAAATGCCACATCATATCATCTCCTTTGCTGTAGACATCGCAGACGCGGGTTCCGACAGATGGGTAACAGGGCTGTGTTACGCTGTCAAGTTTGGCTCAAATCCACCAACCTCCGGGGGAAGATCAGTCTATGGTGGTGGACATGCCATTCAACTGCATTGATTTATTTGTCAAAAAAGTGGATGAGACCCTACAGGCTATCAAGGCTGGTACGGATACCGCTCGTTAGTTGGATACTCTGAACAGCGATGGCAGTCTTTTCTCTCAGGGAATTCAAGATTTCAAAGGACTTGGAGGGATTATAGATCCTTCTACCGTCCGCACGCGTCCTGCTCCGGCAACGCCCAAGAGGGCTACAAGGGGAGATTGCAAGCGTATCATGGAAACCAGCAGTGGCGCAGTGTTTCCTCCAGAAGCCAAGTGCCAAAGCAAGCCTGATCATGCTCCGGCCCGACCCCCCACTTCAACACCCCATTAGTTGGGCGGCTCACCGGCTGCGTTGCTCAGTGGAAGTTCATCACCAGCGACGAATGGCTGTTAGGCATCATTCAACACCGCCATACCTGGAGTGCATTGTGCCTCCACCTTCCATTCCTCCCCTTCCAAAGGAGAAAAACACTTGCTCCAGCTCCTGCATCATGTGCATTACCTCCTAGCAAAGGGAGCAATCAAAATCGTACCAGCACATCTGCGGGGCATCAGAGAATTCTCCAGATACTTTCTGGTAAGGAAGAAGTCGGGAGGCTGGAGGGCCATACTGGACCTGAGACTACTCAACAAATCCAAAACCAAATACACACAATGCACATCCACAGTAAGACAAATGTAGTCAAAGATTGAATCAAATGTTAAAGGAAATAATTAGAAAAACAGGTAAGGTGCAGAATAATTGGTCCTGGCACATGGACCAAATATAACAAGAAGACAGAAAAGGTTCCCATAAATAATAGAACTCTCGTCTCCTGCACTCTATCATCGGCCGTTCAACTAAGCCAAACAGTTATGAATGTCTTTCAAATCTCATTAATATGGTTAATCGAATTATTAAGATATCGAGCAAGGTAAATAAATTTAAGCCAATCAACTGGGCATTCAACAGTATTTTTCACTTTTAAAGCTTTTTATTCCATCGCAAAAGGTGACCCAACGTGTTTCGAGACAATAACTCTTCATCAGGTGTCTTCAAGTCAACATAAATCTAGAAAATCATCAATTCAACATATTGATGATATAATAGATTTCAAAAGATACATAATTCTCATCATTTGAAAAACAATTTCTGCTGAAACAATAATTTATAGCCATATGCACAGAAGTTAAAAGGCACAAATAATGCATAGTTCTGTGAACAAAGCTCTGTTTAGACTGAGGTATTCCTCCACAACCTGTATTGGAAAAACACATCCCAACTCATTAATCAATGTCGTTATAACCAAAATTGCAAATAAAGAACAATTACCAACCTTTAAATATTTCTATTAGTTCAAAAGTTGTTTAGCTCTCAAAAAAAGAAAAAAAATTGTGTAGTACCCCAACAAGTGTCCATCATAGCCAGGATGGTGGCTTGTCGATGAAAGGCAAACATGACACTCCAAAAACAAGCTTTCTATGTGAGTAGAAATTCTAAATGGAAATGTGAAAGTTGTCTAAGTATATACCTGTCAGGAGTCTGTGCAACACTATGTGCTAAGTGTCTGAATCAGAGGACACTCACCTCCCAAAGATAGACAATAACTGTGTTATCTGGGTGCTGTCATCAGATAGTTCATTAGACAAAGATGAGAGATAACATCTCTATAGAACTGTGAGGAAAAGAGAATTCTTAAATGTAACCTGTGCTAAATATTGATGGGCAGCAATAAATACAGATACAAAATATAAAAAATAAATTGTCAGCTGCTTACACACGGGATCCACGTGGGTCTTTAATCACAATGGAATACATGGTCCTATTTTTTCCCAGGCTCTGTTAGTCTGAAAAAACGAACATGTACAAATAGTAGTGGAGCAAGTAAAATGAATAAGAATATGGAGTTTCAAAATGTAGAAAACCTACAGGCTTACCTCAGTGTCCTAGCACCCTCTTATGTGACAGTCACTGCGGAAAGGGAACTCGCGGTACTGGGCAGAGACGCCATTTCTGTCCTACACCACGACCCAGCCCCCATCAACTTGACGGCCTGGTTCCCACAGGCCTAGAGTTCCAATACGTATCGCTACCTCCTGACTGCCGAAACTTCTTGGCCATGGCACGAAGGCCATCCACACTGCCCTGCTACAAAAGCAAATTGAAACGCTACTCTGTCTGGTGTTTACATCAACATCTGGACCCATTGCACGTTCAGGCATCAGACGTCTTGCCATACCTCCTGTCGTTGGCCAATGCTGGTTTAGCACACTCTTCTACCAAAGGGTATTTAGCAGCTATTTCGTGCTATATGCGTTACCCAGTCACTCCTCCACTTTGGTCCCACAGGTTGGTGAAAGAATTCCTTAAGGGCCTATGTGACGCTTTTCCCCTTGTCCGTGCCCCGTCTCCAGCTTGGGAGCTCAACATGGTCCTCTCAAAGCTGATGGGCCCTCCTTTTCGAGCCTCTCCACAGAGCTTCTTTAAAGTTTCTCTCCTGGAAAATGCCATTCCTAGTTGTCATTACTTCTGCCAGATTGGTAGGCGAACTTTTGGGCCCTCTCCTACAAGCCTCCCTACTTGACTTTGCATCAGGTTAAGGTGGTCCTTCGCACAGACCCTTCCTTCATGCCAAAGGTTCCTTCTTCTTTCCACCTTAATGCACCCTTGATTCTGCCGGTGTTCTTTGGCTCTCCCTCATCCCCTTGTGTCGGGGTCACCTCGGGACTCACCAGCACAAAATTACAAAAGTAGTCAAAAAAGGAGTGTATGCAGGCAAGAAATAACGCAGGTTTATTCACGGCCCAGACACAGCTGGGACAGCTATATTCAAACAGATTGTGGAACAGAACTGTTAGAAAAGGCCATGTCAAAGAAATGTTCATAACAATTGAGCTAATTAACATTAGTAACTTTGCAACATGAACAAATCTCCCCACACCACGCTGACTGGTGCTCGCACATTATACCCTTATAGAAAAACATACATTATGTTCTGTAATTAGATCCACAAACCTTCCCACACCGTCCTAAAGTACAATGTGTGATGTCACAATCCAACCCCCACTTCCCACGTTGTAATGACAATTTCAAACCACTGTGGTTCTTTTGACACCATCTAAAAATCACGTTTTGCAAATATTTTTGAATTATAAAATGGTTATGCCCACCTTGCCTATCAGAGGGACCCATGGGTTTTAATCTGTGACCTCAAAAAATAGCAACTATTGTTTGCTTCTTACCATACAATCCAGGGATTGTGGGACCTGTAATGTCATTTCCAGTTGACGACTCTGCCTCTTCTTCAATACCATGATAAAAACCTTCCTCATTCAATAAACTCCTTTTGTCCCTATTTATATTTCCATTCAATGGTGTTCCACCTGTTTCTCTTAAAACCAAATAGACCAAATGTATTAAGCATACACTAAAACATATAAATGTCATCACACTCCAAAACACTGAAAACTTCCTTTTTTTCTTCATTAAAACATTTTCTTTGAAGAAATGGTCATCATATTCTTTAGCTGGTTTTCAGTATAGTCTAAAGCCTGAGAAAAAATATAAAGAATTCTCCCATATACTTCCCATCATTTTGTGCTTGGTGAAGCAGAGCTCTTGTCCTTTCCCAGGTTTGTGATGTGCACTCATCCTCGTTGCCTTTTTCACCGCTGATCACGGTATGTGGGCCGGTGAAGTACTTCTGCTTCCATTTGCGAACGTGATTCTTGACGAATACCTTCTCCCCCGGGTAAAGAGGTGCTGCTTGTGGGCATTTTACTGATTGTCCGGTTTGAGTTTTTGGCCTCGTCTGCAAGGATATGTAGCGAAGGAATTTTGTAAGTTCTTTGAGATACGTGTCAAATTCCCCCCCAGAATGCAACAAGAAGAGTGTGAATCAGAAATTGTACGCAACAGCAGAATAGGTGCATGCATTCTCCGACCTGTAACAATCTCATGTGGAGTCAAGTGATGATCTCCTCCAGGCGTATTGCGCAGTGCAAACAAAGCAAGAGAAAAGCAGTGCACCCAGGATTTTCCAAGCGTTTGCATAAGCCCTGCCAACTGCATTTTAAGCAGTCCATACATATTCTCTACCAAACCATTGGCTTTTAGATGGTAAACCGTGCATAGTTAATGCTATATCCCCAGGAGTGTTGTTATTTCCTTAATTAAATAGTTAGCAAATTGCTGACCGTTGTCAGAACAGATTTCATCTGCAATCCCCCACCTTGGGAATACCTCCATCACAAGAAATTTGGCCACAGAGCGGGAGTTATTATGGGCACAGCGGCCAGCCTCAAGCCAATGTGAGAATGCACACACCACTACAAGCAAGTACCCGTAAGAGGTACATTACTCTTGCATATCAACATAGTCAATATGCAAGTGCCGGAAGGGGCCTTCCAGTCGTGACAATGTTCCGTGGACAACTCTCAATGTGTGACCTGGCAAATTCTTCTGGCATATCATGCAGTTATTCACAAACTCTACAACATCTCATACAAATTTGGCACAAACCAGTCTTCGCGTATCCCTGTAGCCACATGCTCATTCGATATGTGGGCAGGGTAGTGAAGCTGTTTCAATGCCTCCCGCAACAATATCTTTGGCATGACCACTTTTCCTGTGCTATAATGACGCCATACCAAATCAGTTGGGGATAAAGAACATCCTCTCCTCTTCCATAACTCTTTCACATCATCTGATGCTTCTCCCTGCAACTCAATGATCTGCTTTATTGGGGTTGCAATAAAGTTTTCTGGTAATGCATCTTTTTCTTTGCTCACTTTTAGCACTGCAAGTAGCAGTATTTGTTCCTTTTCACCAGGGAACAGTACTGGTAGATATACTGCTTCTTTTGCTGCTCTGTCTGCTCTTTTGTTTCCTAATTAAATACAATATTGCCCTCCTGTGTGGTCCTTGCACTTTATTAAAGCTAGTTCTATTGGGAGTGGTAACATTTCTAATAATTTACTCAGTAATCCTGCATGCTGAACATGTCTACCATCACTTCTTTTGAACCCTCTCCTTTCCCATCTTGCTAGCCCTGAGTGCACTGTGGAAGTAACATAGGCCGAATCAGAGAAAACGTTCACTACCTGGCCCTCTGACATGTTCAGTGCCTCAATCTAGGCTACCCATTCTGCTGCCTGTGCAGAGTAGTAGTCTGGTAGTCGCGTCGGAGAGTACACTATCAACTCCTCCCCTTTGTGTACACCATGTCTGTGCCCTACCACTGCGGAACCTGAATGCCCCTGTCCTGTGGTCTGATCGAAACTAGAGCTTCCATCAATGAAAATCATGGTCCCCCTTAATCACCTCCTCCTTAACCATGGGGTTACCTTCACTCCTTTTTATGCACGCTATGCAGTCATGTATGCAATCTCACTCCTCTATTTTTTATGCAATGAACTCGGCTGGATTTATAGTCCTGCATCTCACCACTTGTATTGATGGGTTTGTCAGTATTACCCCATACCCTGACGATCTCCGAGTTGTCAATGTTGATTTTGCTTTTTCCGGTATTGCGAATAATGCATGCTCCACGTATAAAATTACAGGTCACCACATAGTTATTTTGGAAGCTTTCTCAATTGCACATGCAGCAGCACCAGCAAGTGGCTGCTCACATGGGAAATGTCCCTGCATCACTGTATCTAGGGATCCACTATAATATGCAAGTGGTTTGTGTCCTTGTCCCTTCTTCTGTTTCAGCACAGCTGTCATTACATTTCCATCTGAATGGGAAAACAAGTGAAACTTTTCTTTGTAATTGGGTGTAGCCAGTACCGGATCATGTCTATTTTATGTTTGTTTTGTGATTCTGAGCTTCTTTTGATGCTTGCAGCAAAGGCCTAGTGTAAGTGGAGTAATCAAAATACATTCCCTGCAGTAGGCCCTATAATTGCTGCATCTCTTTCACTGTTTTTGGCCATGGAGTTTTATGTATGGTCTCTATTCTTTCTGGTGTTATTTTTCTCCCGTCTGCTGACACAATCTGACCCAAGTACACCACTTCTTTTTGACAGTACTGCAATTTCTCTTTGTCCACTTTGTATCCTTTGTCAGCTAGCAAAGTCAGAAGAGTCACTGAGTCCTTTCTACACTCCTCTTCTGTCGAGCTGCACACAAATAAGTCGTCAATGTACTGTATCACTGTGCTTGCAATCTGTAAGTGGCTCAAATCCATTTGTATAACTCTGTTAAAAATTATAGGTCCCTCACAGTACCCTTGGGGCATTTTAGTGTGTTCGAACCTGGTCACGCGAAACGTAAATGTGATGAGATACTTGGAATCTGGGTGTAGTGCGATGGCGAAAAATGTGTTCTTCAAATCTACCACAGTGAAATAGTGTGCATCTGCTGTAATGCTGAAAACAATCGTTGTACGATTTGGGACCAATGGATACTCTGCCTCAATGATATTGTTCAGAAGATGTAAATCCTGTATAAAATGCCATGCCCCTCCCTTTGCTTTCTTGATCGGATGGATAGCCATGTCGCAATGTGATGTGCTCCCCTTTATTATGCCTTGCTGCCATACGGCATGCAGTGTCTCATAAATGCCTTCATCTGCTTCTCGAGAAAGGGGTTACTGCTTTACTTGTGGCAAAAGTGTTCCTTCTTTTAAGTGGATATGTACTAGCCCTGGGATCCTGCTGTCCATAAGCTTTTTGGCACTTTTCCAAATCTTCCTGTAAATATTTTGTATTCTTTTATGTTATCTGAGTCATCTGGAGAACTGCCCTTTCTTTTATGTGTACTGGACATGGTATGCTTGATTCAAACACCACTTCTCCTTTTCCAATGTCTTTTGTTGCGAACAACCCTGTGTCACTTGCTCGTTTTAATGTCAGTGTGGGCTCAATACATAATAGTGAACGCCATTCCATGTTGTCTTCATCAGTGGCAACCAATAAGATCATGTCCTTCCATACCACTATTTCCTCTAGGTACATCAGTGTGTGTGTGCCTGAACTAACAGAGGAGGGACACTGTGGCCTGAATAAAAATGTGTTGCAAAGTTGAAACACCCTTCCTTCATTTCCTGGTAGCCATCCCAACAACACGTGCACCCCGTACAAAAACACCTCCATGTTTGTGGGTAGCCCTCTCATGATGTGTGCGTAGTATGCCTGTATCAATACTGCCACTCTAGCTGGATACATTCCAGCACACCACCCCTTTCTCTGAAAATGAAATTGTGGCATTCAATTTGCTGAGTTAGTCTCTTCCCAGAATGTTGATGGGGGTATCTTTCAAATACAATAATGGTGCTACAATATTCTGTGTCCCTATTGTCAATGGTACATCTTTTGTCAGAGGAACTTTCAAAAGTGTCCCTGAAAAGCCTTGTGTGTCCATACTTTTGTTAGATAATGTAAATCCTTCTTCCTTTATGCATGATCTGGTTGCTCCAGTATCTGTAAGAAAGGAAAATCCCCTCTGTCCTATCTGAACTGCTACCTCATGTTCCTCCTCGGGATCCTCAGTTACTGCTAGAACAGGACACACTTGCACTCCCCGTGGGCAACCGTATTGGGAAAAAGTATTGGCGGATGATATAAATGGAATACCACCCATCACTGTCACGTCCGGTGTATTTGGGCTCGGTCTTCTGCCCCAGTAATGTTCCCCTTTCTTGTACTTGTGTCTGTACTGGTGCCTGGAATATGCTTACTGTACCCAGGGTTCCTGCCATCTCCGCACTTGCACTTGTCCCTGGGTGGATATACCCTGTGGTTGTGTGGGCTGTATCTGCAGTTGCTGCTGCAATATCACCCGTATTTGTTGAGGTGCCTTTGTATAAGGCTGCTGTTTTTGCCCTGCTTGTTCTACTAGTGGGCATGTCCGTGCAAAGTGGCCAGAATTTACACATGCAAAGCACTGTCCCCCAAACCATGGCTCCATGCCCCTGTACCCTATTCCCCTTCCTTTTATGTAATATCGTCTTCCTGTCTGATACTGTCCCATGTAACCTTTACTCCACTGTCTGCACAAACCCTGGCTGTTGCTATACGTTTATAAATGCAGGTTGTTGCTGCATCTGCACCGTTCCCCACTGCTGATTGGGTGGTACTTGAGTGTACCCTCCTGGTTGCATTACTGTTGCCACTGGGAGCCCACCTTGCTGCATCTTTGAAACGACAACTGGCCCTGTGAGCACTGCTCCTTCCAGTTTCTTCTGAACTAATTTGTTTTCTGCTCTTGTTGCATTGTCAGCTGTCTCCTTATCCTTCTTTCTTTTGTAATAATGTACGATTGTTGCCTGTATCGCAGGCCACCCTTTTGCCTCAATTCTCACTATCTTCTCTAGAGATGTCTGCACATCTGCGGGGAGCCCCCTTGCAAAGATGTGGTAAAAGAAAGGTATTATGTCATCCCAAGATTGTTAATTTTCCTGTGTCCACATTTATTGTATGGGCCGTATATATTCTGCGGTGTCCTCATCAGACTTCATTTCATGAGCCAATATTGGACCCATGTCTGACGTATCTGGATACAGCTCACTTAGAGCCTTCCAAACATGTGCTCGATAGTTATTCGAGGGTGCTCCATCATGTATGTTAGAGCTTAATTTTACCCCGGCATATCCGGCCTGTTGCCATATTTTGTCACTTCTCTACGCAACGAACACTGCCAAAAAGCTCTTTATATCTCCTATGGCCAATGGGATTCCTGCTGTCTGTTTCTCGGAAATATAAATACATTTGCTGGCCCCCACCATTAATGAAGGTGAACTGTAAACCAAATTGTCGCTATCCATTATCTGTCAGGGTATGTAGTGAACCTCACCCCTCGCTTTCTGCAAAAGGGGTATATGTGTGCGAGCTCTGCGTTTATTACCATGTTGTGGTCTTTTCACGACTGCTATCCTTGTTTTTCTACTCAGAAGTCTATTTTGCCAATCTTCCAATGACTCCTCTCTTTCCTCCTCTTCTCTCTCATTTCGTCTCCTTCCCCTGCTCATGTCCATCAAATTGCACGTGTCTAATATGTCATCCCCATGATCGCTGTCACCACTGTCCTCCCAATCTGATGCAGTGCGCACACCTTCTGTCGTGTCATCTTCACTGTTGTCCGAGTCCTGTCCCCAATTGTCGATTGTAAATTGTATGCGTCCTGCTGTCCACCCCTGTTCATCAGCTGCCTTTCCTTGTTCTTTTCCTTTTTTCTCCATCTCCCTTTCCATTGCTTTCTCGGCTTCCCTGAACCCAGAGTCAAGTTGCTGCTGGGTGCTCTTTTTGATGCTGACTATATATTCCTCATCCTTTTATAATGGCACTCACTTCACCCATATTTTTCCTTTTATGTGTTCCTTCCTTATCTTGAGACACTCGTTTAGGATTTGTATATCCTGCAGCTGGTTTTAGTAATGGGTATATCGTATATGGAGGGGGTGGTGCACTTCTCCTCTTTCTCCCCCTTCTCCATCTCTTTTTCCTTTTCTTCATACAACTTCCAAAGTCCTAAAATGTTCTGGCTCTTTTTAAGCTTTGCATCTTTGTAGGTAGCTGACAAACATGAATATATACTGTCGATAATATTTAATCGAACGTTCCCTCTCCAGGCCATTCTTTATAACATTTCCCCACTGTGTCATGTACCCACACAAAAGGGTACTTTGTTATCTTGTCACGATATTGACACAATTTCCTACACATGCGATTAAGCGGTGCATCCATCCAATAGGACGTCATTATCCAACTTTAATCCTTATTGTCGCAATACTGTTCCCTCCCTTTTTCCTCTTTTCCATTATAATTTAACCTTTGTATTCTCATGTCTTATTCAATCAATCCCACTCACTCAATGTTATACCTACCATCTACTTGTTAGCCCTATTTTTATCCACTCTGGTCTTCTCCAGAGGCCCACACTTTCACACCTCGCACTCCACACTTACATACACTGGACTTCTCCACAGGCCCTTCTTGTTATGTTGTATTAGTACACAAATGGCCTTCTCCCTAGGCCCAACACCCAAACAACAATGCCCTACGTTAGTACATTAAAAGCGCAGTTACTCTTCCCTTCAATCGACTGCACCTTTAACTTGTGTACGCATCTCCATAAATATTTACACGTTATTTTGGCTCTGGCCCTTCCGTCATCGCCATTGCCAAATTAAACAAATACCACAATCACTTTCCACAACACTAAAAAATAAACTGCTGCTACTCACAAAGAATGTGTGTGTATGTTCCTCTAAGATTTCTTACCCAAAAAATAAAATGACTCTACTGTACCAATTGCCTGTACTACGCGCAACTCTTGTCTAACAAGGTCCGCCTCTTACTACACAACCCCCTGCTCTAACGCAGATGTGCCACCTGCTCCCTATCGGATCGGTAGACCTAAAATCTATGACTAATACGTTCAATCGCCCTCCACCACTTCTGAGGTAGCGTAGCTATGCACCATAAAATAGTCCCTCCCACCCCGTGCACTTTTATGCATGAGTACACATGTATCCTTTTAAGAGATTTTTCACTTCTCTTGATCTCAGAGTCTCCCTTTAAAGGCCTGTACTTCAGTCGGAGTGAAGGCAGCGCCGGACCAGGCGGACCTTGGGGACCTCAGTGTCTGCAGGCCTCCTTGTTGTTTGAGCTCTTAGTACTGGCCAACGGGCGCTGTTCCACACTCCTGCAGGAGCACGGCTGTAACCCCCATGCCTGTTCCGAAGGCTGAGATATATTGCTGAGGCCTCTAAACATGTGTCAGGGTAACCTTGGGACTTACCGATATAAAATTACAAAAGAAGTTAAAAAAGGAGTGTACACAGGCAAGAAGTAATGCAGGTTTATTCAGGGCCCAGACACAGCTGGGACAGCTATATTCAAACAGATCGTGGAACAGAACTGTGAGAAAAGGTGCTGTCAAAGAAACTCCCCTGAATCTAAAACTTTTATAACAATCGAGCTAATTAACATTAGTAACTTTGCAACATGAAAAATTCTCCCCACACCACGCTGATTGGTGCTCGTACATTATACCCTTATAGAAAAACATACATTATATGCTGTAGTTGGATCCACAAACCTTCCCACACTGCCCTTAATTATAATTTGTGATGTCATACTCCAACCCCCACTTCCCACATTGTAATGACAATTCATTGAAACATTTGAGATGACCAGTGGAGCTTTGTTCATCTGTCCCGGTCATCTCATCAACGTTCTCATGAGAAACGCTCTCTACCATGGCACTGTCAGAGCCTTTAACCACAGACATACTGCTATACAAATGTTGCATATTAATAACTCTTTGACCTTCTACCCAAGCAAAACGTACTAAGGGGCAATTTGAAACCACTTAATTATAAAATTGTTATGCCCTCCTTGCCTGTCGGCGGGACCCATGGGTTTTAATCTGTGACCTCGTAAAAATAACTATTGTTTGCTTCTTACCATACCAGCAATGTGTTACCAGCCACTGCGGCTTCGTGGCAGATTTATAAAAAAGCTAATACGTTTTCTGCAAAAGCATGCTGTAAGGCCTATTAACCGCATTTCAGCCAACCCCTAAGTTTGGTTATACTTACCTGTGCCCCTGCATTTCTTTCATATATAAATTACTTTTATTTTGGACTTGACTGTCTAACGATAAAAAGTATCCCTCTCCCCTTTTACCGTGCTACTCTCGCAATTGATAAGTGCGTACCTTTTCACTGCGCAGAACTTGCATTTTTATTACACCCTGCAGAATGATCCTTACATACCCTGGATGTTGCCCGAGCCATCAAGTTCTAAGTGGCTCGCACTATGCACTTTCGCAAGTCATCACAATTGTTGTGGCTTTCCAACCCTCTGGAAACAGCAGCGTCCTTTCGAAGTCTTCCATTGCTAGTTGGCTGTCAGCGTGTATTTCCCACTGTTATCATATGGCCAGCAGGGTCCTTCCAGGAACACCAAGAGCACACTTGACAAGGGCTATGGCTTCTACTATGGCGTTCTTGTCTGGTGTTCCCCTGCTCGACATCTGCTGGGCAGCCACATGGAGGTCTCCCCATACCTTCACAGGGTTCTACTGCATCGATAGGGATTCCACGGAGGAGTCCCGGGTCAGCCTGGCAGTGCTTTGCAACCTGTTTGCATGAGGTGAGTATTCCAGAAGTTAGTTGGTTATGTCTGTTGAGCTATGCCTACGCCTATTTTGGTAGCATGTTGGTACTGTCAGGGTCCGGCTTGACTGAATTCCACAGGAGCTGATGCTGGCCCCACAGACCCTCACCAGGAGTTCACCTCTCAACCCTTAAATATAAGCTGAGCTGAAAACCCCAAGAAAGAGAAAGGGGAATATGGAGAAAATAACAACGGAGACACTGCAGCCCTGCAACCGTCTGGTAGGCTCTGGTATCTGTGATAAACAAATACACCTGGTTACTTATATGATAAGAAAAACTTCTTTTCTAAAATTATTCTAAATAAACTCTAAACTCTTTACCTCTTAAACCTCAGTAAAAGACCTTGAGGCTAGTAATCTGTGTGGAATATCTTGTAAATATATCTTGTGTTGTGCATATAGTTCAAGCCACTCAAGTCTCTTTAGAATCCTAAAGTGATGGCCTTTGCAAACACCTTATCAAAACTAGATATTCTTCTTGCTTCAAAATTCTTTTAACCTTATGTAGTTTTCAATGCTTTCATAAAGTGCAGTCTTTCTCTGAAGTATTGAATTCCATTTGCTTAAATTACATTAAATAATAATCTTTAACTTCCTGGAATACTGCTTTCCTTCTGCGTGTGAATTGTTTCCTTATTTACACAAAGAACGTATAGTTTCTTCCATAATAAGCGTGTGTGATAAACACGTGAAAACAGAAGACGTGAAGAATTGTCCTCGCGTTTAAAATACACACACGATTCTTTACAAAACCCGCGCGCGTGAAAAAATACGTAAACGCGATAAAAAATAACACGCGCTGGTCAAAATGGACTTGCGCTCTATCGCTACCGAACTCACGTGGAGAAACGAAAAATATTTCACGTAAAACAGTTCACGCGTTTAAAACAACTCGCGCTTCATCAAAATGGACTCGCGCTCTATCGCAACCAACACGCGCTTTCTCATGAGACGTCTTTCACGTTAAAAAATGTACACGCGCTAAAATTCACTCGCGCAATTCTTTTGGGCACGCGCTCTATCGCAAAACAACACGCGCTTTCTCCTGAAACGTCTTTCACGTTAAAAAATGTACACGCGCTAAAATTCGCTCGCTCAATCCATTTGGGCACGCGCTCTATCGCTCTGAATACCTGCGTGCTTTCAAAAACACGTAAACGACGACTTGCGAGCTCGCGCACACATTAAACAGTCTTGAAGAACATTACACGCAGTTAATTAACTTTAAACTCCTACGCACTATCTTCAAGCTTGTTTTCCTTATAATAACTTTAACTGTAAATGTCTCTTTTCTCAAATGAATTTGAAACTTGTTAACTCTTTAAGTTTTCTTGTAAAAGATAATGAAAGTTCACTGTGACAATCTTAAAATCTTTAAAAGAACGATCCCACCTGATGACTTCTTGTTCAAACTGGATCAGCAAACGATATTCTTACTTCTTTGGTAGATTTTCTGAGCTCTGAAAAGGCCTTACTTAAGGAGCTTAACTAATGTAACACCAGCCACTGAATTTCACTGGATGAAAGGCAGTTTAGAATCTTGCTCACCTCCCAAGAATCAAACCCATTGTCCTCTCCACCAATCAGGCAAACCAAACATATCATTGTTCCTTTAACCAATCAGATTAAGTTTCTTTCGCTCCATCTTGACTTGGGCAAGCACAATGTTAATTCTATGTACAAACTGTTCCTGTTACTAACCCAGCCAGTTCTGAAAGCACAACTAACCCAGCCAGCTCTGAAGGCACAATGTTAATCTTGTTACTCTTCCTGTTACTAACCCAGCCAGTCCTGACAGGTACTGCTGTGTAACTTAATTTAAAAAGCATGTAAATCTATGAAAGATCCAATGCTGGAGAAGGAATAAATTACTTACCTGCAACTCCTATTCTCCAGCATTGGTATCTTTCTTAGATTCACAAGCAAGTCTCCATCTTACCCCTCTCTGGCTCTACTTGGCGCATACTGCCACATTACGTGCGCTGCCAAATCTGAAGATGGCCTCACGGGAGGAGCTAATAGGACCTGTCCTAGGTTTGAAAAGATCTGACCAGATGTCACTAGTGAAACGGGAATCTCACTGGCTGCCGATCAAGGATTGTATTGAGTTTAAAATCCTCTCAATCGCACACCGGTGCATTCACAACACCGCACCCATCTACATCACCGAGCACATATCCAAAAAACCTAATCCGCGCTGCCTGCGATCTTCCACGTTCACCTCCCTTGTGATACCTAGATTCACCAAACAAAGAGCAGGAGGAGCTAGCTTCACCGCCATAGCCACTACCCTCCTACCCTTTGGAATGCTCTCCTTACATGTATGCAAGAAGAGCCTTCCTACCTGATCTTCCGAAAAAAGCTAAAAACTATGCTATTCAATAAGTACGCCTAACTATTGTCCTACCATTCATACTGTATTATCGCTACTGCCCTCTACTGTAACCTAGTACCTTGACTTTAAATGCTTGTCCTGTTACTCTTACTGTGCTATTTGTATTGCGACATACTGTAACCTAGCGCTGTGATACTTCTGGGTTTGGGCGCTATCAACAAATGTAATAAATAAATAGATAAATTGGCTGTGGGCAATGTGACCGAAGGCTAACTCTAATAGAGCACTAAAGTGACAAGAAGTTTAAAAGTTACCATGATCCAAGAGCGTCCTAGCACATTAGCACAGCAATGGTTCTTATACTTTACTACAGGTTTAGTTACCATGATCCAAGAGCGTCCTAGCACATTAGGACAGCAATGGTTCTTATACTTTACTGCAGGTTTAGTTACCATGATCCAAGGGCGTCCTAGCACATTAGGACAGCAATGGGTCTTATACTTTACTGCAGGTTTAGTTACCATGATCCAAGAGCGTCCTAGCACATTAGCACAGCAATGGTTCTTATACTTTACTGCAGGTTTAGTTACCATGATCCAAGAGCGTCCTAGCACATTAGCACAGCAATGGTTCTTATACTTTACTGCAGGTTTAGTTACCATGATCCAAGAGCGTCCTAGCACATTAGCACAGCAATGGTTCTTATACTTTACTACAGGTTTAGTTACCATGATCCAAGAGCGTCCTAGCACATTAGCACAGCAATGGTTCTTATACTTTACTACAGGTTTAGTTACCATGATCCAAGAGCGTTCTAGCACATTAGGACAGCAATGGTTCTTATACTTTACTGCAGGTTTAGTTACCATGATCCAAGAGCGTCCTAGCACATTAGGACAGCAATGGTTCTTATACTTTACTGCAGGTTTAGTTACCATGATCCAAGAGCGTCCTAGCACATTAGCACAGGAATGGTTCTTATACTTTACTACAGGTTTAGTTACCATGATCCAAGAGCGTCCTAGCACATTAGGACAGCAATGGTTCTTATACTTTACTGCAGGTTTAGTTACCATGATCCAAGAGCGTCCTAGCACATTAGCACAGCAATGGTTCTTATACTTTACTGCAGGTTTAGTTACCATGATCCAAGAGCGTCCTAGCACATTAGCACAGGAATGGTTCTTATACTTTACTGCAGGTTTAGTTACCATGATCCAAGAGCGTCCTAGAACATTAGCACAGCAATGGTTCTTATACTTTACTGCAGGTTTAGTTACCATGATCCAAGAGCGTCCTAGCACATTAGCACAGCAATGGTTCTTATACTTTACTGCAGGTTTAGTTACCATGATCCAAGAGCGTCCTAGCACATTAGGACAGCAATGGTTCTTATACTTTACTGCAGGTTTAGTTACCATGATCCAAGAGCGTCCTAGCACATTAGCACAGCAATGGTTCTTATACTTTACTGCAGGTTTAGTTACCATGATCCAAGAGCGTCCTAGCACATTAGCACAGCAATGGTTCTTATACTTTACTGCAGGTTTAGTTACCATGATCCAAGAGCGTCCTAGCACATTAGCACAGCAATGGTTCTTATACTTTACTGCAGGTTTAGTTACCATGATCCAAGAGCGTCCTAGCACATTAGCACAGGAATGGTTCTTATACTTTACTGCAGGTTTAGTTACCATGATCCAAGAGCGTCCTAGAACATTAGCACAGCAATGGTTCTTATACTTTACTGCAGGTTTAGTTACCATGATCCAAGAGCGTCCTAGCACATTAGCACAGCAATGGTTCTTATACTGACGTACAACTAGGTCACCCTTCTCCCTGGCATATCAGACCTCAGAGAGGTCCTGAGAAAGCAGTGCGACATCTAGCACTTTCCAGAACTAACATAGTCCTCATTTCTTCAGAGTTCTGTTTGATTTTGTTTTGTATGAGTTTATGTAACATAGGGATGACACCTGGACATGTGAAACACAGACATGTACAGTCATCTGCCATTGGTTTATTTATGTTGAATGCAATTGTTTCTGCACTGTCTATTGTGTAATCGTTGTACTATGACAATTGAGGCAAAATGGTCATATAGAAAATAGAAAAATATTTTTTCAAAAAAAGCGTTGACAAAAGAAACAGAAAAAAGAAATAAACAGACTCACCAGCAAAATAAAAAATGCTGTGTGAACTCAAACCAGTGTAGTGTTCTTCTATTAACATTAAGGTTGTAGTAGACACAGATATATGTGTCAAGTGAAACATGAAAAAATTAAATATATTTGCATGAATAATGTGTAAATACCCAAATGTAGATGGTAGGACGCCCTCCCTTTGTTTCAATTCTTATACTTCCCAGCAGATTTAGTTACCATGGTCCATAGTGTCCTAGCACATTAGTGTGCAGTGATGGTTCTTATACTACTCTTCAGGTTTAGTTACCATGATACAGAGTGTCCTAGCACATTAGCACATTGATGGTTCTTATACTTCTTAGCAGATTTAGTTACCACGATCCAGAATCTCCTAGCACATTAGTGTGCAGTGATGGTTCCTATACTACTCTGCAGGTTTAGTTACCATGATCCAGAGTGTCCTAGCACATTAGCACAGTGGTCGTTCTTATACCTATCCTCAGGTTCGTTGCCATGATCCAGAGTGTCCCAGCACATTAATACAGTGATGGTTCCTAGACAATTTTGCAGGTTTAGCTACCATGATCCAGAGTGGCCTAGCACATTAGTACAGTGACAGTTTTTATACTTCTCCTCAGGTTTATTTACCATGATTCCAAGTGTCCTAGAACATTAGTACAGTGACGATTATTATACTTCTTCTCAGGTTTAGTTACCCTGTTCCAGAGTGTCCTAGCACATTAGTACAGTGATGGTTCGTATACCACTCCGTAGGTTTAGTTACTATGATCCAGAGTGTCCTAGCACATTAGTAAACCTATGGTTCTTATACTTCTACCCAGGTTTATTTACCATGATCCAAAGTGTCCTAGCACATTAGTACGGTGATTGTTTCTGTACAGCTCTGCAGATTTAGTTATCATGGTGCAGAGTCCAATTTTCCAGCTCTATTATTCTATGAGGCTAATTAAAATGAGAATGTTTGGAAAGGGCCTCATATTGCACAGCCCACTGGAAAAGAGGTACTGTGGGTCAGCACATGGCTTTGCATATGTGCAATCCCTTAACTAGGTCAGTGGATTGACAGGGAGATAGCTTGCCACATCACATCATGTTGCTTTTACAATAAATTCTGAATTGATCAGCGTGTTTTGGATCTTTTTAGGTAAAGCTGACCATCCTGAGGGTTATATACGAGATGGCAAATCATGGGTTTCTGAATGGGCCCCACGGTTTCTCCATGGTGGAATACGTGATACAGCAGTGCGCAGCCTCCAAAAAGAGCATGGTAAGGAACCCAGTGCAATGCATCTTGTTAAAGCTGGAATAACTCATTGGAAGCAGAGTATGTTTTAAGAAGAAGGGTTATGTGTTCATTATTTGTGATAGCCAGGGGTACATGAACAAGCTACTCAAGGTTCTATCCCCATGGGAGTGCAAGTTCTAGGGAAGGATAATGTAAACAACAGAGACTGCACCTTTGAGCTGCTTTGTGGCCGATGCGGTATACTGCAGCCTGTTTTCTATAACTGGCCGCCAGTGCCCTACATTCCTAGTCTGTGTAAATCAGATTATTTGGATCAGAGTCATACTAAACTATTCTGCTTGCTCTAGCATTTATTTTATTTTATTGGGCATTTGTAAGGTTCTTATAATCAAGAAATTGTGTTTCAAAGCACCCACAGGGCAAAGGAAATGGAACGAGGGAACAGTAAGACAATGGAATATGATCATAGTGATGAATAAAATAAAAAAGCAATCCTATTAGGCTTTGTGAACATTTGGAGCGTGCAAGTGCAGAGAGAGAAGGGAACGGGAAAGGTGGCAAGTGCTAGAGGTTCCAAAGAGAGGGGAAGTGTCAGTCAGTCAGTTGCAAAGGCAGCAGGTAAGTGCCAGGCAGTGACCACTTGATCGAAGAGGGGTCACCAGCCAATACAACACACCATTTAAGAGGGTGGGCATTGACATTGCCGGTTCCCTTGACCCTCCCACTTCAGGTGGACATCGGTTCATCCTGGTCTTGGTGGATCATGCCACCAGGTACCCTGAGGCTATTCCCCTTCGGACTGTTACTGCCAAGGTGGTTGCCAGGGCTCTCCTGGGCATTTTTACCCTTGTTGGATTCCCTAAAGAGGTGGTCTCTGACAGAGGATCCAACTTCATGTCGAGTTATATGAAAACCATGTGGAAATAGTGCGTGGTAACCTACAAGGTCTCTACCTCTTAACATCCCCAGACCAATGGTCTGGTTGAGAGATTTAACAAAACTCTTAAGGGCATGCTAGGTGCTTTGGAAGAGTCCCTAAGGAGGAAATGGGACCTCCTCCTGCCATGCCTGCTGTTCGCTTACAGAGAGGTACCTCAATAGGGTGCTGGTTTCAGCCCCTTTGAGTTACTCTTTGGCCATCCAGTGAGGGGGACCCTTGCCTTGATCAGAGAAGGTTTGCAAGCCACCCCTCCAGGTCCTGCCAAGCAAGTGGGGGACTATGTCTTAGGCCTCAGACGGAGGATGACACAGATGATGGGTCAGGCACAGCGAATCTTAAGGCCAGCCAGGAATTGAACAAATACTGGCATGACCTTAAAGCATGATATGATATGATATGATATGATAGTCTATTTATATTGCGCCTATACACAATGTGTTTCAAAGCGCTTCAAGGCAAGGGAGGGAACAAGGGAAAATGCAA
This sequence comes from Ambystoma mexicanum, assembly GCF_040938575.1. Taxonomy (NCBI): domain Eukaryota; kingdom Metazoa; phylum Chordata; class Amphibia; order Caudata; family Ambystomatidae; genus Ambystoma; species Ambystoma mexicanum. Next base: position 1,232,454,447 of record NC_090928.1, read on the forward strand.
TGACATTCTTACAGGCCATGAACAGTAAGGATGTGAAATTAACTATCGTACTCGGCCAGACGACATTTCAGATAGTGCTGGAGAGGGCCTGGGGGGGAAAAAAACAGTAATAGGAGGGTGGAGGAAACAGATGAGGTTGCTATCATATTAGGTCCAGGGACAATTCTGATAGAGTAAGTGAATAGAAGAAGGTAAGGGGAGGAGATAGGAAAAGGGAGAAGGGAAAGGAGGAGAGAACAGAGAGTAAGCAGTCAAAAAGAGTGGAGAAGCAAGAGTGGGGAGCGAATACAATTGCAGAAGTCAGTAGTAACACATAATGTTGAAAGCCAGGATACAAGATGAAGATGGGAAAAGCATGAATCAAGAAGGCACCAGGTGGGCGGGGCTTGCTAAGTGGTGAAAAAGAGCGGCAGGCAGGAAGGCACCAGGTGGGCGGGGCTTAGGCCAGGTGATCTAGATCCACTTGCACCTGTTCCCCATCTGTAAAGGCAAAAAGGCTGGAGGGCTCCTTAAGTAGGGAAACAGAGCGGCAAGCAGGAAGGCACCAGGTGGGCGAGGCTTGCTAAGTGGTGAAAAAGAGCAGCAAACAGGAAGGCACCAGGTGGGCGGGGCTTGCTAAGTGGTGAAAAAAGAGCAGCAGGCAGGAAGGCACCAGGTGGGCGGGGTTTAGGCCAGGTGACCTAGATCCACTTGCACCTGCTCCCCATCTGCAAAGGAAAAGAGGCTGGAGGGCCCCTTAAGTAGGGAAACAGAGAGGCAAGCAGGAAGGCACCAGGTAGGCGGGGCTTGCTAAGTGTTGAAAAAGAGCGGCAGGCAGGAAGGCACCAGGTGGGTGGGGTTTAGGCCAGGTGACCTAGATCCACTTGCACCTGCTCCCCATCTGCAAAGGAAAAGAGGCTGGAGGGCTCCTTAAGTAGGGAAACAGAGCGGCAAGCAGGAAGGCACCAGGTGGGCGGGGCTTGCTAAGTGGTGAAAAAGAGCGGTAAACAGGAAGGCACCAGGTGGGTGGGGCTTGCTAAGCGGTGAAAAAGAGCGGCAAACAGGAAGGCACCAGTTGGGTGGGGCTTGCTAAGTGGTGAAAAAGAGGGGCAGACAGGAAGGCACCAGGTGGGCGGGGCTTAGGCCAGGTGACCTAGATCCACTTGCACCTGCTCCCCATCTGCAAAGGAAAAGAGACTGGAGGGCTCCTTAAGTAGGGAAACAGAGAGGCAAGCAGGAAGGCACCAGGTAGGCGGGGCTTGCTAAGTGTTGAAAAAGAGCGGCAGGCAGGAAGGCACCAGGTGGGTGGGGTTTAGGCCAGGTGACCTAGATCCACTTGCACCTGCTCCCCATCTGCAAAGGAAAAGAGGCTGGAGGGCTCCTTAAGTAGGGAAACAGAGCGGCAAGCAGGAAGGCACCAGGTGGGCGGGGCTTGCTAAGTAACATCACAAGTGGATTGGACTCCAGGTCAGGAGATCCTTCTGATGGAGCCTACCAAGCCTCGAGCTTTGGCAGATAAGTGGACTGGACCCTTCAGAATTATTTTCAAGATGGGCAAAGTCAATTATCTGGTTGACATGGGAGTCCCGGGTGTAGCCCCTCAGGTTTTCCACGTCAACAGGCTCAAACCTTTCCATAGGTGAGCAGAAGTCTCATGCCTCTGGCTAGCTTCAGAGCAAGAAGAGGATGAGTGAGCCCCTTCCTGATTTGCTGCATAGCAACCCTCAGGATGGCTCAGTCGAGGGAGTGCATCTCTCTCCAGATCTGACTCCAGAGCAGCAGAGGGCCTGCAGGGCTTTGCTCCGGCAGTATGCCCCTCTGTTCTCGCTGACACCAAGCCTCACTCCATGGTGCAGGTACGAAATTGACACTGGTGACAGCGTACCTATCAAAAGTAGATGCTACAGGATGCCATACACTGAAGAACCACATCCAGGCTGAGGTCGCCAAGATGTTGGATCTGGGTGTTATTGAACCCTCAACCAGTCCATGGTCCAGTCCAGTGGTCCTTGTCCCCAAGGCAAGTTCCCAGGCAGGTACCAAGGATTGGCGGTTCTGTGTGGACTACAGACTGGTCAATGCCGTCACCAAAACTGACGCGCACCCATTGCCCAGGGCTGATGAGCTTGTGGACACCATAGGTGCTGCCAAATTTGTGAGCACCTTTGACCTTAGCTCAGGCTATTGGCAAATAGCTCTGACGGACCATGCCAAGGAAAAGACTGCATTCTCAACACCTGATGGGCTCTACCAGTTTCGAGTCATACCTTTTGGATTGAAAAATGCACCTGCCACTTTTCAACATTTAGTCAATCATGCACTCGGTGGGCTGGATGCCTTTAGTGTGGCCTACTTAGACGACATTGCCGTCTACAGTTCCACTTGGGAGGAGCATTTAACTCACTTGGATAAAGTGTTGCAGGCCTTGAAAGGGCTAACCTCACTATCAAGGCCACCTAGTGCCAGAGAGCTCAGGGAAAAGTCACTAATGTTGGTCATGAGGTAGGAGGGGGTCAAATCCAACCGCTGCCCAGTAAGGTACAGCATGTACATGACTGGGAGAATCCCACTGCTCAAACCCAGGTGAGCGCCTTTTTGGTCCTCACTGGGTATTATCGCAACTTCATGGCGGACTATGGAACCATAGCTGCCCCTCTGACAGCTCTGACATTGCCCAAACAACAAGGAAGGTTAATTGGACAGAAGACTGTCTGAGGGCCTTTGTTGGCTTGAAGAAAAAGTCTGTGTAGGGCACCTGTTTTGTGTGCACCTGATTACAGCAAGCCCTTTATTGTCCAGACGGATGCCTGCGACACCGGAATTGGAGCTGTCTTGTCCCAGTTAGATGACAAAAGAAGGGAACATCCTATCATATTCATCAGCAGACAACTGAAGGATAGAGAATTTAGGTGGGCTATTGTTGAAAAGGAATGTTTCAGTATAGTTTGGAGCCTTAGGCGTTTTAGGCCATACCTTACAGGATCTACCTTCAAGTTCCAAACAGACCATAAGCCCCTAATGTGTCTTATGCAGATGAAGGGTGAAAACCCGAAACTGCTCAGGTGGTCCATTAGCCTGCCAGGGCTAGACTTCACCATTTAGCATAGACCAGGGAAGAGTCACGATAACGCATATGGCCTTTCCAGAAGGTATGTTTACCGTCTGGATGTGGGAGTCAGTCTCGTGGGAGATTAGACGCCCTACCCTCAGTCTGGGGGGGCAGACTGTTTTGCTGTAAATGCATTGGAGGGACCTGGCCTCCATATCCTTGTCCTTTATTGCCTTATCATGTATGTTCTGTCTTGTTTTCCGCGCAGGAGTTCATGTGGGACTCCTGGCGGTGCAGCTCTTTTTGGTTTGGTGAACAGACCCTTGTCCCACCTTATGGCACCCATTGGTGGGAGTACGACCCTGTACTCCTAGTGTATATTTTTGGGAATCTGTGTGTGGCCCACATAGCATGGTATTGGCTGGTGGCAGCTCCATGCTGAATTTGACCTCCATTTTGGGATACCCAGGCCCTGCCATTGGAATCAGTTGATTCCTGATAGGAAACAAGATGGCCCCTGTGGCCTGTTGCTTTCTATTGCCTGTTACCTTGTATTCTCAAAGTCCTGGGAAGCCATGACTCTGTCCCTTCCCCCTGACTGGCTGTATGGTGGAAGTTCCATGTATGGTGTTGTTGGGAAGTCCAGGCCAGACCGACTGTGGCCTTCTGTAACGCTCACCTGATTCCCACGGAGGCGCGGGTCTTGGCAGGAAGGTGTCTGTAACACGAAACGTGATGTGCAGGATTTGGTTGGCTTCTGGGGTCGACCCTCTCCGCACTGTGTGTCGAACTCGAAGGGTGAGGTTTCTGCAGGTGAAATAATATGGGGATTAAAGGCCTGGGTTGCTGAACGTCCCTATCTCTCTCCTCCCAGCCTGTCTGTTGAACCCCCCTCCCAGGTCAACGTGCTCACCTTAGATAGGTGAATGCTGGGCTCTCCATCTGCGTCTAGTGCAGGGTGCCGTTGCCAGTTCCTTCACTGGTGAAACGTGGGCCTCTTGACTTCAGAGGATGGGTACCGTCGTTGACTGCACGACCGGTAAGTTTCTGGACACCTTTAGTCTTTATAGTCTTTTATGCGTGGCACTGAAGCGCCTGGAGTTGCGTAAGTATGGCAGCGCTCTTACTGTCTCTTTCTTTGTCTTTGCAGGAGACGATGCAGAATGAAGAAATCCGGAATTCACCACGTGCCGGTAAGTGTGACACTGCTGTTGTCTTTGCAGGTGAAGATGCGGCGTGAAGAATCCGGAATGCACTGCGTGCCAGTAAGTAGAATAATGCTGTTTATCTTTGCAGGTGCAGATGCAGCGTGAAGATTCTGGAGTGCACAGCGTGCCAGTAAGTATAATAATGCTGTTTATCTTTGCAGGTGCAGATGCAGCGTGAAGAATCTGGAGTGCACAGCGTGCCGGTAAGTATAATAATGCTGTTTATCTTTGCCGGCGAAGGTGCAGCGTTAGACACGGCCGCTGCCGATGGATCAGGTAAGCAAGCACTGCGTGTGAAAGTTCGTTCTGCTAACCTGTTGTTTCTGGTCTTTTGCAGGTGCTGATGTTGCTCGGGTACAGGAATGGTAAGTATAATTCTTGCAGGTTCAGGATCCCAAGAAGAAATGCTGGAACAGACTCGGTGAGCGTTCTGCTGCAGATGCAGAATAACGCGAAGCACGTTTTGTCAATCGGGTGTGGTTTAAATAGCCTTGGAGTGATGAGGCGTCTCCTTCCACGGCCCCGCCTTGGTAAGAAAAGAGTTCCTGCTTCCAGAAGAGTTCCAGTGCTGTATCCAGGGAGTGGAGCTGCCCCACCCAGGTAAGAAAGTAGTCCCAGTTCACCGAGGACTTCTAAGAGTCTGGCAAGTAAGCAGCATGGTCTGCCGCAGGTAAGTCCACCCAAGCACCTTCACACCAATGATGAGCCCGGCGCTTCCAGTGCCGGGACCGATGCTTCTGATGAGCCTGGTGCCACCGGCGCCAGGACAAGGTCCAAAAGGTCCCTGTGGGGACCGGCTGGTGCCTAGGATCAGGGTTAGGGGCCTGCTTCCAAGGACGTTGGGCTGATCCTGGCTCCTTGGAAGCAGTGATCATGACAGTATCCCCCCTCAAGGCCCCTCCTAAGTGTGTCTTCTCCGGGGGCTTTGGCTTGTCGGGGTGATTCAGATGGAATCTCTTGACCAGACGAGGTGCGTGGACGTGTTCTGAGGGTTCCCACGACCTTTCCTGGGGACCGTATCCTTTCCAATCAACCAGATAGTATAATTTAGACCTGGAAATCTTGGAGTCTAGGATGTTCTTCACTTCAAATTCGAGTTCTCCGTCTACCAAAACGGGTTCTGGGAGTTCAGTCAATCGGGTTTCTGGTTGTACTGGTTTTAATAAGGAGACATGGAATACTGGATGTATTTTCATATGCGTAGGTAATTCCAATTTGGCAGCCACCGGATTGATTATGGCAGATATGAGGTAGGGCCCAAGGTATCTCGGAATGAAAGTGCGGGGTCCTTTTAAAGGCAGGTGCTTAGTGGATAACCAGACCTGATCTCCTACAGCATAGTGAGGGGCCTCTTTACGGTGCCGATCGGCTGCCTTTTTGAATTGAGCTTTAGCTCTTTGCAGATGGGCAGTGGCTTCCTTAAAAGCACAGGTAATCTCCGAATGCAAGTGATCCACAGCAGGTGCTTCAATTTCTTGGGGAGGATCCAGGTTGGAGGTTCTAGGATGGTGTCCAAATAATAGGAAAAAAGGAGTCTTCCCGGTTCCAGAATGAGTCGAATTGTTGTACGCGTATTCAGCGATCCAAAGAATGTCCTTCCAGGGGTTTTCTGTTTGTTGGAGCATGCAGCGTAGATATTGTTCTAGTGTCTGGTTTGTCCTTTCGGTTTGTCCGTCCGTTTGGGGATGGTGACTGGTTGAAAGTCTTACATCAACTTGGGCTAGACGACAGCAACTGCGCCAGAAGTGGGAGATGAATTGACTTCCCCTATCGGAGACTAAAACCGAAGGAAAACCGTGTAAGCGAACGATGTTCGCCAAGAATTCCCGGGCCAATACTGAGGCTGAAGGCAGACCCTTCAAGGGTATGAAGTGAGCCATTTTCGAGAATAGATCCACGACTACTAAAATGGTAGTATATCCCAAGCATGGAGGTAAGTCCGTGATAAAATCCATGGACAGGGTATGCCATGGACAGGGAGGGATGTCAAGTGGCTGTAATAGGCCGGCTGGTTTTTGCTTTTGACTTTTATTCTGGGCACACACACCACAGGAGATTACAAAGTCTCTAATATCCCTTTTCCACGATGGCCACCAGAAATTTCTTTTAATCTTTTCCATGGTTTTGGTAATGCCAGGGTGCCCCTCCATTAGAGAATCATGATAACCGGAGATTACTTGTTTTTGTAGTCTCTCACAGGGCAAGTGCAATCGTCCTCGGAAATATGGTAGGTCTTGATCTACTGAGAACTCTTTTCCCTTTAATTGCCAGTCCTGCAAATCGGTCGGAGTTAGGAGCGATTTCACCGTGTTCTTGATGTCTTCAAAAGATTGAGTGCTGACCACACCCAAAATCCTTTGTTCTGGGATTATGGGTATTGGATCTGGATTGATCAACTGTTCATCTACTCCCATCCGGGAGAGGGCATCCGCCTTTCCGTTCTTACTACCTGGTCGATAAGTAATTATAAAGTCAAATTCTGCTAGGAACAGAGCCCAGCGAAGTTGTCTGGAAGACTGAGCTTTGGCTGTCTTTAGGTATTGTAGATTGCGGTGGTCAGTCATTACGGTGACTGTGTGTCTGGCTCCTAGAAGATAATGCCGCCAGGCTTTAAAGGCCGATCTGATGGCCAAAAGTTCCTTGTCCGTAATTGAATAGTTGATCTCAGGAGGCGAAAACTTGCGGGACCAAAAGGCAACCGGATGTAGTTGGTTTGTGACCGAATCTCTTTGTGATAACACTGCTCCCATAGCAAGACTAGAAGCATCCGTTTCCATCATGTAAGGAAGTTCTGGGCGAGGATGTTTTAAAACAGGTGCAGAAATGAATTTAGCTTTTAAGTCTTGAAAAGCTTGTTCCGCTTCAGAAGACCACTCAAAACGTTTGTTCTTTTTCAACAGAGCGGTGATGGGCTGGACTATCCGGGAAAATTCAGGAATGAATCTGCGGTAAAAGTTAGCGAATCCTAACATGCTTTGAACTCCTTTTACAGAGGTTGGTGATGGCCACTTGATAATTGCATCAACCTTCTTTGAATCCATATGGACTCCGTTAGGTGACAATATAAATCCCAGGAACTCGACTTCTGTTGCGTTGAAGACGCATTTCTCAAGCTTAGCAAAAAGACTATGTTGACGCAATCTCTCGAGAACCTTTTTAACATGTCTCTGATGTTCTTCTTCCGATGATGAATAGACGAGGATGTCGTCAATGTAGACAACTACACACACGTCAATGAGTTCCCTAAGGACATCGTTCATAAAATATTGGAAAGCAGCAGGAGCATTACACAGTCCAAAGGGCATCACTTGATATTCGAATAGCCCGTACTTGGTGCGAAAGGCCGTTTTCCATTCATCGCCCTCTTTGATCCTTACCAAGTGGTAGGCTCCTCTGAGATCCAGCTTTGTGTATATACGGGCATCTTTGACTTGGTCCAGGAGTTCAGGGATCAAAGGTAACGGGTATCTGTTTTTAACAGTGATCTGATTCAGGGCGCGGTAATCTATGCAAGTTCTAAGGTCTCCTTCCTTTTTCGGAACGAAGAACAAAGCCGATGAAGCTGGAGATTTGGAAGGACGGATAAACCCGTTAGCTAGGTATTGGTCCAGGTACTGTCTGAGGTGAAGGTTCTCTGGCTCGGTGAGGGCATAGATCCTGCTGCAAGGAGGAGTTGTTCCAGGTATCAGATCTATTTGACAGTCGTAAGACCTATGAGGGGGTAGGGTGTTAGCTTGATCCTTCTGGAAGACGTCTTGGAACTCCTGGTATTCGGGAGGTAATTTGAGAATCTCCTCAGAAGAGATCGCCGCCAGTGAAACATCAGGTCGAGGATAACAAGTGGTAGAACACTCTGGAAACTGAACCGTCTTTGCTCGCCAATCAATCTGAGGATTGTGCTTCTCCAACCAAGGGATTCCCAGAATGATCTGGAACTGAGGGGCCTTGATTACATCGAACACTATTCTCTCCCGGTGTCCATTATGACTCAACAGCGTCACTTCTTGGGTGGCATGCGTTACTGGTCCGGAGGCTATCTCCGTGCCATCCACAGTAGTGATGACGTCTTTTACTGCCTTAGGGACAAGGGGTAGATTCATCCTTGACACCATTTCACGGTCCACATAGTTACCGATTGCTCCGCTGTCAATGTAAGCTTCAATTGCGTGTAAACGATCCGGACGTTCAGGACTAATGAGGACCATGGGTATCACGAAATGCGAGGTCACGGGACAGATCTTAACGCTCGGCAAGAGGACCTCTACTCTTGTCGGGCGAGGTCGTTTCCCTGCTCAGAATTTGTGGTACAGGTATCCGCGGCTCCTACAGTCTTCTTAGCTGGTTTCACGGGACAGTCCCGAAGAAAGTGTCCTGAATTACCGCAATAGAGGCATAATTGCAGCTGCCTTCTTCTTTCCCGCTCTTTCTGGGTTAAAGGTCCTCTCATGCCCCCTATTTGCATGGGTTCCGCAGTGTCAGCTCCCTTATTCGGGGTCTGTGGTTTGGAAAACACTCGGGTATCAAATCTGGAGCGATCTGCCTTCCTGTTCTGTAGTCTATGGTCTAGTTGGACAACTAAGTCAATATAGTCTGAACATTCTTGTGGAGGATTCACAACCTGCGCTAGCACATCCTTGAGCTCTCCACGCAGACCTCTGTAGAAAAGCGTTATTCTCTTGTCCTCGGGCCATTGTGTTTCCACTATGAGTCTATTGAAAGAGGCTATATAAGTCAAGAGGTCTTGGTTACCCTGTCGTAATGAGAGAAGTTCATTGTCCAAGGAGTGCCCTTGTGCATGTCTTGCGAACAGTTTCTCCATGCTGGCCTGGAAGGCTTGAAAATCGTGTAAAACCGGATCATCCTGGGTGACTAAAGGGATCGACCAATCTGCAGCGCTGCCACTGAGATAAGAAAGCACGAAAGCCACCTTGGCCTGGTCAGTTGGGAATGCAGCTGGTCGACATAAGAAGTGCAGGCGGCACTGGTTGATGAACACTGCGAATTTCTTTGGATCACCAGCAAAGCGTTCGGGCGGAGCCAAGGGCACATTACCGGGCAGATTGATTTGCACTGGATTTGAAGCTGAGGCAGAAGGGTAACTTCCTCCTGGAATGGGCAAAGATGTCTGTCCTGCCTGCGTTTGTAACAACTGGCTAGCAAGGTCCTCTGTTCGCTCCTTAGAAATTATCAGTTCTCTTCTTAGAGAGCTCGTTTCCTGGCGAGCTGCATGTACTTCTGCTCTTAATTCCCCAAGAAACTGGGCTAGTTGATCAGTATCTGAAGTTTCCATTGCGCCTGGGTAGGAGTTTAGTGGTGGGCTTCGCGTTCTGTAACGCTCACCTGATTCCCACGGAGGCGCGGGTCTTGGCAGGAAGGTGTCTGTAACACGAAACGTGATGTGCAGGATTCGGTTGGCTTCTGGGGTCGACCCTCTCCGCACTGTGTGTCGAACTCGAAGGGTGAGGTTTCTGCAGGTGAAATAATATGGGGATTAAAGGCCTGGGTTGCTGAACGTCCCTATCTCTCTCCTCCCAGCCTGTCTGTTGAACCCCCCTCCCAGGTCAACGTGCTCACCTTAGATAGGTGAATGCTGGGCTCTCCATCTGCGTCTAGTGCAGGGTGCCGTTGCCAGTTCCTTCACTGGTGAAACGTGGGCCTCTTGACTTCAGAGGATGGGTACCGTCGTTGACTGCACGACCGGTAAGTTTCTGGACACCTTTAGTCTTTATAGTCTTTTATGCGTGGCACTGAAGCGCCTGGAGTTGCGTAAGTATGGCAGCGCTCTTACTGTCTCTTTCTTTGTCTTTGCAGGAGACGATGCAGAATGAAGAAATCCGGAATTCGCCACGTGCCGGTAAGTGTGACACTGCTGTTGTCTTTGCAGGTGAAGATGCGGCGTGAAGAATCCGGAATGCACTGCGTGCCAGTAAGTAGAATAATGCTGTTTATCTTTGCAGGTGCAGATGCAGCGTGAAGAATCTGGAGTGCACAGCGTGCCAGTAAGTATAATAATGCTGTTTATCTTTGCAGGTGCAGATGCAGCGTGAAGAATCTGGAGTGCACAGCGTGCCGGTAAGTATAATAATGCTGTTTATCTTTGCCGGCGAAGGTGCAGCGTTAGACACGGCCGCTGCCGATGGATCAGGTAAGCAAGCACTGCGTGTGAAAGTTCGTTCTGCTAACCTGTTGTTTCTGGTCTTTTGCAGGTGCTGATGTTGCTCGGGTACAGGAATGGTAAGTATAATTCTTGCAGGTTCAGGATCCCAAGAAGAAATGCTGGAACAGACTCGGTGAGCGTTCTGCTGCAGATGCAGAATAACGCGAAGCACGTTTTGTCAATCGGGTGTGGTTTAAATAGCCTTGGAGTGATGAGGCGTCTCCTTCCACGGCCCCGCCTTGGTAAGAAAAGAGTTCCTGCTTCCAGAAGAGTTCCAGTGCTGTATCCAGGGAGTGGAGCTGCCCCACCCAGGTAAGAAAGTAGTCCCAGTTCACCGAGGACTTCTAAGAGTCTGGCAAGTAAGCAGCATGGTCTGCCGCAGGTAAGTCCACCCAAGCACCTTCACACCAATGATGAGCCCGGCGCTTCCAGTGCCGGGACCGATGCTTCTGATGAGCCTGGTGCCACCGGCGCCAGGACAAGGTCCAAAAGGTCCCTGTGGGGACCGGCTGGTGCCTAGGATCAGGGTTAGGGGCCTGCTTCCAAGGACGTTGGGCTGATCCTGGCTCCTTGGAAGCAGTGATCATGACACCTTCACAATGACTGTATGTTGCGGGAACGCCCGTGGGGTGGGACCTTGGTGAATGGAGTGTGTGACGAATACACATTTCATGTTATGGGTGTCTAGTATCTGGTGTTTGACACAATGACTGAGACAGCCCTGCCCGAAACTGGTATGAATGCAGTGTGGAGTGCTGAATGGCAAAGTGCTTGTCCGAATGCACATTCCGTGTTGTGAGTGTCTGCATGGAGAAGAATGGCCTGAATGCACTGTGAGCCTGATTGGCTGCCTGACTGCCTGAATGCCTTTCTGAATGATTAGTTGCCTGAGTGTGACCCAGCAGGGTGAATGGGAGATCAACAGTATATCTGGGGGCCTCTCAATGATGGAAATCGTTCAGAAGCTGAAGTTGAAACTGTTGCTTAACCTTGAAGCCCACTGGAAGAAGAAGAACTGCTGCTGCTGTCCTTTGCTAATCTGAAAGCTGCTGTGCCTTCAAGGAACTGATCCAGGAGAGGGCCTGGCTAGGAGACCTCTTCCTGAGCTTCGAGGGACCATCGTGCACCAGCTGATCTTTGCCAAAGCTCCCTGGAAATCAGACGCTCGAAAGGCTGCCGACCGGAGACAGGTACCACCGCGGAATCACAAAGAAAAGCACCCGGACCTTAAAGTCCATCACCGTTGACGATCGCCGTCGCCGACCGGAGCCACAGTGCTCCTTTGCCTAAGAACGTTGAAACAAGGACTCCTTTGCTCATCCTCGTCGACTGCTTTCATCCTGCCAGAGAGAGTCCAGGCCACCGACGACCAAGGAGAATCCGCTGGTGGATTTTCCGCCACCCAAAGACTGCAGAGACGCTGACGACTTGACGCCCTTGCTGGGCCAAAGCTCTTCATTGACTCCTTGCGGCAACGAACACTCGTCGTCGAGGTGCACCGCAGGCCTCCGCTTGCAGGACATTTTCAACTGATCATCAACGAGCACTGCAAGAACCAAAGCTGCTGCCGCATCGACAGTGTTCACCCTTTTTCCTCGTGGGCTCTCGATGATCCGTGGCTCCTGCCTTAAAGGGAGCCGCTCAAGAAGGATCCGTTGACGACCCGACGTCAGACTCTGCTATTCCCGGTACATTGGGGTGTAGAGCTGTTATAGAAGGAAATAAGACTCATATGAACAATATATGGACTGGGCTTTTATTCTATCTTTATTTACAGGTTGCCCAGGTGGGGGGGGGATCCTCCTACAGAACGGTGCCTAGTGGTAGGGGCGCATTATTCTGCCTATTGTTTTAACTAACCTGCTTTCCTCCTATGTCTATTGTTGGTTCACTTTATTAATTGATTTGTGTGTTATTGTATTTGTACATAATCAAAGCCTTATTTATATAAAGACTGTGTTTTCACTAACATAGTGTGTGGACATTCCTTTGTGGGTGCTTGGGGACTACACTGTACTTAAGAATCAGCCTGGATCACCTCCTGAGAGCTTAAGCCTTGATTGCTCGCCCATAGCTACCCTATAGAGAATCATGACTGGGGTACTCTGTGCTTCCACTCTGCCATATAGAGAGCAGGAGCAGAGACACACCCCCCTCCGGTGCTTTACACCCCTCAATGCTTTGCCACATGTTTGACCCTTCTTCAACTGACCTCACACACCGTTGTCCATAGGGTGTGTGTCTCCCGTCCCCTCCTGCTTCTCATCACTTCTATTCCCTACCTCTCCCTGAGACCTTATCCTCTAAGCCCCTCCTCTCTCCCTCTCAACCTCAGGTCTCACTCCCTCTGCTTTACCTTCTACCTCCAAAAGCATCCTCTCATCTCCCAGCCTCTTCTGCTCCTTCTGCATCTCCTCTCTACAACCTCTGCCAAACTCGCACTGCCTTCCTCTCCAAACTCCCACACTGCTGAAGTTCTTATGCAGGCTTTTATCCCACATGACCCTTCCACCTGGGCCAGCTTCTCCAGAATGGCTTGTAGCCGTGTAGAATTCATTTGACCTTTGCCAGGTCCCCTCAAGGCAAGAACTCTAGGAGGAGCGGTTGGCTGGTCCATGAGGCGGGATGTTTCATATCCAGATATTATAGAAGGGTTTAGTGGAGGAATGAATGTGGCTGTGGAAGTGTGGTAATGAAATGCACTGAATTATTGAATTCTTTTCATTAACAAACATCCATGCAGGAAAGGAAGGCTGATCCCTTTCTATAACACGCTTAATACCGGAGATCAGTTACTAAGCGCAAGACCACGATTCAAACCTGTGTTGCCATGCGTTGTCTTGCTTCTAAGACACAAGCATTGCCCCTGGGCTATCATCCCGGCTCAGGCCCTAGCTAAGATCAGAAACAAAGTCACTATCTGTACATGACAAAATATACTGCGTGGCCTCCAGGGTTGTTCTAATGTTCTTACAAATAAAATGGTGGTGCAAATACCTCCTCCTTAGATCCAACAACAACTTACATATTAATATTGAGAGAACCGCTTCAACACTGATTGACTAGAAACCCAAAAGTGAGTTAGTGTGGAAGCTTGCAAAAGGTTCTAGTCTGCCTTTCATCCCAAGGCTTTCAACTACCAGGTCACAGTAGTTTTGGGCTTAACAATCACAGCCAATTTTTGAAGAAGAAACCAGAGAATCTCTGTAGTTAGAGAATGAATCCAACGTTTTTGCAGAGAATTCAAGCATAAGATCATCATAGAACATAAGCAAAGTGGTTTTGTTTACTAGGTAGTAGATATTTAACTAACTGTTGGCAAGAACTGCAAGTGGGAAATCAGGTAGTTCAGTGAGAAAGTAAGCGGCAAGGAACGCATGTGAAGAAGTCTTCAGTAATAAGGTGTATATAGTTAAACAAAAAGCATCAATAGATGCTATTAATGGATATTCTTATAGCAGCTGGCACACGAAGCATGTCTTGCGCTGTAGGTAGGTCATATTTTATCCGGCTTTCGCCATTTCGCACCTAGAAACAATTGTGTACAGGCGCGTAATAAATGACTTATCATATCATATAATTTACATTTAGTACAAAATTCGAAGTACATAAAATTGAACCAGGCATTTGCACATACAAGTCGTTAAAACATAGAAAGCGGAATAAAACATTTACAAATTGAACAGCAGTTAAAGTATATAAATAGCTAAGCTTCGAATATAGGAGGCATATAACTACATTAATTCTTTCTGCCCAAACACTTAAAAGAGGCGTTGATATACTCGCTAAGATCAGTAACAAAGTTACTCTCTAAACATGACAAAATATACTGCATGGCCTCCAAGGTTGTTCTAATGTTCTTACAAATAAAATGGTGGTGCAAATGTCTTCTCCTTAGATCCTACAACAACCTACATATTAACAAAAAGTGGGGTCAATCTTAATCAACCCCTGCATCACAAGAACAGTGCTTCTCCTTAAACTGCCAGGACATACATGACATACATGCTTTCAGTGGTAATCTATTTAGCCTTACCATTGCCATTATGTGCCTATGGGACAGGGATCAAATTGTGCAGATTGCGGTATATTCAGAAGACAAACTGCAAGCAGTAACCACATGCCTCAATGAGCGCACATTCTTAATATTATTTAATGCCTTAGCAAGCTCTAAATCGTTCGCTTTTGTTTTGAGCTGTTGTTTTTTAATCATACCCTTATTCAGTTGCTCAATATTTATTCCTCACTTTGTGCATGTCGAGGTACATCTGTTCAGATAGAGATAAATAACCTGGGAGTTTTTTGACAACATCTCCCCCTTAGCATTTATGATGCTTGGGTTTTCTGACATGTTTAAGAATAGTTTCCGACAGAACCAGGGTTCCGAGGAGACAAGAGCCGTTAGCTGCAAAAACCACCCCCAGATACTGATAGGTATTCACTACTTCTATCTTAACATCATAGGACAAACTACGATTAAGGCCTTTCATGGTTAAATAAAGCAATATAGTGTTGTCAGCATACAGGAGTGAACGCTAACTGACGCCATTATTGGTTGGAATAATACATTGTGCGATAAACGGGGATAAGATCATAATAAAAAGCAAAGGGGCCTTGGGCAACCCTGTCTTACCACTTTATAACTGACCTAGATGACGTACAACAGAGGCCTTAGAACCTGAATAAAGGCTGATGATCCACTGTAAAAAAATACCTCCACCTCTCTCTTGGGGAATACCTTCCTACTGGAGCTCTTCGCACCTTCAGCTCCTTGAGGGTCAGACGCTTCTCCTAGCAAAGAGTCAGAGGCAGATCTCGCTCTTCTGCTGGCGCTTCTCTCTGGAACAGCCTCTCTGAAACTCGAGCAGAACCATCTCAGGTACCCGAAGCACCTCAAGACTTTCCTCTTTGCTTCTGCCTTCTCTCTTCCTCTTCCCTGCTGATCTCCTGTCTGAAAATGCACTGGTCACCTGGTTACCCTCTGAACTTCGGGCCCAGGTCCCTGCCCGCCCAGTTGCACACCTGCACTGCCTCCTGGCAACCCGTGCACTTGGGTCTGTATCTGCAACCCTAAAGTCCCTTTACTTGCACTTATGAGATACTTGTTGTCTGCACTTAACCCTTGCACTGCCATCTGCTGGCCCCACTACTTGTTTTTGATCCTGTGTCCTGCACTTGCCCTTCCTCCCCTTCACTTGGCACTTCCCCACCACCTCTTTCCCCTTCACTTGCGGGATCTCAATGTCACAAGGCCTAGTAGGATCGTTGTCTTAGTCCTCCCTCTGTTTCCCCTACCTTGCCACCTCGTGCCTTGAAACACTTGTGTATAGGCGTGTTATAAATGTCATATCATTTCATATCAAAGAGGAGCAGGTACTCCTAGTTTCTAGAGTTTACTCCCCAAAAGAGCACGATCTACAGAATCAAATGCCTTAGGTAAATCTAAAAAGGCTGCATAAACTCGACCATCTCTAATGAAAACATAGTTAAACCTTTTCTAAAAGCTGCTTGAGAGGGAGGCATAATATCGTTATCCGCTGCCCAAGAAGCAAGTCTAACTCCCAGACAGCTAGCAAAAATCTTTGAAGCGCTTTAAAGGCGATATTGTTGGAGGCGGCTGTAACGTTCTATGTTGCAGTGTGGCCTGTTGGCCTGCCTTAACAGTAGGGCGTTTCCTCTAATCCCAGGCTGCTTGGATCCCTCGTCGCTGGGTGGAAACCAGCTCCCCCAACGGCAGAACGGTTCTGCTTTCTCATAGCTGAGCAGGCGAGTGGCTCTGCAGGCGGTCCAGGCGCTGGGCTGCCTTCCTTCTCCACCACCGTGCTAGTGAAGCACAGGGCATGATCGAGGAGTGGATAATTTGGCTTGTCAGGTATCCCTCGCTGCATATAATCCCAGTGGTACACCCATTGCATGTTTTCTCTTTTCTAATCAACGGCGTCTTTTCTTTTTATACGAAATGTCTGTAACACCACATTCTGCCTCATACAAACCCATGTACCCTGGGATTGAAGCTTTGTATGCCACAACGCTTTTCAATCAGGATTCTTTGCTTCCTAAGACTGGGGAAATGTCACCAGTACCCAGCAAAGACCGCCTCTCTGAAGTATTGGCATCAAGCCTGCGCAGGAGGCAGAGACTCTGCGCTAAGTTAACCATGTTGCCCTCCGACGCGTGTAGTGGTCCTAATAGTGCCACAGATTTGCTGTCTGCGGCTATCATCGCCGAAAAACCATCATTGGCCTCTAATTCTGGTAGTCTCTTGGAAAGTGACACTGCCTTATCTGCCGGGGTCCTCATTGCTGAAAAACGCTCAGCGAATTGCTGTGTCTCTTTGACGTCCCCCTCTACCGGAATCCTCAGGCGAAGATAGAGTTAAAATCAGTGCTGACCACATTTCACATTCAGACTTGAACCCTGAGAAATATTCAATGCCTGATTCCTGGAAGTTTTTTTCAGGCTAAAATAATCTATGAGCTCAACAAGTGTACCGATTGCTGTGATTTTAGGGTATGGTGGGAATCTATGGAGAAACCTGTTAAGAGACAATAAGGTTGCTGGTCCGGAAACAACAGTACCAGCAAGCGTGCCGATACCGTTGTTTCCCGACCGGCAAACTACGAGTTCTGCAAGCAGGTGCATTTTCGCCCGCCAGGTTTGACCTGTTTAGCTGGCATGACTGGCTCTGTGGCTATTACCCCCAAACCGGCTAATTTACAGAGCCTATGTTTAAGAAAGTCTCATGTGACAATGCCAAGGATGGTTCAAATAGTGACCTGATCAATGACCATAGGAACTTTATAATTCCCAATGTTGAAGAGCCTGGGGGAAGTGTTACGAAATAAAGTACTGGCATGGCTTCTTCTTAGAAAGGGTCTGGGGTAGTCAGAAGTTTCGAGAGCTACACTTGATGGCTGGTGCGCGCTGAAGAATAGAAACTGTGTTCTGCTGGGCTGTGGAACCAATAATCCTCCTGGGTTTTAAGTACCTGTAATTATCTGCCAATGATTCCTCCAATCTAAGACTTGCAGTTTGCTACCTTACCACTTTCACATGCCTTTTGCCCATGGGGAACCCCTTGATGCCTTCTGTTTTTTTTTTATATTCTTGTTTATTTATTCTGTCTATCATGTTGGTAAGTGTTGTTTTGTGGTGCTTTATAAAAAATTCGAATAAATAACAAATAAATGTCCAACAAAGAAATGGGACGGAAACAGTGTGGACCAGCATGTGAGCCTTTATTGAAGATGGGGGTAATAATACTCTTATACCGTGTAGCAGGAAAGACCACAGGGCGCGGTATAACATGAAATCATTTCTGCAGGATTGGAGCCCACCAGCCCGGAAACCATACATAAATATCTATCCTGACACCGTCTGGGCCGAGAGCCTTACCCAACTTACTATTATTAATGGCCCACAAAATCTCTTGCAATGAGAAGGTCATTTCACTATTGGAACACATCTGTTGCCAAACCCCAAGTGCAGCTGGTGCTGCTGCTTTGTAAAAAACAGCCTTGTAGTGGGATACCCACTCTGATGGCGAAACTAAGCTACCATCACTTCTTAGTCACCTTTCTCAAGGGCAGGATCCCTAACGTGCCTTCCACAGCTGCAGGAGCAGCTGTACATCTACGCGGCATCCGAGCTATCTTTTTCATGCAACGACCTCCAGCCGTGTGTGCAGCCGCTGAAACGAACTCCTGAGTGAGTTTGCCATAATCTGCTTCCTTATCTGGTCTGCCATGAGCAGTTCAGCACCCTCTCCCCATGCAGAGCGTTTATACCGAAACCCTGGTCCCTAAAATGGCCGCCGCAAGAAGTGCAATACCTTTTTTTATTTTGGTGGCCTAGCAACCCAATCAACGCGACTATTCCTCCAATCGGGTGCAACCGGAGTTGGAAGCCAGCCCCACACAACTAAGGCCCCCGAACAAGGCCCCACCTGTCGGTGCCTGTCTGTGCCGGGAGGGGTCGAGAGAAACTACGATCAACCAGCACTCAAAGGGTAGGTATCATACCTACACCGTCCGGGCCTCCAATACTCTACTCCTGTCACTAACACTTCTCCGGGGCTATCACACTGTAACTCCGCATTACATGTACTGCGCCTGCAACCATTCTCTAGCTACAGCAGCATATGCAATATGAACAAACAATCTTAGCCACAATTGTATACATTTCGGTGCGTTTATAGTCTCCTCATCCTAACTCAAAGCCCTGCGGTCGGCACACCTAACTCAATGTGCAAAATCTTTGTCTTGAACCGTGGCCTACACCCCTTCTTATTCCGATCCTATTTACCCCTTCTACAATGCTGCATGCTACACCTAAGTGCCACATCTAAGTGCTTCATCTCAACCTGAAAAGACCATTGTATGCCCCGTGCCATACCTAACGTACCCATGGAATTGAACTGCCCACTATGCATTGCAATTATCTTAATTTTAAATGCCTACTGTACCGTAACATGTCACAACAAGTGCACCATTAAATCTGTATCGCCCGTATCACATTGTTTTGTGCTGTAGTGAAATGTCTAATAGTGTCTCACCAAGTGCATTATTCAATTCGCATTGCCCCCTTCACATTGCTCTATGCTGTAGTTAAAGGCTTAATAGTGACTCACCACGTCTGTGCCGTAAAGGCTTAATAGTGACTCACCAAGTGAATTATTCTATTTGCATTTCCCTCATCACATTGTTCTGTGCTGTAGCTAAATGATTAATAGTGTCTCACCAAGTGTACTATCCAATGTTCATTGCCATCATCGCATTGTTCGGTGCTGTAGCTAAATGATTAATAGTGTCTCACCAAGTGTACTATCCAATTTGCATTGCCCTTATCACATTGTTCAGTGCTGTAGTTAAAGGCTTAATAGTGATTCACCAAGTGTATCATTCTATCTGCATTTCCCTCATCACATTGCTCTGTGCTGAATGATTAATAGTGTCTCACCACGTCTACTATCCAATTTGCATTGCCCTTATCACTTTGCTCTGTGCTGTATTTAAATGCTTAATAGTGGCTCACCAAGTGTATTACTCAATCTGCATCGCCTTCATCAGTGTTTTGAATGGCTACACTATCGCTATTGCCATAACATGTACGCTGTCTGTCGCCTCCTAGGCACTTTACTGCTTAGCCTAGCACAGGCGTTCCTTTTAGTTACTGGGGCCTTTCACCCTCTCCCAGAGTTCTCAAAAATAACCATAAATATGACCTCATCCTCATTCTTAGGGATCAAACCTTCCAAATCCCTGCCTTCCCTGACTATCAACTCAAACTACCCCAATTTCAGACCTACAACATTCCTACCCAAACTGTGCCTTAATTACAAGGCTACCAAAGATAATCTAGATCCCAAATCGGAAATAGTAGCTACATTAACTCCTTCACAATGGATTGACCTTAATGCTAGGAAACCTACACCCAATAATCCTTGCAATATCAGGGATAGAAACGCCAGGCTCGGCTCTAGACTTAATAGAAACCTCTCTCTACAGTCTAAAGCTTAAGTCAAATCTTGTACTCCTAGAACGATAAACAACTCAAAATCTAAGACCTCAACAAAAAAAAGAGACAAACTAGGAAAGGTTGGAACTAACTCCCTGGACGTGACTAGTCCCCACCTAAAAGGTGCTTTAATTAACGCCAGATCGCTGGTAGCCCAAAATAGGAGACCTAGACTTCCTTGCCGTATCTGAGACCTGGTTACATGAGGCAGCAGGACCTTCCCTCCTCTTGGCCATTCCTGATAGTTATACTATTGTGAGAGCTGACAGAGGCACATCGAAAGGGAGCGGCATTGCCCTCATCGCCCAGTCAAGCCTAGGGTTCAGAGTAAGCACATCAATTACCTACAAGTCTTGCAAACTACTCACAGTTAAGCCCTCCACGTCTAAAACAAGTACATTAACTATTAATCTAATCTATAGACCCCCAGGCCCTGGTGGCTCCTTCGAAGAAGATGTCTTTACCTTACTCTCAGACAACACTAAACCTATGTCGCAAATTCTGCTTTTAGGTGGCTTCAATCTGCTCTATAACAACCCTAACGACCTACATGCTAAGTCTTTATCTAATGTCCTAACTGAACTTGGCTTCACGCAAAGAGTCAATCAACCAACCCACAAGAAGGGTAGAATACTAGATTGGGTAGCTGACCTCAACTCTGAGACTACTATCTCGGCTATTCAACCTTTAACTTGGACTGATCACCATCTCATCTCTTTCACCACTCAAACCAAACAAATAGACACCAAAATTAATAGGAAAGCACCTCCGATCCTAACTAGGAGCAAACAAAATATAACTACCAACAAGCTCATGCCTCTTCTAACACCAACCTTGAGCGCCACACCAGAATCAGCCGACCCAGTCGAGCTAGTTGAACTGTACATCTCTTCGATGACTTTAGCCTTAGACACTATCGTGCCACTGAAATTGCGAAAAAGTAAACCAAAAGCTCATCTCAACACTTGGTTTACCCCCCAGCTAAAAAGCTTGCAGGCAGAAAAAATAAAACTGGAAGCTCTATGGACAAATCTTCCGTCCAAAGAAAACAAATTCAACCTAACTGAATGAATGAACAAATACAAAGCAGAAATTGTACGGAACAAGAGAGAAACGTACAACGACAGGATTAACAAAGCAAGTTGCAGCACCAAGGATCCTCAGGGAACTGGAATCCCCTATAGTTCCTGAAGACCCTTGCATCAAGGACAAAGCATGGTGCACAGACATGCAAGATGCTTTATCAAATAAATTTACTACCCTCCAAAATTAAATTGCAGCCAAAAGACTTAACATATCAAAACCAGACGTAGACTTAGAAGTGGTAAAACCCCCTAATAGCATTCCCGAATTCAAATGTTCCCAGGTCTCGACCGTAGAGGTGAAAGAAATCAAAGCATCACTCAAGCCCTCTAGATCCCAAGGCGACACTTGCCCGGCCCAAATAATTAAAGAAGCCGCTAGAGATCTTGCCCCATTCATCACAAAATGAGTCCCAACAAACCTCAAGGACACTTGGGTCCTACCCTTGCTAAAGAAATCCTCACTAGACCAAACCATCCCCACAAATTACAGACCGATTACCACAGTCCCATTCCTCCTTATAATCATAGATAAGGCGGCATACCTCCAGATCCAGCATTACCTAGAGACTAATAACTTCTGAGGACTGAGACAATTAGGCACCAGACCGCTTCATGGTACTGAAACCACACTGATCGACCTGAAAATGCAAATTGACTCACTCAAGGACAAAAGGCAATCTGCCCATCTCCTCCTATTAGACCTTTCGGCTGCCTTTGATCTTTTGGACCACTCCATTCTTTGCGAGCACTTGTCCTCTGTGGCCAATTTCTCACAGGAAGCCTCAGACTGTCATGATCTCTGCTTCCAAAAGGTCAGGGTTTTCCCAACTCCCTTGGAAGCAGATCCATAACCCAGGTTCCGAGTGCCAACCAGTCCCAATTGGGACCTTTTGGACCCAGTCCTGGCGCCAGTGGCACCAGGCTCATAAATATGCCCAGTCCCAGCGCTGGAAGCGCCGGGCTCATAATGCTTGGGTGGACTTACCTGCAGCAGACCATGCTGCTTACTTGCCTGCCAGTTGAGCCTCTGATCCTCTTCTGTTTGGAACTACTTTTCGTGTTGGGTGGGGCAGGAGCCACTCCCTAGGTTCAGAACACTGGAACTCTTCTGGAAAGCAGGAACTCTTTTCTTACCTAGGCGTGGCTGTGGAAGGAGACACCTAAGCACTACAGGAGGCTATTTAAACCACACCCGATGGATGAATCTTGCTTTGCGTTATTCTGCATCCTCTGCAGCAGAACGCTCATCGTGTCTTCTGCATCTGATCCTGGGCCTAAGGAAAAAGGCTTACCATCCTGAATCCAGTCTTCAGCAACACCTATAAAGACAAGAAAGAACAGGTTAGCATTACGGTCTTCAGTGACAGCGCTTCACTTACCTGGTCCATCGGCTGTCACCAACGCCTCGCGCTGCATTCCGGCATCTGAAAGACAAAGGCTTACCTACTCTTCGTGCGCTCCGGAGGTCTTCGCACTGCATTCCGGCATCTGAAAGACAAAAGCTTACCAACTCTTCGCACGCTCCGGAGGCCTTCGGCGCTGCATCCCGCATCTGAAAGACAAAACAAGGTGCGTTTAAAGACATTGGGGAACTTTAATACTCACGTGCCATTACTCCTTTCCACATCTAACCCAGTGGGTATTCCGCCACCCTGCAGCCGCTCCGAACTTGTACCTGCAAAATAAAAAGACAGTTAGAGCGCATCGTGAAGCAGGCAACAAGCACTTACTTACGTGCTTCCAGGCGCTTCTATTCATCACACGGGCTCCATCTTCAACTCACTTCAGCCCGTCATCCGCCATCGCCGGAACCCTGCAAAACAAGAGACATCATTACTAAAGACTTTTAAAGACATTAGAATTACTCGAAACTTACCGTTCGTGCAGTAAACGACGGACAGCAGTCCTCTGAAGTCAAGAGGCCTGCTCCCCTTATCCAGTGAAGAAACTGGTTACAGCACCCTGCCCCGAGGCAGATGGAGAGCACGGCGTTCACTTACCTAAGGTGAGAGCGTTAACCTTTGGGGTTCTACAGGAGAAGAGAAAGGGAAGAAGAGAGAGACATTCAATGACCCAGTTCATTAATCCCATATTTTCTATCTGCAGACATCTTACCCTTCAAGTCAGACATACAGTGCACAGAGGTCCAGCCCAAAGAGCCAGCCGTGTGTTACACATCACCTTTGAAGATACGGTATACGCCCAGTCAAGACCGGCGCCTCTACGGGAATCAGGTGAGCGTTACAGAACGCAAAGACTACCGCAAAACTCCCGTCCAGGCGCTATGGAAACCTCGGATACCGACCAGCTAGCCCAGTTACTTGGGGAACTAAGGGCAGAAGTGCATGCAGCCCGTCAGGAAACGAACGCTCTAAGAAGGGAACTGATTATTTCCAAGGAGCGAACAGATGATCTCGCTAGACAATTGCTACAGTCACAAGCCGGACAGACCCCGTTACCCGTATCTGGGGGAAATCTTCCTTCTACATCCTCTATGAATCCAGTGCAGATCAACCTACCTGGGAATGTACCTCTGGCTCCGCCCGAATGATTTTCTGGTGACCCAAAGAGGTTTGCAGTATTTATCAATCAGTGCCGGTTGCATTTCTTATGCCGGCCAGCAGCCTTTCCAACTGATCAAGCTAAAGTAGCTTTCGTGCTTTCGTACCTTAGTGGCAATGCGGCAGACTGGTCGATCCCTCTAGTAAATCAAGATGATCCGGTCCTCCATGATTTTCAAGCTTTTCAGCTCAGTATGGAAAAACTGTTCGCAAGACATTCACAGGGGCAGGCCTTGGACAATGAGCTTCTTTCGTTGCGACAAGGTAATCAAGACCTTTTGGCTTATATTGCGTCTTTCAACAGACTGATAGTGGAAACTCAATGGCCTGAGGACAAAAGGATTACGCTGTTTTATAGAGGTCTACGTGGAGAGCTCAAAGATGTGTTAGCCCAAGTAGTGAATCCCCCACAAGATTGTTCGGACTATATAGACTTAGTCGTTCAAATAGATCACAGACTGCAGAACAGGAAGGCCGATCGTTCCAAGTTTGATGCTCGAGTATTTTCCAAACCGCCAACTCCTTCCAAAGGAGTAGACTCCGGGGAACCCATGCAAATAGGGGGCCTGAAAGGTCCTCTAACACAAAAGGAGCGGGAAAGGAGAAAACAGTTGCAATTATGCCTCTATTGCGGAAACTCAGGGCACTTTCTTCGAGACTGTCCGGTGAAACCTGCCAAGAAGGCAGTAGGAGCTGCAGTTACCAAAGTTACAAACTCTGAGCAGGGAAACGACCTCGCCCGACAAGAATAGAGGTCCTCTTGCCGAGCGTGAAAACCAGTTCCGTGACCTCGCATTTTGTGATACCTATGGTCCTCATTAGCCCTGATAATCCGGATCGATTACATGCAATTGAAGCTTACGTCGACAGCGGTGCCATCGGCAATTATGTGGATCATGAAATGGTTTTGAGGATGAATCTAACTCTTTGTCCCAAGGCTGTAAAGGACGTCATTACTACGGTGGATGGAACGGAGATAGCCTCCGGACCAGTAACGCATACCACTCAAGAAGTGACGCTAGTAAGTCAAGATGGACACCATGAGAAGATCGTGTTCGATGTGATCAAGGCTCCTCAGTTTCAGATTATTCTAGGAATACCTTGGTTAGAGAAACACAATCCTCTGATCGATTGGCGAGCAAGAACGGTCCAGTTTCCAGAATGTGTCTCTACTTGTCACCCTCCACCTGGTGTTGCACTGGCAGCAATTTCTTCAGAGACTCCCCAGTTACCTCCCGAATACCTAGAATACCAAGATGTTTTCCGGAAGGATCAGGCTAACTCTCTACCTCCTCATAGGTCTTATGACTGCCAGATAGACCTGATACCTGGATCTACTCCTCCTTGTAGTAGAATTTATGCCCTCACCGAGCCTGAGAACCTTCACCTTCGACAATACCTGGATCAATACCTGGCAAATGGGTTTATTCGTCCTTCCAAGTCCCCTGCTTCTTCAGCTTTGTTCTTCGTTCCAAAAAAAGAAGGAGACCTTAGAACTTGTATAGATTATCGCTCCCTGAACCAGATCACCGTCAAGAATAGATATCCGTTACCTTTGATCCCTGAACTCCTGGACCAAGTCAGAAAAGCATGCATATATACAAAGCTGGATCTTAGAGGAGCCTACCACTTGGTACGAGTAAAAGAGGGCGATGAATGGAAGACGGCCTTCCGCACCAAATATGGGCTATTTGAATATCAGGTCATGCCCTTCGGACTTTGCAATGCCCCGGCCGCCTTTCAATATTTTATGAACGATGTCCTCAGAGAGCTCATAGATGTGTGTGTTGTTGTTTACATTGACGACATCCTTGTTTATTCTTCATCGGAATCTGAACATCGGAAACACGTGAAAATGGTCCTCGAAAGATTGCGTCAACACAAACTTTTCGCTAAGTTGGAAAAATGTGTTTTCAACGTGACTGAAGTTGAATTCTTGGGATTCATATTATCACATAGCGGAGTGCGTATGGATTCAAAGAAGGTCGATGCAGTTCTCAAATGGCCATCACCATCCTCCGTAAAAGGTGTGCAAAGCATGTTAGGCTTCGCTAACTTTTACCGCAGGTTTATCCCAGAATTTTCTCGAATAGTCCAGCCCATCACTGCCTTGTTAAAGAAAAACAAACGTTTTGAATGGTCTACCGAGGCGGAACAAGCTTTCCAGGATTTGAAGACTAAATTTATCTCTGCACCAATCTTAAAACACCCTCGCCCCGAACTCCCCTACATCGTGGAAACTGATGCTTCAAACCTTGCCATGGGGGCAGTTTTATCACAAAAGGACCCGGTAACCAATCAGTTGCATCCCGTGGCATTTTGGTCCCGCAAATTCTCGCCTCCTGAAATCAATTACACGATTACTGACAAGGAACTTCTGGCTATCAAGTCTGCCTTTAAGGCTTGGCGGCATTATCTGCTGGGGGCCCGACACACCGTTACTGTGATTACGGATCACCGAAACCTGCAATATTTGAAAACCGCAAAAGCCCAATCCTCTAGACAACTCCGTTGGGCATTATTCTTTGCCGAGTTTGACTTCATAATTACCTATCGACCTGGTACAAAAAACGGTAAAGCTGATGCCCTTTCTCGGATGGGAGTGGAGGAACACTTGATCAACCCTAAACCTGTACCAATCATTCCCGAACAAAGAATTCTGGGTGTAATCGCCACACAATCCATAGAGGAAGTTAAGGATAAAGCCAGGCAACTTATAACTCCAGCAGACATACAGAATTGGCATCTGCAGGGAAAGGACTTTGCAGTAAAGGACAACTTATTGTATTTCCAAGAACGATTATACCTGCCCAGCACAGATTTACAGAAAAAAGTAATCTCTTGTTATCACGATTCTTTAATGGAAGGACATCCCGGTATGGCCAAGACCTCAGAAAAGATCAAGCGCTACTTCTGGTGGCCGTCTTGGAAAAAAGATATCAGAGACTTTATAATGTCCTGTGGAGTATGCGCCCAAAACAAGAGTCAAAAGGAAAGACCAGCAGGCCTCTTACGCCCTATTGACATCCCACCTCGCCCTTGGCATACGCTTTCTATGGACTTCATCACCGATCTACCTCCATGCTCCGGATACAATACTATTCTAGTAATCGTGGACTTATTCTCCAAGATGGCGCATTTCATTCCGCTCAAAGGCTTGCCAACAGCAGCAACTCTGGCCCGAGAATTTCTCGAAAACATCGTCCGACTGCACGGTTTTCCTTCGGTTCTAATTTCGGATCGAGGTAGTCAATTTATTTCTCATTTTTGGCGAAGTTGCTGTCGGTCGGCTCAAATTGATGTGAGACTATCGACCAGTCACCACCCTCAGACCGACGGACAAACCGAGAGGACCAATCAAACTCTGGAACAGTATTTACGCTGCATGCTGCAACAAACTGAAAAAACTTGGAAAGACATCCTTTGGATAGCCGAATATGCCTACAATAACTCTGTCCATTCGGGAACTGGGAAAACCCCGTTTTTTCTTTTATACGGCAGTCACCCTCGAACCTCGGAGTTGGATTCCTTCCAAGATCTTGAAACACCAGCAGTAGACTACCTGCATTCTACAATCACCCAAGCCTTTAAGGAAGCTGTTTCTCACCTTCAAAGGGCTAAAGAACAATACAAGAAAGGAGCAGATCAACATCGGAAGGAAGCCCCTCAATATCAAGTAGGGGATCAAGTCTGGTTATTCACCAAATATCTACCTCTAAAAGGGCCACGCACATTCAACCCAAGATACCTTGGTCCCTATTCCATCACTACCATAGTAAACCCAGTAGCGGTCAAGTTGGACTTGCCCCCGCACATGAAGATACATCCGGTCTTCCACGTCTCTCTATTAAAACCCGTGCAACCTCAAACCCGACTAACTAAATCTCCAAATCCCATCCTAGTTGATGGAGAACTCGAGTTTGAAATCAAAAGCATTCTGGACTCCAAGATCTCCAAATCTAAACTATTTTACCTAATTGACTGGAAAGGCTACGGCCCCCAAGAGAGATCCTGGGAACCTGCTGAATATGTCCACGCTCCTCGCCTAATCAAAAGATTTCACCGAACATTTCCTGACAAGCCAAAACCCCCGGAGAAGCCCGGTTTGGGAGGGGCCTTGAGGGGGGTACTGTCATAATCTCTGCTTCCAAAAGGTCAGGGTTTTCTCAACTCCCTTGGAAGCAGATCCATAACCCAGGTTCCGAGTGCCAACCAGTCCCAATTGGGACCTTTTGGACCCAGTCCTGGCGCCAGTGGCACCAGGCTCATAAATATGCCCAGTCCCAGCGCTGGAAGCGCCGGGCTCATAATGCTTGGGTGGACTTACCTGCAGCAGACCATGCTGCTTACTTGCCTGCCAGTTGAGCCTCTGATCCTCTTCTGTTTGGAACTACTTTTCGTGTTGGGTGGGGCAGGAACCACTCCCTAGGTTCAGAACACTGGAACTCTTCTGGAAAGCAGGAACTCTTTTCTTACCTAGGCGTGGCTGTGGAAGGAGACCTCTAAGCACTACAGGAGGCTATTTAAACCACACCCGATGGATGAATCTTGCTTTGCGTTATTCTGCATCCTCTGCAGCAGAACGCTCATCGTGTCTTCTGCATCTGATCCTGGGCCTAAGGAAAAAGGCTTACCATCCTGAATCCAGTCTTCAGCAACACCTATAAAGACAAGAAAGAACAGGTTAGCATTACGGTCTTCAGTGACAGCGCTTCACTTACCTGGTCCATCGGCTGTCACCAACGCCTCGCGCTGCATTCCGGCATCTGAAAGACAAAGGCTTACCTACTCTTTGTGCGCTCCGGAGGTCTTCGCACTGCATTCCGGCATCTGAAAGACAAAAGCTTACCAACTCTTTGCACGCTCCGGAGGCCTTCAGCGCTGCATCCCGCATCTGAAAGACAAAACAAGGTGCGTTTAAAGACATTGGGGAACTTTAATACTCACGTGCCATTACTCCTTTCCACATCTAACCCAGTGGGTATTCCGGCACCCTGCAGCCGCTCCGAACTTGTACCTGCAAAATAAAAAGACAGTTAGAGCGCATCGTGAAGCAGGCAACAAGCGCTTACTTACGTGCTTCCAGGCGCTTCTATTCATCACACGGGCTCCATCTTCAACTCACTTCAGCCCGTCATCCGCCATCGCCGGAACCCTGCAAAACAAGAGACATCATTACTAAAGACTTTTAAAGACATTAGAATTACTCGAAACTTACCGTTCGTGCAGTAAACGACGGACAGCAGTCCTCTGAAGTCAAGAGGCCTGCTCCCCTTATCCAGTGAAGAAACTGGTTACAGCACCCTGCCCCGAGGCAGATGGAGAGCACGGCGTTCACTTACCTAAGGTGAGAGCGTTAACCTTTGGGGTTCTACAGGAGAAGAGAAAGGGAAGAAGAGAGAGACATTCAATGACCCAGTTCATTAATCCCATATTTTCTATCTGCAGACATCTTACCCTTCAAGTCAGACATACAGTGCACAGAGGTCCAGCCCAAAGAGCCAGCCGTGTGTTACACATCACCTTTGAAGATACGGTATACGCCCAGTCAAGACCGGCACCTCTACGGGAATCAGGTGAGCGTTACACAGACTGGATCCAATCCTTTCTCAGCAATAGGTCCATGAGGGTTGCCGACCCATGCCCGATCACATGTGGTGTACCCCAGGGGTCATGCGCATCCCCCACCATGTACAACATATTCACTAAGCCCCTATTTGATCAATTGGACCATCTGGGGATTATCTCTAACTACGCAGATGATACCCAGATTCTCCTACATCTCTCAAGGTGACTACGACATAGATCTAGCCCTCTTAAACAGAATTTACCAAGTCATTCGGACATGATGGCAGCCCACGGACTATGCCTGAATGACGATAAGACCGGAATCCTAATCTTAGGTGCTCCAGGCCACCTTAATAAACTTGACACGCAGTACACTGCATTCACTATTGATGGCATTACCATAAAAGTGGCTACAAAGACCAAAACATTAGGTTTCTACCTAAACTCCACCTTGAACATGGGCAAGCAAGTCAATGCCACGTCCTCTGCTACAGCTTACACATGTAAGCTGATCCATGCTTGTAAACCTTACCTATCCACCAAGAGCCGTACTACCGTAGCAAGAGCCTTAAAATTGTCAGAACACAACTATTGCAACGCCCTATATGCAGGAAGAAAACAGACCACCAATAAATTACAAATATTACACAATAATGCATTGAGATCTGAACTCAGCATTCCTAAGAGAGAACATATTTCTGCAACCAGAAGAGAAACCATTTGGCTCTCCATCAAAGACAGGATTCTATTCAAACTAGTCTCAATTACCCATAAATTCCTAAACAATGCTGCCCCACAGTACCTCTAAGAAAACATTATCAGAAAATCCTCATCTTGCCCCATGAGAGCTGCCCAATCCCGCTGTGTTATTATACCCAGATTCAACATGAAAAGAGCAGTGGGGAATAGCTTCCCGGTCTTAGCCGCTCAACAATGGAACGCACTACTGTCAGAATCCAGTTGCCCACGTCGTGTAGCCGAAGAGTTCTTCCTCCCGATGGAACCCTCTGGCCCCAGGAACGGACAGCCAGAGCGATCAATCAGAGGAAAGAACGGATACCTGATGAGACCCAGAGGACGCAGGAGTTGTAATGTAGAAGTCAGGGTGGTACGAGTAGCCGAGGACAGGCGTTGGATCTGTAAGTGAGGAGTTAACACAATACAGATAATATAACAACCGCCCTTCTGACCAAACCCGAACACAACAGAAAGAATGCAATACGTTGATCCCAATTCTGATTACAACCACTAGGCTTACCGTTACTCCGGGGAGAACCAGATGGAACCAGGAAGAGAAGAACTCCGAAGTCCACAATGCAGAATACCAGCAAAGCTCAACCACCTATCCCGCCGGCACGAGGACGCCTAATACACACTAGATAGTGTGCGTCACAAGGAAACCCCAGGTTGGAAGTTCATAAGTTCCAAGTTCAATAATCCAAAAGTTCAAGAGTTCCAAGGTCAACAATCCAAAGTTCAAGAAAAGTTCCTCAAAATACCCAGATGCAGTCCAGATGATTGATGATCCAGAAGATAACCGAAGAGCAACCAAAACCAATGGGCGAAGGCTAGGAAATCCGTGAGCGGTCCGAGGTCGAAGAATGATGCGGGCAGCAAACAAGAACAAGGCAGTCCAAAATCCAAAGCCAGGTAAACGGTCCGGGTCGAGGCAACGAGGTAATCAGAAATGCTGGAGGGAAGGGGAAGGGAAAGGGACAGAACCGGGATGATAAGGAAAACTGGATACAAGGTACAAGATACGAGGCGCCACCAATTCTCAATCAGAAGCACCGATCTGGAGTGTAGGCGGAGAATATAAAGGTGAGGTCACATGACAGCGTTCCGCGGCTTCCAGCGTCGACCGTGGGAAACGCTGAGAGGACGCCAGCGTTGCCATGCCAACTTCCAAGCCCCTGGTTGTAGTGTTCTTAAAGGGCTATGCATCCGTTTCTTGACACTGCTTACACGCCGGTACATGACAGTTTCCTCCCTCAAAGGGGGTGTCACCCCCCGAGCAGACCAGAAACGAGACAATAGGGCCGGAGCATGGATGTTTCCCACAGGTTCCCACGTACGGTCTTCGGGACCATAGCCCTTCCAATCGACCAGATAGAGGCGTCTGCCCCTTCGGACTTTGGTATCCAAGATCGCACCCACCTCATATTCATCAAAACCACGCACCCTAATCGGTGGCGGCTGAGCAGGAAGTCTGGTAGATGGGTGGCATGGTTTCACTAGAGAGACATGGAATACCGGGTGTACCTTCCATTTTGCAGGAAGAGCCAATTGGAGGGCCGCAGGGTTAATAACCTGCAGAATGCTGTAGGGACCCACGAACCGAGGCAACAGGGATCTTCGACCAGGCAGGCGTAGATTTTTTGTGGACAGCCAGACCTTCATCCCCGGTCGGTAGTTAGGAGCCGGTGAGCGATGTGCATCTGCCGATGACTTAGTACGTGACTGGGCCTGTAATAGTTGACTCTTAACTATAGCGTGGGTATCTGATAGGTTCCTAAGACAACCAGAGGCAGCCGGATTTTGTAATGGCCAATCAGCAATACTGGGCAAAGAACGGGGGTGCTGGCCATATAGTGCAAAGAACGGAGATACACCTGTCGCCGTATGCATAGAGTTATTGTAGGCGAACTCGGCCAGAGGTAGAACAGAAACCCACGTATCTTGGCGTTGGTGGGTAAGACATCGTAGATACTGTTCCATGGTGGCGTTAAGCCTCTCTGTTTGCCCATCGGTTTGTGGATGGTATGCACTAGAGTACCTGCCGTCTGTACCCAACGTTGAAGTCACGGCTCTCCAAAAACGAGAAGTGAACTGTGGTCCCCGGTCAGTAACAAGAATGGAAGGCAGACCGAATCTTCGGTAGACGTTCTTCAAGAACAGTTCCGCCAAAACCGGAGCAGAAGGAATCCCCTGGCAGGGTACAAACAAGGCTGATTTAGTGAAATAGTCCACGACCACCCATATAGTGTCGTAGCCATCGACTACCGGAAGCTCTACTACGAAATCCATAGAGACCATAAACCAAGGCTTGTCTGGAATAGGCATGGGTTGAAGCAGGCCCACCGGTTTGCCCGGTTGATGTTTACACTGTGCACAAATGGCACAAGAAACGATGTATTCCCGAACATCGTGTGACATGGAGGGCCACCAGCACCACCTTCTCAAAAGGTCAATAGTTTTCCCAGTACCTGGATGTGCCGCTACCGCTGAATCGTGACACAATTGTATGGCGGTGTGTCTTGTGTCGGAGTCAGGCACATATATTTTACCCTTCTTATAAGGCAATGAATTGATGACCTCCAACCCCAGGCTAGAAATCTCGGAGGGAATAGTTCTCACCCATTCTTGTATCCTTGTTTTCAGAGAGGGGCGCAAGGTACACCCACACACCACTTGATTGGGTAATAGAAGAGCTCCTTTAAGCTCGGATGGTTCAGGGACTCCATGGATGCGGGAAAGAGCATCAGCCTTCGAATTCAGAGAACCAGGGCGATAGGTAATGGTGAAGTTGAACATGGCGAAAAATTCATGCCACCTGGCATGACGTGCCGTGGTACACTTCACTGATTGCAGTGCCAAGAGATTCCGATGATCAGTAAACACTTGAACTGGTTCGGAAGACCCCAAAAGATGATGTCTCCATACCATAAAGGCGTCTCTTACAGCCAACAATTCCCGTTCTGTGATCGTATAATTCCTCTCGTAGGAGGTGAGTTTTCTGGAGTGATACGCAACAGGATGTAAACCAGCGGACTCGGGGCAAAGTTGGGACAGGATAGCTCCCAGTGCAACATCTGAAGCATCTGCTTCTACAATGAAAGGCAAAGCGGGATCCGGATGTTGAAGGACGGGAGCCGTGGTAAAAGCAGATTTTAAGGCCTCAAAAGCCTGTTGAGCTTCCTCGTTCCATTCAAACAAACTTTTAGTGCTGGTTAGTTTAGTAAGTGGAGAGGCAATGGCTGAAAAGTCTTGGATAAACCGCCGATAGAAATTTGCAAAACCTAGGAAGGATTGCAGAGCCTTCAAGGTATCAGGACGAGGCCACTCCAATATCGCGGTGATCTTAGACTGGCTCATTTGCACTCCCCGGCTAGTGATATCATAGCCTAGGAACTCTACCTCGGTTTCATGAAACCTGCACTTGTCCAACTTAGCATACAAGTGGTACTCTCTTAGACGTTGCAAAACGTTGGAGACATGGATGACGTGAGTGTCCACCGAAGGAGAGTAGACCAAGATGTCATCTAAGTAAACGACTACGTACTGGTCTAGCATGTCATGAAATACGTCGTTGATGAAGTATTGGAAGGTCGCCGGAGCGTTACATAGGCCAAAGGGCATAACGCAGTATTCGAAGAGGCCATGTTTGGTTTTGAAGGCCGTCTTCCACTCGTCGCCTTCGCGAATCCGGACGAGATTGTAGGCTCCCCTCAAATCCAATTTAGTGAACACCTTAGCTGCACCCAATTGGTCCAATAAGACTGAAATCAGAGGAATCGGATACTGATTTCTGATCGTGACGGCATTTAAAGCACGGTAATCGATGCAAGGACGCAGGTCCCCTCCTTCTTAGGGACAAAGAACATGGGTGAGGCAGCAGGTGAGCGGGAAGGACGAATAAAGCCAGTACTCAAGGATTTGTCAATATATTCCTTCAAAATCACGTCCTCTTTAGGGGTCAGGGAATATATGCGCCCAGACGGAATCTTAGCTCCAGGAATCAGCTCGATAGGGCAGTCATAGGGCCTGTGGGGTGGAAGTATCTCTGCCCCACGTGCGTCGAATACGTCCTGATATTTCCTGTACACCATAGGAAGGACAGTGTTAAGTACTGCCCCCACAGTACGGGTAGTTTCAGCAAGAGCATGACTTGGATTGGTGATCTCCGAACTGATAGTGAGGCATCTCCTTTCACAGTAATCCGACGGAAAACATACCTCCCCAGAATGCCAATCCACAGAAGGATTATGCAATCTTAACCAAGGTAAGCCAAGAATGAATTTAAACTGTGGTGCCGCAATGAGATCAAAGTAGATGCTCTCTTGATGACCGCAGTCAGTGATCATGGTGAGGTCAGTAGTCCGCTTCGTCACTAACCCAGAGACCAAGGAAGAGCCATCTACCGAATTTACCACTTCAGGACATGATTTGTGCATAACTGGCAGACCCAACTCCTGAGCATAAGTGGCATCCACGTAATTCCCTGTGGCGCCTGAGTCCAGGACCATCATCACGGCCCATTTCTCAGAACCGGGAGACGACAGGGAAACAGATAGACAATAAGGACTGTATATGGTAGGGTCTATCGAAGAAACACCCGGCATCTGGACCCCTTCAGTCACCGGGTTTTGGCGTTTCCCTGTTTCTTAGCTGGTTTTTTGGTACATTCTCGGAGCAAGTGGTCTGAACCTCCGCAATAGAAACATAATCCATTCTTTCTCCGGTGTTCCCTAACTTCAGCCGAGAGAGGGGTTCTAAGTGCCCCAATCTGCATGGGTTCCGTGGATCCAGCGGCAGGTAAAGGAACGGAGATAGCAACAGGAGGAACCGTTCTCTTTTCACCCCTCCGTGCTGCTTGTCGGGAATCGATCTGGAGAACCAAATCCAATAGTTCCGAAAAAGCAGTAGGTATCACCGGAACGGTAGCCAGTGTGTCTTTTAGGGAGTCGGATAGCCCTTTATAGAAGAGAGAGGCCTTCTTCTCTTTGGGCCAATTCGTTTCCGCCACCAGCTGATTGAACTTGGCTAGATAGGACAGGAGAGGTGTACTGCCTTGTTGGAGACCAAGCAGTTCTAAATCCGTAGCTTGTGTGGCATAACGTGTGTCGAACACACGACTCATAGCCTCAATTAGGGCGTCACAATTGTAAAGAAGATGACTGCCCTCTTCCAACAACGGATTAGCCCAGGCAGCCGCGGTACCCCCTAAATGAGATAACAGAAACGCCGCCTTAGTAGTGGAATCTGGAAAAGAGGCAGGACGACACAGAAAGTGTAGTCTACATTGGTTCAAAAAGGTCCTAAAGGTCTTGGGGTCTCCACTGAAGCGTTCCGGTGGAGCCAAAGGGAACTGGGTAGTCATATAAACTGGTCCAGCACCCTGTTGGGATGGACCAGCACCTGCCCCAGAGACACTGGCCAAAGGTGGGGCAGCTGCCACAAGGGGTTGGAACCCTGCTTGCAACTCATCAATGCGTCGCTGCGTGGCTGAATGAGCCGCAGTCATATCATTACGTAAATCGGCCACCAATTGTAAAATAGTGGACAGCGTCTCATTGGTATCCATATTGAAGGGCTTCTGATTATGTCAGAATCCAGTTGCCCACGTCGTGTAGCCGAAGAGTTCTTCCTCCCGATGGAACCCTCTGGCCCCAGGAACGGACAGCCAGAGCGATCAATCAGAGGAAAGAACGGATACCTGATGAGACCCAGAGGACGCAGGAGTTGTAATGTAGAAGTCAGGGTGGTACGAGTAGCCGAGGACAGGCGTTGGATCTGTAAGTGAGGAGTTAACACAATACAGATAATATAACAACCGCCCTTCTGACCAAACCCGAACACAACAGAAAGAATGCAATACGTTGATCCCAATTCTGATTACAACCCCTAGGCTTACCGTTACTCCGGGGAGAACCAGATGGAACCAGGAAGAGAAGAACTCCGAAGTCCACAATGCAGAATACCAGCAAAGCTCAACCACCTATCCCGCCGGCACGAGGACGCCTAATACACACTAGATAGTGTGCGTCACAAGGAAACCCCAGGTTGGAAGTTCATAAGTTCCAAGTTCAATAATCCAAAAGTTCAAGAGTTCCAAGGTCAACAATCCAAAGTTCAAGAAAAGTTCCTCAAAATACCCAGATGCAGTCCAGATGATTGATGATCCAGAAGATAACCGAAGAGCAACCAAAACCAATGGGCGAAGGCTAGGAAATCCGTGAGCGGTCCGAGGTCGAAGAATGATGCGGGCAGCAAACAAGAACAAGGCAGTCCAAAATCCAAAGCCAGGTAAACGGTCCGGGTCGAGGCAACGAGGTAATCAGAAATGCTGGAGGGAAGGGGAAGTGAAAGGGACAGAACCGGGATGATAAGGAAAACTGGATACAAGGTACAAGATACGAGGCGCCACCAATTCTCAATCAGAAGCACCGATCTGGAGTGTAGGCGGAGAATATAAAGGTGAGGTCACATGACAGCGTTCCGCGGCTTCCAGCGTCGACCGTGGGAAACGCTGAGAGGACGCCAGCGTTGCCATGCCAACTTCCAAGCCCCTGGTTGTAGTGTTCTTAAAGGGCTATGCATCCGTTTCTTGACACTGCTTACACGCCGGTACATGACAACTACC
Organism: Ambystoma mexicanum; assembly: GCF_040938575.1. Taxonomy (NCBI): domain Eukaryota; kingdom Metazoa; phylum Chordata; class Amphibia; order Caudata; family Ambystomatidae; genus Ambystoma; species Ambystoma mexicanum. The sequence goes on from NC_090928.1 coordinate 1,232,490,933, forward strand.
CTTGCACCTCCGAACAGACCAAACCTTCCTAGATTTCAGGAAAAACACGAAAACCTGTTTGGTCTCCAATGACATCTGAATGAAACCTGTGTGTGCTCCAACCTCACTTTGTGCCACACCATATTGTACTTTACCTGTAACCTCTCATGTACTGTAAACTGTAATCTTACCTGCAATTAACCTGTACCTGTAACCTCCCATGTACTGTAAACTGTAACCTTACCCATAATTACCCTGTACTGTACATGAAAACTGCATTATCTTGTTGAGCCCAGATACCCTTGGGTGAGGCACGCCTTACAAATAAATAAACAAACAAACAACAAACTTGTGGATGATCTGAAAACCCACAGGCTACTAAGTTCCAAAATCCCCTTACATCATTATCCTTACTTGTCTTTTTCAGAAGGTCCCATTGTAACACAGCAAATACTTTTTCCTTCTCCTTAAGAAGTTTCTTATACTCTTGTTTCATTTTATACAACTGATCCTCTGACAACTTGTTGTTCTTATATGCAGCCCGCATTCTTTGTCAAAGCAAGCAGCCTCTTTGGGCTCGTCTAACTGAAGGCGTGGGGGAAAGCTAAAACCCTGTCAGTATTTACCAGCGATGAACGTAATTAAGGAATTGCCACTGCTGAAGCCTCCAACTGAACTTGAGAAAGAAACCCTTGCCTTATCGGACTCAGCCTCTACTAAAATGGAAGTTTATTTGTCCTTAGGTAGTTTCATTATGCATGAGGCTTTAAAAGGGGCTGCTAAAACATTACACAGGCGTGCGTTTATGAGAGCCAGCTCAGGGGCAAAGTGCTCGCCTTGGAAGCAAGACGACACAGAGCAACACAGGTTTGATCCCGGGTCCGCGCTTCGAAACCTCTGGGTATTAAGCACGTTATAAATAACCTATCATATCATATATCACAGAAGCAGATCATGGTCACTTTCTGGGGGCTCATGGACTGCAAATCCATTACCCGATAAAATGAGTAACAATCTACCAGGCAATAATTAATTAAAGAGACTCTAATACACCACGTGAAGGTGGACTTAGGTGGCATGTCATCAGTACACCTTCCATTTAATTCAACTAATGAATTTTGTAATAAAATGTGATAAGGGAGCTCACACGAGAGTCTGTCTGTTTTAAGCACTGATTCCACCTTAGGATAACACAGGCAGCTTCCAGAGATTTTCTTTCTTTGTCAGTTCCGTTGTCCCCCAAGTTTGACATTAAAGCCCCCATAATGAATATACTTGCATCAGCGAAGGTTGCCTTCCTGGCCTTCCATCAGGCATAAACATGTTTTTTAAATGATCTTTCGGGTACAAATAAATGTTGGTTATGAGAATCGTATAGTCTGCGTCTGCCGGGACCTACAGGGACTGCCAAAACTTGATCTGAGTAGCTGGAAATCAACTTTGGGCACCAGTTAACGGACCTACAAATGATAGTTGCCAGACCCTTTATCGGACGACTGGTTCCCCAACGCAATGCGTCATTTGTGTAAACCCAAAGCTCATGAAAAATAGTAACAAGCAGGGTGTCATCCTCCAGCCAGGTCTCCTGTAGACACAAAGTATCATGAGTTTTCAACCAGTTTATCCAATCAGGATCACCCAAATTGTTGCCAAATCCAGCAATATTCCAACTCAATAAGCACACACTAGCTGTTGGTGATTGCCTCTAGTCCATTATCATCACCTGGCTCTGCTGCCTGGGTAGACAGTAGGGCAGGAGGGAGTCTACAATGGTCGAAATCGACATTGTTCCCACTGCACCTAAACCTGCGGTGTAGGAATGACCATAGGAGTACAGGCATAAACCTTCTCAGGAGCCTGAGCTTGTTTTGACAAACTAAAGTTTAGAGGAGTTGGCCTAGACAGCCTTTGCTCTAATTCTTCCCAGGTCAAATCTATAATAAGACGATTAAAATCTGAATGTGTCCATAAGAAAACATAGTATGTACCTTTCTTTCTCCTGGTATAGCCAGACCCGCTAGCTTACGGGGAATATAGTATATATCATGAAGGTGGCAGATATCTGATCTGACATCCTCATGTACTGAGGATGAAACTAAGCAAATCTAAACCTTTACCCATCTCAACACTTGGTTAACCCCAAGCCTAAAAGCCCTCCGTAAAGAAAAAAGACAAGCAGAAGCCTGCTGGAAAAAAAATCTCTCTCTTCATAACAAAAATCTCCTCATTGCCCTCACAAGAAACAAATCATTCAGGCAAAAAAAGAAACTTTTAATGACAGAATCAAAAAAGCAAACTCTAACACTAAGGAAATCTTTTCCATTCTCAGAGAATTAGAATCCCCTATCGCACCTGTAGACTCTTGCACCAAAGATAAAGTTTGGTGCACTAACATTCAAAATGCCCTATGCAATAAAATCACCATGTTACAAGACAAAATATCAGCCAAAAGATCCTCCCTCCACAACATTGCGCTCTCCACTCAAGAAGCCATCCTACAGGAACTTGCCTTCAACCAAACTAAACCACACAACCAATTCAACTTTAGAGCCATCGCCATTGTAGAAGCTAAGAACATCATCACATCTCTTAAACCCTCTTGTTGTCTTGGCGACACCTGTCCAGCCCCAATGATCAAAGAAGCTGCACAAGAACTAGCCCCTTTCATCACCTCCTTTATCAATTAATCTTTTAAATCATGCTCTTTGCCTACCAACCTTAAAGATGCCTGGATATTACCCCTCCCAAAAAAAGCTAACCTAGATCCTAATGTCCCAACGAACTACAGGCCCATAACGACAGTTCCGTTCCTCCTTAAAATCTTAGAGAAAGCTGCCTATCTACAGAATCAATCCTACTTGGAGATTAATAACCTACTGTGCACAAGACAATCTGGATTCAGACCGAGACAGTACTCCTTGATCTCAAAAACCAACTAGATGAGCGTAAAGATAGAGGAGACACGTCCATTCTTCTACTCCTAGATCTGTCAGCCGCCTTTGACCTGGTAGATCATAAAGTACTATGTAACCATCTCAAATCGGCTGCCAACTTCTCTACTAAGTCCACTGTGTGGATAAATTAATTCCTGTACAATAGAACTATAAGAGTCTTCTCGCCAACTTCAGCTGCTGACCCAGTTCCCATCACCTGTAGTGTTCCTCAGGGGTCATGTGTCTCGCCTACTTTGTAGAATATTTTTACAAAGCCACTCTTCGATATCTTGGACAAAATGGGTGTCTCAGATACTAATTATGCTGACGAAACCTAGATCCTCATCCCAATCCAAGGAGACTATGACAAAGACACTGACCTCATAAACAAAATCTATCAAATCATTCAAACCTGGATGTGGCCACACACGGTCTAAGTCTTAATGACGATAAAACCGAGCTTTTAATCATTGGATCCACCAGTAAACTAAACAAACTATCCCACATGTACAAATCCATCACTATTGATGGTATCAAAACCAATGTAGCCAAGAAGTTAAAACCTTAGGATTCTACTTAGACTAAGCTCTCAACCTCGACAAGCAAGTAAATGCCACAGCGACAGCAACTAGTTACACCTGCAAACTAATTCATGCATGTAAACCATTTCTGTCTACTGACAATTGCATCACCATTGCACAAGCCCTTATCCTATCAAAACTAGACTACTGTAACGCACTTTATCTAGGCACTAGTGAACACAACACCAATAAACTCCAAACCCTGCAAAACAACGCCCTTAGAACAGCACTAGGCATTCCTAAAGGACAACACATATCTCACCAAAGAAGAGCCGCCAATTAGCTGGCCATCAATGACAGAATCAAACTAAAAACCCTGAACATTACACACAACTGTCTCAATAACAAAGCACCTGCATACCTCACAGAAATATTCACTAAGCATACATCCGAACGCCCCATCAGAAAGGCCCAAGCCAATAGTATTAGAATCCCTAACTTTAATCTGAAAAGAACTGGAGGCTCAAGCTTCCCAGTATTGGCAGCTCATCTATGGAACTCTATACCGGATTCACTAAGAGCCACACCCTCCTTCCACTCGTACAAAACCAATGTTAAACTCTGGCTACCCACCAACGACTGCTGACGCTTTACCTTTGAATGACCGGTCTCCACCTACCTAGACACTTCTGTCTTCTCCCTATACCTCTTCTAATCCTTTATGTCACCGATTACTTTAAATATAGTGCTGTAAATGTAGTGCTGCCTCAAGCTGTTTTTCCTTGTAAATACAAACATAACCTCAATTGTAACTGATAACCTGTATGTAAATGTAAGATACTTATGTAACTGTAACCTAAGAATTCACAAGCGCCCGGTGCGCTCTACAAATAAAATAAACAACAACAAACTGCTATTCCTTTACTTTGCAAAACATCACGACAATCACATTTCTTTCACGCCAAACAATAAGAGGGTCATCACTAGTAGAAAGCCTTGGACCAAATATACTGTGAGGTAGGCTCTGAGTCTCGAAGGAGCTACTTAAACCCATGCTCTCAGGCTGCGGTACATAGTTGGCTTTATTAAAAGAGACTTGACATTCAGTCCGGCTTTTAACTGCCTCCCATGCAGGCACCAGTCTATGATGGAGGGTAGACTCCTTACAGATGACACACTTTAAAGGTGGTGAAGGCGGTGGGTTCAGTACAGTAAAAGTTGAACCACTATCGGGGCCTTTCAAGGTGGCCAAAATGGCATATCTAGCTCTTCCAGAAGCTCTAACAGAAGGGACCGGATGCACACAAGGAGTTTAGCTCGCTAGATCAACAGCTAGATAGCCGGTGACGACACCCCTGGTCATATTAGGCCTGTTGTTACACAGTTTACTTCCTGATGCAGGCTCCAAGACACTTAGACCAGAGTTGCAAGACTCCATATCGCTCCCTAGCACAGTTATCGTAGATAAATCATATAGCATTCACCAGGAACCACTTATTTTAGAATATGCATTCTTGCGGCTGTTAACACAGTCTACCAAGAACCGTGAATTGCCGGGAATACGTTGCTCATCGTCTAAAGCACAGTTAGGCATTGGGCCTCATTCCGAGTATGGAGGTAGCCATGCCGCTTTTAGTGACATGGCTACCCCCATACCGGGTACCGGGTCCGGGTTCCTTGAATGGGGAAATACCGGACCATTTCGACCATCCCATAGGGCTCAATGGGAATGGGGAGGATGCTAACAGGCCCGTTAATAACGGCCCCATTGTTAGCGTCCTTAGCGGGACCCGCGAGCAGACCTCGTAATGAGGCGGTAGGGGGTTAACAGCTCCGGCAGCTCTTAACCCCCTACCGCCAGGGTCGTAATGAGGCCCATTGACTTATTTGACTGTTCTAATAGGGAGACCGGCCGTGAAGAGTACGGAGAACCCATACAGCATGTTAAATCCTCAGAGTGCTGGTCTAGGGATATGCAGGGTGAGGCATAATGTGGAAAACCCACGGCTGGGTGTACGCCCCCTGTTCTCTCCCTTAGATCGCTTGCAGGACATGCTAAGATATCCATGATTGCATTAGATAAAACCAGAATGAAAGGAAAGACCTTGACAGTAGCAGGGTCTATTATTGAGGCTTCGGACTGAAACACAGTAAGGCCAGAAACTGGTGCTAATTCTAGCAAATCCCTTGTTGATGCTGACATAGCGCCAGAAAGCGGGGGCAAGCTTACTGATGTTCTCCGTATACAGGACTCCTCATAATGACAGTCAATTGAATTGTCAAGTGCCTCCAGTATTGACCTATTTGAGAAACTACTTCAGGGACTGTCGAAAAGGGAGTTGGAAGTGCAAGTCCACAGTTGTAGTGCAGGATAAGTGCGCTCTTTAGAGCCCTTATGTGGTGTGTATGAGAGAACTCTGACCATAGCTGGAATATTATTTGATGTGCCCATGGTGCGAGAAGGCAGCAACACAGTCTTTGGTTCAATATTGAAAGGAAATCATGGGACGTATTTATACATGAAAGAGTCAGGAAGTAATTCAGTTCGGTGATTGCGCCTCCGTTTTAGCCGCGAGCGTGTTATAAACAGAAAGGTCTCCTCAGAGACCGACCAGACCAAAGAATGCATTTAGGAGAAGGAAAAATTGACTTTGACTCTTTGAGGAGAAATTGTTAGATGGTGTAAAATAAAATAAAGAGTTACAGGTTGATATGAAATCAAGTATACAATGCAGCTGCAATACCCAAAAAAGAAAAACACATCCAATGCTAAGTGAAAACTGTGAGTGAAAATTCCTCACAGGAATGTGTTCTAAATGCATTGAAATAACAAGCATCTAAGCTCTCAGAAGAGGTTATCTGGTGCAAGAGAATGTTATGACTCAGTAAAGCGAGGAGGGGATGAGGGGAGAGGAAATAGGGGAGAGTTCATTTTTTGGGGCAGTTATATGATTTGGTGTCTGTTATTGTTTTTGCAGATCCACAAGCTAAGTCCCAAGCCAAATGGTGTGGACAAGCACAAGTTTCTTATTTTATCCACTTTCACATGCTGCTCGGGATGTTGTCGAGAATACGGCAGCTGCAGATCAAACATCTTGGTGGGGCTTAGCAGGGCTCAGCAACCTCTGCAGGACAGACCTATTGCAAGAATCATTGTTTTTGAATAGACGTTGCACCCGAGGTGTTTCTGATAAAGCTTTATGCTTCCTCTGGACCACGGGTTCAACAAGCCGGTCCACCATTTGTTGTCCCACTCGCCTACAGCTTTCACACTCAGCAGGTCTGAGCTAAGTGCTTAAATTAAGTTTTACCGAGCAAACACAGAAGATATTTCTGCAAAGCAGAACCTTTATGCCCATTTACACTACTGCTTGTACTTGGAGTTGCGCTCTGCAGTGACAAGCCCATGCTCCTTGACCCGGGTGTTGGTGGCGTGAACAGAGATCCCTTCTCTCACCCCCTGTAAGCCCTGCATCAGGGGGTGAGCATCTGCACCAGACCCCATGGTCACCTACCCATACACTCCAAGGCTCAGGCAGGGGAAAACACCACATCCAATAGTTTCAAGGTTTTTCTGCTGAACCACTTGATATATGTGTTTACCTGGCACAGCTTTCTTCACAGGACAGCTATTGTGCCAAAGCCCACTTAATTGCTGCAGAACCCTCTCTTCGTTCTTCCAACAGCTTCATCAGACTCAGCTGAACTTGCCACCTGCGCCGCAAGACCAGGAGATTCTGGAGATGTCTGTCAACCTCTTGGAACATCTCACAACCTCTGTCCTCTCCATGACTGACGTAAGAATGCCATGCATGTATTTTAAATAGAGCGCTACAAATGAAATTCTCCTGTTCACGCTGCCTGTTCCCTTCTCCCACTAGGTACTATGGCCCAGGCTACTATCCGTTGTGGTTCTCCCAGACTATACAACCATCTTGACTCCTCTGTGTGGCTGTCTAACTCATCTAGCTTTGAGGAAGCAGCAAGAGGGTTTGGACGCTGCTCAACTGGATTATCGAGGAAAAGGTTAGGCTCCTATGTGTTTTTGTGACTTGTCCAAATGACTGATTCACAGTTTTGCCAGAAACAACAGGACTAAATCAAAAGCACCTTGATTGTATGATTATTGCCTCTAAGCATCGTCCATTTAGATCCCTTTCAGGAGTATGATGGTATTGATAAAAATGTTTTATATTTTAATATCTCCTTTTTTTTAAACTGCTAACTATGAGATTGGATTGCATTGGATATTCTATGCATGGGGGTGCATAGATGGTTGTGCATGTTATGTTATGGTATGTTATGTTAAACAGTCTTACATAGCACAGCTTACACCCAGGGGCATCATGGTGTTATGGAGATCCAATAAGAGGGGGAGGAGAAAAAGAAAATTCATGATTCCTGGAATTGAAAGGTTTTGAGATGGAGTCGAAAGGCCAAATGATCTGTAATATTTTGTAGATTGAAAGGAAGCTTGTTCCATATTTGTGCAGCTGCGACAGAAAAGGCTCAGCCGCGTATCTTAGCTCGGCGGACTCTAGGCACTAAAATACAAAAGTCCAAGGAGGAGCGGAGCGGCCGAGCCGGCACATAGCAGTAAAACCTTTACTGCAAATAGGCAGAGCCTTGGTCATTAAAGGCACGGTGGACTAGATATGGTGCCTTGAACTCAACTCAACGTGGCACCATGAGCCAGTGGAGACTGCGCAGCCCTGACATGGCATGGGCACGAGAGGAGAGCCCAAGAACAGCATGCGCTGCAGTATTTTGCAGCACCTGCAGTCAATCCAAAAGATAAGCTAGCTAGGACAAATAAAGCACATTGCAGTAGTGCAGTGTGCCCAAAATCAGCAAAGACACCACTGGAGCCCATAGAGAAGTGGGAAGAAACGGTAGCACTTTGCACAACAATCGGAGTTTGGAATGGCGTTGCTGACAAACCTAGCTTACCTGTGCCTCCATAGAGAGGGATGCCTATATTTTGACACCAAGATTCTTTACCACAGGCTGCGGAAAAGGACCTAGGGACGGAGGCCAGTAGTCAGGTGTCCAGAGGAAACGGCAGATAGAGAACCAATAATCAAAACGTCTGTTTTTTCGCTGTTCAGTTGAAGCCAATTCTGGCACATCCAGTCCCAAACAGATTTTAGACAGGTATTAAAATTGGCATACATATAACAGCGTAGACCAAATGACTGGATAAGGTAGGTGAGCAAGATGCTGAACGTATATATTTAAAATAGGGGAGAGCGCAGGCCCCTGGGGGACAACGCAAGTGAGTGCACAGGCGGGTGAAGTGAAAGGAAGTAGCGAGAGAGGGTGTGTGTATGACGAGCCAGAAAAGACCAAAACCAGTCCAGCACTGTGCCGGAAATGCCAGCCAACGACAATCTTTGAAGCAAGATGGTGTCATATATGGTGTCAAAGGCGGCCGACAGATCTAATAATATCAGGACGCCTCCTCCACCCAGATCATCTAGCCTTGCAAGATCGTCTATGACTGAAACCAAAACCGATTCGGTGCCCTGGCCAGGCCTAAAGCCTGACTGGAATGGGTTGAAAAAAGAAGAGCTTTCCAATAACGAGTTAAGCATAGGAGTAACTATAGATTCCATTAGCTTCATCAAGTAACTAAGCAAAGAAATAGGACGATAGCTGGATGGAAGTAAACGGTCAAAGTAGAATCTCCATGACATGCTTAAGCAGCGCAGGAATACAACCAGAAAGAAAATAGTGGTTAACAGCTGTGGCAACCAAAGATGCAATGTGAGGTATCACTTGTTTTAAAACAGTAAGAGGAATAGGATCAAGAGGGGAAGTTGACTTAAACTTCTGTGTAGCTTAAATTATGTAACCTGAGCCCACCAGAGGAAATGCAGACCAGGAGAGGAGAATGAATTAGTAGAGTCTGCTATTAGAGCGGAGCTATAAGCATAAAAGCTAGGTGCAGATGTTGATATAGTTTGGCGAATGAGATTGATTTTGTCAATGAAAAAAATGGATAGTGCATCCCACAGGGATTGGGTGGGAGGAGTAATACTGGGAGGAGAGGGCACAACTGATAGTGACTTAACAATCCTGAAGAGTTCTCTAGGTTGATTAATAGCATGTGTGATTTGGCCGGAGAAGTAGGAGCATTTAGCTTATATTACGGCCTGCTGATAGATACATGTTGCCCTTCGAAAGATAGATCTATTAAGGGGAGAGTAATCGATCTGCCATTTCCTCTCAGCTTGCCTGCAAAGCAGGCAAAGCTCTGCCAAATGGGGGGAAACCATGGCTCGGAGGGTCGTGCATGGGATTTAGAGTGCTTTAACAGAGTTAAGAGATCAGCAGTGATATTAAAGGCTGATGCCAAGTGAGACAAATTAGTGTTTTCCTTATCACAAAGTGAAATACACTTTAGCTGAGATAACAGTAGGGCAAATAGCAGTCCATCTTTTCTAGAGTGAAGAGGTTGAGTCATAAAAACAGGAAGGACAGCACATTTAATTTCAGTTGGAAGCACAAAGTGGTCTATCCACAAAACCTTATATGAAGGGAAAGGAGTGATCAGTGTAGGAGGCGCAAAGGCAAGATCTAGCCTATTGCCCAGTATATGAGTGGAGCCTGAGATATGTTGCAGAATTTCTAGATCATCGATAGACTAAGAAACTATCAATCCTATCAGGCACAATTTTAGGGATGGAAGATCGAAGTCATTTAGGATCACCAGATCGGGGTGCAGGTGTCTGAGATCAGCGGCGAGGTCAAAAAACGAGGAGCAAAATGTCCCAGTAGACCAACAGCACATACACTGTTTGAGTGGGTGACAAGGTAACACGTAGAAGCAATGCCTCCATTTGAACATCATGTTGAAATGTTAACAAAGCACAAGACAGTGTTGCTCAAAAAACAACAACTAGACCTCCACCTGGGTGGGCAAATATCCTATCAACAGGCAAAATACCATACTCTGACGGTATGGCTTGAATTAAAATAGGATCGGATGTGTCGCGTAGCCATGACGGTGTAATGAAACAGAGATCGGGGGATACATCAATAGACAGCTCGTGTAAATCAAGAGCATGGCCAGGAATCGAGCGTGCATTCAGTAATAAACTATAGTTTACTGACATCTTGAATAACAAGTGCTGGGTCCCTAGAAGTAGCAGTAAATTACATCGCTTCGGTAAATTACCAATATTTACACTGTGCAGTACTTTCTATGAGCCCCTATACTGTGAAATACCATATGATAATTAGGTAGTATTTTACAAAGAAGTGGTATTTAAAAATCTTATGTTTTTACTGTTATCACCTTACCCCAAATGAATCCCTTAGTAGCTATATTTCTTTGTGATTAGATTCCTTTTCCATTTCCCTATGTTGGCTCCCAGTTCATTAATGAGAGGTGCAGATCATAGAGTATACTGTGGCCATAGGCCAATATGTGTTGCACTGCTTGGATATCTTTCCCTAAATCAGTGGTCTTCAAACCTTTTTGGCCTGGGCCCACCCTAAGCAAAATGTGGCCAGGCCGGGCCATCCCAGAAATGCCAAAGGGACAGTATGTACAAATGGCTATGAACTATTTTGCGCCGTCACCGCACCCTATTACAAGTATGTCCCTGGGCTCCCCTACATGCTCCCAACACAGTTGCTGGGCTCCCTCATCCCACTCCTACCCAGTCCCTGGGCTCTCCCCACCCCATCACAGACCCTAGGCTCTCCCCACCCTGCTCCCACCACTATCCCAGTGCTTCCACCCATCCTGCTCCCACCACAGTCCCTGGGCTCCTACCACCCCTTTCCCAACACAGTCTGAGGGCCATTGGCAGCTGGTGAATATTTTAAGTGGAGGTGCATAAATATTTCCCCCAAAAATGCAACAGCGACCGAGTGCAGCGAGGGAGGCCGAACCAATCAAGGGGGAATCGGGAGGATCCCCCCCCTGAATTTGTTTAAAATAATGGGTTAAAATGTTGCACACACACGCACATTCACACAGCAATCATTATCATTCATACGAGCACCCATCACCATGCACTCACTCATAACACAAGCATCCAGGCAATCCATACACATATTTAAATAAAAACTAAATGAACATAAACGTACCTTCTGCAAGGGCCTGCAGAAATGCCCCACTCCAGGCTGCTCTGTCCGTATGTTCGATGGGGTGCAGGAGCTCCCCCTCACACATACAGACATGCAGTGCCCAAGCCAGCATTTCCAATCACCTATGCAAGGCTGGCGAAGCAAAACGTCCCCAGCCTTACATGGCTCAGTGAGCATGTGCAGCTGGGGAACTGAACTGTCAAAGGGAAACACTGTTTCCCTTTGACAGTTCAGCCAGCCCAGGAGCACTCCCTCAGCTGTCACCCCTTATGGATGAACCACCAGGCTTGTACTGGCCTATAGGGCAATAGGGCTATGCCTGTAGCAAAAATGCAAAATGCTAGTGTGGGGCAGTCAAAATGGGCCACTTTTTTGGCCAATGTGGGCTAGTTTGATGAATTACTTCACTATGCAGCCAGTAGTTTTGACCATTGCTGCTGAATAAATATTCTTTAAAAATCACAATTTGCTTACATTTTAACAAAAAACACCCCCTTGGGTACTATTCAAACAGTCTGTGACTAAAGGAATGAATAGCCATTTGCAACTGCGGGCCACTTTTTTTCATTGGTGCCTGGACAGTTTAATGCTCCAGTCCGACCATGTGAGTCGCCCCTGCCCATGTCCTCCAATCTAAAATAAACAAAATATATATATATATATATATATATATTTTACATTTCATGCTGGGCTCTCGTGTCTTCCCTCCCGCCCCCCGAGGATGCGGCTGCCGCCCCCCACACCCCAGGGGGGGGGGGGGCGCCCCATGGGTGGAAGACCACTGCCCTAAATGGTATGATGCGCTGCAATCTTTGTGTTATTTTACTTGTAGAAGCACTGTTTTTCACTGCATGCTTTTTATCCAATTCCTTGAGTGCAAAGTTGTTTAATCTTCAAATGCCTCTTTGGACCAATTGGAGACCAGCTTGGTAAGGAATATACTTTTATTATTTGGGGCTTTCTAAAGCCTGAACATGATAGCCAGGTAATTCGTATACCACTTTGTGTTGTGCAGCTTTTCCACTGATTTAATGTACAGGCCAGAGATATCCCTGTCCGAGGTGCAGTGGTTCTGCACTGACAAGAGGCAGATATATACATATATAGACATGCATATATATTTCTCTTTCGTCCTGCTCTCCCTCCTCCACAACTGGTTGGGATCATCTGCATATCTGTAGGATGTTCCAGCAAGATGGCTCCAAACGTCTCTCTGCCACTTCAGAATGTAAGCTTGCATATAGAAGTTCCTCGGTGTGTGTGCATCCCGCCACGCACCTTCTTAGCTCTTCCCAGCAAGCCACCACACCCCAGATTTTTACTGCCCACCATGGGGGTCGGGTTTCGTTGCACTCCTTAACAACTTCTTTTTTTGGCTTTTACTTTTCAGCTGCCACTTTTCCCTTTTGGCGTTACCCAGTCAATTTTCTTCCTATTGCTCTTTCAATACTATATTTATTGTGTACATACTGCTGGTCCCTCTGATACATGCTGTAGATGACCGTCTTCATGCACTGTATTGATTGCAGAAGGCAATTCTCAGTGGCTAATCCAGATCATGTGTGTGCCCAGTGGATCCAAAGCATCACCCTCTGCTTTGTGCGAACATATACACCTGACCTTAGCAAAGTGATGCAAGACTCTCTGGGATACCGCAAAGAGGCCTGGCATGAGTAAAGGAGCTGCTGTCTCACCTCCGGTACATGCAATGTAGACCTCTTTCAGTGCCGCAGTGAATAATGCCAGAGAGCACGTTAGTAACACGCTATAAGAAAGCCACCAGTGCTTTGTACCAGAAGGTCTGTTTACTTCAGACAATAATGTCAAGGCACTTAAAAGAAGCTCAGTCGCCTTTGTACGAACCTGAGCAGGCAAGCACACTGCCCGTTCCTTTTATCAGTACTTCCCCCTTATACCTGTTAAGTGCTCCTTTGCTTCCTGGAGCCAGGTCCGTGCTCAATAAATACTGTAATAATATTAATGCTAATGAACACATCGGTTAAATCCGCAAGCCTTGCTGTTACTGACGGACTCAGAATGCAAGAAGTTGCTTTCTAACCACCACGGTGCTCTGCTTTGGTAAGGGCTGGCTCTGAGAAGGTAGAGAAGGTCATTCACATGCCTATGGCTGGATTAAACAAGTCTCTGATATTGGGCTTGGTGCCAAACATGCCTAAATACAGTAAGATACTAAGGTATCAGAAAAACACTAAAAGAGGAGCGATAAGACACCTGCAACTCATCTTTCCTCAGATAATTCAGAACCTGATTCAGTCAACCTTTTATCAGATTTGGAGAAGCTGAAGCCAAGATCTGTACAGTTCCTCAGGGAAACCTTTTTAGCACCATGGTGGCTTCCACTACCTCTGTGCTTTCAACACACCAGATTTACTTGGTGCACGTCTATCTCGGAATGCCAGTGTCCAACCACCTCCTCTGTCGTTTGCAAAAGGTCATGCAGGTCCCTAGAGTCGTTGTATTTATAGCAAGAGGAGCACTGAGCAGGCTTCACAGTGTACTCCTCTCTGCTTCCATTTCCTATGGCTTTGCCGTCTCCACTGACTGAACCTTCAGACATGTTAATACAAAAGCTGAAGGATGAAATGTCCTCACTCCTTCTCCTCCGCCTCCTAATAAACATGCTCCCCTTTCTGAACATTTACCAAAAAAACAGAAAATATAAGTTATTCTACATACACTGATGAGGATGAATAACTGCCTTCGCCCTCTAAAATATGGCCTTCCTCCTAGATCATGCCAGGCTCAGAACCTTTTCTATCAGAGGAGGCTGAACTGGCAGGGGGGTTTGCAATCTCTCTGCCCATAGACAGCTCAGCAATAGTGCAGGACGTTTTACTGTGGCCTAAACTGCACACAGAACTCACTATATCTAAGGTCCTATTCAAAGTGTAAAATCCCTAAAGATGACCTTTAGTTTATGGTGGGCAATCTTCTAAAACACTTTACTATTATTCCAGCAGCGATGGGTATCACTGGCACAGACACTGCACCATCTTCCCTCTTAGAAGAAAATGCATAAGCTTGTCTTGAGAATGAAAATCTGCCATGACACTCTGTTTATATAACAATACATACTTTGCATGTACAAGCCTCCAGAGCACCGTGCACCACACACACATATAAACGAGGTGAGTCATTTCAGAATTTAAATATCTATCGGTTACAAATGCCATGCTGTTATTTTTGGAAGGTCTTGAAAATATAGCAATTGAAATGATAACTGTTAAGACAAGCCTCTAAACTCTCTGCTCAGTTTGGCCGTGAGGGCTTGGAATGATTGTAGAGCTCTGCTTGTTTTGAAACAGCAAAGAAACAGAGGTACTTCCATGGGCAATGCAGCACACATGCCAGGAAAGTACTGGCCTGATTCCAAGTCAGTACTGTTCTCCATGGAGAATAATGGAGCTGTAATATAGAAACAGTGCATGTGTTTCCCATGTCATTCACCAGAGGCCATTTACATAGGTCACTGGGACAAAATGGCGAATGTCTGGCGGTACCGAAACTGAAAGAGGAAATAGTAAGAAAGAAAAAAAACCTGCTCTTTAGAAGGGTGTTGTTCTAAAATATTACTTCAATAAGCTTTAATCTTGCATTAGATAAGAGTGTGTGCAAACTAAGAGTTTGAAGGAATTGACTTGAAGCCAGATATGACAACCGTCAGACATCTTGCCGGTCACTATAATTTAAAAGGCATATTCAAGCTGAAAGAGCCATCTGGGTTTTTTTTTTATATGTAGGGATTCACCCGGAGGTACCTGGTCAGCAGTCAGTGGCCAATTATCAAAAGCTACAAAAAGTCCCACTTACTTAGCAAGTTTGTTACCTTGATATCATGCAAATTGTAGAATCTGAAGGCATTTCTGGCTTAAAACCTCCTCAGCAGAAATACTGAATTTAAAGCAAGAAGGGCACTTGGAGAATAGCACTAGCAGGTTCAAGATCTAAGCTAAGCAAATAGTGCTGGGAATGGATGCCATTTAGTCAGCCCCAGCTAGAAAGGCATCCAGAATCAGACACTTGTGACTTGAAAGAATACAAGATTTGAAAAGAGGCTTTTGTGGCATAAAAAATAAATGGAATTGATTTTAGAATATGAGAGAATGACAGCAAACAATGCTAGAAGTGCATAGTATATACATATCTATCTATATATATAAAATTCAAAATTTGTTTGTGGTGTGATTTGTTGCGAATTGCACCACACCAGTGTGGGACGACAGGTGGGGAGAGAGCACAGAAGGTCCCAGTATGCAGCAGCACACCAACTCTCGCCTCCCCCCAGCATCTGCTCCGGGGTATATCAGCCATCCACACGGGCCTATTCTCAGTGCAGCTTACTTCAGGGTGCAAAGCACATCAAGCGATAAGCGAATCGGAACAGCAACCTACAGTATTAGTGTTATCATGTCTGTCTACAGAGCCTGGCAAAATCAGCACGAACAACACACAAAAAAGGCACACAGCATCATCAGTGATTTAAGTTACATATGTTACAAATCCGAATGGCTGGTTGGCGAGACCCTATACATATGCTACCTGCTCCATAGGGATGCCAGGCCATTGGTCCCAGCCCTTCTGTCCCTGTTCATCCACGTGGGCTCCTCCTGCATGTCATCAGACGCTAAGCTACAAATAATTGCTCATTATAAAAAGAAAAACAATACATTCCCTAACCTAATGTGCACCTGGTAGTGCGGTCATTGTAACTGCCAAACCCCAGCTCGATTCCAGACACGTCGGTGCCCTTCCAAAGCTCTCCATCCTCGTTTTAGGTTTATTGTTTTGCCCCTCCCGGCACCTTGCAGCACAAATGACATGGCCCTCGGTGAAGGCAGCCTTTCCTTGCATTCCGATCTTTTCTGATCGATTGGGGGGGTCTAACAGCTTTATGGTCGGTAATCTGGTACTGACTGCTGCCTTGGAATACTGGGGTCTTGGGTTGAGGGCATCTGGCCGCTATGAATCAGAACTTGGACAGGGGAAGGTTGGAGGCTCGTGCCCTCCTTCTCGTCAGATAGCCTTTTGGAAGGAACCCTCAACCCCCTTGTGGCCTTGCCGGGCGCATTCATCCTGGGATACAAAATGCTGGCAACATGAGACATTGATGCTCTATGAATCTCTACAGTTATCCATCACGGCTGCTGTCCCTTTCTTCAGGTCTGGGATGAATAATGTCTTATTGCACATGCTGTTGGCCCCCACAAAGACGCTCCCTTCATTGTAAAAACACAGTTCATTTTCTTCCTGCTTTTGCACCTTCACTGGTTTCTCCATTGCCTCAGTCCACCTCATTTTTGCGATGTGCTCATTCCAGTACCCACTACATAGAGCTTTCACCTTTTGAATCACTTCTTCTCCGAATCCTACGATTCCTCCTGCCATGCAGCTCATTGTAGTTTCCTGCTATCTGCTCGCCACGAACTTCACGCCTTCCAACTTTAGGGCACGGTCTTTGCCAGCACTGCACACTTTTTGGGTTGTAAAGTGCATCGCAATCTGCACAAGGCCAGATGAACTAAACATTGAGCCTCCAAAATTGGAGTTTCCTGCGGCATTAAGACCTTGGGTGCTTCTGACGCTTGTGGAATCAAGGAACAGAGATAACAGCTCCCATTAACCTTCTTTTTCCTCACTGAGTTCATATCTGCATACCAACTATTACTTAACTCAGGTTGGTGCACATCTTCTATTGTATCTAACCCAAGTCCTCAGTACTTGGCCCTTCTAACTTGTCTTTTAAAAAGTTTTGAAACAATACCATGTGAAATAATGATAACATAAGTAAATTTAAAAGCTTCCCCGCATGTTGCTGGGTGACAGATGTATCAGATGGGTGACAGATGTATCATTTGCAGTTGCATTAAACTTTGTATCAAGGACTGTGGCCGCAGTATTACAGTTACTTTTTTTGATAGTGACATATTTGCAGCATTGTCATATGTTAAGGAACCATTAGTTAAAGGACCATTAGTAATGTTTGCATTTGTAAACCCCACCCCTTTTATATGACCACCCCATATAAACGTACATCCTAAATATATACCTAGTCTAAACATAGAAATAGCAAATGGACCAGCTACAGAGTGCATAACACTGGTGTTTGTGGACGGAAACAGATATAAGAGAGTATTCCTGGACACAGTACATTTTTATAAATGGAGTGGATGGAACTGTGTACATCCATTTGCAAACCAAGAGAGAGAGGGAGAGAACACTTTTTGTGCAAATAATGCATAGCAGCGTTTTTATTTATCATAAACGTTGGTCAGTTGCAAAATACCTGGAGGATAGGGGACCGGTATTTAAGGTGCAATTGCATGTGTTTTGTTCAAGAATGTGAATATGGTGAGGGGGTCAGAGTGCAGGACTGGTTTTACGCCTTTGTAGTTTACAGAACCTGGGCGTGGGTGTGGCCTGTGGTGCTTTGTGAACATCAGACAGATGCACTCAATATTGCAGTCCTCAAACTTTCACTGCAAGAGGAGTGGCTTAAAAGACCTCAAAGGGGCTGTTATATATGAGCTCACTCTACCGACAGCCATAGCTCCTTATGTACACAAGTTTGCCTGGGAATAGCTGGAAGAGGAGGTGATTTTGCTGGTGTGTCAGATGCAGCACTGGTAGAGTCTTCAGTCCTTGGTGGCGCTATCTGTTGAGAGATAAATTTTATGGCTTTTGTTAGAGCAAACAGATAACTTTTGAATTCGTCATCCAACACTGCGCAGCCCTATGAGCATCAGAGGCTCTCCTGATGGGGTACAGGGGAGCATGCATCTGCCGCCCTGTTACCATCTAGTGGGGTGATAAATGATGATCCTTGCAGGACGGCATGCGCATGATAAACAGCGCAAGGGGCAAGCAGTGCAGCCAATGTTTCTTTAACCTAGTGCAGAGCTTGGACAATATACTTTTTAATAGCCCGTTGATCCTCTCCACAATTCTGTTGGCCTGATGGTGGTAAATTGTGCACATGCGATGATTGATTTCCAAATATGGCTGCACATTTAGCATCTGGGTGTGCACATGGACCAGCCTCCACTCACCGTGAAAAGGGATCCATTACACCTTTCCCTCATAGCCACATAGTCGATGTGTAATTCACGTAACGGGCTGGTACCGCGGGGCAGGGTACCTCTGATTGTCCTTAGGGTAAGACCAGCGCTGTAAGTTTGGCATGTAGCACAATTAATAACCATTTTAGTTACTACCTCCTGCAGATTGGGGACAAGCCAGTCCTCATGTTTATCTGCAGAAATATGCTGACTTGACACATGGGATGGATGATGCAGCTGGTCGAACGTGACCAGCAGCGATTTGTGCAGCAGATTGCTTTGCCTGACGTCTCCTGTCACCACAGTGAATCTTTATGAGACTACTTGCATCCCCATTTCAACCATAGAGCCTTTTCAACCATGGACCCCTTTCTTCCTGTGGCACAGCAACTCAATCAGCTGTGCAATTGGTAGGGAATTGTAGGAGTCTGGCTGCTGTTCTTTACTCTGTGCTACCACTGGATACTCAGACACATTTGCCATCAGGAGATACTATGCTTGCTTGGCCTCCACTGCAGCGTTACCGAATGAGATCTCATCTGTGCTGGTAGTATGATTGACGTATTGCCCCACCCCCTTTCAGAAGGGGATTGAGCAACGGTAGTAGGCACTCTCCTTAATGCTAGGCTGGACTACTGCAATGGCCTCCTGGTAGGCTGCCCTAAATACCAGTTGCAGCGCCTTGTAGTGGCCCAGAATTCAGCAGTTTGCTTAGCTTTTTCTCTATCATGGAAAGAGCCTGTATCAGAGGAAACTTCATTGGCTACCGGTTCATAAACGGATTCAGTTTAAACTTTTGTGCCTGGTTTTTAGATGTCTGCATGGCCTGGCACCTCTATATCTTCCTGCTAACATTAAGCCCTACATCCCCACAAGAGCTTTACATTCTGCTAATCAAGATCTACTGGTAGTTCCGACCTCTAGATCTGTTCATTGGTGGGGGATAGAAGGTTTTCAGTAGCCGGTCCTCGTGCATGGAATTGTTTGCTGCTTCAACCGAAGAAGATAGAGTCTCGGACTGTTTTTAGGAAACAGCTTAACACTTTTTTGTTTGAGTGAGATCGCACTGAGTAGTCATTACAATGATCTACTGTACTGTAATTTAGATCTGCGCCTAGATGTGGCTTGCCGCTTGGTCCCCGCTGGGATTTGCACGTTAGGACTTTTAAAATCAAAATCAAATCAATTGCCAACAGGGGGGTGGGGCAATGTGTCAATCTGTCTTTCTTACAATGCTATATGCTGTACCGGGGACCAGCCAGCCCTCCTAAATCCCCTTTTCCTCCATTGAGTGAGTACTGCGTACACTGTGGTGGTGAAGTAGCCCGAATCAGAATAGATGGTCATGTGGCACCCTTGGCGTTATAAGTTCTCCTGCTTGGGCCGAATAGTGCATGGGTAATCTTTTTTGCACCAATACTTCGCAGACCCCCATCTACTAGGTGGACCACTGCCTCCCCAGTATGCCTCAAACCAGTACCCTGGTAGATAGTTGCTCACCCGTCAGCAAAAAGCATTCCCCCATGCCCCCCAAGTAGGCTGTTCCTCGCTGTTGGGATGTTGTCTTCCTCCCCCTCAAATGTCACACAGTCATGTCTCACAAGGTCTTTGTCCGTGCACAGCTCTGTCAAAAAGGCGGCCGGATACACTATGTGAATGTTTGGGCTGGACAAGTTTATCTCATATCCAGTCATTTCATTGCAAACCTTACAGAGTGGTTCATAACAGAGCGGACAATAACACTGAAAAACACTGAAAAGATTAAATACATATATAAAGGGAAGTGGGGTAAGTGGTTAAAATGGGTCGGGTGGGGTTGGGGTGGCGTTATAAGGTTAAGGAATCAGGGGGCTTGAGAGGGACCACCAAATAAAAAAAAAGAATAATAATTTGGGGTTTTCCAGTGTTTTGCCCAACATGACGTGTACCACTCCGTAATTGTGGTCAGTAAAATGACATATAACTGATTATCTCATACAAGGATACTCACTGTCTAGTCAACATTGAATTTGATAGCTCCAGAATGGCAAACACCACGTGCTCCACATACAGCATTACGGAACACACCATGGCTATTGTGGATCTTGTCTCAATTGCAAACACAGCAGCAGCAAGTGTCCGTTCGCATGGGAACTGGCCTTCCATCACCGAACCTAACACTCTGCTATGGTAGGCCAATGGCTTGTGGCCCATAGTGCTCTTCTGCGTAAGTACTGCAGTCATCAGTTGACCATTGGAATGGGAAACAGATAAAACTCTTGGTTGTTATCAGGAGTAACTAGTACTGGAGGAGTAGAAATTACCGTCTTTCAGGTTATTGAAGTTGGTGAGCATGTCTTCTGTCCATGCAAGTTTGTGGTCGTTTTTCTGAGCCTCTTTGAGGCCCTGCAACAGGGGCCTAGTGTAAGCCACATAGACTAGAATCCATGCTCTGCAGTAGTTACACAACCCTAGAAATGTTTGCATTTCTTTGACAGTCTTAGGCTGGGAAGTGTTGCTCAATGAAATGGTTCGATCGGGTATAATTTTCTTCCCGTGCATAGATATCAATTGAGCACTTCTTGGAGAGAATATTGCAGCTTTGCTGTGTCTACCTTATACCCTTTGTACGCTAGAAGCTACAAAAGGGTGACAGAATCCTTTCTGCACTGTTGCTCACTATCACTACACACCAGCAGATTGTCAACATACTGAATGATGGTACTGGGCACCTGAATGTTCCCTAAATCAGCAGGTAATATTCTGTCGAAAATACTGGGGAATTCACAGTACCCTTGTCACGATTACTGGCCCTACCAATACTGGCCTTGCCCTTTGCACCTACCCTAGTGTAGTAGCAGGCACACAGCCCAGGGTTTCCAAGGCACCACTGGGGTTCTTGGACCAGGTTGAGAAAGAACAAAAAGAGACAAAAAGAGTCGGGACCAAGCTTGGCGTGCCTGGCACCACATTTCTTATTCATGAGGTGACTATGCCCTGCCACTTCTTATTCCTCCAACATGGAGGCAGAATAAACCAAGCAGCACTTAAAATGCTGCAGGACTGCCTTTGGGTGTGGCTGGCTCTGCCTTTTGGGTGGGTCTGGGCATGCCTAGTCATTGGGTGGGGCGGGACATGCTTAGTCATTGGGTGTGGCTGGGTATGGTTGGCTATTTAAGCCACACCCAGGCAAGGGTTTCCTGCTTCACGTCATTCTGCCACTGCAGCGTGATGCTTACCGGACTTTCTCCTGCTCTCCGGACCTGAAAGAAGAAAGGAACAGCTGTTAGAAAGAGCTCCGCTCGATGGAAGCGATCTCCGATCCTCGGCAGCACTCACCTGGTTATCCTCGTGTGAATTCTTGGCAGCAACGCTTCTTGGCATCTCAGCTTTTCGACTCCTCCATCGCCGCTCCTGCTGGAAAGAGAAAAGAAACAAGACAACAGTTAGTAAGTGGAATTACCGCGCAAGGTAGCAGCGTTATGAACAGTATTAACATCGCGCATACCATTAAGGCAGCAATTGAAGAAGGTGAAAGCAGCATTGCGCTTGGGGAAAAGCGGCACTTCAGAAAGCACCAGCATAGTGCCTTCAACGCTGGCAGCTGCTAGACAATACACAACAGAGCACCATGCAACAAAGTGGCAACTCTCTGCATCATGACACTATACAGAGCGCTGAGCATAGAAGGAACAGGGCACAGCCAGGACGCTGTGTGCCCCGAAGCAAAACTGCTCAGAACTCTTACACGACAAAAGGACACAAGTGCATACAGCTCAGTGCACAAAGCCAAACTGAACTTTAAAACCACCCTTTACAGACAATTATCTACGCTGCAAGGTGAAAGGACACTGATCCATGCCGCAGCAGGCCTGGGCTGGATATAGACCACCACAGTCAGTGACATAACTGACTCTACACCTATTGCGACCCTGCTCAAGAAATAGCAGGATGGATAGCTTCTCTTCCGAATACATCAGGTGAGCGGTGACCACGAAAGTTGGGAACCCAGGGGGAGGGGGATACAGGGTGGAGGGAGGAGCCCTATCCACCACTCTCATTAACGCAGTGTTGTGTATCCCTTTTAGGATCACGCCTAAGGGTTCAGTTCCACCGGAGGGTCCTGACACAGATACCACACGGAAGAGGTTTCCTGGTGCCCCCGCAGAGCTAAAGTGAGCATTACAACCCTTGAGGGAATCTCGTGAGCTCAAAGCGCATTCCTCCATGCGTAAACGCAGTGAGGTACTGCGAGTATGGATGCAGAGGTATGGAAAAGAATGCGCTCTTGAGATCCACCACTGGGAAGTGGCTCGCCTCTTTAGGGATGCTACACAGAATTGTTGCAGGGTTCGTAACTACAGGAAATTCTGCCTGTGCAATGTCATTTAGAGTGCAGAGATCTTGTATCATTCTCCAGCTCCCCCTTTTGCCTTTTTTTATCGGATAGATAGATAGCCGTATTGCATGGGGAGGTGCATGGGGAGGTGGAGGGTACAATTATTCCCTGATTCAGGAGTGCGACAATAGTGACCGATATTCCCTCCTCTGCCTCTTTGGAGAGTGGATACAGCTTAGCTCGGGGCAACACAGCACCTGGCTTGAATGTTATCTGCACTGGTGCCACCCCCTGCAAGAGCCCTACATCGTGGCCATTTGTTGTCCATAATCTTTTCGGACCTGCTCTAAGTCTGATTTAGAAAAGGGGGCGAGGCCACAGGAGCCATCAAGGAACATTGCACTTTGCGATATTGCACCATAATCTCGCAACGGATACAGATTGATAACACTATTTCGCCATCATCACCCCGATCCTTAAACAATTCTGCATCAGTTACTTCCTTAAGGGGCACCGTTGGATTAATACATAATACAGTATGCCACTAGCACCCATCAGGGTCTGTCCCAACCACAACAGTCCTTTTAGCTGACACGACCAGGCCTTGTAAATCTAGGTAAAGTTCCTCCCACAAGCTCTGGGGTCACCACAGGTTGAAAGATGAAGTCAGATGGCATACGCCAACACGCCTTGCCAATCTGGGGCACTGTATCAAACAATACAGTGATCCCTTACACAAAAATGTCAGGGTCTACAGGGATGCTGCGAATCACCACCTCCCCCCTCTGGCCTGTATGGTGATCATTGCCTCAAGGCACACATCCCGAGGGTGGCACCAACCACCCCATGGTCTGTGAAGGAGATGGTCATGTTCAGTTTGCTCAACAAATCCCGCCCCTAACAAATTAATCGGGGTGGCCTCTGAATACAATAAGGGTGCACACACCACTTTTCCTCTTATTTTGATTGCTACCTCTTCTGTGTACGGAACAGTTGTGGCGACACCAGAAAATCCTTGCGTGTCGAGAGTTTCACCTGATCATGGAAAGCTTCCCTCACTGATGCATGATTTAGTGGCACCTGTGTCGACCATAAAGATTAATTGTTTATTAGCTTTCTCAGCACCCACCAAGGGTTCCTCGTCAGGGTGGGTAGTCATAGACAGGACTGGGCACGCAAGAGCGTTCTGTTGGCTGTCCTTCTTGGGGTACATATTGATATCTGGGAACGTGAAAGGGTTTCCTCCCATGATATGATATGATATGATATGTTATTTATAACGTGCTTAATACCCAGAGGTTTCTAAGCGCGGACCTGGGGATTGAACCTGTATTGCTCCGTGTCGTCTTGCTTCCAAGATGAGCATGTTGCCCCTGAGCTATCCTCCGAGCCATGACACTGACCCCTTGATAAGGCGCTACTGTTCCATTTAGCACTGCATTAGTTGTGGACATCTGACTACTGACCTTCATACGAGGGGTGCTGCTGGGCCGCGTGTGGTTGGGCACTAGGCAGTGCTTTGGCTTGCACGTGGGTGGGGTCTTGGTGGTAACTGGGTATAAGCCTGGTGTATTTCCTAGGGTCTGGAGGTGGGCATCAGTGGTGGGAAAAAATATGGCTGCGGTGGTGCAGGAGCAGGATGATTGTATGGGTTATACCCCGCCCCCTGCCTTCTTTTAGACTCTCGCAAAATGCCCCCACTTCCCACAACCCCAACACTAAGACGGTCCCATACCACCTGTGGGCCCCATTCCCCCAAATCCTCCTCTGCCCCTTTGAGACATTCCTCTTCCCTGCTGCTGACCTCCTTGTTGCCATTCAGGGTACTGATGCTGAGGTATTTGCCGTTATCGCCCCTTCAACTGCTATTTTAGCAAATGTTTTCTGCACCAGTTTCGCTTCCTCAGCCTGCAGTCTTTGAGCCGTTTCCTTTTCTTGTTCTTTAATCCTTTTACAATGGTGTATAATTATAGTCTGAATCTCAGCCAACCCTTTGCCACTACGCCTGCTATCTTCTCGAGTGCCCTCTGCACTTCTTTGTGCAATCCCCTCTTAATGACAAAATAGAAAAGAGGAACAGATCAGTCCCACTGGTCACCTGTCTCTGCTCGCCACATCTCCTGCACTTTTAAAATGTACTGAGCTCGGTCTTCATCGTCCCCCATGGTGTACTGCTTTATGGACTGTAAGTCTGGCGTGTCCGGAATGCTGTCGCAGCACGTCCCACACTTGTGCTCTGATACTGTTGAAAGGGTCCCATTGTGTGCGTAATCAACTAGCTTCTCTCCTGTATACCCTGCCTTGACCCACGCGTCAAATACAATACGGGTGTCCCAACAGGAAAGATGACAGATTTACAGTCAGCTGAATAACTGTATGTGTAAATGAGTGTAAGCATTTAGTAATATTATTTTACACGTCTTGAACCTCAGTAAAACTGCAAGTCCTTATACTTGTTCTGTATCGTATCAGAACAAGGCACACTACACTGTGTCTCCAATTTCTTTGGGCCAAATTCATATTGATTAGGTATAACAAAATTGATCCGGCAAAGATAACATACACAAATTGTGGTGCACATGAAGTTATGCTAGATGCATGTAACAGATAGGACATTAGAAAAGTACAAAGCTTAAACACTGTAAAAAAGCACATAGACAAAATGACAACACACCCTGATACCATTGTCAAATGTGACATAGGTGTCTCCAGACTATATGCTGCCTTTCAGAGTGGGATATCCTCACAGCTCACTAGGCTGAGGGGATTGTGGACCATCGATCTGGGAACCGAGATATCCGATCAACGGTGGGAGCATATGTGTACCAGCAAACATGACATCTCATTCAACTCACGTTTTAAACTTATGCAATTTAAGATCCTACACAGGTTGCACTATACACCGATCAGGCTTCAGGCTTCACTGCATGTTGCGGGACCACCCCACCACATGCCCAAGTTGTAATTCTGATAATGCAGACTATATACACATGCTGTAGTCATGTCTGCGACTTACCCAATTCTGGACCGAAGTGTGTGCGTTTCTTTCTGAACTGCTGGAGTGTACCATCACCCCATCCCCCTTGACTTGTCTCTTTTACGAACTTCCCACATTAAACCACAGCTCTAGGAGACGGAGGAGTCTGTGCCTGCTTCTCGCCACCAGGTGCATTCTCTCACACTGGCTCCGACCTAGATCCCCCTCGCACGAACAATGGCTGCGCGTGGCCACATGGGCTGCTGATACCGAAGAGTGCTGGCTACTGCTACAATAAGAGCTAGACCAAGTAACATGTGGGGCCATTTCCGCTCATACATCTCCTCCCTGCCTGCCGGTTCTGGGGACGAGGTCAGCGAGCCATCATCCCCTTGCTTAGTTCCTTTGTATTGCTACACTTGTGTTACTTGTGTTGATGTCATTTCCCTGGTTACCTTAAACAATTGTTCTGCTGCTCATGAACGATTTGTGACTTTATATGTACACCAGATGTATACTCACTGATCAGTCATGTGCTGTCTGTTTCCATTGTTGCGTTGCCAAGCGCATTAATAAATAAAGTTTAAAAAAAAATGTGACATAGGTGGAACTACAAGTTAGACAATAAGTCTTAATGCAAACAGTTCATCCTGTATACAATAAAGCTAGAACATAGCAATTCTATTGTTCCACTCATAGGCAACTGTAAAATTAATGAGCAAGTTGTTATACATTGATTAGGTATTGATAGTTCAATAGTTCAGGGATCTATGTAGTCCGCTGCTGTAAGTCTGAATGCAGCGCGCCGCACATGCGTGAATCAATCAAAGCGCAAGGGCCTTACGTTTCGGCGGTTTAGGTAGATATGGCCGCCTTTCTCAGGGCCAAAGGACTGAACTTGTATGGTGACCCCTGAGGAAAGACAAGTTGAAAGAAAAGGGGATATCAGGTTATAGGTCAACCTGTGTTTAAAAACCCTTTTCCCTCATAGTGAGGTAAAAATGCCCTTACTCGGGCATAGTGACAGAATTACTTATATCAAGGCAAGAGGTGCTTAGGTGTACCCTTCACCCATCCACAGTTTGCAGTGTGTGGGAGAAGGAACTAAGTGCGGGCGCTTGGGTGGGTAGAAGAATGGCAAAGAGAGATAGGAAAAACATGCACTGTAAGAGTCGTGAGGGGCTCAAGATATAAGGAAGTCCATGACTCAGTGCAAAGAGGATTGCTATATCGTGCAAGCAATGGGCGGCTCACACTGTATCAAGCTTACTCCTGTGTTATCAATCCCGATGTGGGTAGCTGGATTTTGGGGGTGGGGCAGAAGTGGAAACAACTTGTGCTCCGCTGCCGTAGTGCGGTGGTTGGTGGCTGCCTGTTGTAAGGGAGCACATAATGCAAGGAAAGTAAGTACATGCTAGGCGTGGGTTACATTATGTTTAGATGACATGTTCCCATAGTAATACCTCAGTGCGAACAGCCGGTATCCTGATTTAGTCTGGCTGTGGCCTCGAGAGGGTTCACGTCTCTGCCAGAGGAAGCGCTTCATGGAAACCACTGTTTCGCAAGCTGGAGGCGGGGGTGATCGCCTAAACAAAAGTATAAAAGATGCGAGCTTTTGTAGCAGGTGGGTATATTTAAGAGCAGTATGCGAAGACGATCTATCGTGTCATTGATCGCAGTGTTTTACGTAGTGGGGGACACTTGCTCGGTGTGTGTACTGCAAGCTGCTGCTGGAGCCGTGTTTCATCGAGGTGTGAGTTGTGTTGCTTTGGAAACCTTCCTGCAAGTCTCAGGTCGTGTCTCATGTGAGAACTAGGGGAGAAATTAGAAGCACTATGGCTGAGATATGCGCCATGGTGCCTGTAGTGTTGGGAATGGAAACTGCACTCCCTACTGCCGTGCCCGTGTTAATGGTGTGCGAGTGCCCTGAATCTATATGAGCAGAGTCTGCGCCATGGGTGAGTGAAGAGCTGTAAAAAGTGGCACGTGAATGAGTGTGCCTGTACCAGTTGGAGGAGGAGAAGGGGACAGATGGGGACAATTGTGTCTATGTGGCTGGTCTAGACAACATGGGCATGTAGCTAGTGTAGCAAAAGGAAGGTTAAAATAGATAAAAGCTGTATCTCTCATTTGCTGAGTATTCGGCTGTCTAGGGACACACATCCCCAGCCTGATCACCTATAGTTGCAACAAGTAAACTCTTCATGTCTCCCACTGCCAAAGAAATTCCTGCTGCCTGTTTTTTTAATACATATATCCACATACCAGCCCCCGCAGTGAGGGGAGGGAGTGGTTTGATCAAATTATTCTTATCCATCTGAGCCCAAGGCACGTAGTGCGCTGGACCGTTATGCAATAATGGCAGTTGCGTGCCCACCCATCGCCTCGCTTTCTTTCCATCACTTCCCTTTTTCCTTGCCCCTTATACCCCCTGAACTTGCTCCTCAATCACGGTCCCCACAAGCTCCCTACTCTCTGTGATACTTCTGGTGCCTCCTGTGCGTCCCCATTATCATCCTCCAACTCATCCATGGTGTCCCAATCTCCTTCCCACAGATCTCTGTTCGCGTCCATGTCCGACCTTACTGTCCCATAACCTACACTCTCCACCCCTCGATCATCACCATTCCCCTTCCCAACATGCACATCCTTTATTACAGTGCTGCCCAGTCTGAGCAGAATGTCTCAAGCCCACCACTCATCCAAACCACTACCCGTTTGCTATCCGTCCTTTACGGCCCTCAAGCGGGCCAACTCCATTTGCATTGCCTCCAATGCTTCCTCTAACTCCTTCTGTGACTTGTTATCCTGTGGCTTAATAATATTAGGTGTAGGCCGATATGGGTCTGGGGCAGTGGCGGGGGTGGGCAATTTTGTTGGGTTTGTGTATCCCATTGCTGGGCTGGCAGTGAGTGGGTACAGCACCCCTCTAGGCACAGGCTGCAGCCTTTCCTCTGGCGCTGTTGTGTTCCCTACCTCTGGGGTGGCATCGTCTTTGCGCTGGGGCAGAATCCTCAATATCCTCTATCATGTTCCATAAATCTAAAATCTCCTTTCGCTTCTGAAGTTGTTTACCCTTATATCTGGCTGTTAGGAGCGTGCTCATGTGTTCAAATATCTCTCGGTTGTTAGTACCCTGCTCTGGCCAGAGGTGGGGTATTCCCCCCTGTGTCTCTGCCACCCACTGTTTGTGATAATTTTCTATCTTATTCTTGTACAGTGGCAATGCACTATACTTATACTCCAGCTGAGTCATTAACCATATGTTGACAATCGTTATATTCCAAAGAAATGTGTAATTATGTGTCATACAGAACCTTATAATCTTCACTACCAGTCCTCCCCCAGTCCGCACCGTGGCCCTCGCACATACTCACCCACTTCGCACAACCAACACCCATACTGCCTCCGCAGGACCCCTCTTCGCCTCCACCAACTATACAATAATATTTCAACACAGTAAAACAATAAACTAAAACAATAAGCTAAAATAACCACTACCATGTCTCCTTCCCCCATCTGAAATATATTGTGCACAAGAATTCAAGCTCTCTAATTATACAGAGCTCCTACTTTTGGTATCCCCTTATCACAATAAAAATATGGTGCCACCTTCTCCCCTTATTCGTAAATGATCCCACACTCCTGTTTTTCTCCTCGTTATCCTCCCAATAATAATAGTAATAATAAAAAATACAAAATCCGCCACGAGGCCTTTCACGCTTTCCCTTCACACACGCATACTATGCCTCCCCACTCAATCTTGCCCCTGTTTTTGTCGCTTGCAGGATGTGTACTTACATCTGCGCATTCACCCGAGTTCCTCCATCACAGGGTCCCAATAACGGCCTGCACCCTCCTATAAGCCGCTCCCCACTCCAAAGAGCAGACAGGAATTCTGTTTAAATGGCTCCTGTACACCACTGCAGTTTGCATGCTTGGGACTGGTCACTGCAGGTAGGCGCGGCCCCTCCAGCAGGGCTTGCTGGGATCACATCGGGATCACCAAAAATATAGAGACGTCCCTCAACGCTCACACCAGAAAATATGCAACCCATTAGGAAAACAGGCCCAGCACACTTCTTGCATGGAGAACAAAATGTATTTCCAAAAATAAAGGTGCGCTAGCAAAGAGCTCAGCTGCCGCGGAACATTCTGGCCAAATCAGCACGAACAACACATTAAAAAGGCACACAGTGTCATCAGTGATGTAAGTTACATACGTTACAAACCCGAATGGCTGGTTGGCGAGACCCTGTACATAGGCTACATGCTCCATAGGGGTTGGGTTGCCAGGCCATTGGTCCCAGCCCCTTCTGTCCATCTTTTTCCAAGTGGGCTCCTCCTGCACGTCATCAGACAGAGCTACAATTAATTTCTCATTATAAAAAGAAAAACAATACATTCTTTATCTCTAACCTACTCTACACCTGGTACTGCAGACAAGGGCTAAGAGGATACTTCAAGGTCATTGTAACCAACAAACCCCAACTCAATTCCAGACACGTCAGCACACTTCCAAAGCTCTCCACCCTCATTTTAGGTTTGTTGTTTGCCCCTCCTGGCACCTCGCAGCACAAATCATGTGGCCCTTTGTGAAGGCAGCCTGTCCTTGCTTTCTGATCTTTTCTGATCGATTGGAGGGTTTAACAGTTTTATGGTCGGTGATCTGGGACTGACTGCTGCCTTGGAATGCTGGAGTCTTGGGTTGGGGCATCTGGGCGCTATTACTTAGAGCTTGGACAGGAGAAGGTCAGAGGCTTGTGCCCTCTCCTTCTTGTGGGATCGCTTTTCACAGGGAACTCTCAACCCCTTTGCGATCTTTCAGGATGCATGTCCTCCTTGGATGGAAAATGCTGGCAACATGGAGACAATGAAAGGTCTATGAATCTCTACAGCCCTGGCCTTTCTCACCGGTGCCCGCAATACACCCTATTTTTACAAACATGCACTTATTCCCATGTTTGTGGCCTAGGCCTGCAGTCCTGGCTGCAGCAGCGAGTTAGGCCTCAATTTCAATATGGCTGCTGGCATTTGATTCCCAGTGTACCGTGAAGCCAAAGCATGCACTACCCTCTCTACTCTACAGCCTCTGCCGACGCCCACCCAACCCCCTGTATCGTCCCCAAACCTCTACAGTACATGAAAGCGCTTGGGGTCTGAGACAATCGTCCCCCTTTCCAACATTCCCCCCTTCGTTAATACCACATTAACAAACTCCCAGGTGAGCTTCTCTCTGTCTTGTTCATTCTTTTCCTTTCTAATCTTTCAGCTTCCAAATATGGCAGTGACCCTTCCTTTAGTACCCAGGCTCTATACATGGATCATAAACCCTCCCCTGCTTGTGCATATTGTTCGGGGGTACAAGTCACATATATACACCCTCTGTCTCCTGCTTTAGCACAGCAATGAACATCCAGCTGGCAGGTACAGAAGATCACAAACACAGTCACAGGAACCACCAGCTTCAAGATCGGCACACGTGCAACCTTCATTCAATGGTGCTCAGGAAAAAAGGTTGTCGACCCAATCATTCTACTGTACGCCAGCTTCTGTCTGCATGTGCATGTGCAGATGGTGTGCAGGGCCTCTATTATGTTGGTGAGGGACCTGTTGTCTGCATCATTAGGAGGCTTGTAGGTGCAACAGGAATCACCAATGTTCTTACAGACCCCTCCTTTCATGGCCGTGAGGAGCTCCAGCACATAGCAGTTCTGCAACATCATCAGGTGAATCACGCACATCTCCATCTTGATCCCATTGAGGCCTTGTTCAGTGTCATTGACCAACGGGATCACTTCCAAACACACGATCTGAAGCCATTTGGCATTCGCAGCAGTTTGCACTCCTGGTAACAGTAACAATGGAAAAAATGTTTCTTCCTTGCTGTATAGTCGCTATTCATCTGATATTTCTTTCATTACATGTGAGGAATCTTGGGATAGATAGTTGGGCCTTCTCTGCAATTTTCTTTTTTGTTCTTTTCCTGCTGGATGCGGAATATAGGCCACTGCGGCAGCACTGTGGTGGGGACATCGGGCACTGGTGTTGTGTTGATGCCGACAAGCCACCTGGTCCTAGTATCAAGAGTTCTGCAGGAGGTCCGAGTGCAATGAGGCCAGCGAGCGGTGTCCCTCCAAAATGGTGGGAGGTGCAGACATGCCTGCTGGCTGCACACCCAATAGTTATCCATCACAGCTCCCTTTCTTGAGGTCTTGACTCCTGTATGATACCTTGCTGCCATAGGGAGTGCAGTGTCTCATATATACTAAAATCTGCTTCTCGTGAAAGGGGGTATCGCTTCACTCGTAGCAGCAGTGCCCCTTCCTTTATCTTAATGCACACTGCTCCCGCCCCTTTCAATATTTCTACATCATGGTGTCCATAGTGCCTTTGGAACTTTTTCCAGATCCTCCTGCATGTATTTTGTCTCTTTTTCACCAATGTGTCATCTGAGGCACTGCACTTTCCTTATCTGTACTAGACAGGGTATGCTCTACCTCTTCCTCCTCTTTGTCTTTTGTGGCAAACTACTCCGTGTCTGTTACTCCTGTCAGTGTGGGAACAATGCACAATATTGATCGCCACTCCATGTTATTGTCACCTGTTGCAACCAAGATGAACATGTCTTTGCTCACTACCACTTCCTCTTTGCACTCCATACAAGAACACCTCTGTGTGTGTGTGTGTATCCTTTTTAACGTGCTATGTGCATAGTATGCTTGTATCTACACTGCCACCCTGGCTGGGTACGTCCCAGGTGTGGCGTGTTAGGCAGAAACCTGTGCAGTTCCCTTAGGGACCACTGCAAAACGTTTAAGACTATAGGTGTTAGCAGTAAACCCAATTGGTAGCAGTCTGCACCACCCAGATTTACCTGGTAGCTGTGGCTGAGCACTCTCAAGAAGAGTTAGGCAGTATATAGACTTTACACAATAGGGCCAGAAATACAGTAGTACAAGCAAACACTGACCAGAGCTTTGGTATACATTATGTAATTATTTATTTAAAAACACACTTGTAAAAATACACTGGCCCTCATTACGACCCTGGCGGAAAGTGACTGACCGGACCGCCACAGCGTAAATAGCGTTTCCGCCATTGCACGAAGGAGCAAAGTGCGGCCCATTCCGACCCATCGGGCACGAGCACCACGGCATGGCGGAAGTGCAAAGTCCGCGATGGCGGAAATGACCCCAAAACGGCCCACAACGCCGCCGTACGGCGCCCTAGGTGCAATACCGCCACCCATCACAGCGGACACCGCAGTGTGCGCCTACCGGAAAGTACGGTGACCGTAAATATACGGAAACGGAAGTAAAAACATGGGCCCGGAACGGGAAACATCCCGCCGTACACCTATAAAACCACAAAAACCACACAACCACTAAAAACACTACCCCGAGACACACCCCAACCCGTCATCCACCCTAGCGAAACCAAGAAAAATGGGAAAAGTAGCGAAGAAAGCGTGCGACCGCAAGCGGCAGGTCCACTTCTCCCGTGAGGAACTCACCGTGCTAACAGAGACCCTCCAGGAGAATGCTGCCGTCGTCTTCTCCACGCAAATGACCAGGACGGCACTTGCGAACAAGAAGGCCATATGGGCTCTGGTGGCACAGCGGGTAAGTGCGGTGGGGACCGCACCCCGCAACCCACAGCAATGCAGAAAGCGATGGGACGACCTGCGGATACGCGTCCGCAGCATACTCTCTGCCAACCGCAACATTGCCACAGCCACCGGGGGAGGTCCTGAATCACCCATCAAGTTGACCCCCTGGGAAGAAATCTGTGCCTCCACCATCGGAATGGAGAGCATAGAGGGAGTCGGAGGGATGGAGAAAGGAGTGCAGACATCCGAAGATTCAGGTAGGTGGGCCAGATAAAACAATGCTAAATCCACAATGTCCAATCATGTGAAGTACCATGTGTCCACATAGTGCAACATAAACACATGTCCAGGAGAACGTCCACACACATCGCCCTGATAGCGCACTTTAAAACTCACAATAAATACATAAATAATTAAAAACCCCTAAAACACCCACTACACGTGCAGCAGGCACACCCTAACTGCAGGCTGCCAAACAACGGCACCCTCACTCCACACACAAATGAAAGCACCTCCAAGGCCCCGACCCAAATCACCCTCAGGTACCACCCCATGCATGTGATACAATGCCATTCCAATACCCACAGACCCATTAATAACCCTCGCCCTCCTTTACTCCACCACAGGGTCCGATCCAAAAGACGAGCATCAGGACACCCCTACCAGCACACCTGCAAAGAGGGCCAAGACCAACGGCCAAAGACCCTCCACCTCAGCTGTACGCATCAAGACACGGCAGCAGCACACATCAGGTGGCAGCACAGAGGAGGGAACATCAACAGGCACCCCAGCAGCCAGCATGCCCACAACACCACCACCACAGGTCCCCCCAACGGATGCCACAGAAGGCACTGCCTCTGGTGGCAGCAGCACCATAGGTGACACCCCATTGATGGCAGCATGCTCCGACACAGAAGACGGGGATGTCGAAGTCAGATCCATCCATGACCTGTCCCATTCCCCCTGTCTGTCCCATCCCGTACAACATGAGGATACCACGCAGGGGCACCCACAAGAATACGACTGGCCATCCCCCACAAGCCCTGTGGCAAGGCAACATGAGGTCAACAGCCCCTCTGTGACACCCCCGCAAATGGCCATGGCCCAGCAGAGGCAACAGTCCCTCGACCAGTTAATCGTGCAACAGCAGCAACTGGCCACGCTCCTCAAGGACCATGCCGATGAATGTGGGCGCACTAAGGCAGACATAGAAACATCAACTGAGACACTCAGGGCAGAAATGGAGAGAAGTACAGAGACACTAAGGGCACAAATGGAGAGTAGCACCGAGAGCCTGAGAGTCCAAATGGAGAGAAGCACCGAGAGCCTGAGGGGGGAACTGCATGCGACGTCCAAAGACGTATGTGCCGAACTTGCCGCAGTGCGCCGTGTGCTCACTGAGCTCTCACAAACCCTTAGGGACATGCATGGACGTGAGCAGGCAGAGACATCATCCGTTGCAAGTTCCGTCCAGGGCAGCCCCCAACGTAGATCTGGGAGGAACCTGCGCTCCACAGGCAGGGGTGCCCCTGATACCCGCAGAGGGGGCTTGCAATAGCGACAGCCCACTGACAATGAGCATCTTTGGACACTGGTGTTCGGGGGGGAGGTAGGAGGGTGGAGGGGGTGTGTTGGGCTCACTTGGGTGGCGGGTCGATAGGGTGTTCAACATGATATCACATATGCCATAAACAGTGCACGATCAACCAATGAGATGTGTGGACAATGATCTTTGTGTACTAGGCCATCATAGGCGTACAGTCCATATTGTGCATGTACCAGACACACACAGTGCCACGAGTCCCGTGTCCATGTATCAGCCACCAGGCGTGAGTGCTAGAAGCATGCATCAATGAGATGCTGACGAATGTCACGGCCCTCCGGTGCCTCGCAGACTCCTTGAGCTGCTGCCACATCCCCACCCTCATCATGACCATCATCAGGTGCTTGCAGTTCTGCGTCAGGGGGCATGGGCACATTTCTACGTACGCACATGTTGTGGAGCATGACACATGCCATGACCATCTTTGCAACCTTCTCATGGCGGTACAGGAGTGCCCCGCCAGACCTGCTGAGGCAGCGGAAACGAGTCTTCAGTAGGCCGAATGCCTGTTCAATGACTACACGGGTACGTGAGTGGGCATGGTTGTAGTCCTCCTCATGCTGGTCCCGTGGGTTCCGGACTGGTGTGAGGAGCCATCTCTTCAGTGGATACCCAGCATCACCTGTATGTGGACGATAAACGTATGATGTGGAATGCCATTGCTACGTACGCACACCCCCCCCCTTCCTGCCAGGTCATTGCCGCATCACATACCCCACATCATCATGCATGAAATGAGACTCACCGAGTAGCCAGGATCTGTTCCCTGTGTGTCGCTCCATGTAGCGTGGTATAGTAGAGTTCCTCAAGACCATAGAATCATGGGTTGATCCAGGGAATCTGGCACAACAATGTGTAATGATCCTGTTGGAGTCACACACCATTTGTACATTCAGGGAATGAAATTGTTTTCGGTTGCGGTACTGGGCCTCCATGGCATGTGGGACGACCAATTCCACATGGGTGCAGTCGATGGCACCAATGCAACCCGGTATGCCGGCAAGTGCATGGAATCCCACTTTTGTGTTGGTAATTTCCTGCTCCGAGCGTGGTAGAGAGATGTAGTCGATGCGTGCTGCAGGAGGGCATCGAGCACTTGCAATAGTGTCCGTGAGAACAGTGGCTGAGAAATGCCATGCAACTGTCCAACTGTGTGCTGGTAGGTGCCTGTGGCCAGGAAGTGGAGTACAGACACCACCTTCAGTAGGGGTGGGATGGCGGTTGGGCTATCTATCATGCTGACAAGGTCAGCGTGTGTCATGTCCACAATGGCGGCTATGGTGTCCCGGTCCAAACGGTAGAGGGTGTGGATCTGCTCATCAGTGAGGTTGAACGGATGTGCTCGGAGGCGTGGGATTGCGGGCTGCCTGCGTGGTGGTAGTGGCTGTGCTGGCGGCCCTTGCTGGCCCTGCCTTGGCCTCCTCCTCCTCCTGCGTCTCCTCCGTGCGGCCGGTTGTAGTTGGTGTTCGTCTTCTTCTTGGAGTTGGAGTACTTGCAGTGCTATCAGGTCCCCCAGGGCCAACATCGCGAGTCCTGCCGGTAGCATTTCGGAGTGGGTGTGGTTGTGGGAGGAGACTGGGTGTGCAATTTATGTGTTTTCAGGCTGTATGGCCTCCACCTGTGGTGATTCATTCCACCTGTGCAAGCTGCTCTCCCCTTTGGGCGAGCACGTCCCGCACACAACGCTGCAATTCGAGGAATGGCATCTTGCTATTGCAATCATGTATTTGTACCCGATGGCCGTGTAACATTTGTTGATATGTACATTCGGCTATGGTCCCATTGTTTCACATACAATCTTTGCAGTCGCGAACAGACTTGTGATGGGTCAGTGGAACGTAGTACTCGAGTAACGGTGGGCCCTCATGCATCACTGTACCGAGTTGCAACGACGGGCGGGGCGTCCCATTAGTGGGTGAAGGCAGCTGCCATTTTCACACACAGCCACACTAGATGGATTAATTTGTGATTTCAAACGGCCACAGATGCCTTTTCGACGTGATGTTGCAAATGAGGAATTCGAAGGGCGGCGCTTTCGGTTTTCAGCTAGCGGCGAGGAGATGCCCACAGGTCTGACTGCAAATATAACGTTCTATTGTTCAATGTCCTTGAGACAGGGGCCATGGCGAGGATGCAATGATTGATATGAATAGTTTGGGATGCGCAATAGCGACGTGGGCGATGAGGCCGGACGTTCCCAAATACATGTTACTTCACAACACTGGAATTACGGGCTGGGGCACTGTGGATTTTGCAGGCTGCATAACGCACAGACTCAATGGAAATTTCTAATGTTATGTGAGTAAATATTCAGGCGTTTTTATACCGGGATGAGGGAATGATGAATGGATGCATGGGCAGGTGATTTGATACAGGATTTGCCATGTACAGGGCTTCTTGGAATCTATCCGCCTCCCCTGCGCTATGTGATGCAGGGCTGCCATAGTGGGACCATCGTCTATCTGGCCTTGTTGAGCCCTCCCTGTCTCGACGCGCCTTCAGACACTTGTGTCCATGCACGTTAACATTCCCATCTGATGGAATCTGTTTTGACAGACGCATGCACAGGTATACTCGTTTGTGATGGTGTTTACACCTCGATATAGATGGTTATGAGTCGCAAGTGGTTTTGGGGTGGTGATGATCCTTTGGAGTGGGCTAGCATGCATATGGCTGTGGATTTAGTGTGATCATTGAAGTGAGTTGTTCGAATGTAGTTCTGATGGCCATTCTGTTCTTTTTCTTTTCTTTTGGTTGACAGGTATCTCCTCCCCTTTTGCCACTGCCATCTGTATGCCACTCCTGCAGATGGCTTTTACTCCCGACACCTGCTGCTTCGTGTTAATCAGTGGAGCAGCATTACGATCTTATGGGACGATCGCCAATGGGCCACATGCCCTTACGCAGTACTAGTGGCTCGGAGCAACATTTCGGCCTTTCAGCTGGACTAGTGCCTCCCCATTGCGACGGCCCTGTGGTTCTGTGCGCTTCCATGTTACCTTTTCGTACGTGAATGTGGCTCTGTGTACCATGATGGAACAGGGCGTCACACAAGTAGTAGCTGGTCATTCCTTGCGGATGCAGCCCACAATGGTGATATGTGTTTTGGAGTTCATGGACTAATGGCTGTATGGGCTTGGTGATTTTGTTGTGCATTAAATTTCTATTCTGATATGGGCCGTGTAGCGTTCTTCTTTGCGAGTGATGTGGCATATTCCTATTTGGGGAGCGATGTATTGTGAGGAGATCTGCATTGGGTTCCAGCTTCGGAGTTTAGTTGCGTGGTACTGTGCTGGGCGCGTTTGCCTACGGAGCCCAGTGAGGTCAGGGATGGGGGCTGCCAATATGACTGTTTGAATGTTGTCATGCTCAGGGGCGGGGGATTGGGTTTTGTGTAACAGATGCCAGTCAGCCAGGTGGACTGGTGGAATGTTGTGATTTTCGGAATATTGCTGGTCACAGGTGCCTGTGTTTGCGTGCGTTTCTGGGGGGGGACTGTGGTCATGTCCATTGGAATGGCTTCTGTATTCGTGCCATCTGTGCCCTGCAGCTCCCATTGGCCCCTCTTGTGATTCTTTTGTTCTTTGGCATGCATGGGTGACTTGTACATTTCACTGGTTGCATTTTGACTTCATTGCACCTACGGGGAGTTGTACTTTGTGGGCAGGGAGCGGTGTACAGGCACTCAGTGGGGCCGTTTACGGTTGATTCGCGATGCCGTACTTCTCACCATGGCGGAATGGTACTTTCCGCCATGCTTGATGGCGTTAGGTACATGTCCGCTAGGGTCGGAATTCGCGTACCCTTGCGCCATTGTGGTATTTACGGTTTGGCATGGCGCGCGCGCGCGTACTTGGTGCAGTTAGCGTTGGCGTTCACTACGGTGTCGCTAATGGCTTCGTACTTTGCGGTGACGGGTCATAGTCGCACCAAGCGCTATTCGATGGCGGTATTGCATTTCCGCCATCGTTTTCCGATTTCCGCCAGGGTCGTAATGAGGCCCACTGGCACTAATATGTCAAGCAAGTTCAAACACAGTCACTAGAAATATATAAACCTCCCTTATTAATTATTTGACAAGTCTAGGTTAAGACACCACTTATTTAGCAAAACAGAGGTGAGCGCCTAACCATAGATGGCACTCCATTAATTGATTTAAAAAGGGAGAGAAAAGGCAGAATAGGAAAATCACACAGTACCAATACTTTTAAAGAGCCACAGCACGTCAAGAAAGGCAGGGTCTACTGTAGAGCTAAATGTTCATAGGCCAGGCCCACTCTTGGAGAGAGCAAGGCAGAATGTGCCCAAGATCACACAGTGGAAATGCACTCAAAGTCTTTGCAGGAAAGTCAAAAAGAGGTTGGATCAAGTTAAAAAGGTAATGTTAACGGGTCCAAGGTCACCCCAGGATAGAGAGTCATGGATTTACGGGACACCTTGGACAGTCTGTTGCAAGGGAGACCAGGCGGGACACAGTACCTGAAATGGTGAGAAAGCTCCAGCGGGGGCAGTTGTTCCTGGCAGTGAGTGCAAGTCAGTGCTTCGTCTAGGGGAAGAGAAGATCTCAACGTGGAGGAAAGCTGGAGGTCGTTGCACTGCCAGGGAAGAAACCAGCCGCGGAGTTTACCGGTTAAAAGGTACTACCCTTTTATTTGCGGTAGTGGTGATGCGTGGCTATCCGGCCGCCGGGGTGCTTGGCACAGGCGATTCGACCACGAGACGATCCAGGAAGGCGAAAAAGACGAACTGGTTGGTCCCACCAGCTCAAAGGGAAGAAGACTCTCCTGGAAGAAGATCTTCTCTGTCGTCGGGAAAGTGGTGAGTTTCGTACAGCAGGGCTCCACCGGTGGTGTCGTCATTGTAGATGGCTCAGCCTCTCCCCTCTTCGGATTCTTTAGGTCCTGTGGCGACTTCTGAAGTTCCAGT
Source organism: Ambystoma mexicanum (assembly GCF_040938575.1). NCBI lineage: Eukaryota > Metazoa > Chordata > Amphibia > Caudata > Ambystomatidae > Ambystoma > Ambystoma mexicanum. The sequence continues at coordinate 1,232,530,978 of NC_090928.1, forward strand.
CCCCAAAGCACTGCTTTTATGTAGAAAACCCCATTCATCAGCCTACCTGTCAATCACACATGCTAAGTGGTGAGCCGGGCGGCTCACCACTGTGCCAATCACACAAGAGTGCAACTTGAGTTGCCGAGGCAACTCAGTCCAGGGTGACTATTCCCCCCTCCCACACATCCTGTAGACCCAGATAGAGTGGCACCACTTTTGGAGGCTTCTGTGCAGAAGCCCGCCAAAAGTGGAACAAAGGGCTCGACTTGGGTTGGAGTTAAAGAGGCAAACACAACCGCCATTTTAAATCTGAGTCCTGGTGAAAAGACCCAAGCGGGGAATAAATATTAAATAAATAACCAGGCGGTATCTTTAACATCGCACCAAAAAAGTGGTGCGTTTAGAATGAATGAGAAAATCCCATAGGAAATATTCTCGTGGAATATTTCGCGTGGTAACCACTGCCACCAGCCAGAAACTCGACAAGGGGGGACTGGACAGTGCCCCCCTTGGAAAACAGACCCAGGGCAATCGAATTACCCCTACCAGTGCTTCCACAATATGATGGTTTGTACTGGTTCTGTCCACAATTTAAGACTAGTAAAGTCAATGGTGACTTTACATGCCCTGGGAGACAGTAGTCAGTCCCAGGGTATGGAGTCTATGTTTGAGGGTCACTATGACACCCCTGTGTTACTGCACTGAGGGTGCTGTGTAACACATATACCAAAAACACATGAAGCCCTATGGAGTAAAAGACCCCACAGCCCATAAAACACATTGCAAAGTCAAAGGACATTCTCAAATCATGTCTGATAGTGGGAGAAAAAGAGTCTCACTCTTCGCAGGAGAAAAAATGAAACCCCAAAAATCCAGCAAAGCTGCTGGGGGACTCACTAGGTTTGGGAAATTCTCCCTAACATGGCGCACACCATTCCTTTCTCTGAAAATGAGATTGTGGCGTTCAATTTGCTTAACAAATCTCTTCCTAGTATGTTGATTGGTGTGTCCTTTGTATACAATAATGGTGCTACAATGTGTTGCATCCCTATTGTCAGTGGTAAATCTTTTGTTAGAGGAACGTTTGAATTGTCCCCTAAAAGCCTTGCATGTCCAATTTTCTATTCTATAATGGGAATCCCTTTTCTTTTATACATGATCTGGTTGCCCCAGTATCTATGAGAAAGGAAAATCCTCTTTGTCCTGCTTGAACTGCTACCTCAGGCTCCTATTCAGAGTCTTCAGTTGTAGGTGTAAAAACCCACAGGCTTTTCCTTATCAACCCCCTTGGTATCATCTTTGGGGGTGGATATGGAGGGGTTATTGCTGTTGCATCCGGACCCAGGGAGTGGGCCAGAGAGGGAGGAGGAGTCCCAAGGTGAGACATGGTGCCCCCCTTTCCTTAACACCTCCCTACCAGACATTCCCTCTTCTACAAAACACCATTTTGAATCCTATACCATTGCCCCCTCCCCAATTCCAACAGGTAACAATGCAAAAGGGAGGCATAGGAGAACCAGTAAAAGGAGAACACACATAGCATCCCATGTTTTACAGCACCAAGATTGTTCCCCTTCTCCTAACAGCATTTTTTAAATAATTTTTTAACACTACAACTCACATAATTCCTCCCCACTGTTTTTTCCCAAAACCACTGGGATGAAGAAGAGGAAAACTGGAGCTATGCCGATTACCCATAGGAACCGATGTAAGATGTTTTCCTATGGGCAGTCTCAATCTTGTCCTGTTAACCAGTTCAGGCAGAGTCAGGCAGGGCTGGACAACCAATCCTGTTAATTGTCCCAGCCAGTATAAAAGATGGAGCACACAGGCACACTTTGTCAGCGAGCTGGAGATGCTGGAGGAGGCAAAGAGGCCAAGATGAAGAAACCTGAGCTCGAGAGACTCTGTGAGGTCAGAAGCAAGGAGGACTGCCAAATAACTGGTCCTGTGAGTACAGAGGAGGCTGCAGTATGGCGAGGGAGCTCTGACTCCAGGGTGCCAAACCAGGGGCAGCTGGGGTTACCTGGCAGTGCCCAAACCAGAGCTACTCCCCTTGGTGAAACAGGAAAGCCGAGGCCTTTGAAGGGCACATTGCAAGACCCTGACCTCAACAATCAACCACATCAACTCCTGCACCTCCTAAAAACCCTGGAATGCCATTTAAGGGAGCTGGTGAAGTGGAAGCAAAATAAGAACATTGCATTATGGGACTTGGCGTCCAGAGACATTTTCTTGTGGTTAAACTCATAGCAAGGCGATGCACGAGAAGGAGTAGTTCTTCCAGGGTGACGGTGCACCAGGCGCCGTAGAGCGACAGGCCGAGGGACGGAACCGAGGTACGCAGAAACCTTAGACACCCTGGCGAGAGATTGTTACCTCCGAAGGGCCTGGAAGGTTGCGCAATTGAAGCCCAGCTAGAGAGAAGAGACAAACCTCTTTTGTGTTTCAAAGATACCAGCCATCCTCCCGGTTTAAAGGGCAGAGTTGGGTCTGTGCAGTGGCAGTTGTGGTATAAGCCTTGACTTCAGGATCAAAGCTGTGAAAGACGAAAATGAATTAACACAGCCGGTGAGATGATGAAAGCAATGAAAGTCCAGTCTGTGTTAATGAAACTTGCTGGCAACGGTATCCGACAAATGAAGGTTGCACGTGTGCCGATAAGACGCGAGAGAAAGCAAAGCATTGTAAAGAACTGTAAATTAAAGATACAAAGTAACAGATTGGTCCAGCAATAGAAGATTGCCCAATCGAAAGTCTCTGTTAAATGTCTGATGCAGTATAAATGGCAGGAAGAGAAAGAAACTGAGATGCAAGATTTGAACTGTTGTTAGGTTTGATCCCGGCAGAAGGAAACCTAGATGTGAGGGATATCTTTGAACTGTGAAATAAGTACTGTGTTCGAAACTACATTAACCAAGAGGCCTTGGCGTAGGAGAGAAAAAGTGACTTTTGAAGATAGAAGGTCGAAGTGGTCATGCCGAGGTAAGAGCAAAAGCTGTGCAGTTTCAAAAGTCTTCGACAGTGGAAGGAAAGTGAGCCCAACAGAGGGAAGCCTATGAAGGTGTGATTATAGCTTGGGGAAGGGAACCCCCACAAAATGTGATTAAAAGGTTTGATCCCGGCACAGGGAAACCTGTACTAAATTGTGGTAACAAAAGGAAACAAACTTTTGGTGAACTGTATTATCAGCTAAATGTTGACCTGGGCTGGAGTGAGAGAAAGCCGAGAGGTTCAGCGGATAAACTAGTGACTTTTCGAGGAAGGCCAAGTGGCCTTGGTCCACAAAACAAACTCTATCCTTGTGTCCGCAGCCAGAGTGTGTGCCAAAGTCGAAGAGTGCCACCTTAACTCGTGCTACAAAACGTGGGGAAGGGTGTTTACTCAGCCATACTGACATTTCTTTTGAACACTGATTTTCCTTTTTGTATTACACATTCCCTTTACACATTTAATGTATGAGAAAGAGGGCAGGCATTAGATTTATTAGTATGGCCATTTTATTTTGACTAAGGACTGACTAGGACTGTATTTTCTTTTTGTCACACTGTACGCAAACTCCAGAGTAAATACAACCCACTAGGGAATAAAGCCAAGAGATCGTTTTGCAAGGATAACAAGGTTTTACTTGTACAAAAAACAAGTGCCAGCAAAGAACTCTTCTGCTCGAGAGCGCTCTGACTCTACCTCACAAAACATGGGTTTATAAGTAAATAAAATGTCATCTCTGCATGGACATTCTGGTGCTCCTGATTGGAGGCACCCTAAACAACAGAACCCGGTTATTCATCTGTTATGGCAAGCACCTGGGCATCACAGGAAAGGGGTGGCAGGGAGAGGGGAGGATAAAATACAGTTATACTGACCCCTACATCCAAGGCTTCGTTAATACTGCAGTTCCTGCACCCAAGGGTCTCCCCACTGGGGTTTGATCTGTGAATTACCCTTCTCGGTACCTCATGTTACAGGAGACGTGTGTTGCTATTGGAGAGATATACAATCGTGCAGGCTCTAGGTCTGTGGTGGGTCCCTTTAGGGAGGTTAGGACCTGGGGATCGGGTCGGTGAAGTGTGGCCGGCTCCGGCCTGGCTAGGTGTGTGTCAGAGGCCCAATGGTGGTTTAGTGGAGATGGATGGACAAAGCGCTGGAGCCTGGTACTGTCTCAAGCTCTTTGCAGGGCACATTCTTGGAAGCAATACTAGATATTCGCAACACTGAAGGGACAGGAGGGAAATGGACTTCCATGGGAACAGGGCTCGTGTGGAGCAGGCTTGGTGTGCCAATGTTGAGCTTGGCACCTGTGAGTGAACTTGGGACGCGCGCATCGCAGGCCATCAGCATGCCTTTTCTTGGCCTAATACTAAATGGAGTCGCAGGGACAGGGCTAGTGCTATTTGCCTACTTCTATGTGCTACAGGGCCTTTATATGTGCCCTATAGGTGGGGGATTCTCCCCCCTTGTGGGTTATATCGCTTTGTATGTGGTTCGCCTAACTTGGAAGTGCCTAGTGGGGTGGGATAGGCTCATTTCCATCCTAACATTCCCCCCTTTTGTTACTTCTACAGTAACAAATTTACCCCTCCCATGTTTTCGTTCATTTTCTCTTCTTTCTGCTTCTTCCCAGGTGTGGGTACCCTTTATTGGCATCTATGCTCTACATACGGTTCTCAGGCTTTCCACGCGCTGTGCATACTGTTCGGGCATACAGGTCATGCATATGCATCACCCATCTCCTGCTAAATCTACCCAAACCTCTTTGTAATTTTCGTGGTTTGGTGGGGGTGCAATAGTCATGTGATATAGAGTGTCCACCTCATCCCCATGACCATGAAATACTGCAACCATACGATATTTAGGGTCATCATTTTTCTCTGTTTGTATTTCTACTTCTTGTGTCTCACGAGGCACCTTCTTATTATTACTATTCCCAATTGTCACCATCCTCATTGCACTATTAGGTACTGCTTTGGCACAACAACGGAGACCCAACTGGCACACGCAAAAAATCACCAAAATAAACACAATGATAGGGATCAGTATCTTTACAGTCGTTCCAAGCCATGATGGTACCTAGCCGAATGCCATGTTTACCCAGTCATCTTCTTGTATTCCTGCTTCCTTTTTCATGTTTACTCCGAGTTCATGCACCGCTGCTATTAAGTGTGATAGTGTTCCATTCTCAGCATCTGTAGAAGGTATGAATGTGCAACATGAACTCTTGATCTTTTTGCAGACCCCACTCTCCATATCAGTGAGGTCGAGGACATAACGATTTTGCATTGTCATTAGCCGAAATGCTCTCATTTCCACTTTGATGACGTGGATCCTTCTTCAGTGTCTTTTGCTAACTGGATCAATTCCCAGCGAATGATATGCAGCCTCTTGGCGTTGACCTTGGTTTGGATGTGGGCACAAGAGATACAAAAATTGTCTCTGCTGAGCTGAAAAGCTTATATTCATCGGGTATTTGTGCAAGCCGATCTGAGGAATCTTGGGACAGGTAATTGGAGGATTGTTTTTTCCTGATCAGTTGATCATGGCGCTCTTCTTCTGGAAGTACATGGAAGCCTTGGGGTGATACAGTAGGTATTACTTCTGTTGTCTCAAGTGTTGCTTGTTCTTCGTCAGGTAATGGTCCCCCCTTTAGGTGCTCCTTGGGTACTACTAACAGGGCTGAGTGCAGCATTGCAAGCAAACAGTAGCCCCTCCATGGTGACGGGAGGTGCAAGTACATCTTTTTGCCACAGACCCAGTATTAGTCCATCAGTTCCTCTTCGGAGGTCTGGAATGAGCAGCGTTCTGTTGTATTGTTTGTTGAACCCCACAGAAACAGTCCCTTCACTGTAGAAACAAAGTTCATAGTTTTCTTCTTCTGGTATTTTCAGTGACTTCTCGATTGCGGTAACCCTTGTCAGTTTTGTAACATGTTCTGTCCATATTCGTGCACATGTTTTGTCTGCAAAGGCTACCGTTTCTTCGGAGTAACCAAGTTGCTTCTTGCCATTTGTTTTCTGTGAAACGTGTTCCTTGTATGGGCAGGAAGGGTTCCTTTAAGCACTTGGGATCAGTCGACCCCGCCTTGCATTTGCGAATGTCCGGATGAAGGAGTTTTAACTGGACGCTGCGTGCCTGGAAAGTGCCCTTTACCCTACGTAGTGCAAGGTAGATGGAACATTGTATTTCATCTAAGGCTACCTCTTGTGGCACTAAAACCTTGGGCGCCCCAGATGCGTGCGGTATTAAGGAACAAACGTAGCAATTCCCATTAGTCGTTTGTCTTCCCGTTGCACTCATGTCAGAATACCAGCTATTTGAGTGGCCAGGATGACAAAGGTATTTCACCTTATCTAATCCTAGACCACGACATGCATCATATTTATTTTGGCTTGTTTGCCATTTTCTTCTATCGCTCACAGGAGAAATTGTCTTCCTTCTAACATTGTTTTATATGATCTACTTCTGTTACATAGTGACCTTTGTACGTGTTGTGTTAATAGTTGAACACTATTACACGATGTGGATTGGGAGTTGCTGCAGGTAGTATTTGTGGTATTTGACATGGTGTGGTTTATCCCCAGTACACACTGCTCGGTGCCTATTATTGAAACATCATTATTTACATTCATGCTTTCATTTGGGGTTGGGAAAGAAGAGGAACCTATTAGGGGCTTCAGTAGACAACTTGTTAAATACTGAGGTAGATGGTTGTACATTAATTACTATAGAGGGTATAAAAGTGCCATTCAGGTCATCTGGTGATTCATCAGTAACATTTTCAATGCATACAAGAATACCTGGGGCTCTTCTCGTTGTATTTTTGCGCAAGCTGGTGAGGTTTAAGGATATATTGTCCTTCCAGGTCCACTTATGCCTGTCCTATTCCCATTTCTCCCCTGCCCCCTTCTTTTAGATGAGTCCCCCAGATAAAAGATGCTCCCCAATAAATACCTAATATAAACATCAACAAAATAAACAACATCACAGAGAACTGAATTCCACAATTAAAACTATATGCTCTTGTAAAACGAATCCTACTACTACTGCTATCTATATTTGCATTGTTATTTAATGGTGACATTTCCATACTCGCTGCACCTGCAGAGAGGGAGAGAACAGGATGGGTAAATGAAGGTAGAAGGGGATAGAGGAGGAAAGAGAGAGAGAGAGAGCAACTTGTAGATCATTCTCTAGCAGCAATGCATGTTCTTTTTTACATTTTCACATGCACGAATACAAAATGACCTAGAGCTACTCATGTTGGGGTAGTGGTGGTTGTTAGTTCCCCAGCTTATGTATTCAGGGGGGCGTTCGTATGTGCTTTCTGGACATCTGAAAGGTGGATCCAGTATCGCAACCTCTTCACCTTTACAGCAAGTGGAGTGCAGTATAAAATTTCATACGGGCCGTGGAATCCTGGGACGATACATTTCCAAATGAAACTCTGCAGATAGATCCATTCTCCTGGCAGTAATGGCTGGATGGGGGTACTCTCTGCTGGAGTCCCGTGATTGTTTCTCTGTCGTCTGTGTGCGTGGGGCGCAATTTGTTTTTCTATACACCTAATTTCACGTGTGAGTTGGGTGACTACTCTTTGAATTCTTCTCATAGGACAGTGGCTGTTCTGTGTGCATCAGATGCTCTCCATATGGGTGACAGTGGCGTTTGCATGTGCCGGACAGTCACTATTTCGTGAGGGGGGGAACAGGTGGTGGTCCTTGCTAGGTTTTGTGCGTAACTGAAACAGTGCCAGGGGCAGGCAGTACACCCAATGTTTCTTGAGGGTGTTGCATAATTTGGATAATCTACTTTTGAGGAGGCCATTTATTTTCTCCACCAGCCCATTCGCTTATGAGTGGTAAATTGAGCACATCTTGTGTTTTATCCCTAAGAGGGACGTTACCTCTTTAAACAACTCATTAAAAAAGTGTGTTCCGTTATCTGACCGTATGACCTCACACACTCCCCATCGGGGGAATACTTCCCTGACGAGGAATTTCGCTGCACACTTCACATCCGGGTGAGCACAGGTCCCTGCTTCCACCGATCGTGAGAATGGACACACCACCACAATCGAGTATCGGGCCACATTGCATCTTTCCCCCATGTCTGCGTAGTCAGGGGGCAGTTCACGGAAGGGGCCCACAGGGCGGGGCAATGTGCCCCTCAATGTTCTCAAAGTCATCCCTGTGCTGAATACTTGACAGGTGGTACATTGGACCACCATTTGGGTCAGCTACTCCTGTAAATTTGGAATGAACCAATCTTCATGGAGATCGGCAGCTATATGTTGCTTTGAACTGTGTGCTGGACAATGTAGTTGTTTGAATGCTGTGTATAGTAGCTCAACGGGCATAACAACTTTTCCTGTTGCTTGTTGTCTTCATTGCAGATCAGTTGGTGTTTGGGTACATCTGCGTTTCAGCCAAAGATCTTGCTCTGCTCTGTAGTTCTATTATCTGTGCCATGGGGAGCGCTGTGTATGCGTCTGTTTTCTATGTTGAATCTTTACTTGCTAAAATACATTCTACACCCATGTGCACTGGGAGATACACGGCTTGTTTGGCTGCCGCGTCTGCAGCTGCGTTCCCCAAAGATATTTTGTCTGTGTTCTGTGTGTGTGCTAGGCATTTGACAATGGCCACTACAAAAGGTTCTGCGAGGTCCGAAATCAATATGTTTAATAACTCTGCATGTTGCACTGGGGAGCCGTCTGCTCTCCTGAACCCTCTCTTTCTCCATCTGGATAGCCCTGCGTGTACCGTCATGGTGACGTACACAGAATCAGAGTAAATTGTCACATAGCATCCTTTGGATGCTCAAAGGGCATCAATTAGAGCTACAAGTTCTGCCGCCTGTGCGGAATAATGCATTGGCAAGCATTTCATGATCAATGTTTCATACTCTCCATCTTCCATTCTCACTGCAGCTGCCCCTGTATGCTTTTCACCTGTCTCCTGATTGATGGATGCTGATCCATCGACGAAAAACACTCCCCCTTCCTATAGGACATACTCTTTTGCCTTTGGTATGTCATCTCCTTCTCCTTCATATGGCACAGTCATGCTCTTGCATCTCCTCAACAGTGCATAGTTCTGTAAGCAATGTGGCTGGATTTACTGTTTTGCATCTCACCACATGGATATTTGAACTGGACAGAATGATTTCATAAGCTGATACTCTTTGTGTGGTCAGAGTGGATTTCGATCATGCCAATATTGCAAACAGTGTGTGCTCGACGTATCGAGTTACGGAGCACCCCATGACAATGGTGGAGCTTTTTTAAATGGCAAAAGCTGCAGCTGCGAGCGCCTGTCTGCAAGCAAACTGACCTTGCATGACTGCATCGAGTGAACCATTGTAATAGGCCAGTGGTTTGTGTCCCATAGAGCTTTTCTGTGTTAATACTGCGGTCATGAGGGTGCCATTTTAATGTGAGAACAAATAGAATTCTTGGGCATAGTCTGGGGTCGCTAGTACTGGAGCTGTTCAGATCAGATTCTTTAGGTCATTGAACCCCGTAATGATTTCTGCTGTCCATCTAATGGGTGTTCTTTCTTTTTGGGCTTCCTTGAGCCCTTGCAGGAATGGCCTGGTGTATGCTGCATAATACTAAAATCCAGGCCCTGCAGTAATTGCAGAGCCCCAGGAATGTCTGCATCTCCTTCACTGTGCTTGGTTTGGCAGTGGCACACACTGTTGCTGCTCTGTCTGGAATTATTCTCTTACCATCGTTGGAAATTAGTTGGCCTAAGTACAGGACCTCTGCCAAACAGTACTGGAGTGTTTTCTTATCCACCTTGTACCCCTTTTGCGCTAGCGGTTGCAGTAGTGTAATGGAGTCCCTTCGACAGCTCTGCTTGCTGTCGCTGCAGACCAATAGGTCATCTACGTACTGAATGATCGTGCTGGGGACCTGAATGTTGCCAAGGTCTTTGTGCAATATTGTATTGAAGATGCTGGGTCTTTCACAGTACTCATGGGGTAAACGATGATGTTCGTATCGCTTCCCCCCTAGGGTGAATGCTGTAAGGTACTGTGATTCTTGATCGAGGGGCACTGAGAAAAATGCATTTTTCTTATCCACCACTGTAAAGTGAGTGGCCTGTTTTGAGATGCTGAACAGGATGGATGCAGGGTTAGGAACAAGGGGACATTCTTTCTGGCAATATCATTAAGGGGGCCAAGGTCCTGGATCATCCTCAAACTCACCCCTGTGGATTTTTTGATCGGATAGATAGCAGTATTGCATGGTGACGTGGACGGGGCAATTATTCCCTGCTGCAAGAGGGCCTGTAGGTTGTCCTGTATTCCTTCCTCTGCTTCCCTGGACAGGGGGTATTGTTTTACCCTTGGTACTAAAGCTCCTGGCTTGAGTGTTATTTTTACGGGAGTCACTTCTTTTAGCATTCCCACATCATGTGGGTTGGTGGTCCACAGGTGAGGCGGGACCTGCTGCAGGTCTGTTTCACAAAAAGATGCAGGGCCACTGACAATAGCCATGAGAGGGCTCAGTACCTTCCTATACTGTACCATTAATGTCACAAGGAATGCAAATCTGTAACACTAGCTCCCCATCGTTATCATCCTCAAACAACTTTTCATCAGTCAATTCTCTCAATGGTATATTGGGGTCAATACATAAAACGGTGCGCCACTCGCACCCATGCATGTCAGTGCCTAGTACAACAATTCTCTTTGCAGACACTTGCAGCCCTTCCAAATCTAGGGACAGAATTGTGCCAGCTACCACTTCAGGTGTTGCTATGGGGCGCAAGATAAAATCTGCAGATACTCTCCATTCTTTCCTGGAAAGCTGGGGTACTGCTCTGGCTAAAACTTGAATCCCATAAATGAACACGTCAGGGTTCACTGGTATCCCTCTCACTACCATTTCATTTGCCACTGTGTGGATCACCAACATTGCTCTTAGGGAACACATGCCGGTGGTGGCGCAAACAACCCCTCTGTCCGTGAAGGATATGGTCATGTTTAATTTACTGAGCAGGTCCCTCCCCAGTAGGTTGACGGGTGAACATTCATAGTAGAGGAGAGGTGCTTCAACTATCTTCCCCCAGATCTTGACATCTAAATCTTCTGTATATAGAACCATTACCACAGCCTCAGAGAATCCCTGCATGAGGAGAGTGTGTTATGATAATGGGAAATCACCTTCGGAAATGCATGACTTTTCCTCCCCTGAGTCCACCATGAAGATGAATTGCTTATTTTCTATCTCTGCCCCCACCAGTGGTTCCTCTTCTGGATGCAAGGTCATTGATAGTACTGTACACGCAAGTGTTCTCTGTGGGCTGTCCTAGTTGGGATAGGTGTCTGTCCCCCGGCAAGAAAAAGGGTCCCCTCCCATTACACAGGCACCTTGATAAGGTGCTGCTGCGCCGTTCGTAGCAGTGTAAAAAGGGTGTCTGGTCCCCACGACCTGAGAAGTAGGGCGGTTCTGTTGTGTTTGCATTGTGTGAGGTGGGTGGCGATAGGTAGCGGGCCGGGTATCGGGGGAGGTAGCTTGGTGTATGTCGTATGGGTTCATCATTGATCCTTTTGCCGGCCCCTGTGGACTACCAGGGTGGGGGTTTGCATACTGTTGTTGATTGTTATATGGTTGGTTATATGGGTAGTTCCCTCCCTGCCTGCTGCGGCATTCCCTGGCAAAGTTCCCCCACCTCCTGCATGACCAACAATGCCCTTGCCCACGTCCCCTCAGACCCTGTCCTACAAATCCCCCTCCTCTCTGCCCTCGGGACCCACCTCGTCCTCTTGTTGGCCTTCGTTGCCATTGGGGTCCCACATATTGTTGATTTCCTCCCCACTGTTCTTGCCCGTTGTCTGCCCCTACAGCAGCCATCCTCGCCTGTGTGGCTATGGAGGCACATCCATCTTCTCCCATCTGTTCTGGGGCGGTACTACTGATACCGCGGTTACTTTCACTAGTTTGTTTTGCACTAGTTTCACTTCCTCGGCCTGCCTTCTTTGAATAGTTTCCTTTTTTCTCTCTTTGATCCTCAAATCCTACAATGATGCACTATAACGCTAATGCACGATAATCCAGGCCAACCTTTCGCTTCCATCCCCACTATTTTATCTGGGGCCTTCTGTACTTCCTTTGGGAGACCCCGCTTTATGATAAAATAACACAAGGACGTTGATTGGTCCTAGGTGGTGTCCATTTCTGCCCTCCATATCTCTTGTACACGGAGAATGAACTGCGCAGCATCTTCCTCATCTTCCATGGTGCATTGGATTGTGGAGTGTAAATCGGGAGGATCTGGGAAGGCTCAGTGCATCCCACACACGTGCTCTGATATTGTTAAATGAAGCCCCATTACTCCTGGATTCCAGGCTTTCAGCCACACTGATTCTGCCTGATCTCCTACCGCAGACACTAGCAAGTTCTTCATATCTCCTATAGCTAGGGGCACCCCTGCAGTGTGTTTCTCAAAGGCATAAATCCACTTTCCCGCGTCGCCATGAGTGGGGCTAGGGATTTAAGGAGGTTGTTTTTATCCATTTGTGCCCATGGAGCATAATGAGGCCGATCTGCTCCTTTGCGGATCAGGGGCATTGGTAATTTCAATTTTACTCTCCCACCTTTTGCTCCAATCCCTTTCTTTTTTGCTAGGACCATTCTCCCGAACCTTTTTCGCAACCTCCCTTCCCATGTCCCTTCCACCCTCTGTGTTGCCAGGTGCACTTGCTGAACCCCTCACACTGCTTCTTCATCCCCATCGTCGAAGTCAATCCAGTACTCCTCATCCCTTACTGAGCCCACATTGTCTCCCCTTCCCTTTCCACTCCTACGGCCCGTACGGGGGCACTATCGATCCTGAGCAAAAAATCTCCTGAATTCCATTTGTCCTCCTGTGGGGAAGCAGGGGTGGCCGGGAGTAGCGCTCCACTCTCTGATCCTCTCGCTGCTTCACATGCGGCTCGTAATCTAGCTAACTCTGTACAGGTGGAGGACAATGCTACTTCAATGTCCCTAGCGCTCACTCTTGTGGGTGTGGGTGTTGTTGTTGGTGGGTCATATGGTGGGGGCGGTGCTGTACTCTGCGTTGCATGAGCACTTCCCCTGGACACATAGGTCAGATTCGAATACTCGTCTGCTGTTCCTGTTAATAATGGGTACATTTTCTTTGGTTGTCCCTCCCCCTTCTCATCCTCTCCCATATTACCCGTTGTCACATTTTCCGAGGTTCTTTCTCTTTTCTCTAGGACAGGTGTTTCTTCAAACATCCGCCACAAATACAGTATTTCTCTTCAATTTTGTAGGGGGTTCCCCTTGTATTTGGCAGTCAGGTATGTGGATATGTGGTCTAAAGCACCCTTATCGAAGGACCCTTCCTCTGGCCTGGAGTAGGGCATTCCTTGCCCCCTTTGTTTTGTCACCCATTGGCGGTGGTATTTCTTAATTTTGTCACTATACAGGGGCAGGCTTTTACATATATGAGTTAGGGTTGTGTCTGTCCCCATGGTTGTCGTCTGTCTAGAGTGCATGTCACAAAAATGTTTGTGCAATATATTTTCCCATCTGTCTATATCGTCAGGGCACACAGGGTCAGGCACTTTATATTTGTGACATGTATGCTTGAACTGTCTTTATACCGCCAGACAACGTGGACAAAATCACTTTTTAGAACATAAAAACAAACATATACTTGACAAATACGCTTCTTCTCCTTGGAGCATCACCACGCTCCTCCTATTCACTTCTCATTCACATCATACCTGCCCCTCCTGGACTTCCTCCCTACATATGGAAAAAGACGCTGAAAATAATAAGCTAAAATAATAAGCTAAAACAATAAGCACTACTTGTTCCCGAGCCCTATAATTATATGGGTCTCCTCATTTTTCTCTTTATTCATATTTTCCTGCACTGCTCGGGACAGTGCACTGTGGCTGCCACCTTCAACCCCCACTCTGATAGGCTCCTTTTACTTCTTCCTTTACATTCCCTGTATAACTTAAAAACCAAAAGAATAAGAATAAAAAATGGCCACAGTCAACTAATCAACCTACTGATTCACACTCAGTCACTGCGCGTTCCCCTCTATCATATAGCTCCATACTCAGAACCAGACATTGTTATCCCTTGCAGTCTATATCACGTGTCCGTGTTCTTCCGACAGCCTCTGTTTGCGGTTAATCTACAACACGTCTTGGCCTCTCCCTAGGGCCGTACCCAGGTCCAACGAGTAGGCAGGATTTTCGCAAAGCCAGCACCCACAAGGACCACTTCTGCTGCGTACGCATTTTGGGGGACTGGTCAGCTGTAGGTGGGCACGGCCTTTCCAGAGAGGCCCCTGGATATCACTGCAAGTACGGGGGCTAAGGAATGACGTCACAGGGGTCACCAAGTGAAGGCATGTCCCACTGTACGCACACTACAGAGTAAATACATCCCACTACGGAATAAAGCCAAGAGATAGTTTTGCAAGGATAACAAGGTTTTACACATACAAAATACAAGTGCCAGCAAAGAACTCTGCTGTTCGAGAGCGCTCTGACTCTACCTCACAAAACATGAGCTTATAAGTACATAAAACGTCATCTCTGTACTGGACATTCTGGGGCTCCTGATTGGAGGCACCCTATACATGAGCGTGCTCGATAGAGGATGCCAGATGATAACTGGTTGGTTCTTCCCCGTCGATCTTGGCGCACGTGGGTCAGCTGGGCTCATCCTTGCGGTGAAGGTCAGGGCACACATTTGGTACAATATAGCTAATCTAAGCTAACCAACAGAACCCGGTTATTCATCCGTTATGGCAGGCACCTGGGCATCACAGGAAATGGGTGGCAGGGAGAGGTGAGGATAAAATACTGTTATACTGACCCCTTAATTCAGGGCTTCGTTAACACTGCAGTTCCCCCACCCAAGGTCTCCCCCCTGAGATTTGATCTGTGATTTACCCTTCCTGGTAACTCATGTTAAAGGCGACGTGTGTTGCTATTGGAGAGATATACAATCGTGCAGGCTTTAGATCTGTGGTGGGTACCTTTATGGAGGTTAGGGCCTGGGGGTCAGGTTGGTGAAGAGTGGCCGGCTCCGGCCTGGCTGGGTGGGGGTCAGAGGCCCAATGACAGTTTAGCTGAGATGGATGGACACAGCTTTGGAGCATGGTACTGTCTCACGCTCTTCGCAGGGCGCATTCTTGGAAGCGATACTAGATATTTGTAACACTGAAGGGACAGGAGGGAAATGGACTTCCGTGGGAACAGGGCTCGTGCAGAGCAGGGTTGGTGTGCTGATGTTGAGCTTGGCACTCTGAGTGAACTCGCGACGCACACATCGCAGGCCATCAGCGTGCCTTTTCTTGGCCTAATAGAAAATGAAGTCACGGGGCAGGGATAGGGCTAGTGCTATTCGCCTACTTCTATGTGCTACAGGGCCTTTATATGTGCCCTATAGGTGGGGGCCTATCCTCCCTTGTGAGTTATATCACTTTGTATGGGGTTTGCCTAACTTGGATGCGCCTAGGGAGGTGGATAGGCTAATTTCCATCCCAACAAAGGGAACCCCCACAAATTGTGATTGAAAGGTTTGAGCCCGGCGGAGGGGAAACTTGTACTGAGTTGTGGTAACCAGAAGGAAACAAACTTTGGAGTTCAAGAATTCTACATCCCAAGTAGTTAAAATTCAGAACCTTAGCCAGAGGCGAACCACCAATATTCCACTGAAAGATCTTGTATTTTTGTTTAATTCCTGGTCTAAATGTTAATATCTAAGAATTTTTTTTGTTTTGATACTTAGATGATTTAACTTAGCTAAGGTGTCAAGCTAGTGCTGCAAACCAGTTGGGGTATAGGCAGATGGGGAGCAGGTGCAAGTGGATCTAGGTCACCCGGCCTAAGCCCCGCCCACCTGCCGCTTCCAGGTTGCCCCTCTTTTCCCCACTTAAGCGACCGCCCACCTGGTGCCTTCTGGGTTGCCACTCTTTTTCCCTACTTAAGGAGCCCTCCAGCCTCTTTTCCTTTGCAGATGGGGAGCAGGTGCAAGTGCATCTATGTCATTTGGCCTAAACCCCGCCCACCTGGCGCCTTCCAGGTTGCCGCTCTTTTCCCCACTTACCAAGCCCCGCCCACCTGGCGCCTTCCTGGTTGCCTCTCTTTTTCCCTACTTAAGGAGCCCTCCAGTCTATTTTCCTTTGCAGATGGGAAGCAGGTTAAAGTGGATCTAGGTCACCCGGCCTAAGCCCCGCCCACCTGGAGCCTTCCAGGTTGGCGCTCTTTTCCCCACTTAGCAAGCCACACCCACCTGGCGCCTTCTTGGGTGCCGCTCTCATTCCCTACTTAAGGAGCCCTCCAGCCTCTTTTCATTTGCAGATGGGGAGCAGGTGCAAGTGGATCTAGGTCACCTGGCCTAAGCCCTGCCCACATGGCGCCTTCCAGGTTGCCGCTCTTTTCCCCACTTCGCAAGCTCCGCCCACCTGGCGTCTTCCTGGCTGCCACTCTTTTTGCCTACTTAAGGGACCCTCCAGCCTCTTTTCCTTTGCAGATGGGGAGCAGATTCAAGTGGATCTAGGTCTCCTGGCCTAAGCCCCACCCACCTGGCACCTTCCAGGTTGCCGCTCTTTTCCCCACTTAGCAAGCCCTGGCCACCTGGCGCCTTCCTGGTTGCCGCTCTTTTTCCCTATTTAAGGAGCCTTCCAGCCTCTTTTCCTTTGCAGATGGGGAGCAGGTGCAAGTGGATCTAGGTCACCTGGCCTAAGCCCCGCCCACCTTCTTAGCCCTGCCTCTTCCTTCCTGCTTAACTCTTAGATCAAGGGTGTCTCTCGCCCGGGTGTCCGAAGCAAAGGGCAGACGAAGAAAAGGGCAATTCCTGTTTGGACCAGGGGGACCCGGGGCCCGACCCCCTGCTCAGCAAGCAGTTAAGCATGTACCAACATGTGTTTACTCCCTCTGTCCCCACAGGTCATCCCCACCCCCTCTGGTCACCCTGTGAAGTTTCCTTGTGGCGCCATCCCTTCTCGCACACAGGTGTTGCCTATTTTGCATGATTCTTCTACCCTGCTTCCCTTCCCCCTTCCCCCCTCCAGTCTACTTCTTCAGGAGTCTGTCCTGATACATTCTGGTTTCACCATCACTGTCTTGTGGCCAATGCTGAATTTGACTTTTCATTGATTCACGGTGCATCACCCTTTCTCATGGTGGCCCTGATTCATGCTGTTCCCATCTTCATCTTGTATCCAGGTTTGCAACATTTGTGTTACTACTGACTTCTGCAATTATATTCGCTCTCCCCTCTTGCTTCTCCACTCTTTTTGACTGATTACTCTCTGTTCTCTCCTCCTCACCTTACTTTCTTCTATGCACTTTATCAGAATTGTCCCTGAACTAGTATGATAGCACCCTCGTCAGTCTCCTCCCTCATGCCCCCTCCTCTTACTTGTCCTCCCCCCCAGCACTATCTGAAATGTCGTCAGGCCTAGTACGATAGTCACCTGTCTGTTTCCATTTCCTTCCCACTCTCCCCCTCCCTTCCTTATCTATGTCTTAGCTCTTGCACTATCTGAAATGTCATCAGGCCGAGTACGATAGTTAATTTCACATCCTTACTGTTCATGGCCTGTAAGAATGTCTTGTCTTGAATTTTCCCTTGTACCCTCCCTTGCCTTGAAGCACTTTGAAACACATTGGGCCTCATTAGGAGGCTGGTGGCCGCGGAATGAACGGTGCCGGTAAGGGACCGGCACCTCTTATTCCGGACCGCCACATTACGGGTTTCCTTGCGGGTGGCGAAATGCACATCTGGACCAGACGTGCATACCGCCACCCGCGAGCAAACCAGGATGCTAACAACGGACCCGTCATTAACGGGTCCGTTGTTAGCAACCTCCCCATTCCCATTGAGCTTATGGGGGCTCAAATGGGAATGGGGATGTACCGGGTCCCGAGAATTGGAATTACTGGGCCCGCTAAAGTCGGCATGGCCCAGTAATTCTCTTTTTTTGGTACCCGGTACCCGGTTTGGGGGTAGCCATGCTGGTAAGAATGGCATGGCTATCTACAAACTCCTAATGATGCCCATTGTCTATAGGCGCTATATAAATAGACTATCATATCATATCATGCCTGTATCTACAGCCATCCGTTTGCTTATATCACTACTGTTTTATCTAGGGAAACTGCACCTCCGAGGGGAGCCCCCTCACTAGAATGTGATAGAATAAAGGTATTTTATCGTCCCATGATTGTTTGTTCTCTTGTGTCCACATTTCTTGTATTGATCGTTTATATTCTGCAGGGCGCTCATCTGGCTTCATTTTACATGCTAGTATTGACCCCATATGTGACGTATCTGGATACAGCTCTCTCAGAACTTTCCACACGTGCACTCAGTAATTGTTAAAAGGTGTTCCGTCATGTATGTTTGTACTTCATTTTACCCCTGCATACCCTGCTTGCTGCCAAATTTTGGTACTTCGTTCCCCTTTTAGGACTGCCAACAAGCTTTTTATGTCCCCTATGGCCAACGGGATCCCCGCTGTCTCCTTCTCGAAAACATATATCCATTTGATGGCCCCTGCCATTAGTGATGGTAAACTGTAGACCAAAGTATCCCTGTTTATTATCTGCCAGGATACGTAGTGTACCTCCCCTTTTGCCTTCTGTAGAAGGGGTAACTGAGTTTGCGCTCTGGGCTTAACGCCTCATCGTGGTATTTTTGTCACTGTCATCCTCGCTTTCCTGCTTCAAAGCCTATTTCCCCAGTCCCCTGTTAGACCGTCTTGTTCCTGCCTACTTCCTCTATCTTTACTTGTTGTCTCGCTAGAAATGAATTTGTCATCCTGACTGTCATTGTCGCTTCTGTCCTCCCTGTCTGATGCAGTATTATTTCCTTCTGTCATGTCTGGCTCTTCCTCTTCCGTGTCCTGTCCCCATTTATCAATTTAAAATGTTATACGTCCTGCTGTCCATCCCTGTTGGTCCTCTCCCTTTTCTTTTTCCTTCCCTTTTTTCTCTATCGCCTCTACATTATCTGTTCCACTTCTTTAAACATTGAGTCCTTGTTTTTGTGTGTTTGTGTTCATTTCTGCTAAATATTCTTCATTCCCTTTCTCTTTCTTATCCTCTGCACAAAGTTCTGACCCCGCCTTGTTATTGTTTGTCTTCCCCCGTCTGAAGATGTCCACCTAGGATATGTGTATCCGGCAGCAGGCTTTAATAAAAGATACAATGCATCTGGAGGGGGTGGAGCACTAGCCTTCTCCTCGACCCCTTCTCCCTTCTTTTTCTTTGTTTTAATTTCTTTGTAAAGTTTCTAGAGTCCTAACATTTCCTGTCTTTTTTTAAGCTTTGCACCTTTATATGTTGCTGACAGATATGAATGCATACTGTCAATTATATCCTTTTGAAATGTTCCCTCTCCGGGCCATTCCTGGGAACACTTCCCTACTGTGTCATTTACCCATTGAAAGGATATTTTAATATTTTATCCCGATATTGGGGCCATTTTTTACACATGTGATTGAGGCGTGCATCCATCTAATTATGATTGGTTATTTATAACGCGCTTAATACTAAAAAGGTTTCTAAGCGCGGACCAGGATTCAAACCTGTGTTGCTCGGAGTCGTCTTGCTTCCAAGACGAGCACGTGGCCACTGAGCTATACTATCCGTATAGCCGAATGGCATTGTTGCGCCCTCTTTCCCACATTTTTTACAGTACTCTCCCTTCCCTTTTCTAATCTTAACCCGTCTCACTTATATCTCAAAACACTTTTACCTCTGTTTCTCACTACACCCTTTTGCTCACCCTTATATTTACCATTTAAATAATTCACCCTAATTCGTTCACACTGGCCTTCTCCTCAGGACCCACCCTTTCACACCAAACACACACACAATGGCCATCTCCACAGGCCAGTCTTTTTAATTTCAGTTAATATACAAATGGCCTTCTCCACAGGCCCGCCACCTTACCAATTATGTTCTTTGTTAATGTGCCTAGGGTCTGGTGGCTCCTCCCTCCATTCAACCGCGCCCCCGCACGTGCTACACGGCACCTCCAATATTTACATATTAGTTTGGCTCTGGCATTTCCACGATTTTCACAGCCGCTGTGAACATAGAACACAATAACTTCACTTTATCACAACAAACTAATACTATTTCAACAAAACACTGATGCATATGCCTCTTGTCCTTCTCTTCACAACATCAATATTTCTTACCCCGCAAAGTTAAAAATGACACAACTATACCAATTGCCTCTACTATGTGCCACTCTCGTCTAACAAAGTCCACCACTTACTACACAACACTCTGCTCTAACGCAGATGTGCCACCGCCCACTCACTCCCTATCGAGTAAGTGGACCTAAAATCTACGACTTCTACAGCCAATCGCCGTCCATCTCTTGAGGGTGCGTCCTATACACCATAAAAATAATTCCTACCTCTCCCTGCGCGTTCATGCACGGGTACACTCACTTATCCTTCTTCGGAGAGTCTCGAGTCTTCTCGACCCCAGTGTCTTCCTTTAACGGCAAGTACCCCGTCCGAGCGGAGGGAGCATTCTGACCAGGAGACTGTCGCAAACTCAGCATCTGCTCGGTCTCCATGGTGTAGCCCTCTTAGGACTGATCTGCAAACGCTGTCCCACACTCCTCCGGGAGTACATCTGGAATCCTCCAAGTCTGGTCAAGGAAGCCGATTCCCTGTACGGGCCACCAAAATGTATTGTGGGTTCCCTCCAAACTCACCAGTTAAAATTACAAAAGTAGTCTAAAAATGAGTCTACCCCAGGCAAAAAATAATGTAATTTATTCTGGGCCCTTGCACAGCTGGTAAAGCGAAATTCAAACAGAATGCAGAACTGAACTGCATGAAAAGCGTGTCAGGAATGGCACTCTGTCAAGAGTGGCACAGGGTACCCAAGTTGGGTTTGGGTGGCTGTGCAGAGGTAAGGTAGCAGATAAGCACACACAGCAGGAAATTCAACAAGAAAGAAGACTAGGAAACAGTAGCTGTGAGACAAAAGGGGCAAAAGATACAAAGGTACAAACAAACTGGATTCCCTCTTGGGGTGTATGCTGAAATGGGAAAGAGTGTTCCACAAACCTTAGGAAACTCCAGCCTTCTGCACAGATTGCTATATCAGAGGCCCACGCTGTATGCTCATGGCTGGGAACAACAGCAGTGGGTGTCTGTAATACTGAAAACGCTACAAAGGAAGGGGCAGAGGTTGCCTGCGGAAACCAACAGGCAAGCTCTGTACAAAGGAGGGATTACATAAGACACATGAGAAGACAAGAACAGAAATATCCAGCGAAAAGGAAGTCAATGAGCAATCTAGCAGAAGGAAATGAAGGAAAGGCAGTTAGACTGAAATAGATAACCCAAGGTGGAGTAGAGAGGACTCAAGGAAGAGAACAAGGAGCAGCAGTCAGGAAAACAGAAGGCTGCAAAGTAGGAAGCAGGTCTGCAGTCAAGAGTGGCACTAGGTGCAGGCAAACTGTATTGGACTGCGGAGGACTGTAGTAAGCTGAAAGGCAGGGAGTCCAGAAGAACAGGACAGAGAGAGATTAGTAGTAGGCGACAGACAGAGAGCCCAAAAGAATAGGGCCGCTAGGTGGGGCCCAGAGGAGCAGGGCTGTAGGCAGCGAAGAGGTGCAGGCTGCAAGGTAGGGAGCCCAGGGAACAAGGGCTTGGAGACAGCAGAAGGTTGCAAGCTGCACGGTAGGGAGCCCAGAGGACAAGGGCGGTAGGCAGCCGGAGTGAGGCAGGCTGCAGGGCAGGGAGCCCAGAGGACAAGGACGGTAGGCAGCCGGAGTGAGGCAGGCTGCAGGGCAGGGAGCCCAGAGGACAAGGACGGTAGGCAGCCGGAGTGAGGCAGGCTGCAGGGCAGGGAGCCCAGAGGACAAGGACGGTAGGCAGCCGGAGTGAGGCAGGCTGCAGGGCAGGGAGCCCAGAGGACAAGGACGGTAGGCAGCCGGAGTGAGGCAGGGTGCAGGGCAGGGAGCCCAGAGGACAAGGACGGTAGGCAGCCGGAGTGAGGCAGGCTGCATGGCAGGGAGCCCAGAGGACAAGGACGGTAGGCAGCCGGAGTGAGGCAGGCTGCAGGGCAGGGAGCCCAGAGGACAAGGACAGTAGGCAGCCGGAGTGAGGCAGGCTGCAGGGCAGGGAGCCCGGAGGACAAGGATTGTAGGCAGCCGGAGTGAGACAGGCTGCAAGGCAGGCAGCAGAGGACTAGGACTGTAGGCAGCCGGAGTGAAGCAGGCTGTAGAACAGGGAGCCCAGAGGACAAGGACGGTAGGCAGCCGGAGTGAGGCAGGCTGCAAGGCGGGCTGCAGAGGACTAGGACTGTAGGCAGCCGGAGTGAAGTAGGCTGCAGGGCAGGGAGCCGAGAGGACAAGGACTGTAGGCAGCCGGAGTGAGGCAGGCTGCAGGGCAAGGAGCCCAGAGAAGCAGGGCAGCAAGGAGTGAGCCCAGAGGAGCAGGGCCGCTGACTGTAGAGGGCTGCAGAGGACTGTAATAGGCTGCAAGGCAGGAAGCCCAGAGGACAAGGGCTGTATGCAGAAGGCAGCAGAGCATGATCGGCTGCAAGGCAGGGAGCCCGGAAAGGGCACTGGAACAAGACAGGATAATGCAGCAACAGGAACAGCATACAATGTAAAGGGTCAAGGAAAACAGGAGCGGGGAGAACTCAAGATGCAAGACACTGTGCTCCTGCAGGCAGCTGCTTATATACAGCCCTGCCCTGTTCTGAGGCAGGCTAATTGACAGCACCTGTAGCAGCACACCTGAAGACAATCTGCCTCCTCCCTCTCTGGTCATGAGCAGGTGGAAGCAGCGCTGGCCGCTAGGGCTTCTGGGGATTGTGGTCCCAATAACGATGAATGAGAATAGCCAGGAATTGAGGACTGCAGACAGGTGCATTATGGTAAATGTAGTTAATTGAATAAAATAAGAACCAAAGTTGAGCAAATGGAAATAAAAGACCAAGGTGTGAAAAGGAGTTGTTCAAGGAGTATTAGGAGGATAAATAAGTACCAAGTAGTCCATGATGGTTGCCAATGCGTGCGCCAGCGGCGCAAGCATGACAGTATGCCCCTCTCCATGCCCCTCTCCAGGCCCCCTGAAGACTGACCAATAAGAAGAGCACGTCCAAGGCCTGTCACACCGCGAGAGAGTCTTATACCAAAAAGGCACATCATGAAGCACCAAAAACTGTTTAATGCTGCAAGGTGAGAGTCTTGAAGGGAGGAGACATTACCAATGTTTCGAACCTTAGAGGTATAAATCAGAAAAGACAACTTCTTAGGGACCAAAAACCCAACAGTGCGTTCATGAACTGAGGAACTGTGGAGATGTGCTGCAGACTCCATGGCATATATTGCTTTGAAAGAAGAGGTCTTCCTTAGGACTGGCAATGGTACAGTGCTGAAAGGTGGAACCAGAGATTCAGCTGAATTGGTTGCTCTAGGACGGTCGTCCAAAATGCAGAAGCAGCAATGGCAACATGAAGATTTGCGACAAAGACTTCAGGAGTAACAAATGTTGCAGGAACACCATGAGTTGCAGGAAGATCAGGAATGGCAGTAGCAAGTTCAGATGCTGTAACAGCATAGGAAGTATAGGTGTCACAGGAGCACCAGCCGACAGGGACGCAACTGAGACTGATGGTGTCGTGACTGGTAGTTTAGGTGCTACAGAGGCACCAACAGGATCTACCGGAGCTGTAGCCTTAAAAGGAGAACTTTTAACTGGCTTTGCAACAGGTACTGTCCTTGCAGGCAGAGAGGAAGGGGGTGCTTCGACTGCAGTAGGAGTGATTTGAGATGCGGCATCAGTAGCAGATTCAGGACTACTAGCAGGGGGAGCAGCAGAGATTGGGCTAGCAGATCTTGTAACAAGTAGCATGGTGGATGTAGGACCAGGAAAGGGTAAGCCTTCCGAAGGCTGGCCTGCAAAGTCTTGTGTGCCCAAGTTGATACATGGATCTGGGGTATTGACAGTAGGCAAAGTTGGATTCCAGACAGGTACTGGGTATGTTTCAGGATCTGACTCCTGGTCAGGAGTGCCAATGTTCATAGAAGCAGAATACATCTCAGATCTGGTCACTTCAGTAGAAGCTGTAAGTGGGAGTAAAGGACTGACATCAAGGGCAAGAATGGAACAATCCTTTGACTCAGCGGAATGTCCAGTCAGATGATTACACTTGATCTTTGGTGTAATGGCCGTGTGAGCGATCTGGCCCACTGGAGGAGTCCATTCTTCACTATCTGAACGACAGCCTGTGTTACTGTGGCTAGTAAGTGAATGAGCGGTGTCAAGCTTTAACTGGTATGTATATGCCAAGTTCAGGTCTTCCAACTGCTCTGTATAAGTCTGTATCCTCTTCTGTGTTACCAGTACAGGCCTTAATCTGTTAAACTCTAAAGACAGAATGTCGGGTGTTGGACATAGTGTCAGATGGTCTGGTAAATTGTGTCCCTTAGCTAGATTCTTATAATGCAGATAGACAAATTCATCATAGAGGTCTTCGGTTTGTCTGTTAAGGCTTAAGAGTTGTTCTTGTAACAGATATGTTCCATTAGCCTGTTCTACAGCTTCAGAATCTGGTGCAGCAGAAAATTCGGGTGTTGCAATAAGAAGACTGACATTAGAGTTATCATGGTTAGTAGTTACTGGGGAAGCATTAAGACAAGCGATGGTCAGTATTGGTCTTTTGTACCCAGGACCAGCTGCACTAACCTCAGGATACTGAATGCCTTGTCCAGTTACATGAGTGTTTACAGCAGTCAGGGGAGGTTGTGTAGCTTGCCAAGCTGATCTTGAGCATATCACTTTGGCAACAGCGTACTCTGGTGGAGAGTCTGCCACAATGAGTGCAATATCCTTGGCTGTAGCAGTGTTACGACATTGGTCCTGAGACCGAGTAGCCTGGGATAAAGGAATACAAGGTTCGTGTACCGGCTGAATGTCGAGTGTTGTGTCAGAAGAAATGCCAGAAACCGCATGAGTGTTTTCCACTGGTTGGGCTAACAAAATCTGCAGGAATTCATTTTCTTGCTGTAGCTCTTCTATAGATAGAGACTGCGGATCATAGTTGCAAATGTCATAGTAGTTACACATGGAAGGGTCAGCGAGCCAGTGAGTGTAGTACTGTGCTTGTAAACCTTTGTTTACTAGGGCGAGTCTGTCTTTTAAACTATGGTTTTTGTTTGCAGTCCTTAAGAAAACTTTAGATTTTTGCAGAGGTTTCTTGAACCGAAAAGAAAGCATCTTTGGTCTTTGTGTGCCCTTCCTGCCTATGGAACAAGAATCATTTTGGTCTTGCATTCTGTCAGGAATGGCACTCTGTCAAGAGTGGCACAGGGTACCCAAGTTGGGTTTGGGTGGCTGTGCAGTGGTAAGGTAGCAGATAAGCACACACAGCAGGAAGTTCAACAAGAAAGAAGAGTAGGAAACAGTAGCTGTGAGACAAAAGGGGCAAAAGATACAAAGGTACAAACAAACTGGATTCCCTCTTGGGGTGTATGCTGAAATGGGAAAGAGTGTTCCACGAACCTTAGGAAACTCCAGCCTTCTGCACAGATTGCTATAACAGAGGCCCACGCTGTATGCTCATGGCTGGGAACAACAGCAGTGGGTGTCTGTAATACTGAAAACGCGACAAAGGAAGGGGCAGAGGTTGCCTGCGGAAACCAACAGGCAAGATCTGTACAAAGGAGGGATTACATAAGACACATGAGATGACAAGAACAGAAATATCCAGCGAAAAGGAAGTCAATGAGCAATCTAGCAGAAGGAAATGAAGGAAAGGCAGTTAGACTGAAATAGATAACCTAAGGTGGAGTAGAGAGGACTCAAGGAAGAGAACAAGGAGCAGCAGTCAGGAAAACAGAAGGCTGCAAAGTAGGAAGCAGGTCTGCAGTCAAGAGTGGCACTAGGTGCAGGCAAACTGTATTGGACTGCGGAGGACTGTAGTAGGCTGAAAGGCAGGGAGTCCAGAAGAACAGGACAGAGAGAGATTAGTAGTAGGCGACAGACAGAGAGCCCAAAAGAATAGGGCCGCTAGGTGGGGAGCCCAGAGGAGCAGGGCTGTAGGCAGCGAAGAGGTGCAAGCTGCAAGGTAGGGAGCCCAGGGAACAAGGTCTTGGAGACAGCAGAAGGTTGCAAGCTGCACGGTAGGGAGCCCAGAGGACAAGGGCTGTAGGCAGCCGGAGTGAGGCAGGCTGCAGGGCAGGGAGCCCAGAGGACAAGGACGGTGTAACGCTCACCTGATTCCCGTAGAGGCGCCGGTCTTGACTGGGCGTATACCGTATCTGCAAAGGTGATGTGTAACACACGGCTGGCTCTTTGGGCTGGACCTCTGTGCACTGTATGTCTGACTTGAAGGGTAAGATGTCTGCAGATAGAAAATATGGGATTAAGGAACTGGGTTATTGAATGTCTCTCTCTTCTTCCCTTTCTCTTCTCCTGTAGAACCCCAAAGGTTAACGCTCTCACCTTAGGTAAGTGAACGCCGTGCTCTCCATCTGCCTCGGGGCAGGGTGCTGTAACCAGTTTCTTCACTGGATAAGGGGAGCAGGCCTCTTGACTTCAGAGCACTGTTGTCCGTCGTTTACTGCACGAACGGTAAGTTTCGAGTAATTCTAATGTCTTTAAAGTCTTTAGTAATGATGTTTCTTGTTTTGCAGGGTTCCGGCGATGGCGGATGACCGGCTGAAGTGAGTTGAAGATGGAGCCCGTGTGATGAATAGAAGCGCCTGCAAGCACGTAAGTAAGCGCTTGTTGCCTGCTTCACGATGCGCTCTAACTGTCTTTTTATTTTGCAGGTACAAGTTCGGAGCGGCTGCAGGGTGCCGGAATACCCACTGGGTTAGATGTGGAAAGGAGTAATGGCACGTGAGTATTAAAGTTCCCCAATGTCTTTAAACGCACCTTGTTTTGTCTTTCAGATGCGGGATGCAGCGCCGAAGGCCTCCGGAGCGTGCGAAGAGTTGGTAAGCTTTTGTCTTTCAGATGCCGGAATGCAGTGTGAAGACCTCCGGAGCGCACGAAGAGTAGGTAAGCCTTTGTCTTTCAGATGCCAGAATGCAGCGCGAGGCGTTGGTGACAACCGATGGACCAGGTAAGTGAAGAGCTGTCACTGAAGACCGTAATGCTAACCTGTTCTTTCTTGTCTTTATAGGTGTTGCTGAAGACTGGATTCAGGATGGTAAGCCTTTTTCCTTAGGCCCAGGATCAGATGCAGAAGACACGATGAGCGTTCTGCTGCAGAGGATGCAGAATAACGCAAAGCAAGATTCATCCATCGGGTGTGGTTTAAATAGCCTCCTGTAGTGCTTAGGTGTCTCCTTCCACAGCCACGCCTAGGTAAGAAAAGAGTTCCTGCTTTCCAGAAGAGTTCCAGTGTTCTGAATCTAGGGAGTGGCTCCTGCCCCACCCAACAGGAAAAGTAGTTCCAAACAGAAGAGGATCAGAGGCTCAACTGGCAGGCAAGTAAGCAGCATGGTCTGCTGCAGGTAAGTCCACCCAAGCATTATGAGCCCGGCGCTTCCAGCGCTGGGACTGGGCATATTTATGAGCCTGGTGCCACTGGCGCCAGGACTGGGTCCAAAAGGTCCCAATTGGGACTGGTTGGCACTCGGAACCTGGGTTATGGATCTGCTTCCAAGGGAGTTGGGAAAACCCTGACCTTTTGGAAGCAGAGATCATGACAGTACCCCCCTCAAGGCCCCTCCCAAACCGGGCTTCTCCGGGGGTTTTGGCTTGTCAGGAAATGTTCGGTGAAATCTTTTGATTAGGCGAGGAGCGTGGACATATTCAGCAGGTTCCCAGGATCTCTCTTGGGGGCCGTAGCCTTTCCAGTCAATTAGGTAAAATAGTTTAGATTTGGAGATCTTGGAGTCCAGAATGCTTTTGACTTCAAACTCGAGTTCTCCATCAACTAGGATAGGTTTTGGAGATTTAGTTAGTCGGGTTTGAGGTTGCACGGGTTTTAATAGAGAGACGTGGAAGACCGGATGTATCTTCATGTGCGGGGGCAAGTCCAACTTGACCGCTACTGGGTTTACTATGGTAGTGATGGAATAGGGACCAAGGTATCTTGGGTTGAATGTGCGTGGCCCTTTTAGAGGTAGATATTTGGTGGATAACCAGACTTGATCCCCTACTTGATATTGAGGGGCTTCCTTCCGATGTTGATCTGCTCCTTTCTTGTATTGTTCTTTAGCCCTTTGAAGGTGAGAAACAGCTTCCTTAAAGGCTTGGGTGATTGTAGAATGTAGGTAGTCTACTGCTGGTGTTTCAAGATCTTGGAGGGCATCCAACTCCGAGGTTCGAGGGTGACTGCCGTACAAAAGAAAAAACGGGGTTTTCCCAGTTCCCGAATGGACAGAGTTATTGTAGGCATATTCGGCTATCCAAAGGATGTCTTTCCAAGTTTTTTCAGTTTGTTGCAGCATGCAGCGTAAATACTGTTCCAGAGTTTGATTGGTCCTCTCGGTTTGTCCGTCGGTCTGAGGGTGGTGACTGGTCGATAGTCTCACATCAATTTGAGCCGACCGACAGCAACTTCGCCAAAAATGAGAAATAAATTGACTACCTCGATCCGAAATTAGAACCGAAGGAAAACCGTGCAGTCGGATGATGTTTTCGAGAAATTCTCGGGCCAGAGTTGCTGCTGTTGACAAGCCTTTGAGCGGAATGAAATGCGCCATCTTGGAGAATAAGTCCACGATTACTAGAATCGTATTGTATCCGGAGCATGGAGGTAGATCGGTGATGAAGTCCATAGAAAGCGTATGCCAGGGGCGAGGTGGGATGTCAATAGGGCGTAAGAGGCCTGCTGGTCTTTCCTTTTGACTCTTGTTTTGGGCGCATACTCCACAGGACATTATAAAGTCTCTGATATCTTTTTTCCAAGATGGCCACCAGAAGTAGCGCTTGATCTTTTCTGAGGTCTTGGCCATACCGGGATGTCCTTCCATTAAAGAATCGTGATAATAAGAGATTACTTTTTTCTGTAAATCTGTGCTGGGTAGGTATAATCGTTCTTGGAAATACAATAAGTTGTCCTTTACTGCAAAGTCCTTTCCCTGCAGATGCCAATTCTGTATGTCTGCTGGAGTTACAAGTTGCCTGGCCTTATCCTTAACTTCCTCTATGGATTCTGTGGTGATTACACCCAGAATTCTTTGTTCGGGAATGATTGGTACAGGTTTAGGGTTGATCAAGTGTTCTTCCGCTCCCATCCGAGAAAGGGCATCAGCTTTACCGTTCTTTGTACCAGGTCGATAGGTAATTATGAAGTCAAACTCGGCAAAGAATAATGCCCAACGGAGTTGTCTAGAGGATTGGGCTTTTGCGGTTTTCAAATATTGCAGGTTTCGGTGATCCGTAACCACAGTAACGGTGTGTCGGGCCCCCAGCAGATAATGCCGCCAAGCCTTAAAGGCAGACTTGATAGCCAGAAGTTCCTTGTCAGTAATCGTGTAATTGATTTCAGGAGGCGAGAATTTGCGGGACCAAAGTGCCACGGGATGCAAGTGATTGTGTATAGGCGCGTTACAAATACCATATCATATCATATCATATCATATCATATCATTGGTTACCGGGTCCTTTTGTGATAGAACTGCCCCCATGGCAAGGCTTGAAGCATCAGTTTCCACGATGTAGGGGAGTTCGGGGCGAGGGTGTTTTAAGATTGGTGCAGAGATAAATTTAGTCTTCAAATCCTGGAAAGCTTGTTCCGCCTCGGTAGACCATTCAAAACGTTTGTTTTTCTTTAACAAGGCAGTGATGGGCTGGACTATTCGAGAGAATTCGGGGATAAACCTGCGGTAAAAGTTAGCGAAGCCTAACATGCTTTGCACACCTTTTACGGAGGATGGTGATGGCCATTTGAGAACTGCATCGACCTTCTTTGAATCCATACGCACTCCGCCAGTTGATAATATGAACCCCAAGAATTCAACTTCAGTCACGTTGAAAACACATTTTTCCAACTTAGCGAAAAGTTTGTGTTGACGCAATCTTTCGAGGACCATTTTCACGTGTTTCCGATGTTCAGATTCCGATGAAGAATAAACGAGGATGTCGTCAATGTAAACAACAACACACACATCTATGAGCTCTCTGAGGACATCGTTCATAAAATATTGAAAGGCGGCCGGGGCATTGCAAAGTCCGAAGGGCATGACCTGATATTCAAATAGCCCATACTTGGTGCGGAAGGCCGTCTTCCATTCATCGCCCTCTTTTACTCGTACCAAGTGGTAAGCTCCTCTAAGATCCAGCTTTGTATATATGCATGCTTTTCTGACTTGGTCCAGGAGTTCAGGGATCAAAGGTAACGGATATCTATTCTTAACGGTGATCTGGTTCAGGGAGCGATAATCTATACAAGTTCTAAGGTCTCCTTCCTTTTTTGGAACGAAGAACAAAGCTGAAGAAGCAGGGGACTTGGAAAGACGAATAAACCCATTTGCCAGGTATTGATCCAGGTATTGTCGAAGGTGAAGGTTCTCAGGCTCGGTGAGGGCATAAATTCTACTACAAGGAGGAGTAGATCCAGGTATCAGGTCTATCTGGCAGTCATAAGACCTATGAGGAGGTAGAGAGTTAGCCTGATCCTTCCGGAAAACATCTTGGTATTCTAGGTATTCGGGAGGTAACTGGGGAGTCTCTGAAGAAATTGCTGCCAGTGCAACACCAGGTGGAGGGTGACAAGTAGACACACATTCTGGAAACTGGACCGTTCTTGCTCGCCAATCGATCAGAGGATTGTGTTTCTCTAACCAAGGTATTCCTAGAATAATCTGAAACTGAGGGGCCTTGATCACATCGAACACAATCTTCTCATGGTGTCCATCTTGACTTACTAGCATCACCTCTTGAGTGGTATGCGTTACTGGCCCGGAGGCTATCTCCGTACCATCCACCGTAGTAATGACGTCCTTTACAGCCTTGGGATAAAGAGTTAGATTCATCCTCAAAACCATTTCATGATCCACATAATTGCCGATGGCCCCGCTGTCGACGTAAGCTTCAATTGCATGTAATCGATCCGGATTATCAGGGCTAATGAGGACCATAGGTATCACGAAATGCGAGGTCACGGAACTGGTTTTCACGCTCGGCAAGAGGACCTCTATTCTTGTCGGGCGAGGTTGTTTCCCTGCTCAGAGTTTGTAACTTTGTTAACTGCAGCTCCTACCGCCTTCTAGGCAGGTTTCACCGGACAGTCTCAAAGAAAGTGCCCTGAGTTTCCGCAATAGAGGCATAATTGCAACTGTTTTCTCCTTTCCCGCTCCTTTTGTGTTAGAGGACCTTTCAGACCCCCTATTTGCATGGGTTCCCCGGAGTCTACTCCTTTGGAAGGAGTTGGCGGTTTGGAAAATACTCGAGCATCAAACTTGGAACGATCGGCCTTCCTGTTCTGCAGTCTGTGATCTATTTGAACGACTAAGTCTATATAGTCTGAACAATCTTGTGGGGGATTCACTACTTGGGCTAACACATATTTGAGCTCTCCACGTAGACCTCTATAAAACAGCGTAATCCTTTTGTCCTCAGGCCATTGAGTTTCCACTATCAGTCTGTTGAAAGACGCAATATAAGCCAAAAGGTCTTGATTACCTTGTCGCAACGAAAGAAGCTCATTGTCCAAGGCCTGCCCCTGTGAATGTCTTGCGAACAGTTTTTCCATACTGAGCTGAAAAGCTTGAAAATCATGGAGGACCGGATCATCTTGATTTACTAGAGGGATCGACCAGTCTGCCGCATTGCCACTAAGGTACGAAAGCTACTTTAGCTTGATCAGTTGGAAAGGCTGCTGGCCGGCATAAGAAATGCAACCGGCACTGATTGATAAATACTGCAAACCTCTTTGGGTCACCAGAAAATAGTTTGGGCGGAGCCAGAGGTACATTCCCAGGTAGGTTGATCTGCACTCGATTCATAGAGGATGTAGAAGGAAGATTTCCCCCAGATGCGGGTAACGGGGTCTGTCCGGCTTGTGACTGTAGCAATTGTCTAGCGAGATCATCTGTTCGCTCCTTGGAAATAATCAGTTCCCTTCTTAGAGCGTTCGTTTCCTGACGGGCTGCATGCACTTCTGCCCTTAGTTCCCCAAGTAACTGGGCTAGCTGGTCGGTATCCGAGGTTTCCATAGCGCCTGGACGGGAGTTTTGTGGTAGGCTTTGCGTTCTGTAACGCTCACCTGATTCCCGTAGAGGCGCCGGTCTTGACTGGGCGTATACCGTATCTGCAAAGGTGATGTGTAACACACGGCTGGCTCTTTGGGCTGGACCTCTGTGCACTGTATGTCTGACTTGAAGGGTAAGATGTCTGCAGATAGAAAATATGGGATTAAGGAACTGGGTTATTGAATGTCTCTCTCTTCTTCCCTTTCTCTTCTCCTGTAGAACCCCAAAGGTTAACGCTCTCACCTTAGGTAAGTGAACGCCGTGCTCTCCATCTGCCTCGGGGCAGGGTGCTGTAACCAGTTTCTTCACTGGATAAGGGGAGCAGGCCTCTTGACTTCAGAGGACTGCTGTCCGTCGTTTACTGCACGAACGGTAAGTTTCGAGTAATTCTAATGTCTTTAAAGTCTTTAGTAATGATGTTTCTTGTTTTGCAGGGTTCCGGCGATGGCGGATGACGGGCTGAAGTGAGTTGAAGATGGAGCCTGTGTGATGAATAGAAGCGCCTGGAAGCACGTAAGTAAGCGCTTGTCGCCGGCTTCACGATGCGCTCTAACTGTCTTTTTATTTTGCAGGTACAAGTTCGGAGCGGCTGCAGGGTGCCGGAATACCCACTGGGTTAGATGTGGAAAGGAGTAATGGCACGTGAGTATTAAAGTTCCCCAATGTCTTTAAACGCACCTTGTTTTGTCTTTCAGATGCGGGATGCAGCGCCGAAGGCCTCCGGAGCGTGCGAAGAGTTGGTAAGCTTTTG
Organism: Ambystoma mexicanum; assembly: GCF_040938575.1. Taxonomy (NCBI): domain Eukaryota; kingdom Metazoa; phylum Chordata; class Amphibia; order Caudata; family Ambystomatidae; genus Ambystoma; species Ambystoma mexicanum. Next base: position 1,232,563,893 of record NC_090928.1, read on the forward strand.
TCTTTCAGATGCCGGAATGCAGTGTGAAGACCTCCGGAGCGCACGAAGAGTAGGTAAGCCTTTGTCTTTCAGATGCCAGAATGCAGCGCGAGGCGTTGGTGACAACCGATGGACCAGGTAAGTGAAGAGCTGTCACTGAAGACCGTAATGCTAACCTGTTCTTTCTTGTCTTTATAGGTGTTGCTGAAGACTGGATTCAGGATGGTAAGCCTTTTTCCTTAGGCCCAGGATCAGATGCAGAAGACACGATGAGCGTTCTGCTGCAGAGGATGCAGAATAACGCAAAGGAAGATTCATCCATCGGGTGTGGTTTAAATAGCCTCCTGTAGTGCTTAGGTGTCTCCTTCCACAGCCACGCCTAGGTAAGAAAAGAGTTCCTGCTTTCCAGAAGAGTTCCAGTGTTCTGAATCTAGGGAGTGGCTCCTGCCCCACCCAACAGGAAAAGTAGTTCCAAACAGAAGAGGATCAGAGGCTCAACTGGCAGGCAAGTAAGCAGCATGGTCTGCTGCAGGTAAGTCCACCCAAGCATTATGAGCCTGGCGCTTCCAGCGCTGGGACTGGGCATATTTATGAGCCTGGTGCCACTGGCGCCAGGACTGGGTCCAAAAGGTCCCAATTGGGACTGGTTGGCACTCGGAACCTGGGTTATGGATCTGCTTCCAAGGGAGTTGGGAAAACCCTGACCTTTTGGAAGCAGAGATCATGCCAGACGGTAGGCAGCCGGAGTGAGGCAGGCTGCAGGGCAGGGAGCCCAGAGGACAAGGACGGTAGGCAGCCGGAGTGAGGCAGGCTGCAGGGCAGGGAGCCCAGAGGACAAGGACGGTAGGCAGCCGGAGTGAGGCAGGCTGCAGGGCAGGGAGCCCAGAGGACAAGGGCGGTAGGCAGCCAGAGTGAGGCAGGCTGCAAGGCAGGCAGCAGAGGACTAGGACTGTAGGCAGCCGGAGTGAAGCAGGCTGCAGAGCAGGGAGCCCAGAGGACAAGGACGGTAGGCAGCCAGAGTGAGGCAGGCTGCAAGGCGGGCTGCAGAGGACTAGGACTGTAGGCAGCCGGAGTGAGGTAGGCTGCAGGGCAGGGAGCCGAGAGGACAAGGACTGTAGGCAGCCGGAGTGAGGCAGGCTGCTGGGCAAGGAGCCCAGAGAAGCAGGGAAGCAAGGAGTGAGTCCAGAGGAGCAGGGCCGCTGACTGTAGAGGGCTGCAGAGGACTGTAATAGGCTGCAAGGCAGGAAGCCCAGAGGACAAGGGCTGTAGGTAGAAGGCAGTGGAGCGTGATCGGCTGCAAGGCAGGAAGCCCGGAAAGGGCACTGGAACAAAACAGGATAATGCAGCAACAGGAACAGCATACAATGTAAAGGGTCAAGGCAAACAGGAGCGGGGAGAACTCAAGATGCAAGACACTGTGCTCCTGCAGGCAGCTTCTTATATACAGCCCTGCCCTGTTCTGAGGCAGGCTAATTGACAGCACCTGTAGCAGCACACCTGAAGACAATCTGCCTCCTCCCTCTCTGGTCCTGAGCAGGTGGAAGCAGCGCTGGCCGCTAGGGCTTCTGGGGATTGTGGTCCCAATAACGATGAATGAGAATAGCCAGGAATTGAGGACTGCAGACAGGTGCATTATGGTAAATGTAGTTAATTGAATAAAATAAGAAAGAACCAAAGTTGAGCAAATGGAAATAAAAGACCAAGGCGTGAAAAGGAGTTGTTCAAGGAGTATTAGGAGGATAAATAAGTACCAAGTAGTCCATGATGGTTGCCAATGCGTGCCCCAGCGGCGCGGGCATGACAAAGCGCTGCCAAATATACGCCTTAAAAACATAAGCTTTTATAATGTCATATATTAATTAGCATCAAAACACATTGCAACATAAGGACATTCCTCCACGGGGGCTGATTGTCGGGATTGTGTTATTCCCCTATAGAGGGACATACATTATCTTAAAATGATTGAATCCTGCAACCCTTACTACACCACCCTTGTCCAACCTTGTGACGTCACAGTCCAACCCACAATTCCCACATCATAATGCCAATTCATTTAAACATTTGAGGTGACCAGCGGATCGTTATTCTTCTGCTGCCTGTCATCTCCATCTGCTTCTCATGGGAATGCACTCGATCATGACACTGCCAGAGCCTTGAACTACAAGCAAGTTACAGTTTTAATGTTGATTTTTAGTAACTCATCGAACCTCTTCCCAGGCTAAGATGTACTATGGGGCAATTTGAAACCGCCATGGGCATTTTGAAACTGTCAGTTGACCAGCTTCATAAACTAATATGCCAAATTATAAAATGGTTGGGCATTCACTGATTTTTCACAGGACCCATAAATTCTATGCCCTGACCTCGAAACTAACAAAGGCTGTTCGCTTCCTACTATACGATCCTGGGAACGTGTACTTTGCAATGTGCTGCCAGCCTCTGCGGCTATTGAGCAAGTTAATGAAATGAGGATTTGTTCTTAAAAAGCATGCTTTATGGCCTGTTCACTGCAGATCGGACTAACGTCAACCCTTGCATACTTACTTGTGACTCAACTTTATTTCCTATATTTTATTAGCTAGTGCATATAACAGTGTAGCTATCAATGAAGTCCCCTCCCCTTTTAGTGGGCTACTCCCGGAGCTGGTAATTTCGCACTTTTTTACTGCGCTGAAATTGCATTTTTACCACAACTGAATGGTGAATTCCTGGGCCATACACAGAAATGTTAAAATACGAGCCACAACGGCACTGACTACCTTTGAAAAATTGAATAATCCATGTGCAGCGAAGGCCTATAAGAAAGCCTTGCATAATGACCTCAACACAGTGTTTTGCGGCAGAACCTGGGATCATATATGTCAGAGAGCCAACAAGACTTCAATTAGTGCCCAAAACAAAGAACTGGGATTTAACCTGCTATTTTGATGGCAACTTTCTGCAATTGTGATTGGTTATTTAAAACGCGCTCAATACTCAGAGGTTTCTAAGCGTAGACGCGGGGATCGAACCTTTGTTGCTTCATGTCGTCTTGTTTCCAAGGCGAGCATGTTGCCCCTGAGCTATCGTCCCGAGACAATATTTCACCAAGGGAGAATCAGGTGTATGTGCCCAAAATTGCCAAATGGTACTCCAGGGTGTGAATATAATGTCTGAAGAGATGTCTTTTGTACTTGCCGGAGATGCAGGACCTTTTATTCAGACCTGGAACGATGTTTGTATCGGACTTGTGCAATTGCATAAGTACATGTCCAGCGAGACTCAGGGCCTTGAGCTTGCTGGGACGACAAGGTTGCAGTGTTATTGGAAGGAGGAAATGCGGGGGAGTGAAGGCGGGCCTGTTTGGCAGCAAGTTGGAACATTTGTGTACATGTGATTTAAACGCGTTTGCTTGAGTGGTAGGAGCATTAGACATGAACAGTGAAACTAGTGGTAAATGGGGGCAGGTACAAAGAGGGTGAAGGATATCTCAGGCTGAGAATTGTATGTTATGCTAAATGTTTGAATTGCCGTGGAGTACTATGATTGCTGCGTCATTGGGTTGAAGAAAATTAACATAAATTATGAAAAAAAACAATCAATTGTTTCTTCATTCAAAAAAGTTGCTTCAATTGTAAAACTTTTTGTGATGTTTGTATCCTATTTCCCAGCTCAACTTCCTCCTTCTCCAAGCAGCCTATTGGCACGCCTCTTGGTGAGTATGCATTGATTGAACATTGCCAGTAGACCATCTCAAGACTCCAATAAGCCTTATTATTATCGTTATTACCTTTGTGGACTTTCTAGTTCATCTCACCTCTAGGCCTAATAAATGCATACATTGGTGAAGATGTTTAAAGTATTAGGGTGAAACATCATTCAGAGACCCATTTGTGTTTTTAGGTAACGTGAATATAGGTATTGTGCACTAACTTGTGTTTGATTAAATTTAGGCTGATTTCAAGTGATTAGAAGCCCCTGTCTTCAACGCTAACACACTGTCGGCCCATTCATGTCTACAGAATTCCCAGTGTGTGTGGGGAGCCCATTTGCTTGTAGATTTTTTTTACTGAATGGTTGGTTTTCAGATATGTTTGCTTAGTGCCAAGACAACCCCACATTCGGAGTCTGCAACATTGGGCACTCCAGATGTTCTGAACTAAAACCCCTCAAACCTCCAGAAAGCATAGTCTTTGGTGTGTGATCCTGGCATACGTAGTTCAAAATATCTGGAGAGCCGGAGGTTGTAGACACCTAGCCTACATTGAGTCACACGCGCAATGCCAGGACTTAACCATAGTGCCCTGTGTGTTGTAAACCATTTGTAGGTGCTGTGACGAGATGTATTTCTTCTCACATCAGTGAAGGGATGAAGTCAGGGCTAGAAATGTAGGAAATACAGGGTTTTTATGGATTGCCTACATTTGAGAATTGATGTTTCTTTTCTATCTCTTTCAGAAATTGTATTGCGATTCCTGGTTTTTTTTGTATGGTATTGTAAAGGTATTTTAAAAACCAAAACAATAAAAAAAATGATCCAATACATCATTGTTTAAGAAGCCAAACCTTATATTTTACTCTTTGCTGGGGTCCTTCATGACAGGATGGCTTTTATGGCTGGCTATATCACTTCATCAGTAAGCCTAGGTACAATGTCTTAACATTAACATCTATGACTGTGTGCCAATCTATTAGACAAGCATTGCCACTATGACAGGCCCAATACCAGGTTTAAACATCAAGACTGATTGACACAATCTAGTCCACACTCAGCAAACCCCTTCTGAAAAACCTGCACTTCTTAAAACCCCTTCCTGCTTACATATCTATTATCAAGTCACATTCCACTCTCCGGCAACTTCTAACATATAATATTCCAGTTCTTATTTATGTTGCATTTACAATTGAAAACAATGTCAAGTTCCACTCATTAATATCACCTCTCTCTGCCCCAAAGGAGGGCTCCATGTCTCAGTGGCAGAGGTAGCTTTTGTTGCTTAGGACGCTGGGCATCTTCGGAGGGGGGACCAGTACTCTAAATGATTCACAGTCAGTCTCGGCTGGTGAATATTTTCTCCTCAAATTACTGCCAGCAAAGAAACCTAATGAGGTATGCCAAATGACTGTAAAGGGGGCCTGGTGGGATCTCCCTCAGAAGCCTTTTATTAAAATGATGGATTGAAATAGTTCAGTATACGGTTCGATTACTGATTAAATGACATGAAAAACCATACAAGTTACAATCAGACCACCATGGTAACACATTTTATTTATTTATTTTATTTATTAATCACTCACTTGTAATGTACCTATACACAGGTGTTTCGAGGCGCAGCAACGCAGGAGGAGAGGGGAACAGGTAGGAGAAAAAGTAGCATCCTAATAGGCCTTGGACATTCGGATCGTGCAAGTGCATTAACAAGAAGTGAAGGTGGGCGGGAGGTGGGAAGTGCAGGAACTAGGCGTAAGGGCTCATGAGAGGAGAGTGCCAGGGGAGGACAGGTGGTCAGGGCCAGGGGGAGCAGAGAGTGAATGGGGATCCACAAACTAAGTGCAAGTTAAGGGGCTGGAAGGCCTCCAAGGGGTGCAGGCCAGACAAATGCAGGTGGAGGGGCCCGTCCGGGCATGTGCAGGATGAGGGAGCAAGGGGTAGCCTGGGCAAGGGGTGTGGGTATGGTGCCCTGTATGGCTCTGAAGGAACCATGCCATCAGTATAAGGAAGACAGGATATTAGCAGGAGAGGTGGAGGGGAAAAGAAGAAGAGAAAAGAAAGGTCTTGAGGAGCTTCCGGAACTTAAGGAGATCTGGCTCAAGTCTGAGAGGGGCAGTGAGGCCATTCCAGAGGGAGACATCTGCAGAGCAGAGAGATCTACCCCTAAGTCTCTGCTTGATTGGCAGAGGGTTCGAGCTAAAAAAGCGAAGGGATCTAGCAGGGAGGTATTTAGGGAGAGGGAGTTGGATGTAGCAGGGTTCCAGGCCACAGAAAGCCTTGTGGATGATGCAGCGGGTCTTGAACTTGATCCTCGCATAAACCGGGAGCCAGTGGTGAGATTTAAAAGCTGGAACGATGCAGTCCCTGGTCTTGGGGCCAAGGATAAATCTTGCAGTCCTATTCTGGATTAGTTGAAGGGGGCGAAGGGAGGAGTTAGACAGATTGAGGAAGAGGCTGTTGAAGTAGTCTAGATTGGAAAGAATCCGAGCTCTGGAGACATTGAGTTTCTGGGGGACGGTGGGGAAGGGGAGAATGCCTCTGAGGAGGTGCAGCTAAAAGTCGGCCTTCTTAGGCATGTCCGTGATGTGAGGAGAGAAGGAGAGAAAGGAATCGAAGATGAGGCCAAGGTTTTTTGTTTCGCAGCAAGGTGAGGGGAGGGGGCACAAGGAGTGTGGCTAGAGTGTGGGAGGGAAAGAGGGATCAGGGGTCCCGATGAGAAGGATCTCTGTCTTACTGGCATTAAGGCAGAGATCATTAGTTGTGCACCATCCCTGAATAGTAGACAGGCAGTCAAGAATGAGAGAGGAAGAAGAGGAGGCAGAGGACGGTAGCTTCAAAGAGAGCTGCGTTTCATTAGCATAACTCTGGAAATTTGGAGAGAAGGTAGAGATCAAATGGGCCAGAGGGGCCAGGTAGATAAAGAAAAGCCAAGGCGATGGGGATAGAGCCCTAAGGGACCCCATAGGTGGAGTGTGAGATGGTGAAGATAAAAGAGCCCAGTTGAACCTGGGAAGGTCTGTCAGAGAGGAATGGGGTCACCCAGTCCAGATCCAGATCCGTGATGCCAAGGATGTGTCACAGAGCCGCTTTATCAGGATGGCATGATTGACCGTATCAAAGGCAGAGGAAAGTTCAAGAAGGATGAGAATGGAAGGCGTGCTGGCGTCGAGATTAGTGAGCAAGTCTTCATGGGTGTTCAGGAGAGCAAGTTCTGTGCCTCTGGCAGCTCTAAAGCCAGACTGGTGGTCATGAAGGCAACAAACAGATTCAATCTGGTGGAATAGCTGGGAGATGGGGGCGGGGGGGTTAAGCTTCAAGTATGCACTAGACATTCAAGACTGGATCATCGAGAGGCAGGTTCTGAGCCAATGGATGTGTTTGATGGAGTCGATCGTCGGTTTCTCTAGTAGAAGAATGTGTGTCGCTGGCGTATTGGTGGATGTGGATGTTGTGTGTGGCTAGGAGGGCCCCCAGCGACTCTATGTATAGATCACCAGGGAGAAGATGTAACCCTAGTGGGATTCCACAGGTGACATGTAGCATTGGCGATCTAGAGGCGTCCATCTGAACAAACTGCTGGTGGTTGGCGAGGTAGGACTTGAACCAGCGCAGGACAAGGTTGCTGATCCCCATGCACCAATAAAGGGTGTCCGTAAGCGCCTGGTGGTCTACTGGGTCGAAAGCGGGCAAGAGGTCAAGTAGAACCAGGAGGCAGGGGTAACCGTCATCAAGGATGTTAAGGGTGCCGTCAGCCACCTGTATGGTTGCTGTTTCTGTGCTGCATATTTGTCTGAACCAGGTTAATAGGTTTGGAGGAGATTGTTGGTGTTGAATGTGTTACTACAATTGCGTGGCTAACTTTTTCTCAATGACCTTACCTAGGAAGGGAAGTTGGGTGATGGAGCGATAGCTACCTAGGTTGTCGGGACTTAGAGTGGGTTTCTTTAGTAGAGGTAGGATTTGTCCTGATTGTAAGGTTGATGGGAAGGTGCCTTGAGTTAGGGAGCTGTTGACGATCTCCAGCTAGGGAAGGAGAGCTTTTGCCGGGAGGTTCTTGAGGATGGATTCTTGGAGTATCTTGTCTGTAGACGATGTGGCTTTGAGGGTGGCCAGGGTTTGTACCTGGTCTTCTGGCGAGAGTGTCTTGAATGTTGTCCAGGGTGTGGAGATTTCACGTGAGGGACGTGAGGTGGGTCTGTGAATGCAGAGCTGGTGTCTATGTACTGGCGAAACTTGCTGATTTTGTAGATGAAGAAGGTGTTGATGGCAGTGGATTCTTTTATGGAGTGTGGTATGGCAGGGTCGACTAGCAGGTTGAGACAGTGCTTGACCGCTTTAAAGAGGACTCTGCTTTTGCTGTCGGCTTCTGCTATGTATTCTGATTGTAAGAAGCCTTGTCTTTGTTGATTAGTTGTTGGCGGGTTTCTCTGATTTGCTCGCGGGGCGGCAGGTTGGATGTGGTCCTGGAGCGGTGCCAGATTTTCTCTTGCTTCCGCATGACTGTTTTGCTGAGGTTGAGTTCTTGCGTGTACCAGGATGCTGATCTTTTCAGTTTGCAGGTGTGATGTTTCAGAGCTGTGTGTTGGTTGATGGAGGTTGAGAGGGTGGAGTTGAGTACTTCCAGTAGAGAGTCGCAGTTCAGTTGGGGCTGTTGGGTCCAAGTAAGGTGGTGGTTGGCAAGATCTTCTATGAGGTGTTGGGTTTAGGTGGCCTGTAGATGAGAAGGAAGTTGATTATGTCCATCAGGGAGAGAGGGGAATTGGCAGGAGAGGACTGCAAAGGAGCCAATGTTGACGATGCCAAGTCTGACTGCGAGGCCTCCACCTGTCTTGTTCAGCCGGTCTCTGTGTTGGATGCTGTAGCTGTCGGGGACAAGGACGTCTAGGATGTAGGTGGAGGTGGGTGGCAGACAGGTCTCAGTGATGAAGATGGCATCAAGGTCGTGTGTAGTGATGAGGTTGGCAATTTCTGCTGCACGGGTGATAACTGAGCGGGCGTTGGAGAGCATCAACCTCCGTGTTGTGGACAGTGATGGAGTGCTGATGGGCTTGGAGCTCATGTCGATGAGGTTGCTGCATTGTGGCGTCCATGCCTTAGAGAAGGGGCAATGTCGTTGATGTTGGTGTTGCCTAGGGATGGTGGGGATGACCTGTGGGGACGCAGGAGGGAGAAAACACATGTCGGCGCATGCTTACCTGTTTTCTGAGCAGGGGTCTGGGCCCTGGGTCCTCCCGGTCTGAACAGCTCTAAACAGGCATTGCCCTTTTCTTCATTTGCCCCGTACTTCGGACATCCAGGTGAGAGGCGCCCTTGATCGAAAGGTTACGAGCAAAAAGGATGAAACAGGGCTAAGAATGTGAGTGGGGCTTAGGACACATGACCTAGATCCATTTGCACCTGCTCACTAACTGAGTAGGGAAATGATCCACTTGCTTACATCCTTTTAATGAAGCTGTGCCCACAATAAATGTCTGCATTGTCACTGTAAATCAATTTCATGGTTACCCCCACAATATATGCTGCAATTGCCAATGTAAATCACTTACATAATGTTGTACCCAAAATAATGGCCACTTTTAATAACTTTGATATTGCGCCCACAATATGTTACTTAATATTTGGATAGCACCTACTACCATTGTTATTGCCTCAAAGCACTTCAGCTTTACCACTTTACTTTCATGAAGCTACATCCACAATATATGTGAGCACTTTCACTGTAAATCTCTTTCATGAAGATGAGTATATGATACATGTCGTGTATTTCACTTTCAAAGGTTGTACCCACTATATGCCCACATCCTTCACCATACAATCCAATAAGCAACCATAGGCAGCAAATATAGGCAGGATTTATTTCCATACAGCTCTGGAGAAAACAACAGGGAAACTGGCATAGGATCCCCGTCCCAAAAATGTACCCACCGAGTACAGAAACATCACATTTTTCACTGCGCCACCTCCTTCAACATGGCTGCAGTCACCACATCACTGGCCAGTAATGACTGCAGTTCTACTCTGTCTGTGGCTCATATACGTAATTGCTGATGATGCTGAAGCACTATGCTGGCCCTCTAATTCCTGCACACATACTCAACCGCACACAGTCACACACACACACACACACACACAAACACACACTCAAATGCACACACACTCACTCAAATGCACACACACACACACACACACACACACACACACACTCAAATGCACACACTTACAGACGAATTAAAGCTCACACTAACAAACATATTGCCTATCAATCCAGAAACACACACACAGATATATTTGCTTTAAAACATGTGCTTTTATCTGCTGCTTCACATTCTCTCCAGGCGGTTGGGGCATAGGGGCAACAGTTCACGCCACAGGAATCAAAAGGAAATATCTTTGTTGCCTAACATTGGCAACACCTGGTTGCAATGAGCACCAGATTTGCTGTCCACTCCCACACACATGTTGTATTTCCCTTTAATGTGTCACCTGCAGTGGCAGTGATAATCTCACAATTACACTGATATTGTCTGCTAGCCTTACTTTTTTATTTATTTATTTATTATTTATAGCGCATTAGCCATCATTTTTTGACTTTTTACACATATTCTATAAAATACAAAATATTAAAAATCATACATTCACATTGAATTCCACAAGACAGAAAGAGAAAAAAGAAAATCAGCAATGGAAAAGAGTAAGACAGTTACACCTATCGGACAATTTTCCTTTCTCACTGACCATCTAGTTTTAGATCTCGTGACAGTCTTACAATTTCTGCAGTTAGAAAAATGTCATACCCGAGTGAAGCTCTGGACCAAAATTCCTCTGTATCTAGCCAATTAATATCATGGAAAAATCTTCTCAACCTCACAACTCTCAACTCCCTTGTGCCTGTACACTTAGATATCAGATGTTTCACTGTTTGGGTTTCATTGACATCACAATTCAAACATCTATCATCTACTGAAGCTATATCTCTGGCTGATTGTATTTCCCTAGTCGGGAGTAAATTGAGCCTGAGCCTTAAAAATAGGTCCCTAGAGCTTTATTCTGGATATTTTCTTAGATATGTGGGTAGAATCGTTCTTTTTTTCCCCCATAATAGAGAATGATTGTGACAATTTTGTCATCTTCATCCTATCTCCTGTATTCACCCAATCCCACATTTTCAAACGCTCTTTCACTTTTATCGGATTTGGGACCAACATGTCCAATGTACAATCTGCATTATCCAAATGTTCCAAACATTTTAGCTTCAATATTCCCAAAAACCTGTTTGTATTGCATTGGAGTAGAGCAGACAATTCCTGATACAGGGAGCCCTTAACAGGAACCAGAAGTTACCTGTTCAAGGAGATCCATTTCCACTCAAGCCCGGATCTCAAAGATGAGAGACCCAACTCATATCTCAGAGCTACAATGGGTACACAATTTGGAAGGGACAATGATTTTTCCATAGTTTTGATTCCATCGCATCCCAGTTAACCTCCATTGCAAGAGGATTTATATCCATACTGAAAAGAATTGTTGGGACCACCTTTCCTAAATAGAATTTTACCAAAGGCAATATAGAGAATTTACAATATTTGATTTTAATCCTCTTCATCTGGGCCCCCAATTTAATAGTTTTTAAGAGGAGAGTTTCTGATAGATGGATTTTTGTTGGATGTGATTTAATTATTGATCCTAGATAAGTGAGCTCGGACACAATTTCTATATTTCTGTAGTCTATTTCCAATGAACAATTCCTCACTATTCTTTTTGGATCTTTAAAAATAAGAATCCTCGATTTATCTGGGTTAATCTTCAAATGTTTTTTTTGGGCATACTTTTCCAATGCTGTCAACAGTCTCTGCAAGCCCACCTGGGAATGATTCAGTACCACCAATTCATCAGCATAAGCCAGCCAGTTGATTTTAGTTGAGCCGAGGCGCGGTGAAACTAGACCAGAGTCCTTTAAGTCTATTCCCAGATCGGCCACAAAGAGGATGAACAGAAGCGCAGCCATCAGGCAACCCTGCCGGACCCCTCTGCCCATCCCTATTGGATCTGTTAGAAAGCCTGCTTTAGAGAATCTAACTCTCATCCTGGTATTTTGGTGTAATTCAATCAGGATTTAGAGTAGGTTTGAAGGCACTCCCCATGTATACAATTTTTTCCATAGAAGACCCCTATTAACCATATCAAACGCTTGTGTGAGATCAATCCAGGCCCCAAAAAGAGGACAACCATTTTTTTTCTCCAGATCTCCCGTCAAGCAGCTCAAGACCAGACCATTAAGGGACGTAGATAGACCCTTTCTGAATCCCGTTTGTTGTTTCGGGATTATATTCATTAATCTCACCGAATTTTCCAGCTCTCTTAAAATCAGGCCAGCAAAGATTTTACTGTCAGCATCCAATAATGAGATTGGTCTGTAGTTCACTGCTAGGAGTCTATCTCTTTTTTTGAAGATTGGTATAGTAATCGATTTTTTGAAAGATTCAGGAAGGCACTTAAATTTGATTATTTGGTCAAACAATAACATAAGTATATAGGCCCATATTGCTGGATTTGTTTTTAGGGTCCAATTACTCAAGCCATTCGGGTCTGCGGCTCTGGAGCTAGAGGAGCGTTTAATTGGTAACTCAATGTCCGCCTCAGTATCCGTGAGGGACCATTGTGAACTATCCCAGTCCTCCAGTGCCAATGGACAAGTCTGTTCTTGAATAAGGACATCTTGATTGTCCATTTGCGGTTCTTGTTTGCCTCCTAGAATAGCCCAGAAATTGCTCGAATTTCTCTGGCCTAAAGACTTTAACGTACGTTCCCCATCCTGTTGATACAAAGATGACTTAATCAATCTCTTCCAATTTCTTTGTCGGTTATTAATGAGGGTAAGCGCTGTCTTAAATGATTCTCTATCCAGATTAGCTCTTCTTAAATCTGCTTTTTGCATTCTTATCTTCCTCTTCTGTTCCATAATCTGTTGGTTATAAGAATGCATATGGGTCAATTTACATATTTGGGTGTTCTGTTTTTGAGGATCCAAATCCAACAATAGCAGATGGAAATTGGATGGATAACAGGATTCATATATTTGATCTTCAGGAGCATTAGCCACCCAATTTTGTAATTTCATAGTCAAGCTTTCGCCTCCCCTGTGAAATGTTTTAATGCAGTTACCCGCCATATTCACCGAGAGTTTACATGTGTATGAGGAAACAGTTGAGGAGATTGACATTAATTACTAATTTAAGCATTGCATGGTCGTCCATGTTCCCTTCTTCTATAGATAACATCCTGCTATTTTTCAAGATTTCCCCAGAAGCAAAGAAATAGTCAATCGTGGATGATGCTACTCCCCTATGCCATGTTGGATTACTCGGGATATCGCTCTTGATATTTCCATTCAACATCCACATATCCCATCCCTACATGACGTTTGTCCATTTTAGACCGTTTTGTGTTTGCTGACGTAAGGTCCCTGCTAGTCTTACAAATAGCACATCAGTAGATGCTTGTCTATAACTATAAGACAACTGTCAGATGCACCAGGGTCCTTGGAGCCAGGTGCCCAGTAAAAGATCATAAACTGGGAGGCTGTTTCACCCATAGGTGTCTGCTGGTAAGGGGGAGTGGCAAAGGAGCTGATGTGAGATTGAAGGAGTGCTTAATTTACCAATTGTTTCCTTGAACGTGTTTTCTCCTGTAGGCGACTAGGCCTTCCCCAATCCAAGATGAAGCAGAGAGCCTGGAACCCTGAGAGGGAACGCTGACAGGCATTCTATAATTGCCTTGTATGGCCTTCAGGACCTACCAACCTACCTAATCTGTCTCCTGTTAACCCTTCTGAGCTGTGGAACACCCAGGGTTGCAGAAGTCATTATAGGCTCAGTTCTCCTCTGTGGTAAAAGCTCAACAGATTTCCGGCATGAGCAAAGCATAGCCAAAGACCCACTGCCTGTTTTGTCACCATCAGTACTTGGGGGTGTTTAGTGCATAACTCTGCGCTCTGTGGTGGGGAAAGCGGGAGCTGCACTTGTGTATATGGCCCAGCTTCCTTACAAAAAAGAAACAAAAGGATTTGTGGATGCATTTCTGGTGCCACCACAAGTGAATTTCATCCATGAGGCATGAGTAGCATTGAGCTTTTTCTGGTGCTTAATCTGTAACTGTGCATCTGCTGCTCTGAGACGTCACTCTGGAGTACAGCTGTCTCAATACAGCACCAGCACTAAAGCTCCTGGATGAATACTGCCCTTCCACATCTTCTCTAATGGGAAGCATTGTCTTGCGGGTCCAGAGATAACTTCAGTGTAACATTCCCTAGCAAGGGAAAAGTCAGTATCTTCAAGTGTACCAGCATCAGTGTGAGGAGTAAGAGACTCCCATCTAGGCGTGAGAAAACAGACAAAGGCAACAACAAAAGTGTAGGAGATGTTGAAGTGGTGACTTTGGAAAGAAAACAGACAGTAGGTAGCCAAGGTTAACATTAGGAATAGTTAGTACTTAAGCAGTAGGAATCTTCAATAGTTTAAGTTAGGCACATTTTCAAGGAAAAGAAGTAAAACAATGAAATCTTAAGTTTCAACAAAACATTTATCTGTAACAGACTGGGTTTGGAGAGTCAAGGGACATAGTTAAATTCTTAGGACTCTAGATTATTTTCACCACATTTTCAGCAGCTCCATTTCCAAGTGAATCAAAGTAGGTGTTTTTAGTTCTTCCAATCACCCTCCAGACAATTAGCGGAGGGATTGAGGTACTCACCAGTTTGTGGGAGACTAGCACAGGTTGCCTCAAGTAGAATACAACTGATGGTTGGTTTTCTTTTACGGCTCTCAATGAAAGTAGAAGACATCCGGGTGTATTATTCTGTCATATCCCCCTTTCCCAGGCGTTTTTTCGACTGTATCATCTGAGCCCATTTGCTGTAGATGGAGCACTCATGGATGTCTGTGGGGCCAACAGCTCCTGCTGAATTTAATTTGTTGAGACCTGACACCAACAACCCCCATCTATGAGCAGCTTTAGCACCTTTTAAGACCTAAGCAGGGTATCAACAAGATAAAAAACCTCAATCCTAGGCTCCATGATCTAATTGCTATATGCACATTTCGTTCCAACTTCCAAAGCCAGCTACAGAACTCAATACAGTGAAGCACCCCAAATTCAAATGGCATTCTCCAGGCCATAATCTTCATGCTCTATTGCAATCTGACATAATGATCATAATGCCATTTTCTAATAATATCCTGAAACTCATAAACCACAGCTCAACTCAACATTCCACAATGAAATAAAACCTTGTCTGTCAGTATTAAATCAAAAGAGCGAACTCACATGAAGGGCATTAATCCTACACTCATTCCAGGTTTGTGTTTATAGCGGCATAATGTATCCTAGCACTCACTGCTCCCACTACTGCCCACCACAAAATACATTGGTGTTCAAAGTACAAAATGTTATGGGGATCTCTGTCCAGCCCTAAACATGTGTCAGTCACAGCATCATATCCTCCTGCCACTCCTTTTCTTCCTTTACTAATGATCTGATGCACTTTCAAAATGTGCAGTTCAGACTATTTTTAGTCTGGATTTTCCCACAGCCATTCTCACATCAGCCTTCCTAAAGCGCCCACATTAAAGAAGGCCAAAACCACCCGCAAAGTCAGTTGCATCAAAAGGAAGCAGACGTTCGCTATCTAGAAGCCCATTTGATGCTAAAGAAAACTGCTGTTGTTTCTCCTGCTCTGGGTTTTCATCACTGTTGAAATCTACAGCATGAATGTCTCAAATCATAGATGGTGTGTAGGTTCTAGAGTCCCTCCACATGTATGTCCTACACCTCATGCATTATGGCCACATCGCTAGACAGGAGGAGCCTTTAACTGTCACACTGATGTTTCATTGCCAGTAATTTGGGCTGCTTATGTGGGCCTCCCTGTAGGCTAACATAGTCCTCCTCATTTGGATAGGCTTCAACTACGAGGGCCTTCAGGGTTAGTTCTTGCATGTGTTCTTCTTCTAAATGTTCTGTTCTTCAGCAAGTTAATGGTAAAGAATCAGCTCAAACTCCTCAGTTTTACCAATGACTGCGAATTACTTTTCATGCGCCCATCCTTTTTGATGTGAGCTAGAAAGGATTGGCTTTCGTTCAGGAGAGAAGTTTGGTTCTTGTCCTTCCCTGCACAAAGGGTGGTTTATAATATGACATGACTAAGTGGGGAATGTTTGAGCACTTTTATGTAGGATGAGGAAATGAGGTTGGTTTGACATTTTCACATCTGCAGAAGGTTTTCCAAAACTGCATATAAAGAGTTAATGTTGCCTTTGCTTTTACTACCGAAGAGAACACCATCTTATAATAAGATGCTATTTTTTCAACTGAGCTCATTTGACTTTTTTATCCCTTCTTTGCACCATTCTCAACTCTCAAACCAGCACATACCTTTGGTCCCGAACCAAAGTCAACTCCAAGAAGTTTGATCTAGTCCAGCTCTGCAATTCAGGAAATTTAAGTTGGCTAAAATCCCTTCCACTGTGACTATTTGGAAATACATTTCACATTAACATGTCCCAAACCTGCAACTGATAGTAGCTATAGCCAAGAATACCGATCATTCCTCCTGTGACAGGAGCTGCATATAATGTCACAACCATGCGTGTGCTTACCACCGTTTCTGCATGCAGTCTTCAATACAAGAGATGTCCTGAGTTTGCCAAAGATGAAGGCTCCTCTAAATATGTTCTACTTCTTCTGTTCTCAGGTTATTGCCTCCAACCCAAATGAGGGGGATGGACGAGGAGCTGCAGCCCTGAAATTGCTGCATGCCATGCACAGAAACATCCACCCTGAAGTGGGACTGCTCTGGGACAAAGAGATCCCATTGCTGGTGGAATACCTGAAAGGTGAGGCTTAATTGGATGTGGAGGAGGGAGGGGATGTGGTATGGTAGAAGGCCCACAGGAAGGATCCTGTTGATGGGTTTCCCTTGCTGCAAACGTGTTGGATAAGAACAAGAAATCTTTCTCTGTGCCCATGTTGCAATAATGCCCACCACCCCCCTATTTATACTGCAATGGCCGACTGCTAACATGGGACATGTCTAGGACTACAGATAAAATTTGAAGTCAGAGTATTGAACTCTATATTTATTTATGTTTCGAGTTCAATTATTTTTGTGGTGTGAAACAGTGATTCCCATTCTTCATCCTGGGATCTTCATTAAATTAATAAGCACTAAATATTTGCACCCATGTGCCGGAAACTAGAAACAAAAATGTACATACCAGAGACAATAGGGAGAAAACTCTATAGCTTAAATGATACCATAAATAAACAATACAAATAGTTTCCAATTCTCCCTTAATAGACCATCATTACGAGTGTGGCGGTTTACCCTACCAGTGATACCGGCGGGTTGTTGCCAGACCCAAAGTTAGGCGACGGTAATTTGTAAGTCCCCATTCCTGTGAATGGGGACCACGGAAGCACCGGCACCATCATTAACAGTGCTGGTGCTTCAGTGACGGCTTGCCTACAATGGCCGCTGTGCCGGTGTCATGCCCTCCATCCGACCCACCAGTGATCCCAGTTCCCCCTCGGCCCGAATACACCCCCCACTTACCTTCCGGGGCTCACGTTGGCGGTCCAGACCGGCTCGCACACAGCTACAGCAGCAGCTTCACGCTACCACTCCACAGTCACGACTGCGACCGTTTCTTCATTGGCAGCTGCCGTGGAGATTAAGCCATCAAAAGATCAAGATCGCTTCTTTGCATCGTTCTGCTGGGTCTATCCGATCACGTGACCTGAACTCGCAGTCACGTGACCGGAACTCGCGATCACGTGACCCGGGCTCGCGATCACGTGATCAGGAAGCAAACGGTACTTAAGCAGTGGAGTGCTTCAGTACCGCGCTTCACAGCTGTTTTCTCAGAGACCCTGTTTGGCCTGCAATTCTTACCTTGTTCACGATTGATCTTGGACCCGGCTAACTCTTCTAGGAACTCTTTGTGGATTACGTTATATCTGTGCTTTACCGGCTTGGACTGATATACTTGGGTCTTGACCTCGGATCGTTGTCACGGACTTCTCTTTGGATCCTGCTCTTCATTGTTCCGTCAGCTTGGACTGCTACCCTTGGCTCTAGACCCTGGATTGTTGTCACGGACTTCTTGTGGATTACCCCTCTTCAAAGAATCTGGAGCATTGTATGAACTACGACTCATCACCACCCTTACCTACAATCTGGTTCAGTCCTGCCTGCAGGTCTTCCCCAGGTGGGGTCTGGTGTGACTACCAGTAAGTGTCTCCTATTCGGGACCTTTTGCCTACTTGAGCCCCGGAATCCCTACTTCTGTCAATTCCTGGTAAGATCCTTCCTGTTTTTTTGGTTACCCGTGCATTACCCTGCTTGCTTGGTACTTAACGCTGCTTTCCTTGAGTTTCCAGATTCTTCTCCACCTGTGGCCTCAAAGGTTGCATAGGGAGTGAATCTATCATTCTCCCTGTGCGGCACTTGGGGACGGAGGTCTCACATATCTACACGACATTCAAGTTACAACAGCCGGGCAGGGTCAGCCCTGCCGGGCACAGCGGCTCTGGCAGGCAAACCCATAGTGTGCCGGTCTGGAAACAACAGTGCTGGTAGGCTTACCTGCACCGTTGTTTCCGAACCGGCACACTTGTAATGAGGCTCTACATCTTTGTCCTTACAAGATTTGCACACTGCTCTGAAATTCGATTTTGCCCTTAATGGCATATTGTGTAGACAATTGAACCTGCCTCTGATTCGCACATTGTTTAGAAACCTAGTTGTGCACCGCCGCTCTTTGAGGGCTGCCCTCTGCGGCTGCTCAATTGTGATACCTTATGATGCTTTGTGATGCCCAAACTTAGAAATTATCCTGCGCGTTAACCTAACTATGATGCCTGTGTTGCCTTGTGGTGCCCTATGTTGCCTCCAGGTGCTGCACTGTGTATTGCAGCCTACCACTAATGTCCAAACCTAGATCTGTCCGGTGTACTAGCCTAACTAGCCTTGTGATGCCCTGTGAGGCCTCTAATCTAGGTGCCACTATATGTACTGTAGCCTACCTCTAAGGCCCAAATGTAGATGCTGCCCTACGCACTAGCTCACTGTATTGCCTGTGATGCCCATCTGAAGTATATAAACATGTTAGCCCGGTTCTAGATCGCCAACCTTGATGCTAAAGCGGCAGTATAATTGTATCTCAATCCCCACTGGATCAGTTCAATATACCTGCCACTGTGTCATTTTCGCCCAACATGCGCAACCACTAACCAGCTTCCTATATACATCTTGGTCCCTAGCCTGGACCATTCTAACCATCACCACAATAATGCCCTTCACCAACACTTCCCCTTGCAATTTGCAAGAGAGAAACCTGCGACTTAGAGCTAGGTTGCCACGACTTTACGACATCAAAAATAAAAGAACCAGTCCACCAAACCCTACACGCACTTCCACTGACACTAACCCTAACCTCCTAACCTCAACGACAGTAAATCGCCCTGAACCACAAGGTGACCCATATCACAAACAGAGGAGACCTAACCACCCCAGTCGAAGATCTGTCAAAGACCCCACCATAACTCCTACTTTATCAGGAGCCCTTATTAATGCTAGGTCCATTTTAGCACACAACACTGAAATAGCTGACTTACTGGCTATTGACAACTTAGATATCCTTGCTGTTTCTGAAACCTGGCTCCATGACGCAGCTGGCCCTGCCCTCATGACCGCCATACCGGACAATTACAATATCTTAAGAGTCGATCGGACCAATATTAGAGGAGGTGGCCTGGCCATCATAACCAAAACGCATTTAGCTGCTAGACTTACCCCACACCCAGCAATTACATCATGCGAACTACTCTCGGCTAAAATACCGATTTCCAATAATTGCACATTAACGATACTCTTAGTGTACAGACCCCCAGGCCCATTAGGTAACTTTGAAGCAGACCTATCCAGTCTCCTTACCAATAGTATTAAAGACTCCACCCAGCTCCTCCTACTAGGAGACTTTAACCTGGGCTTTAACGGCGTTGAGGACAAACAAGCCCAATCTATCCAATCCATTTTAGTCAATCATGACATTACCCAAAAGGTTTTAGTTCCCACACACATAAAAGGACGCACACTAGACTGGATAGCCAACCATAATTGTGACATCACTATCTCTAGCATTCTACCTCAAATATGGACGGACCACTATCTTATATGCTTTACAGCCAACATAGAACCTCCTAAACCCAATAAGAACAAAATAGCACCCCCCAAACCAACAAGAAGCAAAAAAGAAATCACGGTTGAAAAACTTCTCCCACTACTCCTACCAGCTATCACTGCCAGTTCCAGTGAATCTAACCCTAGCGAGTTAGTTGAGTCATTTAACAACTCCATGACCAAAGCCCTGGACTTGATCGCCCCAATCAAATCCCATAAAAGTAAACGCGAAGCTCATCTTAACTCATGGTTCACCCCCCAACTCAAAGAAATGCGTTTCCAAAAACGCAAACTTCAAGCTATCTGGAGGCACACCCCTTCCGCTGACAATAAAACTACACTTGCCAACTTTGCCAAAAGTTACAAGAAGGAAATAATTCAAACAAAAAATATTCAATGAAAGAATCAGTAAAGCCAACTCGAACTCCAAAGAACTCTTCACTATTCTCCGGGAACTGGAAAACCCTATTGCCCCTACAGACAATGTCTCCAAGGACAAACTTTGGTGCACTAGCATTCAAAATGACCTAGCCAATAAAATCACAACCCTTCAATCTAAAATTGCTAAGAAAAAATCCGCCTTGAGCTCTAGTGGAACTCATACTACCCCAATGAAAGAGATACCCAGCACTCCCACCCAAAACAATGGTAAACCCTTCAGGTTTACTAACATCACTATACTGGAAACTGAAAAGGTTATTCTATCTCTCAAACCATCAAACTGCCAAGGCGACAGTTGCCCTGCGCAAATCATCAAGGATGCAGCTAGAGATTTAGCTCCTTTCATCTCAAAACTAATCAATGCCTCCTTCAATACGAGTAACGTACCCACAAACCTTAAAGAATCCTGGGTACTGCCCCTACTCAAAAAACAGACACTGGACCCAGCAATCCCCACTAACTACAGGCCCATTACCACGGTCCCTTTTCTCCTTAAAATCATCGATAGAGTAGCCTACCTCCAGATTCAAAACTATCTGGAGTCACACCAAATATTAGGTTCACGACAATCTGGCTTCAGACCACTTCACGGTACTGAAACGGCCCTAATCGACCTCAAGACACAAATCGACGAGTTGAAGGATAATGGTAGAACAGCTATGCTCCTCCTCCTTGACCTATCAGCGGCCTTCGAACTGGTGGATCATGCAGTATTATGCAACCACTTAGCGTCTGCCGCCCAGTCCTCAAGTGAAGCTATAGCATGGGTACAATCCTTCCTAGCTAACCGTACGATGAGAGTGTTCTCCCCTGTAGCTGCAGCGGACCCAATCCATATCACTTGTGGTGTCCCACAAGGCTCATGTGTCTCCCCAACAATGTATAATATCTTTACTAAGCCCTTTTCGACAAACTTGACAGATTAGGGGTAACCTATACTAATTATGCGGACGATACGCAGATTCTCATACCACTATCAGGCAACTTTGTCGAAGACACAGCCTTAGTAAACAAAATATACCTCCTCATTCAGGCATGGATGGCCTCCCATGGCCTCTGCCTAAATGACGACAAAACTGAGATACTGATTTTGGGATCCGACTCTACTCTAAAAAACTCAGTGCCAACTATCGCAATTTCAACATAGATGGTAACACAATCAAAGTAGCAACTGAGGTAAAAACACTAGGCTTTTACCTTGACTCAACTCTATCCCCCAAAAAACAAGTTAACACCTTGGCATCCTCTACAGCGTACACCTGTAAATTAATCAGGACCTGTAGACCTTACCTCTCCAAAACTAACTGCATTACGCTAGCTAACGCACTAGTAATGTCAAAGTTGGACTACTGTAATGCCCTCTATGCAGGATCCAATAAAACTATCATTAATAAAATGCAAATCCTTCAAAATAACGCTCTCAGACCAGCCCTCGACATACCACGTAGAGCTCATATATCCAACATCAGGAAAGATCACCACTGGCTAAAAATTTGCGATAGAGTCCTTCTCAAGACACTATCTCTCACACACAAAGGGATCAACAACACTGCACCCCCCTACATTTCGGCTAGACTGACCAGAAAATCGTCCAGTCACTACACTAGAGCTACTAACCATTTCCTGCTAGAAACCCCTAGATTTAAACGATCCAAAGTGGGAGGAGCTAGCTTCCCTGTTAGAGCTGCCCAGGCTTGGAATGCATTGCACACTGCATTCAGAGCAACCTCATCTTATTCCACTTTAGAAGAAAGATCAAAAACTGGCTCTGTTCCGACGACAACTAATTTTCGTCGCACCTAACTATCGTGATACCCCTGAAATCCGGTTCTATGACTATTTTGCCTTTACCGTCCTACTTCACTGTATACATGTACTCCTAACATTGTAACCTGCTATCTCTCATCTCTATTGCTTTTATTGACTTGTATACACTGTACTCTGTATGTATGTAACCTAAGCTTAAGTAACCTTGCACCCGTTGCGCCTGGCTACCCTTGGGTTTTGTGCGCATTATCAAATAATAAACATAAACATAAAGATGTTTTTCTACACTAGAGAAACCTAACATAGAGAAAACAGGGAAACAGATAGGCAGCTTTACAAGTAAAGTGAAAAACCAAGCAGTGTAAAATAGTCCGTACTTCCTGATTCCCATCATGCTTTGAAATGGTAGTTAGAGTCAGTACTTTTTTTCGGCCCAGTGTGATGTTTTTGACTTCAACGCCCCTCATCCCTAACCAGCATAGTCGATAACATGATATCATGGGAATTGTAGTCCGAAACATCTGGAGAGCCAAAGGCTGAAGACCCCCGTTATAACCAATATTAATATCACAAATGTAAATTTAGGGTTTTAATATGAAGTGTACCTCCATTCTGCTCCTTCATTGTATGCCTCCTAAAGTATGAAAAGTGTACATTTACGTAAGAAAAGTGTTCTTTTATTCCATCACGTTAAAACTGACATCATAGGCAGCAGTCATTTGCCTTTGATGTGAGTTTTTATGTTAATTGTGTAATGTATGAAATGTAAAACTCACGCTCAGTGTGCAGTTCATCTGTAAAGTGTATATTTATTCCATCACTTTAAAACTGACATCAAAGTCAGCTGTCACTTGCCTTTGATATGAGTTTTTAGATGTTAATTTTGTAATGTATGAATGTAAAACTCATAGATTCGCTGTACAGTTCATTTGAAGTCAGCTGTGACTTGCCTTTCATATGAGGTTTTAGGAGATATTAATTTTTAATGTATAAAATGTAAAACTCATACGCACTGTGTACAGTTAGTTTGAAAAGTGTACATGTTTTCCATCATCTTAAAACTGAAGTCAAAGTCAACTGAGACTTGCCCCAGATGTGGGCTTTTAGGAGATGTTAATTGTGTAATATGCGAACTGTCAAAATTATACGCTCACTTTGCATTCTGCACATGCGTCATACATAGATACATTTCAAACACTAATATCTCAAAATTGGCTCTGCCGATTTTCAAATTTGCATTTGTAAAATTCTATTAGACCTGTGGTAAAGCACAGAAGCAGAACAAATGCCCTTTCAGTTAGAAAAATACAGCCCAAGTATTGTTCCCATCCATGTAAACTCGATTTTCAGATGTCAGAATCTGAATGAAAAGAAATTACCATAGGCACAAAGACAGATGAATGATGCTTTTTTCCACATAACTCGAGGGCTCTATGAGCATTGGCTATTTTCTACGAAAACACAGTGAAGTTGAATCTCATCTTTTTTTTAAGAGACAGCAAAAATGCTGAAGTTACAACAAATTTGCCTTATAGGTTGTAGCTTAGAAAGGCAAAGGAACACAAATGCTTCAAGCTCCCGTTCAGAGACATCAGAACTTTGGAAAGAACAGATGACCTATATAGTGAAATACAAATCAGTGGCTCAATCCCGATGTTCCCCGAGATGCCGAAGACTGTAGAAAGTGCTGGAATGACCTCTGGGTCAGGGTGCATGGATTTCTGTCCCAACACCACCAGGAGTCCCTGGCAACAGGAGGTGGAACAGTCGATCCACTGGGCCTGAAGGCCTGGGAAGAGAAGTGCTGCACCACCCTTGATATGGAGGGCATTGAGAGTGTCAGAGGTGTAGAGGTGGGTGCCAGCAGCCAGGAGACAGCAGGATGTGAGTCAACCCCGCGCCCCCGCAACACACAGCAAAACACCATGCACAAATGTCAGCCTAGCACAAGACGCCACAGTGGACAGGGACACATGTCAGCAGACCCAGCAGCTGGGCAGGCCAATCGGGGTGAAGTGACAGGGTGCCACATCAGCCACCCTCCACAGTATCCAGGGGGCAGTTCACCAGGTGCACCCCTGAGTGTTACAGCAGTGCAAAGGGGTGTCAAGTGACCAATCCAAGTGCCATGCACACCACACCCCTGCTGGTGCACCCTGTACCAGTGGGAATGTGGTACGTCAGTAACCACGAAACCGTGCAGCAGTCACACCAACATGTTGAAGGTCCAGTTAGCCAGCCCCTGTTGGAATGGCAGACGAGCCGCATGGAAGTACATGTCCCCTTACACCGACATGGGCGAAGCCAGCCAGTTATGAACACTACAGCGCAACACTGCTGGCTGCACAGAAACGCCCCATAGAGCCATGACAGTGCCTTAGACAAAGCCACCACACCCATACCCTCAAGGAGTGCGCCCCCCGAGGAGGGGTCGGAGGGCCAGAAGGACCAGTAGCATGCATGCCATACAAATGCTGCCCCAGCATGGGCACCCTGGTCTCCCACACACAGGCCAAAGGCCACATAGCCATGCGTCACACACACATGGCTGCAACAATCCCCACAATGCTGTGCCCAGGCGCAATGTCCCCTCACCAATCATGCACATCTGCCCAAATGTGTGGGGTGACACTCTGTACCATAGCAAATGTATTTATTTATTTTGAGATTTGTAGAGTGTGCCAATCCTAGAGACATCTGGGTGCTGGTTACATTAAAGACATGATATAAATAGACAGTCCGATTGCTTACACATATGACAGTTTGCTGGTTACAGAAAAGCAAGAAACTGGCCGAGGTGCTATTGTTTGCATACATGAAGGTTTTACATACAGAGTATACCGTGGTGGCACCCTTGGATTAAGGATCTTGCGTGAATAGCCATGTTTTGAGGCTTTTACGAAAAGACCAATTGGATGATTCTGACCTTTTGCAGTTTGAATCTAGAGTGTGTTCCAATGTTTCGCTGCCAACACTGGCAAGCTGTGGCCCCCTGCCTTTTGCAGTTTGAATCTGGGGAGGAGAGGAGGTGCAAGTGGGTGGCCCGAGTGGATCTGTTAGATTGTGTTTTGGTGCATTTTCTAGATTATTATTTGGGGGCCATATTTGATAGGCATTTGTGCGTTAGTTAGATTTTTTAAACACAATGTGGTCACGTAACGGCAGCCAGTGGGCATTCCATCTGGCAGAAGAAATGCGCTCTTTTTTTGCTATTAGTGCATTGTTTTGTATGATTTTGTGTTTTTTGATGTTGCAAGAGGTCGAACCTGCAAAGAGAGCATTGCAGTAGTCAATCTTCGAAAGAATGAGTGCTCTGGCAATTGTGATGCAGCTCTTGTGGGTCAGAAAAGGTCTGCAAGCGTTAATGAGTTTAGACATGTATGCTGCTGTGGACTCGAGAGCGTTTACATCTCTCATTAGAGAGAGCAAGGAGTCCAGGTAGACCCCCAGAGTTTTAACTTCTTTTGAGACTGGGATAGAATTCCCATCGATGATGAAGGATTTGTAGTCATTGATAAGTATATTTATTCGTGTTTGTGTTCCAGTGAGGAGCAGCTCGGTTTTCTCATCATTTAAACATTGTGCATGTTGGACAATCTAGGCTTGGATGATTTGATATATTTTGCTCAATGCATTGCTGTCAGAGTTGTAATTGCCAGAGATGGGAAGGAGGATCTGAGTTTCATCTGCATAGTTAGTGTAGGAGACACCCAGATCGTCCAGGTGATCGAAGAGGGGACCTTCTCAGGCGACTGGGTCTGGAGGAGTAGCTGCCGAGTTGGAAAAGACTCTCATAGCTCGGTTAGATAGGAAGGACTCAATCCAGGCTGTAGCTTTGGTACAGCTTTGGTACAGCTTAGGCTGCTGAAGAGAGGTGTTGGCATAGGATTTTATAGTCCACTAAATCGAAAGCCGCAGATAGGTTGAGTAGAAGGAGGAGGGCCAGATTCCCGTTGTCTACGATCTCATCCATTTAGATTTTTAGGTCCAACAGTGCTGATTCCGTTCCATGACCTTTGGTGGAAACCAGATTGGCACATGCCAAGGAGGTTGTTGGTTTCGAGATATATTTGTATTTGCAGATATGCTGCTCTATCCAGTATTTTAAGTAGGAAGGGCACTGTCATGATGGAGCAGTAGTTTGTGGGGGTATTTGGGTCTAGTGTGGGCTTCCTTAGGAGTGAAAGGACCCATGCATCTTTTAGATTGGTGGGTATATTACCAGAGGCGAAGGAGTTGTTAATCAGTGATGCGATGGAGGGGTTGAATTCTGCTGTGCAGTCTTTTATGAATGATGCTGGGAATAGAGACTGGCTAGAATTCAAATAGGTGGGTGGATTGAGGAGGTGGGGGAAGGTGAGCTGGAGTTGTTTCAGTTAGTAATAGTTTGGAGGTTTATTGCCGCCATTTTCATTTGGAGTAGGTAGACTTTTTCCAGTAGTGTCTTTTGAATGTTGGAACACCAACTGATGTGTTTGAGGCAGCTCTCTGCGGGAGAGACTGGTGATTCCAGTTCTTGCAGGATGCCGAAAAGCTCCCACAATCCTAAATTAGCCTTTTTGAATCTCTCGTTATAAGTTGAGCTATTGGCTTGGAGGATGGCCTGTTTGTAATATTTGGCCACTGAGATACAGTGTTCTTTATTGGCAGCTAAAGGAGACTTTTCCACATGGTCTCTGCTGCTCGCTTGGTGGACCGTAATGCTTTGAGATTTGGGGTGTATCAGGAATTCAGGTGGGTTAATGGTTTGGGTTTACGTATTTCTTTTTATTTTATTTGCATTTTTAAAGCGCTCACAGAGCCAGGGGGCATCGAGGCGCTGTTACAGGAATATGTATCTTAGTTGCGTATTTATAACGCGCTTCATACCCAGAGGTTTCTAAGCGCGCACCCGGGGATCGAACCTGTGTTGCTTCGTGTCGTCTGGTTTCCAAGGCGAGCACGTTGCCGCTGAGCTATGCTCCCGTGGCGCTCATAGGTGCTACCTTGTCGATAGCTAGTAGGAGATTTTGGTTATCTAGTTCTACCAGAGAGTTTGGATAACTAGTTGAGTGTTGGTAGTCCGTTATAGGTTGCATCAGCGGGAGCATGTTGGCTGGAGTGATGTTGCATGCATTTCTTGAGAGGGAGGCCGGTGCAGGTTGCGGTGTGGCACAGGTTTGATTATTTCTGGCGGTAGTAAAAGAAATAGCAATATGGTCATACCAAGGACACAGGATGTTAGATATGATGTTGGTGTTACAGTTAATATCAGCCAGCCAATCTAGTGAGCAGCCTTTGTCATGCGTAGGGCATGTGATGCGTTGGGTGAAGCCGAGTGCTTTCATACAGTTGGCTAAGGCTGGTGCATTGTTATTAGTGGGTTCGTTAAAGCCCAAGTTTACATCACCCATGAGGATGATTCTGGAGGATGGCTTAGTGTCGCTTGAGAGGAGAAGTGCAATGTCTTCCTCGAAGGATAGCAGGGGGAGAGGTGGTCTGTAAATAAGCTGGATGGTTAGCGTGGCGATGTCGGAGAGGGACAATTTGATTGAGAGCAGTGCTCCTGACTGGAATACTTGGTTGGACATTTCTCTCATGGCCAGGTGATTCTTGGCTATGATGGCCACCCCTCCTCCTTGGGTGAGCAATCTATCTTTCCTGAAAATGGTGTATAGCTATCAGGGATGGCAAGGGAGAGGAATGTTCCTGGAGCTGCATGCAGCCATATTTTTGTGATGGTTATTAGGTCGAGGTTATTTGAAGTAATGAGGTCAGATATATCAAGGACATGGGCCAGGAGGGATCTCACATTGATAAGCGCATCCTTGAGAAGCGTTGTGGATACATTTGCATTGACTTTGCTGCTGGACAGAGTATGCTTACCCAGAGTGTACGATTTGGGCCTACTAGCATCACTAGCGGGGGCAATTGAGGCATATTTGCCGATCGCATTGCTTACTGCATGGGCAGCAAGCTCCAGGGAACGTGACCAATTGGCCGTTCCGAGGGCAGCAGATTCTATAGTACATATGGCATCAGTGATTAAAGGGGCAACAGGCTCATACATACATGTGCTATCAAGAATTGTAGGGGCAACAGTCTCCAAAACAGATGTGGCATCAGGAATTGTAGGGGCAACAGGCTCAAATACATGTGGCATTGGGAATTGTAGGGGTAACTGGCTCCAAAATCCATGTGGCATCAGAAATTTTAGGGACAACAGGCTAAAAAATACAAGTGGCATCAAGAGTTATAGGGCCAACAGGCTCAAAAATACATATGGCATCAGGAATTGTAGGGGCAACAGGCTCCAAAATACATGGGCATCGAGAATTGTAGGAGCAACAGACTCCAAAATACATGTGGCTACAGGAATTGTTGTGGCAACAGGTTCCAAAATACATGTGGCATCAAGAAGTGTAGAGGCAACAGGCTTCAAAGTACATGTGGCATCAGGAATTGTAGGGACAATAGGCTCTAGAATACATGTAGCATCAAGAATTGTAGGGGCAACATGCTTCAAAATACATGTGGCATCAAGATGTGTAGGGGCAACAGGCTCCAAAATACATGTGGCATTAATGAAAAAAGGACTAACAGGCTCCAAAGTACATGTGGCCTCAACAATAGTGGTGCCAACAGGCTCCAGAATACATATGGCATCCGTGATTAAAGGGGCAACAGGCTTTGAAGTACATGTGGTAACAGTCCTTTCAGAGGTTGCAAAATCTGATATGCATGCATCATTAATAGTTTTAGATGCAGCAGGCTCCAGAGTATGTGAGGCCTTGGCACTCTCAAAGGCAGTAAATTCCAGTGTGCATGAAGCATCAGTAACAGTACTTACAGTGGAAGAATTGACAGTCACAGGGGCGGCAGGATCAGATACAGCTGTGGCCATGTCTACATGTTCGGAAATGGGGCTGCATAGGTCAAGTGGTGTAGTGGCATTCAGCGGTGTGCGGAATGCTTGGAAGTCCAGACCCAGGTAGCCGGTATGCACATATTGTGTTTTTTGTTCACTTTGACGCTGCTGCAATGAGCGCGGGTGTACGTGTTTGTGATGTCATGTTGGGTGGGAGAATCTTAGGGCTTGCGCCACGCCTGGGGCAATGGCTCTAGAGCCAAGGCGCATATTCCTGATGTTCGGTGGAGGGGAGGTAGCCGGAGGGTGACGGTGTCTCAGAGTTATGCGCAATGTAAGTTACACGTTCCTATATATCAGGGAGCATGGATTGGAAGCCCAGAGGTCGTCGAAGACCATTGTAGCTACGATCTTTCTGAGCGTAGTACGGTGTGGCAAGGCGACATGTAGAAAGAGGGTGGGCGGTACATCAGATGAATTTGGAAAAGCAAGCAACATTTTTAACATCGTTGAATGTTTAGGTTTACACTCATGATGTAAAACATACTTTATAAAGGGGACTGCCAACTGGCTTCCAGTGGCCTGATAGGGCCAGACAGGACAAGAAGATGTCCTTACTGAGGGTTATTGGAAGGGGGCCGGCATCACCTGCCGGCTCCCCGGACCAATGTTGTATGTCGCCTGAAGCTGACAAAAAGGTTGCGGGTGAGGCAGGATAATGGGCCGGCAAGGCCCTTCTTTACTCTTTCCCGCAGCAGCGGCCATCTTACTGTGAAGCTGATGCTCTGATTCAGAATCTGTGTGCCCCGCCTTTGAATCTTTTGAGAGGTTGGGGGGCACCCTTCTTTCACTAGGGGCCAGACAGGACAAGAAGATGTCCTTAGTGAGGGTCATTGGAAGGGGGCCGGCATCACCTGCCGGCTCCCCGGACCAATGCTGTATGTAGCCTGAAGCTGTCAAAAAGGTTGCGGGTGAGGCAGGATAATGAGCTGGCAAGGCCCTTCTTTACTCTTTCCCGCAGCAGCGGCCATCTTACTGTGAAGCTGATGCTCTGATTCAGAATCTGTGTACCCCACCTCAGGATCTTTTGGGAGGTTGGGGGGCACCCTTCTTCCACTAGGGGCCCGACAGGACAAGAAGATGTCCTTAGTGAGGGTCCTTGGAGAGGGGCCGCTTTGGGTGCTGCTCCCCGGACCAATGCTGTATGTAGCCTGAAGCGGGCAATAAGGTTGCGGGTGAGGCGGGAAAATATGCTGGAAAGGCCCTTCTTTACTCTTTCTTGCAGGAGCGGCCATGCTACTGTGGAGCCGATGCCCCTTTCCAGAATCTGGGTCCTCTACCTCAGGATCTTCTGGGAGGCTGTAGAGGGCAGCCTTCCACCAGGGGCCAGACAGGGCAAGAAGATGTCCCTAGTGAGGGTCCTTGGAGGAGGGCCGGCATTGCCTGCCAGCTCCCTGGGCCAATGCTGTATGTATCCTGAAGTGGCCAATAAGGTTGCATGACGAGGCAGGACAATGGGCTGGCAAGGCCATTCTTTACTCTTTCCTGCGGCAGTAGCCATCTTACTGTGGTGTTGATGCTCTGTTCCAGAATCTGTGTCCCCTGCCTCAGGATCTTCTGGGAGGCTGGGGCATCACCCTTCTTCCACCACGGTCCAGACAGGACAAGAAGATGTCCTTAGTGAGGGTCCTTGGAGGGGGGACGGCATCACCTGCCGCCTCTACGGACCAATGCTGTATGTAGCCTGAAGCGGCCAATAAGGTTGCGGACGCGGTGGGACAATGGGCTGGCAAGGCCCTTTTTTGCTCTTTCCCGCGGCCATCTTACTGTGGAGCCGATGCTGCATTCCAGAATCTGCCTCAGGATCCCCCGCCTCAGGATCTTCAGGGAGGATGGGGGGGGGGCACCGTTCTCCCACTAGGGCCTGACAGGACAAATGTGTCTTGCATACCAACAAATGTGAAAGAACCATACCTGACAACATTTTCTATGTCCCCTACAGGCACTCATGCATTGCCAGAAACATCGGAGGAGGACAAGGGTGCAGGCCCATCGGGAAGTGGCGTCCCCAGGCCCTCAAGGTCAGCCACCACCTTGTAAAGGTGCACACAAGCAACGCCTAGGAGCATAGACCAGTGTGAGACACCTCGACCCAGCAAGGCCAAGCCTGCAGGTGACATCACAGGCCCTGCACCAACACCACAGGCCACCAGGAGCACCTCCAAGACCACTGCACCCACTTCCGCAGCTGTAGTGTCTGACACAGAGGCCACACAGTGGAGCCTTCAGCCCCAGGACACAGCCTGCTGAAGGCCTACAAACCCTGAGAGCCCTCACTGCCGGCAGCGAGCCTTCCTGTGGCTCACCGGCCTGCAGCCCTAAGCCTCTGCAGAACCCCCCTCCCATTCAGCACACACCACCAAGCAACACCATCCTACAGAGGCTGGATGAGATGGAGAGGTGGCAGACCGAGAAGGACGCTATATGGAACACCCATTCTGAACACCTCCAGGAAATCTGTGATTCCCTGCAAGGGGCCACCCGCAAGATGGTGCAAGAAATGCACAGGAACCAGGAACCAGGCAGAGGCAGCTGCCAGTTCTGCCGCCCTGACTGTGTATGGGCAAAGAGTAAGGGAGATGACAAAGGGATCTCGGCCCTTGCAGAGGCCAACCGTCAGAGCAGTGAGGTCACACTGCAACACATCTGGGGCAAGGGTCAATACCCTTGGGTCCCAAATCACTAGGGTCTGGCATGGGCGGTAAGATCCACGGAAATAATATTGAGACACATTTTTTTCCTGAGTGGCCATGCTGGGGTGTTGGTGGTGGGAGAGGGGATCTTGTGCTGGGGTTTTGGAGGGTGGGGGATAGTGTGCTGGGTTATTGGTGGTGGGAGAGGGGAGGGGGGATAGTGTGCTGGGATGCTAGTGGTGGGAGGGGTAGGGGGGATAGTGCAACAGTTTTAATGAAATGATGTGAACATCAATGTGAGGACATTTCTGATTGTGTCATTGTAGTGTTTATGTTTGGAAGTGAGTGTCACACAGTGGTGCATGGCTTGTGCCATGTAAATGTGTCAACAGAAATTGTCTATCGGCCCCTGCTGAGCCAGTCTCCCATCCCTCACGTCGTCTCTTGCAATGCGTGCAGTTGCCTCTGCCACAGGCAATGCATTCTCATCCTCTGGGGGTGGCATATCCATAGCAAGGGGTAGCAGTACATTTCTCTGTAGACAGATATTGTGCAGCATGGCACACACAAGCACAATTCTACCCACTTTCTCAGGAGCGTACATCAGGGCTCCACCAGTACGGTGGAGGCAGCGGAAACGCGCCTTCTGGAGGCCGAAAGGTACGCTTCATGAACACACTGGTCTTGCTGTCATCGTGGTTGTAGGCAATATCCTGCTGTGTTTGTGGATCATGCACATAGGTCATTAGCCAGGGCAGATGCAGGTATCCAGAGTCACCTGCATGGGGGAGGCACAGCCATTAGTCACAATGTATTCTGTGGGGGTGGCCGTACACAGTATCAGGGCAATGGACGTAATGTGCATGCATATGGGGCTTCATTCCGTGGCATGTGTCTGTACAAAGTCTGTACATGCTGTGTCACTTGTATCATGCATTGTTTTTACTTTACATGCACCCTGTTCCCTTTCAGCAGATGTTACGTGATGCGTCCCTCGGTGACATGTGGGGCTGACATGGTGGCTTCTTGTGGCAGTGTATTGCTCTTGTGCATGTGGCATGCTGGGTTTCCCATCGGCCCTCCCTCGGCTTTTGGCACTGAGGGCTGGGTGTACATGGGTACATGGACGTGGTACTGGCAGGGTTGCTGTTGTGTGATGTGATGTGTCAATTTGTTTGCCTTGCTTTGAATTATGCATGTTGCATTGTGGCACCTGTAGTCGTGTGTATTTGGAATTGCTACTGTATGTGTTTCATCAGCTTCTCCATCTAGATATGTCTGACATGTGCATGCTGCCTGGGCTGTAATGTGACGTTGGTGCAGGAGGTGGTCAGGTGCAACTTTTGCATTCGCTTGTCATACCATGCTTTGTGTAGTTTATCACATCTCACCCATTTGGTCAGGTGCTTTATAGCACATGCGTGCAGACAGTTCTACTCACCCACTATCCACGTCCATTGTCCTTGGTGCCTCTCCATGTATCCTGGCAGTGTGCTCTTCCTTAGGACCATGGAATAGTGGGTGGAACCAGGGTAGCGGGCACAGCAATGGGTGATTTACAGGTTAGGGTCGCAGGTCACCTGCACATTCAGGGAGTGGTAGTGCTTCTGGTTACAGTACACTGCTTCATGGGCCAGGAAGCCACCAACGCAACATGGGCACAGTCCAGGACTGCGATCACAGTTGGCATTTGGGCAACTGCATTGAACTGTGTGTTCAAGGTCATGACCTGGGCTGGGGTGGTGTGCAGTGAGATGTGACATAGCATATACCGCAGGAAAGTGTCCAGAACCTGGGCCAACCATGCCCTAAATGTGGGTTGTGCCATGCCATGTATCATGGCCACAGAGTGCTGAAAGAGGCCAGTTCCTAGGAATTGTAGGACGGACACTAACTTCAGTAGTGGGGGCACAGCTGTCCGGATGTTAATCCTGCTCCCTTTGTCGTCCTGTATTGTTGTGAGCAGCTCAGTTATGATCTCCCTGTTGAGGCGGTACAGGGTGACCCAACTGGCTGTTAGTGAGGATCCGGGGTGAGAGCCTGTCCCTGGGGGATCGGTGCACGCCTTGCTTGTGCTCCCCACCTATACTCTCTTTGCCCTGGGCTGGTTGTCATGCATCTATACTTCCAGGCGCAGCATGAGCAGCTGCATGTCCCAGCTCGGAATGGCTAGTAGCAGCATGTTATTGGAATCAGTGTTTGGGGCAGGGTTGTGTCTTATGTAGTGCTCTTGAGTGTATTGGAATCACCTGTGTTCATTTACTTCCACCCTGAGGATGGGGCTACTTGCACTGTGTCTTTGGCGTTGTTAGCGCCGGTTTTCAGCCGTACATGGACTTGTGATACAGCAGTGATTGCCCTTTTTCTTATTGGTGCAGATTCCGCCAGCTGTAATTACGTCGGCTGTAATACAGTCGATGGAATTAGCTCTGGCCCGTGATTTGGCTGTGTGGTATTTCCGGCGCTAATTCCGTTGCTGCCACTTTTAGGGCTTACTGCCCAACTCGGGATGAGGCCCTTCACATATATATAAATGCCAGTCTGGGGCCAGATTACAGAAACTTTGAACCAGTGCAAGTGCAAAGGTGCACAGTATTTGCACTTGGGTGAAGTTTGCTCTACTTCTAAAAACACTGGGACATATTAGAAAACCATTGCACCATGACAAGTGACATTGTATTAATGCAAAAAAGATACATTTTCAATGCATTTCTGCTCAAGTTTGCATTTCAGGCAAAAATGCAGTGAAATTGTATCTTTTTTTTATCCTAGGGCAGTTTTTTCCCTGGTGCTTATACCATGCAGTGGCTTTCTAATATGTCCCAGTGTTTTCAGAAATAGGGCAAACTTGCACCAGGGCAGCCGAGGTGCTCTGCAGATTCTGTACGATCAGCATTCAACTGATCCCAGACTTGGCAAAGCCATTGTCAAACAGACAAACCCAAATGCTGAGAAATCATATTGCAATCAGCGAGGACATTGGTATGGGTTCTTGTTACATTAAATTCGCTGACCACAAAATATGTTTCGGCATTTATGGCCAAAGATGCCAAACTGAAGAACAGACAACAGCTTCAAATGCAGATGGGTCGGCAGCAAACCGGCGGTTGTAACTGCATGATTCTCAGACTGAAATCCTGATACAGGCACTGTTGAGGGCTCCTAAGAGGTGGTGCAAAAGAGGATCAAAAATAAATCCCAGATTTGTCAACAAATAAAGAGCAGGACACGGTTACTATGCTAGCAGGTCTCACAGACCCAAATACTCAGGCAGCAACTGAACGAGAACTAGCTCAGTTCCTGGAGGCTAACGTTGCCAATTGCAAATAAACAAATCTTGAATAAACAAACCACTGCACCGTCCCACTTGTATTAAACCGCTGTCGCTTTATATAGCAACATACATAGAACAAAACATTTATATCATCCTTTAAAATAGTATTGTGGCTGAAAATACAGGGGATTAGGAACATGCACAATACTCAGAAAAACATTTTCACAAAAATACTTTTCACAATATACATAATTCCTGTATGGATACCAAATGAATCCTTCTGTATCCATGGGCATGGCCTCATATAGATGTTGTTTCACATCATCATAAGAAAGACACATTGTCGACAGCCAGCGTTTTGGCTCATTGTGCAGGTAAAGGAAACTCCTCTGTCTCACCATGTCAGTCCAAGAGAGGCCTTCATCAGGACATATGAACTTCATTCAAATATGCATCTGATGTTTCCCCACTGGTGCAATGTGGTCACCGAAGCTATGAATTAACCAGCAGGCCTAATTTCAATCCAATTAAAAATGAATGTAGGATGACGGACAGGGCCAAATACATCACAAAAAGGATGGTATATCAAGTATCTTTGGGCATCCCAAAGTTGCATTGGTATTAATCCAAATTTGACCGAAATATATGCTGTCTGATAGTTGACAAGATTAGAAAATGTATCCTGGAAAACACAATCATTATTGGTTCTCAATCTCCTCTACCATGCAGTTTGATTACTTAATTCTTAGGCTGAAGCTTAAATGTATTACATTAGCCCTGTTTGGATCTTTAGGTTCCACGCACATAGAAAAGCAATAAATACTAGACCGATGGCAAGTTTGTATTCATGCCTCTCATTGCCTATACATTTTAAGGAGGGCACATGTAACATCTCAATGTCACAGCAGTGCCTACAGTGTGAAGTGAATACGCATTAGTTCATATGGATTCACATTTCATTCTGAAACTACAGCTTGTATCATGTATATCATTAATATGACCCCTGCAACAGAATGTATATCATTAATATGACCCCTGCAACAGAATGGTGTTTCAAATTGTATCTAAGTGTTCTGTTATGGCAGGACCTGAACCCCCTTACTCGCCCTACCAAAATCTACATTTCCGATGATGATACTGATGAGCAAGTCACTGCAGCACTCTGAGTCGGAGGTTCTTAGGAATTACTTAATTACATACATTAAATCGCACTGCCGCAGAGCACCCCAAGGAGTTTGAAGTCTCCTTTATTAAGAAATAAGCAAAGCGGTAAACGCAACAACAAATGTCCAATGCTTGCATGATTTCAAGTTCACCCACATGACCATTGCTTCATATTAGATCAGCCAGATTGGGCGCCTTGTTAGACGCTCCCACTGTATAAGTCCATTGCAAATATATTTCTGGGCAGTATTAATACAGTCCTGCATAACAGCATAGGTGCACTGATGGTGCACTGATCCTGTTACACACCTGACCCCTAGATCATGTCCTCATCTCTGGGGGATCATAGAGGGTAGCCTCTGTTTCCCTCATCTCCTTCTGGGAGTTTTCTCAACAGTCTCTAGGGTAGGTGTGTGTCTCAGCATTCCCACCCCTGCTACATTGTCTGTCATGGGCCTGCATTCAGCATCTCCACCACTTGGTTTTCTCACTGGCTTCCCTGAAATACCCCTTGTTCATCAATGTGGTTTAGCTTTTGCTTCTCCCATGGTGCTGGCGCTGGTCACATGAAGATAGCCATGGACAAAACACTCAAATCTCCATGTGTTATCCACCCTCTCGGAGATGCACCCACCTCACAACAGCATACAGAATTATAGGTAGCGATTACATGGATATATAATCTACTGAGGGGTTCCAAGTGCCACCTGATATGATTTGACGTTTGATGTGATCTCACCCAGAACTCTGAGGTAGAATGCACCCCGTAGTTGAAAGCTACTCATCTATAATTGTAGGTTGCATATGTTCCCATCAGCATCATTTCTTTCAACCCCTGCGCTGTCTCCATGATAAATGCAATCCATAATACATATCAGGTTCCCTGCCCCCTCCCCCCACAGCAACAGAAAAAGGAGGGGCAATGTAACCGAGCAGAGAAGCTGGCATAACCCCTTGCTGTGATGTCATGTAAGTTGATTATGACCTCCATAATCCTCCGTCGTGATGTCAAAGTAGGAGGATACAACATTCTGAATGGCAAAAAGTTGCTAATGGCTCCCACACATCAGGAATGTACACACGTTGTCAGAATAACTTCCCAGGGGCCTGCTGGCACAGGCCGACGAGAGATCCCAGTGCTAGTGTTGATTTATTCCTTGCATTCTGGCACTTGTAGTCCTCCATTTGATGTGGAAATGACAGAGCTACATGTGTCAAAATGCAAAGAAAAAACAGTACTCGTTGGCCGAATCACATCCAACATGACGTCACAAGAACTCTGGCAGATGTGTTCCCCTGTGTGTGTTTCACATCATGAGCATACAAGTAGCAGTGCACGGCACAGCTCCAAATGTGTGATGTCTTCTTTCTATGGGAGGCCAAACATCTGTGCGGTACTTTAGTGAACGACATGCACATAGAACTCCTTTGTGTCCTTTGTGCAACTTCAAGTTGATCTGACATGTGCAGAATCCTAGTATTCAAGAGAGTGAGCTACCCCATTATACTCCAGTGGGAATCTGGGGTAATGATCAACATATGATCCAAAGAATTATTCCCTAAGGAGAGCCTACTATATTTTAGTCATTTTCACAGAATAAGTATAAGAACCACTTTATCGATTAATATAGGCAAAAAGATGCCAAAATCAAGTCACAGACAAATGTATATTGTTTAGTACTTACAAAGACAAATACGATTAACCTTTCAAAGTGTTCAAATGAGTGTATTTTAGAATGGTAAAAATATGCTCTAGTAGGCCTGTGGTGCCTACTGGCTTCGGCCAGTTTAGGTCCCCCCCTTCCCGAGGGCGATAATCAATTAATTACTTTCTAATATCGTGTTGAGCATTTGATACTGATAAACCATGTGCCTTGGTGAGCTTCTTCTAGAATATACATCATCTGCCTCTCACTGACGGATGGCAGGATGTCTGAGGGAAGTCCTTGATTCAATTAGAACCAAGTGTGAAAAGGAAGAAAAACAAGGCTCTGTGTCCCCCCTCCTATGCCGCCATCAGTGTAGCTCCTGTCCTCTATAGAATCGCAGACAGTCCCTACAACAGATGTCCAAGGCTCTGTGTCCTCCCTCCTATGCCGCCATCAGTGTAGCTCCTGTCCTCTATAGAATCGCAGACAGTCCCTACAACAGATGTCCAACGCTCTGTGTCCCCCCTCCTATGCCGCCATCAGTGTAGCTCC
Source organism: Ambystoma mexicanum (assembly GCF_040938575.1). NCBI lineage: Eukaryota > Metazoa > Chordata > Amphibia > Caudata > Ambystomatidae > Ambystoma > Ambystoma mexicanum. The sequence goes on from NC_090928.1 coordinate 1,232,602,187, forward strand.
TGTCCTCTATAGAATCGCAGATGCCTGACACTCAGTGCTTCTTTCTTTTGTAGAGAATCCGGACACGGCTTTCAGTTGCAAGGAATGGGAGCGCATGCTGCTCAAGGTAGGAGATGCTTGTTAGATAGTAATCCCATGCTGCTCTCCTGCAGGACACATGCCTGATGATATCACACATGGATTAAGGTTGAAGATGCCAGAACTTGTGACAAGCAGCCAAGAGGGCTTGGCATCACCCAGAACAGTTTTCTTCGGAAATAGACTTAAAAAGGCAGTTTACATATCATGACTTTGCAACTAAACATGGCCTCCTATCAAATCTCATTACTTAAACCATGGGCATTCATTTCTACCTATCACTTCCTTTCATTTCCTATTGCTTCTCCTTTAAAGTTGATTGTTATTCAACTCAGAACCTATGTGAGCCGTGGTCTTCTTTTGAAGGAGAATCCCCCAAGAACAGTGCAGCCTCTTTTGTGGCCTCCACTAATGCTACTCCCGGGGATTCTCTCCATCCTCCTCACCCCCCCCCTGATCATGGATTCTCTGCATATGTGCAGAGAGCCGCAGGAAGGAGCCATGTCATTGGGCTCTTTACTGAGGGTCTGCTCTTGCATGCAGAGATCCTTCTCTAGGTTGGCCAGCAATGCTTCAAGTTACATGCCTTCCTCTTCCTTTCTCCTGCAATGCTTCAAGTTACATGCCTTCCTCTTCCTTTCTCCTGCAATGCTTCAAGTTACATGCCTTCCTCTACCTTTCTCCTGCAATGCTTCAAGTTACATGCCTTCCTCTTCCTTTCTCCTGCAATGCTTCAAGTTACATGCCTTCCTCTTCCTTTCTCCTGCTCGCGTGACGTTTCTCTGCCCGGCCCTACTCAGCTGCCCAGCCCTGAATATATGCCTTTCCCAGGCTCTCCTGAGCAAGATTGCACAATCATGACGGTGTTGCTGCTCGCAAAATGATTATTGATTGTGCAGTGTGCGGTTGTGACAGTGCTGAAACTGCGGGTGTAGGGACACACGGTTGCCAGAATCCTGCAGACAAGAGATCCAACACAGAGCCTTTTTATTAGTCATAAAAGGACCATGTTACATGCCTTAGCAGAATGCTGACTTCCGATGGATACTTTGGTTCCTGCATACATTTTTTTTTTAAATGGCGTCTGGGACTCAGATCCTTTGTATGCTTTCAGCGTACTAGGATGAAGCACTGCCGTCCCAGGGCAGCACACATATTTCTGCAAAGCATGCCATAAAGGACCGAATTCTATTCCCCCTTAGCCTAATAATTTACATTAATTCAGCAAACTCCTATGCACTGTGTTTTTTTTTAAATAAAAACAGTGCTTTAGGTCGAAGCTTCACTTTGATATAATCATCTTTTGACAATGGGCTTGTTCTTGGGGTTATTCTTGGTGTGCAGATGATGCAATAAGAACTTGACAGCATAGCACGCAAACCCTGTCCACAGTATTATTAGCTGGGGCCAGACAACTAACTCTGCAACACTGCCAATTGTAGACATGCTTGTCCTCATATTTGTATTGAATGATGTAACTTAATGTGACATGTGTCTGGCTGGTGGTGGTTCTCTCAAATAATGTGTTGATTTAAGGTACCACATGTGTGTAACTGTTTGTTAACAAATAAACACATAAAGGTAAAACCTCATCCCAAGAGCTCTGTGATGAATTCCCTGGCCTGATCCTGACCTTAGGGGCTGACAGTGTGGGGGTGAAAGGGGTGCGGGTTAGTGGATGCTGGATCCGGAGTAGGTATGCAGGGATCCCCTCCATACCCCAACAGGGTGCCTGCGCTGAAGCAATGGCCAGTCATCATAGGAGTAATCGTACCTTTACCCCCTAAACAAACACCCATGACCACCTAGGTTGCAGACAAACGAGCACCCACAAGCCCACCACCTCTACCGACATTCATGACCAACCTGGGGGGTAATCCTAGGGACATTCACCTGCCCACTGCTGGTATTGATATGCAGAACCACCCTTTCACTCCCACCTTCTCCAGTGACCACCACAAACAGAGGGAAACCCCTTAATGACCCCTTAATGACGAGTAAGGAAGTATTTCTTCCCCCACACCAATGCCGCAGACAACATTTCTTATTATGACTCACTCTTGCACAGCCTGTGTAAGTCCCGCAGATATAAAGTCATGTTGCAATACTAGAGCATTGGCTTGCACACACCACGCAGGGAAGAAAACAAACCAGCAACGTTCTCCCTGCCTTACTAGTGCCGCTGGAGTTGCATAATTGCAAATGTTCCATGATGAAGGCTTTGTCATTGTAACCAGTCGCAGCTCACCAATATGAGTATTGGGGGCGCCGCCCTTTACTTGAGTCCTTTTTCCTGTGGTGGCAGGCAGCACAGCCCACTGTGTGCTTTATTTGCACGCAGGACTGTGCTGTCTATTGTTAGGGAGAATTCTCCAGAATGGCTAATCTCCTTTACCTACTGAGTCCCTCAGCAGCTTTGCTGGATTTCTAGCATCTCTTCTTTTCACCTGATAAGAGTGTGAGCCTTTTTTCCCCACTTTTACATGTGTTTTGCTGTGTGTTTAACATTTTTTGTGTTCATAGACTGTGGAGCCTCACCTACTCCATAGGCATCATCTTTTTACTGTGTGTCTCACAGCACCTTTAGTGCAGTGACACAGGGTTGTCTTTTTCAGACTTCCCACTTTAAACTCCATTTTCTGGGACTGACTACTGTCTCCCAGAACATGTAAAGTTGCCAATGACTTTATTAGTCTTTTTAAATTCACACAACCTTCGTACATTCACAGTACAAACTATCTTACATAGAGTACTGGAAAGGGTTAATAGATATCCCTTTTTGGAACATTATTTCGTTCCCCTTTCTTTAAGATTTGGCTGGTGGCAGTGGTATCTACCGTATTTTTCCTACCGCAGTCTATGAAAATAGCCTTGGTACATTTACTTTTATTTGGTTCCGGCTGGGTTTATTCACCATTTCTTTTTGTAAAGGTCTTTCTCATGTTTTACTCTGCGCACCAAACCAGGTTTTGTTCCTTTGTTCGCCGTCCTTTGGCGGGCTTCTGCACAGAAGCCCACCTTAGGCGCCTGAGAGTCTAGATAGACAGGATGTGAGGGTGGGGTTTTAGGCCCTCTGCACATGGTCACAAGTCACGCTCTTGTTTGATTGGCTAGGTGACTGTCCTGCCAGGACAGCCACCCTGCTGTGCGATTTACAGCCAGGCTGTGTGAACGGGGGAATACTGCATAAAAAGCAGGTCTCTGGGTTTGGAAGGCAGAGTTGCCACTGGATAGAGAGAAATGAAGAGAAGCTGAAGGAAGGGGACCACTACCATGACTGAACCTCCCGGTGAAGCCCTACTGCGGGTCCGAATCTCCTAAACTTCGACGAGCGAGAAGATCTGCAGGGAATCTTCTTCCCTTGAGCTGGTGGGACCAACCAGTTCGCCAAACACCAAGCAAGGCCTCCCTCCCCTGGTCGAATTTGCTGTGCATCGAACCGGATAGCCAGGAGGACCGGACCCTGTTTGGGTTTTAAGAAGCGCACCTTTTATTTGTTGCTTTGCTCTGCTGCTGGTTTCTTCCCTGGGCAGTGCAGGACCCTCCAGTCTTCCTCTTTCTTGTCAGTCCGACAGTCGCTTCAGGAACCGTGAGCCTGCAGGATCTGCCAGGAACTTCTGCCTCAGCTACAGCATTCTTCTTCTTTTAAGGTACTGTTCAAACCCGGTTGTTTGTTCCGTCCGACCATCGTGAAAGTGTCTGAAATCTTTCGCCAATCCAAGGGCTTGTCCTTCTCTACTCTTTTAAGTAACTTTTCTTCCAACCAACTTCGTTTCAGACTCTTGGCAAAGACTTACCCGCAAACTACTCTGAACTGTGTGATCCTCTGCAGAGACTCTGAACCATTACCATTGGCCCAGGCCTATTGATTTGAATCCTCATTGTAGTAAGCCTTTTCTAGATTGCCCTGCCTACTTACTTGTTGGTGCTGCTTAATTTTGTATAACCTTGCCTTTCCCTCCCTTTTTAAATTGCTGGAGTACTATTTTTCTCACACTTCATTTTGAGCTTAACTTGTCCAGAATTCATTGGGTGTTGTGTTTTATATTAAGATTGTGATTTTCTTCTGCTTTACTTAGTGAACTGTTTTACAAATGATTGTGTAAATAAATGTATATTCTTTTACTCAGAAACCTTGAATCAGTGTTTGTTTGAACCATAGTCATTTCTGTCCTTTGTGTTACTTCTGATACTGCTCACTTTACTCTTGAGATAAGTCTGGCTGCTGAGCCATCGCTACCACTTTATTGTGTAGTACAGGCTTGTACCAAAGGTGAATTTGTACTGTCACTTGTAGTCTTAATTGTGTGTCGTGTTCCCAAAGGGTACTGCATTTGATTCTGCCTAACACTGGTGTACAGCGTTGGGGATAAAGTATAGTAATTACACTTAGAGTGCTGCTATTACGTTGGATCAACTAACCACAAGGCTAAAAATCACTAAAAAAGCAGTTTTAATCATGTCTGATATGGAAAGCTACAGTCAGCATGCCCTCCTTAGTTACACTGTGGATTATCTGAAAAATCTGTGTAGAGAAATGAATCTCTCTTTTAAAGGCAAAAAGTCAGAATTAATTGAAAGGTTGTTAGAGAAACAAAGTCTGGAGAGTGGGTCTGAAATACCTAACCCTCCAGCAAATGTGGAAAATGATGAGGATGATAATGTGTCAGTTATGGATGAGTTAGAGGAGGCAGATGTGTCTCACAATGTAGGCCTTACTGCTCCTCTACCTGCTCAACAGCCTCAACCTTTGTCCACTGGGACCCCATCAGGTCCTACACTTAGTCCTGAATTCATTGCTCTAGAAAAGATGAGGCTTGAATTGGAATTCAAACATATTAATGCTCAAACTGAACAAAAGCATCAGGAACTTAAGCTCAGAGTAATGGAGTTGAACCATGCACTAGATATTAAGAAATTGTCTATTGAAAATGCTTCTCTCTCAGAGTCTTCTAAGTCTTCCAGTCCTAAGAGACCCCGAAATTGTTGGTATGTATGAGGCTAAGCTTGATATTATGGATTGGTTAGCAATGTCCGAGTATAACCATGGTATTCAAGACATTACAGGGAATCAGTTGCTTCCTTTGCTCTTCGCTAGGCTACCCACTGTTGCATCTGGTGTTGTGATGGAGTTGGGGAGGTGGATAGGATGGATTATGAGTGGGTGAAGCTAGCTTTAAATGCTATATTTGGGAAGAAACCCTTCCCAGTACCTTAAGAGGTTTATGACCCTCAAAAAGCATGATGGTAGCCATTGGGCTACCTGGGTATGTGAATGTTTGAAGAACATAGATGGTTGGGTTAAGGGTTACAGAGTAAACACTTATTTTGAATTTATTTTATTTGTTTAGTTTTAAGAAAACTTTACACATTTGTTTGTTAAAATTACATAAAATTGCAAGAAATTACAAATTACAAATAATGACATAAAATTGTACACATTACATCCTAAAATCCATGAATACAAGGTACTTCTTCTTCTTATGTCTTAGCTCACTTTTGCAAGCATACACAACATCGCTAAAACGTCATCATTGGCTGTGTCAATTACAGCACTCTGTTGTTAAAGTTCTATGATCTTTACATTTTAGGGAGACCATTTTAATTAAACTGGGTTCAGGATCGCTCGATTTCTGTTTTCAACGTATTATCTCTGCCTTTGTATTGGTTTAACCAATTAACATTCTTAATCAACGCATTATTGTCAAACATCTCATTTTCAAGCTTTTTTTTAATACACTTCCACAGTTGGTATAAACTTATATGGACTGCCTGCAAATCAGTGTTGAAGCAGTATGCCTAAGAGGCGTCACTTATAATGTAATCGTAGTTATGTACTAAATGTCCTAAGTTTGTCATATATTCGGTGCTCAATTCAGGGCATTGTAGTAAAACATGTTGTGGGGATTCCAGGATATTGGGTTGTTTGCATATTCTGCATGTTCTTTCCCCATGCGGAATTTACACTATGAAGGTATGAGAAATCTTGTTATGTTGGAGTCAATTTATGATGCCTGCTCTCCTGAGCTCAGACAGCACTTGGCTGATTCTAAGGAGATAGATCCAAAGAAGTTAGCTGAGGCTGCTGACTTGTGGGTTGCCAACAGGGCTACTCACAGGGATTCTGGGGCAACTCAGAAGAAGGATGAGGGAAAGCAGCCAAAGAAAGATAACAAGGAGAGTTCTAATACCTCCAATCCAATAGAGGGCTCCAAACAGCAACATAAGGGTAAACCACAAGGGAACCCAAATCAGGCTAGTGTACCATCTGGACCCAAACCAGATAGAGGTCAGAACAAGCCCCCATTCATCAAAACATTTGGGAAATGTTATGTTTGTGGGTCAACTGACCATGTGAAAGGGGATCCCAGATGCAAGGGTAAACCTTCTGGGGTCCACACTGTCTCCTTAGCCTTCTCCCAAGAGGAAGAAGTACCTATGGCAAGTGGAAACTTTCACCTGCTGGCTGATGAACCCATGTGAGTCTCAGCCAGTGTTTCTTTAGTTCCCTGGGTTTGTGGAAACAACAGAATTTAGATGTCTATAATTCCATCCCAGATAATACTAAAGAGTATTATAAAGATAGTGTTCTTGTGAATGGCCAGGAGACTCCTGCATCAGAGACACTGGAGCCAGCATAACTGTGGTTGATGAATCATTTTTCAAGGTGGAGGATGTTGCTAAGGCACCCAAACACCTAACCAAGTTAGCTTGAGGCCGTGTGCAAATGCTTCCCCACTTACCAGCTCTCATCCAGTGCAATGACATGACTGTCAAGATACCTGTTAGTGTGCAGAGTGAAGTGCCTGGGAGAGTCCTGTTGGGTAATGACCTGAAAACTCTTGGAGTTGTGTCTAGTGCCCCCAGGCCTCCCAGTAAAAGGAAACAGGAGCTTAATAGGCCTGCAAGGGCGAGGACCTTGAGAGGCTCTCCAGGGGAATTGATAGAGAAAGCTACCACCCCCAGTCCACAGGAATTGCTCACTGCTATTTCAGGAAAGAAAGCGGCAAAGGGGAAACCCAAGACCTCCATGAAGAAAGCAGATAGCACCCCTGTGCTACCAACAAGGACAACTCCAAGATTGTCCAAAGTCACACCTGTGACTCCTGCACCTGCTGAGGCTGAGTGTGAGGTACAACCCAGTGTGGTTGAACCAGCATCAGAAGAGTCAGATCTGGAAGAAGACATAACTTTAGTTGCAGATCTGGATCCTGTTGACCACCCTGAGCTGCAGTCCTTACTGGCAGAAGGTGGACCCAACAGGGCAGACTTCAGCAGTGGACAAAGAGAGTGTCCTACTATTGAAGGTCTTCGACAACAGGCAGCTTCTCAGTGTGAAGGGCAAGAAGCTGGGAATCATAGGTTGCACTGGTAAGATGGCCTCTTCTACAGTGAGCCGACTGAGTCTATCCCTGGGGACTGCAAAATACTTGTAGTGCCCCTAGAAAACAGACTCCAGTTCTTACAGTTGGCCCATGAGATACCTTTGGCTGGTCATTTGAGTTTCAAAAAGACCAAGGAAAGGCTCTCTTATACTTCTACTGGCCTAAGATGGGTTCAGAAGTTGACAAATTCTGTAGGAGCTGTGACACTTGCCAAACCTCTGGCAAGAGTGGAGCCAAGAATGTGGTACCCTTGGTGCCTCTACCAGTGGTGGGAATTCCTTTTGTGAGGGCGGGCATCGACATTGTTGGTCCCCTTGACCCGCCCACATCTTCAGGAAGCATGTTTATCCTGGTTGTAGTAGACCATACTACTAGGTATCCTGAAGCAATACCTATGAGGACTGTTACGGCTCAGGCTGTGGCTAAGGCTCTATCTGGTATTTTTACCAGAGTAGGGTTTCCTAAGGAAGTGATATCCGACAAGGGATCCAATGTTATGTCCCACTACATGCAAGCCATGTGGAAAAACTGTGGTGTCACTTACAAGTTCTCTACAGCCTCCCATCCACAGACAAATGGACTGGTAGAGAGGTTTAATCGTACTATGAAGAGCATGATAGGTGCTTTAGAAGAACCCCTTAAAAGAAAGTGGGACCTTCTACTGCCATGCCTTCTCTTTGCTTATAGAGAAGTCCCTCAAGAGGGAGTTGGATACAGTCCCTTTGAACTTCTCTATGGCCATCTAGTCAGAGGTCCATTGGCCCTGATTAAGGAGGGGTTGGAGAGTGCTCCTTCCCCCAAACCAGTCAGAGTGACTGACTATGTGATAGGTCTCCGGAGGAGAATGTCACACATGATGGCAGAAGCTAGTGATAACTTGAAAGCAGGTCAGGCTCTGGTCAAACATTGGCATGACCAGAAGGCCAACATAGTTGAGTTCACTCAAGACCAGCTTATACTAGTTATGGTGCCAACAAAACAGAAGGCCTTGCAGGACAAATGGATAGGACCCTTCAAGATTGTTGGCAAACTTGGAGAGGTGAACTGTCTGGTGGACTTAGGCAGACCTAAGGAGGCTCCCAGAGTCTTTCACACCAACCGTTTGAAGGCATATGTCTCGAGACCAGAAGTGGGAACAGATCTACTACTACTCTGACTCTGTGTACTTGGAATACCTGTAACGCTCACCTGATTCCCGCAGAGGCGCCGGTCTTGACTGGGTGAATGCCGTATCTTCAAAGGTGATGTGTAACACACGGTTGGCTCTTTGGGCTGGACCTCTGTGCACTGTATGTCTGACTCGAAGAGTAAGATGTCTTAGGTAACTGAACGCCGAGCTCTCCATCTGCCTCGGGGCAGGGTGCCGTAACCAGTTTCTTCACTGGATAAGGGTGCAGGCCTCTTGACCTCAGAGGACTGCTGTCCGTCGTTAACTGCACGAACGGTAAGTTCTGGGCACTTCAAATGTCTTAAAAGTCTTTTGTAATGATATCTCTTGTTTTGCAGGGTTCCGGCGATGGCGGATGGCGTGCTGATGAGAGCTGAGGATCGAACCCGCGTGAGGAATAGAAGCGCCTGGAAGCACGTAAGTAAGCGCTTGTAGCCTGCTTCACGATGCGCACTAACTGTCCCTTTTATCTTGCAGGTACAAGTTCGGAGCTTTAGAGAAGCTGAAGGGTGCTGGAATACCCACTGGATTCGGCTTGGGAAGGAGTAATGGCACGTGAGTAATAAAGTTGCCCAATGTCTTTTAACGCACCTTCTTTTGTCTTTCATATGCGGGATGCAGCGCCGAAGGCCTCCGGAGCGTGCAAAGAGCTGGTAAGCTTTTGTCTTTCAGATGCCGGAATGCAGTGCGAAGACCTCCGGAGCATGCGAAGAGTAGGTAAGCCTTTGTCTTTCAGATGCCGGAATGCAGCGCGAGGCGTTGGTGACAGCCGATGGACCAGGTAAGAGATGCGCTGCCACTGAAGACCGTAGTGCTAACCTGTTCTTTCTTTGTCTTTACAGGTGCTGCTGAAGACTGGATTCCAGGATGGTAAGCCTTTGTTCCCTTAGGCCCAGGATCAGAAGCAGAAGACACGATGAGCGTTCTGCTGCAGAGAACTCATCCATCGGGTGTGGTTTAAATAGCCTCCTGTAGTGCTTAGGTGTCTCCTTCCACAGCCACGCCTAGGTAAGAAAAGAGTTCCTGCTTTCCAGAAGAGTTCCAGTGTTCTGAACCTAGGGAGTGGCTCCTGCCCCACCCAACAGGAAAAGTAGTCCCAAACAGAAGAGGATCAGGGGTTCAACTGGCAGGTAAGTAAGCAGCATGGTCTGCTGCAGGTAAGTCCACCCAAGCATTATGAGCCCGGCGCTTCCAGCGCTGGGACTGGGCATCTTTATGAGCCTGGTGCCACTGGCGCCAGGACAGGGTCCAAAAGGTCCCAATTGGGACTAGCTGGCACTCGGAACCGGGGTTATGGGTCTGCTTCCAAGGGAGTCGGGCAAGTCCTGATCTTTTGGAAGCAGTGATCATGACAATACCAGAGGATTTTCTCATCTCTTTCGCCTAAATTCGGATGATCTCTGTAAATATAACATTATATGTTTACAAGAAACATGGATTGACATTATGCCCGGATGTGACGGGTACACAGTGATCATGAATCCTGCCATATCCCGTAAAAAAGGACGTCCATCAGCAGGACTCTTAACTCTTGATTAAAATGGAAGAAAATATCCTAGTGGCAGATTCTACTTACATCTCACCGTGGATCCAACTAACGATAGTAGAAATCTTGAGTAGCAAGAAGATATCTGAAAACCTGGTGCAAGTGCCGGCGCATAGATTAGCAATATTCAATATATATTGGAATTAGGCGGCGATTCAAATGGAAGAATTCATTGATACGCTATGTTCCGCCGTAGATTAAGTTGTGCTGGAATCAGACGATACTGAAATAATCTTATGTGGAGACCTTAACATACATTTATTTGACCAACAAGTATTAGCGATTGAGAAAACGCAACTCTCAGTGAGAGCAAAAATATGGAATAAAGAAACCACATGGCGACAGCTTTATTGCACCAATCAACTGAATTACAATCCAAAAAGTGCAACATGGACAAATGGAAAAGTGTCAGCCACTTTGGATTACATTTATATGTCACCGAATCTAATCCCCAAAGTAACGGCCCAAGACAACATAACTTCAGAAAATAGTGGTCACCACATTATCAGCATAACATGGAAAGCATCGTATTGTGAAAGTAATAAAATTCAGCTACCGCACATGGAAACAAACTCCTCAGTCACCCGACTGTGTATCAACGATAATCAAATGAAGAAACTAGTAAGTACTTATACCAGATCTGTGGTGTCTGGCATGGAACAAATAAATTATGAATGGATACTTTTGCCATTCTTACAAAAGATCCATAACCAAGAGTCCTCAAATAAGAGCCACTCCCATGTACATAACTTACAAGTAGTAAACAAAAAAAAAGAATTGCGGAGAACGATCACGGAAATAAAAAGAAAGAAAGAGGCCAACTCGTGGACTGCTATTAGACAAGCAAATCAAAGTTACAGAAATTGGACAAAGAATGCAAAAGCATTACTCTTACAATAAGATGCAGAAGCAATCTTAGCCCTCTTGAAAACTAACAATACTCGAGGATTATGGAACCTATTGAATCCGCAAATGGATAATCACCATAAATTAATCCAAGGGATAGCAGAATCTACATGGATTAATCACTCTAAGGCAATCTACAAATGTACAGTGAGAAATCAGTCCACCAGAATGGAGCAGAATGAAACGTCTGTCTGGTCAAACTCGTGGACAGTGGAGGATATCTTAACAATCATAAAGAAGCTCAATTCATCGAGGGCCCCCGGCCCAGATGGCCTAAGTAACATGCTTATAAAGAAACATCCAGAGGATTGGGCAAAATTCTGCGCTCATCTATTTGTTGCAATTGAGAAAGGGAAACAAATACCCGAAACCTGGACAACAGCAATTTTGATCCCAATATATAAAGCAGGTGATAGGCAACTACCCATAAACTACAGACCAATCGCACTCTTGGACCCGATTGGGAAGATTTTCGCTATGCTGCTACTTAACAAACTTAATATACAGATCAAGGAAAATAAGCAATTTGATATCAGGCAGACTGGATTCACAAAGAGCATGGGTACCCATGTAAATCTAATGATTTTGAATCTATTGAAACAGGAGGCATTGGTTAACAAGCACACCACATATGCAGCATTCATAGACCTGCATATGGCCTTTGATTTGGTAAACAGGAGAACATTGTGGGAAAAACTAGTGAAGTGGAATTGCCCATTGACAATAGTGAAACCCATTAAGCAACTTTATAGCAATACCACTCTAAGAATCAGACTCTCACAACAAGGTCAATTGTCGGCACCTATTGAAGCGGAAAATGGTCTTAAACAGGGATGTCCTCTTGCAGCAACGCTGTTCAAGCTGTATACTATGGATCTCCCTGATCCTCCTCGTTTTCAGAAGGCAAATTAAATAACCACCAGATTAAGCACTTGATGTATGCAGATGACATTGTCATCTTAGACAAAACAGAAATAGGGCTACAAAGAAGCCTACGGGAATTGGAAACTTATATGGTGGAAAATGGCCTAGAGATAAATGCCGTCAAAACAAGAATCATGGCACTTTCAGTAAAAAAAGGACAAAAAAGAAATCAACAGCCCTTTCAATTTTACATGAATGAACAATAATTGACAACGGTAACAGCAATCAAATACCTGGGCGTTTTAGTGAATCAATCAGAAGTTGAAACCCCGTGGATAAACCAATTAAGGACAAAAACAGCTGCACTGGCGAGTCAAGGGTTATTTATGCATAGTAAATTCGGAAAATACTCCCTACAACCGATCCTCATATTCTACCGACAAAAAGTGACCGCAATTCTGAGTTACGGGAGTGAGTCTATGATAAATGTCGACCAATCAATTTGGGATATCTTAGAAGGCATGTTTTGGAGGAAAATCCTTGGGTTGTCGAATTCTTTTCCAATCAAAAGAATCAGACATGAGATTGCGACCCAATCATTAAGATCAATAGTCGAGTGGAAAAAGATTGACTTGTACAGAAAGATGATTAATGAGGACGAAATCCCAGCATACAAACTATTCGAACACAGAGCTGATACAGTGGCTAACACAGCAATAGCATTATGGAAGAACGTCATGATTGACGTGATGGCAGCAAATAGTATAACAACAGAGATGCTTGTGAAACGCCCTCAATGCGCTAAACAAAGACTACAGCGAAATGATTGGATTTCTACTCTAACAGACAAATCGCGATATCAGATGAACTTGAACTGTGAATTGGACAACCGTGCACTTAATGACTTACCGGCGTATCTGAAGCAATTTCCAGATGGGCAGATTAGGGATCAATTCATTAGACTTCGATTGAACCAACTACCAACACGGGAACTCATGGCAAATAACAGGCACATTTTGAAAGAGGAAGCATTTTGTCGATTCTGTGAGAACAAACAGACGATTGAAACTTTGCATCATATCATCATGATTTGCCCTGCGTTAGCTGAAAAAAGAAACTGGTTTCGGGAAATGATATCTACATCTGGAAACAAACTCAATAGTCAGGATAGATGGAATCTAATACTGTCAGGAAATAATAGGAGCCTCACTGCTGTCATAATTCAATTTTGGAATCATATTATTATGATGAAGAAACCATACATTTTTGTAATGGTGGACTTATAGCTGTATCTAAAGTTGTAAGGGAAATGAAATAAGACAGTTTGGAGAGCAGGATCAATGAAAGTATGCTTGTTTTTAAAATTTCCTTTTCTATATATGGAATTGTATGATTGTATGGAAAAATGAAAAGTTTTGAATAAAACAATAACATTGAAAAAATAAATAAATAAATAAATAAATAAATAAATAAATAAATAAATAAAAGAAGTGGGAGCTTTGTTTCTAGCTTCAGCTCAAGAGGAGGAGGAGAGTGAACCTCTACCTGACCTACTCAGAGGCCAACATTTAGATGAGAACATAGAAGGAGTTAATCTCTCTTCTAATCTGACATCTGAACAACAGGATCAGTGCAAGTTTCTGTTAAATCAGTTTGCCTCCCTATTTTCACTTTCACCAGGCTTGACCCCTTGGGGCAAGCATGATATTCTCACTGGTGACTGTTTACCTGTGAAAAGCAGAGGTTACAGAATGTCAGAACATGTAAGATCCCACATAAAGGAAGAGGTCAACAAGATGCTTGTCTCTGGGGTTATAGAGCCATATGTTTTGCAGGCTCTTGAGCAGGCCCATCTGACCATAAAGGCAAGCAAATGTCAAATTGGTCGGAGCAAAGTGGTCTATCCTGGTCATGAGGTAGTACAGGGTGAAATAAGGCCATTGCCTAGCAAAGTACAAGCTGTACAAAATTGGGCCACCCCCACTACTCAAACCCAAGTGAGAGCATTCCTAGGACTCACTGGGTACTACAGGAATTTCATTGAGAACTATGGGTCCATAGCTTCTCCTTTGAATGTAGTCTCCTCTCCAAAATTCCCTAAAAAGGTTAGATGGAATGAGGAGTGCACTCAAGCCTTTGAAAGCCTGAAGAAAGCCCTTTGTCAGGCTCCAGGCCTAAGAGCTCCTGATTATCACCGACCCTTCATTGTGCAGACATATGCCTCTAATACAGGTATAGGTGCAGTCCTTAGTCAACTGTATGAGAAAGGTAGGGAGCACCCCATTTGCTTCATCAGCAGGAAGCTGAAGGAACCAGAAACAAGGTGGGCAATCATAGAGCATGAGTGTTGTGCCATATTGTGGTCTCTGAAGAGGTTTAGACCATACTTATATGGATCTACTTTTGTGATTCAGACAGCCCACCAATCCTTAAGATGGTTAATGCAAATGAAAGGGGGGAACCCAAAACTACTACGATGGTCAATCTGCCTGCAAGGGTTTGATTTCACCATTGAGCAAAGGTCAGGATGTCACCACCAAAATGCTGATGGGCTCTCTAGGATGTTTATAACCGACTAGAGTGAAGAGATTCATCCAGGAGTGGATTAAATCCTCCTGTCCCTTAGTCTGGGGGGGGGCAAGTGTAAGGGAGAATTCTCCAGAATGGCTGGTTTCCCTTACCTACTGAGTCCCTTAGCAGCTTTGCTGGATTTCTAGGATTTATTGTTTTCACCTGGTAAGAGAGTGAACCTTTTTTCCCACTTTTACATGTGTTCTGCTGTGTGTTTAACATTGTTTGTGCTCATACACCGTGGAGCCTCACCTAGTGCATAGGCATAATCTTTTTACTGTGTGTCACACAGCACCTTTAGTGCAGTGACACAGGGTTGTCTTTTTCAGACTTCCCACTTTAAACTCCATTTTCTGGGACTGGCTACTGCCTCTCAGAACATGTAAAGTTGACATTGACTTTATTAGTCTTTTTAAATTCACAGACCCAGTACAAACTATCTTACATAGAGTACTGGAAAGGGTTAATAGCTATCCCTTTTTGTCTGTCTCTCATGGAACATTATTTCGTTCCACTTTCTTTAAGATTTGGCTGGTGGCAGTGGTATATGTCGTATTTTTCCCACCGCGGCCTATGAAAATAGCCTTGGTACTTTTTTAGGCTATTTTAGTAGCCTCGAACTTTAATCCGCTGGACCCCATTTACTTTTATTTGGTTCCGGCTGGGATTATTCGCCATTTCTTTTTGTAAAGGTCTTTCTCGTGTTTTAGGGTTTGGTTCCTTTGTTCGCCATCCTTTGGCGGGTTTCTGCACAGGCGCCTGAGAGTCTAGGTAGACAGGATGTGAGGGAGGGGTTTTCAGCGCCCTTCACAGGGTCTCCTTGGAGACCCAAGTCGCACTCTTGTTTGATTGGCTAGGTGACTGTCCTGACTGGATAGCCACCCTGCTGTGTGATTGACAGCCAGGCTGTGTGAATGGGGGAAAACTGCATAAAAAGCAGGTCTCTGGGACTTGGAAGGCAGAGTCACCACTGGATTGAGAGAACTGAAGGAAGAGGATCACTACCACGACTGAAGCTCCCGGTGTAGCCCTACTGCGGGTCCGAATCTCCTAAACTTCGACGACAGAGAAGATCTGCAATGAATCTTCTTCCCTTGAGCTGGTGGGACCAACCAGTTCGCCAAACACCAAGCAAGGCCTCCCTCCCCTGGTCGAAGTTGCTGTGCATCGCTGCAGTGAACCGGATAGCCAGGAGGACCAGACCCTGTTTGGGTTTTAAGGAGCGCACCTTTTATTCGTTGCTTTGCTCTGCTGCTGGTTTCTTCCCTTGGCAGTGCAGGACCCTCCAGTCTTCCTGCTTTCTGTCAGTCCAACAGTCGCTTCAGGAACCGTGAGCCTGCAGGATCTGCCGGAACTTCTGCCTCAGCTACAGCTTTCTTCTTCTTTTAAGGTACTGTTCAAACCCGGTTGTTCGTTCCGTCCGACCGCGGTGCAAGTGTTTTAAATCTTTCACCAATCCGAGGGCTTGTCCTTCTCTACTCTTTTAAGTAACTTTTCTTCTGACCAACTTTGTTTCGGACTCTTGGCAAAGACTTAACTGCAAACTACTCTGAACTGTGTGATCCTCTACCAAGACTCTGAACCATTAACAATGGCCCAGGCCTATTGATTTGAATCCTCATTGTAGTAAGCCTTTTCTAGATTTTGAAAATGCTGGTGCTGCTTAATTTTGTATATCCTTGCCTTTCCCCCCTTTTTAAATTGCTGGAGTGCCATTTTTCTCACACTTCATTTTGAGCTTGACTTGTCCAGAATTCATTGGGTGTTGTGTAGTATATTAAGATTGTGATTTTCTGCTGCTTTACTTAGTGAACTGTTTTACAAATGATTGTGTAAATAAATGTATATTCTTTTACTCAGAAACCTTGAGTCAGTGTTTGTTTGAACCATAGTAATTGCTGTCCTTTGTGTAACTTCTGATACTGCTCACTTTACTCTTGAGATAAGTCTGGCTGCTCAGCCATCGCTACCACTTTATTGTGTCGTACAGGCTTGTACCAAAGGTGAATTTGTACTGTCACTTGTAGTCTTAATTGTGTGTGGTGTTCCCAAAGGGTACTGCATTTGATTCTGCCTAACACCTATCCTCTGAGCAGGGCGGCGGTCTCTGCTATGCATTATTTTGTTGGTAGCGGGGCAGTGGAAGATTGGCCCTGCCACCTCTTATTATTGCGCTATTACCATAGACATGCTGACTGACAGGAGAGGGTACCTCTCCTGTCAGTCAGTGTGTTTACATTGCAGTCAGTGTGTTTACATTGTGGAGCGGAGGGCCTTCCGGTTCTCGTTTGAATAGCGCATGTTGGTAAGGTGAGTGTTTTAAAAAAAAATGTAATGTGTATGTATGCATGTATGGAATGTATGCTGGTGTTTGTTTTTATGAATGAGTGCATGCGAGTTGTTTGAATGATGCGTGATTGCGTAGGTTAAAGTGTTTATGGGCGGGTGTGTCAGCCACTACCCCTAAACTTAGGGGTCCGGGCTGCTGGGGGCCTGCTGGGACATGGCATTAATTTTTGCTTTACCCTTAATGCAAGGTACCTTGCATCAAGGGTAGAGCAAAAATGGTAAGTGAAGTATTATTACGTGGCTAGACTGGCATACTACATTGAATGTAGGCCAGTCTAGCCCCGTAATACCACATATCTTTGCTTTACACTTGATGCACAATTACTGTGCATCAAGGATAATGCCATCATGACATGTGTTATTACATGGCTAGACACAGTTACATTGAATGTAGGCCAGTCTAGCCACATGATAACACTTATGTTTGTTTTACTGTTGATGTAGGTCAGTCTAGCCATGTAATAACAATGATCATGTTTTCTTTAGCATTGATACACAGTTACTGTGCATCAATGGTAAAGCAAACATGACAAGGGTTGTGGCTGGCAAACATTCAATGTAGTCCAGCCTAGACAGGTAATAACACTTCTCATGTCTACATTACCATTGATGCACAGTTAAGGTACATAAAGGGTCAAGCAAAAATGACAAATGTTGTCACTGGCCTACATTCATCGTAGCCAAGCCTAACTAGGTAATAACGCTCATCATGATGGCTTTACCCTTGATGCTCACTTACTGTGCATTAAGGGTAAAGCCATCATGATAAGCATTAGTACCTGGCTAGACAGTCTTACGTTGTTGTGATTGTAGGCCGATCTAGTCATGAAATAACACTTATGTATGCTTTACCCTTGATGCACTGTTACTGTGCATCAAGGATAAAGCAAAGAAGAGGAGTGTTATTATGTGGCTATACTGGCTTACATTGTGACTCCAGCCTGGCCATATATTCTTTGTGTGTCATGGCGTGTTTGTACTTTGCATCAAGGGTAAAAGCAAACATAAGTGTGATTACTTGCTACACTGGTCTATCTTGGTATAGTCAGTCTAAATATACTTTATTTCTGTGGCATGGCATGTTTTACTGGCTGGTGGTCCATACATGGTAATGCTGGTCTTCATTGGTGCAGCATGTATGGACATGGATGAGCACAGCCAGCCTGGACATGTTTCCTATACTGGCATATGTTGTGACAAAATAATAATGAAAAAGCATTGGAAAGAAAATGGTCACAGTTGGTGACTTACATCTAATGGGTTTTTCCATGTGTTTCCAAACACAATTGATTGCAAACTGTGTGGCCTTTTACCAAATTATTCAAAGAAAGAGCTGTAAAGTGCACCTTAGGCCACCACCCTTCAAACGACATGGCCACAACACATGCCCCAATCACAGAGCAGCCGAGTCCTCAATGCACAGTTCTCATATACATAAACCCCAATCAAGGGGAGGACCGATCATACTATAAATGGCTGTCAGCCTCTGACAGTGTGAAGAGCTCAAGTAACATTTGGAGGAAGGAGTTTGGCAGAGGATGACACGAGAGAGAAGTACTTACAGGAGAGTAGGAGGAGGCAGTTGGAGGGAGACTCTTGAAGAGGTTGGAGGAAGATGGAGTGTCATCTGAGAGAAAGAGCCTGAGGTCAGAAAAGTGGAGCATGGCAGTTGAAAGGAGAAGCTTGCATAGAGGGGAGGAGGAGTTGTGAAGCGATTGGAGGATAATTGGGTACATTCTGGAAGAGAGATTTGAAGACTGAAGGGAGATCCTTGAGGAGGGAGAGAGAGATATGGTACAATCTGGAGAGAAATAGTAGGAATTTTGTAGGTAAGGAATCATCAAAAGTTAAGGAGTTCAGGAGAGTAAATATATTACTGTAGGGGGAGCTACAGCTATGCTACCTGAGGAAGCGGGAGCAAAACAGATCACCATGAGAGGGTCCAGTGGACCAGGTGCTGAAGCAGAGTCTATAGTTGATAGGGGAGTTATCAGGTATGAGATGTGCAATCCCACCAATAATCGGGGAGCTTACAATAGGAGTGTTTAGAAACGTGGTGTTCCAGTGGCAGTGCAGTAAATGTAGAGGGTGCATGCATGTAAGCTACGTTTTTAACGTAATGTGTATGCATGTATGATGGTGTTTGTTTCCTGCATAGACAGAAGAGCGTCTTGGACCTGTGTTGGTGTTTGTTTTTATGAATGCATTCATGCAATGAGTTGTATGAGTGATGTGTGAATGCTCAAGTGTAATTGCTTGTGTGTGTGTGTGTGTGTGTGTGTGTGTGTGTGTGTGTCAGCCCTGACCCATACAATTTAGGGAGCTGCTGAGGGCATGGCATTGATTTTTGCTTTACCGTTGATGCACAGTAGCGTGCAACAAGGGTAAAGCAAAAATGGTAAGGGTGGTGTTATTGTGTGTCTATACTGGCCAACATTCAATGAAGGGCAGTCTATCCACACTTAGCTTTGTTTACCTTTAATGCACAGTCACTGCACATCACATGACAAATGTTATTACCTGACTAGACACAGTTATATTGAATCTAGGCCAGCCTATTTATTTTCTAGAAGAAAATACAGGAATTGTCAGATTTTATAGAGCTTTCACTCCTCCAGTGGTGCAAAGGAGTGCATAGTGTGAAGGTATCATGAAGCAACAGATTTAAAGTTCAAAAACTAAGGATAGTCTGAGTCGGTAAGTTGAACTTAAATGTGTGTCTGTGCCTAAAATAAGGTGGGGAGCTTCTTCCAGCTCTTGACATTCCTTCCAGCTCCCATTCCCCAAGTTCAAGACACTTCCACAAAGTCTCTGGGTTCCCTTCCCCAAGAAGACAACACAGTTCCACAAAGTCTCAGGGTTCTCTTCTCCAGGAAGACAAGACAGTTCCACAAAGTCTCGGGGTTTCCTTCCCCAAGAAGACAACACACTTGAAACCTGGCCTCAGGGTTCCCTTCCCAGGGCGACGACACAGGTCTAGAAATGTCAAGGTTCTCTTTCCCACGTTATAAGTAATCTCAAACCTGTCTTGGGGTTGTCTTCCTCAAGGAGAAAACAGAATTAAAAAAGGGGCCTCAAGTTCCCTTTCCTCAAGGTGGTAACACTCTTCTGTAAAGTCCTCAGGGTTCTCGTTTCCTAAAGGGACACCAAAACCTACACAGTCTTGGGTTTTTCCTTCTCCAAGACATCAGCTTGTCCAGCTTGCCAACTCACACTTAGTTTTAGTCTCTTAATATTCAAATCCAGTTCTGGTCAACTTTACACTTTCCTTAAAAGTTTATACAAATTGCTTTCTTCTGCTTCACTTCAGCAATCTCTTTCACACATGCAAATTTGTTATGTATATGTTTCCTTGACTTTCACAGATAGGGAATCCCCGGTCTAGACACAGTTGTCGGACCACACCGTCCACCAATTACAGGTAACACAACGGTAACCCTCGGCCTTCTTGCCCACACAGGTTCTTCTGTCTCCGCACATTACTTTCTCCTTGCCAGTCTTTTGGCTTTGCCACAATGTACATTCCTCTTTACCAGTCTCTTGACTTTGCCACAATATGTTCTTTTATACAGTTCACTCCGTGGTGCTCTTTTTCCTTCACCACATTGCTTTCACACTCTTCAGTAATGTTCACTACTTGCTTAACATTATATTTCATAAGATTCATTCTTTGCTTTTCAATATATATTTTATGCGTGCTTAACACTATCTTGCCTTCCATTCATAGGGGTATCAATGCTTTCCTTTCATTCGTATTCAATAGTTCTTAGTTCATATTCTTTCACTTATAGTTCAACTTGCTCGTATGGTTCACTAGAAACACGTCACTTTAGGTTCACTTTATCTTGCGCATCTCATTTCGTTCATTCTGCAAATACTCATGCCCTGTAATAGCCCCCAGGCGCGACCCAGTACAAGTGTTCCCTTGTGTTCACTCACCGGTCCCTGTCGGCTCCTTCGGGCGGCTGCTTTCCTCTTCTTCTGCTCTGCATACACTTCTCTGTAGTATGGGAGATGCACACACACTCCGGTATTCTCTCTGTGGGTTGCCGGCAGCTCCGCCCGTCTCTCGTGGATGCTGCTGGTAGCTTACAGCAATGGGATCTCTTCCGTGCCCCATAGCTCCTACTGTGTGCACCCGGAGGCTCCAACCACTGTGACCCTACCAAAGCTTGCTCGAGCCTCAGCCTTGTAGTCTTGCCGGTGTCCTGGTCTCCAGGCAGGACTCTACTCTGCAGTCTCCTTCTTGACAGGATTTCTCTACTCTAAGGCCCGAAACGTTGAGCCTGGTTTCCCTCCTGATGGTCTCTCCTCCTGATTGTCGGCTCCACCTTTTATACACCTGCAACCATTTAACAGGTTGTAGATGTGAGTCCTCCATTTCAATTGCCTGACCATAGTTAGTCGCGTTCTGTGGACATGCCCAACCCTTACAACAGTCCTCAGACCTCTTCCTCGTCTCAGTACCAGAGTGGTGAAATGACATGTTAGTGTGTACCACTCCCAGTTGCCTCTTTCTCGTCCCAGTACTATAGTGGTATGAATGAGGGGACATGAGGGAAAGTGATTGGCAACAGCCTATAAAGGCAGGGGCAGGGTAAGGTTGGTTATCACAAAGAAAAGGGGGATACCATGTCTCGCCTGCGGTCATCCTCTTCACCCTCTTCCTAGGATCCCTATATTGGTGGCATTTTCTAGAGTTATCCGGGAAGGAAGAAAAGGGAAAAAAGATAACAATATCCCATAAAGGCGACTGGGACTGAGGGTTCATCATGGAATGGAAATGGGGGATACTGTGTCTAATCCAAGGACATCCCCCTACCATCTCCCAAGTCTCCCTTGCCCAGGTGACCCTCCCTCACATATCCACCCCCAGGGTCGGGATCCAAGAGTGATGGCCCGTCCCTGGCCACCTGTGCAGAGAATGTTGGGGAAAAGGAAGTGACGACGTCGTCAGGTACCTCACAATAGGTAATGAGAGGGCAGAGAGAATCTGAGAGTAGTAAAGAAATATGAAGTAGACCATAACTCTTAGTATTGTCACTTCTCTAATCATCCTCTCACAATCTGCAGGTCTCCAGACAAGTTGAGGAGAAGATGTGTTTTTATTTATTCCCCTCAAGGGTTATGAGGGTGCAACTGTAAATTGTTTGTTGTACGCTGAGCATCAGTCAGGATCAACAGGATGAAAGGCCCACATTAAAATAAAATCCGCCTGAGCTGTCATGGATCCAAAAAGTTACGGGTGGAGTTGAGGGCCTCCCGAAGAGAGAATTTATCATTGAATCAGAGGATAAATCAGTTACAGGTTCAGGGAATGCCAACACCATCAGATGAGAGTTCAAAGGAGCAACCCTGAGAGTTAGTGAGGGAAGATGAGGGAGGTAGTGTCAATTTAGATTATAGACTTAGTTGTCATAGACTTAGTTCACCAATTTCGATTCCATTATCCTTAGCATCACCAGAACATTTTTGGGGCGATGTAAAAAGTTTCTGGGTTTTTATTACCTAATGTGCATTACACTTTTTGTGTAATTAGGCTTAGAACACTTGGGGTTCAGAGTAAGACTTGAGTCTCACACGTGACTCAGAGCAAACCTCGAGCAGCTCTCATGAAAGACGAACAGGAGAAACTTTGTCAAGACAATTTGTGCTTATTCTGTGGGAAGTGTGATCATTTTGTGGGCAATTGTCCCATCTGTCGTAAGAAATAATTCTTTTCAGATTCCAAGTCTAAACAGGTGGAAACCCTCTGCAGTCTACTGTGCTGCGCAAAACCGTAAACATATCCTTGTTTATGCAAGAGAAAATGTTGGGAAATGGCCCAGTGGTCATCGATTCATGTGCTACATGGAACTTTATAGATTGGAGAATAGCAAGAACTCTGCATATCCCTTTGGTAAGGAAAGCTCAGATGAGGGCATTGGATGGTACTCAACTTTCATCAGGACTAATTACTCACGAGACGGTTACTATTAAGATGGAGATTTAGGAAAGACATTGAGAACAGATTGCTTTTGAATTAATTCATGCACCGCAGCTAAAGGTGATTTTGGGAAAGCCGTGGTTGATGTTCCACTACCCTAAAACGGATTGGGAAAAGAGGTTGGTGGAGTTTAATTCAGACTGTTGTACAGTGCATTGTAGAATGTTAGAAATTCAAAAAGACTCACTAGATGAAGAATACAAAGTGGCCCTTAGATTGGTCAAAGAACTTGTATTGATTACAGGGCCCTAAACAAGATTGCTATTAAGAATCGTTAGCCACTCATTTCAGTTATGTTAGATCTAATTCAGGGCGGCAGTATATTCACAATGCTCGACCTAAAAGGGGCATACCGTCAGGTTATGGCTCGATAAGGAGTGAATGGAAAATAGCATTTAGAAATAAGTTTGTCCTCTATGGGGGGGGCGTGGCTAGGAAGCCATGTGAAAGGACGTGTCTGTACGGGGGCTCCCGAAGATCCGCACATTATCCGACTGAAAACAGTGCAAGGACCGATGTAATTTGGCTGAGACTGATATGACTGCGTACATGAATCTCAGGTGAACGTGTGGATACGTTTCGATACGGGCCTGCACCGTGAGAGCGCAACAAAAAGCTAAAAGAAGATCAGGAGTGCGATGAACGAGAAAATGGCCGCCGCCGCCGAACGAAGGAACAAAGGGGTGCTTGATCTGGGCGCCTGACGGTCGCACTGGAGCGTGGTGGTGGTGTAGGTGCATGACGCGGGTGCATCAAGGTCATTAAGGACACCCAGTCCTGCGAGGCCGACGGCGTGGACCTGGGAAGGGAGCGGGGCCTGACCGAAGATACTTTGTAACCGGAGCGTGCGGTGTGACCGGGAACTGTGCCCCGGGCCCTTTGTGGCCTAAAGTGCGCCTCAGAGGGTGAGACGCGACCTGGCTTGGATAGGTAATAGACAAGATGGCTGGGGGAGCCGGAGGACAGAGGAACTTTGTGTCAGAGAAGTGGTGATAACAATGGGGCACCCGCAGAGCACACTGTGACACCCTGCCCCAGATCCGAGCGGGGATAGAAGGACGGGAGACATGTCTAACAAGCCCCTGAGAGCGAAGACCAAACAGCACACGCTCGACGAATACGCTAAAACGCCTCCCGGCCCAGACGGAGCCAAAAGCAAAGACAAAACGCAAGCCAAGGAAATGGCCGCCGGGGGTGCGAACCACGAGGTCCTCGCTGCGATCGCAGACCTGAAAGCGACCTGGGAGACCAAGCTCCAGCTCGCTGTGGCTGAACTGAAGACCGCAATGGAACTCCAGGTTGGGGCAGTGCAGGAGGACGTGAACCTCCTAAGGCAGGACGTGCGTACCCTGGCAGAGCGCACGGAGACTTTGGAGAAAGAATTGGGCCCTACCGCGGCGGACTGCGCTGTGCACAAGCGTGAACTCCATGCCCTGGTGCAACGCGTGGGCAACTTGGAGAGTAGGGCGGAGGAGGCAGAAGGGCACGCCCGGAGGAACAACATCCGTATCGTGGGCCTGCCGGAGGGAACTGAGGGCCACAATCCAACGGAATTTATCGAAAACATGCTACTGCAGGAGATCACGGGAGGCACCCTGTCGCAGGGTTTTGCGGTTGAGAGAGCGCACAGGGCCTTAACTAGGAAGCCACCACCGGGAAACCCGCCCAGGCCAGTGATAGCTAAGATCCTTAACTACCGGGACCGAGAAAGGATCCTTGAACACTTCCGCAAGGGAGGCACAATACAACGAGGAGCGGCGAATATAACGGCCTATCCCGATTACACCCTGCAGGTACAGCGCAGTCGCATGAACTTCGGAACAGTGAAGAGGAGATTGCGGGAAGCGGGGCTTAAATACATGTTGCTCTATCCGGCCAAACTGAAGGTTTTCTTTCAGAGCAAGCTTCTGTTCTTTGTCACCCCGGAGGATGCTATGGAGTGGTTGGATGCACAAAACTGCCCTCAGGAGTCAGATGTTCAGACGGCCGGTGGAAAATAAAGGACGAGATAAGTAACGCTGTAGGCCCGGTCAGGTCATGAACATTGGGACTAGATTATAGTCATTGAACTCGCTTGAGAGCATGCGCGCGTCAGGGGTTATGAAACGTGGTCCTTGCGCGGACATGGTTGCGAAGTTGAGGAGCCGCCTGAAGCCACCCTTTACACCCCATTTTTGTGTTTAGTTTAGTCACTGTTAGTGGGGTGACACCCTGTCGGGTTCTCTATTTGGTTTTTCCAAGGAGGACCGAACACAGGGATGCCTGAGATCCAGGGATGGAGCTGGGCAGTTGTTGGGGGTAGGGGTTTGGGGGGGAGTTTTAGTTTTTGTATGAGCCTGGGGGTGAAACCGGGAGTGGGTGTTCGCAAGGTGGGGAGGGATTGCCTCGGATGGGGGGAGGAAACTACTGATAGGCCATGGGAGACCTCAGGATATTAACGTGGAACGTTAGGGGGCTTAACAGTTATCTCAAGCGAAATAAAGTCATGTTGTATCTTAAGAGGCAGAAGATAGACGTAGCCCTGCTACAGGAGACACATCTAAAGCGAGAGAAACTGGAGCTGGTAGGGAGGAAGTGGAAGGGAATAGTGGTAGGATCAACGTACTCCGCCTATGCCAGAGGAGTGCTGGTGTGGGTGGCGCCACACGTCCCATTCAAGCTAATTGAGGAGGTTGTGGAGGAGGATGGGAGGTTGGTTATGGTGAGGGGGCTGGTAGAGAACAAAGTAGTGTGCATTGTAAACACATACGCGCCTAACCAGGAAACGGCGACATATTTTAGGACGCTGTGCACCAAGCTCAGTGTTGGGATGGGGGGAACGGTGATATGGGGTGGTGACTTTAATTGCGTGTTGAACCCCAGGGAGGATAGGTCGGATGACAAGATGGCTAAGCCCAGTCCGGCGGCTAAGGTATTGCAGACGCTGCTGGCGGATTTTGGCCTAGTGGATGTGTGGAGAGCGAAACACCCGAGCGCGAGACAATGCTCGCACTATTCGGCTCCGCATCTACTGCACACGAGGCTTGATTACTTTTTCACTACGCCAGACATAGTCGCGGAGTGCGACCATATAGACTACAGGGCGAGGGTCCTCTCTGACCACTCGCCCCTGGTCATGCGATGGCAACTGTATTCCCCACGAGCGCGTATACCAACATGGCGCCTAAGGGCGGAGGCGCTCAAAGACCCCGCCTTCAGAGAGGATATTAGGGAAGAGATAACTGCTTATTTTGAGGTGAATAAAGGGAGCGTTAAGTCGGCTGGCACCTTATGGGAGGCCTTTAAGGTCGTAATGCGGGGGATCGCCATTGCGAAGTCTAAGGGATTGATGGGGGGAGTCCTGGCGGATTTGCATAGAGCTGAGACTGCGCTGGAGGATGAGTTGAAAGGTGGTGGGACAGATGCGGAGGCGGTCTCCAAATTGCAACAGGAGTGTGCGGAACATTGGGACAGGCTCTGTAATTTGAACTATAGAAAGTATATTGAGAGACTGCATGCGGGGGGAGATAAAACGGGCCGACTCTTAGCTTGGCCCCACGATCCCCGATCAGATTGGTAACCAATGTAAAGGGGGAGGAGGTAGACACCCAAGAAGGCGTGAACAGGGCATTCGTGGAATACTATAAGGTCTTATACGAAGATTGCGAGGGGGGCAGCCAGGAGGAGATAGACGAAGTGCTGGAAGATGTAGGCTTGCCCAAGGTCAGCGATGAGGAGCGAGAGGAGCTAGATGCTCCGATCACCCTGGAAGAGCTGAAGGAGATTGTGAGACAGTTGCCCACTAGTAAGGCCCCAGGGGCAGATGGGTTCCCCAGTGAATTTTATGAAGTTTATGCAGAGGAAGTGCTCCCGCCCATGCTGGAAATGCTCAACGAAGCGTACGAGATGGGACGGTTGCCGGAGTCACTTAGGGAGGCGATTATAATACCGCTCCCCAAGCCAAATAAACCGGGACATGATTGTGGCTCCTACAGGCCCTTGTCGATGCTGAACCAAGATAGTAAGATCCTGACAGCTGTCCTGGCTACTAGAATGCGTAGAGTGATCGGCAAGTTGATCCACCCTGACCAGACGGGCTATGTCCCTAATAGGAACATCACTCACAACCACAGGCGCCTCCACAGGGTGGTCGAGTGGGGTGGTGGTGAGGACGGCGAAATGGCGATAGTGGCATTGGACGCGGTTAAGGCGTTCGACTCTGTTCGGTGGCCTTGGCTGCTAGCGTCTCTGAGAGGGTACGGGATGGGACCAGGTTATGTTAGGTGGGCCGAGATGTTATACAGTGCACCACTAGCTAGGGTCCGTACGGGTGCGGTGGTGTCAGAGAGATGGCAGTTGGGCAGAGGCACTAGGCAGGGGTGTCCCTGGTCCCCAATGTTGTACATCCTGGCCCTAGAACCCTTAGCGATTTACCTCCGGCAGCAATATGACCGGGTCGGCATCGATGTGAGAGGAGAGTGTCACCTTATATCCCTGTATGCAGATGATATGCTGTTATACCTAAGATACCCAGAAGAAAATTTGCAGTATGTCCTAGAGGTGATGGGGAGGTATGCCTGGTTGTCCGGTATAGCGGTAAACCCTCAGAAATCCACCCTATTTCCGCTGGGGGGCTATGTGGGGACTCCAGTGGAGAGGTTGCCAGTGTTGCAGATCCCGTGGGCGACGAGATCCTTTAGATACTTGGGAATTGATGTGTATCACACGACCGTGGAAGAGCACAAGCATAACACTGAACTTGCTGTGGGGAAGATCGAGAAATGTATGAGGTTCTGGGAAAGATTGCCACTAGCGATGATGGGCCGAGGAGCTATGCTTAAAATGGTAGTGCTGCCCAGGCTTCTGCATTATTTTAACAACATCCCCTACATGATTCCTAAGAAGTTTTTTGTGAGGCTACATAGTGTTTGCAGAGAATTCCTGTGGCACGGCATGCGCAACAGAGTCGCACTGTGGAAGCTGCAGAACTTCTATGAGAAGGGCGGAATCAAGCTGCCGAACTTTGAGGCATATTATGTGGCAGCGCAGCTACAATATGTGTCCAGGTGGCTCTCTGATGACGAGACCCCTGAACACAGGCTGTTTGGGAGGGATTGCTCCCCTTTTTACTTGCGAGAGGTGATCTGGGTGGCTAATGCATGTATGAGGGAGCGGCCTAGTATGCTAGCTTTGGGACGGAACATGTGGAAACGGGCCTGCCGGATGATGGGCAACCCTTTGCCGTGTGTGTTGCAGTTCCCATTGGTCGCACTGGCGAAGGGAGATGGGCAGCTCAGAGCAACCATTCGGATATACTGGGAGTCAGTGGGGTTGGTCACCATGGGAGATATTTGGCAGGATGGGACCATCTTGGAGTTCGAAGAATTAGAGGCAGGATCGGGACTGCACAGGGGTCAATATATGACATATCACAGGATAGTGCAGGAGATCCGGAATAGGTGGCCCGAAACTACCCTGGCCGATGAACCGGATGCCACGGTGGAGATACTATATGACACATCGGAGGGCGGGCATGAGGTCTCTAGGTTGTACGAGATGTTGATGACGAAGGTTGGGAGCGATTTAGAGCACTTGAGACTGGAATGGGAAACGGAGATGGGGGCCCCGATGGCAGATGGGTTGTGGGAGCGAGCCCTCGGGTATCATAAAAAAGTATCGAGAAACGCCAGGTTTAAGCAAATACAGCTTTATATAACGCACAGGGCATACCTGACCCCTTCGAGAATATCCAAATTTCGGGATGTTGGACGCCAGGCGTGCCCCAAGTGTGACGAGGAGAATGCAGACATGATACACATGTTTTGGGCGTGCCCAGTAATTGCAAGCTATTGGGGTGAAGTGGCGCAGAAGCTGGCAGGAAAGGGTGTTACGTTCAAAGTGGATTCAGCCTGGGCCTGCTTACTGGGGGGATATCCCAGAGCGCGTAAACTTAGACATGTCGATAAATTGAAAGATCTGGCTTATGTGCTTGCTAAACGTAGGATTGCCATGGGTTGGAAGGAGTGTCATAAGCCACGAACGGAGGTCTGGTGGAGGGATCTCCAAAAATGGGCGGAGGCCGAGACGGCTGTGTGGCGGGATGCCAGTATTGCAGGGGAGGAGGAGGAAATGTTCTCTCTTGCGGCATGGAAACTGTTGATAGCTGAACTGTTTGGAACGGGGTCGGCTCCAATTGAATCTGAGAGTGATGACGCCCCCTCGTCCACAGCGGATACCAATGGCGAAAACCATACAGGCTCATAGGGGGGAGGGATGGGGATTGCAGTGTTGTTTGTTGTTAAATGTGTTTATTTATGTTCAAGTTGTAATGTTGTGTGGTTTATATATATAAAATAAAAATATATTTTAAAAAAAAAAAAAAGTTTGTCCTCTATGAATACCAAGTAATGCCTTTTGAATTGTGTAATGGCCCAGCCGATTTTCAGTAGTTTATTAATGAAGTTCTTCATGATTTTTTTAGATGTTTTTATTATCGTCTATATAGATCAATATCAGGTACACGTTAAAAAAGTTTTTATAGAGATTGAGGGAGAATCACTTATTTGCAAAGCTCGAGCAGAGCCAATTCCATACTGATATGGTGACATTTCTGGGATGCATCATCTCCCCTCAAGATTTGCAAATTAACTCATTAAAGGTGGCGGCAGTGAAAAATTGGCCAAGCCCCACTTGGGTAAAGAAGATTTACAAATTGCTAGGCAATCACTCACTTTTATCTGAGATTTATTGCGAATGTATTTTTCTCATTTAGTTTCCCCGATCAGAAAACTCTTGAAAAAGGCATGAAGTTCACTTCGACACAAGAAGCTGAAGAAGCCTTTCACTTGCTAAAGGGAAGGTTAATTTCCAGTCCCATCCTTTTACATCCAGATGCAAGCCAACTATTTTTTGTGCTTCCAACATGTTATTTATTTTATTTTGACATTTGTATAGCGCGCCTGACCAGGAGGCAACCTGGCGCTAGGTGTCATACAAATGCTGATTGCGGTAATTACATATTGGAGATTACATATTACAGTTGGTTACATGCTGTGCAGTTGTGGCTGCAGTTATACAGTCAGAAAACGTTGTATGCCTAGCATAATATATATAGTTGTTAACAGGTATCTGTACAGGTAAATTGCTGGTACGGATCGTTCCTCTAGGTATCTTGTGAAAAGAGCCAGGTCTTAAGGCATTTGCGTAAGGACCCAAGGGAAGGATCAGATCTAAGCGCTAAAGGTAAGGAGTCCCATTGTTTGGCCGCGATCACAAGGATGCTACAGCCACTGGCTTTTTGGCACTTGTATCTAGGGATGGCTAGGAGGCATGTTTAGGCCGATGGAGTAGGTCTATTGGATTGGGCCTTGAAGATCTGTCTGGCTAGATAGATCTGGGCACTGTTTGATAGGCACTTGTGGGTCAGAGATAAGGTTTTAATGTGATGTGTTCCCGCACCAGGACCCAGTGGATATTGCGTCTAGCTGATGAGATGTGATCTTTTTTCGGGATATTGAGTGCAGCGCTAACAGAATTGTTCTGGATGATTTGTAATTTGTTAATGTTGGGCGTGTTAGATCCTGCAAAGAGGGAGTTACAGTAGTCAATCCTAGACAGTATAAGTGCTCTGGCGAGGATGATGCAGTTGTCAGAGGTCAGGAATGGTCTGCTGGCGTTGATCAGTATTTGGTGGTTTAAACTTCAGCTGAGGCTATAGCGTTAACCTGTCTTGTGAGGGACAGTGAGGAGTCTAGGTATACTCCTAGAGTTTTTACCTCTTTGGATACAGTGACGATGTTTCCGTCAATGATTTGTAGGAGCCAAGGAGGTTATTTAGCCGAGATTGGGTGCCAAGGAGGAGTAGTTCAGGTTTCTCATCATTTAGGCAGAGCTTGTGTTGCACCATCCAGGCTTGGATGGTTCAATAAATTTCATTCATTGCGTTGGAGACAGTGTCATAGTTGCCGGTGATGGGTAGGAGTATTTGGGTGTCATCTGCATAGTTAGTGTATGTGACACCCAGTTTGTGTAAGCGGTCGAACAATGGCATGGTGAAAATGTTGTAAAATGTTGGCGAGACACGAGAGCCTTGTGGTACTCCACGGGTGACTGCGGCTGTGTTGGCTGCCATTGTGGTTGAGAATACTCTCATTGAGCGGTTGGACAACGAGGATTCTATCCATTTTATAGCATTGGTCGAGAAGTGGGCTGCTGGGGCGAGGTGTTGGCAAAGTATATTGTGATTTACCAAGTCAAAGGCTGCTGAGAGGTGGGGTACAGTAGGATGGCTAGATTACCCTTGTCTTTGATTGCATCCATTTGGATTTTGAGGTCTAGGAGGGCGGTTTGCGTTCCGTGACCAGGGCAGAAGCCAGACTGGCGGAGGCAGAGAGAAGGTTGTGCGTTTCCACCTATTTTTGAATTTGCAGGTAGGCCACTATATCAAGTATTTTCGGGAGGGAAGGTACTGTTGTGCCAAATTTAAAGAACCATTCAAAAGACTGGTCTTTTTCACCACGTATAGACCAATCAGCAACATCTTGAAGAGCACCATCAATAAACACTGGCACCTTATAAAGAACACCAGCACCTTGTCTAAAATACCAGTTTTTGCCTTCAAAAAGAACCGGAATATAAGGGAACATCTGGTAGACAATTACCGAGAAACCAACCGACAACCTACGATAGGGAGAACCTGGGGCCTTCCCCCAGTTAAAGGACACCACAAATGTGGGAAATGTGTAGCGTGCCAGTTCACGGAAAAGAAATTCACATTTGACCATGGTGATGTTCACTGGAACCTAAATGAACACACCAATTGCAACAGTAAAATGGTTGTCTATGTCTTCCAATGCCCATGTGAATTGACCTTTGTCTGGAAAATGAAAAGCCCCATTAAACAAAGGATTTCTGAGCACATCTCAGGTATCAGACATCTGGTAGCGGATAAACCCCTCGTTGATCACTATAAACGATTTAAACACACAAACCGAGATCTGAAATGGTTTGTGATACAAACTGTAAGCACAAACATAAGAGGAGGTGACAGTGAAAAAAGACTCAGAGAACTTGAACAGCGATGGATTTATAAATTGGACAGCGTCCATCATGCTCTGAACATAGCAATAGAATAGAATGGCTTGCTAAACCGATAACTGAGACTGGCCCTCATTACGACCCTGGCGGAAATCGCGGTGCTAAATGCACCTCGGAGCACGGCGGAAAGCTGCCGATAGCGCCATGGGGGTTGGCGGATTTTCCGCCCCATGCCGACCTTGGCGGAGCGGTAAATCCCCAATCCCCATTTTACCCTTCCCCATTCCCATTCTTGCCCCATAGGGTATAATGGGAGTGGGGAAGGCGTTAATTACGCCACCGTAAAGTACGGTGGCGTAATTAACAACGAGGTCCCTTAGCGCCATGGATTTCTCCGCCCGGTAAAACCAGGCGGAGAAAGGCTCCATGGCGCTACGGGAACTCGTAGTAGGGCGGACGGGTCCGCCACGAATACCGCTGGCGTAAACCCACTCCGCCAGGGTCGTAATGAGGGCCACTGTCTTTTATCCTTGGCAGGCATTACACCAGTGGGGCAAGAGAGAATTACACCTGATCATCCAGGGTAGGGAATCTCCAACTTGGTCAGCCAGTTATGTGAAATATAGAGTTTTCCAACAGCATATGAAATTAGACGGAACAATCAGAATAGGACAACGAGGCAGACTGACACAGTGCACCAGTAATGTAAACACTCAGTATCAATGCTGTGCTTATCCAGGAACCCCATGTTATTGTAATAGGAATACTGGCTGATGCAGTGACCAGTACATTGGGACATGTACATGAAAAATGTAAATCTGAGCTATGTATCTGCGTTCAGAATGATGTCATTTATAAAGTAATTTGTAATGAGCTACATAGGAACTTTGGATTCGAGAATTACAGAGTATTAGGAATACAATCACTCTTTGAGAATACCAATCCAGCCTAGAATACTATATTATGGTGATAATAATAATACTGGCTCTCACAATGCAGTGATCAGCAAAATTGAGATATGTGGGTATCTATTAAGCTTGTGGCTCATACATATCTGCTAGAGCTCCCCTGTAGTCCACATGGTGGATTGCAGAGCTGCTATCATGTATTTACACATACAATAGATACTTACTCCGTGGGCACAAAGATTTTGCTCTAGAGTACCCTCCTGTCATGCTGAATTGCCAGCTGACCCTCCTGATGGAACACATTCCATAACTGGGGTAAGCCTTTCTCTATATCATGAGCCCAATAGACAACACCACCTCTAGGAGAAATGCAATGCCAGCTCACACACTTTAAATAGACAAAGCAGTGATGGCTTTCCTGTGTCTGTGTTCCTCTCACAGGTTAAAACCAGGACCATTTAAGTCCTAGCACACACACTCCACTTCTGGGATTGTGTGGCTACAGCCAGCAGTGCGGCAAATTGCGAAATAACATGGTACATCATTGAAGCACAGTAAGTTTCCCCTCCTGGGGACACTTTCACGGCTACTCGTGGAGCTTTTTTTATATGTTTATCCCGGGAAAGCACACTTAGTATTGTACCTTTGTTTTTGTTAGAGATATATACCACAGGAAAGTTTGTGAAGAACCCGGACCACAATTCCTGGTCTTGATAAAGGCCGTTTTTATCAATAGCTATGTGAACTGCAATAGGCCGAAACACAGTTGTGTCGACTTTTTATGAATATTAGGGTCCGCCACACACACCGGACACCAAATATCTGATATTTAGTTCAACACCAATGTCAAACCCTGCTTAATATCCAAGGGGCTGTATATTGTTAGTCACCGGACAGTCAAATACTGTATTACATATTCTGTATATTGTTGTATACATTTCTCTCTTGGGAATGTGCTGGGTTCACTTATCTGTGGCAACGAGTGCACTTATATGTAATGCATAGTATGAGATTTATGTTATAAATACTTTCCAATTGGTGGTGTGTCCTTTTGTACAACCGGGGTCGCGCTGATCAATTGTCTGTATAGAGTTTGTTTGTGAGGTATAAACCCCATGAATGTCAGGGGAACTTTGGCTCAGGAGGAAGGCTACAATATGTGACACCTGGGCACGTGGTTCCCGTCTTATGCTCAGATCTAGAGTAAAAAGATTTTCCACTCATTTAGAAGGCTCTAGAATACCACACAGAATTTAAGGGCATCATTTCTAGAAAACACTTATGGCAACCAAAACAAAACCTGCAATGGAGTAGTCTTTTTAGATGGGATTCTGAGCTAGGGAGTCACACTGTGAAAGGGAAATGAGAAGTCATTTGTGTTCAGTACAATGAACATGCTTATGATGTACCCCCTGCAAGACTGAATGCAATTTCATCAAAACATGTCACTTGCTGGAGATATTGTGGAAAGGTTTGCACACTCATAACATGTATGTTGGCCATGTCATAAGGGTATCCCTTTCTGGCGGGCAAAGCCCAGTAACATTTCTGGGTGTTGCATTGATTAGCCTTCAAGTTAATCGATCTATTTGGCTCAGCAAGGTCTACAATGCCAACAATGCTCTTTTTGGCACCATGCTGGTTATTGTCATTTGGTGGTTGTGGAAAAATAAGAAGAACAAATTTATGATTGACAAAAAGGTGATACATTTTGTCAGTGGAACTGTTGGGAAGAAAATTAGCCTTTCCCACTCCCCCCAGGCACTTTAGAGTGAGGCGAGTCCCATAGATAGATGTGCAATGTACCAGGGGGGCGAGGGCTGTGCTAAGAAACCCTGCATGAACACAATATTGCAGGAATTATAGATACATAGACGTAGTGCGTGCATAGAAAGAGCCGCCATTTTATAGTTATGGTAGACACCTTCACTCTTACATGGCTGTGCGGTAAAACGTAGGACCAGCGGAGAAACCTGAACAGGCCCAAATGCTGAGGGCAGATGAACCCGCACTTCTAATTCCCATAGAAACTTCCCTTTGTTCCTTAACTGTTGCAATTACTTATTATCCCAGAGAGGAATGCACCCTGCAAGGCCATGAGATAGCACCAGGATCCTCGTGGCGCACATTCATCACAGCCAGGCCAACAGCAGACCTCTAACCCCCACCCAGCCCACCAGGAGTACTGGCACCCACCACTGACCCAGTCCAAGAACCCCTACATTCTGCGATAGTGGGTGACCTCAGACCACCACCCAAAAAACCAATGGTCATAAAATATCTAAACGTACACGACATTTCACCTTATTCCCTAAATACACCCTTTGTAATATGAGGTACCGGGAGGAATAAATTATAGTTCAAAACGGCGGCGGAAGTCTTGGGTGCGGAGAGTGTGTTATGAACCAAGCAAAGACTGTGTGGATCAGCATGAACATGTTAATCCCACTGTGCCAGTCCCCGGGTTTCCCAGGGGCATGCCATTATGATGTAGTATTATCTCGCAATAGTAACTCTGTAATAGCAACATGTGAAGTGCCTGACCTTCAGTCCCTGGTGAGATGAGCCCAGCTGACCCCACGTGAGAAAAGACAGACGGGCGAGACTGGATCCAATCGCAGCCTGGCATCCCCTATGGAGCAGGTCCATGTGTAGGGTCTCACCAACCAGCCACACAGATTTTTACCATATGATATGATATGATATGGCATTTATAACGCGCCTATACACAAGTATTTCTAGGCGCGATGACGCAGTGATGCCTTATAAGCTTATGTTTGTATCACTTGAAGCCAGAAGTTCTCGAGTAGCAGAGTTCTTTGCTTGCACCCTTACTTTTTGTACAGTTAAAACGTGTTATCCTTGCAAGAAATCTTTTGGCTTTTTTCCCTAGCGGGTTGTATTTTTTCTGGCATGAACGAACAGGGGCGTTCCTTCAGAATATTTGAGAGCCACCATGCTGATCAATCCTCAGAGTTCAGATATATATGATGGCCATTCCTATCTTATGTGGCAAAGAAGCAACAGGAAACTCTTGTGTCCAGTCGATGTCGAAACTATAGATGAATTGAGATCCGACCCTTAGGGGACCCTAGGCAGTTGCCCAATGCTAATGTTAGGACAAATATTGAAATGTGATGTTTAAAGGTCTTATTTGCAATGGATTAGTTGCTTCTGTTGACAAGTTTTGCAATTGGCAGAACAGAACTCTGGATCATGTGTCAGTGATATCAGCTTCATACCATGACTGCTTGAAGTAAAGAAGAGGACTGTGTAGGGAAGGGGGCAAAAACACAACTACATGCATTAAATGCACAGAAAAGAGACTTGTTAGTGGTTTGCCAGTGGTTCAGACTTTCTTCTACTCTGCTTATAGAGAACCATTAAATTGCATGTTATTGAAATATTTAGCATGACATTGAAAGTATCGATAAAATGTTTTTGACAAAAAGTGTCTTATGTACTTAAGCTACTAATCAAGCCAGCTTGTTCATAACATTCTTTTAGAAAATTCCAAACAGACATGACGCTACACCATCAAAACCCATCTAACGCTTTGTCATAACTCTTGCAGTTTCTTGGAAAGTCGTTGCGTTGTCTTAAGGAAAGTGCCTGTGTCAGCCTCTTAAGCACGGAATTCTGTGCCCAGATGGGACATTATGGCGGCAAGTCCTTTGAAAAGGTAGGTCTATCACTGTCTGAAAGTG
Organism: Ambystoma mexicanum; assembly: GCF_040938575.1. Lineage (NCBI taxonomy): Eukaryota > Metazoa > Chordata > Amphibia > Caudata > Ambystomatidae > Ambystoma > Ambystoma mexicanum. The sequence continues at coordinate 1,232,638,670 of NC_090928.1, forward strand.
ACTGCTAGGATCATGCAAATGTGTACTAAGATTGATGGAGTCATTGTGTTGGCTGTGGGTCACTTGATTGACTGCCAACTGTTAGTTGGGTCAATCTGGTCATCATAAATTGGTGGTCATGCTAGACTGGTCAATTGGTAAAGATGGTAAACCTGTTAGCTGGCTAATTAATGAGGGGGAAACAGGGTAAATGTAAATCAGGAGGTGAAGGCAGGAAGCAGGGTGGCGGGCAAACGCAGGATGAGGGCAGGAGAGGGGTGGGAGAGGAGATGGAATGATAGGATGCAGGCACAGTGCCATTTGGGGTATAGGGCATAGAGGCTGGAAAGGGAAGTCTCAGTTGATGGGTGTTCAGGTGGGGGACCCCACACCCCCGACAAGAAAGAGCAGGGTGAGGTGGATGGAAGTAGGAGGGGTGGTGAGGAAAGTTGCGTTGAAGTGGTGGCAGAAGGTGGGGTGGGAGGGAGAGGGGAAGAGATGGAATGATGGGAATCGCCGATCAGAGTGAGGGGGTAGGGACAGGAAAGTGGAGCAGGTGGGGACAGGCGTTCAGGGGGTGAGTTATTCTACATGAGCCCTGTAAAGAAAAATTACTTTTTTGGGATTTCAGGTCGAACCATTCTTTTTCACGACCACTAGGTGGAGAGAAATTCCACCTTTTCATCATTAATAAAAACAATGATATCTCTCGCTTTGAGCACCCCAATACAGGAGAAGTCCTATCTCTTCTGATAAAGGCTAACCCCTCTTGTGCCCTAGCAGACGCTCTTGTTCCTCAGCTAGTCAAGCCTATTGCCCCTTTTGTAGCCTCCGTTCTCGCTGAACTCTTCAACCTGACCTTTGATTCTTCTTCCTTTCCATCTATTTTCAAAACCCCCAGAGTTATTTTTCTCCTAACTAATCACTTTGAAGTAAATTACTTTGAAGTAATTTCTGTTGTTGAAACCATGGGATACCCTCCTGAAGCAACAACACCTCTCAAATTACTCCTCTAACTGTTGGTGCTCCAAAAGGCTCTGTCTTTGGTCCTCTCCTCTGTACACTCTACACCTCTGCTCTTGGGGCATTAATCTCCTCCTTTGGGTTCTTGTATCAACTCTTTGCGTTTGACCTCCAAATCATCTACTCGTTTCATGAATTATCCTCTGATCTCTCTATCAAAGTTTTGGATGGCTTTGCACTCACTGATGTTAAACTCTACCAAAACAAAGGTGCTCTTCTTCCCTGCCAAATACTCTCTCATCTCTTCCCCTGCCTATCCAGTTTGCTTCTGACACTTCCCCTACGCTTCTTCAGTTAGAAACCTCAGCATCATCTATGACCCTACTCGCACCTTCTCTGCTTTCATCTACAAAACTGCAACGGCAGCTCACCTCAATCTACTAAATATTAGGCCAATCGGCCACCTCCTCCCTTTCACCACAGCCAAGCATCTCTTAGTCACTGTCTTCAATAAACTGGACTACTGTGCCAGCATCCTCTTTGGTCTCTCCCACTATGCTTCCTGTCCTCTCGACAAGATCATTAACTTCGCTTTCACAACTCTCTTTGAACTCCCTCACTTTACACCTACTTCCCCGCACCTACACTAGGCTGGATGGCTGGCGATGCAAAACAGGGCCAGATTTAAATTTCTTCTCCTGGTTCACAAATCTATTCATGGTAAGCACTGCCGTATCTATCCTCCTTTTTCCAACTTTACAAGCCTTCTCGTAAGCTCTGTTCTGCCTCATCGACTACCCTTGTGGCACCTCGTTCTCCCTGTGCTTCCTGTCACTTCTGCTCTTTCTCTCTTCTTGCTCCACTTGCATGTAATTCTCTTCCCCTGGACATCCAAGAAACAGTCCACAACAATTTGTTAAAAAGCAAACTAAAAGCCTACCTCCTTGCTGCTGAGTTACCCTCTTGGTTTAGGTAAATTTGGTTGCAAACATTTGGTTGTGGGAGATTTTGTCTATTTTCTTTTTTTTGTAATGTGCATTTTGTCACATATATATGTAGGGGTAGAACCCCTCAGCCACCCTCTTAAACTCCTACCTTAATTATTCCCCTAAACCCACCCCCCACATATATATGTGGAAAAATGTGTTTTGAAAAATGTGACGAAATCTTCTGCGGCCAAATGTTGAGTGCAGTATTCTGCCATTACCACCCTCTTAACCTGCCTCTCATCTCCTTTTAGCTAGCATTTTCCCTCGCCTCTAACCTGCCTCTATGCCTCACTATTTCTGGCTCAACTCTAGCACTTCATCCATCATTGTCACATCCCTAAAACAGGTTGCCATACCGCCTACCTGCACTTAAAACTGTCTAATGTTCGATGCCATGTTCGGGCATATGTATGCCAACCCATGTATTGTCCCCAGTGACTGTTCAATTTACTCCCCTCCACAATCTGGTCAGAATGTCACTCAAACTCATAACATTGTAAGAAGCTCTCTGCTTTCCGTCAAATCTGATTTTACGTTCTATTTTACGATTTATTGTACGTTCTTTTGTGATCAAAAGAGCATTGGTCCTCCCTGTGTATAAATAAAATAAATACAACAAATATTATTTTACATTAGTCGGTCAGCTTAAACTGTCGATCAGGGGATGTCGATCCCTATGAAGGTCAATCCAATCAGGACAACCAAAAGACAAAACTATTTTACTGCTTAAGCAAATTCCTGACTAATTGACTGATTGTGACAGCAGAATGCAAATATTGAGATTCATGAACCCCTCACCTTACAGCAATGTGCTTGTCATAGCTCAAACTGCTGATGTGTTTGACTACTCTGGAGGCTGGTGGCTTTTTACTTTAGATCCATGGACATGCGTGATACCTGGACAGTGCAGAATGGTAGTCATCGCTGTGTCTATGATGTAGGAGCCACAGCCATATTAGGGGAGGTAGTTTCATGAATCAGGGACTTCCTTGGTCACTTTGGCAACATTGGAAGCATTGCCCTCCATGACACACGAGGATCCAATATTCTGTCAACCCCAAGATGGCCTCTCCCATCAGTTCATGAAATTTTGCCAACCACAGTATGGCACCACATACTGTGCGTTCCATCTCTTACGCGCCCATTCCAAAATGGCGCCTTAGGAGATACGGTCCGTCACGGTCACCATAACATGGCTTTCTGACATTTTTCTACTTAATGAGAAGATGCCAGCTAAGCAGTGTGTCACAGCATTCAGGTAATCCTGTTCTGTTGTCACGCTAGTTTTTCTCTTGTTCGCTTCTGTTCCTTGTTCCTCCTTGTGTGCAACCTTCCTTCTGCCTTAGTTTCCTATCTCTCCTAGACCTTGGATCCGGCCCATACCCTTTACTGGCTCCCCCTCGTAGCTGTAACACCAAGACTCTACACTCACCTTCACCTCAGTCTGTTCCTGGACCAACTATTCGACTGTTAAAGGGTTTTACTTACAGAGTCTTTCCCTTATCCATTCAGGAGGTTCTCTCCAGACGTCACCCTCCCTGTTATTATATACCTTACGGGCAGGGTGGCGGCAAGAGAGGATCAACCCTTTCTACATGTCGTTCGCCTTAAATATCGTTGTCAGTCACAGCACTAAGCCTCCACCTCGGCAGTCCTGTACAAGAACCCATGTGAACTTGGATCTTGACAGGTAGCGCAGAACTAATGGTGATTAGTTGGCACGAGTGTCCATAAGGTTGTGCGAGAATGAAGTAAGCAATGGTCTCAGGCACAGCTACACCTAGCTACACACTGATCGTGAAGGCAGGTTTAGCTGCTTGAGGACCAGAACACAATTTGCATGAGAGATGAGATCAGCTCCAGGCATAATTTCTGCTGCCTTAGAGCCCTCATTATCCTCACGCCACCTCCTCGCCTCCATCCGCTCTAAATTCGATTTTACCCCAGAGAACCTGATTGCTTCACTCTACAAGGCCTGCTTACCCCCAAAAACAGCAGCCTCGAAGCACCCACTGCCAGTGTGTCCCTGAATCCGTTCGAAAATCGTCTGCTCCGGCAATTCCAAGATGGCCGCCGCGCTTTGGTGCTCCCGCGCCTGACCCTGTCCAGAACGTCCGCCTGACCTGCACCCTGCATCCTGCTCCAGGATTGGTGCAAACCGGCAATACATCCTGCTCCCAATCACCGACAGGCGAGAGCCGGCCAACGAGATAAGGCCTAGAAAGAAGGCCACCCCCGTGACTGAGCTGACCGAGCGCAACCAGGCGCATCAGCGCGGAACGCTGAAAGTCAGCCCCTCATCACCGTCTCACCATTACAGCTAAGGTAACCTTACTCCCAGCCCTCGTGAAGGCTCGCAACACAGGCACCCACGCCCTCGCACTCCAAAATAGACTTAATGCCTATAACGCTGTGGTCCATGCGCTTGTAGTATAACCTGTTCATTTGATCCTCTGTTGCACCTCTTGATCGCATAAGTGTCACCAACTAGTAAAAAACCGCCCTATGACTGATGTGTATGCTCCACTCCTTTCATATGACCTCCTTTGAACTAGCACCCTGCAGACCAGCAAACCAAACTGTGGCCAATGATAGTGCATGAACCATCTGTACTGCTAACTACACCTATCCCATGCATATTACTTGCCACTTATGGCACATGACACCGTGATAGACCAGTCCTACATGCAAGTAAACAATATGTGGTTTTAAGAAGTGTCATTCTAGCATGTTTCAGCCTACTATCTTGCATTAGTGGCTCTGCACCTAGCATCTTCTTTGTCCCTTCCGACCTTTGCTGATAGGAAACACCCCTGCTAGCCCGTTCTTGCTCCCACCACTCCTGTCATTGTACGTACTGCCTCGAGGTGTTCCATGTACCCGCCTACACCCGCCTAGCATATACCCCCAGCTGCTACCGCACGGCATTTATTTGTATTCAAATCTAGGCACTACCTCATTGTAACCTAGCCCAAGTGTGCACCAGATTTGCATTGCGCAGCTGCGCATCCAGACCATGATCTCCTGGCTCACTCTCACCATGTTCCCTTTCTGCATCATACCGGACAATGTACACTGTACCAGCAATATCTTCATAACCGTCAACAACGGCTTAGCCAATCTAGGTTGCCCTAGGCACTACCCGATCCCCTGCCCCACGCCCTTCCTACCCTCCCAGCCACCTTTTCCACCTAATCACCACTCTCACCGCACCTCCTCCGTAGACAACCGCTCCCCTGCTAATACTACCCCTAACAAAACTCCCAACCACAGTACACTTAGTGCTCCATGTCTTTCGGTGGCACCCGCACGAAAATCTCCAGAACCCCTACGTTCTACCAACCCTGACCTCTCTGCCCGCAACAACAGACTAGGCACTAGGCTGCCCCTTACAATTAGCATCCACCCTGCCAAACTCAAAACCAAAGCCAAAAAGAAATTAAAGACCCCTAATGAGCCCGTCCCACTCCCCCTAAAAGGAGCTTTACTCAATACCAGATCCCTGCCCGCTCACCCCACAGAAATTGCCGACACCATTCTAACATATGATCTTGACTTCCTTGCCCTAACGGAAACATGGCTACACGAGGCCTCAGGACCACACTTGTCGTTAGCCATTCCTGCCAACTACTCCATCCTCAGAGCCGACAGACCCAATGGTAAAGGAGGAGGCGTAGCGTTCATCTCAAAATCGCCGCTAGGCTGTAGATTAGTATCCACCATTTCACTTAAATCCTGCGAGTTACTCACAATCAAGCTACAAACTTCCCCCTCAGGTACGATCACACTACACCTTATATACAGACCCCCAGGCCCTCCAGGAACTTTTGAAGAAGACATCACAGCGCTCATCACTGAAAATTCCAAGCCACTAGCACAAACCATCATCCTCGGCGACTTCAATCTGGGGTATGACGACCCCAAGGACGCACCAGCCGCATCCTTAGCAAACGCCCTTACTGAGCACGGTTTCGCACAACTTAGTATCTCACCGACCCACCAGAAAGGCAGAATTCTCGACTGGGTAGCAACTCTCAACTGCAACACCACCTGCAAGGCCCCCCAACCACTTACATGGACAGATCACTACCTTATCCCACTCGAAATTCACACCAACCGGGCCACGCCTAAGAAACGCCCCCTGGCTCCAGTCTGCCCAACCAGAAACAAGCGCAACATTACCCCCGAAGCCTTACTACCTCTGGTCCTACCCACCCTTAACGCTCTACCGGACAAGGCTGACCTTAACCTACTAGTTGACACCTTCAACAATTCCATGGCTACCGCCATTGATACCATTGCCCCTTTGAAACTACGCAAAAGCAAACCAATAAACCACCTGAACTCGTGGTACACTCCCGAACTCAAACTACTCAGGAAAAAGAAAGCTAAACTAGAGCTACTATGGAAAACCAACCCATCACCTGAAAACAAATCCAATCTCAAAAACATCTGCACGCTATACAAAGCGAGTTAATTCGTACCAAAAAAGATGCCTATAACGCCAGGATTGACCAGGCAGGCTCCTCCACCAAAGAACTATTTAAAATTCTAAAGGAGCTAGAAAACCCCAATACCCCTCCAGACAACTGCTCAAACGATAAACCCTGGTGCACCAGCATCCAGAATGCCCTCAACAATAAAATCACAGGGCTCAGACCAAAATCGAGAACAAACGTCAACAACTCCTCAGCAACAAAACCACCAACCCCAGTTTAAGCCCACCGACACCCAACAAAGCCAACATAGACTTCACCTTTAAGAAAGTGACTAGCCTAGAAGTCCAAAAAATCATTACTTCCCTAAAACCTTCTAATTGCAAAGGGGACAGTTGCCCTGCCCAAATAATAAAAGACGCGGCCAGAGACCTCTCCCCTTTTATCACCAAGCTAATCAACCTCTCATTCGATAACAATTCTGCCCCCAACAACCTAAAACAATCCTGGGTACTCCCTGTCCTAAAAAAACAATCACTAGACCCAGCCATACCAACTAATTATAGACCAATCACCACTGTCCCTTTTCTGCTAAAAATCTTGGACAGAGTCGCCTACATCCAGATTCAGGAGTACCTGGAATCTAACCAACTGCTAGGTATGCGTCAATCTGGCTTCAGACCTCAACATGGTACTGAAACCGCTCTGGTTGACCTTAAAAGTCATATTGATGAAATCAAAGACAAAGGCAATGCAGCAATCCTACTTCTTTTAGGTCTCTCAGCGGCCTTCGATTTAGTCGACCACGAAATACTATGCAACCACCTATCTATCGCAGCCCACTTCTCCTCCTCTGCCTCTGCATGGATACAATCCTTCCTAGCAAATAGAACCATGCGAGTTTTCTCCACCACAGCTGCTGCGGACCCGATCCCCATCACCATTCGGAGTCCCACAAGGCTCCTGTGTCTCCCCCACCCTGTATAATATATTTACTAAGCCTCTATTTGACATATTGGACCGTCTGGGTGTCACCTACACCAACTATGCAGATGACACCCAGATTCTCCTCACCATCTCAGGCAACTACAATGCGGACCTCATCCGGATCAACAAAATCTTCTCCATCATTCAGGCATGGATGGCCACCCACGGCCTCTGCCTGAGTGATGAGAAGACGGAGCTTCTATTGGTCGGCTCTCCCAATAACCTGTCCAAACTCAGTCCCAGCTACAAGAACATTATCATAGACGGTAACACCATCCCTATTGCTAAAAGTGTGAAAACCTTAGGCTTCCACCTTGATGCCAACACCAACCTTGTCAAACAAATCAACTCAACTGCCTCGGCCACTGCCTATACGGGTAAGCTAATCAGGGCTAGCAGACCCTTCCTATCCCCCGACAGCTGCCTCACTCTGGCCAGAGCTCTCATCCAATCCAAACTAGACTACTGCAACAGCTTGTACCTAGGAGCCAACCAAGCCGTAACCAACAAACTCCAAGTTCTCCAAAACAATGCTCTACGCGCAGCACTCAACATCCCAAGGCGTGAGCACATCTCCACAACCAGGAAAGCGTGCAAATGGCTCTCCATACAGCAAAGAATTGACCTCAAAACTATCTGCCTCACTTACAAGGCATTAAACAATCTAGCCCCACCGTACATCTCCAACAAATTCACCTTAAAACCTACATCTAGAACCTCTAGATCGTCCAACTCCTTATGCCTGCTAGTGCCCAGATTTGCCTTAAAAAGAGCAGGAGGCACGAGCTTCACTGTGCTAGCCTCCCAACTCTGGAACACCATACCACTCATAATTAAAACCAATGAATCCGATCTTTAGGAAACTTGTTATTGGCTGGTTACTGAACAATGAGTAGCATTTACCCCCACCTCTAATAAGCTAACAGCCGCAACCATACTTGTATTATATGTAAATTGTTGTATGTAAACCCTTGCTTTGTAAATTATTGTACTTTGTAAATGTAATGTATATGTTATGCCTGTAACCGCCTTCTTAAGCGCCCTTCTACCCACGGGTCCGGAGCGCTCTACAAATAAATAAAACAAACAAACAAACAAACAATTTTAGTACTAGTAGGTGCATTGAAAATCTGTACTATTAGGAATGCCATTGTTAATGTAACAGGCTACGTGGCAGTGTGGGTAGATACGGGATATACAAGCAATTATTAAAAGGGAATAGTTAAAATAAAAGGGAAAAATGGGATAAAAAAATCCAAATAAATAATGGCAGGGACAATAAAACAAAATGGAGGGGATTAGAGAATAAGGGAGGAAATGAAGAAACATAAGTATGTGGAAATTGAGGGTGTTGCCTACAGAGAAAAGGTGCAGCGTGTGAGAGCCTAAATACCCTCCATATGAGAACAAATGGCATAAGGTACAGGATATAATAAAATATAATAAATGCAATGAGGCAAAATCAATCAAACGAGGTGAAACCCCATGATAGAAGTATGGCAGCATATAGCTTGTTTCTAAGCTACCGACTAGAATCATAAATATCTGAAAGAATTGAACATACTGACAAAAGGGGATCGCCGTTGTAGATGTCCTGTAGAAGTGACTTTTGACATTATTAAGCATTTTCACTTAAGAAGTGTTCTAGAAGTCAAGCGTTTGTCAAGAAAAATAGCAAAATTGGAAGTCTTTGTATGTTTGTTGAGGGTTAAATCATGAAACTATGCATTACATTAGATAAGATGCAACAACATAAGAAAGGAATCATAGAAGGAGAAAGACGTAACTCTTCTGAGTTATATTCACAATTAACACAAATAAAAGTGGAAAGAATCAGACAAGGTGGTGTCAGGTCTTGTAGGCATAGAGGCAGGGGTAGGCTGATTCATTAAGACTCAGTGTGTCGTAGAGTTTAGGGTTTTCCTTCTAGTTTATGTGTTAGGTTCCTTAACACACACTATAGAGGAGTGGGATAATCCCATTCCATAATGGTGAAGCTACTTCTCAGGAATGATTGGATGATGGGCAGCCGTGTCACTACTTGGAACCTTCACCTAGGTTCTAAACTGCCTTTCATCAACAGATTTGATCAGTGGAGGTCACAGCATCAAGTGATTCTGTTAAAGAGAGAAAGAAAACCAGAGCAGAAGCAGAAGCTAATTGCCACCGTAGATTTACCCTACAAGCATAAGAAAGTTACCATATCGTTTTTCATGATTTGTTTAACTTGTAAAGAAATCCATAGTTCTAGAATTCCCAAAGACTTGTATAGTGAATTAATTTGTTTTGAAATGGAATGGTTTGATTTAGAATCGTCAAGCGACGACGGTCAGATGAGTTAAGTTGTTATTTTTTCGTTTGTTCAAACTCTAGTTTTTTTGGGCATAATCACCGCAAGCGGCCTGGGTTAGAGAAAATAACCTGGTGCCGTGTGCGTTACGTAGTGAAGCATCACGTTTCCAAGTAAGAGTGCGCATTGCCTAGTAACCACCCGATGTGGCCTGGCAGGCAGCAACTACGCGACGGCTTCCTTTTTTGAGTGAGAGAGGGCTCTCCAGAGGCAGAGACAGGCAGTGCAGTGCGCCTTTCTGCACGAACATTCAATTACGCTGCAGCTCTTTAGTGAGGAAGAGAGCTCGGCGGGACAGGGTGCTAAACACGGTCAGCGCGGACAAATAACCATCTGAAGCGAACGTGTCTATCTGCAGCTCCTGCCAATTCTACAAAGATAAGCTATATATGGTGTGCTCAACCGGTAAATAAAAGCATAATTTGGTGGAAATAGCTTCCACATAAGAAGCACAGACTCGATCGAGCCCTAGAAGGCACAAAACACAGAAATAAGAAGATTGCGCACTGCGTGGACGAAAGGGCCCTGCTAACCATGGTGGCGACCAGAGAGTAGCAGATCTGGTTTTTCTCCCCTGGGACAACAGAGCCGGCCGGGGGAACTGGGAGAGGAGCAACAAGGAGCAGCACTATTGCAGCAGCGCAGAAAGCAAGGAGAAAGACGAGAGGTGCCCCATGTCATCAGACAACAGAATACGGCCTCAGCGAGGAAGGCGGCCCAGAGGAGGAGGCGGGGGGAAGGGACCGGACGAGGAATCTACAAGCCGTGGACAGCACCCCTATCTCGGGACTCATGACGACTGCGGTAAGGAGAGTACAGAGGGAAGGAGGGAGATGGCTCCAAACAACTAATCGAGCAGTGACCCAACTAGATCACGATGACACATGGGCACTCCCAGACCCTACTAAACACTGAACGAAGTCCTGATCGACTCAGAGAAAAGGCTCTTAAACACGGTGAGGCAAGTAATTGAATGGGGATACAAATAAACTGTGAGGAAACACGCTGAGCAACAGCCACGGCACACAAAGAGGGACAGCAGGCAATGAGCAGACCCATACTAAGAGAAGTAGCCTACTCATGAGCAGGCCCACTAAAGGGTCAGGAGTACAAAAGGTGCAGGAGCCAGGGGCAAAAGAGGCAGGCTACCAGCAACAAATAGAGACAGGAGAAAGAGCAGAAGCCTAGGGACCTGCAACAAAGAATGAGCCCACGCCTGTCACAAGAGTGATCACATAAGAAGATCAAGGGTTAACATGAATATTAACCCAGATAACAAAGAAGCAAGAAAGAGCTACAGAACTGGAAGAAAGGCCAGGCCAAATAGCAAGAGTGCAATGGAGACCAATCAAAAGGAGCTAAAAAGCCAAAGCAGCAATCTCTCAGAACTAATGGTGACCAAAGGAAACAAAGCCAAAGTAAAACAGACCACTATGGAAGCGTTTACAAAAGGCCAGGACAGCCCCAAAGGAGAGAAAGATGATGGGTCAACTATTAGTAAAGAGGACAGACCAGAGAATGCAAACCAACAAATACTTGATGCCATAGCAGCATTACAAACAACCTTGGAAGCAAGAATTGATGCAGTAAGGATAGATGTGGGACTATTAAGGCAAGATGTGAGAGCGCTGTCCCGGGCGCACAGGGAAACTTGTAGAGTAGGTCCAGGAGAACACCAAAGAAGTAGCACAGGCAATGTCGGATGTCAACATACTAAAACAGAGGGTAAAACTGCTAGAAGAAAGAGCAGAAGACCCTGAAGGACTCGTGCACAGACACAACATCAGAATCCTGGGGCTATCGGAGGGTATAGAGGGATCCGACACTCTAATTATGTAGAGAATATGCTGCTACGAGAACTGGGACCGGGGAATCTCGCGCGTGCATAGGTCCCTAGTCACGAAACCGCCGCCAGGAGCTCCCTCTAGGCCTATCTTCGCCAAAGTTTGAAGCTACAAAGATAGGGAGAAGATCTTGCCATTTTCCAGTACAGGGGGCGATATACAAAGAGCCTCAGTGAAACTGGCAATATACCCCAACTATACCTTCCAGGTGCAGAAAAGGAGAGCCCAATTTATAGCCACTAAAGAGAGACTGAAGAAAGCGGGACAGAAATACATGCTAATCTATCCGGCCAAATTGAAGATAATATATAATGGCAAAGCCCTGTTGTTCGACAGCCCGACAGAGGCGCACGACTGGATCAACAGCGCGAAAATACCCACAATGGATAAAGCCTGACCATCACATGAGCAGGAAGCAAGAACAAGCCCCCAAAAAAACAAGGAAAAGCATATAGCATATAGCCAATGGCAGGAAACTGGTGTACGACAAACCTCACGCATTCGAAAAAAAAATGACTTGCGACATAAAGGAATCCGAACTTTGGATTACACATTGCGTATGCCGACAATAAGCGGGAAGACGGCAGAGAAGTCATAAACTGCTTGGTAGGAAAGACACAGGATGGAAGAGAGCTCCTACTACTCCACACACTTTTTGTTGGGGTATGATACAAAGTACCCACATGTTGGGCACCGAACGCCTATCCTAGTGGCTAGACACAGAGGGAGCGGAAGCGGGTAAGTCTAAGCATGCACCGCATGACTGGACAGTTTAAGTTGGGGAAGGGTTGGTTGAATAAAAGGGGAGGAGGAGTTGGTTAAGGTAAGGGGGAAAGCCTGATAGAGAATTCTGCAGTCCTAACACACATGACCTTCAAAACAGTGAAAGGCACACTAGAAGCATCTGAAAAGACCCTGCAAACAATTAGACCATGGCCGGGAGCATTAAAGTAATTACCAGGAACGCCTGAGGTCTGAACAACTACGGAAGGAGGCAGAGAGTAATCACATACTTGCGCAGACAGAAAATAGGAATCGCCCTGTTACAAGAGACACACCTTAATAAACCCAGGCAGGATAAAATTGCTCATGAATGGGGAGGCGTAGTGGCGGGATCCACATACTCAGCGTATCCCAGGGGAGTCCTCATTTGGGTGGTGTTGACGAGGAGAGGTAATTACTGACGGGCCCATTGGTCAGCACTCACCCTCGAAAACTTGTAATACAAGATAGCTGCACCGTGTGAGGACAGGGTGCAGGACTTACATACTCCAGCACAAATCAATACTAGAGACTCAGTAAGTTGGCAAAGGGAAGTCTGTTTAATGATACATACATCAGCTTATGGAAATCAGCAGCATCGCGAACACCTGTCCCGCCCCGACTTCCTCGAACTTCAGTACAACAGCCTCTTTTATGGGCAAACTTCGTCATCAATGACGTACACTTCTATAAAAAATCATCATGCAATATATTTGGTTGGGAAAGGTAACTTATGTATAGATGTTATATCTTTATATGAAAATAAGGCATACGGATTGGATAACTCTTATCGGGTGGGCGTCTATGCCCATCCCTCTACACCACACGTGATTGACGTCACTAAAAGTACGACGTCTCATTGGTTACAATGTCTATAGGACCCTAGATTATATGATCCCTTGTGATAGGGCGAGTTACACCCCTAAACATAAATCTCCACTTTTAATTAGCAGCATGCAGAATAGACACCCTGGTGCCTGGTGTCCCAAGATTCACCCTGCCTCCCTGCCATCAATCAGTGGTTTAGGGCTATGTGTCAATTAGTTGGCCGGGTATGGCCTCAGATCTGTAGTCTCTTATCAGGAAAAGTTATGGCACCCTCTGGTTCTGAATGACATCAGGCGGTGGTACATCTTCGCGCCTGTCTGGTCACGTGTTGGTCCACTGTGAATCTGCTTCAGTTCTCAGTCTTTTCGTGCATTTGATTTTGTGTTCGCTTGGCCACCTGCATGGGCCTCTCTTATCTTGACCTTCACGGGCGGGCTGGCATGCTCTGAAGTTGGAGCTTTGTGAGTTCATGCTCACCTCCCCTTCTCTGGTTGACCTCGATTTCCCCGGCATGAGCCATCCTTTGTTAAATTTCGATCCCGCTCTTTTCCTCAGCTTGGACCTAGATGTGAAACTCCGCCAGTTGGGCCTGGGCTGCCTGGGCTTTCTTCTGCTCAAACAAAATGGAGTCGCACGTGTACATTGTGTTGTATTGAGGTAGACATATATAGTTGGCGCATGCCGCTCTATTCTTCTACTTAAGCATTGCAGGCGGTATCGATTACTTAGCATCTTGCGTTTCAAGCTTATTTACACACGTTCAACAAGGCGGTTGCTTCCGTCTTGTCTCATGGCACCATTCTCATACGTTTTCACAGTGTCTCTCCCCTTCGTCCATTACAATTCTCCTCGCAATTGTCGATACTATCATGCATAGCTTTCAGTAGCCACTTCTGGTTGTTCTCGGGGCTGCCTAGGCCCTTAGTCTATTTCCATTGGCCTTCCATTAAAGCCTTCGGGGTTTCCTCGTGGACAGTCTGTAAATACTTGTCGTTTTGTACCAATGGCAGGTACGGTTGTCTGATTGGGTACCGTGCTGCCCAGGGTTGCCTGGTTATGGACATTTCAACAGGTATTGATCTTCTAATGTACACAGGGCAGCGGCCCATTGCCGCCCTTTGTTGGTTCAGCTGTTCCTCGTACGTCACATACCACGGCGAATACCTTACTGGCAACTCGCACTGGGGGGCAGGGGTGCAGGTCATATCTGGGACCTCCTCTACACTCCCCCCTCTGGTCGGTTCATCGACCACTCCTACTTCCTCCTTTATATTCAATTTCTTTGATTCCTCAGCTTCTTGCTCATCGTCTCCTGGGTTTACACAAGAAGGCGTGAAAGTATGCAATTTTGGTGTCCATATCTTTATCACCCCTTTCAAGCTTCCTGCTGTTTTCAAATGCTCATCTTTGTTCCAGGTCATCAACTGGCATTGTCCATTTGGACTGCAGTAAATCCATTTGCCTTCATACCTTCTTCGTTTCTTGGAATAAGTGAATGTTGTTCCTTCTGGTGCAAATTCACTGGCCTTCACAAAGTCTTTTACTTCCTCATCTGTCAGGTCTCTGGGCTTCCAGCCTGGTTCGACGTCGACCATAATTTTCATCCCAATGGCCTTCTTTGCAGTTTTCTGGCACTGTGTGATGATTATCTTGATAACACAGAATCCTAGCAGCACCATTGCTAGCAAAGCTCCCAGGAACTTGAATATATCTGCCATCCATTGCGGGACCCATGAGAATAGGTTCCGAAACCAGCTGTCATCATCTACTTCATCTGCTTCCTCAGTCATCTGGTTTTTCAGGGTCGTTAACATGCTTATGGCCTCTGTGAGGGTTCCATTTTCTTCGTCGTGTGATGGTATAAATGTGCAACATGATTCTACGATCTTTGCACAAACACCTCCATCCATTGCTGTGATCATGTCAAGCGCATATCTGTTCTGGAGGGTCATCAGTCTAACCGCTCTCAGCTCTTCTTTGATCGCATTGAATCCTTTTATTGTGGTGTTGATGGTCTGCAGTAACTCCCATCTGGTTATCTGCAACCATTTAGTATTCACTCCAATTTGGATGTGTGGCAGGAGCATCGTGGTGAATACTGTTGAAGTGAGGCTGAACAGCCTGTGTTCGTATGGAATCGCATAGAATGCTTCTTCTGATTTGGCAGAAAAGTAGTTTTCTCTCTTCATTCTGAATATCAGTTCTGTGTATCTCCTCCTTCTCAGATGAGCATCTGCTTTCGGGAAGCTGTCCAGATTCAGATCGTTTTTTGGAATCACCAGTGCGGGAACATGGACAGTGACCAATGTACATATGCCCCCCCCACTTTCTTGGCAGTCTTATGTATGGTTTGGATCCACACGCCCAATAGCGGTCCATCAGGACTGCGGTTCCTTGTGCCATTCCTGGTGCCTCATACATTCATCCACAGTTTTGATTTTCCCCCATTTTCCTTGTACAATTATTTCTGAAGCACAGTTTCGGGTTCTCCAACGGTACTATTTTCAGGGGTCCTCCTCTGTCTTCGACCCATGTTAACATCTTTGCCAATTTTTGCCATAGAGGTTTACATAACCTCTGTGAGTTTTCTACTGCTTCCTTGCAGGCTCCAAGGACCATCCAAGCTCAGCAGATTACTACTCCTTCTTCCCATCCGTCTGGGGAAACCACTGACCCCCAGATCTGCATTTGGCCTCTGTTCTTCCAGATTTGAGCCTCTTCTGCATTTTTTCCTTGGACGTTCAGTCTTGGGTTTTTTTCCCATCTAATTCCTGATCCTTTGACGTCAGGGTTTTCATATCTAATAACGTGATTCTTGGTGTGCGCCCTGTTTCTTGTTTTGATGTCCTGGACAAAACCGTCTTCATCTGGGAAGTCTTTTTCGTTGGCCCATATCAGTGAGGCATCTCTTCCCATAAACTGCCCTCTGGTGTTGCACATTGCTACGTGTGACATGCAGTGTGCCGTGGGGACGTCAACTTCTACTGCAACAAAGATTTTGGACTTGCCCAGGCTACATGGCAGGAGTGCACAGACGAAACATTCTCCTTCTGGTTGCCTTCCTCCAACTTCCTTCATGTGCTGGTACCATATGTTGTTTCCAAGATGGGCGGTGTTGTCCAGGTAGTCGTTTAGTTCAGTGTCCGTTTCATATGGGCTTCTCTTGATTCTTAACGTTTTTCTGTAGTTGGCCAACACTATGTCTCTGAATGCGTCTGTACTGCTCTTTCGTTCAGGCAGTCTCTCGGGCGTTATCCTTGGTGGGGCAGGTCTCACTTTCTGCACTGTCATTGTAGAGGAAGGGCTTTCATTTCTTTTCTTTCCCTTGTACACTCTGTTGTAGAACTCTTCCCACCACCATTGGCTCGTTATCTTCCCAACGCGTGGTGGCATTGTAGGCCTGCAGCTTATCTCTGGCGTTGGAGCAGACGTGCTCGTTATTACAGGTTCTGTGGTTTTCTTGCTCAACTCCTCATGTAGTTTCTTTGCTCTACGTATGAGCGGGAACACATACTTGACTATCGCATGCGTTTTCTCAGTGATTTCTTTTGCGGCTTCCTCCCTTTCATTGAGTGATTGTGCTATCTCAATTCAGTTTGGTTTCTCACTTTGCTCCCTGCTTTCTGGAGCTGCTTGTTCCACCGGGGATTTCTCCCTTTCAGTTAGTTTGGCCTGCGGTTTTGTAGTCATTGACACTTGCCCTTCTTTGTGTGCACTCAGTGTATGGGTGCGTGCCGTGGACAGTGCTATGTTATCATTCATTCCGTGCTGACCCTGTCTCCAGCCTTTCTCACCATTCATTACTTCAAGTGTGTACGTGTTGCTGCTAATTACATTCAACTGTAAATCGTTTGTTTCATCATCAGTTTTTCTTGGAACAGGGGTGACAATATAAGGTCTGGGTGCTTTTGTGGGCCCCAGATGTTCATTACCTGGTGGCAGCATGGACAATGGGATGCTTCGAGCACCACTAAGAAAGGCAGTTCTGAAGGTTAGAGACAAAAATACTACAACAATCACTATGCATATACTTATGACAGCCTTGAAAGACATCTTACAGCATCTCCTTCCACTGGTGGCACAACTAAATTACTGTTTTGGGCCCCCATCTCGAACAAGTCCATAGTCAATAGTTTATTTATTTTCTTATCTTGATTTTCGTTACTTAAAAGTTCAGCAAACACTAAAATGGCGGGTGCAGTTTAATGTGCCCCCTCTTGCGAGTGATGACGGAAGTCTCTAGTTATGGAGTACAGATCCTTTGCTAGACTATGGAAAAAGGTTAGACTACCGTTTTTAGCACATCACATTCTTCCTGCATTTGTGTATACAAAGCATTTCCAGGGCCCCTTCCCAATTTGTCTTGGCCCTGAGGACATGCAGGAATTTGTTCGCAGTGACACCATAAAAGGATGGCTTTGCTGCACATCACGCATAGATAAACCATTGAAAAAATAAAAATAACAGTGAGAAGGTAGGAAAAAATAAGAAAAAGGTTGAAAAAAGTAAACACGGCAGTGAAGTTCGTTGCTCTGCTCCTTTCGATATTGAAAAATAGGGAAAGAAGTTCAGGATGTAGTTGGAAGCATGAAGAACTGTGTCTTTGTTTCCCTGCTCTGCCCCCGGCTGGGACTTCTAAAGGGTTTTATCTTGTATCTCTCCTTTCTAAGGCTCTTCTCAGCAGCGGATGTCCATGATTGCTTCTGAGCTGTGATGCAATAGCTCTCAGGAGTCTGTTGAGTTGTGCATTTTTTGCTGGATCACAGAGAAACGTGGGCACGTCGACAGTGATGGGTCTACCCACTAGCTCTGGAAAGTTCTCAATGAGGTGAAAGAAGACTGTGAAGGCAATTCTGCTATCTTCAGGTGATAATGACATTTGCTCTGATTCTCTGTTTCTTAGGTCACCGGTCTTTTTTGCAGTGTGATAGGTCCTTGCCTTCTCGATCTGTCCCTCGCCGACTAATTTCACTGGAATTCTCTCAGAAACTCCCTCTGAAAGCTGGACAGTTCCATTTGTAGCTGTATGCTATAGAAGAGTGTTCCTATCTTTCTCGCGTTGGCAGGGTCTCTGAGGAAGGTGAGGGCGTCAACCTCGGCAGATCTCCCTACCATTTCTGGAAAGTCATTTACTAAGCCAAAGAGGACATTGTGGGCTATTAGGCTGTCCTCAGGGGACAGGGACATGTATTCGTTTTGCAGAGTCTCAATCACACGGCTCGCTTTTGCTTTGAGCAGTCTTTGCACTTGCCTGCTGCGTGGATGGCTACCACATTATTTAGTTTACTCCATATCTGGTTTAGAAAATTATTGTTTCGGGGATCTCTGATGAAAGTCAGTGTATCTGTGGTCATCCCGACAAGTTCTGGGCACTCCTCAATGATTCGAAAGAATAACGTGTAGGTCACTTCGTCAATGACTGCTTGAGGCGGGAGCATTGGTCTTTGAGTCACTGTTCTCAGGCAACTCGACGAAGACCTCTGCGATGACAGTCAATAGTTGCCTGATTACCTTCTTATTTTCTGGATCTTGGATGAATTCTGTGACACTTGTTTCTCTCCCTATGAGTGATGGATAAGTCAATGTCACTAATTGGAAGTAGGTGAGTACATCCCACTTAAGGCTTCTGCTGGGGTATGCCATAAGTTCGTGAACAAAGTCTTTATGCTGGGTCCTTCAGTATAACAGTTTCAGTTCTCAGGAATATCCGGTTCTATTGCTTACCAGAGTCTTAGAGTTCTTTGTCCACTACTCTATGGCTCTACGTGTTTAAGTCAGACCTTCCAGGATTTTGCGGCATGAAATGGCAAATTTTGCGGCATGAAATGGCAAATTTTGCGGCACAAACCTTTATTTATTGCGCATTTTTGCGGGACATTTTGTATTAACTGGAGGGTGTAAGATTGCCACATTGCAGGAAATAGGCAGAGTGCAAGGCTACAAGAGAGCCAGGGTATCATCATTACGTATCTTTTGTATTAATTTAATAGGAAGAGTCCCAGATGTCTCTGGCTTGGCAGAACAGTGTTTGATTTGGCTACATTTCTGGTTTAATGTTCATGCCTATTTAATAGTATTAACTAAATTGATAATTATCAATTGTAATGCTGAAAATATTCCCCTTCTATGTTCTCCAATCCCCCAAACACCCACACACCTCTCTCACCAACACACATCTCACCAACTCTCCATCACAACTTACATTCCTTAATCTCTCACTCTGTCATACAAATGCTCACATGCTATGTCACACTGTCAAGTCACAATTTGCACTGCCCAGCCCCTGCCACACTCCAAATCATACTCCCAACTCACACCTTTACACTCTACAATTTCTCCCGCAATAGACAGTCCTTCATTCTTTTGTGCTGCTTCTGCATCTTGCATCCTTTCTCCCATTCTATCGCACTCTTCCCTCATCCTTTTTCCCAATCTGCAGCTCACTGCCTCTTTCTGGCCAACCGCTTCCTCTCTGCTTTCTGGCTCACTGACCACACGCTCCCTCTACTTTCTGTACCTCTGCTCGCTCTCAAATTTCTGGCCCACCGCATCACTGCTTCCTCTGCTCTCTTGTGCAGCGCTTCCTCCTCTGACTCACTGCTCTCTTTCTGCTTTCTTGCCTATCACTTCACATCTCACCCATCACTCTCCCTCTCTCTCATAGTTAACCATTTTTTTATTTTTTTAAAATGTAGATTTTGACTCAAATAATGGGGCATTTAAAAAAAGAACGGAGGATATGCTATCTTTAGACAACCCATTTTTGGAAATGAGCAGGTCACCTTATTCTCAAAGGTGACCGGCGCATTTCCACAGGCTTGAGCTGTAGCGCAAATTGTGCGCTGGCCAACTGCCTTGAATGGTGTTCTGGGTTGTTTGACCGAAGTGTCATTATTTGCGGCGGAATTGACCGTAGTCAATTTCGCTGCGAATTGATTTGCACTTCAGCCAAACAACCCAAAATGTACCTTTCACCACCACCCCACCCACTCCCCTACTTAACTGCTTGGTCACAGCCGCTTCCCCTGCAACCCTGCGGTGCCAGATCCGTCCCTCTAATGAGGGTCCGATCCGACTCCGCAGGGTCCCTTTTTCGTTATTTTCTTTTTTTTTTCTGTCCACGCCTCCAATTTTGAGGGAAAAGGGGAAAACACTTCTGCAACCACCCTAGACCAAAAATACTGAACATGGGGAGCGGGTGACACCCTCGCAACACATGTTCAGTATTTATAAAAATTGATCGAATAGTACTGGACGAAATAAGCAAATTGTAACATTCGATAGATTTTTGTCATCAAAATGGGCAGTACTTTGAATAGAATCGCTCTCCCGACAGTGTTCTGCAAGCTCCCAGCGCCGTTCACAGGGACAGGCCCTCCAGGTGCCTGCCGCTGTAAAATGCGACCCAAAAAATGCATTTTTATCCTGTTTGAGGAACAGAAATGCAAGCGACACAGCAGCAGTTAATACCTTAAAGGAAATGCGTGACAGGGTCAGGAAAGACCCTGTCATGCAGTGGCAGCCCTACATCCCGTACGCGTAGGGTTGCCTACAATTTCTGCACATTCAAAAGTGCATCTTGCTTGGAAATGAGGGATGCGCTTTTAAATTGACAGGAACACCACTTTATTTGATCAAGGAGGTGAAAAAGGCCATCTGGATGGGCGCGCTTATAAAATGTGCCCATTCATGTGTCCCTTGTGGATTGGGCTGCACTTTTTTGGGGCACAAGTGATGAGATGTGTTAGTGCATTTCATGTCTTGTGTAAAAAAAAGTTGAGAACCAGGCACCCTGAGTATTATTTTTTTTAAAACAGTAATTTTTGCAATTACTTGAAAAAAAAATGTAAAAAAATATATTTTTTAAAATGCTGTTTTTGCACAAAACGGCCGTTTTTGCGCCATTTTGCGCAAAACGGCCATTTTTGCGGCATATTGCGGGATCGCAAAATCGCTATAAGCTGGAGGGTCTGTTAAGTTACCAGTGTCACTGCAGGTTCAAAGTATGCAACCTTTTCCTTTGCCCTGCGACTTCAGCTGCACATTGCGTTTGTTTGAAAAGTCTTGTATCTCATTCAGTGCTTAGAGAAAAGTTCAATGTATAGCCACAGTTTTCACAGCGAGCTCTTCAGTTTGCCTTTTCTGCTTGTGCGTCCTTCTTCCTCACCCTAGACCTTGTCTGCATGTGCTGTGGTCCTTCCCCGTTGTCTGTAGCTTCCACGGTGGATGCAGTAGGGGCGTCTTTTCCTATAAAGGGCTTGACGTCATACAGGAAGACCCAGGTTCTTCTTCCTTGGAGCTTGACAGCGGACGGGGTGCTGTCCTCTACGATGAAAGGGCCATTAAATCGTGGTTCGTCCCATTTCTTCCTCGTAAAGTTCTTCACTAGAACTCTGTCCCCCGGGAAGAGAAGGGGTGCCTCTAGGCTGAGAGTTGTGCCTGCATCAGCATTATCTGTTGTGATTTGTGCTGTGTTGTCCCCTTTCCGCCGTCGCTGCAGCTGGCCTGAAATGACAGATGTACTAGAGGTAAGACAGTCAAGGTAATTCTTCATTTCTGCTCCCAGAACCTCCCTAGCGGGCTGGGCATCACATCTAGCTCTATCTTGGCGGGTAAGAGGGGTTCTCATCCTTCTACCAGTGATAATCTTGTGCGGCGTGAGGTGATGGTCAGAGCCTGGCTGGTTTTGAAGCGCATATAATGCCAATGGTAGGCAGTGCAGTCATCCCTTTAATAATGTGAGCTTCAGTTTGGCTATCCTCTCTTTCAACAGGCCGTTGAGGCGTTCACATATGCCATTTCCTTCTAGGTGATACGCCGACGAGAACTTGTGCTTTATACCAAGCAACAAGCTAATCTGCTCAAATACTGAGTTTACGAAATGGGGCCCGTTGTTTGACCTCATAACCTCACACACCCCCCACCTGGGGAAAACCTCCCTCACCAGGAACTTTGCAGCACAGGCAGCGTCAGGGTGTGTACAGGGCCCCGCTTCTATCCATCTAGAGAATGGACACACCACAACAATTAAATACCTGTACCCATTACAAACCTGAATCATATCGATATAGTCGATATGCAGGTGCTGGAAAGGCCCTTCAGGTCTGGGAATGATTCCTCTCATCACTTTCAATGTGTGCCCAGAGGTGAATTGCTGGCAAATTATGCAATTGACCATAAAGAATGCAACATGCTCCGCTAAATTCGGCGCAAACCAGTCTTCTGAGAGTGTTGCAGCAAGATTTTCTTTTGACATGTGGAAAGGGTAGTGGAACTGTTCTAACGCTACCTTTAGGAGGGTGACAGGCATTACTGGTTTACCAGTGCTGTCCTGCCTCCATTACCCATCAGAGGGGTTTAAAGAACACCCTCAACGTTTCCATAAATTCTTCTCATCCTGAGGTGCCTCCCCCTGGAGTTCCATTAACTGTGTCTGCCCAATATTGCTATAGGCTTCTGGAGTGGCTCGGGCTATCATCATTCGCTCATGGGTACGTGCCACCTCCACGTCCATGATTATCTCACCCTTGGATGGCATGCGCTTGTCTTCCGTGTCCGCTTCATGGTTTCCATGTGACACGAAATCTGTTCCCTTGGTGTGAGCGGCGCACTTGACGACCGCTATGCACACTGGGAGCTGTAGTGCTTTTATCAGCCTGTCCAACAAGGCTGCATGATGCACTGGCGTGCCGTCCGCTCGGAGGTAGCCCCTCCTTTTCCATCGTGCCAGGCCTGCGTGCACGGTGGACGTCACATAGGCGGAGTCACTGTACACTGTTACTTCCTGGTCTGCGTGATTCTCGATGGCGAGTAACAATGCCACTAGTTCTGCAGCCTGTGCCGAATAGTGGTGGGATGGTATTCGTGCACTGACAAGTACTTGGAACTCTCCATTTGCCATGTGTTTGATCACGGCCACGCCTGTGTACCTTTGCCCGTCTTCTTGGTCAATTCTCGATGACCCATCAATGAAGACGACTTCTCCTCTTGGCAGAGCATTCTCTCTTATTCTGGGTATTTCATCATAAAACTCTTCATAATTGGCACAGTCATGCACAGGTTCTCGCTCTGTGACTGGCTCAGCAATAAACATAGCAGGGTTCACAGTTTTGCATCACACTATTTTGATCGATGGATTTGAGATAATCACCTCATATGCGGATGCTTTCTGTGACGTCAAGGTGCCCTTTGGCTTCTCCAATATGGCAAATAATGAGTGCTCAACATATAATGTCATGGAGCATCCCATCACAATGGATGATGCTTTCTCGATGGAAAACGCGGCGGCTGCTAAATTTTGCTCGCATGGGAAGTGGCCCCTCATGACCGGGTCCAAGCTCCCACTGTAATACGCTAGGGTTTGTACCCCAGCGATGTTCGCTGAGCGAGCACTGCCGTCATAAAATTGCCATCGGTATGAAGGAAGAGATAGAATTCCTCTGCATAATTGGGGATCCCGAGAACTGGGGCCTTACAAATTGCCCCCTTTAGTTCTGCAAACCCCTTTTCCATTTCTTCAGTCCATTCAATTTTTCCCTCTGTTGCTTGGGCTTTCTTTAAGGCCTGGAGCAAGGGCTTGGTGTATGAGCTGTAATCCAAGACCCATGCTCTGACATAATTGCATAGGCCTAAGAAGCTCTGCATTTGTTTTACCGTGAGCGGCTTAGCCGTGTTCATGATAGCTTCAGCCCTCTCTGGTGTTACCTTTTCCCCTTCATGTGAGATTAGTTGCCCTATGTATAACACCTCCTGTTGGCAGTATTGCAACTTGTCCTTGTCCACCTTGTATCCCTTCTCAGCTAATATGGTCAATAGCTGAACAGAGACGTGTCGGCATTGCTTTTCAGTGGTGCTGCAGATCAAATGTCATCTACATACTGCAAAACAACACTGTCTACCGCAATGTTACTTAGGTCCATTTGCAGGACTCGGTTAAAAATGGACGGAGATTCACAATACCCCTGTGGCAGCCTTGTACTTTTCAGGCGCATTTGTCTGAAAGTAAATGACGTCAGATCTTGTGAATCACGGTGCAATGTGATCAAGAAAAATGCATTCTTCAAATCGATCACCGTGAAATATTTTGCCTCCGTGGGTATGTTGCACAAAATAGTGGATGGATTAGGGACTAGAGGGAACTCGGCTTCTACTATGTCGTTCAATGCTCGTAAATCCTGGATTAAACGCGAAGACCCTCCCTTCGATTTCTTGACAGGACCGTGTTACAAGGTGATTCTGACGTTACCAGAATGCACTGCTCCATCATGGCAGAGATTGTCTTCGCAATCCCCTTGTCCGCTTCTCTGGACATGGGGTATTGTTGCGCTCTTGGTAGAATCGCTCCAGGCTTGAGTTTAATCTTCACCTCTCCTGCCCCCTTCAGGAGTCCTACGTTATAAGGCCCTTTTGTCCATACTGTGACTGGCACCTGGGCCATGTCCTCCTCAAAGTATTCTGGTCATGCCATCACTAGCATCATTCGCTGTGGCACTTCTCGTTTGATCATTTTGACCCAGAATATGAGACTTACTTCCACCCGTGTCTCCTCTAAATCAGGGTGCTCTTCGAACAGATCATCATCTGTGACGTCAGTCACTCGATACCCTTCTTCAATGGCGATAACTGCGCACCATTGCCTTCCTTCGTCATCGTATCCTTCTACTAAAACCACCTTCCCCTTTACTGTGGCAAACTGTATTACCAAAGGAAATATTTGTACCTCTTCTTCATGCATGGGTATCCTTGGTCTAAAATGAAACGCGTCAGGGGTCCTCATAGTTTTGCCTGCAAGGCCCGGCAATCCCGCCATGAGCACTCGCACGCCATATTCGAAGACCTCCGGTCTAGCGGTAAAGCTCTCATAGCTGTACGTCCCGAGTACGCTCTGATCATTTCGCATACGTTGGAATAATGCATTCCTGGCGTGGAGCACACTATGCCATCCTCAGTGAATGAGATTGACATATTCAGCTTTGTCATTAGATATCAACCCATGATGTTTACTGGGGACTGACGTGAGTACAGTAAAGGCACATTCATTTCATGCTCTCCCACGGAGACCAGGAGAGCGTCTGTGAAGGGAACTCTACTATGAGCTCCAGTGAAACTCTGCGTGTCTATTGCCTCGCCGGACAAGGAAAACTTGCCTTCTCTTATGCACGAACAAGTCGCGCCCGTGTCAACTAAGGAGGAATACACTTTTCCTCCTATGGTGACATTTACCCTTGGTTCCCTATTAGGGTCTGGTGTCATCGATAGGATAGAGCACATCCGAGTTTCCCGTGAGCTGTCCTATTTTATGTATGGGTTCGGCCCACTATAAGTTTGCGGAACACCCCCATTGTTCATCCCTTGTGGTACCGGCGGCGGTGCCTGCTTGGGTTGCCCCTGTTGCAAGTTCCCCAAGTTCGAGGGTTGAAACCCTTGCTGGCGGTGGTCGGGCCATCTGTCCATCTGGCATAGCTGGACTGCCCATTGGTGCGCTCTGGATACCACCTTGAACATTTTGAAAACCACCTTGGGTACCTCTAAAGCCTCCCTGATTACTCTGCCATCCTCTTCCTCCAAATCCCCTTCCTCTTGGATAATATCCCGCGTTACCCTTATTGTTCTGCGGCGGGTTAGTGGCACATTGCGCACTCAAATCGGCTGAGCTTGTTAGCATGGCTCCCTCGAGCGTATACTTTGTGAGCTTCCTTTGCACCACCTTCGCCTCTTCTCCCTTACGCGTTGCCTCTTTCTTTCGATTCTTTTCTTACAACAGCCTACAATAATGGGCAATTGTCAACTGGATTTCGGTCCACGGTTTAGCTTCTATTCCTACCAATTTTTTGAGTTGTTTTTGCACCGGTTCTGGTAACCCTTGACACAGTATATGATAGAATACGGGGATAGATTTTGTCCAAGACTCATGCGTTTCAAGCACCCACGCGTCTTGAAAATTCTGGATGTAAAGCAACCGATACTCTGACTCTTTCATCTTCCGAGTCATAATGGCTCCCAAGTCTGATGTGTCAGGGTATAGCGTTCGCAGCGCTTTCCACACTGCGGCTCTACAATTATTAAATGGCGCTCCGTCATGAGAGGTGTTAGTTATGATTACCCTAGGGTAGCCTGCCCTCTTCCACACATCATCTGCTCTTTCTCCGAGTATAGCAATTAGGAGACCCTTGATGTCCCCTATGGCTAGAGTAACTCCCCCCGTAATTTTTTGTAGCTCATGTATCCACTTCCCGGCTCCCGATGTCAATATTGGAAGCTTATTCTTTAAATGTTCCCGGTCCATGTGTGGCCATGGAATATATTGCGGTCTTACTCCCCCTTTCTCTAGCATTGGGAATTGGAATGCGCAATCCTCCTTTCCCTTTTCTTTACCTCCTCGGTCTCTTGCTGGGGTGGCGTTCCCGTCTTGCTTTCTACCTGGCAGCGCCCTTAACCTATCTGTATAGGCAGGTGCTGACGCCCCCCTCTGACCGTGGGGTGTTTCTTCATGTCGGCTGGACTGTCCAGCATACTTCGATGTCCTACTTATGGACTCGCCAGCCTCTGACTATTGTACCCCTCGGTTCCCTGGGAGCGGCCTTTCGCGCCGTCTCCCTTCGTCATAGATTGCTTCTTCCACGTCCCCATCAGAGTCAGACTCTGAATACTCCCAGTTTGCACACTTTCTTGTATCACCTTCGTTCTGCCTATCTTCTAGTCTATCAAGGGAACTTCCCCTACTCTCACTACTTTGGGTGACATCCTCAGTGTCATATAACTGAGTGCTCTCTAAGCGCTGATCTTCCCTTCCCTCTTGGGAGATTCGTTCCAGTCCCATTTCATCATATATTTTATCAATCGCTTCCCTGATGCTTCTGGTTTCGAAGTCATCATCAGTAATTGTCCTGCTTGTACCTGGTACTGCATCACTTGTTGGAAAGAACTCTTCTATGTCTTCCCAGTCTACAACAGGATTGGGTTTTTTCACTTCCCGCTGCAAATGTTCTAAGTCTCGCGCCTTTTGTCTATGTTTTTGTTCTCTTTCCTCATCTGTTTCCTTGCGTTTCCTTGCGTCCTCTCTAATCTTATCTACTTCCCGCATCCTTTCGTCTGTCATGATGCCTACCCCCGGCGCACCAGGCCAGGCCCAGCACCCCCGGGAGCAGGCATCATGCCCCCGGGTAAAAGCCCAGCGGCCCCTTATAGGGGCTCTTTGGACTCTGTCCTGGCGCCTTTGGCGCCAGGCTCATGTTGGACATCAGTCCTGGAGCCATAGGCGCCAGGCTCATAAAGGAAGGTGTTTTGTGCACTTACCTGATGCAGACCATGCTGCAAGATTTAGGCCTCTCTGAGACCTGAAAGGGACTATTTTTTCATGGGGACTATTTTTCCACTCGGGCGTGGCCAGGGAAGGATACTTACCTGGAACTACTTTGGGGAATATTTAAGCCACGCCCAGACAGTAGCTCACGCTTCGCGTTGTTCTGCATCCCAGCAGCTGAACGCTCACCGTGTCTGCTCCTGCACCTGGACTCCAGCCACGCCCGCCTCGAACCTGGAACACCTGTAAGGGAAGAAGAGAAGAGAAAGGTGAAAACCAAGAACTTATTCAAACTTCTTACCTGCATCCGGAACCTTCACGCCAGCATTCCAGAAGAAAGACTTCCATTTAAAAGCATTGTGTTGCTCGCTGCAGCGCCGCACTTCACTCACCTGTCCTTGAGACATCTCCTGGCTCCATCGCGGCTCTCAGCAACGGTCGCCACATCTCTGCGCCTAGAGGAGAGAAGAAGAGACAAAAGGTGAGCAGAAGGGACACAGTAGGAAAGCCTAATTTTCAGCCATAATACTTACCGGCTTTTCTTGGTGAACCATTCCACATTTCGGGTCGGCGCCGCTTCATTGGCAGGTACCGCACCCCGGCCCCTATGGGGAAAGGACTAAAGACATTACTGGGGAATTATAAAGACATTTTGAGGGATCGCCCTCATCACTAACTCACCTGAATTTACCATCGGCAATTTAACCCCTCAACGCATCGCCTTCATTCTGCACCTGAAATAAAGGACAGATCACAGGTTAGGAAGACAACATAAAAGAGGCTCACACTTGAACTTTTGAATCTTCATACTTACGGCGCATTTCCCAGAAAAGTCAAGTGGATTTTGCCAGCGCCCTTCAGAAAACCACTGAAGTAACTGGACGAACGCGCGCCCCCTGCACCAGAAGCAGGATGGAGAGTTCATCCTTCCAAACCATAAGGTGAGCTCAAACCGGGGGTTTTGGAGGAAGCTAGAGAAGAACGAAGGGGGGAAAGGGGAGAGCAAGCACATTATTCTGCAGACTGTTAACCCCCTCTCTCATCTGCAGAAGGATATTCCTACGGGCCAGACAAGCAAGATTGGGGGTCCTGTTCAATCGGTGTTCCGAGTTCTGCGCATCACGCTTGAAGAGGCCACAGCAACCCAGACTAGACCAGCGCCTCCGTGGGAGTCAGGTGAGCGTTACAGAACGCGAAGCCTTCCTACAAATTCCCACCCAGGCGCTATGGAAACTTCTGAGACTGACCAGTTGGCCCAACTACTGGGGGAATTACGGTCCGAAGTACACGCCGCTCGTCAAGAGACTAATGCTCTCAGAAGGGAAGTGATTGTCACGAAGGAAAGAGCTGATGACCTGGCTAGACAGCTTTTGCAAGGTCAAGCTGGACAAACTCCTTTACCCGGTTCAGGGGGGAACCCCGCTCCTGTGGTTTCCAGTAACCCGGTGCAGATGAACCTACCTGGAAACATGCCGCTGGCCCCACCTGAACGCTTTGCTGGGGGCCCCAAACGATTCGCCGTATTCATGAATCAGTGTCGTTTGCACTTCCTATGCAGACCTGGGGCCTTCCCTAATGACCAGACCAAGGTAGCCTTTGTATTGTCATATCTCAGCGGCAGTGCTGCCGACTGGTCAGTTCCACTGGTAACTCAAGATGACCCGATTCTTCGTGATTTTCAAGGATTTCAAGCAAGCATGGAAAGGTTATTTGCTCGACACTCCCAGGGGGGCAGGCTCTGGATGACGAACTTCTATCTCTGCGACAGGGCAATCAAGACCTCCTATCCTACATTGCAACCTTTAATAGACTAATTGTGGAAACTGGGTGGCCAGAGGATAAAAGAATCACGTTATTTTATCGAGGTCTACGCAGAGAACTTAAAGATGTCCTGGCCCAAGTTGTAAATCCGCCCCAAGAATGCACAGAATATATAGACTTAGTGGTCCAATTGGATCACAGACTGCAAAACAGAAAAATAGATCAGTCCAAGTTTGAGACCCGGGTGTTGGTCAAGACCCACGCTAATCTCAAGGGGGCTGATGCCTCTGAGCCTATGCAAATCGGAGGGGTTAAAGGACCTTTAACTCAAAAGGAACGTGAAAGAAGACGGCAGATGCAATTATGTCTTTATTGTGGGTCCTCTGGACACTTTCTACGAGATTTCCCGGTAAAGCCGCCCAAGAGGGTGGTAGGAGCCGCTGATAAAATCCATGAAAACTCTGTATCGGGAAATGACCACGCCCGACAAGCGTAGGGGTCCGCTTGCCGAGCTTGAAAACTAACTCTCAGACCTCGCATTTCATTGTGCCAATGGTCCTCGTAGATCCGGAACAGCCTAAGCGGTTGCATGCAATAAAGGCATACATCGATAGTGGGGCTATAGGAAACTATGTGGATCGTGAATTGGTCTCTAGGATTAACTTCCCTCTGCGTCCTAAAACCAGCAAAGATGTCATCACCACAGTTGATGGAACTGAAATTGCCTCTGGACCGGTAACACATTTCACAGCTGAGGTGACACTTGTAGGTCCGGACGGCCATCGGGAGGCAGTTGTGTTTGATGTAATCAAGGCTCCACAGTTTCAGGTTATTCTCGGAATCCCTTGGTTAGAGACAAATAATCCTCGAATTGATTGGCGAGCGAAGAGAATCACCTTCCCGGATTGTGCGCAAACCTGCTAACCAGAAAATCTGAAGATTAGTCTAGCATCAGTAACCTCTGTCTCCACGCAACTACCTCCGGAATACCAAGACTTTCAGGACGTCTTCCAAAAGGAACAGGCCAACACGTTACCTCCTCACAGATCGTACGATTGCCAAATCGATCTGGTGCCCGGTGCACAACCCCCTTGTAGCAGGATTTATGCCCTTACTGAACCGGAGAATCTGCATTTGAGACAATATTTAGATCAATACCTAGCCAATGGTTTCATTCGGCCGTCAAAGTCTCCGGCATCCTCAGCTTTGTTCTTCGTGCCCAAAAAAGAAGGCGACTTTAGAACCTGTATCGATTACCGCGCATTGAACCAGATAACTGTTAAAAATCGTTAACCTCTGCCTCTGATCCCTGAACTCCTTGACCAGGTGAAGGACGCTTGCGTATACACCAAGTTAGATCTCTGGGGGGCTTATCATCTGGTACGAGTAAAAGAAGGCGACGAATGGAAAACGGCCTTCCGTACAAAATATGGACTATTCGAATACCAGGTGATGCCTTTCGGGTTGTGCAACGCGCCTGCTGCCTTCCAATTCTTCATGAACGATGTCCTTCGGGAACTCATCGATGTCTGTGTTGTCGTGTATATCGATGACATTCTGGTGTACTCCTCTTCGGAATCTGATCACAGAAAGCATGTCAGGGCCGTCCTAGAGAAATTGCGCCAGCACAAACTGTTTGCAAAGCTGGAAAAATGCGTTTTCCATACCACCGAGGTTGAGTTTCTTGGATTCATCCTGACACCAAAAGGGGTCCGAATGGACTCACGGAAAGTGGATGCCATCCTCAAATGGCCATCACCTAGTTTGGTGAAAGGTGTCCAAAGCATGCTTGGTTTTGCCAATTTTTATCGCAGGTTTAACCCGGAATTTTCACGTGTGTGGCAACCCATCACTGCACTCTTGCGGAAAAATAAACGTTTTGAATGGACCGAGGAAGCCGAACAGGCCTTTCAGGAATTTAAAGCTAAATTTACGTCTGCACCTATTTTGAAGCACCCGCGTCCCGACCTCCCATATATAGTCGAAACCGATGCGTCCAGCTTAGCCATGGGAGCTGTCCTGTCTCAGAGAGACCCTGAAACCAACCAACTGCACCCCGTAGCATTTTGGTCCAGAAAATTCTCGCCGCCGGAAATAAATTATGCAATCACCGATAAGGAATTATTAGCCATTAAGTCCGACTTTAAGGCTTGGCGGCATTATCTTCTTGGCGCCAGACATACCATCACCGTGATCACTGATCACCGAAATTTACAATATTTAAAAACTGCCAAGGCTCAATCGTCACTACAGCTCCGATGGGATTTGTTTTTTGCTGAGTTCGATTTTGTAATCACTTACCGCCCCGGCTGTAAGAATGGCAAAGCGGACGCGCTATCTCGAATTGGAATGGGAGAAATAGACACAAACTCAGAACCTGTGCCGATAATTCCCGAACAAAGAATTTTGGGGATAACCACTTTACAAACCCTTGAAGACATTCAAGCACGGGTAAAACAATTCCTGGACTCTTCAGCCTTGCAGGATTGGATCAAAAGGGGGTCTTACTTTTCAGTCAACGATGGCTTACCTTACTTCCAAGGACGCTTATTTTTGCCAGAAAAGGAATTGCAAGAACTGGTTATTTCCCGTCATCATGATACCCTGATGGAAGGACACCCTGGCATTGCCAAAACAGAGGAAAAAATTAAACGACAATTCTGGTGGCCTTCCTGGCGAAAGGATATTAAATCTTTCGTGATGTCCTGTGGAGTTTGTGCCCAAACAAAGGTCAAAAAACAAAACCCGCCGGCCTTCTTCAGCCCTTAGACATTCCACCAGCACCTTGGCACACCTTGTCACTAGATTTTATCACGGACCTGCCCTCTTGTAATGGATACAATACTATTCTGGTGGTGGTGGATTTATTTTCCAAGATGGCCCATTTTATTCCGTTGAAAGGATTACCTTCAGCTTTTGTTCTTGCCAAGGAATTCCTTGAAAATATTATCCGTTTGCATGGATTCCCGTCCATACTAGTCTCCGATCGGGGAAGCCAGTTTATTTCTCATTTTTGGAAAAAGTGTTGTCAACTGGCACAGATCGATGTAAGACTCTCAACCAGCCACCACCCAGAGACCGATGGTCAGACGGAGAGAACAAACCAGACCCTTGAACAGTATCTACGATGTATGTTGCACCAATCGGAGGGTAATTGGAAGGATATTTTATGGGTGGCTGAATATGCATACAATAACTCGATACACTCTGGAACTGGTCAGAGCCCGTTTTATACCCTATATGGACATCACCCTCGTACTTCAGACTTGGACTCACCTCTGAGCCTTGAAATGCCCGCAGTGGATCATTTGCATTCTACGATTACTCAAGCCTTCAAGGATGCAACTGCACATTTGCAACATGCGAAAGGGAAATACAAAAAGAATGCAGATCTGCATCGAAGGGAGGCGCCTCCATACCAAATAGGGGATCAAGTATGGTTGGCTACCAAACACTTATCGCTCAAGGGACCTCGAACTTTTAATCCAAGGTATTTAGGCCCTTACTCGATCAAAGCTATAATTAACCCAGTGGCAGTCAAGCTTGATCTACCAGCTAACATGCGGATTCACCCTGTTTTTCATGTGTCACTTTTGAAACCAGTGCAACCAGGAACCAGATTAATAAAGCCACCAGAACCAATCCAGATAGATGGGGAGCCTGAATTCGAGGTGAAGAACATTTTGGATTCTAAGATCTCAAAATCAAAACTTTTCTATCTAATTGATTGGAAGGGGTACGGGCCTCAGGAAAGGTCTTGGGAACCCAGCGACCACGTACATGCACCTCGGCTGGTAAAAAGGTTCCATTGGAATTTCCCAAACAAACCGAAACCTCCAGAGGGAACGACCTTGGGAGGGGCCTTGGGGGGGAGTGCTGTCATGATGCCTACCCCCGGAGCACCAGGCCAGGCCCAGCACCCCCGGGAGCAGGCATCATGCCCCCGGGTAAAAGCCCAGCGGCCCCTTACAGGGGCTCATGTTGGACATCAGTCCTGGCGCCTTTGGCGCCAGGCTCATTAAGGAAGGTGTTTTGTGCACTTACCTGATGCAGACCATACTGCAAGATTCAGGCCTCTCTGAGACCTGAAAGGGACTATTTTTTCATGGGGACTATTTTTCCACTCGGGCGTGGCCAGGGAAGGATACTTACCTGGAACTACTTTGGGGGCTATTTAAGCCACGCCCAGACAGTAGCTCACGCTTCGCGTTGTTCTGCATCCCAGCAGCTGAATGCTCACTGTGTCTGCTCCTGCACCTGGACTCCAGCCACGCCCGCCTCGAACCTGGAACACCTGTAAGGGAAGAAGAGAAGAGAAAGGTGAAAACCAAGAACTTATTCAAACTTCTTACCTGCATCCGGAACCTTCACGCCAGCATTCCTGAAGAAAGACTTCCATTTAAAAGCATCGCGTTGCTCGCTGCAGCGCCGTGCTTCACTCACCTGTCCTTGAGACATCTCCTGGCTCCATCGCGGCTCTCAGCAACGTTCGCCACATCTCTGCACCTAGGGGAGAGAAGAAGAGACAAAAGGTGAGCAGAAGGGACACAGTAGGAAAGCCTAATTTTCAGCCATAATACTTACCGGCTTTTCTTGGTGAACCATTCCACATTTCGGGTCGGCGCTGCTTCGTTGGCAGGTACCGCACCCCGGCCCCTATGGGGAAAGGACTAAAGACATTACTGGGGAATTATAAAGACATTTTGAGGGATCTCCCTCATCACTAACTCACCTGAATTTACCATCGGCAATTTAACCCCTCAACGCATCGCCTTCATTCTGCACCTGAAATAAAGGACAGATCACAGGTTAGGAAGACAACATAAAAGAGGCTCACACTTGAACTTTTGAATCTTCATACTTACGGCGCATTTCTCAGAAAAGTGAAGTGGATTTTGCCAGAGCCCTTCAGAAAACCAGTGAAGTAACTGGACGAACGCGCGCCCCCTGCACCAGAAGCAGGATGGAGAGTTCATCCTTCCAAACCATAAGGTGAGCTTAAACCGGGGGTTTTGGAGGAAGCTAGAGAAGAACGAAGGGGGGAAAGGGGGGTGCAAGCACATTATTCTGCAGACTGTTAACCCCCTCTCTCATCTGCAGAAGGATATTCCTACGGGCCAGACAAGCAAGATTTGGGGGTCCTGTTCAATCGGTGTTCCGAGTTCTGCGCATCACGCTTGAAGAGGCCACAGCAACCCAGACTAGACCAGCGCCTCCGTGGGAGTCAGGTGAGCGTTACATCGTCTCTACGTTCCTTTGCCTTTCTAATCTCTTCTTCCTTTCATGCACCCTACGTTCTTCCTCTAACTTCAACTTATTCAGTCTCTATTTTTCGTAGGCTGCATACTGGGTGCGACTGAGCGGTATTTCTTGCTCTTCGCGATGAAGTTGTTCTCGCTTCAGCCTGTCCTTCTTTCTATTTCTTTCATCCCTTGTCTCCCTATCCTTTTCCCTTCTCTGCTTTTCGTCAGGCCTTCCTCGTGGCCTTGCATCATCACTCCCCTTTCCATCTAATTTTAACAATATCTGTCCTCCCATCCATTCGTCCTTTGCGAATGTCATCTCATCACTCTCTCTCCGCTTCTTTCCCTCTCTCTCCTTATCGAGAGGTGCACTATTCTGTACCTGATCCTTTCGTCCATCTCCGTGCCTCTCCTTGTCCCTTGGGACGGCGGGGGCTGGAACGGTTTCCCGCTCCTTCTCATTAGTTTTGTCACTATTGCATGCAGGTGACTCATACACGGGGTTGCTATACCCCGTGGCTGCTTTGAGCTCTCGTAGCGGGTAAAGACCCTCTGACCTGCTTCCCTCAATGACTGGTTCCGGCGGGGCCGGTGGCGCAGTAGGCGTCTCACCCCCTCTGTACATACGTTTAATATCCAGTCTGCAGGTGGTTCTTCTTCCTTTGTTTGTTCAAACATCTTCCATAACTCGAGAACGGCAAGGCGTTTCTTCCCGCTATATGTGGCATGTAGGAACGTGGTCATGTGCTGTAAGACAGCCTTAGACAATGACCCATTCGGGGGCCACGGCATAAACATTTTATTTTATTTGCGGTGCCCTTAACCCACTCCTGGCTGTATTTCTTCAGCTTTGCTGCATGTTTTGGCAATTGCTTACAGAGATGCATAACCGGAGTGACCTCCTCCATCTTTTCACTTCAATACCCACAATGTTTACACAATAACTTAAGTCTCTCCACCAATATGAGCGAGCACCACAACCACAAGCTCCAATCCACTTTTTCCCGCCAAAATTTATACCATCAATTTACTCAACAGAAACCATCAATTCACTGGCGATCCCCTCTCAGTTACAGAATCGCAAAAACCAAAATGCATTTCACTCAAGCATCAACACATTTTTCGCATCAATACATTTATTGCGCATTCACATATAGCAAGACACTTATAACAGACGCTTGACAGACTAGAGAGACACCAGCTGGTCAACATATACCTGCCTTCTAATTATTACCCCGTCATGGGATTTGAACTACCCCTTTATGACATCTTTAAACGTCATCGTAGCCTAGCGTCCCACTCTCTGTGGGCTTTGGGTTCAAGTTCCTTCTGACCACTCTTTAAAGCGCAGGAACAAGGCGAATTTACAGTTTTCTCTCGGGTGCCACCCCCCAGTATTCCTTACCGTTTTTAATCTCGGGGGGCCCCCCCGGTATACTTTTACGTTTTTACCTTTCCCAGATGCCCCCATGGTATTCTATTATGTTTTAGCTTAGGTGCCCCCCTGGAATCCTATTATATATGTCTTCCTTTTATACTCGACTCATTAATCCACTATATATATATACCGTCTTCTCTACCTCTAACTAATCTATCTTTCTCCGCCACCCTCCGTTACCTTTCCCCCACTTGCTCTAATGCCTATGAGTCATTTGCCAAGGTAACAAGTTTCGTTGTTTCACTCACCGATCGTCTCTTTTCCTCTCTGGATCTCTGGGATCACCGCCCTTTCCTCTTCCCGCTTTATGGTTTTCGTCCGATCCGCTTCCCGTGGGAATGAAAAGGGTTATGCTTATAAAAGCGGGTTCCTTCAGACCCACTGCAGATTTATTGGGAGTATATACACTATCACTGTCCACAGGAAGCTTCTCGGCCTACTCAGCCAGAATAGCGAAAGGACTTGCGATGTAACCGAAGATCCAGAGTTACTTCGCGCCGTCGGTTTAAAGGTGTCTTGTGACTATATTAATCGATTATCAATAATCGATGGCCGAAACCATCCTCTGCTACCAAGTGTTGACGAGGAGAGATAATTACTGACGGGCCCATTGGTCAGCACTCACCCTCGAAAACTTGTAATACAAGATAGCTGCACCGTGTGAGGACAGAGTGCAGTACTTACATACTCCAGCACAAATCAATACTAGGGATTCAGTAAGTTGGCAAAGGGAAGTCCGTTTAATGATACATACATCAGCTTATGGAAATCAGCAGCATCGCGAACACCTGTCTCGCCCGACTTCCTCGAACTTCAGTACAACAGCCTCTTTTATGGGCAAACTTCGTCATCAATGACGTACACTTCTATAAAAAATCATCATGCAATATAATTGGTTGGGAAAGGTAACTTAAGTATAGGTGTTATATCTGTATATGAAAATAAGGCATACGGATTGGATAACTCTTATCGGGTGGGCGTCTATGCCCATCCCTCTACACCACATGTTATTGACGTCACTACAAGTACGACGTCTCATTGGTTACAATGTCTATAGGACCCTAGATTACATGGTCCCTTGTGATTGGGCGAGTGACACACCTAAACATAAATCTCCACTTTTAATTAGCAACATGCAGAATAGACACCCTGGAGCCTGGTGTCCCAAGATTCACCCTGCCTCCCTTCCATCAATCAGTGGTTTAGGGCTATGTGTCAATTAGTTGGCTGGGTATGGCCTCGGATCTGTAGTCTCTTATCAGGAAAAGTTATGGCACCCTCTGGTTCGGAATGACATCAGGCGGTGGTACATCTTCGCGCCTGTCTGTCACGTGTTGGTTACCGTGAATCTGCTTCAGTTCTCAGTCTTTTCGTGCATTTGATTCTGTGTTCGCTTGGCCACCTGCATGGGCCTCTCTTATCTTGACCTTCACGGGCGGGCTGGCATGCTCTGAAGTTGGAGCCTCGTGAGCTCATGCTCACCTCCCCTTCTCTGGTTGACCTCGATTTCCCCGGCATGAGCCATCCTTTGTTAAGTTTCGATCCCGCTCTTTTCCTCAGCTTGGACCTAGATGTGAAACTCCGCCAGTTGGGCCTGGGCCGCCTGGGCTTTCTTCTGCTCAAACAAAATGGAGTCGCACGTGTACATTGTGCTGTATTGAGGTAGACATATAAGGTTGGCGTATGCCGCTCTATTCTTCTACTTAAGCATTGCAGGCGGTATCGATTACTTAGCATCTTGCGTTTCAAGCTTATTTACACACGTTCAACAAGGCGGTTGCTTCCGTCTTGTCTCATGGCACCATTCTCATACGTTTTCACAGTGTCTCTCCCCTTCATCCATTAAAATTCTACTTGCAATTGTCGATACTGTCATGCATAGCTTTCAGTAGCCACTTCTGGTTGTTCTCGGGGCTGCCTAGGCCCTTAGTCTATTTCCATTGGCCTTCCATTAAGGCCTTCGGGGTCTCCTCGTGGACAGTCTGTAAATACTCGTCGTTTTGTACCAATGGCAGGTACGGTTGTCTGATTGGGTACCGTGCTGCCCAGGGTTGCCTGGTTATGGGCATTTCAATAGGTATTGATCTTCTAATGCACAAAGGGCAGCGGCCCATTGCCGCCCTTTGTTGGTTCAGCTGTTCCTCGTACGTCACATACCACAGCGAGTACCTTACTGGCAACTCGCACTGGGGGGCAGGGGTGCAGGTCATATCTGGGACCTCCACTACAGTGGCCCCAACAGTCCCTTTGAAAATCTTGCACACAAAAGCCGATGACGAAGGCAGAATGGTACTGATACACAGTATGCTTGAGAAAAAAGAAATATGTATAGTAAACACATATGCTCCCAACCATGAAGCTTCGTCATTCTTCAGGTCCTTATATGCTAGGTTGGGACAGTACAGAGATAAGGTCATAGTATGGGGTGGAGACTTCAATTGCACGCTGAATCCTAAAATAGGCAGGTCAGATAACAGGTTCAAAAGACCGTCTCCACCCGCAAAGTTCTTGAACGCCCTCGTACACCACTTCAACCTGGTTGACATATGGAGGACTCTGCACACAGGAGAGAGAGGCTACACTCATTACTTCGCCCCACATAAAGTACACACAAGACTTGATTACTTGTTCACAGGGGAAGAACATATGAGAGAATTCAAAGAGGCAGCATATAAAGCAAGAGCAATGTCGGACCTTGCCTCGTTAGTACTGAAATGGGTGATGATAGCCCCTAGACCGCCAATACCAACTTGGAGACTCATAGGTGAGTCACTCCCTGGATACAGCATTTAAAGAACATATAAGAGAACACACGGCTGAGTTCTTTAAGGTTAATGAAGGTAGTGTTAAAAGAGTGGGTATAATATGGGAAACGTATAAAGTAGTGACCAGGGGAGCGACGATAGCCAAAGCAGGGGGGTTGCGAAAAGCCATCACTCCAGAAATACACAAAGTAGAACAAGAACTAGAAGAGATTGAGAGAAAGAACGGTGCAGGGGAAGACCATTCGAGCGAAAAAACTAAACTAAGACAAGAGTGCCTGACCCAATGGCACAGGCTGGGCAAATTCAGATATGCGCAATACCTAGAAAAAATCTGTGTGCAAGAGGAAAAACCTAGCAAACTGCTGGCTTGGTTATACAAGAGTAACAACAGGAAAACAACAAAACACTTGCTCCAAAATGCAAAAGGTAACATAAGTAACACACAGGTAGGAGTGAACAATGCGTTTTATGAATACTATCGAGAACTATACAAAGACTCCCATGCACAAAAAAATGAGGAACTGCGGAAAGCGTTAGATCTCATTACCTTACCACACCTAGATGAGCAACAAGGACACATATTAGAAGAGCCCATAACGGCAGAAGAGGTGGTGGCTATAATAAGAACGCAGCCTTCGGGGGAAGGTACCGGGCCTGGATGGACTGCCAAGTGAATACTATAAAGTATATGCGGATAGTCTAGCAGCGGTCCTGACGAGGGTATATGACAAAGTTGCTCCAGGAAAGCATGAGAGAGGCAGTAATTATCCCTCTTCCAAAACCCAACAGAAAATACAAAGGACTATGAATCGTACAGACCCCTGTCCCTTCTGAACCAAGATAGCAAATTCTTACTGCAGTGCTGGCAAATAGGCTCAGGAGAATAATAACAGGAATTATACACCCTGACCAAACTGGATATATACCGGGTCGGAACACCTCCTGGAATCTAAGTTTAAGTTTAAGTTTAATATTTATAATGCACAATCCATGGACCAGTGGGCATTAGGGCGTGGACAAAACATTTAAAAAAAGACAGAATAAAAACAGCATTAACAATCTAGGATAATCCAGGTACAAAGTCAGACAAACATCAGGGTTTTCAGCTTTTTCTTGAAGGAGACCAAGGAGCTCTGATGTCTGAGATCCAAAGGTAAGTTGTTCCATGCCTTAGGAGCTGCAATGTGGAAGGCATCTTTTTCCACCTTCACGGTCCTGCATCTAGGAAGCATCAATAATTCTGCATTATTGGATCCGAGGATTCTCCTACAAACTTTATCAGCGATAAAATTGTGATGGTAGCTGGGCATTAGGCCTTGTCTGCATTTGAAAGTGATGACTAATCAACGGGGAGCCAATGGAGAGCTCGCCTTGCAGCTGAGACATGATCTCTTCGAGACAAACCCAAGACCACTCTCACTGCCCCGTTTTGGATTACCTGCAGCCTGTTGCAGTTTATTTTACTGATCCCAACAAGGAGGCTGCAGCAGTAATCGATTTTGGATCCAATGACCCAATGATCGCTCTTGCGATTGTCTCTGCATTAGTCTGACTAATGAGTGGTTAAAAGCTTCATGTAGGGAGACCACAAGGGGGGCGCGTAACGTAATGGTCACCTGAACCTCGGCTCCCGTCTCATTGGGGAGGAAAGAGATGATTTTGAGCGAATCCCGGCCCACACTTGCAACGAAAAGCATTAAAGCGATGTGGGACCAGATATAGGCTAAAGTGGCACCCCAAACGCATGGCTAGAGGAAGAAGAAATCGAGAAAAGCGAGGGACATGCCCATCCCCCACCAGGCTCTCAACGGAATGGCCCACCGGCACTCAGCGCCAAAAAGGAAGGAGGCCGACCCGCAGCTGCGAGGATCTGCAGACAACACAATCTCGCGCAAAGCAGACCCCACCAAGGGAACATTAACCCCCAGAGATGCTGCTGCAGCAGGGGCAACAGACTTTGATCGTCCGCAGGTACCGAGCGGGGACAAGGCGGACTGGGAGCCGCAGGGACCCATTGAGCATGCACCCGAATGGTTTTCCCCCGGCAGCACTTCCCCACAACCGACAACTCTGGTAATAGGCCATAGCCACCCGCAGAGTACAATCTGACGTGGAGACCCATAGAGGACCGTTTAATACGAGGCAAGCAACCGTGAAAGGAACAACCGAGCTTGCGGACGAGGTGCGGGGTCAACTGCAACCAGCGTACAAGCCCCCCTCCCACACTCTGAACGGCTCCCCAAAGAGGACTGAAATGAGAACCACCCCAGAGCCACTTCAGAGCCCTGTGCCAGGAAGACAGGGGAAAGGACAAGCACACCCCCAAAGTGCTGCAGGCGTGGAAAAGTAGGCAAGCTTCCCCCTCATATGCAATTGACGGCTTCCATGTGTAGCCTGTAGGAGGGAGTCAAGAAACACACCAAGCCCCAGAACGTAACGCAGAGGCAAATCAAAGCCACCACTGGCCCTCAGCAACCCAACCCGGGGACCTCTGAGATCCTGGGGCAAAGAAAGACAAGACCCACACCGTCACCGGAACAACACTGATGCGGTAGAAGGCGAGAACACAGCGGCACGAACCGGGAACAAGCCTAGTCAGCACAGTGATCCCGGTGGGGGGGGTAACGGGCCAGGCCGCAACACATAATACAGAGCGTGATCACCTTCACCCTGAAAACTGGGGGTGTCAGAACCGAAAAAGGAACCATAGAAGGGAAAGGGTCCACAGGAGAGTGTCAAAGGGGAGCACGAGCTATTAGGACAATCAGATGAAAACTGCGAGCCCCGGGGGTAAAGGCACTCACTATAAACCATAAGAGAATCCAAGATTCGATACTGCAGGGAGGCCAAAGCAGCCACAGCAAAACGCAGCGTAAACAAACCTGGAAATCAAAAGAGAGGCAATATGGGGGTCACCCTGGACCGTCGCTGCACGCCCGCAGAAAGGGGGAAAGAAAAAAGCACGACCCTGCACTATCAAAAACCTAGACAGGCTGCAACAATACAGGTGAGAAGAGGCTCCAGATACCCAAGCCGCCAAAATGAGTACCGCGTCCACAAAAGAAGACATTGCAGGGATCATAGCAGAAATCTGTGCCTTGTGATCAGACATACAGATATCCATCTCAGAAATTAGAGGAAAGGTAGAACACATTGAGGGAAAGGTTGAGAACCTGGAAAATAATCAGATCAACATGGACGTAGTAGAAATGAAGCTAAATGCACGAATGATGGACATAGAACTGAGGGAAGAAGAGCTTACGCTCAAAATGAACGACATGGAAAAT
This sequence comes from Ambystoma mexicanum, assembly GCF_040938575.1. Classification (NCBI taxonomy): domain Eukaryota; kingdom Metazoa; phylum Chordata; class Amphibia; order Caudata; family Ambystomatidae; genus Ambystoma; species Ambystoma mexicanum. The sequence goes on from NC_090928.1 coordinate 1,232,680,604, forward strand.
AGGGAATGGAGGTCTAACCTAAGAGTTCTAGGCCGGGAGGAGAAGGAAGGTGAAACGCCAGATCAAGTCGAAGGAAAGATCCAGGAAATGATAAATCAACTATTTATGGCCGAGGGTGGGAAAAATGTGCACACTAAGAGGGCCCATAGAGGGAGAAGCATTTGCAGCGGCCCACGCTCAATAGTGTCAAATTCCTCAGCTACAAAGAGAAAACAGAGATCTTCCTGAAAGCTAAGCAGACACAGGACTTTGAATTCCAAGGATCCAAGATAAAGATCTTTCAATATTTGTTAAACTTTACGTTAGGAAGAAGGAGAGCATGCAGGCCACTGATGGCCTGGCTAACTGAAAAAGCTATACGATACAGGTAGGGGTAACCTTTCGACCCAACTTCGAATGCAAAGGGTAGGACTATAGAGTGGTCACCCCCGAAGAAGCAAAGCAGGTGCTCAGGCACCTAACCGGGCTAAACGATGACAGAGCCCCGGCCAGACCCAGTGGGATTTAAGCATCACAGGCTCAGAATGTGGAAGTGCCCCACCTATGGCGAAAACGAACCAAGGCAGCAAGGAAATACGTCCGACTGGGCCCAACGTCGCTACAAAGCCACCATGAGAAGGTACAGCGGGCTTGGGGTAGCACAAGCACTAGACACACACACAAGGAATTTGGATCGGGATGAATGAAGGGATTCCCCGATGAGGAAAGAGTTTCGTACCTAGTGGCCCTCACTTACATGAGGGCGTCTACTCTCAACCCCTAGGACCTGGGACAATTATAATGACTGTGGTTCAGTTAGTGTGTCTCTTTACATTTAAAGTTCAAGGGAAGTTGGGGGGGGGGGTGAGCAGACAGACAAAGGGACGCAGGAGACAGGGGGAAGGGTTGTCACATAGACCTAAGGGGAGATCTGAGATGTACCTGGCAGAAAAAAGAGGAAACAATATAATGATGGCCGCACCAGCTAAAAGCGGACCAGGGGACACAACTCTGAGGGTAGCCACACTTAATGTTAAAGGGCTCAATTCCCCGACCAAGAGGTGCCTGATTACAAGGGAGTGTGACAGAGCTGACATAGATGTGCTCTTTATACAAGAAACCAGGATTAAAGCAGGCGAAGAGAGACCACTAAGAGGGAAAGGAGTGGGGCAAACATTTTGGCCTCAGCACATCTTAAAAAAGGGGGCGTAGCCCTGATACTCCACAAGAAAATCAGACTCACAAACCCAGTGGTGCAATCATTGATGGGAGGCAAACTCTTGATAGTCCGGGGGGGAATGGGACAATATACAGATCACCTTTGCAGGGGTGTACACGCCCAACCAGGGGCAAGCGGCATTCAACGAGAAAACCCTCTCCACTCTCCTGGCAAAAAACAGGGGTCTCCTTGTGATAGGTGGGGACTTTAACACATGGGCATATATCCCCAAATGGTCAGGCAAGCTACACAGGAATTACTCAGAGACACTTCTAGGGAAGTAGGAAGCACATTCATGATGTGCCTGGCAGAATGAGGCCTGGTGGATGTCTGGAGAATGACCAATCCAGACAAGAAGGGATACACTTTTAGATCCAGTGTCCATGAGACTTTACTAGAATTGACTATTTGTTGGTAAACAGGGACGCCACCTCCAGAATAAAACACAGTCACATCCGCCCCATAGACTGGTCAGACCACGACACGGTCATGGCAACACTAGATGTGGAAGGGCTCAGCCGTTGAGACCCTTAAAGGCATTACAATGAATACTTGTGGATGGACAAATTATACTTACAGTAACTCGATAAAGCAATACACAAATACTTTCAGATAAATGACAATGGGGAAGTGGGTATAGCAATGGTGTGGGAAGCAGGAAAAGCAGTCTGGAGGGGTCATCTGATGAGGCAAGGGGCAAAGCGGAAAAGGGAAAGAAAGCTGCTGGAAGATAAACTGCAAAGAGGGGTCACTGCCCTTGAAGAAAGGATGCATGCCCTTGGGTCTTATCGAGCTGAATACATAGAATCGCTCAAACAAAAAAAGAATAGAGCTGAAAGCACTGGGAACGGGAGATGTCCTGAGAAAATTAACACTATTGGAACAAAGGTTCTAAGAAAAGGGCGACAAGGCCGACAAAATGTTAGCCGCCAGATTAAAAGCCCAAAGATAGGAGAGATGGGTGGATAAGATCCAAACAGAAGAGGGATTTGGGCACAGACACCAGAGGGCATAGCTGCACAATTTGCAAGTACCTACACAAAGTTGTACACCTCAGAGGGGGACCGGGTGGAAGGGGGAATGAAGGAGGATATCGAGAAAGCGGGACTGACCCATCTAACGAACTCTGAACAATCACCTTTGGACGCGCCTATACCCCCAGAAGAAGTGAAAGCAGCAATTAGAAGGCTCCCCGTGGGAAGGGCCCCTGGTGAAGACACCATGGGCGGCTTCTATAAGCACTTTGTGAAAACCCTTGCCCCACCACTCACCAAGCTATTCAATCACATACGCGACTCTGGCCAAGGGCCCTGTCCTTCTCAGTGGCTCACATAGTGGTCATCCCCAAGGTGGAAAAAGACCCAACATCCTGCAAATCCTACCGGCCGATTTCGCCACTTAATATGGACGCCAAACTGTACGCACGAGTCTTAGCCACCTGCATGGAAGACATAATGCCCCGCCTGATTCATCCGGACCAGGTGGGCTTTATAAAGGGAAGGCAAAGGGCAGACGCCATGCGCAAGACATTGAACATCATAGATCACTCCAGGGGAAAAGAGGCAGAGCATGCTCTCCTCAGCATGGGATTCGGCAAACAATTTATAAGGGGGCTGCAGGCAATCTATGAGAACCCCAAGGGCAGAGTGGCGGTGAACGGCTACCTTTCAGAAGAATTTGGCATGACCAGAGGTACCAGACAGGGGTGCCCCTTCTCGCCACTCCTCTATGCGTTATCAATCGAACCCCTGAGCAAGGTAATTAGAAATCAAGAATCTTTTAAGGGGATTGAAGTAGGGGGTGAAGAATAAAAGCTAGCAATGTTCGCGGACGACATTCTACTCTATCTTGCAGACCCCACCACAGCCATTTCAGTAGTCCTGAGGACAATAAAAGAATTTCGTAAATGGGTGGGACTGAAAGTCAATGCCGAGAAATCCATTCTCTTCCCATACAAGAAGCCTAACCACTCAAGCGATGAGGAGGCCCCCATGGGGGAATACTAACGGCACACACCCACCTGAAATATCTAGGGATCAACATCACAAAGAAGATGGAAGATCTATACGAGACGAACCTCCCCCCACTCCTGTCAGAAATATCAAAGGACTTGGACAGATGGAGCTACGGTGTCATGGCTGGGTCGCCTGAATGCCATAAAAATGGTGGTGCTGCCAAAAATGTTATACTGCTACCAGATGCTCCCAATTGCCATCCCTCGTAGCCACTTCACAGAGATCAAAACCAGATTCATAAGATTTTTATGGCAGGGGAAAAAACAGCGCATTGCCTACTGCACCCTAATCCAGCCAAAAGAGGAACGAGGAACAGGACTTCCGGACCCATAGATGTAGTATCGAGCTGCCCCACTTCACGCCCTGGTCCCGCATCTGAGACTGGAAACATAGAAGCAATGGGTGACTATTGAAAACCATTTGATGCGACCCGTGACACTTGGAGAATGGCTATGGGTCCCCAAAAAAACACACCCCCCCCCCGAGTGTAGTCAATCCCTTTGCAATGGGTCCGCTCCTGAAAATATGGTGGAGTAAAGGAGAAATGAAAGGGCTTATGACATGGGCCTCCCCCATGAGCTGCGTTTGGGCCCCCCGCCCCATCAGGAATGAGATCCAAGAGCCTAATCGCTATCAATCATGGTATGAAGCGGGCTTGGAAAGAGCGGGTCAAATCATAAAATCCAACAGGTGTATATCAATCCAGGACTTGGAAACCGGTCTGCAAATAGGCTCGCTAGGAGTATTCATGAACTTGCAGCTAAAAGGAGTGCTTCAAACGTCGAATTGGAAAATGAAGCTCCAACGAGAGCTTACTCTTTTCTAGAAAATAAACAGTGAATCCCGATGTACCAAGGGGCTCATCTCGCAAATGTACAGATCCCTGATAGGCGAGCTAGAGAACAGAATTGAAAACTTGTGAAAGAGGTGGGAGAAGGACCTAGGCCCCCTGATGACGGATCAATTGTGGACACAAATGTGCAAATCAGCACTAAAAAACTCAATTTCGGCACAATACAAGCTCCACAGAATAGAATTACTGAACAGATGGCAATACGACCCCAAGAGGCTATCCAAAATGTTCGAGCAATCTAGCCCCCAATGCTGGAGGGGATGTGGCTCCCAAGCTGACTATTGGCATATGTGGTGGTCTTGCCCCAAAACACAGACATATTGGAAGGAAGTTCTGACATGGATTAGAAAAATTGAAGGAATTGCCAGGGACAACGACCCCAGACTGGTGCTATTTGGACTGGAAGAACAAGAGGGTCTCTTGATACGAGTTCCCCATATGACTCACTTTCTCCTTCTTGCAGCCAGGGCCTGCATCACTATAAACTGGAACTCTAGTGAGCTCCCAACAGAAAGCCAGAGACCTCTATGAGATGGAGAACATCACAGGCACCATACACGACATCTCGCCAAGCAGAGAAATGGAATGGGCAAACGAACTTTGTGACACTATCCCTGACACTACAGAGAAGTAACGATGAATAGACTTGATTCCGCTGTTCGTCTCGTCTCCGAGGGTAGGAGGTGGTTAGGGGAAGGGATAGAGTTTGGAGCAAAGGAGGGTTGGGGGGAGTTAAAAGTTATGTGGGAAAGGTTTATACTGGTCATGCCACATTGTGCACCGAAGCGGTAGTATTGTTGATGTTGACACTTGAAAACGCATGTCTTTATTAAGCATTTCAAAGACATTTGGAAAAGAAAAGCTTAATGTAATATGCTGATGCAGACACAATACTTCCTACATGAGCTGTCATAGTAAGCTGTTGATCAAAGATCACGCCAGAGTGTTAACCTTCTTTAGTGGGGTAATCTTAACATTTCCTAACTGAAAGCTCATGTAAGAGGACCAAGCTTTGTTAGCATGGATTGCGTGCCAACAATCATCAGTTCTGTTTGTCCCCTGTTAAGTGCCAGATTGTTCTGCACCATCCAATTCCCGATGATTGCATATATCCTATTCAGGTTTGCTTCATCCAGTGCATGTATCCCCTCAGGAGGGACGACACACTGCGTGTCGTCTGCATAATTTGTAAACATGAGCCCCTCATGCTCTAAAAGAGCAAAGAAGAGAGCCGTGAATACATTATATAGACATGGAGAGATGCATGCACCGTGCGACACACCAAATATTACTGTAACCGGTGTGGCAGCTACATCTTCATAGAACACTCTACTTTCCCTGTTTTCCAAAAAAGAGGCTATCCAGCAGGATGCAGATATAGAGAAGTTAGCCACTTCTTCCAACCTGGTGACCAGAATTCAGTGGTCAACCAGGACGAAAGCAGCTGATAAGTCCAACTGCATCAACATAGAGGGCTTGCATATGCCCACCCGTTCCAAGTGCTCTACAATTTGCCCATATGCAACACAGTCCAGGATTTTGAGCAGGAACGGTGTTGGTGATGGGTCTGTAATTAAGTTGCTCCTCAATGGCCAAACCGGGTTTTATTAAGATCGGGCTGACACATGCTTTTTTAAGTCTTAAGGTACCCGACCCTCTGAAAGGGATGCATTTACAAACTTACAAATCGCTTCCACCAAGATCGGGGGGCAGGTTTTGATTATAATATCTGAAGAAGAGTCGCCTCTGCATTTTGTAGCTTTAAGCTGTTCAATTATCACGGATAGCTCACCCTCTGTTATGCTTGAAAAGCTGAATTGAGGAATGGTTGGACTTCTTACATACGGATCCTTGATGGCCTTACTGGCGGCAATGTGAGTCTTTTCTTTTTTCTGGACTATATCTGACCTAATGCCATTCAGTTTATCTTGCATTGCAGTTTGAATATCTTGACACTACGCAACATCTTTTACAAGACAGCTAGCATTGGCCGAGCTAGTGGATTCTTGTTCTTTTAAAATATTTAAAAGTTCCTTAGTTTCCGATTGTGCATTCACAATCCTAAAGTTCAAATTGTTTCTCTTAGCCTCGATAATCGCCCGTCGGATTTGATTTCCACGAATACAGCATTTTCATAGAGGCAGATTTAAGCTTTCTTAGCTCAGGTGAAAAGCAGGCTTTATTATCTGTCCCTTCCTTCACCTTTCTGTGTTAATCTAAGGAGGTTACACCACGTTATCAATAGTACTGAGGGCACGAAAGAGCATTGCGCAGTGGCCTCATTAGATGCGACAAAAGCATTTGATTCGGTACACTGGGACTGGCTCTACGCCACAATGGCTAGATTGGGACCAAATTACATGAGATTGGTCAAATTGATTTATACAAAACCTATGGCGAGAGTTAGAACAGGATGCATTTTTTCGGAAAGATGGGAATTACAAAAAGGCACCAGACAAGGCTGCCCACTGTCTCCAATGCTATACATTCTTGCAATGGAGCCAATAGCGGCATTCCTGAGACAGGAATACAAGGAATATGTGCGAATGTACGCAGATGACATGCTATTATACCTTGTCAACCCAGAAGAGAACTTATAATATGTATTAGACGTGCTAGACAATTTTAGCACTTTGTCTGGGATCGTAATCGACAGGAATAAAACCTATTTATTCCCGCTGTCCAAATTAGCTGAGGGTAACAAAGCAGAGTTGCTGGAACTGACACTACCAGAGAAAGAAAACTTCAGATACCCAGGACTAGACATTTATCACGACCTGAAACAAGAGCACACACACAATACTATAAAGATAATGGAAGGGCTAGTAAAGTCAATGAAATTCTGTGGGAGGTTGCCTCTATCAGTACTAGTGAGAGTAGCGTTATTAAAAATGGTGGCGCTGCCGAGCCTGCTACATTGCTTCAGTAATATACCATACAATATACCAAAACAGTTCTTCATTAAACTTGAAACAGAGTGCAGAAGCTTCTTATGGAAGGGCGTGAGACACAAGGTGGCACTTAATACCCTACAAAGACCTTATGAAAAAGGGAGGTTGAGGATTCCAAACTTTGAACTGTACTACCTAGCATGCCAGATGCAATATGTGGTGAGCTGGCTTGTAGACAACCCTACTGCAGACACAGCACTCCTACAACCAGCAATAAAACATCTACACTTTAAAGACCTGATTTGGTTTGCCCCGCCAGAACCACATGGATACCTGCAATTAGTGAAACTAGGTATGCAAATATGGCAGAGAGCCTGCAAAACACTGGACATTAAAGACCCAATATCACCACAGACCCCCCTAGCAGCAGTAATGACAGACAGTAAAGGACTAAGGGCTAGTGTGTGTGCACACTGGGAGACTTGTGGGATCATCATGATAGGGGACCTTAGGGGAGAACATAAACTATTGGACTTCCAAGAATTACAGGAAACAACCAGCATACACGTAGGGCAATTCTTACTACACAGTTCCATGGTAAACACGATTAAGCACAGATGGCCAACCATTGGGGAGGATACAATAGGCAGCGAAGAAAAAGAAACAATAATAGATATCTCAGATGTAGGGCACACCATATCAAGACTATACGACGTGCTGATATAGCACCACTCCAGGGGGGAATTGAAAAACAAGGGCGATGGGAGGCAGAACTAGAGAAACCCTTTGGAGATAAGGATTGGCGTAAGGAGGCTGACTATCATAAGAAGGTCTCCAGGAAAGCAAGATTGCAACTAATAAAATTCTCTGTAATACAGAGAGCTTACCTGAACCCAGATGTAATGGTCCAATTCAAGGGAGCAGGCAGACAGGGTTGTCCAAAAAGCAAAATAGAAAAAGCCGGAAGGGTACATATGTTTTTGGAATGTAAGTCTTTACAGACATTCTGGAGGGAGACCGCAAATAAGGTTGCCAAGGGAGGCATACATTTAGATATCCAAACACCAGAGGCATGCATGCTGGGTCTTTTCCGAAGGGGAACAAAAGAGAAAGCGCTTGGTAAGATCAAAGATCGAATATATGCATTGGCCAAACGCGGCATAGCCATGAAATGGGAAGCATAGAGGGGGGCGAGTGTTGAGAAATGGTGCGAAGATTTACGAAAATGGTCAATAACAGAAACAGGAGTGTGGAAACAGGCAATCAGGGAGCAAAAGCAAGACCCAGGCGAAGACATGCTGCAATGGACTGCCCTCACACTACCTCTATTTAACCAAAGCAGTAGAGAAAGTGAAGACTTAAGTGTGTTAGGAGGGAGAGCAATGGTGAAGAAGTGTGCAGGACAAGGAGACATTAAGAACTAGAACTATATCATGGCTAGTTACAGGTCTACGGAGGGGGAGGGGAGGAGAATTCAGTTGGAAATGTTGAAACTGAAATGCTATACAGTATGATTTCACATGATTAAACGTTTAACCTGTGAACTGTTTATATAAAAGGCAATAAAGAAATATAAAAAAATTAAAAAAAGTAATAAAAGAAAAGGAGGTCAAGAGACAGGAGGATATTTAGTACACAGTTCAATTCCACTGACTACTGAGAGCTGAGCCATCCAGCAGTTTTTAGTAAGAGACCAATAAACAGTTAAGAGACACGTTTCCTTTTAGAAGGTTATTTCAAGACAAACAAGGCCTGCCTTCCAGAGAGCATGGAATACAGTCAGATTCGGCCAGAAGGGGAAGAGACTTAGAACAAACAACGCAAGAGCAGAGTAAAGAGGCTGAGGGTTGGAGCGGAATTCTGGAAGTTTGTATTGTTATCCCATTCCCCTTTCCCTCCTGAACTGTCATGTCAGAAGTGCTTATTAATAGCCTCTGTCTGGACGTTTGTGGTAGGGCTAGTGGGCTCATCTGCAACCGCCCCAGGACAGGTAAACTGCGACCTCACAGGTGGGGACAGAAGATATTATAAAGAATCTATTGATGTGCTGTGGAATGAAAATGCAAGCGATGGAAGAGCAACCCTAGCAAGCCTCCTCGGAAAGCACAGCGAGTGCACAAACCATGCCCTAAGTTCTGTTCAGCAGGGGCACTGAGGTCCATACCTTACTTACTCTGTGGAAGCTGCTGAAGCCCACTATTCCCCTCGTAGTACTCTGTCACCAAGATGTTTAATCAATACAGTGTACAGGTTGCCCCGAAAGGAAAGGGGGAGTGGATAAAATAACAAACAACACAGGTTCAAGTTCCCTTCTAATTTTAAGACCTGTTTGAATAAAGAATTAACACCTGTCCATTTTTTGGTCAAGACCATTGTTAAGTTATTTTTCTAACTCTTCCTAACCCAAATCTCCCAGAGCATACCTGTGACTCCTCTGCTACCTCCCAGAGGAGGTGTCCGTTGTAATAGGGTGGGTATTCTCTGGTTTTAGATTTTCTTAATACATTTTGTATATTGGTTTTGCACCCCCTGCTTAGGGTGCCTTATTAACTTGTCTCAATCATATGTACATGCATATCTAAAATAGGAATTACTAGTCCCACTAACTCCGTTTTATCTTCTTTTTTGGTTTTCTGAATCTTTAGGCACTTCCAAAGATTATCTCCTTTACTTTATTGTCCTCTCTTTACCTCTTCGGTGAGTCTTTTTCTTTTGCAATGTATTATTCTGGCTCTATTTTCTAAAGGTAGATTGCAGCGTGACACCAACGTTGATGAACTTTGTTTCCACAGGGTTACGTCTTCCAAATGACTGTGGTAGCATTCTCCGAAGGACACACAACTCGTGTAACTGTGACTACAATAATATGTAAATGAAAATGTATTACGCATATGCACGTAAGCTGTGTGACCTGTCGTCATAGCTCCACATCAAGGCCCAACATTATTCTCCCAACTTAACCGCATATGAGCACGAAAATGCCCTTTAAACTGCACTAGTCCATGTGCAAAAGTATTATACACTTGTTTGTGCACTACAGTCGTTTTCCATAATTAATTGTTTTGTCATAATCTTGCACAAAATGACATTGACTAACGTGCTACTAAACGCTCCACATCAGAAACACGTGTATTGACTTGCAGCAGTTCTAAACAGCAGCGTATCTCACCCTGGCAGGTAAATACACTTACCTGTTGCGAACAAATGCTTATTCTCTAATCACACGCTTCAGTTTAACTTCACAGAGATAATCATACTACTGCTTACCAAACAAAAGATAAACATTGTCTTAAGAGTCACTTTTTGCCTATTTATTAAACTCAAACTAAGGTTAAAACGCTGCCCTCCCAATATTTCATGGATGCTTTGTATTTTCCTGATGTCAGTTCTTTTCCAGTTCAGGGTGTTCACCCTTCCTATTCTTTCTAAGGGCAGAGCGCACCTACAATAGGTCTTGCAGGCTCAGGTTTTGTGATGAAAGGCAGTTTAGAATGTTTGATCATTGCAATTTACCTCTCCAAAGTTTCACTACATATTGCTCATAATTCTTCTTTCCATTCTGGTTTGTGAAGGCCTCATGTGCCTGCATAGTCTTTTAAGGAAAAGGTGATCAACATACATTCGACGCTCCAACTCTCCTCCCCCATGCACACTTTTATTGACATACGCACCCCCTACTCTATGCACCACTGCCAAGCACCAATGAACCCTAAAAGCCAGGCCCAAAGGGTGTCCACTTGCAGCCCCTTCCATACTTGCACTAGTGTGATTTGTGGTGCAGATAATCTATACTCCCAATCCCCACTGTGACAGAGAGTGGGTGTTGATGGAACTGGTTGCCTGGTAACGGTACATGCCCCATTGACTCCTAGGGATTTGAGGGAGTTGTGTAAATAGTTTTCAACTATTCGAGTGGAACCTTATAAAATCACTGAAGTGTTATGGACAATTATTCAGTGCTATAATCCCGAATGGGTGATATGAATCAGTTCCTAAGTGCGACTATGCGTGCTGATGTGTACCAGCGTTTGACTCAATAAAGTGGCAGCCTCATGGAGGATGTAGGGTGTGGTGCGGAGTTGGTTCAGGTTAGACATGCGTTGGTACAAAAGATTGCTGAGGTCTGCCTAAGTAAGACTGGTTTGGCAAGATCTCTAATTGCATGCAGGAGAAAAATGACACGCCAGCTGATTTTCTAGACTGTTTAAAAGTTGTTTTTAAAAGGCTAGACTGTCGGGGATGGCACAAAAAGCAATAACAAGACCTTTTGTGCAGGGGCTGTTGCCTAAGTTGCAGCAGCAGCTTAGGTTGGTGTGTATTGGATGGCACACTAAGCCCCTTTGAGAGTTAATTTCAGGTGTGAACCTTTGTGTTTTATGTCAAGAGCAAAAGCAGGAGGCCAATGAGAGCACATTAATGGCCCTTCAAGGACAGAATTTACAGTAACAGCAACAAACTTCAGGGCGGGGGGGCAGAGTTGATAAATAAGTGGGGCAGGGGAGATTACCAGGAAGAGGCACTGGACATGCCAATGGAAGAGTCAGAAGTTGTGAAGGGACTCCTGACCAACATGGACACTCAAATGGCCTCTGAAACTGTGTGGCCATTCGACATCTCCAGTAATTTACCCACATCTAGTTTCTATTGGTTCTATTTCAGAGCAACAGGCTTTGCTGTTGAGCACCCATCCACAGTGAATCTATGAGGGAATTAACTATTGTGCACATTTTGACTACATACATTGGGTGAATCAAAACATAGCGATGTACCATTTATTGTACCGCAGTTGAAATATACTTAGGTATTCCTATTGAACATGAACATGAGATAATTGCTATTCTCCCAGAGGAACCAGAAAAGAATGACAGTCTTGAGTCACGTAGGGAAGGTGAGGATTTAGATGAACGTTTAGCTCAGGTGCCCCAAGGGATGTGGTTGAATCCCCAATTGTGAACCAGTACAAGTTCAAATAGGTCCAAGTGAGCCCCTAATTCGGAAGCTTCACTATCTAATGAAGGCAGATGCCGAAGCAGGAATATCTGCAGTAATAAACTCATTATTGGATCAGGGAATATTGCTACCACATCTAGTAACAGCGCATTAAAAAACCTGGATGGGATGTGTATAACTTTGTTTCCGAACTTACGATCAGTACATGCAGTGGTGTTACCATCATTCCCTGCAACCATATTGTCATGTATACCACTCCTGCCACATGGTTTACAGTGGTAGATCTATGCTCAAACTTCTTTTTATTCCCCATACACCCTGACAGCAAATGACTTGGCCCCGCCTCTCACAAGTGTACATGAAAACCCCAACGCTTTTTAGCCACGCTTTAAAAAAAGATCTGGATGATATTACATTCCTGGTGGGGTCTACATTAGTGCATTATGTCTTGTTAGTCACATCTACCACATAAAAATCTTGCAACATGATACACCGCTATTATTAAGAGCCTTTGGTAAGAAGTGACATATGGTATCTAAACAAAAGTTACAATTATGTAAAGAGCATAATAAGCAGAGTATAACACAAGAGTGGAATCCATAATGAGATGGCACAAACCAGTGACAATAAACTAAGTGAGGTCCTTTATAGGTGCCACTGGATATTGACTTTTGTGGATAATGAACTAATCAAATTTACTGAAGCCACTATAAAATATGATCTACGTAAATACACCTGAGCCTCTCCAATGGACAGAGACAGCAGAAAGGTAATTTTTAGAAATAAAACTGGCTCTAACAAGGTCCCCAGTCCTTGGACTCCCTGATTATAAAAAGCCATTAATATCATATTCCTATGGAAAAGAAGGCTATTCACATTCGCTGCTGACTCAGAAGCACAGTGATAAACACCTACCTATTGCATACTATGGTATGGCTTCAGACCCAGTAGCGCTGGGTTACCACCCTGCCTTCAGTCAGTTTCAGCCGCTGTGCTGGCTGTCATAAAATATAGATTAACGATGTCCCTCACACTAGCAGTCCCACACAAAGTGATTGCCTTGTTACTGAAAACGAAAACAGAACACTTGTCCCCATCACAGTTAACTAAATATGAACTAATATTGCTGAATTCTGCAAAAAATACTCTTGTAACCCCGTGCCCTTATTCCCATGTAACCCATGACAAAACCCAGATGAAAAAATGTTTGTGGATAGAAGTTGTGTGAGAAATTAAAAGGGGAAAAGCAAACTAAGCAGTTTTTACAGATCATGACATTTTAGAAAGCACAAAGTTAGAGGGGATACATTCAGCACTCATAGATGAACTGGGTGCACATATATGCACGTGTACCAAGCGGCGGGCAAGCAAGTCAACATTTATACCGATTCTCGCTATGTCTTTGGGATACTACATGATTATGGTTATTTGTGGAAGGAACAAGGTTATGACCTTGTGTATCCCGGAAGCTTCATATGAGGTAGACATGGTTGCATCTAGTTGCTCACTGAGATCAGGAGACTCCCGAGCAGTGTACCCCATTCCAGTCGCTATATCGCTAAAACCAGACTTGGTGTGATGAATTGCGGCCAAAAGTATTTCTCCAGGAGTGGCTTTTTATACACTTCATCCTCAGATTTCAATCAAGTCAGACTCCTGCAATGTGCGGAGAGTAACTATGGGCGGTCTGGATGTGCATGGTCTCTGTGGACCAAAGGAAAGGAAATGCCATGAACACACTGAAACTGCAGGCTATATTTCTGCCGCTGAAGTCCTTTTGGCATCGATCATGTGTCCAAAAGTCATCATGGTGACGGATAACTCTGCTGTGTTCTAACTGAACATGCAGGGGAGGCACAAGGTCCCGTCAGCTTTAAATGCTGGACACAAGACCTGTTGAGTTGGTGCATCCACTGTGGGGTTATTCCCAGTACAAATCACATAGAAGTGGTTGATAGTTAGTCTTCCGCATAAGGAGGGTCTATGAATGGTCCATATCACAGACTCTGGCAGATCAGTTTTAGACCGACTTTGAAAAGGACCTGTTTGCCACTCTGGAGAACAAATGTTGGGCCGCATTACTTCTGTTGTTGTTCCTATTGAAATATCGGGTCTCGGGGATTCCAAGATGGCCGCCGTGGAGGGAGGACGTGCGTGAGCGGAGCTCCGTCTCCCCTCCCCGAGCCACAGTAGCAGCAGGAAGCATCCGACACACATGAGGGTGGAATTCGGCCCTCCCATCTGAACTCGCAGGCCCCGTCGACGCGGGAGCCGAGCGCCCCCCCCCCCCCCCACACGGGCACAACACCCGGCGGCGGACACAACAAGACACGAGAAGCCTACCGCCGAGAACGCCGAGAACTCCGCGACGCCAGAACCGAGATCCCGTCGGAGACGGCCAGCGCTCCCGGGGCGACGGCGGACCCAGCGACGCACTCTGCCAGTAAAACCCGAGAGAGAATATACCCGCCCGGCGGTAAAGGGGGCACCGTAAGATCGAGCCGGGTAGAGGCAAGACGAGGCGGCCTCATCCCGCCGGGAAGGAGCAGACCCGAGACGTGGGGTGGAGACGCAGCCAAGGGCCCGGTAGGGGACGCGCCCGTGCCCGCACGGCCTACATTCCACGATCGGAGCAGAGGCAGGGGACCAGGACGAAGGGTTCCTCTCGCTGCTGGAAGCGGACGGCCAAGAGCGAGGACCAGCCGACAGCGTTGGGGATTGCCGGTGAGTGCGCCACAACTTACGAGAAGGTCCCGTGCTGCGCCAGGGCCCACGGTCGGGCCTTCACCGCCTCGCGGAAACCAGTCAGCGCAATTTCGCAACGTCCCAGATGTCACAGACAAGAGGGAAGCTCAAACAGTCGACCCCCTCGTCCCACACACAGAAGCAGGACCAGAATCTGGTCCACCTTTGGGGGGGAGACAAGACGAACCCGGACAAGGCCGAAAAACCCAAGGCACCGAGGGGCGCTCAGGAATCAGACGCTCCCCACGGCGAAATGGCCACAAAGGAGGACCTGAAAGCGTGGTTTGGGGAATTTCAGCAGCAATTTATGGATTCTATAAATACGCATCTGGATACCATGAAGCACGAATTCAAATCAGCCCTCCAGGAACTAAGAACAGAGGTCGATGAACTGGGAGAGAGGACGGATACCTTGGAGAGGGTGGTGCAGAACATGGAGGAGGAATCCCAACAAGTGGCAGAACTGCAGGAACAACTGACCCGACTGACGCACAATCTTGAGATTCAATGCGAAGATTTAGAAAATAGATCGCGCAGATCCAACATCAGGATCAAAAACATGCCAGAGTCGGTCGAGGACAAAGATCTCAAATCGGCGGTACAACAAGTCTTCCGGGACGTTCTCGACCTGCAGCGGGAGGAAGAAATTCCGATCGATCGAATCCACAGAGTGGGCCCAAGGAGAACGAAAACACAAGGCAACCGCCCCCGGAACGTGCTGGTGGCCCTCACCCGGTACGCTCAGAAGGAGCAAATACTACAAAAATCCAGGGCAATGGACCACATCCGAATGAACGGAGAGGAGGTACAATTTTATCAGGATATTGCAATATCAACGCTCCAGAAAAGAAGGGCCATGGCCCAAATCACAAAAGAACTCACCACGCGCCAAATTAGGTACAAATGGACGTTCCCATTTGGCCTATTATTCACGTGGGAAGGCGAGCAAAAGAGAATAACAACGACAGAAGAAGGACTGACAATTCTCAACATACAGGAGCAGGATGATGATTCCCCACAAGCAAGCGGATCGCCCCCACTCCCGAGGAAGATCAGGGGAGAGTGGAAGACAATCAACTAAAGGGTGCGGCGCCCTAGCAAACGGAAATAAAGCACACGAAGGACAGATCTGGCCGAGCGGGAAGCAGGAGGAGGAGGTACGCAAGAAGCCCAGATATATGGGGGCAAGAAATGTGAGTCGGACACAATAGGTCTCGGGAGGGGAGGGAGTGAAGACCAGGAATCTCCCAAGCCACGAGGAAGGGTTTAGGATCCCCTTCAAAGTTTTCCCTGAGTATGTTAGAGGGTATGAGGCACAAGGCTACACGCCTGAGTACCAATAGCACATCATGCCATCCTCAGGGCAGTTGGGGCAAGGGGGGGGGAACGCGCCAGTTGGGGTTTGCGCAAGTTTCGGGGGTAGAAGGGACGTGGGGAACTGGGGGAATACCGAGCTTCACACAAATACGAAGAGCGGTAGAAGGGAGCATAGGATGAGCCAGATATCACGTACACATCAATGGGGATAAAGATCTTGACACACAACGTCAGAGGCCTCAATTACCCAGTGAAGCGAAAAAAAGTGGAACACTCCATTAGGCAAGGCGCATACGAGATAGTAATGCTACAGGAAACACACATTAGAGACCGAGATAAGCAGAAGGTGCGCCTCAGGGGCTTCAATCAAATATTCCAGGCGAACGCACAGGATAAGAAAGCGGGAGTCCTTATAGCGATCAAAAACTCCCTACACGCACAGGTTAAGTCTACATGGAGAGACAAACTGGGAAGATCCCTAATACTAACCCTGACGATCGAGGGCAGACCCCTCACTTTGGCCACAGTTTACGCACCGAACACAGGGCAGGAGGGCTACCTGAGGGACATCTTGAATAGAATAGAACAGATAGCGGAAGGGGAAATCATTTTGGGCGGGGACTTCAATTTGGCGTGGGACCCTTCCTTAGACCGATCGGGACCCAGACACCGAGACCAAGGCACCCCATCCAAAACTTTGAAGCAGAAATTTACATGTATAGGGCTGACAGACGCATGGAGGAACGGCAACCCCACACAGAAGGCTTTCTCATACTTCTCACATGTACACAGTACCGCTTCTAGAATAGATTATCTATGGGTCTCGGCCGGGCTTCTGGGGAGGATAAGACGAATAGAGATGGAACCCATCACACTCTCGGACCATGGTCCGCTGTGGGCTGACATTGACTGGTCAAGACATGGCCACAGGTTATGGAACTGGCGCCTCCCAGAGGACATCATTAGAGACCCGGTGATGAGCCAGACGTTAAGGGAACACATACTAGAATACATGGCCACTAATAATCTCCCCGGAACGAACATGAACACTCTGTGGGACGCTCACAAGGCGGTCGTCCGGGGCCATCTCATTGCGCTTAGCTCTCAAAAAGAGAAGGCGCACCGTCAGTGGGAAATAGAACTAGAAAGGCAAATCGGGGCGATCCAGGCAGAGATAATACAGACTCCCACGAGGAAACTCCTGCGTACGATGAGACACGTCCAGGGGCAATTGGAAGCACTCAGAACGAAGAGAGCAGAAAGGGCACTACTCTTCACAAAACAATGGTACTATGTTAAGGCCAACAAAGCAGATAGACTCCTGGCAAGACAACTGAGAGGGAAACAGCAGGCCCACACAATACGAGCCCTAAAAGAAGAATCTGGCCAACTTAGAACACAAACGGCAGAGATAGGAAGAATTCTGGGTAGATACTACCAGACGTTATACTCCTCCGACTCTCTGAGGAAAGACCAGCAGGAGGCCTTTTTGGCAGGGACTCACCTACCCGGCTTGACGGAAGCAGATAAACAGGCCCTAGATAGGGACATCACCATAGAAGAAGTCCATGGAGCCATACAATCCCTCCCGAATAATAAAGCCCCGGGCCCGGACGGATACACAGCTATTTATTATAAGACATACAAGGACATACTAGCCCCCATACTTACTTCTCTATTTAACACACTTGGGGAGAAGGGGAATCTGACACAGTCCATGAACGAGTCCAAACTCCTGGTCTTCCATAAGAAGGGGAAAGATGAGCAACTCCCTGCCTCATATCGCCAGATAGCCTTAATAAATCTAGATGCTAAACTATACACAAAGATCTTGGCGACTAGATTGCGTCCAATACTCCCCAGAATAATTCACCAAGATCAGTCGGGTTTCGTACCAAACCGCCAGACACATGACAACATTAGAAGGGTCATACATCTCGTTGAAAAGATAGGCATCAAACAAACCCCTGCCGCACTGGTAGCACTGGATGCTGAAAAGGCGTTTGACAGGGTTGAGTGGTCTTTTCTATTCCGGGTCCTCCAGAAGATGGGGATGGGCAAATGTTTTATAGACAAAGTCAGAGCCAATTATAACTCCCCGTCGATGAGAATATCGGTAAACGGTGAAATATCGGAGGTAGTGCATCTACGGAGAGGGACGAAGCAAGGGTGCCCGCTCTCCCCCCTCCTATACGCCATATACCTGGAACCTCTTCTAGCAAGAACCAGGGACACACCAGCGGTGCAGGGAATAGAGATGGCGGGGCAGGCCCATAAGGCGATGGCATACGCGGATGACATGTTGGTAGCCTTGGGAGACCCAGAGAAGTCACTCCCACATTTTATGGGATTAATTGAACGATATGAAGAAATTTCAGGGCTAAAAATAAATAGGCAGAAATCGGAGGTGCTGATACTGGCCGGGAATGGTGAAAGAATTAGCGCAGTGGCTACAGACTGCCAATTGAAAATCGCCTCAGCGGGCGTCAGTTACTTAGGAATCACCCTCACAGATCATGTAAATAAACTATACTCCCACAATTATCCGCAAGCTCTAGAAAGGGTCAGGAAGGACCTGTCAAAATGGAACCCTCTATCGATCTCCTGGTGGGGCAGAATCACGGCAGTGAAAATGACAATTCTCCCCAAGTTATTGTACCTATTCCAGGCGCTCCCGATAAGACCCCCCGAGGCCTTCTTCAAAGCGCTACGGAAGGCGGTCTCTGGGTACATCTGGCAACATAAGACTCCAAGAATCTCAAATGCGGTACTAACAGCTCAGAGAATGGCGGGAGGCTGCGCCATGCCACATTTCAAAAAATACTACGAAGCAGCCCAACTCTGGGTCATGAGGGACTGGATATCGGAACAGGGGGAAAAAATTTGGGAAAAACAGGACAGAGCAGTGGCGACTACACCCACCAGGCACATGCTATGGCTCAACAAACGATACAGACACCCAAACACTAACATTAGTGTAATAATGAAGGCAGCATTAGAAATATGGGACGCAGCCACAACAAACGAAACCTTAACCAAGGACCCCGCCCCGTTTATGCCTTTGTTCGGAAATCCCGAATTCCCCCCAGGATTGGACAAGGGCGCATTCAGCAAATGGGAGATAGGGGGGTGTAAGATGCTGGGGGACATGCAACAGAACCAACAGATTAGATCATTCAAAGACTGCAAAACTCTTCTGAACTTAACATCGAAAGATCGCTACAAGTACGAACAGTTATATCACTGGCTCAGCACCCCTCGCATGAAAGAAGCGATGACCAGGGACCTGACCCCCTTCGAACAATACATCATGACGCAGTCGGGATCTAAAAAATTTGTATCCACTACGTACAAATTCATTAACACCCTAAAGGAACCTACCACTTGGCAGTACATGAAAAAATGGGAGAAAACCTTAGGCTACGCACTCTCCAAAGAGAGGTGGGAACACCTATGGGGCTTGATACCAAAACTGACAAGAGCCATCCAATTGAGAGAAATGTGGGTGAAAATGATGGTGCAATGGCACTACACACCGGAGAGACTGAAAACTATGTTTGCGGCCTCCCCGAACATCTGCTGGAGGAAATGTGGCGGACGGGGTGATTGGAAACATATCTGGTGGGATTGCCCGAAACTTCGCCCATACTGGGGGGAAATCAAAACCCAAATGACCGGAATGTTCCCGGGCACAGAACATCTGGGGGAGGAAATATGGCTAGGGGGCTTCTGGGATCCGCAAGACAAAACGCTAAACACCCCCCAAAAAAGAAACTTCATGGGCCTCCTAATAGGAGCATGGCTGGAAATCGCAAAAAACTGGAAGAACGATTCCCCGCCATCAGCGATAGACTGGTCAAGAAGGGTGTGGGCGCATCTGGCCCTTGAGCGAATAACCTACAACATCCAAGGGGATCACGGGAAATTCAGAGACCACTGGGGACAGGTTCTGGAATTTCTGCAAAAAGAATATAAAGAACAATGGTGCCCTCACAATATAAGGATACTGGACTTATTCACGTGAATGAGAACTTTCTCCCGCGGAATAATGTACTTAGACAGAGACATGAAGCTCGGGGGGTGGGGGGGTGGGTTCGTTTCTTACAATTTGTATCTTCGTTATGTTGTAATGTTAACAAACCTGAATAAAAACATGTTTAAAAAAAAAAGAAATATCGGGTCTCAAATCCCTTTCATTCACTTTACTGACTCTTAAATGTCCTTGATAGAGTTGCCAAAGCACCCGATGTCCCAGCTTCCCTTCGCAGGACTCACCAGCTTTTTGTGCCGTTCCCCGGTCCTCTCGCGGTAAACGTGAAACAGCGCACCAGTGTCCCGTCTCCACTTCACGGCTCATTAGCTTTTGCCTGGCAGCTTCTACGTCCTTCACCGTGTTTGGGTGGTGCTGGTACTGCTTCTCGGTCCCCCTGGCTGCCAGAAAAACTTCTCTACCTAATACGGACTAGGCATGGCGAACCCACTCCTGCAGTCCTTCTTCTTCCGCCGTCTCCACAAGCCTCCAGGCTCCACGGTCTTCTCTGCGACTCGGCAGTCCCTCGGTCAGCATCGAGAGGACAAAGCTTCTCCCGACAGCATCTCTCTCCTCCATGCTAGTCATGGTTTTTAAATGTCCCAGCACCTATCATACACTCAAAACCACTAGAGCGCATCCGGCTTCACTGATCCTCATTGCTCCATTCAGCCTCCTCGTCCCAGTGTTACTATATACTTGGGAATGATAGGCAGTTATTGGAATTATATTCAAATAATATTGAAATATGTCATCAGTAGGTTTTATGGGTGGATAAAAGGGACTGTCGCGGTATGCCATTAAGGCATGAGAAATGATGGGGATTTCCCTAAAAGGGAAAGGGGGGATATATGTTTTCATCCGATGATGTCATGTCATCCCCCTAAGGGTCGTCTCCCCCCATTTGGACCTCCCTCGCATATCCTCCCCAGGGTCAGGATCCGATAGCCACTGCCATCACCTGACCATATGAGGAGAGGCCACCCCTGGGAAAGGAGTGATGACATCATCAGATTGATCACAGTACCCACTTGTGTACTGGTGTTCTAACCTTACCCAGAATATGAAGCTGAAAGGACTCAAGCAGGAAATTGATGAACCTGTTTGTCACTGGGATTCCCCATCCTGCAACAGAGGCTGGTAAGGCAACCACTGAACATGTATTGGTGTCCTGTATCATAAGCTCAGACAGGCCAAGCCCTCTAGGACATTTAACTCCATATAGTGAGGCTCAGAGCCACCTGGATGTCCCTTCATCAACATGTTACCATTACATTTATTTGCACAACAGCAATTTGGGCTATCTGCCATTAGTTCTGCAAGCACTACACGTTTTATACCAGCTTGAGTACAGACACCCAGGAATATTCTTAATAACTGCACTGAAGATTTTCATAACATCCTCCCTTATTTTCTGTAGGGTGCTTTACAATCGCCCATATCTATTGAAGGCATAGGCCTCGATACGCACACACCAGAGTAAATACAACCCACTAGGGAAAGAGGCCAAGAGATAGCTGTTGCGAGGATAACAAGGTTTACTCGTACAAAATACAAATGCCAGAAAAGGACTCTGCTGTCCGAGAGCGCTCTGCTCTTACATCATTGGTCAAAGGGTTATAAACACAAACACTGTCATCTCTATAAGGAACATTTTGGTGCCCCTGATTGGTGGCACCCTATACATGGCCTTCCTCCATAGGGGATGCCATGCGATAATTGGCTGGTTCTCCTCCGTCGATCTGGCTCCATGTGGGTCAGCTGGGCTCATCCTCACAATGAAGGTCAGGGCAATCATGAAATACACTGTTACTTAGCTTAACTAAACAGCTGAGACATGCTATTCCTTCACTGTGGCAGGCACCTGGGCGTCACAGGAAAGGGGTGTCAGGGAGAAGGGAGGATAAAATACAGTCATGCTGACCCACACATTCAGGGCTTCATTGATACTCCGGTCCCCACACCTAGTACCTCCCCCCTGGGGATTGATCTGTGATGTACCCTTCTCTGTGTCTCATGTTGCTCGAGACAAGTGTTATTACTGGGGAGAAATACAGTCATGAGGTCTTTAGATCTGTGGTGGGCATGATGTTTAGGTTAGGACATGGGGGTCGGGCGCTTATCAGAGAGCCAGAGGAGTGGGGGTGCAGTTAGTGATATGCGGACAGCACCAGACTGGCTGGGTGGGGGTCAGGTACTGTCTCACGCTCTGTGTTGGGCACATTCCCAAATGCGATTCTGAGGATTTGCAACATTGCAGGGACAGGAGGGAAATGGACTTCCGTGGGAACAAGGCTCAAGCTGAGCCAGCAGGCTGTGTGGAAATTAGGTCTTGGGAATCGTCAGGAAGGTGGACAGCGCAGGCTTGCAAGTTACCTTGAGTAGGCCTAATACAAAAATGGAGTCTGGGGTAATGGGTTTTCTAGTGCTGCGTATCTACTTCTAGGCGCTACAGAGCCTCTATAGGTTGTGTAATGGTGCAGAATACTCCCCCTTTATGTGCTATATGGCCTTGGGTGGGTTTCATCTTATATGGAGGTGCCTAGGGGGTGGGATTGGCTCATTTCCATCCCAACAGTATGAAAGAAAGGGGAGGTTACTCACCCTAGAGACGGCTGTACTCCATGTTCATAATTCCCTTTCTTCCATACAACACTCTAACAATCCTTTTTAATAAGGGGTCCAGTGATACTCATGATGATGAAAGGACTGAGGAGAGAGGTAAAGGGGCAGGCAGAAGGGAGTTTCTCTGCCAGGAGCATGGACACATATGTGCATGTACCACGCATGGTTTAGTTTTGAAGCAATGTTACAGGCCTGCCCCCTTCCTTGAGACAATATTATATACGTTTTGAGGAAAGCGGACTACTGTAAGTGTTTTTCTCTTTTTAATAGATCAGTAACACAATTTACCACAGGGGCTGCAAAACATCAGAATTGGAGCAGCGATTGCTAACTCTCAGTGCCTCCCGTGAAGCTGTATTGAGTGAATTCTGAGAATGAAGATCCTGACATTCTTTGCCATATAGTCGTCCTTCAAATCCATTCCAGCTGCTCCTGGGAATCTCTCCACCTCAGCACCAAGTCTTAAACCTCCCTTGGGCTGGTGGTGCTATATTATATATTTGAATGAACGGTTGCTTTGCATATGGAAAAGATGAAAGGGGTAAAGGACTGCCTCATTGCTGCAGAGTTCTATGCCTGGGTATTCCTCCCCACGCAGGTCACCATTATATACTCCAAGTCTACCCTTCCCTAGCATCAGTGGTCCACTGTCTGATGATTGTTTGTAAGCAAAGCCTAAACAAGGAAGCACCTGGGAACACAATGGAGCCCACAGGTTCTGCTCCATGCTTGGCATTTTAGTCTGCTGTAAGGAGACCATTGAAATGGTGGTGGAGGGGAGCAATTTGTCAGGGGACCGTAGGGAGGGAATGCGCTACAATGTGTCTGCGATTTACTGTCAGCAAATTAATCAAATGTTTTCTTTTGTATTAGTCCTTCCTTTATAAAGCAATTGGCCTCACCCTGACCATGTGCAGAGATAAAGAGGAGGTCAGGGGACAGCTGAAGATCATCAGTCAGAGAGCTAGCTATGTGGAGGAGAGTGAGAGAGAGGTAAGGGGTGACATCTTTTCCCTGGGGCACATCTATGGAAATGCTGGGTACATTTGCTGTTAATGAACCTCTCCAGGGGCCGTCTATCCAAACAATTCACCAGACCCAAACTCCAAACTATGGTGTTGGGAAAACCTCAGAACAACACATGACTCTCGAGGCCCCTTAAACTGTATCTTGTCATTGCTGCCTCTGAACTATGAATAAATGTAGCCTAAGGTGAATTAGAACCAGGGAACTTCCAGGCTAAAAGGAGCAGCACTGCTGCCCAACCAGGTGCCTGGTATTGCCCTCTTAGCATGCCACTTCCATTTTGTATCTGTTGTTCAAGAAATCCTTTCTCATTATAGAAATGACTCAGGCATACCATAACAGATTATCAGATTAGGCGTCATTATGAGTTTGGTTGTATTTTGGCAGGTAAAGGGTTCTTCATCGGCAGTTGATATTCCATGGGGGTTTTTACGAGTATTTTTTTACTTAAAAAACTCATCAAAATATATAGTGGGTTGGGAAAGTGCATATAAGGGGTGGGGATCGGGAACAGTTAAAAAACAATAGGAAATGGGGTACTTGGGGGGAACCCCCAAAAATAAAAAATAAATGCAATTTCGATTCGTTTTTTGGGTAAAAAAATACTCATTTAAAAAACATTGAAATTACAACCATCGATGAAATTATATAGAACCTCTTGCCTGTAGATCTGCAAAGATACCACCAAACAGATTTACCGTTACCACTAGAATGCAAGTAACGGTATGGTGGCGTTAGTGTCCATTTATGGAGTCCATAGGGCTCGATGGGGATTTCAGCGGAATTACCAAAGGCAGTGATTAAACTGAAATTGCCTTTTTTGGCGGTAAGGTGACAGAATTTACCTCCACCTTACCTCCAAACCCATAGTTTGGCGGTGCAATAACTTTATTACCCCTGCATTACCACTGTTTTTGGCCAAACCGCTGAACTCATATTTCTTGATGTTTTTTTCACCAGAGCAAAGTTTTTTCTGAAATGAAAAAATTAAATAGGCCATTCGGGGTGTGAATGTGGGTCCTTCAACATACAATTAATCTGATTAAATGATGTACCTTGATTAAATGATGTACCTCTCTTTAATTTATAAAAGGATGTGCCATCTCTGCTTATTGAGGAAGGAAAGTTACATTAATCCACATACATACACCCGAGACCTGGGGATATACAATATCCACTTGCCGAGACAAAAAGGACGCCTGATGAGAATTATGTTGTGCCTAAGCTGGAATAGGGGGACCAAGGTCTCAACTGGGGTGATATTTTACTATTAGCTTTGGCAATAAGGATACAGTAGAAATTATCTGCAATTTGAAGTTCGAAACATGACACATTCTGCACAGTTCTTTCATGCAATAATATTGAGGAATTTGGGGCTGGAAGAAGCCAGATTCAAGTCACATCTTTACCAAAATGTTCCAGAGAATTCTCTGACCTACAAGACACCATTCTGTATTTTGGTCCATGAAGGCTAGATAGTTTTTCTTTTTTATGAATTTGATATTTTGAAAATTGTTATATACAGATGTAAAGCCTGAGGTATTGTGCCTGGGCCCTTTCTAACACCGAGTTGTGTGTCTGCCATGATTCTTTCTGCATTCAGCCAGGCAGGTATATTCTTGTAAACAACTCGTCAGGATCTATCCAGTCAAGAAATTGGCACTAGGAGTTTGGTGAGGCTTTCTGGCCATTTTTATATTTTGACACAGTTCTATGGCAAGACCAGAGGTGAGCTTTATGCTTCCCGCTCTTGCATTCCCTTACTGAAGTAGCATGTAGTGAACGGAAAACATCCACATACTTCGTTTCCCTGCATAACCTGGGAAAACTAAGTAATCCTTAAACTAGCAAACCAAAACATGCAGCTAATTCAACCAATCTACATAAGATAGAGACCGACACTTCTCTTCCTCTTTCCTTACTGCTCAAGCAGCAGATAAGTATCTCTTGTTTTTTGTCTCAATTGTGGTTTGCGTTTTAATAGTGATGTTCTGTTCGAGTGTACGTGGTTTAGTGAGCCTCTATTTTGGAGTTCACTTGAAACACTTTAGAATCCCTCTTTTTGTTGGTTTTGTTTGCTGTTGCCTTACTGTGTCACTACTTTTGGCCTACTTAAAGGCTTAGTAAGCGGGTGACGTGGGTGTGGCAGTGCTGATGACCATTTCGGTGCACACAGCACTGGGTGGATCCACCGGTGGGTGTTTCCTGGCACTGTTGCTGTCACCGGAGCACAGAATAGGGACACTCCTGGGCCTCGCTGCCCTGTGCAGAGCTGCAGATTGGCGCGAGCAGAAGCATGTGAATAGTTACATGGAAGTGCTTCCAGCTCTCGTTGCATATGGCAGTCGAATTCGGTGCTCCTACCTGTGTTCCCTGACACTGTCTCATCCCTGAGTGAGCTGTACAGACCACGTTTTTCTCAGCAGAGCTTTGGCTTGGCAGAAAGCAAAATATATATAGAGATTGATTGATTGAATGCTTTATTTCAGTTTTAAAAAACATAAAATTACAAATAACATGCAAAAATAAAAATATTACATACATAAACTTCTGTTAAAAAACCTTGGAATAAAAACATTAAGACAATTCCATACAAATACATCACACGACCAGGGATACAAATATATATCTCTGAGACATCACTTACAATATTGTTTCCTGCAGTTCCAGGCCCTAGTCAAATAACTAGTAACAGCAAATGCTCTTGAGACAAATTTGGGGATTTTGCAAAACTCCATTACAGCGTCAACATTGCTTGCTTCCAATCTCGGCACTAGCCATCTCATCTAACATTCCTCAAGACGGGACAAACAAATGGAAAGTGGTATTCGTCCTCTTTTCTTTTGGGCAAAACGGAGTAGCATGATCCAACCAATTCCTGGTATAAACATTTAAGGGAAGAATACGTTGCCTCTGCTTGATATACAGATTTCCTGCTCTCCAAGAAAGGCACTGCTGAAGGCCTAAATCTAGTTTAATTCTTATATGTTTTTAAACAAACTCTTCCTCTCGTTCTTCTGCAAGGAATCCGATAAAGCCCAATTCTAATAGGAAACCTTTATCTTCCTAGAATCTGTAGTAACTAAGCATTCAGGTTTATACCACATAGAGCCTAAGCCCATCTTAATTAACACATTCTAGACATGGTAAAAACCATGCCCCAGGTTAGTGTGATTGCTTCCAAGTACATCCAACATTGCTCCCTTATAGGCCTTCAATTTAGTATTTGTCCATAACTTAACCCAAAGTAAGGTTGGTTTCATCTGAGCCTAATAATTAGACGGTTTCTCCTAATTTCATAATGACCACTGTACCAAGGGTTCCCATAAGAAACCCCAATAACATTTTTGAAAACTTGTTTTCGTTAACTTTCATTTGAGCTGTTTGACAATAACCCCCAAAGCTTGGCCACATACAATACAGCCAATAGGGTTTGCTCCTTTTACACCTCTTTAGTGGCATTAATTTCAATTCCCCCAAATATTTTGCATACATACAACCCTTGTTAATAGGGCAAGGGCCACAGGCTCTCCCGGACTCCCTACCTAAAGGTAGGGGCTGTGGGTCTCCAAGTGCTTCTTTAGCAACGTTACAGATAGCCACTCCTTTGATTTTACCTGCCAATTTCAGTACCCCAATCTCTTTTCACATATCCGCCATCAAATGCTGTAGAGATGAGAATTCTTATTTCATTTCAAATATTTCCTTTCTCAAAAGAGTACAATTAGAGAAGTCCTTATGGCCAACTTCTTCTAATATAGATGTTGGCTCTAAAGTACTTTCAGATATGTTACTGGGAAGCTGTTTTCCATTGGCTTTGGCTCCTCTCTCTGGGTTGCAGGTGTGAATGTTTACAGTGCTCTCAGGATTGCTGCCTATTTTCTCTGCAAGCAGCTCAAATCTATTGGAGCATAAAATAGATGATACATAAATAATACCCTCATCTGTCATTGTCCCTGATCCGGAGGACTATTTCCCACATTTTCAGTCTGAGCCCCATGTACATCTATCAACAGCTCTGATTGAGACGGCAAAAATGGCATGCAATAATTTCTAGTTGACCCATGGCAATCAGCTATAATATCATAACATTTTCCACCCTCCTTCCTGTACTGGAGGTCAGGCAATCTCGCACAAATCAGGGAATGATGCAGGCATAACATGGGGATTGGATGTTTTAAGGGGTTGAAAGGCATGGTCCAGTAAACATTTTTATTGTCCCTACGGGTCGGCCATGTTTTTTTAAGCCTAAGTGGCTCGATTATAGAAAACTTTCCTATGGACCTTACCCGAGTTTTCATCCATTAAACGCTGTCGAAAACAGGCACCAGGGAGCTGCCATTTTGTGATAATCCTATCACTTGCCGCATCGCCCTGGCTGACCTGCTTCTGCGGCACTAAATCAAATCCCCCGCTCCTGAGCCTGACATTATCAAAACATTCATATTCCCCGCCTCTCTCCGTGACGTTACTGTGCTGCGTAGGCAAACGCGCCCAGTCGTCTTCTAGGCGACTCCACACAGAACCCGGAAACCAACACAGACCATCTCACAACACAACGCGCCACAATTCCGAATATGAAACTGTACTTTAAAATCAAACAGCAACACGGTACATTTGGTAAAGTACATTTATTTGACATTAAGGGCCTCATTACACGGATGGCGGTAGGGATTTACCGTTACCGGTAATGGAATACCGGTAACGTTAAATCCCCATGCGGATCACGACCCGGCACACCGCTATTAGCGGCATCGCAAATTACGGTGCCACTAATAGCGGCCAGGCCGTGTGCGCGCGACCCTCCATCCCGTAAATTACGCCATGCCGCTATTAGCACAGCATCACAAGGCCAGTGGACATGCTAATAGCGGCATGGTAAATCCACCCAAACCCCTTACCGCCATGGTGCTAATACCGGCATCGCGGACCACCCGTTAAGAGGAATGAGCAGTGTTCCCACCTGCCACAGGTGGACACAATCAGCACAGGTGGAGGCAATGGAGACTGTGGCAGCTCAAAAGGAGCACACCACACCCCTTCCCACACCCCTTCCCACACAAAGATGGTTCCAATACTGGCAGCAGTACATGGCCTGGGGGAGCTCATTGCAGCGCAGCTGCTACTACAACAGGCAGCACAAAGGAGACGCAGGAGGAGGAGGAGGAGGAGGAGGAGGAGGAGGGCAAGACAGGCACAGCAAGCACCACAACGGCACCTATTCATACCACAGAGGCACCCACCAATCCCCAGGATCAGAGCCAGTCCATTCAACCTAACCCCTGAGCAGATACACACCCTGTACCGTCTGGACAGGGTTACCATCACCAGCATCGTGGACATGATCCACGACGACATTGTGAGCCTCATAGACATCAGAACTGCCATCCCCCCGCTACTGAAGGTGGTGAGTGTGCTCCACTTTCTGGCCACAGGCGCCTACCAGCATACAGTGGGACAGATGCATGGCATCTCACAACCAGTATTCTCACGCACGCTGAACCAGGTACTCGATGCACTCCTGAAGCATGCACCTGAACACATATCCATGCCACGGACTGCCCAGGAGATTGCAAACACAAAAGTTGGCTTCTATTCACTGGCAGGCATCCCAAGTTGCATTGGGGCCATCGACTGTACACATGTGGAATTGGTGGTCCCACATCACAATGAAGTAGTGTACCGAAACAGGAAGCAATTCCACTCTATCAATGTCCAAATGGTATGTGACGCCAACAAGATAATCACACATTGCTGTGCCAGATTTCCAGGATCAACACATGATTCCATGGTCCTGCGGAACTCAACTATCCCACGCTACATGGAGCGACACCCCGGACAACGTTTGTGGCTACTCGGTGAGTAGCAGGGCAAGCACATGGCAACGTGATTGGGGGGGGGGAGAGAAACATACTGCAACTGGGAGTGATTGGGGGGGGGAGATACATACTGCAACTGGGAGTGATTGGGGGGGGAGAGATACATACTGCAACTGGGAGTGATTGGGAGGGAGATACATACTGCAACTGGGAGTGATTGGGGGGGAGATACATACTGCAACTGGAGGTGATTGGGGGGGAGAGATACATACTGCAACTGGGAGTGATTGGGGGGGGAGATACATACTGCAACTGGGAGTGATTGGGGGGGGATACATACTGCAACTGGGAGTGATTGGGGGGGAGATACATACTGCAACTGGGAGTGATTGGGGGGGGAGATACATACTGCAACTGGGAGTGATTGGCGGGGAGAGATACATACTGCAACTGGGAGTGATTGGGGGGGATACATACTGCAACTGGGAGTGATTGGGGGGGAGATACATACTGCAACTGGGAGTGATTGGGGGGGGGATACATACTGCAACTGGGTGTTGACTGTCGTCCGTAGGAGAAATGGACATACAGATGTACACCAATGTGCATCCGGGAAGGCCACGATGTACTTGGAATGAACCCACATGCAATTTGAAGCTGCACAACATCGACAACAATGCAGGTTGCAAAATATCACACATCCATCCACATTGAACATCCCACCACGCCACATTTCACAAGAATCTGCAACATGGCGTCAAGATAGTAATACACAATCAGCGCAGCACAACATCAATCCAGCAATGCGCACTTGAATGCATGCAAAGGGATCACCCCTAGACATAGCACTGAACCACACACCTATAGCACCACTGAAGTGATGCCTCACAGCATGGCCACATTGGTGTCAGAATGTCAGTACACTCGCAGTGTGGTACCAAATTTGCCTGGGACAGGGACACCTAAGACCTGGCCTCACCCAGGACATGTCAAATACTGTTGGAGGCATTAATGTTGCATTACTACTTGCAGGGTCAACCTCCCCCTTGCACGTTGCTGCCACACAGACCATCTGCATGTATGCTGTCAATTCAGTACTTGAATCACAATGCAATGTCAATTAGTGGGATGTGAACAGGCCGCTCTTGAGGTGAACAGTAACAGGACCCTGTTCATTCCCCCATACAGGTGATGCGGGCTATCCCCTGAAGACCTGGCTCCTCACACCTGTACGGAACCCACAGAACAGGCACGAGGAGGAATACAATCGTGCACATACCCGTACCCGCATCGTGATCGAGCAGACTTTTGGACTTTTGAAGTCACGTTTTAGGTGCATTAGCAGGTCTGGTGGTGCTCTCCTGTATGGCCATGAGATGGTGGCCAAGATCACCATGGCATGTGTCATGCTGCACAATATGTGTATCAGACGGAATGTGCCACTGCCCCCTGACGTTGAAATAGAAGCACCTGATGAGGACGATGATGGTGATGAGGACGGAGGTGAAGGGGATGCAGGTCTTGCAAGAGGGGATGGGCAGGAGGGACGTGCTGTGAGACAGCATCTGATCAACCAAATATTCTGAGGAACATGTTTTCGTACTGTCACATGGTAATGGGGAGTAATGCACTGGTGTATGTTTACGAGCACGCAATGGACCCTGTCCCCAATAAAGTACACACACACAATGAAGTTGTCCAAGCCAGTGTTTAGATCAGAAACCAGTGTATTGAGTAACATTAAGGTGTGAAAGTGCAAGTCCAAAAACATCCCACCACCCTTCCCCCAACCCCCACAACAGACCCATAACACCCTTCTCCCCACCCCCACAACAGACCCATAACACCCTTCCCACCACCCCCCACAACAGACCCATAACACCCTTCCCCCCACCCCCACAACAGACCCATAACACCCTTCCCCCCACCCCCACAACAGACCCATAACACCCTTCCCACCACCCCCCACAACAGTCCCTCATGTGTTTGCCAAGTTTGCCCTGGCCTATGCACACATAGGGATCCCTATCGACCCCCTATTTTCAATAGTCCTCAGGGGGATTCAGAGGGTTGGCAGATGTGCGCCTGGTGGTGCGCGTTGAGCGCCGGAGGGGGCTTGTTTGTCTCGACCCAGAAGATGAGGATGGGGCAGACTGGCCTTGTTGGAAAATGTGGCGGTCCATAGTGTCAGCCATGCGTACCAGGACCTCCCTGAGCCTCCCTATCTCATTGCACAGCCTGTTGGTGTTGGCGTCCATCCGCTCTGTGGAGTGCCTCAACGCCTCCACAATGTTCTCTGCGATTGGCAGCCTCCTCAACATGCTGCCCAACCAGCACAGACAGCTCTTGTTGGCGCTGCAGGATGGTGGTCAATTGGTGGGCAGTGCTGGGTGACTGTGCACTTGAGGCTGTGCCCTCGGATGCATCCACTACAGCAGGTGATGGCAACATGGGGGACATGATTGCAGGGACGGTGTCCTCAACTGTGGAATCAGACGCAGGGGTCTGGAATGGCACTGGCTCTGGTGATCCAGGGGGGCTTGGGGTGTGCATCTCCATGGCCTGGTCTAGGGTGTCCTCCAGATCGGATAGGGGGGCAGTGGTGGCTGCCTCACCAGTGGAGCTTGCCGCAGCTGATGGTGGGCCCTCGGTGGCTGGCATCGGTGCGGGTGGGTTCACCACCGGTGGTGGGGCCGCAGTTGGTGGTGCAGCTAGTACTGCCGTGGCAGTGGCACTCCGACGAAGTTTGGCACTCGTCTGGTGCGGCCTGCCCCCCTTGCCCCTTGATGTTGTTGGGGTATCCGCCGGCTCCTGTGCCCTTGGCCTCTTGCATGTAGCTGTTGCCTGTGTTGCATCAGCGGCATCCTCCCCATCTGTATGTGAGCCTGTCAGGGACGAGACGGGGGATGGCATTGGTTGCGTTTCAATATACTTAATGCAGATTACATTAATGATGCAGTTGTGGCAATTGGGACTTAGTGGTTGTGGATGCAGGTGATGTGCCAGTTCAGTGCCTCATCCATGCATGGTTGTGTTTGGGACTTGTCTGTGGTGTTGTGTGCATGTGTGTGTGTGTGTGGGTCTGACACAGGCATGGTGAGGGATGGATGCATGTGTGGATGTGTGTCCATGCATGAGAGGAGTCTGTGCTCACATATGGGGGGTACAGTACATTCACATCGCATCCTGTCATGTGTACACTCACCTCCATCAGAAGTGGTACCCACGCCGAGCTCCATGCTGCCTACTCCCTCTATTGACTCGACGGCAATCATGTTAGCGCACGTCTCCTCCCATTCCTTCATCAGGATTGGGGATCCATCTCCACCAGCACTGGCAATGCGGTGGTTCTCCGCCAGGATGCCCCTCACCCGCAGCCTGAGGTCGTCCCACCTCTTCCTGCATTCGCGCACAGTGCGCGTGCTGGTGCCCACTGCACTGACTTTGGCTGCGACCTCCTCCCAGATCTCTTTCTTCCTCAACAGGGTTGGCCGGCGCATGTCATTCGCGAAGACCACCTCAGCATTCTCCGCAAGGGTCTGTGTCAACATCACCAATTCCTCATTGGTGTATTTTTCTTTGCGCAGCCTGTCAGTCGATTTCTTGAGTGCCTTGGGCATGATGCAGGTGTCCACAATTGTTTGGCACGGCTCACGAATCAATACAGGTCCAGGGGGCAGAGGATGGCAATGGATTGTGTTTTTAAAGATGGCCGCCGGGCTCTTTCCCGTTCCGGCGCGATGACGCTATTTCCGCTTCCGCTATTTTGCGGTCACCGCTACTAGCGGTGACCGCTAGTAGCGGTGACCGCAATTTGCATGTAGCGTGAGGGCGGAGGTGCTATCTGCACTTTCATCAAAGCCGGTAAGGGACTTTTTTGGGACTTTTGCGGCATGGCGGTAGGGTCATTACCGGCATGGCGCTATGCTCGTGTCCGCGTACTCGTAATGGTGCGTAATTAGCGCCCTCTTACGAGGGCGGACACGTTAATAGCGCCATGCCGCTAATATGCGGTTTTTAGCGCACAACGTGTAATGAGGCCCTAAATGTTTAGAGAATATTCAGCAATTGCCATATGAACTCCGAAAGACATTTATTTTCTTTTATCTGTATCCGCAAATCCGGATAAGTTTATATTGAGTCACGCGCTGTTCCTTTATGGTACACAGGGTGTTGCTTTTCGTTAAAAGAAGCACTTTGGAAGCACGGTGAACCGCAAGGCTGTTCCATCAACTAGGCACTAGTCCATCGTAAAGGTTGATATGTTGCTTCTAGCCACTACTAAAGCATAAGGGCATGTGGGCCTTTGGCGATCGTCCCATAAAATTGTCAGTGTGCTCCAGTTGTTCACACGAAGCTGCAGGTGTCTGTTGAAAAAACCATCTGCTGGTGTCTCAAACCGATGACAGTAGCAGAACGGGATCAAATACCTGTTATGAAAACAAAAAAAATATTTTTATTTATTACGGCCGATCAGAAACTATTTGCTTGCAAGGATAGTTCAATGGAGTATGTTCGGCTTTAAAATCAATGCGAAAAGTAACGAAATAAATCGAGGCCACCACACAATGAGAAACGACAGTTTGTCTACATGCGTGTGGAAAGATATGATATATGATATGGCATTTGTAACGCGCCTATACACAAGTGTTTCAAGGCGCGACGAGGCAGGGGGGGAACAAGGGCAGACAGACAACGATCCTACTAGGCCAGGTGACTTTCAGATCGCGCAAGGGGAAGGGGACAGGGGGGTAAAAGTGCTGTACATGGTTAGTAGAATACAAGATAAATAATAGGGCCAGCTGGTGGCAAGTGCATGGTAAATGCCGGGAGAAGGGGCTGAAGGATACAGAGACAGTTCCGTAGTGATGGTAGACAGTGCAGGGAAAAGTGGCTGGGCCAAGGACCGAGATCGGTGAGACCTGTGGACCTGCATGCCTATGTGCCCACTACGAACACGTTTTCCTTGCTTTTCCTAGCTCTTCATTCATTCATTTATTCATGCATCCATTCATTAATTCTTCATTCCGGTATAAAAGCGTCTAAAGATTTACTCACATTATATTTGAAATTTCCATTGTGTCTCTGTGTAATGCAGTCTGTAAATCCGACCGTGCTCTTGACAACGATTGTTCGTATACTGAACTAAAATGAAACTCGGTCTAGTTTCTGAATTTACTGCCTTATCGTCTCTTACGTTATTGCGCACCCCCTTCAAATGAAGTTCTTTCGGCATGGTCCCTGTCTCAAGGTAAAAAAACAATAGACCCTTATACTTCCAGTGCGACTTGTGGACCTCTTCTGGGCGTGAGCTGAAAATCAAAGCCGCTGCCCTTCGCATTCTTTATTTGCAACATCCCGTAGTAAAGGCATCTGTGAGAACTTGAAGTTTAGAATCCCTCTATGTAGTGCGCCACAATGTGCAAATGCAAACTGGCTTCTCTCCCAAATGCCACGGCCCGCTTGGCGCGTTCTAAGGCCCCCAATTTTGTCCCCGTTGTCTGCGAGCTTTGCAGCCCCAAAGAATCATAACTATGGAGACATTTAATTTTTGGCGGAAGGTCAGGGAAAGTATAAAGTACCACAGGAGTTGAGTTAAAAGTGAGATTTATTGTTTGTTTGTTTTATTATTTGCAATACGCAAGCCTCCCCTCCGTTAACAGTGCGCAACAGTGCGCAGCATTTACATGAGATGAGACATGAGAAAAATATATACATACACATATATGAGGTGAATAGAGAGAATTCAAAGATGACACCCAGCTTGTTCGCCACCCATGATGGTGAAGGTAGGGGTTAGGGTTACAGGTACACTGTACAATAACATTTATTTACAAAAAGACAATCGTATTGCAATTATTTAAACCGGGATTTGTACTTCACAACCAGCTGTGCTTCGGGTGAACATGGCACAGTTGCAATGTTCGGTGGCATTGGATCACTGCTCTGCACAGAAACGTCCAAAATTCCATATCTGTGCTTCTCTAACACAGCAAAAATAAGGCCTTTCACAAAGTCGAACTGCATTTCATCATAGACTGGTTTGATCACCCATTGCTTACTTCGTTTTGAAAACACCTTAGTGTAGCGAGGCATCCTTACTTTACCCCTAGTCCTAGATTGTTCACGTCCGACATTGCTTTTATGGGCGAAGACCGCTAGTAGAGTGCGATGTTTCATGCCCCGAAAGCTAAAATGCAAGCGCTTTGGCCTGTACTTTAGGCACATATTGTGGAACACCTCCAAATCTCCTGTGTGACAGTATTCTGTCAGTCCTCTCAAATCTCTTGATAGAGTTTTGTCGAAAACAATCTTCTCAATGGCTTTATGTGTCGGTGAAGATGGAATCAACCACTTCTTCTTCCGTGCCTCCTCTGGGGACAAAGGGTCATGTTCACATTGGTGGAAATGTAGGTTTTCTGACCAGCGGTGAACGTTGGTACAGTGGTGCATCAGTGACCGCCATTTTTCAAGTAGTATTTCCACTGACCCTTCACAAGTTTTTGAGCTCCACCAAAGATGGTTGGTGATAGACTGGGACCACTGCAAAATACTTTCAAAACCTTTTTTTTTCCTGCAGCCGAGATTTTCTTACTGATTGATTTAGCAAGATGCCATACGTTAAATTGATGATTAATAAGCGGGAACTGCTCTCTCATTGTCTTGGCAATTGAAACGTGTCGGTCCGTGGCTATGAGGTCGATGTGCATTCCCCTTGATTGTAGATATTCCACTGATTTTATAAATCCTAGTTTCTCCATGGCCACTGAGGATGTACATTGTGTTGCCTGCACGACCACCAAACTCACAATTTTCTTACTATCCATGTCCTGAAAGTGGTAGGTGCAGTACTTGGCAGAAAATCCAGGGCTGTCGCACTGTCCATCGCCGGCTAGCCTGAAACGTTTCCCTTCAAATGTACTTGCTAGAGACAATTTTTCAATTTTCCAAGCATCACTAATGGCCGGAAACAGATAATCACGTTGGTATATGTAGTACAGCGATTTAGAAATGAAATGGAGGCCCACAAACTGAAAGAAAGCCTCTAACTTTCTAAAACTGGAGCCACTAAAAAGTGATGCAGCTGCACACAGTAGATTGCCTGCTGGCATTTTCCCCAGCATCGTTTGTGCAGACCATGAGAACCTATGATTTAATCGACAGGCGGCATTTATTTTGACGTTACTGCCTTTTATTTGACAAGTTACATTAATCAATGGCTTCCCACATACTTTCCCTCTAACTGAATGCCCACATTTCAGCATACTTATAATTTCCATCAAACAACTGTCGAATACAATGTATTTGCTCTCTTTCATTAGACTGTCATCCTGCGTCAACGTTGTTTCGGCCTGTGACGTTGCGGAGATTTCAACACATTGGAAAGTAATATCGCTGATATCAAGTTCTGATGCGTCTATGGATGCTGCGGCTGGTTCATTCTCTGTCATTTCGACATCTGCTACTTCAACATTGATGCGAGAACACAACAATGTCGACATGTTTTTGGGTGGCAATTTCTTGGCGGGTGTAGATTGTGTGAATTGATCTGGAACTACTTCAGAGCTATCTTCAATACATTCAATATCATCTTCTTGTGGTGGTGCGGTCGCACTGTAGCAATGGTCCAATGCAACTTTGCTGTATTCTCCAAACACAGTTAATTCATGTTCTGGCCATTGGACATGAGCATCTCGAGCCTGAACACGCCTCGCCTCAATTAATAGTTCCTCCATAGTGTACATGGTCTGGCAAGCAACATCTCTCATTCGCTTCACTGTCTGTGTATGTATAGTTCTGACACCCACGGGTAACTAGAGGAGAGATTGGAAAAGGGATGTTCAGTTTAAACACAAGATAAAGTGTAGTCCAATTGACTGGAAAAAACATAAAATAGTCCCCAGCACAAACATTTTTTTAAAGTTATGAACTGTTTGTAACTAACCTTTTTTTGGGTTTTTTTCTTTGCAACTTTTTTGACTCGACCTTCAACATCTGCACGCTGTAGCTCCGATTCGTTTCCGCATGTCCTCCCTTCCTCTTGCGCTGCAACGACTATATCTTCTGTATCTGCATAGACAGCACGGAATGAGGCTCCATCGTCTCCCTGAAACATAGTACTTTCATTACTATGTATCAAAATATTGTTAGCATAAAACACACGTGAGGACGAACACACAGGTACATCTCAATAGCCAAACACGATTTAAACATTGTGTGCAACAATCAAACGACAAGTATTCGACCTGTGATGATCGATGGAACTGTCAGTATCCATACCTCTGGCTCTGCATGGACTGCCATGAATGGTTGTATTGGAGAGGAGGCATCAGCACCTCCTTGAAACACAGTACTTGCATTAGTATGGTTTTCAATATTGGAAACATAACACACACTTGGGGACGAACGCACAGGTACATACAAAGAGATAACCACAAATGATGCATTGTCTAAAAGAATCAAGGAAAATCTAAATATGATCACATTTCATCAAGTTATTTCTGCGATTTATTTACATCTGCATCATCTAAATGGGATGTTGTGATTGTAGTGGAAGCTCCGTCGTCTCCCTGAAACACAGCACTTGCATTAATAGGGAAGAAAGTATAGCAAATGGAATCACGTTATATGATCACGCATGATGGAGCTGTCAGTATCCATACCTCGTGCTGCTGAAGAATATCTATGGATGTTGCAAATGTAGTGCGCACTTCCGAAAGCTGTTGCGCCGATTCGTATACGCATGGTCCCGCTTCCACTTCCCCTGGAATTACTTGAATGCAGGCTCCGCATCAAGTGCAGGGGTTGACGCTCCATCAACTGCCTGAAACATAGTACTTGCATTAGTGAGGATTACAATAGTGAAAACATAACACACACCTGGGGTCGACAGCACAGGTACATATCAACGGCTAACCACGAATGAAACATTGTGTAGAACAATCAAACAACAAGAATTCCAGCTCTGATGATGACGCTCGATGGAGCTGTCAGTATCCATACCTCCTGCTGGTGAAGAACATCTAGAAATGTTGTAGATGTGGCGGACGCTTCAGCATCTCCCTGAAAGACAGTACTTGCATTAGTATGGATAACACTAATTATAACTGAAAACAAACACCAGTGGACGATAACTAAGGTGTATATCAATTGGAAAGCACTAACCAAACATTCGGTAAAATAATTACACAATAGAATAAAACTATTACTTGACATGCATAAAACAAGTCTGTATCGGATTAGCCTAGTAAGATTACCTGATACGCGCTAGAAGTGGTTGATAACTGCGACCACGTCAAGGATGTAGAATGTTCTTGCTTCAGATTCAAGGGATAGTCAAGAAGTTGTAAAGGTAAATTAATGATTGATAATGAAATGCCATGTAAGGCGACAGAATACTTGAAAAATGCTCAATACAGCACAGTTCTCTGTTCCCATATATATACATTTCGTTTGTGGGTTATGAAGTCAAAAAAGAATATATTGATAAATGTCACTATTCAAAAAGCTATACACTCATATCAATATCGAAATTATTACAAGGGATAGAACACAATTAATCCATTCGGCTACCTACACACTACCGGAAGGCCTAAAGCTAAATCCGGACACTTGACTCACCGGTGGCGGAATGTGGACGAATATAGTGGGAATAGCGTTTTCGAGCAATTTCCGTGTCGTTCGCCGTTTATTCTTCTTTGTTACCCAAGATGTTGTGTACATGTCCAAGGAAAAGTGCCGGCCGCAGATGCGGTATCAATCACCCCTCTTGTCCTGTAAGACTTGTTGGACTCTACTTTCCAGCTCATCCAGTGGATATCCGCAATGTCTGACCCATTCTCTTATTCGATCAACAGTTTTCGGGAATACATGCATTGTAGTGCCTTCAGATTTCGCATGGGTCTTCGAAGGGCAACCGCTAATCGAACGGGCAGGCATTGTTGATAAATCTGAAAAGTAAATATCAACATTATTATACAATCTTCATGAATAAAGATTTGATACAAAAGTAAATTAATCATACAATGATCAATGCAAGGTTTGTTTTGGTCGCAGGAACTATACCAGTTCATTATGTGCGGCTTAGTATTTGCATAAGTTGCAGAAATGTATAAATGATGTGACTAAAATCTGAACATGTGACTCGTCCCTTGGATGTTCTGTCTTGCACGAGAAGGAAACATGCTTACATTATAGACTGGACCCCCGAAGGATGCAATTCGATGACAATAGACAAAGATGAAAATAAATAGATCTATTGATAGCATAGCAATGGAAACTCAAGTCAATAGCAATGAGACCAATGAACATAGCACTATTGTGTACTCTACCCGCAATTAGATAGAAATTTAAAAATCTACGAAATATGACTAGGATACATGGCCTTACCTTGACCAACAAACAGTTGGATTCAGCAAGCAGAGCAGTATGTTGCAGGAGAATAGGTGGGTGGCCACAGGTAGCACACTGATGGGTTTGCTATAAGCGGTCACAGAAGTTCACGGATAGCACGACGACGAGCAGATTAGCTTAGATCTCAGTGGTTGCCAGGTAGCACGTTCAGGAGTTGACTTGCAAAGCACAAAGATGTTCTCATGAGTCATATCAAGTGGTTTATAAAGTATTAGAAACAGGGGTGTGTTTGTGAATGAATGACGTATGTATGTCATGATCTTAGGGGGGAGGCCTGGCTGGAGACACGGGGTCTGAGGAGGCCATGTGACCGATGGCCCCTGGGCGTGGGATACCTTTTGAAGTGTACATGTAGTTTGGCACCTTGGCCTTTCGCGCCCCTGACAGCGCGCATCCACTGGCGCAAACCGCCTTTGATAGAGGGTGGGTGGGATGGAGGGGCCTGGGGCGTGCAGATAAGGCACAGGAAGACTGCTGAATGGAGACACACTTATGTGGATTGCAGGGGGGCGGCCTGCTTCGAGGGGAGGCCTGCCTGGAGACACAGGGTCTGAGGAGGCCATGTGACCGATGGCCCCTTGGCGTGGGATACCTTTTGAAGTGTACATGTTGTTTGGCACCTTGGCCGTTCACGCCCCAGACAGCCCCACATGCCAGCGCTCATCCACGGGTGCGAACTGCCTTTGATAGTGTATTGTTGCTTATCAATAATAAATGCCACATACCAGAGATTCTTGTGAGCACAGACCCACACTTCAACCGGTGTATTATAGTGGTCAAGACCCTTAACCTAAGGCCTGTATAATCCTATGGTAATTGTTAGTATAGATATATGTGTGACTTTTATAGAGACATAACCTACTGAAAGACTTTGAACAAGTGTTATTTAGTGCATGCATTATCGAGAATATGTTATGTTAGCTTAAATAGATAGTGACCACCCTGCTTCACAGCGACCAGACCTTCACCCATTCGGAGCACAGATGTCTGACATCCATCCTTGAATGGAGACACACTTGATTCATTTAAAAAATCGAAACAACCGTTGTTAAAATATATGTGGTGTTTTATTTTGTATCTTATTGTCATGACACAAAAATACAAGACTTTAAAGATTATACAGGTCAGGTTGCAGCACAGCGAGAGAAAATCCCCTGTACTGACCGCTGTCACTCGGGAACGTTTCTCTTATGGCATGAACGGCACAGGCGGGTATCACTCTTCGAACGCGGTGTCCAAGCCTCCCGTGGAGCCACCATGTAAAGGAACGATAGGCCACCAGCCTGTACCACCTGTGAAAAGGAATGAAACAAACTGTTTTTAAATTACCAAGATAAGTTTAATAAACGTTTGTTGTCAATGACAATTCTTGTAACTAATGCATTCTGCACGGACAAATGCTATCTAGACAATGCACACTATTGAACGACTTACATGCGTTACAATGATATGTAGATGTAATTTTGGATATAGTAGAAGAACATGAAATAGGACTGACATGACAAGCAGAGTATACTTATTCGTTACACGGATTACGAGGACGAACAGTTGCGTGAAGTTCGTGCATAAGCACCATCATTATTCTCAACACGGCCTGTGTGAGGCAGTCTGCCCTAAAGTCTGGCAGCTCAGTGATGCATTGCGGTCGTGGCTCGCCTTCTGAAATGTAGGCCAGGCATCCCGAGTTTTCTCGGCAGCAGTAGTTCTCGTCCTCGGTTGGCATTAGCTCACACCGATTGCATGTGCACCAGGTGGAGACGCCGTCCATGCGACTAGGCCCAGGATCTTCATCTGTTGAATCGTCCTCCCAACTGCCGTCCGAATCCCCATCGTTTTCGCGTGCTTCCCTTTCCAGTAGTTCCTCCTCGGTATACTCGGGCTCGTACATGTAGGGCATTATTGTAGCCATTGTGTGGTAAACAAAGTAAAATAATTTACAGAGATGGTACAGGTGTTCACACGGGCTACAAGCGGCGAAGGTAGCTGACCAGAGCACAGAAACGAGTCACAGAATACTCAAAGTAACACAGAGAGAGGAATGGAATCGAAAATCTGCTGCTGTGTGTTGGGTCTGTTTATACTTTTTTTTTTTAAATTTATTTTATTTTCCAATTAACAACATATATGCATACAACATACAAACATACGAACATTCAACTGGCATTTTGGCTTTTCGGCGGATTCTGCTGTGGGGTCATCGTCCTGAAGTGTCCAACAGCTTGTCTTCCCTGCCTGTGGCTGCTTCCACTGGCTGCCTCGGTATCCATAAAGTGTTGTCTATTCTTCCATCCCTTGTGTCTCCCTGTCCTGGGCGCTCTGGTATCCCCCAGCCTCCTCCGGATCCTCCTCGTCGGTTTCCTCTTCTTCTCGTCCAAATAGATTCTGCACTAGGGAGTTCCATGCTGCTATTTTCCCAGCCGTTTCCGCCTCCCCTCTCTGCACTGCTCTGATCCACACCGCAGTCTCTGCTAGTGTCCACTTTCGGAGTTCCGCCCACCATGCTTCTATAGTCGGGCCTCCTCTAGATTTCCAGGACATGGCTATTCTTCTTTTGGCTAATATGCATATCAAGTCTTTCATTTTTGCTAGATGCACTCTGTCCCTGCCTCCTCGAGGGAAGAGGCCCAGCAGGTACCATTCGGGGTGCTCCGTCTGTATCTAAAGGCCGCTTTTCGCTATTTTGGTCCTGATGCCTTCCCAAAACGTCTGTATCACCGGGCATTTTCAAAACATGTGCACCATGTCTGCCTACTCGGTCGAGCACCGTGGGCACCCGCTGGGGTCGCCTCCGCGTACCACGTTCATCCTCTTAGGTGTGAGGTACGCCCTGTGCGTCACGTACAACTGGGCCTGTTTGAACCTTGCGTTCCTGGACACTGTTTTGCGGTATCTCAGCACCCTGTTCCATTCATGGTCGCTGAGTGGCCTATGGAGTTCTTCCCAACTTTGTTTTATATGCAGCTCTTGTTCTGTTTGGGGTCTCAGCATCTGCTCGTATAGTCTGGAGGTCGTGTGTGTCCCCTCTGAAATGTCATACCACATATCCAATGCACCTGCTGGTTCTTCTTAGTCTTCCTATTCTGGCCATCTATCTTTAATTCTGAGGATTAGTCTATTATACAGGATGAATTGGCCCTCGTGTATATCGTATTCTTCCCTCATCTCCTGGAAGTCTGCCCAT
The DNA here is from genome assembly GCF_040938575.1 of Ambystoma mexicanum. Lineage (NCBI taxonomy): Eukaryota > Metazoa > Chordata > Amphibia > Caudata > Ambystomatidae > Ambystoma > Ambystoma mexicanum. The sequence continues at coordinate 1,232,723,667 of NC_090928.1, forward strand.
CTCCCTTCTCTTCTCATGTCTCCGATTTGCGCTACCCCCTTGGCTTCCCATTGTGTTCGGAACGCTGCCAGCAAACTCATGTCTGTGCCCACCAGGCCCGCCAGGGGTATTTGCGCTGAGTAGGGGTCCTTCGTCCCCTGCAGTTTCCATGCTCTCCACCACAATCTCACTGCGAGATTAAGCATGTACGGTAAAGTCCTGAGCAGGGGTTTGTCCAGCCACAGTATTTCCCTCAGGTAATGTGTTTTCAGTGCGGGCTGGAAGTTAGTTTTGTCCATTGTTTCATCCTCCCCTAGCCATTTGACCACAAATTGTAACTGCCCAGCCAGATAATACTTTTCAAAGTCCGGCAGTCGAATGCCTCCTCCCTCATAGTCTCTCTGTAGAGTCCTCATTGCAACCCTGTTTCTCCCCCCTGCCCATAGGTAGTTCCTTGCTATTGTGTTTAGGTTCGTGAAGAATGTCCTGGGAATGCTATATGGGATGTTGGTGAAAAAGTATAACAGGTGTGGAAGTACTACCATTTTCAAGAGAGCGGCCCTGCCTATCATCCCCAGTGGGAGTGTTCTCCAGAAGGCCATGCATTTTCGTGTTGTGTCCAGGGCTGCTTGCGTGTTGTGTCGGTAAGAGTCTGCAATGTCATGGTGGACCTCTATCCCCAAATATTTGAAGGATTGTGGCGCCCACGCTAGGCCCACGTCTGGGAGTCCCTCCGGGGGGGGCCCGTCTCAGATTCGCCAGGGGGAAGATCAGGGACTTCTCTTTATTTATTGCTATACCTGAGAGTCTGGTGTATGCTCCTATTGCTTCCAAGAGGCAGGGCAGGTTAGTGCGGGGGTTTTCTACGAACAATAACATATTGTCCGCGTACAGCGAAATTTGATGGAGCACCCCGTCCACCTCAATCCCTGTGTCTCCGTATTCTGCTCTAAGGAAGACCGCCAGTGGTTCCAGGGCCAAGATATATAACATTGGTGATAGTGGGCACCCTTGTTTCGTTCCTCTATAGATCCTCCATTCCTTTGAAATATATCTCCCTGTCTTAACCCTGGCTCTGGGCTCACTATACAGTAGCCTAATCCATCTGAGGAACCCTTCGCCAATGCCGAAGTGGGTGAGGACCCTCACCATCCACCCCCAATTCACCGAATCGAATGCTTTGACTGCGTCAAGAGACACTATCGCACATTCTCCCCGTCCCTGGTTCGTTCTGTCTATCACGTGGTGTAGTCGACGGAGGTTCCATGATGTGTTTCGCCCAGGAACGTAACCTGTTTGATCAGGATGTATCAATGTGGGGATCACCTGCTTCAGACGGTTAGCTAGGGCCGCCGTTAGTATCTTAACGTCCTGGTTTATAAGGGAAATTGGCCTGTATGCCGTGCACCTTGTGGGCAGCTTCCCTGGCTTAGGGATCGGGACGATGATTGACTCCGACATGCTAGCCGGTAATCGTGCACTCTCATATGCATCTAGATATGTTTCCAATAACCTTGGGGTGATAGTGTCTTTGAACTTTTTATAGAACTCTCCCGTCCGGGCCCGGGGCTTGCCTGTAGGGAGCTCTGCTATTATACCCGCTATCTCTTCCTCTGTGAGTGGGGCATCAAGCATTTGGGCCTGCTCCTCTGTTAACTTTGGCAAACTTATTTCTGCTAATGCATCGGTTATGTCCTCAGGGTCTACCTCTGGGTTGGGGGCGTATAGTTCCTCGTAGAACTCCGCAAATAAATGATTAATGTGCTCTTGGCCCCTCACCTCCTCCCCTGTCTCGTCTTCTAATACTGTAATGGGTTCCCTCTTATTTTTTTGCCTAGTGAGCCAGGCCAGGAGCCTACTGGGTTTGTCCCCTTCCGCATGTAACCTTTGTAAATACCTCCCATAATTCAACCGTCCCAGCTTCTCCCCGAGTTTTATGCACCCCGTTCTCAACTCCATCAGTTCCTCCGGCTCCTCCCCCGCTGCCTGCGCCCTCTGTTCTTCTATTTCTATCTGCTTTTCTAGGTCATTGAGTTCTGCTATGGCCGCTCCCTTTAAACCGCCCATTTTACCGATCGCTGCCCCCCTTAATACCACCTTGAACGCATCCCAGAGCGTGGCATTACTCTCCACACTCCCTGTGCTGTGTTCAAAGTAATCATCTATTGCCCCCTGTAGGTGTTCTTGGAATTCTCCCTCATCCAGAGCTTCTGCCCGGAGTCGCCACGTTGGTATTGGGGCTCTCCCCTGTGTGTGTGCCCATGATGTCAGTATTGGAGCGTGGTCTGAAAGCGTTCGGGCTTTAATGCTAATTCCTGTGAATTTGTGTAGTGATTCAGTGCCCGTGATTATGTAATCTATCCGTGTAAATGTTCCGTGGGGTGCACTGTAGTGTGTGTACCCTCTTCTCGCCCCATGTACCTGTCTCCAGACGTCCGCCAGCTTCAGGTGATCTAGTGCCCTCTGTAGTTCCTTGGCAGGTGGTGCTGGCCTCTTGTGTTTGTCATCCGATCGGTCCAGGAGCGGGTTCAGGGCGCAGTTGAAATCCCCGGCCCAGATGAACATTGTGTCTCTGTACTGGGCTAATTTAGGTGTTAGTTTTCTGAAGTACTCTCTCGTGTCGTGATTTGGAGCATAGGTGTTTACTAGGCACACTTCCCTATTCTCCAGCATTCCATGCACTATCACCGTTCTTCCTTCTCGGTCGATCTCCTTTTTAATGAGTTGGAATGGAACTCCCGGGGCGATCCAAATCAGTACCCCTCTTGCATAGTTGGAATATGTGGCACTATACACTTGCCCTCCCCATTTTTGATCGATCTTGGACTGCTTCTCTCTTGTCAGGTGCGTTTCTTGGAGCATTGCTATCTTGACCTTCATTTTGTTCAGCCAAGCGTAGACTCGCAGTCTCTAGACGTACGCGTTAAGGCCTCTCACGTTCCATGTCGCTATCGTTAGCTCATCCCAGCTAATGGGTGATTGCAGTCCTGGCCTCATCGTCCCATGGCCCTGTTTGTTTGCCCATTTCCCTGCTTCCGTGTTCACTGCTGCTGACCGGGGTCACCCGCGTGGGGCTCGCTCTCTTCTCCTCTTGTAGGCCCTGTCTCCTGGGTCCTTGTTGTGGTTCGCTCCAGTCACTGTGTGCTGATATTTCCCCATCATAGTCTTTAACCATTCCTCCAACGCCAATGCCGTCTTCCAATTCTTCCTGTCTATCAATAACCTGAACTGTAACTAAAAAACAAACGCCCAGCCACCCTCCCCCTGCTCGGGCCTCGCCGCTTCTCCTGCCTTGCTCCTCTGGATGAGGCCGGCTTGCTGCAGCGTGATGCCTTAAAACTGGCATCTGAACTCTCTTTCGCACTTCTTGGGGGTACGTCTTACTAGGCTAGTGCGGTTTGTTAGGGTTGGTTGCTCCCTTCATATTCATTGTCCTGTTCCTAACTTCTCATTTGTTTGATACTCTGCACCCTTGATTCTAACTATCTGCGGATCTCTCGCCCGGGCTGGGCTCTGCCTCTGTTAGCGTTTCGCTGCTCCAGTTGGGGGATTCCTTGGGCGTCCATCCACGTATTTGCCTCTTCCGTGGACTCGAAGAAGCGTGTCTTCCCCTTGTGTATCGCCTTCAGTTTGGCCGGAAACAGGAGCATTTATCGTATCTCTGCTTTTCTAAGGCGTTCCTTTGTGGGGCCAAAGTGCGCCCTTTGTTTTTGGACTGTAATTATGTAGTCCGGATATATAGTAATCTTGGATGAATTTCTGATAATCTCTCCTCCCCCCCTCGAGAACGCCAGTATCTTTTCTCTGTCCTTAAAGTTCATAATTTTGGCGATCATGGCTCTGGGAGGGGCCCCCGGCTGGGGTCTTCGCATCAGTGCTCTGGGTGCCCGTTCCACCACAAAGCCTTGGGACAGGGTTCCAGCTCCAACCTCCTGTAGGAGCATGTTCTCGATATATTCCGTGGGGTCGTTCCCTTCCTCCCCTTCCGGAACCCCGATTATGCGGATGTTATTTCTCCTTGCCCTCCCTTCTGCGTCTTCTGCTCTCCTTTCCAGGATCTTCACTCTCTGGAGCACCTCCGTCAATTGGGTCCTCGTGGTGGCGGAGTCCGCTGTGTTCTGCTGTACCTGCTGCTCCGCTGTTGTCACTCCTGGCGAAGGAGGCCTACGTCCACCATGACTGTGTCCAATTTTTGTTCCAGAGATGCCTTCAGGGCCCCTATGGCCGTGTCCATTTTCTTCTCAAGCGTCGCCTGTATGGTGGCGATTGCCTCTAGGATTTGCCCATCTTTACCTCTGTCTGGTGGGTGTGGGGTGTTGGCCTCTACCAATACTGCCTCCGGTGAATTTGGCTGCATTTTGTCTGGTGCTTTGGCAAAGTTATCCATGCTGACTTGTTTAGTTTTCCCCTCCACCTTCTTATTGGGCATACTCGCCGTGCGGGCCTTGGGTACTGCACTGCTTCTTGTCCGCTATCTGTGGCTTGTACACCGAGTCCGTGTGGGGTCCGGTTCTAGTTGGATGGGGGCTGCCCGTTGTGCTATTCTCCTCGTGCCAGGGGTTCCCTGTGTTGTTGGGTGCTTCCACACGCCTCCCCGGGTGCCGTGCGGGCCTTCTGGCGCTCTCCTCACCTGCTAGCTGTTGGTTCTCTCCGGTGCCCTGGGGTGGTCCAGCGGAGGGCCGTCTCGCCCCTCTGCTCTCCCCTGGGTCCCCAGTTCTCGAGCTAGTGAGGCCGGCAGGGGCTGGAGGTGACGCTGTCCTCGGCACGGATCCTCCTCGGCTTGCGGAGCTTGTTGCGTCCCCTCGGCGCTGCCTTCCTGCAACCGCGTCCTGTCGCCGCTGCTCTCCTCTCCCCAGGCGCTCGCTGTTGCCGTTCCACGGAGCCCCGGCACCCCCTGCCTGGGAGCTTATCCTGCTCTCCTCAGCCGCCCTGCCGCGGCCCCTCTTCCTTCCTTCCCGGGTTCGCAGCGCCGACCGGCAGCCTCTCGTAGTCTCCCGCTCTGGGTCTCTGGGCCGTTGGCTGTGTGTTAGCGGGCCGCCATCTTGTTTTCGGTGCTCCGCGTGTTTGCTACCCTTTTTCGCCTCGTTCCCCAGTCCGGTTCTCCTCAGGGCTTGGATCGGGTGGTCGGTGGATCTTCCTACGCCCGTCGGTATACTTTCCAGCTGAGTAAGTTAGTTTTAAAAGCGGATTAAATCAGGATCATTCGGGAGCTTCCTTTTCGTGCTCCTCACCGCATGGCCGCTTAGCCACGCCCCCACATGGTCTGTTTATACTTATTGAGGAAAGAGGCGTCCTGCCATTTCCATGGCGACACGTCATTAGCTGAGGCGCAGCGATTGTTGACACGAGAAGTGCTTTGGAGTTAGGGAAATGGGTGGTACGAGTCTTCTGATGACAGGCTCAGGGGCAGGGGATTTGATTTAGTGCCGCAGAAGCAGGTCAGCCAGGGCGATGCGGCAAGTGATAGGATTATCACAAAATGGCGGCTCCCGGGTGCCTGTTTTCGCGTACATTTAATGGACGAAAACTCGGGTAAGGTCCATAGGAAAGTTTTCTAAAATCGAGCCACTTAGGCTTAAAAAAACATGGGCGACCCGTAGGGACAATAAAAAATGTTACTGGACCATTCCTTTAAGGGGTTTGGATGATAATGGGAACCAGATGCTGTGGGCATTGCACTTTTGGTAGCATTCCCTCGCAATGTGGAATTTTTAAATTTAACATCATTTTATCATTTTTGCATTTTCAAAGCGCTCACACAGCCCGCATGCATGGAGGCACTGTTACAGGAATTGTTTGTTTATTAGTTTCATAATTGTTTTTTTTTAATCTTAGTTGCGTATTTATAACGCGCTTGAATACCCGGAGGTTTCTAAGCACGGACCCAGGGATCGAACCTGTGTTGCTTCATGTCGTCTTGCTTCCAAGGCAAGCACGTTGCAGCTGAGCTATCCTCCCTGAACATATTTGTATCACTTTTTTTATTTGTTGCAGGTAGCTATCTTGACCTATTTCCTCAGTACCCAAGTGAAGTCTTCTAAAATAAACTCTATTTCATTTATCACTACATTTGCACTGTCAATCGTTGCCATCAGCTTAGCTTATTTTACTGCCCTACCTGCCTGGAAAGCTAGTGGTGGTAGCCTTTGTTTTAGCCATGTCAACATCCAGATGGTGTCTTAAAGTGCAAATGCAATTGACAAATAAGGTACTACAAGTGTGTGAGTGGGTTATTTGGCCTTAAAGTGCAAATGCAGATACAAGTAAATAGTGAAATACAGCGGGTGATAAAAATACATAAAACAAGTTAAAACTCTTAAGAGCAAATACAAAAGCGCAAGTAGATCAGAGAAATGCATTCAATAACATAAATATGCGATTCAGCGCTACAAGCAATAGTGGTTCTGTATGCTGAAGTCGGATATAAGCAAGGCCAGAAAGGTATATATATCTGTATAAGCTTCTGCCCAAATGTCAATAAAACAAAATATTTAAAAAAGCAATCAATTAGATAAAAAACAGATATATATATATATTTAAAAACAGTTGATACAAATAATTACATAAAGCTGAAAAAGTTAAAAGATCTGGATAAAACCACAAAGAGCCTTCAGAGGAAAGCTACCACTGCCGCTCAAATGTACATCGCGTAATATGGGATTATACAGCTCCAGTTTCTAGTCTTGAGCTGCTCTACCTTCTCTCCACAGGTACTTGAGTGTCAAGGGTGAAGTATCACATCGGGAAAGGGTACACGTACCCAGAACAGCCAGGGAGCTGTAGGTAAGTCTCTCTCATTTCTGTTAGGGTCAGACAATAGTCATCCTCGCCACACATGCCAAACAGCCTAACAGCGCGTCTTGAGCGCTGACTTTGGCACGGCACTGGTACACCAGAAAAGCCCTTTTAATATCCAGACGCAGCAATGAGAAAAAGGTGGACCAGAGGGTGGCATCAATCTCCCAGAGGCTACCGGCTCCAAGCTCCACAAAGTCAGTCTATGAAGAGAAAAAGGAAAAGCCCATGACAGAACCGTCCAGTGCCCCACCTCCTCCATACAGAGCGTACTTGGCATTAAAACCTGCAGTGGGGTGTGTCCCCAGATAGGGGATATGGGGAAAAGGTGAAAAGGGGCAGCAGGGAGAGCAGACAGGGGGAAAGACTGGACACAGGAGACAGAAGGTACCTGGCGGACATCAATAAGAGCATTCAACAACAGGTGAAGGATTTGTTTAATGAGACAGTGAGGGTCATATAGAAGGACATGAGGAGGAAGGAAAAGGAGCGTGGGGACATTGGAGATGGACGAGGGTGGATATCAGGGAGGATAACATTTAAATTAGATAATGAAGAGCCCGTTAAAGGTGAGGAGGAGCTGGAGATGTGAGATGATGACATTGTCATCTCAGATGAAGGAGAAGAGGAGAGGGAAGCCAGCACAGAGGATGACGAGCTGTGGACAGCGGATAATGAAAGGGGAAGGGGACGAAAGCAGAGGATGAAGAAAGACAAGGGGGCGCCAACCAGAAATGTGTCCACGATCCTCTGCCACATGAAGGGGAAGAAAAAGATAGGATTTGCGCAGGCAAAGACAGGGGGACTGGAAGCAGGATCCTGGGCAACGCAAATGCCACTATTACAGAAAGGGAGGGGACAAATGGGCAAAGACAATCTCATTTGTAGCTTGCCCACCCTCATGGCTGGAGCGAGTGAGTGGATTAACGCTCTTGAAAAGGAGACAGCGCTGTAACGCTAGCAATAGGAGACATGAAGAGCCTATTTGTTGCCATAATAGGGGAGCGAGGGGACAAAATATGGGAACAAGCGGGGTACAATGGGGTGAAATTAAGCACAATGCACATAACGGAGCGCAGTTCAACATCTGCTATGTCCATGTGTGGAGAGTATTAAGGAGTATGTACCTCAATAATTTGGATCTGGGGGCTGTGTTGGCCTGTAAGATGAAACCAGACGAGGACCATGGCAAGTATATACAACAGGTTCAGGAGGTTTGGACCTTAGAGACTCGGAAACCTTGGGATGAATACATACATTTATTTTACCATATATTGGTTAAGGGTCTCCCATCAGATGTGCAGATCTCCCGAGACAAAATAGAGGGCATAGAGGCAAAGGGTTGACCAGAAATACAGACAACAGTAGTACACTATAGTAAGCGGAAGCAAGGGAGTGAGAGGCAGACAGAACATAATGCTGCAAAGGCAGAGAACAAGCTGGTACAGAAGAAGCTGGTGATGGAAGGGGCAATGCTCATCCAAGATGCAGCAGCAGTGGCCCCTACCCAATAGCAGGGGATCCCAGTAGGGAGTGTGCCCCAGCAAGGGGTATATGTACAGCCACAGTACGCCCCACAATGGGGGGTACAGAAGCCAGGGAGTTTTCCGCAAGGGGGGATATACCAGCCCATGGGATATTATCTGCAAGGGAGCGGGTACTCCCAATGGGGACGAGGTGGCAGGTACAGAGGTGCAGGATTTAGGTTTATTGGGCCGTGCTTTATGCAGTAACAAGGGAAATGTTGCACGTATATGCCCTTTATGCAGCAAGCACAAGTATACCAACTAGCACAACAGCAGGTTCAACCCACGCAGCAGACACAGTCCAAGCAGTTCCAACAGCAGCAGGTGCAGCCCCAAAAGCTACAAACACAGCTGGTGTAACCTCAGCCCCCACAGGCACAACCTTTCGCCCATGCAGGCCTGGCAGGGGTCCCATGGAGACCCCCGAGTGTATTGCAAGCACCTACACAGACTGAAAGGGGCGGTACATTATTGGGCCACAATGTGGTATCCCACTCATGGAAGTAACTCTTTCAGGAGGGAATCCTTTCCCATTCCCACATAATGTAGCACCCCAATAGGAGTGCCCACTGAAGGTACGTGTGTGTCCAGTCCTACTAGTAACTGATGACCCCTAAGATGAACCAGAGGTAGCAGTGACGATAGGACCCAAAGAATTCTGTTTCGAGATAGATCAGGGGACCACCAAATCTTGAGCGAGGGGGGTTCACACTGTAAAACAAAGTTATGGAAACGCAGGGCTTCTCTTGTCATTGTCCCCGTAACAAAGGTGTCATGGTTGTGAAGTCAGGGGCACAGGCATGCAGGGGTTGCATGCACAGGAGACCTGGGTGGACACTGTCCTGGCGCCTTTGGCACCAGGCTCATGAACAAAAGTAAACAAGAACATCTAATTAACACCAAAAAGCTTTTATTATGGACATTGCACTTCAGATATATTAACCTTGAACATTCCATCCATTAAGCAGGATGCATTAACCTTGAACATTCCATCCATTAAGCAGCCCCAAGTGTATTCTTGGGTGTGGCTGCTAATGGATTGCCTTCGCACGTGCTCACTCTCTAGGAGTGGCAGGGTGTGGCTGGTAAACCGGCCCTAATGGGCATGCCCATGATCTCAACTATATAAGCTGTCCCGATCCTCAAGACAGACGCTTTGCGCTATTTTGTACTTGCAAGCAGCATAACGCTCACTGTTGCCTGAGGTCAGACTTACCTTTGAAGATCCTGCTTCCTGGACATCCTGCTTCCTGCCAGCATACTTACAAACTGGGGGAAGCCGTTCTTACCAGAACATCTCTTCGGCAAACCAAGTATTCATCTTTACACTTTCCGGAATGCCGAAATCTTCATCTTGGTACCGCAGCACGACACACTCCATCGTCGACAGCAGCGCCTGCAAGGAAAAACAGAACACAAGGTTAGACATCGAAAAAACTGTCAGTTTAAGGTTGCGCTTCGCCATACTTTGCGCTTTTCCTTAAACCGTCACTTACCTGCTGTCGAAAATTGCGGTAGCATCAATATTCTATGCGGCCGCTTCTCACGTTTCACGGCTGCATTGAGGCCGCATTTCCATCTAAGGGAAGAAAACTGAAGAGAGACATTATTGAGGGCATAAATAGGAGCAACATATAAAGGCATTAAACAGAACGAACAGCATCACAACAGCTCAAGAAAGACTTTCCAATCATAAGCAGAAGCATAGTCGCAGCTGGACTGGACTAATCCTTATCAGGGATCAGTGAAGGAACTAGATCCCATTCAACGCGCCCCTGCCAGAAGTAGTAGGACAGAGAGCTTATCTTCCATAATTCACAGGTGAGCTTTATGGGCCGGCATATGCTCACAGAAACCGTACTTTGGGGTGAAGGGTTAGAGAGATACAATAATCACAGATTGGCACACTCACACACTGTTATCTCCACGCAGGAGCAGTATCACCACGTACCACCGCTCACAGCTTTTCTACTGAGGGAGAAGCCTGGAGGGGGTGATTCAAGTTCAGGGAGGGCTGCAACCGTGACCCAATGCCTCTGCAGAGACCAGGTGAGCGTAACAAAAGGATTTACTTTTAATGATTGGCACACAACGCATTGTAGCGCCTTTGCTGTACTCAAAGGATACCCCCATTAACATACTAGGAAGGGACCTACTGAGCAAGCTAAATGCAACTATTTCATTTACAGAGAAGGGAGTGGTGTGCTCAACACCTGACGTATACAAGCCAGGAGGGCAGCAATCATACAGGCAATATATGCTCACAGCACATTGCGAGGACACCCCATGTACCCCCAGCTATACCTATATGGTGTCCAAATACTACTAGGGTGGGTACCAGGAATAAAGGGGAAGACATTTTGACTCACTTCAGAATTCCTGTTCAGGCCTCAGTTCCACAAGGAAATTGTCCCAGGCACACCAATATTGCTGCATCTAGAAGAAGTGATTACTAGAAAGGACATGTTGATACTATGTGGGACAGATGAGGATGACACAGAGTGGCATACAGTACTCTTTATTGACCCCATGCTGACAATAACTTATGTGACTGATGTACAGCTTTAAGCAGATGGGGAGGAATAAGAAGAGGGGTAAATAGGGTTCTAACTGCACATGCCCTGCCCCATACAAGTGTTAGACAGGATAGTACCACAAATGACACAGATGGTGAAAAAAGAGGCTTGTTACACGCAGGAGGATTTAAAGAAGGTCCCCAGGAAATTATGGGCTGCAGGGCCCCATCATGCGGGAGTGCTAAACGGAGCAAGGGCAGTCAGAATAAAATTAAAAGAGGGAGCATTGTTACCCAGAGCAAATCTTTGAACTTTTTATAGAACTCTCCCGTCCGGGCCCGGGGCTTGCCTGTAGGGAGCTCTGCTATTATACCCGCTATCTCTTCCTCTGTGAGTGGGGCATCAAGCATTTGGGCCTGCTCCTCTGTTAACTTTGGCAAACTTATTTCTGCTAATGCATCGGTTATGTCCTCAGGGTCTACCTCTGGGTTGGGGGCGTATAGTTCCTCGTAGAACTCCGCAAATAAATGATTAATGTGCTCTTGGCCCCTCACCTCCTCCCCTGTCTCGTCTTCTAATACTGTAATGGGTTCCCTCTTATTTTTTTGCCTAGTGAGCCAGGCCAGGAGCCTACTGGGTTTGTCCCCTTCCGCATGTAACCTTTGTAAATACCTCCCATAATTCAACCGTCCCAGCTTCTCCCAGAGTTTTATGCACCCCGTTCTCAACTCCATCAGTTCCTCCGGCTCCTCCCCCGCTGCCTGCGCCCTCTGTTCTTCTATTTCTATCTGCTTTTCTAGGTCATTGAGTTCTGCTATGGCCGCTCCCTTTAAACCGCCCATTTTACCGATCGCTGCCCCCCTTAATACCACCTTGAACGCATCCCAGAGCGTGGCATTACTCTCCACACTCCCTGTGCTGTGTTCAAAGTAATCATCTATTGCCCCCTGTAGGTGTTCTTGGAATTCTCCCTCATCCAGAGCTTCTGCCCGGAGTCGCCACGTTGGTATTGGGGCTCTCCCCTGTGTGTGTGCCCATGATGTCAGTATTGGAGCGTGGTCTGAAAGCGTTCGGGCTTTAATGCTAATTCCTGTGAATTTGTGTAGTGATTCAGTGCCCGTGATTATGTAATCTATCCGTGTAAATGTTCCGTGGGGTGCACTGTAGTGTGTGTACCCTCTTCTCGCCCCATGTACCTGTCTCCAGACGTCCGCCAGCTTCAGGTGATCTAGTGCCCTCTGTAGTTCCTTGGCAGGTGGTGCTGGCCTCTTGTGTTTGTCATCCGATCGGTCCAGGAGCGGGTTCAGGGCGCAGTTGAAATCCCCGGCCCAGATGAACATTGTGTCTCTGTACTGGGCTAATTTAGGTGTTAGTTTTCTGAAGTACTCTCTCGTGTCGTGATTTGGAGCATAGGTGTTTACTAGGCACACTTCCCTATTCTCCAGCATTCCATGCACTATCACCGTTCTTCCTTCTCGGTCGATCTGCTTTTTAATGAGTTGGAATGGAACTCCCGGGGCGATCCAAATCAGTACCCCTCTTGCATAGTTGGAATATGTGGCACTATACACTTGCCCTCCCCATTTTTGATCGATCTTGGACTGCTTCTCTCTTGTCAGGTGCGTTTCTTGGAGCATTGCTATCTTGACCTTCATTTTGTTCAGCCAAGCGTAGACTCGCAGTCTCTAGACGTACGCGTTAAGGCCTCTCACGTTCCATGTCGCTATCGTTAGCTCATCCCGGCTCATGGGTGATTGCAGTCCTGGCCTCATCGTCCCATGGCCCTGTTTGTTTGCCCATTTCCCTGCTTCCGTGTTCACTGCTGCTGACCGGGGTCACCCGCGTGGGGCTCGCTCTCTTCTCCTCTTGTAGGCCCTGTTTCCTGGGTCCTTGTTGTGGTTCGCTCCAGTCACTGTGTGCTGATATTTCCCCATCATAGTCTTTAACCATTCCTCCAACGCCAATGCCGTCTTCCAATTCTTCCTGTCTATCAATAACCTGAACTGTAACTAAAAAACAAACGCCCAGCCACCCTCCCCCTGCTCGGGCCTCGCCGCTTCTCCTGCCTTGCTCCTCTGGATGAGGCCGGCTTGCTGCAGCGTGATGCCTTAAAATTGGCATCTGAACTCTCTTTCGCACTTCTTGGGGGTACGTCTTACTAGGCTAGTGCGGTTTGTTAGGGTTGGTTGCTCCCTTCATATTCATTGTCCTGTTCCTAACTTCTCATTTGTTTGATACTCTGCACCCTTGATTCTAACTATCTGCGGATCTCTCGCCCGGGCTGGGCTCTGCCTCTGTTAGCGTTTCGCTGCTCCAGTTGGGGGATTCCTTGGGCGTCCATCCACGTATTTGCCTCTTCCGTGGACTCGAAGAAGCGTGTCTTCCCCTTGTGTATCGCCTTCAGTTTGGCCGGAAACAGGAGCATTTATCGTATCTCTGCTTTTCTAAGGCGTTCCTTTGTGGGGCCAAAGTGCGCCCTTTGTTTTTGGACTGTAATTATGTAGTCCGGATATATAGTAATCTTGGATGAATTTCTGATAATCTCTCCTCCCCCCCTCGAGAACGCCAGTATCTTTTCTCTGTCCTTAAAGTTCATCATTTTGGCGATCATGGCTCTGGGAGGGGCCCCCGGCTGGGGTCTTCGCATCAGTGCTCTGGGTGCCCGTTCCACCACAAAGCCTTGGGACAGGGTTCCAGCTCCAACCTCCTGTAGGAGCACGTTCTCGATATATTCCGTGGGGTCGTTCCCTTCCTCCCCTTCCAGAACCCCGATTATGCGGATGTTATTTCTCCTTGCCCTCCCTTCTGCGTCTTCTGCTCTCCTTTCCAGGATCTTCACTCTCTGGAGCACCTCTGTCAATTGGGTCCTCGTGGTGGCGGAGTCCGCTGTGTTCTGCTGTACCTGCTGCTCCGCTGTTGTCACTCCTGGCGAAGGAGGCCTACGTCCACCATGACTGTGTCCAATTTTTGTTCCAGAGATGCCTTCAGGGCCCCTATGGCCGTGTCCATTTTCTTCTCAAGCGTCGCCTGTATGGTGGCGATTGCCTCTAGGATTTGCCCATCTTTACCTCTGTCTGTGGGTGTGGGGTGTTGGCCTCTACCAATACTGCCTCCGGTGAATTTGGCTGCATTTTGTCTGGTGCTTTGGCAAAGTTATCCATGCTGACTTGTTTAGTTTTCCCCTCCACCTTCTTATTGGGCATACTCGCCGTGCGGGCCTTGGGTACTGCACTGCTTCTTGTCCGCTATCTGTGGCTTGTACACCGAGTCCGTGTGGGGTCCGGTTCTAGTTGGATGGGGGCTGCCCGTTGTGCTATTCTCCTCATGCCAGGGGTTCCCTGTGTTGTTGGGTGCTTCCACACGCCTCCCCGGGTGCCGTGCGGGCCTTCTGGCGCTCTCCTCACCTGCTAGCTGTTGGTTCTCTCCGGTGCCCTGGGGTGGTCCAGCGGAGGGCCGTCTCGCCCCTCTGCTCTCCCCTGGGTCCCCAGTTCTCGAGCTAGTGAGGCCGGCAGGGGCTGGAGGTGACGCTGTCCTCGGCACGGATCCTCCTCGGCTTGCGGAGCTTGTTGCGTCCCCTCGGCGCTGCCTTCCTGCAACCGCGTCCTGTCGCCGCTGCTCTCCTCTCCCCAGGCGCTCGCTGTTGCCGTTCCACGGAGCCCCGGCACCCCCTGCCTGGGAGCTTATCCTGCTCTCCTCAGCCGCCCTGCCGCGGCCACTCTTCCTTCCTTCCCGGGTTCGCAGCGCCGACCGGCAGCCTCTCGTAGTCTCCCGCTCTGCGTCTCTGGGCCGTTGGCTGTGTGTTAGCGGGCCGCCATCTTGTTTTCGGTGCTCTGCGTGTTTGCTACCCTTTTTCGCCTTGTTCCCCAGTCCGGTTCTCCTCAGGGCTTGGATCGGGTGGTCGGTGGATCTTCCTACGCCCGTCGGTAAACTTTCCAGCTGAGTAAGTTAGTTTTAAAAGCGGATTAAATCAGGATCATTCGGGAGCTTCCTTTTCGTGCTCCTCACCGCATGGCCGCTTAGCCACGCCCCCACATGGTCTGTTTATACTTATTGAGGAAAGAGGCGTCCTGCCATTTCCATTGCGACACGTCATTAGCTGAGGCGCAGCGATTGTTGACACGAGAAGTGCTTTGGAGTTAGGGAAATGGGTGGTACGAGTCTTCTGATGACAGGCTCAGGGGCAGGGGATTTGATTTAGTGCCGCAGAAGCAGGTCAGCCAGGGCGATGCGGCAAGTGATAGGATTATCACAAAATGGCGGCTCCCGGGTGCCTGTTTTCGCGTACATTTAATGGACGAAAACTCGGGTAAGGTCCATAGGAAAGTTTTCTAAAATCGAGCCACTTAGGCTTAAAAAAACATGGGCGACCCGTAGGGACAATAAAAAATGTTACTGGACCATTCCTTTAAGGGGTTTGGATGATAATGGGAACCAGATGTTGTGGGCATTGCACTTTTGGTAGCATTCCCTCGCAATGTGGAATTTTTAAATTTAACATCATTTTATCATTTTTGCATTTTCAAAGCGCTCACACAGCCCGCATGCATGGAGGCACTGTTACAGGAATTGTTTGTTTATTAGTTTCATAATTGTTTTTTTTTAATCTTAGTTGCGTATTTATAACGCGCTTGAATACCCGGAGGTTTCTAAGCACGGACCCGGGGATCGAACCTGTGTTGCTTCATGTCGTCTTGCTTCCAAGGCAAGCACGTTGCAGCTGAGCTATCCTCCCTGAACATATTTGTATCACTTTTTTTATTTGTTGCAGGTAGCTATCTTGACCTATTTCCTCAGTACCCAAGTGAAGTCTTCTAAAATAAACTCTATTTCATTTATCACTACATTTGCACTGTCAATCGTTGCCATCAGCTTAGCTTATTTTACTGCCCTACCTGCCTGGAAAGCTAGTGGTGGTAGCCTTTGTTTTAGCCATGTCAACATCCAGATGGTGTCTTAAAGTGCAAATGCAATTGACAAATAAGGTACTACAAGTGTGTGAGTGGGTTATTTGGCCTTAAAGTGCAAATGCAGATACAAGTAAATAGTGAAATACAGCGGGTGATAAAAATACATAAAACAAGTTAAAACTCTTAAGAGCAAATACAAAAGCGCAAGTAGATCAGAGAAATGCATTCAATAACATAAATATGCGATTCAGCGCTACAAGCAATAGTGGTTCTGTATGCTGAAGTCGGATATAAGCAAGGCCAGAAAGGTATATATATCTGTATAAGCTTCTGCCCAAATGTCAATAAAACAAAATATTTAAAAAAGCAATCAATTAGATAAAAAACAGATATATATATATTTAAAAACAGTTGATACAAATAATTACATAAAGCTGAAAAAGTTAAAAGATCTGGATAAAACCACAAAGAGCCTTCAGAGGAAAGCTACCACTGCCGCTCAAATGTACATCGCGTAATATGGGATTATACAGCTCCAGTTTCTAGTCTTGAGCTGCTCTACCTTCTCTCCACAGGTACTTGAGTGTCAAGGGTGAAGTATCACATCGGGAAAGGGTACACGTACCCAGAACAGCCAGGGAGCTGTAGGTAAGTCCATCTCATTTCTGTTAGGGTCAGACAATAGTCATCCTCGCCACACATGCCAAACAGCCTAACAGCGCGTCTTGAGCGCTGACTTTGGCACGGCACTGGTACACCAGAAAAGCCCTTTTAATATCCAGACGCAGCAATGAGAAAAAGGTGGACCAGAGGGTGGCATCAATCTCCCAGAGGCTACCGGCTCCAAGCTCCACAAAGTCAGTCTATGAAGAGAAAAAGGAAAAGCCCATGACAGAACCGTCCAGTGCCCCACCTCCTCCATACAGAGCGTACTTGGCATTAAAACCTGCAGTGGGGTGTGTCCCCAGATAGGGGATATGGGGAAAAGGTGAAAAGGGGCAGCAGGGAGAGCAGACAGGGGGAAAGACTGGACACAGGAGACAGAAGGTACCTGGCGGACATCAATAAGAGCATTCAACAACAGGTGAAGGATTTGTTTAATGAGACAGTGAGGGTCATATAGAAGGACATGAGGAGGAAGGAAAAGGAGCGTGGGGACATTGGAGATGGACGAGGGTGGATATCAGGGAGGATAACATTTAAATTAGATAATGAAGAGCCCGTTAAAGGTGAGGAGGAGCTGGAGATGTGAGATGATGACATTGTCGTCTCAGATGAAGGAGAAGAGGAGAGGGAAGCCAGCACAGAGGATGACGAGCTGTGGACAGCGGATAATGAAAGGGGAAGGGGACGAAAGCAGAGGATGAAGAAAGACAAGGGGGCGCCAACCAGAAATGTGTCCACGATCCTCTGCCACATGAAGGGGAAGAAAAAGATAGGATTTGCGCAGGCAAAGACAGGGGGACTGGAAGCAGGATCCTGGGCAACGCAAATGCCACTATTACAGAAAGGGAGGGGACAAATGGGCAAAGACAATCTCATTTGTAGCTTGCCCACCCTCATGGCTGGAGCGAGTGAGTGGTTTAACGCTCTTGAAAAGGAGACAGCGCTGTAACGCTAGCAATAGGAGACATGAAGAGCCTATTTGTTGCCATAATAGGGGAGCGAGGGGACAAAATATGGGAACAAGCGGGGTACAATGGGGTGAAATTAAGCACAATGCACATAACGGAGCGCAGTTCAACATCTGCTATGTCCATGTGTGGAGAGTATTAAGGAGTATGTACCTCAATAATTTGGATCTGGGGGCTGTGTTGGCCTGTAAGATGAAACCAGACGAGGACCATGGCAAGTATATACAACAGGTTCAGGAGGTTTGGACCTTAGAGACTCGGAAACCTTGGGATGAATACATACATTTATTTTACCATATATTGGTTAAGGGTCTCCCATCAGATGTGCAGATCTCCCGAGACAAAATAGAGGGCATAGAGGCAAAGGGTTGACCAGAAATACAGACAACAGTAGTACACTATAGTAAGCGGAAGCAAGGGAGTGAGAGGCAGACAGAACATAATGCTGCAAAGGCAGAGAACAAGCTGGTACAGAAGAAGCTGGTGATGGAAGGGGCAATGCTCATCCAAGATGCAGCAGCAGTGGCCCCTACCCAATAGCAGGGGATCCCAGTAGGGAGTGTGCCCCAGCAAGGGGTATATGTACAGCCACAGTACGCCCCACAATGGGGGGTACAGAAGCCAGGGAGTTTTCCGCAAGGGGGGATATACCAGCCCATGGGATATTATCTGCAAGGGAGCGGGTACTCCCAATGGGGACGAGGTGGCAGGTACAGAGGTGCAGGATTTAGGTTTATTGGGCCGTGCTTTATGCAGTAACAAGGGAAATGTTGCACGTATATGCCCTTTATGCAGCAAGCACAAGTATACCAACTAGCACAACAGCAGGTTCAACCCACGCAGCAGACACAGTCCAAGCAGTTCCAACAGCAGCAGGTGCAGCCCCAAAAGCTACAAACACAGCTGGTGTAACCTCAGCCCCCACAGGCACAACCTTTCGCCCATGCAGGCCTGGCAGGGGTCCCATGGAGACCCCCGAGTGTATTGCAAGCACCTACACAGACTGAAAGGGGCGGTACATTATTGGGCCACAATGTGGTATCCCACTCATGGAAGTAACTCTTTCAGGAGGGAATCCTTTCCCATTCCCACATAATGTAGCACCCCAATAGGAGTGCCCACTGAAGGTACGTGTGTGTCCAGTCCTACTAGTAACTGATGACCCCTAAGATGAACCAGAGGTAGCAGTGACGATAGGACCCAAAGAATTCTGTTTCGTGATAGATCAGGGGACCACCAAATCTTGAGCAAGGGGGGTTCACACTGTAAAACAAAGTTATGGAAACGCAGGGCTTCTCTTGTCATTGTCCCCGTAACAAAGGTGTCATGGTTGTGAAGTCAGGGGCACAGGCATGCAGGGGTTGCATGCACAGGAGACCTGGGTGGACACTGTCCTGGCGCCTTTGGCACCAGGCTCATGAACAAAAGTAAACAAGAACATCTATTTAACACCAAAAAGCTTTTATTATGGACATTGCACTTCAGATATATTAACCTTGAACATTCCATCCATTAAGCAGGATGCATTAACCTTGAACATTCCATCCATTAAGCAGCCCCAAGTGTATTCTTGGGTGTGGCTGCTAATGGATTGCCTTCGCACGTGCTCACTCTCTAGGAGTGGCAGGGTGTGGCTGGTAAACCGGCCCTAATGGGCGTGCCCATGATCTCAACTATATAAGCTGCCCCGATCCTCAAGACAGACGCTTTGCACTATTTTGTACTTGCAAGCAGCATAACGCTCACTGTTGCCTGAGGTCAGACTTACCTTTGAAGATCCTGCTTCCTGGACATCCTGCTTCCTGCCAGCATACTTACAAACTGGGGGAAGCCGTTCTTACCAGAACATCTCTTCGGCAAACCAAGTATTCATCTTTACACTTTCCGGAATGCCGAAATCTTCATCTTGGTACCGCAGCACGACACACTCCATCGTCGACAGCAGCGCCTGCAAGGAAAAACAGAACACAAGGTTAGACATCGAAAAAACTGTCAGTTTAAGGTTGCGCTTCGCCATACTTTGCGCTTTTCCTTAAAACCGTCACTTACCTGCTGTTGAAAATTGCGGTAGCATCAATATTCTATGCGGCCGCTTCTCACGTTTCACGGCTGCATTGAGGCCGCATTTCCATCTAAGGGAAGAAAACTGAAGAGAGACATTATTGAGGGCATAAATAGGAGCAACATATAAAGGCATTAAACAGAACGAACAGCATCACAACAGCTCAAGAAAGACTTTCCAATCATAAGCAGAAGCATAGTCGCAGCTGGACTGGACTAATCCTTATCAGGGATCAGTGAAGGAACTAGATCCCATTCAACGCGCCCCTGCCAGAAGTAGTAGGACAGAGAGCTTATCTTCCATAATTCACAGGTGAGCTTTATGGGCCGGCATATGCTCACAGAAACCGTACTTTGGGGTGAAGGGTTAGAGAGATACAATAATCACAGATTGGCACACTCACACACTGTTATCTCCACGCAGGAGCAGTATCACCACGTACCACCGCTCACAGCTTTTCTACTGAGGGAGAAGCCTGGAGGGGGTGATTCAAGTTCAGGGAGGGCTGCAACCGTGACCCAATGCCTCTGCAGAGACCAGGTGAGCGTAACAAAAGGATTTACTTTTAATGATTGGCACACAACGCATTGTAGCGCCTTTGCTGTACTCAAAGGATACCCCCATTAACATACTAGGAAGGGACCTACTGAGCAAGCTAAATGCAACTATTTCATTTACAGAGAAGGGAGTGGTGTGCTCAACACCTGACGTATACAAGCCAGGAGGGCAGCAATCATACAGGCAATATATGCTCACAGCACATTGCGAGGACAACCCATGTACCCCCAGCTATACCTATATGGTGTCCAAATACTACTAGGGTGGGTACCAGGAATAAAGGGGAAGACATTTTGACTCACTTCAGAATTCCTGTTCAGGCCTCAGTTCCACAAGGAAATTGTCCCAGGCACACCAATATTGCTGCATCTAGAAGAAGTGATTACTAGAAAGGACATGTTGATACTATGTGGGACAGATGAGGATGACACAGAGTGGCATACAGTACTCTTTATTGACCCCATGCTGACAATAACTTATGTGACTGATGTACAGCTTTAAGCAGATGGGGAGGAATAAGAAGAGGGGGAAATAGGGTTCTAACTGCACATGCCCTGCCCCATACAAGTGTTAGACAGGCTAGTACCACAAATGACACAGATGGTGAAAAAAGAGGCTTGTTACACGCAGGAGGATTTAAAGAAGGTCCCCAGGAAATTATGGGCTGCAGGGCCCCATCATGCGGGAGTGCTAAACGGAGCAAGGGCAGTCAGAATAAAATTAAAAGAGGGAGCATTGTTACCCAGAGCAAATCAGTACCCACTGTCCCATAAAGCAGACAAGGGCATATACTTCACGCTTCTTGCATTATGACAACACAGCATTATACAGACTTCCACATCCCCTTGCATACAGCCATATACCCCATCAAGAAAGCAAAGAAAGGGTCATGGAGATTCATACAAGACCTCCATCTTCTAAACAATGTGGTAGAGGCCAAATTTCCACTTGTGCCGAATCTGGTCACAATACTGTGCAACATCCCATCGAAAGCAAAATATTTTATGATAGTTGACCTTAAGAATGCCTTCTTCTCCATAACACTACACCCAGAGTCTAGATACCTCGCAGCATTTACCTATAGGGGGATACGATTCGAACGCACAAGATTACCACAAGGGTACTGCGAATCTGCCAGTATATTCAACAGGATGATCGAAATGGATTTGAGTAATGTGCAAATGGTGAGCACGGTCATACAGTATGTGGACGATCTGTTGGTCTGCAGTGAGACGGAAGAACAGTGCAGGGAAGACTCCCTCTTCTCCTAAAATTGCTGGCAGACAAAGCGTATAAAGTGGACAAGGAAACGTTACATTATTGCCAGGAAGAAGTGGTATACCTGGGGCAGATAATATCAACAGAGGGCTGGAAAATAACACCAGAAAGAGTTGAGGCAATACACAGGACCTCACTACCCCGCACAGTGAAAGAGATGCAGCAATTCCTGGGGTTGTGCAATTGTAACAGAGCATGAGTGTTTCATTACTCCACATTCTTTTTTTTTATTTATTGTGCAATAGCCAATTTGACTTTTAACACATTTCAACAAAAAATAACAATACGCAAACCAACAGAAATTTACATATTCTAAAAACAACAGAAGCATCTTGAATAAAAAGCAGAAAAAAAGAAAAACACAGGAATACAAATCACTATTAACAATTCAGTCTAAAACTAACTTCAGTTCCCTTAAGCACCTTACAACCTCAATTGATAAAGCCGACTCATTCCCAGAAGATAGTCTTGCCCAAAACTCCTCGGAATTAATATAAGACTTATCATGAACAAATCTATTAAAATGGCCAGCCCTAAGGCTCCAGGTCCCAGAGCAACTAGATAGCAAATGCTTGGTAGTCTGGAGATCACTGCTAGGGCACCTATCACAAATCGGTACAATCGCTCCTTCCTTATTTCTAATAGCTAGTAACTCTAAAGTAGGAATTAAATTTAGATGAAACCTCAAAAAAGTAGACCTAAACCACGGATTTGGGGACTTCTTTAAATAAGCCGGCACGTTTGAAAGGCATTTATCTAATACTGACAGGGAAGCTGATCTTTTCATTTTTCGCATATCTTCAATGGTTCTTATCCAATCAATCAATTTCATTTTTTCTTTCACTTTCAAAGGGTTCTGTAAAAGGAATTCTGCATCACAGTCGCAGCCAGACAAGAGTTCCAAACATTTTTTCCCCAGTTTACACAGGAAAACATTGTTCCCTAGTTGGTACTCAATAGCAGTTTCCTCAAATAAGGAATTCTTTGGAGGATCTAAGATTAGTCTGTACAGAGTCATCCACTTCCACTCTAGCCATGATCTAAGTGCTGAAAGACCTAGTTCATAGCGCAAACTAACAATTGGAACACAAACTGGCAGACCTAAAGTACTTTTCCAGATCCTAGACTCTATTACATCCCAATCTATCTCCAAAGCTATAATGCTATACTCCACATTCAGCTGGCCCCTCCTCCAAGCACTCCAAGAAACACAGAAGGCTAAGGGTCCAATAAAATGGACCTCAGAAATGAACGAGAAATTTGCTGAACTCAAAGAGGCGCTGGCCCACTCGCCAGTGTTGGCAACCCCCAATTGCAAGGAAAAGTTCTATCTGTTCTCCCGTTCAGATGGCTCAGTGATGACAGCAGTCCTCATACAGAAAATAAACACTGGGGTACAAGCCTCTGGCCTCTACAGCAGTCTCTTAGACCCAGTGATGCAGGGTCACTTACTCTGCGAGCAGACACTTACAGGTGCAGTGTTCGCCATAGAAAAGGCATCAGCAATCACAATGGGTTGTCCAGTAGTTTTATATGTGGAACACTCCCTTTTCTCATATTGTAAAAATCAAAATCCACTCTGACCACACAGAGGGCTTCGGGTTATGAGATTGTACATACAAACCCAGCCATTCAGGTTGTCTGGTGTCGTGTGGTAAACTCAGCCACCTTCATAGCAGAACCAGCCACGCCAGCGGAGTATGTCCATGATTGTGCGTAGGAAGAAGAAATAGAGGGAGGAGACATGGCTTTTGTTGATGGGTCCTCAAATATAGATTCCAGCACGAGATGCAGGTACTCTGGTACCGCAGTAGTATGCCCCATGCATAGGGAATTCTGTATTACCGCCCAAATGCGGTTGCCATCACACTATTCAGCACAGGCAGAAGAACTAGTGGCACTAATAAGTGCACTACACCTGTATGAAGGACATGTGGCCAAGATTTTCTCGGATTCGGCTTAAATTGCATCCAACGTACACTCAGGGTTTGCCCGGTGTGAAAGAAGGGGGTTCAGGAGAAGTGATGGGTTCCCAGTCCAACATGCAGAGCTACTGATGCAGCTGACTGAAGCATTAAAACTCCCTGTGTATAATAAAGTGCGCCGGCCGCACGAGGACGAGGGGCAGGACTTCATGTCCCAAGGGAATGCCATGGCTGACAAAGCAGCTAAAGAGGCGGCCTACCTGAATAAGAGCTTTGAGAATACAGATCATTTTAACGAACTATCCATTGTACAGATAATTGACCTACAGAGGGAAGCGCCCCAGGATGAAAAGGATCTATGGGTACAGAGGAGTGCTGTCTCTCCCCTACTGATCTGATGTAGAGGCAGAATAGCACAGGGAAACCAGTAATGCCAAGAAAATTGTTGACTGTAGCATTGGAGCAGCTCCACTTTCCCACCCACATGACAGCAGAAATAAATGAGGGGTGGTTTATTCAACAGCTCCATGAATTGGTGGCTGAGTTTATAGGTAATTGTTTGACATGTCAAAGGTTTTTGGCAGGGCACACATTAAAAACAATAAAAGCAACACTATCGCAACCGGAGGTGCTCTTCCGGCACTTGCATATTGACTATGTTGACTTGCAAGATAGATGTGCCTCCTACAGGTACATGATTGTAGTTGTCTGTCCTTTCTCACGTTGGCTTGAGGTGGGATCCTGTGCTCATTACAAACCTTCTGTGGATAAAGCACTGCCTATGTATAGTGTACTGCCCGCAAGCAAACAGCATTGTGGAGCAACAAAATTGCCTGCTTAAGGAGCGCTTAGCAAAGCTAATAACAACTTTGAGCAGAAATTGGTGTTATTGCCTCCCTTTAGCGCTTTTTGCATTAGGTAACTCACTCATCATTTGACTCTGCATGAAATTATTACTGGCAGGAGAATTAATGTGCCTTCCTCCCCTGCACGTACCATTTCGAATACTAACACAACTGCACAGGTTTTGGGGGAAGAATTCAGTCCATAGTTCACAGAACTAAGTAAAGCAGGAAAATACATATCTTGTCAGTTGCATCCATGATGAAGCCGACCGACCAACTAAACAACACCCGCAAATACATACAATGAGAATACTTTTCCACAGGCTGTGCCTCCCTATTCATAGAAAAACCTTTCATATTTAATTTCGTCCAAAGATGGAGAGCGTTTAGGTTTACTGGGACCCACAAAGTAGTATATGCGACACCTACTGCAGTGAAAGCAACAGACAGGCGAGCATGGATCCACCGTTCGAACATTTGCAGAGGCAACAGCGTCGTCCCCTCCAGTAAAGAGGAGAGGGGCCCAACTTGATGGGGAGTATTAGTCAACTATTGTTAACTTTTTTAACTGCAATCAGACTTTACAGGAGACCCATGGAGAAGGAGAGAATTGTGCATGGCAACAGTGGGCACAATGGGATAAAGTATAAAAATGATGTGCTTTGCATAGGTATAGTATTGTTTTGCTTTTTTCAGTTTCTTTTTCTGCTTTGGTTTTTATTGAATAAAGAGTCAGACAGCGAGCTAAACAGTATATTTAACATAGAAAAGTTTCATGACACAATTGGAGGAGGGCAGGACACGGCATCTAGGAACATGTGGTGCAAGGAAATTAAACGTGTAAATCGAGAGAGGGCTAATGGCACCTGCAATGTGTTCTCTCCAATCCCACAAGTTACAGGGACAACCAAAAATTATTCTTGCCCCGAGAGGTAACAGCAGGGGAGGAGGGATGCATGATGCACCTGTCTTTGTGTAGAACTTGTGGACTTTTTTCAGGGGCAGATGGTAGCTGTTCACTGGATAGACGAAGGGGAAGCGGTGTACGGAAATAATTATATAGTATTGGAGAGCAAGTCATGAAAAGAAGCTACAAAGCATATAATATTTGAGTATGTAACCGAGGAGGCGAGAAGGGGAGAGCAGTTGTTTACGACCCACTGCAGAGTGCACTGCAAAAACTCTACAGGGCATGATGCCCCACCAGACCCCTGATGAGAATACGGGGATCCATGTTTCCCCATGGGATACAGGAAAGGGGTTGGTACAGTATTGGGCAGAGGGGGTAGTAGGATTCGAGGAGGATGTGGCAGAAAAAATAAATGAGTTATCGGGCGGTGTGGAATGAGCATGTACATGCTTTGACTTGGATATATGAGAGACATCAACCAGTTCACATAAATCCTCTTGCACGATCTTCCTTGTGTTTTCGGGCTACGGGGTCAACGATCTTGGGGGTCCACACCGGCTGTGCGAAGATAATGAGCTTCCCTTCACTAAAGAGTGGGACAGTGGCGGTGATGGACCAATGGTGACCCTGCGGGGCCAAGGCATATGCCCAGCTGGCTCCAGACTGGGGAGGAGTGTGCTCCCTCGGTGCGCTCCACAGCCCTGCATTGGTCGCACCTCAAGCAGATTTAATACCCTTCGACAACCACCCGGCGTTACTGCAAAGAAAGATGATGTAGGAACAAAGGGCACAAAAATGACGGGAGTGCACAATAAGCAGGAGGAACAGAAGCAGTAACTACGTGTCGGAGGAATCATCACAAAGCCTGGACGCAATCCCAGGCCAGCTGATTATAAAAACGGTAATTGCAATAAGAGAATAACAAGCTATATAATGTCTATAATTGAGGGTGGGAAGGAGGATAAAGGAAAAGATAAGAAGGAAGGGGCCTCATCAGTTGAGATGATTGAATGTGACACACTGGTAGTTTTTGCAGTTTGACCTGTGGAAGACTATGATGCATTTTGGGTAGTAGATAGACAGGATTGCATGATAACAGGATCCACATTGGAAGGGTATGAAGAAGAGGGTGGGAAATGAACAGAGCGACAAGGTTATGGATGCCCAAAACATTAAGAAAAGAAGTGGTGGGTAAAAAACAGTATAAAAGAAGTGGTGGGTAAAAGTGTTGATCGATAGATCGATCGAAGGGGGGAATGTGGTGAAGGTGCAGACTCAGGACTGCCAAGGGTGGCACACTGACCAGCTGCGGGAATGATCGGACCAGGGACTTGGTATCCCTAGAGGGGGAAGGGACATCATTGACAGCTGTAATGTGTAGCATATGTGCCGAGCTCGCACAAGCAGCTTGAGGCGACTGGGGGCAAGACAGGAGTGAGGGAACTAAAGGGGAGACCCATGGGGACCAGGGGACTCAGGGCAGAAGCGAGGGGTAGAAATGGTAGTATAATAAATACAATAGGAACCACTTAACAGCCACTGTTAACAAACAATGGTGCACCAGCGTCCAAAATGCACTAAACAACAAAGTCACAGGCCTTCAAACTAAAATTAAAAACAAGAAAGTCTCCCTCACCAAACTCACCAACCCCATCAATGCCCACTCGAGCCCTCCACCCTCACACCACACACCCAACACTGCTCGCTTCAGCTTTTCCAAAGTCTCTACTCCAAAGTCTCTACTCTTGAAGTAGAAAAAATCATTCTTGGCCTTAAACCCTCCAACTGCAAAGGCGACCTCTGTCCCCCACAAATCATTAAAGATGTGGAAAGAGAACTCTCGCCATTCATCACCAGACTCATCAATGCCTCATTCTCCTCAGGAACAGTCCCCAGTAACCTCAAAGAGTCTTGGGTCCTCCCTCTCCTCAAAAAACCCTCCCTCGACCCGTCCATTCCGACCAACTACAGACCGATTACCACCGTCCCATTCCTGCTCAAAATACTAGACAAGACAGCATACCAACAAATCCAAAAATATCTTGAAATAAACCACCTCCTGGGCATAAGACAATAAGGCTTCAGACCCCAATATGGGACTGAAACCGCCCTGATAGATCTGAAAGCCCAAATAGACGCCCTTAGAGACAATGGGAAAACTGCATTACTACTCTTGCTAGACCTCTCCGCAGCGTTTGATCTAGTTGACCATAAAATCCTATGCAATCATTTAGACTCAGCTGCCCACTTCTCCCAAGAAGCCATCAGCTGGATTGAGTCATTCCTCAACAACAGATCCATGCGTGTCTTCTCCTCTGCCGCTGCCAAGCCCATTCCCATCACGTGTGGAGTCCCACAGGGCTCTTGCGTCTCCCCCACTCTGTACAATATGTTCACAAAGCCCCTGTTTGACGATCTAGATTGCCTGGGAATCACCTACACCAACTACGCCGATGATACACAGATCCTCATCCCATTGACGGGAGATTACAATCAGGATTTGGCCTTGGTGAACAAGGTGTATCTCATCATCCAGGCATGGATGGCTTCGCACAGTCTATGCCTGAATGATGACAAAACTGAACTCATCATCCTTGGTTCCACCTCCAACCTAACCAAACTCGACCACAACTACACCAACTTCATCATAGACGGGAACCTAATCAAGGTTTCCAAAGAAGTGAAAACTTTAGGAATATACCTCGACTCCTCTCTAACCTTCCACAAACAGGTTAGCTCGATGGCATCCTCCATGGCCTACACATGTAAGCTTATAAGAGTAGCCAAACCCTTCTTATCCACCCAGAGTTGCATTACACTAGCCAGAGCCCTGGTACTATCCAAACTGGACTATTGTAATGCCCTCTACATAGGAGCCAGCAAGCAAATCACCAACAAAATTCAAACGCTACAAAACAACGCTCTTAGGGCAGCGCTCAACATTCCCAGGAGGGAACACATTTCCAACATCAGGAAATCCCATAACTGGCTCAGCACATCAGACAAAATCCTGCTTAAAGTAGCATCGCTCACCCACAAATGCCTGAACAACGCTGCCCCACGCTACCTGGCAGACAGAATATGCAAACACAGACCCACCAGAACCTCCAACGCTAACCTGCTCATTGTCCCCTGATTTAAACGCACCAAAATGGGCGGCAACAGCTTCCAGGTGAAAGCACCTCAACACTGGAACTCCTTACCACCATCTCTCAGAACACCCCACTCTTACTCACACTTTAAACATCCA
Source organism: Ambystoma mexicanum (assembly GCF_040938575.1). Classification (NCBI taxonomy): domain Eukaryota; kingdom Metazoa; phylum Chordata; class Amphibia; order Caudata; family Ambystomatidae; genus Ambystoma; species Ambystoma mexicanum. The sequence continues at coordinate 1,232,751,852 of NC_090928.1, forward strand.
TTGGATAAAGAACACGAACCATTAACACCTCTAACACCACACTGCTGCTTTCCGCAATGTATGTTTATATGTAAATTTATAAAATATATGTAAATCTTTAAATATATATACTGCATTATCTCCTTCCTGCCAAACTGTACACATGTCCTTCATTGTCACACTGTAATTATGTAATGCAATGTATAAGCAACCTGTAACCAAGCTTTGAATAACCATGCTGCTCATGCGCCCTCATACCCTCGGGTCTGGTGCGCAATACAAATGAATAAACTAAACTAAACTAAACACTGTGGGTAGGAAAATCACAAGTAAGTAAACCACTTGGTTTTCACACTGACATGCCCCGCATAGCGGGTGGACATACATTTCACAAGCGCCTCTCATCAGCAGTTTGCTGGGGAAAGGTTGCAAGCTGGCTGGAAAGGGGACCGGCAAATACACACAAGGTAAGCGAGCAAGGCTCTCTGCCCCCCTACCCCCCGGCCTGGGAAAGAAGAAAATTAAAATGCATAAATGCATGCTATGAGAGGCAAAGTGGGGCCAGAGGTTTCAAATTGCCCCTTGGCAGATGGGTCTGGGAAGAAGGCTGTGGGGAGAGATGATGAGGCACAAGGAGGCCAATTAGCAGAGGAGTTTTGGTGTCCCTGAGATGCAACAATGTTTTGTGTTCTTTCCGTTGTCCGCGAGGCACCTCAATGGTTGGGTGCTGTGTGAATGTCTCCCTTCCCACAAGCTCAGGGTGTCTTCTGTTTTTCATGTGTGCTGACCAACAGCAGATTAATAAAGTTTGGGAGGTCAGCACAATTACGTATTGCTGATAAAAAGTAATTCCTGGGGCGGAGCAGGAAGGTATGTGACGTCACGTGGGTGGTAATGAACAGAGGGGTCAAGATTGCTTGCTCCAATCATTTTTGATTAACATATGTCTACATATAGGGGACTGACATGGTGCCACCAATCAGCTTTGTAGGATGTCTAATATTTTGTAATAATGCTTGCCACTGTTTCTGTCTATGCAAATAACGAGTAACTGTATAAAAGATATGGCTGCAGTAGGCGGTTTTGTCAGCTCCTATCAACTGGGTCTGCTCCACTGTGCTGTATGATTTGTGCTTGCCCAGCTGTAATAAACTTAGAGTTATTTCTTGTGTGGCGTACGCTCCTTCTTGGATTACTTTTGGTATCCCAGTGATTACTTGCTTTGAGAGGAGCCCTGATACATTATGTTGACTTCTATCACGCACTACTACCACTCAGGGGCAGTCTCCAGGTGCTCACGTGGCTCTGCAAGAAAGAGGATGGGTTGGTTAGTGAGGTTAAAGGGATAGGATAGGTCCAGAACTAGGAGAAACTGGCATCTGTGTGTGTTGGGTTGCAGATGGTTTGTTTGCATGCACTGGCTTGCATCCATAAGGGTGAGGCCCAATCCAATGACTGGGTTGTTTGTTGTATGTGAATGTCTGTTATGTTGGGTGTGTGTTTGTGTGTTTTATGTGTACATTGGCTGGTATTTATGGTTGTGTTTGAGTGCACTGGCTTGTGTATTCGTAAGGGTTAGGCCCAGTGCCCGAGTTGTCTGTTGTATGTGAATGTCTGTTATGTTTGGTGTGTGTTTGTGTGTTTTATCTGTACATTGGCTGGTGTTTAAGGTTCTGATTGTGTGCACTGCCTTGTTGTTTCTGTAGAGGTACGGTCCAGTGCTTGGAATTGTTGTTATATGCGAGTGTTAGTTATGTTCGGTTTGTGTGTAGTTTGGCTAGCCCATGGGCGTGCATTGTACAAGGGATGTGTGTAGGAGCCAAGCAGCAGGGGGGTAGTTAGTACATTTGGTACTCTCAATGTTTCTTTCATTGACTAATCTTCACTATTCTATTTAAAGGTGTGTTACGCTCACCTGGCTCCCACAGGGGTGTCGAGCGGAACTGGACAGCCACGGTCTCCACCAACGTGATGCGTAGTGCAGAGATGACTGACTGGACTGGCCCACCTAGCTTCGTCTGCTTGACCCGTAGAAGTAGTCTCCTAAAGACGGGGACAGGGAATTAGCCACCCGTGGATTTAAGTATTAACACCTCACTGCGTCCCCACTTATCACTTCTGACATTCCCTTTCACAAAGCTCACCTTATAGTTTTGTATGATGAGCTCTCCATCCTGCGAAGAATGCAGGGTGTTAGGGAGAATTCTCTCTTTAGGCTGAATTTCCTAACCTAGTGAGTCCCCCAGCAGCTTTGCTGGATTTCTGGAGTGTGTTATTTTTTTCCTGCCAAGAGTGAGACTCTTTTTCTCCCACTCTTGGACATGATTTATGGTGTTCCTTTGACTGTAAATGTGTTTAATGGGCTATGGGGTCCTTTACTCCATAGGGTCTCATGTGTTTTTACTATGTGTGTTACACAGCACCCTCCATGCAGTGACACAGGGGTGTCATAGTGACACCCCACCATAGACTCCATACCCTGGGACTGACTACTGTCTCCCAGGGCATGTAAAGTCACCATTGGCTTTACTAGTCCCAAATTATTAACAGAAACCAGTACAAACCATCATATTGTGGAAGTACTGGTCGGGGCAATTCGATTGCCCCGGGGTCTGTTAGTCGAGGGGGCACGTCTCCGTCCCCCCTGATCGAGTTTTGGCTGGTGGCAGTGGATACTACTTTTTATATTCGACCGCGAATATATCCCTATGGGATTTTCCCATTGTTCGAGGCTACCAACTTTAATTATTTAATACTCATAGCCTCGAACATACCGCTGGTTTATTTAATTAATATTAATTCGCCGGTTGGTATTTTTTGCCAGGACTCGATTCTAAAATGGCGTTTGTGTTCTCTTCTGTGACTCCAACCCAAGTCGAGCCCTTTGTTCCACTTTTTGGCGGGCTTCTCCACAGAACCCTCCAAAGGTGGTGCCACTCTGTCTGGGTACCACAGGGGGTGTGGGAGGGGGTTTAGGGACCCTAGACTGAGTTACCTTGGTAACTCAAGTCGCACTCTTGTGTGATTGGCCCAAGTGGTGAGCCGGCCGGCTCACCACTTAGCATGTTTGATTGACAGCTAGGCTGAGTGAATGGGGGTATGCTGCATAAAAGCAGGGCTTTGGGGACTGGAACTTCAGAAGTCGCCACAGGACCTGAGAATCCGACGAGGGAGAAGCTGAGCCAACCTACCACGACGACACCACCGGTGGAGCCCTGCAGAACCGACTCACCACTTCCCGACGACAGAAAAGATCTCCCGGCTGGAGAGGCTTCTTCCCCTGACTGGTGGGCACAACCAGTTTACCTTCTTCTCTTCGCACCCCAGACCGGTTTGTGGTCGAATTGCCCGTGCCAAGCACCCCGGCAACTGGATAGCCACTTAACACTGGACCGCGAATCAACGGACCGCTCCTTTTACCTGAGAAACTCCACGGCTGGTTTCTTCCCTGGCAGTGCAACGGACTCCTGTCTTCCTCCCCGACAAGATCTTCTCTTCCCCCGGACGAAGCACCGACTTGCATCCGCTGCCAGGAACAACTGCCCCCGCTGGAGTATTCTCACCACTTTAAGGTATTGTGTCCGCCAGGCCTCCCTTTCTAAAGATTGCTACAAGGTAATAATAATCCCTTAACCTTCTGGACTGGGCTGGCCGCCTTGACCCTCTAACTGGTCCCTTTCTTTGGTCCAACTCCTTTTTCAACCATTACAAGACTTTTGTGCACTGCAACCGTGTGACTTTGGACACATTTCGTTTTGATCCTCTTAAAGCGGATCCGGCCTACTGACTCTAAACTCACGGTGTTACTTTGCCTTCCTCTCTTGTTGTGTTCGTGAAAACGTGTTGGGATCTGTTTCAATTTATTCTCTGCTTTTCTCTCCCTTTTTAAAACAAATTATTAGAGTGCCATCTACGTTAAGCGCTCACCGCTGTCTGAAAATAAGTGGGGCTTTACTTAAGACTTGTCTAATATTCTTTTAAGGGAGTGTATATCTTTTAGTGACCGTGTTTTTGGATTGCATACTATTAGTGCCTGTGTGTTTTTCTAGATGCGGTTTTAAATAAATAATTATATCTCTTTTACACCAAGGTCTGGTCAGTGTTTACTTGTTCTATTGTGTTCTCTTGACCTATTGTGAATACTCTGTATACTGCCTAACTCTTCTTGAGGGAAGTCTGACTGCTTAGCCACAGCTACCAAGTGAATCTGTGTGGTACAGACTGCTACCAAGTGGGTTTACTGCCAAACACCTGTAGTCCTAAATATTTTGCAGTGGTCCCAGAGGGAACTGCACAGGTTTCTCCCTAACACAGGGGCGCGTTGATGGCCAGTTACTTCACTGGCTTGAGGATATTGGAAGAGTTCTGGACAAATCTTGGCTCCAAACCTCCGGGCGAAAGGCCGTAAGTATATAGTTCTAATGAGTTCAAAATGTCCGATTAATCACTCTTGTCCAAGTCCTTGTTTCTTTTGCAGCTTAGACCCAAAAGATGATCGTCTTGTGGCAGCTGAAAGCATTCAGGAAGAGTCTGTGTTTTGTAACACTGTCCGGTAAATGATGCCAAGGTTTAACTCGCTGCTTTCTCTTTTCTTGCAGGTGCAGCGTAGGAAGATTTGGCGTGCTGGTGGATAATACCTCCTGCGGTAAAATCAGGTAAGCATATGGTGGCAAGAGATTGTCCTTGTTTGTTCCCTTGGCTCACCTTGTTGTTTTCTTGTCCCCCTTAGGCGCTGGAACGCGGCAACCAGGTGATGGAGACAGCACCGGATCGTAGAGATGCTGCAAGGAACGGTGAGTATGGCGCGGAGATGCTGCTGGCGATGCGACGCATTTAAAATGAAGTCTGTTTCTGGTTCGAAGATGTGCTGAATCCGAAATCAGGTAAGAAATCCAGTAAAGTTCTTGTTCTAACCTTTGTTCTTCTTTCTAGGCGCTCTGGACTCAAGGCGGGCATGGCAGGATGCTGGATGCTGACTGCAGACACGGTGAGCGTTACGCTGCTGGATGCAGAATAACACGAAGCATGTGCTGCTCTTCGGGCGTGGTTTAAATAGCCTTCAAAGTAGTCCCAGGTAAGTATTCCTCCACAGCCACAACCAAGTAACAAAGTAGTCACTAAGATAAAATAGTCCCTTCAAGCCTCACATGGGCTTGGATGCTTTGATCCCTTGCAGCATGGTCTGCATCAGGTAAGTTTCAACATATGAGCCTGGCGCCATAGGCGCCAGGACTGTACCCAGATAGCCCCTAACAGGGGTTGCTGGGTTTGCTCCAGGTAACATGATGCCTGCTTCCAGGGTTGATGGACTTGGTCTGGATGCCCGGGGGTAGGCATCATGACAAGGTGACGCATGGCTAATCTTCACAAATCTATATGAATGTGATGCATGGCTAATCGTCACAAGTCGATCTAAATGTGATACATGGCTATCCTTCACAATACTATTAAGACTGACGCATAGCTAATCTTCACAAATCTTCCCAATATGTCTATTGTAGCACGTTTCCTGCCCCCAAAATACATTTGGGGGAACACATTTTGGTTCCCGCAAAATACATCTAAATCCTGCATGACGTCTGCCCTCTAGTATACATGTAGGTGCAGCACATTTCCTTCAACAATTTAGTACAATGGCTAACTATGAAGCGTATCACACTGGCTGACTATGGAGGGTTGCACAAATCAACTCAGAAGCTAACTATGTTAGCACTGTTTACATAGTAGTAGTAGGGTAAGAGTGGCTGGCTTTCTGGAACACATTAATGGTTTGCTTCCAGCCTGTATCGCCTTACAATGGCTACTTTGAGGCTGTGTCAACGTTCAACACAAGTTAGCTATGGTGCGGAACATAATGGCTAACTATGGGGCACAGCGCAGTTATATCTCAGAGCGCAGCAGGGGAATATAACAACGCTATACCAACAGTTCAGGTGTAAAGTATGGCTATTGTATGTAATTAAGGCTCCATCTAAAGTATAGCTATCTTACACACTTAGACTGAGTGTCAAAATGACTACCGTACACAATTAGGCTAGATGATAATAGGTAAGAACAGTGGTGTTTTACGGGAGTAGATTATTGGCTGTACTTCCCTCCTACACCACACTTACCTTGTCCGTCACTGTAGGTTGTCTGCATCACGCGTCCCAGGCGAACACTGGCAAACACGGAATGGAGCTGCTTAGATGGTAGCTGCCCTTTGCCTTGTTGCCCTTAGCCAGTGGCTGTCTGGTCAAGGCTGCCCTGGAAGGTCCTCTGATGGGCCGCTGTCACCGGGGGGAACAATGAGAGAACCAGAAGGATGGAGTGGGGATGGAGGGTCAGAGGATGGATGAAGGTGAATGGGAAAAAGCAGAGTGAAGCAGGGCGGGATGGCCACCAGGACATAGGCAAATAGACTCTTGACTGCCTGAGCCAATTGATGAGGGGTTGGTTGGGGGAAGGAAAAAAGCCAGAAACAAACAATGGACTACAGCACAAAGGCAATGCACCCCAGAGGTCGACCAGCTCAAAATATGGGTTTGATGTCAAAGGAAAACACCAAATAAATCCCTCAGAAAACATGGTACTAGCTCAGAAAACGATTGCAAAAGACCTACAAATCCATCCAAAAGGCATTCAAAACAAAGCCAAAAACGGTTCTGAATCAAACGAAAGCCACTCACCAAGCATCTGATAGGCCCTAATGCTGCTTACCAAGTGGTCTCTGTGCATGATGACTACAGATTACATTCAGGAAGGGAGGTGGAACAGGGGGGAGATGACTGACAGAACAGAGTCGAACAGACAGCTTGGTAATGGTACAGCTTTGCACACAATTCGTGACAAATTTTAACAGGAGGGTTTATTTCACCCAAAGTCTGTGCAGTGGGCACCACCCTCAAGGGTCGCAGACTATGGGCCTCATTACAAGTTTACTGGTGCAGGAACAAAGTGGCAATAATTCTGTTACCTCCACGTTTCCCACACCACAAAATTATAATCTGCCAAAAATCCCCATGGAGTTGTGTGGACTCCAAAAATGGGGAATTGCCACCAGTTGTAATCCCATGGTAACTTCACAGGATCAAGTGGCGGTAACAGTAATTGCATTTAACAGTATTTCAGCAGATTTAGCACCGAAATACCGCCAAACTTGTAATGAGGGGTCTTTAAGCATGTTAGCAAACCACTAGACATAGAAATTAGGAACAAGCTCAGGGCAGAGTGCCCACGTCCCTTGATTGCCGGGAAAGTTACATCCACCCCAGGCATGGATGTAAAGATATTGACCTTCCTAGTGAAAATATATATTGGAGACCCCAAGTGGGTTATTGACACAACTCTTAAAGTGTGTGAGGACAAATTATTAAACCTGACGGTTCCTTTTGATCTCACAGGGACAGAGAGATAGATGGGCAAACCCTCTGATTTCTCCATGATGCTGGGATGAGCCCTTAGAGTCATCTGCCTGCTAGGCAACATGAACTATGCCCTGTCGACAGAAAGGCACAAAGGAATCCTCCTGCTTATATATTCAAAAGTAATCTGAATTAATCATAAGTGGTCCAGATGCCCAAGGACAGTTGGAGTCAAAAGGAACTGCAGCTGCACATGAAATCCTTAAGCTGTTAGCATGTTCCTTAGCGACAAGGGTGCTCGTGAAGGAGGAGGTTGTTTGTATACAATTAGGGTCAGTTATCAAGCGATGCCTGGGTACGACAGAAAGGAAGGTGTTAGTGGTTACAACTGAACTACTACCCGATTCACTCATGGGCTACCCCTGTCAGGCACTGTTTTCTCAGCAGAACACCAAATTAGCACGCAAAGAAGTGATATAACCATGGTTTCCTCACCATGAGGGTGTCATAAGCAATCTCTACTGTGAGAAACCTGAAGGTATCTCACCCACTAGTTCCCGGGGATCTGTCATCCAGGTGGCCAGGACAGGGCCATTGCTTTTGGATCCAGTACCTGGGGGTGGACCAGTGGGGGAGGATCACCTGGATGGGGGGTCCTCTGGGAGTGGAAGTGGGACACGCAAGGGCGAGATGTGGTATCCCCTTCCTTATGACACCTTTTCCCCATCCTGCACGGTAGGACACTCAGAAACTCTACCCCCCCCCTCCTTTCCAACACAAACACTTTCTCACAGCGTGAACGACAATGGACCACTACTCGAGCCATTTACCTGACATGTCCCAACACAAGGGTCAGGCAGAGTCAGGCAATTACCGACGACACACACCTGACTACCCTTTCCCTTCCCCATTGGGATAAAAGACGGAGCACACTCCGAACCTGGCGGAACGCATGAGGAAGCAGCTACTCCAGAACGTCAATTCAAATGGAGGAGAAAGGCGGCGAGACCTGAAATGACGTCAAGGAGGGAATTGCCCTTGCCCTTCTCAACTCAGACCCGCAAGGCCATTGATGAAAGAAACATAAGACCTGGAATCGCAGCTGGCGAACAATGTAACGGATGTCAGCGGTACATTGCACCCTCTCGCTCTATTAGCCAGGTCAGGGAGACGTGGTTTCCAACGTGGTACCGTCCTTGACTCCAGCGGCAAAGGAACCGCCAACGAGTTCAGCACAGCCGGTGAGTCGGAAGAACCTGATAGTCATCCTCACTGTGTAAGCTCAAAGTTGCAGTGGCAACATTAAGAAGATAAAAAGACTTGAGGTATTTTGTGAACCAACTTGGTACCAGAGATAGAGTGGTCCAGCGCCATGTGGAAACTCATTCAAACGGTCTCTGGCTGGTACCCCTCTTCTGAACAAAGAGACTGTGTTGAATATTGTGAGTAAAGAAACTACAAATACTAAGAGGCCATAGAGAAGGCCATGCTAGAAGATGTTAAGGTGGTCATACAAAGGTTAAGTCAAATCCTTTGTACAGTCGAAAGTCCTTGACACATTACAGAGTGTTTTGTTGTTACAAATTGGCGTTTGTGCCCGGCTGAGGGGAACGCTGTGCGAACTGTAATGGTAAAAATCCTGCACTTACCATTGTCTAACAGAATGACCCAGCGAGACGAGATTGCCCAACGGAAATCTCTGCTTGAATCGGCAAGCACTTTGGTTGGTCTGAGCCCGACTGAGGGAGACTAACGATTTAGAGAAAGATCAGAACCCGGCTGAGTGAGATCCAAGGGTGATAGGTATCCACCACACGTAAAGATTACCCGAAGGAACTTTTGTTTGATTGTTTTGGTGTATCAGGCCGTCTGAAGCAAGAGACTGTGCATGAGAAGAGACGTAAGCAAGAAGGCCTTGATACTGAAGAACTGTAACCTTGTGCTGGAGAAGCCCAGGAGTGTGCTTAGCCCACACTCTTTTGTAAACGTAGCGGTAAGGAGTGGCAACAGATTTTTTTAGTATAGGCCTTTTTATTTGACTATATGCCACTAGGACAGTATTATTATTATTTGATAGCCATAGCCTAGAGTTAGATTTAGCTTAGGCATTTATCTCACCCCTTTTTACAGTTTAATGAACACCCTTGAACTGTGAGCACTTGTGTCTGTAATACTTTGATACCATTCCTTCCTTACACTACATAGTTTGCAGTAAAGAGAAAGTCAAACCAGTAATCAATCTGCGGAAGTCCAATTAGTGGGTAGTCTAACAAAACTTGAAAATTCATTTGCTCAGGGGCATCCTTTTGCTAGGTAATTGGTTAGCACATCTGGATCGTTAGGATGCTTACCTCTCTCTTCCAATTCATTCTCCCAATCAGTGCTTTCTTCAGCTGCAATGGAAAGGTCAGTTCTGGAAGTTTGCAGGCCTGCCATTCAGGCTTTCATCCTCACTTTGATGTTTTACTAAACTGGTGTAGCCGGTAGTAGCTGTACTGTGGGAGCAAGGTATCAGGTACATTGTATATTTGGATGACATAATATTCCTGTCTTCAGACAAGAATACCCTGTGAGTTCAGATGTCGACCTTCACCCTCCAGAGCATGGTATTTATTAGGAACTTGGAGAAGTCAGAGCCTCTACAGCAAGGGAGATCAAGATCCTGCGTTTCACCACAGACACTGGGGGCATTATGAGTTTGCCTGTATCATGGCCATATCACCGCCACAATACCGGCAAACGGTAATACCGTTACCAGCACCCAGGCTGGTGAATTTTCCACCATATTCAGAGTACTGATAACGGTGGTAAATCCCCATTCCTTGAAGTCCCATAGGACTCCATGGCGGGAATGCCAGCATTATCGGCACTGGTAATACCAGTGACGGTAATACCGGCTATTTTTCGCCGGTAAAGTGGAGGAATGACTTTTAGCTGGAGATCATTCCGGCCACTTCACCGGCAAACTTGTACTTTGCTGGTGCGGTAACTTGCCGGTAAATGGCATTACCAGCACGTTATTACTGCACTGGCAAAGTCATAATGACCCCCTCCGCATTATCAAGGAGATTCAATCCTTACTCGCGAAGGAATCCTGATTGCTGAGAGACTTGGCCAGAGTGATAGGTATGCTAGCCTCTCTGATTCAAGCTATCTTTCTTGGACTGTTACACTACTGAGCATTGCAGGGACTCAAAGAAGCACTTCACGCAAGAGAGTGTCCTATTTACAGCATATTCCGTTGTCTCAAGAAGCAAGAGTAAAGCTCCACTGGTGTTTCCAACATACAGAGGCGTGGAATGGGAGAGCAATCTTCAGCTGCTCCAGGTGTAGTTGATTGAATTAGATGGGAGCAGGTCTGGTTGGGAATCCCATTGTGGCAGCATCACCACTGGTGGAAAATGGATTAAAGAGGAACTGAAGCTACGCATCAGCTGATTGAGGCTGTTAGCAAGCATTGTTGAAGATGGACAACAGGCCGGCGGTGCAGTAGATGAATTATCTCGGAGGCACAAGGTCGAAACTTCTGGCAGAACGAACAAAGGACTTCTGCCATTATTGCCTTGAGAGGAAACTCCTAGTGATGGCGGAGTAGGATACCAGTCAGCCCAACAATATCTTTTGAATGCCAGCAACTGGCAGCTTCACCCAGAGATTTTGTCTCGTCTGAATGCTCTTTGGCGGGCCTTCTAGATAGATGTCTTTGCCTTGTGTCTGAATACTAGTTCAGAGATTTCTCAGCTGCAAGCCGGACCCTCTAGCATTAACTGCAAATGCATTTTTGCAAAACGGGGCACCTGGGACACCCTATATGTTTTCTCCCCTTCATAATTTTACAGGGAGTCATAGATCAGGTAAACGTGGCGCTCCAGCCCCACTCTAAATAAGAAAAGCTTGGTTTCTGGTTCTGCTGGAATGTTCTGCAGAATTTCCAATCCATCTTCTCCAATGCAAGTAAGGTCTGAGAGATCCATTAGGACCGAGAGATCCATTAGGACTCTCACATTCGCTAGTGAGCGAAGGCATCCTGATGCTGTCAGCTTGGTGAATTTCAGGGCACGTAGCAGTACCACAGGGCTTTCGGAAGAGGCGAGAAAGCTCATCCAAGATAGTTGGGCCCTCAGTTAATGTTAGCACTTATAGAGCAGAGTGGACAGTCTGGTGCAGCTAGTGTGTGGAATGGACCTCAAATCCTGTTTCAGGCCCTTCTGTCATGATATACCACTGCAACCCAGCGGTCCGACATTTGTCACTATGGCAACGTTGCCGTTGTTTGCCCATTCCAATATGGTCGAATGCGTACTCCGCACACGCAACGTGGTGTAGTGACATCACAGACCCGAAGACAAACATCCATTCAATGCTATATGTCGGCCCCCAGCCTGGCATTTGGTATGTTGCAACTTAGCTCTCTGTTGCTAAACGCAGGTTTCCTCCAGTAACCGTTACTGGGTTTCCTGCTATCCCTTGTCTGTCATTCTTCCACTCCTTATTCTTGGCTCCTTCCTACCTGCTTGTTTTTCTGTGTTCCTACACTTATTGCCTGAGACTTCCACTGTCCTCTACATTGCTAAGGATTTCCTTGTCTGCTGCTGGAACCTCTAAGGATCTCCTTGGCTGTTATTTTTTGTGCAGGTCTTTTCCCCTATAAGGGTTTTTTTTCTCCCGCTGATTGGCTCCACATTCCCTGGGCAGAACTAAGCACCTAGTTCAATCTCCTGGATCACAGTGGCTGCCCAGGGGATAGGACGCTGCAAGCAACTCACTGATCCGCTTGCTGACCACAAGGTAAGGCGTGATCTTGATCATTTGCAATGCCTGAAAGAAAAAAACAAATGGATCAATTACAGGAATTGGTCAATATTGTCCAGGGACAACGGAATACAACAACTAAAATTAGAGAACGCACAACTGCGTCAAGCATTAATGTCCTGTGATACAGCTCCCTTAATTCTACCTAGTCCATCCATGGTGGATAAATACAAGGGGGACCCTAAAGAGCTTAAAGAATTTCTAGAGCATGTTTAGTGGTATTTTCCTTCTGACAGCACGTTTTTCCCACTGACAATTCCAAAGTTGTTTTTTTGGTAATACACATCTCTGGGAGTGCTTTGGGGGGACCCCTCTGGTTGTGGCTGGTGATCCCCTTCTGGGTGATTATGCAGGATTCATTGCCATTTTTAGTGGAATGTTTGAACGTTCAGATCTGACTTATACTAGTCAGGAATCATTATTGGATTTTGTCCAAGTCTCCATGGATACACTGACCTATGTCACCAGATTTAAACAAATTGCAGTAAACAGATGGCCGGATAGAGGTTTTGTTTCACTGTGTTCCAAAGAGGATTCAACAAAGATCTTAAGGATAAAATAGCCTGCATACCACGTTTCCAGACCTTTGATGAACTTGTGAAACTCACCCTACAAAACGATTTCAGACTGCATAAACGAAGGTCAGAAAAAAGAAAGAATAAGAACCCTATTCGTGCCCGGTCATTACCCATTCCAAAAGAAAATGAGACTTCGTAACCTATGCAGATAGGTACTCGGAGGTGTCCCTTAACGGACAAAGAAAGGATGCGCCGAAGAACAAAGGGCCTGTGTATGTATTGCAGTTCAGCAGAAGATTTATTGTCTTGTGACCCAACAGAGGCGTTCAGGATCACCAGCTCCTGACCTTAGGAGGGATGTCGATTCGGGAGTATACACAAGATCCCTTAACTAGAAATGACCCTGCTAGGTCCTCTACCTTACTGGTTTTTCATATTATACTTGTATTGCCCTCAGCACACCAAATCAATACCACTGCCTTAATGGATTCCGGGGCTGCTGGTATCTTTATGGATCATTCTTGGGCAAAAGAGGATTAGCATTTTCAGTCAAAGCCTATTGCCAAGCCTGTTCTAGAAATTCAATGGCCGTCCTATAGAAGGTGATCCCATAGTGGCTAATACAGAACCTAAACGACTAAAATCCATCATCATCAAGAGCTCAAATCTTTTGGTCTGATTCAGACTACTACTTATCCTGTCATACTGGGTATGCCCTGGTTGGAAGAGCACAACCCGTATATTAATTGTAGGGCACACACAATGTTTTGGGGTTCTGAACATTGTGGGCCTCATCACGAGTTGGGCGGTATCCCGGCTGTAATACCGCCTAACTGTAAAAACGTTAGCGCCAGTCGGTCCAGTGTTATTACCGTCAGATCACGGGTTGGGTATTAACGGTAAATCCTCATTCCCCATTGGGTCCATTGGAACCAATGGGGCAGTTTCGGCTCTAATGCTGCGCGCTAATACAGCCAGCAGTAATAGCGCAAAAAGCAGGGCTCTAAATGAGATTTTTACCTCCAGAAAAAAGCTGGAGGTAAACAGCCTATTTAGCGCCCAACTCGTGATTGGGAGGACCATTAAATGCAGCGGTAATAGAGTTACCGACACATTTCAGGGCTACCGCCCAATTCGTGATGAGGCGCTGTGTTTCTACCTGTCTTTCTTTGAAAGCTGCTGTTGTCTGTTTTTCACTTCAATCCTCTGATGTCATGCCGTTTCCTTCGATACATTCCTTGATACCCAAGGAATATCAGGCATTCACTTCAGTGTTTGAGAATGATAAGGTCAAAACTTTACCACCACACAGGCCTGAATATGGCTCTATTGATTTATTACCTAATACAGAGCTGACTTTCAACTGTATGTTTATTCTATCTCCAATGGAAAAAGACAATTTGTGGTCTTATCTGCAGGGAAATCTAGCCAATGGTCAGATTACGGAATCAAAATCTTCTGCAGGGGCATCTCTATTTTCTAACCCTGTATAGACTATCGAGGCCTCCATAAAATAACGAAAAAGGATAAATAGCCCATACCTTTGGTCATTATCAGTACTGGGTCATGCCGTTTGGGTTGGCTACTGCCCCAGCAGTATTTCAGAGATTTATTGACCATCTGTTTTTCTCTATATGGTTGGGACAACGGCACAGATCAACCACAGCCAAGCTTCTCCCCCAAGCCCCCACAAAGGAATGTCCACACAGTATTTGAGGTGATAACACAGCCTCTTTATATAAAATAAGAATCTGGAATATATATATATATATATATATATATATATATATATATATATATATATATATATATATATATATATATATATATATATATATATATATATATATATATATATTTCAATTATAACACTTTGTCCTTGGAAATACTCATTCAAAGACTGGCAAATATATACACTCTAGGTTGTACCACACAATACTTAAATTCATTAATAGATGCACTAACTGCAGACAGTTTTAAATAGGCATGTGAATTCTTAAGTGAGGTGTATTAGCATAGAATAGGGAAAAAAGGCAGGTTAGTTGTGAATAGTGGCAGAATGCTTTATTTATAATAGATATACAATTATGTGTGAAGATCCCCCTCCAACTTGGCAACCTGTAATTGAAAAGTTAGGAAGTAACTTATCTTGTCTTTTACAGCCCAGTCGAATACCGTTCAATAATGTTCTGCTTTCTTTAAAGGGTTCTACCACCCCGAAGTACTGAGAGGCCACAGGAGAACAGGATCCAGGACAAATCTGGGATCAATGGACTACTCCTGAGGCTAGAAGATGCTCTTCCTCATCACAATACCATGGGTGCCTTGGCAGGCAAAGTGGCAGAGTTTCTCTGGTTCACTCATCGATTCCCTCCGAGGAAAGACCTCCCTTGGAAGAATTAGCCACTAGGATGCTTGAGTCCACGAGAAAAATGGAACCAGAGCCTTTCTGAAGTACAGCAGTTTTACTCTTTGTTGTACTCCCCTTTGGTCGACGACTGTAGAAGTCCTATGAAGTTCTGGGAAGAGGAAACATGCCGTTGGCTCTTTAAAGGCTTGGCAGATGAGAGTAAGACCCCTGGGATCCTTTGATGACTTCTGGCGGTGACGAGTGGATAGGTCACTTTTGGTGTCAGGTTTGGGAATATCAGGGTTTAATAATTATATCTCTTTTACACCAAGGTCTGGTCAGTGTTTACTTGTTCTATTGTGTTCTCTTGACCTATTGTTAATACTCTGTATACTGCCTAATCTTCTTGAGGGAAGTCTGACTGCTCAGCCACAGCTACCAAGTGAATCTGTGTAGTACAGACTGCTACCAAGTGGGTTTACTGCCAAACACCTGTAGTCCTAAATCTTTTGCAGTGGTCCCAGAGGGAACTGCACAGGTTTCTCCTAACACAGGGGCGCGTTGATGGCCAGTTACTTCACTGGCTTGAGGATATTGGAAGAGTTCTGGACAAATCTTGGCTCCAAACCTCCGGGCGAAAGGCCGTAAGTATATAGTTCTAATGAGTTCAAAATGTCCGATTAATCACTCTTGTCCAAGTCCTTGTTTCTTTTGCAGCTTAGACCCAAAAGATGATCGTCTTGTGGCAGCTGAAAGCGTTCAGGAAGAGTCTGTGTTTTGTAACACTGTCGGGTAAATGATGCCAAGGTTTAACTCGCTGCTTTCTCTTTTCTTGCAGGTGCAGCGTAGGAAGATTTGGCGTGCTGGTGGATAATACCTCCTGCGGTAAAATCAGGTAAGCATATGGTGGCAAGAGATTGTCCTTGTTTGTTCCCTTGGCTCACCTTGTTGTTTTCTTGTCCCCCTTAGGCGCTGGAACGCAGCAACCAGGTGATGGAGACAGCACCGGATCGTAGAGATGCTGCGAGGAACGGTGAGTATGGCGCGGAGATGATGCTGGCGATGCAACACATTTAAAATGAAGTCTGTTTCTGGTTCGAAGATGTGCTGAATCCGAAATCAGGTAAGAAATCCAGTAAAGTTCTTGTTCTAACCTTTGTTCTTCTTTCTAGGCGCTCTGGACTCAAGGCGGGCATGGCAGGATGCTGGATGCTGACTGCAGACACGGTGAGCGTTACGCTGCTGGATGCAGAATAACACGAAGCATGTGCTGCTCTTCGGGCGTGGTTTAAATAGCCTTCAAAGTAGTCCCAGATAAGTATTCCTCCACAGCCACACCCGAGTAACAAAGTAGTCCCTAAGATAAAATAGTCCCTTCAAGCCTCACATGGGCTTGGATGCTTGGATCCCTTGCAGCATGGTCTGCATCAGGTAAGTTTCAACATATGAGCCTGGCGCCATAGGCGCCAGGACTGTACCCAGATAGTCCCTAACAGGGGTTGCTGGGTTTGCTCCAGGTAACATGATGCCTGCTTCCAGGGTTGATGGACTTGGTCTGGATGCCCGGGGGTAGGCATCATGACAAGGTGACGCATGGCTAATCTTCACAAATCTATATAAATGTGATGCATGGCTATCCTTCACAATACTATTAAGACTGAAGCATAGCTAATCTTCACAAATCTTCCCAATATGTCTATTGTAGCACGTTTCCTGCCCCCAAAATACATTTGGGGGAACACATTTTGGTTCCCGCAAAATACATCTAAATCCTGCATGACGTCTGCCCTCTAGTATACATGTAGGTGCAGCACATTTCCTTCAACAATTTAGTACAATGGCTAACTATGAAGCGTATCACACTGGCTGACTATGGAGGGTAGCACAAATCAACTCAGAAGTTAACTATGTTAGCACTGTTTACATAGTAGTAGTAGGGTAAGAGTGGCTGGGTTTCTGGAACACGTTAATGGTTTGCTTCCAGCCTGTATCGCCTTACACTGGCTACTTTGAGGCTGTGTCAACGTTCAACACAAATTAGCTATGGTGCGGAACATAATGGCTAACTATGGGGCACAGCGCAGTTATATCTCAGAGCGCAGCAGGGGAATATAACAACGCTATACCAACAGTTCAGGTGTAAAGTATGGCTATTGTATGTAATTAAGGCTCCATCTAGCGTATAGCTATCTTACACACTTAGGGCCTCATTACGACCCAGGCGGTAAGTTACCGCCTGGGCCGTGACTTTACCACCATGGCGTAAACTACGTTTACGCCATGGTGGTTGGCGGACTTACCGCCCCATTCCGACCTAGGCGGGGCGGTAAGTCCCCAATCCCCATTTACCCTTCCCCATTCCCATTTTTGCCCCATAGGGCATAATGGGAGTGGGGAAGGCGTTAATTACGCCACCGTAAATTACGGTGGCGTAATTAACCCCATGGTCCCTTAGCGCCATGGATTTTAACACCTGCTAAAAGCAGGTGTTAAAAGCACCATGGCGCTAGGGGACCTCGTAATCAGGCTTTAAGGGTCGGCGCTGTTAACGCTGCCGTAAACCCCTTACCGCCTGAGTTGTAATGAGGCCCTTAGACTGAGTGCCAAAATGACTACCGTACACAATTAGGCTAGATGATAATAGGTAAGAACAGTGGTGTTTTATGGGAGTAGATTATTGGCTGTACTTCCCTCCTACACCACACTTACCTTGTCCGTCACTGTAGGTTGTCTGCATCACGCGTCCCAGGCGAACACTGGCAAACACGGAATGGAGCTGCTTAGATGGTAGCTGCCCTTTGCCTTGTTGCCCTTAGCCAGTGGCTGTCTGGGCAAGGCTGCCCTGGAAGGTCCTCTGATGGGCCGCTGTCACCGGGGGGAACAATGAGAGAACCAGAAGGATGGAGTGGGGATGGAGGGTCAGAGGATGGATGAAGGTGAATGGGAAAAAGCAGAGTGAAGCAGGGCGGGATGGCCACCAGGACATAGGCAAATAGACTCTTGACTGCCTGAGCCAATTGATGAGGGGTTGGTTGGGGGAAGGAAAAAAGCCAGAAACAAACAATGGACTACAGCACAAAGGCAATGCACCCCAGAGGTCGACCAGCTCAAAATATGGGTTTGATGTCAAAGGAAAACACCAAATAAATCCCTCAGAAAACATGGTACTAGCTCAGAAAACGATTGCAAAAGACCTACAAATCAATCCAAAAGCATTCAAAACAAAGCCAAAAACGGTTCTGAATCAAACGAAAGCCACTCACCAAGCATCTGACAGGCCCTAATGCTGCTTACCAAGTGGTCTCTGTGCATGATGACTACAGATTACATTCAGGAAGGGAGATGGAACAGGGGGGAAATGACTGACAGAACAGAGTCGAACAGACAGCATGGTAATGGTACAGCTTTGCACACAATTCGTGACAAATTTTAGCAGGAGGGTTTATTTCACCCAAAGTCTGTGCAGTCGGCACCACCCTGAAGGGTCGCAGACTATGGGCCTCATTACAAGTTTACCGTTGCAGGAACAAAGTGGCAATAATTCTGTTACCTCTACGTTTCCTGCACCACAAAATTATAATCTGCCAAAAATCCCCATGGAGTTGTGTGGACTCCAAAAATGGGGAATTGCCACCAGTTGTAATCCCATGGTAACTTCACAGGATCAAGTGGCGGTAACAGTAATTGCATTTAACAGTATTTCAGCATATTTCGCACCGAAATACCGCCAAACTTGTAATGAGGGGTCTTTAAGCATGTTAGCAAACCACTAGACATAGAAATTAGGAACAAGCTCAGGGCAGAGTGCCCACATCCCTTGATTGCCAGGAAAGTTACATCCACCCCAGGCATGGATGTAAAGATATTGACCTTCCTAGTGAAAATATATATTGGAGACCCCAAGTGGGTTATTGACACAACTCTTAAAGTGTGTGAGGACAAATTATTAAACCTGACGGTTCCTTTTGATCTCACAGGGACAGAGAGATAGATGGGCAAACCCTCTGATTTCTCCATGATGCTGGGATGGGCCCTTAGAGTCATCTGCCTGCTAGGCAACATAAACTATGCCCTGTCGACAGAAAGGCACAAAGGAATCCTCCTGCTTATATATTCAAAAGTAATCTGAATTAATCATAAGTCGTCCAGATGCCCAAGGACAGTTGGAGTCAAAGGGAACTGCAGCTGCACATGAAATCCTTAAGCTGTTAGCATGTTCCTTAGCGACAAGGGTGCTCGTGAAGGAGAAGGTTGTTTGTATACAATTAGGGTCAGTTATCAAGCGATGCCTGGGTACGACAGAAAGGAAGGTGTTAGTGGTTACAACTGAACTACTACCCGATTCACTCATGGGCTACCCCTGTCAGGCACTTTTTTCTCAGCAGAACACCAAATTAGCACGCAAAGAAGTGATATAACCATGGTTTCCTCACCATGAGGGTGTCATAAGCAATCTCTACTGTGAGAAACCTGAAGGTATCTCACCCACTAGTTCCCGGGGATCTGTCATCCAGGTGGCCAGGACAGGGCCATTGCTTTTGGATCCAGTACCTGGGGGTGGACCAGTGGGGGAGGATCACCTGGATGGGGGGTCCTCTGGGAGTGGAAGTGGGACACGCAAGGGCGAGATGTGGTATCCCCTTCCTTATGACACCTTTTCCCCATCCTGCACGGTAGGACACTCAGAAACTCTACCCCCCCTCCTTTCCAACACAAACACTTTCTCACAGCGTGAACGACAATGGACCACTACTCGAGCCATTTACCTGACATGTCCCAACACAAGGGTCAGGCAGAGTCAGGCAATTACCGACGACACACACCTGACTACCCTTTCCCTTCCCCATTGGAATAAAAGACGGAGCACACTCCAAACCTGGCGGAACGCATGAGGAAGCAGCTATTCCAGAACATCAATTCAAATGGAGGAGAAAGGCGGCGAGACCTGAAATGACGTCAAGGAGGGAATTGCCCTTGCCCTTCTCAACTCAGACCCGCAAGGCCATTGATGAAAGAAACATAAGACCTGGAATCGCAGCTGGCGAACAATGTAACGGATGTCAGCGGTACATCGCACCCTCCCGCTCTATTTGCCAGGTCAGGGAGACGTGGTTTCCAACGTGGTACCGTCCTTGACTCCAGCGGCAAAGGAACCGCCAACGAGTTCAGCACAGCCGGTGAGTCGGAAGAACCTGATAGTCATCCTCACTGTGTAAGCTCAAGGTTGCAGTGGCAACATTAAGAAGATAAATAGACTTGAGGTATTTTGTGAACCAACTTGGTACCAGAGATAGAGTGGTCCAGCGCCATGTGGAAACTCATTCAAACGGTCTCTGGCTGGTACCCCTCTTCTAAACAAAGAGACTGTGTTGAATATTGTGAGTAAAGAAACTACAAATACTAAGAGGCCATAGAGAAGGCCATGCTAGAAGATGTTAAGGTGGTCATACAAAGGTTAAGTCAAATCCTTTGTACAGTCGAAAGTCCCTGACACATTACAGAGCGTTTTGTTGTTACAAATTGGCGTTTGTGCCCGGCTGAGGGGAACGCTGTGCGAACTGTAATGGTAAAAATCCTGCACTTACCATCGTCTAACAGAATGACCCAGCGAGACGAGATTGCCCAACGGAAATCTCTGTTTGAATCGGCAAGCACTTTGGTTGGTCTGAGCCCGACTGAGGGAGACTAACGATTTAGAGAAAGATCAGAACCCGGCTGAGTGAGATCCAAGGGTGATAGGTATCCACCACACGTAAAGATTACCTGAAGGAACTTTTGTTTGATTGTTTTGGTGTATCAGGCCGTCTGAAGCAAGAGACTGTGCATGAGAAGAGACGTAAGCAAGAAGGCCTTGATACTGAAGAACTGTAACCTTGTGCTGGAGAAGCCCAGGAGTGTGCTTAGCCCACACTCTTTTGTAAACGTAGCGGTAAGGAGTGGCAACAGATTTTTTTAGTATAGGCCTTTTTATTTGACTATATGCCACTAGGACAGTATTATTATTATTTGATAGCCATAGCCTAGAGTTAGATTTAGCTTAGGCATTTATCTCACCCCTTTTTACAGTTTAATGAACACCCTTGAACTGTGAGCACTTGTGTCTGTAATACTTTGATACCATTCCTTCCTTACACTACATAGTTTGCAGTAAAGAGAAAGTCAAACCAGTAATCAATCTGCGGAAGTCCAATTAGTGGGTAGTCTAACAACACTTGAAAATTCATTTGCTCAGGGGCATCCTTTTGCTAGGTAATTGGTTAGCACATCTCGATCGTTAGGATGCTTACCTCTCTCTTCCAATTCATTCTCCCAATCAGTGCTTTCTTCAGCTGCAATGGAAAGGTCAGTTCTGGAAGTTTGCAGGCCTGCCATTCAGGCTTTCATCCTCACTTTGATGTTTTACTAAACTGGTGTAGCCGGTAGTAGCTGTACTGTGGGAGCAAGGTATTAGGTACATTGTATATTTGGATGACATAATATTCCTGTCTTCAGACAAGAATACCCTGTGAGTTCAGATGTCGACCTTCACCCTCCAGAGCATGGTATTTATTAGGAACTTGGAGAAGTCAGAGCCTCTACAGCAAGGGAGATCAAGATCCTGCGTTTCACCACAGACACTGGGGGCATTATGAGTTTGCCTGTATCATGGCCGTATCACCTCCACAATACCGGCAAACGGTAATACCGTTACCAGCACCCAGGCTGGTGAATTTTCCACCATATTCAGAGTACTGATAACGGTGGTAAATCCCCATTCCTTGAAGTCCCATAGGACTCCATGGCGGGAATGCCAGCATTATCGGCACTGGTAATACCAGTGACGGTAATACCGGCTATTTTTCGCCGGTAAAGTGGAGGAATGACTTTTAGCTGGAGATCATTCTGGCCACTTCACCGGCAAACTTGTACTTTGCTGGTGCGGTAACTTGCCGGTAAATGGCATTACCAGCACGTTATTACTGCACTGGCAAAGTCATAATGACCCCCTCCGCATTATCAAGGAGATTCAATCCTTACTCGCGAAGGAATCCTGATTTCTGAGAGACTTGGCCAGAGTGATAGGTATGCTAGCCTCTCTGATTCAAGCTATCTTTCTTGGACTGTTACACTACTGAGCATTGCAGGGACTCAAAGAAGCACTTCACGCAAGAGAGTGTCCGATTCACAGCATATTCCGTTGTCTCAAGAAGCAAGAGTAAAGCTCCACTGGTGTTTCCAACATACAGAGGCGTGGAATGGGAGAGCAATCTTCAGCTGCTCCAGGTGTAGTTGATTGAATTAGATGGGAGCAGGTCTGGTTGGGAATCCCATTGTGGCAGCATCACCACTGGTGGAAAATGGATTAAAGAGGAACTGAAGCTACGCATCAGCTGATTGAGGCTGTTAGCAAGCATTGTTGAAGATGGACAACAGGCCGGCGGTGCAGTAGATGAATTATCTCGGAGGCACAAGGTCGAAACTTCTGGCAGAACGAACAAAGGACTTCTGCCATTATTGCCTTGAGAGGAAACTCCTAGTGATGGCGGAGTATGATACCAGTCAGCCCAACAATATCTTTTGAATGCCAGCAACTGGCAGCTTCACCCAGAGATTTTGTCTCGTCTGAATGCTCTTTGGCGGGCCTTCTAGATAGATGTCTTTGCCTTGTGTCTGAATACTAGTTTCAGAGATTTCTCAGCTGCAAGCCGGACCCTCTAGCATTAACTGCAAATGCATTTTTGCAAAACGGGGCACCTGGGACACCCTATATGTTTTCTCCCCTTCATAATTTTACAGGGAGTCATAGATCAGGTAAACGTGGCGCTCCAGCCCCACTCTAAATAAGACAAGCTTGGTTTCTGGTTCTGCTGGAATGTTCTGCAGAATTTCCAATCCATCTTCTCCAATGCAAGTAAGGTCTGAGAGATCCATTAGGACCGAGAGATCCATTCGGACTCTCACATTCGCTAGTGAGCGAAGGCATCCTGATGCTGTCAGCTTGGTGAATTTCAGGGCACGTGGCAGTACCACAGGGCTTTCGGAAGAGGCGAGAAAGCTCATCCAAGATAGTTGGGCCCTCAGTTAATGTTAGCACTTATAGAGCAGAGTGGACAGTCTGGTGCAGCTAGTGTGTGGAATGGACCTCAAATCCTGTTTCAGGCCCTTCTGTCATGATATACCACTGCAACCCAGCGGTCCGACATTTGTCACTATGGCAACGTTGGCGTTGTTTGCCCATTCCAATATGGTCGAATGCGTACTCCGCACACGCAACGTGGTGTAGTGACATCACATACCCGAAGACAAACATCCATTCAATGCTATATGTCGGCCCCCAGCCTGGCATTTGGTATGTTGCAACTTAGCTCTCTGTTGATAAACGCAGGTTTCCTCCAGTAACCGTTACTGGGTTTCCTGCTATCCCTTGTCTGTCATTCTTCCACTCCTTATTCTTGGCTCCTTCCTACCTGCTTGTTTTTCTGTGTTCCTACACTTATTGCCTGAGACTTCCACTGTCCTCTACATTGCTAAGGATTTCCTTGTCTGCTGCTGGAACCTCTAAGGATCTCCTTGGCTGTTATTTTTTGTGCAGGTCTTTTCCCCTATAAGGGTTTTTTTTCTCCCGCTGATTGGCTCCACATTCCCTGGGCAGAACTAAGCACCTAGTTCAATCTCCTGGATCACAGTGGCTGCCCAGGGGATAGGACCCTGCAAGCAACTCACTGATCCGCTTGCTGACCACAAGGTAAGGCGTGATCTTGATCATTTGCAATGCCCGAAAGAAAAAAACAAATGGATCAATTACAGGAATTGGTCAATATTGTCCAGGGACAACGGAATACAACAACTAAAATTAGAGAACGCACAACTGCGTCAAGCATTAATGTCCTGTGATACAGCTCCCTTAATTCTACCTAGTCCATCCATGGTGGATAAATACAAGGGGGACCCTAAAGAGCTTAAAGAATTTCTAGAGCATGTTTAGTGGTATTTTCCTTCTGACAGCACGCTTTTCCCACTGACAATTCCAAAGTTGTTTTTTTGGTAATACACATCTCTGGGAGTGCTTTGGTTTGGGGGGACCCCTCTGGTTGTGGCTGGTGATCCCCTTCTGGGTGATTATGCAGGATTCATTGCCATTTTTAGTGGAATGTTTGAACGTTCAGATCTGACTTATACTAGTCAGGAATCATTATTGGATTTTGTTCAAGTCTCCATGGATACACTGACCTATGTCACCAGATTTAAACAAATTGCAGTAAACAGATGGCCGGATAGAGATTTTGTTTCACTGTGTTCCAAAGAGGATTCAACAAAGATCTTAAGGATAAAATAGCCTGCATACCACGTTTCCAGACCTTTGATGAACTTGTGAAACTCACCCTACAAAACGATTTCAGACTGCATAAACGAAGGTCAGAAAAAAGAAAGAATAAGAACCCTATTCGTGCCCGGTCATTACCCATTCCAAAAGAAAATGAGACTTCGTAACCTATGCAGATAGATACTCGGAGGTCTCCCTTAACGGACAAAGGGCCTCATTACGACCTTGGCGGAGGACCATGGCGCTATTAGCACCATGGTCCATGCCGCAAAGTTCCCAACTCCGCCATGGTGGATGGCGGACTTACCGCCCCATTCCGACCTTGGCGGGGCGGTAAGTCCCCAATCCCCATTTACCCTTCCCCATTCCCATTTTTGCCCCATAGGGCATAATGGGAGTGGGGAAGGCGTTAATTACGCCACCGTAAATTGAGGTGGCGTAATTAACTCCATGGTCCCTTAGCGCCATGGATTTTAACACCTGCTAAAAGCAGGTGTTAAATCCGCCATGGCGCTAAGGGACCTCGTACTCAGGCGGTAAGGGTCGGCGCTGTTTACGCTGCCGTAAACCCCTTACCGCCTGGGTCGTAATGAGGCCCAAAGAAAGGATGCGCCGAAGAACAAAGGGCCTGTGTATGTATTGCAGTTCAGCAGAAGATTTATTGTCTTGTGACCCAACAGAGGCGTTCAGGATCACCAGCTCCTGACCTTAGGAGGGATGTCGATTCGGGAGTATACACAAGATCCCTTAACTAGAAATGACCCTGATAGGTCCTCTACCTTACTGGTTTTGCATATTATACTTGTATTGCCCTCAGCACACCAAATCAATACCACTGCCTTAATGGATTCCGGGGCTGCTGGTATCTTTATGGATCATTCTTGGGCAAAAGAGGATTAGCATTTTCAGTCAAAGCCTACTGCCAAGCCTGTTCTAGAAATTCAATGGCCGTCCTATAGAAGGTGATCCCATAGTGGCTAATACAGAACCTAAACGACTAAAATCCATCATCATCAAGAGCTCAAATCTTTTGGTCTGATTCAGACTACTACTTATCCTGTCATACTGGGTATGCCCTGGTTGGAAGAGCACAACCCGTATATTAATTATAGGGCACACACAATGTTTTGGGGTTCTGAACATTGTGGGCCTCATCACGAGTTGGGCGGTGTCCCGGCTGTAATACCGCCCAACTGTAAAAACGTTAGCGCCAGCCGGTCCAGTGTTATTACCGTCAGATCACGGGTTGGGTATTAACGGTAAATCCTCATTCCCCATTGGGTCCATTGGAACCAATGGGGCAGTTTCGGCTCTAATGCTGCGAGCTAATACAGCCAGCAGTAATAGCGCAAAAAGCAGGGCTCTAAATGAGATTTTTACCTCCAGAAAAAAGCTGGAGGTAAAACAGCCTATTTAGCGCCCAACTCGTTATTGGGAGGACCATTAAATGCAGCGGTAATAGAGTTACCGACACATTTCAGGGCTACCGCCCAATTCGTGATGAGGCGCTGTGTTTCTACCTGTCTTTCTTTGAAAGCTGCTGTTGTCTGTTTTTCACTTCAATCCTCTGATGTCATGCCGTTTCCTTCGATACATTCCTTGATACCCAAGGAATATCAGGCATTCACTTCAGTGTTTGAGAATAATAAGGTCAAAACTTTACCACCACACAGGCCTGAATATGGCTCTATTGATTTATTACCTAATACAGAGCTGACTTTCAACTGTATGTTTATTCTATCTCCGATGGAAAAAGACAATTTGTGGTCTTATCTGCAGGGAAATCTAGCCAATGGTCAGATTACGGAATCAAAATCTTCTGCAGGGGCATCTCTATTTTCTAACCCTGTATAGACTATCGAGGCCTCCATAAAATAACGAAAAAGGATAAATAGCCCATACCTTTGGTCATTATCAGTACTGGGTCATGCCGTTTGGGTTGGCTACTCCCTCAGCAGTATTTCAGAGATTTATTGAACATCTGTTTTCCTCTATATGGTTGGGACAACGGCACAGATCAACCACAGCCAAGCTTCTCTACATGGTAGAATGGACGATCAACGAAGACTTGAGTTCTCCGGAGGTGATGCAGGCAGGTTCTTAAGTACAGTGAGTCCCCAAGCCCCCACAAAGGAATGTCCACACAGTATTTGAGGTGATAACACAGCTTCTTTATATAAAATAAGAATCTGGAATATATATATATTACATATATATATATATATATATATATATATATACAACACTTTGTACTTGGAAATACTCATTCAAAGACTGGCAAATATATACACTCTAGGTTGTACCACACAATACTTAAATTCATTAATAGATGCACTAACTGCAGACAGTTTTAAATAGGCATGTGAATTCTTAAGTGAGGTGTATTAGCATAGAATAGGGAAAAAAGGCAGGTTAGTTGTGAAAAGTGGCAGAATGCTTTATTTATAATAGATATACAATTATGTGTGAAGATCCCCCCCAACTGGGCAACCTGTAATTAAAAAGTTAGGAAGTAACTTATCTTGTCTTTTACAGCCCAGTCGAATAAAGTTCAATAATTTTCTGCTTTCTTTAAAGAGTTCTACCACCCCGAAGTACTGAGAGGCCACAGGAGAACAGGATCCAGGACAAATCTGGGATCAATGGACTACTCCTGAGGCTAGAAGATGCTCTTCCTCATCACAATACCATGGGTGCCTTGGCAGGCAAAGTGGCAGAGTTTCTCTGGTTCACTCATCGATTCCCTCCGAGGAAAGACCTCCCTTGGAAGAATTAGCCACTAGGATGCTTGAGTCCACGAGAAAAATGGAACCAGAGCCTTTCTGAAGTACAGCAGTTTTACTCTTCGTTGTGCTCCCCTTTGGTCGACGACTGTAGAAGTCCTATGAAGTTCTGTGAAGAGGAAACATGCCGTTGGCTCTTTAAAGGCTTGGCAGATGAGAGTAAGACCCCTGGGATCCTTTGATGACTTCTGGCGGTGACGAGTGGATAGGTCACTTTTGGTGTCAGGTTTGGGAATATCAGGGTTTTCCACCTTTCGGTTCTTCGGTGCTGCAGCCACAACACGGACCTCTGGGCGGCTTCTGGCAACCTAAAGTAGACCACAGACCTTCACAAAGTCTGGACCCTCAGGATATCTTCGTTAGCTTCTAGTGGAGGAAAACCCACTGACGGACCTTCCTCAGTACTCAGCACCTCTTGACACCCTCTGGCGGGAAAATGTGGTCAGTGATGATGGCAAGGATCTCTCTTGAAATATTCTTAGGCAGTTTGGAACTTTTGCAGCTCCAGGTGTCCAGCAGCACTATGCCAGGGTACCCCCTCTTCTGGGCGGTAGACAGCAACGGCTTCCAGCAGTCACGAAACACACCTCTGGACCCTGGGTGACACCAATTGATTTCATCGACTCAAGAGGTCCGGGCCCTCCTCTTCAGGACCCACGAACACCCCTTGTCTGGACGGCAGGCACACTGGACTGGCTTCCAGGGCACTTCGGATGAAGAGCTGCAGTTTGCACAATGGTCCCTCGTAGCTCGGGGAGAGGTCTCTTTTGCTGCTCCTCTATGGATCAGTCCTTGGAAGAACATGTCAGCTTTTGGATTACGTGAAGAAAATGCAGCAGCAGACTTCTCCAGCTGGGCTTCAAGGAACAGCTTCTTCTTACTTCAGCTTCGACTTCAGCTTCTGAACATATTGGTAAGTGAGAGGTCCCCAGATACACACACCTGTCCCGCATTCACTCTGGCTGAGCCAGGCTCAGTCAGCCAATCACGCAGAAGGGCATTCATACAGTTAGGCAGCCAATCAGGCTTAAAGGCATTCAGGCCATTCAATCCACCCAGACACCCATAACAAAGAATATGGATTGGGGTAAATACCCAGCCTTTCCGCACACTACACTGCATTCATGTCAGTTTCAATCAGGGCTGTCTCAGTCATTGTGTCAAACACACAGAAACCAGCCACCCACAACACAGAACGTGACTTCCCCTTAGACTCCATTCATACAGGTCCCACCCCTAGGGTGTACTCACAACACATAGCCTCTGGGAAGGCTCCAGTCAGTCTGACAGGAGGCAGCCCCAGAGCCATATTAACCCAACAGCCAGTCATGAGGAAGCAACAGAGTGAGGGCTTCCCAGGACTTTGGAAACAAGGTAAAAGGCAATTGAAACCATCAAGCCGAACGGACCATCTTGCCTTCCTGCAAGAATCCACTGATTCCTATTGCAGGACCTGGGTGTCCCAAAATGGAGGAGACTCAGAGCCACTGCCAAGTCAGCATGTAGCTGCCACCAGCTCTGTGGGCAACACACAAGTGCCTAAAAACACACATAAGGGGTACAAGGGTGTTCCCCCACCCATGGGTACTCCCCCTCCTCAAAAAACAGACGCTCGATCCCCTCATCCCCACCAACTACCGACCCATCACAACGGTACCCTTCCTACTGAAAATCTTGGACAAAGTTGCCTATGTCCAGATTCAAAAATACCTAGAACTACACAAGCTACTAGGCGCCAGACAATCAGGTTTCCGCCCACTACACGGCACGGAAACAGCCCTCATCGATCTGAAAACCCAAATTGATGATCTGAGGGACAAGGGCAAGACAGCACTCCTCCTCTTACTTGACCTCTCCGCGGCTTTCGACCTCGTCGACCACAAGGTCCTCTGCAGACACCTTGACTCAGCTGCTCATTTCTCCCCAGAAGCTATCAAATGGATTGAATCCTTTCTGAGTGAGAGAACTATGAGAGTCTTCTCCCCTTCAGCAGCAGCAGCAGACCCCTCTCCTATCACTTGCGGAGTCCCGCAGGGCTCATGCGTCTCCCCCACCCTATATAACATCTTCACCAAACCCCTGTCGACGATCTGGACCATCTGGGTGTCACCTACACTAATTATGCTGATGACACTCAGATTCTCCTCCCACTTTCAGGGGATCACAGTAAGGACAGTGAGTTGGTGAATAGGGTATATCTCATCATTCAGGCATGGATGGCATCTCATGGCCTATGCTTGAATGATGACAAGACAGAGCTCATCATCTTAGGTACCCCTGCTAATATCAACAAACTAGGCCTTGAATATGCCGAATTCAACATAGATGGTAATCTCATCAGAGTATCCAGGGAAGTAAAAACCCTTGGCTTTTATCTGGATGCCACTATGTCATTCACTAAACAGGTTAACTCACTAGCATCTACCACTGCGTACACTTGCAAATTAATAAGGGCAGGCAGACCATTCCTATCCAATGACAGCTGCCTGATCCTGGCAAGAGCACTCATACTATCTAGGCTTGATTATTGTAATGCCCTCTATAGCGGTGCCAACAAAGCCATTATCCACAGGCTCCAAATCCTACAAAATAATGCCTTGAGAGCTGCCCTCGGCATTAATAAGAGAGATCATATCTCAACCACTAGACGCCAACAGAAATGGCTCTCTACAGACAACAAAATCAAACTAAAGTTGGCCTCCCTAACCCATAAAGCCCTCAACAATGCCGCCCCCAGCTATCTGATGGACAAGGTAAAGAGAAAGTCCTCCATCCGACAAACGAGAACTATCAATTCCAACCGTCTGATAATCCCCAGATTCAAACTCTCCACCATTGGTGGGAACAGTTTCCCGGTGAAAGCTGCCACGCTCTGGAACTCTCTGCCTCACAACCTAAGAGCTGACCAACCATACTCGCACTTTAGAAGACACCTCATCAGTCACCTTAACTCCAATAACCCTTGTATTTAGCTGCACTTTCCTACACCTATGTATAGATAGTGATACTCTTGTTCGTGTTTCCGCCTTCGCCTCTAACAGCCCTGCACACTTCTGTACACTTACCTCCTGTATAGATATTGACTTTTAATGTTTGAAGACTTGTATACCTCTTATTCCTTATTACCTCTGTAATCCTGAATATTCTTTTAGGTTTACCCGCCTCTAACAGCCCTGTACATATCTGTATATTTACCCCTGCATAGATATTGACTTTGTATGTATGAAGATTTGTATATTTTTATTACTGTAATTCTGATTATTTTTATTACTACCTCAAAGTGTATATTTCTGCAACATTGTAAGCTTCGAATTATCTTTTGCCTGCGCCCTGTTGCCCCTGGGTAAGGTGCGCCATACAAATAAATAAACAAACAAACAAACAAACAAATATGGGTATCCCATGGGTGTTTGTTACGCTCACCTGGTCTCTGCAGAGGCGTTGGGGCGCGGTTGCAGCCCTCCCTGAACTTAAATCACCCCCTTTATGCCTCTCCCTCAGTAAAAAAGCTGTGACCGGTGGTACGTGGTGATACTGCTCCTGCGTGGAGATAACAGTGTGTGAGCGTGCCAATCTGTGATTGTTGTACCTCTCAAACTCTTCACCCCAACGTACAGTTTCTGTGAGCATACGCCGGCCCATAAAGCTCACCTGTGAATTATGGAAGATAAGCTGTCCGTCCTGCTACTTCTGGCAGGGGTGCGTCGAATGGGATCTAGTTCCTTCACTGATCCCTGATAAGGATTAGTCCAGTCCAGCTGCGACTATGCTTCTCCATATGATTGGTAACTCTTTCTTGAGCTCTTGTGATGCTGTTTGTAGCAGGTAAGTGATTGTTTAAGGAAAGGCATGAAGTATGCTGTTTGTAGCAGGTAAGTGATTGTTTAAGGAAAGGCATGAAGTATGGCGAAGTGCAACCATAAGCTAACTATTTTTTCGATGTCTAACCTTGTCTTCTGTTTTTCCTTGCAGGCGCGGCTGTCGACGATGGAGCGTGTCATGCTGCGGTGCCAAGATGAAGATTTCTGTGTTCGGGAAAGTGTAAAGATGAATGCTTGGTTCGTCGAAGAGATGTACAGGTAAGAACAGCTTCCCCAGTCGGTAAGTATGCTGGTAGGAAGCAGGATGTCCAGGAAGCAGGATCTTCAAAGGTAAGTCTGACCTCAGGCAACGGGGAGCATTACGCTGCTTACAAGTGCAGAATAACGCGAAGCGTCTGTCATGAGGATCGGGGCAGCTGATATAGCTGAGATCGTGGACAAGCCCATTAGGGCTGGCTTACCAGCCACACCCTGCCACTCCTGCTGAGTGAGCACGTGCAAAGGCAATCCATTAGCAGCGACACCCAAGAATACACTTGGGGCTGCTTAATGGATGGAATGTTCAAGGTTAATGCATCCTGCTTAATGGAACAAATGTTCAAGGTTAATGCATCTGAAGTGCTATGTCCATAATAAAAGCTTTTTGGTGTTAAATGGATGTTCTTGTTTACTTTTGTTCATGAGCCAAGTGCCAAAGGCGCCAGGACAGTGTCCACCCAGGTCTTCTGTGCATGCAACCCCTGCATGCCTGTGCCCCTGACTTCATGACCATGACAGCACTCCCCCTCAAGGCCTTTCTCAAGGGTGGTTCTCCTCCCGGTCCTGGTTTGGTGGGATTATTGCGATGGAACTGTCTGATTAAACGCAGAGCATGGACATGTTCACTGGGTTCCCAAGTTCAGTCTTGAGGTCCGTAACCTTTCCAGTGAATTAGGTAATACAATTTTGATCGAACCACCTTGGAGTCCAGGATGGATTTGACTTCATATTCTGGTTCTCCATCTATGACTTCGGGCTCTGGCGGAGAACTAAGCCGTGTATTGGATTTCAGTGGTTTGAGGAGAGAGACATGAAATACGGGGTGAATTTTCATGTGAGATGGTAACTCCAATTTAATGGCGACAGGATTGATAATGGACTTTATAGTATAGGGGCCCAGGTATATTGGGCGGAAAGCTCTTGGCCCCTTTAGGGGAATATATTTAGATGCTAACCACAGCTTTTCTCCAATCTGATAGGCAGGAGCTTCCTTCGATGTCGATCAGCAAACAGTTTTTGTCTTTCCTTAGCCTTGGTCAGATGCTGACATCTGTTGGTGAGGGCCATTGGAGGATTGCATCCACCTTTAGTGTATCCATATGTACGCCTTGTGGTGTGAGCGTGAAACCGAGAAACTCAACCTCGGTTACATGGAAAAAACATTTTTCCAACTTGGCATACAATTGGTGTTGTCAAAGCTTCTCTAAGACTGCCCGGACATGGCCCTACATGTTCTTCCATGGAATTTGAGTAGATAAGAATGTTGTCAATGTAAACAAGAGCGCAAACTTCCAGTAGTTCACAGAGTACATCATTCATAAAGAATTGGAACGCCGCGGGGGCATGACCTAGTATTCAAAGAAATTATATCCCTATACGCGGATGATGTTCTACTGTACATCAGAGATCCCACAACTGATCTTGACCCCATACTGAGAGACATCACCCGCATCTGGGCCCATTCTGGCTTCACAATTAACTATTCAAAGTCCGAGATCTTCCCACTTACTAAATCTACCCAACAACCCACTACTGAATACCCCCTTCCTTGGTCTGCAGATGTTATAAGATACTTGGGCGTTCAAATATCCCTAACCAAATCTGCCCTGCTGGCCGACAATTACTTGGCAGTAGCACAAACAGTCGAGACTAAGTTGTCGCGGTGGCGCGCTCTTCCATTATCCATTGCGGGTTGACTCTCACTCATTAAAATGATTCTACATCTCAAGCTCCTTTACATTTTCAGTAATGTACCCATATGGCCCGGGAGGGTCTACTTCACCAAACTACACACGCTTTGTGCACAGTTCCTCTGGCACTCTGCTGCGGTGCGCAAGAAGTGGACTGAAATGGCACTCCCATACAAACGAGGGTGACTCACGGCTCCTGATCTGACCCTTTATTGGACTGCGGCCCAAGCCCAACACATCACTCATTGGTACCCAGGCTCCCCAGCGCGTCCACATTTCAAGTTGGAGCGACTGGCAGCTGCTGGCATGAACATCATGTCCCTTATTCTGCACCTACATTACACACTCGACTCTCCTATAGATCCAATTAATGCGACCCTCCACGCCTGGACGCGCCTGCTCTATCTGACACCTGAGTCCTCCCCATACTACAACTGGCTTCCTGTGTGGTTCTTCCCCGGCTTGGAACCCACACATGACACCGCCTTGGTCCGGCACTGGGGATCACTGGGGTATCATGCACTGTCTGACTTCTATCCTGAGGGCAGTTTCATTGACCCCCAAACATGGAGGGCACACCAGATCCGCTGTAGAGACCCTTCAATATTATAGACTTCGGGCCGTGTTTCGTACCATATGGCCCTCATTTCCAGACGAGCCCCCTGATGATCCGGCGATTACATACATCGCTAACTCTGGTGGCGCCCGGGGCATCATATCCTCGCTGTACAAGATCCTACAGGACACTACCCCGACTCAAACTCTCAGGGCATGTGGTGAATAGGCAGCCGTACTGGGCCTAGAGATATCTGACGAGGTCTGGGGGGAGATGTGCCTACACACCCAAAAAGTCTCCCTCAATTTTCGTCATAGTGCCATGCAATACAAGCTCCTAAACAGGCTATATTATACTCCACATCGGACCTTGAGGTTCACCCACACCACTGTACACCTTTGCCCTCACTGAGATGACCATTTACATATGTTTTGGTCCTGTAATAGATTGTCTGAATTTTGGAAAAGCATCTTAGAAACACTTGCTGTGATTACTGAAACTGTGATTGACCCTGATCCTTTAGCAGTTTTGTTTGGAGCTTGGGGAGAGGTCTGCACCAGGCGTTCGGCTAAGTTTTTGAACATAGAATGTATGATAGCCAAAAAATGTATACTCAAGGGTTGGAGGAGCTCCTCCCCTCCGGTCTATCAGAATTGGCTGCACTTGCTTAACTGGTCACGAAACTGCGAAGAGGAATACCTGACCATGCTCCCCGCCCACTCACGTCCCAAAAACATCTGGGTTGAATTCAATACGTACCTCAACAACCAAAGTGACAGTGCGCCCGGGTCGGGCCTGTCCCCTGCTCCATCAAGGACTACTCCTGTACCATGAACTCTTCCTCCCACTCCTCTCATGTGAAGTTCTGTTGATATCACTGTGATTAATGTAATATTTGCATTGCTCCATAATCCACCTGTACTACTCATCTGTTGCCTTAATGTGTGTGCCTACTGTATACCTCTGCTGTCAAAAATAAAAGTTTTAAAAAAAAGAAATGTTAAAAATGCGCCCGCAATATGCCAAAAGACAGATTTTATGAAATGACTGGTTTAAGAGGAGACGGCTAAAAGCAATTTATCAATTGAATCTTAATTGTGAACTAGAGATAAGACCCATTAAACAACTTCCTAGTTATCTCACAATCTTCCCAGATCAATTGATACAAGATTCATTCTTGAAACTTCAGCTAAATCTACTCCCGACAAGAGAACTGTCAAAAACGAAAATGATTCAGACAACCCAGCAATATTGTCGGTTCTGTCAACAAACGGGAACTATTGAAACACTACATCATATCTCTGTGGATTGCCCATAGCTGACAGAGAAGAGAAACCTTTTTAGAGAGTTCTTTATGATATCTAAAACACTAATGGAACCAGAAACAATATGGGCACAGATTCTGCTGGGTAAGGATAAAGAACTGGTGCTTACGATTATCCAATTCTGGAATCATATTGTGAAAGCGTCCAACGATAAAAGGGAAGGATTTAAATAGAAGGACTAAATCTGACCAATGAAACAGAAAATAAACATACTGCTGTCCAATTTTTTTCTTTCAATCCTGTAAATGAAAAGTTTAACAATTAAACGATAACATTTGAATAAAAAATGTTTAAAAAATTGCAGCCACGCCTTGCGTGCTGCTCTGGCATTTCTAGCCCGATATCCTTGAGTGAGGGCTCGTTGGAAAGGGATGAGTTCGATCCTTGACCAGCAATCACCACTGGACCACCAGGGAATTGCTTTTGTGGTCGGGCAGCTCCCCCAAGCCAAAAACGCCCCTCACCAAAAAACAA
Organism: Ambystoma mexicanum; assembly: GCF_040938575.1. Classification (NCBI taxonomy): domain Eukaryota; kingdom Metazoa; phylum Chordata; class Amphibia; order Caudata; family Ambystomatidae; genus Ambystoma; species Ambystoma mexicanum. The sequence goes on from NC_090928.1 coordinate 1,232,787,066, forward strand.
AAAAAATGGAGCACAATGTTTTGCCTTCTTTGGGGGCAGATAGGTGCTGTTTTGCACCTATTTGCCTCCAAGGAAGGCAAACAAAAAACATTTGTCAAAAAGGCACACTTGGGGGGGGCACAAGGGGTCTGAGCATGTTCCTGGGGGTCAGCCCACCCATAAATCTCCCCAGGGAGGGGCAGATTCATACAGCTTCCCTGGTGGTGGGATTGAGTGCCTGACACTATTTCGCCACCCAAAGGAAGCAGGAAGGACCACTAATCCACCAGGGATATGATCTTGGGGTGGGGGGCCAGGCCACTCAGCCCCCACCCCCAAAAAATGCCAACCAGATGGTATAATGTTTTGCTTTTTTGGGTGGCAAATTGGTGCAGTTTTGCACCAATTTGCCCCCAAGGAAGGCAAAACAACATTACACTCAACATATAGTGGAGCACTTGGGGAGTATAGTGGCGCTGGACCCATGTTTGTGGGTGAGCCCCCTTAGTATTCCCTCCCCAAGGACAGGCAGACCCTTGCTGCTTCTGGACCCATTTTGCCACCTTTGGGAAGCAGCCAGGGCTACTAGGACACCAGGGATACAATCTTGGAGGTGGGCCCCTCCCAGGCCAATCCACTCCCCACTGTCACCCCCCAGAAATGCCAACAAGATGGCATAATGTCGTTTTGCCTTCTTTGGGGGAAAATGTGTACTGTTTTGCACCCATTTGCCCATTTGAAACAACATAGGGCAATTTTGACAGAGGCACACTTGGGGGCATTAGGGGGCTGGCCCTATGTCTGTAATAATTGAGGGTCTGGTCCCATTTTGCTAGCCCTGGGAAGCAGTAAGGAGCACTAAGTCACCAGGTAAAAATGTTGGGTTGGGGCTGTTTCGCCCGTTGCCCATCGCAGTACCCCCAGCCATCCTGGATCTCTGTTCAGGCCATGTTAGAGATTTACCCTCCGGGGAGGGATGGTGACTCTGCCAGGGCTCCCTAGGACCACCGCTGGGCTTGGAGACCATAGGGCCACAATGGAGACAGTTGACCAAGGCTGGGGGCAGTACCCTCGGCTGTCCCGGAGCGCTGGCCATGCTGCTTTACAGCTTTTCCCTCTGGGGAGGGATGAGGGCCCTGCTGGGTCGTCAGATGACCGCCGCTAGACTGGGGGTGGTCTACCCACATGGGAGGCAGGTGCACAAGGCCAGGGGCAGCACCCCCAGCCGTCCTGGATCTCTGGCCATGCCGTGTTACAACTTTTCCCTCTGGGGAGGAACACGGACCCTGCTGAGTCCCCCGACGACTGCCGCTGTACTTGGGGTCGGTCGACCCACATGGGAGACAGGCACCCAAGGCCAGAGGCAGCATCCCAGGCCATCCTGAAGTTCTGGCTGGGCTGCATTACAGCTTTTCCATCCCAGTGAGTGATGGGGACCCTGACAGGGCTCTCTGGAACCGCCGCTGGACTTGAAGACGGTCGACCCACATGGAAGACAGATGCCCAAGGACGGGTACACCACCCATGACTGTCCTAGAGCTCTGGCTGGGCTGTGTTACAGCATTTCCCTTTGCGAGGGATGGGGACCCTGCCGGCGCACCCTGGGTCCGCCGCTGGACTTGTGGACGGTCGACCCACATTGGGGACAGGCTTCCAAGGCCGCGGGCAGCACCACTAGCCATCCTGGTGCTCTGTCTGGGCTGCGTTATAGCTTTTCCCCCTTGGGCAGGGATGGGGAACCTGCTGGGGCTCCCTTGGAGCACGGCTTGACTTGTGGACGGTCGACCCACATTGGAGACATGCGCCAAAGGCCGGGGGCTGCATCCCTGGCTGTGCTGGAGCTATGGCAGTGCCACATTACAGCTTTTACGTCCTGGTAGGGACGGGGACTCCGCTGGGTCGCCCCATGACTGCTGCTGTAGTTAGGGGCAGTCGAACCACATGGGAGACAGGCGCCCAAGGACTGAGGCAGTATCTCAGGCTGTCCTGAGACTCTGGCTGGGCTGCATTACAGCTTTTTCCTCCTGGGGAATGATGGGGACCCTGCCGGGTGCTCCCTGGGACTGCGCCTGGACGTGTTGACAGTCGCCCCCATTGAAGACAGGCGCCCAAGAGCAGAACCCTCCCCGCCCCCCGACTGTCCTAGAGCTCTGGCTGGACTGCGTTACAGCTTTTCCCTCTGTGAGGGAGGGGGGCCCTGCCGGGGCTTCCTGGTCCCTGGGACCGCCACTGGATTTTTGGGAGGTCGACCCACATTGGGGACAGGCGAGCAAGGCCGGGAGCAGCACCCCCGGCTGTCCTGGTGCTCTGTCTGGGCTGCGTTACAGCTTCTCCCTCCAGGGAGCGATGGAGACCCTGCTGGGGCTCCCTGGGACTGAAGCATCCTCTTCACTGGAGTCATGGACATATGAATGTGGCTGCTGTGGTGGGGGTAGTGTCCTTCCTCCTGCTGGAGGCCTTGCAGGCAATTGCACCACCACAGGTGCTGCCAGGGTGCAGGGGCAGCAGTTGTAGGCACTGCAGGTGCTGCCAGGCTGGAGGGGGCCGCAGTTGAAGGCACTGCAGGTGCTGCCAAGGTGGGGGGGGCTGCAGTTGTAGGCATTGCAGGTGCTGCCTGGGTTGGAGGGGCAGTTGTGGCAGTCACAGTGGTTGCTGCCATCCTGGGTGGTGGTGGTCCGTGGAGTTGACCTGCTTCGGCGTCTGGTGCCCCTTGAGGTGCCTGGTTGGCCTCCAAAGTGTGGGTAAAGCTGAGGGATGACATTGTCGTGTTGTGGTGCAGTGGTAGCATGTTAGGCATGCATGCAGTACGCTGTGGCAGGGTGCTGTGTGTCTGTGGGGGGGAAGATGCTTCTAACTTGGCAGCACAGGGTGCCTCTGCCGTGTTCAGCATGTATTACAGGCATGGATCATTGTGAGGGGGACAGGCTGTATGGCCACGACAGCGCCATGGGTGTTGGTTCAGGTGTGAGGGGGGGTGCCTGCAGTGTGTTTTCTGGGGAATGGGGACAGTGCAATTCCCATCTCAGTGATATGGTGGTACAGTGGTGAGAGCAGGGTGGCCAGGGGGATGTTCAGTATATTGGGGCTACGTCTACTCACTGGCCTTGTCGGGTGTCCCAGCTCCGACCTCCGCAGCGCCAACCCCTTCAATGGCCTCCATGTGCAGCACACTGCTGCACTTCTCCATCCATGATTCGGATTTGCGAGGAGGGTCCACCACCTGTGGCCATGCTTTGTCTGCGGTGTTTAGCCAGGATGTTCCGGACACTCAGGCGGAGGTCTTTCCACCGCTTGTGGCAATCTCTGACTGTGCTTGGGGTAGTCCCCTCTGCAGACACCTTTGGTGCCATTTCATCCATATGGCCCTTTTCCTCTGCTGTGGTTGGCAGCGCTGGTCTGGGGAGAACAACTCCCCTGCATGCAGGACAATGGTCTCTGCAAGGCAGCTCCGCCTCAGAGAAGCGCGGCTTGCGCTGCCGGGTCTCACGGATGCGGGATTTCATGGTCTACTATGGATTTCTGCAGTCTGAAGGGGAAGATGTAGATTGGATGCTGCAGATTGCAATGGATTGTGTTTTTATGATGGTCGCCGGTCTGTTTCTTGTTCCGGCTATTACTTTATTTCCAATCATGGTAATTACAGTGCCGCTGTTTCCCATGCTGCTGGGTTCGGCATGGTGATGCCAGATCAGGGGCACCAGCACCAAAGGCAACAGTGCAGACGGTTTTGGCCACTTTACACAGTGTTTCCGTGATGCTGGTGCCTCCATTTCCGGCATGCTGGAATGCACGCACCCGATAACCCTTGATCGTTCAATGTTTCCGGCACCATGGGTTGCCGGAAATGGTGAGACCGGCATTACAGAAACTACAATTTCTTACCGTCAAACTTGTAATGAGGGCCATTGAAGCGTTTTGCCTGTTAGGGCGGCAAAGGAGTAGCATGATAGAACAGATTCAGTAGTGGTGGGGCGGAGCAAAGTCAGGTAGAGAGTTGGGGTGAGGGCGAGGGATAGATAAGGTGCTCAGCAAGGCATGAGAAGGAATTTATTGTTGAAAGATTCTGACCTGAGAACATCATTATATCCTAGAGCCCATATCCCATACAGACGTGGTAAGAGCATTGGAGACTTTGTGACCCACAGTCATCTGAAGTTGTTAAACAGTTATTGAAGCCAAATTGACTTCAACAACACATTCTATTTCTATTCCTACTTGTATAGCGCCAGAGAACACGCCAGCGGCCTCAGGGCGCTAGACTAGAAAGAATGAAACAATGAGAGACAGAATAACCCACAAACAAAAAAAAAACAGGAAATAACACTCTCAATAGAATAATTGAGTCTTAAAAGCTTTGTGAAATAGAGCTTGAGACACGCACCCCCGAAGATCTGGGAAGATCGTTCCATAGTTTAGGAACTATTCAAATGGAAAGCACCTGGAGTGGCAATGGATAAGTTAGCTCTAGAAACCGTCAGCAGGTTAGAGTTGTTCGATCTAAACTGCCTGTGATTCAGTAGCCAAACAAATTTTTCTGAGAGACATTCTGGCCCGGTGTTGAATAGACGTTTATGAGCCTATGTAAGACTACAAAAGGAGACTGTTGCTTCCACCGGGAGCCAGTGTAGTGCTTTCCTGGCTTGGGATATAGGTTCTCTTTGACCCAACTCTGTTACTGCGCGTACTGCACTGTTTTGGATATATTGGGCCTCATTTCGAGTCCGGCGGTAACCAAGGCAGTAAAACCGTATTGCAAGCTGACGGGATTGAATACAAGGTCATCAAAACACACCCAAAAAAAGGGGTTGTGCAATTATTGTCATTATGACATTATTTTCTTCTCAAATTAGTAGTATTTAAATCTATTTCAAACGTTCACTTTACTAGTATTATGCATTTTATTTGCATTGAGTATGACCGCTTTTAGATATATATGTACCTCGCGTTTTTAGGCATGCATATCTGTATCATTGTATATAGGTATTGCAGCTATGGGTCAATATGACATTTCTCTTCAATGGCCCTCATTACGACCCTGGCGGAAAGTAACTGACCTGACCGCCATAGCGTAAATAGCGTTTCCGCCATTGCACGACGGAGTAAAGTGCGGCTAATTCTGACCCATCGGGCACGAGCACTACGCCATGGCGGAAGTGCAAAGTCCGCGATGGCGGAAATGTCCCCAAAACGCCCCTCACCGCCGTCGTACGGCGCCCTAGGTGCAATTCCGCCACCCATCATAGCGGTCACCGTAATGAGCGGTAATCGCAAAATACGGTGACCGTAAATATACGGAAACGGAAGTAAAAACATGGGCCCGGAACGGGAAACAGCACGCCGTACACCTATAAAATCAGAATCCCAACACAACCATCAAAAATCCTACCCTGAGACACATCCCAACCTGTTAGCCACCCTAGTGAAAACAATAAAAATGGGAAAAGTTGCTAAAAAAGCGTGCGACCGCAAGCGGCAGGTCCACTTCTCCCATGAGGAACTCACCGTGCTCACAGAGACCCTCCAGGAGAATGCTGCCGTCGTCTTCTCGACGCAAATGACCAGGACGGCACTTGCGAACAAGAAGGCCATATGGGCCCTGGTGGCACAGCGGGTAAGTGCGGTGGGGACCGCACCCCGCAACCCACAGCAATGCAGAAAGCGGTGGGACGACTTGCGGATACGCGTACGGAGCATACTGTCAGCCAACCGTAACATTGCCACAGCTACCGGGGGAGGATCGGAATCACCCATCAAGTTGACCCCCTGGGAAGAAATCTGTGCCTCCACCATTGGAATGGAGAGTATAGAGGGAGTCGGAGGGATGGAGAAAGGAGTGCAGACATCCGAAGAATCAGGTAGGTGGGCCAAATAAAACAATGCTAAATCCACAATGTCCAATCATGTGAAGTACCATGTGTCCACATAGTGCAACAGAAACACATGTCCAGGAGAACGTCCACATACATTGGCCTGATAGCGCACTTTAAAAGTCACTTTAAATACATAAATAATTAAAAATCCTAAAAACACCCTCTACACGTGCAGCATGCACACCCTAACTGCAGGCTGCAAAACAACTGCATCCTCAATCCACACAAAAATTAAACCACCTCCAAGGCCCTGACCCAAATCACCCTCAGGTACCACCCCGATGCATGTGATACATTGCCATTCCAATTTCCACAGACCCATAAATAACGCTCGCCCTCCTTTACTCCAACACAGGGTCCGATTCAAACGACGAGCTTCAGGACACCCCTACCAGCACACCTGCAAAGAGGGCCAAGACCAACGGCCAAAGACCCTCCACCTCAGCTGCACGGATCAAGACACGGCAGAAGCACAAATCAAGTGGCAGCACACAGGAGGGGACTTCAACAGGCACCCCAGCAGCCAGCATGCCCACAACAGCAGCACCACAGGTCCCCCCAATGGATGCCACAGAAGGCACTGCTTCTGGTGGCAGCAGCACCATAGGTGACAGTGCATTAATGGCAGCATGCTCCGACACAGAAAACGGTGCTGTCGATGTAGGATCCATCCATGACCTGTCTCAATCCCCCTGTTTGTTTCATCCCGTACACCATGAGGATACCACGCAGGGGCACCCACAAGACGACGACTGGCCATCCCCCACAAGCCCTGTGGCAAGGCAACATGAGGTGATCAGCCCCTCTGTGACACCACCGCAAATGGGCATGGCCCAGCAGAGGCAACAGTCCCTCGACCAGGTGATCGTGCAACAGCAGCAACTGGCCACGCTCCTCAAGGAGCATGCTGATGAATGTGGGGGTACTAAGGCAGCCATAGAAACATCAACTGAGACACTTAGGTCAGAAATGGAGAGAAGCACAGAGACACTAAGGGCACAAATGGAGAGAAGCACCGAGAGCCTGAGGGTACAAATGGAGAGAAGCACCGAGAGCCTGAGGGGGGAACTGCATGCGACGTCCAAAGACGTATGTGCTGAACTTGCCGCTGTGCGCCGTGTGCTCACTGAGCTCTCACAAACCCTTAGGGACATGCATGGACGTGAGCAGGCAGAGACATCATCCGTTGCAAGTTCCGTCCAGGGCAGCCCCCAACGTAGATCTGGGAGGAACCTGCGCTCCACAGGCAGGGGTGCCCCTGATACCCGGAGAGGGGGCTTGCAATAGCGTCTGCCCACTGACAATGAGCATCTTTGGACACTGGTGTTCGGGGGGGAGGTAGGAGGGTGGAGGGGGTGTGTTGGGCTTTCTTGGGTGGCGGGTCGATGGGGTGTGTAACATAATTTCACATATGCTATAAACATTTCACAATCATCCAATGAGATGTGTGGACATTGATCTTTGTGTACGAGGCATTTATAGGCGTACAGTCCATATTGTGCATGTTCCAGACACACACAGTGCCACAAGTCCCGTGTCCATGTATCAGCCACCAGGCGTGAGTGCTAGAAGCATGAATCTATGAGAATCTGACGAATTTCACGGCCCTCCTGTGCCTCGCGGACTCCTTGAGGTGCTGCCACATCCCCACCCTCATCATGACCATCTTCAGGTGCTTGCAGTTCTGCGTCAGGGGGCATGGGCACATTTCTACGTACGCACATGTTGTGTAGCATGACACATGCCATGACCATCTTTGCAACCTTCTCATGGCGGTACAGGAGTGCCCCGCCAGACCTGCTGAGGCAGCGGAAACGAGCCTTCAGTAGGCCGAATGCCTGTTCTATGACTACACGGGTACGTGAGTGGGCATGGTTGTAGTCCTCCTCATGCTGGTTCTGTGGGTTCCGGAGTGGTGTAAGGAGCCATCTCTTCAGTGGATACCCGGCATCACCTGTATGTGGACAATAAAGGATGTTTGTGGAATGACATTGCTACGTACGCATCCCCCCCCCCTTCCTGCCAGGTCATTGCCGCATCACAGACCCCACATCATGCATGAAATGAGACTCACCGAGTAGCCAGGATCTGTTCCCTGCGTGTCGCTCCATGTAGCGTGGTATTGTAGAGTTCCTCAAGACCATAGAATCATGGGTTGATCCAGGAAAACGGGCACAACAATGTGTAATGATCCTGTTGGAGTCACACACCATTTGTACATTAAGAGAATGATATTGTTTTCGGTTGCGGTACTGGGCCTCCATGGCATGTGGGACAACCAATTCCACATGGGTGCAGTCGATGGCACCAATGCAACCCGGTATGCCGGCAAGTGCATGGAATCCCACTTTTGTGTTCGTAATTTCCTGCTCCGAGCGTGGTAGAGAGATGTAGTCGTCTGCGTGCTTCAGGAGGGCATCGAGCACTTGCAATAGTGTCCGTGACAACAGTGGCTGTGAAATGCCATGCAACTGTCCGACTGTGTGCTGGTAGGTGCCTGTGGCCAGGAAGTGTAGTACAGACACCACCTTCAGTAGGGGTGGGATGGCGGTTGGGCTATCTATCATGCTGGCAAGGTCAGCGTGTGTCATGTCCACAATGGCGGTTATGGTGTCCCGGTCCAAACGGTAGAGGGTGTGGATCTGCTCATCAGTGAGGTTGAACGGATGAGCTCGGAGGCGTGGGATTGCGGGCTGCCTGCGTGGTGGTAGTGGCTGTGCTGGTGGGCCTTGCTGGCCCTGCCTTGCCCTCCTCCTCCTCCTGCGTCTCCTCTGTGCGGCCGGTTGTTGTAGTAGTTGGTGTTCGTCTTCTTCTTGAAGTTGGAGTACTTGCAGTGCTATCAGGTCCCCCAGGGCCAACATCGCTAGTCCTGCCGGTAGCATTTTGGAGTGGGTGTGGTTGTGGGAGGGGGTTGGGTGTGCAATTTATGTGTTTTCAGGCAGTATAGCCTCCACCTGTGGTGATTCATTCCACCTGTGCAAGCTGCAATCCCCTTTGGGCGAGCACGTCCCGCACACAACGCTGCAATTCGACGCATGGCATCTTGCTATTACAATCATGTATTTAATCCCGATGGCAGTGGAATATTGGTTCATATGTTCATTCTGCTATGGTCCCATTGTTTCACATACTATCTTTACAGTCGCGAACAAACTTGTGAAGGGTCAGTGGAATGTAGTACTCGATTAACGGTGGACCCTCATGCAGCACTGTACCGAGGTTCACCGACGGGCGGGGCGTCCCATTTGTGAGTGAAGGCAGTTGCCATTTGCACACACTGCCGCACTACATGGATGAATTTGTGATTTCAAGCGGTCACAGATGCCTTTTCGACGTGATGTTGCAAATGAGGAATTCGAAGGACAGCGCTTTCGGTTTTCAGCTAGCGGCGAGGAGACGCCCACAGGTCTGACTGCAGATATAAAGTTCTATTGTTTAATGTCCTTCGGACAGGGGCCATGGCGAGAATGCAATGATTGATATGAATAGTATGGGATGCGCAATAGCGTAGTGGACGATAAGGCAGGACGTTCCCAAATACATGTTACTTCACAACACTAGAATTCCGGGCTGGAGCACAGTGGATTTTGCAGACTGCATTACGCACAGACTCAATGGAAATTTCACATGTTATGTGAGTAAATAATCAGGCGTTTTCATACCGGGATGAGGGTATGATGTATGGATGCATGGACAGATGATTTAATTGAGAGTTTGCCATGTACATGGCTTTTTGGAATCTATCCACTTCCCCTGCGCTATGTGATGCAGAGCTGCCATAGTGGGACCATCGTCTATCTGCCCTTGTTGAACCCTCCCTGTCTCGACGCGCCTTCAAACACTTGTGTCTATGCACGTTACTAATCCCATCTAATGGTTTCTGTTTTAACAGACGCATGCACACAAAGACTCGTTTGTAATAGTGTATTCACCTCGATTTATATAGTTATGATTCGCAAGTGATTTTTGGGTGGGAATAATCCTTTTGAGTGGGCTAACATGCATATGGCTGTAGATTTAGTGTGATCATTGAAGTGAGTAATTCAAATTAAGTTCTGATGCCCATACCATTCTTTTTCATTTCATTTGGGTGACAGGAATCTCCTCCCCTTTTGCCGCTGCCATCTATATGCCACTCCTGCAGATGGCTTTTACTCCCGACACCTGCTGCTTCGTGTTAATCAGTGGAGCACCATTACGATCTTATGGGACGATCGCCAATGGGCCACATGCCCTTACGCAGTACTAGTGACTAGGAGCAACATATCGACCTTTCAGCTGGACTAGTGCCTACCTAATGGGACGGCCCTGCGGTTCTAGGCGCTTCCATGTTGCCTTTTTGAACGTGAATGTAGCCCCTGTGTACCATGAAGGAACAGGGCGTCACACAAGAAGAAGCTGGTCATTTATTGCGGATGCAGCCCACAATAATGAAATATATTTTGGAGTTCATGACCTAATAGCTGTATGGGCTTGGTGATTTTGTTGTGCATTAAATTTCTATTATGATATTAACCGTGTAGCGTTATTCTTTGCAAGTAATGTAGCATATTCCTATTTGTGGAGCGATGTATTGTGAGAAGATCTGCATTGGGTTCCGGCTTCTGAGTATAGTTGCGTGGTACTGTACTTGGCGCGTTTGCCTACGAAGCCCAGTGAGGTCAGGGATAGGGGCTGCCATTATGACTGTTTTAATGATGTCATGCTCAGGGGCGGGGGATTAGCTTTTGTGTAACAGATGCCGGTCAGCCAGGTGGATTGGTGGAATGATGTGATTATCAGAATATGGCTGGTCACAGGTGCCTGTGTTTGCGTGCGTTTCTTGGAGGGAGACTGAGGTCATGTCCATTGGAATAGCTTCTGTATTCGTGCCATCTGTGCCCTGCAGCTCCCATTGGCCCCTCTTGAGATGGGCCTGGCTGCTCAGTCACTCTGCCAACTTGTGTGGTACATGCTTGTGCTGATGGTTGGTTTGTTTACTGGCAAGAGTACAGGGCTGGTGCAGTCTCCCTCAGGTTACTGCTTTGAATGTTGCCTTACACTGGTGTCAAGCGATGGGGGCCTGTTGTTGTTTTGTCTCATATTTCAGTTCATATTGCTGTACTTGAACCTTCACATGCCTGTGCTGCATCAGTACGGCAATGGTGACATGGCAAATATGGATGGCCACTCACAAGGCACTTGGAGCCCCTACATTCATTTGTTCGTTGGCATGCATGGGTGACTTGTACATTTCACTGGTTGCATTGTGTGACTTCATTGCACCTACGAGGAGTTGTGCAATGTGGCCAGGGAGTGGTGTACAGGCACTCAGTAGGGCCATTTACGGTTGGTTCGCGTTGCCGTACTTCTCACCATGGCGGAATGGTACTTTCCGCCATGCTTGATGGCGTCGGTAAATGTCCGCTAGGGTCAGAATTCGCGTACCGTTGCGCCATGGTGGTAATTACGGTTTCGCATGGCGCGCGTGCGTGTACTTGGTGCAGTTAGTGTTCACTACGGTGTCGCTAATGGCATCGTACTTTACGGTGACGGGTCATAATCGCACCGAGCGCTATTCGATGGCGGTATTGCATTTCCGCCATCGTTTTTCGATTTCCGCCAGGGTCGTAATGAGGGCCAATGTGTTTTATATATATTCGTAGAGTTTGATTTAATACTTAGAACTTGGAAAGATTGACTCCCCTGGTTCGTTTCCAATGATTTTTTTCAACAATTTGCACTTAACATTTTTGGAGCACGGTCACTTTGGAGAAACTTTGATCTCTTTTCCAGGTTTTTGGGGAAGTACATTTTTGTGGTAGAAACATGGGAATTGTAGTTGTTTGAAAAAGGATTAGTCCCATTTTCCTTGTTGCTACGCAAGCTGTGGGGTACAGCGATACATCGGTGGTACCATTTTTTCTCGTTTGTATTTTGGTGAAGGAATACAAATGCCTTTATTTTCATAAATGTGTGCCCAGTGTCACGTTTTTCTTTTTACATGTGATGTCCCTGTGAAAGGAATTTAGCAGTGCCCATCTGACGAGAGGTTTATTTCGCTCGGTTCTTTGTGGTTACAAAAGGTTTGTGACCTCCCCTTATATCCCCCCAGATAGAAGTAGAAACATGTTTAATAGTAAGTGTTATAATAGTAGGCAATGTTCACATTTAAATTTACAATTCTCCTTACTGTAATAACATTACATGAACAAATTATTTTTAAATGACAAGTTTAAAAATAATCACATACAAAAGAAAGTACGGGCCCGTGTGCATTGTGATAGTAAATGGTCTAGGAATTCCAAGTTTAGTTAATATGCAAAAAAATCAGTCACTTATACTACATAATTACATTCATAGAAAAGAAATGAAGATTAGAAAGTAAATATTTAATTATAGACATAGCAATATGTAAAGACTGGAGGGAGTGTCTGTACTTCTGCTCTCTATATGGTAGAAGAGAGTCACAGAGGACTCCAGCCAAGATTCTCTATTACGGTAGCAATGGACGAGCAATCAAGGCCTAGCTTCTCAGGTGGTGATGCAGGCTGGTTCTTAAGTACAGTGTAGTCCCCAAGCCCCCACAAATGAATGTCCGCACACTGTATTAGTTAAAACACAGTCTTTATATAATTAATATTCAAGGTTATGTACAATATCACGATAACTCACCTTGTACTCGGTTATCTATAATGACAAATATACAGTTCTACCTGGTACCACAATTACTTTTAGATCTCATTAAAGTGCATCAACTGTACGGTTAATTGTCACACAAAACTGTTCGTAAAGAAAACCAACAATAGATATAAGAGGAAAGCAGTTGGTTAGAACAATAGGAAGAATACTGGCCCCGTTTACCTAGACACAGTTCTGTGTGGAGATCCCCCCACCTGGGCAACCTGTAGAATAAAGATATATCACAAGCCCAGTCCATATATTGTTCAAAAGAATATTTCCAATAGTTCAGCAACCCCAAAGTACCTGGTGTTGTAGAGTTCCTCGTCGGGAAATTGACGGCCCTTCTTGAGTGCACTCCCTTTAAGGCAGGAGCCACGGGTTGTCGAACGTCCGGCGACGAACAGGGTGAACTACAGTGATGAAGTGGCAGCTTTGTTCTTAGCGGTGCACATCGGCGACAGAGCGTAGACGTCATGCAAGGATAAGGCGTGCGTGGCACCTCGATGTCGATAGTTCAGGACCGCAAAGAGTTTGAAGAACTGTGGCCCAACAAGGGCGTCGAGTCGTCGGAATCTCTGTGGTCTTTGGGGGGCGGGAAACCCACCGGCGGATGCTCCTCGGCACGTCAACGGCCTGGCCTTCTCCGGCGGGATAAGGCGGCCGGTGGGTGGCGGTGCGGCCGAGCGCATCCGTGAATCGAAAGTTCTTAGGCAACGGGAGCACGACGGCTCCAGTCGGCGACGGCGGTCGTCGACGGTGGCAGACAACAGTCCGGGTACTTCTCTTTGGGATTCTGCGGCAGTTCCCATCTCCGGTCGGCAGCCTGTCGTAGGTCTGGCTACCAGGGAGCTTTGGCAAAGATCAGCTGGTGCAGGATGGTCCCTCGTAGCTCAGGAAGAGGGTGCCTTATCAGGTCCTCTCTGGGTCAGACCTTGGAGAAACAGCAGCTTTCAGATTGATGAAGGAGAACAACAACAATTCTTCTCTTCCAGCAGGGCTTCAAGGTCAAGCTTCAGTTTTACTCCAGTTACTCTTCGTAGTTTGGACTTCAGCTTCTGAACACGATTTCTAGCAGTGAGAGGCCCCGAGATATACTAGTTGATCTCCTATTCATTCTGCTGGGTCACACTGAGGAAACCAATCGGTCAGAAGGGCATTCATGCAGGCAGGCATCCAGACAGGTTCATAGTGCATTCAGGCCATTAACTTATCTCCAGACACTCACAACAAGTTATGTGTATTGGGACAAGTACTCAGCCATTCAACACTCCACACTGCATTCATGCCAGTTTTGGGCAGGGCTGTCGTAGTCATTGTATCAAACACCAGATACTAGACATCCACAAGACAGAATGCATATTCGTCACACACTCCATTCACCCAGGTCCCACCCACAGGGCGTACCGACAACATACAGTCACTGGGAAGGCTCCAGCCAGTCTGGCCTGGACTTCAAAACAACACCATATATGGAACTTCCACCCAACAGCCAGTCAGGGGGAAGGGACTCCGGGCTTCCCTGGACTTTGGGAAAACAAGGTAACAGGCAATAGAAAGCAAGAGGCCACAGGGGCCATCTTGTTTCCTATCAGGAATCAACTGATTCCAATGACAGGGCCTGGACACCCAAAAATGGAGGATACTCAGAGCAACTGTCAAATTCATCATGGAGCTGCCACCAGCCCATACCATTCTCTATGTGCCACCCACAGGTGCCCAAAAACATATAGTAGGGAGTGGTTGCTGAGTGGTGCAGTCCTGCAGTCACTCCTTTCCTGGCAAAATCTGTGGCAGAGTCTTTCTACACTGCCTGTCCTACTGGCTGTCTGGGAGGAGCAAGGGTTCAAAAGCCCAGTCTGACTGCGGAGTGGCAGCGGAGTGGTTGCTGAGTGGTGCAGTCCTGCAGTCATGACAGGCAGGTCAGCAGTGGAGGAGTACGAGAAGCGCCGCCGGAGAAGCTCACGCACCCGTTGGGATAGCGCTTCATCACACGAGAAGGAGAACAAAGATAAAGAAAATGGGGCCCCTGGGGGGGAGGGGGAGAGGCGACCGAATCTCGAGGTAAGAGACAGGGGGGCCCAGGGACAACATCAAGATGCAGAATACCGCGAGTGACGGTATTAAAGCCTTTGACTATCAATGCAAACAATACTACCAACACAAACTTCCCCTTGAACTCCCCGATTAAACTGGTGTCTAGCGCCCCCCCAACTTTCCCTAGCACCCAAGCGAAGAAGTCTGCCTTTGACCTGGGAGGAATTACTATCCCCCCCCCCGCAGCAGAGGGAGGTGACTGAGATAATGGGGGCTAGTGGGCTGTTCGATCCTGGTGCCACTGAGCCGATTACAATTCTCCCGCAGTCCCCAGTAACAACAGACAAGGACAAAGCACCCGTTAATAACTTCAGCCGCCTAACTCAAGACAATAATGAAACTGTATTCACGCCTCCTGCGTGTGAGAGTGGACCACGAGACCCTAGTCCCAATGAACTGATTACTATTCTCCCGAGGTCCCTAGTAACACCAGACAAGGACAAAGCACCCGCTAATAGCTCGAGTCCCACAACTCATAACATCAAAGAAATCGAAATCCTGCCACCCGCGTGCCCGCTCACCTTGACGGAGGATCTATTGGTGGGGCCCCCTGGGGAGTCGCTGGCGGGTGGCCCCACTCCGAGCACGTCCTCCAGTGTGTAGGCGGAGTCCTTGGAGGAGGCTGCGGTCCCCCGCTGCCGCCTAGTGCCCAGGCGCTGCGGCATCTGGGGGAGACCGTGGAGGTGTTGATCCACACTCCTAGCGGGGGCGCTCCAGGGAGCCGGGGCACTCTCCAGAGTCGGAGCCAGAGTCAGGGGCGGGACTGAGCGGGAAGGAGGCTGATCGCTGCAGCACGCCCACCACCCCTAGAGAGGAGGAGGTGGAGCTCAGAGCAGCCCAGCTGGCTGTGAGCGAGGCTGGCGCTGCGGAGCACTTGAAAGAGAAACCAGCGTGTGCAGACTCGTTGGAACTGAGGGAGGGAGACAGAGAGTTGGTGCTGCTGGTTGTCGAGTTTGCCCCCTGCTGGCGGCCTTTTAATCCTGAGGGGAACAAAGTTGAAAAGAGAAAGGAACGTGCAACAGCCTCTATACAAAATAAACAAATAACAGGGAAAAACTCAATAAAACCGTACTATAGAGGCTCAAGTCATAAGAACAAAGGAGTCCATCCCAACATCTTCAACTATGTTGCTGACTTTTTCAAGAAAAGAGGTGAAAGTATGCCTTTGCCGCCTAAAGGAATCTCGGACATCTAGCTCTTAGAAGGATGGGTGGCGGTTGAAGAGGCAATTACACCAGCGCCAATACCCAAGATGTCACAAGGGGTGGAGGAACCAAATCTGACACCTAGGGGTCCTTCATCGATGTCAGGAACGCCAGTGCGATGGCATTTTGGGAAACCTCCACCCCCCCTTTCTGTGGCTCTCCCACACCCACATCTCACTGGCAAAAGGTCCGGAGGCAATGAGACCTGACCAGAAAGTTACCATTCAAAAAGGGACATCCCTACCGGAGGGTGTGGTTGGGGAGTTTGCCCCCTTTGGTAATTTTTACGAAGCCCTGAACAAGTCAGTAAGAGATCAAACAGCCGTTATAGCTCTAATGCACACCAAAATCTTATATCTGGAAAAACACATACTGTCTAGAGAAGCGAGAAAAGAAAATACAAGGGAGCAAGGTACATCTTGCACATTGGACTCGGAGAGTAAAACACAAGCTACTCAGACAATAATCTCGCCATCACCTAAAAGCAGCGAGCAAGCAGTAGGGGAAAAAAACTCCAGCACACAGGACAATGGCTGCATCAACCTGGACGATCTAGAGATAACTCAGGCGACATCCCCTAACGCACCGAGTATCAAACCTCAAGATAAAACAGCAAATACAAAACGGAAAGAACTTGACAGCTTCTTTATGAAGAAACCCAAACTCGCCAATAAGACTAGTCAAAACTGGGCTGAAGCCTGAACATGGTGAAGACAAAGAGAGTGGTCTTAAAAACTTTGACCCCCTCCCCAGAGTTGGATAGGCGCATTGCAGTAGCAAAGCGTACAATTAGAGATCAGAACAGCGATAAGAGAACGCCATCAAACAAATCCATGTCGAGAAAAAGGAAATTCTCAGAAGAAGAGAAAGTGGAAGAGGAATCTGGCTCTTTTGAGGCACTAATGAACTTAAGTACCTACACAGTCGAAGACTCAGAAGCAGATATACCGCGGACAACCGAGAAAGCAGTTAATAACAACGCCACGATACGATCAGGAGCAACAGTCTCAAAGATAAAGTTACATAGAGATGAGAGGAACAGTGAGGATTCGTACAGAACATTGGAAGAAAAACTAAAGGCTCTAGAACCTCGCTCCCCAAAGACCCCAAAGAAAAGAAAAGAATACATACCTGCACCAGAAACACAGGGTATTGGAAACAGTACTAGACGACTATCGCGGAGAAAGGCCGAGGACAACCACAAGCCGGCGAACCATCTCGATCCAAATCGCCATAACAAAGCGAAAGAACAGACCAAACGTCAAGTATCGTGTGTCACAAGTGAGGACCAGACAAGGGGATCTATGAGCAAATGCATTAAGAGCAATTTATAGGTACCTAGGAATTGATGTTGAAACGGTAGGGGATTATGTGCATTGTAAACAGCATAGGAAGATCAGAGCGGCCCAAATAACTTCGTTGGCCTACCGTTTTGTCACGACTCAGTCAGGGTTCTCAGTCTGGGCAGCACAGCTTCTATACCAACAGGTCTTGGTTCCGATGATGATATATGGTATTGAAGCTCTTTTAAATATGGATTTGAACTGGTGCAGGTTGTGGAAGGGAAATACTGGAGAAAGATCTTAGGTCTCCCAACCTGCATACCGATGGCCATTATTAGGCTGGAACTTGGGCTAATTTCTTTAAAATCCTTAGTACTGAAAAAAAGGGCTGAACTATATCTACTGATGGAGTGTAAAATGGGAAATCCTTTGGTTACCACCTTGGAATCTGGAATCTCTCAAAGAGGCTGGCATCCTTCCGCTTAAGGACAAGGTTGACCGATACTTGAGTGACATTGGATGGTATGTTCAATCTGATGGGTTCTCCTTTGAAACTAAGAGGGCACTTACAAAAAAATCGGAGTTGCATGACTGGCTATCAAATTTTGCTCACTTAGAGAAATTAAAGTCCTACCAATTCACAAAGATATTGCAGAATATGTCAAAATCAGTTAGTGGTTGAGTCAGGGAGGCATGTATTAACTGGTTGCCCTGAGCTATTGTCCATATACCAGGTTTACTACAGGAAATATGTACATAATCACGAATGTATCTATCTCTGAATTGGCTTTCTGGTGGAGTAGCGTAAATTCACAGCACATGGGGCGCCTATTAGCAATGTATAATGTCTGGCTGGTGGTCGAAAAACGACTGGCTATCACCATTTAAGTATCAGTATGTTAAGAGCTAGCATTCTAATCATATTTGGTTTTGTACAGTTCGTTGGGACTAATATATTTTATATGTTTTATATTTTTTTCATATTATTGGTTGATTTTTATATTATTGGTTTGATTGTCTTGAATATATTACTGAATTATTTATGTATTTTATATTATTATATGTGTAAAGTTTATCTATAAACTGTATCACATTAAAAATAAAATAAAAAATTAAGAGCAATTGCAACATTTTCAGAATGGAGAGAATAAGAAAAAAACAGGATGGTTTCAGGCTAAGTTGGACCTCAACATTGAACATCTTCAATGAAGTACTGAACTTGCGGCAACTGACTTCACAAGATATAAAAATAATTGAACCCTGTGAGAAAGGCAGGAAAGATCGGGCCTATCTACATATCCCATCTGTAATAGTGACGAACATCTTAAAGAAAGAGAGCCGTAATGTAAGGTACTTGGGTTCCGACCTGATAGAAATATCAGAGAGCGACCAGCCAACTGAGAAGGGATTGCCTAGTTGACCAAAAAGGAGACCGTCCCGTGACAACAAGAGTGTAACGCATGGACAATCTAGATCCACTAGTGAGGATGTCGGATCCCGCCAAAGCAACAAAATCTCATCACAAACCGAACAGTATGACCACCGGAGGATGGACAACCAAAAGCAACATAGAAGTGAGTTGGAAGGAAATTCACATGTCAAAGCAAAAAAGGGATTCGTGGACGCAAAACCTTCAAGTAAACTGGAAAGATGGCTGAAAGGTCCTGGGGAAAAAATAAGGATCACAGTAGCTCAAAGTCCACCAAGAAACGTCAGGGGTGTGGTTGGCCAAGAAGAAAAAGCTCCAGCAACTCAGTC
Organism: Ambystoma mexicanum; assembly: GCF_040938575.1. Lineage (NCBI taxonomy): Eukaryota > Metazoa > Chordata > Amphibia > Caudata > Ambystomatidae > Ambystoma > Ambystoma mexicanum. Next base: position 1,232,805,918 of record NC_090928.1, read on the forward strand.
CAAACGGACATGGATATCTAAAATGCAAAAGTACTCAAGTAAGAACTAGCAATCAGTGGATGGAGTACCCCCGAAGAGGGAGACGGATAACCAACACCATCTCCTTATGGGCTCCTGGAATACACAAGGGTTTTCCCACTTGACAATGGTTACAGACGTGAATTTGGGAATATTCGACATCCTGTGCTCACAGGAGACATGGCTGGTGTCGAAGCCGCACCTGGATGGTTATGTTATAACATTTACCCCTGCGCAGAAGGGAAACGCCGGACGGCCGAGGGCTGGCCTTCTGACAGCAGTCAGATCATGAAGCGGTCTAGAATGTCTCACTGAAGTCCATCCCTCCCCCTTCATCCAGGCTACCAGATTAGTGTGGCAAATGGACATGGGCGCAAAGGGAAAGAATCCCCAAAAATGTTTAATCATCAACACGTACTGGAATCCTGCTGAGTCCGACACCAACCAATACCTTGAACAAATTGACAGACTGCTGGAAGAAGAGCACAAAATCCATCTAACAAACCTTATTATAATAAATCGAGACCTGAACTGCACCCTGGAGCCTGGTGAAAAACAAACAAACCGGGCAACCGCACCCATAGGGGAGAGAGGCAAAAGATGAGAAAACCTAATGGACAAATGGGACCTCCACAATCTACATTGATTGAGATCTAAGAAAAACAAGGAAATTCCCACGTGGCAAAGAGTTGACCAAAAAAGAACAATCGATCATACCTTTGTCTCAAGGGACCTACTGAGCCTGATCAAATCCTTTAGAGTGGAAGAAACGGCCCATGGTGACCATAATACACTGAAAACTACTTCCAGGGCAGGAATGTTTGACACTAGGTCTAGAAACAGGCCCTAGAGGGAACCGTTTGAATCTAACGCCGAAAGCATAAGTATCATCATGAGGGCCTATAACAGCAACTGAAAGGGTACAACTGGGAAATTAAGCAAACCCACAAATCTGGATTACGTTCCGCTACTGGAGGCATACCGTACAACAAAGCCTCGAGGAGATCATAATCGTGAAGTACACAAACACAGCTACGATAGAGACTTGGTGCTGCAGAGAGCAACATTGAGAAAATTCCAACGAATGGCGAAAATTTCAAAGTCAAATAAGTCGACCGAAAGGCTCCTTCAAGCCCAACGCTATTATAAAGGTTGGTTGAGACAACACTGCGCAAGGCTTTTGCAACTGGACGCCGAGAAAATGTTGAGAACACTTGCGACGAAAAACAGCAAAGAGTTCTGGTCATTAAATAATTTGTCAACTACAAAGATCAACAATAACCTACAGAACAACGTGAGTGAAGAACAATGGGTGGAGTTCTTCGAGACTCTGTATAAAAGACCCAGGCAAGATGTGGCAACGTGGGAAATCCCTTGTGATACGGATTCAATCAAACTCAAAATCATGAAACTAAAAAATTCTAGAGCACCGGGGCCGGACGGCATATCAAATATTGATTTAAAAACCAACGCGGATAACTGGGCCCCCCTTATTGGACAGATTTTCCACAACTGCAACTTAAACAATAATGTCCCTCCATCTTGGAAGTCCGCCACCATCGTCCCCATCTTCAAAAAGGGAGATAAAGAAGATCCAAAGTACGGGGGCGTGGCTTGGCAGCCATGGAATAGGCTGCACTTCTTGTGTGCTCCTGTATCCTTTCATTGATCCGCATAGGCGCACGCTTTTATACTACGAAAACATTGGAGAAACGAAGATAACGGCAATAGGAAAGTAAGCGGCATGCAATGAATGGTGAGCTGGAAAGATTGGCAGCACAGGCCAGACGTTACGGACTCCGAAAGTGAGAAAAGAACGTTGCGGGGCTGGAATCAAGATGGCGGCATTCCCCAGACAAAGGAGCCCCAGGCTGTGAGGGCAGAACTGGAGGGGTGGAGCGAGGCGCGGTGACCGGTGGAGCCTGCAGTCCAGTGGAAGGCACCGTGCACTGCCGGACAACACACCCAGCGTGTGCGCAAGAAGACGTGGAAGAACAGAGGAACGGGTGCCGGAGCACACGTGGGAAGGTGGCTGCGGTGGCCTGCCTAGGGGTGCGGCAGTCCGAGATGCGCACCCCCGGGAAAGTGTAGAGACGCTGGCGTCACGGCGCCTGGCCCCCCCTGCGACGGGGAGGAGGAGCGCACAGCCCGTACTGGACTGGGGCGCAACAGGAGGCCCCCGCGAGCAGGAGCAGCGGAACACTGGAGAAAGCACCACACAGGTCGCGGACACACGCGATCTTAAGTGTATGAACATAAGCGTGTTATACACTCTGCAATTACGGCGAGGCTCAGACGGACAGTAAGGTGGCAGCGTGAGCACCCGCCACCAGACACAACGTTATATGGGGACAGGCTGAGTGCCAGGCGGGCACTTCACAGAGTAAAGAGGGAAAATAAGTAAAGCACAGACAACAGTGAATCTGCTGGCAACCTCCTATAAAAGCTGCACACCCAATATATGGACCCTAATGGAAGATACAAGTGCGAGTAGCAACTGGTGAAACAGCGGAAGAAACAGCTGCGCACAGGCAAAGGAAGGGGCGAGCCCTGGTGCACTAAGTGGAGACGCCTAGAGAGTGAGCTAGATAGAATAAGGAGATGGTTATTGAAGATGCACCACTTGCAGACCACAAGATGAGTGCCTCATTGAGGAAGACACCAGCACAGGCATCAAGCTGCAATTAGGGCTGCCTGGCAGGGTAACAGCAGTAAATCACAGCACAGTGGAGGCCAGACTGACCACATCACGCGCCCGTGTGCTAACCCCATCCAGGGCCTGGACAATAAGTGGACAACGGAGTTGGAATGGTATGGGGACACTGTGAATATCAAGCAGACCGCACGCGCCATAGTGCGCAATAAGCATCAAAGGCAGCCTATCACCCCTCGCACACACAAGAACACTTAGCACAGAACGTAAAAACAAACGGGGCGGATTGTAAGGCACGCAACATAATTAAAAGACCACGCTCGGAACCTTTTTTGCCGCGGCAGTTGTGCCAACGAGAACTATGTGTGGAAAGTAATACGTGGGAAGCTACAATCCACCTGAATAACAGCTGAATGTGCTATAGTGAATGGAAGAAAGAAGATAGAGACCCCAACGACTGAAAGTACTGCAGGAGCCTCAACGATAGCACTATGTCAGTGAAAGGACCAAGAGCCAAGACCAAACAACCCACAATGGAGGTCTTCGCGAAAACGCAGAAAACCCCTACGACATCGGCGCAGAGCACAGACGTGAAGCCTGCGGGAGAGGCCCCGGAGGGAGACAAGCAGCAGATCATGGATGCCATAGCAGAGTTGAGTACTAAATGGGGCTCGGCAATGGCGGATCTGCGAACAGCCCTAGAGAACAAGATTGATGTGGTGGGGTCTGAACTTACCTTGTTATGACAGGATGTTAGGTTGCTGGCAGAAAGAACGAGCGGTCTGGAAAGCGCAGTCAAGACCAATACAGATGTCAGCACGAGTAATGCAAAGGAGGCTTATGTCCTAAAACAGCAAGTTGCCAATCTCGAAAATCGGGTGGAAGAAGCAGAAGGAAGGGCGAGAAGAAATAATATACGGGTGGTCGGCCTGCCGGAGGGGGAAGAGGGCCAAGATCCCACAAACTATGTAGAGAACATGATTCTTCAGGAGATTGGAGCAGACAAGCTTTCGCAGGGGTTTACGGTGGAGCGGGCGCACCGCGCCTTAATGAGGAAACCACGACCTGGGGCTCCACCGAGACCGATCATCTCAAGGATCTTGAACTACATAGACAGAGAGAAGATCCTGGAATATTTTCGTAAAGGTGGAACGATAGAAAGAGCATCCACCAACATCACAGCATACCCGGATTACACGATGCTGGTGCAGAGGCAGAGATACAGCTACGTGGCCGTCAAGAGGAGGCTGCGTGCAGTAGGCATCAAGTACATGCTTCTGTACCCGGCGAAGTTGAAGGTGTTACACAAGAGCAGAGCGTTCTTTTTTGACACTCCGGAGGAGGTGGTGACATGGCTAGACCTACAGGGTTGCCCGGAACAAGAAGCGGATTGCGACCGGCAGGAGCATAACAACTGAAGATCTTGTGCCACGGACATTGAGGGGGTAAGTGTGGGCGGGTGATCCGGGTTATACTGGGAAAGTGCAATCGGCCGAACATTGGATAGTATTCGGGCCTGGTGCTGGACATGGACTGGAATATAGTGGGAAAACGTAATTGGTAGCTGTATGGTATTAACATAAAGCGTAGTAAATCAGAAATAGGAGCGACAGGATGGAGGCAACCTACCCCGGAAACTAATAGTTAAGCGGCCATTAGGGCAGCTTCACCCTACTGAGCCCTGGGCATAGGCTTGTTCTAGACAGGGCTAGATGTGGGGGTGCCTGAGATCCAGGAATGGAGCTGGGCAACAGTTGGGGAGGGTGTTGTTGGGGAAGGTACGGGTGGGGGGAGGGGAGGGAGGTGGGGAGTTTGGTGTGTATTTAGTTATGTTTGTGGTGTATTTAGTTTTGGGGAGTTTTAGTTTTAGTTTGTGTATGAGCCTACATAGAAATGTCAAACAAATCAATGGCATCAGGTAACCTCAGACTTGTGACCTGGAATGTGCGGGGCCTTAATAGCTATCTCAAACGTAACAAAGTGATGATGCACGTTAAGAGGATGCAGATTGACATAGCTCTGCCACAGGAAACCCATCTCACCAAGGAGAAGTTGGAGGTGGTCAGGAGAAAATGGAGGGGTAATGTCATAGGGGCCACATGCTCGGCATATGCAAGAGGGGTGATTACATGGGTGGCACCGCATGTGCCATTTCAGCTGCTTAGCTCAACAGTAGACCCAGAAGGCAGAATGGTGGTGGTGACAGGACTCCTGGAGAACAGAGAAGTGAATATTATAAACTTATATGCCCCTAACCATGATACAAGGGCATATATTTGGTCTTTATATAGTAAAATTAGCCCCCTGGTGGGTGGCGCGATGGTGTGAGGAGGGGACTTTAATTGCACTCTGAACCCCAGGTTAGATAGGTCAGATGATAAATTAGAAAAGCCGGCGCCAGCAGCTAAAGCGCTGAGGACACTGTTGATGGACCTCGGCCTAGAAGATGTGTGGAGAAGACTACACCCAGGGGATAGGCAATACTCGCATTATGCAGTGCTGCATGACCTGCACACAAGGCTGGATTATGTGTTTGCATCTGCCGGGATAGTGGGAGAAATGGTGGGGGCGGAATACAAGGCCCGGGTACTCTCTGACCATTCGCCTTTGGTCATAGAGTGGCGACATCAACCCCCTAGAGCGTGGATCCCGACGTGGAGGCTCAGAACTGAGGCTCTACAGGATGCAGGCTTTCGAGAGGATTTGAGGGAGACCATCGAGGAATACTTTGAAATTAACACAGGTAGTGTGCGTTCTGTGGGGACAGTTTGGGAGGCATTTAAGGTAGTGGTGCGGGGAGTAGCTATATCTAAATCCAAAGGGCTCCAAGGGGGTATCGAGTGGGAACTGCGAGAAACGGAGAGAGAGCTAGAGGGCTTGATACAAAATGAGCGTTAAAATAAAAGGCTTACAGCTAGCTTGTAGTGAACTTTGGGACAGATTATGCAAACTAAACTATAAGAAATATACAGAGATGCTGCACACAGGGGGGGATAAGCCGGGGAGGCTATTGGCCTGGTTATACAAGAACCAGACCCCCCGCTCGGTGATCAGAGAGGTCAGGGACGCAGAAAGTCAAATCCATAATACCCAGGAGAGGGTAAATGAGGTGTTTCCCAAGTATTACAGACGACTATATGAGGATACAGGGGACGATATGAGCCAAGAAAGTGTGGATACGATAGACGACATAGGACTACCCACCTTGGGTGATCTAGAACGAGCAGACCTAGACGCCCCCATCACCGTGGACGAACTGGAGGCGGTGATCCAACGTCTGCCTACATGTAAAGCGCCCGGGTCGGACGGGTTACCCAGCGAGTTTTATAAAACGTATAAGCAGGAGCTACTCCAGCCGCTGCTGGCTATGTTGAATGAAGCCTATGAGCGGGGGGAACTGCCGGCGTCCCTTCGTGAGGCAGTGATCATCCCGCTCCTAAAACCAGGCAAACCAGATGCGGATCTTATAGGCCCTTGTCTATGCTCAATCAGGATAGCAAGATACTCACGGCTGTGCTGGCCAATAGGTTAAAGAGGGTAATTGGTAAGTTGATACACCCAGATCAAACGGGTTATGTCCCCGGTAGAAATATCACAGAAAACCACAGGAGGCTACACCATATCATTGATCAAACTGAGGGAGACTCGGACGAGCTGGCTATAGTGTCGCTGGACGCGGTCAAAGCTTTTGATTCAGTGCGGTGGCCGTGGTTGAAAGCGACTCTGAAAGGATACGGGATGGGACCAGGATATATTAGATGGGTCCTGATGCTATATAGTACCCAGATGGCGAGAGTTAAAACAGGAACCACAATATCAGATAAATGGCAACTTAGCAGGGGGACCAGACACGGATGTCCCTGGTCACCCATGTTATACATCTTGGCATTAGAGCCGCTGGCAATATGCCTGGAGGTGGGGATCCGCACGACAGGAGGCACACACCTGATATCATTGTATGCGGATGATGTGCTCCTCTACTTGCGCTACCCGGAGGAGTACCTGCAATATGTGTTGGAGGTGATGGATCGATACGCCACGCTCTCGGGCATATCGGTGAACCCCGGGAAGCCTAGTTTGTTCCCCCTGGGGAGGTACAAGAGTACCCCACTGGAGAGGCTGCCCGTCTTGCAGATACCTTGGCAGACCGAGACATTTAGGTATCTGGGAGTGAATGTTTACCACAAAATAGAGACAGAACACAAACATAACACAGAGAAAGCGATGGAGGGAGTTAAGAATAGCATGGTGTTCAGGTCTAGATTACCCCTAGCCATGATGGGGAGAGCAGCTTTGCTCAAAATGGTGGTCCTGCCCAGAGTCTTGCACTTTTTTGTGAATGTCCCGTACTTGATTCCTAAACGCTTTTTTGTGAAACTTCATAGCATGTGCAGGGGCTTCATATGGGGTAACTCCAGGAATAGGGTGGCCCTGTGGAAACTACAGAACACATGTGATAAGGGGGGCATAAACCTACCAAAGTTCGAGCTGTATCACCTAGCAGGACAGCTGTTGTATGTGTCTAGGTTGTCTGCGGAAGACTCGGCAGAAGCTAGGCTTTTGCAAGGTGAATTGGCTCCTTACTTTTTGAGGGAGGAAGTGTGGCTGCAGAAAACTAAAATAGCGAGGATGGGGAGACTATTGAGGCTGGGCTGGGAAGTCTGGCGCATGACATGGAAAAAGGTGGGTGACCCAGATCCGATCTCTCTGCAGGTCCCGCTGGCGGTGCTATGCGGGGACGACTCAATAGTTTGAAGCGATCCGCAGATACTGGGAACCAGTGGGATTGGCCACCCTTGGAGACATATGACAGGTGGGGGAGGCGTTGGGATTGCAGAGGCTGCAAGAGGAGACAGGGGTGCATAGAGGTCAATTAATTACTTATACCAGGCTCATGAAACAGGTGAGAGAGAGGTGGCCTGAGACGGTGCTAGAGGAAGAACCCGATGCCTCCCTAGAAACGATGTATGATGTCTCGGAGGGTGGGCACGAAAAAATAGCTTGGATATATGAGCTCCTGAGGGCGAAGGAGGGGAAGGAGCTGTTTCATTTGAGGCAAGACTGGGAGGAAGAGGTGGGGGAACCCATGACAGAGGGACAGTGGGATAGAGCCAAGAGGTACCATAAAAAAGTGTCCCGGAATGCGAGACTCCAGCAGATTCAGTTGTATGTCACCCATAGAGCTTACCTGACTCCCAGTAGAATAGCTAGGTTTGGAGGCCCGTCTGTACAAAAATGCCCCAGGTGTGGAGAGAAGGAGGCAGGGCTATTGCACATGTTCTGGGCTTGCCCTGAGGTGCATAGATTCTGGGAGGAAGTAAAGATGAAAATGGCAGATGGGGGAGTGGCCCTGGACATAGGGTCTGCCTGGGATTGCATGCTTGGGAACTTCCCCAGGCCACGTCATTCAAAGCATATCAGTAAGATGAAGGACCTGGCCTATATTTTGGCCAAACGCAGAATCGCAATGTGTTGGAAAGCGGCCCACAGGCCCAGAGTGGAGATATGGTGGGCGGATCTCTTGAGATGGGCAGAAGCAGAATCTGCGGTATGGTTTGAAGCTGTCACCAAGGGGGGAGAGGAGGAAGTGGGCCCCCTGATAGCCTAGAGGCAGCTGGTGACCTCGATGGCTAACCCCCACCAGGTCAATCATGATACAGAAGACTCAGATGAGGCAAAAAGCACTGAGATTCCTGAAAATGCTCATGTAGATGATGTGGCTGAGATGGCTCGAGTTTGGGGGGAGGGAGGGGACAGGATGGAAAGCGACACTGTATAATGTGATGCTTTGACATTGATTATATATGTCCTAAAAAGTTATTATGTTTGGTGTGTTTGTGGTAAAAATAATAAAAATGGTTTAAAAAAAAAAAAAGAAGATCCAAAGAACTACTGCCTCATAGCGCTCTTAGACGTTATTGGCAAGGTGTTTGTCTCATGCGCCTTGGACAGTCTCTACAGCTGGCAGAAAAACTCCATCTACAAAGATCGGTTTCAGACGGGCTTTGTGCGAAACATCGGCACTACCGCTAACATTCTTTTGTTATGCTGCCTCAAAGCAAAAGTACAACAAGGAGCCCCTTGCATATTCATGGCCTTTGTTGACCTAGTGCAGGCATTTGTCTGAGTCAATAGGGAACGGCTTTGGTCTAAACTAAGCCGCAAGAATTGCCCGGAGAAAATCTTGGCGCCAATAAAGGCGTTATATGAGGACACTACCATGAGAGTCCGCCTGAACAGCGAGGGAGCCCTTTCGAAGGCAATCTGCACTGCTCGTGGTGTAAAGCAGGGCTGCCTGTTAGCCCCGGCCCTCTACAATGCATACATAGCAGACCTGGAAGAGGAGTACAGTACCACCAGATGCTTCCCCCCGTCTTGTACGCGGGTGATATCATTCTGTTAGACCAAACAGCGGTGGGGCTACAAAGACATCTAGACTCCCTGCTTAAATATCTAAAAGAGAACGACTTCGAACTAAACAAGAGGAAAACTAAGATCATGGCATTTGAAACATCCTCCAGGTCAGCCAACAAAGAAAAATGGAACGTGGAGAATCAAAGAATTGAAGTCGTAAAGAGCTTCAAGTATCTGGGAGTAACGTTAAGTAACAGCTGCATAGAACTCCCAATGCAAGAGTCATTAATAGCCAAAACAAAGACCCTGATAGTCCAAGCAAGGATGATTGACAGAAAGTTTGCAAAATACTCCAAGATACCAGTCCTGTCTTTCTTCAAAGCTAAAGTAGTCCCGTGTATAATCTACGGAACGGAAGCAATGCCGCAAATGCCAAGCAACCTATGGGACAGACTTGAAGGTCTATTTGGGAAGAAAGTCCTGGGCCTTCCGATGTCGGTCCCTATATGCCTAGTTAGACAAGAACTATGCTTATCCTCCATGAAAGGGTCTATCCAGAGGAACACCATGATGCTCTTCAGAAAAGTTATAAGGAAACCAACAGCACCCTTTTTTGAGATCCTGATTAAAGAGCTAGGTAGCGGAAAAAACAAATCGCTAATAACATGGGCCGATGGCTGTGTAAATGTCCTTGAAGAGGTGGTCCTGACGAGGGACACTCTAATACAAAATCCAACTAAGGTGGCGAAAAAACTTACAGAATTGGACTGGATCAAAACAGAAGACACTGCAATGTCTTATAAACTAACTCAGAACTTTCCCCATGTTCCTAAGAAAATCAATGACGTTAGAGGTTACCTCAAAAAATTCCCAGAGAAACGCCTGTGCCATACATATCTCAGAATTAGACTGAACCTGTTAAAGACCAACGAGACTCAGTTCAGAAGAGGTCTTGCTGAAACGGATCATTGTCGTTTTTGCGACACCCACCACCGGGAATCAATTTGTCACCTTCTGTTGACATGCTAAGGCACAAAAGAAGCAAGAGAAATCTACCTACTGAAATTTTGGGATCTTCCATGAGAGTGGAGGAAGATGAATAGTGGGCCCGTTTGAGGGGTGGAGAGAGAACTGAATGGGCCGTGGCCATAGTTCTCTTTTTCAAACAAATTGGCCTGGTTGAGAAATACAAAATGGTCACAAAAGGAACCTAAGAACACTTACTGAACTCAACCTAAAGAAGAACATTGAAACACTCACAGAATCTGGAGGACTTATTGAAAGAGAAATGTCTTCTTTTGAATGCATTTCCTTTGATTTTTCTTTTTGTAAAAATTGTAATACAATTAAAATCAAAAAAATATATACTAGGAGCACAGGGTTGTACCCCCACCGATGGGTGCCACAATGGTATCCCATGGGTCTGTTCACCAAAACCAAAAGAGAGAGCTGCACCCCCAGGAGTCCCACATGAACTCCTGCACGGAAAATACGACAGAACACACGATAAAAAGCAGTAAAGGACAAGGATACAGAGGCCCTGTCCCTCCGATGCATTTCCAGCATTACACAATAGTACTACTAATATTTTTAGTCATTTCCTTTGAAAATAAATGATGAATTTTTATTCCAATATAACAGATTACTTTTCAAAGTACATATATGCTTACATAGTATTCTTCTTTGTAATACTGTCTGCATGCACTTTCAATTGTAATGCGTGCATTACATGTAAATAAACAAGGGCAGAATACATTGTGCTATGTAAGTATGAAATATGTACCTATTTTATATTTTTTAAAAAGTTGTCATATTTTAAAATGTAATTAATCAAACCAGTGACGTCAGTGATTTCATGCGTGATGTAACTAGTGACGCTATCAGTGGTCATGTATGATGAAATTAGTGATGTCATCATTGTGGTCATACACTGCACAACAGGGGGTGCATAGTTTTGGTGGACTTGCTCGAAATGCGATTGCTGAATTTCAGGGATTTTATTACGTTAAATCTGATCAACTCGAAGACCACCAGGGGGCGCAGAGGCAATGGCTGCCTAGTGCCGAGCTCCCGCCAGGACAGGGCCTTCTAGAGGGATTGAGCCCCCCCCGGACCCCCCTAGTGAAACAGCTAACTGGCCATCGGCGGGTGACCCCCCTGCGAGACTTCGGCTCGAAGGAGCGGACCTCGCCGCCCCCCGAAAACCGGAGTTCGGGCCGTGCTGGAGTCGCGGCCGAGTACGCAAGGACGGGGAGAGGCCTGCAGACGGACAGAGCCCAGCTGAGGAGCCCGGCCGCCAGCCGGAGTGCAGCGCCCCGCAGATCCAGGAGGAGTGGGCTGACGGAGCCGACGCCAACACCGGGCGGAGGAGGTAAGGGGGCCACGGCAGCAAAGCGGATCGCGGGCCAGTCCACCCCCGGACGGGCTCCGGCGGTCCGCCTCGGAGGATCGGCCCGGGCCCGCCCCTGCCAGACCTCGGCGGCGGGAAGCGGCCCGGAAAGGCAAAGAGCCGGTCGGGCAGGAACGGCCCCTCCCGCCGGCGCACGCTTCATTCTTTGGGCCCACCACGGGCAATATCCCCCGAGAGGGGAACCGGACCCCCAGCCTTGGCTCCCGCACCAGTCGGCGGCCCCGGGCCCAGCATCCGGGGCCTGGAAACGTTGCCCCCCCTGGGCCCCCAGGAGACAATCGCAGGACAAGGGGAGCACACCCGGGATTGGCGGTGGCCAAGGCAACCCCCGCAGCACACCCCACTCCAGCCATCACAGACCTAGAGGGGTCCTGGCCTGGCCTGGCCACACAGCGCGATACACCCCGGGGAGAGGGGATATCTCCCACCAGCCCAACAAAGGAACCCAGCGAGGCCGGAGGGACAGAGACCAGGCCTAAACAGGTGGTGGCCCCCGGGGACAATCCTGGGGCGTGTGCCCGCCTGACTCTCCCCCCGGACAGCAAACAGAGGCTGGAACACGACGGGGGCAGCCTCCCACCCCCCACGAGACCGCACCAAGACGTGGGGGATCTGGACCAGCGGCGGACCCCAAGGGGGGCACTGAGGGGGATCGCATGAACGGGCTAGAATCGCTGCAAGCGTTTAGGTATAAGAATCGCACCAGCAACCACACGGACCCCAGTGACCCGACCCACCCGGGAAGCATGTCGGAGCCCTCGACGGCGATGGAGAGGGGCTTTGCCTCCATCCTCCAGGAAATTAGGGAAATGCGATCAGATATCGCCCAAAAATTCGAAAAAATGGAACAGAGGGTGGACAAAGTGGAGGAGAGGCTGCAACGGGTAGAAACCAACCAGTCCTCGTCAACGGCACAGGAGGTTCAATTTGATATGAGGCTCTCGGCCTTGGAGAAGAGGGACGAGGAAAAGGCCAGACAGTTTGATGACTTCGAAAACAGGGAAAGGAGGAATAACTTAAGATTTTTCGGGATCCCGGAAACGGAGGGGGAGACAGAGAGAGACCTAACCCGAGTCGTGAAAGACATTATCACCCTTCTGTTCGCGGAGGAGATGACCACAGAACCCACGTTCGACAGGGTGCATAGAGCAGGGGGCAGGGCCGGGAACCCCCGATCTGTCCTAACCCGGTTCCACTACTATACGGAAAAAACCAAGGTTTTGGAAGAAGCGAGGAAGGCAGGGGTGATCACCTACAACAATGCCCAGGTCACCATTTTTCAGGACCTTTCCGCCTACACCTTGGCGAAGCGCAGAATGTGCTGTCCCCTGACGCAGCTACTCAAAGAGAAGGGGGTCCGCTACAGGTGGGGGTATCCTTTCTCCCTGTCCTTCGAATATATGGGCCAACGTACTACGTTAATCACAGAAGAGGACATTAGAGGTGCCATACACGATTACGTGGTGGACACAGCCCCCCGAAGAAGCCCAATCGGCCCGGAGGCTCTGACCAGGGGGGGGCCGGGTCAGTCGGGACCCAGGAGAAGGAAAACAGCCTCACGAAAATACAAGAAACTGAATACTCCACCTCCCGCCCAGGAAGGAGAACAAATGGACTCGGAGGGCTGACGGCAGGGGAGCCCTGACAAGCTGTAGGACAGGCGTGGAAGCACGTGAGGTCCTAGTGACGACTCTACCCCCTGGAACAGCAAGTACACCGCGGGCAACCGACGGGGAAGAGGTTGTGGGGGGGAAAGGGGTGCTCAAGGAGATGAGCATTGTTCAGCGGGCCTAGCCAGGGGAGGTCAGGCTGGTGGTCCGGCCACATGCCAGTGATGGCGGAACTTACTGGCTGGACGTCGGGTAGGGGGGTGGGGGGTCCTTGCAAGTTGGTGGGGGATGTTTTTTCAGGGAGGGGGAAGGAGGGGTTGTTTGGGGCCAGTTTTAGGGCCCCGGGGGAAGGGGGTAGGGGGAATCCAAGCAATCCAGAAGCGAGACAAATGAAGCGAAACAGGGTTTTAGGCATGATGTGGGTGGCCAGCCGGGAGAGTAACATAGATAATGGCTGATGGCTTGCCGGCCCTGGGGGTGGGCACCTTGAATGTGCGAGGTCTGAATACCCCCACAAAGAGGTCCCTGGTTTGCAGGGAGTTCAGAAGAGCTAAGCTAGACCTGCTTTTCCTGCAGGAGACACATTGGGCCCGGGGGAAGGAACCCAAGATGAGGGGAGGAGGGATTGGCGAGATCTTTTGTGCATCACATAAGTCAAAGAAGAGGGGAGTGGCAATTCTGCTAGCAGGGGGCGTAGGCTTTGAACAAGAGGCGTCCCTGAAGGACCCCGAGGGACGTTACCTAATGGTGAGGGGTTCTTTACAGGGGGCCCCCTTGACCCTCGTAGTTATATACGGCCCAAATGAAGGCCAAGCCCAGTTCTGGGAGGAAGTAAGGGACAGGCTCAAACTCTTTGTCCAAGGCAAAATAGTGGTAGGGGGGGACTTCAACATGGTCCTAGACCCGGCCTTTGATAGGAAGCGACTTGGCCCTCCGAACGTCAGACCGGTGGACGAGGCCATGGCACGCTGCTTCCGGAGGGTCAACGCTGAGCTGGGCCTGGTCGACACGATTCCATTCCCCAGGTCGGACGACCCCTCGTTCACGTACTATTCGGCCATCCATACCTCATTCTCTAGAATCGATTATATCCTGGTGGACGAAACGCTTCGCCCACACGTCTCGGGCTACAGTGTGGACCCGGTCCCCTGGACAGATCATGACATGGCCCGCATCACCATAGCCGAGGGTTGGCACGCGGAACGCAGAGGCCGCTGGAAATGTAATGACTCCCTTCTCAAAGACGAGGTCATTGCGCAGGAAGTGCTAGATGCCATCACGGAGTTCTTTGACTTGAACGACAATGGGGAAGTTGGCATACACACACTGTGGGATGCATTTAAGGCAACCCTACGAGGTGTGCTCATCAAAATAGGAGCCCAGAAGAAAAGAGAAAGGGAGACCCTGGAAAAGACCCTAAGGGATAAAATAGCGCAGCACCGGCCCTGCGGACTTCCGGATCGGCCACTGGAGCGTGACCAGGTCACTGCCCTGGAGGATTACAGACTCCAGCTTAAAAACCTCCTCCTGCACAAGACGGAGAGGAGCCTCCAGATGGTGAGGCAGAAATACTATGACAAAGGGGATAAGGCAGATAGTATCCTAGCCTGGAAACTAAGGGAGGTCCAAAGAAGTAGAACGGTCAAGGCAGTGAAGGACGCCCAGGGGACGATAGGCTATGACGCCCCCACATAGGAGAGGCCTTCCGCCACTACTATGAGAAATTATATACCTCGGAATATGACGAGGGCGATGCCCAGATAGAAGGCTTCCTGGAGTCCATACAAGTCCCGGCCCTAACAAAAGAGATGTCGGAGGGGTTAGAGGGTCCGGTCACCGAGGAGGAGATAGACAAAGTGATAAGTGGGATGAAGGTGGGAACCTCCCCGGGGGAGGATGGCTATACAGTGTACTTCTACAAGAGGTTCCGCTCCAGCTTGGCCCCGCACCTGGCGAGGGTCTTCAATTCTGTCCTCGAGGGAGGCACTCTCCCCGACTCCATGATGGGAGCCATTATAGCAGTACTGCCCAAGGAGGGGAAAGACCCAGCAGAGTGCTCCTCGTACCGCCCAATATCATTATTGAACACGGACGTCAAGATTTTGGCCAAGGTGGTGGGGAGGCGGATGGAGGGGATAATGCCGAGGTTGGTTCATGGGGACCAGGTGGGCTTCATAAGAGGGAGACAGGGGTCGGACAATATCCGTAAAACGATAGATCTGCTCCACTACGCACAGGAATCTGACCTGGACGCATGCGTCCTTTCTTTGGACTCCGAAAAAGCTTTCGACAGGGTGGAGTGGAGATACATGGAACTCCTCCTCAAGAAAATGGGCTTTGGGTCCCACATTAGGAGCTGGGTATCGGCACTCTATAGAGCCCCCACAGCGAGGGTCCAGGTGAATGGGAGGTTGACCGAGTCCTTCGCACTTTCGCGAGGGACCAGGCAGGGTTGTCCCCTCTCCACCTTGATATATGTCCTAACGATAGAACCGTTAGCTATAGCGATCAGAGCGCATGCGGGCATCAGGGGGATTAGCAGAGGCGACGTGGAGTTCAAGCTCTCCCTCTTTGCAGACGACATCCTTGCCTATGTGGTGGACCCGGCCACCTCGCTCCCCCCTTTTTTGTCCCTGGTGGCCACATTTGGCCGCTTCTCCGGACTGAGAATCAACACAGCCAAATCGGTCCTGCTCCCAATGAAAGTGCGAGACCTCGAGCTGGACCCCCTGGACAGGTTCGAGGGAATTGCGGTAGGAAAGACCTCCATCCGATATCTGGGAGTCCTGCTAACTAGGGACCTATCAAAATTAGCCTCTACTAACTACGACCCCATAATCGCTGGGATCGGGTCGGACCTGAGGAGATGGGACAAGATGATCCTGTCCTGGTACGGCCGGATGACAGCGGTCAAGATGACTGTCCTGCCCAGGATTTTGTACCTGTTCACAGCGCTCCCCACCATCATCCCAGAGCAGACCTTCAGGGTCCTACAAAATGCAGTCCAAGAATTTATATGGCAGGGGAAAACCCCAAGGATAGGGAAAGCGGCCCTGACGTTGCCGAGGGAGGAGGGGGGATTTGGGCTCCCTGATTTCCGCCTGTACTTCCGGGCTGCACAATTGAGGGTACTCTTGGAACACATGAAAGAGGGCATGGGGACATACTGGTCTTACCTAGAGGACATGGACGCCCACCCCCTGAAGGTTAGGGATCTCCTGTGGGCCCCACGCAAATCCATTCCGGGGAAGTTAAGAGGGCACCCGACCCTGGGAGTCCTTTGGGAAATCTGGAGGGAGGGCCCACAGACATCCTACCTCACTTCATGGCCATCCCCGATGTCCTCCCTTTGGGGGCTCCCACTTGACTTGGACGGGAGGGGGTTTCGGAATTCCCAGACCTGGTCCGACATGGGGATGGAATGGGCTGGGCAGATGTTCAGGGAGGGAGAGTTTCTCCCATACGAGGACCTGAGGGAGGCCCTCGGCCGGGGATCCCTCACTATTTTCGAATACCTCCGCCTCAAGGGCATATTATGTGACCAATCATGGGGCCAAAACCTGAGGAGGCAGCTGACCCCCTTTGAAAAGTTCTTAGATACAGCGACCTCGAGAAAGGGCGCGGTGTCGAACATGTATAAAATCTTGAACACTTTCAATCTCCCCGGGAGAAGGGGTTTCCGCTCATTCTGGGACGATTTGGTGGGAGAGGTCATCTCAGAAGACACCTGGTCGAGAATTTTCAAAATCGCTTTTCATGGGAACTTGTTCACCGCAGACATGGAACACAATTTCAAGATTTTGCAGGGGTGGCATAGGGACCCAGTAAAATTATCCAAAATGTTCCCGGGCGTTACTCCAATGTGCCCGAGGGGTTGTGGCCAGCGGGGATCCAGGAAGCACATGTGGTGGCTTTGCCCGAAAGTTCAGGTCTTCTGGGGCAAAGTACGGTCCTGGATCGCGGAGGTGTCGGACGAACCTCTCCCCCAGGACCCTTTGTCAATGTTGTTGGGGGTACCCCCGGAAGACTTGAAAATATATAGATATCCAAGGATGATGGAAACAATGCTGCGGGCGGGGAGGGTGGCCCTGGCACAGAAGTGGAAGAGCCCTGAACTCCCCTCCAAGGAGGATTGGCTGAAGAAAGTAAAGAATATGTTCTTGATGGACAACCTCACAGCTATGGTGAACAACGACTCAGGGCCTTTCATGGCACATTGGTATGGGGTGCAACAATCTTGGGGATGGGACGTTCACTGACTTGAGACAGTGGCCCGCACCGAGGGAGGGGAGGAGGACTTGGAGCCCAGTTGGGCCCGCCCTGAAAGCCCACGACCGGGGGAACGGCACCATCGACCACAGTCGGAAAGAATGGTCACCTACCACAGCATCTCCTGAACACAGGGGAGGATAAAGCCGCTCATTGTCTCTTTGTTTGAAGTTAGTGCTGGATTGCGGGGGGGAGGGGTAATGCCGGGAGGGGGGTGGAGGGTAGGGGGGGGTTAAGGGTTGAACGGGACAGTTAATCGCCTTGTGTATCTAATGGGTTATTCAGCCCGGTTTGTTAAAGTTTCAAAATGCCAATAAAACCAAAGTTTAAAAAAAAAAAATCTGATCAACTCACCGCTCTCTTAACCAAGTTTTTTTACTGAATAAATATATATACATATATATATATATATATCCCTCTCAGTAAGTCAGCTACCAACCTCCAGGGCTCCCACATGTTGAGCCTTGTGTCAGCAGCTTAGCAATACCTACAGGAATCAACTTGGTGATGTTCTGAGTGATTTGTTATAACTGCCAGCCAAACCGCGGTAACGCTTTTGCCAAACTCTGTTGTCTAAACTAGTTAGAAATGTATCAATATGAGGATGATTTTGAGTTAAGGAGACAAGGACAGGCCTATTCATAATATACATGTCTATGAAGAAATGTTACATTAAACTATAAGGCTAGAGATGTATAATAACTACTTACTATGCTTTCTCTGCACATTTTTCTATTTCTATTAAAAACATGTGCTTCTTAGCCTTGATAAAGTATGAATTGCATGAAACTTGCCACCTGATGGGCTCATTTCGATTGTCAGAATGATAGGCCTTTTTCAGTTTGTCTGTAGCACCATTTTTTATTAAGCTTTTTCTAACAAAAACATGGCAAGATAAAAATGTTGAGCACTAATACATTACTAACCAATTTTGAGTGCAGGGCCACATCTTCTAGGTTTTCTTTCACTATTAGGATCACAGATTTGGGCTGTGGACTTACACAAGTACTTACACACAGTACTTGTGGCGTTCTGGCTTGTATTGTATACGGTTCTTCAGAATGTGGTGATGGGCATGCTTGTCTGTCTCTCTTTGCAGGGAATTGCCTCTATGGTAGGACTATGTGCAGAGAGTCACCTCAACCTGGTACTGCAATTCACTGATGAATTTAAGAACACCATTGACGAGCAACATGACACAGGACTACTGGGCTACTTGCAGGTATGTTAGAGATGGTAATAGCCACTTTCTGACATAGGTCAATGAGAAGGGGGTGCTCTGCCTTGATCCTTCATATTAAAAGGTGATGCCATACACTATACCCAGGAGGAATTGATATTTTGCTTTGCTGGCTATCAAATATGCATGATTTAATGTAATGGTTTCACGGTCCAACAGCATAAAAGCATCTGCTCTACTGTGACTTTCATTCTAGTACTTATGCTTTCCTCGTTATTAGAATGCAAAGAATGACTTGAAAACTGTGTTGGCCGCACTCTCATGGTATGGGGCAGCTCTTTGTGAATGACATGGTTGAGTTGACCTGGGATATACTGAGTAACTGCTGCCCGTAGCTGATGTTGGTAACCCTGGTGATCGATCCTCATAAGGAGTTCTGCTATTGCTTCTTAGCTTTCACCATAAATGAATCTGACTAATTTCTCCTCTCTTGTTTTGTATAGTTTTCTTTTATTTATTTTTTATTTGGTTTGATCAAAATTTGATCTTTCAAATGTATCAATACCGATATACATACAAATTGAATACATATAAAAGAAGTTAATAGACTCTCACAATGTGAACAAGTATTATATGAAAGTTTATCAAAATGGAAAATGCTCATACTCACATATGCATAAGAGTCAAATACATACAAAATTTCAAATAAAATACCAAGGTTAATAGACTTTCACAATATGTCAAATGTTATATGAAAGTTGATCAAAAATAGAAAATACACATAGTCACACAAGCATATACAATAAAATCTTTGATTACGATAACAATATATAAAACACAAGAAACAAAAATAAAGATTATTTTTTAAGAATAATGTTCTAGTTTAAGTGCTTTATAAAACCCACTGCATCCAACAGTTTAAGGGGGTAATTCATAGAAATTTGCACAAAAGTGGCGTACGCGGCTGGCGCACAGTGTTCCCATGCGAATGTCTGCGCCAGCCGCGTGCGCTAAAATCGATTTCCGTGCAAAGCGTATTCATGGATTTTAGCCTCCAAAAGCAGCCGTGGCGCAGAGTGGCGCAGCGACCCTGCAGCAGCGCCATTTACGCCCCCAAGAACGCACTCGCGCAAGGAAAAGCCATCAAAATACCCAATCCAGCGCAAAGGGCTGCGCTAACCCTGGACCAGTTTACAGGGCTGGAAACAGCAAACGGCAAGCGGGGTACGTGTATTACGTGTGTGCGCACACGCGATTGGCCTGGGTACGTGTATTTCAGGGGTGCGCAGGAAGTTTTACACGCGATCGGGCCTCGGGGAGCAGTGTACGTGTATTACTGGGGTGCGCGGGAAGTTTTACACGCTATTGGCCTGGGTACGTGTATTTGAGGGGTTCGTGTGAAGTTTCACACGCGATAGGCCTTGTGCGAGTGGGGTATGTGTATTTCAGGGGTGCCTGTGAAGTTTCACACGCGAATGGGCTGGGTATGTGTATTTCAGGGGTGCGCGGAAAGTTTTACACGCGATTGGCCTGGGTACGTGTATTTGAGGGGTGCGCGTGAAGTTTCACACGCGAATGGGCTGGGTACGTGTATTTCAGGGGTGCGCGGGAAGTATCACACGCGAATGTGCTGGGTACGTGTATTTCAGGGGTGCGTGTGAAGTTTCACACGCGATAGGCCTTGTGCGAGTGGGGTACGTGTATTTCAGGGGTGCGCGTGAAGTTTCACACGCGAATGGGCTGGGTACGTGTATTTCAGGGGTATGCGGAAAGTTTTACACGCGATTGGCCTGGGTACGTGTATTTGAGGGGTTCGTGTGAAGTTTCACACGCGATAGGCCTTGTGCGAGTGGGGTATGTGTATTTCAGGGGTGCCTGTGAAGTTTCACACGCGAATGGCTGGGTATGTGTATTTCAGGGGTGCGCGGAAAGTTTTACACGCGATTGGCCTGGGTACGTGTATTTGAGGGGTGCGCGTGAAGTTTCACACGCGAATGGGCTGGGTACGTGTATTTCAGGGGTGCGCGGGAAGTATCACGCGCGAATAAGCTGGGTACGTGTATTTCAGGGGTGCGTGTGAAGTTTCACACGCGATAGGCCTTGTGCGAGTGGGGTACGTGTATTTCAGGGGTGCGCGTGAAGTTTCACATGCGAATGGGCTGGGTACGTGTATTTCAGGGGTGCACGGAAAGTTTTACATGCGATTGGCCTGGGTACGTGTATTTGAGGGGTGCGTGTGTAGTTTCACACGCGAATGGGCTGGGTACTTGTATTTCAGGGGTGCGCGGGAAGTATCACACGCGAATGTGCTGGGTACGTTTATTTCAGGGGTGCGCGGGAAGTATCACACATGAATGTGCTGGGTACGTGTATTTCAGGGATGCGCGTGAAGTTTCACACGCGAATGCGCTGGGTACGTGTATTTCCGGGGTGCGCGGGAAGTTCCACACGCGAATGCCCTGGGTACGTGTATTTCAGGGGTGCGCGTGAAGTTTCACACATTTAAATGGGCTGGGTATGTGTATTTCCAGGGTGCGCAGGAAGTTTCATACGCGAATGGCCTGGGTACGTGTATTTCAGGGGTTCGCGTGAAGTTTCACACGCGATAGGCCTTGTGCGAGTGGGGTACGTGTATTTCAGGGGTGTGCGGGAAGTTTCACACGCGAATGGGCTGGGTACGTGTATTTCAGGGGTGCGTGGGAAGTATCACACGCGAATGTGCTGGGTACGTGTATTTCAGGGGTGCGCGCAAAGTTTCACACGCGAATGGGCTGGGTACGTGTATTTCAGGGGTGCGCGGGAAGTATTACACGTGAATTGGCAGTGTGGGTCCTCCCAAGTGTCCCCTCTACCCCCTCCACATCCCCTGCAGGCAGCCCACACCACAGGGGACTACCCTGCACCCCTGGTCATGTCCCGCAGGCAGCCCATCCACCATGGGCATGCCCCCCAGCCAAGCCACGTGTCACGTTGCAATAGGATAACCAACTCATGTCTCCCAGCACACCCACCCCCCAGCAGTGAGGGGCACCTCCCAGCAGGCCCCCACTCATGTCCCACTCATGTCCCCCAGCACCCCCACCCCCCAGCAGTCAGGGGCACCTGCCAGCAGACCCCAACTCATGTCCCACTCATGTCCCCCTGCACCCCCAATCCCCAGCAGTCAGGGGCACCTGCCAGCAGGCCCCCACTCATGTCCCACTCATGTCCCCAGCACCCCCACCCCCCAGCAGTCAGGGGCACCTGCCAGCAGGTCCCCACTCATGTCCCCCAGCACCCCCAGCAGTCAGGGGCACCTGCCAGCAGGCCCCCACTCATGTCCCCCAGCACTCCCACCCCCCAGCAGTCAGGTGCACCTGCCAGCAGACCCCCACTCATGTCCCACAGCAGCCCCAACCCCCAGCAGTCAGGGGCACCTGCCAGCAGGCCCCCACTCATGTCCCACTCATGTCCCCCAGCACCCCCACCCCCCAGCAGTCAGGGGCACCTGCCAGCAGGCCCCCACACATGTCCCACTCATGTCCCCCAGCACCCGCACCCCCCAGCAGTCAGGGGCACCTGCCAGCAGGCCCCCACTCATGTCCCACTCATGTCTCCCAGCACACCCACCCCACAGCAGTGAGGGGCACCTGCCAGCAGGCCCCCACTCATGTCCCACTCATGTCCCCCAGCACCCCCAGCCCCCAGCAGTCAGGGGCACCTGCCAGCAGGCCCCACTCATGTCCCACTATTGTCCCCTGCACCCCCAGCAGTAAGGGACACCTGCCAGCAGTCCCCCACTCATGTCTCACTCATGTCCCCCAGCACCCCCCAGCAGTCAGGGGCACCTGCCAGCAGGCCCCCACTCATGTCCCCCAGCACCCCCACCCCCCAGCAGTCAGGGGCACCTGCCAGCAGGCCCCCACTCATGTCCCCCAGCACCCCCACCCCCCAGCAGTCAGGGGCACCTGCCAGCAGGCCCCCACTCATGTCCCACTCATGTCCCCCCCAACATGTCAACATGACCCACAATCATGGCCCTCATGTCCACCAAAATCCCACGGCACGCCACCCCTGCCCAAATAACCAACCAAGCATAACATACACCCCACATTGAAAAGCCTGTTACATGAAACAACCCAAATGGCATGTATGTACATCAGCACATGTCCGTCACACACACACACAATGGGTGCCAGTGAATGTGAACACCCACATCGTGACACGCATGAAACCAATGAGAGAATACCACACATTGAAGTACGGGAACGAATGTATTGAGCAAAAAATGTGGTGAAAGAAAATCAAATACCAAACAATGGACATAAGGAAAACAATGCAGAATGTCACATAATGATAAAAAAAGGAAATCAGAATCCAAAATATATCAAATCAAAAATGTCTCCAAAGTCTCCTTCCAACAAAGCAAATCCAAACAGAAATGAAAAAGTAAAATCCATTGCTCCATGGAAAAATCAAAAAAGAAAAAGCCGACAAATGCACACTCCAACTATTTAGAAGGATGAAATCCTGGGTCCATGAGCCCAACTGTCCAAAGGAAACCTACAAAAAAGCCTACAGAATAAACGACTATATACAGAAATGTGGGGCATAGTCCATGCGCCCCAAAGGAAAGAAAAAAAAAAGGAAACTTAACACTAATGAACTATATACAATGGCGGCGGGCAAGTCCAACGGCTCACTGGTTGATGTCATGGGCCAGGGCATTATCGAACTCCTGTTCAATGGCTTGGAGGCGGGCATGTTCACTGGCCCCGAGGTCTCGCAGGGATAATGTGGTGTCCAGCTCCAACTCCCTGCGAATACCCTCGAGGCACTCAGCCTGCCTCAGCGCCCTGCGCATGGAGTTCTCCGCCCTGACCATTGTGAGCCGTTCCTCCTCCGCCCGCCGCCGCTCCGCACCTATCTGCTGGCCCAACCGCTGCCACACGGAAGACACTCCCATTCCAGGGTTCTCCTGCCCTCCAGCCGATGCCTGCTCCTCTGATGTAGATGGCCTGAGCCATGATGCCTCCCATGTCGAGCCTGCCGCTGCCTCCGACGCAACTGCCTCTGCGCCTCCCATGTCGAGCCTGCCGCTGCCTCCGACGCAACTGCTTCTGCCAGCACGATGGCATCCAGGCTGATCGAATCCACTGACGCTGTCGTGCACGTGCCCTGCCCGATGATGCCGGCACATCCTCCATCTGCTGGGGTCCAGTTGCTGGTGTGTCCACCCCTGCTGGACCTCCGACTCCCGACTGTGGCAGGGATGGGAGCCCCACCGAGCTGGCTGCGTTGGTCGGGGCAGGTCCACAGGGGGCCCTGGTGGCATCTGGGCCGGAAGACGTCATGGAGAACGACTGGCGCATAGCCTCCACAGAGGAGGAGAGGGTCGCCAGAGTGGCCGACACATGTACGAAACCCCCAACCATGGTCGCTCCCAACTGGGCCATGTTGGCACGCTGCTCTTCGTGATGACGTGCGTGCTCCCCCCGGAAAGCACGCACGTCATCACGAATGACACCCATGCGCAACGGGACAACAATCAGGACCTTCTCCATACGGCCAGGGGTCCCCTCGTCCGCAGGTAGAGGAGTGTCAGATGACATGGACATCCCCCCTACCTGCGGACGGGCCTGGGATGGGGCATCCCTGCTGGTGCATGGTGGTGTAGTCACAGTGTCAGGGACAGTGACATGCACAGGCCCCTCCACGTGACCTGTGCTGCCTCCTGCCCCTGGACTGCACCACTTGCACCAGTGGTACCACCCCCACCAGGCCCCATGTGCAGCTCAGTAGCGGCCTCCTCCTCCTCTGTGGAAGCCACCAACCTGGATGGCTCCACACCGTCTTCCGCCGTTGCAAGCCCCTGTGGGGGCTCACCCACCCCTTCCGCTGCAGCCGTGGGGGCATCCCCGCCTCTTTGCTCCACAGCGCCGTCTACGCCCTCTTCTTCACTTGCCGCTGTGTAGAGGGAGACATAGAACACAAGCATCAGGGTACTGTACAATGGTCCCCTAGACAGGAAGCAATAGCAGATGAGTGGCACTGTCAAACATCACTTCGATCATGTCCCTCCACAACACATGGGTCAATGCAGGCAAAACACATGCAGTAATAGGCATGGCGCATGCTATGGACATTAGCATACATGTCCAAGGGACTCTTGAAACATACAATGTTGGTCTGAAACTCACATGCATCATGGGTCATGCCTAGCACATGCACACACTTCACCGTAGTTTCATCCATCTGGCCTCGTACACCCCAGACACAGTGGATACAAGGATGACTAGGCTGCATCAGTGAATCTGAACATTGTCACAGACATGTGTCATGCATCCATGGCATTCACAAGTCACAGACACGCAGGTCAGACACACAGACATGGACACCATACATGTACATGGCATCAGCACACATCCCTCACCCCCACCCATGTCCAGGAACAGAGACTGGCAATCTCTCATGTGTCCATTCCGCATAGAGCTCCCCATGTTGCATTTAAACACATGCACCAACCATGTGGTTCACACATTACTGGTCTCACATGCATGACCAGGATGTCCCTGCACACACACACATACGTACATGGCCTATGTTACACATACAGGCAAGTATCAGACAACCAGCACACTGCAACATGCCCTGTCTCACACAGCAATGCTTGGCCACTTACCGCTCAACTCCAGACGGGTCTGCCTCTCAAGGATCTGGGCTAGGAGCACTGGGCGTACGCGTTCCAGGACCCTCAGCTGGATGGTACTCAGGCGGCCCCGGCCCCCCTCCACGAGGCACCGGGCCTTTATGAGGGTCCTGGACCTCAAGTCCTCCCAGCGCTTCTTGACTTGCTTGATGTTGCGGATTGCCACCCCCTCCGCGTTGAGGCAACCACAAAGTCGTCCCAGATACTGTCCCGTCCTTCCTTGTTGGCGCGTGATGATCCGAAGAGGGCATCATAATGCCCCAGGACAAGCTCCACCAGGACACCAACTTCCTTCTGACTGAAGCTGGTGGCCCTCTGCCCCTCTGGCTGGAGGTCGCCAGTGGTCTCAGATGGTGTTTGCCCCGACATGGCGACCCCCGAGGCAGGCGTGGGTGGGCAACTGGGTCCTGGGGCTGGGCTGTGGAGCGATGGTTTACCAGTCGGTAGTCTTCTGTTCCAGCAGGGGTGGACACAGCAACTGGACCCCTGCAGATGGCAGATGTGCAGGCACAAAATGGCAGAGCACGATGGCAGCAGGCAGGCAGCAGCAGATAGCTCGTGGGAGGCTGGTCGGGGCTCTGGGGGGCAGTAATTCGGCCTTTTGGGCAGGAGCGTGGTCTTCCATGTGTTTTCGCGAGGCCAGCTTGATACAGAGTGATTTGGCACGTGAAATTCTTGCACGTCAGCGTGTAATTCGAGGAAAGTCCCTTAGCGCATAAGCGCGTCAGCACGCATACGCGATTTCATTGGACCAAAGGCCCTCAGTGCGTAAGCCCATCTGTGACGTATCGCACACGGACCTGTACGTGCTTTTCGTGGGGTGCGGTGCGTGTGTTTTCCAGGCGTTGGGGTTCACACGCTGTTACTTCACAGCGGGTGGGTGTTGGTTATGCGTTCTTCTACACGCAAGGCAGACGGTGAGTGGTAACCCGCTCGCCCAGGCCCAATCGCGTGTGAAACTTCACGCGCACCCCTGAAATGCACGTACCCAGGCCAATCGCGTGTGAAACTTCACGCGCACCCCTGAAATACACGTACCTAGGCCAATCGCGTGTGAAACTTCACGCGCACCCCTGAAATACACGTAACCAGGCCAATCGCGTGTGAAACTTCACGCGCACCCCAGATTTACACGTACCCTGCTCGACCAAGGCCTATCGCGTGTGCAACTTCACGCGAACCCCTGTAATGCACGTACCCCGCTCCCCCAGGGCAAATAGCGTGTAGAACTCCCCGCGCACCCCCGAAATACACGCACACGCTATTTTTCACACAGCGGGTGTCCGTGTTTGCCGCGTACCCCTTTGCACGTCATTTGTCCTAGAGGCCCACAGTATGGCACATTCTACATAGCTGTATATACCTGCTTTTTGTGGGCGCACATTTTGGCGCACATTTTTTTAATGCGCAGGGACGCGACCGCCTGCCTTCGTGTGGCGGACGTGTTTAGGCCTGTGCGCGTCTTTGCCCGTGGAGCTGTTTTGCCCTATTCGATTCCATGAATACGTGTTGTAGGCAAGCGTGTGGGCGTTCCGCGCACTTGCCTCCTGTACTTCCCCCGTGACGCCCACATTTTCACGAGTTGTTCCCCATTCCGCGTGTCACGCCCCTTGTTCCGCCTACTTTTGTTATGTGTGCCGCGCTCTGTGCGCTTTCGCTGTGGCCTTAGCGCACGCCGTTAGATGACCTGTGCGCCGGCATGCACCGCGCACTTTTTCAGCGCACATCCCAGATTTTACTCGCGCACGGACTTCCATGAATAGATGTGCGCTGGTTTCCCTATGATATTCACACTTGCACTGCGATTTTCGCTCTTTCACTGCGAATCGCACGTTTTCGCACGCTTGCGCCGATATTTTCAGCGCACATTAATTCCATGAATCGGCCTGTAAATGTTTTCCCTGCTGGCATTCATCCTACTCCAGATATCATCCGGAGAAGACAGAAGACTGTTAGTGATAAAATGACCCAGAAATTTTGTACAGATATCGATCAAAGCCAGGCATTCTACTAGTATATGCCTCAGGGTCTGTACTATTTCGGGGATTTTACAAAAACCACATATACCTATCGAGCAGTCCACTGAGTGGGAGCGACATAACATTACTTCCCCTGTCAGTAGCAAATTCATTTGAAATCGAAGAAGTTGATCCCGATGGAATGGGCAAGGATAGAACTCCAGATAGTTAGGTAATACACCGAAGGCGTTGTCTTCGTTTAAGAAAGTGGAATGGAGACAGTAACTTCTTGTCTTATCTAATGTTTCGATCCAGTCCATTTTTCGAAGGCACTTTATCACCCATACTGGATTGGTATTGAGATCAGACATGTTTCTAGCGCATTTTACCAAAGAAGATCCTGCAGTTTGTTTCATCTGTCTCAGCAATTTTGACGAGTTACCCATTAAAGTACAACGCAAGTCCTCATACAAAGTTCCCTGTTTGGGGAATACCATTTTACCATACAAGGTTAAGACTCGCCAGTGGAACCAGGCTTGAAGGGACAGAAGACCCAAGACCCAATTCTTATCTCATTGATGGCATTGGTACAGCTGAAGCTGGATTTAAATTTTGCTTCTAAATTCTGCCCTCCATTTTTTCTCATGATAACTCCTAACCAGCTGGTTCCACTTCTGAGCCTTACAGGACGATCGGTACAACCTTTCCTATATCAAATTTTATTAGCGGTTTTATTGAGAATTTGCAATATTTACTGAGGATATTTTTCATTTGATATACCAGTGATTCATTCTTACCCTCCCGCTTGTCAATAATTTTCAAACCCCAGGGTTGCCCAATATTGGAAAACCAAGATAGATAACCTCACCTTCGGATGGGATATGGATTCCATCCACGAAGCACTTGTGAGCACACCCCTTTTTGGGACACTTTGAGAGGTGCAGGACACTTTACTTTTTTTGATTGATGACCAGCTCGTTCAGGTTAGCGTATTCCCCCAAGATAGTTAACATTCTTTGGAGACCAATAGGGGCCTATCTAGCAGGACAACGTCATCTGCATATGTCATCCAATATATGCTATAGTTTCCTAATTTGGGGCTGACAAATGCAGCCCTTTTCAACGTCTCATCTAGGTGTGCCAGATATGAATTAAAGAGACGGCGTGCCAATATACATCCTCGTCTAAGACCTCTCGTCACCTTTATTTCATCAGTCATGTGTCCCTCCTCATCAAGCCGAATTTGAACTTGAGTGTCCTTATGAATATATTCCAGGATGACCAGTAGGGCTGATGGAATACCCCAAAGCCTCATTGTATACCCCACTCTGTCGCTGTTGACTGTGTCAAATGCCTTGGAGAAGTCCACCAACGCTAAATAAAGGGAAGAGCCCTTCATGGCCCCCACTTTGACTCTTAATTGGTCAGAATGATCCCATTTAAATGTGTGCCCATGCCCCTCCGGAAGCCAGTTTGGGCTTTTTTAAAATTTGGTTGGCCCTTCTTGAAAATAGGGATAATGACAGAGAGCTTCCATGATTCAGGCATGGTACGGGTATAGTTTGTCTTGTTTGAGACCCTTCTACCCTGCGATGTGATGTCATAGGGTTCCTTACAGTAGTAATGCAAGATATTCATCTTTCTGATGGTTTTTCCATCTCTTTTATGCCTCTAGTGAATCTGTTGGTAGGTTGTCTGGATCGACTTGGTCGGCCTGGGAGTGTAGTCAACTTCCCAAGCCTCAGACTGCACCTGGCCTACCTCTCCAGTTTCTTGGTAGATAATTGTAGTCACTGTTACAGTATGGAGTGTGTTTGGGACCTTCAGATGAGTGATCATAGTCAATGCATTGTGCATTGAAAATGCAAAACATGCATAATTGGGCTGTGATGATTTTTTCTTACGTGGTCGGTCCTGAGTGAACCTCATGGACTACTATTAGGGAGTGTGTACCTACAAAATCTGGTTAAAGCACAAAAGGCATTTAGGGTCCATCGTTATCCTGTGAACCGTACATTGTCTCAATAATAGTGCAGTAATGCGTTGTTTCTTAGTTACTGTATAGCGTAAGCACAATTGATTCCATGTCATGTTACAGCATAGTTATTGGCAAATGTAAATTCATGGATTGCTAGATAATGCCTGTGTGGTAAACTTCAACCACTGCTCTCATTATTTACGTTTGATCTCTCAGAACCTCCAGTCCAAGAAAGCAGAGAAGATGATTAGTGCCCTCATGATGATCTATGGATCAATTGCCCTCCATGCCAACAAGCACCTGATTCTTGCAAGAGTTGAGTTGCAGATTGTAAACAAACTGCTGGAACTGTACAGAAGTCAGCGCCAGGTAGGTCCTGCTATGTCACAATTCGTGTCTGTCAGGTCATTGTCAGTAGGCAGGCGAGTCTGATTAAAGGAGACTCATGGTTTTGAACAAATAATATATCTTTTAATGGATCGTGTCCTCCCAAGGATTCCTCATCTTTGATATACTGATGCTTGTAGCTTTGGAAACTTTTCAACTGCAGAGGGTGTCGTTGAGTCGAGGTCCCTCGTGGCTTCCATCCGCGCACTCAGATGTGACGTCGATGTTGGTATAAATATCACGCACCACGCCCGTTGCTTCAGTTCCGTATTTCCGCATTCACAGCATGGTTCATCGCATCAGTGAATATCTTTTTTCTGGAGTCTTGGTACGGAGCATAGAGTCGACGATGGGTCGTGTCAATCCAAGGCCTTATATGAAAGGAAGGCAAAATTCAACTTAGGCTGGTCGGCTTCTGAATCCCCCACGTCTATTCCTTCCAGACAGAGGTTGTCTGTAAATAGTAATATCAGGGTGTTTCCCCACAAAAACCTAAACACTCAAAGCACTTGAGATCTAGAAGCGACTCTCACCACTCTTTGTCATCGTCATCTCAACGAAAATCAAAGAAGAGATGTCATCACTCTTCAACTTCTGAATCCTTGCCTGACAATAAGAAGATGAGGTTTCCTCACAAATCTGCTTCTAAAGCAGAGTGGGAAGATGCAGGTGTTTTCGAAGGTGACTCCCTCCTGCTCCTTGAAAGGCCCGAAAAAACTTCCAACCCCACTGTGCCTCAGAAGGCCAACAGGGAGCCATCAAAGGGTACCCCTCGCACGCCGAAGGGCCCATGTACTAAGCCGGAGGATCTTCCTCGAGAGGCGTCAACACAGTCTACGTCTCAAGAAAAGCCAAAGTGTCTGGCTCCTTCTCCCTCCTCCTCCAAGGTTTCAACGCCAACACCTTCAACATCTTCCCATCGACCCATCAGCGGCTTTCAAGCCTTTGTCTAAGACAGACTTTTTCAAAATCTTTGGGGTCGATATTTGTGCAAGAGGATTACACTGATTCTCCTTTTGACTATGCTCATGGCACCCCAAATGTGTTTCTGATGAAGCCAGACTGGAAGATCTGACAACATGCTTAAAGGAGGCTAGTGGATTTGACACTTCTCCCTGAAGTGGAGTTTTCCACACCAGCTCCATATGCTCACTATGGTGGGGCTTATAGATCTGTCATGAGTAAGGTTACAGATTGTTTTGGGTGCTGTCGTTCTGCCAGCGCATAGTGCAGGATAATCTAACTGACATCTTGGACAAGGAACCCCCCCCCCCAAGGAGCCTGTTTTATCTTTTCGTTCAGCCCTAAAAAATTGTATTCTTGAGAACTGGCAAAAACCAGCTACCACGCCCGCTGTGTGCAAGAATCTGGCCAGAAAATATAGGCCCACTTCAATTGATCCACAATTCCTCTACATCTATCCTACAATTCCACCTGACAGAAACGACAAGAAGTTTGACATCTTAGGTTAAAGGGTATTTTCTGCTGGTCGCATGGCTCTGAAAGCCTTTCATGCTTCTTGTGCCTTAGCAAGATATTTACACACTTTGTGGGGTGTTGTGGCAGAAGCAGCGGAGCTTATCCCTTAAGGGGAAATGAGAGAAGGCTTTCTTAACATAATTCAGGACGGAAAAGAAGCCATGTGCCAATCGGGGTTGGACGCAGCTGACTGTGTTGGGCGATCTTTGGCTGCCAGTACAGTAGCTAGAAGATTTGCGTGGCTGCGTAAATTGGGTTTTGCTATGGATGTGCAGTCTAGATTACTAGATATGCCTTTCGTTGGATTTCATCTTTTTGGCACAAAAGCTAATAAAATCCTAGAAAAGCTCCAAGCTTCCAGGGCAGCTATTCGTCTGCCCCAATAAACGCAGTCAACTTCTCAAATTTGGAGCGGGGATCCTTTCGTTTTTATTCTTCTGTCAGGAGGACTAGACGGTAAAGTGCTCAGAGAGGTCAGTGTGGATTTCCATGCAGAGCAGGAGGGCACGGAGGTGGAACTGCTAAGGCAACCCCTGCCTCTCCCATCCGCTGCAGCCACTGCACCAATACCACTTTAAGTCCCTGTCTCGTAGGAGGCAGACTGACCCATCACTACGAAGAATAGTTGTACATTATTTTGGATGCTTGGGCGCTGCAGGCAGAGACCCAGGGTTAATGCCTTCATTTCTTGAAAAGGCCTCCAGATTGCCTCAACTGCTCCCCCCCATCCCCCACTCCGCCCTAAGCAAAACATCTCTAGGGGAACCAGACACACACCTTCTGCTGGAGAGTGGCAGGTGATGTGAAAAGGGTAGCTGTAGTAGAGCAATCCCAAGGTTGGTACTCAACCTACTTTCTGGTTCCCAAGAAAGAAGGACTGCGACCCATCTTGGACCTGAGATGCTTGAACAAGTTCCTCAGGAAGGACAGATTCAAGATGGTTACTCTATCGCAGATCCTCCAGACCCTTCTGCTCCAGGATTGGATAGTGTCACTCGATCTTCGGGTTGCTTACTTTCATGTGCCTATACATTCCAAGCAAAAGGAAGTACCTGACTTTCGCCATTGGCAGGTCCCAATTCAGTTTCTGGTTCTGCCTTTCAGGCTCACCTCTGCCCAGATGGTCTTCACTAGGTTGATGGCGGAGCTGGCAGCAAATCTAAGGAGGGGGATTCAAATCTTTCCCTAACTAGACGATTGACTGATCAGAGCTTGTTCTCCCGAACAAGCTTTGGAACATCTCAGCAGCACCTGCCACTCTCTCCACAAATTGGATTTCTTCCTCAACTTCAAGACGTCTCAGGTGACACTTTCCCAAAAGCTGTAATTCATTGGAGTGGTCCTGGACTCTTCCTCTGGGAAGGCTTCACCTCCCGAATTAAGGGTTCAACATATTTTGCAGATGGTGACGAAGTTTCAGAGTGCCCAACATCTACTGGCCTTCGATTTTCTGAGGTTGCTCGATCTCATGGCATCCTGAATTTTTCTGGTGCCAGAGGCCTGTCTAAGGATGAAGTCCCTCCAGTGACCCTCAGATCTCAATGGTCGCAATTCTCCGGCAGGATGACAGACCTTCTTCAGGTTCTCCTGTGGTGGGCCTGCAAGGAGAATGTGATGATAGGGGAGCCTTTTGATCAACTCTGGCCGGAGGTAACTGTAGTCACATATTCTTCTCTCATAAGATGGGAGCCCACATGAACGATCTCACTATCAGCGGTCATTGGTCTCCATCGGAATCCAAACTGCATATAAACCTTTTAGAGCTGAGGGCAATCAGACTGGCACTGACGTCCTGATAATAATAGACAACACAGTGGCCATGCATTCCCTCAACAAAAGAGGTGGTGTAGGGTCACTGCCACTGTGCAGGGAGGCAATGCAGCTCCGGATTTGGGCTCTTCAACACAGAATTTCTCTATCAGCTGTTCATCTAGCTAGAGATGAGAAACATGATGGTGGACGCTCTGTGCAGGAAGAGAACGATCTCCCACGAGTGGAAGTTAGCTCAGGAAATCCTTCTGGAGAACTTCGCCCTTTGGGGAACCGCTCAAGTTGATCTGTTTGCATCCATTATCAACAGGAAATGTGACCTGTTCTGCTCCAGAAAATTTCCTCAAAGTGGAGCTCTAGGGGACGTGTTTGTGGTGGACTGGGAATTTCCACTCCTATACGCTTTCCTACCAGTCCCTGTCATTCCTCACATCATCAGGGGGTTGAGTAAATTCAGGAAGGCTATGGTCATGATTGCTCTGGATTAGGCCAGGATGAGGTAGTACCCGGAACCTCTGGACATGTCTATCTACCCTTCAATATGTTTTCCTCAGAGAGGAGATCTGCTCTCCAAAGAGGGAGGCCGTCTCCTCCATTCAGAAATCACGACTCTGAACCTTCACTCATGATTTTTGAGAGCATAAGATACAAAGATTGGGACCTCCCGTAAGACTTTATGGAGGTGTTGCTTTCAGCTCGGAGGCCAGCAACAAAGGATTTATACTGCTGCTGTTGCAACACGTTTTGCATCTGGTGTAGAGCAACATATTGATCATTTAATTTGTGACAGTCCCACTGTTTTGTCATTTCTGTTGCACCTGGCCCACCAGGGTCTTCAGGTGTCTACTGCTAAAGACTACTTGGCTGCGCTGTCTATATTTAAGTGTATGCCAGATCAGGGCCTTTACTTTAAGGTTCCCATAGTTATTCAGTTCCTCAAGGGACTTACGAATATCTTCCCTCTGGTTCCACCCATAGTTCCGGCTTGGGACCTTATCTTGCTTTTACATTTTTTGATGGGAGCCCCATTTGAGCTCCTCCATTCTTGTCAACTCAGGTTACTGGCTCTAAAAACGATTTTTGTCGTAGCCATCACCTTGGCTCGTAGGGTGAATGAGCTTCAGGTTTTGTCAGGCAATCCTCTCTTCACCATTTTCTCCAAGGAAAAGGTTTTCCTAAGGGTACAACCTTCCTTTCTCCCTATGATGGTGTCAGAGTTTCACTTATCTCAGAAAATAGTTTTACTGGCTTTTTATCCACTTCCTCAACCTTCCAAAGATGAAGAGAGGTTAAACCGACTAGATCCGAGAAGGATGTTAATTTTTTACGTAAGCAGACTAGCTAACGTCAGAAAAGACAACCAACTTTTTGTTGGTTCCATGGACATAAATTGGGACGAGCTGTGACTAAGCAGATCTTGTCACGTTGGATCATTTTGTGTATCACAGAATGCTATTCCTTAGCTGGTAAGGATGTTCCAGATAATCTAAGAGCACATTCGACTAGGGGGTGGCAACTACTTCAGCACTACAGAGAGGTGTACTGGTGCCACATATTTGCAATGCCGCAACCTGGTCTTCGATGCACACGGTCTCAAAATATTATTGCCTCGATTCCTTGTCAGGTCAGGATACATTTGGAAAGGTTATTCTTTGAAGCATTTACCAATAAAAACATTCTGTAGTCCCACCTCCATTTACATACAGCTATGGGAGTCTTATCAAAGATGAGGAATACGTGCAAGGACACGATCCATTAGAAAATCAAATTACTTACCCCTGGTAATGTTCTTTCTGATGGATGTTCCTCCCACGGATTCCTCATCGCTCTCCCAGCCTACCCCGCTGACCGTTGGTGAATTGTGTGGTTTTAAAACATCCTCTCTTTCAACGTCTAAAGGTTTTCTTAGTATACTCAAGCGACTGTTCAAGAATAGGGAAAAAACTTTAACTGGTGCAGCGGGTCACAGTGCATTCTATTTATACCAACGTCACGTCCGAGTGTGCAGATGGAAGCCACCGAGGAACTTCGACTTAACGACACATGTCCCCCTCTGCTGTGGAAAGGTTTCTGAAGCTGCAAGCAGGATATTAGTATATCAAAGATGAGGAAAATGTGGAGAAACATCCATCAGAATTAACATTACCAAGGGTAACCAATTTGTTCTTCTTTACTACTAATGTTTTAACTTGCCAAGAATTCTTTCCAACACACAAATTGATTAATTAAAACATTTTATAAGCACTTTGGCTGTCCTCCATTTTAAAAATGGCACTCAATCACTGAAACAAGATGTGACATCAGAGCAGGCAAAGAAGTGCAATATGCAGATGCATTTTCACAGCAAATGTGCAACGTAAAAGGACACATTTTTTTGTACTTTCCACAATTCTTTTTAGTGCAAAATATATGTTTATTGGTTTTTTTGTAAAGAAAAACCTTAAACTATTTAACATATAGTCAGTTGACCCTCAACTTATTCTTTAACATCCTTCCCCTCTACCCCTACTGCACCCTGCCTAAGGAGCAAGGGAGCACTATACGGTTTAAACTCACCATTTCTTAAAAACATAGAGTTTACAGAATGTTACTACCAGAGGGCTGACCCGCCCTATTCGTTCTGTTCCTTAAATTCACGTTTTCATTATACATCATGTCAATGATTGCTTAAACGGCATTACTTTCACAAGCTCCTATATTTCTGTACAAACGGTAACCATTCTAATACAGTGTTTACATGTGAATCATGGAGCATTGTCGTCAGCGTTTACTTTTTGTATATGTATATCCCTGGCTTTAAGGACCCATTCTCTCTCTGTAGGGGATCATCTTTTTTTCCAATTTACTGCTACACATGTTCTAGTGGCTTGTAGTAGAAAGTAGGTCATGTGTGGTAGCCCACTCAAGTTCTGGTCCTCCCCCTTTATACCAAAGATTGTCCGTACTGGATCCATCTCTCAAGTAGTTTCCCTCTAGATCCCTGATCCAACCACAAAACCTTCTTTCAGTATGAATTAATGTTGGCATATGTCCACAGACATGCAAGTATGACCCTGTTTGCACACAGTTTCGTCAGCACACAGTTTATACCAAGTGGTGGTAGGCAGTGTTAGTCCCCATTAATTGGAGCCCATAGGGATTTCGGCATTTCAGTGGTGTGGTAATGCAGCGGTAATGCCATGGTTACTTTGTTACCACAACATTACCACCGTTTTTGGCCACACCGCTGAACTCATAATGAGGCTCTGGGATGATATCGATGTCATATAACGCATCCCTCCACTTGTCCAACAGATCCATTCTGAGAGCGGCCTCCAATTTTGCTTGCTTCTCATTCATCCCCTGTTTTTGCTGTAACCATAGTTCAATATAGCATGGTAATTAGACCTTTTGAGCTCTCTTGAGTGTCCACATTTATTTAAAAGGGAGTACGTTCTGTTTTTAAGTCTATCACACTTTGTGGGGACGTAAGGACACTCTTTAGCTTAAAATAGACTGTTTTTTTCATTTTTAGGTCTGGCTCTAGTACCGATAAAGACAGTGCCCATACCTTCATAAATGATCCCACCCTTTTTAATCCACCTTCAACAGTGGAATCTTAACAGATCTGTAATGCCATCTCTGATGGGAAGTGCTCATATGTGGCTAAGGAGGATGGCCAGGTAGAGCAATGTTTTGAGTGTTTACCATTCTTCCAAAATTCCCATATAATGCCTAGGATGCTGTGGGTCTTGATCCTGCTTGGAAATGTATTTCCTGGGACCCATAGCCTCTTGCCTACTGTTACGAGGGCCATCTTCTGATTTTCAAGATACACTAATTGTTTTTCCTTGTCCATTCTTAGGTGTGCCACCAAGACCCTTAACTGGGCCATCATCTAGTAGCTGTCCAAGTCTAGAAACCCTGTCCCTCCCACCTCCTTTGGAAGTATCAAACTTTGGTAGGCCATTCCCGTTTTTTTCCTCTGCCAAAGATATGATGGAATCTTAGTTTTCAACTCTTTTAGCAGAGATTCCGTCCCCCTTACTTGTAGTATTTGGAATATAAAGAGGATCGGGGGGGTGGAGATTCATCCTAATGAGATTCGGTCTCACCATCCACGAGAGGGTACGTTTGGTTCACTTCCCGAAATATTTCTATATCTTTTCCAGTAATGAGGAATCATTTGCCTCATGTAGCTGTTTTGCTTTTTAATGGAATTCCCAAGTCCCACAGTCTGGCTCGTTGGATCTTGAACGGGAGGGCTGCCATGTCATACAAATTATCACTCTGCATTCTTCCATAGGGGAAAGGTACTGATTTTGGGATGACCTATTTTAAAGCCTGATAGGATCCCATACCTTTCTATTGTCTTCAATGCCTTGGGATAGTCTTTGAGGGTATTTTAGGTGCAGCAGAATATCGTCTGTGAATATTCCTAACTTGCATTCTCGGCCACCCACTCCTACAGCCTTTATCGCAGATTATTTCTAATCGATACTGCCAGTGGTTCCAATGCCAATACAAATAACAGTAGTGAGAAGCATCCATGCCTATTTCCACTGTTTAGTCTGAATAAGTCTGATTTTATCCTATTGACAATGACTTGTGACATGGGGTTGAAGTATAGTGCCTTTATCCACAGATGTACACAACCTCCAAATCCTAAATGAGACAACACTCTAAATACGCATCTAATGATAGTAGTACAGCATCATCTCCTTTATTCCTGGACATCTCTATTAAGGTTATTTTTTTCGTGCAGTGTCATCTCCCTGTCTGCCCACTATGAAACCCACTTCGTGTCAATCCATTTGGGTAGAAATGTTTCAAATCTCGAAGCCAGCACCCTCATAAAAATATTTGCATCCACATTCAATAAAGATATTGGCCTATATAAGCTGCACACTCCATGGGATATTTGCCCTCTTTGTGTATTACTGTTATGGAGTCAGGTCGGAAAGACAATGAAATATCTCCCTCCTCCAGAATTCTACTGAGTAACTTAGTTCAATGAGGAATAGGTGCGTCTTTCAGCAATTTGTAGGAGGAGATTATAAATCCATCCTCTCCCAGGACCTTTCCTGAAGACATCCTATTCATTGCTACTCTTGTCTCCTCCTCTTCCTCTGGACCGGGACAATATCACCAGGTGTGGAACCAGGCCGGAATGCATAAAATGAAAACCTGTTGGTGGAAAGTACAACTAAATTAGACTTCTTTTTTCATGTGGAAAATGGGAAGAACTTGAAACATTAGTGGTAAAGATGGACATACTTTATTTGTATATTTACCAACAGTATGGGATCCCCTCGAATTAGAATGAAAAGGGTTCATAAAACCAGTTCTATAGAATTTCTTCCGCTCAGGACGGTCTACAACCACGATGTAGCTCACTGCATCCTGTGCAGAGGAGAAATGTCCATTTACAAATCATTCTGGTAACACCCAAAGGGCAGTTCAGAACCGAAATGCTAGGCATTTCTCCTCTGAACACGAGTAACATCAGCAACCCCAGAACTGTGTTTCGGCCTTATTGGGCCTCCTCAGTGAGATGAAGTTGAGCCTCTCTAAGTTTCAGAGAGCAAGTGGTTCTTGTCTGGATTACCCTGGGAGACTTAGGGTGAAACCCCACGTTTTACAAATTAACAAGAGTGTGAAAGCCCCTCGACTGACAACAAACAAGTTTCAGATAACCTGTTCTAAGGAATTTCTTCCACTTAGGATGGTCTGAAACCATGTTTTAGCTCACTGCACTCTTCACAGAGGAAAACTATGTTTGCATATCAGTCAGGCCCGCCCAAAAGGTAGTCCACCACAGAAATGCTTGGCAATTCTCCTGTAAACAAAGTAACCATTGCAAACCCGACATGTGTTTCTGCCTTGTTGGGCCTTATCTTTTTTGTGTATTAGCATCGCAATTGATTTTTATCTGGGTAGGTTTTACGGTAGCCTAGAAGTCCCAATGGGAGCCAATTGTAAGTTATTTTCAACAAACTTGGTAGGATAGCATAGGGGGCAACGTGCTTGCCTTGGAAGCAAGGCGACACGGAGCAACACAGGTTCGATCCCCGGGTCCGCGCTTAGAAACCTCTGCGTATTAAGCGC
Organism: Ambystoma mexicanum; assembly: GCF_040938575.1. Classification (NCBI taxonomy): domain Eukaryota; kingdom Metazoa; phylum Chordata; class Amphibia; order Caudata; family Ambystomatidae; genus Ambystoma; species Ambystoma mexicanum. The sequence continues at coordinate 1,232,844,759 of NC_090928.1, forward strand.
ATAATAAATAACCTATCGTATCATAACCAATGAAAGTTTTAAGTTTATACTAGATAGCTAGAGTTATGGAAGATCTTGATATAACATTATGGACTTTCTGCCAAGAAAAAGGGCATAAAACAACCAACATAGTTGTCAGTGGAACATTTCAGCCATTCAGGACAGAATTCTCTAACTAAAATTGTCAGAGAAGGGACTTTGCAATGGTATCCAGTCATTTTACCAAAAACAAAACAGAGAGGTAAGTTTTAACGAGAACCATAATACCAACAAAATACAGAAAATATTAATGAAATATATATATGTAGTGGGCTAAGGGTTTAAATGGGTGAGGATGGGGTTAAAAGGATAGAAAAACACGATTTGGGGGTAGGCCCCCAAATTAAAAAAATAAAAATAAATTCTGTATTTTTTCAATTTATTTTTTGGGCTAAAATCACATATAACCATTGCAATGTGCTGGAAGATGCATATATCAGCCTTATAAGCCCTCTGCTGCTAATTGTCTTCAGTGGGGCATCTGCCACCATGGCCAAAAAAACCTTTCAATTGTCCACGTTGACGACTTGGTGTTGTGGCATCACTTTATTCTCTATTACCTCCTGCCATAAGCTTGCATAATACCCCTTTGGTTCTATGCCCCCCCACCCAAAACCACACAAGGATTCTCTTTTACCATCTTTACCCATCCTATCAAAGAAATACTGCCATCTCTCTGGATTAAATAAGGTTGCAGCAAACTAATTGGAGTTGATTCTGGCAGGCATATTTCTTGCAACATGATTTGCTTACTCCCTGAAACAAGTCAATCTCGATCTTTGTCTTGTAAATATTCTGTTGTTTTTATATGCTCCTGACATCCCATGAAGCTCACCTGTCAACTTTATCACAACATTTACTACTCGTATACCAGCTCCTTTTACTGAAAGATACCGACTGGGGATGTGTCATTGTGTACTGGACCATCCACACTAGTCAACCCAGTTAAAGGTTTAACCTTTGACCTCCCCAGTACTCTTTGTGGTGTTTGAATCTTCTGGTCAGTCTGGCCCTCACTGACCAATGTCTCAAAGTTCACCTTCCTGACTTCAGATTAGCCCATACCTCACAAGAATGAATGTATAGGACACATAGAATACACTCAACGACTTTGTAAATTGTGTTGAACTCCAGTTTAAATTGACAATATTAGACATTTGCTATTAGAATGTGACAAGACACACAGACTTAAGAATTATGCTTGTTTTTAAAATGTGTATGTAATTTGAAACCAATTTCATAGACCTTTTTATGGAATCCTCTAATTGCGAATTGATCAAGTTGTATGAATTATTGTCTGAAAGATTGGTTCTATTTTAATTGATTCAGTGTATAGGATGTGAAAGGCTTGTGTATAGACCACACATCACAAATAAATTAATAAAAATGAATGCATAATTTATCTTCTCTGACCAACATTTACTCAGTCTTATGCTTTGACCTCAATGGGTGCAAACACCGAATATCTTGCCCGTTGCCTCTGAAATTACCAGTGCTTCTATCTTGTATCCAATCACATCATGTGTTTTATCTTTTAGGTGCTGGGGGTCAATGTTGCCTATCAGGTAAGGGATAACAGATTGACTTTGCTATACATGGAGACATTCATTCCACAATTGATGTAGCAATGTACATTTTTAATGCATAATATTTAGTGCACTGCTTTTTTAAAATATCTTATGTTTCCCATTTTAATCACAGTGCAGCAATACGCAGTGTTAATGTTCATGTTTATTTTCATTTGTAGACCACAAACTACAGGTTTGATTGCTTGTTAGGGTGGTTGTGCTGTAGTGGGGACACACTGTTCCCATGTGAGTGGATAGGCAAGGAACTGACACAGCAGCTTGTTAAAGTGGTTGAGCTGTAGTGAGGGCGCAATGCTCCTTCCTATGAGAAGGACAGGCATGGAACGGTATGCAGCAGCGTGTTAGGGTGATTGAGCTGTAGTGAGGGCACAAAACTCCCATGAGTGGACAGGCAAGGAGCTTGTTAGTGTGGTAGAACTGTAGTGTGAGCACAAGGCTGGTAGGAGGGGGGCAGGCAAGCAGAATGGGTCAAAATATTCTTGCGAGCAGACAGGCAAGGTGATGATGTAACAGCTTTTCACACAATTCTACCATAGAGAGGGTTACAATGCCCCCATCAGGTGACAGGTGATACGGTGCAGAAGCTTGTTAGAGAGGTCAAACCGTAGCAGCGCTACAGTGCTCCCATAACAAATCACCGGGGGACAGGAGCAGGATGCCTAATGGCATTAGAACAAGTAGTGGGGGCAGAGCTATTGCGCGAGAGCGGGAATGGCGAGCTCTGATAGCCCGGTGCTTGTAGCAGCGCTTATCTGCTTCTAATCACTGTTTTGCCTGCTGCCGCCCGCACTGCGATTCCGGGAGCCGTGGAGGAGGAGAATACTAAACGCTTCTCATAACAGAATTTAACTGCCTAATTCCCCTGCTTTAAGAGCACGCAATCCGGGTGTGGGAGAATGAAGATGGCGGCAGATGCCTGACCGCGGCCTGATGGAGGTTTGTGATTGCTCCGGCAGAACCTGCGATCAGGGGCTTGGTGGCCTAGGGGGTTGCGAGTTCTTCTCAAGGACTGTTAAGACCGCGTGACATTGCGCTATGTCCCCCAGCAGTGCTCTGCTCTCGGGATGTATCACAGGGGCTAACTGGAGGCTGCCACTTGTATGGTGACCTGCATCACCCACGCCTTGTCGGGCCCTCAGTGCACTGTTTAGAAAGCTTCTCCAGCATTGCCTACCATATGCCCCAGGCCCCGCGCCATACAAAGTATGACACGATGGAGGGCCTGGGGGGTTAGGCGCAGGGTGGGGGAGACAAACGGCGGGAAACAAAGAGGGAGGGGCAGCCAAAGCGGCGCCCCACCCTCGGCGTTGCCAGAGGAACGCACCAAAAGGTGCGAAGGAAAACAGCAGGGGGGGCAGGAAGAAGCCCGGCCCCCAGCAACACAACAAAGGGGGCAGGGAGAATAAATACCCCAGAAAAATCCAAGGTAGGCACAAACAGGTCCGGAGCTCACCTCACTCGGGTAAGCTCCCCGGGCCTGGAAAAGGGGGATAAGGAAACGTTTGCCTTGGCGGGCTTACCGTTTCTGTGTTTATTCCCCTCCTGCAGGTGACGGCCGCCTTCGTCGGGTTGCAGCGAAGAAGTCAGAAGAAATGCAGTGGGTGCTGCGGAAGATGGACAGGATCAGCGGGCTGCGGCACGAGGACCGCGAAGATAAGGCACGGCTGAGGCGTCGGCGGAGGCAGCCCGGCACCAAGATGAAGGACGCCATCGTAGCGGGGAGTCCGCAGGCAGCGATGCACGGCGTGGAGTGCAAGGTTCATTGCAAGCAGCACCGGGCCCGCCCCACATAAAATCAAAGGTCTATTCGACCGAAGACCGGCATCCAGAAAACACAAGCCGGCAAAGGGCTCGCTGAGAAGAGAGAGGGGCGGGGCTACAATTTAAAGACGTAGCTCGAAAAGAGCGAACGCTGCACGCATTGCTGGCAAAGCCTGCCAGTGGCTCAGCTGATAAGTGCGTGATCTTTAAAAACCCGGCAACTGGAACTTTAAATCCAAAGGTTCTAAAACTCCCGGCCGGATTACCAAGAGCAGTACACAGAGCTTAGTTGCAACAACTGGCTTTGTGGCACAATCGGTCAGCGAGTTCGACTGTGAACCGAAAGGTTGGTGGTTCAAGCCCACCCAGGGACGCATTGGAATTTTTGGAGCAGTTAGATATTTTAATGAATTTTTAAACTACGCCAGCTGCACAGGATAGAAAACTGGGATCAGGGGAGCAGCAAATTGAATTTGAACTATAAAAAGTGGCCAAAGGTTGGGGGATCAATCCCATCAGAGTCAACAACTTGGAAGGAAAGGCAAGAGGCGAAAAGACAAAAATGGCAGAGGAAAGAGCAAGAAGAGCACAGGAATTCAGTGCATGGGCCAAAAAGGCCGAGAAAGAATATGGGGCACAATGGGTGCTGGATGTGGTGCAGACGGAAGAAAGGGCTAGGGCAATGTCGCCTTTGCTGCTGGAGGAGTCCGCAGGCAGCGATGAAGAGGCTGCAGTACCACAAGGCCAAAAGAGGTTAAGAGAGATAACAAGGGAGTCACAAGAGCCGGAGATGCCTAAGATAAAACGGAGGAAAGGAACCAAGAAAGGTATCGTAAAATTGAATAACAATATTAACAAAATGGTAAAAGTGTTAAATGCATGTATCACGGCTCAGGGTAAGTCACCCAGAGCCGGTAAAGGGAAGATAAGGGAGCACAAAAGGGTGGCATCCGATACAGAAAATAGCGAAGACGAAGAGAGGGACCACCTTCAGGCCTGGGTGAAAACGAAAGGTGTAATAAGTAAGAAAAATCAGAAAACGGATAAGGCAGGTGTAGATCAGGGGGCAGGAGGGCAAGGGCCAACAGACAGCGGGGTTCCCATCTCACAGGGACTTGCCCAAAATCCTGGTCCCCAGGGGTCAGCTACCAACACGCCGCTAGCTACGATAGGGCCCGCCATGGTAAAAACGACAGAACCTGCCATAATTATGACTAAATATGGCAGGCCCACGATAGGCAAGGATGCACAAGGTCGGTCATTAAAGGCACAAGCTTGGTACATTAGTGACAAGGTGAAGGAGAAGATATGGAGAAAAGAGTTGATAGATATCTTCTCCTTGCTAGATGTACAGAAAAGGGGACATGATGTATCAAATGAAGATATAAAGGAGGATGAGAAGGGCTTATTAAAAAGAGCAGCAGTGTCAAGGAATTTTGACAATTGGACAGCAGCGTTCCAGATAATGTCCTCCATCATCTTGCAGAAATTTCCTGAGGACGGTCCATCACTAGTGACATATAAACAGAGAGTCTTGAAGGTGTACAAAGCATTTGGGGGTGATGCATGGAAGGAATACGACCATGAATTCAGGAAAGAGATGGATTGCTTTCCGGATATAGGGTGGGATGAAGAAAATTACAATCTATACATATTTAATGTATTGAAAGAGAAATGGGATACCAAAGAACAGTATAATACAGGGAGCTATTATAGGAAACAGTATGGCCAGAACGATTATAGAAGCGAGTACAGATACAGCAACAGGAGATACGGTAACATTTATGACAGAACAAGGGAACAGAATTTTCGGAGTAGACAGCACGAGGCACCAAGAAGTTGGCAGAGCAACATACCACCGACAGCGCAAGGGGGTGGTAGGGGAATAACGGGACAGCAAGGGCAGAGCCAGCACAATGCCGTAATTTTGAGAAGGGAATACCATGCAGCTGGGGGAAGAAATGTAAATTCAATCACAGATGCGAGAATTGCGGAAGAGAGCATATTACTGCCAAATGCACCAGAGCAGCGCCCAGTAAGTACAGGGTACCAGAAAAGCGGAACTAGGAGCAAAGGAGAGTAAGGGGCCACACCAGTAAAAATCGAGAATATGGAAAGTGGCTAAGGGTGTTTCTAGACCAGGAAGGAGCAGAAACAATAAGGCAAGGTTTCCAAGAAGGTTTCATGATACCCTTTAAGGGGCACGGTTCCCAGAACACCCCAAAAAACCTGAAATCCGCTTTTTCAGTGGAGCAGGTTCATAGAACTGCGGCCGGAGGCAAAAAGGATGAAAACGTCCATGCCAAAAAAGGCATGGGTACCGCTGGAAGCATGGGAAAAAGGTTGGTTAACCACAAGGTTGACTCAGAAGAGGAGGAAGGCCCACAGGAGCAATTAGTAGAAAGATTGGCCAGAAACGCCATAACATACAAGACTGGTGAGCAATATAAAAAGCACGTGAATAATGTGTTGAGAGAATCAAGAGTGAAAGATGTGGGGGATATCACAGTCTCCAATTTTTGTGACTTTTTGGGGAGTGCATTTACACAAGGAAAGAGGAAAAGCTGGGCGGCAGCACATTTGGCCGCAGTTGCCTATATGGCAAAGGTTGCCGGGTTGGCAGACCCGACAACGAGCCCACGGTTAAAATACACAATGAAGGGGTGGGCTAGGTTAGAAGGTAGGAAACCAGAGGAGACCAACAGGAGACCCCTGAATTTCTTGAAGGTAGTGAAATTGTTACAATTATTGCATAGCACATGTAGCGACAGCTATGAGAGTATGCTGTTCAGGGCAGCATTTGCATTGGCATACTATGGTGCATTCAGGGTCGGGGAGCTTGTAGCAAGGAACACGATGGCAGGGGACAGGCTAGCAAAGAGCGACGTCAGTATAGGGTCTAATGGTATGTCCATACTACTAAGGAGATAAAAAACGGACCAAGGAGGGAAGGGGCGAACAATTGAGCTAAATTGTATTAAGGAAAGGGACCACTGCCCTAGGTGCATTACCGAGCAATTCCTCAAGGTACGACCTGAAGTTGGGGGGCAGCTACTGATACATAGGGACGGCAGAGCCCTCAGCAGATATCAATTCCAAGCCGCACTAAAGAAAACCATAGCGAAAGCAGGGTGGGACGCAGCCGAGTTTGGGACCCACTCCTTCAGGATAGGGGCAGCCACCTCTGCATGGGCAGGGGGACTAGGGGCAAAAGGAGTAAAGAAAATTGGGGGGTGGAAGTCACAATGTTTCAAAAAATATGTGCGAGAGTATTTGATATGACTCATCTCCCATCCACCCATGCAGATGAGACCCCCTACAAGTCGGCATGGATAGTCGGCCATTCATTTGTGACATGAGCAGGCAGGTGGATCGAGGATTTCAGAGAAGGATTGCATTTTAAACGGACAATAACATCCTGGTGGGGCCTCCCAGGAATGCATTGGGAGGACATCCACGATCGGCTATCGGATCTGATCGGGTTCAGGGATCCTCCTGAATACCTGGTCACCCACTTAGGGGGAAATGACTTGGTTAAAACAAATAGGGGCGAGCTGATGCGCAGCATATGCGAGTCATTAAGGACAATAGCACACTGTTGGTGGAAAACTGAAATTTTCATGTCTGAGATAATTACCCGCAGGATTTGGTATGGGGCACGCAGAAGGCAGGCCATTGAGACAGCACGGAAAAAACTAAACAAAGCTGTAGAAAAATACTGTAGGAGCACGGGTCTCCATTTTATAAGGCATGGGCTATCACAAAATGACCCAGAGTGGTTTCATCAGGACGGGGTGCACTTATCCAACAAAGGGATGGGCGGATTTACGGACAACATCTTTCAAGCATTAGCAGCACGAGGATGCAAATAGGGTCGCTGTTTGGGGGGACCTGAGCGGGTTAGGCAACACCCACTCAGGCGTGGCGGCACGTGTCCAGGAAGGGATGCCACAGGGCAACGAGAACTAGCCTAAGGGAAGGCTCGGCATCCATAACCCCTGGACAGGAGGTGCCCAAAAGCGATTGATAATGATTTTTGGCTGTCATAATTATTGTGTGGCATTATTTTCTGTAGAAAATAAAAAGGCCTACGGCCACAATTTTTTCCACGAAACAAAAATATGGTCTGTACTATCATTTCATTATCCCAGGTAACAGGTATCAGGTACAAGAGCAGGGGTGAGCCCACACTACTCAGCCTATGCCCCAGGCCCCGCGCCATACAAAGTATGACACGATGGAGGGCCTGGTGGGTTAGGCGCAGGGTGGGGGAGACAAACGGCGGGAAACAAAGAGGGAGGGGCAGCCAAAGCGGCGCTCTCACCCTCGGCGTTGCCAGAGGAACGCACCAAAAGGTGCGAAGGAAAACAGCAGGGGGGGCAGGAAGAAGCCCGGCCCCCAGCAACACAACAAAGGGGGCAGGGAGGATAAATACCCCAGAAAAATCCAAGCTAGGCACAAACAGGTCCGGAGCTCACCTCACTCAGGTAAGCTCCCCGGGCCTGGAAAAGGGGGATAAGGAAACGTTTTACCACCCAACCCACCCGGCAAAAAGAAGAAGGAACCAGGATCGAGAACGCCAAGTACTCTTCACGGTACATGGTAGAAGAAGGAAAGTCGTAGGCGGCGGCATGTGTCCAGGAAGGGATGCCACAGGGCAACGAGAACTAGCCTAAGGGAAGGCTCGGCATCCATAACCCCTGGACACGAGGTGCCCAAAAGCGATTGATAATGATTTTTGGCTGTCATAATTATTGTGTGGCATTATTTTCTGTAGAAAATAAAAAGGCCTACGGCCACAATTTTTTCCACGAAACAAAAATATGGTCTGTACTATCATTTCAGCTGTTAAAAATGTTTTGGCCCCAGAGGAAGCTCTGGACCAAAATTCCTCCGTATCTAGCCAGCTCAAAATTCTCATCTCCCTTGTACCCGTGCACTTAATTACCAGATGTTTTAGTGTTTGACATTCATTGGCATCACATTTCGTACAACTGTTCCCAGATTGAATTAAATCTCTGGCTGGTTGAATTTCCAGAGTAGGTAGTAAATTAAGTCTGAACCTCAAAAAGATGTCCCTGGAGCATGGATCCGGATATTTTTCCAAGTATGGGGAAAGACTTGTCCTTTTTCTACCCATACCGGAAAAGGATTGTGATAGTTTTGTCATCTCATCCTCTCTCCTCCGGTCACCCAATCCCACCTTTTCAGGCTATCTTTCACTTTCATTGGGTTTTGGATCAGCATATCTGCTGTACAGTCTAAATTGTCTAGTAGATCTCGACATTTCAGCCTTAGTTTTTCAAGAAATGTGTTTGTATTATCTTGGAGCAGGATGGACAGGTCCTCGTATAGTGAATCCTTTATAGGAACCAAAAGGGACCTATACAAGGAAATCCATTTCCACTCCAGCCACTATCTTAAAGAGGAAAGCCCCAATTCAAACCTTGCAGAGACAATTGGAACACAATTTGGAAGAGATAATGTTGTTTTCCAGAGTTTTGATTCAAAAAACCAACTACAACAGAGGAACAAGTGCAAGCAGACACGCACGGGAAGAGAAAGACAAACAAAGGTAAAAATGAGACAAGTATGACTGAATTGAAGGATACTTTTGCGAACAAGTACATTGCACAGCAAGAATTAATAGTAAATGCTAAATTTGAGTAAGGAACATAGAGGCAAATGAGGAAATGTGCTAAACAAAAACTGGCATTTAAGGGCTTGACTACTGGACCACAGTGACGCCCAAGGCATTACAGAAGGTGCACACACAACTAGGGCCATATTGACAGTGCCCACGTTGGAGGACACAGGCCCACCAGCAGATTCCACCAACTACAACCCTGGCATGGGCTCAATCCATGAAGGGAACAATGGGGTCACACCATCACTAATACTGGCCATAATCAGGGAGCTAGAGAAAGATATACAGAACCGATTCAAGAGGTCCTTAGCATGGAACATTGACCAGGTAGCAAAAGAAATAATATGGAAGAAAGAGTTCATAGAAATATTTTCATTATTAGAGGCTGAACAAAAAGGCTATGATCTATTCAGGGATCCCAAAAAAGTGGAAGAGATAGCTAGTAAATCACAAATAGAACAAAATGTTGACTAATGGCCAAAAGCTTTTATCATAATGGCAGCAATAGTATTGGAAAAATGTCCAAATGAAAGCAGGGCACTGTTCGCATACCAGGATAAAATCAGGCAGGTAAGGGAAACCTTTGGGGGTAGGCTTGGCTCACTTATGACTATCAGTGGGACGAGGTGCAGGCAAGCCTCTACATTCACAAGGTATTAAAAACTAAATCCCCATAAAATGCATGGCACATGCAAAAAACCCGCAGACCAGCACTGGGAAATGCACTGACCCAGAACACCAAAACAAGAGTGAGTAGCCCTTTTGTAAAAAACAGCCATGGGTGGCTAGGTCATATACCCGCAGCCAGAACGCAAACAAGCCACATAATATCTGCAAGAACAATGTTACATGTTAGACATTTGAGAAAGGGTACTGTGCGTGGGGGAAAGAGTGCAGATATAAACATGCATGCACCAAATGCGGGGCGAACACAGCAGCAACAGATGTACTATTATTATACTACCCACTAAAGTCACGAAAAGAGAAGAACCATGAAACCCGCTTAGCACCGGTTGGAACACTTGCAATAGCACTGCAATATCATGAAAGGGGCAAGGAGAACAATGCTGAAAAATACTTAACACCGGGTAAGACACCCATTAAAATAAGGAAATGTATGCATTTTTTAGAAGCATACCCCGACAAGGAAATAGGGCAGTCAATAAAAAAACAGTTTTATGGAAGGCTTTAGCATCCCTTACGAAGGCCAAGGGTTCAGATTGATACCATTGAACTTAAAATCAGCAAGAGAAAACCTTACACTAGCAAGAAAGAAATTACAAAAATAATTAGATATAGTGAGAATTGGGGGGCCTTGGGATACAATGCATTTCAGTGAATACATATGCTCACTGCTGGGTCTTGTACCCAAAAAAGGAGGCAGGGCAATATAGATTAATACACCACCTACCGTATCCATGGGGCAAGTCTGTAAATGACGGGATACCAAATACAGAAACAGCAGTGTCATACACACATTTCCAGGAGGCACTCAGACCTGTCAAAACTTGTGGGAAAAATGCATTAATGGCGAAAGTAAATATAGAATCTCCATTCAGACTACTGCCAGTCCATCCCAAGTCACAACCCTGGTTGGGTTTTACATTTGAGAATACATTTGACGCAGACAAGTGACTAGCTATCGGGTTCCCAATATCATGCTCACTATTCAAGCAATTCAGTTCTGTTACGCTCACCTGGTTCCCACAGGGGTGTCGGGCGGAACTGGACAGCCAACGTCTCCACCAACGTGATGCGTAGTGCAGAGATGACTGACTGGACTGGCCCACCTAGCTTCGTCTGCTTGACCCGTAGAAGTAGTCTCCTAAAGGCGGAGAAAGGGAATTAGCCACCCGTGGATTTGAGTAATAGCCCCTCAGTGCGTCCCCATTTATCACCTCTGATATTCCCGTTCACAAAGCTCACCTTATCGTTTTGAATGATGAGCTCTCCATCCTGCGAGGAACGCAGGGGCGCGTTGATGGCCAGTTACTTCACTGGCTTGAGGATATTGGAAGAGTTCTAGACAAATCTTGGCTCCAAAACTCCTGGCGAAGGACCGTAGTTGTCTGGGCATCACCTCTATTCCTGGATGGAGAAGTTAGAGGCGCTCTCATCTGCCGCCCTTTAACTAGCTCACAGGGTGTGAGGTGGTGGTCCGACCCAAGCTGGTTCCTTAATGCATATAATGCAAGGGAAAGGTAATGCAGCCACCCCTTCTTCAGTGTCAATTTCAACTTGTCTATCCTCTCCTTGAGAAGACCGTTGGGTCTCTCACATACACTGTTCGCTTGCAGGTGATAAGCAGAAGAAACCTTATGTATAATGCTAAGTAAAAGACTCATCTGCTCGAATACCTCATTCTCAAAATGGGGCCCATTGTCAGATCTCAGCACCTCACATAATCCCCATCTAGGGAATACTTCTCAGACTAAAAACCTTGCAGTGCAAGTGGTATCACAATGTGTGCATGGACCAGCTTCAATCCATCTCGAAAAGGGCGCACTTTGCAGCATGTCAACATAATCTATATGTAAATGCTGAAAAGGACCATTTGGTCGAGGAATCACTCCTCTAACTGTTTGCAATGTGTGCCCAGCAGTAAACTTTTGACATACAATGCAATTTACTACATAAAAAGCAACGTGTTCTAACAGGTTTGGGACAAACCAGTCCTCTGCAATAGATGCTGCGAGGCTCTCCCTAGTTGCATGCGCAGGGTAGTGTAGCTGTTCTAATGCCACCCCTAATAAGGCTACAGGCATCACTGGCTTTCCAGTGATGTCCTGCCGCCACAATGCTTATGGATAACAATGGACAATGGATAAAGAACACCCCCTCTGTGTCCACAGCTCAGGTTCTTCCTGTAGACTACAGCCTTGAACTTCCATTAATTGCGTTCTAGACAAATGGTTAAATCCTTCATTTACAATCATAATCGTGATAATTTTTTCTTTCACATCTGGAGAGTCGAAACGTATAATATCAGATGAATATGCAACCCTTTTGGCCTCTTCGTCTGCGGCATGGTTTCCGCGTGAAATAAAATCAGTTCTCTTAGTTTGTGCTGTGCATTTAACTCTTGCAGTGGCTACTGGGAGTTGTAGTGCCTTCATAAGCCTGTCCAATAATGCAGCATATTGCACTGGAGTGTTGTCAGCTCGGAGGTAACCCATCCTCTTACAATGTGCTAACACTGTTACCGCCTGCACGGTTGACGTCACATAGGCGGTGTCACTGTACACCGTCACTTCCTGCTCTGCATGGTTTTCAAGTGCTGTAATGAGTGCCACTAATTCTGCAGCCTGTGCCAAAAAGTGAGGCGGTAGTCTTGCACTCGTTACTGCTTCAACTTCTCCATTAGCCCTGTGCCTTACCACAGTTGCACCTGAATGCCTTTCTCCATTTGATCAATCTTGAAGACCCATCAATAAAGAGAACCCCCTGCCCCGCTAGAGCGTTCTCCTTCACCCTCGGGATTTCATCATAGAATTCCTTGTAATTTGAGCAATCATGCACTTTCTCATCCGCTGCCAATGGTTCAGCTACAAACATGGCAGGGTTCACTATTTTACACCTGACTATTTTGAATTCCAGGTTTGATATGACCACCTCATATGCGGAAGCCCTCTGCGATATCAGCGTACCCTTAGTTTTCTCCAAAACAGCAAACAATGCATGCTCAACAAATAAAGTCATAGAGCACCCCATTACGATACTGGTAGACTTCTCAATAGGGAACGCAGTTCCAGCCAGCGATTGTTCGCGAGGATATTGTCCTCTCATAATCTAGAATCCCACTATAGTATACCAGAGGTTTATACCCAAGTGTGGTTCTTTGTGTAAGCACTGCTGTCATAACTGTTCCATTTGTGTGCAAGAACAAGAAAAACTCAGAATAATTGGGTATTCCTAAAAGTGGAACTGTACAAATTGCTTTTTTCAGTTCCTCAAAATCTTCCTCCATTTCCTCAGTCCACTCAATTCTTTTTCACTTGTGCTTTCTTCAGAGCCTGCAAAAGGGGTCTTGTGTATGAACTATAATGAACTATAATCAAATAACCATGCTTTAAAATAATTGCACAGTCCCTGAAACTGCTGCATTTGCTTTATCGTGTGGAGTTTTGGCGTTTTCATAATTGCCTCAGCCCTTTCAGGTGTAAATTTCACTGGCCTATATAGACCTCATCCTGACAATATTGCACTCTCTCCTTGTCCTCTTTACATCTGTCTGCTAGGATAGTCATTAATTGAATCGAATCTCGTCTACACTCTTCTTCTGTTGTACTACAAACTAAAATGTCATCTACATAGTGTAGCACAACACTTGGCAAATCAATATTGAATAGGTCCATCTACAGGACGCTATTAAAGTTCGATGGAGACTCACAGTGCCCTTGGGGCAAACATGTACTTTTCAACTTAGTCTGACAAAACATGAATGGCGTATGATCTTGAGAATCCTTATGTAATAGGATTGAGAAAAATGCATTTTTCAAATCAATCACTGTGAAATAATGTGCCTCTGGGGGAATGCTGCATTGAATCGTCGCATGATTCGGGACTAGACGGAACTCTGCCTCTACAATCAGGTTAATTGGCCTTATGTCCTGAATTAAACGCCATGACCCTCCTTTCAATTTTTTCACAGGATACACCGCAGTATTACATGGTGACTCTGACATCACCAAAATACCTTGTTCCATCATAGCTGATATAGTCTTAAAAATCCCCTCATCTGCTTCTAGGGACATCGTGGATTGCCTTGCACGAGGCAAAATTTCTCCTGTTTTCAGCTTAATCTTAACTTCTCCCACCCCCTTCAATAGGCCTACGTCATAGGGGTGTGTGGTCCATAAAGAGGTTGGCACTTTTTTCCATATCCTCATAAAAAAAATACTGGACGCTGCCGCATTATCACCATTTGCAGTGGGATTTCCTTTCTTTCTATCCTGATCCAATAAGTAATGGTCATTTCAAACACCACTTCATCATCTGATGGATCGTTTCTGAACATATCCTCATCAGTGACATTAGTCAATCTGTACCCTTCCCCAATGACAATTACCATTCTCCATAGCCTGCCCTCGTTATCGGTTCCTTCGAGCATAGCCAATTCCCCTCGTACTATAACTTCCTGTAATTCTAGGGCAGGGGTGCACAACTGATTTTGACAGAGGGCCGAAAGTACCTTACATGAGGGCTATAGTGGGCCGAAAAGTAAAAGTGGGCGGGGCGGTAGGCGGGACATGTCAGGAGGCTTTTTCAACCCCCAATTTGTATTAAACACATGGAAAAAGAATATGTTTTTGAGGGGTAACGATTTTTATTGCATTTCAAACTTACATTTTGTACTACACTTTCCATTGTTATCATTTATTTCGATTTAGTTATATTATATCGTCTGTTTAATTAAATTATATATATTTTATTGACCCTTGATTGGACATTCCGTTATTTTGGACTGCTATAGTTTGCTGTTTGGGTTACCCAAGAGGAGTATGGCCTTCGTTGAGTCAGGTTTCCTCAAAAAAGCAAAGGATGTACATCTCCTAACTGTGCCTGTTTTATCTTTATTATTGAGTTCACTCTTGGAGTGCAACACTATGCCCCATGGCTCACACCCCCAACCAAACACTATGCCCCATGGCCCCCTCGCCCCCAACTAAACACTATGCCCCATGGCCCCTTCACCCCCAACCAAACACTAGGCCCCATGGCTCCCACCCCCAACCAAACACTATGCCCCATGGCCCCCTCACCAGCCCCAACCAAACACTATGCCCCATGGCTCCCTCAACCCCCAACCAAACACTATGCCCCATGGCCCCATCACCCCCAACCAAACACTATGCCCCATGGCTCCCACCCCCAACCAAACACTATGCCCCATGACTCCCACCCCAACCAAACAATATGCCCCCTGTCCCTCAACCCCCAAGCAAACTCTATGCCCCCTGTCGCTCATCCCAACCAAACACTATGCCCCATGGCCCCATCACCCCTAACCAAACACTGTGCCCCATGGCTCCCACCCCCAAACAAACACTATGCCCCATGGCCCCAGCACCCCCAACCAAACACTATGCCCAAAGGCTCCCACCCCCAACCAAACACTATGCCCCATGGCTCCCTCAACCCCCAACCAAACACTATGCCCCATGGCCCCATCACCCCCAACCAAACACTATGCCCCATGGCTCCCACCCCCAACCAAACACTATGCCCCATGACTCCCACCCCCAACCAAAAAATATGCCCCCTGTCCCTCAACCCCCAAGCAAACACTATGCCCCCTGTCGCTCATCCCAACCAAACACTATGCCCCATGGCCCCATCACCCCCAACCAAACACTGTGCCCCATGGCTCCCACCCCCAACCAAACACTATGCCCCATGGCCCCAGCACCCCCAACCAAACACTATGCCCCCTGTCCCTCACCCCCAAGCAAACACTATGCCCCCTGTCCCTCACCCCCAACCAAACACTATGCCCCCTGGCTCCCACCCCCAACCAAACACTATGCCCCCTGTCCCTCACCCCCAACCAAACATTATGCCCCCTGTCCCTCACCCCCAACCAAACACTATGCCCCATGGTCCCCTCACCCCCAACCAAACACTATGCTCCATGGCCCCCTCACCACCAACCAAACACTATGCCCCAAACACACTCAAGCATCCACCCATACAGACCCGAACCCCCCAATTCAGCACACTCTCAAACATGCACCCATACAGACCCAAACCCCCCAACTCAGCACACAAACTCTGAAGCATGCACCCATACATGCATCTCAACATACACAACACAAACATACAAAAACAAACATTCATGCACACCCGAACCCCCACCCTCTCAACTCAGCACACACACTCTCACGCATGCACCATGCACCCATACAGACCCGAACCCCCCAACTCAGCACACACACTCTCAAACATGCACCCATACAGACCCAAACCCCCCAGCCCCCAAATCAGCACACTCTCAAACATGCACCCATACGGACCAGAACCCCCACCCCCAAATCAGCACACTCTCAAACATGCACCCATACAGACCCGAACCCCCCACCCCCCAACTCAGCACACACACTCTCAAACATGCACCCATACAGACCCGAACCCCCCACCCCCCAACTCAGCACACACACTCTCAAACATGCACCCATACAGACCCGAACCCCCCAGCCCCCAAATCAGCACACTCTCAAACATGCACCCATACAGACCCGAACCCCCACCCCCAAATCAGCACACTCTCAAACATGCACCCATACAGACCCGAACCCCCCACCCCCAACTCAGCACACACACTCTCAAACATGCACCCATACAGACCCGAACCCCCCACCCCCCAACTGAGCACACACTCTCAAGCTTACACCATGCGCCCATACAGACCCGAACCCCGCACCCCCGACTCAGCACACACACTCTCAAACATGCACCCATACAGACCCGAACCCCCCACCCCCCAACTCAGCACACACACTCTCAAACATGCACCCATACAGACCAGAACCCCCACCCCCCAAATCAGCACACTCTCAAACATGCACCCATACAGACTCGAACCCCCCACCCCCCAACTCAGCACACACACTCTCAAACATGCACCCATACAGACCCGAACCCCCACCCCCCAACTCAGCACACACACTCTCAAACATGCACCCATACAGACCCGAACCCCCCACCCCCCAACTCAGCACACACTCTCAAGCATACACCATGCACCCATACAGACCCGAAACCCCCACCCCCCAACTCAGCACACACACTTCATTCATTTAGTCCTTAGAACTTGGCCTTGTAGAGGCTCACTGTGCCTGAGAATAAAAGGGAGTGTGGCATGGTCTTATCTTCTGGTTTCGTGTGTAGCTCGACCCAAAGTCTATTTTCATCTGACCATGTGACTGTAGGCCACATTTTTGAGCTCTTTTGTTGCATAAAATACTATTAAATGAAGATGCCTTGGCACTTGTAGTGTTTTTCCATTACACCTCAAACAGGAGCTTGCTTCTTTCTCACGTTCATGTAGCTTCTTGAACAAATAACCAGGCTCACAGCAGCCCCAACTCTAGACACTTGGCCGGCCAGCCTTTCTTGAATTCTCCTTCGCCATCAACGGTTTTATTCAACTGTGCCATACTTCAAGCCCTTTCCATTCGCAGGGTTCAAGTTTGCTAAAGTGCATTGTGGAATGTCCAGATTCCATACATTCCTATGAATATACATTGGCGCATTGCCTGTGATCTATTTACTATGTAGCCAGTCTCATGATTACTTAGTCCACTTGCGTTACTGCAACTGTACAATTGTAAAATGACTTTGTATTTTCTTCAATGCTTCTTCGCACAAGCAGTCTTCATTTCGATCCCAAAATGTTGCTTATTTTGATACTTTCTCCTCAGATTCTCCATAATGGCTATACTCTTTCTTCATTGGCATCTCTTCTGGGTGCATCATTTCTACTTCACATGACGTCACCAGTCTTCTTTCTCGTTTATTTTCACACTTCTTCCGGGACTTCTTCCAGACGACCGTTATTTCTTCGTGCATGCATATAGGGTTTTCTCAATGGATTCCTTGTCTCAAGGATACTTTGCGGCATGGGCACCCTCACTGGAACTGCGCATGTTTCAATTTCCGGTTGGTGGTCCCCCTGAATTGAGTAAGTCACCAATTCCATACCTTTTCCACCCATTCATGTCCCGAAGGGGCACATTTCTGCTTCCATTGAGCCACCAGCAACATCTTGGCCACCATAAGAATTACATATGGCTTTTTTTCGTCTTTGAGTGTAGATTCCCCAGCCCCGCTCCCAACCCCAGCATGGGCTCCCCAATATTTCTTGGGCTCCGGTTCCCAAAAAAACCCCGACCATCATCAAAATGCACTGGCTCCCACTGCAATCCCAATCGTCTTCAAACCCTATTGCATAATCTACAAGGTTGTCACCCTGAAGTCCCCAAGTTACATCACTCCGGAGGCCTGCGATGCACCAGAAGTAAGGAAATGTGCAGACTTGAATTACGAAAGTGCAGGAAGGAAAGAACCAGAAGACGGGCCTTCTCTTTCTATGCTCCAAGACTCAGGAGCATCCTCTCCGTCAACATCAGGCTCACCCCATCACTTCTACAGTTCAGGGTTCTAGGTCCACACACCCTGCAATTCCCACACACACCCTGCTCTCCCCACCATACCTGAGATTTGATGGTTAGCTCTCTGCCCCTTTTTTTCTCTCTGCTTCCCTCACTGTGTTATTCCCCTTATGATTGTCAAGTGCTCAATTGCTTCTCGAAGCTAGGTACGCACTCAATAAATACCATAACAATAATAAAAATCATGGCAAATCTAGCCAATCAGCCTGTCCTGAGATATAGACATGAAATATTACTTGTTGTGCAGGCATCATCCCAGTGGGCTGATGGAAGAATGTTGGGGGGATCTGATAGACAAAAACATAGAATGTTAGAGTGAATAGTCTCATGTGTGCACACCTCACAGAATACATGTATCACGGCTCCTGATGTGAATCTTGAGGCTGCACGTTAGGGAGGCCTCATCAAGACTTAACTACTACTGTTATGATAGGTTATTTATAACGCGCTTAATACCCAGAGGTTTCTAAGCATGGACCCGGAGATCGTACCTGTGTTGCTCTGTGTCGTCTTGCTTCCAAGGCGAGCATGTTGCCGCTGAGCTATCCTCCACAGCTGTTAGAACCAGAAGCAATAATCATCTGCTTGTGACATGTGGGTGTGCAATGTGCATTGATCTAGTGATGGAATGATTGAGGTGGATTTGGCAAGCCTGGTATTGAATAGTAGACTGCCCATTGGTGGATCCGCATATACTGGGGCAGGCTTATTATCGCAGAGGCCAACTGGGCAAGCGGGTTTGTGGTGAGTACCACATGGGCTCCAGAGTGGCAAGGAGCAGGCTTCCAACAAGTGGATGATGACTGCACCAGAACGGGACATATTTTGAGTGTTGCATGCAGTACTGCAACCCGGCGTACGGTGTACGGCCTGCAGTGCTGGGGTTGGCAGGCTTTGTTAAAGGATAGGCTTTTTATTGAGAGTTGGTGCAGGCAAAATTGTCCTTCTGGAGTGACAGTGGAAGGGGTAGGTTGGACTGGCATGGGTATGGCAATATCGTGGAAAAAACAAAAAAGCTCTCCCTCCCCAATTTAACCCCCATAAGCCATCTTGTGAGGAGGATTTTGTAGTTTTCTGCTCACCTGCTTTTGGGCTGATAACGTTCCCAGGGAGTCCTCGTGGATCCCTCGTTTGTTTCTGTTCCCGGGCCGGCCTTTCCAATATGGTCACCGAGCGGCAGTGATGATTGCTGGTTCCTGATTCAGTCACTGAGGCCAACAATAACCTCATCTGTTCGTTTGTACTGCCTGACAATTTGCCTAGGCTATTATTTGTAACAGACTACATTTTCGGTGCACCCTTCCTGCTAGGATGGATGGACTGGCAGGGTGGCCCTAAGGAGTTTGTTTTGGACTTCTACCTGCCTGTCCATCGGCTGCTAGGCCGCCTGGTGAGTTTCTTTGTGCAGAGGTGAGCTCCTTAGTCTCTTTCCTCCTGCTCCCATGACGTTCTCCATCTCCCCTATCTATTCCAACTGTTACTCTATCATCTATCCTGCCTCACTCTTGAAGCTTGGAAGAAAAACATTTAAAAAAACACTCCTGGTCTCTAACCCAGCTCTAACGATCGCTGACGCCTACGTCAACGCCTCCTCCACGCAGGCTATCACTGACATCCTTTTTCTGTCGCCTTCTCGGACCTATGGCCTCCCCAGTTGGTCTCAACCCTCTCCCCTTTTTCCTCTTCCCCCATCGAGGGAGTGCTTATGGAGTGCTGTTTAGCTGGCGAAGTATCTATCTCTCGTGATCCAGTGAACATTGTCATAAAGAACCTCTGCAAACTTTGCTTTTGACATTCTCTGTGCTTAATACATATTGCTCGACCCATGACTCCACCCACCTCTGCCTGCTTCTTTAAAACTGGCGAGCATGCGCAATAGCGAGCACACATTGAGGGAGTGCTCATGGAGTGCTGTGTAGATGGTAAGGAGGTCAGCAGGTAGCAAGGGACGAGATCTAAACATCTGTATATGTGTTTTCATTTTTATTTGCTTGAAAAGATTTGTGCATTTTCATTTATTTACTTACTTGTTATTTGTTCTTAAATTCTTTGGGCCTCATAACAAGTTTGGCGGTAGCCCTTAAATGCGCGGTAACAGTGTTACCGCCGCATTTAAGTGTCTGCCAAATCACGGGTTTGACTGCATTTACCCCCTCGATTTTTGGCGCAATTACTGCACAGTAATGCCCAATTGGGAATTACTGTTACCGCCAAACCCCTAATCCGGCGCTAATAGCAACAATCTTGTCTACTTTCAAAAGAACAAGCTCTTTTTACATCTACTTTGCCACTGTCCGAGGTGCATTTTAGCTCCTCCCAGCCCAAAGTAATGATCAGAGTTGGTTCACAGTGTACAGACGAAATTGTCATAACTGAGGAACCCTGTTCCATACCCATACAGGATTCTAGGCCCTCTATCTCATCTCATTTGGTTAAAGTTACGCAAGACGTGGATGAGCCCGTATTTGACTTATTTAAGAACCAAAAACATTGAATGAAAACTAAATTAACTGGTAATACAAAAAAAACTAAAAATAAATCTGCCCCTCTTAGATCTGTAACATGTAACGTAACTCCAAATAATGCTTAGATTCCCTGACTACCCCTCGGAGAAAGGTTAAGATTCTATCCAAAACCAATGCCCAGCGAAAGACTCTCGACCACCCCTCAAAATCCAAAGGGGAAGAAAAACCTATTTTACCAGCCCCTCCTGTTCCATCCGACTTAGACAAGTCATTGGACTTTCCTGCTAAAGATGTGGAACTCATGAATTCATCTACCAACTCCATCTCATCCCTCCAGTCCTGTCCGTTGATCCATGACTCAGTGGAGCCCCCACCATCTATTCATGAGAACTTGGCACCTGTACATCATCACCATAATGGGGCTTCGAGTGGTAGGGCTGCTAATGGAGTTTTTCACCTTGAAGCAGAGAAGGAGGCAGTCACTGAACACAAATCAAATTGACATTACACCCTCTATGCCTGAAAGAGCTAATAAATTGACTCCCAGATTTCGGGGATCCTCAGCTAGACATGGTCGCTTAATTAAACCTTCTCATAGGGACGGTAGTCAGTCCTCTAATCCAAGTAGATACCCAGTGTCATCTCCTCCTATGGACAGGCTGGACACTTTGTACCCTGAATCAGACAATCTAGGGTAACCCGATTGCTTACATCTAACAATGAACGATAGACAAAGAGATGATCCTAATGCCAATAGGACCACGATCCTAACTGTCTTTAAAACTATTCCAAAATTAAAAGCGATTCAATCGCAAGTTATTTAATACATTCAATTTCTGAATTACCATAGATTTGATAAAATCAAGTTGACAATCCCCTCTCAGATAGTGAGGGAACTTCTATGGGATGCTAAAGAACAATTTAGAAACCATTGCTTTAAACTAGACGTGAATGAAGAGGAATACCCTTCTAGATCTACTGCAAGATCTCAATCAAGGCAATTCTTGCCTAAACCGACAATAACATCATCTTTTGAACCTTTATTCATCATTTGCCACGGTAATCAAGGGGACCTCATAAGAGAAGTAGCATTTCAAAATTCAGATTCCTCCAAACCTCCTAGAGATACAACTTGGACTTGGCTTCAGAATGCCATTAATGGCAACAACACTCGCTACAACCAGTAGTGCCAGGTGGAGCCAAAGACCTACAAACTCACAATGGCGGTTTGGAATACAAGAGGATTCAAACATTTAATTACACCATCCGAAACCTATGCTCTATCCTCCTTTGACATAATCCTCTTACAAGAGACATGGCTAACCGCCCAGTCCACTTGGCTTGGTCATGAGGTTTGCTGATCCCAGCAATAAAACACCCCAAGGGTTGACCATCTGCAGGCCTTTTAACAGTCATAAAATTAGATCTCGGCTGTATGTTATCACCTTGGGCTGCCCCACATCCGTTCATCCAGCTAACCAAACTTTGCTATTCTAAAATCTACTGCCCACATCTCAAAGACACAGCTATTTTGAACCTCTGTTGGAATTCCACTGTCACCTCTGATGATGACTTCTTATCGTTAGTTGGCAATATGATAGATTTAAGCATGGGAGATGACACTATTGATACCATTTTAATCGCTGTTAATCTTAATATAAAATGCTTAAATATTAACCAGGCTCGGGAGGATAGCTCAGGGGCAATGTGCTTGCCTTGGAAGTAAGACAACACGGAGCACCACAGGTTCGATCCCCGGGTCCGCGCTTAGAAACCTCTGGGTATTAAGCGCATTATAAATAACCTAACATATCATATCATATCTCTCTCCTCAAGCTAGGCTTGGATGGACCTCATGGATGACGGGGGTTTTACAATGCTCAGTGGCGCTCTTCAAGGGGAAATTCCGCGCAACCTACCTGCCATCGGGATGTGATATCTGCTATAATTGACTGTTTTTGTTGTCACCCACTTTATTAATAGCATAGAACATTTTTAAATCCTTATGACTCTCAAGACTGACCACAACATCTTGGGGGTAACTTGGACCCAAATTGACCAGCCTCATTGAGATTACTATAAATCTATTATTCAACTTGAAGTAGGAATAAATGGGTTGAAATGGATGGAAATTAAGCTTCATTGTCTCAAGGGATGCTTGCTTACTACCTTGAAACCTTCAGATTTGTATGATACTATATCTTAAACTGCAATTTAAACCTCTTTCTTGAAAAAGCTCAAGTGGGCTTTCGCCCTAATTTTCTTTCTAAACATCCTTATGATCAAGAAATTCAGAACATGAAGGAGAGAACGGAGGCGAATTACTGCAGGGAATTTACCAGACCAAGCCTTTGCGTTAACAGAAATCAAAACAAAGTATCGAAATTGGTCTAAACAGCTAAAAGTCAAAAAGGTCCAGTAAGATGGAAAAACAATGTTAGCAGTTTCGGCATCTAAGTCGAGTGCCCAGATTTGGTCGCTCCTCAAGACTGTTAGTAATGACAAAGTTTTCCCCCTTATGATTAATGCGATCAATGAACAAGCATGGGCACTTCACTTTACCACTCTGATTCGGTCCCAAGAGACCTGCTGTGGCTCAAGCCCTCTAAAGCTGGCTGTCCATCTTTCATTCTTAACTTACTATTTCAATTTTGCTCTGACACTTTCATTTGTGTTAAATTAAATCAAGACAGTAAGACAGAGATTCTCCTCATCAGCACACCTGCACCATCCTTTCCTGTCATGCTCTGGCCGGCCTCCCTTGGCCCTCTTCCTGCTCCCACCTGTGAGGCAAAGAACCTCGGGGTCATCTTCGACTCCCCACTCAACTTTTCTCCTCACATCTCTGACGTCTCGAAGAAGTCAAACTACCAACTGCTCCTAATCAGAGGTATTCTTCCTTTCCTCTCCTTCCACCAGAAGCCCACTGTCTCTAGAGCGCTGGTTCTCTCTAGGCTGGACTACTGCAACAGCCTATTTCTAAATCTGCCTGCTTCTACTCTCCGCCCTCTACAACTCATCCAAAACAGGATTGCAAGACTTGTCCTTGACCTCAAGCCCAGGGATCGTATCTCTCCAGCACTGAAATCTCTGCATTGGCTCTCAGTGGCTGCAAGGATTAAGTTCAAGACCCTCTGCATTGTCCAGAAGTCCTTTTGAGCCTGGGTCCCCAATACCTCCAACTCTCTCTTTGTAAAACCTTCCTACTCAAGCTCTTCGCTTCTCCACCTCCAACTCCCTCAGGGTCAGTCGCTTCTCTGAGCAACAAGTTAGTGGTAGATCTCTTTCTTCAGCTGGGGCCTCCCTCTGGAACAGCCTCCCTGCTTCCCTGAAGCTTGAGAACCATCTAAGGTTCCCCAAGCACCTCAAGACCTTCATCTTTGCTTCTGCCTTCTCTCCTCCTCTCTCCTACTGATTTCCTGTCTGATACTGCACTGGTCACCTGGTTACCCTCTGATTTTGGGCCCAGGTCCCTGCCCACCCAGTTGCACACTTGAACTGCCTCCCGGCAACTCTTGCATTTGGGTGTGTATCTGGAACCGTACAGTCCCACTACCTGCACTTTTGGACACCTGCTGTCTGCACTTACCCTTGCACTGGCCACCTGCTGGCTGCACTTCTTGTTATTATTTTGATCCCATTTACAGCACTGCCCCCTTCCCTTTCCCCTGGCACTTCCCCCTCCCATCTCCCCTGCACTTGTGCAATCTCGATGTCACTTGGCCTAGTAAGATCGTTGTCTCTGTCCTCCCTCTGTTCCCCCCTTCTTTGACTTGTCGCGCCTTGAAACACTTGTGTATAGGCGTGTTACAAATGCCATATCATATCATATCCAGCATAGCCCTGATATATGTGGGTAGAACCTCTGCAGTTTCTCAGGATGGAGGTGCCACTGAATCATCACTTTAACCCTCATCTCCTGCACCTGAATGGCCATTGTGAGTTTGGAGATATCTGCCACAGCTGAGCCCACTGACCCTCTTGTCACAGGTGGCGCACCACGGTTTCCCACTGGGTCATGCAAGGCCATTTCAGAGTCTTTGTTCCCCTAGTCGCAATTCTTTACAACGCACTCACCAGGTGTTTGTATACTGTATCTGTGGTAACATACTTCTCGAGAGGTGTCAGATCCCTAGTTGCCACGGTTCCGATCGTAGGTTTTGTGAGCAAATGTCTCAATTGTGCGTACCGGTATCTCTCGCCCTCCCCGAGCCCAAAGTATTCTTTGCATTCTTCAAATGATTTAACCTCACTACCCTCAAACTTATCTTGTAGCTTGTGGCACCCTGCCTATTCTCACTTTGTAAACGCTCCTTGTTCCTGCCCCGGCGTGAATTGCGGGTTCTTAAACAGGGACGTCAGCGGGGAGGGGTCAGATGTGTAAGGAAGGCATGGTATGAACAGTAAAACAGACACAAGTGACCACAGTTCAAGGGTGTTTATTGAACTTCAACAAAGGTATGATAAACACCAATCTAATACCAAATCTACAGACGGGGGCAAGTTACGACCATCAAATAATAGTAACACAGTCCTAGTGGTGTCTTGTCAATATAAAATGACCTATACTAAAAAAAACTATTGCCATTCCTTACCTCTAAATACAAATAGTGTGGGGGTAGTGTTTTTGAAAAAGAAAGAAGTGTTCACAAAAAATTATATGTCAGGATGTTCAGGCCATTGGCCTCCCTTCCTCATGTTTTCTGCACGGGACAAAGTGGTTCACTCGAGCGTAGCACAATCTCTGGCTTCTTTAGCATGAGGATACAGTTCAATCATGACCATCAGCGCCGTCTGTGCCGAAGTCTCTTTGCCTATCAAAGTCTCTTCATGCAGAGGGCCTGATACGACAAAAGAAACGATAATTTATTTTCCTGTTACAAGTACTCAATTCAGGTGATTCACTAATCACCCAGAATCCCCCTCAGCCGCGCTCAGATCCCTTTGTACAACGATCGTCACTTTGGAACCCCCTCTTCCGGCTCAGATCCTCTTTCATAATATTCATAGGATATTCCTTCTCTGGTGACCCACGGTTCACCCCGGATGCCCCTCAGCCAGGCTCAGATCCCTTTCTTACTACAATTAGTCTCCCTGAGCCGAGTTCAGACCAATTTCAGTTAGCATCAACTATCGACGACTTTCCAATGTGCATAGGGTTTGGCTTGACCCGTTGCAGGACCACTTCGATTTCACAATTCGTTTTTACATTTGCCACCTTTCAGTTGGATACTTTATTTATTTATTTATGCATTTGATACAGTGCACAAACCCCTTGTGTGTCGCAGCGTTAGTTACATTAGGGTACATTTAGTTAGGAACATGAATTACATTAGGGTGCAAGGTTACATGTTACATTACGTGAAGAGAGGTGGACGGACAGTTACGTTTTACATTAGAAAAGGGTGTTTAAAAAAGGGGGGGTGTGGGGAAAAGCAGTGAGGGATGCAGTAGTCTTAGGAGGAGTATCGTCAGTTGAACAGCCACGTCTTCAAGTTTCTGTGGAAGGTCCAGTAGGCCTGTTCTTTTCTGAGGGCGAGTGGAAGATTGTTCCAAAGCTTGGCTGCCATGAACGAGAAGCTCTTGCCCCCTACTGAGAGGCGGTTGAAGTTGGGGGGTCTTCAGGAGGTGAGAGTTGGACAATCTCAGTGGGCAGGCAGGGGCGTATTTCTCTACGCATTGCGACAGGTAGGTTGGGGCAGTGTTGGAGAGACAGCGTGGACCAATGATAATGTCTTCAATTTGATCCTTTCCCGGATGGGCAGCCAGTGTGCAGCTCTCCTAGCTTCCGAGATATGGTCCGATTTGGAGAGGCCAATGGCAGCTCAGAGGGCATTATTCTGTATTGTCTGTTGTTTATTCAGGGTGCATTCTGAGGTGCGGATAAAGAAGGTATCACAATAATCAAGCTTGGCGCCAGTGATAGCTGTTGCTATTGTAAGGCAGTTAGGGGTGGAGAGCAAAGGCTTGCTAGCATGCAGGAGTTCGGCTGTGTAAGCTGCCGCTGAGGCGATTGAGTTCACGTGGCGTGAGAAGTTGAGGTTGGCATCCAGGTAGATCCCAAGAGTTTTGGCAACGGCTTTGGCAGCGGTAAAGGTGGTGATACGGTTATCATCGATGTTGAATTTTTGCAAGCTGGGTCAATGTTATGATGTCTGGGGATTGAGCCGACAATGAGGATTTCCGTTTTGTCGTCGTTGAGACAAGGTTGGTGAGGGGCCATCCAATTGTGAATGATCTCGTAGACGACGTTAAGATGCTGTTGGACCTGGATGTAGACAGCCCGATCCAGGATCTTCAGAACATAGGAAACCGTGGTAATGGGGCAGTAGTTTGTCAGGATGGATGGGTCTCTTGAGGACCGGTAGGACCTATGCTTCATTCAGGGAAGTTGGCACTGAGTTGTGGAGAAGGAAGCATTGATGATGGTTGTGAATATGGGTATGAGTGTCTCAGCACAGTCTTTAATGATTGGCCCTGGATAGATGTCGCCTTTGCAGCATGATGGTTTGAGGCTTTTAACAATCATAGAGACGTCCATGTCTGAGACATGGTGGAAGCTGAACGGGGTGCCGGAATGGGACAGTGATGGGTTCAGTGCTGTGGGCACTGGTGGTTTGGTGCGCATGGTAAGTTGTTTGGCAATTATTTTTCCTTTGAGGGTATTGACCTTTGCAGTTAGGGAATCGTAGATTTTTTCCCACCCAGATCTGTCTACTGTCAGGTCTGGCTGGGGGTTGGGAGGAGACTCTAGTTCTTAGAGAATGGTGAACAGTTCCCATGAGCTGGATAAGGCATTGCTAATTTTAGAGTTGTAGCTGTTGGCTTTGGCAGTGTGTATTTTCTTTTTATAGTTTTTGGCAGGGGAGGAGAAAAGGGCTTTGGAACGGGGGAGAGTTCTTTTGTCCAAGCTACCTCTGGATTTCAAGGAGTTCCGGTGTGAACCAGGCATTTTTTTAATTGAGGGTTCGCTTTTACTGAGTTTGAGAGGGGCAAGTGTGTTGACTGCTTGTGCGACAGATAGCATGTAGAGGTCAACCAGTGCTGCTGGGTCTGTTACTGAAGGTGGTGGGTGAGCCAGCGTGGCAAGTAACAGTGCAAGGTTGGTCATGTTGAGGTTTTCAGTGCACCGGGCCAGGCATTCAGGTTTGGCAGGATGAGCTGGTCTTGAGCGTTCTGAATGGGGGATTTTGAAGGCTATGATGTGGTGGTCCAACCAGTAGGGAGAGGTGACGCGGTGGGGATGTTGCAGTTGAGGTTGCTTAACCAATCTAGAGTCCGGCCTTGGTCATGGGTGGGCTCGAGAGAGCGCTGTGCAAAGCCGACATGGTTAAGTGCGATAGCTAAGCGGGTGGCTAGAGAGTTAGCTGGGCCGTTGAGGCCTAGGTTGAGGTGGCCTAGGATTATTATTTTGGATTTAGGTTTGATGGAGGTGAAGATACACTGCATTAAGTTGTCTTCAAAGGTGGAGCTAGTGCCAGGTGGACGATAGACAAGGAGGAGTGTGATGGTGTTGGTGGGCAACATGAAGATCTTAGTGAGTAGGGATTCACAATTTAGGATGACATTGGTTTGCGTGATTCTGATGTTGAGGGTTTTTTTAAAGATGAGGGCGACACCACCTCCTATTTTTGAGGATCTATCACATCTTAGGGTGGTAAAACCAGGGGGGATGACATTGGAAAGGGCTGTGCCAGCAGCGGGATGGAACTACATTTTCATGACAACACCACAAAGGCAAACAATCCTCTTTGCCTTGGCTATCGATGCAGGAGAGCCCCAGGTACCTCCGACAGACAATGCAGGTTTCTTCAGCTTTATTTCTGGGTCTTATGTTTTTTATTGTCGAGGGCTCTCAAAAGTACCAGTCTTTCTCTGAAAAGGTCAAGGGCACTTCCCTCTTTGCAACCCTCTTCGGTCTTGCCGTCTTTCTCCTTGTATTAAACTGCCATCTTGGAACTGATTGTGTGCTTTGCCTTGCTCACAGTGTGCTTTCGTGCTCTGCCTTTTATCTGTGTGGGGAAGTATAATGGAAGTCAGGTGTGTGCATGATCAGTGATTGCCTGACCCGGCCTGACCACTGTATTGGGACATGTCAGGTATACGGCTTGTGTGTTAGTTTGTTTTCTCTCACATTGAGCTGTCTGTGAGAAAGTGTTCATGTCGGAAAAGGCTCCCTGATAGGATGGGGAAAAGGTGTTACAGTGAAGGGGATACTGCATCTTGCCACCTGTGTCGATTTAATTGTAATATTGCCTTTTGCAAAAAAGGGGCTAAAGAATTGGTGAATTGTTCTAAGGTAATCATTTCTACCAACTCTTCCATTATTTTGGTATGAATCCACAGAGCAACTGTAGTTTTAACACGTTCACCCATTTCAAGGGGGCTTTCTCAAGGAATCCTGAAGGCTCATTAAAGTAACAGTCTTACTCTTATGTCCCGTCCCCTTTCCTCCATACTGTAAGGGCATCCCTCCCTACGTACGGTGTACATAACCTTTTTCACCAGAAAAAATCTTCTTTCCGTTTAATGTAGGGGCGCTCGGGGCACGGCCCTGGGAGCATGCGTCCCCTGTCTCCGCCCACCAGCGCCACTCTTCAGTCCCTTTTCCGCGTCAATGGGAACAGGCAAATTTCATCAGCACTCCTGGATTTGGCTACGGCCATGTAATAACACGCGCTCTTCCCCGGATACTTTCTTCTGTATTTTTTTCTTCTTTTTGTCAATTGGGTACTTGGTCCTCCGACGCCATGCTCCTCCCCGGTGCATGTCGACTTCAGCAGGCTTCAGCAGGTGTCCACCCTACGAGGGCCTCTTCCCTACATCAGAACCCCACGCTCTTTGCCTCCGCTGCCTTGACCTCAACCACAGCTGGGAAGGTTGTACTGGGTGCAACGCATTTACTCCACGTGCATTGAAGAACAGGCCGGTACTAGGGCGTTGCCCCTCAGGTGTAAACCTGGTAAAAACACCTTGCATTTCCCTCAGCACTGTGCCTGACCGGTCATCCCCATTGGGGGAGTCTGAAGAGTACAAAGTGGAATAAAACTTAGCGAACTCTGAAATTATGTCAGGTGTAGTTCTGCTTAGTTCCCCGTTCCCTTCTTAATTTTAAGTATCGTTCTTGCTGCCTCCTTTATCTTAATCTGTCGAGCCAAGAGACGTCTGCCTTGTTCGCCTTAACGTAATACCTCTGTTGGAGGTACAGTAAGGCCTGCTCAGCCTCTCTGCCTCTCTGGTCCTGCAGCACATCAAGCTGGCCTCTTAGCCTGTATTCCTTCCACAATCCCCTCCCCGCTTTGTCTACCATTTTCCCCATCACATGTCTAAGTTTGGATTCCAATTCTTTTTGTAGCAGGTCCATTTGTAATAGTCATAATAGCTTTGAAGGCATCCAAGATTACATGCTCATTGGTTCCCTCTGGAGTATTAAGCTTAGGAAATTCCTCTATCCATCCCTTTAGCTCCTCGCAAATGGTCCTGTCCTTCAACAAGGGATTGGGGAATTTCCATCGCCACAGGCCAGACTCACTTTTCCCCATTTGCAAGATTGTCATGAGGGGTGCGTGATCTGAAAGAGCAATTGTCCCCTGCTCCATTTCCATGACCTGCCCCAGAAGCATTCTCAAGAACCTGGCATAGTCAATTCTTGAGACGGTTCTGTGGACGTGGGAATAGTATGTGTAGCCTGTGTTCTCCCCTTCTACCAAGGCTAACTGGGCCATGCGCTCCTTCAACTTACCCAACGGCATCCCCTAGTTGTGGTAAATTCTCGCACTCCTATCAGTCCGCGTGTCCCTTGCTGTTTGAAATCCCCCAGCAGCAGTATCTGTTTGCTGGCAAACCTCTCTGATTTAGTCAGTGCTGCTTGTAAAAACCCATCCTATCCCGTGTTGGGGGCATATACTGTTGCTAAGGTGTATAACCCTCTCTCCCGCTGGAACACCACTGCAAGGGATCTACCTTCATCGCCCCCCTCCGTCTCACCTTCTATCCACCACAGTTTTTGCAGATTGCTCTCCTGAGCCTTCTTATCTAACGTGAAGGCTGCTTTTGGGTCCTTGCGCCGCCTCTTCTTATGCAGATATGCCGCACTACCTTTTCTACCCCCGCTCCTTTCCTCGGGGCCTGTGATCTTCGCCCCCCTCTGAAGCCTCTCCACCCAGATCCTTGTGTGGCTGCTGGCCTTAGCTCCACCCTCCACCTGTGCCCCGCCTGCCTATCAAGGCCGGCCACAGTGTGCCCCCTGCTCTCCAGCCTCTTTTGACCTCAGGTGCCCTGTCTCCTCTGTACAGGGTCAGGGGTCAAGTCCTTAAAATTTAAAGTGGGGTGAAATATGCACATTTTTTTGCATAACCACCTAAATTGCACAGGACGAATGGCATTTGCCTTTCATAAAATCAACACACACACAAAACCAAGAGAGGATATTTTCTTCTAATAATGTTTTTGAAAACGTTAAAAGGTGTGCATTTTTTAAATTCCAAGAACCAATACAAATGTGTAAAAGAGGACGAGATAACCACTGACGGGTCCATAGGCCAGTGTTCACCCTCTAGTACTTGTAAAACAAGATAGCTTCACCATGTGAGGAATGGGGGTGCAGGACTCACTTTCTCCAGCATGGGGTCTGGCATGGATTCACATGCGCATGAATATTCCCCGTCGTCAGGCCGGGAATCCTCGGTAAAGAAAAAATCAGTATCAGTTTTGTTTCTGATCTGTCTTTCTTAGTAGTAACCAATCACTGATCTCTGGGTCATACTGCCCCCAGCCAATGACTGCCCTCTACCTAAGCCCCTCCCCCTGGCAGCCATCCTCAGATTTTTACCGCACGTTCAAGTCCTGGTGTTTAGCTCTAGAGCTTTTACTGCGTTTTCGCACTTTTCAGGAGATTTTTCTCTTTTTTTTGGTTAATCGAGCCTCAAGCTCCACCGTTTCTACTTCCGATAACGGGGACCCGTTTCGGAATTCTTCTACGCCCCTCAAGGGTGAAGTTTTCGTCGAGTTACGCTTCTTGGAGGATTCCAGAAGATCTGTGGCCTACCTCAACGGACATGGCCCAGGACAAGGGAAGCTCGACACCCGGATCCAAGCTGTTCAGGAGCTGCCCAGGATGCGGATTGCAAAATGTTTTCAAGGAGGACGAGCATTCAAGATGTCTCTACTGCCTTCATGAGGACAAGACGCACGTGGAGAAGGACTGTGCGTTCTGCAAGAACCTGTCGGAACGGACCAAGCAAGATCGTCGTTCCCGTCTCGCCACCTGGCTGGAGAAAGGCACAGCAGGTGAGAAGGCGAAGAAAAATTCTGAGCGGTCTTGTAAGTCTTGTGAGGGCGCCCCGGCGACAGGGGCCCAACAGAAGGCCAAGCACCATGAGTCCGCGCGCACCGGGAGCGCCGAAAGGTCGGGCCCCTCTGCTGCCAGGCAGGGAGCGACTTCCCCGGCACGATCAACCACGAGCCAGCACTCTGGTTTGGGGAAGAGGAAGTCCGAGAACCCGGGTAAGCTTCTTGAGAGGCCCCGGTCGATCTCGAAGGGAGCCAAGGGGGAGCGAGGCGATGACCCTCCCCCCAAAGCAAAGGCCCAGGACGCACCTAATGTGGTGAGGGCCTTGCTCCACCCGGCAAAGGCCTCTATCGAGGTTGTCTCAGCGGCCCTGGCGAAGCTGGCAGAGGCTACGCCAGTGGAGGTGGCCTCGGGGCCCAGAGTTTCCCTGCCGCCACGGAGGGAATCCTCTTTCCAGACCATCGTTAAGACCCCCGTGAAGACCCCGGCGGAAAAAGAGGGGGGGGGGCGGTGGCCTTTACGGACTCGGATTCAGCCTCCGAGGAGGATCTGGTGGAAACCGTGAAAGGCCTCAACGAGAGGTTCATTGGCCTCAACGAGAGGTTCGAGAAGGTTCGATCCCAGGGGACGGTTCCCGCTGATGTGATCGAAGATAGCGACGATGGCGACGACGAGGGCCCAGTGGAGCAGCCATCCCGTCCGTCGCAGCCATTACCCGAGCCCCAGGATAGCTCGGCGGCCATTTTGTTGGCGATCCAATCCTTATGTACTGAGATAAGGACGAGGTTACCACGGACCCCGACGGAGGATCCAGAACCAGGCCCATCGGGAAGCCCTCCGAACAAGCGGAGGAGAGTCCACCCTGCTCCGCCCTTCGTGCCCGCGAGGCCTGTGGACACCTCACCCCCCTCGCTGGACCCTAGAGAGGATACGGCGACAGATACAGCAACGGGGACGGACGACGACGGCGGCGATGACACAACGGACATCCCGTCATCACCCCCCCCCCCTCGGGCCTCTCCACCTGACGAAATTGGCTCTTTTCACACCATGATAACCAGGGCATCCGAGCTCTTCCAGCTCTGCCCTGAGGAACAGAAAAAGGAAGGGTTTCTTTACCAACGACGAGAGGCCAAGAGAAAGACGGTCCTCGCGGTCCGTTGCTCGACGACATCTGGGATGAGGGGCTGGCTATCCTCAAGAACCCTTCCACGACACCCGCCAAGAGGGACAGGTATGAGAAGAAGTACCGGGTCCCCGATGCCGCCCCCTTGTGCCTCAGGGCCCAGCCCACGCCCGACTCTGTTGTCTCGGCAGTGGCCAAGAAGAAAGCAGCGGGTGCGGCGGCTTCAACTTCCACTTCCCCGCCGGACAGTGAGGGCAAGAAGTTGGACTCCATGGGACGACGAGTCATCTCGTCGGCGGCGACGACGATTAAGGTGGCCAATGCCTTAGCGATTGTGGCCCGTTACGACAGGGAGCTTTGGTTCAAGATAGCTCCTCTGCTAGACTTCCTACTGGATGACAAGAGGGCGGAGGCCCTACAGATTCTGCAGGAAGGAGAGGTAGCGTTGGATCATCCATAACGGTAGCAACGGACATTGCCGATACCGGATTTCACCAACTAGGCAACAGGGTTTGCCTCCGATGACGAGGATGGCTCAAGGCGACTGACTTTCGCCAGGACGTCCAGACCAGAGTTTTGGACATGCCATTCGACGGCAACAACCTGTTTGGAAAGACGGTGGATGAGTCCCTCCAGGCCATCAAGACAGACACGGAAACAGCCCGAGCCCTAGGAGTCCTTCAACAACGGCGGCCCTTTCGTAGCTCTGGAGGCAGACTGGGAACCTCCAAAGGGTCCAGCGGCGGTTCTTCTACTTACCGCCAGGCGTCCCGCTCCTCGTCTCAGGAGGCCTACAGAGGCCACGGCAAGCAAGGAGGGTCTCGCCACCATAGGCAAAGAGGCCAGGGCGGCAAGGCCTCTTCCAAGCAGGACTGAACCGGCCGTTGCGTCGGGCCCCCACTGAAGCACCCCGGTGGGAGGCTGGCTGACGAAGTTCGTCAGCGTGTGGGAGTCCATCTCCACCGACCGTTGGGTGCTGGACACCCTGACCCGTGGACACTCGCTGGAATTTCAAAAGAAGTGTCCTTGCATTCCTCTCGTGGCCAGGAAGGAGAATCACGTCCCTCAACTGCTGTTGGAGGTAAGGGCGATGCTCAGGAAGGGGGCCATCGAGCTTGTCCCCAAGAGGCTCCGGGGCTCCGGAGTATACTCAAGATACTTCCTCATCCGAAAGAAGACAGGCGGTTGCCGCCCCATCCTGGACCTGCGTCGGTTGAACAAGTACATCAAGGCACAGAAATCCAGGATGGTCACCCTCCAGCACGTGCTGGGACAGCTGGAGGAGGGCGACTTCCTATCGTCTCAGAGCCCTGCCGTTCGGATTAAAGTCGGCACCCCGGGTGTTCACCAAGTGTCTCGCACCCGTGGCCGCGCGGCTGCGCCTGCAAGGAATCCACGTCTACCCCTACCTGGACGACTGGCTAATCCGTGCAAGGTCAAGAGAACTCGCCGTCGAACACACAGTGAGGATCGTCCGCCTGCTCACGGAGCTGGGATTCGCCATCAACTACCCCAAATCCCATCTGGTCCCGTCGCAGGTGGCACTGTTTTTGGGAGCAAAGCTTGATACAGTGAGGCGATTGGCATCTCCGTCGGAAGAAAGGGCGAAGGCCATTTTGGGCAGGGTGCAGCGCCTGTTAGCCACGGAGGTGGCCAGAGTGAGGTCCATCAAGTCCCTCCTCGGGATGATGCCCTTGTGCATCTACCTTGTGCCCCTTTGCAGACTTCGGATGCATCCGCTACAAGAGTTCCTCCACGCCCGCTGGATTCAAGCGGCGGGCTGCTTCGAAGACAGGATCCCACTCGGGCGATTCTATGGTGGGGTGCCCGTGCGCACCTCTCGGCAGGCATGGACTTTCAGGCCCCAGCGTATCAGGAGACGGTAACGACGGACGCCTCCCTGGAGGGATGGGGGGCCCACACCGGAGATCTCCACGCAAGAGGCCTCTGGCTCCCGGAGGAGAGGTCTCTTCACATCAACATCCTGGAGCTACGAGCCGTGTTCTGGACGCTCAAATCATTCCTTCCGTCCCTCGAGGGCAAAGTGGTGAGGATCTTCACCGACAACACCACCACGATGTTCTACATCCGGAAGCAGGGGGGCACCAGATCCCCAGCCCTATCCAAGGATGCCCAGGATCTGTGGCACTGGGGCATCGCCCAGGGGATATTTCTGGTTCCCTTCCACCTGGCAGGAATATCGCCGACTCACTCAGCAGGGGTCTGGCATGGATTCACATGCAAACCCTCCCTCCTTCCCCTCTGCGGGTCTTCACTTGGTCATACTGCCACTTTACGTGCTACCAAATCTGAGGATGGCTGCCAGGGAAGGGGCTTAGGTAGAGGGCAGTCATTGGCTGGGGGCAGTATGACCCAGAGATCAGTGATTGGTTACTACTAAGAAAGACAGATCAGAAACGAAACTGATACTGATTTTTTCTTTACCGAGGATTCCCGGCCGGGGAATATTCATGAGCATGTGAATCCATGCCAGACCCATGCTGGAGAACAACAGTTACAGGTAAGTAACTTGTTCCTACTCCAACACGACTCAATAAGAAGGACTCAGTAGTTTGGCAAAGGGAAGTCCGTTTAAGTACATCAAACAGGGAAACAATTGGAAATCCGCATTCTTGCGATCGCCTGTCTCACTCCGACTTCCACGAACTTAAGTTGAACAGTA
The DNA here is from genome assembly GCF_040938575.1 of Ambystoma mexicanum. Lineage (NCBI taxonomy): Eukaryota > Metazoa > Chordata > Amphibia > Caudata > Ambystomatidae > Ambystoma > Ambystoma mexicanum. The sequence goes on from NC_090928.1 coordinate 1,232,880,529, forward strand.
TCTTTTATACACAAAACTCATCATCATTGACGTCTAACTCTACAAAACTTGTCATGCAATATAATTGGTTAGGAAAGGTAACTTAAGTATAGGTGCTATATCTGTATATGGTAAAAGAGCATGTGGATTGGATAACTCTTATCGGGTGGGCATCTATGTCCAACCCTCTACATCACGCGTGACAGACGTCATGACAACTACAACGTCTCATTGGTTCTACGAGCTATAGGACCCTAGATTATTTGGTCCATTGTGATTGGGTGGGTTACACCCCTAGACATAAATCTCCACTTTAATTAGCAGCATGCAGAATGGACACCCATGTGCCTCATGCCCTAGGAATTACCCTGCCTCCTTTCTATCAATCAGTATCTTTGGGCTATGTGTCCATTAGTTGGCTGGGTATGGCCTCGAAACTGTAGCCTCTTATCAGGAAAAGTTATGGCACCCTCGGGTTCTGGGTGACATCAGACGTTGGTGCCTCCTTGTGCTTGGCAGGTCACGTGTCTGTTCACCATGAATTTGCTTCAGTTTCCAGTTTTTCGTGTATTTGATTCTCCTTTAGCCTCGCCACCTGCCTGGGCCCCTCTTATCTTGGCCTTCACGGGGCAGGCTGGTATGCTCTTAAGTTGCGGTTCTCCGGAGTTGCCGCTCTCCTCCCTTGCTGGAGTTGACCTCGAATTCTCAAGCATGAGTTACTTCTTGCTGAGTTTCAATTCTGCTCTCCCCTCCTGGCTTTAGCTGGAATATGAATCTCGGCCTTGGTGGCCCTCTTGCAGCCTGGGCTTAGTTCTGCTTTACAAAATGGAGTCGCACTAGTATAGCATGCTTCATTGAGGTAGATATATATATATATATGGCGCATGCCGCTCTATTCTTCTACTAAGCATTGCAAGCAGCACCGTTTTCTTAGCTTCTTGCGGTCCAAGCCTATTTACACGCATTAACTGGTTGGTTACCTCCATCTTGTTTCATAGCAACGTTTCCTTACGTTTTAACATTGTCTCTTTCCTGTGTCCATTACATCTATTTTCATAGCTACTGGCACTGGCGTGCTATCTTCGATAGCCAGTTTCGTTCATTTGCGAGTCTGTCCAGGCCCTTGTGTCATTTTCACTGGCCTTCCATTAAGGCTCTTTGGGTTTCTTCGTGGATCGTCTGTAGGTACTCTTCATTTCGTCTCAGCTGCTGGTATGGCTGTCTAAGAGGGTAATGTGCAGCCCATGGTTGTCTTGTTATGGGTGCTTCAACAGGTACGGCTCTTCTGATGTACACTGGGCAGAGTCCCAACGCAGCTCTTTGTTGGTTCATTTGCTCCTCATACGTCACATACCTTGGAGAGTACGCTCCTGGTACCTCGTAATGGGGGGTAGGGGTGCAGGCCATGTCTGGGACCTCCTCTACAAATGTTTTCCCTGGGACTTGCAGCACCGAAATGAGACATTTCACCTTTAGTTGTTTGTTATTTTTCATCAGGTTATATAGTGCAGTGGTGAAGTGTCCGGCCTGCAAACCTAACAGCTGCATTTTGATCCCGGAGGTCGGCTTTAATTTATAAATACAAATAGGACATTCTATGTTTCTCCTTTTAGCTAAAAAAGTGGGTGGACTCTGTCCATCCGCGTGTACCGTCGAATTGAGCCCCTAGGGTGCCCCCACCAGGTTTGTTCGAACTCTTAATCTTGCTAGGCCCTCTGTGCTCCAGCCCCCTCTCGTGGTGCTGTTAGAATGTGTTGGTAAGGGGACCCCGAACCGGACCGCCCTGTGCCTTGGCTTGCTCTGTTTCACCTATGAGGATCCTCTGGAATCTGTTATTGGGTCTGTTCTGAGAGCCCGGGGGAAGGCAGTACTGTGTACACACACAGGAAGCGTTTGATTAATGTCCTCGTCTTCGCTCTCGCCGGGCTCTTACTGTAACTGGCGCCGGTGCTTCCGCTCTCCTACTCCCAGCGGGGGATTTCCCTGCGGTCCTCCAAAGCAGGCTGCAAGGACGTGCTCCTTCTCGCCCTGGGGGCCAGGCTCTTCACAGCCACTTCTTCCCAGTGACCGGGGGAGGTCTTAGGCCACCTCCCACCCCGGGGCACACCGCGTCTCCTCCTTGGCAATCTGAGGCCACGTGCGGACCCCCCAAGCCTCTCCAGTATCCGGGAGTGCGACTTTGTTGGCCTCCCCACTGCTCTTTCGCACTCCAGGGCGGGTTTTCCCCGTACTGACCCGCCTTCGGCTGCCTGCTTCGGCATACCTGTTACAGCACCGGGCTCGCCTCACACTCTACCTGCTCACGTCTGCTGCAGGCCCTTCGGGTTAAACTCCTCTGCCGCTCCGCTGCCTAGGTCAGTTATCACCCCCGCTCATCGCCATACAGATCACAATCCCGGTATTCATTTTCCCCGACTGGGGAAGGATCTTTATTGCGCCCTGCTGTTCTTGGGGCCGGAGGAGGTGAGAGCTCAGCGTTTACGCTGTTCTCAACCCGGTGACCATCTCGGAAACCAACCCTATTCTAATGCAACAAAACAGAGTATCTGCATGGATGAAGATAGACAAGATGTGGGAATAATATATTGTGGCATTAGCATAGGGAAGGGAGAATGGGAACAGAAAACTGCCCATTCCTCCCTTAAACCTCCGAGATCCCTTTTTCCAGACCACAGTTTGGAACACTTTCAATACAAGTTAGCAGCTCTTCATTTTGATTTGTTCTCACAAAATAAAAACAAAAGCCATGATGATCTCATATATTTGTTGCAGGAATATTTTACTCCAAACATTTTAAGCATGAAAGTGCAGTATTTTTGTGAAAAAAAGGGAATGATTTGAAAGTTTATAGTTATAGGATTGTGCGTGATTTTTTGCGCACAATATTATGGCATTGCAGGAGTTAGGCAAGCCAAGTCATATAAATAATACAATTTATCTGAGGTCTTCAACCAGCAAACAAGACAAAGGGAGGAATTTATGCTACAGACATACTTAGCTGCAGAATTGGCAGATATTAAATGAGAGAAATGCCAAAGAGGATATTTGTGTTGATGTGGAAGAAAAAGAAATTAACACTAAATTCTAAAAACTAGGAATTGCCCCCTGGCATACCTGATGCAACACAATCAAATACTGATCGATGAAAATTGATAAGAACAGGTGTCTATAAACTTTGTCGTTCAGTTAGCTTGGAGAAATGTGTGGCTGACTAAATGGTGGAAGAAAAGTGGATTGAATGCTGTTATCCAGCTGAAAAGTGCATGTTGGTGTTTTTAAACAAAGCAAATGAAAACAGTACAGGTTTTTGCAGCACTGTACCTATGTTAGAACTACTCACATCTTCAGTTGCTAGCTTTCAAGACCGCAGAGCTTTCTTCCTCGTACAGTTCTAGCACAACTGAAGCAGAACCTTCATTTACAGGGAAGACCAGTCTGGGGATTCCGTATTACAGTGCATGGAAGGCCAACAAGTGCTTTTGAACACGCAATAGGGGTAAACAGGTTTACTGTCTATCACTGTGTATGTTGTATGGAGTACATGCAGGTCATTGCTATGACCTCTGACATGGACAACTGCCCCATTACTCCCACACAACAGACACTCAACCATTCATCACCCCATAAATGTAAGGCATACAAGCTGGGTGCATTGTTTATGCTGCACGCTCAACTAGGTCTCAGGGTTTAAGATGGCACCCAGAGATAAACCGGAAAAAGCAAGGATCAGAATATCAAACCGCGCACGTGAAAAAGCTCTATACGCTGATAAGCACTGCGCTAGGCACTCAGTTTAACAATAGTCACTTCTACGCTATCTCCGATCGTGGCAGGTTATGGCTTCCACATGATGAATAAGTGGTACCCGCCCAACTAGCTGTGGTTGTTTCACTGCATTTGGTGAACGGCTATTTTGAGGCATTTTTAGCGGGGGAGTGATGGAGTGATAAGGCATTGAAGGGGAAAATGAGGGGGGGTGGTGTTTGCCCCCATAATGTAATACCACGAGAAAATGCAGTGGAATGGCCATTGAAGTGAGTTGTACCCAATCCAAGAAGCAGATGCCTGACTTTGCTCCTATTTCTGTCTCTCTTCCTGAATCAATGAAAACAGGATCTCACCTTCATCGTCAGCTTCATGAAAAGCCTCTCCTTGGTTTGTATCGCCATCCAAGACAGTGGCCACATGACAAGGTTTCACTTCTCGCACAAGATGGAGATTATCTGCCTGATGCTGGTAAGTATGGGGGCCTTTTGAAACACTCTGTTCTCCCTGCTGTTAAATGACAGGGAATTATTATATCCTTCAATGTCCTTTGAAATGCTCTGATCTGTCTGGTAATGTTGAGTGATTAGAAAGGCTGGGATAAACTGATCTTAATTGATGGTAAGCGAAAGGGAATGCTAGGATACAAAGAAATATGCTCTGTGAGAGTGATTGTTGGAATACTACAATGTAATTAGTGATGGTGCATGAGAAGGAATTCATTTATAATCTGATATCTAATTATAACCCACATGGTAAATATTGAGGCCACCAAGCCCCATGTTGAGTAGTTCATGGTGATAATGACATGATATGATAAGGCATTTATAACGTGCCTATACACAAGTGTTTCAAGGCACGATGTGGCAAGGGAGGGGGGAACAGAGGGAAGACAGAGAAAACGATCATATTAGGCCAAGTGTCAATCAGATAGCGCAAGTGCAGGGGAAGGGGGAAGAGGAAATGTGCAGAGTGGGAGGTGGGTGGGGACAATGCAGTACATGGGAAAAATAGAATAAATAACAATATGAGAAGTAGGGCCAGCTGGTGGCAAGTGCAGACATCAGGTGTCAAATGCTGGAGGGGGACTGTAGGGATACAGAGAACAGTCCCCAAGTGTGGAGGTTGACAGGGAGGCAGTGCAGGTGTGTAACTGGCAGGGGAGTGGACCTGGGCCCGAGATCAGAGGGTGGCCAGGTAGCCAGTACATTTCAGCCAGGAATTCAGCAGGGGAGAGGAGGAGAGAAGGCATCAGCAAAGGGGAAGGTTTTGAGGTGCTTCAGGAACTGGAGATGGTTCTCCTCAAGTTTCAGGGAGGCTGTTCCAGAGGGAGGCCTGAGCCGTGGAAAGAGATCTACCACCAACTCGTTTCTTGGAGAAGCGATTGACCCTGAGGAGTTGGAGGTAGATGGGCTAGGAGCTCGAGGAGGAAGATATTTAGGAAGAGAGAGTTGAAGGTATTGAGGCCTCAGGCCCCAAAAGGCCTTGGGGACAATGCAGAGGTTTTTGAACTTAACCCTTGCAGCCACTGGGAGCCAGAATGCTTCCTTGCAGCTACACATGTAAAATATATGAAAGGTCATCTAGTGCAGAATGTGATTTATATGCAATGATTTATGTGTTTAGGAATAAGATGAAATGTGTTGTTATACATAGTAGTTGCCAGTGGTTGTCTGCCACCTACGTATACAGATGTGGTAGAGAGGTGCCTTAATTACTGTCACAGAAAGTATGATATGTATCCTGTCATGCGTAGCTGTGACAGTTGAGACTAACTTAATTTTTCCGCTCTATCAGACAAGGATCTCTGAGTATAACTCTACATTTTCAAACATTTTTCATGATTAAAAATGTATTATTGCTTAATAAATCTGACTTCACTCAATGCTTTTCGTGCCCTGCTGCCCATTAAGACTATTTTTGAAGTTGTATGCCTGCCTTTTCCTGTATTTTTTTCGTGATTTTGTGCTTCTTAGCCTTCCTGTATGGAGCATCCATCTCTTTTCGAATAACTGTGCCTTTTGTTATGAAAAATTGAAAATGAGTGGCCACACTATCAGTTTCATCTGTCGACTGGATTCTCATTCCATTGATGAGTGCCCTATTTGTCAATACATTTCATTCAGGCGCTTGAACTACATAGAGGTCATCAGTCTGAGAGCCAGGCAACCCTCTCTAGAGCATTCTGGGTACCAGAGAGCCACAACCCCACAAAATAATTGAAAATCGACTCATCCTTCTCTGACATCCATGTTGGTCACTCAAGGCACCGTCTGCATCAAAAGGATCACCACCTTAAGCTTTCAATATCAAGAAATTAGACATTGAAACCTTTGATGACATGTTCGCCATCTTGACCATCTTTGACATTCAAAACACCAACGTCCGAGACCCTTCACACCGTCATGTTTCTGTCAAATATGTTAAGGGAACAGGCTCAAATCACATACAAGCTGGGAGGATGTTTTTCTTATAAAAGGTACGGAAGATTTAGGAAGATATTGAAAGTGATTGTGTTTGGTAAGAGAACTGGGAGTTGGTTAATTTAGTTCATTTTATGTTCTATTTTCCTTAATCACATATCCTTATCCATAAAGCATAATTACGCCTTTCCAAGATGCAGGTAAAACAAAGGAGACATGATTGGTTAGAATTCTTCTATGAGGTAACCTGGAACTCCAAGAACATTTTAAAGTGCCTTGCCTCCTGGATTGAAGATCTGGCAGGTTGCAGTTTACTTCAGCTTAGTAACAATTTTAGTTTTGATGCCTTTTGGTTTGAGAAACCTAAATCTACACCAGAGAACTTCATGGAACATGGAGCAGATTATTTGTGAAATCTTGTATATACATGTTTTAGAACGGTAACTAGTTAGGAGAGAAGACAATGCAACGTTTGTATGGCTTTACAAGGCCGTTATGAATACAGGAGAAGCAAGATGTACCTGGCTGCTACGATTATTTTCGTTTCAGCGTGATGTTTATAGTAAAGTTCCAGTTGGATTGCACAGTGCAAGGTGAGTTTTGGGAGTGCAGATGAAGCACAGTGTGGATTGAATGGGTATTACGGTGCGCAAGGACGTTTTGTTTTATTATTTGGATGCACACCAGGACAAGGCGCAAAGGCAGAGCGAGACTGAAGTAACACAGAGGTGTAGAAGCAGCGGGCCTCAGGCGCAACAGTGGCACTTCAATGGAAAGCACCTAGATGCGTGTACTTTGAGGAGCGTCAGGACGCATTGTTTTTCTTCAGTTACGCGTGAACACGGATTGCAGCCCAACTGCAATTACACCAACTTTGGAAGTAGTGTCATCAAGTAATTGCTCATTTTCAGGATAGAGAGGAAAAATGAAGATCAGAAGTGTTGTAAATAGTGTAAAAATATTTCAATTAAAAAATATACATGTACATATTAAATCATCAATAACAACAAGATGGACCTCCAGTACAAGTTCTGTAAAGTTATTCATGAATTAATGAAAAGCATTGGATACATGTCCCGGTTAACTAAAATTGTACTACAGATCATTTGAGATTGAGGTGAAAAGATATAAAGGTGAACATCTTCAAAAAGAGAAATGTCAGATAAAAGGCTTAGAAATACAACAGTAAAAGGAAATCTACAGGTGTTTTTTCAACACTTCTTGAAAAGCCTTTTAGCATACTGCAAAGGCTGTCAGGTACTGTGGATATCTTGGAGATGTATATCATGGAGGTAACATAGTTGAATATCCACTCGACCAAATCACCCCGACCATCATTGAACTGCACTGGCCCCAACTGCAAGCCTATATCATCTACAAATCCTGGTGCATTATCTACAAGGCTGTCATCCTCAAGTCCTCAAGTTACCTCACTGAGAAACACAGCATCTCCAGAGTAAGGAAATGTGCAGACTTGAATTATGACAGTGCAGGAAGGAAAGAAACAGAAGACAGGCCTTCTCTGTCTCCAAGACTCTGGAACCTCCTCCCCATCAACATCAGACTTGCCCCATCACTTCTACAGTTCAGGAAGGAATTCAAGACCTTCTTCTTCAAGGAATGGCTCCTCCTTAACATCTAGGTTCACACACCCTGCACTCTCCACCCTACCTGATACTCTGCAATCTGCTTTCCGCTGTCTTCCCCCATGCTGCCAATTGCCCACCCTTCCCTGTTAGCTCCCACTCCTTTTTTCTCTGATTCCCTCACTGTGTTCTTCACCAATGATTGTAAAGCACTCCATTGCTTCTTGAAGCTAGCAGCGTGCTCAAAACATATTTTAATAACAATAATAATTATAATAATGAGGTGATGCATTTGTGTTTTGTATTTGCAGACTGGAATCACATCCAAATCGAGAAGTTGCTAGTGAGTGAAGCAGAATATGTCCGGTTTCTATTTTATCCACTTCACCTTTCCCCTGGGAGGTATGGAGAGTAGCTGGATATAGCCAGTTGCAGATTGTATACCTAAGGGGGGTTGTGGGGTTCAGCAGGCTCTGCAGGATTACAACCTGCGACCTGAAAACCATCAATATTGTTAACTTCAGCAGCATTAATCTCGTACTCTTGAACAGCTTCCAGAGGAAGGGCTGCCTTGCCAGTTTAAGTAGAAACATCAAAGGAAGAGTACACATTGTGAAGGACCCTAATGAGCCCCAGCAGACAAGAGAGCACAAAACAAAACCAGACCTAGTTCTCCGATGCCTCCCAGGCCACGAATCTTCTCCTCACTCTTCAATGGAGAAGTCTCAAACCACCACTTATTGGTGTAAGTACTCTCCCCAGTCTCTGGATTCCATCCCACTGAGAGTATCACCAACGAATAACATACCTTTTCAGATGTGACAAAAAGGGCAGCTGTGAAACTCTACATTCCCATTTTGTCTCCTCAACCAAAGTCTTCCATCATTTTTGAGACTGTACAAGCTAAGAAAGCACATAGTCTGCTGATCCTGCTGGTTCCAGGTATGCTAGAGACATTCTTGACAACTACCTCAGTCACCCAATGTCATGGGCCAGACCAGAATTTACAGGGCACCTTAGTATGAACATCTTTATCTGACAAAACATATTACTCCGGGATCGCCGTTGGTTGCTGCAGTCAGAAAGGGGTATCCTTCATTGCCTCCCTAAGTGGTAGTGCAGGAAGATGGATGTCTTTGACAAATGGAATGTACCATGGCATCTATCAGCCTTAGAGCTGCCCCATCCTCTGCATTCCCTGGAAGGGACAACTAAGACCTGCTGCATTCGGTCCAACATCATACCTCATTCCTGCTAGAATATAAGCAGGATTTCCTTGTGATCATAAAAAGATGTCTGTCATCAGAGTAACTCATCAGTGTCTCAGAAGACATCACTGATTTGGCAGAAAAGGGCTATTGCCGTGGCCTTACACCACAAAGGCTACTCTGGTTTAGGCTGACAGAGGCTCAAAGAGGAGACTACCCAAACCTGCCGCCAGGTTATATGTCTCAAACAAAGGATACAATGGTTACCCTGTTGTAATACTTTCACAAAAACTGGAAAGGTATTCCTACTACTCAAAAATAAATACAATAGAGAAAGAGGAAATGCACAACTGCTAGTGGCAATGCAACCGACTGTAAAAGCAATGAACCTGCTTCATCGTCCCCCACCTCTCAGCACATAGGTGGGTTGAATCAGTTCATATCACTTTGTCTCTTAGGAAAACATCACCAGAGGCAATTGAATGTTAAACATTGTGAGGTGGCTAGAGAATCGGGTTCTCTTTGTCCCCATCCATCAATTTACTTTGAAGTTCCTGCATGCCACATGTGTACTGGGTGCTCCAAGGAGTCAACATGCTGATGGAAAGAAACACAGGGGATCAAGTCCTCAACAAAGAAAGGGCACCTATTCTTGAGCAACACTTTTAATGCAATGTCCTACCATCTAGCCTAAAATTAGCCCTACGACGTTTTTCAATATGCTTGCCAGCTATGATGGCTCATCTAAGGAAGTCGCAGACTACCTTCTTCTATCCATACTGGCTGATCAAAGCCATTTTGTTCTAAAAAAGGAAACGGGACTTTCGGGTGGCATGTCTCAATTTTTGTGAACAAGGTCTACAAGTCAACCTAAAATGATGCACTTGATCCTTCTGCTCCTTATGTAAATGGTGGTGTTGGCCATAAGGGAAGAGAATTTTTTGTCTAATTGATACTGGAGCGTCACTGTAAACTTGGAGAGACTCTGAATTTCCACCTGTCCCCTGTTCAGAAGTGGTAAATGACGCAGGTATTGGGGAAGACAGACACCTCATCCAGTTATACAACCTATGACTGTCACTTTGGGTTCTATCTCTGAACATTATGATATTCTATTAAACCCTTGTACACAAGTGAATTTACTAGGAGTGGATTTGAACTAACTATTCTTCCCTTGATGATATTTATTTAGATATTTTTCACAATTGTAATTCTTTGCTATGTTGCAATAGTCTCCATATTTGAAAAAGGAGCTGCGGAATCTCACTCCCTTGTTGGAATAGGAATTGTTGGATCGAGTTCCCCCACTATTATGGTCCATGCGGTTAGTTCAGATTTTCTACCCACATTCCCTATTGTTCCCAGCCCGGAAACTAGCAGAGAGGTTGCAGAGTTTTTTTCTGTGTGGGGAAAACGTTGCTTTTTTCTAAGCAAGTTGGCGAGGTGGTGAGCCTGTTGTCACTGTTCGTTCCACTCATCCCGCATAACAGCAACTAAGATGCGGAGCGTCGCGGAGTGATTGCAGAGTGTTTCCTGTGTTCCCTGGGGTTCTGGGTGGCTGGCGTCCCTGGTCCTTGATGCCCTCAGATGGCTATGCGTATATGATATAAGGTGAGACACGATAATTAATGGTTCTGCTTAGCTTTGGCCGTTTCATTTTATATCAAGTCTGGGAGGCAAGACCAGCCGTATTTGAATACTGAACACTGAATATTAATCAGCAATGGGCACTGGGGCTGAGTGCTCTGTACCAAGCATTGAATATTGAATACTTGTTCAGCGACAAAGGGGAGGAAGAGAGGGGAAACATTTTAAAAGAAAGGAAAGATGCGTGCCCAAGAACAGGGCAGCAAACTCTTTCAATGGAAGAGGGGATACAGCCCCACATGGAAAAATACATAACTTTCCCTAATGGAAAAACGCTGAAAATGGCAAGCCTGCCTTCCGGTTCACCCCCTTTGAAGGAGTGATTGCCTCTCATTTTGGCATGGAAGATGCGGATATGTGGCTAGGCGACTCAATGGGTGGCATGACGTGTGGAGGATTAATACAAATAATGAAGGCAAAAAAATCACCTCTAGTAATACTAGAACCTCTTGTGCTCACGTCAACAAGCAACTTGACGCCTGTATTTCAAACAATGAAAAAAGGACTCTTCTCTCCCCCCGCTCTGGATGTCTCAAATATGAGGATAAATGTCAACGAGTTAACAGATGCAGAAATACTGGAAGAAATACTAGGGACAAATCTCTCACCGATTTTTTTTCCACAGCTCCCCTCAAAAATGTCTAAAGTGGAGACAACTGAGTGTACAGAAGTGCTGCGAACAAACTAATTATATTAAAGGAGTTATTAAAGCAGGACCAGCAAGTGGTGGGTGTGTCCCTAGTATAAATAAAGTGGGCTCAAGAGATCAATTAGCACCTACACTGACTAGCACGAATGATGAGCAAGGGCAAAAAAGTGATACTCCCTTCATCTTGGCCACTGATTGGCTAGAGATATTGCCCAAATTAAAAAAGGATCTGGACAAGAAGACAAGGGAGCGCAATGCTGACTTGTATGGTGAGTTTTCGAACAAACTTAACTCACAAAGTGAAGCTGTGATGATAAATATAGCGCATTCTAATGCACTTAAAAGGGAACAGAGACTGAATTTGGACAAAGCAAATGAAAATGCAGGCAAGAGGGAGAATTGTACAATGCAATCTCGTTTGATATCCTTCTCCACTGACCTGCAACCACCGTCTTTGATAAACCACTCGCTAACTTCGGCGTCAATTACTACATTACAAGACGATTTGTTTGCACCCCAAACACTTCAAGGCCTGACTCATTTTTTAAACTCCACAACCTGCAATATTCAAGCAAAGGTTATGACATCAGTAACAATGGCCCTTGGTCCTTTCATAAAACTCTTTGAAACAGTAAATGAGTCCTTCAAGGATCAAGCAACACTTTTAGCAATAATTCATACCAAAATTATCTATCTGTAATCTTTCATAACGTCGCTCAAATCCCGGGTAGAAAGTGAGTCAGCAACCTCATCCTATGTCCAGAGGATACTTCAAGAGATGCTCAACTATGAACGGTGGGATAAAAAAGAGACTCTGAAGGTGCTCTTGGAGCTCTCAAAGGATAATATGGAGCTAAGTAACAAAGTGCCAACAATGATCAAACCCATTTGCAATGAGAGTAGTCTCAAACACAGAGCAATGGATGAGTTAGGTGGCAAGCAGGGAAGAGTCCAGGGAGAGAAGCAGACTCAAGCAACAGAATTGAAGATCAATTTGGTGCACCATCAACCTAATTCTGAGAACTTGCCAGTGTGCCATACAACTGCAAATGTCAACAACCCTAACTCAGAAAAGGATCCATCTGAATAAGGACTAAGAAAAGGGAAAATATTGAAGTGCTGTTATCTCAGAAAAATTGCTTTCAAGAAAAATCTGGAAAGTCAGACAAAGATCAAGAGACACCTTTCCCAATATTTCAAAGAAGGAAAAAAAGGAAAATTGGGAGTAAGGAGCGAGTGAGTCGCTACAACAACAAAGAAACCCCCAGAATAATTTCTTCTGCAATTGGTTGTCTCCATCAACTATTCATGAAAGAAATCTGGAGAAACTCTTGGAAAAATTGTACATCGTCAAGAGAGCAACTGAAGTAAACATTGATGAGGAGAGAACTCAGCTTTCATTATTATACGAAAGCATTGAATGTTTGGACTTGCGAACATACTCCTTGGAACAAGATAAAGACGCAGAGTCGATGAACAATAGTTCCTGTTTAATTCAATCCCTCCCGAAAAAAAACAAAGGAGGCATGTACTGACACCCAAGTGTTTGCAAAAACCAAAACCAAGTCTAAAAACCTCCAGGAGGGTGACACATTGGTTGAATTGAAAGAGGCAGTGAATACTGAGAAGGATAAAGAATACTGAGAAGGATAAAGAGACAATTATTCATTAAGAATCCTCATACAAAAAGCAAAGGAAACACTGGCAGAAAAGTGTCTGCTGGCAGATTTGAAATTACATTCAGCAAATCGAGACGAGGATATAGGAATTTCGAAGGCACCTATCCAAGCAATGTCGATAACCTTGAGACAAGAGGGCAATTTGCAGAATAAACTTAATGCTCTAGAGCAAAAATGAACAGACAAATCTGTGGGGGTAAGAGGAAAGAGGAGTTGTGGACCCTATCTTCAGTTAGAACAAATTCTACGAGCTAAAGACGGTCTGGTATTGAATCCAGCAAATGCCATGAGACTGCTCCATCATGTGCCACAAGTGAGATCTGTCACTACAGTGGATATAAAGAGTATTGATTTTCCTATGGAAAGCATATTGGACAAGGTTTATTTTACATCTGACCTCAATGACAATTAATCTTTTTTCTACTAGAGGCACACTGCTTCCCTTAGGCTTCGAACTAACAGACCCTTGGGCTGAGGCTAACTTGAAGTTTACCTTTCATGCAGTGATATGCAATCTTGAGAATGAGAATCATTTTGACAAACCATCTCACGAGGTACTCCTAACAGCAATTCAGAACAAGAGTTATGAGAGTGATTGTTTAGCTGACAATTATGACCTGCGACCGGCAATATGAATAGCAAAATAAAAGTTACATTTCACTGCCGACAGGATTATCCGCAAAGAAGCATAGTAGACCCGGATAATTGGACTGCAGACCGGGAATACCACCAGAACTGAATACAATCCTCAACTAACTTCATTAACAATAAGAACAAGTAACAATGAAATGGGGAGAAAACAAAGGAGTGGATTATCGTCTCCTGGATCACCCAGGGTTTTAAACATATGTTTGGGAACGATTGGCTGCTGAAAGAACATTTTGACATATTATGTCTCCAGGAAAACTGGCTATGATCCACTCCGCTTGCGGAGGGTTATACTAGTTTTTTAAACCCTGCCTATATGGGTCATAGAGGCAGGCCTGCATTGGGCCTTTTGATATTAGTAAAGTAGGGGGTGGGTTTGACAGTAGTGGAGAAAGGAAGCCCGAACCCTTTTATGCAAGGTTTGATGCTTCAAAAGGAAACATTGACTCCTGAACCGAATTCCAGGATACTGGTGGATTGTAAATGTCTATTGGAACCCAGTGGCTATTAATGTAGATAGTTTTACTGATTCAGTCACTGAGACCATAGACGAGGCCTCTGTCAGGTATGATGAACTCACGGTTATGCTATGTGGGGATTTGAATATTTCTTATGATCACATGATGACTGGTAGGACTGATTTTCTATACTCTGACCTGGAGGACAGATGTATAGAAGGCCAACCTCCAGTCCATATTAGTTTAGACCCTGGTTTTATCATTTTAGCCCCGCTCTCCCCTTTGTTCATTTCATTTGCCACAAATAAAACAACGTTATACCAAATAAAATAAAACATCATTATTGCAAATAGTATGGCAGCATATTTTATAACGCATTCCACATTGCTCAATCTACTGGCCCTATTGGCATCCCTATTTCTATCTAACATTTCTGCCTGCTCAGGCGTTTCATCGCATTGGCTCATGTTGAACCTATGTGGGTGAGACAAATTCGTTAAGTCATCATGAAAAGAAACATATTTGCAATTGTTCATTCTTTTTCATCTTTTGCTTAGTTAGGCATTTAACAATTTCTTTCCATTTATCATAAAAACAATGAGGAAAAATAGGAAAAATAACATAATTCATGTGAGAATAAGAGAGAAAAAAGGGAAAGAGAGAGAGAGAGAGAGAGAGACAGACAGAATATGTAAAAAAAAAACATTTTGCTTTTCTACTATACTTTTCCTCTCTTAGTTGCAGTTTTCATCATGTCAGACTGTGTTAGCAATGCCATCCACACAGTCTGTTTCATTTTGTGGGAGTGCGACGCTGCACGCCCTTCTCACGTCCGAGAGATGTACCCAGTATTTCAGTCCCTTCACCTTAACTGCAGTTGGTGTGCTGTACACCACTGTGTATGGACCATGAAATCTTGGTGAATTCCACCTTCTTACAAAGCTTCTAACATAGATGTGTTCCCCTGGCATTAATGGCCCCTCCGGGCTATCTGCTGCTGGCATGGAGGTGTCTGTTGCTACATCTTCAGTAAATGGCGGAGCAATTTGTTTTGCTATGCTGCGTACTGCGCGCGTTAGCTGTGCTAGGTATTCCTTAAACTCTTCCCCCAACACTGTGGCAGCCCTGTGTGCATCAGACCCCCTCCTAACAGGAGAGAGCGGCGTGTGCATTCTTCTCCCCGTCACAATTTCGTGGGGGCTCAAATGGTGATCCTTGCATGGTTGATTTCTGAGTTGGAACAGTGCTAGGGGCAGACAATATATCCAATTTTTTTTCAACGTGCTGCATAATTTCGATAAATTGCTTTTGAGCAGCCCGTTGATCCTCTCCACAACTCCATTGGCCATTGGATGATAAATCGAACATAATTTATGTTTCACCCCCAGAAGGGAGGTTACTTCTTTGAAAAGATCATTCACAAAGTGCGTGCCGTTGTCTGAACGGATCACGTCACAGATTCCCCACCGCGAGAATACTTCTCACACAAGGAACTTGGCAGCACATTTTGCATCAGGATTGGGACAGGGGCCCGCTTCCACCCACCGTGAAAAAGGGCATACCACCACAATCAAGTATCTCGCTCCATTTCATCTTTCTCCCATATCGGCGTAGTCAATATGTAGTTCTCTGAATGGACCTGTAGGGCGTGGCAAAGTGCCATGCAGAGTTCGTAATGTGGTCATTCCTGAATTACATGTTTGGCATGTAGTACATTCAATCACAAATTTAGACAAGTATTCGTGCAGATTGGGAACAAACCAATCCTCCTGAATGTCTGAGGCGATGTGTTGTTTTGCAACGTGAGCTGGGAAGTGCAGTTGTTGGAACGCTACTTCTAATAATTCTACAGGCATCACTACCTTGCCTGTCGTTTCCTGTCTCCAAATGATATCTGTGGCTGATTGTTTACACCCTTGTTTGCCCCACAACTCCTGCTCTTCCGGTGGGGCCCTTCTCTGGAGTTCTATCAATTGTGCTATGGGCGTGTTACTGTATGCTTCTGCTGGTTGTTCTGCTGTGGCTGTTTTTACAACGTATTCTGATGTTGGGGTCTTATTAAAGTACGAGGCCTCCATCGCTGCTGTGTCGGCTGCCGCGTTCCCCAATGAGACGTCTGTTTTTATTGGTATGGGCTTGGCATTTAACCACTGCCACTACCGATGGCTCTGCTAAAGCTTCTATTAGTTAATTTAGCAACGTGGCATGTTGTACAGGGGGCCCGTCTGCTCTTCTGAACCCTCTCCTTCGCCAACGTGATAGCCCTGAGTGAACTGTGGTGGTGGCGTAAGCTGAGTCTGAATATATTTGTACTGCACAATCTTTGGCTCTGTGTAATGCGCTGATTAGTGCAGTCAGTTCGGCTGCTTGTGCAGAGTAGTGTGAGGGGAGGCGCTTTTGAACAATCACTTCGTATGTGTCTTCTTCCATGCGCACTACTGCCCTCCCCACATGTTTCTCTCCTGTCTCTGAGTTTATGGATGCTGACCCGTCTATGAAATAGATTTCTCCTTCTGTAAGGGCATTTTCTCTTGCTTTGGGAATGTCATCGCCCTCTCCCTCATACGTGCTACAATCGTGTTCCTGTAAATCTTCAGTTGTGCATGGCTCTGTAATGAATGTGGCTGGGTTCACTGTCTTGCATCTGACCACGTGTACATTTGGACTGGATATTATTATTTGATAAGGAGATGCTCTCTGTCTTGTTTGAGTAGATTTTGATCTTTCCAAGATACCAAATAATGAGTGTTCCGTATATAGCGTCACTGAACATCCCATTACGATCGTGGCACTTTTCACAATGGCGAAGGCCGCTGCAGCGAGGGCCTGTTCGCAAGCGAAATGTCCCTGCATTACTGGATGTAATATTCCACTGTAGTATGCTAATGGTTTGTGGCCTAGCGATGTCTTTTGTGTCAATACTGCTGTCATCAATGTTCCATTGTTGTGTGAAAACAGGAAAAATTCCCTTTCATAATCTGGATTTGCAAGGACTGGGGCGTCTGCAATAAGATATTTTAATCGGGAGAATTGGGCAATTGTCTCATGTGTCCATTTTATTGGGGCCCTGTTCTTCTGTGCTTCCTTCAGTGCTTGTAGCATTGGCCGTGTGTATGCTGCATAATCGAGGATCCATGCTCGGCAATAGTTACATATGCCAAGAAATTTCTGCATGTCCTTCACTGTTTTTGGTATGAAAATGTGTCGAATGGCAGCTGCTCTGTCTGGTAGTATTCTTTTTCCATCTTTAGATATTTGCTGGCCGAGATATACAACGTCTGCAAGGCAGTATTGTAACTTTCCTTTGTCCACCTTGTATCCCTTGGCAGCCAATACGTTAAGCAGTGTTATCGAGACTTCTCTACACTCTTCTTCTGTTTTGCTGCAGACGAGTAAATTGCCTACGTACTGTATAATGGTGCTCCCTGCATCTATGTTGTCGATGTCTTCTCGTAGTATTCTGTTAAAAATGCTTGGGCTTTCGCAATACCCCTGTGGGAGTCTGCGGTTTTCATATCTGTTGTTTCCTAATGTAAATGGAACAAAGAAAGGCTCCAACCACAGATATTTTTCAACACTCTCCTAATGTCGGAGTGTTTTAGTCATACTATTTAAAGGAAACTTGGACACAGAGCTTCAAAACATAAGCTCAATACCCTTTAAATATCTTGTTAAGTCATCAAACAAAAAACACACAAAACTGAGAGGCTAAGAAATAACTTCTGCTCAGTAGTACTTAAATACAATTTATTGGTTTTTTCAAATTCACCAACAATGAAAATAGATATACACTCCAAAACTGTCTCATTCCTAAACAGAGAAATAAGGCATGAATGCAACACTATTAATTGTTTGCACGGTAGGTGGGATTAGTATCATCTAATAGTGCAGTAAAGCAAAAGAGATAGTAAACAAATGCATACTGAACAAAAAACAGATACAGTTTTGCTTTTTGATATGTTTCAAAAAAAAAATGTTTACGTTATTCTTTGAGACAATAGCGATAAGTGTACTGACCAATTGGGGGGCGTGGCGAGGAAGCCATGTGAAAGGACGTGTCTGTACGGGGGCTCCCGAAGATCCGTACATTATCCGACTGAAAACCGTGCAAGGACCGATGTAATTTGGCTGAGACTGATATGACTGCGTACATGAATCTCAGGTGAACGTGTGGACACGTTTCAATACGAGCCTGCACCGTGAGAGCGCAACGAGAAGCTAAAAGAAGACCAGGAGGCGAGAGCGCGATGAACGAGAAAATGGCCGCCACCGCCTAACGAAGGAACAAAGGGGTGCTTGATCTGGGCGCCTGACGGTCACACTGGAGCGTGGTGGTGGTGTAGGTGCATGACGCGGGTGCTTCGAGGTCATTAAGGACACCTAGTCCTGCGAGGCTGACGGCGTGGACCTGGGAAGGGTGCAGGGCCTGGCCGAAGATACTGTGTAACCGGAGCGTGCGGTGTGACCGGGAACTGTGCCCCGGGCCCTTTATGGCCTAAAGTGCGCCTCATAGGGTGAGACGCGACCCGGCTTGGTTGGATAACAGACAAGATGGCCGGGGGAGCTGGAGGACACAGGAACTTTGTGTCAGAGATGTGGCAATAACGACGGGGCACCCGAAGAGCGCACTGTGACACCCTGCCCTAGATCCGAGCGGGGATAGAAGGACGGGAGTTATGTCTAACAAGCCCGTGAGAGCGAAGACCAAACAGCACACGCTCGACGAATACGCCAAAACGCCCCCCGGCTCAGACGGAGCCAAAAGCAAAGACAAAACGCAAGCCAAGGAAATGGCGGCCGGGGGTGCGAGCCACGAGGTCCTTGCTGCGATCGCAGACCTGAAAGCGACCTGGGAGACCAAGCTCCAGCTCGCTGTGGCTGAACTGAAGACCGCAATGGAACTCCAGGTTGGGGCAGTGCAGGAGGACGTGAACCTCCTAAGGCAGGACGTGCGTGCTCTGGCAGAGCGCACAGAGACTTTGGAGAAAGAATTGGGCCCTACCGCGACGGACTGCGCTGCGCATAAGCGCGAACTCCATGCCCTGGTGCAACGTGTGGGCAATTTGGAGAGTAGGGCGGAGGAGGCAGAAGGACGCGCCCGGAGGAACAACATCCGTATCGTGGGCCTGCCGGAGGGAACTGAGGGCCACAATCCAACGGAATTCGTCGAAAACATGCTACTGCAGGAGATCACGGGAGGCACTCTGTCGCAGGGTTTTGCGGTTGAGAGAGCGCACAGGGCCTTAACTAGGAAGCCACCACCGGGACACCCGCCCAGGCCAGTGATAGCCAAGATCCTTAATTACCGGGACCGAGAAAGGATCCTTGAACACTTCCGCAAGGGAGGCACAATACAACGAGGAGCGGCGAATATAACGGCCTATCCCGATTACACCTTGCAGGTACAGCGCAGTCGTATGAACTTCGGATCGGTGAAAAGGAGACTGCGGGAAGCGGGGCTTAAATACATGTTGCTCTACCCGGCCAAACTGAAGGTTTTCTTTCAGGGCAAGCTGCTGTTCTTTGTCACCCCGGAGGATGCTATGGAGTGGTTGGATGCACAAAACTGCCCTCAGGAGTCAGAAGCTCAGACGGCCGGCGAGAAATAAAGAGCGAGATAAGTAACGCTGTAGGCCCGGTCGGGTCATAAACATTGGGACTAGAATATAGTCATTGAACTCACTTGAGAACATGCGCGCGTCAGGGGTTATGAAACGTGGTCCGTGCACGGACATGGTTGCGAAGAAGAGGAGCCGCCAGAAGCCGCCCTTTACACCCCCTTTTTTTTTTGTGTTTAGTGTAGTCACTGTTAGTGGGGTGACACCCTGTCGGGTTCTCTATTTGGGTTCCAAGTAGGACCGAACACAGGGATGCCTGAGATCCAGGGATGGAGCTGGGCAGTTGTTGGGGGTAGGGGTTTGGGGGGGAGTTTTAGTTTTTGCACGAGCCTGGGGGTGAAACCGGGAGCGGGTGTTCGCAAAGTGGGGAGGGATTGCCTTGGATGGGGGGAGGAGACTACGGATAGGCCATGTTATGTTATGTTATGTTACCTAAATTTGTAGAGCGCACGGTCGCCCAGGGGCATCATGGCGCTGATGAGGAAACTGTCACACAGGAAGAGCAGTAATAGTCGGGGGGCTAGAATAAGGTAGTTTTCAGGGCTTTCCTGAAAGCCAGATGGTTGGAGATAGACTTGAGTGGCAGTGGGAGGGCGTTCCACAGCCTTGCCGCAGCAATGGAAAAGGCTCTGCCGCCGAGTCTTTCCCGATTGTACTTAGGAACCACCAAAAGGTTGGTGTTCAGGGAGCGAAGGTTGCGTTCTGGTATATAACGGACAAATTTAGTTTGGAGAAACTCAGCACCTAGGCCCTGGATTGCCCGGTGGACAATGCATAGTGACTTGAACTTAACTCGCTGGGCCACCGGGAGCCAGTGAAGTTGGCGAAGCACTGGCGAGATGTGAGCTCCATAGGGGGAACCTGTGGCCAGTCTGGCTGCCAGGTTCTGTATGCGCTGGAGACGTTGGAGAAGGCCCATTGGCTGGGCAAGGTATAAGGAGTTGCAATAGTCCAAGCCATGGGAGACCTCAGGATATTGACGTGGAACGTTAGGGGGCTTAACAATTATCTTAAGCGGAATAAAGTCATGTTGTATCTTAAGAGGCAGAAGATAGACGTAGCTCTGCTACAGGAGACACATCTAAAGCGAGAGAAACTGGAGCTGGTAGGGAGGAAGTGGAAGGGAACAGTGGTAGGATCAACGTACTCCGCCTACGCCAGAGGAGTGCTGGTGTGGGTGGCGCCACACGTCCCATTCAAGCTAATTGAGGAGGTTGTGGAGGAGGATGGGAGGTTGGTTATGGTGAGGGGGCTGGTAGAGAACAAAGTAGTGTGCATTGTAAACACATACGCGCCTAACCAGGATACGGCGACATATTTTCGGACGCTGTGCACCAAGCTCAGTGTTGGGATGGGGGGAACGGTGATATGGGGTGGCGACTTTAATTGCGTGTTGAATCCCAAAGAGGATAGGTCGGATGATAAGATGGCTAAGCCCAGTCCGGCGGCTAAGGTATTGCAGACGCTGCTGGCGGATTTTGGCCTAGTAGATGTGTGGAGAGCGAAACACCCGGGCGCGAGGCAATACTCGCACTATTCGGCTCCGCATCTACTGCACACGAGACTTGATTACTTTTTCACTACGCCAGACATAGTCGCGGAGTGCGACCATATAGACTACAGGGCGAGGGTCCTCTCTGACCACTCGCCCCTGGTCATGCGATGGCAACTGTATTCCCCACGAGTGCGTATACCAACATGGCGCCTTAGGGCGGAGGCGCTCAAAGACCCTGCTTTCAGAGAGGATATTAGGGAAGAGATAACTGCTTATTTCGAGGTGAATAAAGGGAGTGTTAAGTCGGCTGGCACCTTATGGGAGGCCTTTAAGGTCGTAATGCGGGGGATCGCCATTGCGAAGTCTAAGGGATTGATGGGGGGAGTCCTGGCGGATTTGCATAGAGCAGAGACTAAGCTGGAGGAGGAGTTGGATGGTGGTGGGACAGATGTGGAGGCGGTCACCAAATTGCAACAGGAGTGTGCGGAACATTGGGACAGGCTCTGTAATTTGAACTATAGAAAGTATATGGAGAGATTGCATGCGGGGGGAGATAAAACGGGCCGACTCTTAGCTTGGCTGTACAAGAGTGAGACCCCACGATCCCCGATCAGATTGGTAACCAATGAAAAGGGGGAGGAGGTAGACACCCAAGAAGGCGTGAACAGGGCATTTGTGGAATACTATAAGGTCTTATACGAAGATTGCGAGGGGGGCAGCCAGGAGGAGATAGACGAAGTGCTGGAAGATGTAGGCTTGCCCAAGGTCAGCGATGAGGAGCGAGAGGAGCTGGATGCTCCGATCACCCTGGAAGAGCTAAAGGAGATCGTGAGACAGTTGCCCACTAGCAAGGCCTCAGGGGCAGATGGGTTCCCCAGTGAGTTTTATAAAGTTTATGCAGAGGAAGTGCTCCCGCCCATGTTGGAAATGCTCAACGAAGCGTACGAAATGGGACGGTTGCCGGAGTCACTTAGGGAGGCGATTATAATTCCGCTCCCCAAGCCAAATAAACCGGGACATGATTGTGGCTCCTACAGGCCCCTGTCGATGCTGAACCAAGATAGCAAGATCCTGACAGCTGTCTTGGCTACTAGAATGCGTAGAGTGATCGGCAAGTTGATCCACCCTGACCAGACGGGCTATGTCCCTAATAGGAACATTACTCATAACCACAGGCGCCTCCACAGGGTGGTCGAGTGGGGTTGTAGCGATGACGGCGAAATGGCGATAGTGGCATTGGACGCGGTTAAAGCGTTCGACTCTGTTCGGTGGCCTTGGCTGCTGGCGGCTCTGAGATGGTACGGGATGGGACCGGGTTATGTTAGGTGGGCCGAGATGTTATACAGTGCACCACTAGCCAGGGTCCGCACGGGTGCAGTGGTGTCAGAGAGATGGCAGTTGGGCAGAGGCACTAGGCAGGGGTGTCCCTGGTCCCCAATGTTGTACATCCTGGCCCTAGAACCCTTAGCGATTTACCTCAGGCAGCAATATGACCCGGTCGGCATTGATGTGAGAGGAGAGTGTCACCTTATATCCCTGTATGCAGATGATATGCTGCTATACCTAAGATACCCAGAAGAAAATCTGCAGTATGTCTTAGAGGTGATGGGGAGGTATGCCTGGTTGTCCGGTATAGCGGTAAACCCCCAGAAATCCACTCTATTTCCGCTAGGGGGCTATGTGGGGACTCCGGTAGAGAGGTTGCCAGTGTTGCAGATCCCGTGGGCGACGAGATCCCTTAGATACTTGGGAATTGACGTGTATCACACGACTGTGGAAGAGCACAAGCATAACACTGAACTTGCTGTGGGGAAGATCGAGAAATGCATGAGGTTCTGGGAAAGATTGCCACTAGCGATGATGGGCCGGGGAGCTATGCTTAAAATGGTGGTACTGCCCAGGCTGCCCAGGCCCAACATCCCCTACATGATTCCTAAGAAGTTCTTCGTGAGGCTACATAGTATTTGCAGAGAATTCCTGTGGCACGGCACGCGAAACAGAGTCGCACTGTGGAAGCTACAGAACTTTTATGAGAAGGGCGGAGTCAAACTGCCGAACTTTGAGGCATATTATGTGGCAGCGCAGCTACAATATGTGTCCAGGTGGCTCTCTGATGAAGAGACCCCTGAACACAGGCTGTTTGGGAGGGATTGCTCCCCTTTTTATCTGCGAGAGGTGATCTGGGTGGCTAATGCATGCATGAGGGAGAGGCCTAGAATGCTAGCTTTGGGACGGAACATGTGGAAACGGGCCTGCCGGATGATGGGTAGCCCCTTGCCGTGTGTGTTGCAGTTCCCATTGGTCGCACTGGCGAAGGGAGATGGGCAGCTTAGAGCAACCATTCGGATATACTGGGAGTCAGTGGGGTTGGTCACCATGGGAGATATCTGGCAAGATGGGACCATCTTGGAGTTCGAAGAATTAGAGGCAGGGTCGGGATTGCACAGGGGTCAATATATGACATATCACAGGATAGTGCAGGAGATCCGGAATAGGTGGCCCGAAACTACCCTGGCCGATGAACCGGACGCCACGGTGGAGACACTATATGACACATCGGAGGGCGGACATGAGGTCTCTAGGTTGTACGAGATGCTGATGACGAAGGTTGGGAGCGACTTAGTTCACTTGAGACTGGAATGGGAAACGGAGATGGGGGCCCCGATGGCAGATGGGTTGTGGGAGCGAGCCTTGGGGTATCATAAAAAAGTATCGAGAAACGCCAGGTTCAAGCAAATACAGCTTTATATAACGCACAGGGCATACATGACCCCCTTGAGAATATCCAAATTTCAGGATGTTGGACGCCAGGCGTGCCCCAAGTGTGACGAGGAGAATGCAGACATGATACACATGTTCTGGGCGTGCCCAGTAATTGCAGGCTATTGGGGTGAAGTAGCGCAGAAGCTGGCAGGAAAGGGCGTCACGCTCAAAGTGGATTCAGCCTGGGCCTGCTTACTGGGGGGATATCCCAGAGCGCGTAAACTTAGACATGTCGAGAAATTGAAAGATTTGGCTTATGTGCTTGCTAAACGTAGGATTGCCATGGGATGGAAGAAGTGTCATAAGCCACGAGTGGAGGTCTGGTGGAGGGATCTCCAAAAATGGGCGGAGGCCGAGACGGCGGTGTGGCGGGATACCAGTATGGCGGGGGAGGAGGAGGAAATGTGCTCCCTCGAGGCATGGAAATTGTTGATAGCTGAACTGTTTGGAACGGGGACGGCTCCAATTGAATCTGAGAGCGAAGACGCCCCCCCATTCACAGCGGATACCAATGGCGAACACCATACAGGCTCATAGGGGGGAGGGATGGGGATTGCAGTGCTGTTTGTTATCAAATGTGTTTATTTATGTTCTAGTTGTAATGTCGTGTGGTTTATATATAAAATAAAAATTATTTAAAAAAAAAAAAAAAAAGTGTACTGACCAATTACTCGGTCCCCATGTTTGAACAGAGGCTAGTCAATAAGTCTAACCTAGACATGGATAGCCCACAGATGTAAAGAAATAAATTCAAACAGAGCGGTACCCAATTGGTATGATACAAACAATTGCTCGTGATTCATACACTGTCAACCAGGGAGATAGGAAAAGGAGCACTGTTTGCATCATCCCTTAATGCAGCCAGGTGCTAGAATTACCCTACTACATTCAAGCAGATGCAAACAGTCAAATCAAAATATACAAATCAATTGGAGAATCAGAGGACCAAAACCATCGGTCTACGCCAGGGGGAGGGGCCCCCTATCAGGTTGTACAGGTCAATGGTGCACAGATTGTGCTTGGCCTTGGGGCGTTTCGGCTGAAGAATGGAACGCCTTCGTCTGGGCCTCAGGTTTGGAGATCTCTGTATGATATCAAGAGAGAAACAAGAAATAAAGTAGGAAAGAAGGTTGAGAACTAGAATTGGGTCTCATGTTCTATTTAAAAAGCACAAGCGTGCTGGCTTGATTAAATTAACATTAAAAAAGGGATATTGATCTATTAGTATTAACCAAATCAGTGGGAATCTGATTTGTATACAATAATGGAGCTGCCGAAGGACCAACCTGTGGGTGTGTTCACCGGACTTCACCGCGGCGGGGGGAGTTCCAGTTTTATTCAAAAAAGCTGTCAGTCCCATGTAGGTGTGGTTCCACTTGTAGATGCATCTACATGTGGAAGTACAGGCGTCCTACTGTGATCAGGACGAGTAACACCGAGCTTGAAAATCTAAGAGAAAAGAAAAGAGAAGGAGAGACGAAAGAGGAATGTGAGAATCCCCATGTCGCGTCCTCTACTTCTTGTTCAACCCTGTAGTAGGGCTTGGTATAAAGCGCAAATCAAACAGTGCAAAACGGGCAGGACACAGGGCGTAGTACCTTAAGTGCCTCTTTGAGTGGCGCAGGCCCTGGTTCAGTCGCAGGGTCTGAATGGACTGGTGTGCTGCCGGGTGGAGTAGGCTGTCTACGGTTCCCTGATTACGGAAAGTAGCTAAACGGGAGAGAGAGAGAGAGAGGAGAGCCAGAATCAATACATGTAAGTAAACAGAGGAGTGGAGCAGCCTACTATGAAAACAATGTGCTGGGCGGGTTGCGTGGGATGGATAGAATCGCTTACCTGAGAGCGAGCGGAGGGAGACAGATAGCACGTTTGTCTCCGTAATGGCCGGAGCTAATCCTGGTCACTCGGTGGAGCTGTTCGCTGGAGCTAATATACTGCGCATGCGTGGGAAGTTAGTGAAAGAAAATAGGGCCCCTACGCATGCGTCTCGCGGCAGAGGCTCCCGTTGTCATGGTAGCCAACTTGTGTGTACAAACTGCCGGAAAAGGTGTTGTGTGCGGATGGAGTCACACAAGAAGAAAAAAAAAAAAAAAAAAGCTAAGTAATTATTTGCCAACAAAAGCTTATAGGCTCTGTAAACACATAGGGGAACAATGTATGATGTCCCAAGATCTGGGAGCGGCCAGGTTCAAACAGATGCATAATATGGATCACAGGGGCAGGTCGAGCGGCGGGCCACTGCCGCTATGTTTGCCCCAAAGAGACATAGAGCACTGGTGTAACAATGGTCAAATAACAGTTTTGTTATAGTTAGTCAAAACGAAGGGGTAGACTGCTATTCCTGTGAGAAGACAAAGCCCCTAATGGAGACGTGTATCACTGGTCGTGGCAGTGAGATAATAACAGGATACCTTAAGTGGATTTGAGGGACCTCTCGGGCCATCACCCATGCGGCCAATGTGTAGCGTGTAAATTTACTAAGAAAGTAAAAACGTTCACGATTGACAATAAAGTTTGGACACTGAGGCACTTTTCCAATTGTAAAACCACCAATGCAATATACCTGATTGAGTGTCCCTGTGGCCTAAGGTATGTGGGTCAGACACAAAGACCAGTTAATAAACGGATAAATGAACACCGTTCACGCATTCGGTGTAAAACACAAAATGCCCCCTTGGTCTCCCACTTCCTAGAGCAACGCCATAACCCTGATGATATGACCCGGTGGGTCATTGATAAACTGGAGAGTAACACTAACGTCAAAAATGCTCTGAAACACAAGGAAGCCTGGTGGATTTTCAAACTTCAGACACTGACACATGGCCTCAATCAGGATAAAGTGACTTGGGACTAAAATGTAACTAGAGACCTGTGCGGTCCCTTTTATGGGATTGACCATACCCTCTAGACACTCTGTCACCATTCAGCAGTGTACCTTGCCACCTTACAGGAATAACAGACCATCCTTTTATTTAGATCCACTTAAGGTATCCTGTTATTATCTCACTGCCACGACCAGTGATACACGTCTCCATTAGGGGCTTTGTCTTCTCACAGGAATAGCAGTCTACCCCTTCGTTTTGACTAACTATAACAAAACTGTTATTTGACCATTGTTACACCAGTGCTCTATGTCTCTTTGGGGCAAACATAGCGGCAGTGGCCCGCCGCTCGACCTGCCCCTGTGATGCATATTATGCATCTGTTCGAACCTGGATGCTCCCAGATCTTGGGACATCATACATTGTTCCCCTATGTGTTTACAGAGCCTATAAGCTTTTGTTGGCAAATAATTACTTAGCTTTTTTTTTCTTCTTGTGTGACTCCATCCGCACATGACACCTTTTCCGGCAGTTTGTACACACAAGTTGGCTACCATGACAACGGGAGCCTCTGCCGCGAGACGCATGCGTAGGGGCCCTATTTTCTTTCACTAACTTCCCACGCATGCGCAGTATATTAGCTCCGGCGAACAGCTCCGCCGAGTGACCAGGATTAGCTCCGGCCATTACGGAGACAAACGTGCTATCTGTCTCCCTCCGCTAGCTCTCAGGTAAGCGATTCTATCCATCCCACGCAACCCGCCCAGCACATTGTTTTCACAGTAGGCTGCTCCACGCCTCTGTTTACTTACATGTATTGATTCTGGCTCTCCTCTCTCTCTCTCTCTCTCTCTCTCCCGTTTTAGCTACTTTCCGTAATCAGGGAACCGTAGACAGCCTACTCCACCCGGCAGCACACCAGTCCATTCAGACCCTGCGACTGAACCAGGGCCTGCGCCACTCAAAGAGGCGCTTAAGGTACTACGCCCGGTGTCCTGCCCGTTTTGCACTGTTTGATTTGCGCTTTATACCAAGCCCTACTACAGGGTTGAACAAGAAGTAGAGGACGCGACATGGGGATTCTCACATTCCTCTTTCGTCTCTCCTTCTCTTTTCTTTTCTCTTAGATTTTCAAGCTTGGTGTTACTCGTCCTGATCACAGTAGGACGCCTGTACTTCCACATGTAGATGCATCTACAAGTGGAACTACACCTACATGGGACTGACAGCTTTTTTGAATAAAACTGGAACTCCCCCCGCCGCGGTGAAGTCCGGTGAACACACCCACAGGTTGGTCCTTCGGCAGCTCCATTATTGTATACAAATCAGATTCCCACTGATTTGGTTAATACTAATAGATCAATATCCCTTTTTTAATGTTAATTTAATCAAGCCAGCACGCTTGTGCTTTTTAAATAGAACATGAGACCCAATTCTAGTTCTCAACCTTCTTTCCTACTTTATTTCTTGTTTCTCTCTTGATATCATACAGAGATCTCCAAACCTGAGGCCCAGACGAAGGCGTTCCATTCTTCAGCCGAAACGCCCCAAGGCCAAGCACAATCTGTGCACCATTGACCTGTACAACCTGATAGGGGGCCCCTCCCCCTGGCGTAGACCGATGGTTTTGGTCCTCTGATTCTCCAATTGATTTGTATATTTTGATTTGACTGTTTGCATCTGCTTGAATGTAGTGGGGTAATTCTAGCACCTGGCTGCATTAAGGGATGATGCAAACAGAGCTCCTTTTCCTATCTCCCTGGTTGACAGTGTATGAATCACGAGCAATTGTTTGTATCATACCAATTGGGTACCGCTCTGTTTGAATTTATTTCTTTACATCTGTGGGCTATCCATGTCTAGGTTAGACTTATTGACTAGCCTCTGTTCAAACATGGGGACCGAGTAATTGGTCAGTACACTTATCGCTATTGTCTCAAAGAATAACGTAAACATTTTTTTTTTTTTGAAACATATCAAAAAGCAAAACTGTATCTGTTTTTTGTTCAGTATGCATTTGTTTACTATCTCTATTGCTTTACTGCACTATTAGATGATACTAATCCCACCTACCGTGCAAACAATTAATAGTGTTGTATTCATGCCTTATTTCTCTGTTTAGGAATGAGACAGTTTTGGAGTGTATATCTATTTTCATTGTTGGTGAATTTGAAAAAAACAATAAATTGTATTTAAGTACTACTGAGCAGAAGTTATTTCTTAGCCTCTCAGTTTTGTGTGTTTTCTGTTTGATGACTTAACAAGATATTTAAAGGGTATTGAGCTTATGTTTTGAAGCTCTGTGTCCAAGTTTCCTTGAAATAGTATGACTAAAACACTCCGACATTAGGAGAGTGTTGAAAAATATCTGTGGTTGGAGCCTTTCTTTGTTCCATATTGTTTCTTGGCCCTCTTTTCCTTCCACAGTAGGGGCTATCCCTTTAGTTATAAAGTTTCCTAATGTAAAGGCTGTAAGGTAATGCGACTCTGGTGCGAGTGGCACAGAGAAAAAAGTATTTTTCAAATCAATGACAGTGAAGCAAGTTGCCTCTTTTGGTATACTGCACAATATCGATGCCGGGTTAGGCACTAATGGGAACGCTTTTTGGATGACGTCATTGAGTGGGCGGAGATCCTGGACCATTCTCCACGCCCCTCCTTTTGCTTTTTTAATCCGAAAAATCGCTGTGTTGCATTGGGAAGTTGATGGCACTAAGATACCTTGGCTTAGGAGTGCATTCACTGTTTCGCTAATACCTTCCTCTGCTTCTTTGGATATTGGGTATTGTTTCACTCTGGGTGGGAGGGCAGCTGGTTTCAGTTTTATCTTTATGGGAGTCACCTCATGCAACAATCCCACATCGTGTGGCCCTGTAGTCCAAATTCCAGGTGCTACCCTGGCCATGTCTTCCTCAAATATTGTCTGTGGGGCCTTTATGTTAGCCATGAGTGGGTTGTGTATTTCTCTGTATTGGATCATAATGTCACATGGTATGCTTATTTCCATTATTATTTCTCCTTCCCCCTCGTAATCGGTAAACAATTCTTCATCAGTTATATCTTTTAGCAATATGTTCGGCTCGGTGTCCAGTCATAATGTCGAATACAATAATTTCGAAAGTCAAAATGTCGAAAATATTTAATCGAAAATAAAAATGTCGAATTACAAAAATGTCGAATTTTTTTTCGAATTAATGTTTAAATAAATAATTAATTAATTATAGTTTATAAAACATAATTTTTTTAAATGGTTAAAGGTATATCCATGGTGGGTGGGGGGGATGGGGAGGAGGGGGGTGTTGGGGTAGGGGTTTGGGATGTGGTTTTTTAATAATTAATTATTTAATTAATGTTTAATTAAATATATTTTTTAAAAAATTAAAGGTATATCCATGGGGGATGTTGGGGGGGATGGGGAGGAGGGGGGGTTGGGGTAGGGGTTTGGGATGGGGGGTTTGGGGGGACCCCTCCCCAATAAAAAACGTTAGTATGTGTGACATTTTACATAGTTATTTTAACATTGGTTTTTCAATTTTTTTTCGACATTTTATTTTCGAATTAATGACTTTTTCTATTATATGTATGTGTTTTCGACATTTTTGCATTCGACATTTTTGCATTCGACATTTTTGTAATTCGAAATTATTTTTTCGATATTATGACTATAAACCGTTCGGCTCTATGCATAGCACACTTCTCCACTCGCGTCCCTGCGTGTTCAGGCCTATGACCACAATGCGTCTGTTGGAAACTTGAACTGCCTCAATATCTATAGATATAATTGTGCCTGGCATTACATCTGTTGGTGTGATTGGGCGGAATATGAAGTCTGATGGTATTCTCCACTCTTTTTGTGTTATTTCAGGCACTACTCGGTCTAATACCTGTATTCCATAGACGAACATGTCCATGTCAATGGCGATCCCTCTCACTTCAACTTCCTTTGTAATCGTGCTTATTATCAGGAGTGCTCGTACTGGGCATACCCCTGGCGTCGAGCACACTATCCCTCTTTCAGTAAAAGCTATGGTCATGTCTAACTTACTGAGCAAGTCTCGTCCCATGAAATTGATTGGTGCGTCTTCGTAATACAATAAGGGTGCACGCACTGTTTTTCCTCCTACTGTTACATCACGATCTTTTGTGTAAGGAACTTTTCAAATAGCCCCAGAGAACCCCTGCGTCTCCAAATTTCTTCCCAAGAGCTGAAACCGCCCTTCTGTGAGACATGATCTTTCTGCTCCAGAGTCTACCATAAAGATACACTGCTTGTTTCCTATCTCTGCCGCCACTAGTGGTTCCTCATTTGCACTTTGTGTGGTGGATAGGACTGGACACGCAAGTACTCCCTGTGGGCTGTCCTAGTCTTGGTATCTTTGCTGACCTGGCACTGAAAAAACATTGTCACCTACGACCGTTGCGCCACAGAATGGTGCAAGGGCACCATTTGCAGCCGCTGCAAAAGGGTTATTGTTTATGTTCCCTACTGAGTTTTGTCTTGCCATGGGCTGTAGTGCGTTTTGATGTTGTGGCTGCTGCTATTGCTGCTGTGGTGGGGCTGGCTGTCTTTGATGCATTTGGGGGTCATAGCAGTACTGATCTTGTTGTCCCCCTTCCCCATTGGAGCTCCACAAGGGCTACCTGGGTGTGGGCAGCCCCACCCCTGTTCATTGTTCATGGGCTGCTGCTGCCCCTGAAAATACCCTGATGGTCGCATTCTACAATCTCGTGAATAATGTCCCCACCTTCCACAATTCCAACATGACCCCTGTTGCCCTCCTCTTGGTCCTTGCCCACCATACTCTCTGTTTCACATTCCTCCGTATCCTCCCCTCTGCCCACGGTAACCACCTCTTCCTTGGGCCGGCCTGTTCTGCCACTGTGATCCTTGGCATGGCTGTTCCTCTCCGTTCCACTGTCCTTGGTCCTCTCCAACCCACTGCGCTGCTATCCCAACGGGCCTTCCTCCCGCGTTTTCCTCTCCTTCGTTTTCTCTGTCTGCGGTTACGCTGGCAGTAATGGCGGCGACCTTCACTAATTTTGTCTGCACTAGTTTTGCTTCGTCGGCCAGCCTCTTTTGTGTGACCTCCTTTTCCTTCTCTTTGATCCTCCTCCAATGGTGTACAATTATGCTCTGAATTTCAGGCCACCCTTTGGCTTCGATCCCAGCTATTTTGTCCAAGGCCTTCTGCACCTCTTTCGGCAACCCCTTTTTAATGATAAAATAAAATAAGGCTGTTGATTGATTCCATGCCGTACCAGTTTCACTTCTCCATAAGTCTTGCACTCGCAAAATGAATTGCGCAGGATCCTCGCTCTCCTCCATCGTGCACTGCATTACTGCGTGTAAATCTGGAACGTCTGGAAATGCACGCCGCAATGCATCCCACACTTGTGCTCGAACATTGTTGAATGGTGATCCATCGTGGCGATCACATCTCATTGTTACTCCCGGGAACCCTGCCCTTTCCCAGATTGTGTCTGCTTGGTCCCCGATTGCTGATACTAATAAGCTTTTCACATCACCTATAGCTAACGGCACGCCTGCCGTGTTCTTCTCAAATACATGTATCCACTTACCTGCTCCTCCCGTCAGCGGGGGGAGGAGTTTTAACAGGTTGTCTTTGTCCATTTGGGCCCACGGGATATAGTTTGGCCTACCTGCTCCTTTATGTATCAGTGGCATTTGTAGTTTCTGTTTCTTTCCTGTTTTGCTCGTTCTCCCTTTTTTCGTTTGACTTACTAGTATGTTCCCTGTCCTCCCTGTTCATTGTCTTAATCTACCCTGACATAATGGTGGTGGTGATAGTGTGTCTGGGTAACAGCAGTTTGGCAGTGGGGAACCCTCTGCGGCAGCTGCCTCTTCGTATTCATCTAAATCATCCCATACTTCTTCTATTTCTGACTCTGGCTCGTTATTATCCTCCCAGTTTTCCTTGGGTTCACTTCCTTGTCTTTCACCCTGATCTCCACTTTGTTGACTCCCTGGTGTATCTGGGCGTATAATTCTCACTCGCTTGTTATTTAATTGGAACAGGAACTGTCCTGACTGCCACTCTTGTTCTTGTCTTTGCTGTGATGACGTCCCTTGTGATGCTATAGATTGTCCTGATACTGAGACTGCTGGGGTTGCATTGCTTGCTGCCCCTATCGGAGGTGTGAGATCTGCCAGTGACAGTGGGGGTACCTCCCCCTCCCCCTGGCAGCATTTGCCCCTTGTCGCATAGAGCTCTTAACCGTGTTATTTCCATTTGTGCGTGTGCTAGCTGGCGATTTAAATCGCCTGTTAAACGTGCTAGGTTCACAGGAGGCGCACTCGTGGGGCCGTACAGGCCTCCTTTGTCATATGGTGGGGGTTCATGGGCTGTTGCCCCGCACGGAGCAGTGGGGGTGCGTGGTATATACATGGGCTCACTAAACCCTACTGCTGGCCTGGTCATTAAGGGATAGATTTCTGTTACTTTGTTCTCGGTTGTAGTTGTTGAGCACTCCCCTTTTGGTGTCCCGCTTACTTCTTCAGGTATTTTCTGTTTTTCTATCATTCGGCTTGTGTCTACCTCTGCCGTGGGGGTAACTTTCTCGAACATTCGCCATAAATCTAATACTTCTCTCCGGTTCTGTAACTGTTTCCCTTTGTATCGTGCTAGCAAATGTGTTGATACTAGGTCCAACACTCTTTTGTCAAATGACCCTCCTTCTGGCCAAATTGGCATAACCCCATCTCCTTTTATCTCCGTGATCCACTGATCGTGATACTTCTGTATCCTGTTGCTATATAGTGGAAGGTGCTGGCAAATATGTGCTAGTGGCGTTACTCCCCCCATGGCAATGCTTCTTTTCCTTTCTTGTGTGTTCTGGTACCCTTGAGTCCCTTCCCACCACTCACTTGGTATGTCTGTTACAATATGTGAAAATACTTTCTTTTATCAATGCTCGCAATTATGGTATATCACATTAGCTGTTCTTTCTGAGAGTTGTTAAATGGTCACCTCTCACAATTTATTTCTTTGCCTATTATTCATTAATCAACAAGTTACTTGTACTGAAATACTTTGGTGTGTTCAACAGGACATATACACAAAGCAGACCAACAAACATATAATCATGCAACATACACATGCACTGCCTGCGCGCATTTGTTCTTTCCCTATTCCCGTTACTGTCCCCGGTTTTTCTTCTTCCCTATTCTACCTACTATTTCCCATTCACTCCCCACCTCTTTCATCTTTATTATGTCTCAAGATTTCCTTACCTCCACGGAAAAAGAATATTCTAAAACTACTCCGACTCTACTCAATATACGAGACCCCTACTATTTTCTCTTTATCTCTAATATGCACTTGGTCGGGACAAATGCTACGTGGCGCCGCCTTCTACCCCGTACAGGCTAGGATACCACTTCTCTTCTTCTCACTACTTACAACACCTAATGGCCATATAAAGGATAGATCAGAAAAGCCTCGCCGGCACTCACACAGACCCTATTCTTAACTACCTTCCCTTTGTTGCTAATTCCCTTCTTCCCGTATTTCCCCTTACCTTCCTTTGGGGTCTTTGCAACCGGGACTGCACGTGTTCAGTCAGGTACTCCGAGGGTCGCCGCTCATGGCCGGACCTCGCTCAGGTCCGTCCCCCAACCAAGCCATGGCCTGCCTTGACGAGCAGCCTTTTCGATCGGGTATTCGTCAACTGGGAACCCTTGACCCTTTCTTCTTGATGTGCACAGTCTGGTCAACCCCGGAGGCGATGGTCTTGCTGGGGGCGTCCTGGATCTCGCTGCCGGGCGGTGCAGGCCTCGAGGCACCTCTCTAAATCACGCCGCGGAGGTCACCAAAAATGTAGGTGCCTTGCCTCGGCTTACTACGTGTAAGAGAAAATAAAATAACCAACACAACCCCTGTCGGGGAAGGAGGCACTGAGAACCGGTTGCAAGAGTTCAAAGGATGGTTTATTTCTCCAGCTAGGAAATAACCCAAAAAACCCTCTGACTCATTTACATCATCACTCATATATATACATCAATTAAAGTAACTCTAACAAAAAATACTAAATGGACCCGATTGGCCAGGCGGTGTGGTGCTGTAGGTATCGGTGGCATCTCTTCCCTCTGATTGGCTGAGTGGCTGACGAGATGATGGACGTCAAATGTCTTGTGCTCCACGCAGGTCAGGGTCCGGTCACTGTGGTCACTACCTAAGCTAATATGTTGCATTCGTAAAACACTAAATAACAAATTATCTAAACATATTATGCTACTTTTCATATTTCTACACAAATCACACATAGTATTTGTCAGTACAATTGGGTCATTCGTGGCTTTAACTGGAGGCCTTGACCTTATTGTGCATGTAAAAAAAGTCAAGCTGTGTTTCACATATCTCCTAAGCTTTAGACCTATTAGTATAAGTAAAAACATATATTGTGGCAAAGTGCTTAAGGTTAGTAGCGGGTGTGTTGGGTGGGTTTCGCAGCGCAGGCGAGGGTCTGGCACTTGAAAGAAATACCTTACAGGGAGCGCAGGGTCAGGATGGCAATAAATTACTCTAAATGGGGGTGGGTGGCTTGCACGTTTATGGGAATGAACGAGCAAAAAGTGCTTAGCTCATCCTGGTTCACATGCTGGTTCTCATGCTGGCAGTGATCTCAGAGGAAGAAAACTGTATCATATTGGTTGTTGCAACTTTCTCCAGCTTCAGCGTGAGAATGGGAGCATGGAGCTTTCCTTCGCAGGGGGAGTGCAAGGGTGAGGGCCAGCCAGCTGCCTGCGCACCTTGTGTGTGCCTCTGTCCTTGGCTGTTGCGGTGGAAGGGGGAGCTGAGCCTTGCTGTACTATCGCAGTGAGTCCTGTTTACCCAAGATGGAGTCGAAAGGGGGCACAAAAGATGGATGCCCCGTGTCCTGCTCAGTAGTCCCATCTATGTAGCGGTCAACCGTGGTTAACTTTACATAAGGGCAAGGGGCAACCCCACTACCGGAGGCACGTGGTCCAAGTCCCGTACTGAGGAGTGTACGGCGCAAGGGGACCTGGGGGCCCCTCACTCCCATACACCAGGAAGAAGGCTATAAGAACAAGATGGCAAAAGGACAAGCGTAACATCTTGTGGCACTTCCATGTTTGACCAGTAGCCACAGTTCGTAGCCAAACACGATAAACATGGTAAGGCTTTATCCTTTTTGCACAGTGTTTTAGTGTTAGTCTAGGGCAAACATAAATGTACCCCATTGTATTGCAGTGTAAACTGCATTGTACAATGATAACACGTTACCACAAGTGATACAAAAGTAACCAAAATCAGTAACACAGTAACGCAACTAAGGAAGGGAAACGATGTTTCCCAGTACTGACAGCCTGAAGGATATGTCAGGTGCCCCATGACATATGAGCAAAAGCCAGTGCAGTGAAGCTTAAGGCTTCAATGCACTGTACACAGTACAGGTCAGATTCAAAAATAAAAGCAAAAAGTTTGCGGCTTCCATAAAGATGGAAGGAGAGGTGCAGTAAAGAGAAATCTTTCCTAACAATGACAGTGAGCATGGGCACTGGAAAGGGATCTTTACCTAAAGAAAGGTAAAACATCAGAAAGTGGTTAACTGCCATGCATGTTAGAGATCTCCGCATACTGAACCATCAAATGGTGGGTGACACTCCAGCAGTCCCAACCTGGACGAATGGAGTACACTGAAGGGTCCTGGATTATATATATGCATCACATGCGTTAATGAATGAGGTAAAATCAATGAAAGGGATGAAGCGACCCTATAGTGACTACACACTAATAACAATTGAATGCAGTCTGGGTCTGAAACAGCAGTTAGGCAGGTGGGATTTTCCTCCGGAGGACACACAGGGCAGAAACCGCCTACGAATGAACACAGAGGCAGTACTCCTCCTCACTAAGGGTTTTAGAGAAATGATGAGAGATGACACTATGGACATTAATAATTCCCCTCTATTGGTGGAGTTTTGCTAAAAAAAATGAGCAAAAAGAATACGGCATACTTTTCTCATAAGCATGCGTTTGACCATGAGATTAATTTGGAGGAAAAAAACTCAGAAAAGATCTTAGGGTTATCAATAAAATAGGTGGGGAACAAAGAAGTATGATGATTAATAAAAGAAAACAGAAATACAAAAACAGGCTCTTGTTATATAGAGTCAAACTGTTTCAAGCTGATTTGCAGAATATGCTAAACGTAATCAAGAACAGAGACTCTAGACAGATTTGGTGCCTAATCAACATGCAAATATCCCCCCACACAACGGTTTTGGGTAATGGGGTAGCTGATCAGGACTGGGTTGTATTTTATGGGGATCTCTTTGGTCAAGATAATCTCAGCCCAGATCAAACTACTGAGGAGTGTAAGGGGTCTTGGGAGATCCCATTTGACCAAGAGGGTTTGGTGCGACTAATTAAAAAGACAAATTTGGCCGGTGCACCAGACCCTGATGGTCTCGCCTACAACACCATTAAGAAAGATCTTAAAAGATGGCTGCCTTTTGTGATAGACCGATTAGGTTGGGTAAATAAACTGGGCATAATCCGCTATAGTGGTACCAATATTCAAGAGAGGCGATAGGGTGGATCCTTTGAACTATCGCCCTCTTGGATACTCTGGGTAAGCTGTATGCTTCTCTGATTCTTACTCATCAGCAAAACCTGGTAGAGTTGACAGGGAGAAAGGACCCTTGACAAGCAGGGTTTGTAAAGGGAGTGAGGACAGACCTTAACCTATTTGTATGGAATCTCTTCAAGTGGAAAGCGATGAAACAGTACACAAAATTGTATTTAGCCTCCATAGATCTGATAAAGGTGTTGGTCACAGAGAAATGTTATGGTCGAAGCGGAAATCTTGGGGCTGTCTGGCGCACTTGATCTCATCTATGAGGGCACTATATACCTCCACTAAGGTCTGTATTAGATTGAATACCCAGGGTACATTGACTAGAGAAATTTAAACATATAATGGTCTAAAATAGGGTTGTCCACTGGCCCCAACCATGTTTAGACTCTTTTTGAGCGACATGCCAGAGGCTTTGAAACAATCAAGATCGTTCCCTCCATAGATCGGTGATCAGGACGTGGGTTGGATGCTATGTGCTGATGACTTAGTCCTGATTGGCCAGACCCTGATTGGATTACAACGAAGGCTGCCAGCTCTACACGAATATATGGTAGAAAATCTGTTGGAGATAAAAACAACAAAATCCAATATTCTGACTCTTGGTAGCTCTGGAGTCAGCAGTAGAATAAGCTTCAGATGGCATGTAGCAGAAAATGTCTTAATGGAAACCCACATACCACTTATTTGGGCACGTGTGTAACCCCCAGTATTTGTGACACTTCACGTGTTTCGGAGCTAAAAATTTAATGCAAAAATATGATAGCTCAGGGGCTGGTTATATGTGGTAAATATGGGACATTTTCCATAGAGCCGGCCCGTACTTTCTAGAACCAAATGTAGTACCCACGTTAATCTAGGGTGCAGATGCGTTTTTTTTGTACACCAGTGGAAATATGACCAAGATTGGAGGGGTCTTTTTGGAGAGTCATTTTGCGACTGCCATGTAAAACCCTTACGGTGATAATTAGATACAAACTTGGCCTAACCTCGCTGGCTGCTAGAATCACTCGGAAAAACTATGTTTTTTGGGGAAAGGCCTCACCTCAACAGTGGCATCCCCCTAGTATATTGTAAGAGAGGAGCTTTCAAGGGAGAATGAAAGCTTAGCTCAGCAATTATACAACAGTTGGATGTGGACCTCGACTCTTTTGTGACCAATCCACAGAGAGTGAAACAGAAGCTCTGGGTAAATGATTGGATTAAGACCTTGGATGCAAAAGGCAAATATGGTTTATACAATGCCTTGAAGTCGGAAACAAAGAGTCTTAACTCCCAGTAAAAATACCTCACCACATTTCCCTGCCCAAAATTAAGGTATGGCTTCTTAAAGTTCAGGCTCAACCTCTATCCAACAAAGCAAGTTACAACCTGCTACATACTATCAACTGATGATAAAAGCTGTAGATTTTGTGGTATAAAGGGAGAGAAGGAATCTTTAAAACACATTACCCTTTTTTGCACAGGATTAACGGCTGTTAGGACGAGATACTTGGGATGAACTATAGAAAGGGGAATAGCAATGATACAGAGGATTGGTGGATTATCTTTATCCTGGGTCCACATTTGTCGATGATTTTCGCTATGGTGAAATGTCTGATGGAGGTGTTTTTGCAGATGCACAGGTGATGGGAATTAGTTATTGAACTAAATTTCTTTTTCTTTTTGTTTTTTAACTTGGATATGATGGAATTGTTTTTAACGTGAATTATGCAGAAGGCTCTTCTTTTCTCTTTTTTTTGTCATGATGCTGTGTGGAACCTATCTGTCATTTTGTTTGTTTTTTACATTCTCTTTTTTGGTTTTACAGCCTGGTAAACTTTCCCCCCCGCTCCGGCTATCCCTCCCCCCAACTTCCCCTCCGCCCTTGGGGGTTCGGCAGCCTCTTCCTCTCGCGGGGCTATCCCGTCAGGGTTCAGTTAGTACAGGTCCAGGAGTTTTAGCAGTTGGGGACACCATTGGGCCCTAAGGTCATCCTTCAGGAAAGCCAAAGTCTCCCCAATCGGTTGCACGTTTTTCCAGGTTATTGTTCATAGCATACGTGGCCTATTCTAGTGCCATTAACTCTCATACCTTTCGCAGCCACTCTTGTAATGATGGGATGTTTGGCCCATTCCATCTTTGGGCGATAAGGGTAATTACTGCCAATGTCAATACCACCCTTGCCTTCTCCCGGCCCCTAATTTCCCCCTCTTCCCCTGCCTCTTTCATTCTCAGCAGGACTTGCGCCGGGACTCTTCCGGCCCCTTCCCCAAATGCTTGTGCTTGGGCCTGTAGCACCTCCCTCCAGATGGCTTAATTTTGGGGCATTCCCACCATATATGTGCTGCCGTACGCTCTCCCCCACACCCCTTCTAGCATTCCTTGGATGCATTTGGGTAAATGCTATGCAGGCGGATGG
Source organism: Ambystoma mexicanum (assembly GCF_040938575.1). NCBI lineage: Eukaryota > Metazoa > Chordata > Amphibia > Caudata > Ambystomatidae > Ambystoma > Ambystoma mexicanum. The sequence goes on from NC_090928.1 coordinate 1,232,920,290, forward strand.
GGGTGTAATGCCATCCATAAAGGATCTTATACCATGACTTGAAGTTGTCTCGCCCTCACCACTTTGTGTATTCTTCTCCAAAGTCTTTCCCATTCCTCTCTGCCAATTACCTGCCCTGTCATCTACTCCCAGCGGGCCATATACGGCCAGCTAGCTCAGGGGGAGGCGTTGTCCAGTATTCTACATAAGTTTGAAATGCGGCCTTTAGATCCATTCTGTGTCAGCACAAACCTTTCAAATGGGGTGACCTGGCGAGTAGCTGCCACCCTAATTGGTATCCCTACAAAATATCCCCACCAAAAATATCGCCGTACATATGGCCGTTTGTCTCATCATAGGCAATATTTTTGGGGGGATATTTTGTGGGAGCAGGGGTTGCAGGGGTGTCCCCCGCACATTTTAAAATAATGCACGGGTTGCGTGGGTGTCCCTCGCAGGGTACATGGGTCAATATCGCTTCAAAAATAAGGCAATATTTTTGCGGGGATATTAACACTTGGAACCCCCTAATTTCCTGGTACATTAACCAGTGCCTTATTTTAAAGTACCTATGTCTCTCCCCTTCCTCCACTCCAAACTCTTATTTGCATTCAATAAAGGACCTTAACCTGTGATCCTGGAACATTTCCCGAATCGTCCTGCAGCCTCCCTCGTTCCATTTCCCAAAGGCTCCTTGTTCCATTCCCGGGCTGAAGTCCCTGTTAAGAATTGGTTTAAATGAGGACGGGAAGGTCGTAATCCCCTGTTTCTTCACCACTTTGTCCCAGGTGTCCGCCAACACTTTGATTATGGCAGCGCTCAACTACAGGTGTTTCAGCCTGAGGTGCCCCTGCAACTAAAGGACCTCCCTCAGATCGTGTTGTGCTACAGCTCTATCCATCTGAACTCACTGCTTCCCTCCAGTTTCGGAGAGCCATTCTCTTATCACCTGCAGTTGTGCTGCCTCGTAGTATTGTTGGAAATTGGTGGGAGCTAGCCCCCCTCCCTCTTTGGGGCGATCAGCAAGTGACGGCTAATGTGTGGCCTCTTCCCCTCCAAAATGAATTCTCTTGTCACTTTCCCCAGTTCTCTGAAAAAGTTTTAAGGCATTGCCAGCGGGATTGCCTGAAATAAGTAGAGCAGCTGGAGGAGTGTAACCATTTTAACCGCTGCCATCCTTCCCAACCATGAGACTCTGAGATTCTACCACTTTTGGAAGTCCTTCTTTATTGCCTTTAGTGTGGGTGGATAGTAGGACGTGTTCCACCCGGATAGTGTTGGTGTAATTTGAACCCCCAGATATTTGATCCCCTCTGGACTCTATATAAAGGGTGATGGTGCCTTTAACTCCACTGTATCCTCCTTTCTCACAGTTAAATTTAATAGTTCAGGCTTCTTGAGGTTGACCCGTAAGCCTGATACTTCCACAAATCTTCCCATTAGCTCCCTACAGGCTTCTAATGACCCTCTAGGACTAGTCAGTGACAGGAGCATATCATCGACGAATGCCGCAAACCTTATGTTGCTTACTCCCAAAGGGAATGCCCTGAATATCCTCCGCTTCCCGTATTGATTGCAGAAGGGGCTCTAGATAGATTGCATACAACAATGGTGAGAGTGGGCACCTCTGCTTGTTCCCCCTGCCCAGGTGAATAGGGCGTGACATGGAGCCATTCATCATCAATTATGTTGTTGGAGTTTTGTAATTGGCTTTTTAGGATGTCCCCTCCCAGGCCCATTTTCTCAATTACTCTAAACGAAAAGGCCACTCCACTCGGGCAAATGACTTTTCCGCATGCAATGCCAACAGGATCGCTGGGGTGGCCGTTTTTTGAACTTTCTCAACTAGGTGTGCCACACTTCTGATTTTGTCCACTGTCTGTTTTCCCAGGAGAAATCGCGCCTGGTCCTGGTGGATCAGTGATGGGACGCACCGCTGTTGCCTTTTTGCCAATATTTTAGTGTAGATTTTAGCATCTATCTTTATGAGCACTATGGGCCTAGATGAGGTACATTCCAATGAGTTCTTATTGGGTTTTGGTATGAGGGTAATCTTGGCTTCTTCCATAGAAGATGCAATGCGTCCCGTTCTCTTAAACGTGTTAAATAACTGTGTAATTTGGGGGACCACAACGGCGCATATGTTTTATAGAAGGCAGCTGTACAGCCGTCCGGTCCTGGGGCTTTATTCAGAGGCAGTTTTGCGATAGTTCTCCTCACCTCCTCTTCCGTTATCTCCTGTCCCAACAGCTCCTGTATGCCGGGGTCCATTTTGGGCAACTGTATTTTCCCCAAGAAATCTATTTGCGACTAGGTCAGTGGGTTTTCAGATGTGCTTAGGGACTCATAGTAGCTGGCCAGGCAGCCCTGAATTTCTTCTGTGTGGGTGTGACGGTGTCCCTTTTCATCGTTTATAGCTATCATTATCTTCTGACCCCCAGATCCCCTGAATAGTCGTGCTAACAGTGCGTCTGCCTTATTGGGTTTGGCGTACTATTTTTGCCTAATAAATAGCAGTGCCCCCTCTGCTTTCTTAGTTCTAAGAACTCCCATTTGCCCTACTGCACACCTGTACTCCTTAAGTGTTTTCCTTTTGGGGGTGTCACCCACCCTTTCCTCGCCTCCTCCACTTCTCTCTCGAGTTGAGTCTCTAAAGGCCTTCATCTGTTTCTCCCTTTGTGCCCTTGCTGCTATGAATTCTCCCCTCATAGTTGCTTTGAAAGCATCCCACTGTGTGCTCTCTCACATGTCTGACCTTTTGTTAAATTCAAAGAAGACCTTGATCTCATCCCCTAATTCCTCCCATATCACTGAATCCCTGAGTAGCTCCCCCAGGATCTTCCATCTTCCACCCTCCCCAGGAGATTCGCCAATACCCATATATAATCAATTCTTGATTGTGAGATATGTACTTCCGAGAGGAATGTGTGTCCCTCCTTTATCCCGTGTTCTCAAATCTCTCCCGCAGCTGGAGCGACACTACTGCTCCCCCTCCTGATCCTCCCTGGGCCATCTAGTCCCAACGCTTGTGCCACGCCATGTTGAGATCCCCCATCAGGATTATGTGTCCCTTTGCAAAGACTTCCAATACCTCTAGTAGACCCCTCATAAAGAGTTCCTGATCCATGTTAGGTTCATATACTGATGCCATAGTATAGGCTATTCCCTTATATTCTTCTCTTGCCAATATATATCTCCCACCCTTATCCCTGTGGCTCTCTGAGACTCTGAAGTCTAAGATAGTCTTAATGGCCAGTGCAACTCCTCCTGATTTTGTCGGGCCTGACACTAAACATATTTGGGAGAAGCCTCTAAGTTTGACCCGTCCCTGGTCCTTTTTCAGGAGGTGGGTTTCCTGCAGAGCCAGGACATCTGGTCCTGTCCCCCTAGTAAATCTAAGATGTTCCTTTTGAGAGGGGTGTTGAGCCCTCTCATGTTATGGGTCATCCACTTCAATTTGCTGATACTTGAAATTAGCTTATAGTCTCTTCTCCTTTATCCCTCTCCCTTGATCCACATCTATTTCTCCTCCCTTCATTATTGGTCCTGGCTGCTTAGGTCCTCCACCTTATGTCCCTTTGTTGTACGGTTGCCTCTGCCCCGTGGTGCTCCCTCTGACTTCCAGCCCTCCCCCCCTGTCTTCCTCCTTCACCCTCCCCCCCTCATCCCAGGCCCCAACTTTGGGATGGTACCAATTTCTCCTTCTCCTCCCCTCTCCCCCTTTCGGGCTTTCGGGCTTAGGCCTCATAATGTCGCCCTCCTTCTACGCCTTTCCCCTGCCGTCGACCACTCCCACAGACTAGGCCTTGTTCTGTTCTCCAGTGGGGGCAAGAGGGGCTCTCCCAGCTGCTCGTTTCCCATATCCAGGTGTGATATACAATACCGGACTCATGTATAAAAGACACTGAATGGTGTACTAATACACAGATTGCCTTACAAGATAAAATTAACCTGCTACTTAATAAAATATCTATCAAGAAAAATATCATAGATAATGCCATACCACAGGACCGGCCGCCCGCCCCTATTCCCAACGTGCCTCAATTTAACTTCAAACCACTAACAATCAAAGAAGTAGAATTGGTCATACTCAAACTTAAACTTAAAGGGTGATGTCTGCCCGGCTACACTTATCAAGGATGCTGCCCCGACACTCACTCCCTTTATTACCTCATTCATTAATGCATCATTTGACACTAACATTGTACCTACCAATATGAAAGACGCATGGGTACTCCCGTTATTAAAAAAAACCTACATTGGACCCAAATAACCCGTCTAACTACAGACCCATCACGACTGTCCCATTCTTGCTGAAAATACTGGATCGTTCAGATCCAGCAATACTTGGAAACTAATAACTTGCTAGGATTAAGACAGTCAGGTTTCAGACCAAGAAATGGGACTGAAACTGCACTCATTTAAAGACACAAATTCAGACACTAAAAGATAAAGGAAAATCTGCCCTGCTCCTACTACTTAACTTATCCACGGCATTTGACCTACAAAACCATGAAATCCTATGTAAACATCTGTCATCTGCCGCTCACTTCTCTGACCAAGCTAATTCTTGGATTAAATCTTTCCTCAGTAATAGATCTGTGAGGGTCTTTGCACCGTCTGCATCAGCCTCTCCTACGCCAGTCTCCTGCGGAGTCCCTCAAGGCTCCTGCATGTCCATAACGCTCTATAATGTTTTCATCAAGCCTTTATTTGATATACTATACTCTCTGGGTGTCACGTATACGAACTATGCGGACGACACTCAGATACTCATCCCTATCACTGGTGATTACGCTGTAGATAGCAAAACATTGAATAACATCCAAGTACTATACAAATATGGATGGCCAAGCATGGATTATGTCTAATTGATGACAAAACCGAACTACTCCTACTTGGCTCCCCTACAAAACTAAATAAGCTTGGAACTTCATTCAAAGCCTTCAACATTGATGGCAATATCATTAAAGTAGCCAACGATGTGAGAACATTATGTATCTATATTGATTCCACTCTATCGCTCACGAGACAAACTAATGCCTTAGCGTCAGCAACATCATATACATGTAAGCTTATCACAGCTTGCCGTCCGTATCTATCCTTAACTAACTGTATCTCAGTAACAAGAGCCCTAGTATTATCTATGCTAGACTATTGTAATGCACTCTACTTAGGAACTTCTCAGCATAATATAAACAAAATGCAAGTCATGCAAAATAATGCAGTTAGATCAGCATGCAATATCCCTAGGAAACATCATATCACTACAGCCAGACAGAACTTAAAATAGGTAAGATAGCTCAGCGGGTTGAGCACTCGCTGCTGCGATCTGACCGTGATCTGCAGGTCGCAGGTTCGAATCCCAGCAAGGTCAACTCGATAAATGAGTCCCAATTTCGGTTTGGTGATATTGTGTGTAAATATGTGCTCTGTAAAGCGCTTTGGATTAAAGCGCTATATAAATAACACATCATTATCATTAAAATGGCTGAGAATTAAGCAAAGAATAGATCTCAAATCACTTTCACTAACACACAAGTGCTTCTACAACTAGGCACCCATATACCTTTTTTTTAAAAAAAAATGTTTTTATTGTATTTGCTTACTAAAACCATTTACAAAACAATCTTTCAACTTCGATCGCATAGTATAAAAAATAACATATTCAATAAGCAACTGTTAACAATCAAATTACTCCTCACTCGATTAAAAGAAAAAGAAGAATATATGGAGGAGAGAAAAGAAGAATTACATAAAAAGGAACCTGTTACGCATAAAAAAAGACATTCTGACAGGGGACACGGTTTACCCCAAAGCTACTAGATACATAATTCAACCCAGTCCAGTCATAATTTTGCACTTGATCAATACCTGAACTACAGCTATTGTTAATGATGTTTCATAGCCCAAAATCACCTGTCCCAAAAGTGGTCGTACAGAAAATCCTCTGATCCCATTCCATAGTTGGCAAAAAACATTAATCTTGTGGACCACGTACCTTCACATTCTCACAAGAGAGGCTTAAGGGTTTGCTTCCCCGGATCTGAACAGACCCTACACAGATTCAGTGCGTTGTGCCCCTGACCCCTACTATGCAGGATCTCCCGGGTATGGACTACATTTAGTCTTATTTGTGTAAAGTCAGACCGGATTTTCCAGTTCGGAAACTTCACCAAATATCTCGGAAGTGACCCTAGCTTCTTATCTACTTGCAGAATAGATTTATTAGAGAGATCGGGAACGCATCGACTGAATGGTGTCAATCCAGTCCTTTGTCTCCAGATCTCTTTTTACCTTCAGAGGATTATTGGCCAACGGTTCAATGGTTGTTTCCACTCCTGCAATTGCACTTTTCGTTCTTTTTTCCAACTCTCCCAACATCTTAGATTTCCCTGAGGCAAGGTGGCTTCTAATGTCACCATATAAAGACTGCTCCTGACTTATGATGATGAGCCGATATAATGATATAATTTTCCACTCTGCCTGGATTCTCAGTGATTTCAGGCCCAGTTCAAATCTTACTCCTGCTATTGGGATACACATCGGGAGATTGAAGACACTCTTCCTAATCTTTCCTTCCAGTTTTTCCCATTCAACCGACCAAAGTGATGGTTTTGTCTCCAGCCCATAGAGGATGATTGGAACAACTTTGGCTAGATAGAATTTGGTTAGAGCAATAATTGAGAAACTACAGAACTTCATAAAAACTTTCCTCATTTGTGCCACTAGCCGTGTTATTTTCCTTTTGAGTTCTTCCTCCATTTTTCTGATGCAGGGGGCCGAAAAGACCTTATATCCCAGGTATTTGAGTTCATCCACCCATGGGATGCTTCGGCCTAATAGTTCCCACTTAGAGCGTATTACCCTTTTGTTTACATGTTTGAAAATCATAATTGATGATTTCGAGGGATTAACTATTAACCCCACCTTTGCATATTCACCCAATTTGTCAAGGAGGCGCTGCAGCCCCACTGCGGTGTTATCCAGTAGGACCACGTCATCCGCATATACCAACCAGAATACTTTATTGTCATTGATTGATGGACTGGCTAAGGCTGCCCCCTTTAGGAAGTCTACCATATCAGCTAAATAGAGGTTGAAAAATAGTGGAGCTCATAGGCAACCCTGCCAAACTCCACGTTCAACTTTGATGGGATCGGAGAGATTACCTTCATTATCCAATCTCACCCTAATAGTTGTAGCTCTATTAGCATAGAGAGAAGACCACCCGGGATTGCCCACTTCTTGGGTTTGGCCCAAAGGTGCCCCCTGTTGACTTGGTCGAAGGCCTTTGAAAAATCTACCCATGCCCCATATAGATGTAGCTCCCCTTTATTCACAGTATTTCTGCTCAGAATATTCAGGGTTACCCCATTTACCGCAGTCGACATACTTCTTCTGAAACCCGTTTGATGTTTGGAAAGAGATTTAGCCCATCCCTCTAATTCCCCAAGGAGAATTCTCATAAAAATGCTACTATTAATATCAAGAAGGGCGATCGGCCGGTAGCTTTCAGGTGAGGACTGATCGCCCCCTTGAAAAGGGGGATGATTATTGCTGATTTCCATGATGGTGGAAATTTACATTTGGCGAGGATGTCTTTAAAGAGCCAGCACAGCCCTTTGGCCCAAAGTGTGCAGTTGTTCTTCAGCACTTGGTAAGTGAGACCATTTGGGCCCACGGCTTTTGAGCTTGATGAGGACAGGATCAGATCGTCCACAGTCTCTTCCTCGATCAAAAGGTCCCATCTGGAATCTTTTTTATTTTATCCACAATCTTCCCCTCCACGGAGGCAAAGTTGGCTGTGAAGTATTTAACCCACGCGTTCTCTGCCACCAAATTACATTGGGCTTTGCTGGGGTGCTCTTCAAGTTGATGGATAAGGGACCAAACATTTCTCATATCCCCTTCCCCAATTATTTTTGACATTGATTTGCCACCCTGCTGGAGGCGGTGAGCTCTTCTGCTAGATGACCAGTGTTTATGAGCCTGGCTCAAGGCTTTCACCGCTTTCCCCTGTTCTTCCTTACTTAGAGTCGAGGACTGTGTCTTTCTTTTTTGTTGACGCAGGAGTTTTTTCTTCAGCCATGTCTCCTCATCAAAAGTCTGACTATGCACCCTATTTTTAGACATTCCTGCACTACTTGGTGGACAGATGGACCAGATAAACCTGACAAAATTTTCAGATTTACAATTCAATTGCCAGGTTGATTCCGGGATCTGAGCCAGAGCATCATTTAAATCACAACCCTGCTGGTTATATTTTACCAGTCTCAGTTTCCCTTTTCTGGCCGTTACTTTAGGGGTATATTTTGTTAGTTGCCTTGGGTAATATCTGAGACTGTCAATTCTAAGCGGGAGTGGTCACTCCCCCACCCTCTTCCACTATCCTTAAATTAACTTTCCTAGTGAAAAAGTCAGCTGACATAAAAATATAGTCTAATGTTGACTTAGAGTTCCCACAAGACCATGTTGTGGCAGGTTGATGTTTCCCCGTTAGGACCTCATTTGCCATACTCAGGCCCCAACTACTCAAAAATTCGACCCACCTTTTCCTGTTTTTAGATATGTTACAAGATTTCAGGATTAGATGATGTTTGGTGAGTGGAATGCACTGTAAGTTTAGATCCCCTGCCACAATTATATGTGCCCCCCAAATGAGAGTTTGACCTTTTCCAATAGGGTGGAGAGATCTTCCAGGAATGGTTGAATTTTAACACACGTGGGGTTCCAATATATATTTATCACAACCACCTCAAATGCTTTTTGCTGCCCCTGGAGTGAAGAGACACATGCTTGAATAGCCATGTTTCCAGAGGCCGTCTCTTTCGCCTTCCCAAAGGTTGCATTTTTGAATGCCATTAGGAGTCCCCCTGGCGGTCTACTTCTGGGCTTGTGGAGAGCTGGTTGTACAAATACTACATATCCTTCTACTGCTACAGGGTTCACTAACCACGTCTCTGCAAGTATGACCACATCCATTTCTTTGAACAGTATTGATTTAATTTTCTTTCATGTAAATGTGTTGGAGCCCCGTGTATTCCAGCTCACTAGATGGAAACCTGTCTGACTAAGGGGACTGAGTCCCCATGCCAAGTTTCTGAAGGACTTGCGTAATGATTTCTGGTATCAGGGTGATAGTCTCATCCTGAGTTTTGGCCTGATATCCTTCCCGCCAGACCCCACAGGACTTCTGTTGGATGAACTTACCCTTTCTGAAATGGGGCGGAATAGCCCCCCCCCCTGATCACCCCCTTACGAATATACCTCTGTGACACCTTTTGACGTCACTCTTCATCACGACCCAGTAGAACGGCTCAGTCACACTGTGTCGTAATACCTCGGTTCAATCAACAACGGGCAGGTGGGGTTAGCTTCACAGTCCTGGCAGCAAAAAAATGTAACTCACTTCCCATCTCTATAAGAGCAGAACCATCCTTCGTGGTCTTCCAGAACAAGGTTAAAGTTTGGTTTATGGACCAGGACCATAACCCACTCACGCCATAATTTACAATCTACTATATCACGGCCTCTACTGCATATATGACTGCTAATGGTATACTATATCTTATTGTTTGTACAGATTCATGTCTTTTTTTATTATGCCCTCCTGTATCTTTCGTTGTGATAACCACTAATTGTAGTGTCATCACCTGTATAAATCTGATTGCCATCGCCTGTATATATTTGATTGCCATGTGTAATACTGTTTAAAACTGTAAGAACAGCGCTCAGTTGCCCCAGGGCTCGACGCCTATACAAATAAATAAATACAAAATACATATATGTCTGCTACCTCTTGAAGGGTGGTTACTCGCTTTTGAGCCCCATCCCACTCGAACATCAGTCCAAAGGGGAAAGTCAATTTGTACTTGATGCTTCTTTTGACCAGTTCATTTGTGGTTGGGTTCATGTATCGACGCTGTTCACCAAGTTTTGGTATAGCGAAATCTGTTGGCCCTTATAAAGCACTGGCTCCTGTAGCCTAGCCGCCCTCAGGGCCGCTTCTTTTTGGCCATATCTTGCGAATGCCGCCAGGACATCCAAGGGCCTTGCGTTGGGGCCCTTGTTTTGTCAGCCCACCCTATGGATCCGATCCAGTTCAATTGTCTCTGGGTCTAGACCTCCCAGGAGATCCGCAAAGATCCTCTGTGTCTCCCCCTTCAGTTCCCTATCCTGCACCGACTCCGCCCATTGCTTTATTCTGATACAAATTGTCAGTGACCTATTCTCCATATCCTCTAATTGTAGCTCCAGGTTCTGCATTGCTACCTTTAAGCGTTCTATCGCCTCGCTGTTTGCTGTGGCCTCTTTGTCTACCTCCTGCAGGCATCTTTCAAGTAAGTCTGTTCGTTCCCCTAGCTGGCCCATCTCCTGCCTAATTTCCCCTAGCGCTGAGTTTTGTTTGGACCACATTAGCTGAAATTGTTCTTGAATGTTTTTTACTAGGGTTGCCTGGAGGGACAGCATTTCTCCCCAAAAGTCCTGTCTCGTCATCGGTGCTGCAAGCCCGTCGGCCACAGGGTCCTTATGCTTCTTCGAGCGGTCAGAGGTTGCTCTTTCCCTGGTCCCTAGCTCTGAGGGCTGGCTACATTGTGGGGAGGGTTCCCGGTGTGTCCCCCGTGGGGAGGGCCGCTTTTGTGACCCTGCCCTTTGCCTTGGATGTCATTTATGTCCCCGGGCTCTGCCCCTTCCTTCTTGCGCTTTCCTTTGGAAGTGCGCCGTGGGCCTTTTGGCCATTTGGTGCTATTCTCAGGAATGGGGGCCTTCTTTCCCCCTTTTGCGTTGACCCCTGGGTGTCGCCCTCTCGCTGTGCTGCCTTTTGGTAAAGGCCTAGATGTCCCAGATTTGCGTGTGATGTCCACTGGCTTCCCTCAGACCACTAGAGCCTGCGGGCCTCTAGTTGACCCCCGGGATGTTATGTCGTCCTGTTCTTGTTCCTGCCATATCCTCTGGTGCTTGGCTAGCAGGCTGGGGGATTCAGTATATTCTTTCCGCCCCTTTTCAGGAGGTCGTCCCCTGTAGTGTCACTGGGTGTGGGCTCCCTCCCTTCCCCTGTGGCCAGAGAGGTCTCTGCTATTGGGGCCCGGGCTTGTCCCGTCCCGGATCCCCAGGTCCACCAATCTCCTTCGCCTCAATGTTCTCCCCTTTCGGGAGCATATGATGGTCGGGTAGGTGGCCCCCGCGTGCTCTACTCGCCCCTTGTCCAGGGTGATATTCCACTCTGTGGGCCTCTGGATCAGAGCCAGAGGCTGGCCCCCTGACTCGCAACCTTATTATCCGTTTTAGGGCCCTTTGTCCTTCCATATACTCTATGCACCTTCTGGCCCGCTCCTCAGCCTCACCATATTAGCCCTTCTTACTTGGGTGCCTGTTTCGGCCTGGTCCTTCCTCCTGTGCTGTCTCCGTGGGAGAAGGGTCTGCCATCCTCCCCTGCGCGGCTCGCTGCTAGCGTTCACCTCGCTGCTTCTCCTGCACACTCCCTAGTGCCACCGTATCTGGACCGCCACTTCCATGCAGCACCGAGCCCAGCGGCATCGGTTCTCTGCCCCTCACTGGGCCTGGTCGTGCGCTCCTTCTCCTGGCTGCTTTGGCTTCTGCGGCTGCCACGTCTTCTCCCACTTCAGTCAAATGCTGCACCTCAGTGGCACGCTGGTTGATGCGACCGCTGTACCCACGCCTCCTGCTACTTAGTGGAGCATATCCTCTCAATTACGCTGCACTCCCAGACCTGTCAATCCTCTCTTGGGGGTCCGCTCTTCTTCCTTGCTGTGCTGTCTGGGGGTGGTGGGTCCGCTGTATGCTGGACCTGGGATCGGGAGCAGCCGTCGACACATCTAACTTGTGTCGGTGGCCATCTTGGAATCCCTGTCATTTTATTTTAAGGAGATAAGCTGTGAAAATGAGACAAACGTTTTTAGTAAACTAAACATCTAAATAAAAAAAAAATTAAAAGTAAACAATGCTATCTTGTATTTCTGCAACTGAAACACACTTTACAAGAGTGGATCTACTTTATGCATTCTTGTCTATACCTGTGCATCCTACCAGTCAATATTTATGTGCTTTTACTTGTAAACAAGCACAATATTGCAATTGTTTGTATAACAGATGTATGTGGAAAATTCTCAGATTTCAAAGCAAGATCCTCATTCACTGTTGTTCAAAGGGGGTCTATTTTTAATTTATTATCCCTCACATTAGAAGCTTGTGAAAAAGAGGTTTTCAACATATAGACCGGTCTGGCTCTGAAAGGCCATAAAGCCTCTAAAGGAAAGCTTCAGTTGTGTCAGACCATGCTCCATTATTTTGGCTATGATATCTCCATTGGGGCCTGTTTTAATCGAATAATGTTATTTTGGAAGTACCCAAACCACAGACTCGGAAGCAACAAAGAGAATTTCTTGAATGGCTGGTTATTGCTGCCAATGGATAAAGTGTTATGCTTTTCATATAAACCTCTCTCTCGATCCAAATCCTGAAGAGGTATTTATCAGAATCAAGCAAGAATTGCCAAAGGCTCCGGCGTTAGGTCTACCAAAACATCAGCAATGGGTCAGTCTAAATTGTGATGAACGTTAAGGTTTTGCTCTGGTAATACTCACTCAAATGCATGGTAGTTAGCACTGCCTTATTGTCCATTATAGTGCCCCAGTAGATGCTGTAGCTGCAGGTTTACACATGCAGTGGTGGAAACTGTGCTGTTAATAGAGAGAGCAGATCTTTTGGTTCAGGGGCTTCCGGTTACTATAGCATTGCCACAGGCTGTTGTAGCACTATTTTTGTACTCAGCATATATCTACTTCACGTCTCACCAAGCGTGAACACATTTTTATCTCTGCTGCTAATGTAACTGTTATTTGCTGTTGTCTATTTGGAATCCTGCTTCTTTAATTCCAGCACCTTCAGATTGGAAGCCCCATGATTGTTTGTTGGTGACTGAGAACCTCATGGTTCCCAGAATTGATTTTAAGGGTGTACCACTTCAAAACCCCAAGTTGATGTTTCTTTTTTACATAATAATCTGGGCATGCAGTTTGTACGCAAAACAAGGGTTTGGAAGCCTAGTGGCGGCCGCTTAAATAGGGTGGTGGAGCGCCGCCCCCAGGGGGAGCACGGAGTGTGCAGAAAACAGATGTTCACGTTCTGTTCTCCAGTTCTGCATCCTTTTCCGTGCACTGCTGCATGTCATGAAATCAAAGCAATAAATAAATAAACAATCTGCTGCTCCCAGGCTCTCTGCCGTCTTCATTGCTGGCTAGCCCTCCTGCAGAGGGGCACGTCCCCTTTTACGCTTACGCATCTTTTTCCCCTGTAGAGTGTGTAGCGCTTGTAGCTCCACATACTTTACGTAACACCATGGCAATGTAGATGTTGGCAGGGCGCTAGAGGGGTGGCCCCACCAGTATTATTCAGGACCTCCTTGGCAATTGGCACAGCGCACGCATGTTGTGACGCCATTTGGTGCCACCTTCTCATTTCATGTGGACAAGCACCCTGGAGTTGTTAGTGAAGATGAGGCTTGAAAGCTGCCCACCCAGACCAGAGAAGAGAAAAGCAGAGCAGGGTCCACGTCACACAGCCTCCCTCCCCCGCCTCCGGTAAGTAAGTGTGAGCTAACTTAACTTGGTGCCCATCCGGCCTTCATTCGGACAGTGCTCCCATCCCCGGACCGTCCTGGTCTTCCTCTGGAGCCTTGCCCTGGGGAATGCATGGGCCGGGCCTAGTTGAAGTTCTAAATGTTTGTGCCTGCGGCCGCCATTCCCCAGGACAGTGCTCCCACTCCATGACCATCCTGGAGCCCTGCCCTGGGGAATGCAGGGCCTAGTTCTCCATGTCGACGCCATCGTCTGTCTGGCATCATTCCTTCCATGCCCAAAGTGTTGTCTTTTAAGTGAACTGTGATATAGTGTTCCTGCGGTGTATTTAAGGTGCACCGCTGCCGTTCGCACGGCCTCCAGCCTGATCTGAATGAGAGGCGGTCCACCGCTCTTTCAGATAAGGCTGGAATTCATGCAAACGGTGGTGGGTTAATTTTGTGGGGAGAGGGGGAACGTGCCTTATAGGTTTGCGTATCGTGTGTTGTCCTTTTGGTCACGAGGAATTCACTGGAAAAAGCTTGCCTGTGTTTTAATTTCATGTGACCCTGGCAGTCCCACTCTGAAATGAAGTGCTGTCAAATTAAAGATGGCAGGCACTCAAAACAAGTCCCAGGATCTTGATTTAAGTACAAGGAGAGCTGTTCGCTCTGCTGCAAGGAAGATACCGTGGCCCTTTTTATTTGGGGAATCGTCTCATTAATGCGCTCTTTGACTGAACATGTTTATTCCGAAATCCACTCAACAGTGTGCCATTGTCTGCAGCTAGACCGAGACAGACAAACAACATTCTCGCCTTGACCCGGAGACCAGCTTTGACCCCTTCCTAATACATATCATGGTCTTAAGACATGTTAAGGTGATTTATTTCATGGATATTAGCCCCTTTCGATTGCCGGGGCTTCCCTTAACGATTATATTCCTGTAATACATGCCAATTTATTCCTCAATCGCATGTATACCAAAAGTTCATGCTGTATTATCACACCCGTAGCAATTAAAAATGCCATTTCCAGTGAAATGCAATAGCTAAATAGCTAGTGATTAACATGCTGCCATTTGATGCACGTACGCATTTAAAATACAAGGAAGCAGCTTCACAGACAACTTGGTTGTATACTGGCTAGGACCTATTGCAGGAATGATTATATCTGTGGGACTATTTGATCATCTTATTCCCGCTATAAAAAGGCTTAGGCGTGGACCTGTAGAGCCTGAAAAGACTGAGGCCTCATTCCGAGTGGGGCGGTAAGGGATAACGGGTGCCGGTAATCCCTTACCGCCCTATTACGAGTTCCCTTAGCGGGTCTCTCCTTCAACGTTCCCTTTAAGGGATATCAGAGCCAATAACGGTACCGCAAATTGCAGTACCGTTATTAGCTACTTCCCCCTTCCCATTGAGCCCTACGGGGGCTCAAATGGGAATGGGGAATGGTTTTTTCAATGGGGACTTACCGGTCCCGCAAAGGTCGGACTACACCAGTAAGTCCCCATTGAACGAGGCCGGTACCGTTATTGGAGGCAGTCATGGCGCAAATAGCGCCATGACTACCTCCGATCTCGGAATGAGGCCCTGAGTAATCACAAATCACGGCATTTGAATCTGATGGGACCTCAAGCTGAAAAAAATAACAACTATTGCCATATTTGCTGCAGATCACTTTCATATGGATGCCATTGGTTCCGCTCACATCTCAGCAATAAAACTGCATTCATTTTAACCATACTGATTAAACACAAGACTGCAAACCTTAACAAAAAAATTTTAAAAAATGTAAAAAACCTTAAAATCTGCATTGGTTTTATGAATGAATGTTGTTGATGCGCTTTATCATCTATTTTATGCAGTGAGTACTATTTTGTAATCACATATTAATTAATTATGCAGGTTTCACATTATAAGTCCATCGAAAGTGATGTGCATACATAGCATTATTTTTAATATGCCCTTTGTGAGGAAGCCAGCTAGGGGAAAGCGTGGCGGTAGAGTGGGCCATTTGCGAGTAAGAGCTTTAACAATTGGAATAGATGTGACTCGATATGACTGGCCCATCCCTTATATATAAAAGAAAAACGTGTGCTAAATGTTGGCCACATGGCAGATTCTGTGGGCTTTGGAGTGTTTTGTCGCAAGCTTGGATTATTGCCACTGGACAATGTGTGGTAACAATAAGTGGCCCGTTTGATCTCCAGCAATCCTCAGTCTTTCTAAGAGCAATATTGAGGCAAAATGATGAAAAGGCTGATTTTCTGGGAATTAGCATGATGAACAAGAACACAAAATCAATCGCAGTCCTTGTGGAGCCGCCTTTGATTCCTATGAACTGTCAAATGATGGCAGAATCAAATCAAAAGTGCTTGACACAGCTCAAGACAACGATTGGGTATTCAAAGAGAAAACAGTTCAAGTACCACCGGGCTGCTCATATCGTCTCTTACGTCTCACATCCCTACGCACCGATCCTTGCTGTTCCTCAACCCGCTCTTGTTTCTTGTATGCGCGTAGTGTCTCGGAGAGCTGCGAACCGCCTTAAGGCACGGTCTTATTGAAATCTAAAACACTGTGGAATAATACCCATCCGGGCTTCACAGTGCACCCGCATGTCCTGGGTTTTCCCTTTCACTAGGTTTTCTTCAGAGCTTCATCCCAGCTGACAAGTTAATATGTAACGTCACATTGTTATATAGCTCTGCGCTCCATGCCAGGTTCTTCACGCTTCTAGGCATTGTAAAATGCCATCAGGCAGATGGAGGGCTGGGTTGGCCCTGCTGAAATGCAATCTTCTGTCTAGGCCGGAGGTTAGGTATTTCAGATACCTAGATATGATATGATAGGTTATTTATAACGTGCTTAATACCCAGAGGTTTCCAGGTGCGGACCCGGGGATCGAACCTGAGTTGCTCCGTGTCATCTTGCTTCCGAGGCGAGCATGTTGCCCCTGAGCTATCCTCCCTAGCAATCCACAGCCTCAAATCAAAATACCTTATTTGTATTTGAGGCTGTGGATTGCAGGCTTTATGTTTGGGATGGATGCTGTAGACGCATGAGTTTTCTATTCATGCAGTGCATTGACTTCTTAAGAATTTCTTTTGCTGCATGTTAATGCCAGAGTGACAAGATAATAATTTTCTATCATTACTGGATCATTACTGGATATGCATACACCATAGTACCAGGTATTCGCAATCCAAGCTGCTGTAAAATACACCATCACACTTGCACACGTAAGAATAATGTGCCACCATTAGTATGTAAAGCCTAATGATTTTTATGTCATATTTCTGTGGGTTTGGACAGTAAATTACACATTTTGAATCCATTTTTAAAATATTTCCGTGGGGGCTGGGGCCCCCCCCCCCGCACTCCTCTTGATGTGGGTTGGGCTCGCTCACAAATTCGCCAGGAGAAATATATGCCTCACCACCTTTCAAAGTCAGCAGCCGCCACTGCATTTGACCAATGTTCATTCGTCTCTGGTTGCTGAACTGATTGCTCTTACTGTGTAAGTCTTGGTTCCATGTGCGGTCCTAAATCCAGACTGCCGCTGATGTATGACATTCGCTTTCTCAACATATTTTTGAAATTGGATGGCTACAATCTTGTCGACTCTCTGGGTCTGTAATTAGAAACTGTAGTGGGGTCCAGGTTAGGCTTTTTTAGCAGTGGTGTCACTGTGACGCTTTTTAAATGTCTGTCACTTCATTGTGTAAAAAAGAAGCACTTATAAAACAAGCTCAAAATGGCGTAAAGATCTCCAAGTTTTGTAAAACAATTTTTGACAGTAAACTGTCCATTTGGCAAGTAGTCAGACGCATTTTTCTTCAAAGTTTTAATCAAGAACTCCGACGTAATAGGTTCTAATGAAAATGTTCAATTAATAGGGATGTTTAGTTGACTGGTGGAGCTCTGAGTCTCACCGTCCTTATGAGTTTTTCTTGCACTCGCAATTGAGAATTGTGCTTTGTGTACTTTGTCTGAAAAAAGCCTTTTGTACTGCATCACAGTTAGCATTGTTAGAGGTGAATTGTTATATTTGGGATTTTGTTTTTCTAATGATTTAACAATCTCGAACAGCTTTTTAATGTCATTAGTTGAATTAGAAATGTGGGTGTCATAAATCCTTTTTTTGCTTGGAGGGTTTGTTATCTATAGTTTTTTTCTAAAACTTTCCATTTCTCTTTATCTGCTGGTAGCTGGGTTTTCATCAACACTCGTTCTGCTTTTCTTTTCTCTTGTTTTAGGGAGGTCAGTTGAGGTGTATACCATTTCTGATTGTTTTCTTTGAGTCTGATGTTCTTCTCTTTTAAAGGTGCTACTTGATCTATGAGTTCACGCATATTCTCTGTGTACGTGAAAACTAAAGACGAAGGTGTACCCTGATCAGATGTAGAATCCATTAACTCCTGGATAACTGTTTGTAGTTCATCAGAGGACAGTTTCTTGAGATTCCTACTAGTAACTGATTGTATTATGTTAGCTTTGTGGAGTACCTTTTGTAGGTAGTATAACTTCAAAGGTTACAGTATTATGGTCTGACCAGATACATGGTTTGATGTCGGTGCTTTGAGTAGTCAGATTTCTGGGTGCAATCCAGTCAAGCGCATTTGCCCTGATCATGTGTAGGCTCTTTTCTCAAAATGGTGAAGTCGTAACTGCATAATAACTTTTCTAATTCTGTGGCTTCAGGGTCTTTGGGATTACCCAGTCATTTGTTGAAATCTCCTAGTATAATCGAATGGTTACTAGGGGTGTTGAGTTTAGATAGAATACCTGAGATTTCATCCAAAAACAAAGGTAATTCGGAAGGAGGGCGATACAGCAAGATGAGATTGATGCAGTCGCTAGGGGAGGTAATAACTTTTAAAAAGATAATTTCACAACCCGTACATGAAATGGGTATTTGGAAAAAACGACTTTGAGGGCAGGGCACTCTGCCTAGTTTTTCTTTTATATTTTCCTCTAAGTGGTAGGGCCAGATTAGGCGATAGGTTTTGGACAAAGTACTATTTCTTTTGTTTGACTATTGACGAGCACCTTAGTATATATCTGGAAGGGAACTTGTCTTTTAGCAATAGGGCTAGAAAAGCATTTTCTTTTTATTCAAATAAAACTCTTTGACCACATGTCCTCTGGTCCGAGTCCTTCTTCTGGCTGGCACACTAGGCAATGGGTTAAGCTACAAATTCATGTATATATTTTGTTATGAAAAGTTATTTTCATACATATGAGATAACTGTACATGTCTCAGCGGCAGAAAAGGGATTCTATTCTTAGACAATCAGTTAACAAGATGAATGCAGGGAAATAGTGAACAACAAAATGAATACAGCGAAATGAGACGTGTAATCTTTATATATAAAGCTGAATGTATGTACGTGTGTGTTTGTTTGTCCGGCTATACAAATCCACACCGTTGAACCCATGTCTACCACATTTTGCACGGATTATTCTTTTGTCTGGGGAAAGATCGTAGTCTACGTTTGGATGCAAAAATCTTATATGCAAAAAAGTTTTGGGATGTTTGTGTGTATGTTTGTCCGGCTATACAAATCCACACCGTTGAACCCACTGCTACCAAATTTTGCATGGATTCCTCATTTGTGTGGGGCAAGATTGTAGTCTATGTTTGGATGCAAGAAACTGACTCCGTAGACACCGTCATTTACTGTTGCTCACCCCGATTCACTACAGTAGGTACTAGAAGGAGGCAACATTTGGAAAAGTGTCTGAAGCAAAAGGTTCGATGTGTTGGTTATTCCTTTGAAATTCATTACTACTGTATACAGTTTGAAAGTGTTTATTAAAGCATTTATAAAGGGAATTTTAAAAAATGTTTAATTCTTTTTATCACGCCACTTCAAATGTGAGAAATGGCAATGTTACAGTTTACTGAAGTTCTTTCACAAGGAGAGAGCACAATCAATCAATCTTTCTTGGAAATGTTCTCAAATGTGCTGAAGTCATTGAGTGACTGAAACCTTTATGATTATGTGTGATAACATGTCACATTGCTTTATGTCACCATGTTATACAGTTACTTTACATAAGGGCCTTCCAAACCTTTGCGCACCATTTTAACATGGTTGAACATTCCCCTTGTTTACATGAGCATGCTGATGTTGCTGCAATATTCTAAACACTGAAATATAACCTTGACTAACAGGAGCATTCCAGGCCGCTGGACTTTGACAGCGGATGAGAGGTTCCTTTTCAGTGTGGTCGCCGTGGGCCAAGGCTGCTCATATTCTATCTTAAATAAACCTAGGTTGAAACCTTATCCTGGTCTCCTGTCAGAGAGCTAAGTTGCTGCCACAAACTCATGAACCACAGCAGGAAGCAGTATAAAAAAGGGTGGATATTCCTCTAACCAATATGCATGCACAGGTGTGCACACAAATGTTGGACATAGTAGATGAAGGCAAAGCTGGTCTGCTGATGCTTTTAGATCTATCAGCGGCGTTCGATCTTGTAGATCACGCTAAATTGCTAGAATGTATTCAGGAAAGTGGAAACTGCTACCTTAATTCAGTTAAATGGTTTCTCTCTTTTTAAGTAATAGGTAATTTAAAATAACCTGGCAAAATGCATATTCTAACATGGAACAGATTACATGCAGAGTGCCACATGGAGCTTGCCTGTCCCTTGTTCTTTTTAACTTGTTTTGTAAATCCTTGTGTGACCTAC
Organism: Ambystoma mexicanum; assembly: GCF_040938575.1. Classification (NCBI taxonomy): domain Eukaryota; kingdom Metazoa; phylum Chordata; class Amphibia; order Caudata; family Ambystomatidae; genus Ambystoma; species Ambystoma mexicanum. The sequence goes on from NC_090928.1 coordinate 1,232,940,555, forward strand.
TAGAGTCCATGGAACTATACCAATTACGCTGATGATACTCAGCTATTATTTAGGCTCAGTGGAGATTATGAAAAAGACACAGAAATGAACTCATCCACATATCGAAAGATTCATATCTGGATGATGGAAACCGGCCTTTGTTTGAATGGTCAGAAAACAGAGCTCTTAATTTTTGGCTCTGATAAAGCAAGAGTCAAATTAGGTGTAGCCTACGAAAAACTGAACATTGACAAACATGTAATACATACAGTCAGCAAAGTTAAAACACTGGGGGTTATTGAGGATAGTGTGAGCAGGAAAGAAAAGAACCTCAGTCTTAGAAGGGTTGAGGTGATGCATTATATTTTTGATGAGAGAGGTGATCCTGTCTCTTATGAGATGGAGCCAGTGCCTGGGCAACAAAAGGCGGCGTCATTGCGTGAGACTTGAGAGACGCCAGTGGGTTAGACACCGCACTGGATCTCGAGATAATGCTATCAGCGCATTTTAGTCACCCCAATGCCACTTTCAGTGCATGGCTTTCTCCCGCAGATTCCTCATCAGATTCCTCATCAGATAGATCTCCATTCCAGCGTCAGTTGCTCAGAAAACATTTTGAGAGGGGACATAGTGCATCTTGACTCAGTTGTCAGGCCATCTTGAATCGACATGGTGCTCGTTGACTCCACACTATACTATTCCCTTATGCCCTCGTACCTCAGTTCCTTTTTTCCGCACGCTCAGAATGCTGCTCTATGGAACAACTCTTGTCAAGAGAACTTCATGAAACCTATTTTTGTCATTAACTCTGATGCATTCATTGTGAGGACCACTCCTAAGGCGTCAGAGTTCAAAAGATGTAAGGACTGCAATTAGACTATGCCCATTACTGACTCACACAGTAGTTGCGTGGGGTGCCTCTGTACCGACCACGTCAGAGAATTGTGGTTCCTGTCTGTTATGGAGAATTCTCTTCTAAGGCTAATTTCCCTTACCTATAGAGTCCCCCAGCAGCTTTGCTGGATTTGAAGGGTTTATTTTTGTCTCCTGCTAAGAGTGAGACCCTTTTTTTCCCACTCTTAGACAGATTGCTAGTGTGTGTTTTAGGCTATCTTGTGTGCTTATGGTCTATGGGGTTTTCTCACCCTCATAGGAATTATCCTTTTACATGTATGGTACACAGCACCCCAACGCAGGGGTGTTGTAGCAACCCCCAAACATAGAGTCCATACCCTGGGACTGACTACTGTCTCCCAGGACATGTAAAGTCCCCATTGGCATTACTAGTCAATTCTTATGAACAAAAACAGTACAACCCATCTTACTATGGAAGTACTGGGAAGAGTTAATAGCTTTTCCCTAGTGTCATTTTCGAGGGTGTACCATACACTCCCTCTCTCAAACGTTTTTGGCTGGTGGCAGTGGTTAAAACCGTTAATATTTGACCGCAAATATTTCCCAATGGGATTTTCCCATTGTTCAAGGCTACCACTTTTACTGACAGCCTCTAACATACCGCCGGTTTATTTTTTATATTAACTTTACTCCGGTAGGTTTTTATTGCCAGAACTTTGATTATATTTCTTTCTCGTGTCTTTCTCTATAATCCTAACCCAGGTCGGGGATCCTTTGTTCGTCCTTTTGGCGGGCTTCTGCACAGAAGCCCTCTTCTCGGCGCCACTGAGTCTGAGGTAGACAGGATGTGTGGGAGGGGGAATAGGCACCCTGGACATGGTTGCCTACGCAACCGAAGTCGCACTCTGCCCTAATAGGCTGGGGGGTTCTCCTGCCAGGAGAGCCACCCCACTGTGTGAGTGACAGCTAGGCTGTATGAATGGGGGTCTTGCTGCATAAAAGAAGGGTCCTTAGGACTGGAGGACAAGACGTCACCACTGGAACTAAGAAACCGAAGGGGAGAGAAGCTGGAGACATCTGCAACAACTTAACCACTGGTGAAGCCCTGCTGCAGATCCTCACCACTTTTCACCGACGACTTGTGAAGATCTTCCTCTACAAGAGTCTTCTTCCCTTGAGCTGGTGGGGCCAACCAGTTCGCCAATTGCCTTCCAGGACCTGCCGTGGTCGAATCACCAGTGCCCTGCACTCGGAGACCGGATAGCCAGGCACCCGTCCACCACAGCCGTGATTTAAAGGAGCGTACCTTTTATTCGTTTAGGCAGCACCGCGGCTGGTTTCATCCCTGGGCAGTGCAGTAACTCGAATCTTCCTCCACGAGGAGAGCCTCTCTTCCTCTGCTGGATCTCCCGAACTGCAGGAACTGCCAGGAACTACTGCCACCGCAGGAGCCTCTTCCACTTTTAAGGTACATTGTTCCGCCAGGCCTCCCGTTTCGTTGGGTACTGCTAAAGGTGTTTTAAATCCTTTACTTACCTACTTGGTTGGCCGCCCCTATCATCTTACATTGTCTTTCACCTTCTGCAACCGCCTTTTCGAATTGTTAAACAAATAATTGACTGCAGCTACTAGAACATTTTGCTCCTGGGCACATTGCCCTGTACCATTGACTCTGGCACAGGCCTATTGTCTCTGGCTAAATCTGTTACAACTGCCTTCCCTAGATTGCTTCTCACCTAGAAATGTGTTGGTGCACCTAACTCTTATAACCACCTAACCACCTTTTTCTTCCCTCTTTTTAAACTTGTGAAGTGCCATTTTGCTCGGTTTTCACCTCAGTATTGCATATGCTAAAGTACTGCCTTGCCTAACTTGTTCACAATCTTATTGGGAAGTGTTGCTGGTGTGTTAAAGAGTATACACCTGTATAGCTTGTCCTTCCCCTCCCTTTTGAGAAATTGTTAGAGTGCCATTTCTGCTGGGTTTTCACTGTGCCGTTTTGCTCAGTTTTCAGTTTTCACTCTTGCTCAAACTTGTCTACAATTTAAATAGGGAGTTGTGTTTTCTTGACTGATTTAACTTGATTTTATAATAGTGATTTGTGTGTGAACATCAGAGTGTGTAAAATAAATATATATATTCTTTTTGATACATAGCTTTGGTCAGTGTTTCCTTGTTCCATAGTATTGTAGTCCTAATGTGTAAACCCTGAATACTGCTCATCTCCCTCTTGAGATACGTCTGACTGCTTAGCCACAGCTATCAACTAAATCTTTGGGGTACAGACTGTTACCAAAGGGGATTTATTGCATATACCTGTAGTTTTTTTTTTTAAACATATTTTTATTGTTTTCATGTAAGAACATAACATCAACACAGTAATCCCTGTAATCCCTCGTAACTCCCCCCCCCCAGAAGAAAATTGCACCCCACTCGGTTTTCCTTCGGAAAAGTTCATGTGCTGAATATGTCCGACATTTTAATGTTATGCGGGCACCATTGTTCCATATAGTCCGACTTCAAGTATTCAAGAACTGCCCCCCATTCTTTCGTGAAGGAGTCCTTCTGGTCCTGAAGGTGGTGCGTAATCTTTTCCATAGTCAATTGCGACCACACCTTCTGCAGCCAGGTGAATACCAGTGGCGGATCTTGTTTTTTCCAGTTTTGGGCAATCGTTGCCCAAGCTGCAATGACAAGGCCCATGAAGCTCCTCTATTGTGCTTTGTGTAGGCTCTTGGCCTGTGGGTCCTTGAGTCCGCAAAGCCACACCTGCTCCCCCATTTGGCCAGCCTCTGGGTACATTTTTATTTCCGTTTGCACTTCCCTCCAGAAACCCTTGACCACCCGACAGTCCCACCAAATATGCCTCCATGTGCCTGATTCCGGGCATCCCCACCAGCAGCGATCTGATGTTTCTGGATACATAGATTTAAGCCTCTCTGGAGTGTAGTGCCATTGAGTGATGATCTTAAGACACATTTCTCTAGTTTGGATTGCCCGGGTAAGTTTTGGAATGCCCACCCACAGATCCACCCATTGCTGTCTGGGTATCTCTTCCCCCAGCGTGCCTTCCCATCTCTTCATGTATGTCCATTTGATTTCTTCTTCTTGTGCGTTTATAAAGTTATAAAGTGTTGACACCAGTTTCTTATCTCCTGGGTTGGAAATTAGGAATTTTTCAAATGCTGTTAGGTCCCTTGTTGCATTCTATAGGACCTCTGGTGTGGTGAGCCAGTGTTTGATTTGCTCATATTTATACCTATCCCCCTCTGTTAGGTTCCACATTTTTTTACAGTCCGCAAATGTTCTAATTTCTTTGTCTTGGATCATTTCCCCTATTTTTCTACACCCTGCGGCTTCCCATTTTTCAAAGGCACCAGATTCTTGTCCCGGGGGAAACTGTGGATTGCGACATATGGGCGTAAAGGGGGCCAGAGGGGTGGTCATAATACCCCTCTTCGTTTGTTCGTCCCAGTTATCTAGGGTGGTTTTCATGACCTCGCTGATGCATAGATTCGGGGGTCTGTGTTGTTTACTCTTCCACAGTAGGTCCTCCAAAGGGGTCCTGGCGACCGCCCCGTCTTGTGTCACCCAGATTGTACGTTGGTCATCCCCCAGACCATTCCTTCAATACCCAGAGTTGTGCTGCTTGATAGTATTTCCTGAAATGAGGGAGTGAGATTCCCCCTGTCCTGGTTGGTGCCGTGAGGATGGCTCTGGCAACCTTTGGGGGTTTCCTATTCCGTACATAACTCGAGATGGCCTTTGACAGTGCTTTAAAGAAGGAGTTTGGGACTGCTATTGGAAGGGCATGAAAAATGTACAGCACCCATAAGGAGTATGTTCATTTTGACTGATTGAATTCTGCCCCATCATGAGACCCTTAGTGGGCACCATCTAAGTCCTTCTTGACTCTGGCCAAAAGCTGTGGGTAATTACTCTTGTATATATTGTCTTACCTTATGTGTAAGTGTCACCCCTAGGTACTTGATACCCTCCTCTGCTGTTTTAAGACCCAACGAGCCCGCCTCATTTTCCAGTGTCCCCTTTTCCCCCGCCAAGAACAGGATCCCTGATTTTTTTCTGTTTATTTTTAAGCCGGCGATCTCCCCAAATATCTCTAGTTCTTTTAAGGTTTGTGGTAGTGAATTCCCCGAATCCTCCAGGGCCAGTAGCATATCATCTGCGTAGGCTATGACTTTGTGTTGTCTGCCCACCATATCTATCCCCCTTACCCATCCTGATTCCTGATTTTAATTAGGAGAGGCTCCAGGAATATGGCATATAGAAGAGGGGAAAGGGGGCAACCCTATTTAGTTCCTCTTGAAATAACCACCCTATCCGTGACTTCCCCATTTATTGCTATTCTTATGGATGGGGAATTGTAGTTGGCATTGATCATGTTTATGAATTGGTCTCCAAATCCCATGTGTTTCAGTGTTTTGAAGAGGATGGCGTCTAATGAGAGGAGTATTGCCGATGTGTGGGTGATGGCTATTTTTTCTACCAGGTGAACTATTCTTAAATGTCATGCGTTTGCCTGCCTGGAATGAAGCCCGATTGGTCTGTGTTTATTAACGTCGGAAGTAGGGGGGATAATCTGGTGGCCAGAATCCTGGTGTAGATCTTAGCGTCCAGATTTATTAGGGCAATAGGGCGATATGAGCCGGGGAGGGTAGGGTCTTTACCTGTTTTATGGAACACTAGGACTTTTGCCTCGTTCATGGAAGGGGTTACATTTCCTCTGTCTTTAAATGTGTTCATTAGCCTTGTCAGGACTGGAATGAGAATGTTCGCATATTTTTTATAAAAGGGGGCCATAAAGCCATCTGGGCCTGGTGCCTTGGAATTTGGGAGGTTTGCTATTGCTCTCTGGACTTCTTCTGTAATCTGTGAATCCAGCTTCGCTTTGTCTTCCTCTGATATTGTTGGGATGGGGAGAGATTGTAGGTACCTGTCTTGCTTCTCTTCATCCGGTTGCTCTATCACATAGAGCTCTTGATAGAATGCCTTAAAGACCTCCCCAATGTCCTTAGTGCGTGTTTGTGTCATGCCCTGTGTATTTTTGATGCTCAGAATAGTCAAGGATTTCTTTTTTTCACAAAGCTGTCTTGCTAAATATTTGTCCGCCTTGTTGGCCTTGATGAAATATCTTTGTTTTAGATACAGAAGGGATTTCTCTGCCTTTTTGTTGCGGAGCATATCCAGTTGTCCTTGCACATGTTTCAATGCCTTCTTGAGGCTTCTTGTGGGATGAGCTACCATCTCCCCTTGAATGTCTGATATTTTCTTTTCCAGTGTCCTTTCCCAATCCTGTTTCTGCTTGTCCCTGGTGGCCTTCAGCGCTATCATATGTCCCCGGATCACTTCCTTAAAAGCTTCCCATACTGTCCCTAGAGGGACCTCGCTGTGTCATTTAATTCAAAGAATTCCTTTATTTTGTCCCCCACAGCTTCACCCATCACCTGGTCCGTTAGAATGTCAGATGGCAACCTCCACCTCCATAGACCTCCTCCCCTTCCGGGTTGTCTGGAAGTCCAGCCATAGGGGAGCATGATCTGAAAGAGCTATGGAGCCCGTTTCTATTCCTTGTATCTTCCCAATCAGTCCCACCGACACACAGAGGTAATCGATTCTCGACATCATGTTATGCACGTGCGAGTAGTACGTAAAGCCACTTGTCTGACTCCTCAATTCCCTCCAGGCATCACTCAGAGCTAACTGCTCCATCTTTTGCTTGAGGTGTTTGGACGGGGCCCCCTGGCCTTGGTTTCCTCCCCCACTCCCATCCAACCTAGGTTGCCAGGCCATGTTCAGATCTCCTCCCAGAATCACCTCTCCTTTCGCAAATCCTTCTAATTTCCCCAGCGTATCTCAGAGGAATCCGTCTTGCCCTGAGTTTGGTGCATATATTGACGCCAGGGTAAGCCGGAGACCCTCTAGTGTGACATTTGCAAATGCAAACCTCCCTTCCCTGTCTGCCTGCGTATCTGTGACGGTTGCCCTCAATCCCCCTTTTGCCGCAATCATCACTCCCGCTCTTTTATCCCCTGCATTCGCTTGCGCCCAGACCGTATACCCTCTGAGGTTTACCTTCTTTCTATTTTGGGCTTTTATATGCGTCTCCTGAAGGAACTGGATGTCCGCCCTCTCCCTTCTTAGTAGAGCCTCCACTTTTTTCCTCTTTACTTGCGAGTTCAAACCCCTCACATTAATTGAAAGAATTCTGAACTTATCACGTCTAGTCTATTGCGGATGCTATCAATACCGCTTGTGGTGGTCCCTTCTCTCCGGGGTGCCCCCTCCCAATCCTCCTCCCTCCCTCCCCATCAACCCCCAAACTGTTAACATTAACTCAACTTTGATCCCGAGGAGGGCCCAGGCACCTATGGTTGCTAGGGCGTTAAGCTTATCGCTCCTTGCCCTCACATATCTCGAGATTAACTTTGCGGGGGGTCCTAAACCAGGCATCATCCTAAGACTTGGATGATAGTGCCCCTTCCTGGTCCCCAGCCGGGCCGCGAAATATCTGGTATTCCTAGTTTTCACATCTGTTTTCTTCTTCCGCCTCCACCAATCAGAAATTGACCTGTTGATTTTTTTTGTCTGGGTTGTCCTTCTTCTCCCTTTCAGGTTGCCCTGCGTTCCCCCTCCTGTTATGTTTCTTTTTTTTCTGCTAAACATCAGGGCCTCTCAGCGTGTTATGCGGTTACCCATTGGACCTGCCGCCCCTCGGTCTGCCTCCTCCGATTGCAGGTCCATAATTTGTAGTCCTTCCTCACTGGTGGTCACTCTTTGCTGTTTGCCTTCCCACTTAAGCAGTAGCCCGCTAGTGAGGGCCGCTAATACATCCCTTGGTCTTTCTCCTGGGGCGCCTGCTCTTTTCGGGCCCACCATGTGTACTCTGTCAATCCCAATGCTCTCCGCTTCTTGCGCCTCAATTATTTCTCTGAATACTTCTTGCACCGCACTCTTGAGATCTTTGTCTAACACTGACTCAGGCATACACTTGATGCAGATATTGGATCTGCGAGAACGGTTTTCCAAGTCCCCCCACTGTATTTCCAGGTTATGGGTTAACCGGACCAAGTGCTCCTGCGTTTTACTGTTCTGTCTTGCCTCATCTTCTATGTTTTGCACTATCCTCTCTAAAGTGTCTGTCCTTTCCTCTAGTTTGGCCACATCTATTTTCAATTCTTGGACTGCCTGCTTCATTTCGTTCTTCATTGAAGTAAATTGATCTTGGACTGTGGACATGAACTTGTCCTGCAGCTCCACAAAGCAGGCGCGCATGTCGTCCTTTGTCGGGGGAAGGGTGCCCTGGTTTGTAGGGGTGACTTCTGTTGTGGAATCTTCTATAGCCCTGTCCTTTGAAATTGCTGAGGCATCTGAAGAGCACATTTGGAGCAAACTTGTGTCCTGTCTGAGAGGTTGCGACCTGGGTTGAGTCGCTTCCCCCTTCGCCTTCGCCCTTGACATCTTCCCCTGGTTTTTGTAAGTCCTGTAGCTCCACTGAATGTTTCTTGGGGGCCTCTGGTGGGGCAACTGTGTCGTCTTCACAGATTATAAGGTTGTATTGCCCCTTCCCACTGAGTGCCTGTGGCAGGGCCACTGGCCGCTGGTTTGCGGCAATGTGGGAAGAGTAATGTGTCTCTCCTATTTCCTTCCTGACAGTTCAGTGTACCCGTTGATATAGTGAAGACCAGTACCGCTACCGCCAGACCCCAGCCTCTGACCGCCTGTCTGTGCGCCGGGTGTCCTCGCTCCGTCCGAGGGGGGGGTGCCGCTAGCGCCCAGCCTCGGGAGTGCGTTATCCTCTGAGCTGCTCCTTGAATGCACTCCCGAGGCCTGCGCGTGGAAGCCCTGGCATCGGAGTGTCTTTCCCTTCTCCCGCTGGAGGGAGTCCGATGGATGTGCGCTCGCCCCCCTGGCCGGCTGTGCCATCCTCTGGCTCGGAGCACACGTGGGCTATCCTGGATGCCTGCTGGATCTCCCTCTGAGGGGGAGGGGCACTTGCGTTCGTCGGCAGCCGTGTCGTCCCCGGGGGTCTAGTAGGGGGATTTCACACCGCTCCAGTGCCCAGAACTGATCATGAACGCTCCATGTGCTTTAATGTTGGCGGCCCGGTGGGAGCGCGGTTCAGACGCGACTTCCACTGCCGGCGGCCATCTTGGAAGCTGTAGTCTTAATCTTCTGTAGTGCACTGCACAGGATTCTGCCTAACACTGTCCAACAATTAACCCGAAAGAGCAGGCACCGAAGCTTGCTTCAGGAGCGTGCAACCAAGCTTGCCGTGGACTGACCACCATCCAAGTCACTGGTACAGTCAACCGTTCGTTCGTCGGAGGCCGAAATGGAAGGCCCAATGCCTGAGAAGCAGGATAGGCACTGATGCAAGACCAAGAAGAGGTCACACTCTCGAAGCCACTCGTTGCCCTCCTCCCCTTCACATAAAAAGAAGAGGCATCACCACCACCAATGCAACTCCTCATCAGAATGCGGTTAGTCGTCTGCAGGGCCAACGTCCAGGCAAGAATGGGTGGACTTTAAGTCCCAGATGTTAGCCATGTTTAAAAAGGCGGCTGCGGGTGTGGACAAGCTCCTGATACTGCCGGCCCCATTAGCTCCAGTGACGCCCAATGATTCCGGCCACAGGGTAGCCCTGATACCGACGCCATCAGCGTTAGGGGAGCCTTCAGACGCTGTGCGGAGCAAATTCGGCCAGTCCGCAAACCCAGGATCTTCCCACATGCCTCAGGTTTCCAATCATTCTTGACGTGCCACCGACTCCCAGAACATTATCAGCGCTCATCGTCATACCCTTGACGTCGACGGCTGAATCATCGACGTCGACCACCGTTGAACGGCCGTTTGTACCGTTGTCTCGACCTGATCTTTTTTGAATGATGGTGGATATTTTTGGTGCTGATGACGGAACCCAGGGCGTTGTTGACCATATTTATTCGGGGGCTGGTGGTGTAGACTATTTTACCGACCAGGCGGACCTAATTGTCGTGACAGAGGCACTGCACGACGCCAGTGGGCTCGACACTTCTCCAGACAGCTAACTGCAACAGGCCCACCCACATGCCCATACTCGTGTCAATGGCTATGATCTAACGGACATTCTTGATGAGGGGCCCACCACGGAAAGAGTAATACCCCTGTACCATTCCTCCGGTTAATTCAAACCTGATGAAGAAATAGGCTAGCATGGGGAGACCCCCTTTTTCTCTCCTCTCACACCACATTGGGAGGTTTGGTTGTTTAGGCGTCCACAGTGTCCACAAGGGCTGCTTCTTCCATGTCCAATTTGCCCACTGACAGGCAGGGCAAGAAAGTGGATGCCCTAGCAAAGAAGATTTTCTCCTCCGGGAGCATGACTTTAAAGCAACTAATGTCTCCTGTAGCTTTGCCAAATACTCATTTGGACTGTGGAAAGCAGTTGAGCGAGCAGCCCAATACATCCCTTAAGGGGAGATGTGGTACTGTTTCTTGCAGCTGGTGGACGACCGGAAAGTAGGTGGCCAGGCAGTTCTTGCAAACGGGCCTGGACGTGGTGGACTGTGTTGGTCGATCGATGGGTTCGGCTATGGTCCTATGGTCCTTAGGAGACAAGCCTATCTGCACTCCTTGGGGTTCTCCCCAAATGCCCAGAGTAAATTATTGGGCAATGCTACTGATGGGGAGAATTTCTCCAGCCCGAATGCCCATAGCTCCTTGGAAAAATTCAAGGAGTCCAAGCTCGCTGCAAAGTCGCTCAACCTAGCTGTGCAACAGCCGGCTTAACCTGCCTTCATTTTTGCTTTGAGCAGCAGAGGCTCCAGGCGCTACTTTTCCTACGGCAGGGAGGCTCAGCTCCCGCAAGCCAGGCTGGGGCAGAGGTATTTCCTGTGCTCCGGAAGGGGCGGGGGGCCTCTAGAGGTCAGCAGGCAGTGGCAGCATCTTTGATTTCCCCTCCCACAACTCACCAGTTGGAGGATGGCTGACCGAGCACTGGACCCAGTGACAGGAGATTACCTCCGATGCCTGGGCTCTGCGGCTCGTGCAATGGGGTTATTGTCTGCCCTTCTTAAGAAACCCTCTGACAGACCTCCACAACTTCCATGTCAGCCGGAACAGGAGCTCCAGGATGAACTGCAAGCCCTGTTGTTGAAGTATGCCATGGAAGTGGTACCAACCGAGCAGAGAGGGTCAGGCTGGTATTCCCGATATTTCATGGTTCCCAAAACGGGGGGAGGATCCTGTCCCATCTTGAACCTCAGGGTCTTGAACACGTTTCTGGGGAAGGACAAATTTAGGATGGTTATGTTGAGAAAGATTCTCCACGCTCTCGAATTTCAGAATTGGCTGGTGTCCATAGATCTTTAGGACGCTTACATTCATGTGCCGATACATCAGAAGCACAGGACGTTCCTGTGGTTCCTCATAGGGGACAAGCACTCTAAGTTCAAAGTGCTTCCCTTTGGGTTGACCTCCGCTCCAATGGTCTTCAACAAGCTCATGGCGGTAGTGGTGGCTCACCTCTGGAGATCCGGCGTCCATGTGTTCCCACACCTGTGGCGTAGCTCAAGGGTCTTGCATCACTCCTACCCTTTACAACATCTTTACCAGGCCACTCTTTAACATTTTAAACTCCCTCGGCATAGCCTACACCAACTATGCCGATGATACTCAAATTCTGATCTCACTCTCAGGCAACTACTCAGACGACTCTGCCACACTCAACAACATCTACTCAACTATACAGCCATGGATGGCAGCTAATCATCTTTGTCTTAACAGTGACAATACAGAAATACTAATTGTCGGTTCACCAAATGCCCTCAAATCTCTAAATACTAGATACACTGCCTTCCAGATTGACAATTGCCAAATTCCTGTCTCAACCTCTGTAAAGACTCTAGGAGTTTACCTCGACACTTCACTCACTGTGTCTAGAAAAGTAAGCCCCAATGCCTCTTCTGCAGCCTACGCCACTAAGGTCCTCAACGCGGCCAGACCTTTCCTCATCATTGGCTCTAAGATTGATTACTGCAATGTCCTATTCACAGGCACCTCTGCTGGAAATATCCAGAAACTACAAGTCATACAAAACAATGCCTCGAGAGCAACCCTCCATATCCCGAGAAGAGAACATATCTCTAAAGCTAGAAGAGAAGCACACTGGCTCCCCATCCAGGAGCGCACCACCTTTAAAACACTCTCCATTCCCCACAAGTGCCTCATCAATACAGCGCCCCAATACCTCACCCAAAGAATCATCAAAGCTCACTCTTCAAAACCGACTTGGACCCCCTACACTGATCGACTAGTCGTGCCTAAAGTAAAGAGATGCAAAGCCGGAGGCTCAAGCTTCCCCTACCTTGCAGCCAAACTCTGGAATGACCTCCCACCCACCTTGAGGGCTGAGAAATCCTACTGGATCTTTAGGAAAGCGCTCAAAACTCAGCTTTTGGCCTAAACATGCAACACCACATGCACACCGCCCTCACTTGTCAAATAATGATCACCTTCTCTTCAATACTATACCATTAACATGCAATGCATCTCAATTACGCAATTGTGCTACAGTTGCAACTGTACCGATGCTACCCTTGTTTTTGTTGTTTGGTTATGTCTTTCAATCATGTAATTGCGCTACAATTGTAACTGCACCTAGGATACCCTTATTTTTTCTTGCCTAAAACCACAATCGTATGACAAAGTATGTTCTTGACTTGTACCTGCAACAGCGCCTCAATGCCTTGGGTTGTATGTTCCCTTTACAAATTAAATAGATACATCTGAGGGAAGTCAGCATAGCAGGGCTTGTCTCATCTGGGGGACATCTGTTCACTACTCCACAACTGGGCTTCTCTCTGAACTTGCAGAAGTCACACATGACAGCAGCTCAGAGGCTCTAGTTCATTTGACCAGTCCTAGACACTCGGACAGGGAATGCTTTTTCTGCCCGGGGAGAGAGTCACCAACATTGCACAGATAGTACAGCTGTTCCAGGACCACACCACCTTACCAGCGGCTTCCTTCTTCCACCACTTGGGCCTCATGGCCTCCTGTTTTTTTCTAGTGCAAGAGGCAAGGCTGCAGAGGCGATCTTTCCAATGGCTCCTGCAAGGTCAGTGGTCTCAGTACTTCAACACTTTGAGGGATCTCCTCAAGGTGTCCAGGTCCATGGCCGACAACCTTTCTTGTTGGGCCAGCAGCCACAATCTGCTAGTGGGGGAACCCTTCTGACCTCCATGGTCTCTGGTCCAAGTGGTCACAGATGCGTCCCTGAAGTGTTGGTGTGCTCACTGCCCGAACTTGCAGCTGAGCGATCTTTGGTCAGCAATGGAATTTAAGTGGCATATCAACAGGCTGCAGTTGTGAGCCATCAGGTTAGCCCTGAAGGCGTTTGCTCCATCTCTGAAGTGGAAGCCTGTCCTGATCTTGACAGACACTACAGTGGCCATGCACTACCAAAACAAGCAGGATGGCGTTTGTTCCCTCCCCCTTTCCAGGCAAGCGATGCAGCTGTGTCCCTGGCTATTGGAGAACCAGATCTCGGTCTCAGAAGTTCATCTGGCAGGGACAGAGAACTATTTGGTGGATGCACTCAGCAGGCAGAGCACTGTCTCACACAAGTGTGAAGTGTGCAGGATGTCCTAAAGGAGGTCTTCTCTCTCTGGGGTACCCCAGCGGTGGATCTGTTTGCAACAGAGTCCAATAGGAAGTGCACACAGTTTTGCTTAAGGGAATTTCCAGCGAACGGTACGCTAAGGGATGCGTTTCTGGTGGATTTGCCTTTTCCTCTCCACTACGCCTTCCCTCAGATTCCCATCATTCCATGGGTTCTCTGGAGGTTGAAGAGGTTTCAAGCAACCCTGATCTTGACCGCCCCGGATTGAGCGAGGAGGACATGGTACTCAGACCTCCTGAACCTAACCATCTGCCAACCTATCCGGTTGCCTTGCCGCCCGGATCTCCTAACCCAGTTGTAAGGTCGGATGCTACACCCGAACCCGGAATACCTCAACTTACATCCATGGCTTTTAAGAGGATGAGATTTGATGACTGGGACCTCTCTGAGGAGGTACTCGAGGTGCTGCTGGCTGCTCACAGACCTTCCACAAGATCTCTGTACACGTGCAGGTGGAGAAGATTTGAGACATGGCACAGGGAACTTGAGATTTACCCTATCTCTTGCCCCACCTCTAGAGTGATGGAGTTCCTTCTGTCACTGGCATTTTCAGGTCTTCAAGGTCACTACAGTCAAAGGTTACTTGGCAGCTTTGTCTGTTTTAAAAAGGGCCCCGGATCAGGGATCATTCTTCACAATCCCTTTTATGGCCCAATTCCTGAAAGGCTTTGTGAATACATTTCCGCCCACTCCGTTTATTGTGCCGTACTCGAATCTTAACATGGTTCTTACTCTTTTGTTTGGTTTGAAATCATTTTCATTACCAATTTTTTAAATTTAAACAGAAAAACAAATATAGTATTGAGCATTAGTACTCCCACTCCATGGGAGACCTAGCTGAGAGCAACACATTTCAAATCACCAAAAGAACCAAAAGAAATGAAAACATGAAATTCCCCCAAACATTACAACTCGGGTGCATTGTGCAAAGTACAAATCATCCAGAGGCACATATGGGGATTTACATCATCCAAGTGTAGTCCCAGCAGTCTATTGAAACAATTAAATCCCCCACATATCTAAGGGTATTCAAGCAACCCCATCGTTCTACATTGAGCGGGGCAGGTAGAGTCCTCGTTATGCGACCGAACATACGTCAAAAAAGCTCCCCACATCTGGAAGAAGGCATGGGTCTCATTTTCAGCATGGTATACAACCCTCTTAGAGGCCAATATTGACCATAGGTGTGCCCACCAGCCCTCCACACTAGGCAGCTTCGACAATCTCAAGAAGGGCGCTATTGCAGGCTTTGCCGCAAGGAGCATTGTGTATACTAATCCCTCATTGGGAATCCGTCCCATGTCCACTCCCATCTGGAGTGCCCTTAGTAGGAAAGCTTGCTGCTCCAGCGGCAAAGAAGGACTCATGATACAATAAATTGAAGTCAGTGTCATGATGCCTACCCCCAGGGACCCAGACCAGGTCCAGCAACCCCGGAAGCAGGCATCAAGTTATTTTGGGCAAGCCCAAAAACCCCTGCTAGGGGCTGTTTGGTGCGGTCCTGGCGCCTATGGGGCCAGGCTCATATGAAGAGTCAGTCCTGGCACCATAGGCGCCAGGCTCATAGAGTAGAACTTACCTGATTCAGACCATGCTGCAAGCTTACCTGATGCAGACCATGCTGCAAGAGCTCCAAGCCAAATGAGGCTTGGAAGGGACTATTTTACCTAGGGACTATTTCTTTTACTCGGCGGGGCTGGGGAGGAATACTTACCTGGGACTACTTTGGAGGCTATTTAAACCACGCCCGAAGAGCAGCACACGCTTCGTGTTATTCTGCATCCAGCAGCGTAACGCTCACCGTGCCTGCAAGACTGCATCCAGTCTTCTGCCACGCCCGCCTCGAGTTTGGTGCTCCTAGAAAGAAGGGAGAAAGAAGGCGAAAAGGTTAGAACAAGAGCAATACCCTTGATCCTTACCTGAATTCCCGATCCATCGCGCCTTCGAGCTGGAAGAAAGAAGTTATTTTATGCGCGTCGCCTAGCCTGCTGCAGCGCCGCGCTGAACTCACCGCCTTTGCAGCATCTTCACATTTCACCGCATCCTCCTGCATGTTCCCGCCGCATTCCGGCACCTAAGGAGTAGACAAGAACAGCAAGGTGAGCCAAGGGAATACACAGAGGAATATTAGTAACCCCCCCATAGACTTACCTGATTTTACCACCGGGGGTACTATTCCTCTTCACAGGTCGGCGCAGCTTCCACTGCATCTTCGCTGAACCCCGGCCCCTAAGGGGAAACAAAAGGACAGCAAGGTGAAACAAAGGGACTATCAAGGGGAACCCTGCTCACCACATTAGACTTACCTGATTTTACCGCCGGAGGTATAATTCCCCGAGACTTCATACTTTCTCTCAGTGCCTGAATAAGGGAGAAAGCAACAGGTTATATATTGACATTATTTATCGAACTGTGTTGGAAATACAAATCCTTACCAGAATATTACCGGTTGCCACGAGGAACTCTTCACTAGGGTCAAGCTGCAATCTGCAAGGAATCGGACAAGAGTTAAAGTCAGGCATTTGAACTCTTACGAACTACATACTTTTCGGAGTCAATATTGTTCTGGAACTCACCAATTCCTTCGAGCCAGTGAAGCAACTGGTTATCAACACGCCCCTGCGCTCAATGCAGGATGGAGAGCTCATCTTTTCAAACCATCAGGTGAGACTATAAGAGGGGACATCAAAGGTGATCCGTGACAAGAACAGCGGGGGCGGGGGGATTTACACTCAACTCCACGGGTGGTTAATTCCCTTTCTCCATTTGCAGAAGAATATTCCTATGGGCCAAGCAAACGAAGCTAGGTGGGCCAGTCCAGTCTGTCATCTCGGCCGTACGTGTCACATTGGTGGAGACCGCAGCTGTCCAGTTCAGATTGACGCCTTTGTGGGAGCCAGGTGAGCATAACAGAACACGAAGACTAACCACAAATTCCCACCCGGGCGTTATGGATACCTCAGTGACTGACCAATTGGCCCAATTACTAGGGGAATTGAGGGCTGAAGTGCATTCCGCCCGTCAAGAAACCAATGCTCTTAGGAGAGAACTGATTTTGTCAAAGGAGCAAACTTATGACCTTGCTAGGCAACTATTGCAAAGCCAGGCTGGACAAGCACCCCTACCTGGTTCCGGGGGAAATCCAGCTCCTGTGTTATCGGGTAACTGTTGTAATATGCACGGGCTTGTGCATAGGCACACTGGTGGAATGTTGATGCATGTTCAGCAATCAACATTCCACAGTGGCCGTTGAGCGAGGGGAGCCGTAGCTAGAGGCTGCGGGGTCTCGCCAATAAAGAAAGATAATTGCACTTACCTGTGTCGGTCAGATTGTGTCATTGGTGACGAGGACCGGGTTCTTGACGAGAGCCTGTCCCACACGTGTGCAGATCGGCTGTTTGGCTTCCCATCGTCTCGGGCGCAGTCGGCGTGGACGGGGGCCGACCGGCGCTGGATCTTTTAGAGCGGCTGCTGCGGGCCTGATACGGTGCAGGGCCGGGCGGGCGGCTGCCCTGTGGAGGAGCGGAGGGCGAGGAGCTGTTGGGTGCTGCCGGTTTGCCGCCGGTGCCTTGATTTGTTGGGGCGCCGGGCGGGCGGCTGCCCTGTGGAGGAGCGGAGGGCGAGGAGCTGTTGGGTGCTGCCGGTTTGCCGCCGGTTTGCCTGGATTCGGTGGGGCTGTCGCTGCAGGCCTGATCCAATATAGGCCGAGCGGGCGGTTGTCCCGTGGAGGAGTGGAGGACGAGGAACTGTTGCTGTCGCCGTGGGCAGCTTTCTGTGTTCCCCTGGTTGCGTCGGAGTCTGCGTGTGCCCCAGTCGGGGACCCGCTCCGGGTGGATCGGAGGCCTGTGCGCGGAGCGCACCTGAATTTGCTGTCCGCCGGCAGCTCGCCCCGCTCCCGGTGGCGTCCCTGCGTGTGCCGCCCAACGTGATTGAGGATCCAGGACGGGCTGTGATTACGGGCATCAGCAGTTCTTCCGGCAGTTGGCTCCGCCCTGACAGCATGTTTACGCTATGCGGCTTAGCGTGGTCTGAGTCTAACGAGGAGGGGCTGTAGTGACGCCTGCGCCGCTCAGCGCTGCCTGCGGTTGCTCCAGGGAAGCAGGAGGGGCTGCGGTGGCAGTGCGCAGTGTGCTTTCTTAGCAGCTGACTGCGGCAGCTGCCGGATGAGTGAAGACAGGAGGAGAACACCGTTAGCTACGTGGCAAGTTGAAGAGCCACAGTTCAGATTTAAGCTGGATCTGAAGGGGTGTTGCTGGTAAGGTTGGGACACCCTACTTCATTGGGACCAGACAAGCTAAGGCTGCAGCTCGTCTGGGGCTGGGATTGTGCATATCGTTGGGTACATCATTGGTTGTGACTCACCCTGTGCCAGGACCTGGCTGTACTGCATATGCGTGGAGGTGCACGCTCACAAGGCTACAGGGGAAGATATCCGTGTGCGGTCACCTTGGTTGGTGTGGTGACCACTGACTCAAACTGACAGAGAGGACAATTCTCTGATTATAGGGGACACGTAAAAGAACAGTTTTGTGTAGGTTATTTTGGTGGGCACAAGGTCTTGGGCAGTAAATTTCTGCCATATTGCATACAGCTGCTAGGCCTCCACCAGCATTTCTGCCTAACCCAGGAGAGCCGGTTGTGCCTTGGGAGCAGTGGGTAGATGCCTTTAAGGTATATTTGCGGGCTGCGGGTGGGGCAAAGTTCAACGATGATGAAAAGGAGACTGCTTTGCTTAATTGTATTGGTACTGAGGGCTTGAGAGTTTTTCGTCACCTGCCTGGAGAGAATGTAATGGTTCAAGGGGGAGGTGAAGGGGAAATGGTTGTAAGTGCCTATGAGACGGCTTTGAAGAAACTGCAAGTACGTTTTGGAAAAAGAGTTAATGTGGTTTTAGAGCAGTATAAGTTTTTCTCTAGGGCACAAGGTTCCGCGGAAAGTATAGATTCATATGTTACTGCCTTATGTGCGCTCATGGCTACATGTGGGTTCCCGGGTAACGGAGAGGAACATATAAGGGATCAGATTATGATGAAAACGTCAAATCAAAAAATTAGAGAGAGATTGTGGATTGAGAGCGATCCTTCTCTTGATAAGGTTTTGGAGATTGCTAGAGCAATTGAAGCCTCCAAGGCGAGTGTACAAATTGTTACTGAAAGGGATGGAAATAGGGAGACGGTGCATGCGGTGGTGTCAAGGAGCAAGAAGGGTTTGGACAAAGGGGTTGTACAAGGGAACAGAGCACCTAAAGGTAAAGAGGTGTGCAAAAATTGTGGTTGGTCAAGTCACACAGTGGATTCAAAATCCTGTCCTGCTAGCAATGTAGAGTGCAGGAAATGTAAGCGGATGGGCCATTTTGCACAAATGTGTAAAGGGCAGGTGGTCGCAAATGTAACTACAGAAGAGTTTACCACGGGGCTGGAGGGAGCATCAGGTGGGGGTTCCAAACAGAGTGTCATATTACATGTGGAGGGTGGTGGGCGGAAGGGTATATGGGTGTTGGTATTGGTGGACCAGCACCCTGTGGATATGCTGGTGGATTCTGGGTCACCTTATACCCTGGTGTCTCCGGAAGTGTATCAAGAGGTTTTGGGTAAGCCGATCTCTTCTCTGTTGGCACCAGACATCAGACCGTATGCATATGGGCAAAGTTCCATTGACCTACTTGGTTATGATTGGTCAAATTTTTCATTCAAAGGAAGGCAAACCTTAGGTAAATTGTACGTGGCTCAAAAAGGGACAAGTGTGTTGGGTTGGGATGAGCAGGCTGCACTAAAAATACAAATTCATCCAGGTGAAAAAGAACCGGTTCTCAGTGTCAGGGAGGGAATGGAAGAGAAGCATGTAAGAGTTACCCCTACAGTGCTTATGAGTGAGTTTCCTGAAGTATTTTCTGACATCCTGGGTAAGCTTGGGGGCTTTACGCATCGCATTGTGTTGAAGAAGGGTGCAGTGCCTAGAGTTCATAAGGTGAGGGGGTGCCAGTTTCAGTGAGGGAGGCATTTAAGGCGGAATTGTCTAAGTTGCAGTCGGCAGGAATAATAGAACCCATTGAGGCTTTGGAGTGGTTGTTTCCTGTGGTTTTAGTGAAGAAGAGTGACGGCAGCATCAGAATGTGTGTGGATCTCCGGGAATTAAATGCCAGCATATGGGTGGATCGGCATCCTTTGCCAAATATTAATGAGTTGCTGTTGACGTTGGGTGAAGCTAAATATTTTTCAACTTTTGATTTGTCAACGGCGTATCACCAAATTGACCTGCATGTTGAATCTAGACCTCTTACTTCATTTGTGACTCCGTTTGGGGCGTTCAGATTTTGTCGCATGCCTTTTGGTTTGGCTTCGGCTTCGGCAGTATTTCAGAGGCTAATGCATCAGTTGTTTGAAGGGGTGGTGGGTGTCAGCTACTTTCAAGATGACATTTTGGTTTGGGGCAGCAGCAGGGAGCAACATGATGCAAGGGTAAGGAAGGTCATGCAGATTCTTAAAGAGAGAGGTCTGACTGTAAAATTAACAAAGTGTCAAGTGGGGGTGGAGGAGGTCACATATTTGGGACACACTTTGAGTTCACGAGGTGTAAGTCCAAAAAGGGAGTTGGTACAAGTGTTGAGGGATACGCCAGCTCTGGTTATTAAGGATCAGCTAAGGGCTTTTCTGGGTCTTGCAGAATATTATGTTAAATTTGTTTCAAATTACGCTGAAAAGACAGTGGCCATGAGAGCTCTCATGAGGAAGTGTGTAAGATTTGTATGGTCTGCGGAGTGTGCGGCAGAATTTGAGTTGGTTAAGAGGGAGGTGGAGAAGGCTCCTTGTCTGAAATCATTTGACCCAAAAAATAGAACTGCGTAGACGGTGGATGCAAGTGAGGTGGGCCTAGGGGCAGTCCTAGAGCAATACATTAATGGTGAATGGGTCCCGGTGGCCTTTGCTTCAAGGACCTTGAGAGATGTGGAAACCAGGTACTCTGTAATTGAGAAAGAGACTTTGGCAGTGCTGTGGGCTTCAAAACATTTTAGGACATTTGTGTGGGGCATCCCCTATGTAGTGAGAACGGACCATAAACCGTTGGTACAGGTATTTTCTTCCAAGGAAGTCATGGCAGTATCCCCGAGGATTGCGAGGTGGTCAGTACAGTTACAAGATTACAATTTTTCCTTGCAGTATTTTCCGGGGAAGTTTAATGTTGTCGCGGATTGTTTTGTCCCGTTTGCCAGTTGTAGAGGAGGACAGTGAGGAGGATGATTTGCAGGAGTGTCAGGTTGCATTGGTCACTTCTGCTGTGGAGAAGTCGATGTGGGATCAGGAGTCTGAGGATGATATTGAGTTAAAGTGGATTAGGGAAGGTCTGGTGAAGGGGTGGCACACTGTGAAGGAAAGGCCGGAAGGGAAAGGTTATGTCCAGGTTCTCCAGGAATTAGCAGAAGGTCCCTGGGGTGTGTCTAGGGGTAGCAGATTGATACCCCCGATAAGTTTGAGGGGAGGAATGGTGGAATTGGCACATGAAGGTCATTTGGGCCGATCTTTGACCAAAAGGAGATTGAGAGAGGAGTATTGGTGGCCGTCAATGGACAAGGAGGTGGAACAGGTGGTGAAAGAGTGTCAAGCGTGTTCTGTCAGTGATAAGAGCAAGGTACTGCATCCACAACCGGTGCATCCTGTTGAGGTTCCAGAGCAGGTATGGTCGAAATTGGCTTTGGACATTATGGGTCCGTTTGACTGTTTAGAGCCTGAGTCCAGATATATGTTGGTGTTGGTGGATTATACATCCAGGTGGATTGAGGTGGCGGTGTGTTCAGATGTTACGACCAATACCGTAATTGATTTTCTGAGGAAAGTATTTCACCGTGAGGGTTTACCGGCAAGTTTAGTTACGGATAATGGTGTGCAGTTCACTTCTAGAGCCATGAGAGAATTCTTGGAAAAGCATGCCATTTCTCACTATAGGACAGCTCTGTATAATCCTTCGGCAAATGGACTGGTTGAAAGGGCCAATGGCATGATTAAGTCAGCCATACAATGGTTTGAACTGGCAAGAAGTTGTGACACAATACCTGGCTGCATATCGGAGAACACCTGCCATGCTTACGGGAAGATCTCCATTTGAATTAATGAGGGGCAGGAAGGCAGGCACAATGTTGAGAACCCTGGCTATGGGGGGTGGTGGTCCATGCGATATGGATTTGCGAGCAATTCATCGCAGCATTTTAGAGTGCCAGCAGACTATGGGGTCCTCACAAATGAGTAGAAAGGAGTTTAACGTAAAGCCTGGGGATCAGGTGTACATAAAGAATCCTAGGTTAGTTCATAAAGGATACAGCACTTTTATGCCCTTAAGGAAGGTTGTTAAAGTTGGAAAAGGGCATGTGCACTTGGAGGATGGCTCTGTTTGGAGTAAGAGGCGAGTGGTGGTGGATGGATGCAGACGTGTGGACAGGGATGGTGTGGAATCTGAGGAGGAATCACAGGAAAATGCGCTGGATTATAATCCTGTGGTTTCGCAACCCATCGGGGGTGAACAGCAAGAGGGGGTACCAATTGCAGGTCCTGTTGATCCACAGGTCAATGTGGAATTTCAGTCTGCTATGGCTCAGCAACCTGATGCAGTTCAACAAAGGGGTCGTGCGGGTAGGAGCTGTGGTCGTCCCATAAGATTTAGGGATTATGTTTGTTAAGAGTGAAGTACATTTAATATTACCCATGCTACTTGTATGGATACAGCTGTTAAAGTAAGTTGAATATATGACATGTCATGTGATGTTTGTTTCGTTTTCCATTGTTCGAAAAAAAAAAAAATTTTGGTGCCAACATTTTTATCCAAGGGAAGAGGATATGTTGTAATATGCACGGGCTCGTGCATAGGCACATTGGTGGAATGTTGATGCACGTTCAGCAATCAACATTCCACAGTGGCCGTTGAGCGAGGGGAGCCGTAGCTAGAGGCTGCGGGGTCTCGCCAATAAAGAAATATAATTGCACTTACCTGTGTCGGTCAGATTGTGTCAGTAACCCTGTGCAAATAAACCTACCAGGAAATATTCCATTAGCTCCACCCGAACGCTTTGCCGGAGATCCCAAAAGGTTCGCCGTGTTGATGAACCAATGCCGCTTGCACTTTTTATGCAGACCTGGAGCCTTCCCAAACGATCAAGCCAAGGTAGCCTTTGTATTGTCATATCTCAGCGGCAGTGCAGCTGATTGGTCAATTCCACTAGTTACTCAGGATGACCTAATTCTGCGGGATTTTCAGGGCTTTCAAACGAGCATGGAAAGACTATTTGCCCGGCACTCCCAAGGACAGGCCCTGGATAACAAACTTTTGTCCCTACGACAGGGTAACCAGGACCTTCTATCCTACATTGCGACCTTTAATAGATTGATAGTGGAAACTGGATGGCCGGAGGTAAAACGAATCACGTTATTTCATCGAGGGCTTTGAGGAGAACTCAAGGTTGTGAACCCACCTCAAGACTGCGCTGAATATATTGACTTAGTGGTCCAGTTAGATCACAGACTTCAGAACAGAAAGGCTGATCGAGCCAAGTTTGAGAATCGGGTGTTGGTCAAAACCCACGCTAACCCCAAAGGAGCAGATGCTTCAGAACCCATGCAAAACGGAGGGGTTAAAGGACCCTTAACCCAGAAGGAAAGAGAAAGGAGACGTCAGATGCAAGAAGCAATTGTGTCTATATTGTGGAACTTCTGGGCATTTTCTACAGGATTGCCCTGTAAAACCACCCAAGAAGGTGGCAGGGGCTGCTGATAAAAGCTATATGGAGTCAGACTCGGGAAATGACCACGCCCAACAAGCGTAGAGGTCCGCTTGCCGAGCTTGAAGAAGGATACTCAGACCTCGCATTTCATCATACCAATGGTCCTCGTAGATCCAGGGCAGCCATCGCGTATACACGCAGTAAGGGCATACATTGATAGCGGGGCCATAGGAAACTATGTGGACTATGAATTGGCTTCCAGGATGAATCTACCTCTCTGCCGAAAAACCACCTCAGATGTCATCACCACAGTCGATGGAACTGAAATTGCCTCTGGGCCTGTAACTCATTCCACCGCAGAGATGACACTATTGGGTCAGGATGGGCACCAAGAGACTATTGTGTTTGATCTAATCAAAGCCCCACAGTTCCAAATAATACTGGGGATACCTTGGTTGGAAACACATAATCCTTGTATTGATTGGCGAGAGAAGAGAATAACCTTCCCGGATTGTGCACAAACCTCTTACCCAAAGAAAAATCAGAACGCAGGCCTGGGCACAGTAACCACAGCAGTCATGTAACTACCTCCAGAATACCAAGAATTCCAGGATGTCTTCCAAAAAGAACAGGCAAACACCTTACCTCCTCACAGATCGTACGATTGTCAAATCGATCTCATACCCGGTGCACAACCCCCTTGTAGCAGGATTTATGCCCTTACGGAACCTCAGAACCTTCACCTACGACAATACTTAGACCAGTACCTTGCCAATGGCTTTATTCGTCCATCCAAGTCCCCTGCATCTTCAGCTTTGTTCTTCGTGCCCAAAAAGGAAGGTGACCTCAGAACGTGCATAGACTACCGCTAGTTGAACCAGATAACTGTTAAGAACCGATACCCATTGCCTCTGATCCCTGAACTACTAGACCAAGTGAAGGACGCTTGTATATACACTAAATTAGATCTCCGGGGGGCATACTATCTGGTATGTGTAAAAGAGGGTGACGAATGGAAGACTGCTTTTCGCACTATGTATGGGTTATTCGAATACCAGGTGATGCCTTTCGGGTTGTGCAATGCACCAGCAGCCTTCCAATACTTCATGAACGATGTCCTTCGTGAACTCATTGACGTTTGTGTTGTCATATATATCGATGATATTCTAGTATACTCCTCTTCAGAATCTGACCATGTGAAGCACGTCCGAGCAATCCTTGAGAAATTGCGCCAGCACACACTATATGCAAAACTAGAAAAATGCGTTTTTCATGCCACAGAAGTTGAATTCCTTGGGTTTATCCTGACCCCAAAGGGTGTCCGAATGGACTCACGAAAGGTGGATGCAATCCTTAAGTGGCCATCACCAAGTTCAGTTAAAGGAGTACAAAGCATGCTCGGCTTTGCCAATTTCTACCGCAGATTCATCCCAGATTTTTCACATGTCGTACATCCCATCACAGCACTCTTGCGAAAAAATAAACGCTTTATATGGACTGAAGAAGCTGAAAATGCCTTCCAAGAGCTGAAAGTGAAATTCACCTCTGCACCTGTATTAAAGCACCCGCGCCCTGACCTTCCATACATAGTGGAAACTGATGCATCCAGTCTAGCCATGGGAGCTGTCCTGTCTCAAAAGGACCCTGAAACTGGCCAGCTTCACCCAGTAGCATTTTGGTCCAGAAAGTTCTCGGCACCCGAGTTAAACAATGCGGTTACCGACAAAGAGTTATTAGCCATTAAATCCGCCTTCACGGCTTGGTGGCACTATCTTCTCGATGCCAGGCATACCATTACTGTGATCACCGATCACCGGAACTTACAGTATTTAAAAACAGCCAAGCCCTAATTGTCACGTCAATTCCGATGGGCATTGTTCTTTGCCGAGTTCGATTTCGTGATAACCTATCAACCAGGTTGTAAGAATGGTAAAGCAGACGCCTTATCCCGAATAGGGATGGGAGAGGCAGAAGTGAACCCAGAACCAGTACCTATCATTTCCGAACAAAGAATTCTTGGCATGACTACTCTACAGACACTAGAGAACATTCAGGTAAAGATCCAGCAACTCTTTGATCCTACAGCCGTGCAGGACTGGGTAAAGAAAGGCCCGGACTACTCTGTCACCAATGATCTGCCTTATTACCAAGGGCGGCTATTTCTGCCACACAAGGAACTACAAGAGCTAGTCATTTCCTATTATCATGATACCCTAATGGAGGGACACCCAGGTATTGCAAAAACTGAAGCTAAAATTAAAAGACAATTCTGGTGGCCCACCTAGCAAAAGGATATTAAATCATTTGTGATATCTTGTGGCATTTGCGCCCAAAACAAAAGTCAAAAGAAAAAACCAGCTGGACTCTTACAACCTTGAGACATTCCGCCTACACCATGGCACACCTTATCATTAGACTTTATTACTGATCTACCTCCTTGTAATGAATTTTACACCATTCTAGTTATTGTGGATCTTTCTTCCAAGATGGCCCACTTTATTCATTTAAAAGGATTACCTTCAGCCTCAATCCTGGCCAAAGAATTCCTCAAAAACATTGTTCGCATAAATGGATTTCCGTCCGTGTTGGTCTCTGACCGGGGCAGTCAATTAATTTCACATTTTTGGAAGAAATGTTGTCAATTGGCGCAAATCGACGTGAGATTATCGACCAGTCACCACCCCCAGACCGATGGTCAAACGGAGAGGACCAACCAGACTCTTGAACAATACCTGCGTTGTATGTTACATCAAACTGAGAGTTATTGGAAGGACATTCTTTGGATCGCAGAATATGCATACAATAATTCAGTACATTCTGGAACTGGACAAAGCCCCTTTTATACCCTATATGGGCACCATCCTCGAACCTCAGACCTTGACTCACCCCAACACTTAGAAATGCCCGCAGTGGACCATCTACACGCTACGATTACACAAGCCTTTAAGGAGGCAACTGCACATTTAAAACAAGCGAAGGAGAAATATAAGAAAGATGCTGATCGGCATAGAAGTAATACTCCACAGTACCAGATAGTGGATCAAGTATGGTTGGCCACAAAACACATACCTCTCAAGGGAACGCGTACCTTTAACCCTAGATATTTGGGACCTTACTCTATTAAGCCCATTATCAACCCAGTGGCCGTCAAGTTGGACTTACCTGCTAATATGTGAATTCACCCCGTCTTTCATGTGTCACTTTTGAAGCCAGTGCAACCAGGGACAAGACTAACCAAGCCATCAGACCCCATCCTTATGGACGGGGAACCCGAATTTGAGGTTAAAAGCATCCTGGACTCCAAGATGGTGAAGTCAAAACTTTTTTATTTAATCGACTGGAAAGGTTACGGACCACAGGAAAGGTCTTGGGAACCTAGTGACCACGTGCATGCACCTCGATTGGTGAAAAGATTCCACCGAAATTCCCCAGACAAACCAAAACCACAGGGAAGAACGACTTTAGGAGGGGCCTTGGGGGGGGGGAGTGCTGTCATGATGCCTACCCCCGGGGACCCAGACCAGGTCCAGCAACCCCGGAAGCAGGCATCAAGTTATTTTGGGCAAGCCCAAAAACCCCTGCTAGGGGCTGTTTGGGTGTGGTCCTGGCGCCTATGGCGCCAGGCTCATATGGAGAGTCAGTCCTGGCGCCATAGGCCGAAGGCTCATAGAGTAGAACTTACCTGATGCAGACCATGCTGCAAGCTTACCTGATGCAGACCATGCTGCAAGAGCTCCAAGCCAAATGAGGCTTGGAAGGGACTATTTTACCTAGGGACTATTTTCTTTAATCGGGCGGGGCTGGGGAGGAATACTTACCTGGAACTACTTTGGAGGCTATTTAAACCACGCCCGAAGAGCAGCACACGCTTCGTGTTATTCTGCATCCAGCAGCGTAACGCTCACTGTGCCTGCAAGTCTGCATCCAGTCTTCTGCCACGCCCGCCTCGAGTTGGGAGCTCCTAGAAAAAGGGGGAAAGAAGGAGAAAAGGTTAGAACAAGAGCAATACCTTTGATTCTTACCTGAATTCCCTATCCATCGCGCCTTCGAGCTGGAAGAAAGACGTTATTTTATGCGTGTCGCCTCGCCTGCTGCAGCTTCGCGCTGAACTCACCGGCCTTTGCAGCATCTTCACATTCCACCGCATCCTCCTGCATGTTCCCGCCGCATTCCGGCACCTAAGGAGTAGACAAGAACAGCAAGGTGAGCCAAGGGAATACACAGAGGAATATTAGTAACCCCCCCATAGACTTACCTGATTTTACCACCGGGGGTACTATTCCTATTCACGGGTCGGCGCAGCTTCCATTGCACCTTCGCTGAACCCCGGCCCCTAAGGGGAAACAAAAGGACAGCAAGGTGAAACAAAGGGACTATCAAGGGGAACACTCCTCATCACATTAGACTTACCTGATTTTACCGCCGGAGGTATAATTCCCCGAGACTTCATACTTTCTCTCAGTGCCTGAATAAGGGAGAAAGCTACAAGTTACATATTGACATTATTTATCGAACTGTGTTGGAAATACAAATCCTTACCGGGATA
Organism: Ambystoma mexicanum; assembly: GCF_040938575.1. Lineage (NCBI taxonomy): Eukaryota > Metazoa > Chordata > Amphibia > Caudata > Ambystomatidae > Ambystoma > Ambystoma mexicanum. The sequence continues at coordinate 1,232,968,323 of NC_090928.1, forward strand.
TTACCGGTTGCCATGAGGAACTCTTCACTAGGGTCAAGCTGCAATCTGCAAGGACTCGGACAAGAGTGAAAGTCAGGCATTTGAACTCTTACGAATTACATACTTTTCGGAGTCAATATTGTTCTGGAACTCACCAATTCCTTCGAGCCAGTGAAGCAAATGGTTATCAACGCGCCCCTGCGCTCAATGCAGGATGGAGAGCTCATCTTTTCAAACCATCAGGTGAGACTAAGAGGGGATATCAAAGGTGATCCGTGGGGAGAACAGCGGGGGTGGGGGGATTTACACTCAACTCCACGGGTGGTTAATTCCCTTTCTCCATTTGCAGAAGAATATTCCTACGGGCCAAGCAAACGAAACTATGTGGGCCAGTCCAGTCCGTCATCTCGGCCCTACGCGTCACATTGGTGGAGACCGCAGCTGTCCAGTTCAGATCGACGCCTCTGTGGGAGCCAGGTGAGCGTAACAGTCAGTACATCAGTACAGTGTTGTACAAGTTTTGGACAATGCCACCATATATGCACGTAAGTTCTCACATTCCCACGACACCTCAGACCGCTGACCTCCCCCTTCCCTATGTATCACATCCTATCCAGCATCAGATACCCTCTTGCCAAGAACTTGAACCCATGCTCAGCATACTGGACACTCTTGGTAGCCCTCATAAGACCCTTCCGGGCTCCCCTTCAAACCTCAGGGGACAGCTCACACCCAAGGTCTACATGCCATGCCCTTGAATAAGGTGGGAGAGAATCCTTGAGGTCCCCACCCACGCAAGAGTATTGTTTGGACACTCACCCCCAGATTAGCTTGGCGAGAATATACGTTTCTCAAAATCAGTTAAGAGTCCTGGTAGCTGCTGGCCGGTTGTTCGGCTGCATCGCCCAGTGTCGAAGATGCCAATATTGAAATCTGTCCCTCTCTTTCACCCCAAAAGTGTCTTTGCAGGACTCAAAAGATTGGATCTGGCCATGGTCAAACAGGTGTGTCAGAAATTCACAACCCCACCGCCCTACAGTTGAGAAGGTCACACTATCGTAGGCCGACCGGAAAGCAAACTCCCAGACTTGCGTGGTAACCCCTGTAGCAGGTAATTCATAGATGCCTAATGATCTATCCCCCTTAGGGAGCCAGGGAGGTATCGAAGCAGCTTACCAGCCATGTCCTGCTGAAGCCAACGCCACTTCTTTGTAGAGGATGGATTGATCCAGTCCCAAATGACCCTAAGTTGGGTTTCCCAGTAGTACCTATGTATGTGCGGGAGTGCCGTCCCACCCCACCTCTGTTTCTGTAGTGAGTAGTTTTAGATAGTTTTAGAGATCCAGGCTTTACCCCAACCCGCACCCACCCACCCTCCAGACATACCCCATTATCTCCTTCTGCAACGTAGCCAGGGAGTGAGCAGGGACAGTGAACGTGAGTGCCTGGAAGTGGTACAGCAACCTCAGCAAGATATTCATCTTGCTAGCTGGAACCCTCACAAACCATGAGACAGCCTTCATCCCCATGGTCGCAGATCGGCCCTAATGGCATCAAATAAGGAGGGGGAGATAGCTCGGAACAAACCCTCGCAACAGGGTATGAGATAGATCCCTAAGTATTTGAGTTTGTCAGCCGCCCAAGTAAAGGGGGCCTCCTGTTTCAAAATGCTCAGAGCATCTGCCCCACAGGAGATATTCAGAGTCTCGCTTTTAATATGGTTTACCTTAAGCCCAGATACCGAGCGGAAGGCGTTGAGGATCTCCAACAGCATGGGGACCAGAGCTTCAGCCTTTGCCAGGGTCAGGATCACATTGTCCGCAAACAGTGCAGTTTTATGCTCCTCCCCCCTAAAGGGAATAACCATAAGTGTGCTCCTCTGCTATAATCCACACTGCGAGTGGCTCCACCGCTAGCGCAAATAGGAGAGGGGAGATGGAACATCCCTGCCTCGTGCCCAGAGAGAGTGTAAAACCCTGAGAGATCCCCCCATTAGCAGATATCCATGCCATAGGGCAGGAGTACAGAGAAAACATTCTGAGCCTCATCACGGCCTTGGCGGTATTCCAGCGGTAATTGCGCCAGGATACTGCCAATGCAAATAGCCTTACCGCTACTCAGACTGGCGCAATTTCTGCCAGATCCTGAGCAGTGGTAAGGCTATAATTCCCCATTTTGTTAAGAGCCCATAGGAATCTATGGGGCTTTTCAGCGCTTTTACTGCTAGCGGAATTAGTGCCAGTGATAATAGCGCTGAAAGGTAAATCTCCAGCTTTCCGGCCAAAGTCGGGATTGGATGGAGCGGTAATGAGGCTGTAATAGCAGTACCACTGCATATTTGACACTCAGCCCAACCCCTGATGATGCTCTTCCTTGATAAAACCATCACCCAAGTTGCACCTCCATAAGACCTCCTGTAGAAAAGGCCATTCCACGCGGTCAAACACCTTTTCGGCGTCTAGCCCCGGCAATATTGCCGGGGTGCCAGTACGATGGGTCACGTCAATGAGGTTTGTGATTTTCTGCATGTTGCGTGACCCCTGCCGGCCCCTTATAAATCCCATCTGGTCCTCCCCTACCAGGAATGGCAGCACCTTATCCAGCTTCAGAGACACAATCTTAGCATATATCTTTATATCATATTAGTATTCAATAACGCTATGGGCGCATGAGGTTGGGTACTTGTTCAGCTTTGCAATGAGGGATAGCCCAGCCTGACACATGGTCTGATCAGAAATACCCTGCAAGATTATCACATTGAACAGAGTATGAAGGGGTGCAAAGAGACTCTCCAAGAATTTCTTTAAGAAGGATGTTGTTAAGCTACCAAGCCAGGGGCCTTCCCCACCCTCAGGGATGAGACCACCTGTAGGATCTCCCCCTTGGTGATCTCCTTCTCCAGCAGCTCCTTTGCTCATCGGTCAGACGGGCTAGTGGGCATTGATTAAGGAATATACCTATAGCAGACTGGTTCGGCTGGTCTGAAGTATACCATTTTTTATAGAAGGAGTCAAATTCCCCACTTACCTGTCTAAACCCCAATACCGGCAATCCCTCCCTGAAACAGCTTTCTTCCTCGAAGTATTTTTGCTCAGCTCTCAAAATGCAAATAAAACCTTATGTAGGCCTTGAATGCATCCCACCGGGTCACCTCCAGCACCTGTGCCGTAGGTTAGTCAGAAAAATCTCTGCATTTGCCCCATGAACCTCTTCCCTCACTACAGAGTCATTTAGGAGAGCATGATTAAGTTTACAGCACCTATAGCCTGTATCTCCAGGGTTTAAAGTGAGACTCATACAGATTGGGGCATGATCTGAGAAATCGATGGTACCTATTTCAATGTTGCTGACTTTGGAGATTAATCGCTCTCCTACCCAGAAATAATATATTCTTGGATACATACAATTGGAGTGAGAAAAGAAGGTGTAATCTGTCTCCTTTGGGTATAAGTGGCTCCATGCATCGACTAGGTGCGAATCGACAAGCAGCTTAAGGAAAGTGGCTGAGGGGCGTGTAGATCCCCCAATAGTCTTGCTTAGAGTCATCCCAGTCGGGGTCGACGGGCAGATTAAAATCCCTCCTATGATAATAGGGCCCCTGCAGAACGCCAACAGCTCGCCTACCACTGAGCAAAGGAAGTCATTCTGCCCAGTATTGGGTCCATAAATGACTGCAAGCATTATTTGAGATCCCCCCAGGAGGCACGTTATAAAGAGATACCTCCCTTCCACATCTTATTTCACCCCTTGAGCCTGGAACACAACCCTCTTCCCAATAAGGATGCCCGCACCCTGTTTTTTGAGGTGGTGAGTGAAGAAAAACAGCTGAGGAAAATCCCTGGTGCGAAGCCTGACTATATTTAATATGCACAAGTGCGTTTCTTGGATGAACGGGACATCTACCAGTGTTGGCTTCAGCCTATGCAACAAAGTGCACCATTGTGGGTCTTACATCTCAGCTCCAGCCCCCCTGAGGAACTATCATGATACCTGCGTGTAGCTCCTTAATACTCCCAGCGACTATCGGAGCCCCTTCAGCACCCATATTGTGACTCCTCCAGCGTTGGTAGTGCCCAGAACGATATGCATTATTGCACCCCCATTCAACAAACCAGCAATAAAAATAAACAACAACACAAAATCCAACCAATCCCCAAAGCACAGAGGCAGAGCTGTCCCGTAAGGAACCATTGCATATGCCCCGACTGGAGCTATGTTTCCCAGTCGGGCAAGCCTGCCTCCCCTCCCCCGACCGAAGCACCCCCAACAGAGCCACCTACAGCTTGAGACCCAAGCTAACAGAGAGGGCAGGTGGCCCATACATCAAGCCCATGCTGCGGTAAGAATATCAATCAACCTGGGGGCCCTGCTCCAGACCCCCCTTCCTTTTCAAGCTCCTGCCTCGTACGCACATCCACCTTCTCTCAGCTTCCTCATCCGCAGGCCGTTCCAATGTGATCCCTGGGATCCTAGCAGCCTAACCCGGGGCTGTGCAGCGCCACTGCTTCCCCTCCCATGTGAAGAGCAGCCTGAAGGGAAACATCCAACGATATGGTTTTTCTTCCTGCCAAGTTCCCCAGCCACAGGCCTGAATGCCAAGCGCTTTTGGAGTATAAGCGCAGCCAAATCCTGGAAAATAAGAAGCTTCTGAGTGAAAGTGTGACATTTCATGAGGTTGTCTCTGTGCTGGCCCGCAGGCCCCTCCAGAGGGGGCTGACCCTATGCCCTCTGTCATGAATGATGGGATCCACAGAGATGCCAGGGAAAGTATCTTTGAAGAACTGGAGAACAAACGCCTTCAAGCCCAACCCCTCAACTGCTTCATGCTTGCATGAGGATGTCTCTAGGCTGGCCCTGTGCGCCCCTCCAGAGGGGGCCGACCCTGTGCACTCTGTCATGAATGATGGGATCTGCAGAGATGCCAGGGAAAGTATCTTTCAAGAATTGGAGAACACACGTCTTCAAGTCCGACCTCTCAACTGCTTCTTCTAGGATCTGTATTCTGGGGTTCTCTCTCCTATACCGGTTTTCTAAATCTTTGATGGTGGAGATCAGCTCCTCCATCCCCTGCTTGGCAACCAGGAAGTTTACCCTGCAGATTAATAATTTCTTCCCAAAGGGAGTGTATGGAGTCTTCTGCATCGCCCACTCTTGTGCTGATTTGCTTCATGTCCTTTGTAGGCACATCCAGGGGCTTATGAAGCCCCTCTGTCGCAGATGTGATCTCTTTTCTAACTGTGGCGGAGAGCTTCTCCTCCAGGGTTGCCAAACAATCCAGCAGGTCTTGCTTTGTAAGAGGTGAGGCCCCACTACCACCTCCTTTGCAGCAGCCATCTTTTCTCCAGCCGGTATACCGGGGCCATCTACTCCTTCAAGTTCAGCCACCTGGGACCTCAGGGACATCACCGACTTTAGCTTCTTCTGGATTTTATGGGGAGGTAGGTAAATGTCACAGTGCCTGCTGCCCACCATGTCCGGGCAGAGACACCCTTAAGTGTTGCAGCTCCCGGAATGACCCACGAATGACCCACAAATCATCTTGATGCGCTTGGCCACTTACATGCTGTATCCAGAGATGGCAGACCCCAAGCTCATGGAGCCCCCTGGTGCTGGCCGCCGCTCTTCCACCAGCGGGTCCGTCTGCCAGTTTAGGCTGTCCCACAAAGCCAGTGCCTTCCTCTACGGGGTGCTGGGCCTCCTCTCCCCATGCTAGGGAGGCTGTCGGATGCTGCGCACCTCCAGGAGCCACCGCACAAGCAGCCATTGGCAGCCCGGCGCCCAGCTACGCAGGCCACAGTTCACACTATGGTATGCTGCTGCGTCTGCCTACCAGCCAGTCATCCGGGACCCCTCTCCCCCCCTTCCCAGGGTCTCCAGCACCTCAGGGCGGTGTCCGGGTGGCACAGCACCCAGCCGGTGAGTGCGCTCCAGGAGAATTACCGTTCATAGTTTTTTATGGGGGCTCTGTTTGAGTTTATGCACTCATGTTCGATTAGATTAATCACACTGAAAACTGCCTTTCTGGTGGCAATCACATCTGCCAGACAGGTTAGTGAACTACCAGCGTTGTCCTGCAAGACACCTTTCATCTGCTTTTATAAGGAGAAGGTGTCACTGAAGGTGCGACTGGGATTCCTAGCAAAGGTAATCTCTTCACGTTTTGTAAAGCATAGGCTTGCCAGGGGTCTACCCTCCTCCGCATCCTTCCAAAGATGCAGAGGGGCTGCACAAGTTGGACCCTAAGAGGGCCCTTCATTTTTATGTGGTAAGGACTGCTGGATTCAGAAAAAGTGACCGACTTTTTATGGCATCTTCTCTATCCAGAAAGGGGTTGCTGTGTCCAAGCAGACCATCTCCAGATGGATAACCCTGTGCATAACAGAGTGTTGCCACAAGGTGGGGAAGGAATTGCCCCAAGTCATAAGAGCTCATTCCACCAGGGGCATGGCAGTGTCATCTGCGCTTCTGTCTTCTGTCTTCTGTCCCGGGAGGATAGCTCAGCAGCAACGTGCTTGCCTTGAAAACAAGACGACACGAAGCAACACAAGTTCGATCCCCGGGTCCGCGCTTAGAAACCTCTGGGTATTATGCGCTTTATAAATACGCAATCTTCCCTTTTTACTCCTGTGCTGAGCCGTTTGAGGGAACTCCAAAGGGATCCATCAAGCTCTCTAATTATGGAGCAAGATGGGAGGACAATGAGGAGTCACTGAGAGAAGAATTTATCAGAAAGAAAACCTTATTGGCCATGCCGTTGCTCCTTTCGTCGCAGTGATCACATAGATAGATAGGGATCTATGTGATCACTGCGCCGCCCGCAACTGCGACGCCGAAAATGTCGACGGCTGTTACGGCGCGGCGCAGTGATCATATGGATCACTGTGTCCGCTTCCCCTGGCCTTCCCCTCCCATCCCCCCACCCCACTTACCTTTAGGGCAGCACACTTCTGTGTTTGCCGCCCGCACTCTGTGATTCCTGCGGTGTCAGCTCTTCCCAGTAACGTGGGTTGGAGCTGACGCCGCAGGGTGCTTTTATTTTTTTAAATTTTTCTTTTTTTTTTTTACGTGTCACCCGCTTTCCGAAATAGTAAGTGGGGGACACCCCCGCAACCCCAACCCCCATTACTGTGCCCAGGAAGAGCAGGACACCCCCGCAACCCCTGCTCTGCTTGGGTGCAGTAAATGTCACCCTCATTTTGTGCGCCTCCAAAGTTGCAGTGACTGTAGGGCGCACAAATGAGGGCGTAATTTTTGTATGATACCGTCATGTGGAGTGGTGCGCTGTCTATATAGTCTACCCAATGTTATTTCCAGAGGTCGAGGAACAAGGGAGTTGAGAGGGACCTCGACACTGGAGTTGCACTACTGGATAAAGAAGAGAAATGTGTTGGTGGGAGAATCCAAGCAGAAAGTTTGTCATTCCTGGTTGAACTCTCAGCAACCATGCCAAGAGTGCCTAGGCCTGTGCAATGAGTGGGCAATTTGCACTTTATGCGACTTGTTACCTTGCACTCTTTCTCTTTCTCTCAATTTCTCTTCCAGACTTTCACAGTGGGGGGACCTGTTTCATCGCTGACTAGTTCGCCAACTTTTTTCAAACTTCCTCAGAGGTAAGGCCTGTTGTTTATTAATGCAGGTTCCATGCAAGTTTGCTAAGAAAGGTAAATTAACTCCTCACAGGTGCAAGCGTTCCTATTCGCTCCCAGATTCTCCTGAAGAATCCCCTCGGGTGCTGTTTTCACTGTTCACTGCCAGCTCTCTCAAGGGCTATAACAAGCTTAGAACATTCTCAAAGACCAGCTCGAGGGGTCTTTGAGATAGGCACTGTCCTATCCTGGCTCAGGTGATGGTTGTATAACATAACATAATTCTAGGTTCCTAGTGGGCACATCATACGTCACTGGCTAGATCTTGTACTGCACAGAGGTCGAAGAGCTATAAGACGCTTAGAAGACTATAAAGGACCTGCTCCAGAGGTCTACCCGAGGGGCGCTGCCCTTGCCTGGCACAAGTGATGGTTGCATGACATAACATAATTCTAGGAATAAGTTTATGTAGTCTAATATTGTTGCCAAATATAGCATGAGCAGTGTTTCCAGTAACCTTCACTTCAACATCTGCTTCTCTTCACCTGCCTTTGTAGTTATGAGTCTAATACAACTGTAGCGAAAAAAATAGTCCATCAAGTAAAAAGTCAAAAACTTTGGAACTCTCACTATCTCAACACTATAAGTTGAGATAGGAAATATGAATTGGATTTAATAAAAGTCTTGGATCAATATTGCACTTCCTTAGCGTTTCTTATAGCTACGTTCTGGGAGAGTGACATCAAGAAGGTATACACATTTTTTTATTAGAGTCGGAGTTTATAATCTTTGTGTCTTATGAGGAGAAATCAGTTTAATTAACTCCAAGGTACCTAAGGATTTACATGAAATTGTCAAGCTTGTTTGTTCCTAACTAAAATGTTATAATGATCTTAAAATCATGTAAATAAACAAATATACAAGGGAATGAGAAAATGAGAGGGGACTATTGAAGTGATAAGCACTGGTTTAAGGTACTTTCGTATAGTTAGCACATTTTTTCAAACATTGGGACTTCATGTTTTTGCAGTTGCCATTTTGAGAGATACACATTGTGTACATTAGATGTAAGAGATACACATTGTGTACATTAGATGTAAGTGTGTACGAGGATTATTCACTACACACATATGATTATATTTTCTGAATGTTGGGGTCTTTGCTCAGTTTGTTTTTGTTCGGCTACTTCTAAGTTAAACATTAATAAGGATTCTAAGATCATTAATGCATTGTGTACAAAGAAATCGCTTGGATTGCAATTTTATATTCTTTCTTTTATATTTTCCCCCCTCTGTTTTTCAATTCAGCTTTGAACATGTGGTCATATTCGAAACATGTGTTGACTGTACCACTAATCATGAACACATGATATATGACTCTTTCTATAAGTTTAAGTGTAATAAATTGTTAAGTTAATTGGGTTTGTTCTCATTGGGTTCTTGCAGTTTATTCTTATAAATGTAAGCATTTGATGTCACACAAGGACAGTTTGTTTTTCGTGTATATATGAATACGTTGGAACTAAAAGCCATTAGGCTAGGTTCTCAGACATTTCTTTCTTCCTTCGATCCAGGACTGTCAGATGCTGATCCCGACCAACAATACAACGACCATGCGCTATCTAAGCAAACAGGGTGGAATATTCCCCTCCCTTGTGCAAACTGACTATCCAGCTGTGGAAAGGGGTGGCATCGCGGCTGCGACATCCCCAGGCCAGTAACCTGGAAGGTTCCCTGAATGCCTGGGTGGATTCGCTCAGCAGGATGTCTCCACATGACTGGGAACTGAACAGAGAGTGGCGAAGGAACACTTCTGAGCCTCAGCGTCACCCCTAAAAGATCACTTTGTAATGGCCCAGATCTATCAATACCCACTATATGCCTTGAAACCTGTGCCTGGACAAGGCCTTTCTTTTCCCCTGCATAGGACAATGTTTACTTGCTTGTCCCTGATTCCACTATTGGGCTAAGTTGTCAGGAGCGCAGGCGCCAAAACAACTGTAGGATGCGTCTGATAGCCCTGTTCTGGCACATGAGATTCTGATTCTTGGACCTGTTGGGGATGTCGCAATTTTCTGCTCGGAATCTACAACACTTTCAATTCTGTTCAGACCACAAAGGGGCAGGTTCTTCACCCCTTCCCACAATTGCTTTTCTTATCCCTTTGGTCCTTGAGGACCGAGTCTGTGAAGATTTGGATTTTCATCTCATGATGTGTCTGTTCTACAGCAGGCAGCGCACAAATCGTTTATCAAAGTACTACAGAAAATGGGCGTGTTTCTGTCATTGGTCACTCCAAAAGGGTTGGCATCTACTTCAGGCTTCGATTGATGACATGATATCCTGTATAACTAGTCTAGCCACTTCAGGACTGATACAGGACTCTTCTTGCACCTACCCTTCAGCAATTGGTTCTTACCTCATCTCTGGAGGATCCCTCTTCTCCCTACAGAACCCTGTTATCAAAAGACACTTTAATGTTCTGATTCAGCCTTTCCCACTGAATGTACAACCACAGCACCAATGGGACCTTAACAGGATGCTGTCATCATACATGTACAAACCTATTTGCCCCTTGGCTTTGGCAGACATGGCTTGTTTTGCATGAAAGATGGGGGTTTGGGTGGCTCATAAGTCTGTCAGGTGAGTTGGGGCACTGCAAGCCCCAAACTGCTGATGCATTTATTTAATTTCACAAACAAAAAGTGCTATTAGTACATAACCATTCTTACTTCCCAGGGTGCTGACGGGATTCCATTTTAATCAAGAGATACGTCTTCCTCTCTTTTTTCTGGATCCCTTGGGTGAGCTGGAAAGAGTGAATCAAAACATATGGATGTAGCAAGGACCCTGAAATGTTACTTGGATTGCATCAGGCAGACCGGATCCTCACACATACTATTAATTACTCATAGGGACTCGTCATCTCGGCCTCGTGCAACTAAGGCCACCAGCACTTGATATCCTGGAATGTTACAAAATACAGCACCTCCCAGCCCATAAAGGGGTGTCATTCTCATTCTGAGCCAAGGTGACTTCAGCTGCCTTTTAAAGATGCACCCCGCTGGAGGATGGCTGCAAACTGCTACATGGTCCAACACACATGCGTTCTGCAAACATTATTCCCTTGACTCCAAATCTAGCGTGTTGCAAGTTTTGACCAGGTGGTCCTTCGTAAACTCTTTGATTTAGCTTGGTCACTTTGAAGTTCTCCTACTCCAGTATTTTATGGGGGAAACGGGACAAGACACAGGAGTAAGTTAAAGTGGCTAGTGTCTCCTATTCCATACGCCCCTTACTTCATACTGCCTGACCTTCACTGCCGTAAGTGTCCCTCATTATTTGTAATCCTTGCTGCAGAAGGGACTGGCATTTGGGAGTACGGAAGCATGTATTGGGAGAGGCCGTGGCATGGGCATTTTTTGCACATGCGCACTCGTTCTTTTTCAGTCCTGCTGTCCAAAGTGCTCTGGTTCTGTCTCTGTTCGTATAAGTATGGAGGGAAGTGGGAAGCATGTACTAGGAGTACAGTAGTCCTTACGGTGAGTAACTTTAACCTTTCCTGGTTTGACAGGCTGGTCAAGGCTGACGTTATAAGACTGAGGTAGCCAGGGCATCCTCCTGTGGCTCTTCCTGCCGCTTTGATTCTGCGACTAGATCGGGTGTAACATCTGTAGACACAACACAATATCTCACACCTTTACTGTTTTATTTTGTCAGGAACTAATCCGTGCAGAGCCTGAGCATTCCCTGGCATCACCGATCCGATTTCGTGCAATGACTGCATTAAGCGACTTAAGGTAGGAATGTTTCTGCCAGCCTTACCAACTGCGAATCAATGGGAAAGTGATAGTAGTAGGTAGCAACACTTCTTTTCGGGTATTCACTTGCCACTCATCCTTTCAAAGTGTTATCACTTCACTCATTATAAAAACAGATTTCAAATATGATTTTTCAAATGGAAAAGAGCAGCACTTAAAGTGTACAGCCAATCGTAATATCATATTTGTGCAAAATAAGACAATCCATTCTTAGTTTACTTTTATCTTTTTCTAAATCTTTTTTTTTCTTCTTTCCTTGTACATTTCACAAATATTGTTTACCCATCATTTTAAAAAGAAAATTCAGATCCTAAGCCACCTATTGGAGACGCACTCATTAGATTACAGTTTAGTGACCAACTATATCCACAGTAGAATTCCACTGACAATCCAGCATACTTGATAAAACATCTCCAGCAGCACACATCGGAGAAGCAAACAGCTGGCCCACATGCATCAGGTTTCTAGACAAACTATAGACAATTAATTGAAACTATGAACGCCCTGTGTACAACAGCATTGTAACAGACACCATCTAATGGTGTTAAACGTCCTGAACAGTCAGCACCACACTGGGGAAATACAGGAAGCACCATTGGATGATACAAATGCTACCTCTCAGAATGGTTAAAGCTAGGTACATTTGCATCTGTCCCCGTCAGCAGCCCCTGAGACGAGCCCCCTCACCTCTTCTGTTCAATATTTACTTGTCACCAGTCATGTCCACCCTCAAGATCTATAACCTACCAGCTCTCAGAACCAGTCTTAATTAAGTTCATTGTACATAAATCCTTGGAGCGTTCCATGGCTAGGAGTGGACTAAAACTGACATAGGCCCCACGCATACTAAGTTCTTCCACCCTCACACCCACCTTCTTCTGTCACTTCATCACCTACACCACAGCTTCAAAAGGCATTTGCCTCTACCAATACAATCACCATATGCTTGTGCTTTGAAGTGGCCCTACTTATCACAGTCCATTATGAAACCCAAAATACAATAAGTTGTATGACTAGGCCAACACAATGACCAACGTGTCTTTTAAAGCGTGAGACAGCTCTGCAGAATCCTCACCTTTATCTACTGGCTTCTCCAGAACTATGGCTTTCCCCTAAATCAAATCTAATCCTGACTATCCAAACGCCCTGTATTCAGAGCTCCCTGACTACCAGATGAGCCAACTGCAAACCATTCCTCATGCAGCTCCAGGTGCATAATAGAACTGAGAAAAAGAGGGAACGTTTCTCCTAACTCCTTCTGGAAAGGGCATGTCGGAAGGCACCGTGTCCACACTGTGCCACTGTACTACCACATCTGGTAGGCGCGTCACCTGCTGGTTGACAGGTCCGGGGGTGAATGGCTGTACACACAGACGATGTCTTCAGTATTAATGACCCTGAGGAACACCTCTCCGGTGTTGCAGAGAGTATCTTCCCTGTGCGGTTGGTGCAGTCCAGAGGTGTCAGACATTGGGGTTAGTAGGCGAGGAGAGTGTCCTGAGAGGGTTGCTTGATGAAGGAACTTGAACAGTAGCTCCTGCGGAGACCCCACCACAGCAAACAGGTTGTGTAGATATGGGTCGCGATTCAAGGTGTACACGTAGAGAGGACATTTTGGGATCAGTGTCCTTACTTGCTTGAACATAGTCTGCAGAATTGAGCTGGCCTGGCAGTGTCAGGGTCGTAGTTGCTGGTCCCGTTGAGGAAGAGTGGTCCAAGAGACCTGAGGCATCAGTTCCAGAGCTGTCTGGTGTGGCCAGTATCTTCTGGCACTGGGCAGCATGCATCTAGGAGGTGAATCCGGAGCACTTGATGGCTTTCTCGGTCGTAAGCAGGACTTGATGTGGACCTCGCCAACTGGGCTGGAGAGCTAAATTCTGCTGGTGCTGACTCACATATACCCAGTCTCTTGGCTGAAGAAAATGACAGGGTCCAGTAGCCAGCTCTAGTGAAGCAGGCTGAACCTGACAATGGAGAGACAAACAGTCTTGACTAGTGCACACAATAATTGAGAACAGTTTCATCTTCCTGTAAGGACCTCATGTGGAGTCAACCAATGCATGCGGTCTAGGTGATTGCGCATATGGCGCAGGGCAAGTGGCTGCGCCAGGGGTTATTTCAATCCTGTTTCTTGACACACCTTAGAGAGTCTAATCTTCAAATCATCATTTTGGCATTCTGCAGTGCCGCTAAATTGGGGGTGGTAGGCACAGTGAAACTGTTGGGAAATCCTATGGGCTCGATTCTCATCAAGGTGTTTAGTAGCAAAAAGGTTGCAGAACCTGTTAGCAATCTTTTCATTACTTAACACCTATTCTGAAAGTGACACATTCTTCGGAAGTCGGAATGAATGCGCCACTTTCGGAATATGTGTGCCAGTTGCTAGGAAGGGCAGAAAACCAACCTAGCAACCAGAACTTTTGGAATGTTTCATATTTGAAGCACATTCTCGTAGCACTCCTCCACCTTTGCAAAAGCAAAAAAGTGGCGCCCAAGTACGGTACCAAAATGGTACAGTTCGGGTCGCTTTTGTGGAGGAGTGCCACGGTTGGTATTATGACAAGTCCCCAGCCTCGCTGAGGGACCACTCAGCGAAGCTGGTGGCTTTGAACAAATGTGCTCTATGCTCCTTTCCCCACCATTTTGCAGGTGCGTGGTATTTGTAGCACACAAACATACATATCACGAGAGCTATATATATATATTTGTATGTATATCACCCGCAATATATGTATTTTACTGTTGTATATATCTATATATGTATATCGATATAACTATCTCAATGTACATATATATAAAATGTAATTGGCAGCACTTTTGTTAAATTTGCAATTACCTCGTTATTTACCGAAACTGCTGCCGAGATTGCAATCCGCCCATTTTCGTCAAAAACAGGCAGATTGCAGACAGTTCATGACACTTCTGTGTCGTGCACTGCACTGACGCCCAGGCCCCCTTCAGAATAAGCGTGGTGCCTGTGCATCAGAAAAAGGCGCAGTGAATCATGCTGTTTAGCACACTACCTGCACCTTGTTGAGAATCAGGCCCTCAGTGCTTTGCACACCTACCTGTTAACTTGACCAGTAAAGTGGGTTCCTCTGTCACTGTCTACATGGAGTGGAAGACCAATGTGGGGGATAAACTAGACAAGTAACTTCTTAGCAACAGTAATTGCATCTGTCTTTGGACAGTGATAGGCCTGTACCCAACCTGAGAAAAGATCAACAGCTAACTAATTCATACATCATGCATTAGGGGATCTGAATGAAATTTGACTGCACGTTTAGGAATGGACCTTCCAGTACTGGACGTGCAGATCGCCTCGTTTTCACCACTCTTCCCACATTATGAGAGAAACATACCGAACCATGTTCACAATAGGTTTGGGTAACAGCAGCAAAGGTTGGTGCATACCAGTCACAATTCACTTGGAGGGTCATGGCACCTTTACCGTGTGCAACGGAGTGTGCCAGTTGGGCCAGGTGTCAAAGGAGTGCTTTGGGTGCCACCAGGTGTCCAGCTGTGGGGTCCAAAAGGAATCGACATCCAACTTACATACATCTTTCGACCAGAACTCCTTTTCAGGCTCGGGTGATCTTGGAGCACAGCCATCCTGGAAGGGCAGGCAATTAGTGACTGTTGGACTGAAATACAAACAAGAGTTTCATCAGGAGCCCATTTAAGGTCGCTGAATGAGCTGCTTGATCAGCTAGAGAGTTGTCTGTAGCCGTGAAGGATTTTGAGGGGTCATGACCATGACCTTTAACAATGGCAAGGGCCAACTGGAGTTGGAAGGCGTGCAGTAAAGCAGACATATATTTACCATTTGTAATAGGGATACCCCAGGAGGCCAAATAACTCCTCTATTGCGAGGATAGCTAAGTCATGGAACACTTCATGAGCATAGCGCCAGCCGGTATAAATAGTGGCTGAAATGTATTTAGCTAGGCTGAACCCTTGAGCCCATGGGCAGACTTAGTATTCTGTGGTCGATAAATTTCAAGTACAGTGTGGGGGGTGCACACTGCATACCCAGACACTAGTTGCCCCTCCCCCTGATTGCATAGACACAACCCATCTACGAAGAGGATCAACTCAGGGTTGTGCAATGGAACATCCTCCAGGTCAGTATGAGGGGGCAGTTGGGTTTCAACAACTAATAGGCAATCGTGCGTTTCTCCATATTGGGGGGACGGAAAAAAAAGAAGGGTTCAGAACGGAGCATTGCCTTAGGGCAACATTGGCAGCTGAGATGAGGAGCTTTCCATACTTGGCAATTTGGGAGTTTGAAACGTGTTGTGCCTTCCCCTCAAGCAGGAGAACCAGCACAGAGTGGGGCACGGCTATAGTAACTGTATGTCCTTTGATTAATGCATCTGGTTTCTCTATTAGAAAGGTTGCTGCTGCGACGGTGAGCAGCCGGGCAAACTAGCAGCTACCAGGTCCAGCGCCACACTGTGGTAGGCCACGGACCAGTGCTTATTACTGTGTAACTGAGTCAGTACCCCCTGAGAGAGCGCATCCCATTCATCAAATACAGCGCAAAGAGTTTCCGCTACTCTGCCAGCCCTAAGGCAGGTGCTTTTGAAAGCTCTTGCTTGCTTAATGGTGGCAAAGGCTTTCTCTACTTCCTCGGGCCATGGCAGGGATTCAAAGGTCGAATCATGCGTAAGAGCTTGCAGGGGCTTAACTATGGTGGTGTACTCTGGTATCCACTGCCTGCAGTAACTGACCATCCCAAGGAATCCCATCTTCTGCTTTCTGCTCCGGGATTTGAGAACCTGCTGAATTGTCTTATTGCTATCATGGGACAAATCTCTGGCCTGCAGAAATATCATGGCCTAAGTATCGCACGCAGGGCAAGAATAACTGCAAATGATCTTGGAAAGCATTGTGATCCTTTTCAGCAAGAGCTGTCAGGAGCGCAAGAGTATCTTTCATTGCAGGCTTCCAAGGAGGGAGAAGCCAGAAAGACATCGTCCATGTAATGTACCAGGACAGACCCTCATTTGTACTGAAGTGAGTCAAGATCTCTTTTCAAGATTTGAAAGAACAGGGTGGGCCTCTGTAAGTACCTCATGGGAACCTAGTAAACGTGTACTGCAGGGTTTTTATAAGTAAAGGAAAACAGGCGCTGGCTGTCAGGGTGTACGGGTATCGAGAAAGAAAGCAGAACACAAAACATCAGTAAAGTGTGTAGTAGAGGCAGGAATGCATGAAAGGATTATGGCTCGGTGGGGGGACCACTGCGAACGTGGCCAGCATTGACCACACGCACGTCCTGGATGAAACGGTAGGCCTCTTTACCTGGCTTCTTCATTGGAGAAATTGGGGTGTTGAGGACTTTGAATGGGTGCAATAATACCTCATTCTAGCAATGATTCAATAACTGGACATATGCCTTCCTCAGATTTCTTGGATGTGGGATACTGAGGAACAGGGCAGAGGCTTGATCGGGTTCAGGGTAATTTTTACAGGCATCCAACATCATTAGCATGCGTGGACCATAATTTGGAAGGGATCAGTACAACAATCCCTGTTACAACGAGGGAGCGGTGGTCCGGTCTCCCGGGGTGAAATTAGCATCCTGTAACGCTGCCAAGACTTCTAGCTCTCTATGGTCTGGGATGTCAAGGAAAATACCATTGGGGGAACAGTAGGTGCAATTTGCCCACCGCATTGCCGCTCTGTGCCCCAACTTTCAGTGCTATGTGGATGACACTCATTTTCAGGCTCCCTTCCCCTCGACAAAACCAAGATCATTATCCTAGGCCCCAAGGAAATCCTATCCAGACTTAACCAAAAATACACCCTTTTCACCATTGACAACACCAATATACCAGTTTCCGCAGCTGTCAAGACCCTTGGAGTCTACTTAGACACCACACTCTCGATGACAAGACTGGTCAGCGCCATTTCATCTGCTTCGGCCCTCACCACCAAACGCGCTCAGAGCAGAACCCTCTCTATACTCCTTCCGCAAATCCCTTAAAACCACCTTGTTCACATAGCCTCACAATACACAGGCCTCCTGCCTTTTCCGCTTCCTTATACCCTGCAAGCGCATATATTTACTTACACTAAGATTAAATCAAACGCAATCTTCCTGTAACGCCTAAGCTGAAAACCCAAACTGTAACTAAATGCTAATTCTTTGTAAATAATATGCTTTCCTCCCTCTGTAACCAGCAAGATTATCTGTAACAGCGCCACAATGCCCTTGGGCTGATGTGCGCTTTAAAAATATGAATAAATAATAAATACCTCTTCTTCTCTCAACTGTGATTGTCTGTCTGCTATCTAGGAGTGGTGTACCGCCAATTATCTCTGCCTTAATGCCAGTAAGACTGATATCCTCCTCATCGGCACACCCGCTCCCTCCTTTCTTGTCACTCTCTGGCCGGCCTCTCTTGGACCTCTTCCTGCTCCCACCTGTGAGGCTAAAAACTTCGAGGTTATCTTCGACTCCACACTCTCCTTCTCTCCTTACATCTCTGACATCTCTAAGAAGTCACACTACCAGCTGCACCTCCTCAGGGGTATTCTTCCATTCTTCTCCTTTCCCCAGAAGCTCACTGTCTCCAGAGCTCGGGTTCTCTCTAGGCTGGACTACTGCAACAGCCTCTTTCTAAATCTGCCTGCCTCTTCTCTCCTTCCTCTGCAACTCATGCAAAACAGGACTGTGAGACTTGTCCTTGGCCTCAAGCCCAGGGATCGTATCTCTCCAGGACTTAAATCTCTGCACTGGCTCCCAGTGGACGCGAGGATTAAATTTAAAACCCTCTGCATTGTCCACAGGGCCTTCTGGGGCCTGGGGCCTCAATACCTACAACTCTCTCTTCCTAAATAACTTCCCTCTCGAGATCTTTCCTCATCCACCTCCAACTCTCTCAGGGTCAGTTGCTTCTCCAAGCAACGAGCTGGTGGTAGATCTCTTTCTTCCCTGCCTCTCCGAAAATTGAGGAGAACCATCTCTGGTTCCAGAAGCACCTCAAGACCTTCCTCTTTGCATCTTCTTTCTCTCCTCCTATCCCCTGCTGAACTCCTGTCTGAAACTGAAACTGCACTGGTCACCTGGCTACCCTCTATTCTCAGGCCCAGGTCCCCTCCCCCTTCGCACTTTCCCCCCTCCCCAGCACTTGCACGATCTCAATGTCACATGGCCTAGTAAGATCGTTTTCTCTGTCTTCCCTCTGTTCCCCTCCCTTGCCTCATTGCGCCTTGAAACACTTGTGTATAGGCGTGTTATAAATGCCATATCATATCATATCATGTATCATAGCAGATACCAACGCAACAATTTAATAGGAAAACAGACTTATTTTGCCTCCCCGGCGGCCACTTTTTTGATATTTTCTTTTTCAGTTCTGAAACACCAGAGTGTTTTGGAACAGAAAAACAAATGCAATAAGCCCCTCGCCTGTGGGCCATTACCGCATAAGGTAATGCCCCAGGGTCCTTCGTTAAGGCCCTCGCTACACTAGGGCCTTTAACTATGAACCCCGGGGGCATTACCTTATGCGGTAATGACCAGCAGGCTTAGGGCTTATTGCCTAAATAATGACCTGTAGTTCTTGAAATGTAATAGGATTCTCTTGAATCTCAGGGAATTTCTGAACAATATTAAAGAGGTCAGTAGCGCTCCACGGGGCGTGCACAGTAACTACTGTGTTTCCTCCTCTGGGGAGCTGTCTTAAAGGGAACACTGCAAAGTTGCTGGCCGTGGAGGAGCCTAGGAAGCCTTCAAAGGTTCAGGACGCGTCTTGGGATGGAGACCCAAAGAGGCTGGCTACCTGGGCTTGTAGAGCGTCTGAGACAGAGGGCTATCGGTTCAGATTAGTAAGTGATTGTATAGTGTGGACTGGTTATAATAGGGCAGCTTGTTCGGGTTTGAAGGGCCTGGAGATCAGCCCGCGTCTGCTCTGGTGTTGGCGGGGAGCTGAGGCAGAGATGGGCAGCTGTCTGTGTGGGGGATTCAGAGCCAGATTCAGGATTGCAGGGTTACAAGAGTCAATAATGTCTTTGGGGGATTCTTTCATTGGGGGTACTGTGAGAAACCTGAATGTGTCTCACTCACCAGTCCCCAGAGATCTGTCATCCAGGTGGCCAGGACACAGCCATCGCTATTGGATCCAGTTCCTGGGGGTGGACCAGTCAGGGAGGATCACCTGGATGAGAGTGGGAGACTGACGGGCGAGATGCGGTACCCCCTTCCTTGTATCACCTTTTCCCCATCCTACCCCGTAGGATATCTAGAAGCTCTACCCCTTCCCCTTTTCCAACACAAAAACTTTCCGACACAATGACAAACAAAAAACTTATACCAGAGCCGTTTACCTGACATCTCCCAACACAAGGGTCTTTCCCTTTCCCACAGGCAAGGCCGAAAGCACGAGGAAGCAGATATACCGGACCGGCAGTTCAAATGGAGAATAAAGGCGGCGAGACCCGAAAGAACGACAAGGATGGACGTGCCCTTGCCCTTTTCTACTCCGACCTGCAAGGCCTCCACAAAAGGAATCATAAGACCGGGATATCAAGCTGGTGTGCTGCAGAGCAGATGTCAATGGTGTACGGGGTCATCCCACGATGATTGTCCAGGCGGGGAGGCATGCTGGCTACCGTTGCAACTCCAGTGAATAGAAACGCCAGGGAATTCATCACAGCCGGTGAGTCGGCGAGAGAGCTGATAGAAAGCTGGGCTGTGTTGAGCTGAAGGTTGTAATCGGCAACATATTGTGAACGCAAGGACTTGTCAACAAACTATTTGAACTTTTGGGAAGCCCAGTGAAGGGCCAGCTGCAGGGTGTTCAGGCGACGCAGGAGTGCTCATTCCAAGGACTCTGGCTGACAAGTACCAGGAGGCCCTAGGAGAGGCCGATGTGAGGTGTCAGAGTGGTCCTACAACGGTCACTTCAAATCCCCTTCTACAATCGAAAGTCTCTGACCCGTTGCCAAGAGAAAGCTAGGAGAAGGGAACCCCTCCACCCCAGCTTTCTGATGAGATTGTGAATATTGTGAAATAAGGCAACTACGAACCCAATGGAGGAATGCCGAAAGAAATCTAGGAGAAGAGAACCCCTGCTTTCTGATGAGAGGAGCAAATCATGAACTGTGTTAGCCATTTTGAACACAATTCATGATTTTCTAACACCTTTCATGATTTTATATGTGAACCTGACGGAGGGATGCCAAGGGAAAGCTAAGAAGAGTGAATCCCGTATTGTGATAAGCCAAGAGAAAGCTAGGGGAAGGCAGACCCCCGCGTTCTGATGAGATTGTGAACATTGTGTTAGAGCGGCTATGTGAAACCGACGGAGGGATGCCAAGGGGAGAGCTAATGAGAGTGAATCCCGTACTGTGATAAAGCAAGTTGAACATTGTGATGACAAGAGTGAACCCGGCCAAGGGATGGCCACAGTGAATGATTGTTGAACTGGTGATTGAAAGGCCGTAGTGAACCCGACAGAGGGAGGCCAACCCTGAGAGAAAGATGGAAACCCGACAGCGGGGAATCCTAAGGTGAAAGGTAATGGCCCAACGTGAAAGATTTACAGAAGGAACATTTTGTTTGTTTTGACACTTCAGGTCCTCTGAGGCAAGAGACTTTGTGTAACAGAGACTTGGCCACAGAAGGCCCTGAGGTTTTGGAACCTAACTGTAACCTCGTTCTAGCAAGGCCCAGGAGTGTGCTGTGCTCAGAGGTCCAGCCTTGTACCGTGCAAGAAAATGTGGGGAAGGGAGACCCCAGCCATACCATCCTGACTAATCATTTTGTGAACACTTCTTTCTTTTCTGGTGAACATTGCCGCACACTATTTTGTAATTTAGCGGTAAGGATTGGCAATATTTTCTTTTTAGTATAGGCCCTTTTTATTTGACATGACGCCACTAGAACTGCCTTATTTGTCTTACCCAGTCATACAGTTTAATAAACACCCTTGAACTTTGATCACTTGTGTCTGTCTTTACTGTTGCCACCATGGGTATAGATGACTATAACCAGACTTGGGCTCAGGTGTCTGTAATTTGGCATTTTCTTTCTTTAGCGTCTTAACTTGTTCTTGTAGTTTTTCCTGCGTGTCCTTGATCGGTCGTGTTTTCAATTCTCACTGTTTTTGTGGTGGCTAGTTAGCTATCTCACTGTGTTGGTGCAGCTGTGCTCCTTTTTCTTGGAGGGCTTTTCACAGTGCTATGATCCTACCTAGGACAAATGTGCCTACCTTATGGAATTGTCTAGGTGGATCGGTATGAGTATAGTAGTGCCATTTGTCCAGGGACCTACATTTATTGGGGCGAGTACTGAGTGTACATGAAGTGGGCGGCACCTTTCTAGACTGACTAGAACCCATTCTCACCAGGGGAGACAAGATATGGACCATCACAGAGCCAGGTCCATGCCATGCTCTGTCAGTGCTATGTGCTACCACGCTTTGGGCTGGCGGAGTCAGTTCGTCTCATGCTGACCGCTTTGAAGCATGACTGTCCAGAGGTTCCAGTGGAGTCACATGAGCTCTGTTCAGTCAGTGTTAGCCAAATATATATATATACATACAAATATATATCCCGGTAACCATGCTTCTTGCCAAGGCAATCCGTCACAGTGTATTCCCCCATTACGCTAACCAGCGCATAGAGCGGTTGTGCTTCCAGAGATGAGATTAGGGAAGTGGCAATGACATGACACACTTGGTGGAAAACAAAGCCTGTTACAGCTCCCGTACTAAGATAGAGGGAGAGGAACAAAGTTTTTCTGACAGGTTCGGGTGTGGGAAAGGGTTCAGACAAGGCAAGACGCCGGGGCTCACATCCAGAATATTTTCTTGGCATACAAAACAAAGTTTATGTATTCAAGAACATGTCCTGTACTACTCTACTATAACTGATAGTATTTCTTTTGTTTCATTAATTGTAGTTTGGTGTTGTGCATGTGTGCACTGCTTAGAAGTTACAGTTACTTTTTTCTCTTTTTTCAGTTACTTTATTAATGTGGTGGCCAGCCCCTTTCTCATTTCTTTATCCAGAGTGACACAAAAGTAGGCAGGGTACCTTCCCTCCTTGTTTTCAGTATTACCAAATGGTTTCCAGAATCCGATTTTCTGTTTTTTACCAGAGACAAATACTAACACAACCCGTTACCAGAGAACCAAGAAAACAGAACATATATTTGGCAGATAGCATTGCAATTAACTGCGCTCACCAAACCATTTTTTGTTGGCTCCTTTTCTGCATCTGCTTGACCTACTTCCCATACTTCCTGGGCATCGTCTTATCTTGCACCCTTGGGAATCACTCAGAGTCGTGTCCGGCGACCTCTGGGTTTTTGCTACAGGGCAGCGTGAATCAGAGTGCAAATCAACCACATACTCTTCAGGTGCAATCAGCAATGCGGCATACAAGTAAGACAGAACACAAAACTAACCACCAAAGTGTACACGATGCAGGAAAAACATGCTTGTTTGTGTCAAACAAGAACTAGGCCAGAAGCGGGCAAAGTAGAAGTGAATCGATTCTAGCAGTCTACCTAAACTCGCATTTCAGTTAAGGCATGCATACAACGACATAGGACAATGTAGTACGGCACAAGTTATCATGACAGCCACGGATCGCTGAGTTAACATAAGAGACAGAGAAGTGCACAAAATGATAGCCCAATTCAATTTCTGCCACCATAATGCGCATTGCTTCCGGTACCACACTCATAGTACATACAATTTTACTATCACCAAGCCAAGTAAAACTTAAATGATGAAGAGAGCAGGTGTTCTCAATGTGAGAGAGAAAGATTGTGTTGTGCAGTACAATGTGTGAAGCAGAAGTAAAGCTCTTGAAAGTCCACTAAGTGTGGTGAAAACCAAGGCTGCACTGTACCTTGACAGGGATGGAAGACATGGTACAGCAGATGGTGGAAGACTATTGGGCATATTAGGCAAGGCAAGAGTGTGCAAGACCTGCACTGGTATTCACACAACCTACACTAGCTGGAGCCTGGTATCACTTTAGCACCAATTTCTTTAGTTTACTTGAAAGAGGCAACTCATAGTTGTGGTAGACCATTTTTCAAGATATCTGATGGTAGAAGAAGTGTAAAGTACAGCAGCTGATCATGTGATTGCTGCTTTGGATACAATCGTTGCAGTGATGGGGTTACTGTCATGTGCCTGGGTAACAGGAGATTATAGTCTTAGTACTCCTTGGGGGCGTTAGGTGATTATAGTAGTTATAGCAGATAGAGGGGTTGGATTGGCTGTAAATGCAATTTCCCTTAACAATACTATCAGCCAGCTACTACTGTCCCGATGCAAGATGGGGAGTTTCCTGCACAGCAGTGACTGGTTCAGAGACTATTGTGATGCAGTTTGGAACCTCAGGAGCGGTTCTAAACTGCCTTTCATTCAAGATCTGCTCAAGAGAAGTCTCAGCCTTTGAAGCTCCAGAGAAAACATAGAGAAACAGAACAAAATCACAGCTTTGAAGACTACTTCAGAAAATGCCAGAGAATCAGACTGAGATAAGTGACAGAACCAAAAAAGAAGTTAAATGTTTGCAAAGAAATTCTTCTTTAAACAATTACAAGAAAAAGAAGATATATCTACAGTACTGAAATGATTAGTTAGTTAATGTGGATGCTGAAAAACTGAAACGTTTCTAAATTCCGTGTGTAAAGTTATCTTTTAAGTTTAGTTAGTAGATTTGTGAATTGTTTCAAAGTAACAAGTGAGAGGAGAGATTTTTTTTTAATTTGTGAACGCGTATGCATTGAAAATCCTGGCGCACGAGTGGGCTTTGAAAATTGCAATGTATATTTTTATTGCAAGCTCATCGGGCAGAAGTCGAGTCGCGTTAGAGGAAAGGACTTAGCGACGCGAGTCGGCGTGTCCATGAATATGAAGAGAAGCCGTTTCGAATGTTCGCTTCGGCTTCAGGGCTGTGCAAAAGAAGAGAGCAGTGATCGGTCCGCTGATAACGCAGTCACAGACGGAAGTATTGTAGAACGTTTATGCACGTCAATTTCTGAAATTAATTTTGATGGCACTGCACAGCTGTGCGGCACTCAGAACTATATATTGGTGACAGAGAAATACCGTAGCCCATTTCATTTGATACAAGTGCAGAAAACAAGCAGTAGTGCGCATGTGCTAATTAAAGGACTCCGTTGAGGAGGTGCACAGCAGTGCACGCAGCGAACCCAGTATGAGGGACATCTGAACTTAGTTAAAGTCTGAGGGAACAAAGGAGAGAAAAATGAATGTATTAAATCCTAAAGGTTTATTTTAATGACCTGGAAACATGTTTAGGAAATCAAACTAAGAGAAGATCCCTTCATCTAGGAGAGCCGGAGCATAGAAACTTGAACTTGACTGAATTTGTTTTCAAGTAAGCAACCTTAAGCACAAGGACAAAAGCAAGCAGCAAAGAATAGAGACGCAGCAGAGAGCAGTGTTACAGCGCCACAAGAAAATCTTTAATTCCTAAGTAGCCTCCAGGCTAAGAGTGGAGGCAGTCATGTTTTCCTGAATTGTGCGAGATACTGGTGTTGAAGGGTTTCGGGGGAATCCTCACCTTTTATTATTTTATCCACTTCCCCTTTCCCTGGTCTGATTTGCTCAGTAGTTGTTGCAATTGACTGCTGGGCGGACTGGTTTGGGGGTCTGGAGGACTATTTGTTTGCTTCTGCAGGATTTCGGCGCTGGGACTTGATAGTTACCAAAGCTACACCCTGACAGTGGTCCAACTTTTCATAGTCGCGAATTTCAATAGTATGCAGTAATAATGGGTTGTCAGCACCTTTGCATCACTCCATATTGGCCGCAGGTAAATGAATGAATAGCTGACTATTACTCAGAATATAGACCTGCCCCACACTGCACAACGATAATCTGTTTTGGCAGACACATACTAATGAAAATCTTGGAAATGCCAAACAGACTAATACTAACAATAAATAAAGAACAATAAGAGATGGAAAGCCGACAGGTGAATGACAAAATGTCAGTGAAGCTTAGACCATTCAAGTCAGACATCCAGGAGGGTGAAAGTTCTAATAATAAATGCATTGAACGTGGGTACATTTCCCAGACTTGATATTGAGGGCATGCTTAACAGCTGTCACCACACAACGAGATGGACAAATGGTATGCAGAAATGTGTCCCGTTTTTGCACGATATAATAACAAGAACTGACAGAAAGTAGACGATGGGCAGTGCCACAAAATTAATAAGAGTATGCATATCTACAATGTAGAAAAAACCGGCAACACTTTCACTTCCGTGGAAAGTCAGGAAAACTTTAAAGGGTCCACCGCAAGCACACAAAATGTGAATTACCCATTAACGGAGCGAGAACCACCGGAAGCTTTTTACAAAGGTTTTCACCTGTTGTGCCGGTAAGTGGCAGCATTTCACAAGAAGAAGGTGCCTTGAGAAGGTATCCAATGTGGCTCAGGCGGGATCCACCCAAGCCTGAGGACTTTGTGGAATAACCCAGATCAGAGTTTTACATTAAGGGTTACTGGCAGGGGGAGGGAACGGAAAATGATTATTTGTTCTGGGAATTTGTTCCAGATTCTGGGAGTACTGATGTTCTGAAACTTGTTCAGTACATATCACTTGCAGGACACTTGTGTGGGCAAAGTTGCAAGGTCTGTGTCAGGTATTAATCTATTAGATGGGTATTAAGGTAATGTAGTTAGAACAGGCAATAAGAAACTGTTTATCTGTTGACCATGTGAAACACAAATGGGAATGTGTACAAAAACCACAAAAGGGCAAATACCATGAATAAGAAAATACAAACATGCTTTAATCAATACATTTTAAAACCCACGGATGGCAAAATACATACAAAGACAAGAATACATAATCACAGAGACACACAAACTCAGTGGTGTATAAAGATAAGTGAAGTGCATACAATCAAAATGTGCTAAATATGCAAAAGTAACTTGTTCTTAACGAGGTGAGAGCAGGCTGCTATATGCAAAACCTGGGTAACTTTACATAGTCAACAGTTTAATGTCAGATCACATAGAGATATTATGATTCCCGTTGCTCGTTCTTAATTCCAAAGATGGCGAACATTCCTCGGGAGCTATCTAACACAGTCACTTATAGTTCTGGGGATCTGTAATGAGAAACCCTTAGTACGCTGAGGACAAATCTCGGAGCTACTGTCTCTTGCAACACTTGGAGTTTTCCACGCTCTAAGATAACAAACAAAAGACAAACAAATAGCCATTAATTCTAATAGTCTTGCAAAAAAAGGAGAAATTGTATGCTCCCATAATCCCGCCCATGGCAGACCAAAATAAATTCCATTGCCTCGGGGGACAGTGGTGTCGTTCTCATAGATGTGTTTGCATGAGGGATCATCCAAACTCGTTCTCACAATTCAGTGTAATCTGTGAAGGACACACATTTGTTTCAGAACTAAAAAACCTTTAGTTGTGTCCCCCAGGTACCCTATACAGTTCAAACATTAATTTTCAAACATTACCAGGTGTAAAATATGTTTACCTAGTAACAAATGACCATAAGGGACAAAAGCCCAACTACTCATATGTGGTCAAGGGGTGTATCACTGTCAAACCAGAATGCAGAGTAGTGGGGTCTTCACACATTTTTGCTGAAACAAATTTATATTGAGAAAATGTTAATGCCACAGCTAATGCATATAGGGGCAAACTCCTCCAAAAGAAATTGATGTAGGGCTTTCCCTGCATTTAACAACGAAGTTCAATACTGGCAAACGTAACCACGAGTAGTACGTTATGCGTTACGGCCGTCAGTGAGTGTGGAGACATTCCAGAGCTTATTCTGTGAAATAAATTAACAATGTAAGTGGCGGTGGCAATCGCCAAAAATGCAGATGGCAAAAATGCAGTCGGTTGATGGAAAGTTCCATATAGATAAAAATGCGCTTACCTAAATCCCTATGTACTGGATTTGAGTTACGGGCAGCTACAAGGTGGTTGCTTGAAAACCCAGGTAGCGCAAGGAGAAAAATTCTGTGGACGCTAGTAGGAAGACGCAAACATACAATGTCAACGCGTTAATGTTCAGGGTTCCCAAGTCGGCAGTGGGCCTGTCATGCAGGCTCCTAATTTTCTGCAATGAACAGAACAATTGCCAAACGTCCCAGAGAAAAACTTACCGGAGCCGTTGATGCCGCTAAGTGCGGTGAAGGTCTCTCGTTGCTCTGGTGTGAGCCTCCAGTCACTATTTAATATTTATTAATTAAAGCATTTTTGTATTTCCTTACTCATGGTATTTGCTATTTTTGTTGGTTTTTGTACCCATTCCCATTTGTGTTTTCCATAGTCCACAGATACTGAGTTCCTCCTAACCCCAGTGCTTGTATTATAGATTATCTTGATTACGGGGTGGGGTCAGGACTGCACGTTTATCTCTATAGAGGTGCATCCGGTTTTTCCCTAACTTTTTTCTATGTTAGAACAGGCAGCTATTTTGCAGGTCATGCCGAGACTGAGACCATTTCCTCATCATATTCAAATGTGCCTGTCCATGTATCACTGCATAAGAGGTCCATCCCGTGTGCAGTGAAGCTATGTTTTTACGGGTAGCTTGCTGTTCTGTCTTGGGGTGCAGGGCACCCTTTCCTAATTTGAGTACATTGACTCCCTCATGTTGATGCCTTTGAACCAAATTAGAAGAAGGTGTTGGAGTCTTCAGTCAGCACAGAGGGATCTGAGGACTACGATTACTCACCTCTTGAGGGGATGCTCCTGAGACCTTTTGATGCCCTGCACAAAATAGTAGGCAGATTGACTTTCAAGCTGTCTATGATGGAATCCAGACTAACTGAGCTCATTGGATGATTGATGAGGAATCAAACAGTATTGGCTGAAATTAACAGGGGTGTTACAGAAGGTGGAAACCACCGTGGAGAAGGTGGATGGCTAGCAGGATTCCAGAGGTGTGCTGCACAGGTTATTATGGCGGCAGATCTCAGCATATTTTTTGGCATCAGGTTTGGCCAGAGGTGGTGATGATTGGTGGCACCACAGAGCCCATGTCCTCACAAATGTGTTTACTGGGACTTTGGATTATGTAGACAAGCATACGGGATGTTTTGTTGGCATAGCATGCCTGATAACTAAATCACTGATATCTAAGAAATGGATGAAAGCTCCCACTTCTGCACAAAAAGAATGGCTCAAATAATTGGCATAGTATATTTAATAGGAAGCATTGCAGAGTGAATTGGGCCATCAAACCTCAATGCTGAGACGTTACCCGCCCTTCTTTTAAAACTATGTGAATATCCATACAAGTACAACTTCAGATGTAAACCTCTTGTTATACTCTGGCCTGAAAACCTCACCACATCCCGGAGGCCTCTTGCATGTATCTATGAACACCCCTGACAGTACTTCAGATATTGTACGATTATGCTTATTATATTATTCTATATTGCCAACTGATGCTTAATTGGAACACAATAATGTTGATATATGTGTACATGATGTGATGCAATAAAATGAGTTTGAAATTAAACTATTGCGGAGTTGGACCTTAGACAGGACCACCTAGAACACAAGTCTAGAGAGATCTTACATCCTTCATAGACAATTTTCTGTAGTGTGAAAAAACCTGGATTCATTGGAACCCGAGTTACAGTATATGAGGTGTCTAGACTACTTTGGAAGAAGATAACTGGAGAGAGGGCTTAGTGTGGGACATTCATGGTACTGTTACACCCCACATCCAAGGAACACATTTTGAGTGAATCAGCCAATGAAAGGCTAGTCATGTTCAAAGGCCAGATCTTGTTTTTGTTCCCCTTTTGGAGCCAAGGGTCATTATTTAGACAGACATAGTTACTGGTGATAAGGGTACATCTAGTGAAAAGAGGGCTGAAAGCATCAGTGATGTCCTGTACAAAGCGGGAGGTGATTTAAAAGGGGAAAAATGTATGTTTACAAAGGAGAGGGCAGCATGGTTGTTCTTGAAGGTCCAGGGAAGGGAGCTGGACTGATGTTATTTGGTGGTTGCCTTTGGGATCAGTTAGTCTTTCTGCAATACCGATTGTCTCTTCGGGGCCTGAGGTCTAATGCTGCAGGTCAGATGGAGTAAGAAGCCAAGATGTTAGGCAGTGGAAATCAGGATTGTTTCTGACTGGGCGGGGGGGCTCTCTCCTGAGCCTGGTTTACATTTCCTCCATCTTGTCCTCTCACTGGTTAGAGAGATATAAGTTCTAAAATATGTGTGTGCTGGAGAGTACACACGTTATAATGTAGATGGCATTATTCTTGGGCTAATAGGATTTATTTAGGGATTAGTGGTTATTAGTGATATTGTTCTCGTGTCAACATTTTCTTCTCAAAAAAGATATATAAACCCCTAGAAATCTTATGTATTCTTACATCCTTGAGCACCTTCATTCCTGCATTTGAGGAGTCCTTTCATTGGTAATAACCCAGAGCACTTTCACAGCACTTAAAAGATTACATGTTAAGGAAATTCCCAGACAGAGAGTCTCTGTCCCTTTGCAGGCTCTGTCCTGTTCACTGGCAGTCAACAGTTCCCATCTATCCTTTTTTTGGTGCCTTGAAAAAGAACCAATTTTTCTTCCCTGCAGAATGAACATGTCTCAATGTCATGAAGTGGTATGTGAATAATATATCTTCATACATGATTACAAATGATTGCCTGGTGTCACTGCGACACAACTGCAAAACTTCAACTGAAAGTTCTGTGCATGTGATGGGGCTTTGTGATCTGTTAATGTCTGATTTTCAGTCATTGTGATAGGACAAGAGACCATTGCTTAATTTATCTCCATCTCCCCGTCCATCAGCAAACTGAAGCCGTACCTGACGCAAGAAGAGATGAATGATGTGATCGACATCTGTGTAAAGAGCATCTTCTCCCTTCCACCTCTGGAGCGGCTAATGAATGACGGGGAGACCCCTGCGGATGCAGAGTGCATTAAGGTAGGGAGTTCTTTGCATTGTTGCCATTACTATAAGCTATGTACAGATTTACGGAAAATTAAAGAAGTAAACGATTTGTCCACCAGTTTGGAATTTCATACCTTGTTTTCACGCTCATGCTTACGGTGAAAGTGCCAGTGCAATTGAGAACATTGTGCAGTACATGTCATATCCTTTGCTGTGATACAAATCCCTACATCTCCGCGACCGTCTGCCCACACATTTATTGAGGCAATATCTGAAAGCCATTTCTGGCTGAAAGTCATGTGGCATTCTCTATTTAATCCTAAATATCCTGTTGAGTGATGCAGTAAATCAAAATGAATTGTTAAGGACCGCCCTTGTGGAAAATTACTCTTCTGTACCGATACAATTTTACAATCTAATAAGTAAAGTGTATCCCAAAACTAATTAATTTTTTGAGAGGGCTATTCAAATTAGTAAGAGAGGGATAAGAGCACAATTAAGAGCCCTAACAAAAAATAGTACACCAATTACATTTTTTTAAAAAAGTTAAACAAAAATGGAGTCAGAGGGCATAAACTCACACTGCATCAGCATGACTCAGAAGCAATGTTAGAAGCTTTGTCCACAAAAAATGTGGAAAGAATTCTGATATATTATTAAAAATCCAATGGATTCTCAGGCATTTGCCCAGACAAATACCATTTCAGAAGAAAACTGGATTGCACACTATAAAGCGATATGTGCTAAGGGCAATATATAAGAAGTTTGTAGTGTGATAAATTCCTCAGCTCCATGGCCCCTGGAATGTCAAACAGATTCTTTATATAATATCTTTATCAAACTAAGAAAATCCGGCGCACTGGGCCCGTACGATCTCTCAAATGACTTGTTAAAAAATGACCCGTGCTTATGAGCAAATTATCCAAGTTATCTTTGATGAAATTGTGCAGGTGAAAGTTTTTCCCCCATCTTGAACTATGTCTATCATTGTTCCAATTTATAAGAAGAGAGATTGACTAGGTCTGAAGAATTATAGGCCAATTGTTACGATTTCCCGTCGGCACAGGATTTTCCAGCGCTTTTCTCTGTGGCGCCGCTGGCGTCACGTTGCTAATCTCCAAGTAGCTACTCCCAAGATGGCCGCTGTTTCTCAGAGCGTTGGTCCAGAGGATCGGGAGACGGGAGAACCGACTCCGCCCATCCTCGAACCAAAAGTACTTCTGGCGCCCGACACAGAACGGCTTTGCGTTGCTTCTGCTATCAGAGACTGCACTCCGTGAGTATCGCTCCTAGGGACCTTCAATCCTTACGAACTCGCTATCCTCTCAGACACACCTACTTACTTCCTTTTTCTCTCTACCCCTCAGGGTTACATCCCGCGCGATCGTGAATCTCTCCCCTCTCTCCCAGGATCTACATTATCCAGCCCATTCACCTGATTCCGCTCTACTAGGTAAACACGGTACTACCCTTGTTCCCTTCCAACTATCTGCCAATCCTTGCACTCATTCAATCTGCTTTCCCTGTCTCTCCGCACTCGCCACGTCGAGTCAATATCGAACTACAACACCCAGGCAACCCTTCTTCCTGGACGCGGATTCCTCTTTCCTTCACTTCTCTCCCGTTGGACATTGAGCAAACCTGTCTGGCCTCCTACTAGCCTTCCTGGGTAGAACCTCCCTCTTATTTTCGCATTTAACCTTTCATGTGATTTCTGTCCCCATTATTAACTGTTACTTCTTGTTCTAACTACAGACTTCTGACACCCCACGGACAACTTAACAGAGAACATCACATCTCATTAGAAGTCCACAGAAGACAGCATGCGTCCGATTCTTCATCACCTCCATTTCAGGGTTTTCTTCCCCTAGAGGGTTTCCCCGGCATTTTCACACAGTGTCGAATTTTATCGAGGCTGTGAGAGAGCGCCGGGTGGATTACTCATATCACTTGAAAACGAGAGTTGAAGAACAGGTAGGATTTCGCTCTTTATACCTGTGTGCATATTGAGGGGGTGATTGAGACGTATCGTATCCACCAGGGGAATAGTTTTAACACCAATAGCCTCATTGGATGTACCCAGTAAGATCTTTGCTGCACTAATTTGTGAACAGTTATGTTGTCGGGCCTCGAGTAGTGGTGTTTTGGATCGTTTCCAAACCAGCTTTGTAAAAAGTATGGGCACTGCTGTAAATGGCTCTGTGTTAACTCTAGGCTAGGGGAACTACCTTTTACTTTGCATTTGTAGATTTTGCACTTGCATTTGATAGTACTGACAGAGGGCTTTTGTGGTCAAGGTTGGAGAAGTGCACCTGATTGAGATTATGAAGATGTTGCATACGAATACTACAATACGGGTGAGACTAGACAAGAGCGGGAACCTATCTGAACATATTTTAACTTAGAGGGGACATAAGCAAGGATACATTTTGGCCCCCAACTCTTTTTACTTTATTTATTTCAGATAAAGGTACATTTTTAAATCAGGCCAGAGCGTTCCTGCTCCCCCGTTCAGGGCAGCTGATCTGTATGAGACTTTTGTATGCAGATGATCAGGTCTTATTTGGTCAGACCCCTAGTGAGTTACAAAGGCAACTGTAGCAACTCCAGAAATGGGACAGCTAAGAAAAAGGTTTGCAGAAATTATAAATGGAATTTAGACACAGAAACTGTAGAGATAGGTAAGACTTTTATTTATTTAGGTTTCAAGATTATGCAAGGGGATAGTGATATACCTATTAAGTGTGCATTACAACATAAGGTAAATACCTTTGTCGCTCAAGCAAGGGCAATTAACTAAAAATATGGTTGTTTCTCTCTTATACCCATGATCAAATTCTATAAATGTAAAGTTATTCCGTGTCTGATATATGGTGCGCTTCTATGGCATTCCTTGGTTGTGTCTAGAAGGGCAGTTCTTGAAAAAAGTGTTATTTCTTCCAATGAGGGTGCCAATGTCTGCTATTCGCTACAAGGTAAGCCTGGTTTCCTTAAAAGCAATGGTAAACTGGAAATCTTTGGCATTTGTTAGAAAGGGCCTACTAGAGGACACGGATACTCTTTTTAAACAAATCAAAAATGAGATAAGAAGTAATGTTAATGTGATGTTAAT
Organism: Ambystoma mexicanum; assembly: GCF_040938575.1. Lineage (NCBI taxonomy): Eukaryota > Metazoa > Chordata > Amphibia > Caudata > Ambystomatidae > Ambystoma > Ambystoma mexicanum. The sequence continues at coordinate 1,233,001,743 of NC_090928.1, forward strand.
GTTAATGTTAAAGGTATTTATATTGTGCATTGTCACCAATGGAATTGGTCTCCAGGCGGATCTGTAACAAGAGGGTGGGGGGGGTTAGGTTAGTCGGGTGAAGAGGGAGTAGGAGAGTGAGAGAAGTGGTGTGCTGTTGGCGGCTTCCGTTCGGTTTCCACCTTGCACTAAGCTTTGGTGTAAGTAACGAATCGGAGCGAGACCTTATGTGCTGTTGATGCAGTTTATGTGTTGTTTGTTGTTGTTGCGGTGTGGTGAAGTGCGTGTGGTTTGCTGCGCGAGAAATGGTTGTGTGGGTTTTTTGGGGGAATTAGGTATGGCGAGATATGAAGTTGGATTAGTAGGTTGTATGTCCTGGTTCTAGCCGCTCTTGTTATATTTAAGTAGCATTCCTGTGGGTATGCTCAGTTGTCGGTTACGTTTCTTGGCGATCCTGGTTGTGTTGGATGGATCTTAGTTTAGAGGGGCCGGTTATGTCTGATCCCCCCCCTCCAGTGTTCGTGCTGTGCATTGGCTGCCCCCAATTCCCTCGCTGTCTGTATTGAGGGTGGTCTGCTGGGCTTGAGCATGATTGGGGCCGGGGAACTATTGATGAATCGTCCTTGACCTTCCGTCTTGGTCTAACTATGTATTTGGTCAATTGTGTCGTCCTGTTATGGCTAAATCTCAGTTTGTGGTTTGATACGTCGTAGAGTGTCTTCCTTAGAGGCTTTTTTGTAGTTGATAGATTGTTGGGATCCGGGATCAGTGTCTTCACTCATCATTGTTACCAGGTATGTGTTTGCCCCTTTGGGCGTTCTTCTAGTTTCACGGTGAAGAGCCACGATTTAAGCAGTTTCCTGATTAGTAGGTGGTTTCTTTTGTTGCTTATATTCTTCAGGAAGTTGTTCCACATTTTTGGTGTGAGGTGAGAGAAAGAGTTTCCTCTTGTTGTAGGGTTTTGGGTCCAGGCGAATGTCGTTGCTTGATCTGAGCGTTCTTGTTGGGTGATGTAGGTGTAATTTGTCTCTCAGGAATTCTGCGCCTTGGTTCTGGATTGCTCTGCATGACGCACAATGATTTGAATTTTATTTGTTGTTTTATTGGTAGCCAATGTGGTGTTTTTAGCTCTGGAGTGATGTGTTCTCTTCGGGGAAGTTTGATTAGCAGTCTGGCAGCTGCATTTTGAATGCGTTGTAGTTTTTTTAGGAGTCATTCAGGCATACCCAGGTATAGGCTACTGGTGTAATCTACTCTGGACATGACGAGAGTGATGATGGTTAGTGTTTTGTTGGCAAATGATAGGAACAGTAGGATCCTTTTTGCTGCTTGCAGTAGGAATAAGCATTTCTTGAGTAGAGCGTTTACTTGTGGCTCTAGGGTAAGTTTGTTGTCCATCAGGACTCCCAGGTTTTTTACAGTCGACGATGGGGCTGGGGTTGTACTGAGTTCCCTTGTCTAGGGGATGTAGTGGTTGTCATCTCTGTTTTTTGTGATGATCATTATTTCTGTTTTGCCTGTGTTTAGTTTGAGTTAGTTAGAGTTCATCCAGTTGAAAACATTGCAGAGGCAGTTATCGAATGTTGTTTTTTCTTCTTGAGGGTCTTGTATTTTGAATACTATTTGTGTATCGTCTACGTAGTTGTAGCAGGTGCGGCCGTGTCTTTTGATGATTTTGATCAGCAGAGAAAGATAGATGTGGAATAATAGCAGGGAGAATATGATCCTTGTAGTACGCTGCATGTGGATTCTCGTGTGTTGGATTTGAAAGGTTTCATCCATATAGTTTCTGTTCTGTTTGTTAGAAAGGATTTGATCCACAGTAGGGCAGTGGCTGTTATTCCCAATCCTTTTAGTCGCGTGAGGAGGATGTCGTGGTTAACAGTGTAGAATGCTGCTGAGAAGTCTAGGAGTATCAAGTCCATACTGTTGTTTGAGTCTGCGTTTGCTTTTAGGTCATCCCATATTGAGAGTGTAGCTGATTCCGTTCCTCTCATTGGTCTGAAACCAACTTGTGCCTGGTCTAGTGGGCGGTGCTCTTCTATGAATTCTTGGCGTTCCACGTGAGGGTCGGCAGGATCCGTAGTCCGATCACATGGTCTGTTTTGTATGGCTTGTTCGATGGTGGTGATTTTGTTTTTGAAGTGATCTACTAGGTCATTGCACAATTTCCTCGATGGTATTGGCCTGTTGTTGCAGCCTGGTAGATTTTTTATTTCATTTAGGATTTTGAAGAGTTATTTTTGGGTGTTTGGTGCTGCGAGTATTAATTTGTCGTAATATTTTCTTTTTGCTTTTTGTATTTCCTTTTTGTAGGTGCGGATGTGTTGTTGAAATTTAAATTTAGTTCCTGTGTCATTTGTGATCCTCCATTCTAATTCTAGTTTTCGGTTCTTTTTTTTATGGCGCTCAGCAGTGGGGTGAACCATTTTGCCATTGCTATTTTATGTGAGGGTGTGAGAGGTTCTTCTTTGGCGATTTAGTCGATCGTTGATGTGATCCAGTTGTGGAGTATTGCTACTTTTTTGTCTAGGTCAGCTTCTTTCATGATTGTTGCTTGGGGTTTGGTGAGTTCTAGGAGTTCAGTTAGGTTAGAGTTTTTTATGGTTCTCCAATTCCTTTTCATGCTGGTCAGTAGTTTGTCTTGTTGCTTGTTTGTTAGGATGGTTAGTGTGATTACGAAGGGAACGATGAGGTGGTCGCTCCAGAGTATTTGGATTGGGGGTGCTGTGGTAATGAGTTTTTTATTGGCGAAAATTGCATCAAGTGTGTGCCCATCCGAATGGGTTACTCCTTTGACTAGTGGTTGTAGATTCATTGCTGCTAGTTGGCTATTTAGAGATTTTTGTGTGGTTGTGGTTTCTTCATCGAACCAGATATTGAAATCTAGACAAATAAGAGTTTAAATCTGTGGGTTGCTATGTGTATGAACATTTTAACTTAAGTAGATGTTACTTGTAAAACTCTTACAGAAAATCCAAAAGGGGTAAAAAAAAATAAATTGTGGCAGTATGATTGGATTGCTACAATTGAAGAATGCACTAAGTACAAGCTATTTCATCACATAATCCGAGATGTTAAACCAAGCAATACTGTCACGATGCCCGCTCCTGGGGAGCCGGCTCAGGCCCTGCGTCCCCGAAAGCGGACATCAAGTCCCCGGGGAAGGTCCCAGCAACCCCTTATAGGGGCCCTTTGGACAGTGTCCTGGTGCCTATGGCGCCAGGCTCATAGAAAACGTCTGTCCTGGCGCCATAGGCGCCAGGCTCATCATGAAAGTGTTTGGGTGCACTTACCTGATGCAGACCATGCTGCAGAACCCCGGCCTCCTTGAGGCCTGAAAGGAACTACTTTACCTGTGGGACTCATTTACCACCAGGGCGTGGTCGGGGAAGGATACATACCTGATTGGAGGAAGGGCACATTCTAGGAACTTCTTCCAAGGCTATTTAAACCACACCCGATCAGCCACACGTGCTTCGCGTTGTTATGCATCTAGCAGCTGGACGCTCACCGTGTCTGCTCCTGCATCCTGACTTCTGCCACGCCTGCCAGCATCCTGAATCACCTGCAAAGGAAGGGAACAAGAGAACAGAAGAAGGAAAAGGCCTTACCTGCTAAATCTGCATCCCGGAGACATTTCGCCGACGATCCTGAAAAGGAAGACATTTATTTTTAAAAGCACATGACATCGATCGCTGCAGCGCCTCATTCTACTCATCTTACAGGGCGCTTCCATGTTCTGCAGCGACCATCCGGATTCACAGTCGCGCCCCAGCGCCTAGGGAGAAAAAGACAATTACGAAGGTGAGAGAAAGAAGGGACAGGGTAGCTAAAGCTCCATGTTAAGACTTACCTGCTGGGTCATTCCCTTTTCGTTCGGGTCCGCGCCGCATCCAGGCATTTTTGGACCCCGGCCCCTAAGGGGAAAAAGACATCAGCGTTAATGAGCGAATGAAAAGACATTACCAAGACGCTCATTAAAGACTTACCTGATTTCCACAAGGATTTCACCTCTCATCTTGGGTCGGTGCCTGTTCCCCGGCATTCCGTACCCCGGCCCCTATGGGGAAAAAGACACTAGCATTAGAACATTAATGCATGGACACAAGGGGAACCACTTATCAAAAACTTACCTGGAAGCCAAGCAAGTTTGGTTCTCACCAATCCGAAAATCCAGTGAAGAAACTGGATACCAACGCGCCCCTGCATCAGAAGCAGGATGGAGAGCTCGTCCTTCCAGACCCTAAGGTGAGACGCTACGGGGAAGCACAGAAGGGTTTTGAGGAGGGTGAGAGGGGTAAGTGGGAGGCCGATTGCATTACCCCGCAGACAGTTAACCCCCTATTTTCATCTACAGACTCTGCGAGTCAGACAAGCTAGATTTGGGGCCCGGTCCAGTCCGTCTCCCGACCCCTGCGCATCACCTTAGACGAGGTCACAACAGCGCGAACCAGGCCAGCGCCTCCGTGGGATTCAGGTGAGCGTTACAGAACGCGAAGCCTTCCTACAAATTCCCACCCAGGCGCTATGGAAACTTCTGAGACTGATCAGTTAGCCCAATTACTGGGGGAATTACGGGCCGAAGTACATGCTGCTCGTCAAGAGACTAATGCCCTCAAGAGGAAATTAATAATATCAAAGGAAAGAACTGATGACCTGGCCAGACAGCTTTTGCAAAGTCAAGCTGGACAAACTCCTCTACCCGGTTCCGGAGGGAACCCCGCTCCTGTGGTTCCCAGTAACCCTGTGCATATTAATCTATCTGGAACCATGCCGCTGGCACCACCCGAACGCTTCGCTGGGGACCCCAAACGATTTGCCGTATTCATGAATCAGTGTCGTTTGCACTTCCTATGCAGGCCTGGGGCCTTCCCTAATGATCAGACCAAAGTAGCCTTTGTATTGTCATATCTCAGCGGCTGCGCTGCCGATTGGTCAGTTCCACTGGTTACTCAGGATGATCCGATTCTCCATGATTTTCAAGGATTTCAAGCAAGCATGGAAAGGTTATTTGCCCGACACTCTCAGGGGCAGGCTCTGGATGATGAACTTCTATCCCTGCAACAGGGCAATCAGGATCTCCTATCCTACATTGCAACCTTTAATAGACTAATTGTAGAAACTGGGTGGCCAGAGGATAAGAGAATCACGTTATTTTATCGAGGTTTACGTGGAGAACTTAAAGATGTCCTGGCCCAAGTTGTAAATCTGCCCCGAGAATGCACAGAATATATAGACTTAGTGGTCCAATTGGATCACAGACTCCAGAACAGAAAAGCAGATCGGTCCAGGTTTGAGACCCGGGTGTTGGTCAAGACCCACGCTAACCCCAAGGGAGTTGATGTCTCAAAGCCTATGCAAATTGGAGGGGTTAAAGGACCTTTAACTCAAAAGGAACGTGAAAGGAGGCGGCAATTAAAGTTATGTCTTTATTGTGGGAACTCTGGACACTTTCTACGAGATTGCCCGGCAAAACTGCCCCGAAAGGCGGTAGGGGCCGCTGATGAAAACCTTGAAGACTCTGTTTCGGGAAACGACTCAGCCCGACAAGCGTAGGGGTCCGCTTGCTGAGCTTGAAAACTAACTCTCAGACCTCGCATTTCATAGTGCCAATGGTTCTCGTAGATCCAGAAAAGCCTAAGCAGTTGCATGCAATAAAGGCATACATCGATAGCGGGGCTATTGGAAATTTTGTGGACCGTGAGTTGGTCTCCAGGATTAACCTCCCTCTCCGTCCTAAAACCAGCAAAGACGTCATCACCACAGTAGATGGAACTGAAATTGCCTCTGGACCGGTAACGCATTCCACTACTGAGGTGACTCTTATTGGTCCTGACGGCCATCGGGAGGCAGTTGTGTTTGATGTAATCAAGGCCCCACAGTTTCAGGTTATTCTTGGAATTCCTTGGTTAGAGACACATAATCCTCGAATTGATTGGCGAGCTAAGAGAATAACCTTCCTGGATTGTGCACAAACCTGTTATCCAGAAAACCTGAAGATTAATCTAGCATCTGTAACCTCTGCCTCCATGCAATTGCCTCCGGAATACCAAGACTTTCAGGACGTCTTCCAAAAGGAACAGGCCAACACGTTACCTCCTCATCGATCGTACGATTGCCAAATCGATCTGGTGCCCGGTGCACAACCCCCTTGTAGCAGGATTTATGCCCTTACCGAACCTGAGTACCTGCATCTGAGACAATATTTGGATCAATACCTCGCCAATGGTTTTATTCGCCCATCAAAGTCCCCGGCATCCTCGGCTTTGTTCTTCGTGCCTAAAAAGGAAGGCGACCTCAGAACTTGTATCGATTACCGCGCATTGAATCAGATAACGGTTAAAAACCGTTATCCTCTGCCTCTGATTGCTGAACTCCTTGACCAGGTAAAGGACGCTTGCATATACACCAAGTTAGACCTCCGGGGGGCATATCATCTGGTGCGAGTAAAAGAAGGCGACGAATGGAAAACGGCCTTCCGTACTAAGTATGGATTTTCGAATACCAGGTAATGCCCTTCGGGTTGTGCAATTGCCCTGCTGCCTTCCAATTCTTCATGAATGATGTCCTTCGGGAACTCATCGATGTTTGTGTTGTCGTCTATATCGATGACATTCTAGTGTACTCTTCTTCGGAATCTGATCACAGAAAACACGTTAGGGCAGTTCTGGAAAAACTGCGCCAACACAAACTATTTGCTAAACTGGAGAAATGTGTTTTCCATACCACAGAAGTTGAGTTTCTCGGTTTCATCCTGACACCCAAAGGAGTCCGAATGGACTCAAGAAAAGTGGATGCCATCCTCAAATGGCCATCACCTAGCTTTGTAAAAGGGGTTCAAAGCATGCTCGGCTTTGCCAATTTCTATCGCAGGTTTATCCCGGAATTTTCACGCATAGTACAACCCATTACTGCACTCTTGAGGAAAAATAAACGTTTTGAATGGTCTGAAGAAGCCGATCAGGCCTTCCAGGATTTAAAAGCTAAGTTTACCTCCGCACCTATATTGAAACACCCACGTCCAGATCTCCCGTATGTCGTCGAAACTGACGCATCCAGCCTAGCCATGGGAGCAGTTCTGTCTCAAAGAGATCCCGAAACCAACCAACTGCATCCCGTAGCATTTTGGTCCAGAAAATTCTCGGCACCAGAGATTAATTATGCAATCACTGACAAAGAACTGTTAGCCATAAAGTCCTCTTTTAAAGCCTGGCGGCATTACCTGCTTGGCGCTCGACATACCATCACAGTGATCACTGATCACCGGAATTTACAGTATTTGAAAACCGCCAAGGCTCAGTCATCACGGCAGCTCCGATGGGCTTTGTTTTTCGCTGAATTTGATTTCGTGATTACCTATCGACCTGGCTGCAAGAACGGCAAAGCAGGCGCCTTATCCCGAATTGGAATGGGAGAACCTGATACAAACTCAGAACCAGTACCAATAATTCCCGAACAGAGAATTCTAGGCATGACTTTGTTACAGACGCTTGAAGACATTCAAGTCAGAGTGAAACAACTCCTGGACCCTACAGTCCTACAAGATTGGATACAAAAGGGATCAGACTTTACCATAGATAATGGTTTATCTTATTACCAAGGACGCTTATTCCTGCCACTCAAGGATTTACATGAACTAGTTATTTCCGGTTATCATGATACATTAATAGAGGGACACCCCGGTATTGCCAAGACAATGGAAAAGGTGAAACGACAATTCTGGTGGCCCTCTTGGCGAAAAGATGTTAAATCTTTTGTGATGTCCTGTGGTGTTCGCGCCCAAAATAAAGGTCAAAAGAAAAGACCAGCCGGTCTCCTCCAACCTCTAGACGTACCGCCAGCACCCTGGCACACCCTATCAATGGATTTTATTACGGACCTGCCTCCTTGTTCGGGATACAATACCATTCTGGTAATTGTGGATTTGTTTTCCAATATGGCCCACTTCATTCCTTTGAAAGGTTTACCTTCAGCTTCTGTCCTAGCCAAAGAATTCCTCGAAAATATTGTTCGGCTACATGGATTCCCATCTATACTAATCTCTGACCGGGGAAGCCAATTCATTTCCCATTTCTGGCGCAAATGTTGTCAAATGGCACAAATCGACGTAAGATTATCGACGAGCCACCACCCTCAGACCGATGGTCAGACTGAGAGGACAAATCAGACCCTTGAGCAGTACTTACGGTGTATGTTACAGCAATCTGAAAGCAACTGGAAAGACATTCTTTGGATAGCCGAATACGCATATAATAATGCGGTACACTCTGGAACTGGCCATAGTCCTTTTTATACCTTGTTTGGACATGACCCTCGAACCTCAAACCTCGACTCACCTCAGAACCTCGGAGTACCCGCAATAGAACATCTGCATTCTACCATTACCCGAGCCTTCAAAGAGGCAACCACGCATTTACAACAAGCCAAGAGAAAATACAAGGAGAATGCTGACCTACATCGGAGTGAAGCACCTCCGTATCAGATTGGGGATCAAGTGTGGTTAGCTACCAGACATTTACCGCTCAAAGGGCCCCGAACTTTTAACCCAAAATATCTAGGACCTTATTCTATTACGGCAATAATTAACCCAGTAGCGGTTAAACTTGATTTACCAGCTAATATGCAAATTCACCCTGTTTTTCATGTGTCACTTCTGAAACCAGTGGTACCCGGAACCCGACTACTCAAACCTCCAGAACCTATTCAAATAGATGGGGAACCCGAATTCGAAGTGAGGAACATTTTAGATTCAAAAATGATTAGGTCAAAGCTTTTCTACCTAATTGATTGGAAGGGCTACGGACCTCAGGAGAGGTTGTGGGAACCCAGTGACCATGTGCATGCACCTCGATTAGTCAGGAAATTCCACTGACTCTTCCCAGACAAACCAAAACCCCCAGAGGGAACAACCTTTGACTAGTGGTTGTAGATTCATTGCTGCTAGTTGGCTATTTAGAGATTTTTGTGTGGTTGTGGTTTCTTCATCGAACCAGATATTGAAATCTAGACAAATAAGAGTTTAAATCTGTGGGTTGCTATGTGTATGAACATTTTAACTTAAGTAGATGTTACTTGTAAAACTCTTACAGAAAATCCAAAAGGGGTAAAAAAAATAAATTGTGGCAGTATGATTGGATTGCTACAATTGAAGAATGCACTAAGTACAAGCTATTTCATCACATAATCCGAGATGTTAAACCAAGCAATACTGTCACGATGCCCGCTCCTGGGGAGCCGGCTCAGGCCCTGCGTCCCCGAAAGCGGACATCAAGTCCCCGGGGAAGGTCCCAGCAACCCCTTATAGGGGCCCTTTGGACAGTGTCAGGCTCATAGAAAACGTCAGTCCTGGCGCCATAGGCCCCAGGCTCATTATGAAAGTGTTTGGGTGCACTTACCTGATGCAGACCATGCTGCAGAACCCCGGCCTCCTTGAGGACTGAAAGGAACTACTTTACCTGTGGGACTCATTTACCACCCGGGCGTGGTCGGGGAAAGATACATACCTGATTGGAGGAAGGACACATTCTAGGAACTTCTTCCAAGGCTATTTAAACCACACCCGATCAGCCACACGTGCTTCGCGTTGTTCTGCATCTAGCAGCTGGACGCTCACCGTGTCTGCTCCTGCATCCTGACTTCTGCCACGCCTGCCAGCATCCTGAATCACCTGCAAAGGAAGGGAACAAGAGAACAGAAGAAGGAAAAGGCCTTACCTGCTAAATCTGCATCCCGGAGACATTTCGCTCACGATCCTGAAAAGGAAGACATTTATTTTTAAAAGCACATCACATCGATCGCTGCAGCGCCTCATTCTACTCATCTTACAGGGCGCTTCCATGTTCTGCAGCGACCATCCGGATTCACAGTCGCGCCCCAGCGCCTATGGAGAAAAACACAATAACGAAGGTGAGAGAAAGAAGGGAAAGGGAAGCTAAATCTCCATGTTAAGACTTACCTGCTGGGTCATTCCCTTTTCGTTTCGGGTCCGCGCCGCATCCAGGCATTTTCGGATCCCGGCCCCTAAGGGGAAAAAGACATCAGCGTTAATGAGCGAATGAAAAGACATTACCAAGACGCTCATTAAAGACTTACCTGATTTCCACAAGGATTTCACCTCTCATCTCGGGTTGGTGCCTGTTCCCCGGCATTCCGTACCCCGGCCCCTATGGGGAAAAAGACACTAGCATTAGAACATTAATGCATGGACACAAGGGGAACCACTTATCAAAAACTTACCTGGAAGCCAAGCAAGTTTGGTTCTCACCAATCCGAAAATCCAGTGAAGTAACTGGATACCAACGCGCCCCTGCATCAGAAGCAGGATGGAGAGCTCGTCCTTCCAGACCCTAAGGTGAGACGCTACGGGGAAGCACAGAAGGGTTTTGAGGAGGGTGAGAGGGGTAAGTGGGAGGCCGATTGCATTACCCCGCAGACAGTTAACCCCCTATTTTCACCTACAGAAGGATACTTCTGCGAGTCAGACAAGCCAGATTTGGGGCCTGGTCCAGTCCGTCTCCCGACCCCTGCGCATCACCTTAGACGAGGTCACAACAGCGCGAACCAGGCCAGCGCCTCCGTGGGAGTCAGGTGAGCGTTACAAATACAATACCTAGTTATCTTTGTAAGTTTCTGAATATGAATTTGAGAGCTTAGTTTTTACATTTTATGGCTTAACCTATTCCATACAGGAGAGGCTATGGGTGCTCGTACCCCAAAACCTTAGAAGTTGCTGGTTTTGTAAAAATGGGGTGCAAATTGACAACTGTATTTTGACCATTTTCTTAAAAACAAAAGTCTAGAAACAATAATATGGAACTGTTGGACGAAGCTGGAAATAGTTATTAAACGTACAGAATTTATGGATGATTAAGAACACTGCATGGTGTAGGATCTTAATGGTTTTAAGGTGGATACGAAGAGTTTTCTTCTTCTCGCTTCTTTTTGTTTGTTCTCTTACACATGGTGTATGCATACATACATACATGTGTCTCTAGGATTATCATTGCATGTAATATTAATAATGTTACGTGAAAGGTTCTGATGAGCCAAAGCAAAATAACAAACATATCCTGTATTCTGGAAGAGGATTCCTCCACTACAAATTCTGCCTTGCTGCCAGTTATGACTATGGCTCAGCTTTTGGACTTCATATAGCAACCTAGGACCGCTAACCGGCTTACTCAGGAGGAGTCAGTGGTTAAGAATAGATGCTCAGTGACTGCACGGCTCCCTTAATTCTTTAGTGAAACCCATGACTCTATATTCTTGGATTTCATCGGATCATGAAGAAAGGAGGAGAAGGAGGAGGAAGGATTTCCTATGGAGATGCGTATTGCTTGAGACATCTTAACTGTGATGTTTCATTACCTCTGTATGTATTTTCCAGTATGGACTCTCTACAACCACACACTCCTTATTTCTTACTCCTTTCCCCTGCTTTACTGATATTAATCCATAGCCAACCTGTGTTGCAAGCACATGGTAAGGAGTTTACAGCCTGTTTGGTGCTCTTTAGGAAGGATATATCTGTGTTTTTTGTGTGATTGCCAATCTGTTTTTTCTGCTGAATTGCTTCTAGAGGGCACTGCCTTTGTGGTCTAGTCCCTCTCCTGTGTTTTATGAGTCCTTTCTTACTGCTGTCCCCTGCTTTTGTTAGTTGTGGCACACTGGGGTGGGCATCACACCGAGGTTACGTGTCTGGCACATCAAGAGAAGAGCTAGCGGGACCATGGGGTTATATTGGCAGTAATTTTCCAGCAACGGGGGTGAGGGTGGCACAAGCAGGTTTGTGGAGACGGATGAGTTTGCAAGGCATGGTTCGAGCTGTTTCACGCACAGGACAGTGATCTCAGAGAACGGGTGAGGCGTTACATTTATATTGTTGCAACTACCTCCGGCTTAGGCGTGAGAATGGAGCTGCAGGGCTTTCAGACACGGGGAGAAAAGGTGGGGGCCTTTGAGAGCGCCATACGCGGCGCTGCAGAGGGGAGAGAAGCCTTCTCGTAGTATCGCAGTGAGGCCTAGTCCAAAGATGGAGTCGAGGGTGCCCAAGATGGGTGCCAACTGTCTCTACAACAGTCCCACCTGCGTCATCGTCAGCACGGGGGCTGGTTATGCACACAGGGGCAAAAAGGAAACGTCCCCCACTGTCGGTCGAGCAAGTGATGCATCTTAAACTGAATGGATGAGGGGGCCCCGAATGGCCCTGCCACTCACACACATTCCCCCCCTTTTGTTACATCTAAAGTAACAAATTACTTTTTGTTTTTACTTTCACTGCGATAGTACTCTGCTTCAGCCAGCGCTTTATCCCAGGCAGGGGTACCTTTTATGGGCATCCATACCCTACACACACTTCCCGAACTATGCCAATTTCTGGCATATTCATCGGGGGGTACATGTCATGTAAATTCCTCCATCCCCATCCAGGTCCACCCACACTTCCCTGTACCACTGCAGTTCTCTTGGCTCTTCGATTGTGGTGTGATATAAGTTATCTACCCTGTCTTCATTTTGTCGGTAAACGGCAGTAATGCGACATTTTGGGGGGTTTGGCTCCCCGGTTTGCATCTGTGCATCTATCATTGTTGTTACCGTTGCCTGTCAGCCCATTGTTACCATCATCATTGCTGAACTAGGCATAGATTTGGCACAACATCGGATCCCTAGTTGGCACACACAGAAAAATAGTCAAATAAAAACGATGACTAGAACAAAAATTTTTATCATGATGCTGAACCAAGATGGTATCCAATTAAACATGTTGTCAAACCAGCTGCTTGGTTCTACTTCTTCCCGCATGCGTTCCCCCAGACTGTGCATGGCTGATATGACGTGGGTGAGGGTCCCATTGTCTGCGTCCTCGGAAGGTACAAATGTACAGTATGCACTCCCGATTTTTCAGCAAACACCGCCGTCCATTGCTGTGAGAAGGTCTAGGACGTACCGGTTCTGCATTGTCATTAGCCGCAAGGCACAGAGTTCCACCTTGATAACATTGAACCCCTCTTCAGTGTCGTTGGCCAGTTGGATCAGCTCCCAGCGGACGATCTGTAACCATTTGGCATCGGTACGTGCCTGGAGTCCTGGTGTTAGGAGGGACGCAAAGAATGTCTCTGCTGCATTGAAAAGCTTGTACTTTGATGGAATTTCAGCCAGGAGGTTAGAGGATTCTGTGGAAATGTAATTTGACCTTTTTCTGCAGGACAGTCTCTCTTTTAGGTCATTCTCAGATATAATATTGTATGGGTACGATTCTGTAGGTGTTGGCTGGGGCGCTGCCGGTATGCTAGCCAATTTCCCTGCTGCCGATATGCCAGCCGATTCCCCTGCTGCCGATGTGCCAGCCGATTTCCTCTTTCCTTGGATGTTGCTTTCTGGAATCACCATCAGTGTGGAGTGCAAAGTAGCCAGGGCGCAAGTACCTTTCCATGATGCTGGTAAATGCAGGTAGGCTTGTTTGCCACACACCGAATACATGTCCATGAGTGCGGCTGTACCTTTCTTCATGTCTGGGATAATGAGGGTTCAGTTGCATCTTTTGTTTGTACCCATTTGCACCTTCCCTTCTCCATGGAAACAAAGATCATGTGAGATTTCTTTTTGACTTTTGATGGGTTTTTCGAGAGCAGTGACCCATGTCAGTTTTCCAATGTGTTGGGACCAGACGGGAGCACACGTTTCTTTGACACATTGGACGTTTTCTTCAGTCAGTCCTCTTAGTGCTTCAGCTTTGCACTTGATTCTCTCGTCATGCCACTTGTTTACTGTGAATCTTGTTCCTTCTATGACGAAAAAAGGCTCTTTGATGCAAATCACTCCCTGGCGCTTGCTTGTGCACGTTTTTTCATTCTGCAGCATTTCTATTTGTATTGTAACTGTGTGGGCCTGGGCGTTCCTGATGCGTGCGGTATGAGAGAGCAAACATAGCAGCTCTCATTAGTGGCTTGTTTTGCGGTTGCACTCCTGTCTGAATACCATTTATTGGACTGGTCCGGGTGTAGCGGGGGTCTTCTATTTCGTCTAATCCCAACCTCTGGTAAATGTCATATCAGTTCCCTCCCGCCCCCCTTTTCCGTCTCCTCCTCCTCCCTTTATTACCCTGGGTTATTTTTACTCTTTGGTAGTGTATGGGAAATACTCCAGCCCATGCCGTGTTAGTATGTTTGTTAGCAGCTTCCCAGGCCTGTGGATCTGGCGTTTCTGGTTCATTAGTAGCAACAATATCAAAGTGCATTATAGTGCTTTGCGAGGTAGGTTCTGTGGTTGTTTGTTCGTTACTATACATTAAATCGGGTTCACTTTCCCAAAAGTAATCCCCATCATATTGATTGGTCATCATTTACAGTACTTGGAAGTGGAAAAAGGGGCACTGGGTCTGTACGACTTTTATGCAACGTGGTGAGATTTGCATTATTAGAAGGACAATGTTTCCACATTGTTTTCACCCCGGCCCATATCAGTGTTGAGCCTTCTCAAATTAAGTTTACCCCACTCCTCCCTTCTTTTATGTATTCTACAATAAAAGAAATTGTGTAATAACATTACAGAAAACAATGTAATACTGTACTTTATCCCACACTCATAGCTATACCATTTACTATTTCTATTTACTATCCCATCACTAACTAAGGTTGTGTCGTCATCCGTAAGTGCAGTCCTTTCTGCCATTGCGTCACCTGAAGGGACGATATAAATTTGTTAATTAATATGCATACACATATTATCATTTCTTTCAGTATTAGTATTTCTTCACTACTTTTCTATTACCTCTTTACTATCCTTTTCGATGTGCACATCTCGCTATCTTTAATAATTATTTAAATGATTAGCAACTTCATAGTTTCTTATCATTTCACAAACTACATTGACTTTTACGTTTTCTTTTGTACCATATCATCATTGAAATATGTTCTTATTCAGTAAGTATTTAAACCATCAAACCATCTGTCTGCAGATGTAGACGCGTTTATCAGTGGTTGAGAGAGAGAGGGAAAGAGAGAGAGAGAGAGAGAGGGAGAGAGAGAGAGAGAGAGAGAGAGAGAGAGAGAGAGAGATGCAGTGTCAGATTGTTAGTTTGTAAATACATATCTCCATTTAACTCTTAGTCAGTTCATTTCATTTTCCTATATTCATGTTTTTTCAATTTGCACTTTCTTTCACCCACTTGCAGCTTCGTTGCTGGTACTTGTTTAATTTTGAGGGATTGCACTATCGCGTGCCTTTCTCACAACTGACAAATGCACCCAATATTTCAATCCCTTCACCTTTACTGCTGTGGGTGTGCAGTATATGACTTCATAAGGGCCATCAAACCTCGGAAAATTCCATCTGCGTACAAAGCTCCTAACATAAACATTTTCTCCCGGTATCAATTGTCCTTTTGGGCTATCATTTGCCGGCATGGCAGTATCAGTCGCAGCATTCTCCGTAAATGGTGGTGCAGTTTGTCTTGCTATACTACGTACGCCACAAGTTAAGTTTGTGAGGTATTCCTTAAACTCGTCCCCCAGCACTGTGGCAGCTCTGTGAGCATCCGAGGCTCCCCTTACGGGGGATAGTGGCGTATGAATGCATCTGCCAATCACTATTTTGTGCGAGCTTAAATGGTGGTAATTGCTTGGTTGTGTTTTGAGTTGGAACAGTGCTAGGGGTAAGCAATAAACCCAGTTCTTCTTCAATGTGTTGCACAGTTTTGATAATTTGCTTTTGAGTAGGCCGTTTATTTTTTCCACCACTCCATTAGCCATTGGATGATAAATCGAACACAGTTTGTGCTTGACCCCCAGCAGCGTAGTCACTTCTTTGAAGAGGTCATTCACGAAGTATGTGCCGTTGTCTGACCGTATCACATCACAAATGCCCCACCTTGAAAAGACCTCCCTTACCAAAACCTTTGTGGTACTTTTGGCATCGGGGTGGGGGCATGGTCCAGCCTCAATCCACCTTGAAAATGGGCACACAATCACAATTAAGTACCTTGCTCCATTGCACCTTTCTCCCATGTCCACATAGTCAATATGGAGCTCTCTAAATGGACCTATTGGTTGTGGCAATGTTCCTCTCAGTGTTCTTAGTGTCATACCTGCGCTGTATGTTTGGCAGGTTGTACACTCTATTGTGTATTTAGACAATTGTTCCTGCAAGTTGGGAATAAACCAATGTTCCTGTATGCCTGCTGCAATGTGTTGTTTTGTTACATGTGTTGGAAAATGCAGCTGTTGGAATGCAATTTCTAGCAGCTCTATTGGCATTACTACTTTCCCTGTTAATTCCTGTCTCCATATTACATCAGAAGCTGATTGATTGCACCCTCTTTTGGCCCACAATTCCTTTTCGTCTGTTGACGCGCGCCATTGAAGTTCTATCACCTGTGATGTTGGTGTATTGTTGTATCCTTCCCCTAATATCTCTGTTGTTGGTGTTTTAATAATACACTCTGTTGCTTGTGGCATATTGAAATATGTGGCATCTTTCGCTGCTGCGTCTGCCGCTGCGTTTCCCAATGAGATGAAGTCTGTGTTGGCTGTATGGGCCTGGCATTTCACCAAAGCTATTACCGACGGTTCTCCCAAGGCATCTATCAATTCATTCAATAAGGCGGCATGCTGCCCTGCGAAACCCTCTCCGCCTCCATCACGATAGCCCTGAATGGACTGTTGTTGTGGCATATGCTGAGTCAGAATATATTGTGACTGCACATCCTTTAGCAGTGCGCAGCGCTTCAATTAGCACTGTCAATTCCGCTTCTTGTGCCGAGTAATGGGACGGCAGGCGCTTTTGTACAATGATCTCATATTCTTCCTCTTCCATTCTTACCACTGCCGCCCCTACGTGTTTTTCTCATGTTTCACTGTCTATTGATGCTGATCCGTCAACAAAGTATATTTCCCCCTCCTGTAGTGCATTTTCACTGGCCTTAGGAATATCATCCCCTTCACCTTCAATGTGGCACAATCGTGTGTTTTAATATCTTCTACTGTGCATGGCCCGGTGATGAATGCGGCAGGGTTTACTGATTTGCACCTGACAACATGAACATTTGGACTTGATATGATTATTTCGTACGCTGTTGCTCTCTGAGTGGTCAGGGTAGATTTTTACCTTTCTAGTACTGCAAATAAATAGTGAGTGTTCAGCATATAGCGTCACTGAGCATCCCATCACAATCGTGGCACTTTTATCTATTGCAAAGGCCGCTGCAGCGAGAGCTTGTTCGCATGCGGAGTGACCTTGCATTACAGAATCTAGTGCGCTGCTGTAATAGGCCATAGGCTTGTGGCCTAAAGATGTTTTTTGTGTGAGCACTGCAGTCATAAGAATTCCATTGCTGTGCGAAAAGAGATACAATTCCTGATCATAATCAGGGTTCGCTAGAACGGGAGCGTGTGTGATGAGATCCTGTAATTTGAAAAATTGTGTCATCATTTCATTTGACCATTTTATTGGGACGTTATTCTTCTGCGCGTCCTTTAGGGCCTGCAACAGTGGGCGTGTGTAAGATGCGTAGTCTAAAATCCATGTGCGGCAGTAATTACATATGCCAAGAAATGTTTGCATGTCTTTTACAGTTTTTGGTATGATCATGTGACGTATAGCGGCTGCTCTATCTGGTAAAAATTCTCTTGCCATGTTTTTAAATTAACTGCCCTAGGTAAAGCACCTCTGCTAGGCAATATTGCAGTTTTCCTTAGTCCACTTTGTATCCTTTTGTGGCCAACAAATTTAGTAGTGCTATCAAGTCGGCCCTGCACTTTTCCTCACTGTCACTGCAGACGAGTAAATCATCTACGTATTGTATTATTGTGCTTTCTACAGCAATATTTCCAAGATCTTTGTGCAAAATTCTATTGAAAATGCTGGGGCTCTTGCAGTACCCTTGGGGCAATCTGCAGTGTTCGTATCTGTTCCCCCCCAATGTGAACGCTGTAAGGTACCTGGAGTTTGGGTCAAGTGGTATCGAGAAAAAAGCATTTTTCAAATCCACCACGGTAAAACATGAAACATCTTTTGGTATGCTACATAGTATTGAGGCCGGATTGGGAACTAATGGGAATTCTTTCTGTATTACGTCATTGAGTGGGCGTAGGTCTTGGATCATCCTCCAAGCCCCGCCTTTCTCTTTTTTGATTGGGAAAATTGCTGTGTTGCATGGTGTATGGGAGGATTGGTCCAAGAGACCCCCCACCCCTGCCTCCTCTCCCCCGGTGAAGTCCATGGCTCGTCAGGGGTCCCCCCTGCCACCAGGGCCCAGGTGGTTGGTGGGCCACTGGCTGAAGATTTTTACCAAACCTGCTGAATTTAGCTAGGACCTGGAAACCATTTTGTGAAATAAAGATGGTTTGAGCCCTGTGCGCCGCAGCGCGGCCCCCACCCTTGGAGAGTTTCAATTATCCCTGTGGCCGCAGCTCTCTGACAGATCCGCTGAGAGCCCGTTCCCACGAACAGACGGACATGAGCTAGTGTTATATACCAACACTGTAACATTTCACTTTCCGCAGTGTATCACTGTTTCCAGTATGACCTGGCCAGCGGGGCTAGGGTGGAAAAGAACTGTAAAATGGTCCCCTGACAAAAGCAGAGTCCCCAAATACTAATGAGCAAACCACCTGTGATGAAACTTTTCTCTCCACGACCTCTCTGACTAAAAACCTGTAACCTCCATAAAAATGGCAGAATGTGTGTTTATAGAGTTCTTTGCATGCCCTATTATGATTGATAAACTCCCATTTAAGCTCACCTGCACTCACTTTGTCTTAGCCTTATTCCCATCCTGGGAGAGTCCATTATTGTCTCTCATTGTGGGGAGGATCGTGCTATCTGGGGGACGCTCGCCTTCAGTGGTGACCCCGAAAGCGTGATTATTATTTTTCTCCTAACATATATATATATCCCTACCGTCCCCTTTGGCACGAAAATCTCTGGTCGAAAAGGGATACGCATGGTGCGCCGGCTCCGGAAGGCTGCCCGCCAACGAGGACCGGTACGCTCAGAAGTGCGCACTCAACAGAGAGAGGGTACGGAATCCCGGTTGAAAAATCCCCTTTGAGTACCGCTCGCCGGAGCCAAGGGATGACCGTTGAGCGTATGGCAACACTGCCTGGACGGACCCAGTTTCGGAGACTCTCGGTTCAAGACGGGCACGTGAGTATTGAGTGCGAGCGACCGTAAAGGGAGTAGGGGAGGAAATATAGGACAGGGAACGAGGCTGATTGAAAGGGGACACTTTGGGTCTACTAAGGACCACTCTAAACTTCTTTTGCTTTTTCTTTGCATATGGCCATTAGGATTAAGAGGTGAAAAGAGATAAAGAGACGGGAACCTAGCTCCGCGAGGGGGTAGAAGGCGGCGCCGCATAGTGCTATCTTGACTAGTACTGGGAATATATGAAGAAGTGGAAAATGAGATAAAGGTGTCTGGTAAAGGAAGACACGGAGAATACATTAGTGACTGCTATTTTTTCTATTCTTCTCTCTGGGTTTACGGGAAAATAAACAGGGTTAGTACGAACGAAGATATAATCTAAGTAGAAAGACAAGTTTATCTCAAAACTAGGAGACAAATACATATCAGAGTAAGACGGAAAGGGACAGCTGGAAAGGGAGGACAAACTGGGCTATGAATAGAGTGTTGCCTATGGGTGTGTAAGCATCGTATGTGTCAGAACATATTTGTTATAATGAGTGTGTAAAGGTGGTCAGAAATGCATAATTATGGTGTGGTTATGGTAAGTGTGACCAGAAGAAATATCACAAAGAAGAGTGTAATGTGGTAAAGTGAGTGTCTATTTCTGTAATTTGTTGGGTAAAATTGTTGAAGTTATTGATGGTTTGCTCTTGTATGTGCCCCCTAAAGTGTATAGAATAGAGGCTGTGCGCAGCCATTCTCATACTGTACAGGTGGCGGAAAAACACACAGGTCCCCACGCTCAGTAAGAAACAAATACGTAGACTCATATGGTGATACATCTATATTAAGACATATATAGACATACATCAGTATCGAGCAACCACGAAGTATGGGGGCAGAAACACCCTTATCACATATTTGTAAGAGTCTACCTGGGTATGCTGAACGTATTAAGAAATATCATGATCAGTGGATCACAGAGCTGAAGGGAGAAGGATTACCTCAGATATGGCCCCAAGGGGGATCGTTTGACAAGAGTGTCCTAGATATGGTAGCTACATACATTCGTTTGAAATACAAGGGGAAGTAGCTACATAATAGGAGAGAAATATTAGACCTATGGAGGTCGTTTGAAGAAATACCCCCGCTTAAGAAAAGGGAATTAGGTACTGATCTGCCATCTACCACGGACAATCCATTACTGATACCAAAAGATGACAAGGTGTTGCCAGAAGGGGAGCCACCGGTAGAGATAACTAGGTTGTACCCAATACTAAATAAGCCAGTGCCCGCAGAAGGATACAGTGACCCAACATATGTACCCCCAACAACATCCACTACCACTCAAGGGCCAACAGCACCCCCACCATATGAGAGTGATAGAGAACGAGACCAGGTAAGTACACCAATAGGGAACATAGAGAAATTAACAGGTCTCTATAGCAAAAGATGAGCTCTCGAGAATAAAAAGCATATGTGAACAGACTGCAATCAATACTGCTAGGTCAGAGCCCACATCAAGAGCGCAAAGTGAGAATAAAACAATTGAAGAAGGGTGGAAAAAAGGAGAGATATTGTTTAGGATACAAGAAGAACCGGCCCGAATAATTGAACTAGAGGGAAGAGAGGGGTGCACTGATGATGAGATAATGACTACAGGAGGTAGAGAGGAGCTACTGTGTGATATAGGAGAAGATTTAGAGTAAAGTGAAAGGCTAAGCATGGCAATGGCAGGGGGAAGCGAGGGGTTGGATGGCGCATGTTCAGGGAGAACCATGGACGAAGAGTGGACAGGACGACTAAGGAATAGGTTGGGGAAAATGGCACCACTGGGAAAAAACGGAGTGAAGTTGAGTGCAGACACAACGACAAAGGGGAGGTTACAACTCCCACTAATACACAGGGGAGGAGGGAGGCCGAATTACATACCCTGGGCTCAGATGGATAAGGCCAATTTGTTAAAGTTATTGCCCCCGCTATCAGGAGGGGCAAGCAAGTGGATATATGCATTCGAGAAACACACAGCTGGCGTACCTCTAGCAATAGGGAATGTGAAGAGTCTGCTAGTATCAGTAGTTGGGGATCAAGCTGACAGAGTATGGGTAAAGGCTGGCTTCCCGGGAGTAACTTTAGACTGCGATCGCCATGATGGCGCCTCTTTCAACACAGTGCGTTCCAGGGTATGGGACGCCTTACGAGAGACGTTTCCAGATACCCCAGATTTGCAGTCAGTAATGCAATGTACAATGAATGACGGGGAAGATGCTATGGATTACATTTTTCGGGTCCAAGAGATGTGGAGAGCAGAAACGGGCACACCCTGGTATCAATCAACATCATTATTCTACTTCATAATTAAGAAGGGGCTCCCAAAAGAGGTGCAAAAAGCACTTGACAAAATAGCAGTTATTGAAGCAAAAGGATGGCCCGAAATACAGAGCATAATAGTTCACCACTGTAAACGAATAAAAGAGAGTGAAAAGGAGATAGCACAGAAAAGATTGGCAGACGAGGCAAAATTAGTACAAACAAAGCTGGTGAAGGTCGCTGCAGCAGTAGCCGCACTCCCACACAGCAGGGAGGGAGACGAGGAGGAGGAGGGGCTGGTAGCAATACAAGGGCGGATGGCAACGAGTTGGGCAGGAGCGGGGCAACGGCAGTGGAACTAACAGGAGCAGAGTGGAAGTGCGCAGTGGCAAGAGTGGGCCCCTCGAGGGGGACGAGGTGGGTACAGGGGTCGAAGAGGGGGTGGACAAGGGTACGGGGGAATGGGAGGAAACAGATGGCAAGGTCCCAGAGGTGCGCAGGGAAGTTGTTGGAACTGCGGGAGGTGGGGACACTTTTCCAGAGAGTGCAGGAGTAGAACAAACAATGGATTTCCAGAGATATAACACTATGGCCACCCTCACCCGGGAAGCCCATATGGTCTCCCAATGGGACAACAACAAAGGGAACCAGAGCAGGGGTACCCAGAGCAAAGGCAGGGACATCACTACAGAACACAGAATCACCCACAGAACAACAACACTATGCACTACATCCCAGGCAACCGTTTCGCAACGACAGCAAATGGAACCCCAGCACCAGCCCCCTATAGTGGTGTATCAGTAGTGTCAGGGAGTGTGTTCAACCAGGGGGGGGCAATGAGACACCCAGCATAGGACAGCCCACAGAGAACACTTGCGTGTCCTGTTCTATCTACAACCTACGATGCAGCAGAGAAATCATTGGTAGGGGCGCAGATAGGAGACAAGCAGTTCATATTCATGGTGGATTCAGGAGCGGAGAAATCATGTATTAGGGAGGGCCGGTTTCCGTTATCTAACCGGAAGTTAGAGACGCAGGGGTTCTCTGGGGCTGTAATTGAAGTTCCTTACACAGAAGCTTTGGATGTGACAGTGGGGGGTAAAACGGTAAAAACACCCTTACTATACTATGAACAATCGCCAATAAACCTGCTCAGAAGGGACCTCCTTAGCAAGCTTAACATGACAATATCATTCGCAGAAAGAGGAATAGTGTGTTCGACACCAGGAATATGCCCATTATGCGTAATGCTGGTAGTACAGGCTCGGACAACTGCACCAGAAATACGTGGCCTGCCAGTGGACGAAAGAATATTCATCGAAGGTTTAAAAACACTGGCCCAAGTAGTTCCTGAGCTAAAAAAGTTAGAGTGGAGAATACCCGCAGAGTTTGTCTTCCGCCCAATAGTGCGCCCAGACATAGCACCAGGGTCAGTGGTATCCTTAGACTTGCATGCTGTACAGGTAGCAGCAAAAAGAATTGCAGTGATTGGGATGGACATAGATGGGTGTGAATGGCGCACTGTACTGTGCATCAACGCCAGTATTGCCCTACGGGACTTATCTGATGAGGATCTCTTTTCTGATTAAGAAAATGATGGCGAAATAATAATGGAAATAGCAATGCCCTGTGACATTTTGATTCAGACTAGACAAATTCCCGTCCAGTTGATGGCAGTGGTGGGAACGCCACCGTCGTTTTTTGACGATGACATGCGACTGGTGCCAAACAACTTGTGGATAGCAGGCCCCCATGATGTAGGGTTGTTGCATGGAGTAAAACCAGTGGTAATAAAGCTCAAACAAGGGGCAATTCTGCCCCGAGTGAAGCAATATCCATTGTCCCGTGAAGCTGAGGAAGGGATAAAAGAGACAATAAATGCATTATTAGCACAGGGGATAATAGTGCCTTCAAACTCCCCATGTAACACGTGTATCTACCCGATCAAAAAAGCAAAGGGAGGGGCATGGAGGATGATCCAGGATTTATGCCCCCTAAATGACGTCATACAGAGAGTTCCCATTGGTCCCTAACACTGCTTCAATATTATGCAGCATCCCAAAAACGGCATCACATTTCACAGTGGTCGATTTGAAAAACGCATTCTTCTCCATCCCCTTGGCAGAAGAAAGCAGATACCTGACAGCATTCACATTAGGGGGAAAGAGATACGAACATTGTAGATTACCACAGGGATACTGTGAAAGCCCAAGCATATTCAACCGCATACTACACGAAGACCTGGGTAATTTATCAGTTGAAAGCACAATCATTCAGTACGTAGACGATTTGCTCGTCTGCGCGCAGAATGAAGAAAGGTTCAGAAAAGACTCAGTAACACTCCTGACGCTGCTGACGAACAAAGGGTACAAAGTGGACAAGGAAAAGCTACAATACTGTCAGGAAGAGGTACTGTACCTGGGGCAGGTGATATCAAAGGACGGAAAAAGAATCATCCCTGACAGAGTGGAAGTAATAAAGTCAGTGAGAGAACCCACAGCAGTGAAGGAGATGCAGAAATTCTTGGGAATGTGTAACTATTGTAGAGCATGGATATTAGATTATGCAGCCTACACCAGACCATTACTGCAAGCACTCAAGGAGGCCCAACAAGAGAACAGGAAAATAGAATGGTCAGAAGAGATGAGCGACTCATTTAAGTCACTAAAAGAGTTTATTTCGAGTGCTCCAGTACTAGCTAATCCTGATTATGAACGCAAATTTTACCTGTTCTCACACTGTAAGGGAACCCTTATGACAGCTGTACTGACACAAAAGACTTCCCTAGGTCACAAACCATTGGCTTACTATAGTGGCACATTGGATGCGGTGATGCAAGGACATTTCGCGTGCGAGCAATCTCACGCCGCCGCCGCGTTCGCCATTGAGAAAAGTGCCACAATAGTAATGGGGTGCCCGGTCACGTTGTTCGTGGAAAACTCATTATTTGCGATACTTGAAAGATCAAAAAGTACACTGACCACACAGCGAGCAACTGCCTATGAAATAATATTGTCCAGCGCCAATATCCACGTGGTACGGTGTAGGACAGTAAACCCGGCAACATTCATCACAGAACCATGCACACTAGAGGACATGCAAGAACACAATTGTGCAACTTACACAGGGGAAACAGGGGAGGACACGGTGGTGTGCGAGAATGCCCTGAGCGAGGGAGAGGTGTATTTTGTGGATGGGTCAGCATCGATTGAAATGGACACAGGAGAGAAACATGTGGGATTGGCAGTGGTGAGGTTAGAAGAAGGTGAGTATGAGATACTAGTGCAGTATCGCCTTCCATCACATTTCTCAGCACAAGCAGCTGAACTTATTGCCCTAATAGAAGCATTACATGCAGCTAAAGGTTGTGCAGTAACAATATATACAGATTCAGCTTACATGAGGACAACAGTGCATGGAGGTCTAGCAAGATGGGGGCGGAGGGGGTTTCGAAGAGCAGATGGGACCCCAGTGCAACATGCAGAACTACTGAAGGAGTTGATTGAGGCCCTAAAAGATCCAACAGTGGTAGCAATAGTGAAGTGCCAAGCACATACGTCCAACACAGACGTTGTGTCTTTGGGGAACGCGGCAGCGGACGCTGCTGTCAAGGAAGCCTCATACTTTGAAAAACATGAAACAGGTGAGTACATGTTACAGCACAAGACAAGCAAAGAGCTCCCAGAAGGATACAATGCCATGCCCATATCACAAATACTAGAGCTGCAGGAAGGGGCAAGTGGTGATGAAAAGATGGTGTGGGAAAAACGAGGGTGCAGCCAATCGGAAACAGACTTACTATGGCGACAAAATAACTCAGGGAAAGTAGTAATGCCGGTCAAACTATTAGAGATAGCATTTCAGCAATTACACTTTCCAGCACACAACACCAAACAACACATTGCAGCCGAGATACAAGAAGACTGGTTCGTGCCCTGTCTCCAGGAGCACATATCGAGATTAACAATGGAGTGCACAACGTGCCAGATATATAACTCTGGAATGACGTTACGTACACTCAGGGGAACAATTCCAAAACCGATAGGGCCCTTCAGAGAACTGCACATTGACTACGCGGATATGGGGGACAGGTGTAATGGGGCACGCTACATGATAGTGGTTGTATGCCCATTTTCGAGGTGGGTGGAAGCAGGCCCATGTGCACGACCTGATGCTAAAAGCGCTGCAAAGTTCCTAGTAAGGGAAGTGTTCCCGCGTTGGGGAATTTGCTACGTGATTTGCTCAGACAACGGCACTCACTTTGTGAACGAGCTCTTCAAAGAAGTGACCACATTATTGGGAATAAAACATAAATTGTGCTCAATTTATCATCCTCAAAGTAATGGCGTTGTAGAAAAGATGAACGGACTGTTAAAAGGAAGATTGTCAAAATTGTGTTTTTCATTAAAGAAAAACTGGATCTACTGTTTGCCCCTTGCGCTGTTTGAGCTGAGGAATCAGCCGAGCAAGGACCACCGTTTGTCCCCGCACGAAATCGTGACAGGGAGATGGATGCACACTGCACATTCCCCACTACGCCAACAATCAGACACACACAGAAGCGCCACGATATTGGGAGATGAGTTCACAGAATATCTGAAGAAGCTAACTAGGGCAGCGCGCACAATCTCAAAGCAGCTCTCTCCACCATTCACAAGGGAAGAAGGAAACACAACAGGATCCCATGTAGAACATGAAGTACAGGGACAATTAATGCCAGGAGAGCTCATTTATGTCCGGAGCTTTGTGTGCCAGTGGAATGCCCCACGGTTCCACGGACCATATGAAGTGGTATTTTGTACCCCTACAGCTGTAAAAGTTAAGGGGCTCAAATACTGGATACATTTGACGGATGTGCGAAAGGCATATAATAGTGTGCAGGAAGAGGTGGATGAGGAGGCACAGACAACAGCAAAAAACACTAATGAAAATGATGACTGAACGTGAACATGTGAATGGAGGAGTGTATCTGACAGATAAAATTGTTAACGAGAAACATTATATTACAGGTTATCGATAAAGATAAATGATTAAAAAAAGAAAAAAACGATTTAAGTGTAAATAATAATGTGAAGAATATGTATATTGTCTGCTCCCTTCTCTGTACATCCCAAACCCCCTCCCCTACCCAAACCCATCTCCCTTCCATGACCTCTTGGCACTGGTAGTGCCAACAAAAATGTTTACATACATGCACTTAATGCACATTTATATCTCAAACAGGAACTACCATGGCAACTAACGGGCAGCCTGCAACGGATAGATTTATTAGATATAGAGAATTTTTAGCTGAGAGATGTAGATATTCGTATGAGTGTGGATTGTCTGTATGCATTACATTATTTTTTCCAATACTGTTTGGCCTGGTTACGTATTGTTTTATAGCGTTCATCTCTATCGAGATGAACGAGGGGGGAGGGATTAACGGGATTAATGTGACAAATGAAACAGCAATTGTAAATACTAAAGAAGCCGATTTTTTGGTATGGGACGGATCTAAACTGGTATGGGGGTATGACACGACACCACCCAATGTTGCTATCTCGCCAAATGAAAGCTTGCAGGAAAAAATGCGAAACAGCACACCGTCCCCGCCAAAAGTATCTAATTACAATGCCCATAGTTTAAATGATCGTAACCCCTCTGTTATATCATGGTTATACAACACCCCCACCAGCGCACCCACTCCCGCGACAGAAAACACACTGCTAGATAGTAGGAAGAAGGAGAATGAAAAAATGACAGTGAGACATGAAGCGTTATATGATGACTGGGCAAAGGGGGGCGAGAGGGAGAAGGGGGGCCCACACTGTCCATCGCCCATGAAGCTGGGAAATACCTTAGAAAAAGAAATAACAGACGGAAAAGAGAGGCGGGGAGGAGGAAATATGATGAATATTATGGGTTAGGATTGGACAAAATGGAAGACCTACGACACCCCCACCAGACAAATAAATGGTATGCGGACATGAGTGCAACGGCTAAGCAAACAACAAATGAGAGCTGTTATGTCTGCTCCCTCATTCCCCATGCTTCAGGTACACCCAAAGTATTGTTACCCAAAGAGTTGGCTATTGTCGATGCCCAGTGTCTCCTTCATCTCACGTTGTGCAGAATTAAGAACACCTTCCAGGCACATGAGGTGACTTTTAAAATGCTGCAGAATGAGAAGACCTGTTATCCGAAGGCGGTAGGAGTGGTATGTTTGGAGGAGCCATTTTTTATAATACAAGGGACACTTTTTTCAGAAAATAAGTGGAAAGACGAGGAGATAATGTGCAAGGCTGAAGCACTGCGAGGTGTGGCACCAGAGAAACTGCAATGGATAGAAGAGACATGCACACCAGTATGGAAGGAACACATCTCAAAATTGACTTGGGTAACGGCCATTGAAAAACCCTTCAAGCTGCAGAAAGAAATAAACTATGAACTGTGTTTCAAGGGAGACGGGAAAACCATCATGGGGGTAAACAAAAATTGTAACAAGACCCTCACCATCCCAGATATGAGAAAGGGGACAGCAGCCCTCATGGACACTTATTGGGTATGTGGCAATCAGGCATATCTACACCTCCCACAATCCTGGGGTGGCAGCTGCTCATTGGCCACCCTACACTCCGCACTAATGGTAATCCCGGAAAGCCACATTGATCGGAGCAAGAAAATGCGAGAAAAACCTCAGCAGAATGAGGCCCAGCCAACTGCAGAGTCACAAGTATATGTCCTGTCTTCCGGGAACAAGGAGGAGGTGCTGTCCCGAAACAAACGATCATCGAACTACATATCAAAAACATCATCAGAACTGCTGGCACAGATCCCGGATACATATCGATTATTCAGCTCTGCAGAAACTTTCTTTGCCTCACTCATCCCAAGCATCCAGGCGCGCGCAAATGCAAAGTGGCTCCAAATCACACGCTGGGAGCTGATCCAGCTGGCAAATGACACTGAAGAAGGGTTTAACGTAATAAAAGTTGAACTGCGAGCACTGCGGCTAATGACCATGCAAAATAGGTATGTCTTGGACCTGTTGACAGCAATGGACGGAGGTGTTTGCCGAAAAAATTGGAAGTGCCTGCTGCACTTTCGTACCTTCCTAAGACGCAGATAACGGTTCCCTGTCCCATGTGATCGAAGCAGTACATAACCTAGGAGAAAGAATGAAAATGGAAGGTGGAGCAGAAGAAAGTACATGGTTCGACAACATCTTCTCCTGGGTCCCATCGTGGCTGGGAATGACTGTTAAATTTTTGATGCCGGCTGTAGTGTTCCTCCTTTTTATTTTTTGCCTGTGCCAGGTGGGTCTTCGATGTTGTGCTAACGCAGTACCGAATGGTGCAATGATGATGGTGACAATGGGCAACGCCCGCGGTACGATACAAACTATGCAGGAAGTACAGGTACAAACAGGAACAGATTACACGTCAAGATTCCAGATGGTGCCCATGTACCACGACAAGGATATAGTAGATAAGTTATGGCACACTACAATTAAAGAGCCCCGTATACTTGAATGGTATGAGGAGGTGTGGGTGGACTTAGAAGGGGAGAGCGGTTGTATATACCTGACCTGCACCCCAGATGAATATTGTAACGCTCACCTGATTCCCGTAGAGGCGCCGGTCTTGACTGGGCGTATACCGTATCTTCAAAGGTGATGTGTAACACACGGCTGGCTATTTGGGCTGGACCTCTGTGCACTGTATGTCTGGCTCGAAGGGTAAGATGTCTGCAGATAGAAAATGTGGGATTAATGAACTGGGTTATTGAATGTCTCTCTCTTCTTCCCTTTCTCTTCTCCTGTAGAACCCCAAAGGTTAACGCTCTCACCTTAGGTAAGTGAACGCCGTGCTCTCCATCTGCCTCGAGGCGGGGTGCTGTAACCAGTTTCTTCACTGGATAAGGGGAGCAGGCCTCTTGACTTCAGAGGACTGCTGTCCGTCGTTTACTGCATGAACGGTAAGTTTCGAGTAATTCTAATGTCTTTAAAGTCTTTAGTAATGATGTCTCTTGTTTTGCAGGGTTCCGGCGATGGCGGGCTGAAGTGAGTTGAAGATGGAGCCCGTGTGATGAATAGAAGCGCCTGGAAGCACGTAAGTGCTTGTTGCCTGCTTCACGATGCGCTCTAACTGTCTTTTTATTTTGCAGGTACAAGTTCGGGGCGGCTGCAGGGTGCCGGAATACCCACTGGGTTAGATGTGGAAAGGGGTAATGGCACGTGAGTATTAAAGTTCCCCAATGTCTTTAAACGCACCTTGTTTTGTCTTTCAGATGCGGGATGCAGCGCCGAAGGCCTCCGGAGCGTGCAAAGAGTTGGTAAGCTTTTGTCTTTCAGATGCCGGAATGCAGTGTGAAGACCTCCGGAGCGCACGAAGAGTAGGTAAGCCTTTGTCTTTCAGATGCCGGAATGCAGCGCGAGGCGTTGGTGACAGCCGATGGACCAGGTAAGTGAAGAGCTGTCACTGAAGACTGTAATGCTAACCTGTTCTTTCTTGTCTTTATAGGTGTTGCTGAAGACTGGATTCAGAATGGTAAGCCTTTTTCCTTAGGCCCAGGATCAGATGCAGAAGACACGATGAGCGTTCTGCTGCTGAGGATGCAGAATAACGCAAAGCAAGATTCATCCATCGGGTGTGGTTTAAATAGCCTCCTGTAGTGCTTAGGTGTCTCCTTCCACAGCCACGCCTAGGTAAGAAAAGAGTTCCTGCTTTCCAGAAGAGTTCCAATGTTCTGAATCTAGGGAGTGGCTCCTGCCCCGCCCAACAGGAAAAGTAGTTCCAAACAGAAGAGGATCAGAGACTCAACTGGCAGGCAAGTAAGCAGCATGGTCTGCTGCAGGTAAGTCCACCCAAGCATTATGAGCCCGGCGCTTCCAGCGCTGGGACTGGGCATATTTATGAGCCTGGTGCCACTGGCGCCAGGACTGGGTCCAAAAGGTCCCAATAGGGACTGGTTGGCACTCGGAACCTGGGTTATGGATCTGCTTCCAAGGGAGTTGGGAAAACCCTGACCTTTTGGAAGCAGAGATCATGACAGTACCCCCCCTCAAGGCCCCTCCCAAACCGGGCTTCTCCGGGGGTTTTGGCTTGTCAGGAAATGTTCGGTGAAATCTTTTGATTAGGCGAGGAGCGTGGACATATTCAGCAGGTTCCCAGGATCTCTCTTGGGGGCCGTAGCCTTTCCAGTCAATTAGGTAGAATAGTTTAGATTTGGAGATCTTGGAGTCCAGAATGCTTTTGACTTCAAACTCGAGTTCTCCATCAACTAGGATAGGTTTTGGAGATTTGGTTAGTCGGGTTTGAGGTTGCACGGGTTTTAATAGAGAGACGTGGAAGACCGGATGTATCTTCATGTGCGGGGGCAAGTCCAACTTGACCGCTACTGGGTTTACTATGGTAGTGATGGAATAGGGACCAAGGTATCTTGGGTTGAATGTGCGTGGCCCTTTTAGAGTTAGATATTTGGTGGATAACCAGACTTGATCCCCTACTTGATATTGAGGGGCTTCCTTCCGATGTTGATCTGCTCCTTTCTTGTATTGTTCTTTAGCCCTTTGAAGGTGAGAAACAGCTTCCTTAAAGGCTTGGGTGATTGTAGAATGCAGGTAGTCTACTGCTGGTGTTTCAAGATCTTGGAGGGGATCCAACTCCGAGGTTCGAGGGTGACTGCCGTACAAAAGAAAAAACGGGGTTTTCCCAGTTCCCGAATGGACAGAGTTATTGTAGGCATATTCGGCTATCCAAAGGATGTCTTTCCAAGTTTTTTCAGTTTGTTGCAGCATGCAGCGTAAATACTGTTCCAGAGTTTGATTGGTCCTCTCGGTTTGTCCGTCGGTCTGAGGGTGGTGACTGGTCGATAGTCTCACATGAATTTGAGCCGACCGACAGCAACTTCGCCAAAAATGAGAAATAAATTGACTACCTCGATCCGAAATTAGAACCGAAGGAAAACCGTGCAGTCGGACGATGTTTTCGAGAAATTCTCGGGCCAGAGTTGCTGCTGTTGGCAAGCCTTTGAGCGGAATGAAATGCGCCATCTTGGAGAATAAGTCCATGATTACTAGAATCGTATTGTATCCGGAGCATGGAGGTAGATCGGTGATGAAGTCCATAGAAAGCGTATGCCAAGGGCGAGGTGGGATGTCAATAGGGTGTAAGAGGCCTGCTGGTCTTTCCTTTTGACTCTTGTTTTGGGCGCATACTCCACAGGACATTATAAAGTCTCTGATATCTTTTTTCCAAGACGGCCACCAGAAGTAGCGCTTGATCTTTTCTGAGGTCTTGGCCATACCGGGATGTCCTTCCATTAAAGAATCGTGATAACAAGAGATTACTTTTTTCTGTAAATCTGTGCTGGGTAGGTATAATCGTTCTTGGAAATACAATAAGTTGTCCTTTACTGCAAAGTCCTTTCCCTGCAGATGCCAATTCTGTATGTCTGCTGGAGTTACAAGTTGCCTGGCTTTATCCTTAACTTCCTCTATGGATTCTGTGGCGATTACACCCAGAATTCTTTGTTTGGGAATGATTGGTACAGGTTTAGGGTTGATCAAGTGTTCTTCCACTCCCATCCGAGAAAGGGCATCAGCTTTACCGTTTTTTGTACCAGGTCGGTAGGTAATTATGAAGTCAAACTCGGCAAAGAATAATGCCCAACGGAGTTGTCTAGAGGATTGGGCTTTTGCGGTTTTCAAATATTGCAGGTTTCGGTGATCCGTAATCACAGTAACGGTGTGTCGGGCCCCCAGCAGATAATGCCGCCAAGCCTTAAAGGCAGACTTGATAGCCAGAAGTTCCTTGTCAGTAATCGTGTAATTGATTTCAGGAGGCGAGAATTTGCGGGACCAAAATGCCACGGGATACAACTGATTGGTTACCGGGTCCTTTTGTGATAGAACTGCCCCCATGGCAAGGCTTGAAGCATCAGTTTCCACGATGTAGGGGAGTTCGAGGCGAGGGTGTTTTAAGATTGGTGCAGAGATAAATTTAGTCTTCAAATCCTGGAAAGCTTGTTCCGCCTCGGTAGACCATTCAAAACGTTTGTTTTTCTTTAACAAGGCAGTGATGGGCTGGACTATTCGAGAGAATTCGGGGATAAACCTGCGGTAAAAGTTAGCGAAGCCTAACATGCTTTGCACACCTTTTACGGAGGATGGTGATGGCCATTTGAGAACTGCATCGACTTTCTTTGAATCCATACGCACTCCGCCAGGTGATAATATGAATCCCAAGAATTCAACTTCAGTCACGTTGAAAACACATTTTTCCAATTTAGCGAAAAGTTTGTGTTGACGCAATCTTTCGAGGACCATTTTCACGTGTTTCCGATGTTCAGATTCCGATGAAGAATAAACGAGGATGTCGTCAATGTAAACAACAACACACACATCTATGAGCTCTCTGAGGACATCGTTCATAAAATATTCAAAGGCGGCCGGGGCATTACAAAGTCCGAAGGGCATGACCTGATATTCAAATAGCCCATACTTGGTGCGGAAGGCCGTCTTCCATTCATCGCCCTCTTTTACTCGTACCAAGTGGTAAGCTCCTCTAAGATCCAGCTTTGTATATATGCATGCTTTTCTGACTTGGTCCAGGTGTTCAGGGATCAAAGGTAACGGATATCTATTCTTAACGGTGATCTGGTTCAGGGAGCGATAATCTATACAAGTTCTAAGGTCTCCTTCCTTTTTTGGAACGAAGAACAAAGCTGAAGAAGCAGGGGACTTGGAAGGACGAATAAACCCATTTGCCAGGTATTGATCCAGGTATTGTCGAAGGTGAAGGTTCTCAGGCTCGGTGAAGGCATAAATTCTACTACAAGGAGGAGTAGATCCAGGTATCAGGTCGATCTGGCAGTCATAAGACCTATGAGGAGGTAGAGAGTTAGCCTGATCCTTCCGGAAAACATCTTGGTATTCTAGGTATTCGGGAGGTAACTGGGGAATCTCTGAAGAAATTTCTGCCAGTGCAACACCAGGTGGAGGGTGACAAGTAGAGACACATTCTGGAAACTGGACCGTTCTTGCTCGCCAATCGATCAGAGGATTGTGTTTCTCTAACCAAGGTATTCCTAGAATAATCTGAAACTGAGGGGCCTTGATCACATCGAACACGATCTTCTCCTCGTGTCCATCTTGACTTACTAGCGTCACTTCTTGAGTGGTATGCGTTACTGGCCCGGAGGCTATCTCCGTAACATCCACCGTAGTAATGACGTCCTTTACAGCCTTGGGACAAAGAGTTAGATTCATCCTCAAAACCATTTCATGATCCACATAATTGCCGATGGCACCGCTGTCGACGTAAGCTTCAATTGCATGTAATCGATCCGGATTATCAGGGCTAATGAGGACCATAGGTATCACGAAATGCGAGGTCACGGAACTGGTTTTCACGCTCGGCAAGAGGACCTCTATTCTTGTCGGGCGAGGTCGTTTCCCTGCTCAGAGTTTGTAACTTTGGTAACTGAAGCTCCTACTGCCTTCTTGGCAGGTTTCACCGGACAGTCTCGAAGAAAGTGCCCTGAGTTTCCGCAATAGAGGCATAATTGCAACTGTTTTCTCCTTTCCCGCTCCTTTTGTGTTAGAGGACCTTTCAGACCCCCTATTTGCATGGGTTCCCCGGAGTCTACTCCTTTGGAAGGAGTTGGCGGTTTGGAAAATACTCGAGCATCAAACTTGGAACGATCGGCCTTCCTGTTCTGCAGTCTGTGATCTATTTGAACGACTAAGTCTATATAGTCCGAACAATCTTGTGGGGGATTCACTACTTGGGCTAACACATCTTTGAGCTCTCCGCGTAGACCTCTATAAAACAGCGTAATCCTTTTGTCCTCAGGCCAGAGAGTTTCCACTATCAGTCTGTTGAAAGACGCAATATAAGCCAAAAGGTCTTGATTACCTTGTCGCAACGAAAGAAGCTCATTGTCCAAGGCCTGCCCCTGTGAATGTCTTGTGAACAGTTTTTCCATACTGAGCTGAAAAGCTTCAAAATCATGGAGGACCGGATCATCTTGATTTACTAGAGGGATCGACCAGTCTGCCGCATTGCCACTAAGGTACGAAAGCACGAAAGCTACTTTAGCTTGATCAGTTGGAAAGGCTGCTGGCCGGCATAAGAAATGCAACCGGCACTGATTGATAAATACTGCAAACCTCTTTGGGTCATCAGAAAATCGTTCGGGCGGAGCCAGAGGTACATTCCCAGGTAGGTTGATCTGCAGTGGATTCATAGAGGGTGTAGAAGGAAGATTTCCCCCAGATGCGGCTAACGGGGTCTGTCCGGCTTGTGACTGTAGCAATTGTCTAGCGAGATCATCTGTTCGCTCCTTGGAAATAATCAGTTCCCTTCTTAGAGCGTTCGTTTCCTGACGGGCTGCATGCACTTCTGCCCTTAGTTCCCCAAGTAACTGGGCTAGCTGGTCGGTATCCGAGGTTTCCATAGCGCCTGGACGGGAGTTTTGTGGTAGGCTTTGTTTTTTGTAACGCTCACCTGATTCCCATAGAGGCGTCGGTCTTGACTGGGCGTATACCGTATCTTCAAAGGTGATGTGTAACACACGGCTGGCTATTTGGGCTGGACCTCTGTGCACTGTATGTCTGGCTCGAAGGGTAAGATGTCTGCAGATAGAAAATGTGGGATTAATGAACTGGGTTATTGAATGTCTCTCTCTTCTTCCCTTTCTCTTCTCCTGTAGAACCCCAAAGGTTAACGCTCTCACCTTAGGTAAGTGAACGCCGTGCTCTCCATCTGCCTCGAGGCAGGGTGCTGTAACCAGTTTCTTCACTGGATAAGGGGAGCAGGCCTCTTGACTTCAGAGGACTGCTGTCCGTCGTTTACTGCACGAACGGTAAGTTTCGAGTAATTCTAATGTCTTTAAAGTCTTTAGTAATGATGTCTCTTGTTTTGCAGGGTTCCGGCGATGGCGGATGGCGGGCTGAAGTGAGTTGAAGATGGAGCCCGTGTGATGAATAGAAGCGCCTGGAAGCACGTAAGTAAGCGCTTGTTGCCTGCTTCACGATGCGCTCTAACTGTCTTTTTATTTTGCAGGTACAAGTTCGGGGCGGCTGCAGGGTTCCGGAATACCCACTGGGTTAGATGTGGAAAGGGGTAATGGCACGTGAGTATTAAAGTTCCCCAATGTCTTTAAACGCACCTTGTTTTGTCTTTCAGATGCGGGATGCAGCGCCGAAGGCCTCCGGAGCGTGCGAAGAGTTGGTAAGCTTTTGTCTTTCAGATGCCGGAATGCAGTTTGAAGACCTCCGGAGCGCACGAAGAGTAGGTAAGCTTTTGTCTTTCAGATGCCGGAATGCAGCGCGAGGCGTTGGTGACAGCCGATGGACCAGGTAAGTGAAGAGCTGTCACTGAAGACTGTAATGCTAACCTGTTCTTTCTTGTCTTTATAGGTGTTGCTGAAGACTGGATTCAGAATGGTAAGCTTTTTTCCTTAGGCCCAGGATCATATGCAGAAGACACGATGAGTGTTCTGCTGCTGAGGATGCAGAATAACGCAAAGCAAGATTCATCCATCGGGTGTGGTTTAAATAGCCTCCTGTAGTGCTTAGGTGTCTCCTTCCACAGCCACGCCTAGGTAAGAAAAGAGTTCCTGCTTTCCAGAAGAGTTCCAATGTTCTGAATCTAGGGAGTGGCTCCTGCCCCACCCAACAGGAAAAGTAGCTCCAAACAGAAGAGGATCAGAGACTCAACTGGCAGGCAAGTAAGCAGCATGGTCTGCTGCAGGTAAGTCCACCCAAGCATTATGAGCCCGGCGCTTCCAGCGCTGGGACTGGGCATATTTATGAGCCTGGTGCCACTGGCGCCAGGACTGGGTCCAAAAGGTCCCAATAGGGACTGGTTGGCACTCGGAACCTGGGTTATGGATCTGCTTCCAAGGGAGTTGGGAAAACCCTGACCTTTTGGAAGCAGAGATCATGACAAATATGCCAGGAGAGGCGAAAGCCTGCGAGGGGTGTGCAGGGCATGGATGCCCATAAAAGGCACCCCTGCATGGGATGACGCTATAGCTGACGAGCGCAGGAGGTTGGAGGATTTAAAGTATTCGTTACTTAAGTAACGAAAGGGGGAAATGTATGGGAGGATTGGTCCAATATTAACAAAATATTGTGGTTGTTAAATACTTAGCGTATAAGTAATGTGTTCGAATTGGCCATATGAAAGGCACTAACAATGTCAAAAACGTGAACTTTGAAAAGACTCAATGAGGATTGTATATTATGTGAATGTGTATGTCTCTTCCACCTAAATCTGCAACACACGAGGAAAATACCTTTGTGAGCACATGCAAGGCCATTTCCCCTTCCCCCCAGTGAAGCCTGCCAGACGAAAAAGCAGAGGCCTGTGCTGCTCTGCTCCACCTCCCCCAATTCGGCTGGAGCTGCTTCAAACATTCACATTCCCCCGCAGCGCCCAAGGCCACGGTCTGCCACTTGAATTATTTACAACCCAGCAGTAAACCCCGGCCTAAAAACACAGATCCAAAGGCGCCCTTTCTTAGGCTCCACGACCCACCGGCTCACCTTAGGTTAATGGCCCCTGTAAAATTAGGACACCCAATATTATGGCAACACTACAGGAACACATCCATAATGACTTCTAACAAGACATGATAACGCGGACCGCCTGTCCCATGCCCTGAGACCCAACCTCGCGACCTATGATACCCGGTCAACAGGACGATGGTAATGATGTATTGATGTATCGCCAAAAGACCCCACTCTAGGTGCATTCCTCCTGTGTTGCATTAACCTATAGAATAACCTATTGGAAGATTTACCAGGGAAGATAATATTGCAATGTTGAATGACTGCGGTCTGCGTGGCCCTAGGGCAGAAAGCCAGGAAAGACATTCATCACTGACACTGGTCACGGCTGGCACAACAACACCGTCCGGATGAGCCCAGCTAACCTGCCAGGCCCAGCCCAACCCACGAGGGTAACCAGCGACGTCCTCCAGCCACGGCAAACCACATTACAGCAACACCTATAGTTAGTCGTTGTCACCCAATCCCCACTAACTTGTGCCCCCTATAGCATGTAGGTTCTTATGACGCATTCTGTAAATATATACGCCTGTCTTTGCTATTGTCAGACAGAGCGCTCTCAGAGTTTGCAGAGTTCTTTGCATGCCCTATTCTGATTGATAAACTCCCATTTAAGCTCACCCGCACTTTGTCTTAGCCTTATTGCCATCCTGGGAGGGTCCATTATTGTCTCTCATTGTGGGGAGGATCGTGCTATCTGGGGGACGCTCGCCTTCAATGGTGAGTTTGATGGCACTATTATCCCTTGTTCCAGTAATGCATTTATTGTTTCTCATATCCCCTCCTCTGCCTCTCTTGATAAAGGGTACTGTTTGACTATAGGTGGTAGGGCACCTGGTTTTAATTTTTTCCTGACTGGTGCGACTTCTTGTAACAACCCTACATCATGTGGGCCTGTTGTCCATATTTCTGGCGATACTTTTTCCATGTTTTCTTCAAATATGGTGGGTGGTGTATTGACGCTGGCCATGAGGGGCTTGTGTACCTCTCTGTGCTGAATCATGATGTCACAGGGCACACTTATTTCCATTATTATCTCCCCATCACATTCATTGTCAGTAAATAGCTCCTCATCAGTTAAATCACGCAACATCATGTTTGGGTCTATGCACAATACTGTTCTCCACTCGCACCCATGTGTGTCCAGTCCTATCACCGCAATACGTTTACTTGATACTTGTACTGCTTCCAAATCAATAGACATTATAGTTCCAGGGACAATGTCTGTATTTACAATTGGGCGGAAAACAAAATCTGAGGGAACCTTCCATTCCTTCCTCGTAATCTCTGGCATCACCCGTGCTAGCACTCTGATACCATAAATAAACATTTCCATACCTATAGGTACCCCTCGGACCACAACCTCATTTGTCGCTGTGCTGATCATTAACATTGCCCGCATGAGGCACACCCCTGGGGTGGAGCAAACTATTCCCTGCTCAGTAAAGGAAATGGTCATGTTCAACTTGCTCAGAGGGTCCCTTCCCAACAAATTTATTGGCGAGTCTTCATGATACAATAGGGGTGCTTGCACTGTTTTTCCCCCCACTGTTATGTCAAGGTCTTTTGTATAAGGAACTTTTAAAATAGCCCCAGATAACCCCTGCGTTTCCAAATTTCTGCCTGAGAGCTGGAACCGGCCTTCCATGAGGCACGATTTTTCAGCTCCTGAGTCCACCATAAAGATGAACTGTTTGTTGCCTATCTCTGCCCCCACTAGTGGTTCCACTTCTGCACGTAGGGTGGTGGATAGGACTGGACACGCAAGTGCTTTCTGTGGGCTGTCCTAATCTGCATATGTCTCTGTTCCTAGAACATATAATACATTGTCACCCACATCTGCGACACCCCGGAAAGGTGCCGGTGCACCGTTTGCAGCTGTTGCAAAAATATTGGTGTTTGCATTTGCCATAGTGTTTTGTCTTGCCATTTGCTGCGGCATACCTCTCAGCTGTGCATGTTGTTGTTGCGGTTGTCTCTGCTGCATTTGTGGTTCCTTGTAGCCTTGTTCCTGTTGTCCATTCCCTCCCATAGGGACTGCCTGGGTGTGGGTGGCCTT
Source organism: Ambystoma mexicanum (assembly GCF_040938575.1). Taxonomy (NCBI): domain Eukaryota; kingdom Metazoa; phylum Chordata; class Amphibia; order Caudata; family Ambystomatidae; genus Ambystoma; species Ambystoma mexicanum. The sequence continues at coordinate 1,233,040,781 of NC_090928.1, forward strand.
TTTGCTGCTCATTTCCCATGGGGGCCTGCCCTTGATAGTATCCCATAGGTTGCATTCTGCACTCCCGTGAGTAATGTCCCCACCTCCCACAGTTCCAACACAATCCTTGTGGTCCTCCCCTCAGCCCAGGCCCTCCAAATCCTCTATTTCCCATTCCTCTGAACCCACCTCTCGGGCTTCTGTACCCACCTCGTCCTCTTGGTGTCCTTCCTTGCCACTGCGGCCCTCCGTATTGTTCATCTCCATCCCACTGTTCCTGCCCGTTTCCTGTCCATGTTGCTGCCATTTTTACTTGGCTGCTCCCTCCCTCTTCTTCTCCTTCCTCCTGTCTGACTGTTGATGTTGTAGCATTCATAGCTGCGACCTTCACTAATTTATTCTGCACCAGCTTTGCTTCGTTTGCCAACCTTCGCGGGACTATCTCCTTTTCTCTTTCTTTGATCCTCCTACAATGGTGTACGATTATGCTTTGAATCTCTGGCCACCCCTTGGCTTCTATCCCAGCTATTTTATCCAAGGCCTTCTGAACCTCCTTCGGGAGCCCTTTTTTTATGATAAAATAAAAAAAACTCTGTTGATTGGTCCCAGGGCGTACCAGTTTCACTTCTCCACAGGTCTTGAATTGCGTAGGCTCCTCTTCCTCTCCCATAGTGCATTGCATCATTAGGTGTAAATCTGGAGTATCGGGAAATGTCCTTCGCAATGCATCCCACACCATAGCCGTGACATTATTAAATGCTGACCTGTCATGGCATTCACAACTCATAGTCACTCCTGGGAACCCCGCCTTTACCCACACTGCATCTGATTGATCACCCACGGTTGATACCAACAAACTCTTTACATCCCCTATCGCTAGAGGGACCCCTGCCGTATGTTTTTCAATGCGTGTATCCACTTCCCCGCCCCACCCGAGAGTGGGGGGAGGAGCTTCAACAAGTTATTCTTGTCCATTTGTGCCCATAGTATGTAGTTTGGCCTCCCTGCCTCCTTGTGTATTAAAGGCATCTGTAGCTTTGTCTTTCCCCCTCTTTTACTTACCGTTCCCTTCTTTGTTTTACTTACCAGCATGTTTTATTTGTATTTGTATTTTATTTATTTGTATAGCGCACCAGGCCCAGGGGCAACCGGGCGCATCACTTAGTTACAACATAAGAAAAACAGACAGAACCATAATTACAAAGTTTACAAGTATAATATAGAATTTACAGGTATAATAATAGCAATGAGAGGACATGCAGATTATATATACATGTACAAATTAAGCAGAGAACCCAGAGCTAAATGGTCGTGGGCGGCCAGCCAGGTTTTCGTAAGGTGTTTGAATCTCGGGAATGAGGGTTCTGCTCTAAGCTCATTAGGAAGCGTGTTTCAGAGTTTAGCTGCCAAGATAGGGAAGCTAATTCCACCTGATCTTTGGAGATTGAAACGTGGAACCTCAAGGCAGTTTAAATGAGCCATTCTGTGGGGTCTAATGGAGTTGTGGGGGGCAAATCGGTTGGCCAGGTAGCAGGGAGCTTGGTTATGAAGGCATTTGTGGATAAGAGCCAGGGTTTTCAGGGAAATACGGTGTGGGACTGAGAGCCAGCGAATATTGCGTCTGGTGTCGGATATGTGTTGGCGCCTGGGAATGTTGAGGGCAGCTCTAATCGCATAGTTTTGGACAATTTGCAACTTGTTTAGGTTGCAGCAATTGGTGCCTAGGTACAGTACATTGCAGTAATCAATCTTGGATAATACAAGGGTTCTAGCCAGGGTGACACAATTGGTTGCAGAGAGGAAAGGGCCACAGGCTGTAATAAGCTTGCAGGTATATGCTGCGGAAGAGACTGAGTTAGTTTGTCTGGTCAGGGATAGGGTCGAGTCAATGTAGATCTGTAGGGTTTTTGTGTCCTTGGCGGTTGGGATAATATTCCCATCGATGATGAAGGACTTGAACGCAGGGTCAAGTTTGGTAAGTTTTTGTGGCAAACCAAGAATAAGGAGCTCAGTCTTTTCATCATTAAGACAGAGTCCGTGTTGAGCATCCATGCCTGGATGACCTGGTAGATGACATTGATAGCGAGGGAGTCTGCTGTGTAGTCACCTGAGATAGGGATTAGTATCTGGGTGTCGTCAGCGTAGTTGGTGTAAGTGACATCCAGATAGTCCAAGATATCGAAGAGAGGTTTGGTGAACACGTTATACAACGTGGGTGAAACACAAGATCCTGTGGCACGCCACAGGAGACAGGTGCAGGTGGGGCGGCTGCTAGTGGAGAGAACACGCGCATAGATCTATTGTCTAAAAAGGAGCTAATCCACGTTGTAGCTTTATCGGAGAAGTGTGCAGCTGATTTAAGGTGGTGGCAGAGGATTTCATGATTGACGAGATCAAAGGCCGCCGAAAGGTCCAAGAGGAGTAAGAGAGCAAGTTTGCCTTTGTCTTTTAGATCTTCAATCTGTGTTTTTAAATCTATGAGGGCAGTTTCAGTGCCGTGACGTGGCCAGAACCCAGATTGTCTAAGTCCCAAGAGTTTGTTAGATTCAAGGTAATCTTGAATTTGTAGATATGCTGCACGGTCAAGGATTTTTGGCCTGTAGTTTGTGGGTATACTAGCGTCCAGGGTAGGCTTTTTCAATAGGATGATGACCCACGCGTCCTTTAGATTGTTAGGTACAATCCCAGAGCTAAAGGAAGAGTTGATGAGCGTAGTAATGAATGGCGCTAGTTCATGTGCTGCTTCCTTGATTATAGGTGCCGGGCAGAGGTCGCCTTGGCAATTGGTCGGTTTAAGGCTGGAGATGATCTTTTCCACTTCGGAAATGGAGAGTGGAGAGAAGCTAAAAGGAGTCAGAGAGTCTGGGATGGGGTGGTTTAGGGTGGGGATATGGTTGGGTTGTGGGTTGGATTGTAGGCTTGATTGTTTGTTATTGATTTTAATTTGGAGGGTGGCAATCTTGCCGAGGAGAGCCTCTTGGATTTTGGTACACCAAGTGCTATCTTTGATGCAAGTGTTTGGTGCAGTGACAGGGGTTTCAAGTTCTTTTAGGATTCTAAACAATTCTTTGGTGTTGGATTTGGCTTGTTCGATACGTTTATTGTAAGTTTCTTTTTTAGCCTGGAATATGGCTTCCTTGTAGTTGAGGGTGGCCAGGAGGAGGCACGATTTGTTGGCTGCGGACTGCTTGCTTTTCCAGTGTGATTCCGCAGTTCGTTTTTCTTTGCGCAGGGTTCTGAGCTGGGGTGTGAACCAAGAGTTCAGGTGGGCTTGAGGTTTGGGTTTTCTCAATTTGGATGGGGCGATGATATCTAAGGCTTTTTGCATAGCGAGGTTAAAGGTGTCAACCATAGCCGTGGTGTCGGAGCATGAGCGAACCTGGTCATTGAGAGCCGGGAGGAGGAGAGGGAGGAGTCTGTCGCGAGTGATGTCATGTTTATTGCGGGTGGCAGTAGCCGGTGCAATGGTAGGAGAGAGGCTGGCAGGTATGGACTGAATGTTAAATTTAATTCAGTTGTGATCGGTCCATGTATACTGTTGGTTAGAGATGATATGGATAGGACAATTGTGGGAGGCTAGCCAGTCGAGGGTTCTGCCCTTAACGTGGGTAGGTTGGTTGATAAACTGTATGAATCCTGCATTCATAAGCATATTATCAATAGTCATGGCAGCAGTGTCATTGGGATCAGTGAGGCCCAGGTTAAAGTCCCCTAATATCGAGGCTTGGGATTTGGTTTTGGTGTTATGAGTGATGATGTTGGAGAGGTCCTCAGCGAAGGTGGATAGCGGCCTAGGTGGCCGGTAAAGTAGATGGAAGGTGATAGAGTGGTTAGGAGTGACGGCTGGTTTGGCTGTCAGTGCTTCCATAGAGGAAAAGTGATGCACAGAGGAGAGGTGGAAGTTTAGAGCATTTTTTTATGGATGATGGCAATGCCACCACCTTTGGACTGGTCAGAGTTACGATCGTGTCTGATAATGTTGTAACCTGGAGGGATGGTAAGGGAGAGTAGTGGGCCAGAGGCTGCGTGAAGCCAAGTTTCGGTGATAGCCATAAAGTCGAGGTCGAGTGTAAGAATAAGGTCAGCCACTTCTAGAGCGTGAGCCGTGAGTGATCTGACATTGATTAATGCACCCTTAATATTGCTAGTGTTAGGGAGGTTGGGGTGAGGTGATGATGGGTTTTTCAAGTGTGTGGATGCGGTGGAAGTCAGAGGCTGTTTGTTAAGATGCACAGAGTGATGGGAGGTGTGCATGAGTCGCGAGCCAAGTCTGGCATTTCTCAGGGTGATGGAACATGGTATGTTTGGAGAAGGTCTGGAAGCAAAGTGTTGGAGCCATAAGGCTGGGTTGCTGAGGTAAGGGTTGGTGTGGTGAGCAGTGTACGGCATAGTCATGGTGTTGTGAAGATTGGGGTAGTGGAGGGAGGAGGTGGTGTAATTGGGTGCTCTCCCACCGGTGTGCCGTGTGAGGTAGAGTAGGGTGTGCAGTATTCTTGCAAACAGAGTAGTGAGGGTGGAGGGCATGTTGGCCTAATACAGTCTAAAAGCAGATGCCTACCAGATATACAAAAAGGGTGGTTGAGGTAGAGGTGCACACAATGTTAAACAACAATAACAATGACCACCGTAGATGCAGTGGCGTGCACAGAAAGTAAGGCAGCAGTAACCGCGGTAGCAGTGTATTAGGGTACAAATACTTAGATACCTAGATACCTAGATTCGATTTTAGCAGAGGGAGCCAAAAAGGCAGTCGATTAAGATGCAGAAAGGCATAAGTTCAAATACATAATCCAAACATACCTAGATTCGATTTTAGCAGAGGGAGCCAAAAAGGCAGTCGATTAAAATGCAGAAAGGCACAAGTTCAAATACATAATCCAAACATACCTAGATTCGATTTTAGCAGAGGGAGCCAAAAAGGCAGTCGATTAAAATGCAGAAAGGCACAAGTTCAAATGCATAATCCAAACATACCTAGATTCGATTTTAGCAGAGGGAGCCAAAAAGGCAGTCGATTAAAATGCAGAGAGGCACAGGTTCAAATGCATTAGTAACTAACACATAAATGTGATTTGTCTGACTGCCACTCTTGTTATTGTCCCCTTGGGATTTGCACCGGTGGTGGTGGAGACTGTGGGGACCGTCCTGCATCACTTTCCCCTGCGATGCTTAATCCCGCAACACCCGGCGGTGGTGTGAAGTGACCCGTGGTCAGTGGTGGCGTTTCCCCTCCCCTTGGCAACATTTGGCCCTTGTCTCACAACGCTCTTAACCTCGTTATCTCTATCTGTGCATGTGGGAGCTGTCTGTCTAAGTTCCCTGTTATACGTGCCAAATTCACTGGAAGCGCGCTAGTTGGTCCATATAGCCCTCCTGTCTCATAGGGAGGCGGGACTGTGGGTGATGCTGCTGCACTTGGGGTTGCAGTGGTGCACGCTGGAACATACAGGGGCTCACTGTAACCCACTGTGGGCATTGTCAGTAGTGGGTAGATTTTTGTGGACTCGTTCTCCTTTGGTGGTGTTGAACACTCTCCCCCTGCGCACCTGTCTCCCCCCTCCGGTATTTCTTCAGGGACGTAATTTTGGGGTCGTCAGAGGTCGCAAGTGCGACCTCTGAGGTCTCCCTTGCGACTTCTAAAAAAAAAAATATATATATATATATTTCTTTTCCTTTTTTTTTTTTGCAATGCAAGCTCCTGGGCTGTGGCCAGCATCATGTGGCTCTTTAATTCTGGAGTGGTTAGCTTTCTTGTTCAGGCCTCTTAAAAAAAGAAGAAAAAGAACATGAGGGCCACAAGTCTAACACTTTCAGCACTGAACCTAAATAAGAAAGAATAGGAATGCCAAAAAATGTGTCTTTCTGGAATTCTATACAATAATTGCTAGACTCATTAAAGGTTTATTTCAGGCACACTTCCGGGGGTGAGTCACTGATTTAGTCTGTTCTCAAACGCCTCAACTCAGCCTTTAATCCTTCTGAGGTCGATAAATGAGTACCAACACAGGTTGGGTGATATTGGGTGTATATTTCTTCTATGTAAAGCGGTTACGCGTAAGTGCTATATAATAACACATCATTATCATTTGGTCATGGACGTCTGCTTGCAATCACAGTAATTTGGTAATATGGGCCTATACACACTGATCTTAACGATACATATGGCGATCCATTCAGGTTATGAAATGTGCATCACATTATAGTGATACCGTAACCATATTTTTTGTAGTGTACATGCTATGTGATGCTACTTCCTGTTTTATCAACGGGTGAAAGGTCGTGTTCCATCGCTTCCCATGATATCACTTTGGGGTGGGGTCAAATGACATCACTTCCTGTGATGTCATCAGGGGTCAAGGGTCATGTGATGTCACTTCCGCTACCCCTGGCATTTTGGTGAAATGACGTCCCTGTATTTCTTCCTTTTTTACTATTGCGTCTTTACTCACCTCTCCGCTAGGTGTTACCTCCTCGAACATGCGCCACAAATCTAGTATCTCCCTTCTGTTCTGTAACTCTTTACCTCTGTATTTCGCTAGTAGGTGTGTCGATACCAGATCCAATACCCTCTTATGAAACGACCCTCCCTCCAGCCATATGGGCTGTAAGCTATTTCCTTTTATTTCCGTCACCCACTGGTCATGGTACTTCTGTATTTTTTCACTATATAGAGGGAGATGTTGGCAAATATGTGCTAATGGCGTACTACCTCCCATAGTGGTGTGTGTATTACTTTGGCTCGTTTTTATTTTCTCTTTCTCCTTTCTCTGGGATAAATATACGTTCTCACTTTACCTTTTCACTCCGTTCACCCAAAAATTTCAACAACTCTCTAAAATTCAGAACATTTTTGATCATCAATCACAATTTTGTCAGCACTATTTCTTGTTAAACATTATATTTGTCAGACCACAAATGCAACGGTACTTACTGACAGACAAACATTTAACAAAAAAAACACAAAGTACATGTAACATAAACTGCCTTCTCGTTATCCCCTATTTTGGCTTATTTAACGTTATCGCCACTCACTCTTGCTGTCTCACACACTGCCCACCTCTAAGCCCCCTCAGGCTACCTTTCCACAAATTCTGCTCACACGGAAAAAGAATAATCTAAATTACTACTCCGGGCCTACTCAATATATGAGACTCCTACTTTTTCTCTTTATCTTCACTTGTTCCGTGCACTGGACGAGACAATGCTATCCGGCGCCGCCTTCTACCCCGTTCGGGCTAGGCTCCATTACTTCTTTTTACTTCTCTTTACCAAAAAACCTAATGGACATATAAAGGATAGATGAGAAAAAGCATCAGTAACATTCACACAGACCCTATATCTTTTTCGTCCCCGCTCTTTTGTACTTTTACCCAAGCTGTTATTTTGTTCCTTTTTACCCCAACCCTTCTTTTTCCCTTAAAAAGTCTCGCAGCCAGAACTCACGTGTTCAGTTGGGTGGTCCAAGAGCCACCGTTCACGGTCTATCCACAATCTGGTCCGTACCCCAACCAAGCCGTGGCCCGCCCTGGCGAGCAGTTTTTCGTTGGGTATTTTGCAAGTGGGAACCCTTGGACCCGCTCTTTTTGTGCGCACGAACTGGTCATCCGTGGAGGCGAAGGTTTTGATGGGGGGCGTCCCGGATCTCGCTGCACGACACAGGGCCTCGGGGCACCTGTCCCAATCACATTGCGGGAGTCACCAAAATGTAGGCCCACTCCCCGTCGTATATGTCCAAAATATAAAGAAATAAGACAAATCCCAATGTGGAATGAGACCAGGAGGACAGGCTGCAAGAGTTAGTCGTTTATGTAAAAATTGGCATCCAGAGAACTCTGCTGCCCGAGAGCGCTCTGTCAAACATTACAAAAGTAGCAGCTTAGGTAGGTATAACTCGTCACACATGACATCATTGTATAGTGGACTACAAAGACACAGGATTGGATAAAACAGTTAGATACATATATCTTGAGTGACGTTGCTCCAGCTGGATTGGTTGTGTAGTTGGCGGGAGGACGCGTGCCACGAGGTCCAGTTGTCTGTGTCCGGGTGGAGTGAGGGTCAGGTCACGATGAAGCCGGGCAGGCACTAACTAATCTAACATAACATATGGTTTCAAGCATGCACTAAATAACAGTTACTGAGGCTTCTTTGAGCAAATCATTATACTCTATAAATTCTAAGTCTATAACAACACCATTATTCACTGGGGTCTTGGGGGTTTATCAAGACTCGGGGGGCTCGGCCCAGGTGGGATCATTGATCATGGGGTGGGTCTAGGCGCATCAAAGAGACCAGGGGGCATGCTGACATTTGTTAGTTCTGAGGTGCAATATATGGTGACAGGGGTTGGCTTTTGTTAGTTGGGGCACACTGGGGTGTGCATCACACTGAGGTTACGTGTCTGGCACATCAAGAGAATACCTAGCGGGGCCATGGGGTTATATTGGCAGTAATTTTCCAGCAACAGGGTTGAGGGGGGCACAGGCAGGTTTGTGGAGACGGATGAGTTTGCAAGGCAGGGTTCGGGCTGGTTCACGCACAGGACAGTGATCTCAGAGGACGGGTGAGGCGTTACATTTATATTGTTGCAACTACCTCTGGCTTAGGTGTGAGAATGGAGCTGCAGGGCTTTCACACACGGGGAGAAAACATGGGGCCCTTTGAGAGCGCCGTACGCGGCACTGCAGAGGGGAGAGAAGCCTTCTCGTAGTATCGCAGTGAGGCCTAGTTCAAAGATGGAATCGAGGGTGCCCAAGATGGATGCCAAGTGTCTCTACAACAGTCCCACCTGCGTCCTCGTCAGCACAGGGGCTAGTTATGCACACAGGGGCAAAAAGGAAGCGTCCCCCACTGTTGGTCGAGCAAGTGATGCATCTTAAACTGAATGGGTGAGGGGGGCCCGAATGGCCCTGCCACTCCCACACAATAGCCACTGTGTTGAACTTAGCCATGCTAGAACTCGCCCTATCTAAATTCAGCTGCATTTCTTAGTATAGCCAATGTGTTATATCTAGCTGCATTCTTTGGTATAGCCAATGTCATATTTAGCTGCATTTTTAGTATGGCCACGTGTTAATATTGAGCTGCATTTTGAGTATAGCTACTGTGTTATATTGAGCTGCATTTTGAGTATAGTCATTGCTATATTTAACTGCATTTTGAGTATAGCCACTGAGTTAAATGCAGCTACATTTCTGAGTGAAGCCACTGTTATATTTAGCTGCATGTTTGAGTATAGCCATTGTGTTGTATTGAGCTACATTTTGAGTATAGCCACTGTTATATTTAGCTGCATGTTTTAGCATAGCCACTGTGTTATATTTAGCTGTGTTTTGAGTTTAAAATCTGCCAGTTGAAAAGGGTCTGACCCTAATTTGTGCCGTTCCCAGTGGTCTGTTTACTCAGTCCATATATCAATGTGTTTCGAAACCTCTGGTTATGCTAGTCATCAAAGATGCAATTCTTTAGCATGTACTCTTTAGTGAAGGATGAGAAGGAATTGCCTCAGTTTCTACATCTTGACTCAACGTTAGCAAACATTTCTGGTAAAATGCCCCGAGAAGAGGTTTCTCCTAGTAAATCTTCAGGTGATCCTGCTATAAGTGGAACTTTAAGCGTACAGCAGGAATTTATTCTGTCTACACTACCCAGTCAGTAGTGAAGGATTTAGGACTTTGGCAATGGAGTACATGAAGGAGGAGAGGTTTTTTTACTGTGATGCAACTTCAATTGAGCTTCTCGGTGGAGGTTTACGAAAAATTATTTGAGCATTTATGGTGGTGGAGGCCCTTGATCGGTGGGCTCGCTGGTTGGTAGGGGGTGCAGGTGTCACTGGGGGGGACACATTTAAAAAAGTCCAGAAAATGTCCATGACCGCTGAAGATCCGTCCATTGAGTTCTGGAATATAAATTGTTCTATTGCATCCTTAATTGGTGCCAACAGGCAAGCTGCCATTGCCCCTGAAACACAAGGATAATTGTGTAAGTATCTGTACTTGATTAGGATGTTTGCGTTGCTTGATCCAGGTCAGTTTTCCTGTATATTGTCCCTACACAACATAACATGTCTCATTGATATGTGCCAATACTTCTTACGAAAACCCCACCAGTCCTCCTGCTCTGAACTCCATCACTCCTTTGACCCACTTATTGTTGTGAAAAGCGACACCTTCTAGCTGTAATTGAGATATTATGCTGCACAGCAACTGTTTCCTTCCGTTATCCTCAGAGCATTCACTGTTGTCTGCTTCTAACACAGTTGCTTGAACCCTGTATCTGTGGAACAACCCATGCACCCTACATAGGGCTAGGTGCACTAAACATTGTTCTATTAGAGGTGGCATCTCTTGTGGTGTAAACAGTCTGGTTGTGCCAGTTGCATGGGGGATTAAACAACAATTGTAACATGATTCATTTGACTTCTCTCTTCCTACCTCCTGCATGCGATTATACCATAAATGATCTGTGTTGGGGTGATGCACTACCGAAATACTGTCAAAAAGAACCCCATGATCCAGATCCACCTGATCCCTCGTGTCCCTTCTGCTTTTGTTCATGGATACTTTACTACTTGCTAATCCAGGTGCTATTTCAGTATCATTATAATCCCCCTTTTCAATCCGGCACCCCATTAATCTTGTCATAAGAAAGGAAGGAAAAGGATAAAAAAAAGAAAGCAACCCATACACAACATCATTTCCTACTATTATCAGCTGCTCCTGGAGGCTGTGGAGAAGAGTTAGTGTTTGCTTGTCCAAAAGGACATACTGATTTCAGAAATGTCAATAATATAATAATGGGACTCATCTTTAGTTCCCCCCCTTTTATGTCCTAGGGAGGGGGGCTGTGCTATTTCAGTATCATTATAACCCCCCTTTCCAATCTCCCACCCCATAAATCTTGTCATAAGAAAGGAAGGAAAAGGAGAAAAAAGCAAGCAACCCATACACAACATAATTTCCTACTATTAGCTGCTGCGTCTGGAGGCTGTGAAGAAGAGTTTGTGTTTGCTTGTCCAAAAGGACGTACTGATTTCAGAAATGTCAATAATATAATAATGGTACTCATCTTTAGTTCCCCCCCTTTTATGTCCTGGGGAGGAGGTCTGGTGTCCTTCCGAACGTCCGACGGATGGATCCAATCCAAGTTAAATGGCCTTTAACCTTCACAGCAGTGGATGTGGCATAGACAACCTCCTATGATTCTTGGAATCATCTCTTGTTTCACTTTCTAACAAATGTTTGGATGAAAACCTTATTACCTGGGAAGAGCTGTGGTTTATTTATTTATTTATGTGGTTGCTGCCGAGATTGTGGGTTGTTGATCTCCGATGCAGCTGGCTTTTCTGGATGCGGTCGAAGCTGTTGAGATATAACTTCAACACATTTGGTTAAGTCCCTAAGATAACTGAAACTCAGCCCGATTACTTTTACTGTTTTGTGAGCATCAGAGCCTGTGCCCGCGGGTGTGAGTGGTGTGTGAAGCCACCTGCCTGTCACAATCTTGTGAGGTCTTAAATGGTGGTCTTTTCCTGGCTGATTCCTGAGGCTGAGCAACACAATGGGAAGGCAGTGTAGCCAATTCTTACTTAAGGAATGACAGATCTTAGCTAAACGCTGTTTCAATAGACCATTAATGCGTTATACAATCCGTTGGTTTGCAGGTTGTAAACTGAGCATGGTTTGTGCTTTTCTCCTACTAGGAACATTATTTCTTTAAAGAGTTCATTAAAATATTTGTCCCATTGTCAGATTTCAGGACATCACATATTCCCCAGCAAGGAAATACCTTCGAGTACCAAAAATGTAGCTGCCAATTTGGCATCAGGGTGGACACATGGACCAGCTTCAAACCAATGAGAGAATCGACACTCCACAGGGGCGGACAATGTTCCCTTCAAAGTTTTAAGAGTGTGTCCTGTACTGTAAAGGTGACATGCAGTACAGCCATCTACAAAAATATCTATATGTTCCTGGATATTGGGGATAAACCATTCCTCTTATATGTCTGCTGCAATGTACTGCTTTGATGTATGTGTAGGGTAGTGCAATTGCTCGAGGGCAACTTTAAGCAATTCCTAGGGAATTACTGCTTTTCCTGTGATATTCTGTCTCAAAATTAAATCTGTGGAGGTTAGGGAACACCCTCTTTTGATCCATGAATTCGTCTCTTGCTGTGGTGCTCATCCTTGCAGTTCAATATCTGTGTCAGGGGTACTGCATTGTATGGGGTTGGCAACTGCGCCTGCTGAAATGCCATGTCCTTGGCTCTCTTGGACCCTGGTACTTAAAGATATGCTGCCTCTTTGGCTGCTCTGTCTGCTGCACCATTGCCATAAGCTGTTTGGTCTGTATTGTTTGTATGGGCTGTGCATGTCACCACAGCAACTACTGAAGGAAGTGCCAATACGTTAATTAATTTGGACAGTGATGCTGCATGCTGCATGGGCGTACTATCTTGTTTTTTAACCCTCTCCCGAGCCATCTCGATAACCGTAGTGCCCCGTGGAAGTGACATAAACTGAGTCTGAGTAAATGGTGACATAACACCCTTTGGACATACCTAGTGCTTTTATGAGTGCTAGAAGTTCTGCCGCTTGAGCCGAATAATGCTAGCTATAACGTTCTTAAAATATCCTAGGCCAAAACTCTAATTATATTGAGCAGTATTGTTGCTGCTCTCTAAAGTGTGTTAAAGCTAACTCCAAATAACAGGTGTACATAAATGCTAAACCAACGATAAAAAATGCTGACACTAAGTGACCAGCTCTCGATGCTAATAGAATGTATGCAATCTAAACCTCTTTCAACGGTTGGGACATTGCATTTGCATCCCTACATTTGTTTGAGGTGAGTGTTTCAGAAGCGAGTTTCCATTGCTTCTGTAGAGCTGTACCACCTCCCATTAGTTGGGTATATGTACTGCTGTGTAATCGTATTCCTGAGCATGTGAATCCATGAAAGATCCAATGCTGGAGAAGGAACAAGTTGCTTACCTGTAACTCCTGTTCTCCAGCATTGTTATCCTTCATGGATTCACATTCAACCCTCCCTCCTATCCCTCTATGGCTCTCTCCTTGGTTCCTACTGCCACGTGCACTTACAAAACTGGAGATGGCCACCAGGGGTGGTGCTAAGAAGGACTGATGTCAATGGCTGGGGCAGTAGAAAGTGACAGAAATAGGCTAGAAAAGTGACAAGTTATTTTAAGATTTTAAGCACACTTCTTTAATATTACAGAGGGCTACAAGCCTGATGACAGAGAATATTCCTGAGCATGTGAATCCATGAAAGATACCAATGCTGGAGAACAGGAGTTATAGGTAAGTAACTTGTTTCTTATGAAAATCTCCATGAAAGGCACGTCTCTTGGCCCTGATGACTTAACTAATGATTTGTATAAGAAATTCTGTACACTATTAATACAGCATATGAAATCACTCTTCAAAACCCTTCAATAGTTTCCTTAAATATGATTCGGTCACATCTACCGTGATGGAGTCCTCTCCTAGCTAAATCGTGGAAAGATCCAGCCCACTGCTCATCAAAGTGACCTATTGCACTTGTAAATGCTGATGCAAAGATCTTCTCTAAGAGCTTGACAAACCGAATGGAACCACTAATGATGAATCTTATTCATCAAGCTCAATCAAGCTGTATACCAGGTAGCCAGCCAGGCATATGACAACATTCTGAGGTTAATAGGAGTGATTAACCATGCTTGCAAATTTAAGAAACCACTTGTAATACTATCCCTCGATGCTAAAAAAGCATTCAACTGGATAAATTGGAAATTTGTTCTGTTCTGCATATATTTGGATTTGAACCCTTTATAACTAAAATGAGCCTTGCTTACATTTAGGCTCCATCCACATGTATTAAACTGAATGTCAGATTATAAGGAACAATTAAAATATTATAGGTTATCCTATGAAGAGCCAAACTCATACGTTTTCACTCTTTTTTTATATTGTACGTATCATACACAACCCTATAGAATCCTGTCCTGAATTACTTGGGGAACTAGAGATATTTGGGTGGGTTTCTTGCTTTAGAATCAATCTCAAGAAATTGAGTGCTTTGAACATACCTGAAATACAACAGAATATTGACATACTCACTCTCTCACAGCCATTTTCCTGCAGATCACAATTACTTACCTGAGCATAAGTCTCGCTCATCTTATCAAATATTGTAACATTCCAATTGTCCACATTGGTAAAATACTTTTTCATGGATTTGGAAAGGTGGCATTCTTGTAGCTCATCATGATTTGGATGAACAGTGAACATAAAGATGCATTTGTTCCTGTGACTGCTGTGTGCCCTCCACACCTTGCCCATCAAGCTTCCTTCCAAGCTTGGTAAGATATTCAAAACAAAACATTTAGGTTGTATCTGGTCTCGTAAGGTTTTGCTGCTGTCGTGATCTCCAGATCTCAGTAGAAACAGCCTTGTAGCACAATTCCGAGCCCTGATAGACTGGTACTCTGTGAAATTGAGAAGAAGATATGGGTGGAAAATGAGTAGATAAGTGTGTCTCCTCATTTTCCTCCTCCACACAAACTGATATGGTTGTCCCCCAGTGTCCGGCACACAACTATTGCTTCCAGTGATATTGTCCCTCATGAATAGCGGTGATGGGGGGCCATTGAAAGTTACTCTAAAACTACTATATAGTCTTCAACTATAATAACAGCCCTGGGTAATCTAGTTTAAGGTCCTTTTTGCTTGTGAAAGAAGTGACTAGTTCTTATTTTTCTGTGCATGACCAGTTCAATATTCGTCCTAGATGAATTTGTATACCTTATCTCTTGCTGCTGCTACTAAAAGGAAAAAGGAGAGGAGAGAAAAGGGGAAGAATTACAAAAGGATGAAACATTAACAATGTTATGAACTACCCACAATAACAAACAGAGGACTCAGGATAGACGATTCCAATTAATATTATTGCTTTCTTTTTTTTCTGGGCTGGAACTTGGGGAAGATTCATACGTTTTCCACAGAAATGGCACCTTCCATTGACTTTCCGGACCAAGGATCAGGATACCATGGTTATACACGGATAAGAGTCTTCGTTTTATATGACTTATATTCATATTGATAGGGAAGATTAGCTTGCCATATATTTATTCTCCATTTGTTCATGCTTGCAGTGTTCTATGGCTCTTTTTGCACTTTCAAGTAATACAAATATTCTCTGTCCCTCTCTCCATCTCATCCACATAAAGCCATCATTCCCTACTCCCAATATGACCCACCATTTTAAACTCCAGTTCTGTTTTGAACTCTTTGTTTGCTTTCTTTTCATAGTCCCCTTTACAATTTCTTTATTTTCTTTCTTCTAATATTACCCCTTTAATATTTCCATTTTGCTTTTTTTAACTGTGCTAATTCCCTGACCTTGAAAATTGTCCACACTTTTATTTGCTCTCGTTTTCATCATTAAATTTTTTAAACTATTCTCTTGCTTTTATAATAATAATCAAATGCAGTAATGTTTCTTTAAATACCCAGTCAAGACCATATACCGATGTGGGTTATTCAAGACAATAATATTGTTTTAATAGGGCCTCAGAAAGATATGGTATGATCTGTAGTGGTGTGGATATAAGCTAATCAAATACCATGGGTTTGTAACCTTTGGCACTCGAGGTGTTTGAGACTACAACTCCCATTAGCCTGCCCCAGAATAGTCAGAGCTGCAGGATTATGGCATTTGTAGTCAAGAACATATGGAGAGCTGCAGGTTGCAGACCTCTGCAGACAGTAGGGCCTGTTATGGTAGCCGACAGGAAAATGAGTTGCATCAATTAACTATTTTTTTCTTGTGTATCTTCTGTGCTCCAACATTACGTTTTCCTTTTCCTTTCCTTCCTTGCCGTCCTCGTCCACCTTGTGGACGCCAACATTCATCTCTGTTTGCTTCCAGCTGGTCCGAACCTATGGTCTAACATTCCTCCACCCTTTGCTTCTTGCAGGTGCTATACGGATTGTCCTTGCTGTCTCTTGGTAATCTTCTGTCATCGTTTCTTGAAGAGAGTCTGTGCCCCGAACAGCTTAAAAAAATCTTTGATGTAAGTAACTGCAGGAGTTGCTAATATGAAGAGTGCATGGTGGGTAGGCATATAGAACAGGAAGGAGGGATGTTAGGCCTGGCATAGATTTAACATCTCAACGTAAATCTATGTTCATATGATCTGATCCTTATTGAGTGGCAAGGGTGCTCTCTGTAAAAGAAGAATTCGTGGAAAGGCTTTGCTCATAGAGCATTTAACCAGTCTCTCTATTTGTCCACCTTGCGCTGTCGTTCTGCTGCCAGTAGTGTATGGCGGCTGGCTCTCCCACATGGACATGATCTTATTTTTGATAACTGTGCAGGTCTTATAAAGCATATTTCCAATGGCTATCAGCAGGAGATCCAAGTAGTGGGCAGGCATTGGGATGGTTGTCACTAGTTAGAATAAGGTGGCATTTTGTCTCTGCACTTTGGTTCCCTCGTTTGTTAGCTTGCTCTGGAGATTGTGGTTGACGAAGGATTTTATTATTATTGTTATTATTATTGTATTTATTGAGCACCGACCTACCGTCGAGATCAACAACTCAATGAGAACACCTCCCTGTAGCGGGTACTACGTATTTGTCATGTAAAATGACTGCTTCAGCTCTCTCCCGCATTCAGTGTCTCATGGCCAGTCCTAGAGAAATATAGGACAGTGCGAGTCTTGTAGGAGTGGGGCTTTTGGGTGGGGGTCATATGCTTTGTCGAGGACATAACACATAATATAACTTTACATGTATGCTAAATGTGTATAAGCATCTGGAAATAGAGCTGTTTGTCGCTTTTGTGTAACAAGGAATAAGCAGCTTTTGACTTTATCTTGTAAAGTGCCATTGGTGACGCCACTGTGGGAAACATGCCAATTCTGGATAGCAATCATCAACAATTTCATATATTCTGTCTTTGCGTTTTATTTAACCTTGTTACTGCGCCAACATTGTCTGTGATCATGTTGCTCTTTACTGAAGAACTGCCTAATTGTCCAAGCTCTCATTAATCTCCTGGTTTGCTCTTTTTCTTTGTCCACAGCGCACAGAGATGTGGATTGTCTCAGAGAAGAAATGGGAGCGGGAGCGGGCAATTCAGGTCAGCTCCCAGCTGCTGGGATTCTACAGCACGATGTTTGTTCCCATTGTAAGTGGGCCTTTGGGTGCCCGTGGTTTAAGTGCATCAAAGTTACAGTTGTTGTTAATTAAAAGATTGCTTAGGTTTGTGGGAAATGCCACATTTGATTCAACCAACATTCATAACGAAAGGAAACACCGTAAATATGTTCTTCTCGAATGTTCTTAATTCATCAAATACCCCTAGGCACTACTTCGTTTTGACAGTTTGGATCACATGCCGTTCAAATATCCCCCTAGCTTCAGTGGAGACTCTTGGAGAACATTTTAGAAATGTTTTGGTGTAAAGCGGTTGCCATCGTCGTTGAACCTCTTAATGTTGTCTAGTGTATAACTCTTCCATCCTCAATAGACATTTTAATTTCATTACAGGGGTATCAATAAGTGCTCTGACATTTGAATGATGGCTAACCAGTGTTTCGTGTTGTACCTTGGCACTACGGGGAGAGTAATAAGGAAAATGAAGGACTACCTTCAATTTAATTCCTGGTGGCCATTTCAAGATCAGGCAGTGCAAACCACCTACACATCCACGTATCAGAGAAAAGGAAATACAAGAACGACCTCCACATACTACATTCCTGGCCACCATATACGTTAATGGTGGCACATAGTATAGGGTGATAAAGAAAGACACAAAGAGCTACCATGAATCTGGTTGTAAATAAAATTAAATTCACAATTTAGGAAGAGACTGCAATAGTTTGATATAGTTTGGGAGGACACGGTCCATTCGAAGAAGTTACTTACCCCTACTAATGTTCTTTCAACTGGATGTTCCTCCCACGTATTCCTCATTGCCCTCCCAACCTACCCCACAGTAGAATTTCCCATACAATTACAGCTTTTGCTCCTTCGTAGTTGAGTACAGTCATTCTCGTGGTTATGCAGGTATTTCTAGTGTAAGAAAAAACAGAACTGAAGCCAACGGGCGCTGCACGTGCTATATATGCCTTTGATGACCTCATCCTTGAGACGGAGGCCCTCGAGGGACATCGAGTCGACTACATCGACACACAGCACCCTCTGCCAGAAACAAATTCCGAAGCCACTGAAGCTGGATATCGAATATCAAAGATGAGGAATACGTGGGAGGAACATCCAGTCGAAAGAACGTTACCAGGGGTAAGTAACTTGTTCTTCTTGTAGGATATTCTTTCTCCATGACTCACGGTTCACCCCGGATCCCCCTCATCCGGGCTCGTATCCCGGATCCCCCTCAGCCAGACTCAGATCGTATTAACACAATGTTCAATTAGTCTCCCTCTGCCGAGCTCGGACTAACTCCAAATTCCAATATAACCTTTAACACAAACTTGCTTTAACCAAAAGTTTTTATCTGATCTCCCTCAGCCGGTCTCGGACCAACTTTATCTACTTTGTCATCTACTTTGTCATCAACTATCAAAGACTTTCAAATTTGCACAGGATTTTATTTGACCCGTTGCAGGACCACTTTGATTTCTCAGTTCAGTATCACTTTACACATTTGCCACCTTTCAGTTGGATACCTAACAGAGACTTTCGATTGAGCACCCACGTGGTGCCAGACCATTCTGTCTAAGGTATTGTATCTTGTCTTCAAAGTTCAGTCACTCATCTGCTATTTAATTCTGTTTGAGTCTTTTGCCACATACGCTTCATACACTGTTCTCTTCGGCTTTCACTATACAATGTTGGCACTTGCAACCTTGGCTTCAACACAGACCGGTTTGGTATCAGTCTCCCCAACTCACTGGCTGTGCTGACTTCACTGGTGCTGCTTTGTTGTAGGAGCCAAGGACAGTAACACGGCAGCAAACGATTCTCCCTGCCGGGACTATCGACACAGGTGAGCCCCATGTAACTCCAACACACAATGCAAGATTCTGCTGCCTTGATTACTGGTCTTACGTTTACTATTCACGAAGGTTCATGAAAGTAGCGGTCTTCCGATGAAACGTTCAAGGGCACTTCCCTCCTTGTGTTCCCCTTCGGTTTTGCCATCTTTCGCCTTGTATTAAACTGCCATCTTGGAACTCCTGCTTCCTCGTGTGCTTTGCCTTGCTCAGAGTGTGCTCTCATGGTCTGCCTTTTATCCATGTGGGGAAGTGTAGTGGAAGTCAGGTGTGTGTAATGGTCAGTAGTAATATGCCTGACCATTGTATTGGGACATGTCAGGTATACGGCTCGGGTGTTAGTCCATTTTCTCTCGTAGTGAGCTGTCCGTGAGGAAGTGTTCGTGTTGGGAAGGGGGTGGGGACTGAGTTCCTAAGTGTCCTACCTGGTAGGATGGGGTTACAGTGTTACAGGGAAAGGGATACTGCATCTCGCCATCTGTTGTCCCACTTCCACGGCCCGAAAGCCCCTCACTCAAGTGATCCTCCCGAACTGGTCCACCCCCAGGAACTGGATCCAAAAGCGATGGCCGTGTCCTGGCCACCTGGATGACAGATCCCCGGGGACTTGTGAGTGAGACACCTTCAGGTTTCTCACAGTATTTTTATCAACTTTATTTTACGGTGTCTTAGAAGGAGTATAATCATGAAAAATATTGTTATTTTATTTTAGCTTTGTCCCTGAGATTTTAAATTGGTTACGAGAATTTTTAGGATATGTAATGTTGTCTGATAATTTGTGCAAGTATAAGTGTTGATGTTTGTGTTAATATGTATTAACGGTTTGTAAAAATTCAAAATTAAAAAGCGTATGGGAGTTGATTTCAGACCAGAAACTAGGGTCTTTATAACTGCACACTGACTCATCAGTTCTGCCGCAATAACACCTTGTGCCTTCAAGTGCTCTTTATTTGCTACCAGCGTTTTTAATGCACTCACTTTCGAAGTCGAGTCGAAGTAGCCACAACATCCGATAGCAGTCTCTGGGGCATCACTGGGCGATCATCCATCATTATCTCTGGCTTTCCCCCTCGCGGCTTGGAATTAACCGGCAATGATAAAGGGGTAGTGACTGCAATCATTGACACCAAATGCCCCTGCTGATTGGGTGTCATTGTCAGCACTTTACCCGGGATCTGTCCACTTTGTAGATCATACATTATGCGAAAAGTGAAGGGGAGGCGTGTAAAAGGGACAACTACAAAATACAATTTCAGCGTTCTTCGTTCAGCAAAGCAAACAGGTAGAAGGAGAGACCATTTGCAGTGTAGGATGTCAAGTATCGCAAACGGGCACAGTTATTCACAGTCTTGCTCTAATCATCGAGCTGGTGCAGTAGTTACTTATTTGAAGTAGTTTCAATTCCGTTCCTGCTTGCTTTAACTCGCCTGCCACGAGACTGCCAGCGACTTGGCATCAGCTCTGTTGAAGTTCTTACTGCATGGCTTACATACCTCTGGCTGTAATTTGATTAATTTCCTGTGAGTTGTGTGCCTTACCAGTCGTGAACTTCTGGCAGCAGTGTGGCTCGGTAAGGCTCAAACTGGCTAAAAAAAAAAGACCACCAGCCTTGGCGGCTGCGAGAGAACATCTCCCTGCAGGGCCGCTCAATATTGTCAATGCTGTGCTAAAGCTTACAGCTTTGTGCAGTTCCAAAGTCAACACCAGGTTCAACTGTTGAGAATTTCCAGGCCATGGATGGGACCCCATCTCTCCAAAGTGCTTAACAAGTTGGATCTAAACCTCATATTAATATACCAATAATGCTTGTTTGATTGGCCTGCAAAATTTTACATATTCTGAATATAATTTATAATCATGCAGATTGTGTAACTGCTGACACAAGTCATGTATTTTCAATTTTTCCATAATTGTATTTGGATTTTCAACAAAGTTATTAGTATTACAATCTAATTCAAATAAGATTTCCTCACATTCCTCTGTACATTTCATAATAATAATGTGTTATGTTTATAGCTCAAAAGAGCTTTAACAAAATAAAATTTCAATACAATAAAAATCATTCATTACATGACATAAATATGCAGGTACAGTACAATGAAGTAAAATAGAGAAATACAAACATTATAATTTCTTTATAATTTCATTGCAGAATTTCGATCCACCTATGCACACCTAAACAATTTACAATCATACAGATTGTGTAACTGCTGACACCAGTCATGTATTTTCAATTTTTATATAATCTTATTTGGGTTTTCAACAATGTTAGTAATATTAAAATCTAATTCAAATAAGATTTCCTCACATTCCTGTGTATATTTCATATTAACTTTGGAAGTGTTTTCACAGTAAATTCTATTCATATCAATGTAAAAGGAGTCACTAACCATATTTAAGATTTTATAAAATATATTTAACTTATTCCTATAATTAATAGAGTTCTCCAAGACTGCAACCACAGTTCATGACGTATTAGGGTTTGCAGAATTAACTTTGGTAGACGCAATCATTTTTTCCAAAAGACTCCGTCCAAAGTGTCTAATGCTGCTACTTTTTGGTAGAGGTAATAAATATAACTGATATATTAGGGTCTGTATAAGCGCAGTACTTCAATTTAATTTTCTGCATCTGTGTCAGTAGCGGAATTAACATGTTTGTTATTCTTTAGCTTTTCTTTTTTCTCCCCAGTTTTTCTTGGATATTGGACCCCAAGTAAGTCAACTCTGGTTGGCGTCCAATTTTTGCCCCTCCTATAGACCACGAGAATCTCTCACTTGAAGTTCTACACACTTTAGTTATTAAGATTGCTGATTTTTCTGCATTTATCTCCAGTACTCTAACTTGGGAGGAAAGGAATGTACATTTCTCACTCTCTAAAATATCAGCTACATATAAATAAAAAAAGTGCAGCAGCCAGGACACAGCCCGACCTCAATACTATATAAGTCAGTTAAGACTTGCTAAGCGCTTAACTCATATCCAACCTGATGCTTATGGAAGTATCTTTTTTTTAACTTTTTCTCTGCAATCTTTAAAAAGAAATGTCATCTGTTTATTATTTTCAAATAAAACCAAATACAGAACAACAAAAGGTTGCAAAGCTTGGTCACAGCGTTACAGTCGTCAATAGACAATACATGTGAGTTGAAAAGTATCTCAGGCCGGCCAGGGGGGCTTTGTGGCTGGCCATGGGTGTTACAGTGCATAATGGAGCCACATCTGTCAACCAGGGCGTTTCTCTGTTGATGTTCACACAGTCGCTTCCCATTTCCCCCAGACCTTCTGGAACTTCCCAGGGCATCCCCTGGCATTATAGATTCGCCTTTCCAGGCACGCACATCTGTCCACCTCATTGGCCCAGCGGCCAAGGCTATGTCTGTCTGCAGAGCCCTACTTTGCAGCCGTAAGTCTCTTCCCCAATCCCAGTGTAAAGGGCCAGGAATGTCTTCACATGTTAGGGGAATTCTATATCCTCCCATATTCCCAGTAATACCAATTTCGGGTCCTGTGGGACAGAGGACACCAATACCTGGGGGTGCATCTCCTCTTATGGAACTTCTGGATTACATCGCAGCTCCACACCATGTGGAAGAAGGTACCCTCTGCTCTCCTGCATTTCAAGCAGTCCCTGTTTTTTTTGTTTAAACTTTTATTTTCATAGAGAGTTACATCAGAGCAGGGCCGCAATAGAAGCAACACATCTCTATCTCGTCAATCTACCCCCAGCTCTGGACAGACCACCACCTTGTGACATTCTCCTTAGCAACTAACAAACCTGCCGCTATACCCAGTCAGTTGGTCCCACCTATACAAACTAGGAATAAAAAAAATATATATTACCCCTGACAAATTACTCCCCCTGATTCTCCCCACACTCAATTCTCTGCCGGAAAACCTGGGTCCGGAGATACTAGTGAATGAATATAATAAAATGATATCCACCTCCCTTGACCTAAACGCGCCATACAAACTGGGACATAGTAAACCCAAAGCCCATCTTAACTCTTGGTACACACTGCACCTGAAAACAATCCATACCAAAAAAAGACAATGCGAGGTATCCTGGAGATTACTACGATCAGAGGAAAACAAAATCAACCTCAGGACTATAAATGCACTCTATAAGCATGAAATACTCCTGGCCAAACGCGAAACCTATAATAATAGAATAGCACAAGCCAACTCAAGTACGAAGGAACTCTTTGTCATCTTAAAAGAATTAGAAGCCCCCATCCCAGTGCCGGACAACTGTGTGAAAGATAAACCTTGGTGTTCAAATATACAGCAAGCATTAACTAACAAAGTCATAAACTTACAAGATAAAATTGGCAAAAAGGAAATATCACTATCCAAAACAACTCCCCCTAACATCTCCAATAATACCAATCTACCTAACAATACTGCATGCCCACCCCGATTCAAGTTCTCTAAAGTCTCTATCAGTGAGACTGAAAAGACTATATTATCGCTCAAACCATCCAATATTCAGGGTGACCAATGCCCAGCCCAACTGATAAAGGATGCCGCTAGAGATCTATCCCCCTTCATTTCCAAACTCATTAATGCCGCATTCTCCTCGGGCACTATACCAAGCAACCTCAAAGAATCTTGGGTGCTCCCTTTGCTTAAAAAAACGACCCTAGACCCTGCCATACCCACCAACTACCGACCAATCACAACAGTGCCATTTCTCTTAAAAAGCATAGATAAAATGGCCTACCGCCAAATACAGAAACATCTGGAATCCAACCTCTTGCTAGGAGCACGCCAATCTGGCTTTCGGCCACAGCATGGTACCGAAACAGCCTTAATTGACCTTAAGGCCCAGATTGATGAGCTTAGGGATAAAGGGAACTCAGCCTTACTCCTCCTTCTGGACCTATCGGCTTCATTAGACCTTATGGACCACAAGGTGCTTTGCAGCCACTTGAACTCGGCTGCTCACTTCTCTGACGAAGCCATAACTTGGATACAATCCTTTCACAACAACAGGACTGTGAGGGTCTTCTCCACCACCACGGTTGCAGACCCCATCCCTATCACTTGTCGGGTGCATCAAGGATAATGCGTCTCACCCACTTTATTAAATATTTTCACGAAGCCCCTTTTCGACGATCTGGTCAATCTTGGTATCACCTACACTAATTATGCCGATGATACCCAGATTCTCATTCCACTTACTGGGGATTATGAAAAGGATTTGGCCTTGGTGAACAAGGTCTATCTCATCAGTGTCCAGTTAAAGTTTCGAACACAAAAGGATCGAATGCAAAAAGGTGAGAGTGCATTCGACCGAAAACCAAAGGATCGAAAAAAAATGTAAATGTCTTTTTTTTTTATTCGATACTATGACCTATAACCTATCTCATCATCCAGGCATGGATGGCCACCCACGTAATATGCCTGAATGATGATAAGACTGAGATCATCATCCTGGGGACCCCTGCAGCCCCAACAAACTGGGACCTAAATATTCTACCTTCAACGTTTATAATAACCCTATCACAGTTGCTAGTGAGGTGAAAACACTGGGTTTCTAACTGGATTCCACCCTCTCCTTCAAGAAGCAGGTTAATGTGATGGCATCCGCCACTGCATACACTTGTAAATTGATTAGAGCAGGCAAACCCTTCCTGTCCAACAACAGCTGCTTGACCCTGGCCAGAGCACTCGTTCTGTCAAAATTGGATTATTGTAATTCTCTTTACATCGGAGCAAATGTGGAGATCATGAAAAAAAATCCCTCCAGAACAATGATCTTATATCTGCCATTGGTATTGCCAGGAGAGAACATATCTCCGAAACCAGAAGACTAAATAATTGGCTGACTACACATGATAAAATACAACTTAAAGCCGCCTCACTAATTTATAAATGCTTGAACAATGCTGCTCCCTGTTACCTGACTGAGAGATTTACCAGGAAAGTTCCCACAAGACTCACCAGACTATCTAGCACTAATTGCCTATTAGTGGCTAGATTTAAACTCTCTAGAGTGGGGGGCCGCAGCTTCATGGTCAAGGTGGCCCAACTATGGAACTTGCTGCCCCCTCCTATGCGAGAGGAGCAATCGTACCTAAAATTCCGTCAGAATCTCATAATATGGTTTAAAGACTCTTCCAATCAGTCTAACCAACCTCTGGGTGACCCTGGACTACCCTCACACTCTTGTACATATTTGTGTCTGCACTATCTGTATCCCTAGGATATTGACGGATGACATCCTCAATAATGCCACATATAAGATCTGATGTATATAGATTCCTTTGTTGTATAATTAACTGTATTTATAAATGTGATTATGCTCTATGTAGCTAAGCTGTAAGTTCTCTTATACAATGCACCCTGATACCTGTGGGTCTGGTGCGCAATACAAGTATTAAAACAAACAAACAAACAAACATCATTACATCAAATACCACTTTTTGGTTCCTTTGTGCATATTTCACAATATATAGCAGGTCAAGGTGAGGACGGGGGGCGTAGAGTCATTGTCCGATAGCATATTACATAAATAGAATCGGAATGGAGCCCAAATGTCTTTGAGACGACAGGTAGCTGATACAGTTAATACAAATTGTTTCTCACATTCATTCACCATCATGAGGTCCTTAAGAAAATCTTCTCTGCGAGGTGCATTAACGGATTTCCAGCACTTCAAGATGCAGCGTTTTGCAACAACACATGTAATATTAAATAACCTCCTAGTGGTCTCTGCACCTTAACAATGTCCCCAAACAGGTATTTTGACGGGGATGGGGATGCAGGACTCGTGCCTCGAGTATATCTGCAACTTCACCCCAAAATCTTGCCATAGAGGGGCATGCCCAATCATGTGGTGTGCATCTGCATTCGGTGAGTCACATTTTAAGCATTTTCCCGTGCAGCCAACCACAAATTTGGCTAACTTCGCCAGGGTGTTGTGCAGTTGGTTAAGTATTTTAAATTGAATTAGTCACAGTCCAGAATTCATGGATACAATTCTGGTAAGTTGACAACATCTAAGCCATAGCGTTTCATTTAATTCAGTGCCTAAGTCCCATTCCCAGACCTCCTTAATGGCGTTACATGAGCTAGAACGTGATTGAACCAGGGTATACAACATCAACACCCCTTTCTTCTGCCCTTCGACCATTGTTATGGCTCTTATGTATTCATGGGTTGGGGGTTCCATAGGGAATGCTGGCCATTTAAAAGCAAATGCAACCTTCATCCGGTGGAACTGAAATTGTTTGCGTTGCCCGTCTGCCACCATTTCAACAAAGTCTCCCAGTTCACAGTATGTGACCCCCGGAAACATATCACACATTTTAAATTGTTTGGACGGGTCCCACAACATCTGCAGGGCTTTATCAAACGTGCGTGCAATGTTGGGGAAGTTCCATAGATGGATTTCCGGGTCATATGGGGTCGTCAATCCAATCCTCTTGTATATTTTGGACCATGCATGCATAGTGGTGCTTACCGGGTCGAATTCACAAGAGTCTTTGAGCTTGGGGCTAAAGATGACCGATCAGACATCAGAGGGGGAAGCAGCATATTTCTCTAAAGGGATATGTGTGACTGTGTCATTGTGATCAAACCAGTATTTAGCGAATTGGGCCTGAGCCACTAAATGATATAATTCGAAATCGGGGGCTGAAATGCCGCCCTTCGAGAATGGTTCCACCAGTTTGGCCCATTTCAATCTGGCTGTCTTTCCTTCCCACACAAAAGAGGCAGCCAGTGACTGAAGCTTCGCAAAGAAGGCTTTTCCAGGCCAAATTGGAATGTTGCCAAAACAGTACAGCAGTTTGGGGAGGACTACCATTTTGAGAAGGGCTATTCTGCCATATAGGGAAATAGGGAGCTTAGACCACAGTTGTAATTTAGTGGTTAGCATCTGCAAGAGTTCCCCATGGTTTTCCGTGTATAGCGTGTGTTTGTCGCTGGATACAACATTTCCCAGGTAGCGGACACATGCAGGTGACCACTTGAACCTGCTCATGTCAGATAGATCTCCAGTACTAGGGGTTAGACATTGATCTTATACCCAGAATATTCGTAGAACACATGAATGTCCGCCATAATAGGCTCTAGATTGTCTTTTGGGTTGCGGATATATAGCAAGGTATCATCAGCATAAAGAGATATTATCTGCGGGGGCCCTGTCATTCTGAGACCTCTATGCGCATGGTTTTTCCGTACAAATTCCGCCATGGGTTCTATAGTAAGTGCAAACAAAATATGAGAGAAACGACATCCCTGTCTAGTACCCCTGCCCAGGGTGAAGAGAGAAGACATGGTGTGGTTAGTAAAGACTCTCGCTCCCGGGTTTGTATAAAGCAATAAGACACATTTAAGAAAGTATCGAGCCAGACCGAACCGTTAGAGCACTAAAAATAAAAAGGACCAGGAGACTGAATCGAAAGCCTTCCCTGCAACTAGCTCCACAATAGCCGCTTTTGCCTTTGGGTTAATTTGCGCCATTACACCGGAAAGTCATCGTAAATGTAATGCTGTGGATCAGGTAGGGATAAAGCCCGCTTGGTCGGGGTGGACCAGGGTGGGTACGTATGGTAAGAGTCTGGTCGCAAGGATTTTGGCAAAAGGTTTTGCGTTCGTATTGATCAAGGAAAGGGGCCTATATGAGGACATGTCGTGTGCGGGGCGCCCGGGTTTATGGAGGACTGTGATAACCGCCTTGCGCATAGATTTGGGGAGTGTGCCACAATCCATTGCCTCCTCCCACACCCTCAGCAGTACAGGGACCAGTTTGTCATGGAATTCCTTGTATATTTCGGCTCAAAGGCCATCCGAGCTAGGGGCTCTCCCGGATGTTAGTGCTTTTATTGCAGTGGTAATTTCTTCGAGCGTGATGTGTTTGTCTAATGCTTTTCGTGTGTCTGGGGTGAGGGTCGGGAGGTCAAGCTCATGCAAGTAGTTAGCCATCTCCTCCTTAGATTTAACGTCTTGGTTGGAATACAGGGATTTATAAAAGTCAGGAAATGTGGTATTGATATCCTGTTCCTGGTTCACCGTCGTCCCATGTGCCGTCTGAATGCTGGCAATGGGAGTAGGGTAACCCTCCGCTTTGAGCATATTGGCTAGGAATTTACCAGCTTTGTTACTTTCTCCATATCTACGGGCCCTGGCTGGGGTGGTCATATATAGGACTTCTCTGTCTGCTAGCTTATTAAATTCGTTCAATGCCATTTGGATATCGGAAAGGGTTTCCTTACTGTGTGTAGTACTGTATTCAATTTCAAGCATAGCTAATTCTGCTTCTTTCCTGACGGTTGTCAGCAGCCCAGTGGACTTTGCCATGATGGCACCCTGCACCCACACCTTGAAGGTCTCCCATAGAGTAGCGTGATTATTTACTGAGCCTTCATTCAATAAAGCAAATTCTTCTATCTCTATGTGGAGTGATTCGCAAACGTGGGGGTCTCTAAGTATGGTGGGGGCATCCTTCAGCGTCTGGCGTGTGGTGTCTCGCAGGGTTAGGGTTAGAGATATTGGAGAGTGGTCTGAAAGGGCGCGGGGTGAATCTCACAGCTTGATATTGCATCTGTGAGGGACCAGCTAATGAGCCAGTAGTCTATACGAGACTCAGAGTCATTTACTGACAAGTAATACGTAAACCGCTTTTCTTGCGGGTGTAGCCCACGCCACGCGTCATTCAGGGATGCTTGTATCATTATCTGTCTTAGGGTGGATGTGGCCTTTGTGAGCCCCAGCGCAGCGACAGAGAAGCGGTCTAGGGATACAGCAAGGATTGTGTTGAAATCTCCCCCCCCACAACACCAACGCATCATCGAATGAAACCAGCATATCTAATATTGTCCTGTAAAATTCTGGATCGTCAATATTTGGTCTGTAGGTATTGACTATCACCATCTGACGGCCCACCACCTCCCCCAGACCAGCACATATCTGCCCTGGGCGTCTATTTTACTGTCCCGGTATCGGAAACCGAGTGTTGGATGAATCAGCATGAGAACTCCTCTGGACTGGGCAGAGTACTCCGTATAGTAGTGAAGAGGCCCTGAACGTGAATAAAAGCTAGCGTTGACATTACTAGGCTCATGTATCTCCTGTATGAGATGTATCAGTGGGCTATGCCTAGTTACATATGCTGCAACTTTTCTGACTTTGACTGGGTTGTTGAGCCCGCGGACATTCCAAGAGAGTAACTTAATCGTCAACTCATCATCAACCTGTGTCGTGATCGTCATTTATCTTAGCTTTGTTCCTTGTGCACAGACTCGTACCTATCCAGCGAGCGGTGCCTGCTGCAAAATAACTCCCTGATTTTGAACGTTTAACAACCCCAACAAGTCTTGGCCTAGTTTGTTGGTTTGTTTGTTTATTTTATTTCTAATGCGCACCAAACCCGGAGGTAACAGGGAACAGGAATAGGAATATGCAAAGCTTACAAAGTTTCAGGTAATTCACAATATGATCACAAACATGTACAGGTAAAGTTATTTACAGACAAAGGATATATAAAATGCTCAGCCTATATGCAAATCAGAACTATACAGTACAATTCCAATAAGGTACAATTCCAATAATTTTAACAGGATAGGCAGCGTCAATGACGTGTAGTGTAGTGTAGGCAGTGGAAAAAGAACACCTAACCTACAGTCAAGTTGAGATGGGTGATATATCTCTTTCTAAAGTGTAAGTAAGGTTGGTCTGCTCTCAGCTTGTGAAGCAAGGAGTTCCATAGTTTAGCAGCCTTCACAGGAAAGCTGTTGCCACCAATCTTGGTAAGCCTAAATCTCGGTATCACCAGGCAGTTAGTTTTACCGATTCTTGTAGGCCTACTAGACGTTCTTCTCGTCAGTGTGTCTATTAAGTAGCTAGGTGCAACATTGTTTAAGGCTTTGTGAGTCAAGGAGGCCATTTTGAACTGTATTTTATTGTAAGTGGAGAGCCACTTGTGTTGCTGTCTGGTTGAGGCAATGTGAATTCTTTAGTTCATGCCTAGTGCATCTCTTAGAGCATTATTTTGCAAAATGTGTACTCTCTGAATGTTGCTTTGTTGGCACCACTGTAGAAAGCATTGCAGTAATCTAACCTAGAGAGAATTAATGCTCTAGCCAGGATAATACAACTTTCGTTCGAGAGAAATGGCTTATCAGCTCTAATAAGCTTACATGTGTAGGCAGTAGTAGAGGCCAGAGATTTCAATTGTTTATCAAAGGACATGGTGGAGTCGAGGTAGAAGCCAAGGGTTTTTACCTCCTTGGATACCTTAATAATATTTCCATCAATGGTAAATGAGGAATATTTGTGTCCTAATTTACTGATGTTAGAGTGAGTACCTAGAATTATCAACTCTGTCTTGTCATCATTCAGGCATAGACCGTGAGTGGCCATCCATGCCTGAATGATGAGGTATACCCTATTCACCAGCGCCAAGTCCTTGCAAGGATCCCCAGAAAGCGGGAGGAAAATTTGTGTATCTAGTGCCAAGGGTAACATTTCTCCATAACCTCCCCCCCACACCATCAACCCCAACATGATGATGAAACCCTCTCATTAATTTGTGGAACTCTCTGGGGGTGCTTGTGTGTGGCCTACAGCCGCCGCAACTAGACACAACCCATCCGGCTTGAAACAAATATAGGTCGGTGCCACCCAGACACCCACTCTTCATATTGCAAATGTTGAAAGGATGTTGTGTTCAATTCAATCAGTCGGCCGGATCTCTCCTGTCAATAAGAGGTTGTAGAAGACAATTTTGATCTGGGCCTACTCCCCGTGGCGGGAGTGGAATTGTAGCTTCTAGGTAGTCCATGGACGCTGTAGGATGTTCGAAGAAATGTGCGCGGCTTCCATGCTGTATTCGCAGATTCGCCAGAAATATCTGTGCGAATGGGACCTTTCTCAGTCAGAGTTGTTTCTTGACTTGGTCGTATGACCTCCTTTGCGCCTGCACTCCTGCAGTAAAGACCGGATATATGTGGATATTGTCGCTCTCATGGCGGAGGGGTTCCATCTCCCTCGCCAGACGGAGAGCAGTATCTCTGTCTCTGTAGTTTAGCGACTATGGTGCAGGGGGAGCTCCTGAGTTGGGCACCGGGGCCAGTGTACGATTGGCTCTCTCCACCAAAAAGTGTTCCGAAAAGGCATTGTCACCGAACATGGTCTTCAAAAGGGTTTCCATGTGTGGTTCCATGGGCCCTTTACAGAAGGATTCTGCCACTCCCGCTATGCGGATGTTATTGCGATAGGACCTGAATTCCTGGTCGTCACATTTGCCACGCAGTTTGGTCATTTCGGCCTTTAAAAGTGTGAAATCTCGAGTATTTTGTCCAATCGAGTCCTCGTTGGTGCCGATCCTGCTCTCAGCTTCCGTAACTCGTGCACTTTCCTTATCAACGAGCGTCTTTAGTGAGCCAATAGTGGCGACAATGTTGTCTAGTTTCACGTTGACTGACATGAAACCGCTTTGTACGGTAGTAAGGAGTTGGTCGTATCTAGAGTTTTCAATTGATGTCATGGAGGGGTCAGCCGGTGGCGGTGGCATATTGACCGGTGCCTGGCTTCTCGTGAAGGAATCCATTGGCCAGATTTCTTCTTCTTGGCGCTTCTTGTCATAGCCTGGGAATGAATTATAGTCAGCTAGCGGCCACCTGGGCGGCCGATGTTTTCTAGTATACACAATGGGGCGCCATGGACGCCGAATACTTCTACGTGGCGGGTGTCAGTATATAATCACACTGTAGTACCAGTTGATCTTGAGGTGTTACTGTGTTGAGGCCCGCCGAAGAAGCCTTGTTTACGTGGCTCCCTCTTTCCACAGAGGGATGGATCCGTCAGGTGAGGTCGTTCTGTGGGATCAGTCCCTGTGAATGATCAGTTTGGGGTGTTAGGCCAGAGGTCATCGGTCAGTGTTCAAAATTGGGAGTCGCGGATCATCTCACATGGCAAGGTAGTAATTAGTGCGAGCCTGTACCCAGTTTCTGCAACGATTTTGTCGGGTGTACCTGGGGGCTGTTTGTATGCCCCCACACCCTGTTCTATGGAGTAACAAAGAACGGGGGATGGACACAGTCACTTGCCTTCATTTATATATGTTGTGGATTGTGAGTCTCAGCAGACATCAATTTTCATGGCGCCTCGTTTTGCTCTAATCTCTGTGCAATCTGTAAAATATAGGGGCCGCCAGTCCCTAGGAATGGACTGTGCTCTCCCACGTATTGCAGCACCACCTGTTTCTTATAGGAAATAGTAAAGTTGAGTATGGACGTTGTCCGTCTGATGATTGGGCAAGGGTTGTGTCCCTTCACTGTGTATCGTGGAGGAGTGCCCTAGGTCTTCGGTCCCTCAGCTGTACCGGTTTAGTATCGCAGACTACTGTGTTTCCGGGCAATCATGGTGGTTGTATGGGAGTCCCAGTTCAGACCAGTGTCCCAGTCACCCTTTCCTGTGTATTATCATGGGCTCCGAGCTGCCTCTCAGTCGGTGTGCTGCTTAGGTGTGCATACATTACAAGAAGGTTATCCGGGCACCGGTTGCAAGCTCATCTCAAATTTTGCACAGAGCTCCAGACCTGCGGTGCCTAGCAGGGGACAGGCGTCCCAGCCCATAGATGGATATTGCCAGTGTAGTTCGATGCAGTATTTACTGACAATCGGAGTCACGAGGTCAGTTTATCATGTCGCTCTGTATGTGGGGCAAGCGGCAGGGATGGAGGTAGGGGAACTTCCCAGGGTCGTGGTCAAAGACCAGGTTTCAGTTGCCAGCTCCCTAGTCGGTGTGCCGCGTGTCTGCCATTACTTATTTTAACTTGCCAACTATCCCCACCATGTTCGATTTAAGTGTCCCGTCTGAGGGCCAGGATCCTGATATTTAATGCCTCTGATTTTGCCTCACAGTGTCCGCACCAACAAATCTCCCGCCCAGCACGGATCAGGCTGCCCCGACACTAACCTTTGGGTGTCGCCTGCACACTCCTGCACAGGGCCCGGGACCGCCGCGCACCGCCTAGGGGACACACCGTGTTTTCCTCCGGTGGGATCTGTACAGAATTCGGGCTAGGATCTTCAGCGGCCCCGTGTGATCCTCCGCTGTCACCCATAGCGCCACTTAGGACCCCCAGCCACATCCGCGTTGTCCGTGTCTATCCGGTTTAGCAGGGAGGCCGCGACATCGCACCATACCGCGAGTCAGGCCTCCCCAGCAGGCAGCTAACTAATGTAGTTGTCGATCAGCTCCGACTCGACCTGAGGACCCTGCGGAGTCCGCGGTTGGGTAGAGAGGCTCTGGTCCGCACAATCAGTACATCAGCAAACAGCACACCGTTTCACAGTTCATAGGTTCTTCCATCCATAGAGGATCGTGTGTGTGGGTGGCCGGTCCAGAGCAGCCACCCCTCAGGTGCAGTCCGGCAGCCCGCTGCGCCCCGACCGAGGGGGTGGGTGGAAGGTTCCGCTCTCAGCCCGCCTGCCAGGTGGGCAGTGTTACCAAGCCCAGGGTTTGGCTAGGTCTATATGGCACAGCAGGGCCGTTCTGCTCGTCGGCAGCTAAGCGTTCACCGGGGGGGTGACCAAGGCACTTTCAGGATGGCGGCAATACGCAGGAAGAGGTGTCTCCTCACACACCGTCTGGCGGGTGTTCAGGCTCCCCCCACCTCACGGCCCTGAGGCGTTTGCCAGTCTGCAGGCTGGATTAGCATTCTCATGCTTCTCCCCACCGGCACCCGCGTCTCGATGTAGACGCCGTCTCTGGACCTGCCAATATCTCAGCCAAATTTCAGCAGAATGCCTCCAAATTGTCACCGGATGACCTCCAGTGCAGCGTAGGCTCTCTGGGTCGCTCCTAAATAGGATATCTAATCGAACAGGATGGTAGCCGGAGAGGAGCTCTACAGTCAGGTGACCATTACGTGTGTGTGCAACAGCACCCCCCATTCAAGCAGTCCCTGTTGAACACCATCCCCCATCGTGCCATCACTGCGCGGGAGTAGTATGCCTGATGTAGTATTTTGTATTGGATTAACTGTAGCATGCGTTTATTCCTATGCCCCGTGGGAACATTAATGCGTTTACCCATTCCTCTGAATCCAGTGGGCCCGACTCTCTTTCCCATTTTAATTTGAGTCAGGACAGTTCCTGTGCCCCGAAAGCGGTAAGCACCTGGTACAGCGTGGAAGCAACTTTGGCTGAGATTCGATCTGGGAGAATGTTGGTCTCTAGGGGGGAACATTTTGGAATCTCTTCCAAGACCGGGAACTGAGCGCTGATAGCGTGTGTTAGTTAGAGGTGTCTGTAGTAGTCCCTAGATGGAAGCCCAAACTTCTCCGACAAAGCCTCATATTCCAGGAGGTGCCCTTCTTGTACTACATCCGCAATCATGCATATCCCGTACCCCTCCCAACTCATGAAGTGACCCATTTTCAGGACTTTCAGGGATATGCCTATTGTTCCAGAGCGGTTGATCCAATGTTGGTCTCCCACTACACTCGATGTAGGGGTGGGCCTCCATCCAAGCTTGTCGGATGTGTAGCTTCATCCTTGGCATTTCCGTTATCCCTTTGTCTTCTCTTTACAGTATTTACAGGGGTGTATTTGGTCCCATTCTTCTAGTCTCTGCCCCTATATGTGGGAGCCCAGGGTCCCCATGAAGCCATTCATTCATCACTCCTGTATTTACTGCCCAGTAGTGGGTATGGAGACAGGGCAGACCAATTCCCCCTCCCAAACAGAGCTCTGCAGGGTTTTGAGGGCAATGCAGGGTTGTTTTCATACCCACAGCAACCCCTGGAGGATGTTTTCTATAGATGTGAAAACTGTTTTAGGGAAGGGAAGTGGGGCATTCTGGAGGACATATAAAAATCTCAGGAGCGTCAACATTTTAAATAGGGCCGCATTACCCATTAATGGGAGGGACTGCCAGTGGGCCACATTAGCAGATAATCTATTTATCACTGGTTGCAGGTTGAGCTGTAGGAAGTCGTCCAGGTCTGGGCCAATGCGAATGCTGAGGTACTCAAAGCCCAACATCGAGACTGAGTATGGGCACTGCCTTTGGATTGCACCGTCTCTCCCCCGAAGCGGAAAGAGGACTGTCTTCTGTTTGTTGACTCTAAGACCCCCAAATTTCTGGTATTCCGTGAGGATGCAAGTCACCACCGGGCAGGACGTTACAGGGTTACTGAGATATATAAGAAGATTATCTGCCTAGAGTGAGACCCGGTCCTCCCCTCCCCATGGCCAGGTAATCCTCTCCATTCTCCAGCCGTCCTATGTTTAAATGCCTAAAGTAAATAGTAGGGGGGAGAAAGGACAGCCCTATCTGGTACCCCGTCCCAGTGTGAACACCCTGAAGGACACCCTGTGCACCCGTAGCACTGCTTCCGGAAAGAGTCATAAAATAGTCTGTCCCAGGACATGAAGCTGTTCCTGAATCCCATCCGGCCCATTATGTCCCACAGAGCATCCCATCACACCTAATCAAATGCTTTCTCGAAGTCCACAGCCAAGAGCGCTAGTGGGTCCGATATTGCCGAGGCCTAGTCGATGGCAAGCTGTACCCTGCTTAAGTTCATCCGAGTGGATCAGGAGGTCATGAACCCACATTGGTCTGGGTGGACGAGAGAGTCTATCACTCCTAGTGATCTATTGGCTAGAATCTGTGCCGTAACCTTGATCTCCCCGTTGATTAGAGATATTGGCCTGTAGCTCTGCACAACGATATTGCACAGAGTTGTGGAGGCTTCCCAGGTTTGAGGGTCCCTACAATACATGCCTTTCTGAGGTCCGGAGGGAGTTGTCCCTTTTGTTTGGTCTGTAGGAACATGCGGTGCATGTTTCCCGTCACCGTTTCCCCCTGTCGTTACCAGGTTTATATCGGAACATTGTTGGGTCCCAGGGTTTTCCCGATGGAAGTTGGGACAGTGTAGCCGTCACTTCCTCCTCTGTGACCTCAGCCTCGAGTTCTCTCTGGTCTGCTGCTCCGAGAGACTAGAAATTGCTATCGAGTCGAGAACGTGTGAGCGCTATATCTCAGTTATCCTCGCCTGGGGGGAGTAGAGTTTTTCGTAAAAGGCGGCGAATGCCTCTGCGATGTCTGAGTCCTCGGTTAGTAATTCCCTCCTAGCCTGTTGAATGGCTCGTACAGCCCTTTGCCCCTGTCCCGCCTTTCCAGCCAAGCCATGGCTTTGCTGGCCTTGTCTCCCGTCTCATATATTTGGCTACGTACTGACCAGTGGGCTACCTTCGGATTGTCTAGCGCCACATTTCTTAGTACCTCTTGTGCTGTGATTAGTGCCTCTTGTGAGGCCAGGTACCCTGATTCAGGGAACTGCTCTTCTTTCCTTGACGCCTGTTCCTCTGCCTCTATAATTTCTCAGGCATGTCGTCGGCGGTGAACCGACACCAGAGAGATAGCCTACCCCCGGAGCACAGCCTTCTAGGCCTCCCATAGCGTGGTCAGGCCGTCCACTGACCCCTCATTTAGGGTAAAATATTCTGCAGTCTTTTTGGATAGGCCCTCCATTAACTCGGGCATTCCCAGATAATATGCATTGAGGCGTCAGGTTGTGTTGGGTTTTGTTCATCCATTCTTCAAAACCAAAAGTGGGGGAGTGATCCGTAATACCCCTAGCCAGGAATATCGCAGATATCAGCCTACGTACCATCCCCTGAGGGACGAAGAAGTAGTCTATCCTAGAGAGTGATCTATGTGCGTTGGAGAAGAACGAGAACCCAGATACTGTCCCGTGCAGTGCCCTTCATGCATCCACCAGCCCCAGCGCTGTTGCAAAGGAGTGCAACTTAGTCGGAAGGTCAGGGTTCCTGTTGCCCCTATGTGATCTGTCCCTACACACCTCCATGACCTCAATGAAGTCCCCTCCCAGTACCCACAAATCCGCTTGTTCAGTAAGAATGTTTGCTTGGAGATCATTTAGGAGTTTGAGTGCGAGCGGTGGGGGTGCGTATACTGCCACGATGCCCAAGCTGCCTCCCCAGATTGCCCCCGTTACCACAACAAATCACCCTCTCGGGTCTTTCCACACCTCCCTCAGTCGGAATGGTACCGTCTTGTGTATTAGAATCATCGTACTCCTTACCCCTTTCGAGAATCCCGCGTGGTATGCTAGTGCATAGTTGGACCTTCTGAAGAACTTACACTCCGTGCCAACTAAGTGTGTTTCTGTTAGGAGGGTGATGTACGGCGAGTGTCTATTGAGGAAATGGAGTACTAGCCTCCGCTTAATGCTGGAGCCCAGTCCGTTGACACTCCATGTAAACAGAGATATTTCCCCATCACGTGTCATTGAAACCCTGGAGGTGTATGTCAGGGGTTCTGGACATTCCCGTTATTCCCAGTCTTTCCCTTCCCGCGAATGCCTTGTGTACCCCATAGGTCAGTGTCCATCTTCCCGATCCCTGAGTCTTCAGGCCTGCCCACCGTCCACTACCTGCCAGCATGATGTATGCCCATACCTCTCGTCCCGCCTCCCTCTTAAGCAATGCCAGCAACCAAACTGAACTGTAAGAAAAACATCCCTGATCCTCCCACCCTGTATCCCCCACAGCCTGAAGCGCATGTAGATTGACTACAGTTCCTAGATCCCATAAGTGAGCTTCAGCACTACCCAATGAGCCCCATCTCCAACCTTCCCCAACTGCAACCATGAGTCTCCCCCCACCTTGCACTTCCCCCCAACTAGAAGTACCTGTCGCCCAAACTTGAACAAACGGAACCCTTTAAGAACATGTTTGGGGTTGCCCGTGAGAGCCATCTCTGTTCTTCGTTGTCCCCAGCTAGGAGCTGCTGGATGCAGGATTCAGAAAAGGTGACAGTCTTGAATCCCAGAAGACCAGTCTAGTGGCATTCCCAAGTTCATATCCGAGCATTTGCGTTCCTCCTGTATCAGTCAGCCAGCTTTTCCACTCCCCGGGGAGCCACCGTCTTCCTCTTCGATGCATGGTTTCTGCGCCTCTGGTCGGGCCTGAGATATTTCGGTTGTTTCACCTCGGGCTGTACAATTCTTCTGTGCTCCCGGGCATGGGCCAGAGAGAACATGCATCTCCAACCATTCCCAGACTTCCTTGGGGCTGTGAAACACGTGTACTGTAGTGTTATAGTAGAGCTTCAGCGTGGCTGGAAAGAAAAGTGCATATTTAATATTGAGGGACATACGCTTTTTCTTCACCGAATAGGGGGGACTGTTGTGATTTTTGTACTTCTCTTCAGGAAGAGACCGATTCGATTACCATTGTAAGTGATCGGGTCAGTCGCCCTTGCCATGTGTTGGAGTGTGTCTCGTTCCTGTAGTTCATGAGATGGGCTATCACTGTGTCCAGGGGGGCCCCAAGTACCGGTCAGGCTGTTGGGGCTCTGTGTGCCTCTTCGATTGAGAACAAGTTTGAACTTTTTTCGGTGCCATGAGGTCTGATAGCCAGCACTCCAAGAATAGTTCCAGCCTGAGTATGCAGAGATCGTTACGCCTGGATCTGCCTTTGCTGTCTTTTGCCCAGTTTTCTAAGGTGGTTAGTTTTTGAGACATCCTCTCCAGCCGTTCCTCCATCTTCTGTATCGCCGTCTGATATGCGCTGTTCCGTTTCTCCCACTTGCGAGGTCGAATTGCATAGGTCCTGTCTCAGGAAGGAGACTTCAGAGGCCAGGCCATCCATTTTTGGTTTTGACTGATGATCTGGAGTCTATGATGGCGGCCATGATGTCTGTTTGTGATATCGTCTGGCTTGCTTCTGCATTTTCCCCCTCCTCCACAGGCTTGTCCCGTGCCGAGGAAGCCGTTGCCAGAATACTTGTTGTGTAGCGGTCTATCTTGTTCTGCGCAGTCCCTTTATGGGGCATATCCTTTACCATTGTTGTGTGGGTTGCAGCCCCACAAGTATGCAGTTGTTCAGGCTTCCTCTGGTGAATTATTGGTCCCAGTACCTGTGTCGGGGCGCGCAGGGACAGGCGAAAGGGGGCCTTCGGGTCCAGAGGCGAGACGTAGAGCTCCCCTTTTGGGTCTGGGGGCATGTAGGGTAGAGTGCTGGGTGCTCGAGGTCCCTGTGTTCAGCGAGGTGCCCCCAGAGATGCAGAGTAGAATCTGGTCAGCACTCTCCCATGCCCTTGTTGATGTCTTTAAAGACTTTCAGGTTAGGTGGATCTATGCAGTTATCCTTTTATCTCTCCCTGCCTGTTCTGCTGCACCGTAGGTCCAGAGGCTGGCTTGCACCCAGTGCGGTCAGGAGAGCCGGTTTTGCTTCAGTGGAGTGGTGAGGGGGTGGGGCCACAAAAGTTTTTCCTTGGTCGGCCTCTGTCCCCCTGCTGCCAGAATGTTCTGCACCCACCGCTGCAGAGCTGGGTTGACCTTCACTGCTCCAGCAGTGTTTAGCTCCTGTGGTAAGTGCCCTCTGATGCTTCCTCTTTTGCTGCTGTTGCACCGGGTCAGCCCTGGGGCCCGGGTTAGCCTCCATTGTTGTCTGGTGGGCATGGCATCGCTGGTATTAATCTGCGGGGGCGGGTGGGAATCCCAGCCCCAAACCTGCTCCGGGAGCGCCACTCGCACAATCACGCGTGTCTGGGTACTTCCTGCAACGGGCGGCAAGTGCTGATCACAGTCTCGCCCTCCATTTTGGCTTTTGTCCCTCACTCGAGCTTCGGGTGACTTTCCTCACAATGCTGCAGGGCCGGATACATCCCTCCTTCTGTGGACCTTGTCTGCTTCTCACGCCAGCCAGTAGGAGTCAGGCAGAGACCGGATCGCAGTCTCGCCCTCCCTGTTGGCGTTTGTCCCTCACTCGAGCTCCGGGTGTCTCTCCTCGCACCACCACGGCCCGGATTCACCCCTCCTTCTGTGGACCTTGTCCCCCTCCCACGCCCGGCAGTAGGAGTCAGGTGGAGACTCACTGGTGTTGTTACTGGTGTGGGAACACCCGTCGGACCAGCTCTTTCCTT
This sequence comes from Ambystoma mexicanum, assembly GCF_040938575.1. Classification (NCBI taxonomy): domain Eukaryota; kingdom Metazoa; phylum Chordata; class Amphibia; order Caudata; family Ambystomatidae; genus Ambystoma; species Ambystoma mexicanum. Next base: position 1,233,080,696 of record NC_090928.1, read on the forward strand.
GTTTGTCTCCAGTATGTACCATTGCGCAGAGGCATTCATCCGCTTCCTTCTTCTTCTAAGATTCGGAATGGAGGGTGGGCTCTGTGTATGCCACAGATTCTGCTGTTTTAAGGCTATACAGCACCGATTTCCTTTGGATGTCCCAGGGCACCATGCAGAGACTTTCCCCTCTATACACACGTTGAAATTGCTTGTATTTCCATGCTGCAGCCAGGATCTTTCTTGAGGATTATAGCAGCCCCAGCGGAGCACCAGAAACTCAAGTCTGTATGCGCTGGCTGCTCAACACCGCCCCCTTATGGAAGTATATAGATAGAGGCTCATTGTTAGCTTTAATAAGCCTTCATCTATCCTCCACGACCACAATTTCTCCCTGCGATTGTGATCAATCTGATCAAATCTGAGTGATAGATCTACACAGGCACTATAAAGTGGTCTACCCTTAGTAGATAATGCATGTTGTTGCAAAAGGTGAGCATAACCCTAGTAAGGGAAGTCCCTATTGATGATCAAAAGCCGGTTTTAAATTTTATTTATTTATTGCTAAGTGTATTTTTATGTGATTAGGATTTTAAAATTGTAAAAAGTTTCTTATAAACTGTAACAATAATTAAAACATTGATTTGGAGCTCTGTGCTTACTGCCTCATGATTTGAAACTCATGATTGCTTACTGTATTCCCATTTATATAATAGTGCTATGTGTGAAGATGGTGTGTTCAGCCCACTGCAAACTGACTTCTGAATTCCAAACTACACACTTTTTATTTTTCGATTAGGAGCCTGCTCCATTTCTAAACGTTGGGTATCTCATTGCGCTGTTTGCTCCACACACCACAGATCCTTTGCCTTCTATACAGAAATGCAGTCTGGAATGCATATTTCAACTTGGCTTCCTGCAGCGCCTCTATCAAGGTAAGTGCATAACTGTGGGCCTGAGAGGCTTCCTTAATTTTCATGCAACAGTGAGTAATTATTTCAAATTGATTAAAGAAAATGTGTGTTGCTCACTGAATGCAACACTGTCTCATAGTGAATGATTGTATACGCTGACCCTCATACACAGTTTGGTGGTTGGTTTATGAATCTATCTATCTGTCTGCCTATCTATATGTATCAATCTACATATATTTTTCTCTAACTTTTATCTATCTTTGCTCATATTAGCACTTGAATGAGACTTCATTAAGTCATTCTGGCAGCTGTACTGTCGTTACAGAACAGCAGCATGGCTAATACGGGAAATCTACATATAATATGTCCATCAATGAGTCAGCACCCGCTATCTTGAATATTATAGATACTGGCACTCGTAACATCTCTCCTGCCGTGCTTAGCACTGTTTGTTGCTTAGAAACTGTGTCATGTGCTCTCTTGCTACAAAATAGCGCTGCTCATTGTTCGTCAACTGTGTCTTGTACTCCTTTATAGCAGAACAATAGCATGACTATTTTTAAGTCAACACCTGATCTTTTGCATATTATAGATCTTGGCAGCTTCAACAATTGTTTGATTGCGCCTATCTTTGCAATGTCTAACTACTCTGACGTTTCCGTAACTACTGCCGTTGTGTCATCTGTTGCAGCTGTCCAATTTAATATGTTGAACACTTTGACATTTGTACTGCTACTGACACTATTCCTTCTTCAGTTGCTTTATCACCCACAAGTATCTCAAGTGTCACTTTCACTTTAGAGTATACCAGTGATGCTAATTTGATCTGTACTGTTTTATCGAGTTACTCAGCCCCTATTACCGACAATGTTTCACTAACACCTACATCTGATATTATTCAGTTATCTGGCCTTCCATCATTAAACAGAAAAAAGTGAGAAATTGATTACCCGTCTTTACGCCAATGGCAACTAGATTGGTGCTGTTTTCATGCAAAAGGCATATTTACATTTGTACAACTTTGATTTGATAATTCGTAACAACCTCAATGAACCCAGACAATTAAGTTGTAGGACCAAACATCAAACACATTTCAAAACTAATTTATTAAATGTCACAATATATAATAATTGACAAACTGGACAGGATAATTTTATTTTTTTGTCATAGTTTGCAAATCTAAAAAACTTTATCTCAAATAACCACAAAAAACAAAGAAAAGCAAATTCCATAGGGGTGAAAAACCATAACCCATGTGATCAGAAAACAAATAATTTGTATAAATAACCAACTCTTATTATTGTAGGTTTTCCAGATCGTCGACATGTTTCGGCCTCATTTTACATTAGACACTATCCATAGTGCTCTTGTCTATATAGATATAAGGGCGATCTTCAGGACAACATTTCTTCAATTTAGTACTTAATTCTTGTATTCCCCAATAGTTGGTGTTCATAAACAGTAATCTATAAATAACACAATTAAAGCAATTACATAATTGAATGGTCCATGGTTGTATGACATATAATATTCAATCTCCAGGCATCTGTATTTTTAATATACAACAGACTCTTCAGTATGTTCTGGTTATACATCTACTGCACAAAGAACAGCACCAATCTTTTTTGCATGTGCTAGAAGCGTAAGAAACTCCTCTGACACCAGAGAAATCATATTTCTTTTAATGGCCATCTATTGACAAAGTATTATTGTATCCTATAGTATACTCAAGGATGACTCTTTTACTTTTTTTGAAAGAATGTAATTGCGCATATCTCTCATTAGATCACTTTAAACAATATTTCCATCCTTTGTGATCTCATGTCCTATCTGCTGTCTCCTAAAGAACAGTTGATAATAATCACATTATTTTCAACGGTCTCTAGTTCCAAAAACATTGTTTATACACTTACATTAGTGCCGCAGCAGCGGAAATGTCAATCCTAATATAGACGGGTGGTAGAGGTTGATTCTAAAGATGCAGTACCATTTGTGATTCACCACATGTCGTCCAGGGCCGGAAGACCTCATGTGAACGAACATTATAACTTTCATTAGTCAAACAGCAATAATTACACCGCATGATTCAAGGGGTCTGGTTAGAAAAACTTACTTGCACGGTCCGATCAACGTCCAAGGATTTGTATTTTGAAGATCACATCTGTCAACAAATGTGACAAGCTTATTCGTCCGATTATTGCATGGAACGGAAGTGGTGTTCCCGGCAAACAAATACAGGTTTCTTGTTTATAACAACTGCTTATGCCGCACTATTATCGCGTTGTAACTTCAGAGACATTTTGTAATTATTATCTACACTTATATTATTGTCGCAGCAGCGGAACTCTCAATTCCAAAACGTAACGGATGGCAACAGAATATTTTTATAGTGCAGGGAGGGGCCTCTATCAACAAGGGATACAGCCTGACTGCATGATTTAAATAAATAGGATCTGCTAACACGACAAAATTGTTTAGTGGAACGTCCCTAAGTAAAAGATAGAGCTTACCTGCGGAAAAGCACCAGTTTGTGCATACGTTCTGCTCCCCAACTCAGCGCCACAGTATCTGAGAGGGACGGCATTGTGACTTCTTTTTATTCGTAAATGCGTGAAAACATCACACGATCACGTGATCCGCCGTCTGTTTCTACAGATTACGTGTGTCTCATCCATTCTTAAAGGGAAACAGTGACCCAAATCATGACAACATAACTTATCCATTACATAAACACAATTACATTCCAGTCCAACTTCTTTTATTCAGATTTTTAACGAAGCAGAAACTTCCTTTGAAAATGACTTTTTGGTCCAACAAATGGAATCAGTGTGGTTGTCTACTGCCTTAACCGTGCATGCAATGAACTTAAAAGCACATGTGTATCCTCCCTATCTGATTGTTATTCAAAGAGGGGGCTGGTAAACTCCAAAATCATGTACTTCGCTTCCTCAATACAGGACACTGAGTGTTGTAGATTTTGGGAAGCACAATAACTAAAGAGGATTTATCCACTGGAAAATGTTGCCACAAATGCCACCGAAACAACTGCGTCATTTGTCAACAAACAACAGAGAAAACCTGTTAGAACAAAGTGTTCCACTCAATGGACACATTTAAACCCTGTTTAACTGTGTCAAGGGTTGTTCACAGCGGGATAACATAATTTCTCTATTGCCCCCTCTACTTGTGGATTGTATTCTTTGGATGACAAACCAGAAGAACGCAGTGTGTTTATGTTTTTTGATCTCATAATGAGCTACTAAAGGTTTTTTCTCCACCTTGGTTTTTAAACATGATGTATGCTTGCATATTCTTTGTTTTATGGGTCTTTTAGTTTATCCGATGTAAAGTAGATTACACAGCATTTAATTCCATAAATGACCCAATCCTTTGAGCTGTTTGAAAAATTTCAAAATTGCCACATTTTACTATTCAACTCAATAGATGTTAAATTTTTTGTGAGCGGCCAGACGGAACGCTGTCCACACTTAAAATGACTAAAATGACCCGTAACAGGGGGGAGCGCCCATGACGTGGTTTATTTTTCCATTGGTTGTTTGGTTGGGTATGTATGCGCCAACATATCCCTATAGTTTCTCTGCCGTTTAAAGGCAAATCTCGGAGTTGCTGGGTTAAATAGAGATAAAGTTTTTTTCCCCCTTTTTTTTTGTGGTTATTTGAGATAAAGATTTTTAGATTTGCAAACTATGACAAAAAATGAAATGATCTTGTCCAGTTTGTCAATTTTTATATATTGTGACATTTAATAAATTAGGTTTGAAATGAGTTTGGTGTTTGGTCCTACAACTTAGGGGGTAATTCATAGAATTTCGCGCACAAATGGCGCGAATGTCTGTGCCAGCCGTGTGCGCTAAAATCGATTTCCGCGCACAGCGTATTCATGGATTATAGCCTCCAAAACCAGCCGTGGCGCAGCGACCCTGCAGCAGCGCCAGTTATAGCCCCAAGAACGCCCTCGTGCAAGGAAAAGCCATCAAAATCCCCAATCCAGCGCAAAGGGCTGCGCTAACACTGGACCAGTTTACAGGGCTGCCAAACAGCAAACGCCAAGCGGGGAACGTGTATTACTGAGGTTCGCGTGAAGTTTCACACGTGAAAGGGCCTGTGCGAATCGGGTACGTGTATAACTGGGGTTCACGTGAAGTTTCACACGCGATTTGAGCAGGGTACGTGTATTACGGGGGTGCGCAGGAAGTTTCACACGCGAAAGGGCCTGTGCGAGTGGGGTATGTGTATAACTGGGGTTCGCGGGAAGTTTCACGCACGATAGGCCCTGTGCGAGCGAGGTACGTGTATTACTGGGGTTCGCGGGAAGTTTCACACGCGATTGTAGCAGGGTACGTGTATAACTGGGGTTCGTGGGAAGTTTCACTTTCAATTTCAGCAGGGTACGTGTATTACGGGGGTTCGCGGGAAGTCTCACACGCGATTGGATCCGGGTACGTGTATTTCAGGGGTGCGCGGGAAGTTTCACACGCGAAAGGGCCTGTGCGAGTGGGGTATGTGTATGACTTGGGTTTGCGGGAAGTTTCACATGCGATATGCCCTGTGCGAGCGAGTACTTGTATTACTGGGGTTCACAGGAAGTTTCACACGCGATTGTAGCAGGGTACGTGTATTACGGGGTTCGCAGGAAGTTTCACACGAGAAAGGGCCTGTGCGAGTGGGGTACGCGTATAACTGTGGTTCGCGTGAAGTTTCACACGCGATTTGAGCAGGGTGCATGTATAACTGGGGTTCGTGGGAAGTTTCACACGTGATTGGAGCAGGGTACGTGTATTACGGGGGTGTGCGGGAAGTTTCACACGCGAAAGGGCCCTGTGCGAGTGGGGTACGTGTATTCCTGGGGTTCGTGTGAAGTTTAACACGCGAAAGGGCAACGCCTGTGCGCGATACGTCACTGACACGCTTACGCGCTAAGGGCCTTTGGTCCAATGAAATCGCATACTTGTGATGACCCGCTTACCCGCTAAGGGCCTTTCCTCGAATTACACGGTGACGTGCAATTTTTTCACGTGCCAAATCACTCCGTATCAAGCTGGCCATGCATACACACACGGAAGACCACGCTCCTGCCCTGAAGGCCATTTTCCTGCCCCCCAGAGCCCCGAGCACGCTCCCACCTGCCATCTGCTGCTGCCTGACTGTCTGCTGCCCACGTGCCCTGCTATTTGGTGCCTGCACATCAGCCATCTGCAGGGGTCCAGTTGCTGTGTCCACCCCTGCTGGAACAGAAGACTCCCGACTGGGAAACCATCACTCCACAGCCCAGCCCCAGGACCCAGTTGCCCACCCACTCCTGCCTCTGGGGTTGCCATGTCGGGCACATCTCCATCTGGCACCACGGGCAACGCCCAGCCAGAGAGGCAGAGGGCCACCAGCTTCACTGTTGGTGTCCTGGCGGAGCATGTCCTGGGGCATTATGATGCCCTCTTTGGAACATCACGCGCCAACAAGGAAGGACGGGAGAGGATCTGGGACGACGTAGTGGTTGCCATCAACGCGGAGGGGGTGGCAACCCGCGACATCAAGCACGTCAAGAAGCGCTGGGAGGACTTCAGGTCCAGGACCCTCCACAAGGCCCGGTGCCTCGCGGAGGGGGGGCGGGCACGCATGAGTAACATCCAGATGAGGGTCCTGGAACGCGTCCTGGAACGCGAACTACACCCAGCGCTCCACGCCCGGATCCTTCTGAGGCAGACCTGTCTGAAGTTGAGCTGTAAGTGGCCAAGCATTGCTGTGTGAGACAGGGCATGTTGCAGTGTGCTGGTAGTCTGATGCTTGCCTGTATGTGTGACATAGGCCATGTATGGATGTGTGTGTACAGGGACATCATGGTCTTGCATGTGAGACCAGTTATGTGTGAACCACATGGTTTGGTGCATGTGTTATAATGCAACATGGGGAGCTCTATGCGGAATGCACACATGAAAGCGTGGCTGTCTCTGTTCCTGGACATGAAGGGGGGGGTGAGGAATGGGTGCTGATGCCATGTACATGTATGGTGCAAATGTATGTGTGTGTGCCTGAGAAGTGTGTGTGTGATTTTGAAACGCCATGGATGCATGTGACTTTGAAGGCAACATCTTGGTTTACAGGGGCCCTTCTACATGGATGTTGATGTTGATTGCAGGCGCCGGAACTGTTTCTGCATGTGTGTTGTGTGCATTCACCCATGTGTTGTGGAATGACAGGATGGAAGTGACATTTGACAGTGCCACTCATGTGTTATTGCTTCCTGTCTAGGGTATTTTGTACTGTACCCTGATGCTTGTGTTCTATGTCTCCCTCTACGCAGTGTCAAGTGAAGAAGAGGGCGGAGACGGCGCTGTGGAGCCAAGCGGCGGGGATGCCTCCACTGGGCGGCGACGCAAGGCCCAGCCACCCTCCCAGGAATTACCATCATCCGGGAGCGAGGGGGCTGGTGCTGTGTCTGACACAACGGCTGTGGCGGAAGGGCCGGGTGAGTCCCCACAGGGGCTTCCAATGGCAGAAGACGGTGTGGAGACATCCAGGTTGGTGGTCTCCACAGAGGAGGAGGAGCCTGCTACTGAGCTGCACATGGGGCCTGGTGGGGGTAGTACCACTGGTGCAAGTGGTGCAGTCCAGGGCCAGGAGGCAGCACAGGTCACCGCGGAGGGGCCTGTGATTGTCGCTGTCCCTGACCCTGTGACTGCACCAGCAGGGAGGCCCCGTCTCAGGCCCGTCCGCAGGTAGGGGAGAGTGCCATGTCATCTGCCTCTCCACTACCTGTGGACGAGGGGTCCCATGAACGTATGGGCTCCGTCCTGGTTGGTGTCGCGTTGCGCACGCGTGTCATTCGTGATGACATGCGTTCTTCCTGGTGGGAGAACGCATGCCATCACGGAGAGCAGTGTTGTGACGTGGCACTGCTGGGAGGGGCCCTGGTTGGTGGGTTCCTACATGTGTCGCGCACTCTGGTGGACCTCTCCTCCTCTGTGGAGACTATGCGCCAGTCGTTCTCCACACCGTCTTCCGGCCCAGATTCCACCAGGGCCCCCTGTGGACCTGGCCCGACCAACACAGCCAGCTTGGTGGAACTCACATCCCTGCCACAGTCGGGAGTCGGCGGCCCAGCAGGGGTGGACACCACAACTGGAGACCAGCTGATGGAGGATGTGCAGGCACCATCAGACACGGCACATGGACAGCAGCAGCAGGAGCAGGCTCTAGGTGGGAGCAATGATGGCTCAGGGCCATCAACATCGGAGGGGCAGGCATCGGCCAGAGGGCAGGAGGACCCAGGAATGGGAGTGTCTTCCGTGTAGCACCGGTTGGGCCAGCAGATAGGTGCGGAGCGGCAGTGGGCGGAAGAGGCACGGCTCACCATGGTCAGGGCGGAGTTCTCCATGCGTCGGGCTTTGAGGCGGGCATAGTGCCTCGAGGCAACTTGCAGGGAGTTGGAACAGGCCATGAGTGCCTCCCTGCGAGACCTCGGGGCCAGGACAGAGGCCCGCCTCCGGAAAATAGACATGGTGTTACAGAGTGAGCCGCTGGACTTGCCCGCCGCCATTGTATATAGTTAGATAGTGTTAGGTTTACTTTCATTTTTTCTTTATTTTGGTTGCGCTTGGACAATGCACCACGTTTTTATATATAGTTTTTTATTAGGTAGTACTTTTGATAGGTTTCATTTCATCAGTTGGGCTCATGGACCCTGGATTGTTCATCTGTACATAGTTCACCATTGGATTATTCTCTTTTTTTTTATTTTCACCATGGGGCAATGGTTTTCACTTTCTTTTTTCCCTTGGATTTGCTTTGTTGGACTGTGACTTTGGACACCATTTCTTTGGATTTCTTCGGATTATGATTTCTTGTTTTTTATTCTTTTACGGACATGCAGCTTTTCTTTTATTATTCCCATTGTTGTGTGTTGGATTTTGATTACATTCATGTTGTGTTTAATACATTTTTTTCTTCATACTTCGATGTGTGGTATTATCTCATTGGTTTCATGCATGTGATGATATGGGTTTTCACATTCACTTGCCCCCATTGTGTGTGTGTGTGTGTGACAGACATGTGTTCATTTACATACTTGCCATTGGGGTTGTATCATGTAATTGCCTTTTCTATGTGGGTGGATGCAATACTTGGTTGGGCCTTTGGGCAGGGGAGGCTGGCCATAAGGGCCATGATTGGGGATAGTCATGACCTGGGGGCAGGGGACATGAGTGGGACATGAGTGGGGGCCTTCTGGCAGGTGCCCTGCACTTCTGGGGGGTGGGGGTGCAATGGGACATGAGGGGGCCTGCTGGCAGGTGCCCTGCACTGCTGGGGGGTGGGGGTGCAAGGGGGCCTGCTGGCAGGTGCCCTGCACTGCTGGGGGGTGGGGGTGCAAGGGGACATGAGTGGGACATGAGTGGGGACCTGCTGACAGGTGCCCTGCACTGCTGGGGGGTGGGGGTGCAGGAGGGTCATGCGTTGGTGAGCTGTAGTGCAAGCTGACATGTGGCTTGGCTGGGGGGCATGCCCATGGTGGATGGGCTGCCTGCGGGACATGACCAGGGGTGCAGGGTAGTCCCCTGTGGTCTGGGCTGCCTGCAGGGGGCGTGGAGGGTATAGAGGGAACACCTGGCAGGACCACCCCACCCAGGACAGGCTCAACCCGGTCCCGGATAGCCACGTCTGCAGGGAGAGGAAGAACAGTTGTTGTAAGCGGATCCCCTCCCTGAAAACGGGTCTGGACGAAGGCATCCCTGCTGGTGCATGTCCCTTGCACGGCCTCCTCCTCCACCAAACCCCCACCAACCTGGATGACTCCGTGCCATCTTCCTCCGTCGGACCCTGTGGGGTCTCAGCTGCCCCTTCTGCTGCCGAGGAGTCCAACTCCGACCTCCGCCTCTTGGACCTTCCCTCGGCAGCTGCGGCCTGGGACGCGGCACCGGACTCCTTACTCCGCGACAATATGACAACCTGGGAGGGGAGTCGGGTCTTGCGTCTCCGGCTGGCGGGATGATCCCTGCCGCTGTGCTCCACAGCACCTTCTCCGCCCTCTTCTTCAGTTGACGCTGCAGACAGGGAGAGATAAAACACAGGCATCAGGGCACTGTACAATGGACTGATACACACATGACAGTTGCACATGAGTGGCATTGTTTAACTACAGACACGGCATCACACTCCACGACACACATGTCATTTTAACTCACACACATGAACATTTCAACAGCAATATTGCACCAGGCAGCACCATCCATACACATACAACAGCATGAACAGCCAAAGGTGAGCCTGACATCACGTGAAACACAAGGAGTGTACTAGACATGCACACACACCACCACACTTATATGCATGTCTACATCTCCTCCAACTGTTGCAGTGATGAGATCGCCATACATGTCACAGCTGCCATTCATCCTTCTACATATCAGTGTCACGTGCATCCATGTTGCATCACAGTTGCACACTTGTCAGATACACGTACATGTACACAGTGCAGATACATGCATTATGAACCACCATCCATGCCCCAACCATGCCAATGTACGTACACAGAAATTCAAACATGTGTGCTCCCACAGCTGCATTTGCCCAGCATGCTTACCAACACATACACCATCAATGTTTCTCACAACTGAGAGGGCTCACATGTGGCAGCCTCACGCCCATGTTCATACACATCCCTACATGGCCCTACACAAACACATGTGCAACCTGCACACTACTGGCACACCACGACACGCACAGCGTACTATCAACATGCATGTACACTTACCGCTCGACTCCAGACGGGTCTGCCTCTCAAGGATCTGGACATAGAGCACTGGGCATATGCGTTCCAGGACCCTCATTTGATGGTTCGACAGCTGGCCCCGGCGCCCCTTGGCATCCGCTGCCTTAGCGAGGCGCCGGGCCTTGTTGAGGGTCCAGGACCTGAAGTCCTCCCAGCGCTTCTTGACATGATGTAAGTCGCGGACTGCCACCACGTTGATGGCAGTCACGATGTCCATCCAGATCCTGGTCCGTCCTTCATTGTCGGCGCATGAACTTCCAAAGTGGGCATCATACTGCCCCAGGACTTGCTCCACCAGGACACCAACTTCGGTGGCAGTGAAGCTGGTGGCCCTCTGCCTCTCTGGCTGGGGGTTGCCAGTGCTGCCAGATGGTGTTGTGCTGGACATGGCAACCCCAGAGGCAGGAGTGGGTGGGCAACTGGGACCTGGGGCTGGGCTGTGGAGCGATGGAATCCCAGTCGGGAGTCTTCGGTTCCAGCAGGGGTGGTCACAGCAACTACACCCCTGGCTGACGTGCAGGCAGCAAATGGCAGGGCACTTGGGCAGCAGGCAGTCAGGCAGCAGCAGATGGCAGGTGGGAGCGTGCTCGGGGCTCTGGGGGGCAGTAATTCAGCCTTCTGGGCAGGAGCGTGGTCTTCCGTTTGTTTTCGCGTGGGCAGCTTGATACGGAGTGATTTGGCATGTGAAAAAATTGCACGTCAGCATGTAATTTGAGGAAAGGGCCTTAGCGCGTAAGCGTGTCTGCACACGCACGCGATTTCATTGGACCAAAGGCCCTTAGCGCGTAAGCGCGTAAATTACATTACGCCCGCGGGCATTTCCCTCATAGCACGTGATGACAGAGCACACGTGGAAAAACTGCACATACGAGTGCCATCGCCTTAGCGCGTAAGCGCGTAAGTTACATTACGCGCGCGGGCGTTTCCCTCATAGCATGTGATGACAGAGCACACGTGGAAAAACTGCACGTCCGAGTGTCATTGCGTGTAATTGGAGGAAAGCACCCGCGCACACGCGTATCTGACGTGTACGTGTGGGCCGGTTTAAAAGCTATGTGTAGGACGCCATTTCCTTGTACGTGCTTTTCGTGGAGAGCGAGTGGGTGAAATCTGTACTTCTTGTCGGTTCACACGCGATTACTTCACAGCGTTTCTAGTTCGTACTCCCTGTTACCTCTGACAGCTCTTTTCTGAATTTTTGTTGGGCCCGTTTCCTCAAACAGAGTTCACTTCTCCTTTGTCCTGTCTCCTTAGACAGCGTACAATTCTTCTTTTGGCGGGGGTGTTGCCAACGCGCACACGCGCATTTTTTCACATTCTTTTTCCAGGCAGACGGTGAGTTCTGCACGTACTTAGCAACTGTGCTTGCCCCGTGTGTCGCGTTCCCCTTCAGAGGTCATTGTAGGCTGCGTGTATTACGCGTATGCTTATTTTTGTGTTTCTGGGTGCCACAGCGTAGTACGGGTTCATTTTTTCACGCACGTGGTCTACGAGGGGTTGCGTGCACGTTAACCTTTGATTTTGGGCTGCCTGTGCGTTGTGTGACCCGTCATCTTCCCCCAGGGGCCACAGACAGCCTTGTTAGAGCACTAGGGTACGAATTCCATCTAGTATCCTACCCCTTTGACCCCCAATTGCCCAGGACAATAGTTTACTGCAACTCCCATACGCACAACAACATCAGTGCCATGGTTGGGAGGCGACCAAGCGGTAAGGGAGGCAAAGGTGGCCGACCTACAAAAGGTGGGCGTGGTGGGCGCGGTAGGGGACGTGGCCGGGATTTGCAGGGTGCCCCTATACCCCCATGTGTGGAGGAACAATCAGGGACACCCATGCCCCCCCCCCATGGTTGAGGGAAACGTGGCTGACACCATCCCAGCTCAGCCCCTGTTGGACCAGCCCATTGTGGCACCTGACCTGGCACATGCTGACTCCCTGGCTGACTTCTAGGTCAGCAAGTCTAGGCCACGTGTGGCAGTGCAAGTTGTTGTCACCAAGCCACGTGGATCTGGGGCACCTATGTCATCTGCTGCCCCAAGTATGCAGGGTGGGGAGGCTGCAGGGGCAGCTGCAGCTCCATCCGCCCCAGCTCTGACTCTCCCAGCCAGGACAGTGTCAGTCCAGGTCCATCAAACTGACATTCCCCCTGCCAACATTACCCTGCAACCAATGCCTGCATCAAAACCTATGGTCATTGTGCATTCCCACACTCCTACTACCCAGTCCACCGGTGATTCTGCCCCTACTGACCAGAGCGGCGTAAGCCACTCTGGCTCTGCTCCACCTTTAAAGAAGAGGAAAAAGAGTGCTCTGGCACGACAGGCTGAGACCCCAGACACAGCTACACACTCCGGTACCTCAAGGAAGCCTTGCTTTAATGAGGTGGAACTTGATGCACGTGTGTCCTATGTGACGGCACATAGCCACGAAATGCTGGTGACTGCAGGGTCCAAGACCACAACTGGTCAACGTAAGGCACACTGGCAGATCATCGCCGACCGCATAAGTGCCCTTGGATTTGTGAGGCGCACAGCTGATGATTGCTACAAGCGGTGGAATGACCTGAAACGCAGAGCAAAGAACAAGCTGGCCTCAAATCATGCCGCTACTCTGGTGACTGGCGGTGGGTCTCCACAAGAGGACAACGAACTCACTGAACATGAGTCTGTTGCTGGGGCCTTCGTCACAGAGGAACAGATCCAAGGTGTGGGAGAACTACCTGATTATGATGCATTGTCCGGTGAGTGCCCATGCATGTGTGTTTAATGCATGTGTATGTTGTTTGGGTGACGGGTTCTGATTGAGTGCCAGGTGAGGGTGTGTGTGCCTGAGTGGTATGGGTCACCCATGTGCTTCATCCAAAACATTCAGCGGCCTTGGATTTGGGTGTGACAGTATCCCTTCTGCCCACAGTAGTAATTTAGCGCAACATTACGGCAGTTGCCCTTGAAGTGGCATCTTGCAACAACATTGTTTGTATTTTTCAGTGTTCGTTCAGGCTGATTGTTTCAATTCTCCCACTTTTGCTACGCATTCCCCAGCCCTACTATCACATTTGTGACATGCTTCTGTCATTGATGAACCCCTCATTGGCCCACATGTGTTACCTTGTTAGGTGAATGATTTGACCATTCAGGCTGATTGAGTATTGGCCTGATCACATAAATGTTTGGGGCCTGTTTGAATGTGGAACATGATAGTTGTTTCCTGTCATGTTGAAGTGCACAACCATTGATGTGTACATCGGCCTGCAATCACTGTATTTTTGTACACTGGATGTGTTGCAGTGTGTGGAACATGCGTATTTTGTCACACTATGTAGCATTTTTCATCTCATCATGTCCATCTCACATGGATGGCTGACAGTACTCATTCACTGACGTATGGATGTACTTGTGGAATGTACCATGGCTATGGTACATGCCATCTGTGTGATGGCATGTGTCATGTATGTGTATTGGACATGCCACTCACAGGCCATTGTGTGATGGCAGTGCTACCCAGCATGCAGCAAATGTGTTGCTCTTCCATCTTGGTGTCATCAGTGTCTGCCTTTTGCCTCCCCAGTGCATGCATGGGAGGGTTAAAGTCATGTGGGACATGTGTAAATCATGTAGTGGTTCTGTAGCTTGTCAGGCCTATTTGTGTGCTATGGTGCTAATGCCTGTTTCCATTTTTTGTCTTTCATGTTTTTGCAGGGGATGATGCACTTGATGCTGTTGAGGTTGAGGAGATGGTGCAGACCCAGGAGGGATCTCAGGCACGACCGGGCACAAGTGGGGGACGTGGTGTAGTGGTGGGTGAGAACCCAATCTTGCTGCAGACCATTCTGTCCAGGGGTGTCTCTGGGTGCACCTCCACAGACCTCTATTCAGGTGCTGATTCGGATGATGAGACCTATGTGCCGTTGCAGGTAAGTGTTTCTGGCAGGGATTCTGTTCTGTCCAACCCACCTGCACCAAGGGTTGAACCCTCTATGGGGATGTCAGTGTTGGTAAGTCCGCCATTGGCGGTTACGGATGCAGGGTCACACTCCACAACATCTGATCCTGTTCCTGGGCCAGCAGATCAGAGGGGGAATGCAGTCCTGCAGCCTCAGGCAGTGCCGGCATAGCAAGGCGCAGATCGCCTTGCCCCAAACAGGTGTGGTGCCCGCCGACGTGATGGCCGTACGCCACCAGGCAATAACGCATGGGAACAATCCATGTACGATATGGCAACCCAACAGGCAGCATCAGTTGAGATGATGGCTCAAGCAATGGAGAGGGTGGCCACTTCCATTGTCCCCCCTGAAAGGCAGATGGAGCAACTACAGCAGGCAACAGACTCCATTTGCCAATCACACAGGGAGGACATGTTTGCATCCAACAGGGACCGACGGGCGGCACTGGAGACTCTACGCCACTCGATATCAATAGAGTCCCAGGGCCACAGGGAAGCCCGGAGGGTAGAACTCCATCACCTCAGGGAGACTCTTGTTGACCTTGAGGCTTCCACTAACTTGAGGACAGAACAGCAGCTGGAGCGGCTCACACGTTCGCTCTCACCTGAGATGCAGGCAACTTGGGAGGAGATCCGGGCATCATGTCAGGTGCTGCATGGGGATCTCCGCACTATAATCCTACAGAACTAGACTTTCCACACCCGCATGCTTGCTGCCATGGAGGACCATACCAGGGCTTTGCGTGGGCTGCCTCCCATAGCACCACCACCTCCTGATGCAGCAGCTGAGGGTGATGAGAGCGACAGCAGCAGTTCTCCCACATTGGCATAGCAGTGCAGGCCATGAGCCCATGGAGGTGTTTTTTTTTCAAAACATCCACACAGGTGGCTGTTGGTGCGCACCCTGTCCTCGGACCTCCTGGGTGGCCTCCCCCGCACACCCCCAGCCCCCACATGTCCATTTTTGATTTTTGATTTTTTTTTTCCAGTGTGTTGCCTTGTGTGGCTCCCGTGGGCATCCACTGTATTCCGGCTGGGCACATGCAGGCTTGTCCTGAGTTTGGGTTAGATGCTTGGGTTCGTGAGACACACCCCCCTCCTGCTTCTCGTTTCCATGGGCTTGCAAAGGGTGTGCCCAAGTGACAGTGACTTACACAGTGAGGTTGGACTCCCATGAGCTGTGTGGGCAGTCTGTAGTCAATACTGTGTATACATTCCTAGTGGATATTGTTGTTGTATTGTATGTATTGATATGTGCTTGTGCATCCATGTCTTCCTCCTAATTTGCAGGTTCTTTCCTCATGTCTTCACAAGGCCGTCTACTTTGGAGATGGAGTTCATGTTGTAAGCAGTGCACTTACACATTTGCCGGGCAGCCACACTGTACAGGTGGAAGGGGGCGATGTTCTGGCATAATCAGGTTGTAAGACTACCACTACTTTGACTTAGTACTGTCATGTTTTTGCTATGTTTGAGGTTGTGTAGCTGCATTGTATTGTTGGTAAGTATTTGGTCATGTGTGTTGTTAGTTCTACATTACTGGGAGCATATTGTGTGTGGCCAGTTTCCATTAGGGACACTGTACTTTGTGACACTTGTGTCAGGTTTTGGGGATTGCTTTGTTTGCTCTCACATAGCATGACATGCCATGGTGTGTTGAGTGGCGGTGCTGGGGAGGGGTTGGGTGACATGGCACTGTTGTCATGTTGTATTTTGCAAGGGGGTAATGAATTTAGCAGCATAGAAGTGTGTCTTTTGATGACACAGCATACTGAGTATGCATTGGTGGTGTTTGTATAGGTAGGGATGCACACAATGTAACACTTCCAGTTGACCAATCTCAGGCTGGTATGGTTGTGACAGTTGACTGTCCCTTATGTCATCATCATTGATTGTCAGATGGTATGTGCCAGGGCTGTGTGCACTCCACAGGGGTGTGATTTTAGGTGAAGTAATTAGCCACCAGCTGCGTACGGGCTGCCTCACCCCGTGCCCTTTCCCCTCCCATGCGCAGCGGCCGTGCATGTGGTTGGGGATGTTGGGGCACCACCATGTCCACGGGCAGGCCCCGGCGTGTTGCAACGTTGTGCAGGACACATGCTGCCACTATGATCCTGCACACTACTGGGGGAGCGTATAACAGCTGCCCGCCAGAATGGTGAAGGGAGCGAAAGCGTGAATTGAGCACTCCGAATGTGCGCTCCACTATGCCCTGGGTTGCAATGTGGGCTGTGTTGTATCTTACCTCCGGTGGCGTGGTGGGGTTCTGAATTGGCGTCATCATGTGGGTGCTCAGAGGGTAGGCACTGTCCTCTGGGGAGGTGGTGATGGGTATCATTAGTGGGGTTGTGACATTACTCAGTATCTGACATGTATGCATGTGCTGTGGCATTTATACTCACCGAGCAGCCATGTATCGCCATACCGCCCAGCTTCTAGGTCCCGGTTTAGGGTTGACATTCTGTAAATAAAACTGTTGTGGGTGGACCCTGGATAGTTGGCATATACTGAGGTGATGATTCCCTTGGCATCACATACTACCTGGACGTTGATGGAATGCCAGTGCTTGCGGTTTCTATAGATGTGCTCTGATGCCATGGGGGGCGGTAGAGCCACATGGGTGCAATCAGTGCCACCTAGGACTTTGGGGAATTGTGCCACCCCGTAGAAATCCTGGACGGCAGCCTGCCTTTCTGCAGGTGTTCTGGGCAGGTAAATATGCCTGCGGACTGATGGCCGTGCAGTCATGATGGCCAAGACCTGGTATAGGCAGCGTGACTGCGTGGCCTGTGACACCCCCCCCCCACTATAGCACTTGTCCGTTGAAATTATCCAGTGGCCAAGAAGTACAGTACATTGAGGACCTTCTCCAGCGGTCCGAGTGCTTGGGAGCACAGGGTGGGTGATGTGAGGTCATCCTCCCACTCACTCACCAGGTCGAGTATTATGTGAGGTGGAAACCTGTACCTCCCATACACCTGGTCATCAGGCATCCCAAAAAGGCTGGTTCTGGGTGTGAAAATTCTGGGCCTGACTATTCTCCTCCTCCTCCTGCGGTATCCCACGACCACTGCTGCTAGGAACGGTATATTCATCCTGGCATCTGAGCTTGTTTGTTGTTTGCGCGCACTTTTATGCTGCGCGGGTCCACGTACGCCTGCTTCCTGCTGGCGTACGTGTTTCCGGATTAGCGCGTCTTTTTTGGCGCACGCGTTAGCCCCGTTCGGATCCATGAATACGTGTTTTGAACGTGCGTGTGGGCGTTCCGCGCATTTGCCTCCTGTACTTCCCCCGTGACGCCCACATTTTCACGCGTTACTCCCCATTCCGCGTGTCACGCCCTCAGTTCCTCCTACTTTTGTTGTGTGCGCCGCGCTATGTGCGATTTCGCTGTGCGCTTAGCGCACGCTGTTTGGAGACGTGTGCGCCAGCGTGCGCCAAGCAGAATTATGGCGCACATCCATGGATTTCCACGCGCGCGGACTTCCATGAATCGCTGTGCACAGGTTTCACTGGGATTTCCGCACTGGTACTGCGATTCGCACGCTTGCGCTGAAAATTTCAGCGCACATTAATTCCATGAATCGGTTAATTGTTTGTTATAAATTATCAAATCATATTTGTACAAATGTAAATATGACTATTGCCTGAAAACACCATCAATCTAGTTGCCATTGGTGTAAAGAGGGGTAAACAATTTCTCACTTTTTTCTGTACACGTGTTTTGAATTTTTCCCGTTTGAGAATTGATCCCACGTAATCAAAAAAGAGGGAAAATACCTGATTTAGGTAACACGCTTCCATCGTTAAAGCCAGGAAAAAAATCAACTTGTTAATTTGTAGATCCTGCACACACCTACTCATAAGGAAGGTAACATCCTGGACTGGGTTCTTACTCAGAATGTACTCATCCCTACTCCTGTCTCTGAGCCTTGTCCTTGGTCTGATCATCTACTTATTATATTTGATATATTTACACCTTTCAGATGTATTCCTCCCAAAAACCTAAAAAGTAGTCTTCAGTCGTAATATGAATAACATTGCAAGGTCCTCCTTTAACTCTGCTATTCAACCACTGTTGCCTCAATTACCAGATTTGAGTGATGTACTCAGTCTGGTTAACCTACACAATACTGCTGTTAGCACAACTATTGACATTTTAGCACCTGTCAAAAAGAAGAACCTTAATCAAGTGACAGTAAATAATCTGCATTTCTCTGATGATATTCTTAGACTACATAAAGTCAAGAGACCTGCGGAAAGATCTTGGTGGAAAGACACCACTATTGAGAATAAAGCCACTTATAACACTGCAACTGACAACTATAAGAAAGCCATTATTACTGCTAAAAAAAGATACAATGGATGTCGTATCAGCCCTGCTACATTTTATACCAAGGAGTTGGTCACAATACTTAAGAACTTGATGGTAATAAGGCAGTAACATATGCTGATATCACTAAAGACACTACTTGTGCCAGTTTAAGAAGCACTGATGGCAAAACTTAATCTGCATCGTGCAAACATTGCAAAACACCTTGTACGATATGGTACCAAGCTATCACCCTGTCAATTGAATAATTCATGCTCCATTAATGATTGCATGGCGCTTCCTTTTTGTTTTCACCATGTTTCTGAAGATCATATAAGAGAGGTTTTAAGTTCAATCAAACCTACTTCATGCAAGAATGATGCATGGGCTGCCTCGATTATCAGAAATGCCCTGATGCATTAATTTATATGATATGATAGGTTATTTATAATGCGTTTAATACCCAGATGTTTCTAAGAGCGGACCCGGGGATCGAACCTGTGTTGCTGCGTGTCGTATTGCTTCTAAGGAGAGCACGTTGCCGCTGAGCTATCCTCCCGAGATTACAAAAATCATGAACTCCTCCTTTGATGCTTCTATTTTTCCTGGCTGTTTAAAAACTGCATGGATTACACCACTTCTAAAAAAGGAAACTGTGGATCCCGCAGTGGCCAATAACTACAGGCCCATTACTTGTGTTCCATTCCTCTTGAAGATCATTGATAGGGTGGCGCATCTTCAGGTCCAACATTATTTGGGAACCAACAATATTCTAGGTGTTCGTCAGTCGGACTTTAGAGCACGTCATGATAGTGAAGCCGCGCTCATTGACTTTAAATCTAATATCACAAGCAATCAAGAGAAAGGAAATACCCTTCCATTCTGGTGGAAAGACTTTCTAATGTCGCCAACTTTTTTTGTCCTTTGGCTTAATGGGGTTTCTTCCTTCTTCTTTCTTTACAATAGGACCGCCATAT
The DNA here is from genome assembly GCF_040938575.1 of Ambystoma mexicanum. NCBI lineage: Eukaryota > Metazoa > Chordata > Amphibia > Caudata > Ambystomatidae > Ambystoma > Ambystoma mexicanum. Next base: position 1,233,100,604 of record NC_090928.1, read on the forward strand.
TCTCTGTGGATGATTTCCTATCCTCTCCCTCTGCACTCCCTTGTCCCTTGCCTACCCCAGGGATCATGCCTCGCATCTTACCTCTATCGCATATATATAACCAACCAATATTTGCACATATTGGATCAGCTGGGTGTCTGCTATACAAATTATGCAGACGATAACCAGGTTATTTTCCAACTTTCTGGGGACAACGATATAGACACCATGAAAGTCAACCAGATCTTTTCCGCCATCCAGGCCTAGATGGCATCCAACTCACTATCCCTTAAGACACAAAAACTGAATTTCTCATTCTGGGTACTAGGCAAAGATTTAAAAGACTTGACTGCTGTTATGACGCTTTCTCAATCTCTGATTGTACCATCCCAGTGGTCCAGAAACTGAAGACAATGGGGGTTTCTTTAGATCCTGATTTATTCCTGAATACTCTCACTGATTACCTTAGATCCTCTTGCTCATACTATCTCAAGCTTCTCAGACAAATTAGACTTTATTTGGCTGAGCAAAGTTGTGCCACTTTGGCGTGTGCTATCATTTGTTACAAGCATGACTATTGTAATGGACTTTTTTAGGGACTTCTCAAGCTCACATCAACAAGTTACATGTCCATCAGAATGACACTGTTCGGGTTATTTGCAATTTTTCTCGACGGGGGCATGTTACCTACTCCAGGCATTTGCTTCACTGGCTTCCTGTTCAAGACCGTATTAAACACAAGATTCTTTCACTTACCCATAGATCCTAACTTGATTCGGCACTGCAAGGATCACATTTCATGGATCCAAAAGACTCCTTCGCCCTCAGGACCCCTTTCGTCTGGAAGTGGGTTGTTCAAAACTCCAGCTAATAAGGCGCACATTGTTTGACATTGCAGAACCATTTCTGTGGAACAGCCTTCCTCTTCATATTCAGTTTGCTGTCTACTCTTTTAGAAAAAATCTTAACAACTATATGTTTTAGTTCTCGTCTGTCTGGTTCTTGTTTGTTTGCTTGTTTGTCTCCTCTCTGAGTTTTCTTCTGTTTTTCGTTTGTTTTGTTGTTCATTTTTGTTTGTACTCTGAGTCTCATTGGTCTGTAGCGCTTATTATAAATAATAAAAGCGTAATAAAGGATAAGGTTGTTTGCCGAACATGCCAGTGTTTTTCCCCAAAGTTTATTTCAAAATGCAAACAGTTGTATTACAGGACTTGTCATTGATGTTGGTCAACACATGATCCACCCTTTATCCCAATATAAGAACCATTGTTTCTCTGAGTGACCTCTGGCTGATTTTTTTCCTTTCTCCCATCGTCGAATAGCCTAAAGTGAAATTGGCTGCACCTCTCCTCCAAATAAGGAGCAGTCTTGGAGGCTGAGTTTGAATCCTACCTCGTCCTATACTCTATTGAATTAGCCTTTTTTTTTTGTTGCCTTTGTTTGTTGACGAATAATAATCCATAACAGTTGTAATTGTAGACCATGAGTATCTCGGCTCTATGGACAGGTAACAGATGTTTATTGGTACCCAACTCAAAGGTGCCCATTTTTCTCAGCAAAAACATACATGCTGAGGCAATAGAGGGTTGAAGCGTATGTACGCTCTAACGTAGTATGCTGCTTGCCTCTACGGGCAGTCAGGAGAAAAACCTTGATGACCGGCTGCTTCCTAGAGCAAATCAATAATGGCCCGAAGACCTAATGGGGAGCATCTACGTGGCACATTCCCTCCACAGTGTCGTCTTCAAACCCCTTCTTCTGTGCTGGTCAGCCAAGGCCATGCCCCACCCTCCAAACCAGTCTTTTTGATGCCCCATTTTCTGGTCAAAATATTTCTCAAGAACTACTGGTTCTGAATCCACTTTTGGATTTACTGTTGCAGATGGCTTTTTCATGAGTTCTGCGTGAAACTTGAACATCTTTGCATTTGTATTTATTTGAAAAACAAGGATGTCAAAGACATTACTAACAGTAACATTTACAGATGGCAGAGGCATTCTTCAGAAGGACCAAGGACAAAAATAAACACACAAATATATATAGCGACATACAGACTTAAAGAGATAACATTCAACATTTAACCTAGTGGGGCAAGTGATTCAGTCTAAAGAGGACTACCATACAAATATACATTACATTTTACATTACATTTTAAACACAGTACCAGATATAGTGGTGTGGTCAGATGGGGGGGGGGGCATGAGAGGGAAGGAGGAGCTCCACCTATGACAAATAAGTGAAGTTTAAGCTGCACTTTGTAGAAAGAAATACACAGTAAGACTGCCTTTGAATGTGATGGGCAGCGGTTTCCAATAGAGTAGGGCAAGTAGGGATAAGAGCAGGCACAGGGGGGTTATGGGATAGTGAGGTTGAGCAGAGGAAATGATATGGTGAGTCGGTAGAGAGTATAATCAATCAAGGAGATCAAAATATCATACTCTTTCTTTAAAAATGGTGACAACTTACTTTTTTCGAATGAAAAACAAGTAGATAGGGATACAGTCAGACTGCTACTGAGGAGCAAGACAATTGACAGCTTTGCAGTCTAGGTGAAGGAACTTGAAAAGGTAGTAGTTGTGTAAGGGGCGCCACCAAATATGGAGTTAGTAGGTTAAAGTGAGGGACGATCTGGGTAGGTTATGAGACTGCAGGTAGTCGAGGACTTTTTCGAGAGAGGGGAAGAAGTAGAGTGAAAGGCCAAGGAGTAGGCTTCAGCAGTATGCACGTTTTCTAAGCATGAGGGTGGAGATTAGAGTTTTTGTAGAGTGGTGAGTAAGAAATTGATTAATATTCCGAATGTTGAGAACATTAGCACAAGCAGCGTAGGTGGTGGTAGTGATGAATTGTTGCAGTTGAAGGTGGCTATAAAAGAGGGTCCCAAGAGTGCGAGCCTTGGGTGAGGGAGCACGAAGGTCAGGCAGGAAGGTGATTGTAGAGCAGAGGAGAGGGATGGGATTAGAAGCTGGCAAAAAGAGGACTTCCAGCATGAGCCAGCAGAGAGCCATCCAGTGACGAATTGCAGTGCGACAGTTGGTATCTGTTCCGAGATGGCTAGGGTGAATAACGGAAAGGGGAAAAAGATTTGAGTGTCATCAAAAACAGAAGTTATGGTCAAAGTAAAAGGAGGAGCAACGTCTTCCTAGAGCAGAGGTATAGAGGGTGAAGAGCATAGGACCAAGGACCGGTCCTTGGGGGACACTGACAGGGAGAGGGGTGTTGTGAGAGATTTGCAAATTCTAGGAGATTTTAAAGCAGTGACTTTCCAGGCAGGAGGCATTCCAGGTGAGAGAGGATTTGCATAACTGAAGGTCCTGGAGATGGAAGATGAGTAGTTGACCATGTCCAAAGCTGTAGCTAGGTCTAAAAGAATGAGTATAGAAGAGAGTTTTGAGCGGTGAGTGAATGTTGGAAGCGTGCATGAGTGGAATATTTACTACGGAAGCCAGATTGAAGTGGATCTCTAAGGTCATTATCTTCAAGGTACTTGGGAATCTCGTTGAATAACTCCCCCTCAAGGACCTTTGACTTATGGGAAGGAAGCAAACGATAGTTCCCAGGGAAATTTAAGTTAGCAGGCGGTTTTCTTCAATAGAGGTAAGGCAGTTGCACATTTGAATGAGGCAGAGAAGAGTCCAGCAAAGAGAGAGAGGGATTGAAATGCTCAGATAGAAAAGGGCAGGTGATTGAGATTGTCTTAGACTTTTTGTGAATCAAACAGGTTCACAGGATCTCAAGATGGGCTAGCACTGTGAAGGATGGGTGCTAATTCGGTAGGAGAGGTTAGGAGAAGTAGTTGAGAGAAGAACGTTAGGGTGACAAGTGGAAGACATAAGCAGGGCAGGGAAAGGGAAATAGAGGAGGGCTGTGAGATTGTCCTGAATTTCAGAGGAAAAGTAGTCAGCAAAGTCATTAGCAAAAGGGAGGAGGCAATGAACATTGGCTTGGGAGGTGTGGGCAAAGCTTTGGGGGTAAATGAGAGTTTGTGGGAGTGATTGCAAGAGAAGGAAATTAGGGTTGTCAAGTATGAGTATTTGGCAAGTTCCAGAGACTAGGGCAGCCGGGGAACGTCATTAGGCTAGGAGTCGAGTGGAGGTCTGTGATTTGCAACCATATTATAGATCATGACATGTTCTTTTTGAGGGTATCGGAATAAGAGGTGATCCAGGGCTGGGGACAGGAATAGGGAGGTGTTAATGTGCATGCAGGGTACTGTTGGTCAAAGGGAGTCATAAGTGAATAGTGAAAATCAGAAAAAGCACGGTCAATGGAAGTGGCATGAGTAGGGTAGAGAGACATCATCAAGGTAAGGGGAAAGAGTCCTTGAATTTCCTCTTGATCATTGAAGATGGAAGAGGAGAGAAGAGGGTTGATGGACCGAGATGTTTAAGTGTACAATGGAGTGATTAGTGGGAGACAGGCGAATGGAGTGGTCAGAGGGTGAGAGAAAGTAGAGAGACAAGGTCAAGAAAGTTCCAGTCGGAGTGGGTAGGCTGGCCGTGGAGGTAATAGAGATAGTGGTCAAATAGGAGGGAGTTAAGTTCAAGGTTGGTGGCTGTGGAGGGCTTTAGAAGGTTAAAGACACCGAGCATGACAATGGGGAGGTTGGTGGGAAGTGACTAACAGAGATGGTTTAGATCCAGAAAGGAGCAGTTTAGATGACCATGGGGTCGATATAGAACCGGAACAGTGAGATTTGGACGAACGATTTGAATAACTTTATAGTTGGAGATAGTCTCTCCACGTACCAGTGTGTGCAGGTTCTTTGCTCCTTCACTACCACCACAATCTTTTTAAAATAAACGAAACACTATTTATTGGCCAAAATGAAACCATATGCCAGGACCACCAACCGTGCTTTACTATGTTAATGCTACCATTAACCATCTAGTCTGTTCACAACTCTCGCAACCTGCCTGCAGCAAAAACAATGCCATGCAGGATGGGTTATTGTGTATTTATGTGTGTTGCTGTTTTAATACAGTTCTAAGTCCAAACTCTGCCCGTTGAAGGCTGCATACCCAAAAGCGTGCATTCATTTGACCGATTTGGCGCTGCCTTCAACAGATGGGAAAGTGGCCTTTTTGATGAGGTTTTACGCTTAATACAAACTTGGAGCAACAGGCTAATAATGTAGGGAATCATCTGTTAGCCTCCTGAAATCTGAGCGGGTCTGAATCCCCTCCGTCCCTTTGTCTCTTGGGGCTGCTTGGCAGGTTTGGTGATGTAGGGAAAGAAATGGTGGTAATTCTGTTGCCACCACTTTTTTGGCAGTAATGGAATAACCACCATTTTTAATGCACCGCTGAACTACACGTTTGACCTTGCAGTTTAGGATTTTGCTTCAGCATCATGCTGGAGGTAAATCTGCCACTTTAAAACCCCATTCTGCCTGCTCAAAATCCCCATTAAGACTTACAGGGACTAATTACAAGTTTGCCCGTATCCCTCCGGAATACCGTCAAACTGCCCCTACCGTTTTTGCCGCCTGATATGCCGGTATTATCGGGATATTCCAGGCGGTGGAAATGCTGGTAACTCCCCATTCCATGGAGTCCTACAGGACTCCATAAAGGTAATTGCGATTTCTTTTGCTGGTGGTGGCCTGATTTACTGGCAGCTAAGGGCTGGAGGTAAGTCAGTGCCCCCATCATCAAACTTGTGTTTTGACTGTTTGAAAGGAAATTGCTGGTGCTGGAATTACCTGCAGTTTTTCCAGACCGGCAACACTGTAATGAAGCCGATAGACTTCAGAAATAGGAATTAACACCGCCCTTCCACCATTTATAATGCCATGATAAAACCCACGGGACCAAGTGACGGTAACAGTAAGGGGTTTGACGATAATTCGACAGATTTACTGCTGAATTACCACCAAACTCGTAATGAGGTCCTTTGTCTCTTGCACAGGTGATGATTCATACCTTTTCTGTGGGGGATTTCTGCCTACTGTTTGAGCACAGTTGTTAGCAGTGCATTGTCTGGAGCAGCTACAGTAATGTCATTTGATGCATGGCAGTTTATAGCACTTTATTAGGACATGTGTTCATTTTGTAGGGTAGCACATGTGTCTAATTAGATAAATGGAGCTGAGCAACTGAGAATTGAGTTGAGGGATTGATTGAGATCATGTTTATGTACTCCAGATTACTTTGTAAGTCTGGCCAGATGGAACTTTGTGCTCTCTGTCAAATCAATGTATTGCATTTTTTCTTAAAACGTGTATTTTTGATTTTAAAGCAATAAATCCAGATATCTTTATTTTTATTTATTTTTAATTTTTTTTATTGTGTATTTGGAAACAAAATTAAACCTTAAGCACATATTTTTTACGGGAAAACATTTAAAGAATTAATTTGACAATCCATCAGTATAATAATGTTAGGAAAATATGACAATCTACACATCTAATACATTTCTATCTTTAAAAACCGACATAATAATCAAGTTTTGTCCAGGAGACTGGAACTTTAACACAATTTAAAATATCTCATTCAATCTCCCTTACTGCGGAAGGCACGTAAGCTTATAGCACTAGAACTAGACTTAGAGGGTAATTCATAGAATTTCGCAGAAAAGTGTCGCAAGCGGCTGGCGCAGAGTGTCCGCGTGCGATTGACTGCGCCAGGCACGTGCGCTAAAACCGATTTCCGCGCACAGCGTATTCATGGATTTCAAGCTTCCAAACCAGCCGTGGCGCAGAGAATCGCAGCGACCCTGCAGCAGCGCCAGTAACACCCCCAAGAACGCCCTTGCGCAAGGAAAAGCCATCAAAATCGCTAAATCATCGCAAAGGGCTGCGCTAACCCTGGACCAGTTCACCGGGCTGGCAAACAGCAAACGCCAAGCGGGGAACGTGTATTGCAGGGGTGCGCGGGAAGTTCCACACGCGACTGGCCCCGTGCAAGCAGGGTACGTGAATTTCAGGGGTGCGCGGGAAGTTGCACACGCGATTTCAGCAGGGTACGTGTATTTCAGGGGTGCGCGGCAAGTTCCACACGCGATTTCTGCAGGGTACGTGCATTTCAGGGGTGCGCGGGAAGTTCCACACGCGAATGGGCCAGTGCGAGCAGGGTACGTGTATTACATGGGTGCGCGGGAAGTTCCACACGCGATTTCAGCAGGGTACGTGTATTTCAGGGGTGCGCGGCAAGTTCCACACGCGATTTCTGCAGGGTACGTGCATTTCAGGGGTGCGCGGGAAGTTCCACAAGCGAATGGGCCAGTGCGAGCAGGGTACGTGTATTCCATGGGTGCGCGGGAAGTTCCACACGCGATTTCATCAGGGTACGTGTATTCCATGGGTGCGCGGGAAGTTCCACACGCGATTTCATCAGGGTACGTGTATTTCAGGGGTTCTGGGGAGTACTACACGTGAATTGGCCGTGTGGGTCCTCCCAGGTGTACGCTCCACAACCTCCACGGCCCCTGCAGGCAGCCCACACCACGGGGGACTACCCTGCACCCCTGCTCATGTCCCGCAGGCAGCCCATCCACCATGGGCATGCCCCCCAGCCAACCCACATGTCACCTTGCACTACTGATCAACAATGCATGTCTACCACCACCCCCACCCCCCAGCACTGTGGGGCACCTGCCAGCAGGCCCCCACCCATGTCTCCCACCACCCCCACCCCCCAGCCACCAGGGGCAGCCTCCACCAGGCCCCCACTCATGTCTCCCACCACCCCCACCCCCCAGCATCCAGGGGCACCCTCCACCAAGCACCCACTCATGTCTCCCACCACCCCCACCCCCCAGCCACCAGGGGCAGCCTCCACCAGGCCCCCACCCATGTCTCCCACCACCCCCACCCCCCAGCAGTGCAGGGGCAGCCTCCACCAGGCCCCCACTCATGTCTCCCACCACCCCCCTGCCACCATGGGCAGACTCCACCAGGCCCCCACTCATGTCTCCCACCACCCCCACCCCCCAGCCACCAGGGGCAGCCTCCACCAGGCCCCCACTCATGTCCCCCTGCACCCCCACCCCCCTGCCACCATGGGCATCCTCCACCAGGCCCCCACTCATGTCTCCCACCACCCCCACCCCCCAGCCACCAGGGGCAGCCCCCACCAGGCCCCCACCCATGTCTCCCACCACCCCCACCCCCCAGCAGTGCAGGGGCAGCCTCCACCAGGCCCCCACTCATGTCTCCCACCACCCCCACCCCCCAGCATCCAGGGTCACCCTCCACCAGGCCCCCACTCATGTCTCCCACCACCCCCACCCCCCAGCAGTGCAGGGGCAGCCTCCACCAGACCCCCACTCATGTCTACCACCACCCCCACCCCCCAGCATCCAGGGTCACCCTCCACCAGGCCCCCACTCATGTCTCCCACCACCCCCACCCCCCAGCAGTGCAGGGTCACCCTCCACCAGGCCCCCACTCATGTCTCCCACCACCCCCACCCCCCAGCAGTGCAGGGGCAGCCTCCACCAGGCCCCCACTCATGTCTACCACCACCCCCACCCCCCAGCAGTGCAGGGGCAGCCTCCACCAGGCCCCCACTCATGTCTCCCACCACCCCCACCCCCCAGCAGTGCAGGGGCAGCCTCCACCAGGCCCCCACTCATGTCTACCACCACCCCCACCCCCCAGCAGTGCAGGGGCAGCCTCCACCAGGCCCCCACTCATGTCTCCCACCACCCCCACCCCCCTGCCACCATGGGCAGACTCCACCAGGCCCCCACTCATGTCCCCCTGCACCCCCACCCCCCTGCCACCATGGGCATCCTCCACCAGGCCCCCACTCATGTCTCCCACCACCCCCACCCCCCAGCCACCAGGGGCAGCCCCCACCAGGCCCCCACCCATGTCTCCCACCACCCCCACCCCCCAGCAGTGCAGGGGCAGCCTCCACCAGGCCCCCACTCATGTCTCCCACCACCCCCACCCCCCAGCATCCAGGGTCACCCTCCACCAGGCCCCCACTCATGTCTCCCACCACCCCCACCCCCCAGCAGTGCAGGGTCACCCTCCACCAGGCCCCCACTCATGTCTCCCACCACCCCCACCCCCCAGCAGTGCAGGGGCAGCCTCCACCAGGCCCCCACTCATGTCTACCACCACCCCCACCCCCCAGCAGTGCAGGGGCAGCCTCCACCAGGCCCCCACTCATGTCTCCCACCACCCCCACCCCCCAGCAGTGCAGGGGCAGCCTCCACCAGGCCCCCACTCATGTCTACCAATACCCCCACCCCCCAGCAGTGCAGGGGCAGCCTCCACCAGGCCCCCACTCATGTCTCCCACCACCCCCACCCCCCTGCCACCATGGGCAGACTCCACCAGGCCCCCACTCATGTCCCCCTGCACCCCCACCCCCCTGCCACCATGGGCAACCTCCACCAGGCCCCCACTCATGTCTCCCACCACCCCCACCCCCCCAGCCACCAGGGGCAGCCCCCACCAGGCCCCCACCCATGTCTCCCACCACCCCCACCCCCAGCAGTGCAGGGGCAGCCTCCACCAGGCCCCCACTCATGTCTCCCACCACCCCCACCCCCCTGCCACCAGGGGCAGCCTCCACCAGGCCCCCACCCATGTCTCCCACCACCCCCACCCCCCAGCAGTGCAGGGGCAGCCTCCACCAGGCCCCCACTCATGTCTCCCACCACCCCCACCCCCCAGCATCCAGGGTCACCCTCCACCAGGCCCCCACTCATGTCTCCCACCACCCCCACCCCCCAGCAGTGCAGGGGCAGCCTCCACCAGGCCCCCACTCATGTCTACCACCACCCCCACCCCCCAGCATCCAGGGTCACCCTCCACCAGGCCCCCACTCATGTCTCCCACCACCCCCAACCCCCTGCCACCATGGGCAGCCCCCACCAGGTCCTCACAATCCCCAATCATGTGCGTAATGGTCAGCCTCCACAGCCAAAAAGCCCTACCAAGTAACCCATTCAGCCACATGGAAATGGAAATCACATGTTACACCCCCAATGTTCATGAAGCTAATGAACCCATGTCCGTCACACACAATGGTTGCAATTGAATGGGAAAACACACAACATGACATGCATGAAACCAATGAGATGATACCACACAGTGAAGTATGGAAACAAAATTGTATTGAAAAAAATAAAGAATGCTAAAGAAAGAAAACAAACTACAATGTGAATGAGGAAAAAAAAGCTGCATGTCCGTATAAAAACACAAAACTGCAAATCAGAATCCCAAAAAATGTTGCTGCTGCTGCTCTGCCTCTGCCCGTGCACTGCCTCCTGCTGCCTGCACATCCTCCGCCGGCTGGGGTGCAGTTGTTGATGTGGCCACCCCTGCTGGACCTACGACTCCTGAGTGTGGCAGGGATGCCTCCTCCACCAGCCTGGCCGCACCGTCAGAGGCAGCTCCACAGGGCACCCAGGTGACTGATGGGTGGGAAGATGGCACAGAGGACGACTGGCGCGTAGGGGGTCCAGTTGAGGAGGGGGTCGGAGCAAGCCCCATCAGATGGAGGAATCCGGCCTGGGTGACCGGTCCCAGCAGGCTGACGTGGTCAACGAGCCATTCGAGATGACGTGCAGTCTCTCCATGAAAAAGACTGCAGGTCACCTCGCATGGCCCGTTGACGCAACGCCACACCAGCCAGGACAGGCTCAACCCGGACCTGGATGGCCACGTCCGCAGGCAGAGGAAGGCCAGTTGACGTCAGCTCATCCCCTGCCTGAAAACGGGTCTGGACGTAGGCATCCCTGCTGGTGCAAGATGATGCAGGGACAGGATCGGGGACAGGATTGCACACAGGCACCTCCACGGCCGCCTGTGCTGCCTCCTGTCCCTGGTCCTGCACTGCACCACTAGCACCAGTGGGATCCCCACCTCCAGACCCCGTCTCTGGTGCTTGCACGGCCTCCTCCTCCACCAAACCCCCCACCAACCTGGATGACTCCGTGCCATCTTCCCCTGTTGGGCCCTGTGGGGACCCAGCTTCCCCTTCTGCTGCCGAGGATCCCAACTGCAACCTCCGCCTCTTGGACCTCCCCCCGGCAGCTGCGGCCTGGGACGCGGCACCGGACTCCTCACTCCCCGACGAGATGACAACACGGGAGGGGAGCCGGGCCTTGCGTCTCCGGCTGGCGGTCGGATCCCCGCCGCTGTGCTCCACAGCACCTTCTCTGCCCTCTTCATCAGTTGACGCTGCAGACAGGGAGAAACAAAACACAGGCATCAGGGCACTGTACAATGGACACATACACGCATGACAGTTGCACATGAGTGGCATTGGCAAACCTCAGACATGTCATCACAATCCCCAACACACATGTCACTGCAACTCGCACACATGAGCCATACCACAGCCATATCGCAACTGCCACCACCATCCATACACATACAACAGCATGAGCAGCCAAAGGGGAGCCAGACATCACATGCAACACAGGAAGTGCACCACACATGTACACACACCACCACACTTGCATGCATGTCTACACCTCTGCCAAGTGTCGCACTGTTCAGACGGGCATCCATGTCACATCTGCCAATCAGGCTTCCACATACCGCTGTCACATGCATCCATGTTGCATCACTGTTGCACCCTTGTCAAATACACACACATGCACATGTAGACAGTGCTCATACATGCAGCCGAAAACAACATACATGCCTGACATGACGGACATGTCTACTTACATACACATTCATCCAAACATGTGTGCACGCACAACTGCATTTGCCATGCAAGCCCACACACACAAGCACCATCCATGTCTCACACATTACAGCCCTCGCATGTGTCAGCCCCACGGCCCTGTACACCCCCACCCATACTCGACCCCATACAAACAGATGTGCAACCGGCACAATGCCGAATAATCACCACACGCACTGCTCACAATCAGGATGCATGTACACTCACCGCTCGACTCCAGACGGGTCTGCTTCTCTAGGACCTGGACGTGGAGCGCTGGGGATATGCGTTCCAGGACCCCCATCTGTTCTTCCGACAAGTGGCCCCGGCGCCCCTTGGCATCCGCTGCCTTCAAGAGGCGCCGGGCCTTGTTCAGGGTCCTGGACCTGAAGTCCTCCCAGCGCTTCCTGACATGTTGTAAGTCCCGGACTGCCACCCCCTCCGCGTTGATGGCAGTCACGATGTCAGTCCAGATCCGAGTCCGTCCTTCCTTGTCGGCGCGGGAACTTCCGAAGAGGGCATCATACTGCCCCAGGACTTGCTCCACCAGGACACCAACTTCGGTGGCACTGAAGCTGGTGCCCCTCTGCCTCTCTGGCCGGGGGTTGTCAGTGGTCACAGATGGTGTTTGCCCCGACATGACAACCCCAGAGGCAGGAGTGGGTGGGCAACTGGGTCCTGGGGCTGGGCTGTGGAGCGATGGAATTCCAGTCGGGAGTCTTCGGTTCCAGCAGGGGTGGTCACAGCAACAGCACCCCTGGCTGATGTGCAGGCAGCAAATGGCAGTGCACATGGGCAGCAGGCAGTCAGGCAGCAGCAGATGGCAGGTGGGAGCGTGCTCGGGGCTCTGGGGGGCAGTAGTTCGGCCTTCTGGGCAGGAGCGTGGTCTTCCGTGTGCTTACGCGTGGCCAGCTTGGTACGGAGTGAATTGGCACGTGAAAATCCTGCACGTCAGCGTGAAAACCGAGGAAAGGCCCTTAGCGCGTAAGCGCGTCAGCACGCATACGCGATTCTATTGGACCAAAGGCCCTCAGCGCGTAAGCGCGTCTGTGACGTGACCCGCACGGGTGTTTCCCACACAGCACGTGATGACAGAGCACACGTGGAAAGACTGCACATCAGAGTGTCATCGCGTGTGATTGGTGGAAATGGCCCTACACGCAGAAGTGACAAAGCGTGTAATTGGGTGAAATGGCCCTACACGCATAAGTGACAAAGCGTGTAATTGGTGGAAATGGCCCTACACGCATAAGTGACAAAGCGTGTAATTGGTGGAAATGGCCCTAGCGCGTACATGCCGCGTAAGTGACGCTGGACGTGTGGGCCTGTATAAAAGGTACGCGTAGAACACCATTTCCTTGTACGTGCTTTTCGTGGAGAGCGAGTGGGTGAATTCTGTACTTCTTGTCGTTTCACACGCGATTTACTTCACGGCGTTTCAAGTTCGTATTCCCTGTTACCTCTGACAGCTTTTTCTCTTTTTTCTCTTTTACTGGTTTACCTGGGCCTGTTCCCTCAAACAGTGTTCCCTTCTACTGTTGTCCTGTCTCCTCAGACAGCGTACAAATCTTCTTTTGGCGGGGGTGTTGCCAACCAAACGGGCTCCTTTTTCACGCTCTTTTACCTGGCAGATGGTGAGTCACGCACGTATCTAACATCTGTGCTTGCCCCGTGTGTAGCCTACCCCTTCAGAGGTCATTCTAGGCTGCGTGTGACACGCATACGTTCATTCTTGTGTTACTGGGTGCCACAGTGTAGTGCAGGTTTTTCTTTCTGCACATGTGGTCTAGGAGGGGTTGCGTGCACGTCATCTCCCTTTTTTGGGGCTCCTGTGCGTAGCGTGACCCGTCATCTTTCCCCAGGGGTTACAATCAGCCTTGCAAGAGCACTAGGGTACAATTACCATCTGGTACCCAACCCCTTTGACCCCCAATTGTCCAGGACAATATTTTACAGCCACTCCCATACGCACATTAACATCAGTGCCATGGCTGGGAGGCGAGGATTCCGTAAGGGTGGCAAAGGTGGAAGAGCCACAAGTGGTGGCCGTGGTGGATCCGGTAGGGGACATGGTCGTTACTTGCAGGGTGAGCCTGTCCCCCCATGTGTGGAGGACCAGTCAAGGGCACCCATAATCCCCCCACCCCCCCCTCCCGTTGAGGCTGATGTGGCTGACATCATCCATGCTCAGCCCTTGTTGGACCAGCCCATTGTGGCACCAGACCTGGCTTCCTCCATGGCTGACTTCCAGGTCAGCAGGCCTATGACACGTGCGCTGGTGCACGTTGATGTCACCATGCCACGTGCATCTGGGGCAGCAAGGTCATCTGCTGCACCAAGTAGGCAGGGCGGAGAGGCTGCAGGGGCAGCTGCGGCTCCATCCACCCCAGCCCTCACACACCCAGCCCGGACAGTGTCGGTCCTAGTCCATGCTGCTGACATTCCCCCTGACACCATCACACTAGAGCCAATGCCTGCACCAACTCCCATGCTGAGTGTGCAATCCCACACTCCTGATACAGAGTCCACCAGGGCTCCTGCCCCTAGTGTCCAGAGCGGCGCAGGACACTCAGGATCACCACCACCTTCCAAGCGGAAGAGGAAGAGTGCTCGTCCGGCACAGGCTGATGCCCCAGACACGGCTACACAGTCCGGCCCATCCAGGAAGCCCAGCTTCACGGATGACGAACTGAATGCACTTGTCGAGTATGTGTCCGCACATGACAACGAGATGGTCATTGTTGCAGGATCCAAGACCACACCTGCACAACGCCAGGCACACTGGCAGACCGTTGCGGACATCGTAAGTGCCCTTGGAATCGTGAGGCGCACAGCCAATGATTGCTATAAGCGCTGGAATGGCCTAAAGCACAGGGCAAAGAGTAAGCTGGCCTCAAGTCATGCCGCAACTCTAGTGACTGGAGGTGGGTCTCCAGTAGTAGACATGGAACTCACTCCACATGAGTCAGTCGCTGGGACCTACGTCACGGAGGAACAGATCCAAGGCGTGGGAGATTTGGCTGATTACGAGGCATTGTCCGGTGAGTGCACATGCATGTGTGTGTCATCCATGTGCATGGTGTGTGTGAGGGCTTCTGTTTGTGTGCCAGGTGAGAGTGTGTGCACCTGAGTCGTATGGGTCAGCCATGTGCTTCATGCAATACATCCTGCGCAGCTGCATTTGGCCATAGCAGTATCCCTTCTGCCAACAGTAGACATCTAGCCCAACTGCACGCCAGTTGCCCTTGAAGTGTCACCTTGCCACAACATTGTTGCTTAATTTTTCACTGTTCATTTAGTCAGATTGTTTGCATTCCACCACTTTTACTAGGCATGTCACAGTCCTCTAGTCACATGTCTGACATGGCTATGGTAAAGTGGAGTGACTTTGTTACCTGGATATCATTTGTTCAGACATGTCCCTGTGCAATTGCACCATTTCGGACTGGCAGCTCCAGGTGAAGAATCTGACCTGTTTGATTTAGAAAAGCTATTACATGCGGGAACTGGACTGAATGAATAGGTGCTGCCCTCCTCTCCATCTTCACTCAATAGCAATGGTACATGCCATCTGTGTGATGGCATGTGTGTTTCACCTGCCAATCACAGGCCAATGTGTGATGCCACTGCCAGGCAGCATGCAGAAAATGTGTTCATCTTCCATCTTGGTGTCATCAGTGTGTGCCATTTGCCTGCCCTTCATACGCAGTGAGGGTGCATGCATGGGAGGGTTTTAGTCATGTGGGACATGTGTCAAACAAGTACTGGTTCTCTTGCTTCTCAGCCCTCATTGTGTGCCATGGTGCTAATGCCTGTTTCCATTTCTTTGTTTTTATGTCTTTGCAGGGGAAGACGCACCTGATACTGCTGGGGTTGTGGAGATGGTGCAGACCCAGGAGGGGTCCGAGGGCCGACCAACCACCAGTGAGGGACGTGGTGTGGTGGTGGGTGAGAACCCACAAGTGCTGCAGGTCGTGCTCTCAAGGGGTGTCTCTGGCTGCACCTCCCCCGAGCTGTACTCAGGTGTTGATTCGGATGAGACCTACGTGCCGTCGCAGGTGAGTGTTCCAGGGAGGGATTCTGTTCTGTCTCACCCACCTGCACCAGGGTCAGAACCCTCAATGGGGATGTCAGTGTTGGCAGCTACGCCTTTGGTGGTTACGGATGCAGGGTCACACTCCGCGACATCTGATCCTGTTCCTGGGCCAGCAGATCAGAGGGGGAATGCAGTCCTGCAGCCTCAGGCAGTGCCGGCACAGCAAGGTGCAGTTCGCCTTGCCCCAGACAGGTGTGGTGCCCGCCGACGTGGTGGCCGTACGCCACCTGGCAATACCGCATGGGAGCAATCCATTTACGCTATGGCAACCCAACAGGCAGCATCATCCAAGATGATCGGTTAAGGCCATGGATAGGGTGGCCACTTCCATTGTCCCCCCTGAAAGGCTGATGGAGCGACTAGAGCAGGCAACCAACTCCATCTGCCAGTCACACAGGGAGGACATGTTGGGGTCCAACAGGGACAGGCGGGCGGCACTGGCGACTCTGCAGGAGGCCATCTCCATTGAGTCCCAGGGCCACAGGGAAGCCCTGAGGCAGGAGCTCCTTCACCTCAGGACGACTCTTGTTGAGCTTGAGGCTTCAACACACCAAAGGACAGAACAGCAGCTGGAGCATCTCACCCGTACGCTCTCAGCTGAGATGCAGGCAACGAGGGCGGAGGTCCGGGCATCCCGTGAGTTGTTGCATGGGGACCTCCGCACACTCATCCTCCAGAACCAGACCTACCACACCCGCATGCTTGCAGCCATGGAGGAGCAGACTAGGGCCTTGCGTGGGCTGCCTCCCATAGTGAAACCACCTCCGGATGCAGCTGCACAGGGTGATAATAGTGACAGCAGTGATACTCCCACAATAGGGTAGCCGTGTGGGCCATGAGCCCATGGAGGTGTTTTATTTTCCCAGGATCCACGCAGGTGGGTTCTGGTGTGCATCCTGTCCTCGGACCTCCTGGGTGGCCTCCCCAACCCCCCCGGGCCCTTCAATGGCCATTTTTTTTTTTTTTTTTTAATTTATTTTATTCCCAATTTTTTTGGGACGATTTGTTGGCTTCCGTGGTTCCTGTGGGCATACGCTGCATTGTGGCTGGGCACATGCAGGCTTGTAATGTATTTGGTTCAGATGCTTGGGTTTGAGTCACACACACCCCTCCTGCTTCCCGTTTCCATGGGCTTGCAAAGGGTGTGCCCAAGTGACAGTGAATTACACAGTGACGTTGGACTCCCATGAGCTGTGTGGGCAGTCTGTAGTCAATACTGTGTATACATTCCTAGTGCATATTGCTGTTGTGTTGTACACTGCATGTTGCATTGATGTGTAACTCATCTTCTGTGTCTACCTCCCAATTTGCAGGTCCCTTCCTCATGTCTACACAAGGACCTCTAGTCTGGAGATGTGGTCCATGTTGGCAGCAGTGCACCTACAACTCTACATGGCGCCAACACTGCACAGTTGGTAGTGGTGGGAGTGCAGGCATTTCCAGGTGGTGAGACTACTAATATTTAACATTAGTGATGTCATGTTAATGGTAGTACGTGCTCAAGTTTGTTGTTGGTCCGGCATTACTGTGAGCATTTCAGGTGTTGCAAGTTTCTAATAGGGACACTGTACATTGTGACACTAGTGTCATGTTGTGGGGATTACTTTGTTTACCTGCAAATAGCATGACATGGCACGGTGTGTCGTGTGGCGGTGCTGGGGTTGGGTTGGCTGACATGGCACTGTCCTCTTGTTGCATTTTGCAAGTGGGTATTCATTTTAGCTGCTTGAATGTGTAACTTCACAAAACTGCATTGGTGGTGTCTGTGTGGGTAGGGATGCACACATTGTGACACTTCCAGGTGAACAATCTCAGGCTGATATGGTTTTCACGGTTCTTTCTCCAGACATTCAGGATCAGTGTCAGGTTGAGTCATCATTGATTGTCAGATGGAATGTGCCAGGGCAGTGTGCACTCCACAGGGGTGTGATTTCTATGTGAAGTAATTAGCCACTAGCTGTGTACGGGCTGCCTCCCCCCGTGCCCTTTCCCCTCCCATGCGCAGCGGCTGTGCATGTGGTTGGGGATGGGGGGCACCACCATGTCCACGGCCAGGCCCCGGCGTGTTGCAATGTTGTGCAGGACACATGCTGCCACTATGATCCTGCACACTACTGGGGGAGCGTACAACAGCTGCCCGCCAGAACGGTCAAGGGAGCGAAAGCGTGACTTCAGCACTCCGAATGTGCGCTCCACTATGCCCCGGGTTGTAATGTGGGCTGCGTTATATCTTACCTGGGGTGGCGTGGTGGGGTTCCGAATTGCCGTCATCATGTGGGGGCTGAGAGGGTAGGCACTGTCCCCTGTGACGGTGGTGATTGGTATCATTGGTGGGGTTGTGACCTTGCTCAGTATCTGACATGCATGCATGTGCAGTGGCATTCATACTCACCAAGCAGCCATGTATCGCCATGCCGCCCAGCTTCTAGGTCCCGGCTTAGGGTGGACATTCGGTAAATGAAGCTGTCGTGGGTTGACCCGGGATAGTTGGCATATACTGAGGTGATGATTCCCTTGGCATTACATACTACCTGCACGTTGATGGAATGCCAGTGCTTGCGGTTCCTATAGATGTGCTCAGATGCCCTGGGGGGACGTAGAGCCACATGGGTGCAGTCGATGGCACCTAGCACTTTGGGGAATCGTGCCACAGCGTAGAAATCCAGGGCGGCAGCATGCCTTTCTGCAGGGGTTCTGGGCAGGTATATGTGCCTGCGGACTGATGGGCGTGCAGTGATGATGTTCAAGACCTGGTGTAGGCAGCGTGACTGGGTGGCCTGTGATACACCACCCACAATGGCACTTGTCCGCTGAAATGATCCAGTGGCTAAGAAGTACAGTACATTGAGGACCTTCTCCAGGGGGCTGAGTGCTTGGGAGCACAGGGTGGGTGATGTGAGGTCATCCTCCCACTCACTCACCAGGTCCAGTATGATGTGTGGTGGAAACCTGTACCTCCCATGCACCTGGTCATCAGGCATCCCGAAAAGGCTGGTTCTGGGTGTGAATATTCTGGCCCTGACTATCCTCCTCCTCCTCCTTTGGTAGGCCACGCCCACTGCTGCTAGGAACGGTATGTTCATCCTGGGTCTGAGCTTGTTATTTTGTTAGCTCGCAAATTAATGCGTTGCGCGTGTTGTAGGCGAGCGTGTGACCCGCGCACCCCTGAAATCCAGTACCCAGTCCAATAGCGTGTGGAAATTCCCGCGCACACCGGGATACAGGTGCGCTGACGTACTTGCGTGTGTAAGTGTCCGCGCACACCTGATATACACGTACATAGGCCAATCGCGTGTACGCGCACTTTTGTCCAATTACACGCGATGCCACCCTGACGTGCTGTCCAATTACACGCGATGAGACTCTGCCGTGCTGTCCAATTACACGCGATGAGACTCTGACGTGCTGTCCAATTACACGCGATGAGACTCTGACGTGCTGTCCAATTACACGCGATGACACTCTGACGTGCAGTCTTTCCACGTGTGCTCTGTCATCACGTGCTGTGTGGGAAACACCCGTGCGGGTCACGTCACAGACGCGCTTACGCGCTGAGGGCCTTTGGTCCAATAGAATCGCGTATGCGTGCTGACGCGCTTACGCGCTAAGGGCCTTTCCTCGGTTTTCACGCTGACGTGCAGGATTTTCACGTGCCAAATCACTCCGTACCAAGCTGGCCACGCGTAAGCACACAGAAGACCACGCTCCTGCCCAGAAGGCCGAACTACTGCCCCCCAGAGCCCCGAGCACGCTCCCACCTGCCATCTGCTGCTGCCTGACTGCCTGCTGCCCACGTGCACTGCCATTTGCTGCCTGCACATCAGCCAGGGGTGCTGTTGCTGTGACCACCCCTGCTGACGGGGCAAACACCATCTGTGACCACTGACAACCCCCGGCCAGAGAGGCAGAGGGGCACCAGCTTCAGTGCCACCGAAGTTGGTGTCCTGGTGGAGCAAGTCCTGGGGCAGTATGATGCCCTCTTCAGAAGTTCCCGCGCCGACAAGGAAGGACGGACTCGGATCTGGACTGACATCGTGACTGCCATCAACGCGGAGGGGGTGGCAGTCCGGGACTTACAACATGTCAGGAAGCGCTGGGAGGACTTCAGGTCCAGGACCCTGAACAAGGCCCGGCGCCTCTT
Source organism: Ambystoma mexicanum (assembly GCF_040938575.1). Lineage (NCBI taxonomy): Eukaryota > Metazoa > Chordata > Amphibia > Caudata > Ambystomatidae > Ambystoma > Ambystoma mexicanum. Next base: position 1,233,120,453 of record NC_090928.1, read on the forward strand.
GAAGGCAGCGGATGCCAAGGGGCGCCGGGGCCACTTGTCGGAAGAACAGATGGGGGTCCTGGAACGCATATCCCCAGCGCTCCACGTCCAGGTCCTAGAGAAGCAGACCCGTCTGGAGTCGAGCGGTGAGTGTACATGCATCCTGATTGTGAGCAGTGCGTGTGGTGATTATTCGGCATTGTGCCGGTTGCACATCTGTTTGTATGGGGTCGAGTATGGGTGGGGGTGTACAGGGCCGTGGGGCTGACACATGCGAGGGCTGTAATGTGTGAGACATGGATGGTGCTTGTGTGTGTGGGCTTGCATGGCAAATGCAGTTGTGCGTGCACACATGTTTGGATGAATGTGTATGTAAGTAGACATGTCCGTCATGTCAGGCATGTATGTTGTTTTCGGCTGCATGTATGAGCACTGTGTACATGTGCATGTGTGTGTATTTGACAAGGGTGCAACAGTGATGCAACATGGATGCATGTGACAGCGGTATGTGGAAGCCTGATTGGCAGATGTGACATGGATGCCCGTCTGAACAGTGCGACACTTGGCAGAGGTGTAGACATGTATGCAAGTGTGGTGGTGTGTGTACATGTGTGGTGCACTTCCTGTGTTGCATGTGATGTCTGGCTCCCCTTTGGCTGCTCATGCTGTTGTATGTGTATGGATGGTGGTGGCAGTTGCGATATGGCTGTGGTATGGCTCATGTGTGCGAGTTGCAGTGACATGTGTGTTGGGGATTGTGATGACATGTCTGAGGTTTGCCAATGCCACTCATGTGCAACTGTCATCCGTGTATGTGTCCATTGTACAGTGCCCTGATGCCTGTGTTTTGTTTCTCCCTGTCTGCAGCGTCAACTGATGAAGAGGGCGGAGAAGGTGCTGTGGAGCACAGCGGCGGGGATCCGACCGCCAGCCGGAGACGCAAGGCCCGGCTCCCCTCCCGTGTTGTCATCTCGTCAGGGAGTGAGGAGTCCGGTGCCGCGTCCCAGGCTGCAGCTGCCGGGGGGAGGTCCAAGAGGCGGAGGTTGCAGTTGGACTCCTCGGCAGCAGAAGGGGCAGCTGGGACCCCACAGGGCCCAACAGGGGAAGATGGCACGGAGTCATCCAGGTTGGTGGGGGGTTTGGTGGAGGAGGAGGCCGTGCAAGCACCAGAGACGGGGTCTGGAGGTGGGGATCCCACTGGTGCTAGTGGTGCAGTGCAGGACCAGGGACAGGAGGCAGCACAGGCGGCCGCGGAGGTGCCTGTGTGCAATCCTGTCCCCGATCCTGTCCCTGCATCATCTTGCACCAGCAGGGATGCCTACGTCCAGACCCGTTTTCAGGCAGGGGATGAGCTGACGTCAACTGGCCTTCCTCTGCCTGCGGACGTGGCCATCCAGGTCCGGGTTGAGCCTGTCCTGGCTGGTGTGGCGTTGCGCCAACGGGCCATGCGAGGTGACCTGCAGTCTTTTCATGGAGAGACTGCACGTCATCTCGAATGGCTCGTTGACCACGTCAGCCTGCTGGGACAGGTCACCCAGGCCGGATTCCTCCGTCTGATGGGGCTTGCTCCGACCCCCTCCTCAACTGGACCCCCTACGCGCCAGTCGTCCTCTGTGCCATCTTCCCACCCATCAGTCACCTGGGTGCCCTGTGGAGCTGCCTCTGACGGTGTGGCCAGGCTGGTGGAGGAGGCATCCCTGCCACAGTCGGGAGTCGGAGGTCCAGCAGGGGTGGCCACATAAACAACTGCACCCCAGCCGGCGGAGGATGTGCAGGCAGCAGGAGGCAGTGCACGGGCAGAGGCAGAGCAGCAGCAGCAGCAACATGGTGGGAGACATGAAGGCTCGGGGCTTTCGACATCGGAGGGGCAGGCATCGGCCGGAGGGCAGGGGGACCCAGGACAGAGAGTGTCTTCCGTGTGGCAGCGGTTGGGCCACGCCATAGGTGCGGAGTGGCAGCGGGCGGAAGAGGCGCGGCTCACAATGGTCAGGGCGGAGAACTCCATGCGGAGGGCCCTGAGGCGGGCCGAGTGCCTCGAGGCAATCCGCAGGGGGTTGGAGGAGGACACGGCGTCGTCCCTGCGGACCCTCGGGGCCATGGAACTGGACCGCCTCCGGGACATCGAACAGGAGTTCGATGATGCCCTGGCCCGGGACACCACGGAGTGAGCCGCTGGACTTGCCCGCCGCCTTTGTATATAGTTCTTTAGTTTTAGGTTTCCTTTCTTTCTTATTATGATTTGGAGTCGAAGGACACTGCTCCACTTTTTGTATATAGTTGATTTTTAGGTAGGTTTTTTAGTAGGTTTCCTTTGTTCAGTTGGGCTCATGGACCCTTGGTAGTTTTGTACATAGTTCTTTATTGCATGGAGATTTTTTTACATTTGACTTTGGACAAAAATTTTTGGGATTCTGATTTGCAGTTTTGTGTTTTTATACGGACATGCAGCTTTTTTTTTCTCATTCACATTGTAGTTTGTTTTCTTTCTTTAGCATTCTTTATTTTTTTCAATACAATTTTGTTTCCATACTTCACTGTGTGGTATCATCTCATTGGTTTCATGCATGTCATGTTGTGTGTTTTCCCATTCAATTGCAACCATTGTGTGTGACGGACATGGGTTCATTAGCTTCATGAACATTGGGGGTGTAACATGTGATTTCCATTTCCATGTGGCTGAATGGGTTACTTGGTAGGGCTTTTTGGCTGTGGAGGCTGACCATTACGCACATGATTGGGGATTGTGAGGACCTGGTGGGGGCTGCCCATGGTGGCAGGGGGGTGGGGGTGCAGGGGGACATGAGTGGGGGCCTGCTGGAGGCTGCCCCTGGTGGCTGGGGGGTGGGGGTGGTGGGAGACATGAGTGGGTGCCTGGTGGAGGCTGCCCCTGCACTGCTGGGGGGTGGGGGTGGTGGGAGACATGGGTGGGGGCCTGGTGGGGGCTGCCCCTGGTGGCTGGGGGGTGGGGGTGGTGGGAGACATGAATGGGGGCCTGGTGGAGGCTGCCCCTGCACTGCTGGGGGGTGGGGGTGGTGGGAGACATGAGTGGGGGCCTGGTGGAGGCTGCCCCTGCACTGCTGGCGGGTGGGGGTGGTGGGAGACATGAGTGGGGGCCTGGTGGAGGCTGCCCCTGCACTGCTGGGGGGTGGGGGTGGTGGGAGACATGGGTGGGGGCCTGGTGGGGGCTGCCCCTGGTGGCTTGGGGGTGGGGGTGGTGGGAGACATGAGTGGGGGCCTGGTGGAGGCTGCCCCTGCACTGCTGGGGGGTGGGGGTGGTGGGAGACATGAGTGGGGGCCTGGTGGGGGCTGCCCATGGTGGCAGGGGGGTGGGGGTGGTGGGAGACATGAGTGGGGGCCTGGTGGAGGCTGCCCCTGCACTGCTGGGGGTGGGGGTGGTGGGAGACATGAGTGGGGGCCTGGTGGAGGCTGCCCCTGCACTGCTGGGGGGTGGGGGTGGTGGGAGACATGAGTGGGGGCCTGGTGGGGGCTGCCCCTGGTGGCTTGGGGGTGGGGGTGGTGGGAGACATGAGTGGGGGCCTGGTGGAGGCTGCCCCTGCACTGCTGGGGGGTGGGGGTGGTGGGAGACATGAGTGGGTGCCTGGTGGAGGGTGACCCTGGATGCTGGGGGGTGGGGGTGCAGGGGGACATGAGTGGGGGCCTGCTGGAGGCTGCCCCTGGTGGCTGGGGGGTGGGGGTGGTGGGAGACATGAGTGGGTGCCTGGTGGAGGCTGCCCCTGCACTGCTGGGGGGTGGGGGTGGTGGGAGACATGGGTGGGGGCCTGGTGGGGGCTGCCCCTGGTGGCTGGGGGGTGGGGGTGGTGGGAGACATGAGTGGGGGCCTGGTGGAGGCTGCCCCTGCACTGCTGGGGGGTGGGAGTGGTGGGAGACATGAGTGGGTGCCTGGTGGAGGGTGACCCTGGATGCTGGGGGGTGGGGGTGCAGGGGGACATGAGTGGGGGCCTGCTGGAGGCTGCCCCTGGTGGCTGGGGGGTGGGGGTGGTGGGAGACATGAGTATGTGCCTGGTGGAGGCTGCCCCTGCACTGCTGGGGGGTGGGGGTGGTGGGAGACATGAGTGGGTGCCTGGTGGAAGGTGACCCTGGATGCTGGGGGGTGGGGGTGCAGGGGGACATGAGTGGGGGCCTGCTGGAGGCTGCCCCTGGTGGCTGGGGGGTGGTGGTGGTGGGAGACATGAGTGGGTGCCTGGTGGAGGCTGCCCCTGCACTGCTGGGGGGTGGGGTGGTGGGAGACATGTGTGGAGGCCTGGTGGGGGCTGCCCATGGTGGCAGGGGGGTGGGGGTGGTGGGAGACATGAGTGGGGGCCTGGTGGAGGGTGACCCTGCACTGCTGGGGGGTGGGGGTGGTGGGAGACATGAGTGGGGGCCTGGTGGAGGCTGCCCATGGTGGCAGGGGGGTGGGGGTGGTGGGAGACATGAGTGGGGGCCTGGTGGAGGCTGCCCTGGTGGCTGGGCGGTGGGGGTGGTGGGAGACATGAGTGGGGGCCTGGTGGAGGCTGCCCCTGGTGGCTGGGGGGTGGGGGCGGTGGGAGACATGAGTGGGGGCCTGGTGGAGGCTGCCCCTGCACTGCTGGGGGGTGGGGGTGGTGGGAGACATGAGTGGGGGCCTGGTGGAGGGTGACCCTGGATGCTGGGGGGTGGGGGTGGTGTTAGACATGAGTGGGGGCCTGGTGGAGGCTGCCCATGGTGTCAGGGGGGTGGGGGTGGTGGTAGACATGAGTGGGGGCCTGGTGGAGGATGCCCATGGTGGCAGGGGGGTGGGGGTGGTGGAAGACATGCATTGTTGATCAGTAGTGCAAGGTGACATGTGGGTTGGCTGGGGGGCATGCCCATGGTGGATGGGCTGCCTGCGGGACATGAGCATGGGTGCAGGGTAGTCCCCCGTGGTGTGGGCTGCCTGCAGGGTCCGTGGAGGTTGTGGAGCATACACCTGGGAGGGCCCACACGGCCAATTCACGTGTGGTACTCCCCAGAACCCCTGAAATACACATACCCTGCTGAAATCGCGTGTGGAACTTCCCGCGCACCCCTGAAATACACATACCTTGCTGAAATCGCGTGTGGAACTTCCCGCGCACCCCTGAAATACACGTACCCTGCTCGCACTGGGCCAATCGCGTGTGGAACTTCCCGCGCACCCCTGCAATACACGTACCCTGATGAAATCGCGTGTGGAACTTCCCGCGCACCCCTGAAATACACATACCTTGCTCGCACTGGGCCAATCGCGTGTGGAACTTCCTGCGCACCCCTGAAATACACGTACCCTGCTGAAATCGCGTGTGGAACTTCCCGCGCACCCCTGAAATACACATACCTTTCTGAAATCGCGTGTGGAACTTCCCGCGCACCCCTGAAATACACGTACCCTGCTTGCACTGGGCCAATCGCGTGTGGAACTTCCCGCGCACCCCTGCAATACACGTACCCTGATGAAATCGCGTGTGGAACTTCCCGCGCACCCCTGAAATACACATACCTTGCTGAAATCGCGTGTGGAACTTCCTGCGCACCCCTGAAATACACGTACCCTGCTCGCACTGGGCCAATCGCGTGTGGAACTTCCCGCGCACCCCTGCAATACACGTACCCTGATGAAATCGCGTGTGGAACTTCCCGCGCACCCCTGAAATACACATACCTTGCTGAAATCGCGTGTGGAAATTCCCGCGCACCCCTGAAATACAGGTACCCTGCTCGCACTGGGCCAATCGCGTGTGGAACTTCCCGCGCACCCCTGAAATACACATACCTTGCTGAAATCGCGTGTGGAAATTCCCGCGCACCCCTGAAATACACGTACCCTGCTCGCACTGGGCCAATCGCGTGTGGAACTTCCCGCGCACCCCTGAAATACACGTACCCTGATGAAAATGCATGTGGAACTTCCCGCGCACCCCTGAAATACACGTACCCTGATGAAATCGCGTGTGGAACTTCCCGCGCACCCCTGAAATACACGTACCCTGCTGAAATCGCGTGTGGAAATTCCCGCGCACCCCTGAAATACACGTACCCTGATGAAATCGCGTGTGGAACTTCCCGCGCACCCCTGAAATACACATACCCTGCTGAAATCGCGTGTGGAACTTCCCGCGCACCCCTGAAATCCACGTACCCGGCCAAATCGCGTGTGAGACTTCCCGCGCACCCCGGTATACACGCACACATATTTTTTGTCAGCGGGTGTCCGTGTTTGTGGGTACCCCTTTGCACGTCATTTGTCCTGGAGGGCCACAGTATAGGACATTCATCATGGCAGTATATAGGTGCTATTTGTTGGCGCACCTTTTGGCGCACATTTCTTACAGCCGCAGAGACGCTACCGCCTGCTTTCTTGTGGCGGTCGTGTTTGTGCCTGTGCGCTGGTTTGAGCGTGCGCTTTTTTGCCCTATTCTATTCCATGAATACGTGTTGTAGGCGAGTGTGTGGGCGTTCCGCGCACTTGTGCCCTGTACTTCCCCCGTGACGCCCACGTTTAGGCAAGTTGTTCCCCATTCCGAGTGTTACGCCCGTGTTCCGCCTACTTTTGTTGCGTGCGCCGCGCTATGTGCGAATTTCGCTGTGGCCTGTGCGATTTTCGCTGTGACCTGGCGCACGCTGTTAGATGGCCTGTGCGCCAACGTGCGCCGCGCACTTTTTTATCGCACATCCGCTGGTTTTCTCGCGCACGGACTTCCATGAATCGATGTGCGCTGCTTTTCGTGCGATTTTCGCACTTGCACTGCGATTTTCGCTATTCCACTGCGATTCGCACGTTTTTGCCCACTTGCACCGCGCTAATTATTCCATGAATCGGCCTGTTAACCTCATTGCAACCCTGGCGGTAGTAAAACAGACACAGCTGCCGCCGGAGTTGCATTTTTTCCGGCGCCCAGAAATTGGCAATTGCTGGGTTATTACGGCCTTGCCGGACCCTGTATTTGCCCATTCCTGTGCGCCAGAAAAGAATCTTCTCAATTCTCGATAGTGCTCAATGGGAATGGGGAAGCCAGACGTTATCAACGGTGCCTGTGCGTTCGAAATGATGTGCTTGCGGGTGCCTTTCATACCGCCAGGTCAGACCTGGTGGAATAAAAGGCACCCATGCACACAACTCGGAGTTTGCCGGTCCGGATACAACGGTACCGGCAAGCTTACCGGTACCGTTGTATCCAGCCCGGCAAGCTCGTAATGAGGCCCAATGAGCCATTCATTTGCTCTCTACTTATCTCAATCCACACATAGTAACCTGCACCCGGTGTTGTCAAAGAAGTGTCACCAATTAGGGTGCTCCAGAATTGATTTCCGTCTATGTTAGCCATCTCTGTTACCATGGAGGCGTAGGCCTTTTCATATTGTAACTGTTGTTTGGGGCATTGTGTCAGTATATGTCGAGCGGATTGAACAGACGAAGGTAGGTGATATGTTCCCTCATTTTCTTATTGCACGGTTTCAACAGGTAGGAGGCCGGCCTATCCACCACAAAACCCTGATGAGTGTATTCCGTGTAACGTCTTTTCTTAGAATGTTTTTGTATCAACTCAGCTCTGTCCCATGCCCAGGTCTTCTTCTTTAACTGCCTCTCTAGTCATGTATTTGTAGTATCTCCTCTAAGGGAAAATGTATATCACAATGTACGCATGCCTCCTTGTGTAAGCAACTCAAAAAAGAATTCAAGGGTTCTACTTGTAGTCTTTTAGAGACTAGCCCTATTATCATATTGTCTTCTTTTGTTCTGACCACCAGAGAGCACCACAGCTTTCAACTCTTCAGTTACCAGTGCGCCCTAAGAGAATGGAGGCCCATCTCACCTCGTACTGCCGCCCATCTCACCTCGTACTGCCTCTATCGGGGTCCCTTTAGGTACATTTAGCATAGATTTAAGGATTTTCCCTTCCAGCTTATCCAAAAAAGTTATATATCTGGCTGAGAGCAATTCCATTCCATACAACAGGGAAGGTACGATGCTACTTTGATATATTTGTATAGCACCTTACACATTATGTCCACCCACACTAGCAATGTATCGTTTTAATAGGTACCATTTCTTTAAAATGCGTGGAATAATGTGGTCCCCATAATATGAGATCTTTGGTGCCACATTAATCGGGATCCCCAAGTAAATATAGTGATTACTGACATCAAGCTTTATAGCATTAAGCTTCCAACTAAAGGAATCTAGTCGTTTACCTCTATTTCCGAACATCATGATTTTCGTTTTTGATTAATTAATTAACAAATTGTACTCCCTAGCGTAGCAAGTCAGTGAATCAAGGTTACGCTGGAGTTCAATAGGCGTATGTTCCATCAGTATTGTGTCATCTGCATACATAAGCCATGGAATTGGATCATTGCCTATCCGGTTGGGGGGGGGAGACATTTCTCACATCGGTCAAATACAAATCAATGTCCGACATATATATGTTGTATAAGAGGGGTGCCAACACACACCCTTGTTTTAATCCAACGTTAGTTGGAACCTGGCGCGTTAAGTCCCCCTCTTGCGATAGGCATAATGAAACTACTGTATCGCTGTACAAAATCTTGACATAATGCAATAAGGTAGGGTCTAAGCCCCAAGTCTTGAGCTTATTCCAAAGTTTCTGACGGGACAAAGTGTCAAATGCCTTTGTGAAATCCACATAGTACATATACAATTTCCCTCCACAATATTTAGTATCTTCATATATTGCAGAGCGCAGTTGTTATGTATTCTGCTGTGGGATTTACTAAAGCCTGTCTGACATTTATGCAAGTGTCCCGTCTCCTCCACCCATTTAGTAAATTTTCTTAATAGCATTGTGGCAAGCATCTTAGCACCCAAGTCCAGCATTGCAAGGAGTCTATAATGAGTGTGTTTGGTTTCTCCACCCTTTTTGTGTACGGGGACCAGGATAGATTCTAAACGGCTATCTGGAATGACCGTCCTTGCCATGATTTTATCAAACCATTGATCCAGGTTCTCCGCCCAGCAGAAGGGGTTGGATTTATACACTACGTTTTGAAACAGCGTCCGGGCCCTGGACTTTTTTTATCCTTTTCATTACTGCTTCGATATCTGCAGCTTCAAAGCCACTAAGTTTTCCCCCTTTCTTTAAGCCTTGTGTCGGTGTAACCTCCTCTATTTTAGGATCATGGTATAACTCTCCCAAGTATGTTATCCAAGCTTTCACTTCATTGGGATTTAGTTCAAGCACTGTTTTCCCTGCCTAGAGAGACCTAAAGAAGGACCAACACGTGTTTGCATTGTTTGGCTATTGGGAGCTTGGGCCTCTCTAATTTAAGTATGGATTTATGGCATTCTTTCTTGCAACTTGGCTTTCGATTTGAGCATGAGCCTTTTGGATCTAGATGGAGACATACACATCCAGCAGTTTGTAAATGGGTGAGGGAAGGTCTACCTATTCAATTTTCTAGCATACTCTGCATACTTTGACTGATGCTTAGAGGACATTGTTGCTATTTTTTTTGTTTAACATCTTGATTTGTCATTTCCAAACAAGTATATGCGAGAAATTACAATACAAAGTAAACATACTATTAAGCAGAAATTCTCCATCTCAGCATATACAGATATTCAGTGTTAAACCTATCTCAACATTTTTATTCACAAACTAACTAAAAACATACTTATTCGGAAAGTTATAACTAATCTTAATAACATTAAAGAGCTGAAGAAAAGAGTTGTCCATATTCCCAAAGAATTAAACAGGAAAAGAGAGAAAAGGAGTTTCCATATGATCCAATAAGCTTCCTCCTTACCTTTCCTCTGAAACATAACCAACTCAAAATTAGATTATATGAGTATTTCATTAATCCAATCCTCTGCTTGTAGCTTCTTCCTGGATTTCCACACTTTTAATATCTGTTTCACCGCTATTACTAAGACTCTATCCAAGACCCATACAGCTGAGCCGTTAAACAACGTTCACTATTTGCTAACAGTAACACCTGCAGCGGCCCTCTTGGGAATTTAATAGACAAAATCACATCCAGCCTGTCTTTAACACCTCACACCAAAATGTTAAGACTCTGGGGCAGAACCACAGCATATGGAGTAATGACCCCTTCTCTTTACCACATCCCCAACAAATATCATGAGCTACTAACCCTGATTTACACTTGCGTTCAGGTGTCCAATACAAGCGTCCCAAAACGTTTTGGGGAATCAGTCGTAGCTTGAAATCCAGTTTACTGCTGTACCCAATCCGCCACACATGCCTCCAAACTTCATCAGTGATGGTCAAACCTAAGTCCACCCCATTTTCGTTTCAGGTTACTCCACGAGTCTAAAACTGAAGCACCCTCTGCCATGAGCTTCACAAACGTCGAGACTCTACGCGGCAACAAACAAAATATTGACCATCCTGCAGGTTCCTTCTCCAATGGTGCAGATAATGTACTAGAAACCCGGGTCAAGAGACCTTCTAATTCCCTGAACCTCTTCCTTTCTCTCCAACTCAAATGAAAAAGCCTTTGGAGCTCCTCAAAGGGCATCAAGCATCCATCACGTATCAAATCTCCTAAGGACAAAATTCCCTTGGAAATCCAGCTATGTCAGTACAGAGTTTTATTCCCTATCTGCAACGCAGGGTTATGCCAAATAGACCATTTACGGTTTAAAAGCATATTCTCACTAAAATTAAGTAGCCACCATGTCATCAAGTTTTTAGTCACATTAACAGTTGGTGATTTAACAGCCCCTTTATGTTGCCATTTTGAAGTATGTTGACGTGATCACAGGCTTGTATAGAATATTGCTAACACATTCTTTAAATACATATGCTGCATACACATGCACTAGATTAGGGGAAAGGGTTTATATAATGACGTATTTAATGACTACGCCTGATGTTTCTATACAGTAAGCCAACTATAGAAATCTGTTCAAACCTTTACTATCTTTTTATGCCTGCACAACTAGACATTTTTGGAATATCCTTTACAAGCTTTTTAGGTCTGTGTTATTATAACTTTGTTTTAACCATTACAAGCTCATAGAGCTTGTTTGATTAGAGCATGGGTACTCATCATGTGGCCATCCACATGCTTTGCACTACAACTTCCATGATCCTTCACCACTGATTATGCTACCTAGAGCTGATGGAAGCGCATATCCAAAACATATGGAGAGCCACATAATGCGTAACCATAGAATACATGTTCATTTGTAACCCTTGATAGCATATGATACCTCTGTAGTAATCAATATCTAAATTTCACAGAGTTTACAGGAAGATTGTAAGTATTCTATTTGATATAGAGATGGTGTTCTTGTTAGATTGAGAAATTATGAAGGAAAGACATGTTAAAGTGGCACTATTTTTTAACCGAGTCACTAGGCCAAGAGATTTTCAAAAGGGAGAGAATGTCAGTAACTATTTTAGTAGAATGTTGCCTTTATATATATTTTTTCTGAATAAAAAGTAGTAGGAGTTCTTTATTTGTCAATAAAGCATTGACAAGCTATATGTGATTTATGACATATCTGGTGTCATTACGCAATAAAACATAAAAGACAACCATCGATGTATACCTCCAGGTAAAAAGATGCCTGTCTCGTCACTTGGCCACAATAGGTTAGCACTCACACTCTTTTGTTCTTACATAAGGCCAATTGCAACTGTGAAGCTCTTGATAGGCCTAGAATTCTGGAATGCGACCAAGTCAATTCCTACAAGAACAATGTTGAATATATAGTTACTCTGGTCTTCTCAATAAGCACTGGCTCTGGGAAAGCTGGGTCGCCAGCTAGTAGAAGGGAGGTGAAAAGAGCCCTAGAGGAGTGACCGGGGGTTCAAATAAAAACATACACAGCAGGGCAGTCTCCCCTTCCAGATACCTGTGTTTCTTTCTCTGGTTGCTCTGCTATGAGCAATGACTGGGGTGGCTCTAGTAAAGTACCTGACAACAGCACTGCTGCTGGCAGAGAGAAACAAACACTGAGACATAAAGTGAGGTAGAGGGACATAGACAGACAGAGGGGCACATTCTCAAAACATTTTTGGTGCAAGTGATGAGCGCATCAAAATAAGCATTTCAAATGCCCTTTTTCGTGCTGGGTATACTGGGGGAGGAAATGGGTTCAACACCCGAGCAGGAGAGTCAGGAGGGGCTAAAGGCCAGTGAGTCTCCCCAGGGGGGAGAGGACAGGACAGGGGGAAGAAGGGGGTGAACCTGGTTCGGAATCAAGGTTAGAGATGGGGATTGAACCCTCCCACGGTGGGAAGGTAATTAGACTCTCACTAAACAATGGCTAAGGATAGAGTGCTAAAAGTCATCTCGATGAATATCAAGGGGTTAAACACACCAGTTAAAAGAAAAAAATTGGACCACTACCTGGCAAGGGAGACCCCACATCTAAAAGCCCTGCAGGAGACCCATATACAAGAAAAGGACAAACATAGACTTAGAGTTAGGGGGTCCAACCGAATTCAGCAGCCAAACAGCTTGAGAAAGAGCGTGGGCACACTAATAGCATTGAAAAACAATTTGCAGCTTAAAATAATGGACGTAAGCAGAGACAGCAATGGTAGGTACACGAGGCAAGACCATTATATACAAACAATGGTGCATAGATTAGAAGGGTTTGCCAGAGGAAACATAATTCTAGTAGGAGACTTCAATCTTGCATGGGACCCAGAGAGGGATAGAAGTGCTAGAATATATCACACACACAAGATAAGCCATCGAAGGAACTGAAGGGGAAGATGAAAAATCTAGCGCTAGTGGACACATGGAGGGAAATGAGAGGGCAGGCAATGGGGTACACCTTTTACTCCCACGTGCATAGAACGGCATCGAGGATAGATTATATATGGGTGTCATGCCCCCTGTTGGGGAGAGTTAGGGAAGTGGAAGTAGGGGCCATCACCATATCAGACCATGCTTCCATCACCATGTCGTTTACACTACCAAGCCATCCAGTAGGCCTGTGGAAGTGGAGGTACGCGGCACACATCTTCAGGGATCAAATTCTGAGGGAAGCGTTGAAGAAAGAGTTTGATCAGTACTTCCATTTGAACGGGACCCAGGTAGTGGACCCACAAACAATTTGGGATGCCTTTAAGGCCACGATACGGGGTAAGATTATAGCGGTAAAAATAAGACGGGAGAGGGAGATCACGCTTCTAGAGAGGGACCTCGAAGACACATTAAAGACACTCACACTCCAAATGGCGACTAAGCTTTCGGGAGAAGTTCGTAAAGAGCAGAGGGTGCTGAGGGGTCAGCTAGATACACTATTAACAACCAGGGTGGAGAGGGCCTTACTGCATCTCAAACAGAAATGTTATACTAAAGGAAATAAAGCAGACAGACTAATGGCGAGAATGCTTAGAACGGAGGAAAAGGAGAGAACCATCCTAAAAATGAAAATGGCAGAGGGGGAGGAGAGACAATGAATCTATCAATAGGGAATTTATGGATTTTTACGGGAAGGTGTATAAATCAGAGAGCCCGGATAGGAGAGCACAGGAGGAATATTTGGACATCTGCTCACTGCCCAAGATTACGGCCCAAGAAAGGGAGGAGTTAGAGAAGGAGACAACCAGAGAGGAGGTGATCAAAGCGATAGTCGCACTTCCCATCAACAAAGCTCTGGGACCCGATGGCTTTTTGGACAAATTTTATAAATCATATAAGGAGATATTGGCCCCGCGTTTGGTAACACTGTACAACAGATTTGGGGAGGAGGGGGGAATAACACCTTCGCTGGAAATAGCGAAAGTGATACTTTTGCCAAAACTGGGAAAGGACCAGGCACTATGTGGCTCATACAGGCCAATCGCACTTATCAAAATAGAGGCCAAGATATATACCAAGGTCTTGGCGACACGGTTGAATTCTCTTCTCCCCTGGTTGATAGACCCCGACCAATCGGGATTCATATAAGGAAGGCAAACCCACGATAATATCAGAAGAATTGCCCACATCATAGAGAAGGTGAATAAAAAGCATACTGCGGTTCTAGTGGTAGCGATGGATGCAGAAAAAGCCTTTGATAGAGTGGAGTGGCAATTCCTCTTTCATACATTGCGCAAGATGGATCTGAGAGAGGCTTTTATATCAAAGATTGCAGCTAACTACGACACACCATCCCTACACATACCATCCCTACGCTTACTTATAAATGGTGAACTATCCGACCCAGTAAAAGTTTGAAGGGGTACAAAATAGGGATGCCCGCTATCCCCGCTATTGTATGCCGTACACTTGGAGCCTGTTCCGAGTAGGATTAGGTCTAACCAAGAAATCGAGGGGGTCCCATTTGGTGGGAAAGTTCTCAAGGTCACTGCATTCGCAGACGACATGCTGTGAACGATAACTAACCCGGGGGAATCATTGAAATCAGTAGATAAGGAGGTGACTCAGTTCGGAGAGGAAGCTGAGCTGAAAATAAATAAGAGCAAATCGGAGGTCCTAGGCTTACAGATGACACCGGAGAGGCAAGGGGAGGTAAAATCCAGATCACTGTACGCATGGACTTAGAATAAATTGAAATACCTCTGAATATACCTTACAAAAACCACAGACCAACTTTTTGAAGCTATCTATCCCCGCTCTATTGGAAACCATAAAAAAGATACTAACCAGTTGTAGCCCGCTATCTATATCCTGGCTAGGCAGGATAAATGGCATAATAATGGTGGTACAGCCGAAACTACTATACGCGTATATGGCACTCCCCACAAGGGTACTGATGGCCTTCTTTAGAGCTTTACAAAAACATACACAGGCCTTCATCTGAGAACAGAAGAAGCCAAGAATCCCATACAAATTGATGCTCGAACCTAGGAATAAAAGGGATATGGGGGGTTCAGACCCTATAGCGTATTACTGCGCAGCCCAAATCAGAGTGGTGAGGGACTGGTAGAAAGAAGATAGAGGGAAGAGATGGAGGGAAATGGACAGAGCGGTGGTGGGTCCAAACTTAGATTCGGTACTATGGCTACCCCGGGAGGATAGACCACAAAACATGTACTGTAGTTCCATTGAAACCCTGGTGGGAAATATGTGGTACGAACTAATAAAACACTCTAAGATAACCACGTTCCCCTCGCCACTCACTCCGATTTTCAGGAACCCACAATTCACACCAGGATGGGAAGGGAAGATGTATGAGAAATGGCAGGACAGGGGCTGCAAAATGTTAAGGGGTCTATACGAAGGGGGAGAGATAAAAACATTAATTCAGTGTAAAAGTGACTTCAGACTGGGGGACGACAAAAGGTTCCAGTACGCTAAACTGAGACACTTGGCCCTAAATCCTATAAATAGAAAGGCAGCTACGCGAGAGCTAACCCCCTTTGAAAAATGTGTGACTATTAGCTCTGGGGATAAGCACTTGGTTGGGGACTTGTACAAACTGATTAAAGAAGGGAAAGAGGCAGGGGTGAGAAAGTTTGTGCTCAACTGGGAACGGGAAGCGGAGCAAGAGATTGAAATAGAGCAGTGGTCCAACCTATGGAAGAATATCCCCAGTCTGGCTCACTCATTGCAATTCCAGGAATTTGGATTAAAATGATGTACCAGTGGCATCTCACCCCCAATGGACTGTCAAAATATACTAATAAGAGGTTAACTGTTTGAATTAATGCAAAAATTGGCAATAGAAATGTATGTGAACATTTTTTTAAAACTATACTGCTGTATAGTGTAAGGTGCTGAGTGTCCAGTGCTGTCATAGTGTGCAAAGTCCATACATACATAATCACATTTCTCAATACAACATTAAAATTAATGAATTAATTAATAACAAAAAAATTAAAAATTCAATAAAAAAAAGCAAGGAAGGCCAAACACAACTCCCAGCGAGGGAAGGGACATCAAGAACAGAAGGGGTGGTCTGCAGTGGTGCACAGCACTGGACCTAAGCATAGTTACTAAATATTTGTTCCGAATGTCACTGAGAAGGGGGCAAAATAGCACAAGGCGCACTAGTGGTTTTTTTTTTATAACCTTTATTTTTTTCTGTTGAGTATGATATACAACATACCAAGCGCAATTACAGAGTAGATATAACATCACAGACCCACTGGTCACTGAAAATTGCAGTTTTCCCCTCGTGCGCACTACCGCCATGTATCGTAGTTTTATTATTCCGCGCTTTAATCTTTTCACCGTTGATTGGTGGGTATTGTCTTTAATTTCAGCTTATATTTGCTATTAAAGGGAGAAACAAAACGAGACAAAAGAAAGAAAAGAACAAAGTTCATGGGGATTCTTCCGATTCACTCCCTTGAGTGTCTCTGAGGTAAGTTCGTAAAGGAGCCCATATGTCCTTCGGTCTACTGGCAGGGTTGACACTATTTACATATCGTTCTTCTCTATCGTGAACGAACAATAGGGCTCGCAACCATGCCTCCTCCGTGGGGACCACCTTGGATTTCCACATTTGTAATATGTTTCTTTTCGCCACAGCCCCCTCCACAGCCACAAATCTTCGGGTCTTTACAGATGCCTTTCCTATATCGCCCAGGAGATATTTGTGTGGGAGGGCTGGGATCTGTAACCCTGTGATATCACTTATTTTCCCGGCTATTGTTTCCCAGAAGGACTTTATTGGGGGACATTCCCAATACATATGTATGGAATCTGCTTCGTTGGCGCCACATTTGGGGCAGAGTGATGGAACTGAAGGGTTGAACTTGGAGACCTGCTTGGGAGATATATGTAGGTGATTTAGGATTTTGAATTGGATTAACCTGAAGTTAGAGTTAATTGATATCTCCTTGGTGAAACGGCAATATCTGGACCACTGGACATCTTCTATTTCGGTGTGCAGAACCCGTTCCCATTTCCTTTTCATAGTGTTCCCTGATGGGGTGTGTTCTTGGGTTGCTTTATATAGGCTTGCCACCGTGCCAGTGAATCCCTCCGGGGATACTACCGCTGTTAGGAATTCATAAATCGGGGGGGCTGCAGGGAAGGACGGCCATTTCTTTTTGTATGCAGCTTTTAATCTGTAATATTGTAGCGTGGTGACAAGGCCCTTCCTCACTTTGTTGTCTACTATATCTAGTGATGCAAAAGTGCACTCAGGGTCTTCTATTTTCATTTCCTTGTTAGGATCCCATCTGCGATGCATCGGCATGTCAGATGTCGGCTCCAGGTTGGGATGATGTTATAGGGAAGTATGTGGCCAATAGGCGTTCCTGCATCCCGCCCTGGCGAATAGCGCTGACCATGCGCGATCCATGGAACTGACTGGGTCTACTTCTTTTCTATTGCCCTTTTTAGTTGTGTACGGCATTGCCCGAATATCGGCCGTGGCTACTGCGAATTTCTCCGCTCGCACATGGGCATGTTTTTTCTGCCATTTCCCCACAGTATTTCGCAATGTGCGCCTGGGCTGCGTGGAAGTATAACACGAAATCTGGAGCTGTCAGTCCACCGGCTTCATATCGCTCGCATAGCCTGGGCCATTTTAGTTTCACTGATTTCCCAGCCCATACAAAGTTGGCCGCAAATTTCTGCAACTTCTGAAAAAGTCCCTGCATGGCCAAATGGTATCCCGCAAAACATGTATAACAGTTTGGAAACCAACACCATCTTGAGCAGGGCCACCTGGCCGTACATGATATCAGAAGCCTGCTCCAGACTGCAAGTTTATGCTCTAGAAGTTTCAGGTATGGCTTGTAGTTATTTGCGTATTGGACATTATTATTCCCAAGTACCGTGCTGTAGTGGGGGACCATTTAAATGATGCTGTGGCAGAAGATTGTTTGGTGGATGGAGTGAGTGGGATTATTTCTGATTTAATTTGGTTGATTTTATAGAGAACACAGAGAATGTATTTATTTCTTGCATTATTGGTGGTAAGTGTACTTCAGGGCACCTGACGTACACCATCGTGTCGTCTGCATATAGGGACAGTAATTGGGGGTTCCCTCTAATACGGATGCCCCTCCACATGTGCTTGGGCCTGATCTTAGCGGCCATTCCCTCTATCGTAAGCGTGAATATGAGGGGAGACAGTGGGCAGCCTTGCCGGGTACTCCTACCCAGTTCAAATGGGAAGGACATTGTACTGTTAGTTCTTACCATTGCTACAGGATTCTTATACAGTATACGGATATATCTCTTGAATATTTGCCCAAACCCCATCTTGTCTAGTATTGCGAACATATAGTTCCATGATACCGAATCAAACGCTTTTTCAGCGTCAAGCGTAATTGCGTCTGTCTTGGCTTTCGGGTCTAATTGTGATGTTAATGCAAAGAATCTCCTTAGATTCAGTGCCGTTGAGCGGGTTGGGATAAACCGTGTTTGGTCTGTGTGGATTAGTTTATTCATGTGCGGAAGCAGTCGATTTGCCACTGCCTTCTCATAAATCTTTGTGTCTGAATTTATCAGTGACAGTGGGCGGTATGATGCCGGGTCCTGCGGGGGTTTATGGGGCTTAAGGAGGACAGTTACAATTGCCTCCCTCATGGTGTCAGGTAACCCTCCCCTCTCTAGTGCCTCCTCCCAAACTTCCGAAAGTCTCTGGGCCAGCTCTGTTTCATCGGCTGTCAGTGGGAGATCTAGCATCGATCTTTCCTCCTCTCCTAGTGTGGGCATCGAGAACGAGTCCATGTATGTTCGGAGGTCACCCTGGGTCACTGTGTGTGCATTTGCCTAAAGTTTGGAGTAGAATCTTTGGAATTCCACGTTAATTTCGTGCAGGGCCATCCGTACATTCCCATCCGCATCGTGGATACTGGTAATGTGCCTTGATCCCTGTTCAGTTCTGATTAGGGTTGCCAGTGCCTTACTCGCCTTGTTTCCTTCAACGTACTTCCTTGCCCTTATAGGATGGGTCATGTAATGAACTTCTTTTTCTGCCAGCATCTTGAAGTACTCCAAATGCTCTTGCATTTTTTGCAGCTGTTCCCTCCCTGGGGGTGTGATTTGGTGGGCCTCAAGGTCCTTCAATTCACGTTCTGTTTGTGACAGGCTTTGCCTTATTTCCCTCAGAGTACCGTATGTCATTCCCATAAATGTCTCCCAGACCGAACCCACGGTCTGTACAGTGCCAGTGTTGCGTTCGAAAAATTCTACAATCTCTGTTCTCAGTGGTTCAATCACCGATTCATCCTTCAATAAGTCTGTTGGCATGCGCCATGTGCCGGTGGTTCATTCTGGGTTCTTAGGGGACATTCTCAGGAGAACCGGGGAGTGATCAGACAATGTGCGCAGTAGGACTGAGCACTGTTCCATCTGTAGCATCAACTCAGGGGAGCATAGCCAATAGTCATTTCGTGAGTAGGTACCGTGGACCCCTGAGTAAAATGTATATCCCCGCTCAAGAGGGTGCAGTTCTCTCCATATGTCCACCAGGGGTAAGGTATCAATTGTCTGCCTGAGTGTAAGCCCAGCTCTGGTATTTGGTCTACGGTTTCCCACTGAACGGTCTAAAGCTGGGTCTATTGTTAGATTTAGGTCGCCACCCCAAATCACATTTGCTGTACCAATTGGTGATATTAGTTCCATGATGCGGAGGTAGAACTCGGGACTGTCTGTGTTTGGACCATACGTGTTGATCAGTATAACGTCCCTGTTATGCAGCTGACCCCACATTATCAAGTAGCGGCCCTCTTCTTCAGACAATGCTTTGGACATTAGGAAGTTCTCCCTCTTATGTACTATAGTGAGGACCCCCCGCACCATGGAGGAGTAGTTCAAATGTGTCTGTAACTTGCTTTATAGCGTGAGTCTCTTGTAGGAATAATATATCTGTCTTATGGCGGGTTGCATAAGCTAGTATCCTTCTCTCTTTTATTGGGTGTGCCAGACCACGCATATTCCAGGTAATTTAGTCTAACCTCCTGCATCTCCCGTGTCCTTGGTCGTGTTGTCATAGGTATGCCACGGCATACTTCTCATCTGAGGCATCTTCGTGGATCTCTTGTCGTACTCAACAGTATTTTTATGTGTTGCACTCCGCCTCTCCTTCTGACCATTTCCTGTCGGCTTGGCCGGATGCGTCTTCAAGATCAGATTGTACCCCAGTGCTTCTTGACCCTCTCCCCACGGGCAACCAAACCAACTCCTTCCGCACCCCCCTCCCTCACCATTCCCCCAACTGGACGGTGTAAGACCCGCTGAACATTTCAACCTTTGAACTGCTGGGCGGCTCTGTATGGTAATACTCCCTTCTCCGTCTGCCAACCAGACCGCCTCAAAGGCCGCCACACCTGTATCTTGCCCGGCGCCAGACTCTTTTCATTCGCTCCTTGGGCTTGGGGAATATTCTGTTCAATATACCCCATGGCCTCCTCAGGGGACTCAAAGAAATGCGTCTTGCCATCGTATTGTATAAGCAGCTTGGCGGGGTACAACATAGCATAGGGAAGATCTCGGGCCCTCAGTGCTCTCTTGACCTGGTCGAAGTTGCGGCGGGCTGCCTGCTCCCCATTTGAAAAATCGGGATAGATATGTATCCTTGTAGAGTCATACGTTAGGGTGCCTTTCTCCCGGGACAGCCGAAGGATAGTGTCCCTGTCGTGGTAGTTAAGGACACGGGCTATGGCTGTGCGTGGTGGTGCACCAGGCTTCAGGGGCGTCACTAGGACACTGTGGGCCCTCTCGATCAGGAACTACTGAGAAAGCTGTGCATCTGGGAGCACCTCCCGGATCACCTTCTCCATGAAGACCTCCATTTGGACATTGAGTTGTCACGGCGGGACCTCGACTCCAAGTCTTCACATTTCATCTGGACTACCTTCAATTGCTTCTTTATGATTTCCATGTCCTTGCCGTGGGTAGCTACAGTGTCTTTGACCGTGCTTATCTGGTTCACCACTTCAAGTACCCTTGCATTCACTTGTTGGAGGTCCGCCTTGATGGATGTGATGGTGGTACCAATCTCGTCCAGTTTTGAATTCACTGCGGCGAATCCGCGCTGCAGGGCCACCATGTAGGGGTCCGGGGAGTCCCCTCTTGGGCTCCTTGGTTCTGGGGTGGCGACCCGTGATGCTCACGCAGCTTGGTCCCCCATGGCGACACTAGTGTAAGCATCCATCGGTCCTTTCTTATTATGCCTACTTCCTCTGGGCATAATGAGCGTGTGTATGTCTACCGGCCCCTGTTGTGGGTCAAGTAGTCTCGTGCCTTTCGCCCTGTCGCACTTTGGGGTTGTGTTGGATCGTGCCACAGTAAGGATGTTTTGGGCTCTCCCCCAGCCAGACTGCACAGTGGGGGCTTCCCCCGCTCCCAAGGATGGGTTCTTTAGAGTGTTTGGGGCGGGGGACGGCCAGTTCGTTACTGTCTGTGGCCTATCAGCGCCCGTGACCACCGTGTGGGCCACCGTTCAATTTTGCCTTCTCTTCCTTAATGGGGGGTGGGATAGGTAATGTCTATGGTGATCGCCGGGGGCGGCCCACTTGTCCACAGACCCGCACACAGGTGTTTGTGTCTATTAATCTTGTAGTCGGTCGTGGGATGCTCAGGAGTGCCTGCCGTCGAGGTTCCAGTGTGCCCCCCGCTGATGGGACAGTGGGTCGTGTTGATCCGTTCCCTTCTTCAGTGTGCACCAGCACTCCAGTTATTTATTTATTTATTTATGTGTGCCTGGGAGAGTGTTGAGTGGTATGGGGGAGGCCCCACACGACTGCCCCCGCCTCGCGGCACCAGCCACTATCCTGATGGAGTCTCTCCCGCCCTGGGTGCGGCCTGCCTCCCCTCGACTCGCACTATTTCAAGCTGCCTCTGGTCCTTGCTTTCCGGGGGGAGGCCCGGCTGCTGCTAATTTCTGTCAAGCAGTGTTGAGGGCGCAGGGGAGGAGCGCCCACCCCTGGCCGGCCCGCTGCTTGCCCACAGCGCACAGGGCGGCCGCCGGGGAGGGCTGGCCCCCACATGCCCCTGCCCACTGGTGCACCTGGGCGCTGTACTGGAGCCCCACTGCTACAACTTTGCCGGCCCCCGCAGTGCCTCCCTCACTTGGCAGACGTTCACTGCACGGGCTCCGTTGCCCAGCCGCCGAATGGTCTGCGTCGGGCTGGTGAGCCCTTTTGGGTGCCACGGATAAGCAGGGAGGGGGGCCCCGACCCGGCGGACTGGCCGCTCACACTCAGCGCACACGGTGTCCACCGGGGAGGGTAGCCCATAACCGCCTGCGCCCACCGGCTGTCCCGCGCACCCCTCAATCAGTGACTGCAGGCAAGCCACCCGCCTGCTACTGCTGTGTTTTGGCAGGATGTCCCCAGCTGGCACTCCGGGCCGCGGTTCGCAATACGTCGGTGGGGGAGGGGCGGGCCAGCTTCTCCCACTCGATCCGCAGCCTGGTCCCACTCAATGGGTTTCCACACGGCTCACAGGCTGCCGTTGCTTCTTTTTGGGGCCAGAGGGTCCCGTGGGGTTTCCGATATCACCTCCGCTGCATTTAGTGTGGAATTCGGTCCTGGATACGCAGGATTATCATCAGGATTTATAGTGGACAGCGCAGTTGCTCTGTCAGGCGGCCATTTTCGTTGGCGTCCGACAGCGCTCCTAGGTGCACTAGTGTTTACGGTGCCTCGCACAGGCAGCAATCATCGCCTGGATTGAAAGCACCCACCCATTTACAAGTAATAGATTTAAAGTGCATGACATTGAACCAGACCCTGGTTAAAAAAGTGTGGTGGGAGATATAAGGAACCAGGGGCTCAGCGGGAAACACAGCCTGACAGAGGGTTTGCCCTGATTTTCCTCCTTTCGCAGACTGTTGTGCACAGACCAGAACTGTGATTTGAGAGAGTGAATAGACAACCTCCCGATACTTTCTGGATTGTCAAACCAGCCCCAAACCACCAATTGTTCTTTAAATGTAAGATAGCCAGCCGACTCTGAGGTGTTTTCCCAGGATCAGGAGGTTCCTAAGTAGCAATCTGGTTAACGTTCCCTCTTTGTTAGTCCAAACAGGTCGCCACTACAGGATCGTCCTTAATCTCAGTAGGTCTGGTCAAAATGGCATTGTGGTTTCCACATACAGTATATATGTAGTTGTGGTTCACAGCACGCCCAGAAATTACACCCATACCCATACAATCGCTGTGCCACTATACATTTCCAACATATGTCCCACTGATGACTGTTGCAAAGACTATGTGAATCTAAACAAGCCTCCAATGACTTGATGGATTTTTAGCATCTGTTTGGTGATATTTGTATTCCAAGTGAGGTGGAATCTTTGGCCATTTAGTAAAATGTGCAACTCCTGCGGACCACGTGTGCTCCTAGAGAAGTGCATGACCATTTACCAGCATTAGCTGTCAAACCTCTGGCCCGCATATAGCAACTATAAGAGTCCACCAGGACCTGCAGAGATGTAGGGGTTCTAGCGAGTAAGACTGTCATCCGCAATAGCTTAGGACGGGTAACCTTCTACCTCCACAATGGGGAATGTCAGCATTCGTGGCAGCTACCTTTAAAGCTAGGGAGTTAATATATAAATTAAACAGGAGGGGGGCGAGAATGCACTACCTTAATCGGCTTGTTTAATTCCCTTTCCTTCCCATAGTGGACCCGCACCTGTGAGTCAACATGGCGGAGCTCCATCATCTGGAGCAGTGGCTTTGGTGTGCCCAACTCCTCTCGATTTCCCCAAAGCAGTCTCCAGTCCATGTGGTCAAAGGCCGAACTCCGGCCCATAAAGACCACGTAGACAGGAGATCCCAGCATTGACACATATTTGACCAGAATCAGATATGAGGTAAGACATTGGTTCACGGTTTTCAACCCCGGCCTAAAGGCCAGCTGTGTATCTGTTAAGAGGTTGTGATCCCCAACGCACTCCTCCAATCTGTTTAGCAAAATCCCAGGAAAAAGCTTAGACGTGCCAGCTCACAGGCTTACTGGCCGATAGGAGGAGGCAACAGCCTATTTCTTGTAAATCGGGAAGATAATGCCATTCTTCCAGTTGTCGGGAATATGCTTGGTAGTAATAAGAGTATTGAAGACAGGGGTTAGGAAAGGAGCCCACAAGTCAGGGCTGGCACAGAATAGGTTATTTCCTAATCCGTCAAGGTCTGGGGAAACGGCTACCTTTTGTTTCCTCATAATATTTAGAAGTTCCCCTACTGAGAAAGGGATTAAAGTCTCAGTAGGCACAGCAGAAGGCTCCATCCTTGGCCGCTTCACATTTCTACTGCAGCTGCATAAGGTGCTAACATTGATGTTAAAGGGGTGACCCAATCCTATTCCAAGACATAGGGCCTCATTATAACTGAGCCGGTCCAGAAATAAAGGTGCTGGTAAAAAGTTACTGGTACCTTCTACGGACCGGCTCACTTCGAGTCTGCCGGTAGGGGCACTAGACAACGGGCAGGCCTGACCTGCTGGTATTTCAGGCCCCTACTGGCAGGTTTTTCACTCTCCATGGGACTCCATGGGAATGGGAACTTGCCGTACCACTGTCGCCTGTGATATCCTATTAGCACCGGGATGTCAGGCGGCTAAACAGCTCTGGTTAGTCCTTGGCTGTAATATAAGGGTATAGCAAGTTAATCTTCAGACTCCCCTCAAGCATAAAGTTGCAGATTTGGGGTTAAACTGAGCAGATTGAAGTGAAATGATTGACATAGAGCATAAACCGAGCTAAAAACCAGAGCTCCTTTCAGTCAAGATGCATAGAGGATACAAACCTTGGAGAAAAAAGCAGTTCAAATTAAAGTGCAAAGTGCCAAAGTGCAGTTAGTGTACAAGAACATGAACTCCCCTCTGCTCACACAGGGTATAGCAGAGGTAAATACACATGAAAGATAAACACTTTAAAAGTAAAACAGTGCCTGAAAAAGGGATTATTAAATCCTTGCAGCACAGTAATGAAAATAATGCAATGAACAAATGAAGGTGGGGAGCTGTCACAACCACTAACCCAACAGCAGCCACACAAACACCTGCCCCCATTTGGGCACATAAATTGTCACAACACTTCAGGAGGGATTGCATGAGTAATCCCCAAAGGGTCAAGAGAAGGGTCAGCTGGACCCAGTCCTGGTGTACGTGGAGCCAAGTTCACTTCCCATTGGGATAGGTGAGAAGCCAATAACTTCCTGTACCTCCAACATGGAGGTGAATCAATGCCAAGTAAGTACAGTGGGTTGCAGACAAGCTTCTGGGTGTGGTTGACTATATAAGCCACAGCCTTTGCTTTGCGTTACTTTGCTAGTGCAGCGTAACTCTCACTGGCATCAGTCTTGCAAAAAAGGAAACACAGAGTTATTCAAGGGACAACGGACCCGACCCTAGGCAACCCGTGACTCACGTGGTAGTTCCATCCTGTATCCTAGTCCTGCGTCATTTCCGGTTCTTGCAGTTCCATTCTGCTACTCGGCATCATGGCTCCGACCGACCCTGCAGAGAAAGGAAAATAAGAACAATTAGTGAGTTGAAACAGGGCACAAAGAAAAAGCAACGCATATAATATAAACAGCGCGCACAGGCAAAGCAACGCATGCAAAATAAAACAACACACACAGAAAGGACAGCACTTGCAAGTCCATAAAAGCAGCAACGCGCATGGAAACAATGCACACAAAAAGAACAGAAGGAACAAGAGGATAACGCGCACGGAGAGGGCCGCGCAGTAAAATACTTCGTAAGCCACAAGGGGTAAGGTGCAAATACCGGCGTAAAGAGCAAGCAAGGGAAAGACTTTTTGTACAGCAATAAAGAGCGAAGGACAGCGCAACACGCTCAAGGAGGGTCACAGGAGGGCTATACACAGTGGCCCCATTAGCTACCAACAACGACAAGCCAGCTTGCCCTCATCTAACAAAAGACATTGGGGGTTATTCCGACCCTGGCGGTAGGGGGTTAACGGCACCGGTAAGGATGCTGGTGCCGTTAACCCCCTACCGCCACATTCTGAGGTCCTATAGCGGATCCCACCAGGCACGGCTGGTTCAACCAGCCGCCCTTAGCGGGACCCATTAAGGGACCATGGAGCTAATAACGGGCCCGCAATTTACAGCCCCGTTATTTGCTCCTTACCCATTCCCATTGAGCCCTATGGGGGCTCAAATGGGAATGTGGAATGGTTTTCTGAATGGGGACTTACCGGGTCCTACAAGGTTGAAATGACCCGGTAAGTCCCCATTCAGAGGCCCCGGACCCGGACCTGAGTTTGGAGGCAGCCATGGTGCTTATAGCACCATGGCTGCCTCCAAACTCAGAATGACCCCCATTGACCCACTCCACCGCAGGTCTGGGGCTGGACTTGAGCCTCACAACCAGTGAAGTAACTGGTTCCACACCATTGTGCCCCTGCTAGAATAACAGCAGGACGGAGAGCTTCACTTCCATTTAAATAAGGTGAGCACAACCCACAAGGGGTCTTGAAAGCCAGAAAGGGCGTCATGGGAGGAAAGGGATCTGTCAGCATGGTATCCATTATATTCAGCCCTGTGTCCTCATTCTAGGAGCCCCGATCCCTGAGACCACAGCTCCAGAAGGCTCAACACAGCTTCCAGAGAATACGAGGGGTCCCGGCACTACTGCAGAGCCCAAGATGAGTGTAACAGATGGTGCTGCTCAATAGTTAGGCACTATGGCCTCAGTTTGGAGACCTTTCACGAATCTGGCTCCCCCCTCTTACTGATTAGCACAAACTAAAAAGGTTGATCCACAAGACGACGGAACTGCTGGGACAGTAAGGCCACACATAAAGGCTCATCCTTGATAGGTGACACAATTCCAGATGTAATTGGATAAAAAGACTCCCCTCCAGTACCAAAAGCTGGGGTCAGAAACCAGACAAGACAGGGTCACAAGAACATGCTTAGCAAACCTGCAGTAAACCTCAGGTGACTGCAGTGGATCCTCAGGTGGCCAAATAGCCTCTGCCCCACTGCGAACAACGATCACCAAACCCAAAGACACCAAGATTCCAATGATGGACCAATCGCCACAAGGTTCAAAGCCAAAGCTATGTCATTGGTAGAAAATACAGAGCACGCTGAGGCAAACGTAAAGGGACGCTCCTCACCTCACCTGTAGCATATTGACCCCCGATCTGTCCCCACATGCTGTCTGAGGATCAACTGCAGGGAGGCCATATGCCCCGGTACCGGGCCACAGGCTGTAATTGCTCTGTAAACTCTGGAAGCATTTGAACCCAGAGCG
Source organism: Ambystoma mexicanum (assembly GCF_040938575.1). NCBI lineage: Eukaryota > Metazoa > Chordata > Amphibia > Caudata > Ambystomatidae > Ambystoma > Ambystoma mexicanum. The sequence continues at coordinate 1,233,147,516 of NC_090928.1, forward strand.
ATGTAGCCCCTACTCCTCCACCTGCATGGCTCCACTACAGAGCAACACCTACTGCTGCCGGACACGCCACCTTGGGAAGGATCCAAGGGCTGCAGGACTCAATCTCACTGCGAGCACCAACGTCATCACCAACAGCAGGGCAACAGCCTGCCCACCTGCCTCTCCACAAACACTCTGCTGCGCTTTGAGCTTGGAGTTTTTTTAAGATACTGCGGCATGCCGCTGAAAATTGCTCCTTTCCACTCTCCGAACAGCAGGGCAACAGCCCGCCCACCGGCTGCTCCACAAGCGCTCTGCTGCACTTGGAGTTTCTGAAGATGCTGCGGTATGCCGCAGGAAACAGCTCCTCCTCGCTTTCAGAATAGCAGGACAACAGCCAGCGGTTTGACTCCAAATAAATCCAGGAAACAATAACAAGGTGCACAAATTGCAGAAAGACAGCTCTTGAATGCATGCAATTATCGGCCGAGTGGTCAGTCAGCTCAAGTGATCAAAAGGCTGTGCACCCTCCACCGGCCCACATAGGCCTACAGCTTTTATTGACAGAAACCACAAAATTACAATGTATTTCAGATATTAAGTAGATGCAAATCCCTATTCTCCTACTGACCTCGCCATTTACAAACCGAAAGATCGACATACATTACCCTACTCCTTTGGTTAGTACATTGCACACAGCATCCTACATCCATCGCCTGCAGATGACCTAATTGGGCAATTAGTGAAAAGGGAAATCAGCCGCTGCGTGGCAACAAACAGTAGATACACTGGGCCTCATTACACGGAAGGCGGTATTGGTTAACGGTCACCGGTAAGGGTACCGGTGACCGTTAACCCTTACCGCCTTACTACAAGGTCCCTTTGCGGGACCTGACCTTAACGCCTGGTGTAGACCAGCTGTTAAAGTTGGGTCCCGCAAAGGGATCTTGGTGCTAATTACGGTACCGCCATTTGCGGTACCGTAATTAGCTCCTTCCCCATTCCCATTATGCCCTATGGGGCAAAAATGGGAATGGGGAAGGGCCATGGAGAAAGGGGTAATTACCGCCCCGCCAACCTTGGAATGGGGTGGTAATTCCCCTTTTCTCCATGGTGGTAACGGTATGGTACCGGCGGCAACCATGGTGCTAATAGCACCATGGTTTACCGCCTTCCGTGTAATGAGGCCCACTGTCATCCTTATCATGGCACCAGACAGTTTGGCACCCTAGACCGTTCCCAGGCCTTGCAGCTTCCTCACTGTGAAACATATCTTTGCTACTACCAAATTGATACATGTTGCTGTCCCCATTATTTAGCTAGACCAAGGACAGAAATGTTTAGTTTGCAGAACGTTCAACATGCCTTTGAAAGAGTGATAGAGAAAGAGAGAGATAATGGAAAAAACATGTTGCAGAAACCCCATTTAAAAAAAAAATGTTTTATTGTGTCATAGTTCACTAGGAAATGTTCACATTAAAACAACTCATATTACACTTTCAATACATTTTTTTCATATCATAAAAACATTTCATAAAAACATTTCATGAAAAAAGGAAAGAAAAAAAACAAAAACACATTTCATAAAACATTTAACTTAATAAAAAGTAATATCATGCTGACACTTAAAATATGCTCCCACATCCACAATTGTCCAAACCAGAAGGGCCTCATTATTTTCATTTATATGTGCTAATTTTCAACAGTATGGGTGGCAAATACCTCTTGTAAAAAACGTATAGGTGCCAAAGGCCATTTAAAAGATTTCTCTAACAATATACGTTGCCATAACCAACCAGCGTGAATAGCCTTGAAGTCCTTCAGAATGTTTGCGTACGTAGAGAGGTACATTCTATAGTCAGATGGTAAATGGTTTCCAGACACTCCTTTTGAAAGCAAAATCTACACCTCCGAAGACTGCGTTCTTTACCTCTTCTGCCTCCCAAAATTTCATTTTTCAGTTAAAGGTTCATACGAATAAGTAAAACATCAGGTGCGCCAGTACTCCCTCAGACATTTAAGCAAAAAATAAGGGATAGTGCCATGTGGCCTAATGTCCAATACCAATCCTGCACAGAGACAAAAAACCTTTAAGGCAATCAATGTTCTTTATCCAATCTCTCTCCCAAATTCTTCGCTTTACCTTTTCTGGGTTTTAAGCAAAAATTCAATTGACAAATCAAGGGAGCACAAAATATCCAAGCATTGTACCTGCCAACTCGCCATAGTTGCCTTTAGCTTATTCACCATAGCTTGTTTTAACAGTTCCCAAATTAACTTTGGTTCTGCTAAATAGATCGTCCTTAGAAAATGTATGTTTTTCCAACTTGCTATTACCTCTAAGGATACCAACCCCAGCTCGTATCTTATTGCAGGAGTGGGAACACTTTGCAGTAGCTTCAAAATTCTTTTCCAACATCCCATTTGGCAGTTAGACAGAGCATCGTCGTCTCAGCCCCATTAGTCATTATTGCATAATCTTTTTGCAGTAGAAATCTCTGACTGGCACCAGTGAGAATTGACCAACTGTCTTGGTTATTTAAATCACCTGAGCTGTCAGTGCCTTCATTCTTTGCATCTTAACAGACATCACCTGCATGCAGGTTTCTTTACCAAATAAAGGAAAACCCAAATATATAATCAATTAATCTTCTCCAAAGAAGTCTTTTAAAATCCAATTAAAATTACCTTTCACTTTTTCCACTCTTTGGTACAGAGAGAGAATTTTGGATTTGCTGATATTTATATAAAGATTATTTTTCTTAGCATAATTTTCTAAAGCGGTCAATTGTCGCTGCAATCCAATCACTGTATGATCCAATAATACCATATTGTCGGCGTAAAGTAGGTAATTCAAATACAATCCACTCTAGGTGGAAAACATTCAACACGAAAAATGCAGACCGAATATTAGTGATCAATTAACTATATAAAAAGAGCGGCCAAAAAACAACCTTGTTTTAAACCCTTTCCTGACGTAATTGGGGCAGACAGATGCCCTATTCTGTCCAATCTAACCCCAGGTAGATGAGTGGAGTCCTATTAAAATGGCTATCAATGATGAGGGGCAACACCATTTATCAAGATTTCCCCATAGCTTTTTCCTGGGGCCTGTGTCAAAAGCCAGAGTAAAATCAATAAAAGCAGCAAATGTTTTTTGTGGAATATGGCCTCTTTCTTCCATTTATGGGTAATAAAGCCATTTACTTCCGTCCCACTCCTCGGCAGAACCCAGTTTCAAAGACATCCAACCTTCCTGTCTTGTTTGTCAAAGATGTCAGATTCTGAAGCACGAGACCTGTAAAAATCTTTGACGGGCTAGCGAGCAACGATATGGGCCTATAATTACCAGGCTCCCGCCGTTAACCTTTTTTAAAGATTGGCGCTATAATTGAGGTTAACCATGACCTCGGATAGCAGTTTTCCTCAAAAACTGTTTTAAGATCTCATGTAAAACAATGACCCAAGTACCTGGGTCATTAATGCCCAGGCGCCATACATTTTTTTCTTTTTCAGATGAGATCATAGAGGTCCTCTCGATCCCAATCGAGCACTCAGGGGTTGTTTCCACTTTGAAAGCCCAACGCAGTTTCCTTGTTCGCAACACTGTAAATTGCTTGGAAATGTGCCCCCCAACACTCTTCAGAGATTGGATTTATCTGCAAGCCCACTTGCAGCTTGTCTGTCATTTTAAAATCATGTGCATTTTTGTTACTTAAGACTTCCATCACTTCCATAATTACACATGCATCCCTAAGAACAAGATGGTATCTGTAGTGTTTGAGACAATTTGTATATGATGTTTTTGCTATTTTACTTCCTGCATGGTCATCTCTGTCCAGTGATTTACGCGTCTTATGTAGGCTTCTTTTTTTTCAAGATTATTTCTCTATCAAACTTATGTTGGTAGATGTTAGGAATGATTTCCATTTATGGGTAAATTTCCCTCCAGGTGTGAACCCCCCAACTTTTTCTGTTTTCTGACCATCCTAGCCTGATTTTTCCAGTGGAGCGCAGCCTTCTGCTGTACTCCGCTGGGCTTTTGCTCGTTTTGTTATGGGGAAACTGACATGCGCTTCAGCCTATCAGTACTGGAAGACTTTGTTTCCCTTAGTCTTTCACTTTGTTGCTATTTCTTAGAAACATTTTATAAGTGCACAATGTACCTTCCAGTACAATGCGCTGGGGTCCCTTTTTTTCATTTTTAGGGCTCTAGACACCCTCGAAGGAATTTTGGTGAATGTAGAAGTGTGTCCAGGACAGTGCTGGAGGCAGTCACATTTTTGACTCTTTTCTATGGTCCAAACCGCAATTACTGTGTTTGGCCCAAAAGAGAGTGGCCAGTGCCTAAAATGGCCATGCTACTAGGTCCTTTGTTCTGTCCCTTGGCCATTTTGTCCTTTTGCCTTCCCTGGGTCGAGCAGACCCAGGAAATTCCTTATTTGGTCATGAAGACCCCAGCGCAAACCGATGTTTGGCGGGCTTCTGCATGCCTTGTGTGTGCACCTCCAGGATGTGGCTGAAACTGTCTAGTTCCAATACACATTTTAGGTGCCAGGATGTCTAGTGTGCTGGGATGACTAGGACCACTGTGGTCTGTGATTGGTCCACATCTGGGATAAGAGAAGGCACCTTACACCCATTCCAGGTCGATCTTCTGAGTTCACACGGAACTTAGCATAGGAGCCAAGTATCCTTAACCGAAGAAGCAGATTCATGGAACTGCTGGTGACCTGTTGGAAGATTTGGCACCCTGACCCTGCTGTTGTCCCATTGGAGACCCTGTTTCTCATCGATCATAGAAGGCATTCAACCCCTTGGAGTATTGGGATTCACTGTAGGCGCACAAGGCGCTTCAACCCCTTGGAGTATTGGGATTCACTGCTCACGACACCTCCTGATTAACCTGTAAGCAAGCCTTTTCGGAAGTGTTCCTGGACCGCCCAGTGAAGTGACCAGCTCGTACAGGACCTTTGTCCTAGAACGTTCGCCGTCTCGAGTTTCGACCTGAGCATTTGCGGACCATAAGCTTGTGATATAAGGCACTCTCCCGCCGAGTTTCGTACACCTACGCATTCCTAGTTCTGGAATTTGGTGAGTCCACCTGAACCCGAGCATACGTGGTTCCTGTGTCACCCCACTGTGGTGCCAGCCTTGCTTCTGTGTCCCCTTGTGCCCTAAAACGAGCTGCAGTGGCCACATCCCTTTACCAGAAGTGGAGAAATCGCCACTGTCCTGCCACGGACTGAGGTCCAGGAACGCAGCCCCTGAAAGCTGCAGAGACACGCAACTGTGGGAATCGAACCTGCGATCGAACTGCACTTGACTGGTGAAGTTTGGTCCAGAGGGCGCTTAGGGTCAGTAAGTACCTGCATCCCTTACCGGTGGCCCCTGGCGCATCCATAGACTTTTACGCACAAGTGTCCCCTGAGGGCCACTCTCCTTTGTTAAGGTATCCTGTGCTACCAAGCTATTCCCGATTCTTGGAATTTGCTCTGCCCTCTTGTGGAGACCCTCCTTGAATAGTGGGGCCTTATTCTTCATCACCTTAACCACGTTCCTGAGCCAGTACAGCCCCGTGAAGAAGACCCGTTTTGCACTTAACTGCACGATCGAGTGCTCCGGCACTGAATGTACTTTTGAGTGCAAGGCTCCACACTTCTTAGGGACTGGACTGCCTATTATTTAGGGTTTGATTGGTTGAAGGACTGCCTAAAATATATTCGCACTGTGTGACCCCTTTCTTTGTGGCTCTCTACTTGTGTAATATTCCTTTATGCCACTAGTTACTGTATAGATGTTTCCTAGTTAGTGTTGTGTTATTTGTATTACTATTGCTGAGATTTACTTTGTGTTTGGGTTAAAAGGCATTCAATAAATATATATGTATTTTTTTATGTATTCACCTGACTGAGAGTAGTCTGTGGTGTTGTTTACTGTATGTGCTCATTGTGGGATTTCGATTAGGTAGAATACCCGGTATGAAGCCCAATTGATCAGCTCTCACCATTGTGCGAATCAGCAGTGTTAGCCAGTATTTTGGCCAATATTTTGTTGTTAGATTGATGAGTGAGATTGGCCGATAGGAGGAGCAATCGTTGTGGGGTTTGTCTAGTTTGGGTAATACCACCACCACCGCCTCCCTAACTGACTCAGGTAGCTGACCTTCCCTTAGGCTCTGTTGATACATCTGTAACAAGTAGAGGCTGATTTTGGCAGCATAGTATGTATAAGATTCAGCCGTGAACCCATCTGGTCCAGGGGACATCCCTGATGGGAGGGATTTAATTGCATTCAACACCTCTTCCAGCATCACTTGACGCCCCAGCCATTCCCTCTCCTCCTCCATACACCAGTGTAGAGCCACCTGATATAGGTGTCTATCCAGCTCCCATTGGGAGACCCGGTTCTGGGACGAGTATAACTGACTGTAGAAGCGGTAGAACTCTTGGAACTATTTCCATGTCTGCAAATGTATTCACCCCCTGGTCATCTGCAATAGCCAGACCTCAGCCTTTATGGTCATCTAGTTTGGCCGCCCTCGCCAGCGTCACGCCTGATTTCTGCCCCTCCTCATATTGTCGCTCCGCTGCCCTCCCCCATATAAATGTGGCCTCTCTCTGTGATAGTTCCTGCAATTCCCGCAAGCGGACTATAATTTCCACTTGTTGGGGTGCAACGATGTGGGTGATGCAGATTGTAGTGACTGTATATAGCGTTCTTTGAGAGCAAGCTCCCTTCTAATTTGCTGTAGCAAACCCGGATTTTCTTGATATAACTCCCCCATTATCACACACTTGAAACTTTTCTATAAGGTCCCGGCTGAGCTCACCGAGCCAACGTTATCTTCCAGAAACTATCGCCTCGGCTAGGCCTTCTGGGAACAACGTGTCGGTGAGGCTGGCGCTCTTAGATCGCCAGGGGGGCCTCCCGTTCTCTCGACCTGCCATTTCAGCCATCGTCAAGACCGGAGCATTATCTGACAATGTGCGTGTGAGGACCGTTGTCCCCGTGATTCTTTCCATCAGTGTGTGCAAAACCAAAAAAAATGTCCAGCCGTGAAGGCTGAGTCGTGGGCCGAGGAGTGGTGCGTGTACTGTCGTGCTTCTCGGTTCCTAACCCTCCATACATCCCCAATATCCCATGTTAGGCTCATCTCCTGCAATATGCTCGTCCTTTTGGGAAACCGAGCGATAACTGCTCCCTGTACGGTTCCAGGGCGGATCCATGACCGCATTGAAGTCTCCACCCCAGATAACCTCCCCAAACTGGAACTTCCCCAGCTGTTGGTCAATCCAGTCCAGTGTTGCCACTTTGTCCTGATTCGGACCATAATCATTGACTATTGTATATAACTTACCCAGTACGGTTGCCTGTACCACCAGACCTCTCCCTTCCTCATCTCTAACTAAGTTTATCTGGCAAAACCCTACGGAGCTGTGGATCAATACACAAACCCCTCTTGCATTCGAGGAGTAGGACGAAAAGTACCTATGACACCCCCAGCTTTTCCCAAATTTGGATTCCTCCCTTGGTGTCAAATGGGTCTCCTGCAAGAATGCGATTCCCAACCGATGATGCTGCATATATAACAGGACTTTACGGCATTAAGATGGGCAGTGCAACCCCCGTATATTGCAGGTGATGTTGTTAAGCATTGCAGACATTGGGCCTCATTACACGGACGGCGGTAACCATGGCGCTATTAGCGCCATGGTTGCCGCCGGTATTTTACAGAGTCTGCCATGGTCAATGGCAGAATTACCGCCCTATTCCAAGGTGTGTGGGGATGGTAATTCCCCATTCACCATGGCACTTCCCCATTCCCATTTTTGCCCCCATAGGGCTCAATGGGAATGGGGAAGGCGGTAATTACGTACCGCAAATTGCGGTACCGTAATTACCTCCAAGGTCCCTTTGCGGGTCCCGTCCTTAGCGGCTGGTAAAACCAGCCGTTAAGGTAGGGTCCCACAAACGGTCCTCGTAGTAAGGCGGTAAGTGTTTACCGGCATTGGTACCCTTACCGGTACCGGTAAACCCTTACCGCCATCCGTGTAATGAGGCCCATTGTGTTCTATAGGAAGCGGATCCCTACCGTATTTGTTAAATCTCGTGTGGCCCTTTCTGATACCTCCCACATTTTTGCCATGATACTTGCCTCCCAGATTCACCTCGGGATTCGTAACAGCCTTTTCCTCTTTACCCTCCCTGCCTTCTCCCCCACTGACAACCCCAATTCATCAGTATTCTGAGTGACCCGCCTTCCCCATCGTGATCCCCCACCGACAGCCTCAATTCATCAGTACTCTGGCCTCTCACCTCCCCCCGCTGATCACCCCAACCCATCAGCTGTGTCCCTACCCATGCGCAAAACTTGAGCTTCCGCATGAGGGATAGCCTGGAGTCCAGCCATCCACCACACCTCCATTATCTTGCGGATGTAACCCGACTGCCCTCGGAACAGATTCCCACTTTTCTCAAGCATCATGCATTAGTAAAGGATATGTGTCTTCAATCATGTTATCACCCATTGTATCTTCGTTGTCGGGATTCCTCGGCTGTAGTTCCAAAAAAAGCATTGGCTTCTTCCAGGGTGTTATGCTATATTAATGAAACTTATTGAGCGCACGTTCTCCAAATTATCATGGCGCTATGACAAGAGAGATGAGAGAAGGAGCAGTAACAGAATTTATTGAAATAGGTAAGTTTTCAACAATTTCCTGAAAGCCAGATGATTAATGGACTGTTTCAAGGCCGGAGGGAGATCATTCCACAGTTGAGAGGCAGCGACTGAAAAAGCTCTGCCTCCAATCTGGACACGGCAAAAAAAAGAAACAACAAGAAGACCAGCAGTAACTGAGTGCAACTGTCCTGTCGGGAGGTAGCGTGTGGACTTGGTACGAAGATATTTGGCCCCCTGATTGTGCAGTGCACGGTGTAGCAGACAGAGGGACTTAAAAATGATGCGTTTGGATACCGGCAGCCGGGGTGTGGAAAAAGATTGCTCGCCCCTCATGTTCTATCCACAGCTTGGCCGGGAACAGCATGGCATAACAGAAGCCCCGCTCACTCATTCATTTCTTGACTTCCGTGTATGTTCACCTAGAGGCTTGTACCTTGTCCGAAAAAGTCTGGAAAAAGTCTGATCGTATCACCTTTGTAAGCTACTGTTCCTTTTTCTCTGGCTTTGCAGAGGGCAGTGTCTCTCTCCCGACAGTATAACATACGGGCTATGATCGGGCGTGGTGGGGCCCCAGGGACTGGCTTCCTCCCACTTGGTACTCAGTGCACCCTTTCCACTATGCACACTGCTGAGAACTCCTCCGGCCCCAGCGCTTCCCGTAGTATCTCTTCCACCAGGGCCTCCATATTCCCCTGCTCCACCGACTCCGGAACACTGATTATTCTCAGGTTATTCCTTCTAGACCTGGACTCCAAGTCGTTCTTTTTGTCGGTGAGCTGCTTCAGCTCCCGTTTCACAAATGTCATGCCTCTGGCCACTGACACAGATTTGTCCTCCACACTGGGCACTCTCCCCTCTAACTCATCTAGCCTCTCCACATGTTTGTCAAGACGGACCTACATGTGATTGACTCTACAAGTGAGGGTGTCCATTTTCTTTTCTAGAGACTGTATGTTGGTTTGCAGTTGATTAAACATTTCTTTAATATCTTAAAATGCTCGAATGGGATCTTGCGGGGCAGGTTGGGATCGTCTCTCTGGGGATCCTTCCATCGGTCTGTCGTTGTTTGTTTGATAGTGTGTCAAAATGCAATTCGGACTGTTGTTTGCCCCCTTTACCGTACCCTTTATCGTACTTGGACATCTCGGCAGCTCCTGAGACCTGTGCGGTATGGTCGCTATTTGCTGTATCCGGTGCTTGTTGCCTGTTTACCCCTTCCCTAGTTATTAGTAGTTGCCGAGTGATTCGGGCCACCTTCTTAAGAAGATAAATGCCCACCTAATCGCTTCTTCTCAGTTGTCGGGTCTCGCCCTTAAAGGCATGGTCTAGTAAAAAATTTTATTTAAAAAATAGATAGGCAACATAAAAAAAAAAATACTAGCATTCTCTTTTTTAAACCTTCCTATGCAAAATTTTGAGCTATTCAAGCTCAAAATTCGCAAAAGCAAGCACATGGGCGCATCCATTTTGTGAAATGGATGCCCTCCTGTGCTGGCTTTTGCTTTTGCAGCACTAATGAAGGAAAAGCCAGCCAGCTGTAGTAAACAAAAGCTACCGCTGGGTGGCTTTTCCTTCATTGGTGCTGTATGCGGAGGACGGGGACCGGAGACCAGAGCAGGAAAGCTGCAGCTGAATCTCGGTAAGTGCTATTTATTTTAAAAAAAAATAAGCACTAGCTGCGGTTTTTTTTCTAGGTTTTCCGGGCTGGAGGAGCCCGGAAAACTTGGAAATAAAACTGCAGCTTTAAAAACGTTGTATTTATGTTTGCGGTCGCTTTTGAAGCGAACGCAAACATAAATACAACATTATTGTGTTGGAAAACGCTGCGGTTTTTCTTTTCCAAGTTTCTCAGGTTCTCAAAACACCACGCTCAGAATTCCAGTTAACTCATGAACAGAGCATCAAACAGCAGGGGGGAGGATTAAGTCATCTTCGTAAAGCTGGAAACTGACGACTCCACAACATGTTCAACAAAGTTATAACTTGGGTCACATAATCAAATAAGTTACATAATTACACAGAACACTTACGTCATCCCACAATCCCCAATGGCTAAACCCTATAAAAATAACCTAAACACCCCCTATATTCTCTAACCCCATTGGATACATTTACTAAACACATATGTAATTGGTCTATTAGCTCAAACAATGTTCAACAGTTGACTCACCAAATTTATCAGAGAAATATTAACCTAGTTTGTGAAGTGCATAACTTCGATAAGATCTAATCAAAGAGAAGGAGAAATGAAGACAGTGGTCATTCCTTTGATCGCACAATAGCTTCCTCATTATCCCAGACAAGCTGGTGTCCCAAACTGCTCCTTCGGCATTCCTCTGCAACACCACATGCGACTTCCATCTTAAATCACATGGCCTCCCAAGCACGTATCCCACTTATCTCCCTGAGAACCCTAATGGAATCTTAAAACCTGGTAAAGCTCTGCCCTCAAGCATCCATTTAATGCATTTATTAACTAACCCCATTGCCACCATTGCAATCCTAACTGGACCAGCTGGCTCTGCAATAGCAAGGCTTAGTGTTCCCAGGAGGTTTGTCCCTCAGATGTGCACATCCATCTAACCATAAAAACAAACCTAATGGTAGTTCATTCCTTCCTCGCCTCCAGGAGCCACTTGGCCTGCTATTGCCATCTGCCCAATGTGTTCTGCTTCCTCCCCCTCTCCTGACCTCAGTCATCCAAACACTTGTGGAGGGAAGAAAACTCAACTCCTTCAAATCAGAAACTCTACAGCCTAAGGCTTGTAGGTGCCTTTCCCCGGCTTACTACGTGTAAGAGAAAATAAAATAACCAACACAACCCCTGTCGGGGAATGAGGCACTGAGAACCGGCTGCAAGAGTTCAAAGCATGGTTTATTTCTCCAGCTAGGAAATAACCCAAAAAAAGCCCAACCTCATTTACATCATCACTCATATATATATCAATTAAAGTAACTTTGACAAAAAATACTAAATGGACCCGATTGGCCAGGCGGTGTGGTGCTGTAGGTGTGGGTGGCATTTCTTCCTCCTGGTTGGCTGAGTGGCTGACGGGATGATGGACGTCAGATATCTTGTGTTCTACGCAGGTCAGGGTCCGGTCCCTGTGGTCACTACCTAAGCTAATATGTTGCATTCGTAAAACACTAAATAACAAATTATCTAAACATTTTATACTACTTTTCATATTTCTACACAAATCACACATAGTATTTATTGTCAGTACAATTGCCTTGACCTTTATTGTGCATGTAAAAAAGAGTTAAGCTGTGTTTCACATATCTCCTAAGCTTTAGACCTATTAGTATAAGTAAAAACATATATTGTGGCAAAGTGCTTAAGGTTAGTAGCGGGTGTGTTGGGTGGGTTTCGCAGCGCAGGCGAGGGTCTGGCACTTGAAAGAAATACCTTACAGGGAGCGCAGGGTCAGGATGGCAATAAATTACTCTAAATGGGGGTGGGTGGCTTGCACGTTTATGGGGATGAACGAGCAAAAAGTGCTTAGCTCATCCTGGTTCACATGCTGGTTCTCATGCTGGCAGTGACCTCAGAGGAAGAAAACTGTATCATATTGGTTGTTGCAACTTTCTCCAGCTTCAGCGTGAGAATGGGAGCGCAGAGCTTTCCTTCGCAGGGGGAGTGCAAGGGTGGGGGCCAGCCAGCTGCCTGCGCACCTTGTGTGTGTCTCTGTCCTTGGCTGTTGCGGTGGAAGGGGGACCTGAGCCTTGCTGTACTATCGCAGTGAGGCCTGTTTACCCAAGATGGAGTCGAAAGGGGGCACAAAAGATGGATGCCCCGCGTCCTGCTCGGTGGTCCCATCTATGTAGCGGTCAACCGTGGTTAACTTTACATAAGGGCAAGGGGCAAACCCACTACCGGAGGCACGTGGTCCAAGCTTTGTACTGAGGAGTGTACGGCGCGAGGGGGCCTAGGGGCCCCTCGCTCCCATACAGGCTCTACCTACAATAAGCCTGCAATCATCGAGAAGGCTTTATGTAAAGACGGCAGAACTTCTCGATACCATGATACACTAACTACATATTAATCCTAAATCATCCTAAATCCCCATGTGTTCACTTCACAACTTTACTGCATCCCCCTACAACCTCTCTACCGTAAAACTCTTCCCCCGTCTTTAGAGAAAAAACAACATTGTTCTCTCACTTATGAACACTGAGCTTCTCACAGCTCAATGTTATGCACTACAAAGCTGTACCCCACATGATGACATTATGATTATATTTCTGGTCGTTATGTTGCTACATGATGCAACCTAAAATGTATTAAAAACTAAATACAAAGTAACATATACACCGAATCTCCAAACTACACAGAACACACGCTAACTGCAACATTACTGCATTTAAACGAGTGCGCCATGGACTAATATAACTTACGTAGCATCCCTCTTTCCCCTATTGGGACGCTGTACATGCATCTCAACACATTCAAACTTAAAGGTCTGTTGACCTCTGGCAGCACCGTGCAACAAGCCTCTACTCTTTGACCATAGTGTTGTGGGGGTGATCAGGGCATCCTCTGCATACCACTGACCCCTGTGTCACATAGCTCATGGTGGGGCCTGGCCCCCTGAGCCATACCCACGCACACCCATTGGGCCAGGCAGGGGGCATCATTACACTGGACTGTAAATCCATCTAGGGGTTTTTAATCGGGTCTAAAAGAATAAATGTATCAAGGACCATTACTTAATAGAATGATCAGATATGCAATGTCCTTGATATAACAGCAAGCCCCTTTTAAGAATTGCTAAATTAAGTTGTTAGGAGGCCAAATATTTGTTGACAGATTTTTTCCATCTTTCTATCTCTGTAAAAACCACTCTGATTTGTCTTTATTGCCCTCAGAGCATGTTCTGACTATTAACCGGTAATAATATTTTTGCCCCTGCACCTCTAGGAAAGATCCAACTTCAAGAAGGCAGCTCAGCGAAGGCCAATGTTGGAAAGCCTTCTGCTTCCAATTCAGAAATTGCAAAGGTGAGTGAACATCCCAAGTGCAAGGCTTGTGACTACACATGGGCCAATATTTCTTGTGAACTATACAGTGGTGCAATATGGAGATTTTATCTTGCCCATGGCCGGTGGGCTATCACACCTGCTCTAACAATGTATACTGCCCAAGCAAAGACTGCAGCACTGTATGGCACAGAGACCTGGGGTCATGTGGCTGCTGATAAACTGGGTTTGGTGGAGAGGCGGGTTTCTTAAATATTAGCTTGGCCTGCCACCGTCGTGTCCGGGAATACCGATCTACCTCGAGCTAGGTCATAGGCCAATCCGTGCAGATGTCGCCCTTAGGCCGGTCCTGTATTGGGCCAAAGTCTGGACAACCCCAGTGCTCAGTATATATCGTGAGGCCATTAAACATTTTCAGGAATATACAGGTGGAAGATCCTTGCCCTGGTTCGCGCATGTCAAACGTTTTTTGACAAAATAGCATCTAGCAGTCTACTGGGACAACCCTGCAAGTATCCCAGTAGACTTCCCTGAAAGGCTAAAGAGTACGGTGCGGGAGGTTACTGAAGCAAACATGATTAATGCTTGTAGCAGGCTGGCCACGAGGGATTTTTACCAGAATATAAGCTGCTCCCAGGTTTTGAGAGATAGTTAGATGTGGTCATTCCTCCATATGCACGTTACTTGTGTACAAAATTTAGGCTGGGCCAACTAAACTTGGCCTATCGTACATGTAAATGGAACGCAGCGAGAAATTATATCTGCCAACTCTGCGGCCTAGCCTGGGAGACCCTATGCCATCCCGAGTAACAAGTACTTGAAGACACTTTGTAACACCTATGGTATACGTCGTACAAGGGGTGCATTGTTACTATTTCACCATTGTCAAGACTTTAACACTGTATATTTTGTGGGAACTTATTTGTTCCAGACATGTTGTACAAGGTCAAGAGCTTTAAACGCTGGGGAAGATAGGCGTGGGGGCGCCCAAAATCCAGGAGCATTACATCTGGTCTTGTAATTTGTTGCTAAACTGGAGAGGAGTTCACCTAAATCATACAGTGCATGTCAGAGTAATAACATGTTTTTATGGATGGGTCATAAGAATCGTCAAGAGGTATATTGTTTCAAATCAAAGCACTTTGGCCTAGCCATTTTGCAATAGAACTGAAGTCGTTCTCCTCCTGCAAATGTTTGCATTGATTTAAGCTTGTTTTAGTCTATGTACAGGTATTTTATTGGCCAACAATAATGATGCATTTAAGCCTTAATGTTTTTATAAAGTATAAATAATTTAATATGGTAATTCAAGATTGTATCCATTCATGTGATGTGTTTTACGTGTTCTGGCTAATGACTATTGTCGAATAAAGCCTAAATGAAATTACATTTATGGTGAAGCAAAACAAGGACAGAAACAGAGAGTTCTGTTGCTGTTTAGAATACCTGGCCCTTTACTTTTACTTCGAGCTTCTCACAGGGTCCTTTGATGCTAACATTACGTCATACAGCAGTGGTAATGCGAAACCTTTCTAAGGGATTACATTTAGATTTCTTAGACTTAGAAGAACATAAGCATGGCGGTTAGCAATTCTGCGCATCTAATTTGAAATGCATTGTGGAATGAATACATTTGTTGTATATAAATATATATTCAAGATGTTAAAATAATGAGAGTGGGCACTTGTAAACCACCCCCATGATTTAAAGTTGTGGCGCCAGAGAACACACATACAATTTTAATAACTGCATTCAACCAGTCAACTTTCACACACTCTTATTCAAGTCAGCAAATCTGATACAATATATGATAAGGTACAGTGAGCTAACGCACTGCTGAAATCTCTGTGTAACCTGTAGACATCTGTCTATGACCCTTATCACTATAAATACGTGTGTGGCAAACTCAACCTTTCTTGGTTTTCAGATAAAATACTATCACTGAGTTAAATAATCTTTTTACATTATACAAAGAAAAAGTTCACAATAGGGACTACTTAGATTAAACAACAAAACAAACCACTAGGCCTGTAGGGCAAGACGTTTTACCTCTCTGGTGCCCAAATTAATCTTGAAAGCACTGAAGAGAGAGGAACTTTTACTTCAATTTAGAAAACCTGTAGAACGAGGTAAATGTCTCTGCACAGACTCTTTGTGTGGGTGTGCATTCCCTAGTGAGCCGTGGTGGACAGCCTATCTAGGTGAAAGTCATGCTACCTGGGTAATACAGAACCAACCATTCATATTTTTTCTAAAATGTTGTGGTTTTCAACTAGTCATAAAAAAGCATACTGCTTTATTTTTCAGATGTCGGCAAGGACTATTTATATTCGCCCCTATCGGTTCTTTGTCATTCATGGTTTTGTTTTTTTATATACCCTGTGAATGGGTGTGTGGCAAAAGGAAATAAGTGGGGAAGGAAAACTTTGTTTGAAAATGTATTATCCCTGGTAATTTAGCCAGGTGTGTATTAGCCAGAACGTGTGTCGAGTTCTCGGAAGAAAGTGGCACATAGAGAGCGGTCCACAGAATCAGTGTCCTCTGGGAGTTCCAGGTCGAGATCGCCGCACGACACACGGCAACCATCCACAGTTGGCAAAAGTGCCTCGCTCCCCAAAGTCACGGAGGTATATTCGTCAGATGACGAATCCGACCTCCACCCCCAAGCTGCACGCTTAGAGTCAGCTCCGGCAGGCCGTTCGACGTCTGCCTCCGAAAGTCGACGTGCACACTCGAAAGATTCAGAGAGTACTCTACACACCCCCGAATCTCGACGCCAGGTGTCGAAAGGTTCAGAGAAGGTCAAAACATCAGGAAAACACTCTTCTACTCAAGGGGAAGGGGATAAACAGGAGAAAAAGTCATCACACTCAACTTCTGCACCCAAGGTACACAAGGACAGACACACGTCTTCAGATAAGGATAGATCCAAGACCCCTGTCCCTCGCTCTAAACCCAAACTTATCCCTCCCACTCCTCAGGATATGGGAATAGAAGAGGAACCTCAACAGGAGGTTGTTATCCCCAGCTCCAGAGAATGGAGCAGTGAGGACATAGACAAGGTGATGAGAAGAATGTCTTCCTTGGCTAATTTCTACGAAAAAAAACCAGAACATTTCCTCAGTTATAAGAGTACCCCTGACAACGCTACTCCTTCAGGATCCAGGGACCCTCAGCCTCCTAATAAGAGACCTTGGTTTGAGACTCCAACTCAGGACCTGATTTCAGACCCTTACTACATCCAACCTTACCAGCAGTATGGTGAGGATCCAGACATATAAATATTGGATGACCAAACAGGAGTCGATTATTATGGAGATGACGAGGGCCAAGATGGGGAGGAGGAAGACGAGGCAGAAGTCTACAATATAGATTCTCCTGTTCGCAAAGAATCACACGTTACTGATTCTCCAGTAGATAACCAGCCCCTTCTAAATGAGGTCTTAGCTAGAGCCGCAGAACACTTCCACATAGATACTCAAGGGGCGCAAGAAGAGAGGGACTTTGCAGAGGAGATCATGGGGGACAAGAAACCCATTGCCCAAGCCATTCCAATTCTGAAATCCATCCAACGCAGAATTGATCCTTCCCTCCTCACCCCTAATCTCACCAGGGCTGTAAACCCCAGAATTGAAAAGATGTTCAGAGCCGCCCAGTCAGACCCACCTTACATAAGGGATCAATTTAAGCCCCACTCACTAGTAGTCGCTAACACCAGGAAAAGAGCGGGGACGCCTCTATCAGCATCTGAGGCTCCCCCAGACAAGGAGAGCGAGAGGATTTATGGGTTAGGAAGGAAAGTGGCCTCCACTTCCCCTTACCATGCAAGAATCTCCAATACCACCACTCTGCTGGCAAGCTATAATTGCCACCAGTGGGAGCAGGTAGCTGCTCTCATTGACTCCACACCGGAACCACTAAAGGGCCAGTTAGCCCAGATTGCGTCAGAGGGTAGATCCGTATCCGGATGCATTCTAAAGACGACCTTTGACGCTGCAGATAATGCAGGCCGGCTCATAGCAGAGAGCACCGTCATTAAGAGGCACGCTTGGCTTAGACAGTCAGGGTTCAAACCCAAGAACCAAGCTACCCTTATCGACATGCCGGTGGAACCAAATGTTTTGTTTGGCAAAGCAGTAGAGGACACACTCAAAACTGCCAGTGACGAGTACGATACCCTTAAATCCCTGGGACAATTGACTAATAAGCAGTGCCTTAAGTGGCACTACAAATCGAGCCGGGGCTCATCGAGGAGGCGTGACCTAACAGCGGGGGCCTCGATGGCCCGTTAGGCCACGCCCCCTTGACGAGCCCCGGCTCAATGGGCTACTGGCACCCCTGCCAGGCAGCCTTTTGTAGAGATTAGCACCCTCTCCCCTATGGGGGAGAGGGTGCTGATCTCTGCATTTAATTTGTATAGGCTTGCCTGGCAGGGGACAGCGCCTGCCTATTCAGCCTTTAATGGTGGTGCTGCCCCTCGCCAGCTGGGGAGGGGCAGCGTCACCATTAAGGCTGGAAGGGTGAGGCCACTGGAAGCAGAGGCCTTTTTCCTAAATACTGAAGCTCAGCTCCAGTATTTAGAAAGCAAGGCCTCTGCTTCCAGCGGCCTCATGTTTCTCCATAATGGTGGCGCCGGCCGACGGGAATCTCTTGATTAAAGGGATGCCTCGCAGCTGCGGCGCCACCATTATGGCTGAAAGGCATTTTTTTCTGTAGCCTGAAGCTCTCGCACACGAGCGAGAGCTTCAGGCTGTAGAAAAAAATGCCTTTTCGTGTAGTGGCCGGGGCTGTCGGGGAGATTACTGGGCCCTGGCAGGGCCCCGCCTCAAAACGAAATTACGGAGCCTGCCGGGGCTCAGTCCCGGCAGGCCCCAGCCCACTTAAAGCCCTGCTAATAAGCCCACGAACCAAAGAGGGAATAGTCATTTTCGTCGCTCACACGGCCTAAATTCCCAGAAGGGCTCCAATTACGCACAGGGGCAGGGCACATCGTGGGGTGGCAACCAACAGACTACCCAAAGTTACGGCAGAGGTAATAAAAGGAGCCGTGGTAGAGGAAGAGGCAGCCCAGTCAGAGGCGGTATGCCTCCCGGCAAACAGTGACATTCCGCTCAGGGTCTCTTTCCACGCATCCCCAGTAGGAGGGCGCATTTCCAACTTTACCCAGGCATGGGAAGGGATCACATCGGGCAGATGGGTGCTGTCCACAGTGTCCGCAGGATACTGCATCGAACTACAGGAGCACCCCCGCAACCACCCTCCAAGACAAAAGATACATTCCCTGGACCACCAAAAGATCCTCCTTGAGGAAATCGTCAATCTTCTCGCAAAGGACGCGATAGAACTCGTCCCGGGCAACCAGGTAAACAAGGGTATTTATTCAACTTACTTACTTGTGTCAAAAAAAGATTTGACTATGCGCCCAGTATTAGACTTACACCCTGCAAACAAGTATGTCAAGCCTCAAAAATCTCACATGACTACTCTCCAAGAGGTAATCCCCCTCCTAAAAAGAGAGGATAACATAGCAACATTGGACATGAAAGATGCCTATTTTCATATTTCCATGTTCCCAGCGCACAGAAGATTCTAGCGCTTCAAGGTGGACAGTCAGCACTACCAGTTCAAGGTGCTGCCCTTCGGTATAGCCTCAGCTCCAAGGGTATTCACCAAAGTACTGGCGGTGGCGGCAGCATACCTACGCAGGGAGGCAATCCCAGTGTACCCTTACCTGGACGACTGGCTAATCACGGGGGAAACCCCAGCAATTTGCAGATCCAACATCCAAAGAACTATCGACCTCCTCTTCAAATTGGGTTTCTCTATCAAGGAGAGAAAATCAAGCCTGGTGCCGAGCACCTCCAAACAGTTCCTAGGAGCTGTCCTAAACACTGAAGAGGGGTTGGCCTTTCCATCAGAGGAAAGAATTCGGAATATACTGCTGCAAATTCCTCAATATCAGCCCGGTTGTCAGATAAGGGTGCGCAAAGTGATGCGTTTGCTGGCGTCATGTATTTACCTGGTTCCACACGCGCGCCTGCGCATGCGACCCATGCAGGAATGGTTGGCGAAACAATGGTCTCAGGCAAGTGGTCAGTGGGATTATCTAGTGGTCGTTTCGCCAGCGCTTGTACAAAGTCTTCACTGGTGGAAGAGAGAGAATCCGTCAAAGGGGAAACCCTTTTTCGATCCGGAGATACAGGCTGTAGTCACTACAGACGCATCCCTATTGGGGTGTGGAGCACACCTCCTTCACCACACAGCTCAGGGTCTCTGGTCTCACACAGTGGCCAAAAATCACATCAATCTGCTAGAGCTTCGGGCAGTCTTCAGAGCGCTTTGAGGGTTGGAACCCCACCTGATGAACCTGTCAGTGCAGATCTTAACAGACAGCACGACAGCCATGTTTTACTTAAACAAGCAGGGAGGGACTCGTTCACCAAATCTGTCCAGGCTTGTCCAGAAAATTTGGACATGGGCACTCAGACGGAACATTTACCTGTCATCTCAACATGTTCCAGGGGATCTCAATTCACTGGCAGATGCTTTGAGCAGATATCCCCTCCCAGAAGAACACGAATGGTGTCTGCACAGAGAAGTCATAGAAGACCTCTTCTCGCAGTGGGGTTTCCCCCCTATAGACCTATTCGCCACAAGCAAAAACAGACAATGCCCAGGATTCGCATCCAGGTTCCCCCAGCCAGACTCCAAGGGGAACGCCCTGTGGATGAACTGGTCAGGGATGTTTGCCTATGCTTTTCCACCAGCCCCTCTCATGAGGAAGGTGGTCAACAAGATGCACAGAGAATCGATGACGCTCATCCTAGTTGCTCCCATGTGGGCGAGACAACCGTGGTGCCCACAACTGCGCAGACTAGCAGTGTGCGAACCCATCAGACTCCCGTGCTGGCACAACCTACTATCCCAGCACCAAGGTCAAACAGTGCATCCTCAACCCAGCTCAATGAACTTGGCAGCATGGCTCCTGAAGTCATAGAGTTTGGACATCTCAACCTGCCACAGTGATGCATGAATATCCTAAAAGAATCTAGGAAACCAAACACGAGACACTGTTACTTTGATAAATGGAAAAGATTCGTTATCTGGTGCCAGAATAAACAAATCAACCCAGTTGATTGCACTCCTTCCAATATTGTCACCTACATGCTCCACCTGCTGGACGCAGGGTTGGTATTTAATTCACTCAAGGTACACCCGGCAGCGCTGTCAGCCTACACCACCTCCCATAATAAGGTGTTGTGGTGGAAAGTACCAGTGGTTAAAGCCTTCATGGAAGGGGTAAAGAGACTCCACCCTCCAATTTCAAACCCACCACCAGGCTGGGACCTTAATGTTGTGCTTGCTAAACTCATGGGCCCACCCTTTGAACCCATGCATAAGGCTAGTCTCAAACACCTGACCTATAAAACTGCCTTCTTAGTAGCCATTACATCCATAAGAAGGGTCAGTGAAATTCAGGCTCTGTCAGTGCAGGATCCTTTCTTTACTGTTCATAAGGATAAACAGGTTCTACGAACACACCCTAGGTTCTCACCTACATTTATTTCTAAATTCCACGTGAACCAGTCCATCGAGCTACCAGCCTTCTTCCAAGAACCCAAAAGCTCTGCTGAGGTGAAACTACACACACTAGATGTGCGAAGAGCAGTCCTCTACTATGTAGACAAGACCAGACTGCTGAGAAAGACAGACCAACTGTTTGTCTCCGGAGCTATAGGCAGAGAGGGAGATCGCGTCTCTAAAGATGACATCTCAAAATGGATAGTAAACTGTATCCAGCTGTGCTACTCCCTTTCTGAGAAAACTCTGCCTTTTACGCCAAGAGCCCACTCTACAAGAGGCACTGGGGCCACTCTGGCTTTCATTGCAAATGTACCCCTTGAAACCATTTGCAAAGCAGCTACATGGATCTCTATTCACACGTTTACACAGCACTACTGCATTGACACTCATTCCAAGACAGATACTCAAGTGGGACAAGCGGTGCTAAGACATCTGTTCGCTCATGACCCTTCTCTCATCCCACCTCCTTCTTCTAACACTGCTCGCTAATCTATACACAGCATGTGATCTAAGCAGATTCCACAAGCTTCAGAAGGGATACATTACTCACTGTAATCGTATTTCTGATGCTTGTATCTGCTTAGATTCACATGTGCCCGTCCTTCCTCCCCTCTGAGAGAAGGCGCATGGATGCTAGTAGTCTTATCTATCTATCTAACTGCTTGGATAATCTGTACTCACGCTACTCCTCATGCTACCTCATGTCAGAAAAAATACAATCTGAGGGTCCTACACGCGTGAGGGTTCATGGGTACAGTGGACGTCACACTAGGGATAGTATTACTGGCACGCCGTATGTCGACGCCCATTTTCGAGTTTCTAAAAACAAACTGTAATACTCTGCAGCTTCCACTAGATGTCGGCCTATGCACAGCATGTGAATCTAAGCAGCTACAAGCATCAGAAATACGATTACGGTGAGTAATGTATCATATATATATATATATCCGACGAAGCCCGGAAGGGTGAAACGCGTAATTGTTTGTTCTCTCCTGAAACTGCTTGTCCACGGTGTTTTTCTGGCAAAATAAAGGACGTGTGATGGAGATACTTTTTTGCATCTGGTGCATTTTTACTTGGGAGAAGAGTGCCGCCTAAAAAAGCTTTGATTAGCTTTTTCCCCTGTTTTTCTTTCTTCGATATAGGCTTGTTGAATCTGCTTAGATCACATGCTGTGCATAGGCCGCCATCTAGTGGAAGCTGGCAGTATTACAGTTTGTTTTTCCCTAGTGTGACGTCCACTGTACCCATGATCCCTCACGCGTCTAGGACCCTCAGATTGTTTTTTTTCCGCCATACTGGTCGGAAGCATTCTGCAGAGTTCCCTGGCTTTACCCATACTTTTGCTAAAATATTGTTATATTTCCCCATTTCTCCACCCCAACGTCGAGTCGTCGAACATCTACACTCGACACCGGCACGGAGAACGAATCGCCATCGAGAGCTGCATGACGGATTTGAGCCTCGGAAGGCCTCTGGCCTCGGCCCGGGCCTAGGAAGGCCTCTGGCCTCGGCCCTGCAAGTAGGGAGAGTGGGGGGTGGACATACTCTACACTCTTTTGGTATATAGGTACATTCTTATATATTCCTACAGTTATTAGCCCGCTGCCACAAGGTGCGTATGGAGGGTACCCCTTTCCAATTTTGCCCCAAGTGCAACCGCAAGTACCCTTGGGTTGACAGGCATGCCACGTGCAATCTCTGCTTACCGTGGGACCACCCCAAGGCTAACTGCAGAGCGTGTAGTAGGTTCAAACCGAAAACACTCAAGGACTGTTCGATCAAGCGTTGGGCCCACCACGCCAGGCGTCAAGAGGCCATGGCAGCGGAGGGCGCCTTCAGCGATGGCAGCGACGCCGTACTTTCGGACGGCGAGGGCAACGTGGCGTCAATTGATAGCCAAGCGCAAGTCCCCGACCTCGGAAGGTCGTCCGGCAGGGCGGCTATGGGGAAGACCCCCGGCGACACAACTCACTACCCACAGCACTTCCACAAAACACATGGGCCCTCATTACGACACTGGCGTTGGACCATGGTGCTATTAGCACCATGGTCCGTGCCGGTCTCCGCCATGGTGGATGGCGGAATTACCGCCCCATCACAAGGTTGGCGGGGGCGGTAATTCCCCATTCACCATTTGCCCTTCCCCATTCCCATTTTGCCCATAGGGCATAATGGGAATGGGGAAGGCGATAATTACGGCACCGCTAATAGCGGTTGCTGTAATTATCGCCAAGGTCCCTTTGTGGCACCCACTTTAACGGCTGGTCTACACCAGCCGTTAAGTACGGGTCCCGCAAAGGGACCTTGTAATCAGGCGGTAATGGTTTAACGGCGCCGCCGCCTTTTACGGTG
The DNA here is from genome assembly GCF_040938575.1 of Ambystoma mexicanum. Taxonomy (NCBI): domain Eukaryota; kingdom Metazoa; phylum Chordata; class Amphibia; order Caudata; family Ambystomatidae; genus Ambystoma; species Ambystoma mexicanum. The sequence continues at coordinate 1,233,171,097 of NC_090928.1, forward strand.
CCGTTAACCGCGCACGCCGAGTACTCGGAAAGAGGCACATACAGAACGGTCCGATTCAGTGTCCTCTAGGCGTTCTCGATCTAGATTGCCGCATGACTCCAGGCAACCATCCACTGTTGCCAGAAGTGCCTCGCTCCCCAAGGTAACAGAGGTTCGATCGTCAGAAGACGAAGCCGACCTGCTCCCGAGTCCCAACCTCCACTACACAGAGATAGGGACACTACCCCCGAACCTCGGCGCCAGGCATCGAAGGACTCCGGAGGGGCGAAAAAACAGGGTAAACACTATTCCACACACAGGGAAGGTGAAAAACAACAGAGGAAGCAGTCTCAGCCTACTTCCACACCTCAAAGACTTTCTACCCCACTTAAACAGATGGACAAGTCTCGGTCTTCTGTTATCCCAAAGACCCTTGTTCAAACCAGTAGGTCTAGTCTAGATAAGACAGGGAAAGGCCTTCAAGAAAGAATCATTCCCAGTTCAAGAGAGTGGTCTACTGATGACAAAGGGCCTCATTACACGGATGGCGGTGAACCATGGCGCTATTAGCGCCATGGTTCATGCCGGTAAAATACCGGCACCGCCTTGGTGGAAAGGGGAATTACCGCCCTATTCCAAGGTTGGCGGGGCGGTAATTCCCCCTTCCACCATTGCCCTTCCCCATTCCCATTTTTGCCCCATAGGGCTCTATGGGAATGGGGAAGGTGCTAATTACGGTACCGCAAATTGCGGTACCGTAATTAGCTCCCTGGTCCCTTTGCGGGTTGGTTTTTAACGCCTCAAAAAGCAGGCGTTAAATTCCTCAAGCCGCAAAGGGACCTCATAGTAAGGCGGTAAGGATTTACCGGTACCGGTAAAATACCAGTACCTGTAAACCCTTACCGCCATCCGTGTAATGAGGCCCATAGACAGAGTAATGTCAAGGATGTCATCATTGCTAGATTTCTACGCCAAAAACCCTGAACACTTTCTTTTACCCCAGACGGTTCAACTCCCTCAGGCTCTAGGGATCCGATACCCCCAAGTAAGAAGTCCCGGGTTGAAGCTCCTACTTCAGACCCCTTCAGTATACAGCCCTATTCTCAATATCAGGGAGATCCATCCCTTTATGAGGATCCAGATTTGGGCATGTTGGAAGAACAAACTGGGACAGGCTACTATGGGGATGACGAGGACCAAGAGGAGGAGGAGGACAACCCAGAAACCTACAGGCTAGATTCCCCGGTAGATAAAGAACCCCCGGTTACCGACACCCCTGTCGATAACCAGCCTCTTTTGAATGAAGTGCTGTCCAGAGCGGCAGAACACTTCCCCATTGACACCCAGGGTGCACAGGAAGAGAGAGATTTTGCCGAGGAGTTAGTGGGAGAAAGGAGACCTGTTGCCCAGGCCATCCCTATCCTTAAGTCTATACAAAGGAGGATAGACCCTTCCCTTGTTAATCCCTATCTCACTAGGGCGGTAAACCCCAGAGTTGAGAAGCTTTTCAGGGCAGCCCAAACAGACCCACTGTACATAAGAGGGCATCTGAAACCGGACTCCCTGGTAGTTACTAACACCCGTAAGAGGGCGGGAACACCCTTGTCATCGTCAGAAGCTCCTCCCGACAAGGAGAGCAAGAAGATTTATAGCTTGGGCAGGAAAGTAGCCTCCACTTACGCCTACCAGGCAAGGATTGCCAACTCCACCACCCTACTGGCGAGTTACAACTGCCACCAGTGGGAAGAAGTCACGGCACTCATAGATTCCGCCCCAGAACCCTTAACAAGCCAATTGGCACGAGTTTCTGCGGAAGGAAGAGCCGTGTCCGGTTGCATATTAAAAGCAACCTTCGATGCCGCGGATAACGCTGGCAGATTGATAGCAGAAGGTAATGTTATCAAAAGGCATGCTTGGTTGCGACAGTCTGAGTTCAAAGCCGAAACCCAGGCTTCATTGATAGACAAACCGGTGGAACCGGATCTATTGTTTGGAAAGGCGGTCGAGGACGTGCTGAAAAATGCCAAGGACGAGTATGAGACACTCAAATCCCTAGGCCAACTAACCAATAAACCCCCTAACCAGAGAGGGAATGGCAATTTTCGTCGCTCACGCGGACAAAATTCCCAGAGAGGGTCTAACTATTCCCAGGGGCAGGGTACACAATGGAACAACAACAGCCAGCAGTCTACCCAGGGTTATGCAGGGTTAATAAGAGAGGGCGTGGTAAGGGTAGAGGCAGCCCCAGTAAAGGCGGCGGCACGCCTCCACCAAAACAGTGACGTTCCGTTCAGGGTCCCTTCCCACACATCCCCAGTAGGGTGACGCATTTCCAACTTCACCCAAGCTTGGGAAGGGATCACTTCAGACAGATGGGTGCTGTCCACAGTGTCAGCAGGATACTGCATAGAACTGTTAGAGTGTCCCCAAAACCACCCTCCACGACAAAGAATACATTCTTTGGACCACCAGAAGATCCTCCTCGAGGAGATTGTCAATCTTCTAGCAAAGGACGCGATAGAACTCGTCCCGGGACAACAGGTAAACAAGGGTATTTATTCAACTTACTTCCCTGTGCCAAAAAAAAGATTTGACAATGCGCCCAGCTTTGGACTTACGGCCTGCAAACAAGTATGTCAAGCCCCAAAAATTTCACATGACTACTCTCCAGGAGGTAATCCCCCTTCTCAAAAAGGGGGATTACATGGCAACATTGGACATGAAAGATGCCTATTTTCATATTTCCATGTTCCCAGAGCACAGAAAGTACTTGCGCTTCAAGGTGGACAGTCGGCACTACCAGTTCAAGGTACTGCCCTTCGGGATAGCCTCGGCTGCAAGGGTATTCACCAAGGTACTGGCGGTGGCGGCAGCACACCTACGCAGGGAGGCAATCCCGGTGTACCCTTACCTGGACGACTGGTTCATCATGGGGGAGACCCCAGTAATTTGCAGAACAAACATTCAAAGGACGATTGACCTCCTCTTCGAATTAGGCTTCTCAATAAACGAGAAGAAGTCAAGTCTGGTGCCAAGCACCTCCAAACAGTTCCTAGGAGCTATCAGTGATGTCATCAATGAGATTTGTGATGTCATCTTTGATGTCCTGGGTGTTAGTGTTAGCAGTGCACGGTGGCACGAGTTATGGTTGCTTATCTTACCATAACTGCCGAATTTCAGGGGTTTTTCGGTTTTACTTTGAACCATAACATCCCTTTAACAAAGTTTTTTCACTGAATTTCTTAGGTTGTTAGTAGCGCAACTTAACCATAACGTCCCTTTAACAAAGTTTTTTTTACTGAATTTCATAGGTTTTTAGTAGCAAAACCTAACCATAACGTCCGTTTAACAAAGTGTTTTTTACTGAATTTCATAGGTATTTAGTAGCACAACTTAACCATAATATCCCTGACTTTAAATACATGTAACATAGAACATACTGATCCCCTAGCTAGTGATTTCGATGTCCGCGGACTACCGCCATGTCCGCGGACATATCGAAAATCTGAGCGTGGTGAATGTAAATTTAAATAGTGGGCCCCATTTCCCCTTTGAGGTTGGCTCTGAAAAGAGCCGTTTTAAAAAAAAAAATTGCAGATGCTTGACAGACACCTGTTATTTTGTATTTTTTTTTCTTCTTTTTTTTCTTACTTTACTCTTAAAATCTTCACATAACCTTCTCCTAAGCAACCCTTACATTCCAAAACAGCATGGCATTTCCCATAAAAGATAAGGAAATGCCATCTTCTTTAAAATAAACAGCATTACTGGAATCAATATTCTCATTATTACAGAAGAACATACCAGCTCTAAGCATGAAGGCACACATGCCTCGGTTGATTACATGCCTAGCATTGTTTTGCTGAGGACAAAAAACTGAACTATTGTCCCATATTGCCCTAGGTAGTAATCCAGAAAAAATTACTTTGGCATTTGGAAGGATGTTCATTACTGCTTGAACCAAGTGTTCCAAATCTGCCAACAAAGTAGGTGCACTGACATAGCCCAAACGGAAAGCACCATAGTGCAAAACGACCACATGGGGACTGTTGATCCTGCCCATATCTTCACAAACTTGTACAATTCCCTGTACATTGCAATCAGGCACAGTGCTCCACACAACCTCCACTTCTTTAACATCAAAATTCTTTGCAACATGCCTGCATTGAGCATACTGTTGTAAACCATGCACAAACATATCTCCGAGCACCAACACCCTGACTTTCTCCACTTCTGCCATCTTCACTACACACAGTCTCTTTAAACACAAATCCACAACCTCAACATCTGATTGGCTGATCCCTACAGTCTTCTTTCCATGCTGGATTTGCTGGAAAACCCCAGATGTAGCACGCCCTGTCCACGGACAGCCGCCGTGTCCGCGGACCGCGTAACTCTTGGACAGCCCTTCTACCATTTCCACTTCACTCTCTGTGCCATTCCCTCATTGCATACAGCTAAGCAGTCACACAATACGGAGAACGTCCTCAGAAAACCCCCATTTTGTTTATTTTCGAACATTTCAGGACACCGCGAGTGTTCTATAACACATGCAACTTGCCAGCGAACAATACGGACAACGTCCTCAGAACACCCCCATTTTCTTTATGTACGAACATTTCAGGACACCGCAAGTGTTCTTCTGGCTCACTCTTTTTTCTTTTGCTGACATATCTAGGCCACATGGTTTTCTTCAGTAACAGTCAGAAATTAAAAATTGTATTTTATTTGTAGACGTATCCTACAAGTAGGTTCTTATAGTAATTCCCTTAGAGTCCAGTCACATCATATGAAACATATACATAGGGGAAGACACAAGCTTTAAAGACAGCATCATTTTCAAGCAAATAAATGATGATTTCTCTGTTTCAAAGCTGCTATTTACCCTATGTATATGTATATTGGTATGTGTTTGTGTCTCTTTCTGTTTTCTCTATAGTAATGCAATTATGTAATACATGGGTTTTATTAGCTACTTATTACATATTTCACAGTACACAAAAATCTATTAAGAATACAATTATCATTTCATTATTCAACATATTAACATTACGAATATTATAACTTCATCTTGTACGCTGCACACAATGCTATGTTTCTGCATTAGTAGCTTTGTATACTAGATAGAACCCCATAATAGAATGCTATTTATATGAATGCATCCTTCAAAGCACTAATTAGGGTATGATATTTATTGCAATGATCCTTGACACTTTTTTCGCAACATTATTATAAGAATTCCTTGTACACATATTTCATGAAAAGTACATACACGTGTGATGTCATCAGTGATGTCATCAATGACATTTGTGATGTCATCTTTGATGTCCTGGGTGTTAGTCTTAGCAGTGCACGGTGGTGGCGCGAGTTATGGTTGCTTAGCTTACCATAACTGGCGAATTTCAGGGGTTTTTCGGTTTTACTTGGGACCATAACGTCCCTTTAACAAAGTTTTTTTCATTAGACCGCAAACAATATACAAAGATGGAGTGTAAAAAGCAATTGAGGACGAATTGATAAAGTTCAATGTGGTAACTTTTATGTTCTTAAATTGTGTCGTAAAAATATTTTAAAGGTTTTAATCTAAACCAATAAAAAATTTAAAAAAAAAAAAAAAAAAAAGCAATTTCTCAGAGATGGCTGTACACATGGCTGTTGCAAACTAAGAATTTATGGCCGTTTACAGTGAAGGTCAGCTGCTTCCATTTATTGCTCGCGTGCCGGAGAGGCCCACGACTCGCACTATAAGGTTCTATTGTTTTTTTGCATTGACAGACAGGGATCGTGCTAAAAGACTTCTTTTGAAGGAGTGTTGCAACAACGTAAGACACCATAAGGATGAAATTTCTGAAACAAAACCACTTTTATATGTTATATCACTATGAGAAAGATCGTTGGCACAGACTGAGTCGTATTTCGGGACTGCACTACGCTTAGACAATGGAAAATGCCAATATAATGTAAGTAACCCTTTAGATTATTTTATACCGGAATATAATAACAATAGCATGGCATTAAAGCCCGGTTAAGTTGTACTTGTTCCTTCAATGTGGCATAGTGTTTTCTACCGCGCACTATCACTGCCGAATTGGTCCCCTGTCGCTTAGTGGGCTCTGAAAAAGGCAGAGGACAGAGGGTGGGTTAATGGGAATAAGTTAACATACTCAGTTGCACTATCCTCGCTAGCAAATAGTTTCACGCCCTAATAAATAAAATGAATATTTTTAATGAAGATCGGCTAGTGAGACTAATTTATGTTTTTTAAAACAGGTATGTCCTCCCATACTGTGAATGCCACGATTTTCAGACCCCGGCCGATGGATTATTTAACTGCCAGGTGCAGCTACTTCTAAACAACTTCATGACCCTCACCATTTTATGGGACAATCGCCAAGGACCAATATACCCTTACGCGGTACTAGCGGCTAGAAGCAACATACCAACCATTATGGTGGTCTAATGCCTCGTTGTTGGAACAACCTTCCGATTATCAGTGCCACCATAGTGCTTCTTTTAAAATAAACCAACACCCTGTGTACCGCAAAGGAACAGCGTGTGACTCAAGATGAACTTTTGCGCATCGACAGCAAATACAAAAGCAAATCGCTGAATATTCTCTAAACATTTTATGTCAAATAAAAGTACTTTACAAAATGTACAATCTTGCTGTTTGCTTTTAAATCACAGTTTCATATTCTGAATTGTTGCGCGCTGTGTTGTGAGAAGATCTGTGTTGTTTTCCGGGTTCTGTGTAAAGTCGCGTAGGACTGGAGACGACTGGGTGCGTTTTGGCTACGCACCCTGTACCGTCACGGAGAGGAATATGAATGCTTTGATAATGTCAGGCTTAGGGGTGGGAGATATGATTTAGTGTCGCAAAAGCAGGTCAGCCAGGTCGATGGGGCAAGTGATAGGATTATCACATAATGTCGACGCACAGCAGCCTGATTTATCGTTTGTTTAGTGGACAAAAAGTCGGGTAAGGGCCATAGGAAATTGTAATGTCAACGGACATAAGGAGGGTTCTTAGAACACTTTTAACCTGACAACGAACAATACGAACAGCGTTCTCAGAACACCTCCATTTTGTTTAATTGCAAACATTACCTCCATGTCCACTCTTCCTCGTCCCAGTACTTACTTCATGAGGCCCTTGCCTCCGACACAGGACCTTCTTCTATTTCTTTAAATTCCTATAACTCCTCCCCCACATCCACATCACTCAGTTTCATATTACCAAGCCGGAGCATGGGACCTTCCCCGCAGGGAGGGTGAGGAGGGTCGTCAGTACTGTGACGAGGAAGAGTAGGACTAGGAGTAATGAAGATTACCGGTAGGTAATCAGAGCATTTCAGGACACTGCGAGTGTTCAACTTGCCAGAGTACAATACGGACAGCGTCCTCATGACACCCCCATTTTGTTTATGTACGAACATTTAAGGACACCGCAAGTGTTCTTAGCTCAATTTTAGCTTGCTTGCGAACAAAACGGACACATACTCCGTCCTCAGAACACCCCACCATTTAGTTTATATAGAACATTTCAGAACAGCCGTGTTGTCCGCAGACAAATCGAACACAACAAAAGTGTCTAGCATATAAAAAAAACAGAACATTTAACCTATCTTATACTCCCCCACCCTCCCCAATTACTCTTACACACCAACACACTCCACTAAATACAATTTTTAATCCAAGTTTCACCGCGCTGTCCGAGGTCGTCCGCGAATGCAAGATGGCGGGCGCCACAGAAAATCTGATGCGCTTCACGCACCACGCCGTCCAATCAGCGAACACATCGGGTGTCTGCGGACATCGCGCAAGCCGCTCGGCCAATCGGGGCACTGTCCACGGAGCGAACAGGGAAGTCCGTCCGCGAAGCGAACAGAGATATCACAAATTTTTTTGACTTACATTTTGGTAATTTAAAAAAAAACTACTGGACGGATTTACACCAAATTTGCAAAAGCACGCTTTTTTTGGTGTAAATCTGTCTAGCGGTTTGGGCTGTAGGCGTGCACAAAGTGTTTTCCCATTATGTCTATGGGAAAAAACTAAAGTTTTGGGACCCCCCCTATAACTTTGCCCACCCTGGACCAAACCTATCCAAACTTTGCAATAAATAATTCAGAGTGGGCCATATACTTTTTTTGCAAAGTTTGGTGAGGATTCGTCCAGAGGGAGCGAAGTTATAAGCCTTTGGAAACACCAACTTAACCATAACTACATGGATGCTACCGCCTCCATGTAATATATATATATATATATATACTTCTCTCCTGAACATCCATGAAGACCTGCTCTCTAACCTTGATTCTAATCTCCCCGCTGTGTCATCATCCTACTTGATCTCTCTTCTTCCTTTGACATGGTCAATCATGCCACTCTGCTTAACTGGCTCTGTGATAACCTGGGTATCACTGATCAGGCTCTGGCCTGGCAGACTTTTTTCCTCTCTGACCAACCCTCCCAGGACCAACTTGGGTCCTTCCTCTCCTCTATCTCTATCTCTACCTGTGTTGTTCCCCAGGGAAGTAACCTTTCTCCCTGGTTGTTGAACCAAAACCTGGCACCTCTCACCCACCGCATTGCTGCTCTCTGCTCCAACTTCCAGTGTTATGCGGATGACACCCAGCTTGCTTTCAGGCTCCCCTCTGCCGCCTCTTCTCCTTCTCTCATCCCGGATTGTCTGTCTGCAATCTAGGAGTAGTGTGCCGCCAATGATCTCGGCCTGAATGTCAGTAAGACAGAGATCCTCCTCATCGGCACTCCTGCACCCTTCTTTCCCGCCACTCTCTGGCCGGCCTCCCTTGGCCCTCTTCCTGCTTCCACCTGTGAGGCTAAGAACCTCAGGGTTATCTTCAACTCCACACTCTCCTTCTCACCTCACATTTCTGACATCTCTAAGAAGTCAAACTACCAACTGCACCTCCTCAGAGGTATTCTTCCTTTCCTCTCCTTCCCCCATAAGCTCACTGTCTCCAGAGCTCTCTCTAGGCTTGACTACTGTAACAGCCTCTATTTAAATCTGCCCGCCTCTACTTTCCGTCCTCTGCAACTCATCCAGAACAGGACTGCAAGACTTGTCCTTGTGCAAGACTTGTCCTTAGCCTCAAGCCCAGGGATCATATCTCTCCAGCACTGAAATCTCTCCATTGGCTCCCAGTGGCTGCAAGGATCAAGTTCAAGACCCTCTGCATTGTCCACAAGGTCTTCTGGGCCTGGGACCAAAATATCTACAGCTTTCTTTTCGGAAGTATCTTTCTACCCAAGCTCTTCACTCCTCCAACTCCTTGACTGGTCTGTCGCTTTTCCAAGCAATGAGTTGGGGGCAGATCTATTTCTTCGGCTGGCGCCTCCCTCTGGTACTGCCTCCCTGCCTCTCTGAAACTTGAGCATAACCATCTCTGGTTCCGGAAGCAGCTCAAGACCTTCCTCTTTGCTTCTGCCTTCTCTCTTCCGCTACCTTGCTGATCTACTGTCTGATACTGCACTGGGTACCTGGCTACCCTGTGAACCAAGGGCCCAGGTCCCTCCCCTCCCAGTTGCACACCTGCACTACCTCCTGGCAACCCTGCACTTGGAACTGTATCTGCAACCCTACAGTCCTCCTACCTGCACTTATCTACCACTTGTTTCCTGCACTTACCCCTGCACTTCCCCCTGCTGGCTGCACTTCTTGTTATTCAATGATTTTGATCCTATGTCTTGCACTGGCGCCTACGCACCTTCCCCTGGCACGTTTCCCCTTCCCTCTCCCCTGCACTTCCACAATCTCAATGTCACTTGGCTTAGTAAGATCGTTGTCTTGTCCTCCCTTTGTTCCCCCTTCCTTGCCTCGTTGCGCCTTGAAACACTTGTGTAGAGGCGCGCGCTATAATTAGCATATCATATCATAAATGTCATATCATGTAGGATAGGATATAAAATGGTCACAAGTTGGACCACTAGAGATTGCTCCTACCTTACAGTGACCTCTGGGGAAATGTCTTGTAAGCTCTCGCCTCTGAATCCTCCCTGGCAGCTTCCCATCCTTGAATCTACCTGTATCAGCCCTGTACTGTCCCTAAGTAAATGAGCATTCCTCCGTTCCAAATAAAGGGGCTATGCAATAACGGTTTTAGCTAATGGGCCCACAGTGGGCAAGGGACACAGTGGGGCTGTCGCTAGGAAAAGTAGACTTGAAGCACAGAGAACATGTTTATCTATTGTACTGCCGCTTTTGTAAGAGATTAGAATTGATCACTTTGCACAAAAGTGATTTTAAACATTTCTTGAACAGAAATGGAGCACTGGGGGCCATTCAAATTCGAGCCCAAGAAACTGCTGCAGTTCTGTAACGCATCCAACATGCAACATGTCTCGGCTGTATTGTGTCACACTCCACTTCAGCACCGTGATTCAGTATGGACAGTATTCAGTATCCAGAAGTACACTACAGCTTCCTGCCTGCATTCTGCTATGTGGCAATGGGTGACAGCTTGCTGTACTAGAGATCATGCTTGCATGCATTTACAGGCAGTGGGACTGATATCAAATCCATTATTTTGTATGATTTAGTGACATCTTAAAATGCATGTTATGCATTGATGATGGTAAATAAGAGCCAGAGGTGGTACTGGTAACCTGGCTGTTAACCCACTAGTGCTTGCCTTAACTTAAAAACATTGGGCCCACTGGGCACCTCAGATGTTCATTCTATGCCTTGCCTTGTAGCTCATCTAGGAAGCCTGAAACTGTAACAAATCAGGAGATGCCCTCAAGCAAACCATTGCGAATGGCATCAACCCATGAGCATCTCAAAGAAGCCACAGACATCTCCAGATTTGCTCCATTTTTAGGCTTTGTGAATGAAGTATACAGTAGCAGGTGCAATTCTAGGATGCACACGGTTAGCACTTGATTTGTTGAAGTCCAAATTTCTATGAATCAGGCCCAATATTGTTTTACTACACATGTGCACCATTGATACCTAGATGAGAGTAAGGTTGTAAACAGCCTATACAGAGAGCCTGGCCGCCTTTCCCTAGCTCACAGGTTCTCATTGGTTGGTGATGCGAAGGAGCTGTCATGGAAGCACAGATGTTACCAAGGTGAGATTTCCTTTTAGCTAGTTCCCAGTATGATGACCTTTGGATGTCTGCTCCAATTGGTGACTTTGAGACTGCCAGTCCACACAATCTAACATATACAGAAGAAACCTTTTTAACTTGGAAAATGCAGGACATTTTCTATGCTGCCCTTTACTCTTGAATAATAGGGGTGCAGATGTGTGATAATTCTACTCATGCTAAATGCTGGCACAGTAAACTGAAAGCAGAACACCTTAAACATTTATGAGGAAGATAGTAATATTGTGCTTTAAGTTAGTTGTAACACTACAGGCCAGTCAAAGGCTGGTGAAAAATCTGTTATAGAAGGCGGACGCCAGAAGAATTGACACCGGCAGGTTAGTATATTGTAATGTCTTTTCCAGTGTCTGCTTATTGTCTCAGTTTGCTCTGCTATATTTCATTGAGTTATTTCCCTACAGTGGCTGACTACTCAGGTGAACTTCATGGAGTACTTTCAGTACAGTATCTGCTAATGGTCTCATTACTGCTGGATGAAGTTCATAAAGTACTTTCCCTACAGTGTCTGCTTATGGTATCAGTACTGCTGGATGAAGCTCATCGAGTACTTTCCCTAAGTGTCTGCTTATGGTCTCGGTACTGCTCTGGTGAACTTAATGAAGTACTTTCACTACAGTGTCTGGTTATGGTTTCAGTACTGCTCGGGTGCACTTCATGGAGTACTTTCATTACATTTTCTGCTTATTTTCTCAGTACTGCTCAGATGGACTTCATAGACTACTTTCATTACAATGGGCCTCATTCCGAATAGGGCGGTAAGGGTTAGCGGTCACCAGTAACGAGACCGGTGCCTTTAAACCCTTACCACCCTACTACGAGTTCCCTTTGCGGGTCCTTCCTTAACGGCTGCTTTTAGCAGGCATTATGGACGGGACCTTCAAAGGGACTCTGGGGTCAATAACGGTACCGTAATCTACGGTACCGTTATTGCCGCCTTCCCCCTTCCCATTGAGCCCTATGGGGGCTCAAATGGGAATGGGGACTGGCCCTGGTGAATGGGGAATTACCGGGCCCTTCCGACCTCGGAATGGACCGGTAATTACTCCATTCACCAGGCCGGAGTTTGGACGAGTTCGGAGGCAGCCATTCCGCAAATAGCGGCGTGGTTACCTCCGAACTCGGAATGAATATCTTCTTATGGTCTAAGTACTGCTCGGATAAACTTCATGGAGTACTTTCCCTACAGTGTCTGCAGATGGTCCCATTACTGCTCAGATGAACTTCAGGTATTACTTTCATTACAGTTTCTGCTTATTGTCCCAGTACTGCACGGGTGGACTCCATGGACTACTTTCAATACTGTCTTCGTATGCTCTCAGGACTGCTCAGATGAACTTCAGGGAGTACTTTCACTACAGTTTCTGCTTATGGTCTCAGTGCTGCTTGGGTGAGTTTCATGAAGTACTTTCACTACAGTGTCTGCTTATGGTTTTAGTACTGCTCTGGTGAACTTCATGGAGTTCTTTCACTACAGTGACTGCTTATATTGACAGTACTACTCATGTGAACTTCAGGGAGTACTTTCACTACAGTATCTGCATATGGTATCAGTGCTGCTCGGGTGAACTTCATGGGGCAGTTTCACTACAGTATCTCCTCAAGGTCTCAGTACTGCATGGGTGAGTTTCATGGAGTACTTTCACTACAGTGTCTGCTTATGGTCTTAGTACTGCTTGGGTGAACTTCATGGAGTACTTTCACTACAGTGTCTGTTCATGGTCTCAGTACTGCTCTGGTGAACTTCATGGAGTTCTTTCACTACAGTGACTGCTTATATTCACAGTACTACTCATGTGAACTTCAGGGAGTACTTTCACTACAGTATCTGCATATGGTATCAATGCTGCTCGGGTGAACTTCATGGGGCAGTTTCACTACAGTGTCTGCTCAAGGTCTCAGTACTGCTTGGGCGAACCTCTTGGAGTTCTTTGACTGCAGTGCCTGCTTATGGTCTCAGCACTGCTCGGGTGGAGTTCATGGAGTAGTTTCAATACAGTGTCTGTGCATGGTCTCAGTACTGCTCAGGTGAACTTCATGGAGTACTTTCACTACAGTATCTGCTTATGGTCTCAGTGCTACTCGGGTGAACTTCATGAAGTACTTTCACTACAAAGCCTGCTTATGCTCTCAGTACTGTTCGGGGGAACTTCATGGAGTACTTTTACTACAGTGTCTGCTTATGGTCTCATTACTGTTCGGGGGAACTTCATGGAGTACTTTCACTACAGTGTCTGCTTATGGTCTCATTACTGCTTGGGTGAACTTAATAAAGTATGTTCACTACAGTGTTTGCTCATGTCCTCAGTACTGCTCTGGTGAATGTCCTGGAGTACTTTCACTACAATGTCTGTTTATGTTCTCAGTACTGCACGGGTGAACTTCATGGGTTACTTTCACTTCAGTGTCTGCCTATGGTTTCAGAACTGCTCAGGTGAACTTCCTGGAGCAGTTTCACTACAGTGCCTGCTCATGGTCTCACAACTGCTTGGGTGAACTTCATGGAGTACTTTCACTTCAGTGTTTGCTTATAGTCTCAGTACTGCTCGGGAGAACTTCATGGAGTACTTTCACTTCAGTGTTTGCTTATAGTCTCAGTACAGCTCGGGAGAACTTCATGGAGTACTTTCACTTCAGTGTTTGCTTATAGTCTCAGTACTGCTCGGGAGAACTTCATGGAGTACTTTCACTTCAGTGTTTGCTTATAGTCTCAGTACTGCTCGGGAGAACTTCATGGAGTACTTTCACTACAGTGTCTGCTTGCAGTCTCAGTGCTGCTCAGGTGGACTTCATGGAGTAAGTTCAATACAGTGTCTGCGCATGGTCTCAGTACTGCGTTGGTGAACTTCATGAAGTACTTTCACTACAGTTGGCCTTATTACGAGTTTGGCAGTTACCCGCTGGTTGCCACCAAACACATAACACTGTTCCGCCGCCTGATATCCCAGTGCCACCGGGACATTACAAGTCTTGCGGCCCGGGATGTCAGGCAATGGAAAGTATAAGTCCCCATTCCCGTGGAGTCCCATAGCACTCCGCTGAATGGAGACACGGATGCACCGGCACCATTGCTAACGGTGACAGTGCTTTCATGAAAACCATGCCTGCCAGGACCGGTGGCCTCGGCAGGTCAGACCTGCTGTTAGCAGCGGCCCTTGCAGGCATACTTGCAGTCTGGCGGTCCGGAAAAGGCAGCGGTACGCTGCTACCGGCACCCTTATTTCTGAACTGCCAGGCTTGTAATGAGGTCCAGTGTCTGCTCATGGTCTCAGGTGAGCTTCAGGGAGTACTTTCACTACTGTATCTGCTTATGGTCTCAGTGTTGCTTGGGTGAACCTCATATAGTACCTTCACTACCCTATCTGCTTATGATCTCAGTTGTGCTCTGGCAGACTTCATGGAGTTATTTCACTACAGTGTGTGCTTATTTTCTCAGTAATGCTCGGGTGAACTTCATGGAGTACTTTCACTACAGTGTCTGCTCATGGTCTCAATACTGCTTGGGTGAACTTCATGGAGTACTTTCACTACAGTTTCTGCTTATGGTCTCAGTACTGCTCGGGTAAACTTCATAGAGTAATTTCAATACAGTGTCTGTGCATGGTTGTGGTACTGTGCAGGTGTGCCTCATGGAGTACTTTCACTACAGAATCTGCTTATGGTCTCAGTACTGCATGGATGGACTTCATGGAGTACTTTCACTACAGTGTCTTCTTATGGTCTCAGTACTGCTCGGGTAAGCTTCATGAACTACTTTCACTACAGTGGCCCTCATTACGAGTTCAGGGGTTTGCCGCCAAACTCGTAACACTGTTCCGCCGCCTGGTATCCCAGTGCCACTGGGACATTACAAGTCCTGGTGGCCCGGAATGTCAGGCGACGGAAAGTGTTCTTTCACTACAGTGACTGCTCATTGTCTCAGTACTACTCAGGTGAACTTAAGGGAGTACTTTCACTACAGTATCTGCTTGTAGTCTCAGTGCTGCTCGAGTGAACTTCATGAAGTACTTTCACTACAATATCTGCATTTAGTCTCAGTACTACTTGGGTGAATTTTATGGAGTACTTTCACTACCGTGTCTGCTTATGGTCTCAGTACTGCTCGGGTGGATTTCATCGAGTCCTTTGAAAACAGTGTCTGCTCGTGGTCTCAGGACTGCTCAGGTGAACCTCATGAAATACTTTCACTACAGTGTCTGCTTATGGTCTCAGTTTTGCTTGGGTGAACTTTATGTAGTACCTTCACTACCGTATCTGCTTATGATCTCAGTTGTGTTCTGGCAGACTTCATGGAGTTATTTCACTACAGTGTGTGCTTATTGTCTCAGTAATGCTCGGGTGAACTTCATGGAGTACTTTCCCTACAGTGTCTGCTCATGGTCTCAATACTGCTCGGGTGAACTTCATGGAGTACTTTCACTACAGTGTCTGTGCATGGTCGCGGTACTGCGCAGGTGTGCCTCATGGAGTACTTTCACTAAAGAATCTGCTTATGGTCTCATACTGCTTGGATGGACTTCATGGAGTACTTTCACTACAGTGGGCCTCATTCCAAGTATGGAGGTAAACATGGCGCTATTTGCGCCATGACTACCTCCCATACCGGTACCGAGTCTGCCCTGGTTCAAAGGGGACTTACCGGTCTAGTCTGACCTTTGCGGGACCGGTAAGTCCCCATTTAAAAAATCCATTCCCCATTCCCATTTGAGCCCCCATAGGGCTCAATGGGAATGGAGAAGTAACTAATAACGGTACCGCAAATTGCGGTACCGTTATTAGCTTCAAAGTCCCTTAACGGGTCCCATCCACAACGCCTGGTAAAACCAGGCGTTAAAGGAGGGACCCGCTAAGGGACCTCGGAATAGGGCGCAAAGGGATTACCGGCACCGGT
Source organism: Ambystoma mexicanum (assembly GCF_040938575.1). Classification (NCBI taxonomy): domain Eukaryota; kingdom Metazoa; phylum Chordata; class Amphibia; order Caudata; family Ambystomatidae; genus Ambystoma; species Ambystoma mexicanum. The sequence continues at coordinate 1,233,187,096 of NC_090928.1, forward strand.
GTCCTTACCGGTGCCGGTAATCCCTTTGCTCCCAACTCGTAATGAGGCCCAGTGTCTGCTTATGGTCTCAGTACTGCTTGGGTAAGCTTCATGAAGTACTTTCACTACAGTGGTCCTCATTACGAGTTCGGCGGGTTGCCGCCAAACTCGTAACACTGTTCCGCCGCCTGATATCCCAGTTCCACTGGGACATTACAAGTCCTGGCGGCCCGGAATGTCAGGCGACGGAAAGTGTTCTTTCACTACAGTGACTGCTCATTGTCTCAGTACTACTCAGGTGAACTTAAGGGAGTACTTTCACTACAGTATCTGCTTGTAGTCTCAGTGCTGCTCGAGTGAACTTCATGAAGTACTTTCACTACAATATCTGCATTTAGTCTCAGTACTACTTGGGTGAATTTTATGGCGTACTTTCACTACTGTGTCTGCTTATGGTCTCAGTCGTGCTCTGGTGAACTTCATGGAGTTCTTTCACTACAGTGTCTGCTTATGGTCTCAGTACTGCTCGGGTGGATTTCATCGAGTGCTTTCAAAACAGTGTCTGCTCGTGGTCTCAGGACTGCTCTGGTGAACCTCGTGAAATACTTTCACTACAGTGTCTGCTTATCATTTCAGTAATCAGCTGAATTTCATGGAGTACCTTTACTACAGTGTCTTCTTATGGTCTCAGTACTGCTGTGTGAACTTCATCAAGTACTTTCCTTACAGCGTCTGCTTATGGTCTCATCACTCCAGAGCTGAATTTCATGATATACTTTTAATACAGTGTCTGCTTATGTTTTCAGTACTTTCGGGTAAACTGCATGGAGTACTTTCACTACAGTGTCGGCTTATGGACTAAGTATTGCATGGGTGAACTTCATGGAGTACTTTCACTACAGTGTCTGCATATGGTCTCAGTACTGCACAGGTGAATTTCATGGAGTTCTTTCACTACTGTGACTGCATATCATCTCAGTACTTATAAGGTGATCTTCAGGGAGCACTTTCACTACAGTGTCTGCTCATGGTTTCAGTGCTGCTCGGGAGAACTTCATGAACTACTTTCATTACAGTGTCTGCTTATGGTCCCAGTACTGCTCAGGTGAACTTCATGGAGTACTTTCACCACAGTGTCTGCTTATGGTCTGAGTCACAGCTGAATTTCATGGCATACGTTCACTACAGTGTCTGCTTATGGTCTCATTACTTTGGGTGACCTTCATGAAATACTTTCACTACAATGTCTGCTTATGGTCTGAGTAGTGCACGGGTGAAATTCATGGAGTAAATTCTGTTACATTGTCTGCTTATGATCTTAGTGCTCAGCTGAATTTCAGAGAGTACTTTCACTAGAGTATCTGCTTATGGTCTCAGTACTGCTCTGGTGAACTTCATGCAGTACTTTCACTACCGTGTCTGCTTATGCTCTCAATCCTGCACAGCTGAATTTCATGGACTATTTTCACTACAGTGTCTGCTTATGGTCTTAGTACTGCTCGTGTGAACTTCATGGAGTACTTTCACTACAAGGATCCCTTTTAAGCTTCAGATCGCTTGAAAGGACAGACCACGAGCAAGATCTGAAGTAAATGAAACTCAAAAAAGCTGTTTTGAAATAAAACCTAGAGCTGGAGAGGTTGGGCACCGTACTGCTTCTTCATACAGATTGGACACACATGGTACAATGAGAAAAGGATCATTGAACTTTTGGAAGAATTGAGAGACAGAGCCAAGGGGGTTGCAATTCAGAACCTACAGACCGCTTAACGTCAGGTTTGCAGAATACAACATAGAATATTAACATTGACCATGTATATGCACCTCACCACACAATGAATTATTGCCTTTCTGTGGTTTGAACTGTTAAGTGTTCTTACCTCCACTCTCTATGGTACCTGTATCATCAACCCCATAGGAATGAAAGGATAAAGGATTTGAAATGGCAAATTGAAGGCTGTACACAACCTTCTGTAGTGGGTGCAGTAGGAAACCTGAGGGTATTCTCTCAAGCACCTGACAGCCCTTTCCCTTCCCACATGGATAAAAGGTGGAGCACGACGTGAGAGCTAACTCAGCGCAGCAGTTCAAGAGGAGGAGAAAGACAGCGCAAGTTGAGAGGATACCAAGGGGAGTAGTGACCTTGCCCTTATCGACAGAGACCCGTAAAGCCTCAAGAGAAGGAATTGTAAGAGCCCGGACAAAAGCAAGCGTGTGTTTCAGCAGATGTCAACGGTACATGGGCACCTCCTCCGCTGACACATGGCCCAATGTTACCGGCCTTGACTCTACAGAAAAGAAGCAAAGCAGTTCATCACAGCCAGTGAGTCGAGGGGAGAGCCGATAAAGAAACCAAACTGTGTTGAACGAAAGTAGCAAGTGACTTTGAATAAACAAAGAACTGTTGATACAAGAAAAGGGGATAACTACATAGCAGAATCCAACACCACGTGGGTGTTCATTCGAGAAACTCTAGGTGATTACCCTGCTATTGAAATACATTAACCAGAAGGCCTTGGGAAGAGGCGAGGAAAGGTCAAAGTGGTAATTCATGGGTCTTTTAAAAACCCTTTGTACCGTTGAAAGTCTTTGACCGGCAGATGATTGCGAAAGCTCAGGGAAGTGAATCCCACGTGGTGAAAATTAGTACATGAACTGTATATCGAAGAGGTTGGCAAGAGTGAACCCGGCGGAGGGATGCTGACAAGAGGGGATGAAATCTGAACCACCATGAACATTGTGTTGACAGGATTGAACCCAGCAGAGGGACTTCCACAGTACATTGTTTGAAAAGACATACATACTTGTGAGTGTAAGAGTCTAAAGTTCTATGAACAGTGAGTTGACAAGAGTGAACCCGGCAGTGGGATGCTAATGAGAAGGGGCAAAGTCTAAAGTCCTGTGATGAATTGTAACAGTCAGCCAGAGTGAACATGGAAGAGGGAAGCCGACAACGAGGGGTAAAGCCTGGAAACCTGTTTAAAAAGACATTGAGATTTGTGAAAGCAAGAAGTATTGCAAGACAAGGGGAAGTGAAGTGTCCCTTTGTCATCTGGGATCTCAGCCCGGCCACGGGAGATCCAGGGGTGCAAAGCTGTCACCCAAAGTTCACTGAAAAAGGAACTGTTTAATCGATTTGGTGAATACAATTTTCTGAGGGGTCTGCGCCCAGATGAGTGGGCGCCTCGGGGGGAGCCATCACCCAAGGGATACGTGAAGCAGAACTTTATGTTTGTTTATTGGATACATCAGGCCTCGAAGGCAAGAAGCATTTTATTGGAAAGAGACTTAACCATCAAGGAACCTGATGCGGAACTGTCTGCTTAAGCGTGTGCAGTGCTCAGGAGATCAACTTAGTCCCGTGCTGAAAATGTGGGAAGGGAGACACCCTGGCAATCAGATTCTGACCTATGAGAACACTTCTTTCTTTATTGAAACCCCATCCCACACTCTTGCTGTAATTAGTTGTAAGGATTTGGCAATAGTTTCTTTCTAGTATAGGGCCTTTTATTTGACACAACGCCACAAGGACTGACTTAATTTTCATTTGATGGTTGACGCTTGCTCCCATCTTGGATTTAGGTTTCGATTAGGCATTTTTCCATCCTGCATTCATTGTTCAATAAACACCCTTGAACTGTGATCACGTGTGTCTGTCTTTACTGTTGCCACCATGAGTACCTTACAGTGCCCAACCCATTGAGGTAACTTATGAGCTCGATATGCATGATGTGTAGTCAGTACCAAAGATGTAAGAGGAGGTGGGACTCTCCAATCACCTGCACAGATAGTACAGTGGCTCAATGACGAAGAATCCCAGGACTGGGAGATGGAACAAAGTGATTCCATGTGATCATTTCTTTTATGAAAATAAAATCTCAATTATTACCTCTATATTTGTTTTATTTTGTTATTGTATAATGGTTAAAACATGTTCAACTTTAACAATCTAATACAAAAATAGATAATAGACATTTCATGAACCAAAAATTAAAATGCATTTATACATTGGTTAAGAAATTCCATATATACGATAAATAAATACAAATGTGAAAGTGAAAAGAAAAAGGAAACGAAGAAAAAGAAACAAACTAACCTTCAAAATGCAACAAATTATAACAAGAAATAAAAACTAAAAAGAAAACTGTAATATATATACTGAAAACAAGTTCTAATGGCATCTAGAGAAATTCCCCCAGATTTAAATATTTAGAAAACCGGCAACCGCTAAAACCATGGGAGTTGTTTCACCAGCAAGACACGTCTGCAAAATTTGCTCCGGATTCAGGATACAAGACCAGTAGTCCCAAACATGTCTGAAGAATAACACGCGGGACCCTTGTAAATCGGAGTAGTAGATTATCAAATGCTTCACTCTCTCATTAGAGTTCACATTCTAGCAAAATCTACATGAACTCTGCTCCTTGTGATCAACTCTCTACGTAACAGTATTTCTTTGGCCAAGTACAAGTTCCACCTAAACCGCATACATTTGTGCATTACAATGGGACTCCGACACAACTGAAGGTATGGTGCCAATACGCCGAGGTTTATATGTTCCTGCACTAAATGATGCTGGGACTTGAAACTGTGTGATGTATCTATGGTGCAACACCAATCACTCCTATATAATCGCCTTTCACTTCTTCAATATCTGATTTCATGGCAGTAATACACACATCTATTTATGGCAGCATTATTACCTGACTTAATCACGGCTCCCATGTCCCCATACAGGGAGATCTCCATGGGAGTCAGAAATTTACAGTAAAGCTGGATGAGCTTCCACTTAGCTCGGGTCCCCATGGAGATCAACTCCAATTTGAACCAAATAGCTGCGGAGGGCACTGCATTAAGGATACGTAAAACCTTTCACCATATGAGCCTGTCCATCTGGTCCAAAAAATCGATTACCCATGGCTGCAAGGATTCCAAACCATACGTCAATTTTGGTATGACTTTCCCCTCATAGTATTTTAGGAGGGGTGTAATGGGACACTTTAGTATTTTGCTTTGATCTTACGCATCTGATTGATAAGGACCCACAGCTTGCAGAGGAGGTAATCCTTAACAAATTTCTTATTCGGATGTGATATGGTAGGTTATTTACAACACGCTTAATACCCAGAGGTTTCTATGCGTGGACCTGGGGATCAAACCTGTGTTGCTTCGTGTAGTCTTGCTTCCAAGGCGAGCATGTTGCCACTGAGCTATCCTCCCGGGATATAACTGCAATAACTGGGAACCCCAGGTAAGTCATATTGTCTACTACCTCAAGTTTGTCTTGGCCCAGTTTCCAAGCAAAGGGCGTGGACCTGTATGTTTTCCGAATTTGAAGGATTTTAGTCTTAGAATAATTAATAATCAATGACTTTTCCTCTGCATTTAATTCGAATGACCGAATTAGACGCTGGAGCCCTATCGTGGACTGATCAAACACTGTGAGATCGTCAGCATAGGCTAAACAAATCAGACTTATGTGAGACAATTTAGGGAGAACAAAAGCCTGGGGTTCTATACTCTTGTCGATGTCCGATAAGTATAGATTAAAGAGGCAGGGGGCAGTTGGTATCTCCCTGGAAAGCGTGCCCTCAGTTTCCAGCCTTTCCCTTATTCTGGACTGATCATACACACCTCTTATAAGGAGCAACAGGCCCTCAGGGATCCCCCATTTAGAGAGCTTAAACCTTGGAGGCACCTGTCAACAAGATCCAAGGCTGATTTTAGATCAAAAGACGCTAGGAAGATATGACTATTCCCCCCCTTTTCAAATAGTGTCCTGCAGGCACTTCAAGATGATTCCGTTCAGACTGGTGTCATGTCCCCTTCGAAAGGGACTTTTTAAATTGTTTTATTACTAAACCTGATTCTCAGCCCAGACCTCCAGATGGGCCAACAGGGCAGATGCAAAAAATCTTGCTGTCTGCATCCAAAATGGAGATCAGGTGATAATTAGTTGGTTCAGTTTTAGGGCCCCCTTTATAGATTGAATCACATGTGCCAACCTCCAGGCGAAAGGATAGCGACCTGTTGTCACTGTATGTTTAAACAGAAAGGAAAGGGTTATGGCCCAGGTCTCAGGCTCACCCTTCAAGAGCGGGTTACTCAGCTTGTTAGGACCAGGAGCACGTGAGTTACTAGAACGGATAATGAGCTCTTGAATGAAATCCTGGCTAAGGTTCACTTCAAAGGCACATTCCAAACAGGGAGGTTCAGAGGAGAACTGAACCTGGGGAACCTGTGCAGCAGAATATAATTCAGTAAAAGGGGAAACCCAGTCCTGCTCTGGAACTGTGTTAATCTGACATTCGCTGTTGTCCCAATTTAACGGGTTTATTAAGGACCAGAAGCTTCCACAGTCTATGCTCTTCAAGCTGTTTAACATAGATTCCATATCCTTTTCTTCCAATCTAGCCCTTTGACGCCTAATCCAGTTTTTAAGCTGCTGTCTAATCTTTATAATTGCAGATGTCTCAGGTGAGTTTTTTTAGGGCAAACAGGGCCGTTTGAATGTTTGCTCTCATAACGTGTTTCCCCTCTGCAACAGACGGGTCCGAAACATGTTTATGGAATCTGTGTTTCACTCTATCAAGCTGAGAAGGACTTCTCTTCCTCATCGGAGGATCAACTAACCGGTCATTAAGTGACCCAAATGTATCAACACTAAGGCCCTCATTACGAGTTTGGCGGTAGCTATTAGCTCCATGGCTGCCACCAAACCGGGCTCATTTACCGGGTTCCAACATTGGAGGACCCGGTAATTCCTCCTTGCAGGAACCATTCCCCATTCCCATTCGAGCCCCTATAGGGCTCAATGGAAATGGGGATGGAGGTAACAACGGGCAGATTACAACTGGCCCGTTGTTACCTCCTTCTTCCCCTCGCGGGACCCGGAAAGCACGCCTGGTTTTACCAGGCGTGCGATCCGGGTCCCCCGATGGGAAGCTTGTGATCGGCCCTGACGGAATGAAGGGGGCTGGTTCCGTACCGGCCCCCTTCATTCCGTCAGAGCCAGCCTCGTTATGAGGCCCTAAAAGTGTGCAATTTCCATTCCCATGAGGTTTCCATGTTAAGAGCCTTCAGCCTAGCGTTAAATCTGTTCACCCCATCAGGCTTTCAAACAATCCTGTTCCCAGTGGGATTCACGGTCAAAGTACTCATCACTGGCTCTCTTTCCCAATGTACTCCCATATTAAACACAGAGACCAACATGTTGTAATCACTCCAATCAGTCGGAAGAAAATACCAGAAAATACACACATATTAAAAACCATGGAATCAAGAAACATATAAACAAGACTTGAGACGCTGCACCTTTTTTCCACATCGGGCCACAAGACGCATCCCCTTAAATGAACTATTTAACGCAGGCAGCCCTAGGGCCACTCGAGAATGTGCCCACTTCACACCATGGAGATCCTTTTTGGAAACCCCTTTTAATGGGCACACAACCTTGTTCAATGTCTTTTTCATTAACATGTGGACTTGCATAGCTCAAATCCCCTGCACATAAAATACTGTCATGCTCTAAAGTACTCAGCCAATCTGTGATGATGGTAGTTAGGGATTCAGGAAAACTGCTTAACTTGGAGACGCCTGTATGCCAATAAATATTTACCAGCAGTATCTTTCTATAATGAGTACAGGTAGTCAATTTCACCTCAACTACCAGAATTCCCTGAGGGTAGTCAAGTGTTGCAGCAAAACAGAGATTGGCGCTCGGTCTAACCAGAATTATAAGACCCCCAAAGGGTCTACCATAGAGACCTCACTTAGCTGTTTGACAGCAGGTTTTATATCTGTCAAAAACTGGACTTTCGCGCAACATTGGGCCCCATTCCAAGTTCGGCAATAGTTGCTGCCACGGGATGGGGAATCGGAAGCACTAGCACTGTTGCTAATCGTGCCAGTGCTTCCGTGACAATGCGCCTACCGGGGCCGTTGCACCCGGCAGGTCAGACATGCTGGGCACAACGGCCAGGAAGGCAAAGACGGAGTTTGATGTGCCAGAAAAGGTGCCGGTACGGTGCAACCGGTACACTTTTTTCCAGACCGCCACACTCGGAATGGGGCCCATTGTCTCTTGAATATGTATGATATAAAATCTCCTAAGATGTTTGCCCACAGTCAGATTCATGAAAAGGTGATTATATGCCCTCAAATTCCAGCTGAATGACATCAACTACCCCATACGACTAAAAGGCTCTCCTGCGGATAGTGTAAGGATTGCATGGTATCAAGACTAGACAGACACAAGTGATCACAGTACAAGGGTGTTCACTAAACTGGGTAGGTAGGTTAGAAAAATGCCTAATATAAACCTAAAGCTAAAATGGGTGCAAGCTTTGACCATCAAACAATAATAAGGCAGTCCGAGTGGCGTCTCGTCAAAATAAAAGGACCTATAGTATAAAAACCTATTGCCAATCCTTACGCTAAAAACAAAAAGAAGTGTGGGATAATGTTCTTAAGAGAGAAAGAAGTGTTCACATAATAAGTCAGGATGCAGTAATCGTGGTCTCCTTTCCCCACGTTTTGAGCAGGGGAAAATGTGGGACTCTGGAGCACTAGGCTTTTTTCTTTGACCCCTCTAAATTTTGTGAATTCATCTCATAGGAACCCGGAGAAGAAACTATTTTCTCTATTTGAAAATTGGCCAACTATTGTGGCCATTTCTACTTCCATTGAGGGCTCTATTACACTTGGGAATTTAGGTAAATGTATTTAATACTGAAGTTTGCCCACACACATTAATTGTGTTTAAAGAATACGAGCCAAAGTGCTGATTCTTTCTTTTTGGTTTTCTTGTCAACAGTAACTCTCCCTATAGTGAATTAAGCTTCATTAAAAGACGATTTTTATAACAGCAATGCACTCACTCTTAAAACAACCAAAGATTACTCCTGAAGAAAGTCCCACCACCACCAAGAGGACTAAAACATGTCGAGTTCACAGTCTAGATTAAATATGAGACTGTATTAAGCATTTAGAGATCATAAATGATCTAAATCAAGACCTAATAGGATTTTCCCTATAGGCTGATCCACTTACTAATGTGAGATATACATCTGCTGCTTTTCAATTTTTAAGGAATATTGTATTTATGTGTTTTGTCTGTATTAGATTTAAAGATATTCTTAGAGTGTTCTGATGATAATGAATATGTACTTTTTCTCTATTTTTAAGAGACATTTTATGCTGAAACTATCAAAATAAAAATGTATTTTTGTGAAAAACGAATGTAAGTTTCATCAATGGGAAGTAACTGTTGACAAAACCATCCTGCTATCTTTCTCTATACTAGAAATTTGTCTCTCCCAAAACCAAGGTAGGTATCCACTCTGCAACAGGAGTTGATTTTGGGGTCTCCCCTAAAGTTTTGGACTGCGGAGCACAGCATAAGCTCAGGCTTTCCCAGCAATGGACGACAGTTCTGTTCTCAATTATCAGGACCGTCGATGGCCAAGTCTCTTTCTGTGTAAAAAGTCTCTCTCCTTTGAGGGCCTGATGTGTTCAAAATAACAACAAAAAGTTCCTTTGCAATGATACGTTGAGTGATGCCTTTTCAGCCATGGATCCCCCTCTTCCGGATTCAGATCACTCTCGAATATCTGCCTCCCTCAGTCAGATTCTCCCTGGCTTGTATTCAAAAACGATTTCTCAGTTGCTGTTGGGGTGATGGTTTCTCTCCCCTGGATCCCCTCTTCCGGGCGCAAATCCTTCTCAACTGTTTGCCTCCCTCCTCTGGTTTCACTACGGTTCTTTAAACAATCTCTTTTTTGATATTCACGAATCTTAACGTCTTAAACAGTTCACTATGGACAACCCTCTGCCGGGTTCATTCTTGTAAACGCACTGTTCTTTCCACTTTCTTTACGATGTGGGATTCACTTCCCTTAGCTTTACGATCATCGGCTGGTCAAAGGCTTTCAACTGTACAGAGGATTTTAATAGACCCCCGTATGGCCACTTTCACCCTCCTCTCGCCTGTCCCAAGGCCTTCTGGTAACAGTAGTTTCAACAATCAGGTAATCGCCCACAGTTTCTCGAGTGAGCACCCATGTGGTGCCTGGATCATCTGCAGCTGGCTTTCCCCTTTCACATTAACAGTTCTTTATGCTTTCTGCAATCAGCCGTTTGCTACTTTTGTTCAACACAGTTCGATTTCTTTATCGGTTCTCATCTGGACTCACTAGCTGTGATGAACTGCTTGGCTTTCTTCTTATCGGGAGTCAAGGCCGGTACCATGGTAGCGCCTCCCTCTTTCCTGCTTATCAACTGTAAGGAACTCGTAGTGGCAACAGTAAAGACAGACACAAGTGAATACAGTTCAAGGGTATTTATTAAACTGTATACTAATCTACCTAATCTAAACCTAAATCCAAGATGGGAGCAAGTGTCTACCATCAAATAAAAATAAGGCAGTCTTAGTGGCATTGTGTCAAATAAAAAGGGCCTATACTAAGAAACCTATTGCCAAACCTTACAACTAATACAAAAAGTGGTGTGGGATAGTTGCAGCACACTTGGGCTATTGTCCTCTGTCTTAAGATTCCCTCTGTGGAGGATTTGCGAGTCTGCGTTGAAAAGGGTAAGGTCGCGTCTCTCCTTGTCAGCCTCTTGATATTCGCCACCTTTCTCCTCCTCTTGAACTGCCAGGCCTGGGTAGCTGTTTCGTCATGCAGTCTGCTTTGCTCGTACTGTGCTCTCTTGCTCGACCTTTTATCCCTGTTGGGAATGGAAAGGGCCGTCAGGTGTGTGTGTGATTCTGATCACTTGTCTGACTTTGCCTGACCCTTGTATTGGGACATGTCAGGTAAGCAGCTCTGGTGTTAGTCCGTACTCTGGTGTGTCGTGCGAAAGTGTTCATGTCGGAAAAGGGGGGTAGGGCAGTGGTTTTGTATGTCCTACATGGTAGGATGGGGAAAAGGTGTTGACAGAAGGCAATACCACGTCCCACCCGACAGTGCCCCACTCCCATTCCCTGAGGACCCCCCATCCAGGTGATCCTCCCTCACTGGTCCACCCCCAGGAACTGGATCCAATAGCGATGGACATGTCCTGGCCACCTGGATAACAGATCCCTGGGGACTAGCTAGGGAGATACCTTCAGGTTTCTCACACAGTGTAGGTACGCTCTGTGTACCGTTGACATCTGCTGCAACACATTTGGGCTATTGTTTGCGGTTTTACACTTCCTTCCACTGAGGTTTCACAGGCCTGGGTTGGAAAGGGCAAGGTCGCTTATCTGCTTGTCAGCCCTTTGCGTCTCACTGCCCTTCTCCTCCTCTTGAACTGCTGTGTCTGGATAGTTGTGCCGTTGTGCATTCTGCCTTGCTCGTATTGTGCTTTTGCATTCAACTTTTTATCTCGGTGGGGAAGGGAAAGGGCCATCAGGTGTGTGTGATTCACGTCAATTGCCAGACTTTGCCTGACCCTGGTGTTGGGACATATCAGGTAAATGGTACTAGGGTTAGTCTGTTGGTTTTCATATTGGAAGAAAGTGCTTGTGTCAGAGTAGGAGGGGGTTAGAGTTTCTGCGAATTCTATGGGGCCGGAAGGTAAAGAGGTGTTAAATGAAAACTTAGAACGGTAAGACTGGTAGGATTTGGGAGAAAAACGGGAATAACCGGGGTTATTACCGTGAAATAAACCAGAGGGATGTGGAAAAGAATTCCGGGAGTGTTCGGGTAGACCGCAGGAAAACAGCGATTCTGGGATAGATAATATTAGGGTGCAACCGGGTTTGGGATTTTAGGGAATTGGTTATGTACGCAAGGGTCGTTGGATCTAGGCAGCAGAGATTTAATGGGAGGAAGCGAGGCAGATGTGTTATAGCCTACAAAAGCTTTGTGGTTCACGTTCTCCTCTCCTTCTGCCACGGCACAATGTCGCGACTCACCTAGGGTACTTCGCCGGGCACAACCCCAGGCTGCCCCATCCAGGTGACCCTCTCTTGCTCGTCTGCTGCTAGGGTTGAGGTCTGAGAGTGTCGCCATTCCTAGGCCACCTGAATAAGTTCTTCCTGCGGTCTGCTTGGGAGGATACCCTGAGGTTTCTCACAATAGTCATCCCTCAAAATTATAATGAGGCCCAAGGTTATATACAAGCCTGGATTCAAAACCCAAGACTCCAACATCAGTACCATGCTTATTGATAAACTCCACGCTACCAATGTGTTTATGTTGGCCTGCTTTGATGAGGTGGCCTCTCTTCGTGGGTTAACTTATCCTTGTGCCCAGGAGTAGACCAGCTGGTAGTGAACATAACAATAGCTCTCTAGGATGGGCTTCTGAACTGTTGCAGGGATCGTTCGGTTCAGCCTTTGCTGAATGAATCGGCAGGGAACGATTAAGTGCAGGAGCACATTCCGTCTGTATAGCTATCGAATAACCACATGCCTCCTTAGTCTTTGGAGTAATGATTCTTTCTATGGGAGGGTGTAGGACCCAACCTCCTGGGTGAAGGTGCCCCGTGTCCATGCTGGCGGATGACGTCATAACAATGGCTGGTTCTGTTTGCACGGATATTGGTTAGCCTTCCAGTTCTGTTTCCTTACATTTAGCCCCTCTGTCTTGATTACAGTGTTGTAGAGGCACACAGAAGCAACACTGATTAGGGTAAAGTGAAGGCACGCTCAGATCTACCGACCCCTGCGTTAGCCCATTGGAAAGTGAATTTGTTAAAGCAGATTGGGCAGGTATCTCACATTGTAAGACAGAGGGCCTCATTACGGGTTTGGAGGCAGCCATGGAGCTATTAGCTCCATGGCTGCCTCCAAACCGGGCCCCATTACCGGGTTCCTGCAGTGAGGAATAACCGGGTCATTCCGACATAGGAGGATCCAGTAATTCCTCTTTGCAGGAACCATTCCCCATTCCCATTTGAGCCCCCATAGGGCTCAATGGGAATGGGGATGGAGGTAACAACGGGCACATTACAAGTGTCCCGTTGTTACCTCCCTCTTATGATATGATATGATATGGCATTTATAACGCGCCTATAAACAAGTGTTTCAAGGTGCGACGAGGCAAGGGAGGGGGAACAGAGGAAGACAGATAACGATCCTACTAGGCCAGGTGTCATTCAGATCGCGCAAGTGCATGGGAAGGGGAAAAGGGAAAAGTGTCGGGGTGCAGGGAGAGGGGATAGTGCAGTACATAGGATAGTAGGATAAAGAATAAATAAAACGGCCAGCTTGTGGCAAGTGCAAGGTATGTGCAGGCATAAGTGCAGGTTAGGGGGACTGTAGGGATACAGAAACAGTCTCCAAGTGCAGGGGTTGTCACGGAGGCAGTGTAGGTGAGCAACTGGCGGGGCCTGGGCCGGTGAGCAGAAAGGGTGGCCATGTAACCGGTGCAGTTTCAGCCAGAAATCAGCAGGGGAGAGGAAGAGAGAAAGCAGAAGCAAAGAGGAAGGTTTTGAGGTGCTTCCGGAACCGGAGATGGTTCTCCTCGAGTTTCAGGGAGGCAAGAAGGCCTTCCCCTCGCGGGACCCGGAAAAGACGTCTGGTTTTACCAGACGTCTAATCCGGGTGCCGCAAAGGGAACCTCGTAATCGGCCCTGACAGAATGAAGGGGGCCGGTCCCGTACCGGCCCCCTTCATGCCGTCAGCGCCAGGGTCGTAATGAGGCCCAGAGTCGTCTTCTGTGGAGAGGTCTGATGAAGAAAGTATTGTGGGAGATCCCACTGGAATCATTGGTTTACTTTGCATATTTTGTTTAAACATGGACTTCTTAATGGTGAGGTTAAAAAGAAACTTCCTAGATGAGGTGTAGGACATTTTTTTTTATGGTATTGTTTTTGTTGCCCCTCATCATAGCAACCTGCTCTGTTTTCTGAGTTGCTATACGTGCTGCTGGTTCAGTTGGCTCATTATCAACAGGGAAATGGATATTAGAATTCAATTGAGCGGTGTTCTGTGTCGATTCCGCAGGAAGCCCATTGGTCGGAAGAGGCACCAAACCAGTTTGCAAAGTAGGCCTCAACCTCACTTGCGGAGCATCTTCGAGCAGAGGCACAGTGGTGTGCCTTGGCTTGGTGCCTCTAGCATTCTGTATTAGTTCAATCACATGTGTCGAATCAGATTTACGCCAATTGAGGGGAGGGAAATATGCAATCAGCTCGTCTTCCTTAGCCACATTTATCAGCCTGGATTGGATAGCATTTAGCATTGCAGTGTGAGACTTCACTTCAGATTTAATGCCTTCGTATAGGGATACAAAGGGCGACAGCACATAGTTCACAGCCAAGAGAGCTTTTTTTTAGCATTATCCTCTTCGTCAAGAGTCAACTGCCTAGTAGGAGAGAGGGAGGGTCGGTGTTGCCAAGGCTGAGGGGCAGAGACATAAGAGGAAATAGACAACTCACTATTTTCATTCTCATCTTCTGAGGAAATTGGAGGGCGGGGAGGGGTGTTTGGGTGTGGCTCGCTGCTGCCTTATTTCTTAATTTGCAAACAGATACAGAATGCAACATTTCTGCGTACGACACACATTAATTGTTTCTTGTGCTAATGCCACGCTGTTATCCACAATGGCTGGTCTTTCGGGATGGTCGTTAGATAAGGAACAGTAGTTGTGGTGCAGGCAGAGGCTTTATTTGGATGTCACAGCAATTGGAACCTCTTCCCCCCGCCACTCGCCCCTTCCCCAGGTGAAAGAGTTCACTTGCCATCTCCAGCATTTGGTCCACAATATGCAAGTCTGATGGTTTAGACACACTTCAAAGAGTGTAGATCCTTAGGTTTGTCCCTGGTGTTCAGTCTGGAATGAGCATTTTGAATTCAAGAAGCTCATTATAGCCTGTGAATCAAGGACCAGCAACGCATCAGTTCCTGCAAAGCGGGGTCGGGTGCTGCGCTCGATACCAACATGAGACCAATTGAAATGGGTAGTGAGCCCCTTCCAAGATCCAAGCAGTGATGCTGGTCACTTCTGTGGTTTGCAGAACTTTAAACAAGACCCACTCATTCGACCTTTGAAAGGAAGCAAGGTACCAAAGATGTAAGAGGTGGTGGGACTCTCCAGTCACTTGCTCAATGCCAAAGAATCCCAGGACTGGGAGATGGAACAAAGTGATTCCAATCCATCAATTCTCAATTACTACTTCTCTATTTCTTCTACAAGAATGTTTTCGTTACTGTATTGAATGCACTGCTTTTCACATAATTTATTTTTAATAATTCTATATTTCTTTCCCCCTTCTTTATTGTTTTGTGTTGGTTGATCTTTTTTGTTGTTATTTTGCTATCAGGGTGAACCCCTGAACACTGTAGCTTTTTCTCAGTTTTTCAAAATTCCCTCATGATTTAGTGAAAAGAGATATCTACTCCAGAAAATAAATGCATTTAAACAAATGTTTTCCTGAGCCTTGTTGTTAGAAGATATGTTACAGATGTTAGGAAATAATGGGAAGTTTTTGGTGCAGACATGAAGATCTAGAAATTAAACAGCAAATCTGCCAATGATCTCTGATAAATGTATCTGACCCCTGATCCTTCTTTGTTATCAGTATGTCAGCGAGTACCTGGAGGGAGACGATTTCGTTGAGTTTGCCAACACAATTTTCGACAGCATCCTTTCAGATGATGTCATATGGGCGTGCTGCGCTGCGGAGTGGCTGAAGACGATGATGGAGGAGATGGCTCCACGCATTGAAGACCAGGTAAACCCTCTTCTGCAGTCTTCCTGGCATGTTTTGTTTTGGACCATTCCCTTCCAAAGGCACAATGAGGGCTCCTGGTCTCCTCATAAAGTGATATTGCAGCAAATGTCTAACACAGGTTAGCAAACCCCTACAAGTGCAGAAATCTTCTGCCTCTCCTTTTTTCCATAGCACAATAGCACAAGATTTAGGAGAAAATAATACATTCTTCATCGTAAATTGTCTTTGGCAAATGAATTTGGACACATTGAGAATTTTAGGTTTGCGATTTGCAGATTTCTATTGAAAAGCCATTGTTTGTAGCACTTTTTTAGATTTTTTTCTTTATAAAGTGGTTGCCATTTCCATAAATAAAATTGCTTCTTACGGATACAATCCTCCCACAGATTCCTCAACTTTGAAATGTGCCAGAGAAATGCCAATACCCCTGTTTCTATTGTCCTGGCCTAGTACCCCAGATTACATAGTGTCCTTCCTGATACATGGTTCCTTCCTGATACATTGGTTAGATTGGTTAGATTGGTTCCATGTCTTTCCTTCATGTCTATTTGTCTGCGTGGGTCTTTTCCACGCATTAACTACATCAGAGCTCTTTTCCTCGTTGGCCAGTACCACCTTGCTCTGCCCCTTGGGGGGTTTCAAACCCATTGCACCCCCCCACACACACACCAGACCAGTCACACCCACACTTTCCACAGTCTCGCTCACTGTGGCTCCCTATCCTTTTCCAGTTTGCGTTGTTGATGTCCCTTTGGCGCCCTGCCTCTACATGCCCACACCCGCCCACTTCCCACCTGCCTCCTTAGAAACACCCTCCCCACAATACTACCCATTGCGCAGTTCTTTGCTGTGCTGTAAGTGCGGCACTGTAAACACCCACACTGCACTTGCTGTGTGGCAAAGACATATCACCAGTTAGATCTCATGTCTCCAGTCCTCAATAATGCCAACAATGTGATTGCACTAGTCAATCTAAACATTTGGGCTGACAGATTATCAAACAAACCTGCATCACCCCTTCTTGGAGACATGAGCTCCCTGGGTGTCTAACAATCATTCCATGACCTACACACAGGCGAGGTCATATTTTAGATGTCATCATTTCCCACAACATCCTTTGACAAGGCATTTCATCCATATCAGTTCCATCATCAGACCATTACCTTAAGTACTGCAATCCGGTTTTGAATTGCCACACTTTTATGCTAAACCAGCTAACCCCATTCCCCAGACAGATATCATTTCGACTAGAAAAAATATTCTCCTTGGATTCTTTCTGTTTATTCTTCTACTGTTCCTTGGTCGAACAGTGAAGACCCAATGTCCATCTCTCTCCCTTCAGTCCCCATCATTAATACCTTAAACAAAATTTCTAAAATAAAATCCCACAACAAATGATTTGGTAGTAAACTCACAATCCTGTAAAGGAAAGGGAGAAAGCTTAAACATATATGGTGCAAAGAAGACACCCTCTTGAATAAACTTGTATGCTGTGAGAAACCTGAGGATATTCTCACTCCTACACCCCTAGAATCCTCTGCGCATTTGACCAGGGAAAGGCCATCACTCTTGGATCCTGACCCCATGGGCTGTTACAGCCAGTTCCCCTCTTTTCCCCACATGTGTCATTTGACAGTACTGAGACGAGGAAGAGGAGATTGAGAGTAATGAACACCACACATTCTCACCACTCTGGAATGTGACGAGGAAGCTGCCTATAGAGAGTTACAAGGGTCAGGCATATCCCTTTAATTGTGGTCAGGCAAGGCCCGTTGGAGATTCACTCCTGCAGCCTGTTGGGCTGCAGGTGTATAAAATTGTACCAGTGCAGCAGAGAAGAGAGCAGCTGGGAGACATGTGCGGGAGAAAGCAGCAGGAGCCCCTGCTACCAAGAAGGTAGCCGTGGTGGGACAGGACGAGGAGCCAGGACGCTGGCAACCTTCTCAGAAGGTGTACACAGCTGCTTTTCCAGGGAGCCATGTAAGTGTGTGCTGTCTGGGGGCCTCCGTGACCCGTGCTCGGCTGCCGGAGCTGTGGGCGAGCACCAAGAAGGAGGGACGCTGTCTGCATCCAGAAAGTGCCTCTCTGGAAGCTGGCGTGCAGAGGAAGACACCCAGTGGCAAGTGGAGAGTGAGAAAAGGAGACGTCAAGCCGGTAAGTGTCAGAGAAAGACGTGTGAATGGCGGGCCGCTCCTGCAATGCTATTGAACGCTGAACTTAATGGAACTTTACAAATTACATGAAATCATGTTTATTGAATACCAAACAAAATGGAACTTTAAGAATTGCATGAAGCAAGGTTTCCTAAATACCGAACTAGATGAAACTTTGAGAATCAAGCCGAACACAGCTTATTGAATGCCGAGCTAAGTTGAAATGCTGAAGCGAACATAACTTTAAATACAGTGAAATCAATTCATATTGTGAGCCGCCCAGACGAGAACTTCAGAATTCAGCGGTATGAATGCTTAGTGAACAATGAATGGAGAGGAATACTGAAATTAAGCATTCTATAGGTGGAATGAAGTAAACTATTTTACGCCCTTTTGAGCCCCTGCCTCGTCGTGCCACCGTTAGCTCTTCCCGATTCCTCCTGACTCCCACTTCCTCATTCCTCCCTCCTCCCATCCCACCCCTCTTCCTTGATTGGTCAGATCACTGGTTATAACTGACCTTCCCAGGGCAACCCCCTGCCCGGCAGTCCCTGCGGCTAAGGGCCCCTAGGCAAAGGGCGGCTCCCACTGAGGCAGCTCCATATCGTGTCTGCAGGTGTCAGCAAGGGAAGCCAGTGGCCAGCCGTCAACCAGCAGCGACTAAGTAAGGTAGGAGTGGCCTGGGCGAGGAATATAGCCTTCACTCTACCCTGAAAACCCTGCCACAAAGCAGAATCTCAGACTTAGGTGTGTTTTTCTCTGGTATTTAAATTGCATTGTGAAACCTAGGTCTTTTTCCCACTATGCATGACTCAGACTTTGGTGTGTTTTTCTCCGGTATTTAAATTGCATTGTGAAAGTAGTGCCGTTCTGTGGTTTTGTCTTCTTAGTAAAGCATTCATCTAGCAAATTTTACTACCATTGTCTGAGCTCCTATCGTCTTTTTCAATTGTCTACTATTGTCTCGTCTCTCCTTGTCTCGTCTGCTTGCGCCCCTCCCTGTGTCCTTCCCTAGTGTTCTCCCTTCCCCCACCCCGCTCCAACCCCTTCCTCTTCACTCCTCTCCCTACCTACTCTATGGTGCTCTCTGTTTATCCTATCTTTTCCTATCTTTTCTAACTGCTTCTCTATCAACTATCCTGCTCTCCTCACTAAATCTAGTAGGAAGAAGTTTAAAAAGGACATCCTGGTCTCCAATCCTAGCCTCCCTATCGCTGACACCTACACCAGTACTTCCTCCAGGCAAACCCTCACCGACATCCTCTTTGTCGTTCCCTCGCCAGACCTATGGACTCTCCATATGATCTCTGTGCTTTCTCCTTTCTCTTCTTCTCCCATTAATGGTGGCACCCGGTGGGAGGCCCTCCTGAACTCATTCCACTCCTCTATTAATGTTTACCTGAATTGTACCGTCTTGGTCCAAGGCCCTCAGGTCAACCTTCTCCTTTTTGATAGACGCTTCCCATGCCTCATCAATTTCCTTTCTTCTCCTGCTGTCCCTCTCTTCCCTCCACGGCTTCCTTGCCTCCCCCTGCTGTCTCCTCCTTGGCTACCTTGCCCTCTCCTCCTTCCTCTTCTGCTCCCCCTCGGGCTTCTTCTACAACTCTGCAGGGCGTACCTCTGATTTGTACCCCTCCCCGGAAGTCCATATTGCCACTCTAAACTCTCGCTCAGTTGTCAAACGCTCCCCTGACATCTGCCGCCTCCTCGAAGAACTTGACCTCGATGTCCTCGGTCTCACTGAGACATGGTTCATGGCCAGCTCTGTCACGAGATTTGACACTCTCCTCCCAGAGGGCTACAAGATACTCTCCGTGCCCAGGTCCAATGGTTCCGGAGGGGGTGTAGCCCTGATCTTCCCTGAGTGTATTCCTGCCTCTGTCATCCCTACGCAGGCCTACTCCTCTTTCAAATGCCTTGTCTGCAGGCTCTCTTTCTCTCCTAGCAATTCTCTTACTGTGACTACCATCTGTCGGCCACCTGATCAGATCTCCTTCTTCCTCTGAGTGGGCAGACCTCTCCTCTTCCCTCGTGGTCTCGACCACTCAACTCCTCCTTCGTGGAGACTTTAACATCCACCTGGATGCTTCATGTCCTTCCTCTGTACTCTTTCACAACTTCTGCAACTCTCTCACTCTCTATCCTCCCCTCTGGCCGACTCACTCTGCAGGGCACACTCTGGATGTTCTGATCTCTACAGACCTTCACCTTTCTATCGCTCTCACCACTCCACTCTCATTTCTCCTTTCCTCCCAGCTCACTTTCTCCACCCATCAGGCCAAGCCAACTCCAGCAATACCACCTACCTTCTCGGTTATCCGACTTATGAAGCGTGTGTCAGTTGAGGCTTTCGCTGCCATTTTCTCACCCTTCTCACCCTTCCTCCCCCTTCGGCTGACTCACACCCTGACACAGCCCTCTCTATGCTCCACTCTGATATATCTGATACTCTTGATGTTCTTGCCCCTGTCATGAGGATCTGCTTGAAGCCAAAAGCCAAGTGCAATTCCTGGTATGACTCAGACCTCGTCACCCTTAAACGCAAGTGCAGGGTGACTGACAGGAAATGGCGTGCTTCCTGTACATCCTCTGACAAACTGGCCTCCTGCCTGCTCCAAAGGCAATAATGGCTCTCTGTCCGCACCAAGAAGATAGCCCTCATCCAAGCCTCTGGGCATCCAACAACTCGGGCAAACTCTTTAAAATCTGCAAGGGGCTGGCCAATCCTGCTGCAGTCCCGTCCCCTCCCAAACCCTCTGCACGGCCCTGGCTTCCCATTTCATCTATAAAACTCAGAACATCCTGTCCTCTCTCTCTTCCTCTGCTCCTCCTACCTCTACTCCCCTCTCTTCCTCTGGCCCTTCGGTGGCCACCTCTCCTCCCTCCTCGGCCTTTCCACTGTTCTCCCCAGACGAGGTTTCTAGACAAGTCTAATCTATGAAGGTCTCGTCGAAACAGGTTCTCCCTTGTTCCCCTAAAACCATCAAGGACCACATTGACACCCTGGCTCCTGTTTTGGCTGACTTCTGCAACCACTCCTTTGCCACTGGAGTCTTCCCCTCCCCCCTGAGGTAGGGAAATCCCACCTTAATATAGGGCAAGTTAGGCCTTCTACCATCCTAACATTTAATTTAATGAAGTATTTTTATTTGCATTTGAAGTCTGTTGTCTGTGTCTTACTTCATAATGCCTTCACAATTCCTAATTCACCAGAGGGTATATCACAAATTGGAAGGAAAAAAGAAAGGATTTCTTCCCAAACTATTTCAGAATCATAAGACAAATCAGCACAAGTATTTTGTCTATTCCACCAACTGTCCAATCATTCACATGAATCTCTATGTTTAATGCACACATTCCACCCACAGGCTTCTTCACAGCTTATTGATGCCAATGGTCTCGGAAGTGATGTTCCTGGTACACATGCAAAGAGCCATCAGTTCCATTTTCCTCTGTTCTTTTTTTCCATTTTCAGAGACGCACAAGCTTTAGAAGCTTCATATTTTTTTCAGTTTTTTTTAAATGAAATGGCTCATTATAAATTTTGCTTTAATCTCTGCATAGATTAGGAGAGGCAACAGAAATTTACCAATTTACCATTTTCCTTAAAATTACCAGCACAAATGTACCAAGCAAACGCGGGTGAAAAGAGGGCGGGAGTTTTAATAGCCCTACATAATAGAATACAGGCAAAAGTACAGAACTCCATGGCAGACAAAGAGGGGCGGTATCTCTTCCTTAAAGTCGAAATCGGGGCAGGAAATTAACGCTAGCGTCGATATACGCTCCCAAAAAGGGACAGGACGGCTACCTAAGAAGGGTTCAGACGACGTTGGAGGAATTCGCCACAGGGGAAATTATATTAACCGGAGATCTGGGATCCCAAATTGGATAGGAGCTCAAAGATGCAACAGGGGGCACATGCCCTCTCAAAAGCCCTGAAAAAGACATTTGAAATTCTAGCACTCCACGATATATGGAGAGTCATAAGAGGGGAACCACAGGGTTTCACCCACTACTCACATGTACATAACACTCAATCTACAATAGACTACATATGGGCCTCCACGAGCCTAATGGGGAAAGTAGGGGACATTGACGTATTTATTTATTTTATTTATTGCATTTATTATACGCTCAAACCCTTGGGTGTCACGGCGTAGGTTACAGAAGGCTTGATTACTCTGGTTACAAGGGATAAGGACACTTTCTTTGTTTACAACATGAGAAAGATGTGAGAAACATGAACACATACAACATAGCAAAACGAACTGGCCATCATAAGAAGTTAAGCATAATTAAAAATGGCGAATACAGCAGATAGGAGGGTACTTGTGAAATGGAGGAAGTGAAGGCAAGCAGGGTTTCTGGTGGCACTGGGGACGATGAGTAACAGGAAAGATTAGTATTTGTTAAATAGCCAAGTCTTTAGGAGTTTTTTGAATTTAGGGTGAGATGGTTCATTTCTCAGTGCTACTGGGAGGGAATTCCAGGTTTTAGGCCCTGGGACCGGGAAACTGCTACCTCCTGGGATAATGAGTTGGGACGTGTTGTTAGATCTCAGGGTTCTTGTCAATGAATTTGGTCTTAATGTATTGTTGAGGTACACAGGGGCATTCCTAGCTAGGTATTTGTGTGTAATGCAAAGAGTTTTGAATAGTATTCTTGCTTTGATGGGCAGCTAGTGCACCTCTCTTCTTGTGTTGGAAATATGGTAAAACATTTTGATGCCAAGAGCTGCTCTCAGTGCTTTATTTTGTAGGAGTTGGAGGTTTGCTAAGTTAGATTTTGACGAGCCTAGTAATAGCACATTACAATAGTCTAATTTAGACAAGATTAAAGCCCGGGCACGAGTGATGCAGGTCCTATCTCTCTCTCGGACCATGCACCGAATTATGGCAACAATGAATATATGCATGACCCAGGGAGGTGTGTGGAACTGGACATTTCCTACAGGACCAGCTCTTAGCGGAGTCTATAAAATACAAGATTGAACAGTACTTTTCAAGCAACAATATGGGGGACACCTCTCAAGATATCTTATGGGACGCCTTTAAGGCAGTACTACGGGGAGACCTAATAGCCATGAAAGCGAACAGGGATAGACAAAGAAACAGATGGGAAGAAGAAATAGAAGAGAAAGTGAAAGGATTACAAAAAGAAATGGCAAACAACCCCAGCAGGAGTGTTTAACTAGCCCTCAAACACGTGCCAGTTCAATTGGGGACGTTGCAAAATAAGAAAGTGGAAGAAACGCTCTAACACTCAAAACACTCTTACTATATCAGGGCAAATAAAGCGGATATGTTACTGGCTAGGCAATTGCGGGAAAAAGGGTGGAATAAAACGATCCTAAAACTATGGGTCAAGCAAGGCCAAATAAAGACATCGAATGAGGACATGGGGGAGATTCTGAGGGACTACTACCAGACCCTATACAGGTCAGACGATCCGTGGGTGGGTTCACAGAAGAAATATCTGGAGAAATGTATTCTCCCCCAAATCATGGAGAAGGACAAGACACTACTAGATAGGAATATACAGGTTGAGGAAGTTATAGGCACAATTAAACAGTTACCGAGGAATAAAACACCGGGTCCAGGTGGTTACCCCGACTCCTTCTATAGAAAATATCAGGACATCCTAGCACCAAAACTAACTGACCTGTTTAATAGCTTCAAGATTAAGGGTGACATAACCAGATCAATGAACAAAGCTAAACTGGTGGTATTCCCCAAACAGGGAAAGGACCCAGCACTCCCGGGGTCATATAGACCAATAGCCTTAATAAACCTGGACGCAAAACTACACACGCAAATCCTGGCAGACAGGCTTACACGTCTACCCCCAACCCTTATAGGCCCAGACCAACCAGGCAGACCTCAGACAACACGCACAGGGTATGCCATCTAATTGAGAAAGCAGAACTGACTCACACCTCAGCTATACTCGTGTCCCTAGATGCAGAGAAAGCTTTTGACAGGGTAGAGTGGTCACAACTCTTTCTTTCAATGGAACAAATGGGCTTTGGGGCGAGCTATTTACAAGTGATTAAGGCCAACTACAATTCACCAACACTGCTGGTGGCCATAAATGAAACTTTGTCGGGAACAGTCTCCTTAAGTAGAGGCATCAAGCAGGGATGCCCGCTCTCACCCTTATTATACGCCATATTCTTGGAACCTTTGTTGGCTAGGATCCGGGAAGCGCAGCAAGTGAGGGGGTTCGAAATGGCGGGGGATGAACATAAAATAATGATCTTTGCTGAAGACATGCTAATAGCTCTGACAACCCCAGAACAATCTCTACCGGCCCTGATAAGCGAACTAGAACTATTTGTGTCCATCTCGGTTTTGAAAATCAACAAACAAAAATTGGAGATATTGAACGTAACAGAAAACCCAGACACAGTTGAAAGACTGGCCCAAGTCGACGCAACTGAATAATGCAAAAGGGGAGATTACATATTTAGAGATTAAATTAACAACCTCTATGGGGCTACCTGAGACTTCTAGAAAATCTTAAATTATATGTAGCAAAATGGCGCCCCCTAAGGATATATCATGGTGGGGCAGATTGGTTGCAATAAAAATGACAGTATTACCAAAACTCCTCTACCATTTCGAAGCATTGCCAGTTAGGATTCAAAAAACATTCTTTAGATCACTAAATAAAATAGTAAGTGCATCTATCCGGAAACAAAAACCACCTAGGGTCTCAATGTCTATGTCGACACTAGCAGCACAGAAGTTTCAGGGAGGTCTAGCTCTTCCCCACTTTTGCAGGTATTATGAGGCATCACAGCTGTGGGTGATAAGGGAATGGGTAGCACACCCACCCCAACATATATGGGCCAAACAAGATAAGGCTGTAGCATGCTCCCCTCTCTCGAACCTATTATGGGCAAACAAATGATACCAAACACAAAAAAAACATGAAGTAATGGCAGTGGGGATAGAGATATGGGATAAAGCGATCAAAAGAAGGGCCTTAAAAACATTCTCCTCCCCGCTCTGCCCAATGTTTGGAAACCCAGACTTACGGCCGGGAATGGAACAAAAGACATATACCAGCTGGGTGAAGGTGGGCTGCTGTAAGATTAAGGATATGTACGGGGCAAACAGTGATAACATATCCGGAATGCAAACAAATCCTGGGGATAACAGACAAAGAAGAATTTAAATACAACCAACTAAAGCACTGGATCTCCTCCCCCCACATAAGAGAAGCAGCAAGAGGACAATTGACACCCTTTGAGAAGTATATGACATCAGACACAGGTTCAAAACACCTAGTCTCGAATCTATATACATTTTTGAACGATCAAGGGGACGAAGTAAGATGAAACTACATGAAACGCTGGGAAACAAGTTTGGGGGAAGCCGTTACAAGGAAACAATGGGAATATATATGGAGAGTTATCCCAAAGCGTACATGCCTGATGCAGGTGAGGGAGATGTGGCAGAACATTCTGCTCCAGTGGCACTACACCCCAAAAGGCTGCATGCAATGTACCCAAGTACCCGTCTTGAATGCTGGCGGGGATGTGCTATGAAGGGGGACTGGAGGCATATCTGGTGCAGCTAACTGATTATACAGCAATTTTGGGGGAATGTGAAAGACCAGGTGGCCAAAATTGTACAATGAATAGACCAGGTCCAGGAAAGGGTATGGATGGCCGGAATGTGGGACCCAGGACAGGGGGACCACACAAAATCACAAAAAAGGGGAGTCATGATCCTGGTAATAGCAGCATGGTTAACGATTGCCCAACGTTGGAAGCAGAAAGCTCCTCCCAAGATCTACGACTGGATGCAGAAAGTGTGGCGAATCGTCTCCTTAAAATGGATGACATATAAAGTTCAAGGAACAGCAGAAGCTTTCCAGAAAGACTGGGGGCAAATTCTAACCTATTTGCAGAGTGACTATATGCTACAATGGTGCTCGCATAACATTAGAATACTGGACATTTTGTAAGAACTACCGGGACCCCAGATTAACTAAAATCAACACCACCGACGGGGGGAGGTGGGAGGGTGCAGGCTCTGGGGGGAATGCAGAAATTGTTTATAACTATATGACATCTAAAAATCCATAAAACGTGTAATAAATAAATAAATAAATAAATAAAAAGTTCCTTCCTCAGGAGAATGACTCCCTTCTCCTGGTACCTAGGTGGTATATAAAAAATATGTTCTCTTGCACAAAGGGTGCCAGGGGGAATGACTCCCTTCCACTGGCTTGCGTGTTCCACACAATGTTTTCATAACTCGATGCGTTGCACCAGGAGAATGACTCCCTTCTCCTGGTACCGGTCTGTAGAGTTCACACCAAGATCAGGCGGAATGACTCCCTTCCCCTGGCGTTGCAAGGGGTTTTGTGTCGTCTTCAGGAGAATAATCCCTGTCTCATGGTATTTAAAAAGCTAACCCTCTAGGATATTATGGAATTAAATATTTTGCAGCATAAAAAATCAAGTTTTGCAGCAAGAAATTGCATGTATTGCAGCATTTTGCGAGCCCTCTTAATCAGGCAAAAATGCTGCATTTTTTATGCCGCAAAATATTTCATGCCACAATATCCGTGAGGGTCTGAAAAAGTTATCTTTCGTGTCCAGAACTAGATGTTTTGCCACTTTCTCTCAGTAGTAGCAAAGTTCCAAACCCTTCTGGTCAATGGACTTATCTTTGCCAGTCCACCCAGGAAGATCTTTTTTTTTTTATTTATTGTGCAGTAGCCAACATTTGACTTTTGACACATTTACAACAAATAGAAAAGATAAATAAAAGTAAAATTCTTCAAACAATTTACAAAATCCACATCAATAAAATCTCATCATTAAAAAAGAGAGGAAAAACAAAAATAAAAGAGATAACAAGCTAAAAAGCAAACTGTTCTCCCAGAGAAATCAATCAATCTATAGATCCAAGTTTCACAAAAGAGAGTTCTCCAATATAAAAAACAAATTAATTGCACATAATCCATTAAGGACCCTCCATAGTAAATTTGGCCCGCATGGCACTATTACTAGGATCTTAATTCATACATAGGGGAGACTGGATCACTGATTCAATTAATTCCTCTTAGAGCTCTAATGAGTTCCATGGGGAGAGCAGATTCATGGCAGGAGGATAATCTTCCCCAGAATGCATCAGAATCAAGCCAGGATAGTTGATGGACAAACCTGCCAAATCTTCTGACCCTCATATTCCATGTACCCTGACAACTAGATAATAGATGCTTTAAGGACTGGAAGACCTTGATAGAGCACTTATCACAATGTGGGTCAATTTTCCCTTCTCTATCTCTAGAGGCCAAGATCTCTTGAGTAGGAAGTAGATTTAAATGAAATCTAAGAAGAGATGACCCAAAACTCAGATCAGGTGTTATTTTTAAATGAGCGGGAACCAAAGAGAAAGACTTATCGATCACAGAAAAAGAGGCAGATCTTTTTGTCCTCTTCATACTGTCGATCGTATCAATCCAGTCTCTTTGTTTCATCTTTCGGTTTACTCTGTCTGGATTTTGGAGCAATAAAGTCGAATCACAATCCGCTCTCTCTAAAACTTCCAGGCATCTTTGCTTAAATTTAGCCAAGAATAGATTTTTTCCCTGATTTAATTCACCTGCAATTTCCTCAAAAAGTGAATTTTTAGGAGCATCTAGAGCTGATCTATAAAAAGTTAACCACTTCCATTGAAGCTATAATCTAAGAGACAGCAGTCCCAATTCATAACGAAGAGAGACTATTGGAACGCAGTCCGGGAGTCCCAGGGTACGTTTCCATAACCTGGCTTCCCAGGGATCCCATTCAAGGTCCATTCCTAAGATGTTATAGTCCAGACCAAACAGAAGAATCGGGATAACTTTCCCTATGTAAAATTTCACCAAGGGGAGAATAGAGAATTTGCAAAACTGGGATTTAATTTTTCTCATTTGTGCTCCCAATTTTACAACTTTCAGTTCCAACAAGCGCACCAAATTGCCTTTCGTTGGGAAGGAACTGATTGGGGCTCCCCGGTACGTTAACTCCGAAACTACCTCATTTGGAAGTTGATCCAAAGTCCAGACATACTGTTTAATTATCTTTTTTGGGTGTTTAAATCTAATTATCTTGGACTTAAGTGGATTAATAATGAGGTATTTATTTCGGGCATAGTTTTCTAGGGCAAACAAAAGACGCTGGAGTCCTACTTGGGAGTGATCAAGAACTACGACATCATCCACGTATGCCAACCAATTAATTTTTGTTTTTCCTAGTAGTGGAGATATTAAACCTATTCCATTCATTGCCTCAGCCAGATCAGCCATAAACAAGATAAATAAAAGGGGAGCTAGCAGACAGCCTTGACGGACCCCTCTCTTTACACCAATCGGATTTGTCAAAAGGCCTGATCTACCAAGCCTCACCTGCATAGAATTGTTGTAATGTAATTCTCTCAGTATTGACAGGAGAGTAGGAGGCAGACCCCATTCGTCTAATTTTTTCCAAAGAAGATCCCTGTCTATCGTATCAAAGGCTTGGGAGAGATCTAACCAAGCACCAAAAAGTGGTGAGCCCCCTCCTTGGACAGACGGAGAGATCAAGGTACTCAGAACCAACCCATTTAGAGAAGTAGATAGACCCTTCCTGAAACCTGATTGTTGTCTTGGGATAACACCCATTTTTTTTGCCCATGATTCCAATTCCCCTAAGATGAGCCCTGTAAAGATTTTACTGTCTGCATCTAAAAGGGAAATTGGACGATAATTGGCAGCTAGCAATCTATCCCCCTTTTTATAGCTTGGTATGACTAGGGAATTTTTCCATGAGTCCGGGAAGCTCTTCTGATCAATGATATTATCAAAGAATTTCTTTAGGATCTCAGCCCATAGGGAGGGGTCTTTTTTAAGGATTGAATTACTCAATCCATTCAGTCCCCCCGCTCTGGAAGTTGATTTCCTTATCAACCTTTCCAGATCCATGGCTGTAAAGTCTAAGGACCACCTAATCAATTTGTTCCTCTCCTCAGTTATGCCATTAGGTGAGTCGTAAAGATTGGCATAATGCTCAAACCAAGCTTGTTCTTGAATAATGGCATCCATTTTTTGATTCCTGTTTACCTCTCCTCCCCCTGTCCAAAAATGTCTTGAATTTCCCCTCGAGAGAGCAGATAACATTCTTTCTCCATTTTGTTGCCAAATAAGATACCTATGAGCCCTGTAACAATTTCTATAGTTGTTCTTAAGAATTCTCATGCCCTCCTTAAGTTGAACCAAATCTATACAGGAATTCTTTAGCTTCGTTCTTTGCTGTCTAAGATCCTTCTTCCTTTTTACAATCAGCCTTAGGAGTATGCTTGTGAATCCTGTGAGGTCGCTGCACATTAGAATTGACAGGAGCCAAATTAGAAAGAAAGAGAGAAAAGTCATCCGGATTACAAAAGTTTGACAGTTGTTGATCTGAAGATTGGTTCACCCTGCCCCGCAGTTCAGAGTTTTGATCACCCCCCCAAAATAGTACCTCCAGAGCCGCTTCAAACAGAAGAAGTGCTCTCAGAATTTGATGGTCATCTATATTCCCTTTCCCCACTTGAAAGTTTGAGCAAGACTCAAAAATGCGCTGCGAGGCAAAATGTAATCAATGGTCGAAAAAGCAGAACCTCTGTTCCACAATGGGGCACTGGGGATGTCCCCCCCTAACATTACCATTGAACATTTCGAGGCCCCATTCATGCATAAAGTCTGTCCAAATCTTCCCATTTGAGGTTTTCTGGCGGATTTTTCCTGAAATACGGTCAGTTGTGGAGACACACTGGGAATTAAAATCACCATCATCGGCAGGACTGCAAACAGTCTACCAAAGCGTTCGAGAGATTAAGTAGAAAGTCTGGGAGAGGGATGGCACTGGGGTTCCAGTAAACATTTATGATAAACCAAGTACTCCCCTTGATGATCCCTCTTCTCTTCACTCTTACCACAAGAATGCCATCTTTATTGTTCCATACAATCTTTGAGTTCTCAAAAATCTCATTGCTACATGCCACAAACAAACCCCCTATGGGTCTGCCCCCTTCTGAACCCCGAGCTAGCTGCTGAAAAATGGAGAAGCCATCCAACCCAACTACTCCAGTTAACCAAGTCTCTTGAAATAATATTAGTTCAGCTGATTTAAATAGTTGCGATTTCCTTGGTTCCTGGGAAAAAGATGCATACCCTCTGGTGTTCCATGACAGTACGTTAATTTGAGCCTTCCCTAGAGTCTCTGCTGGGGAACACCCATTTTATGAAATACCTCAGAGATTATCTCTGGGACCTTTTCCCACATATTCGAAGAATTAGAGAAGATTCTTTCTTTTTTTGTTAATTTCAATCTTCTGCTTTTGGGTGTCTAAAGAGCCTTGGCTCGGCTTTATTAAAGTTGGGCATATCTGGGAGATCATAAGCCCTCTCTGGTCCCAAGCCATTGACTCTCCCAAGATCAAATCAATACCCAATCCTGACTTCAGGGTAACCTCTGCAGTATTTGTGTCAGGTCCAAAGGGAAAACTCACCAAATCAATGTCTGCAGTAGTAAAATATTTGAGGGCTGGAATCATCTTCATTTCCTGCAGAATTGTAGATCGATTCAACGGAATTGTATTTTGGGAGCTAGGGGATTTTCTTGAAAGGAAGACTCTATGGTCTTTTAGTTTCGTGTCAACATAGGAAAGGCTCTGCAAGCCTCTCATCTTCTTATTGATATCATAAATGCCTTCCCTGGAATTATTTCCATTCTCCCTTTGTGGGTTCACCGCTCCCTGATCCCCAGCAAGGGATGTTTCAGGGTTTTTATTCAGCGGTCCTCCGTCCTCAAGATTTATAGTTGCCCCTGTGATTTCCACCCCATCTCCAGTGTTCATGCCCTGATTCCCCACTGGGTTTACAGAGGGACAACTTTTTACTTTTTTCAAGAAAATCTGAGCAATTTTTAGCGGAGGAAGTTCTCCTCGGGTTCACAGTGCCCTTGTGTTGAGGTCCCAGAACCTTCTCTGGTAGTCATTGGGTTTATTGTTGCCACTGTGATGAGGAGGTTGTCCTCAGTGGCCTGGTTCACTCTTGGTAGGGTCCTTTGTGCAACCCAAATGAAGTAATCGGTGGGGGGGCAGGGACCACCTGGAGAGCTGGTCTCAAGGAAAAATCCCTCCAGGGGGAAATAACCTTAGCAGTTGGTGCAGTCCAAAGTTGAGGAGACAAAGTGCCACAATGAGGAAAACACCAATGAAGCAGCTGACCCAATGTCCAGCGCAGAGGTATGTTGAAAAGCTGAATGCGCTGCGTGGAGGAACACCAACAAGGCTGCTCATTGATTTCCCTGCACGAAGGTACGTACTCCACAAGAACAAGCACACAGAAAAGCTGAGCAAGGAGGTAGGTGGGACCAAATGAGGAGCTCCAGAAGGTAGGGAGAGAAGGCGCGGAAGGTGACTGAGAAGCACAGAGAGCCGGACTGCTGGCAGAATGAAAAAAGGGGGGGGAACCTGGAATAGCGAGCAAGGCCGAGAAGAGCAAGATGGGGCAAAGGCATGGGAAGGAAGAACATCGAAGAGAGGGTAGCACAACCACGAAGATGGTTGCAGCGCACCGCTTGCTTATCTATATCTGAGTGTTCATATTTCTCGATTGAGGTTTCCTGAATTTTGATGCCGACGTGATGACGTAACTGCTTCCTGTGCGCAATTGGGCGCCATCTTGGTATGGGAATACCTTTTCCAGCGTTTCCATAAGGATACACAGCTCAAAAGGGTGCAAGGTCGGAGGCGACTAGTAGACAGCATTACATCACAGACTCTTCTGTGGTGCTCAGTGAGCTCATGGGCACTCCTCATGCCTCCAGTGAGCCACCTTGTGGCAGTACTTAAGATGTGGTTACTCTTCATGTCTCAGTATGTTCTGCAATATCCCATGTGCTACAAGAATAAATGGGCTTACTTTCAATGAAATGGCTAGGTATGGAAGGGGGGGCTAGGGAATGTTGGGGAGTGATGTGGCTCAACGGGCTGGACCCTAGGTGGTTGTCCTTGTCCCCAGAGGGCGAGTACCTCCCCATGAGGTCCTCCCGTATTAAACCACCCCTAGGGGGACTAGCGGCCGTACCTCCCCAGCCTCATGGAAAGTGCTCCCCCTGGAAAAAAGTGGCAACACCTTGAGATTGATCACAGCGCCTGGTCGCTAGGGTTTTGATGAATGCATCTATGTCTGAATCATTTGAGCTTTGCACTGGCGATAGAGCCCATGGCATACCTGATAAGGCAGCGTCATAGATGCCGGGGGAATCCACCTCACGGGACCCCAGAGATCATCTCGTTATACCCCAATGATGTATTGTCATATATTATATATCCATACATGAACTTGGACCCTATAATGGAAGATATCACATGATTTGGAGAGTTCTCAGGGGTTACTGGGAATTATACGAAATCTGAAATGTTCCTCCTGAATGCCAATACGGTGCGGCCACAGGGAATATACCCCCTGAAATGGGTACCTGATAGGATCAAATACTTGGGTAGAGTAATATACAGGGGCTAGGGTATACCGCTGCCACTGGTGGACAGGCTAGCCTTGGGCAAAATGTCACTCGTACCCAAGTAACTGTATTTATTTGTGAATGTGCCTTTATGGCTGGGAAAAGGGTACTTTACCAACCTACATGGTGCGTTGTTTCAGTTCCAGTGGCATGCAGGGGCAGTCCGCAAATAATAGGAGGAAATTGCACTACCATACGAGGGGGATTTGCTGGCCCACACTTTGAAATCTATTGGATGGCTGCCCAGGCACACATTCGCCACCTACTGTTACGGCAACTAAATGGCCCTGGCACATGTTTAACTGGAACGCTTAGCTGCATTTAAGGCAGACTTTTAAACGCTTCTCCTGAAAACCTCATACAAAGACGACTGCCCATATGACCAGCTGCAATCCACACGAACGGCGTGGAGGGCTATATTTGTGAAGAAGGGTGTGCAGCGCCCATTTTACAAATTATTACCACTGTGGAGGTCCCAGATCTCCCGCCCACCTGGGATGACAAGCTTTGTGCGCACTGGGCACAGTTGGAGTATCACACGGTAGAATGACTGTTTCCAGATAGGAACATCCTAACACTGCACACTTGGAGAGAGGGCCATAGGGGTACACCCACAGAAATGCTATTGTTTTATAGAGTGATGGCAGCAGCCTCCAAGTGGCGGTAAAGCTACCCCATTGAGCCCCCAGAAAAGGAATTATTGGTCTTCATCTCCAACTCGTATGGCAGTCGTAGAATACTAGCCTGCCTCTACAAATTGCTTGTGGGAAACAACCCAATTGCAGTAGCCAAAGCAAGAGGGAAATGGGCTGTGGAAATGGAGGAAGGGATTACTGATGAAATTTGGGGTAAAATGTGTTTTCTGACCAGGTCGGTCTCGTTAAATACGAGGTTTAAATTGATACAGTTTGAGATACTCAATAGGCTACATTACACGCAAGATAAACTTAAAAAACTATACCCTGACAATGATGGAAGATGCCCAACATGTAAATGTGAACATTCCGATTATTTACATATGTTATGGAGTTGCCCTGGCCTTCTGGAATTCTGGGGACAAGTATAAAGTAATAGACAATCTGCTAGGATTGTCCCCTATGAGTGGTTTGTCTGGGATTTGGAATACTGTTCCGGAAAGGCGCAAGAGGACCTTCCTCAATGTAGAATGTATACTTGCTACACAGTACATCCTGAAGAAGTGGAAATACCCCATCTCCCTGCAAGCAAAAGATTGGCTAAAAGAGCTAACATGGGCAAATGGCTGCGAAGAGACGCTAATCGGAATGCTACATGGAGCGCTAGACCCAGAGATATCTGGTGTGAGGTTTGTATGTTTCTAGCCCAAGGCCATTCCTCTGTATAATTATCTCATAGTGTAGCAAGGGATGCCGGACACAAGACTGATATAGCTAATGAAAATGTTATACAATGCCATGCCCAGCAATGTTCCAAACTGTAATGATTCATTGCTGAGTGTCTGCATCTGCCAAGCAAAAAGAAAGTTTAAAAATAAAAAAAACAGATCAAATGACATGATCCTCCACAAGGCGCTCATCTTTCCGAACTTGCGGTTCGATCTCCTCCTTACACCAGGCATGGCGCCTCATCACACAGCATGCCTGGCTTCTGCCAATGATGCACACTGGTTTTCAACTGCCCATCTTTCCATGCCTTATATGTGCTTGCCCCAAATAACTGTCATCGAAACTCCTGGTGTACATTTGCAAATTGCTTCTTATGAGGGCTATAGAGATAGTTACCCCTTTGGGATCCAAAGTGGGGTCCTGCAGGATATTCTCCATGTAGCCTACAGATAATTCTCAGCCTCTCAAAGTCCAATGCCTAACTTCCGAAAAAGAAGATCTAGATGGTTAAAACCACTCAAAGACTGTTAGTTCTTCTTCTGTTCTTCTACTCTCCGCCCTCTGCAACTTATCCAGAACAGGACTGCGAGACGTGTCCTTGGCCTCAAGCCCAGGGATCGTATCTCTCCAGGACTGAAATCTCTGCACTGGCTCACAGTGGCGGCGAGGATTAAATTCAAAACCCTCTGCATTGTCCACAAGGCCTTCTGGGGCCTGGGGCAGAAATACCTTCAACTCTCTCTTCCTAAATATCTTCCTTCTCGACCTCTTCGCTCTTCCGGCTCCAACTTCCTCAGGGTCAGTCGCTTCTCCAAGCAACGAGTTGGTGGTCGATCTCTTTCTTCGGCAGGGGCCTCCCTCTGGAACAGCCTTCCTGCCTCCCTGAAACTTGAGGGCAACCATCTCAGGTTCCGGAAGCACCTCAAAACCTTCCTCTTTGCTTCTGCTTTCACTCCCCCTCTCCCCTGTTGTTTTATTTTCCTAACAGATACTGCACTGGATACCTGGCCTTCCTCTGATCTTGGGCCCAGGCCCGCCAGTTGCCCACCTGCACTGCCTCCCTGGCAACCCCTGCACCTGGGGACTGTTTTCTGTATCCTTACAGTCCCCCTACCAGCACTTATGTTCTGCACTTACCATACACTTGCCACTTGCTGGCCGTTTTTATTTATCTTATTTATTGTACTATCCCTTGTACTGCACTCCCCCCCTCTCCCTTCCCCCTCGCACTTTTCTCTTTCCCCCTTCCCATGCACTTGCGCGATCTGAATGACACCTGGCCTAGTAGGATCGCTGCCTGTCTTCCCTTTGTTCCCCCTCCCTTGCCTCGTCGCGCCTTGAAACACGTGTATAGGCGCGTTATAAATACCATATCATATATCATATCATATCAGGGGGACTGGCTGAGAGCTTTGGACCATCAGAATGCCTCTCTGCACATCTATATTTGTCACCACAAACAGTTGGGATTAACAACCACATCTAACTGCTATCAATACGGCGTCCTCAATTTGGTATGAGCCCGGCCACTCAGGTCTTCACCAGTGTCATCCCAGCTAGCAATGCTTTTTCTGCAATAAGGCCTCATGCACATTTATCTTCACCAGCACAGTCATCTCATCCAAACCGGAGATCTTCATAGAGCTCAGCAATCTCTTCAAAAGACAGTGAACCTATTGCTCTCCTTGGGCCTATCAGTGAATTTCAAGATGTTGACTATATCTCCTGCTCAGACTATGCAGTGCATTGGTCTATTGTTGGACACCAGACACGTTAGAGTGTTCCACTTGCAGAGAGGATCAAGGCTCTTCAATCCATGAACTCTCTTATGGTGCAAACAGTGGCCCTGGCACTCAAATTCCATAGCACTCTAAGCTTTGTTTCTTTTTGTTTATTGGTGGTCCTCAGGGTCAAGCTCAAATTCCATAGCACTCTAAGCTCTAATCTTTGTTTCTTTTTGTTTATTGGTGGTCCTCTGGGTCAAGCTCTGTGTAAGCAAAACGCAAATGCACCTGGTGTCCTATTGTCGCCAAGAATGACATCCTCAATCGATGAGTATAACAATTCCAAAGCATCTCAAAGAGGACTTCTCATGGTGGTCAACAACTCATTGCTTATTCAGGGGAATGCCTTTACTAGCATCCATTGGGACATATTCCTACCTATATGTTTGGTATGCTATGATAAGGTCTCTTCAGAACCATGACCTCTAGGGGGATCCAGAAGCAGGGTAAACACAACAAGCCCATCTAACTGAGGCTACCTAGATCGCCCTCAAGGTGTTCCTGCTGTCACTAACAGACAATATCCAGCCATGTTCTACCTGAAAAACCAAGAGCCCCCAGCTATCCAGGCTTCCTCAAGTATTATGGAGATGTGCTCTCAAAAGCGATAGGTTCCCTGTACCCATTTATGCAGGATCACTGAGGTTAGGGCAGACAGCCTTTGCAGACAGACGCTAGCAAGCTATGCCCCAGTGAGTGGGTATTTTCTGCTTCAATTCTGGATCAAATCTTTTCACAATCGGGCTGTACAAATACGGTTCATAGTGATAATTTCGACTACAAAAATGTCGAAAGTCAAAATTTTGAAAAAAAAATGTCGAAAAAAAAAATGTCGACTTTTTTTGCAATGCATTTTTTTTCGAAATGGGGGGGTTCCCCCCAGCCCCCCTTTTTTAATTTTTTTTTAAATTTTTCCCTTTTTTTAACTCCCGAACCCCTAAAATAAATATATAATTTAAAAAAACGAAAGTCGACATTTTTTTTTCGACATTTTTTTGTCGACATTTTTGTCTGTCGACATTTTTTTTTCGAAATTATGACTGCCCACCTACAAATACAAACCAATTGTGACTCAGCAAATAGGTAGTGCTGCCAGTATGCCTCTTGGAGGGCAAGGAGGGTTGACTCCCTCAGGGGGCACCGTCCTCCTCTAGTGGGAGGATCAGTCCCTCTATGAATATTTTCCCTCCCTCTAATGGAGATGGTGCTTCACATATGGTGTCAAAGTTCAAACTATCACATGACCCTGGCTGCCCCCATTCGACTAAACGAGTACAGGCACTTAGACTTTCAGAATCTTCTCACTGGCTTCCAGTGTTACTTCCGGCACAGAAGGAACGTCTTTCTCAGCAGCGGAATTGGTCCTTCAGCCACCCCCTTAATCGATGTTCTTAGCTTCTTAGCCCTGGGGATCTGATATTGGTCATCTCGGTCTTGTGAATGACAATTTTGCAATTCTAAATGTGGCGAGAAAGGGGGTCCACTAAGAATCAGTACACAGTAGTTCTCACTGCAAATGGAGAGCACCATGAGGGCAACGTTCTGACACTGGTGCCTGGGTAACATAATAAACCCCCTGGACTATTTGCTTGATGTTGTCCTATCATTTACCGCTGACTTGGCCACATCCACCATGAAGGTAGATCCTTGCAGGGGTTACCTTTCAGTACCTACTACATGACAGAGTCAGTCAACTTTTCCTTATCAAATCCATTCCTTAAGAGGAATTTCTAATGGGTCTGTTCCTACCACAGTGATAATTTGTTATTTCCACCAGGTGGCACAGTGCAGTACTGCATCAGCTCCACTCAGTTCCTCAATGTGCCGCGCTCCAGACATGCAGGGTAATTCATAGAATTTCGCAGAAAAGTGTCGCAAGCGGCTGGCGCAGAGTGTCCGCGTGCGATTGTCTGCGCCAGGCACGTGCGCTAAAACCGATTTCCGCGCACAGCGTATTCATGGATCATGGATTCATGGATTTTAGGCTCCCAAACCAGCCGTGGCGCAGAGTATCGCAGCGACCCTGCAGCAGCGCCAGTAACGCCCCCAAGAATGCCCTCGCGCAAGGAAAAGCCATCAAAATCGCTAAATCATCGCAAAGGGCTGCGCTAACCCTGGACCAGTTTACAGGGCTGCCAAACAAGGAACGCAAAGCGGGTAACGTGCATATCAGGGGTACGCGTGAAGTTATACACGCGATTAGCCAGGGTGCCAGGGTACGTGTATTTCAGGGGTGCGCGGGAAGTTCAACACGCGATAGTCCAGGGAACGTGTATTACAGGGGTACGCGGGAAGTTCAACACCACCCCCACCCCCCAGCAGTGCAGGGGCACCCTCCACCAGGCACCCACCCATGTCTCCCACCACCCCCACCCCCCAGCAATGCAGGGGCACCCTCCACCAGGCCCCCACTCATGTCTCCCACCACCCCCACCCCCCAGCAGTGCAGGGTCAACCTCCACCAGGCCCCCACTCATGTCCCCCTGCACCCCCACCCCCCAGCAGTGCAGGGTCACCCTCCACCAGGCCCCCACTCATGTCTCCCACCACCCCCACCCCCCAGCAGTGCAGGGGCACCCTCCACCAGGCCCCCACTCATGTCCCCCTGCACCCCCACCCCCCAGCAGTGCAGGGTCACCCTCCACCAGGCCCCCACTCATGTCTCCCACCACCCCCACCCCCCAGCAGTGCAGGGTCAACCTCCACCAGGCCCCCACTCATGTCCCCCTGCACCCCCACCCCCCAGCAGTGCAGGGTCACCCTCCACCAGGCCCCCACTCATGTCTCCCACCACCCCCACCCCCCAGCAGTGCAGGGGCACCCTCCACCAGGCCCCCACTCATGTCTCCCACCACCCCCACCCCCCTGCCACCATGGGCAGCCCCCACCAGGCCCCCACTCATGTCTCCCACCACCCCCACCCCCCAGCAGTGCAGGGTCACCCTCCACCAGGCCCCCACTCATGTCTCCCACCACCCCCACCCCCCAGCAGTGCAGGGTCAACCTCCACCAGGCCCCCACTCATGTCCCCCTGCACCCCCACCCCCCAGCAGTGCAGGGGCACCCTCCACCAGGCACCCACCCATGTCTCCCACCACCCCCACCCCCCAGCAGTGCAGGGGCACCCTCCACCAGGCCCCCACTCATGTCTCCCACCACCCCCACCCCCCAGCAGTGCAGGGTCAACCTCCACCAGGCCCCCACTCATGTCCCCCTGCACCCCCACCCCCCAGCAGTGCAGGGGCACCCTCCACCAGGCACCCACCCATGTCTCCCACCACCCCCACCCCCCAGCAGTGCAGGGGCACCCTCCACCAGGCACCCACCCATGTCTCCCACCACCCCCACCCCCCAGCAGTGCAGGGGCACCCTCCACCAGGCCCCCACTCATGTCTCCCACCACCCCCACCCCCCTGCCACCATGGCCAGCCCCCACCAGGCCCCCACTCATGTCTCCCACCACCCCCACCCCCCAGCAGTGCAGGGTCAACCTCCACCAGGCCCCCACTCATGTCCCCCTGCACCCCCACCCCCCAGCAGTGCAGGGGCACCCTCCACCAGGCCCCCACTCATGTCACCCACCACCCCCACCTCCCAGCAGTGCAGGGTCACCCTCCACCAGGCCCCCACTCATGTCTCCCACCGCCCCCACCCCCCAGCAGTGCAGGGGCACCCTCCACCAGGCCCCCACTCATGTCTCCCACCACCCCCACCCCCCTGCCACCATGGGCAGCCCCCACCAGGCCCCCACTCATGTCTCCCACCACCCCCACCCCCCTGCCACCATGGGCAGCCCCCACCAGGCCCCCACTCATGTCTCCCACCACCCCCACCCCCCAGCAGTGCAGGGGCACCCTCCACCAGGCCCCCACTCATGTCTCCCACCACCCCCACCCCCCAGCAGTGCAGGGTCAACCTCCACCAGGCCCCCACTCATGTCCCCCTGCACCCCCACCCCCCAGCAGTGCAGGGGCACCCTCCACCAGGCACCCACCCATGTCTCCCACCACCCCCACCCCCCAGCAGTGCAGGGGCACCCTCCACCAGGCACCCACTCATGTCTCCAACCACCCCCACCCCCCAGCAGTGCAGGGTCAACCTCCACCAGGCCCCCACTCATGTCCCCCTGCACCCCCACCCCCCAGCAGTGCAGGGTCACCCTCCACCAGGCCCCCACTCATGTCTCCCACCACCCCCACCCCCCAGCAGTGCAGGGGCACCCTCCACCAGGACCCCACTCATGTCTCCCACCACCCCCACCCCCCTGCCACCATGGGCAGCCCCCACCAGGCCCCCACTCATGTCTCCCACCACCCCCACCCCCCAGCAGTGCAGGGTCAACCTCCACCAGGCCCCCACTCATGTCCCCCTGCACCCCCACCCCCCAGCAGTGCAGGGTCACCCTCCACCAGGCCCCCACTCATGTCTCCCACCACCCCCACCCCCCAGTAGTGCAGGGGCACCCTCCACCAGGCCCCCACTCATGTCTCCCACCACCCCCACCCCCCTGCCACCATGGGCAGCCCCCACTCATGTCTCCCACCACCCCCATCCCCCAGCAGTGCAGGGTCAACCTCCACCAGGCCCCCACTCATGTCCCCCTGCACCCCCACCCCCCAGCAGTGCAGGGTCACCCTCCACCAGGCCCCCACTCATGTCTCCCACCACCCCCACCCCCCAGCAGTGCAGGGGCACCCTCCACCAGGCCCCCACTCATGTCTCCCACCACCCCCACCCCCCTGCCACCATGGGCAGCCCCCACCAGGACCCCACTCATGTCTCCCACCACCCCCACCCCCCTGCCACCATGGGCAGCCCCCACCAGGCCCCCACTCATGTCTCCCACCACCCCCACCCCCCAGCAGTGCAGGGTCAACCTCCACCAGGCCCCCACTCATGTCCCCCTGCACCCCCACCCCCCAGCAGTGCAGGGTCAACCTCCACCAGGCCCCCACTCATGTCCCCCTGCACCCCCACCCCCCAGCAGTGCAGGGTCACCCTCCACCAGGACCCCACTCATGTCTCCCACCACCCCCACCCCCCAGCAGTGCAGGGGCACCCTCCACCAGGCCCCCACTCATGTCTCCCACCACCCCCACCCCCCTGCCACCATGGGCAGCCCCCACCAGGACCCCACTCATGTCTCCCACCACCCCCACCCCCCTGCCACCATGGGCAGCCCCCACCAGGCCCCCACTCATGTCTCCCACCACCCCCACCCCCCCAGCAGTGCAGGGTCAACCTCCACCAGGCCCCCACTCATGTCCCCCTGCACCCCCACCCCCCAGCAGTGCAGGGGCACCCTCCACCAGGCACCCACCCATGTCTCCCACCACCCCCACCCCCCAGCAGTGCAGGGGCACCCTCCACCAGGCACCCACTCATGTCTCCCACCACCCCCACCCCCCAGCAGTGCAGGGTCAACCTCCACCAGGCCCCCACTCATGTCCCCCTGCACCCCCACCCCCCAGCAGTGCAGGGTCACCCTCCACCAGGCCCCCACTCATGTCTCCCACCACCCCCACCCCCCAGCAGTGCAGGGGCACCCTCCACCAGGACCCCACTCATGTCTCCCACCACCCCCACCCCCCTGCCACCATGGGCAGCCCCCACCAGGCCCCCACTCATGTCTCCCACCACCCCCACCCCCCAGCAGTGCAGGGTCAACCTCCACCAGGCCCCCACTCATGTCCCCCTGCACCCCCACCCCCCAGCAGTGCAGGTTCACCCTCCACCAGGCCCCCACTCATGTCTCCCACCACCCCCACCCCCCAGCAGTGCAGGGGCACCCTCCACCAGGCCCCCACTCATGTCTCCCACCACCCCCACCCCCCTGCCACCATGGGCAGCCCCCACCAGGCCCCCACTCATGTCTCCCACCACCCCCATCCCCCAGCAGTGCAGGGTCAACCTCCACCAGGCCCCCACTTATGTCCCCCTGCACCCCCACCCCCCAGCAGTGCAGGGTCACCCTCCACCAGGCCCCCACTCATGTCTCCCACCACCCCCACCCCCAGCAGTGCAGGGGCACCCTCCACCAGGCCCCCACTCATGTCTCCCACCACCCCCACCCCCCTGCCACCATGGGCAGCCCCCACCAGGCCCCCACTCATGTCTCCCACCACCCCCACCCCCCTGCCACCATGTGCAGCCCCCACCAGGTCCTCACAATCCCCAATCATGTGCGTAATGGTCAGCCTCCACAGCCAAAAAGCCCTACCAAGTAACCCATTCACCCACATGCAAATGAAAACACATGTTACACCCCCAATGTTCATGAAGCAAATGAACCCATGTCCGTCACACACATATTTTCAAATTGAATGGGAAAACACACAACATGACATGCATGAAACCAATGAGATGAAACCACACAGTGAACAATGGAAAAAAAATGTATTGGACAAAAATACGAATGGTAAAGAAAGAAAAATAACTACAATGTAAATGTGAAAAAATAAGCTGCATGTCCGCATAAAAACACAAAAGTAGAAAATCAAATCCAAAAAATTTTGTCCAAAGTGAAATGTAAAAACTCTCCATGCAACAAAGAACTATGTACAAAAATAACAAGGGTCCATCATCACAACTGAACTAAGGAAACCTCCTAAAAAACCTACCTAAATATCAACTATATACAAAAAGTGGAGCAGTGTCCGTCGACTCCAAATCATAAGAAAAAACAAAGGAAACCTAAAACTAAAGAACTATATACAAAGGCGGCGGGCAAGTCCAGCGGCTCACTCCGTGGTGTTCCGGGCCAGGGCATCATCGAACTCCTGTTCGATGTCCCGGAGGCGGTCCAGTTCCATGGCCCCGAGGGTCCGCAGGGACGACGCCGTGTCCTCCTCCAACCCCCTGCGGATTGCCTCGAGGCACTCGGCCCGCCTCAGGGCCCTCCGCATGGAGTTCTCCGCCCTGACCATTGTGAGCCGCGCCTCTTCCGCCCGCCGCCGCTCCGCACCTATGGCGTGGCCCAACCGCTGCCACACGGAAGACACTCTCTGTCCTGGGTCCTCCTGCCCTCCGGCCGATGCCTGCCCCTCCGATGTCGAAGGCCCCGAGCCTTCATGGCTCCCACCATGTTGCTGCTGCTGCTCTGCCTCTGCCCGTGCACTGCCTCCTGCTGCCTGCACATCCTCCGCTGGCTGGGGTGCAGTTGTTGATGTGGCCACCCCTGCTGGACGTCCGACTCCCGACTGTGGCAGGGATGCCTCCTCCACCAGCCTGGCCGCACTGTCAGAGGCAGCTCCACAGGGCACCCAGGTGACTGATGGGTGGGAAGATGGCACAGAGGACGACTGGCGCGTAGGGGGTCCAGTTGAGGAGGGGGTCGGAACAAGCCCCATCAGACGGAGGAATCCGGT
Source organism: Ambystoma mexicanum (assembly GCF_040938575.1). NCBI lineage: Eukaryota > Metazoa > Chordata > Amphibia > Caudata > Ambystomatidae > Ambystoma > Ambystoma mexicanum. Next base: position 1,233,229,960 of record NC_090928.1, read on the forward strand.
CTGGGTGACCTGTCCCAGCAGGCTGACGTGGTCAACGAGCCATTCGAGATGACGTGCAGTCTCTCCATGAAAAGACTGCAGGTCACCTCGCATGGCCCGTTGACGCAACGCTACACCAGCCAGGACAGGCTCAACCCGGACCTGGATAGCCACGTCCGCAGGCAGAGGAAGGCCAGTTGACGTCAGCTCATCCCCTGCCTGGAAACGGGTCTGGACGTAGGCATCCCTGCTGGTGCAAGATGATGCAGGGACAGGATCGGGGACAGGATTGCACACAGGCACCTCCGCGGCCGCCTGTGCTGCCTCCTGTCCCTGGTCCTGGACTGCACCACTAGCACCAGTGGGATCCCCACCCCCAGACCCTGTCTCTGGTGCTTGCACGGCCTCCTCCTCCACCAGACCCCCCACCAACCTGGATGACTCCGTGCCATCTTCCCCTGTTGGGCCCTGTGGGGTCCCAGCTGCCCCTTCTGCTGCCGAGGAGTCCAACTCCAACCTCCGCCTCTTGGACCTCCCCCCGGCAGCTGCGGCCTGGGACGCGGCACCGGACTCCTCACTCCCCGACGAGATGACAACACGGGAGGGGAGCCGGGCCTTGCGTCTCCGGCTGGCGGTCGGATCCCCGCCGCTGTGCTCCACAGCACCTTCTCCGCCCTCTTCATCAGTTGACGCTGCAGACAGGGAGAAACAAAACACAGGCATCAGGGCACTGTACAATGGACACATACACACATGACAGTTGCACATGAGTGGCATTGGCAAACCTCAGACATGTCATCACAATCCCCAACACACATGTCATTGCAACTCGCACACATGAGCCATACCACAGCCATATCGCAACTGCCACCACCATCCATACACATACAACAGCATGAGCAGCCAAAGGTGACCCAGACATCACATGCAACACAGGAAGTGCACCACACATGTACACACACCACCACACTTGCATGCATGTGTACACCTCTGCCAAGTGTCGCACTGTTCAGACGGGCATCCATGTCACATCTGCCAATCAGGCTTACACATACCGCAGTCACATGCATCCATGTTGCATCACTGTTGCACCCTTGTCAAATACACACACATGCACATGTACACAGTGCTCATACATGCAGCCCAAAACAACATACATGCGTGACATCACGGACATGTCTACTTACATACACATACATACAAACATGTGTGCACGCACAACTGCATTTGCCATGCAAGCCTACACACACAAGCACCATCCATGTCTCACACATTACAGCCCTCGCATGTGTCAGCCCCACGGCCATGTACACCCCCACCCATACTCGACCCCATACAAACAGATGTGCAACCTGCACAATACCGAATAATCACCACACGCACTGCTCACAATCAGGATGCATGTACACTCACCGCTCGACTCCAGACGGGTCTGCTTCTCCAGGACCTGGACGTGGAGCGCTGGGGATATGCGTTCCAGGACCCCCATCTGTTTTTCCGACAAGTGGCCCCGGCGCCCCTTGGCATCCGCTGCCTTCAAGAGGCGCCGGGCCTTGTTCAGGGTCCTGGACCTGAAGTCCTCCCAGCGCTTCCTGACATGTTGTAAGTCCCGGACTGCCACCCCCTCCGCGTTGATGGCAGTCACGATGTCAGTCCAGATCCGAGTCCGTCCTTCCTTGTCGGCGCGGGAACTTCCGAAGAGGGCATCATACTGCCCCAGGACTTGCTCCACCAGGGCACCAACTTCAGTGGCACTGAAGCTGGTGCCCCTCTGCCTCTCTGGCCGGGGGTTGTCAGTGGTCACAGATGGTGTTTGCCCCGACATGACAACCCCAGAGGCAGGAGTGGGTGGGCAACTGGGTCCTGGGGCTGGGCTGTGGAGCGATGGAATTCCAGTCGGGAGTCTTCGGTTCCAGCAGGGGTGGTCACAGCAACAGCACCCATGGCTGATGTGCAGGCAGCAAATGGCAGTGCACGTGGGCAGCAGGCAGTCAGGCAGCAGCAGATGGTAGGTGGGAGCGTGCTCGGGGCTCTGGGGGGCAGTAGTTCGGCCTTCTGGGCAGGAGCGTGGTCTTCCGTGTGCTTACGCGTGGCCAGCTTGGTACGGAGTGATTTGGCACGTGAAAATCCTGCACGTCAGCGTGAAAATCGAGGAAAGGCCCTTAGCGCGTAAGCGCGTCAGCACGCATACGCGATTCTATTGGACCAAAGGCCCTCAGCGCGTAAGCGCGTCTGTGACGTGACCCGCACAGGTGTTTCCCACACAGCACGTGATGACAGAGCACACGTGGAAAGACTGCACGTCAGAGTCTCATCGCGTGTGATTGGTGGAAATGGCCCTACACGCAGAAGTGACAAAGCGTGTAATTGGTGGAAATGGCCCTACACGCAGAAGTGACAAAGCGTGTAATTGGAGGAAATGTCCCTACACGCAGAAGTGACAAAGCGTGTAATTGGTGGAAATGGCCCTAGCGTGTACACGCCGCGTAAGTGACGCTGGACGTGTGGGCCTGTATAAAAGGTACGCGTAGAACACCACTTCCTTGTATGTGCTTTTCGTGGAGAGCGAGTGGGTGAATTCTGTACTTCTTGTCGTTTCACACGCGATTTACTTCACGGCGTTTCAAGTTCGTATTCCCTGTTACCTCTGACAGCTTTTTCTCTTCTTTCGCTTTTACTGGTTTACCTGGGCCTGTTCCCTCAAACAGTGTTCCCTTCTACTGTTGTCCTGTCTCCTCAGACAGCGTACAAATCTTCTTTTGGCGGGGGTGTTGCCAACCAAACGTGCTCCTTTTACACGCTCGTTTACCAGGCAGACGGTGAGTCACACACGTATCTAACATCTGTGCTTGCCCCGTGTGTAGCCTACCCCTTCAGAGGTCATTCTAGGCTGCATGTGACACGCATACGTTCATTCTTGTGTTACTGGGTGCCACAGCGTAGTGCAGGTTTTTCTTTCTGCACACGTGGTCTAGGAGGGGTTGCGTGCACGTCATCTCCCTTTTTTGGGGCTCCTGTGCGTAGCGTGACCCGTCATCTTTCCCCAGGGGTTACAATCAGCCTTGCAAGAGCACTAGGGTACAATTACCATCTGGTACCCAACCCCTTTGACCCCCTATTGCCCAGGACAATAGTTTCCAGCCACTCCCATACGCACATTTACATCAGTGCCATGGCTGGGAGGCGAGGATTCCGTAAGGGTGGCAAAGGTGGAAGAGCCACAAGTGGTGGCCGTGGTGGATCCGGTAGGGGACGTGGTCGTTACTTGCAGGGTGAGCCTGTCCCCCCATGTGTGGAGGACCAGTCAAGGGCACCCATAATCCCCCCCCCTCCCGTTGAGGCTGATGTGGCTGACACCATCCATGCTCAGCCCTTGTTGGACCAGCCCATTGTGGCACCAGATCTGGCTGACTCCATGGCTGACTTCCAGGTCAGCAGGCCTATGACACGTGCGCTGGTGCACGTTGATGTCACCATGCCACGTGCATCTGGGCCAGCAAGGTCATCTGCTGCACCAAGGAGGCAGGGCGGAGAGGCTGCAGGGGCAGCTGCGGCTCCATCCACCCCAGCCCTCACACACCCAGCCAGGACAGTGTCGGTCCTAGTCCATGCTGCTGACATTCCCCCTGACACCATCACACTAGAGCCAATGCCTGCACCAACTCCCATGCTGAGTGTGCAATCCCACACTCCTGATACAGAGTCCACCAGGGCTCCTGCCCCTAGTGTCCAGAGCGGCGCAGGACACTCAGGATCACCACCACCTTCCAAGCGGAAGAGGAAGAGTGCCCTAGTGTCCAGAGCGGCGCAGGACACTCAGGATCACCACCACCTTCCAAGCGGAAGAGGAAGAGTGCTCGTCCGGCACTGGCTGATGCCCCAGACACGGCTACACAGTCCGGCCCATCCAGGAAGCCCAGCTTCACGGATGACGAACTGAATGCACTTGTCGAGTATGTGTCCGGACATGACAACGAGATGGTCATTGTTGCAGGATCCAAGACCACACCTGCACAACGCCAGGCACACTGGCAGACAGTTGCGGACATCGTAAGTGCCCTTGGAATCGTGAGGCGCACAGCCAATGATTGCTATAAGCGCTGGAATGACCTAAAGCGCAGGGCAAAGAGTAAGCTGGCCTCAAGTCATGCCGCAACTCTAGTGACTGGAGGTGGGTCTCCAGTAGTAGACATGGAACTCACTCCACATGAGTCAGTCGCTGGGACCTACGTCACGGAGGAACAGATCCAAGGCGTGGGAGATCTGGCTGATTACGAGGCATTGTCCGGTGAGTGCACATGCATGTGTGTGTCATCCATGTGCATGGTGTGTGTGTGAGGGCTTCTGTTTGTGTGCCAGGTGAGAGTGTGTGCGCCTGAGTCGTATGGGTCAGCCTTGTGCTTCATGCAATCCTTCCTGCGCAGCTGCATTTGGCCATAGCAGTATCCCTACTGCCAACAGTAGACATCTAGCCCAACTGCACGCCAGTTGCCCTTGAAGTGTCACCTTGCCACAACATATTTCCTTATTTTTCACTGTTCATTCAGTCAGTTTGTTTGCATTCCACCACTTTCACTAGGCATGTCGCTGTCCACTAGTCACATGTCTGACATGGGTATGGTAAAGTGGAGTGACTTTGTTACCTGGATATCATTTGTACACACATGTCCCTGTGCAATTGGACCATTTCAGACTGGCAGCTCCAGGTGAAAAATCTGACCTGTTAGAATTAGAAAAGCGATTACATGCGGGAACTGGACTGAATGAATAGGTGCTGCCCTCCTCTCCATCTTCACTCAATAGCAATGGTACATGCCATCTGTGTGATGGCATGTGTGTTTCACCTGGCAATCACAGGCCAATGTGTGATGCCACTGCCAGGCAGCATGCAGAAAATGTGTTCATCTTCCATCTTGGTGTCATCAGTGTGTGCCATTTGCCTGCACTTCATACGCAGTGAGGGTGCATGCATGGGAGGGTTTTAGTCATGTGGGACATGTGTCAATCAAGTACTGGTTCTCTTGCTTCTCAGCCCTCATTGTGTGCCATGGTGCTAATTCCTGTTTCCATTTCTTTGTTTTCATGTCTTTGCAGGGGAAGACGCACCTGATACTGCTGGGGTTGTGGAGATGGTGCAGACCCAGGAGGGGTCCGAGGGCCGACCAACCACCAGTGAGGGACGTGGTGTGGTGGTGGGGGAGAACCCACAATTGCTGCAGGTCGTGCTCTCAAGGGGTGTCTCTGGCTGCACCTCCCCCGAGCTGTACTCAGGTGTTGATTCGGATGAGACCTACGTGCCGTCGCAGGTGAGTGTTCCAGGGAGGGATTCTGTTCTGTCTCACCCACCTGCACCAGGGTCAGAACCCTCCATGGGGATGTCAGTGTTGGCAGCTACGCCTTCGGTGGTTACGGATGCAGGGTCACACTCCGCGACATCTGATCCTGTTCCTGGGCCAGCAGATCAGAGGGGGAATGCAGTCCTGCAGCCTCAGGCAGTGCCGGCACAGCAAGGCGCAGTTCGCCTTGCCCCAGACAGGTGTGGTGCCCGCCGACGTGGTGGCCGTACGCCACCCGGCAATACCGCATGGGAGCAATCCATTTACGGTATGGCAACCCAACAGGCTGCATCATCCGAGATGATGGCTCAGGCCATGGATAGGGTGGCCACTTCCATTGTCCCCCCAGAAAGGCTGATGGAGCGACTAGAGCAGGCAACCGACTCCATCTGCCAGTCACACAGGGAGGACATGTTGGGGTCCAACAGGGACAGGCGGGCGGCACTGGCGACTCTGCAGGAGGCCATCTCCATTGAGTCCCAGGGCCACAGGGAAGCCCTGAGGCAGGAGCTCCTTCACCTCAGGACGACTCTTGTTGAGCTTGAGGCTTCAACACACCAAAGGACAGAACAGCAGCTGGAGCGTCTCACCCGTACGCTCTCAGCTGAGATGCAGGCAACGAGGGCGGAGGTCCGGGCATCCCGTGAGTTGTTGCATGGGGACCTCCGCACACTCATCCTCCAGAACCAGACCTACCACACCCGCATGCTTGCAGCCATGGAGGAGCAGACTAGGGCCTTGCGTGGGCTGCCTCCCATAGTGCAACCACCTCCGGATGCAGCTGCACAGGGTGATAATAGCGACAGCAGTGATACTCCCACAATAGGGTAGCCGTGTGGGCCATGAGCCCATGGAGGTGTTTTATCTTCCCAGGATCCACGCAGGTGGGTTCTGGTGTGCATTCTGTCCTCGGACCTCCTGGGTGGCCTCCCCAACCCCCCCGGGCCCATCAATGGCCATTTTTGATTGTTTCTTATTTTTATTTTTATTTTGATTTCTTTTATTCCCAATTTTTTTGGGACGATTTGTTGGCTTCCGTGGTTCCTGTGGGCATACGCTGCATTGTGGCTGGGCACATGCAGGCTTGTAATGTATTTGGTTCAGATGCTTGGGTTTGAGTCACACACACCCCTCCTGCTTCCCGTTTCCATGGGCTTGCAAAGGGTGTGCCCAAGTGACAGTGAATTACACAGTGACGTTGGACTCCCATGAGCTGTGTGGGCAGTCTGTAGTCAATACTGTGTATACATTCCTAGTGCATATTGCTGTTGTGTTGTACACTGCATGTTGCATTGATGTGTAACTCTTCTTCTGTGTCTACCTCCCAATTTGCAGGTCCCTTCCTCATGTCTACACAAGGACCTCTAGTCTGGTGATGGGGTCCATGTTGGCAGCAGTGCACCTACAACTCTACATGGCGCCAACACTGCACAGTTGGTAGTGGTGGGAGTGCAGGCATTTCCAGGTGGTGAGACTACTAATATGTAACATTTGTGATGTCATGTTAATGGTAGTACGTGCTCAAGTATGTTGTTGGTCCGGCATTGCTGTGAGCATTTCAGGTGTTGCAGGTTTCTAATAGGGACACTGTACATAGTGAGACTGATGTCATGTTGTGGGGATTACTTTGTTTACCTGCAATTAGCATGACATGGCACGGTGTGTCGTGTGGCGGTGCTGGGGTTGGGTTGGCTGACATGGCACTGTCCTCTTGTTGCATTTTGCAAGTGGGTATTCATTTTAGCTGCTTCAATGTGTAACTTCACAAAACTGCATTGGTGGTGTCTGTGTGGGTAGGGATGCACACATTGTGACACTTCCAGGTGAACAATCTCAGGCTGATGTGGTATTCACGGTTCATTCTCCAGACATTCAGGATCAGTGTCAGGTTGAGTCATCATTGATTGTCAGATGGAATGTGCCAGGGCAGTGTGCACTCCACAGGGGTGTGATTTCTATGTGAAGTAATTAGCCACTAGCTGTGTACGGGCTGCCTCCCCCCGTGCCCTTTCCCCTCCCATGCGCAGCGGCTGTGCATGTGGTTGGGGATGTGGGGCCACCACCATGTCCACGGCCAGGCCCCGGCGTGTTGCAACGTTGTGCAGGACACATGCTGCCACTATGATCCTGCACACTACTGGGGGAGCGTATAACAGCTGCCCGCCAGAACGGTCAAGGGAGCGAAAGCGTGACTTTAGCACTCCGAATGTGCGCTCCACTATGCCCCTGGTTGTAATGTGGGCTGTGTTATATCTTACCTGGGGTGGCGTGGTGGGGTTCCGAATTGGCGTCATCATGTGGGGGCTGAGAGGGTAGGCACTGTCCCCTGTGGAGGTGGTGATTGGTATCATTGGTGGGGTTGTGACCTTGCTCAGTATCCAACATGCATGCATGTGCAGTGGCATACATACTCACCAAGCAGCCATGTATCGCCATGCCGCCCAGCTTCTAGGTCCCGGCTTAGGGTGGACATTCGGTAAATGAAGCTGTCGTGGGTGGAGCCGGGATAGTTGGCATATACTGAGGTGATGATTCCCTTGGCATTACATGCTACCTGCACGTTGATGGAATGCCAGTGCTTGCGGTTCGTATAGATGTGCTCAGATGCCCTGGGGGGACGTAGAGCCACATGGGTGCAGTCGATGGCACCTAGCACTTTGGGGAATCGTGCCACAGCGTAAAAATCCAGGGCGGCAGCATGCCTTTCTGCAGGTGTTCTGGGCAGGTATATGTGCCTGCGGACTGATGGGCGTGCAGGGATGATGTTCAAGACCTGGTGTAGGCAGCGTGACTGGGTGGCCTGTGACACCCCACCCACTATGGCACTTGTCCGCTGAAATGATCCAGTGGCTAAGAAGTGCAGTACATTGAGGACCTTCTCCAGGGGGCTGAGTGCTTGGGAGCACAGGGTGGGTGATGTGAGGTCATCCTCCCACTCACTCACCAGGTCCAGTATAATGTGTGGTGGAAACCTGTACCTCCCATACACCTGGTCATCAGGCATCCCGAAAAGGCTGGTTCTGGGTGTGAATATTCTGGCCCTGACTATCCTCCTCCTCCTCCTTTGGTAGCCCACTGCCACTGCTGCTAGGAACGGTATGTTCATCCTGGCGTCTGAGCTTGTTATTGTTAAAGTCTGCAAATTTATGCTTTGCGCGTGTTCTAGGCGAGCGTGTGACCCGCGCACCCCTGGAATCCAGTTCCCAGTCCAATAGCGTGTGGAAATTCACACGCACCACGGGATACAGCATGTGACCCGTGCACCCCTGGAATCCAGTTCCCAGTCCAATAGCGTGTGGAAATTCACACGCACCACGGGATACAGCGTGTGACCCGCGCACCCCTGGAATCCAGTTCCCAGTCCAATAGCGTGTGGAAATTCACACGCACCACGGGATACAGGTTCGCTGACGTACTTGCGTGTGTAAGTGCCCGCGCACCCATTAAATACACGTACATAGGCCAATCGCGTGTACGCGCACTTTTGTCCAATTACACGCAATGACACTCTGACGTGCAGTATTTCCACGTGTGCCCCGTCATCACGTGCTGAGTGGGGAACACCCGTGCGGGTCACGTCACAGACGCGCTTACGCGCTGAGGGACTCTGGTCCAATAGAATCGCGTATGCGTGCTGACGCGCTTACGCGCTAAGGGCCTTTCCTCGGATTTCACGCTGACGTGCAGGATTTTCACGTGCCAAATCACTCCGTATGAAGCTGGCCACGCGAAAACACACGGAAGACCACGCTCCTGCCCAGAAGGCCGAGTTACTGCCCCCCAGTGCCCCGAGCAGCCTCCCACGTGCCATCTGCTGCTGCCTGCCTGCCTGCTGCCACCGTGCCCTGCCATTTGGTGCCTGCACATCAGCCATCTGCAGGGGTCCAGTTGCTGTGTCCACCCCTGCTGGAACTGAAGACTCCCGACTGGGATTACATCGCTCCACAGCCCAGCCCCAGGACCCAGTTGCCCACCCACACCTGCCTCTGGGGTTGCCATGTCGGGCACTTCTACATCTGGCACCAGTGGCAACCCCAGGCCAGAGGGGCAGAGGGGCACCAGCTTCACTGCCACCGAAGTTGGTGTCCTGGTGGAGCATGTCCTGGGGCAGTATGATGCCCTCTTTGGATCGTCCCGCGCCAGCAAGGAAGGACGGCAGAGGATCTGGGCCGACTGTGTGGTTGCCATCAACGCGGAGGGGGTGGCAACCCGCGACGTCCTGAAGATCAAGAAGCGCTGGGAGGACTTGAGGTCCAGGACCCTTGTGAAGGCCCGGCGCCTCGTGGAGGGGGGCTGGGGCCGCATGAGTTCCATCCAGATGAGGGTCCTGGAACGCGTACGGCCAGCGCTCCACGCCCAGATCCTTGAGAGGGAGGCCCGTCTGGAGTTGAGCGGTAAGTGTCCAAGCATTACTGTGTGAGACAGGGCATGTTGCGGTGTGCTGGTTCTATGATACTTGCCTGTATGTGTGCCATAGGCCATGTATGCATGTATGTGTGCAGGGACATCATGGTAATGCATGTGCGACCAGTGATGTGTGACCCACATGGTTGTTGCATGTGTTCAAATGCCGCATGGGGAGCCCTATGCAGATTTTGAACATGAGAGCATGCCAGTCTCTGTACCTGGACATGGGTGGGGGTGAGGGATGGGTGCTGATGCCAGGTACATATATGGTAGCCATGTCTGTGTGCCTGACCTGCGTGTCTGTGACTTGTGCATGCCATGGATGCATGACACATGTGTGTGACAATGCACAGATTCAGTGAAGCAGCCAAATTACCCTTGTATCCGCTGTGTTTGGTGTGTTTGGGGCCAGATGGATGTGACTGAGGTGAAGTGTGTGCATGTGATAGGCATGAGCCATGATGCATGTGAGTTACATATCATTGAATGTTTCAAGAGTCCATTGGACATGCATGGAAATGTCCATGGCATGCACCATGCCTGTTACTGTGTGTGTTTTGCCTGGACTGACCCATGTGTTGTGGAGGGACATGATGGAAGTGTACTTTGACAGTGGTGCTCATCTGCTATTGCTTCCTGTCTAGGGGACCATTGTACAGTGCCCTGATGCTTGTGTTCTTTGTCTCCCTCTATGCAGCGGCTAGTGAAGAAGAGGGCGGAGACGGCGCTGTGGAGCAAGGCGGCGGGGATGCCCCCACGGCTGCAGCGGAAGGGGTGGGTGAGCCCCCACAGGGGCCTGCTACGGTGGGAGACAGTGAGGAGCCATCCAGGTTGGTGGTTTGCACAGAGGAGGAGGAGGCCGCCACTGGGGCACACATGGGGCCTGGTGGGGGCATCTCTGCTGGTGCAAGTGGTGCAATCCAGGGCCAGGGGCAGGAGGCAGCACAGGTCACCGTGGAGGGGCCTGTGCATGTCGCTGTCCCTGACCCTGTGAGTGCACCACCATGCACCAGCAGGGATGCCCCGTCCCAGGCCCGTCCGCAGGTAGAGGGGATGTCCATGTCACCTGACTCCCCTCCACCTGCGGACGTGGGAACCCCTGGCCGTGCGGAGAAGGTCCTGATTGGGGTCGCGATGCACACGGCTGTGATTCGTGATGCCGTGCGTGCTTCCCGGGAGGAGCACGCACGTCATCACGAAGTGCACCGTGCCGACGTGGCCCAATTGGGATCGGCCATGTTCGGGGGTTTCCTGCATGTGTTGGCCAATGTGGCGGCCCTCTCCTCCTCTGTGCAGGCTATCCACCAGTCGTTCTCCTTGCCGTCTTCCAGCCCAGATGCCACCAGGGCCCCCTGTGGACCTGCCCCGACCAATGCAGCCAGCTCGGTGGGGATCCCATCCCTGCCACAGTTGGGAGTCGGAGGTCCAGCAGGGGTGGACAACACAGCAACTGGACCCCAGCAGATGGAAGATGTGACAGCATCATCAGGCAGGGCACGTGCACGACGGCGTCGGTGGTTTCCATCAGCCTGGATGCCGTCGTGCTGGCAGAGGCAGTGGCGTCGGAGGCAGCAGCGGGCTCGACGTGGGAGGCATCATGGCTCGGGGCCATCAAGATCAGAGGGGCAGGCATCGGCCGGAGGGCAGGGCAACCCTGGGATGGTGGTGTCTTCCGTGTGGGAGCAGTTGGTCCAGCGGATAGGTGCGGAGCGGCAGCGGGCGGAAGAGGAGCGGCTCGCCACAGTCAGGGCGGTTATCCCTGCGAGACCTCGGGGCCAGGACACAGTCCCGCCTCCAGGACATCGACATGGAGTTCGATGATGCCCTGGCCAGCAACATCAACAAGTGAGCCGCAGGACTTGCCCGCTGCCTTTGTATATAGTTATATAGTTAGTTAGTGTTAGGTTTCCTTTATTTGTTTTTATTATTTTGGACCACTCGGACAATGGCCACTTTTTTGTATATATTTTTTTCATTAGGTAGTAGTAGGTTTCCTTTATGGTGTTGGGCTCATGGACCCTGGTACATTCCTGTATTTAGTTTGTTTTTTGAAGGAACATTTTCTTTTTTTCATTATTGTGTTCACCATGTGGAAATGGTTTTTCATTCTTTTGCTTCTACTTGATATTGCTTTGGTCAACATTTGTTTTTGTATTCCTTTTTCGTTTTTTGATTTTTACTTTGGTTCTCCAACATGGACCATTTATTTTGTTATCCACATAGTTGTATGTTTGATTTGTTTACTTATTTTTAATCTTTAATACATTTTTTATTTTTACTTCCACTTGTGTTATTTTGTCTTTGGTTTCATACATGTCATGATATGGGTTTTGACATTCACTTGCAGCCATTGTGTATGTGTGTGTGACGGACATGTGTTCATTTACATACTTGCCATTGGGGTTGTGTCATGTAATTGCATTCACTATGTGGGTGGATGCAATCCTTGCCTGGGTGTTTGTGCTGGGTATGCTGCCCATTACTGCCATGATTGTGTATCGTCAGGACCTGGGGGCAGGGGGACATGGGTGGGGGCCTGGTGGAGGCTGCCCCTGGTGACTGGGGGGGTGGGGGTGGTGGGAGACATGGGTGGGGGCCTGGTGGAGGGTGCCCCTGGTGACTGGGGGGGTGGGGGTGATAGGGGACATGAGTGGGGGCCTGGTGGAGGGTGGCCCTGCACTGCTGGGGGGTGGGGGTGGTGGGAGACATGAGTGGGGGCCTGGTGGAGGGTGCCCCTGGTGGCGGGGGGGTGGCGGTGATAGGGGACATGAGTGGGGGCCTGGTGGAGGCTGCCCCTGGTGACTGGGGGGGTGGGGGTGGTGGGAGACATGAGTGGGGGCCTGGTGGAGGGTGCCCCTGGTGACTGGGGGGGTGGGGGTGATAGGGGACATGAGTGGGGGCCTGGTGGAGGCTGCCCCTGCACTGCTGGGGGGTGGGGGTGGTGGGAGACATGGGTGGGGGCCTGGTGGAGGCTGCCCCTGCACTGCTGGGGGGTGGGGGTGGTGGGAGACATGAGTGGGGGCCTGGTGGAGGCTGCCCCTGGTGACTGGGGAGGTGGGGGTGGTGGGAGACATGAGTGGGGGCCTGGTGGAGGGTGCCCCTGGTGACTGGGGGGGTGGGGGTGGTGGGAGACATGGGTGGGGGCCTGGTGGAGGGTGCCCCTGGTGACTGGGGGGGTGGGGGTGGTGGGAGACATGGGTGGGGGCCTGGTGGAGGGTGCCCCTGCACTGCTGGGGGGTGGGGGTGGTGGGAGACATGAGTGGGGGCCTGGTGGAGGGTGCCCATGGTGGCGGGGGGGTGGCGGTGATAGGGGACATGAGTGGGGGCCTGGTGGAGGCTGCCCCTGCACTGCTGGGGGGTGGGGGTGGTGGGAGACATGAGTGGGGGCCTGGTGGAGGGTGCCCCTGGTGACTGGGGGGGGTGGGGGTGGTGGGAGACATGAGTGGGGGCCTGGTGGAGGGTGCCCCTGGTGACTGGGGGGGTGGGGGTGATAGGGGACATGAGTGGGGGCCTGGTGGAGGGTGCCCCTGGATGGTGGGGGGTGGGGGTGGTGGGAGACATGAGCAGGTGTGCAGGGTAGTCCCCTGTTTTGTGGGCTGCCTGCATGGGCCGTGGAGGGTGTACAGGGAACACCTGTGAGGACCCACCCAGCCTAATCGCGTGTGTAACTTCCCACGCACCCCTGTAATACACGTACCAAGCCAAATCGCGTGTGATAATTCCCGCGCACCCCTGAAATACACGCGCCCAGGCTATTCGCGTGTGGAACTTCCCGCGCACCCCTGAAATACACGCGCCCAGGCTATTCGCGTGTGGAACTTCCCGCGCACCCCTGAAATACACGTACCCTGATGGAATCGCGTGTGGAACTTCCCGCGCACCCCTGAAATACACCTACCCTGATGGAATCGCGTGTGGAACTTCCCACGCACCCCTGAAATACACCTACCCTGATGGAATCGCGTGTGGAACTTCACACGCACCCCTGAAATACACGCGCCCAGTATATTCGCGTGTGGAACTTCCCCCGCACCCCTGAAATACACGTACCCTGGCTAATCGCGTGAAAAACTTCACGCGAACCCCTGAAATACACGTAGCCCGCTCCCCCAGGCCCGATCGCGTGAGAAACTTCACGCGAACCCCTGTAATACACGTAGCCCGCTCCCCCAGGCCCGATCGCGTGAGAAACTTCACGCGAACCCCTGAAATACACGTAGCCCGCTCCCCCAGGCCCGATCGCGTGAGAAACTTCACGCGAACCCCTGTAATACACGTAGCCCGCTCCCCCAGGCCCGATCGCGTGAAAAACTTCACGCGAACCCCTGTAATACACGTAGCCCGCTCCCCCAGGCCCGATCGCGTGAGAAACTTCACGCGAACCCCTGAAATACACGTAGCCCGCTCCCCCAGGCCCGATCGCGTGAGAAACTTCACGCGAACCCCTGTAATACACGTAGCCCGCTCCCCCAGGCCCGATCGCGTGAAAAACTTCACGCGAACCCCTGTAATACACGTAGCCCGCTCCCCCAGGCCCGATCGCGTGAAAAACTTCACGCGAACCCCTGAAATACACGCGCCCAGGCTATTCGCGTGTGGAACTTCCCGCGCACCCCTGAAATACACGTACCCTGATGGAATCGTGTGTGGAACTTCCCGCGCACCCCTGAAATACACCTACCCTGATGGAATCGCGTGTGGAACTTCACGCGCACCCCTGAAATACACGCGCCCAGTATATTCGCGTGTGGAACTTCCCCCGCACCCCTGAAATACACGTACCCTGGCTAATCGCGTGAAAAACTTCACGCAAACCCCTGTAATACACGTAGCCCGCTCCCCCAGGCCCGATCGCGTGAGAAACTTCACGCGAACCCCTGTAATACACGTAGCCCGCTCCCCCAGGCCCGATCGCGCGAAAAACTTCACGCGAACCCCTGTAATACACGTAGCCCGCTCCCCCAGGCCCGATCGCGTGAGAAACTTCACGCGAACCCCTGTAATACACGTAGCCCGCTCCCCCAGGCCCGATCGCGTGAAAAACTTCACGCGAACCCCTGAAATACACGTAGCCCGCTCCCCCAGGCCCGATCGAGTGAAGTTGTACCCTGCTGAAATCGCGTCTGAGACTTCCCGCGCACCCCGGTATACACGCACACGTATTTTTTGTCAGCGGGTGTCCGTGTTTGTGGGTACCCCTTTGCACGTCATTTGTCCTGGAGGGCCACAGTATAGGACATTCATCATGGCAGTATATAGGTGCTATTTGTTGGCGCACCTTTTGGCGCACATTTCTTACAGCCGCAGAGACGCTACCGCCTGCTTTCTTGTGGCGGTCGTGTTTGTGCCTGTGCGCTGGTTTGAGCGTGCGCTTTTTTGCCCTATTCTTTTCCATGAATACGTGTTGTAGGCGAGCGTGTGGGCGTTCCGCGCACTTGTGCCCTGTACTTCCCCCGTGACGCCCACGTTTTTGCAAGTTGTTCCCCATTCCGAGTGTTACGCCCGTGTTCCGCCTACTTTTGTTGCGTGCGCCGCGCTATGTGCGAATTTCGCTGTGGTCTGTGCGATTTTCGCTGTGACCTGGCGCACGCTGTTAGATGGCCTGTGCGCCAACGTGCGCGGCGCACTTTTTTATCGCACATCCGCTGGTTTTCTCGCGCACGGCCTTCCATGAATCGACGTGCGCTGCTTTTCGTGCGATTTTCGCACTTGCACTGCGATTTTTGCTATTCCACTGCGATTCGCACGTTTTTGCCCACTTGCGCCGTGCTAATTATTCCATGAATCGGCCTGATGATGTGAGGGCCAGTATTAATGGAGCCGCAGCACCGCATAACCTCAGTTCCTGCTTCGGGAACACCACTACATTAGCTTTTCTCTGTGTCACATCCAATCTCGCCATCGGCTTCAAACTCTGCATAAATTGGGGATGCTAGGTGTCTGTCTCTGAACCCCATGGGCTATGTTTATACTATTTTGGGGGAACAACACTATCCCCAGGATTGTGGGTCGTGCCAATCCACGCACCCAAAGTGCCAATGGGAGCTTGTCTTGAAACTTTTTACCTTTTGCCACAAGGAGGGAAAAGCGGTACGAAAAGAGAACTCTGTTGAAATCCCTGGGCATGGAGCAGAGAACTGAAGAGGACGAATCACCAGCGTCATATATAAGTCTATTTTTGCAGTAGAAATAAGTCTTGAAACTCCATAATTCTACATTTGGTGTAGAGAATACCCAAGTATTTAGAATTACATACAGCATACAAGAGACAGCTAATATGCATTCTCACATGAATAGATTGGCAAGACGGAGTTCAAACAGAAGAGTTAATATACTTAGGGGTCGATTCATGGAAATAATGTGCGGCGAAAATTCCCGCGCAGAGCTGCCAAAACGTGCGAATCGAAGGAAAAGTGCGAAAATCGCAGTGCAAGTGCGAAAATCGCAGGGAAACCAGCGCACAGCGATTCATGGAAGTCCGTGCACGAGAAAAACATTGGATGTGCGCTAAAAATGTGCGCCGCATGTGCCGGCGCACAGGTCATCCAACAGCGTGCGCCACGGCCACTGCAAAATCGCACATAGCACGGCACACATCACAAAAGTAGGCGGAACACGGGGCGTAACACTCGGAATGGGGAACAACGCGTGAAAATATGGGCGTCACGGGGGAAGTACAGGAGGCAAGTGCGCAGAATGCCCACACGCTCACCTACAACCCGTATTCATGAAATCGAATAGGGCAAACCAGCGCACGGTCAAAGACACGCACAGGGCCAAACAAGTACGCCACAAGAAAGCAGGCGATAGCGTCCCTGCGCCTGAAAAAAATGTGCGCCAAAATGTGCGATAACAAAAAGCACCCATATACAGCCATGATGAATGGTCCATACAGTGGCCCTCTAGGACAAATGTGGTGCAAAGGGGTACCGACAAACACGGACACCCGCTGTGTGAAAAATAGCGTGTGCGTGTGTACCTGGGTGCACGGGAAGTCCCACACGTGATTGGCCTGGGTACGTGTACTTCGGGGTGTGAAGGAAGTTCCACACGTGATTGGCCTGGGTACGTGTACTTCGGGATGCGCGGGAAGTTCCACACGCGATTGGCCTTGGTACGTGTACTTCGGGGTGCGCAGGAAGTCCCACACGCGATTATCCTGGGTACGTGTACTACGGGGTGCGCGGGAAGTTCCACACGCGATTAGCCTGGGTACGTGTGTTTCGGGGTGCGCGGGAAGTTCCACACGCGATTAGCCTGGGTACGTGTGTTTCGGGGTGCGCGGGAAGTTCCACATGCGATTGGCCTGGGTACGTGTACTTCGGGGTGCGCGGGAAGTTCCACACGCGATTGGCCTGGGTACGTGTACTTCGGGATGCGCGGGAAGTCCCACACGCGATTAGCCTGGGTACGTGTACTACGGGGTGCGCGGGAAGTTCCACACGCGATTAGCCTGGGTACGTGTGTTTCTGGGTGCGGGGGAAGTTCCATACGCGATTAGCCTGGGTACGTGTGTTTCGGGGTGCGCGGGAAGTTCCACACGCGATTGGCCTGGGTACGCGTACTTCGGGGTGCGCGGGAAGTTCCACACGTGATTGGCCTGGGTACGTGTACTTCGGGATGCGCGGGAAGTTCCACACGCGATTAACCTGGGTTACATGTACTACAGGGTGCGGGGGAAGTTCCACACGCGATTAGCCTGGGTACGTGTGTTTCGGGGTGCGTGGGAAGTTCCACACGCGATTGGCCCGGGTACGTGTGTTTCGGGGTGCGCGGGAAGTTCCACACGCGATTGGCCTGGGTACGTGTACTTCGGGATGCGCGGGAAGTTCCACACGCGATTGGCCTGGGTACGTGTACTTCGGGATGCGTGGGAAGTTCCACACTCGATTGGCCTGGGTACGTGTATTCCGAGGTGCGTGCGAAGATTCACACGCGATTTCAGCAAGGTACGTGTATTTAGGTGGTGCCGGGGAATGCTACACGTGATTTGGCCGTGTGGGTCCTCCCAGCTGTTCCCTCTACACCATCCACGGCCCCTGCAGGCAGCCCACACCACAGGGGACTACCCTGCACCCCTGCTCATGTCCCACAGGCAACCCATCCACCATGGCCGTGCCCCCCAGCCAACCCACATGTCACCTTGCACTACTGATCACCAACACATGTCTCCCAGCACCCCCACCCCCAGCATCCAGGGACAGCCTCCACCAGGCCACCACTCATGTCCCCCTGCACCCCTGCCCCCCAGCAGTGCAGGGGCAGCCTCCACCAGGCCCCCACTCATGTCTCCCACCACCCCCACCCCCCAGCAGTGCAGGGGCAGCCTCCACCAGGCCCCCACTCATGTCTACCACCACCCCCACCACCCAGCAGTGCAGGGGCAGCCTCCACCAGGCCCCCACTCGTGTCTACCACCACCCCCACCCCCCAGCCACAAGGGGCCGCCTCCACCAGGCCCCCACTCATGTCTACCAACACCCCCACCCCCCAGCCACCAGGGGCAGCCTCCACCAGGCCCCCACTCATGTCTCCCTGCACCCCCACCCCCCAGCCACCAGGGGCAGCCTCCACCAGGCCCCCACTAATGTCTACCACCAACCCCACCCCCCAGCCACCAGGGGCACCCTCCACCAGGCCCCCCACTCATGTCTCCCACCACCCCACCACCCCCACCACCCAGCAGTGCAGGGGCAGCCTCCACCAGGCCCCCAATCATGTCTCCCTGCACCTCCACCCCCCAGCCACCAGGGGCACCCTCCACCAGGCCCCCACTCATGTCTACCACCACCCCCACCCCGCAGCAGTGCAGGGGCAGCCTCCACCAGGCCCCCACTCATGTCTACCACCACCCCCACCCCCCAGCCACCAGGGGCAGCCTCCACCAGGCCCCCACTCATGTCTCCCTGCACCCCCACCCCCCAGCCACCAGGGGCACCCTCCACCAGGCCCCCACTCATGTCTACCACCACCCCCACCCCCCAGCAGTGCAGGGTCAGCCTCCACCAGGCCCCCACTCATGTCTACCACCACCCCCACCCCCCAGCAGTGCAGGGGCAGCCTCCACCAGGTCCCCACTCATGTCTCCCATCACCCCCACCCCCCAGCCACCAGGGGCACCCTCCACCTGGCCCCCACTCATGTCTTCCACCACCCCCACCCCCAAGCAGTGCAGGGGCAGCCTCCACCAGGACCCCACTCATGTCTACCACCACCCCCACCCCCCAGCAGTGCAGGGGCACCCTCCACCAGGCCCCCACTCATGTCCCCCTGCACCCCCACCCCACAGCCACAAGGGGCAGCCTCCACCAGGACCCCACCCATGTCTATCACCACCCCCACCTCCCAGCAGTGCAGGGGCACCCTCCACCAGGCCCCCACTCATGTCCCCCTACACCCCCACCCCCCAGCCACAAGGGGCAGCCTCCACCAGGCCCCCACCCTTGTCTACCACCACCCCCACTCCCCAGCAGTGCAGGGGCAGCCTCCACCAGGCCCCCACTCATGTCTCCCTGCACCCCCACCTCCAAGCCACCAGGGGCACCCTCCACCAGGCTCCCACTCATGTCTACCACCACCCCCACCCCCCAGCCACCAGGGGCACCCTCCACCAGGCCCCCACTCATGTCCCCCTGCACCCTCACCCCCAGCCACCAGGGGCACCCTCCACCAGGCCCCCACTCATGTCTACCACCACCCCCACCCCCCAGCAGTGCAGGGGCAGCCTCCACCAGGCCCCCACTCATGTCTACCACCACCCCCACCCCCCAGCAGTGCAGGGGCAGCCTCCACCAGGCCCCCACTCATGTCTACCACCATCCCCACTCCCCAGCAGTGCAGGGGCAGCCTCCACCGGGCCCCCACCCATGTCTACCACCACCCCCACCCCCCAGCAGTGCAGGGGCAGCCTCCACCAGGCCCCCACCCATGTCTCCCACCACCCCCACCCCCCAGCAGTGCAGGGGCAGCCTCCACCAGGCCCCCACTCATGTCTCCCACCACCCCCACCCCCCAGCAGTGCAGGGGCAGCCTCCACCAGGCCCCCACTCATGTCTCCCACCACCCCCACCCCCCAGCCACCAGGGGCAGCCTCCACCAGGCCCCCACTCATGTCCCCCTGCACCCCCAGCCACCAGGGGCACCCTCCACCAGGCCCCCACTCATGTCTACCACCACCCCCACCCCCCAGAAGTGCAGGGGCAGCCTCCACCAGGCCCCCACTCATGTCTCCCACCACCCCCAGCCACCAGGAGCAGCCTCCACCAGGCCCCCACCCATGTCTCCTACCACCCCCACCCCCCAGCCACCAGGGGCAGCCTCCACCAGGCCCCCACGATCTAGATCCCTGGCCCTTATGGTCAGCCTCCAAATGCCAAACACCCACCCGAGTATTGCATCCACCCACTTAGAAATGGCAAAAACATGATAGAACCCCAATTGCAAGTTTGGAAATGAACACATGTCCCTCACATACACCCAATGGGTGTCAGTGAATGTCAAAACCCATATCATGATATGCATGAAACCAATGAGATGATACTACACATTGAAGTTTGAAGAAAAAATATGTATTAAACGCAACATAAATTGAATCAAAAATAAAGAAACAATAATGGAAATTTAAAAAAAGAAAAACAGCAGGTACGTGAAAAAATCCAAAACCACAAATCATAATGCAAACGAAAGGTGTCCAAAGTCACAGTCCACAAAAGTTAATCCAATGGAAAATTAAAATCGAAAACCATTGCTCCATGGGGAAATCATAAAAAAAATGAAAATCCAAAAGTCAACTATGTACAGATAAACAATCCAGGGTCCATGATCCCAACCGAATAAATGACACTACCTAAAAAAATAATAAACTATATACAAAAATGTCGGCCATTGTCCAAAAGGTCCAAAAAAAATGCTAAACCAAAGGAAACCTAACACTAACTACAGAACTATTTACAAGGGCAGCGGGCTAGTCCGACGGCTCACTTCGGGATGTTCCGGGCCAGGGCATCATCGAACTCCTGCTCAATGTCCCGGAGGCGCTCCTCCTCCATGGCCCCGAGGGTCCGCAGGGCCGTCCACATGTTCCCCCCAAACTCCCTGCGGATTGCCTCGAGGCACGCCTCAGGGTCCTCCGCATGGAGTTCTCCGCCCTGACCATCGTGAGCCGTGCCTCTTCCGCCCGCTGCCGCTCCGCATCTATGGCGTGGCCCAACCGCTGCCACACGGAAGACACTTCCCGTCCTGGGTCCTCCTGCCCTCTGGCCGATGCCTGCCCCTCCGATGTTGAAGGCCCCGAGCCATCATGGCTCCCACCACGTTGCTGCTGCTGCTGCGCCTCTGCCCTTGCACTGCCTCCTTCTGCCTGCACATCCTCCGCTGGCTGGGGTGCATTCGTTGATGTGGCCACCCCTGCTGGACGTCCGACTCCCAACTGTGGCAGGGATGCCTCCTCCACCAGCCTGGCCGCACCGTCAGAGGCAGCTCCACAGGGCACCAAGGTGACTGATGGGTGGGAAGGTGGCACGGAGGACGACTGGCGCATAGGGGGGTCAGTTGAGGAGGGGGTCGTAGCAAGCCCCATCAAACGGAGGAATCCGGCCTCGGTGACCTGTCCCAGTAGGCCGACGTGGTCAACGAGCCATTTGAGATGACGTGCAGTCTCCTCATGAAAAGACTGCAGGTCACCTCGCATGGCCCGTTGACGCAACGCCACACCAGTCAGGACAGGCTCAACCCGGACCCGTATAGCCACGTCCGCAGGCCGAGGAAGGCCAGTTGTCGTGAGCTCATGCCCTGCCTGAAAACGGGTCTGGACGTAGGCATCCCTGTTGGTGCAAGATGATGCAGTGACAGGATCAGGGACATGATTGCACACAGGCACCTACGCAGCGACTTGTGCTGCGTCCTGTCCCTGGTCCTGCACTGCACCACTAGCACCAGTGGAATCCCCACCTCCAGACCCCGTCTCTGTTGCTGCACGGCCTCCTCCTCCACCAAACCCCCCACCAACCTGGATGACTCTGTGCCATCTTCCCCCGTTGGGCCCTGTGGGATCCCAGCTGCCCCTTCTGCTGCCGAGGAGTCCAACTCCGACCTCCGCCTCTTGGACCTCCCCCCGGCAGTTGCGGCCTGGGACGCGGCACCGGACTCCTCACTCCCTGACGAGATCACAACCTGGGAGGGGAGCCGGGCCTTGCGTCTCCGGCTGGCGGTGCGATCCCCGCCGCTGTGCTCCACAGCACCTTCTCCGCCCTCTTCATCAGTTGACGCTGCAGACAGGGAGAAATGAAACACAGGCATCAGGGCACTGTACAATGGACACATACACACATGACAGTTGCACATGAGTGGCATTGGCAAACCTCAGACATGGCATCACAATCGGCAACACACATGTCATTTCTACATGCACACATGAGCCATACCACAGCCACATCGCAACTGCCAGCACCATCCATACACATACAACATCATGAGCAGGCAAAGGTGAGCCAGACATCACATGCAACACAGGGAGTGCACTGCACATGCACGCACACCACCACACTTGCATGCATGTGTACACCTCAGCCAACTGTCGCAGTGTTACGATGGGCATCCATGTCACATCTGCCAATCAGGCTTCCTCATCCCGCTGTCACATGCATCCATGTTGCATCACTGTTGCACCTTTGTGAAATACACACACATGCACATGTACACAGTGCTGATACATGCAGCTGAAAACAACATACATGCGTGACATCACGACCATGCCCACTTACATACACATTCATCCAAACATGCGTGCCCACGCAACTGCATTTGGCATGCAAGCCTACACACACAAGCACCATCCATGTCTCACACATGACAGCCCTCGCATGTGTTAGCCGCACAGCCCTGTACACCCTCACCCATACTCGGCCCCATACAAACAGATGTGCAACCGGTACACTACTGGCACATCACCACACGCACAGCTTACAATCATGATGCATGTACACTTACCGCTCGACTCCAGACGGGTCTGCCTCTCAAGGACCTGGACGTGGAGCGCTGGGGGTATGCGTTCCAGGACCCTCATCTGATCTTCCGACAAGTGGCCCCGGCGCCCCTTGGCATCCGCTGCCTTCAAGAGGCGCCGGGCCTTGTTCAGGGTCCTGGACCTGAAGTCCTCCCAGCGCTTCTTGACATGTTGGAAGTCGCGGACTGCCACCCCCTCCGCGTTGATGGCAGTCACGATGTCCGTCCAGATCCGAGTCCGTCCTTCCTTGTCGGCGCGCACCCTTCCGTAGAGGGCATTATACTGCACTAGGACTTGCTCCACCAGGACACCAACTTCCCTGGCACTGAAGCTGGGCCCCTCTGCCTCTCTGGCCGGGGGTTGTCAGTGGTGCCAGATGTTGCAGTGCCCGACATGACAACCCCAGAGGCAGGAGTGGGTGGGCAACTGGGTCCTGGGGCTGGGCTGTGGAGTGATGGAATCCCAGTCGAGAGTCTTCGGTTCCAGCAGGGGTGGTCACAGCAACAGCACCCCTGGCTGATGTGCAGGCAGCAAATGGCAGGGCACGTGGGCAGCAGCAGATGGCAGGTGGGAGCGTGCTCGGGGCTCTGGGGGGCAGTAATTCGGCCTTGTGGGCAGGAGCGTGGTCTTCCGTGTGCTTACGCGTGGCCAGCTTGATACGGAGTGATTTGGCATGTGAAAATCCTCCACGTCTGCGTGTAAATCGAGGAAAGGCCCTTAGCGCGTATGCACGTCAGCACGCATATGCGATTTCATTGGACCAAAGGACCTTAGCACGTGAGCGCGCCTGTGACGTGACGCGCGCATGTGTTTCCCTCATAACACGTGATGACCGAGCACACGTGGATTTCCACCAATCGCGTGTGAAACTTTCCGCGCACCCCGAAACACACGTACCCAGGCTAATCGCGTGTGGAACTTCCTGCGCACCCCTAAGTACACGTACCCAGGCCAATCGCGTGTACGCTCACTTCCCTCCGATTACACGCGATGACACTCGGACGTGCAGTTTTACCACGTGTGCTCTGTCATCACGTGTAATGAGGGAAACACCCATGCGCGTCACGTCACAGACGCGCTAAGGGCCTTTGGTCCAATGAAATCGCATATGCGTGCTGACGTGCATACGCGCTAAGGGCCTTTCCTCGATTTACACGCAGACGTGCAGGATTTTCATGTGCCAAATCACTCCGTATCAAGCTGGCCACGCGTAAGCACACGGAAGACCACGCTCCTGTCCACAAGGCCGAATTACTGCCCCCCAGAGCCGCGAGCATGCTCCCACCTGCCATCTGCTGCTGCCTGACTGCCTGCTGCCCACGTGCCCTGCCATTTGCTGACTGCACATCAGCCAGGGGTTCTGTTGCTGTGACCACCCCTGCTGGAACCGAAGACTCCCGACTGGGATTCCATCGCTCCACAGCCCAGCCCCAGGACCCAGTTGCCCACCCACTCCTGCCTCTGGGGTTGTCATGTCGGGCACTGCAACATCTGGCACCACTGACAACTCCCGGCCAGAGAGGCAGAGGGGCACCAGCTTCAGTGCCAGGGAAGTTGGTGCCCCGGTGGAGCAAGTCCTGGGGCAGTATGATGCCCTCTACGGAAGTGTGCGCGCCGACAAGGAAGGACGGACTCGGATCTGGACGGACATCGTGACTGCCATCAACGCGGAGGGGGTGGCAGTCCGCGACTTCCAACATGTCAAGAAGTGCTGGGAGGACTTCAGGTCCAGGACCCTGAACAAGGCCCAGCGCCTCTTGAAGGCAGCGGATGCTAAGGGGCGCCGGGGCCACTTGTCGGAAGATCAGATGAGGGTCCTGGAACGCATATCCCCAGCGCTCCACGTCCAGGTCCTTGAGAGGCAGACCCGTCTGGAGTGAAGCGGTAAGTGTACATGCATCATGATTGTAAGCTGTGCGTGTGGTGATGTGCCAGTAGTGTGCTGGTTGCACATCTGTTTGTATGGGGCCGAGTATGGGTGGGGGTGTACAGGACCGTGAGGCTAACACATGCGAGGGCTGTCATGTGTGAGACATGGATGGTGCTTGTGTGTGTAGGCTTGCATGCCAAATGCAGTTGCGTGGGCACACATGTTTGGATGAATGTGTATGTAAGTGGGCATGGTCGTGATGTCACGCATGTATGTTGTTTTCAGCTGCATGTATCAGCACTGTGTACATGTGCATGTGTGTGTATTTGACAAGGGTGCAACAGTGATGCAACATGGATGCATGTGACAGCGGGATGTGGAAGCCTGATTGGCAGATGTGACATGGATGCCCATCGGGACACTGCGACAGTTGGCTGAGATGCATGTAAGTGTGGTGGTGTGCGTGCATGTGTAGTGCACTCCCTGTGTTGCATGTGATGTCTGGCTCACCTTTGCCTGCTCATGCTGTTGTATGTGTATGGATGGTGCTGGCAGTTGCGATGTGGCTGTGGTATGGCTCATGTGTGCAAGTTGAAATGACATGTGTGTTGCCGATTGTGATGCCATGTCTGAGGTTTGCCAATGCCACTCATGTGCAACTGTCATGTGTGTATGTGTCCATTGTACAGTGCCCTGATGCCTGTGTTTTATTTCTCCCTGTCTGCAGCGTCAACTGATGAAGAGGGCGGAGAAGGTGCTGTGGAGCACAGCGGCGGGGATTGCACCGCCAGCCGGAGACGCAAGGCCTGGCTCTCCTCCCAGGTTGTGATCTCGTCGGGGAGTGAGGAGTCTGGTGCCGCGTCCCAGGCCGCAGCTGCCGGGGGGAGGTCCAGGAGGCGGAGGTCGGAGTTGGACTCCTCAGCAGCAGAAGGGGCAGCTGGGACCCCACAGGGCCCAACGGGGGAAGATGGCACTGAGTCATCCAGGTTGGTGGGGGTTTGGTGGAGGAGGAGGCAGTGCAAGCAACAGAGACGGGGTCTGGAGGTGGGGATTCCACTGGTGCTAGTGGTGCAGTGCAGGACCAGGGACAGGCGGCAGCACAGGTCGCCGGGGAGGTGCCTGTGTGCAATCCTGTCCCTGATCCTGTCACTGCATCATCTTGCACCAGCAGGGAATGCCTACCTCCAGACCCGTTTTCAGGCAGGGGATGAGCTCACGACAACTGGCCTTCCTCTGCCTGCGGATGTGGCTATCCGGGTCCGGGTTGAGCCTGTCCTGACTGGTGTGGCGTTGCGTCAACGGGCAATGCGAGGTGACCTGCAGTCTTTTCATGAGGAGACTGCACGTCATCTCGAATGGCTCATTGACCGCGTCGGCCTACTGGGACAGGTCACTCAGGCCGGATTCCTCCGTTTGATGGGGCTTGCTACGACCCCCTCCTCAACTGAACCCCCTATGCGCCAGTCGTCCTCCGTGCCATCTTCCCACCCATCAGTCACCTGGGTGCCCTGTGGAGCTGCCTCTGACGGTGCGGCCAGGCTGGTGGAGGAGGCATCCCTGCCACAGTCGGGAGTCGGACGTCCAGCAGGGGTGGCCACATCAATGACTGCACCCCAGCCAGCGGAGGATGTGCAGGCAGCAGGAGGCAGTGCACGGGCAGAGGCGCAGCAGCAGCAACGTGGTGGGAGCCATGATGGCTCGGGGCCTTCGACATCGGAGGGGCAGTCATCGGCCAGACGGCAGGAGGACCCAGGACGGGAAGTGTCTTCCGTGTGGCAGCGGTTGGGCCATGCCATAGATGCGGAGCGGCAGTGGGCGGAAGAGGCACGGCTCACGATGGTCAGGGCGGAGAACTCCATGCGGAGGGCCCTGAAGCGTGCCGAGTGCCTCGAGGCAATCCGCAGGGATTTTGGGGGGAACATGTGGACGGCCCTGTGGACCCTCGGGGCCATGGAGGAGGTGCGCCTCCGGGACATTGAGCAGGAGTTCGATTTATTTATTTATTTATTTATATTTATATAGCGCGCAAGCAGCCCAGGGGCATTGAGGCTCTGTTACTTGCAATAACTTAGTTACATGGTACACATGATAGCGATTGTTGACACATTATGAATAGTACAAGAAATCATACTGTTGTTACAAATATTGCATTTGGTCGTATATTACAACATATATGATAAGTATTTGTGCTGATGTGTCGGTCCTTATGTGAAGAGGGTAGTTTTCAGTGTTTTGCGGAAGGTGGTGAGGGAGTCCTCACCATGGATAGTGGGAGGTAGGGCATTCCAGTGAGTGGGCGCGAGATAGGGGAAGCTGGATCCACCCGCTTTTACTCTTTTTACTAGTGGCACAGAGAGCATGTTGGTGTACGGTGATCTGGTTGGCCTGGTAGTGGAGACAGGGTGGATCCTTTGAGAGAGGTATGCTGGAGCAGTGAAGTGAATGCACTTGTGGGTCAGTGTTAGGGCTTTGAATATGATCCTTTCCTTTATTGGGAGCCAGTGGGCTAGTTTTCTGGCTTCAGAGATGTGTTCTCTTTTAGCAATGCCTTGGGCTGCCCGGAGAGCATTGTTCTGTATTACTTGTAGTCTCTCTAAGTTTTTGTTGGAGGTTCCTAGAAAGAGTACGTTGCAGTAGTCTAGCCTGGAGCCGGTGATGGCTCTGGCTATGTTGGTGCAGTTCTCTTTGGAGAGAAAGGGCCTGATTGCGTTGATAAGTTTGGCATGATATGCAGCTGCGGATGCTATTGCGTTGACTTGTCTATCCATGGATAGGCTGGAGTCCAGGTAGACTCCCAGAGTTTTGACAGAATCGGAGACCAGGATTTTAATGGAGTCAATGGTGAAGTGGCTGAATTGGGCATCTAGACTTTTTAGCGTGTCGGGGGAACCTACCAGGAGGAGTTCCGTCTTGTCAGAGTTGTGGCATAGTCCGTTGTCTGCCATCCAGGCTTGGATGGTGTTGTAGAGGTTGTTGAGGGTCAGGGAGTCGGTGTCATAGTTACCTGTGAGAGTGAGGAGGATCTGGGTGTCGTCGGCGTAGTTGGTGTATGAGATGCCCATAGCGTCGAGGATGAGGAAGAGGGGTCGTGTGAAGATGTTGTACAGGGTGGGGGAGAGACAGGAACCTTGGGGTACACCACAAAGTATAATAGTTGGTGATGCGGCGGCTAGGTCAGAGAATACTTGCATGGTTCTGTCTTGTAAGAAGGAGGTGATCCATGCTGTGGCCTCTGGGGAGAATTTGGCAGTGGAGGAAAGGTGGCGGCATAGGACGCCATGATCTACGAGGTCGAATGCCGCGGATAGGTCAAGGAGTAGGAGAAGTGCTGGTTTACCAATGTCTCTAGCATTGTCCATTTGGTTTTTCAGGTCAAGTAGGGCGGTTTCGGTCCCGTGTCTGGGGCGGAAGCCAGATTGGCGGAGTCCAAGGAGTTTGTTCTCTTCAATGAAGTGCTGGACATGCAAGTAGGCTGCTTTGTCCAATATTTTGAGGAGGAATGGGACAGTGGTGATGGGTCTGTAGTTATTGGGGGAGGTGGGATCGAGAGTTGGTTTTTTCAAAAGAGGGCGGACCCAAGCTTCCTTGAGGGAGGCTGGGACTTTCCCTGTGGTAAAGGAGGCATTCACAAAGGCTGTTAGGAAGGGAGCTAGCGCTTCCGTGCAGTCTTTGATAATGGAGGCTGGGCATGCATCACCTTTGCAGTTAGAGGGCTTGATGTTCCTCATAATGTTGATGATGTCTTTTTCTTGAATGGGTTTGAAGGAGAAGGGTAGGGGGGGATCCGGGGCAGGTGATGGGATAGGGATATGCATACTGGGTAGGGCTTGTTTAGAGGCTAGTGTTTTGCTTTTGAGGAGGCTTAATTTGGTTTGCATGGCCGTTTGTATTTTGTCACACCAGTCTTTGTCTTTGGTGAAATTCTGGGGGGCGGTAGTGGGTGTCTCGAGCTCTCTGAAAATGGCGAAGATTTCTTTTGTGCTAGATTGGGCTTCCGAGATTCTGGATTCAAAGGATTTGGCCTTTGCTTGGGTGATTGCCTTTTTGTATTTGGTGGATAGGGCTTTAAAGATCATCTTGTCTTTTTCAGAGTGGGGCGTTTGCCACTGTGTGAGTGCGGCTTTTTTCTCGTTGCGGAGTGTGAGGAGCTCAGGGGTGAACCAAGAGTTGGAATGGGTAGTGGGTTTGGATTTGCGAGGTTTGAGAGGGGCAATGGAGTTGATAGCTGCTTTGATGGCAGTATCATAGGTTGTTGCGAGTGTTTCTGGGTCTGATGAAAAAGGTGGTCTGAAGGCTGGGCCTTGGAGGAAGGGCAGTAGCCTTTCCTTAGTGAGCTGGCGGGAGCTTCTGGCGAGGCAAGGTGGGAGCGGTTGAGGTAAGGGGGCAGCAGGAGAGCTAGTGGTGAGGATGCTAAAGGTGATGATGTGGTGGTCAGACCACGGGGTGGGATTGTTACCTGTGATGATGAGTGGGCAGTTGTGCTGTGCTATCCAGTCGAGCGTTCTGCCCCGAGTGTGAGTTGGGCTAAGGATGGTGTTCTTGTAGCCTAGAGCATTGAGGGCAGAGTCAAGGGATTTGGCTGCTACGTCGTTACTATCCCGGAGCCCTAGGTTGACATCCCTGAGGAGAATGTCTTTAGATTGTTTTTTGAGGTTGTCAGAGAGGAGGTGGATGAGAGAGGCTTGGAAGTCTCCTGTTGGGCCTGGAGGGCGGTAGATAGTGTGCACAGTAATGGTGCAGTGGGGAGAGAGGGTTATTTTGACTTGGAGGTAGTCGCTGTTGTTGGTCAGGGATTTCTCTACCTTTCTGATAGAGAGCGAGTCTCTGGCAATAATTGCTACACCTCCACCTTTGGAGAGGCGATCTTGTCTAGTTATGGAATAGCCAGGGGGTAGGGCAAGGGATAGCGCCGGGCCGGAGGCCTCATGTAGCCATGTTTCTGAGATCATGAGTAGATCTAGGTCGTGGGAGGTTAGGAGGTCGTGGATGTCTAGGGCGTGGGCATTGATGGACCTAGCGTTAATCATGGCGCATTTCAGGTGGGGTTCAGTAGTGGCTGAGAGGGGGTTCATGATTAGAGAGGGTTTGGTGGAGGGGGGGTGAGCTCTGGGTGTTAGGGGAGATGCACAACTCAGATTTTACACTGGGGGTCTCATTTTCAGAGGTGGTGGACACAGGTGGCATAGCATTTGGCAGACTAGCATTCAAAATGGTGGTAGAAGAATTGCATATCACAGATTTTACACTGGGGGTCTCATTTTCAGAGGTGGTGGACACAGGTGGCATAGCATTTGGCACACTAGCATTCAAAATGGTGGTAGAAGAATTGCATATCACAGATTTTACACTGGGGGTCTCATTTTCAGAGGTGGTGGACACAGGTGGCATAGCATTCAAAATGGTGGTAGAAGAATTGCATATCACAGATTTTACACTGGGGGTCTCATTTTCAGCGGTGGTGGACACAGGTGGCATAGCATTTGGCACATTAGCATTCAAAATGGTGGTAGAAGAATTGCATATCACAGATTTTACACAGGGGGTCTCATTATCAGCGCTGGTGGACACAGGTGGCATAGCATTTGGCACACTAGCATTCAAAATGGTGGTAGAAGAATTGCATATCACAGATTTTACACAGGGGGTCTCATTTTCAGCGGTGGTGGACACAGGTGGCATAGCATTTGGCACACTAGCATTCAAAATGGTGGTAGAAGAGTTGCATATCACAGATTTTACACTGGGGGTCTCATTTTCAGCGGTGGTGGACACAGGTGGCATAGCATTTGGCACACTAGCATTCAAAATGGTGGTAGAAGAATTGCATATCACAGATTTTACACTGGGGGTCTCATTTTCAGCGGTGGTGGACACAGGTGGCATAGCATTTGGCACATTAGCATTCAAAATGGTGGTAGAAGAATTGCATATCACAGATTTTACACAGGGGGTCTCATTATCAGCGCTGGTGGACACAGGTAGCAAAGTATTTGGCACACTAGCATTCAAAATGGTGGTAGAAGAATTGCATATCACAGATTTTACACTGGGGGTCTCATTTTCAGCGGTGGTGGACACAGGTGGCAAAGTATTTGGCACACTAGCATTCAAAATGGTGGTAGAAGAATTGCATATCACAGATTTTTACACTGGGGGGCTCATTTTCAGCGGTGGTGGACACAGGTGGCATAGCATTTGGCACACTAGCATTGAAAATGGTGGTAGAAGAATTGCATATCACAGATTTTACACTGGGGGGCTCATTTTCAGTGGTGGAGGACACATTTGTAATCACTTTGGTTATGGAGGCGGTATAATTATACGAAAAGTTAAGTACTTTGTTGGTGGCTGTGTTGGTAGTACTTGAGGTGGATGCAGGCTTTGGGGTTTTGCGGGGGTGCATGGCCTTATCAGCGAGTAAAGAGGTTTGTACAGTGCGTGAGCATAGCCGTGTATTACGGGTGCTCGTGGGAATGGGCTGTGAGCTGATGGCGGCTTGCAAAGTACGGGCGCGCAACCTGAAGCGCCTTGAGGTGGTGCAAGGGTTAGAGAGAAGCTTGCAAGGGTAGTGCTTCTTACCTTCTGGGTGCGGCGTAGGTTTTGGGCAAACGGCAGACGAGCAGCGAAGAGCTGCAAAGAGCACAGGAGGCCTTTTCTCCTGGCCTTCTCTCGTCGGCTTCGCCTCTCGGCCCTCTCCCCCTCCATTTAAAGCAGGAGGGGAGGGGCGGGCAGGCGGACACAGCAAATGGGAACCTGGCCCTGCGGCGGTGAACTGCGCGGCAGCAGTTGTTGATGTGGATGCCTCCATGGCAATGGCATCCATTTTGGGGCTCCTCCATGCGGCAGGGATTTCCTTGGAACACACGGTTGTTCCTAAAGAAAGGAGAACAGCTGATGCAGCATCCAGCTGGCGTGTGGGGAAACGTGCTCGCGGAGCTGCAAAGAGCACAGGAGGCCTTTTCCCCTGGCCTTCTCTCGTTGGCTTCGCCTCTCAGCCCTCTCCCCCTCCATTTAAAGCAGGAGGGGAGGGGCGGGCAGGCGGACACAGCAAATGGGAACCTGGGCCTGCGGCGGTGAACTGCGCGGCAGCAGTTGTTGATGTGGATGCCTCCATGGCAACGGCATCCATTTTGGGGCTCCTCCACGCGGCAGGGATTTCCTTGGAACACACGGTTGTTCCGAAAGAAAGGAGAACAGCTGATGCAGCATCCAGCTGGCGTGTGGGGAAACGTGCTCGCAGCGGAGCTGCAAAGAGCACAGGAGGCCTTTTCTCCTGGCCTTCTCTCGTCGGCTTCGCCTCTCGGCCCTCTCCCCCTCCATTTAAAGCAGGAGGGGAGGGGCGGGCAGGCGGGCACAGCAAATGGGAACCTGGGCCTGCGGCGGTGAACTGCGCGGCAGCAGTTGTTGATGTGGATGCCTCCATGGCAATGGCATCCATTTTAGGGCTCCTCCACGCGGCAGGGATTTCCTTGGAACACACGGTTGTTCCGAAAGAAAGGAGAACAGCTGATGCAGCATCCAGCTGGCGTGTGGGGAAACGTGCGCGCAGCGGAGCTGCAAAGAGCACAGGAGGCCTTTTCTCCTGGGCTTCGCCGCTCGGCCCTCTCCCCCTCCATTTAAAGCAGGAGGGGAGGGGCGGGCAGGCGGACACAGCAAATGGGAACCTGGGCCTGCGGCGGTGAACTGCTCGGCAGCAGTTGTTGATGTGGATGCCTCCATGCCAACGGCATCCATTTTGGGGCTCCTCCACGCGGCAAGGATTTCCTTGGAACACACGGTTGTTCCGAAAGAAAGGAGAACAGCTGATGCAGCATCCAGCTGGCGTGTGGGGAAATGTGCTTGCAGCAGAGCTGCAAAGAGCACAGGGGGCCTTTTCTCCTGGCCTTCTCTCGTCGGCTTCGCCTCTTGGCCCTCTCCCCCTCCATTTAAAGCAGGAGGGGAGGGGCGGACAGGCGGACACAGCAAATGGGAACCTGGGCCTGCAGTGTTGAACTGCGCGGCAGCAGTTGTTGATGTGGATGCCTCCATGGCAATGGCATCCATTTTGGGGCTCCTCCACGCGGCAGGGATTTCCTTGGAACACACGGTTGTTCCGAAAGAAAGGAGAACAGCTGATGCAGCATCCAGCTGGCGTGTGGGGAAACGTGCTCGCAGCGGAGCTGCAAAGAGCACAGGAGGCCTTTTCTCCTGGTCTTCTCTCGTCGGCTTCGCCTCTCGGCCCTCTCCCCCTCCATTTAAAGCAGGAGGGGAGGGGCGGGTAGGCGGACACAGCAAATGGGAACCTGGGCCTGCGGCGGTGAACTGCGCGGCAGCAGTTGTTGATGTGGATGCCTCCACGGCAACGGCATCCATTTTGGGGCTCCTCCACGCGGCAGGGATTTCCTTGGAACACACGGTTGTTCCGAAAGAAAGGAGAACAGCTGATGCAGCATCCAGCTGGCGTGTGGGGAAACGTGCTCGGAGCGGAGCTGCAAAGAGCACAGGAGGCCTTTTCTCCTGGCCTTCTCTCGTCGGCTTTGCCTCTCGGCCCTCTCCCCCTCCATTTAAAGCAGGAGGGGAGGGGCGGGCAGGCGGACACAGCCTGGGAACCTGGGCCTGCGGCGGTGAACTGCGCGGCAGCAGTTGTTGATGTGGATGCCTCCATGGCAACAGCATCCATTTTGGGGCTCCTCCACGCGGCAAGGATTTCCTTGGAACACACGGTTGTTCCGAAAGAAAGGAGAACAGCTGATGCAGCATCCAGCTGGCGTGTGGGGAAACGTGCTCGCAGCGGAGCTGCAAAGAGCACAGGAGGCCTTTTCTCCTGGCCTTCTCTCGTCGGCTTCGTCTCTCGGCCCTCTCTCCCTCCATTTAAAGCAGGAGGGGAGGGGCGGGCAGGCGGACACAGCAAATGGGAACCTGGGCCTGCGGCGGTGAACTGCGCGGCCTCCATGGCAACGGCATCCATTTGGGGCTCCTCCACGCGGCAGGGATTTCCTTGGAACACACGGTTGTTCCGAAAGAAAGGAGAACAGCTGATGCAGCATCCAGCTGCCGTGTGGGGAAACGTGCTCGCAGCAGAGCTGCAAAGAGCACAGGAGGCCTTTTCTCCTGGCCTTCTCTCGTCGGCCCTGGCCCGGAACATCCCGAAGTGAGCCGTCGGACTAGCCCGCTGCCCTTGTAAATAGTTATATAGTTAATGTTAGGTTTCCTTTGGTTTAGCATTTTTTTTGGACCTTTTGGACAATGGGCCACATTTTTGTATATAGTTATTTTTTTTAGGTAGTGTTATTAGATAGGTTTCATTTCTTCGGTTGGGATCATGGACCCTGGATTGTTTATCTGTACATAGTTGACTTTTGGATTTTCAATTTTTATTATGATTTCGCCATGGAGCAATGGTTTTCGATTTTAATTTTCCATTGGATTTACTTTTGTGGACTGTGACTTTGGACACCTTTCCTTTACATTATGATTTGTGGTTTTGCATTATTTCACGGACCTGCTGTTTTTTTTTTAATTTCTATTATTGTTTGTTTATTTTTGATTCAATTTATGCTGCTTTTAATACATATTTTTTCTTCAAAGTTCAATGTGTAGTATCATCTCATTGGTTTCATGCATATCATGATATGGGTTTTGACATTCACTGACACCCATTGAGTGTATGTGAGGGACATGTGTTCATTTCCAAACTTGCAATTGAGCTTCTATCATGTTTTTGCCATTTCTAAGTGGGTGGATGCAATACTCGGGTGGGTGTTTGCCATTTGGAGGCTGACCATAAGGGCCAGGGATCTACATTGTGGTGACATGTTGGCTGGGAGACATGGGTGGGGGCCTGGTGGAGGCTGCCCCTGCACTGCTGGGGGGTGGGGGTGGTGGTAGACATGGGTGGGGGCCTGGTGGAGGCTGCCCCTGGTGGCTGGGGGGTGGGGGTGGTGGTAGACATGGGTGGGGTCCTGGTGGAGGCTGCCCCTGCGCTGCTGGGGGGTGGGGGTGATAGGGGACATGAGTAGGGGCCTGGTGGAGGCTGCCCCTGCACTGCTGGGGGGTGGTGGTAGACATGAGTGGGGGCCTGGTGGAGGCTGCCCCTGCACTTTTGGGGGGTGGGGGTGGTGGTAGACATGGGTGGGGGCCTGGTGGAGGCTGCCCCTGGTGGCTGGAGGGTGGGGGTGCAGGGAGACATGAGTGGAGGCCTGGTGGAGGCTGCCCCTGCACTGCTGGGGGGTGGGGGTGGTGGGAGACATGGGTGGGGGCCTTTTGGAGGCTGCCCCTGCACTGCTGGGGGGTGGGGGTGGTGGTAGACATGAGTGGGGGCCTGGTGGAGGGTGCCCCTGGTGCCTGGGGGGGTGGGGGTACAGGGGGACATGAGTGGGGGCCTGGTGGAGGGTGCCCCTGGTGGCTGGGGGGTGGGGGTGGTGGTAGACATGAGTGGGAGCCTGGTGGGGGCTGCCCCTGGTGGCTTGGGGGTGGGGGTGCAGGGAGACATGAGTGGGGGCCTGGTGGAGGCTGCCCCTGGTGGCTGGGGGGTGGGGGTGGTGGGAGACATGAGTGGGGGCCTGGTGGAGGCTGCCCCTGCACTGCTGGGGGGTGGGGGTGGTGGGAGACATGAGTGTGGGCCTGGTGGAGGCTGCCCCTGGTGACTGGGGGGTGGGGGTGCAGGGAGACATGAGTGGGGGCCTGGTGGAGGCTGCCCCTGCACTGCTGGGGGGTGGGGGTGGTGGGAGACATGAGTGTGGGCCTGGTGGAGGCTGCCCCTGGTGACTGGGGGTGGGGGTGCAGGGAGACATGAGTGGGGGCCTGGTGGAGGCTGCCCCTGCACTGCTGGGGGGTGGGGTGGTGGGAGACATGGGTGGGGGCCTGGTGGAGGCTGCCCCTTCACTGCTGGGGGGTGGGGGTGGTGGTATACATGGGTGAAGACATGGGTGGGGGCCTGGTGGAGGCTGCCCCTGGTGGCCGGGGGGTTCGGGGTGGTGGGAGACATGAGTGGGGGCCTGGTGGAGGCTGCCCCTGCACTGCTGGGGGGTGGGGGTGGGGGTGGTGGTAGACATGGGTGGGGACCTTGTGGAGGTGCCCCTGGTGGCTGGGGGGTGGGGATGCAGGGAGACATGAGTGGGGGCCTGGTGGAGGCTGCCCCTGCACTGCTGGGGGGTGGGGGTGGTGGGAGACATGGGTGGGGGCCTGGTGGAAGCTGCCCCTGCACTGCTGGGGGTTGGGGGTGGTGGTAGACATGAGTGGGGGCCTGATGGAGGGTGCCCCTGGTGGCTGGGGAGTGGGGGTGCAGGGGGACCTGAGTGGGGGCCTGGTGGAGGGTGCCCCTGGTGGCTGGGGGGTGGGGGTGGTGGTAGACATGAGTGGGGGCCTGGTGGAGGCTGCCCCTGGTGGCCTGGGGGTGGGGGTGCAGGGAGACATGAGTGGGGGCCTGGTGGAGGCTGCCCCTGGTGGCTGGGGGTGGGGGTAGTGGGAGACATGAGTGGGGGCCTGGTGGAGGCTGCCCCTGCACTGCTGGGGGGTGGGGGTGGTGGGAGACATGAGTGGGGGCCTGGTGGAGGCTGCCCGTGGTGGCTGGGGGGTGGGTGTGCAGGGAGACATGAGTGGGGGCCTGGTGGAGGCTGCCCCTGCACTGCTGGGGGGTGGGGGTGGTGGGAGACATGGGTGGGGGCCTGGTGGAGGCAGCCCCTGCACTGCTGGGGGGTGGGGGTGAAAGGGGACATGAGTGGGGGCCTGGCGGAGGCTGCCCCTGCACTGCTGGGGGGTGGGGGTGGTGGGAGACATGAGTGGGGGCCTGCTGGAGGCTGCCCCTGCACTGCTGGGGGGTGGGGGTGGTGGTAGACATGGGTGGGGGCCTGGTGGAGGCTGCCCCTGGTGGCTGGGGGGTGGGGGTGGTGGGAGACATGAGTGGGGGCCTGGTGGAGGCTGCCCCTGCACTGCTGGGGTTGCGGGTGGTGGTAGACATGAGTGGGGGCCCGGTGGAGGCTCCCCCTGCATTGCTGGGGGGTGGGGGTGGTGGTAGACATGGGTGGGGGCCTGGGGGAGGCTGCCCCTGGTGGCTGGGGGGTGGGGGTGGTGGGAGACATGAGTGGGGGCCTGGTGGAGTGTGCCCCTGGGGCTGGGGGGTGGGGGTGATGGAAGACACGTACCCTGCTGCTTTTGCGTGTGATACTTCCCGCGCACCCCTGAAATACACGTACCCTGCTGTTTTTGCGTGTGATACTTCCCACGCACCCCTGGAATACACGTACCCTGATGGAATCGCGTGTGATACTTCCCGCGCACCCCTGAAATACACGTACCCTGCTGCTTTTGCGTGTGATACTTCCCGCGCACCCCTGAAATACACGTACCCTGCTGCTTTTGCGTGTGTTACTTCCCACGCACCCCTGATGCACACGTACACAGGACAATCGCGTGTGGAACTTCCCGCGAACCACCGAAATACACGTTCCCCGCTTGGTGTTTGCTGTTTGCCAGCCCTGTGAACTGGTCCAGGGTTAGCGCAGCCCTTTGCGATTATTTCGGGATTTTGAAGGCTTTTCCTTGCGCAAGGGCATTCTTGGGGGCGTAACTGGCGCTGCTGTAGGGTCGCTGCGCCATGCTGCGCCACGGCTGGTTTTGGATGTGAAAATCCATGAATACGCTGTGCGCAGAAATCGATTTTAGCGCACGCGGCTGGTGCAGACATTCGCACGGGCACGTTGTGCGCCAGCCGCGTACGCATCTTTTGTGCGAATTTCTATGAATTACCCTGTTAGTGCTCTCATAGTTCTTAGAAAGAGCTTGACTATTGAAGGTATTAGTCAGCTACATTTAGTATATTGCATTTATGATTTAGACGTTTATCATTGCACAAATTAAAGGCCTACAGTCATTCTGCCATAGGTGTAATTTGAAGTCAGAAAAAAACTCTTTTTTAAAAAACGTTCTCTAAGCTCAGGAAGCAATCAGAGCAATTTGTTTGGGAAATGGGACTGAGGTGAAAACCCAATTAGAGACAGAGACAGTTTTTTTGCACAAAGCAAATTATGAATGAGCTAATCAACACATGCCTCAAGAAAACAAAGTGATGTCCGGTGACCTCATGCACTCTAAAATAAAACATTGCAGCAACGCGCACTTAAGATTACATTTAATTAGCCTTCTAAAAGTTATATAAAGCCTTAAAAATGTGCTTTGAGGACCTAGCCCCAGAAGAACGCAATCCAGTGGTGTGTTGGCAGCGAGAAGTAGAAGATGTGTGCAGTGCTAAGCAGAAGAGGTGAGCAGAGGCAGGCAGATAATAAAACAACTAAGCAGTTGAACCTTCTCCAACCAGAGAGGAATGATGGCCATGATGATAAGGGTATGAACAGCCATAATCAAGCTGCTGGAAAGCAATTCTCTAGAAATATTATTCAAAGAGACGCAAGGCAGCATTGGAGAATTCCTATTCAAATATCAAAAAGACGAATTCTGCATTATTGGTTGGATGTTCTGTAAACTAAAATGAATGCAGAGAAATATAAAAAAGGCCTGTATTCCTTTCATGATCCTGTAAATCAAGCCAGAGTAGAAGCAGAAGTGAGCTACATGTATTTGATTTAAACTAATACACTGAATTAAGTGCAGGGAATAATGTTCAAGTTAGCAACAAAGGTTTGGGTAAGACATGCCAATTGAAGAAGTGATGTGTTCATTTTTAATTAATGAAAAAGGAAAGCTGTACTTATTGCAATGCATGGCTGATCAGTCCTTTGTAAGTGGTTCAAACCCTTATACCGCTTATTTTCTTGCAGATGTGACTATATACCAACATGAATTTCAAAAACTGCACAATAGTGTATATGTGGTTCCGTTGCAAACAAGAATTCTGATAATAAGGCAGGGTGGATTTAGCAGCACTACACCCTTAATCAAATTATATACAACAAACAGATATGTTTTAAAATAAACTTAAATAATTAGAAGTACAATTGCAAATACCAATGTATGGATGTTTATTATGAAGAATTGATTCTTAAAAGGATGAGATCTCTTCTTGAAGAAGTCGCATCGGAATGGGTGTGTTTGTTTTAAGTACATGGAAACTGTTTTTAATAAAAATAACTTTTAATATGTACCAACTTGATATCATTGCAAATCATTCAGAAAGCAGAAAGACATTTGTTTGAGTTAAAATTGATAAATTTT
Source organism: Ambystoma mexicanum (assembly GCF_040938575.1). NCBI lineage: Eukaryota > Metazoa > Chordata > Amphibia > Caudata > Ambystomatidae > Ambystoma > Ambystoma mexicanum. The sequence goes on from NC_090928.1 coordinate 1,233,268,703, forward strand.
GATAAAATTAAATTTGCAAATGTAAAACATCGTGGGGCAGGTTGTTTGAGAAAGCGTCCTCCTACCCATACCAGGAAAAGCCTAAGAGGCATGGCATAAGAGCAAGGAAGGGCAATTGACAATTTTTATTACTGATTCACACAACAACTTTCTATTATTTCACAGCTCGCTCAGCTATATTTTACATTCAGTTCTTGATAGAAGCTCTCAGATAAGTCAGACAGGTTGAATGAATATATAAATAGACAGCAAGAGGTCGGGATCACCAGAGTTCAGGATTCAAATCAAGCTTGATGTATCGAATGTTTGAAAGTTTCACACCATTTTGTGGTTTGTTGCCAAAGTCATTAGTATCTGCATGATTGTTCTTCATTAACCATTACTGATAAACCATAACTATCATGTTGCCATCATCAACTCTGTAATAATAAAATGTGCACAAGTAAGTATTTAACAGTGAACTTGGCATTGGCAATTTCATTAGTTTGCAGAGTGTATCTTATGATCTTCCAGTAAATCAGATTTATATGCTGATTCTCCTTGGTATGGAAAATAAAGCAATGACTAGTACTCTCAGAGACCCATTAGTAGAATTAACCTTTTTGTAAATGTTCAGGTTTCTGAAATTATTGAGCTAATATACATGCAGCTGCATCTGGTGAAGATAGATGAAGTTCGAACCATGGTGCTGGAGACAATGAGAGCTCTCGCCCATCACCATCAGGACAAAGTACTGAACAGCCTCCTAATGAAGCCGCTTCCCTTTGACAAGTACGTACCCTTAAATCTGACTTCAATGTATTGGCATCTATCGGAAAAGGGATGGAGCTGGGCATTGCTCGAGCCACCAAGCGATTTTTTGTAATATGTCTCGGTCAGGGTGTCAGTCAGAATGCTCTTAGAGGAAATGCCAGGCAAAAGTGCACATTAGGAGAAGTACTGCAAATTAAATTATTTGCAATACAATTGCACTTTGTCTAACATTGAAACCTGTGTGTGGTATACATAGTCGACAAGTTATCTTTGGTTTGTTCTTGTAAATAAGTGTCATTGTAAAATGTGTTGGTGTAGTAATTACATTGAAAAGCCTACTCATAATGAACAAAACAAAGAAATACTACTTTTATAGTTGGGTGGTGGTTACACTTGGATTGCTTGGAAGAGCAGTGAAGGGGAGGAGACCGTCCAATTAGCTGGTAAAAGTAAGAGAGTGCACAGGGATATCCGTTTTGTTTTAGAGCATGTGCTATGTTACCCTAGCACAGAATTTGACTTGGAGCAGTCACCATTGGTTTTTATTTAGTTAGGAGGAGGCATGCTATCCTTCCCATCCAGAGTCAGGGAAACTGACCAGGAGCTAATGTTCTTCTGGTGTGGGGTTATTCAATTTATCAGTCAGGGTGAAAGGAAATGTGAATAGTAAGTTCCCCATTTCCAGTGAGAACTACAAATGCACATGATGACTAGTTTGCTCTGTCTTGTGTTTCCTAGGGACACCAGTGATCTATGGAGATCTTTGACAGACGAGCCCTCTTATTCTTGTAAGGTTCTCAGGTTCCTTATGGTCATTATTAATGAAGAGAACGAGTTGACGCTCAGAAATAGCCTCTCCTTTACAGATGACCAGCCAGCAGCAGCCCTGATGCCTCTTAAGGTAAGGCTTTTAAATAAATCGATAGGAAATGCCTCCCTTCCAGTCAGGAGGGCATCCCATGTATTCTGCATGCCTCACTGTATGCACTATATTGAGCAACCTCTCCCTGCTCTACTGTTTGTGTTTTCTGGATATTTCCATGACCTCCTGCTGTTGCGCTTGGAAAGGTTGTGAGAAAGTGCAGCCCCTATGTTCATCCAAGTACTCTGCCCATTCCTCCAGTCTTCCATTGCGTAGGCTGTCCCCCACAAGAGAGGAAGGTGAAAGCCCCAGCTGTAGAAGTACAAAGGAATTGGGAAGCGTGCAAACATGTGCGGTCTTGTTCTTAGGCCATGCTGCTCTTTTATGCCTGCAACCCTGAGCCATTTTTATCTGTGAAATCAGTAGGCTATTACATATGCACACTCATGGTTACGGATATGACAGATTTAGTAACGAGTAATCATATTTTACCTGTTGGATTGTGTATTAGATCAACAGAAAACTAGTGTTGCCATAGAAGCAAAATGTGTTGTTTTTCTAGCTATTATTAATTGGAATGTTCGAGAAGCAACATCGGTGGCATCGCCAAAAAGAATCCCTACAAAAGAATGCCAAAATATAGATAAGATTCATAGATGAGATATTTATGGTGTGGAATGGAACTGAAGAAGAACTAAAAGAATTTACAAGATGGTTGAACACTAACAAGTACAATGTTGAATTTACTTTAACATTTCACAGCACCATCATTGTTTTTGTGGATCTTTTATTATTCATGGATAAATGAACGATACAAATTATAACATAGAAAAATCCAACATCACCTAAAACGGTCATACAGCATTAGAGTCACCATTGACGCACTGTCCTTATCCTGTCCGGAGAATTTAGCAGGGGATATTATCACTTAGAAGCTAATGAGATCAGTAAAGGATTCTTGGGAGGGGATACTCTAGAGATGTCATTCCAAAGAAAATAGGGCAGAACAAGAGGGAGACAATATTTAAGACATCAATGAGAAATAAGACACAGGATATAGACAAAGTTCAGTTAATTACTTAATATAACACCAATTGTCCTCAAATATGCCAAGCTGTGAATAAATATTGGGGTATGTTAATGTTAGAACCTTATTTGAAGAAGTATTTAAATGACAAAAAAGCTATCACTTTCACTAGAACACCAACACCAAGGAGATTAGTATGTATAAGTCATCCTCCCTAACAGCTAGGTCCAAACACCATCTGCTCCCCCTCTAACCCAAGACTGGGTGATCTACTCTTCCCTGTTTCACTGTCGATCCCTTGCTGCCAAGTACCTACCCTCCAGCTCCCCCACAGTTAGTCTCCGGCTCCCTTGTAGCTCTGCTTCCCTTACCAAGTACTTCCCCCTGTAACTTGTAAAGCACACTGTTGTTTCCCAAAGCTAGGTCTGCGCTTAATAAATACACTAATATCAATAATAAAAAATAATAATCTTAAAAGATAACCCCAGACAACCAATACCTTATGGTTATTCAGACAAGCAAAAGGATTTTGCAAATGTAGGATGTGAGGCAGCTGCACTAGTCCTTGCTAAACTGCACACATTTCCGTTCCAAACACCTCAAAGGTTCTATATAAATGGGTTTATTAATAGCAAAACCACTTATGTACTGTATGTTATCATTTTCATTTGCAATTTGATGTATGTGGGGAGTACAAAAAGACCAGTTGGAACTGAAGTCACAAAACATGTTAGAACCATGAAAAGGGTAGACACAGTAGATATCCACTTGCAGCTCATTGGCAAGACAACAGGTGAAAACACGGTATATATTGGCTGACAGGGAAGCGATGTTGAGACAAGGACATGTGCTTTGTATTGGTGCATTACGAGCAGCTAAGAAGATTAATACTGATGCCAAATGAGTTTTCCTTATGAAGGGACAAGGTTAAATGACAGAATGGCATGATATGTAATATCATGACCAAGTATATCCCAAAGATTCCTACCTTTGCAATTTCTTTATCTGAAGGGATTAACACAATGAAGTAACACAATGATAGCCAAATATTATTGTTTCTCAAATACAGTTATACCTGTAAGGCACAATACGCATGTCTGCTTGCCCGAGAAGATCTAATCTTATGAAACAGGCATAACATGATATTACTTTAGAAGTCTCTTAATTGATGAAGTAGGAATTGGTAGATAATACAATTGTATTCTTTCATAAATGTATGTGTTTCACAGCTTTGCTTTGGTAGACTGTTGAGTACTCTAGGACATAATCCAGTTTGCAGAATTATTGATGACTTAATGTCAGAAGGACTTTTGACATGAGACTTAAAAAAATGGATGGAACAATTGAGATGCTGAGAATTAATGTTTATTATGGAAAAAGGATTGATACCATACAGATGGCTTTGAGTATTTTCATGCAGCAACTCATGGGACTGCTTATGAGTTTGGTGGTAAAAGTAAAACATTAAATATTTGGAAACACTGGAGAGCTCATGTTCCATGAAGCACCTCAAGACCTTTCTCTTTGCTTCTGCCTTCGCCCCTCCTCTCCCCTGCTGATCTGTTCTCTCGCAGCACTTTGCACCTGGCCCTCCCTCTGTCTTCCGGGCCCAGGTACCTGCTCACCCTGCCACCCACCCGCACTGCCTCTGGGCTTCCCCTTGCACTGGGGTCTTTATCTATAACCATACAGTCCCCCCCTTTTTTTCCTTCACTGCACTTATCAGACATACATTGTCTGCTGCCGTAAAACCTAGCACTTGCCACTTGCTGGCTGCACTACCACTGTTTGTTGCCTTTTTATTATTTATTTGTTTATTTGTATTATTTATCTGTTTTTCCCTTTGCTCCGCACTTTCCACTTCTCCCCCCTCCCATGCACTTTTCCCCTTTCCTTCTCCCATGCACTTGCGTGTTCTCAATGTCACTGGGCCTAGTAAGATTGTTGTTTTTGTTCTACCTTGTTTCCCCTCCCTTGCCTTGTCACGCTCAGAAACACTTGTGTACGAGCGCGATATAGAAAAAAAATCAATTCAATTCAATTCAATTCCATAGGGGTTGTAATGCTAATCAAAGGTGTAAAAGGCTTTTATGCCTTCCATGAACACTACACCGTATTTTCAATCATTTGTATGGCGAAAGCATGGGCAGAATGCATCTTACGTTTCCGCCACCTTCCATTCTCTCCACAATACAAATGCTCAATTTTCATGCCTGCACAAATGCTGGGATCCCTATGATATCCGCCGTTTTTTTGCATGACAGGCAGCGTTGACAAATACAATTAAACGCTGCCTGCCATGCTTCATTGCTGCCTTTTCCCTGCACATTTGCACTTCGCTGTGTAAATGATGAAAGTTTAATGGCGGGGACCTGGCTGTGCCTGAGTTGAAATGTACCGGTTTCCGCCGTCAAATTATGAATTATAGCAAAATGAGCTCCTGCATATTTTACTGCTTCTCACAATTCGGAGTTGCACACTATATGTGAAAACACCAGAAAAGAGCGTTACAATTTTAGTACATGCGGTAACCGGGTCACACTGCATGTTAAATGTTAAATATTAGAGGTATTTGTACCGCGCACCATCACCAACGGAATTGGTCCCCAGGCGCTCAGGCGGATCTGTAAATGATAAAGGTGGGATGGGTTAGTAGGGTGAAGAAGGGAGTAGGATAGTGAGGGGAGTTGTACTCTGTTGGCAGCTTCAACTCAGTATGCACCGGGTGCTGAGCTTTGGTGCGGGTATCGGATCGGAGTCAGTCTGCGTGTGCTGTTGTTCCTGCTTATGTGTTGTTGTTGCAGTGTTGTGAAGTGCGTGCGGCTTGTTGTGCGTGAGATGGTTGTGTGAGTTTTTTGAGTGAGATAAGTATGCAGAGTTTGAGCTTATATTGGTTAGTGGGTTACCTGACCTTTACCATGCTAACATTCACAGTTCTGTCTGAGTGTGGCACTTGCTGGCCCTCACATTCCCATCTAGACGCGGCGCAGGCCAATGTTTAGGACTCCATCCAGGTGTGGGCATGCCAACATTCACCACTCCATCCGAACGCCACGCAGGCTGGTGTTCACAACTCTAAGTGTGCCCCATGCTAGCATTCACGTTTTTTCTAGGCACGGGCATGTTATCCTTCAATCAATCCTATCCAGATGTGACTCAGGCTAACGTCTATCTAGGTGCGTCTGCTGGTCTGGATATGTTCATCCGGTACGTACGAGTGGGAGAGTCACTTGAGGGCTTTCGTCTGGGTGTAGGTATGTGGTCAGTCTCTGCAGTCTTCCTTTGTGGCTATTTTCCATGATGTCTTATGCTCTGTCGAGTGGTTGGTTCTTTGGTTAGAGTGTTTGTCCAATTTGAGAGTGGTCGAGGTTGGAGTTATTTTCATCATTGTTTTAATGTCTGGGCATTCTAGTGCGTCTCCGTTGTGGTTACGCTTTGAAGAGCCATGATTTGAGGAGTTTCCTGAATGCTAGGTGGTTTGTTGTATTCCGTATATTCTTAGGTAGGTCATTCCAGGTTATGGGTGCCTGGTGTCAGAAAGACGATCCTCCGAGTTTTTTTCTGTTGTAGGGTTTTGGTTCCAGGCATATGTCGGTGCTTGGTCTTAGAGTTCTTGTCGGTTGATGTAGGCGTAGTTTGTCGCTTAGGAATTCTGCGCCTTGTTTGTGTATTGCTCTGTGCGTGATGCACATAGCCTTGAACTTTATTCGTTGTTTCAGTGGTAGCCAGTGTAGTATTTTTAGCGCGGGTGTGATGTGTTCTCTTCTGGGTTGCTTGAGGAGGAGTCTGGCTGCTGCGTTTTGTATGCGTTGCAGTTTTTTTTAGAAGTCGTTCGGGCATGCCCAGGTATAGGCTATTGGCATAGTCTACTCTGGACATGATCAGAGCGATGATGGTAAGTGTTTTGTTGGCGAACGACAGGAACGGTAGGATCCTTTTTGCTGCTCGCAGGAGGAAGAAACATTTCTTGATTACCGAGTTTACTAGTGGCTCCAGAGTGAGATTGTCATCCATCAGGAGCCCTAGGTTTTTTACAGTTGATGATGGTGCTGGTGTGGTGCCGAGCTCTCTTGGCCAGGGGATGTAGTTGATGTCTCCTCCCTTTTTTGAAACAATCATTATCTCTGTTTTGCCTGGGTTGATTTAGAGATGGTTGAGGTTCATCCAGTTGAATATGTCACAAAGGCAATTCTCTAGTGTGGTGTTTTCTTCTCGGGTGTCTTGTATGTTGAAGATTATTTGAGTATCGTCGGCGTAGTTGTAGCATGTGAGGCTGTGTTTTTTGATCAGTTTGATTAATAGGTACATGTAGATGATGAATAGGAGCGGGGAGAAGGATGAACCTTGTGGTACACCGCACGTGGAGACTCTGGGTTTGGATTTACAAGGTTTCATCCATATTGTTTCTGTTCTGTTTGTTAGGAAGGATTTGATCTATAGTAGGGCAGTGTCTGTTATCCCTAGTCCTTCTAGTGTCTTCATGAGGATGGTGTGGTTGACAGTGTCGAAGGCTGCAGACAGATCAAGGAGAATCAGGGCAGTGCTGTTGTCTGAGTCTGCGTTTGTTTTTAGGTCGTCCCATATTGAGAGGAGAGCCGATTCTGTTCCTCTCATAGGTCTGAAGCCAACTTGTGCCTGGTCTAGTAGGCAATGCTCTTCTATGAATTCTTGGGTTATTTGGTATACGTACGTTTCTAGCAGTTTGGCTATTTAGGGTATGTTGGAGATGGGTCTGTAGTTGGAAAAGTCCTCTACGTTTCCTGTTGTGTCTTTGAGTAGCGGCTTGATGTAAGCCGATTTGAAGGCCTGCGGTACTTTACCTGTTGAGATTGAGAGATTGAAGAGGTTCCTGTGGTATTGCATGGGGGTTCCTTGTTTGAGAATTGTTTTGTATATGTCCGGGGGGTAAGGGTCTTCAGGAGAGCCGGATTTGTTGCTTTGGTTTACCAGTTTGACGAATACCTCAACTGATATTTCTGGGAAGTTTTGTAGCTTGTTTGCGTGTTCCTCATCTGTGTAGGTGGGGTTTGAGCTGTGAACGCTTGGTCTGTTTTGTATGGTGTGTTGGATGGAGGTTATTTTGTTTTTGTAGTGGTCTCCGAGGTCCTCGCAAAGTTTTGTTGATGGGATTGGCGTGTTGTTGCAGGCCGGTGTTTTTTTTATTTCGTTTATGATTTTGAATAGTTCTTTTTCAGCGTTTGGTGCTCTGAAGATTCGGTTGTCGTAATGTTTCCTCTTCGCTTTTTGTATTTCCTTTTTATATGCGCGGATCTGTTGTAGGAATTTCAATGTGTTTGCGGTGGTGTTGTTGGTCCTCCATTCAGATTCTAGTTTTCGGTTTTTCCTTTTCATGGCGTTGAGTAGTGGGGTGAACCATTTTGCTGTCTTTTTTGTGCGTGATGGGGTGAAGGGCTTTTCTTTGGCGATGTCGTCAAGGGTTGTTGCGATCCTGGTATGAAGTAGGGCAACTTTTTTGTCAAGGTCTGCTTCTTCCATGGTTGATGCCTGTGGTTTGCTGAGTTCTAGGAGCTTGGTTAGGTTGGAATTTTTTATGGTTCTCCAATTTCTTTTCATCATGATGGGTTGTTTTTCTTGTTGCTTTTTTGTTGGAGCGGCCGTTGTGATTATGAACGGAATAATGAGGTGGTCGCTCAAAAGTATTTGAATTGGGGGTGCCGTGGTGATGAGATCCTTGTTGGCGAAGATTGCGTCAAGTGTGTGCCCTGCTGAGTGGGTTGCTCCTTTGACTAGTTGTTGGAGGTTCATGGCTGCTAGTTGGGCCGTTAGGGATTTTTGTGTGGTTGTGGTTTCTTCATCGAACCAGATGTTGAAATCTCCGAGGATGATCAGATGATTGTACTTGATGGCTAGGGTGGTGATTGCTTCCGTGAAAGCGTCTATGAAAGTCGCATCGTAGGTTGGTGGTCGGTATATCAGTATGAATTTCAGGTTGGTTTTGAGGTTTACTGAAAGTCGTAGTATTAAGGATTCACATTTATCGATGTTTAGTGGATCTTCCATTTTGATGGCCAGTGGTTCCTTGTGGATGATCGCTAGTCCCCCCCCTCTTTTGGATTTTCTGTTTGTTTGGATGCATTTGAAGTCTTCAGGCAGGCAGTTGTTGAGGGTGATCTTGTAGTTGTCGTCTAGCCATGTTTCGGTTACAAATAGGATGTCTATGCCTCCTTCTGACAGGAGGTCGAATATTTCCGTTGCATGTTTGTGTCATGATGCCTACCTCCAAAGAGCCAGGCCGGGCCCAGCAACCCCAGAGGCAGACATCATTTTCCCCAGGGAAGTCTCAGCGGGCCCAAGTCGGGGCCCTTTGGACTCAGTCCTGGCGCCTTAGGCGCCAGGCTCATAGCGGACCCCAGTCCTGGCGCCTTAGGCGCCAGGCTCATAGAAGAGGATATGTGTTTAAGTGCTTGGGTGCACACTTACCTGATGCAGACCTTGCTGCTTCATCCAGGCCCTCTTGAGGCCTGAATGGGACTACTTTACCTGTAGGACTACTTCACCACCCGGGTGTGGTCGGGGAAGGATACATACCTGATTGGTGGAAGGATACATACCAGGAACTTCTTCCAAGGCTATTTAAACCCCACCCGAACAGCCACACGTGCTTCGCGTTGTTCTGCACCTAGCAGCTGGACGCTCACCGTGTCAGCTCCTGCATCCTGACTTCAGCCACGCCTGCCAGCACCCTGGAACACCTGCAAGGGGAGAAAGGAAGAGAATAGGAGAAGAAAAGCCCTTATCTGCTAAATCTGCATCCCGGAGTCATTTCTCCAACGGCCCTGAAAAGGAAGACATCATTTTAAAGGCATTTTGTTTCGATCGCTGCAGCGCTGCATTTTACTCACCTTTGCAAGGCGCTTCCATCTTCAGCAGCGATCTTCCGGATTCAACTACGCCCCGGCGCCTAGAGGAAAAAAGACAAGAACAAAGGTGAGAGGGAGAAAAGGAATAAGGAAAGCTCAGTTTCCTTTTAAGTCTTACCTGTTGGATTATTCCCACTGCATTTCGGGTCCTGCCGCTTCCTGGCATCTCCGGACCCGGGCCCCTATGGGGAAAAAAGACAAAGACATTGAATGAGCGAATGCAAAGACATTACCTGAGCGCTCATCCAGAACTGTTTCACTTCGGGTCGGCGCCATATCTCCGGCACTCCGAACCCCGGCCCCTAAGGGGAAAAAGACATAAGCATTAGCGCTTGCTGCAATTAGACAACGAACATTATTATTAAGCTTGAACTTTTGAACAGAACTTTTACAGCGCCTTACCTGAACAGTCAAGCTTACCTGAACTCCCATCAATCCTCAATCCAGTGAAGTAACTGGGTTTCAACGCGCCCCTGCATCAGAAGCAGGATGGAGAGCTCATCCTTCCAAACCCTAAGGTGAGGCTTCACGGGGAATCGTGGAGGAGGTATCGTGGAGGGTTGGAAGGGAGTGGGAGGCTTGAGCATTGTTCCACAGTTGGTAATACTCCCTTTTCACGCACAGGAGGGTATCCAACGAGCCAGGGAAGCCAGAATAGAGGGGCCCTTCCTGTCCATCTTCAGAGTTCTGCGCCTTCGATGCCGCGCCTCCGTGGGAACCAGGTGAGCGTTACAGAACGCGAAGCCTTACCACAATTTCCCACCTGGGCGCTATGGAGACTTCCGAGACAGATCAGCTGGCCCATCTTTTAGGGGAATTACGGGCAGAAGTGCACTCAGCCCGCCAGGAGACTAATGCTCTCAGAAGGGAACTAATCCTATCCAAGGAAAGAACTGATGATCTGGCCAAAAGGTTATTGCAGGGCCAGGCAGAGCACACTCCTTTACCTGTTTCCGGAGATATTTCTACAACAATGGGTTCAAATAACCCGGTACAAATCAATCTACCTGGACACATGCCTTTGGCCCCGCCGGAACGTTTTGCGGGGGATCCCAAGAAATATGCCGTTTTTATGAACCAATGCCGTTTACACTTTTTATGCAGGCCCAGGGCCTTCCCCAACGACCAGACCAAAGTAGCCTTTGTACTATCTTACCTCAGTGGCTGTGCTGCCGATTGGTCTATTCCATTGGTAAATCAGGATGATCCCATTCTCCGGGATTTCCAGGGCTTCCAGGCCAGCATGGAAAGATTGTTCGCTCGACACTCGCAGGGACAGGCCCTTGAAAACGAACTGCTATCCTTACGACAAGGTAATCAGGATCTTTTGTCCTATATCGCCACCTTTAATAGACTAGTTGTGGAAACCGGATGGCCTGAAAATAAAAGGATCACATTGTTTCATCGAGGCCTGCGCGGAGAGCTTAAAGATGTTATAGCTCAGATAGTAGATCCACCCCAGGCCTGCGCAGACTACATAGACTTAGTGGTTCAACTTGATCACAGACTTCAAAATAGAAAAGCAGATCGGCTCAAGTATGAAACCAGAGTACCTATCAAGACCCACGTCAACTCCAAGAGTACTGACGTTTCCGAACCTATGCAAATTGGCAGTGTTAAAGGACCATTAACGCAGAAGGAACGAGAGAGAAGGCGACAAATGCAACTTTGTCTGTATTGCGGAACTTCCGGTCACTTTCTTCAAAGTTGTCCAGTTAAACCACCCAAGAAGGTCGTTGGAGCCACTGATAACGAGTTATTGACACCTGGTTCGGGAAACGACCTAGCCCGACAAGCGTAGGGGTCCGCTTGCCGAGCTTGAAAACAAACTCTTTGACCTCGCATTTTGTCATGCCAATGGTGCTTGTGAACCCAAAACAGCCTCAGCAGTTGCATGCTATAAAAGCATACATAGACAGTGGAGCTATTGGAAATTACATAGACCGTGAATTGGCTTCCAGGATTAAGCTTCCTCTCCGCCCGAAAGTAACCCAAGATGTAATTACTACAGTTGATGGAACCGAAATAGCCTCAGGGCCTGTAACGCATTCCACAGTTGAAATCACTCTGGTGGGTCAGGACGGACATCGGGAAACAATCGTGTTTGATGTGATCAAGGCCCCACAATTTCAAGTACTTCTTGTTATCCCTTGGTTAGAAACACATAATCCGAGAATAGACTGGCGAGCAAAGAAGATAACTTTTCCTGATTGTGAACCAACCTGTTACCCAAGGAATCCAGCTATGGGTCTAGCCTCTGTAACTTCCACCCATGTACAGCTACCATCTGAATACCAAGAATTCCAAGACGTTTTTCAGAAAGAGCAGGCTAACACCTTACCTCCCCATCGATCTTACGATTGCCAAATCGACTTGGTACCTAATGCACAACTACCTTGTAGTAGGATTTATGCTCTTACTGAACCTGAGAACCTGCATTTGCACCAGTATTTGGATCAATACCTGGCCAATGGCTTCATTCGCCCATCAAAGTCACCAGTCTCTTCCGCTTTGTTCTTCGTACCTAAAAAGGAAGGAGACCTTAGGGTCTGTATTGACTACCGCGCCCTAAATCAGATAACGATTAAGAATCGTTACCCTTTGCCCCTGATACCTGAGCTTATCGACCAAGTAAAAGATGCTCGTGTGTACACCAAGCTAGATCTCTGAGGAGCTTACCACCTGGTACGTATAAAAGAGGGCGACGAGTGGAAGACTGCATTCCGCACCAAATTTGGGCTCTTCGAATATCAAGTAATGCCCTTCGGTTTGTGCAACGCACCTGCCGCCTTTCAGTACTTCATGAATGATGTTCTTCGGGAACTTATCGATGTTTGTGTCATCGTTTATATTGACGACATCCTGGTGTATTCCTCCTCAGAATCTGATCACAGAAACCATGTTAGGGCAGTTCTTGAGAAATTGCGCCAGCACAAATTATTTGCCAAGCTCGAAAAATGCGTTTTTCATACCACAGAAGTGGAGTTTCTCGGATTCATCCTGACACCTCAAGGAATCCGAATGGACTCGCGGAAAGTGGACGCCATTCTCAAATGGCCATCTCCTAGCTCTGTGAAGGGAGTGCAAAGCATGCTTGGCTTTGCCAATTTCTATCGAAGGTTCATCCCGGAATTTTCTCGAACTGTTCAACCCATCACAGCTCTCCTAAAGAAAAATAAACGCTTTGAATGGACTCTTGAGGCTGAACAAGCCTTTCAGGACCTGAAAACCAAATTCACCTCTGCACCTGTATTGAAGCACCCGCGCCCAGATCTCCCTTACATCGTGGAAACCGATGCATCCAGTTCGGCCATGGGAGCTGTCCTGTCGCATAGAGACCCAGAAACTAACCAACTACACCCTGTAGCCTTTTGGTCCAGAAAATTCTCTCCACCTGAACTCAATTACGCAATTACCGACAAAGAACTACTGGCTATTAAATCAGCTTTCAAGGCTTGGCGTCACTATCTTCTCGGTGCAAGACACACCATCACCGTAATTACGGACCACAGAAATTTGCAGTATTTAAAGACGGCCAAAGCTCAATCTTCGCGACAACTCTGATGGGCTTTATTCTTTGCGGAATTTGATTTTGTAATTACCTATCGCCCTGGCTGCAAGAATGGTAAGGCAGATGCCTTATCCCGGATAGGCATGGAAGAACCCAATTTGAGTTTAGAACCTGTGCCAATCATACCGGAACAAAGAATTCTGGGCTTGACTTCATTGCAAACCATTGAGGACATCCAAGCTCAAGTAAAACAGCTTTTTGACTCTTCTGCCTTACTGGAATGGAGTCAAAAGGGTCCTCACTACACCGTTAAGGATGATTTACCCTACTTCCAAGAGCGGTTATTTCTGCCAAGTAAAGAATTGCAGGAACTTGTCATTACCCGTCATCATGAATCATTAATGGAAGGACACCCCGGTATCGCGAAAACAGAAGAAAAGATCAAACGCCACTTCTGGTGGCCTTCTTGGAGAAAAGACATAAAGTCATTTGTGTTGTCTTGCGGAATCTGTGCCCAAAATAAGAGTCAAAAGAAAAGGCCAGCCGGCCTACTTCAACCTTTGGACATTCCACCAGCACCTTGGCACACCTTGTCAATGGACTTTATAACTGACCTGCCTCCTTGTGGTGGTTACAACACGATTCTCGTAATAGTGGATCTATTCTCCAAAATGGCCCATTTTATCCCTTTAAAAGGATTGCCGTCAGCTTCCACCTTGGCCAAGGAATTTATGGAAAATATAGTGCGGTTACATGGTTTCCCTTCCATATTAGTCTCAGACCGTGGAAGTAAATTTATCTCCCACTTTTGGAAGAAATGTTGCCAACTAGCACAAATAGACGTGCGGTTATCCACCAGCCACCACCCCCAGACCGACGGACAAACCGAGAGAACCAATCAGACTCTCGAGCAATATCTGCGGTGCATGTTACACCAATCCGAGTTAAATTGGAAAGACATCCTTTGGATTGCAGAATATGCATACAACAATTCAGTGCATTCTGGAACCGGACAGACTCCTTTTTATACCCTGTATGGTCACCATCCTCGGACCTCTGACCTAGATCCACCTCTGACCCTGGAGATGCCTGCAGTAAATCACCTACATTCCACAATAACCCAAGCCTTCAAAGAAGCTACAACCCACTTACAGCAAGCCAAGAAAAAGTATAAAGAAAACGCTGATTTGCACCGAAGTAAAACTCCTCCTTACCAAGTAGGAGATCAGGTATGGCTAGCAACTAAACATCTACCCCTCAAGGGTCAGCGAATTTTTAATCCCAGATTCATTGGGCCTTACCCCATCAAAGCTATTATCAACCCAGTGGCCTTTAAACTCGATTTACCATCCAACATGCGGATTCATCCCGTTTTTCACGCATCTCTTCTAAAACCAGTACAACCTGGAACCAGACTGTCTGGCCCTGTCCAAATTGATGGAGAATTAGAATTCGAAGTGAAAGACATTTTAGATTCCAAGATAGTTAAGTCGAAACTCTTCTATCTTGTTGATTGGAAAGGATATGGACCTCAGGAAAGATCTTGGGAACCCAGTAACTATGTTCACGCACCACGATTAATTCAACGATTCCATCGAAGATTCCCGCACAAACCAAAACCCCCGGAGGAAAAGACCTTGGGAGGGGCCTTGAGGGGGGGTACTGTCATGATGCCTACCTCTAAGGAGCCAGGCCGGGCCCAGCAACCCCAGAGGCAGACATCATTTTCCCCAGGGAAGTCTCAGCGGGCCCAAGTCGGGGCCCTTTGGACTCAGTCCTGGCGCCTTAGGCGCCAGGCTCATAGTGGACCCCAGTCCTGGCGCCTTAGGCGCCAGGCTCATAGAAGAGGATATGTGTTTAAGTGCTTGGGTGCACACTTACCTGATGCAGACCTTGCTGCTTCATCCAGGCCCTCTTGGGGCCTGAATGGGACTACTTTACCTGTAGGACTACTTCACCACCCGGGTGTGGTCGGGGAAGGATACATACCTGATTGGTGGAAGGATACATACCAGGAACTTCTTCCAAGGCTATTTAAACCCCACCCGAACAGCCACACGTGCTTCGCGTTGTTCTGCACCTAGCAGCTGGACGCTCACCGTGTCAGCTCCTGCATCCTGACTTCAGCCACGCCTGCCAGCACCCTGGAACACCTGCAAGGGGAGAAAGGAAGAGAATAGGAGAAAAAAAGCCCTTACCTGCTAAATCTGCATCCCGGAGTCATTTCTCCAACGGCCCTGAAAAGGAAGACATCATTTTAAAGGCATTTTGTTTCGATCGCTGCAGCGCTGCATTTTACTCACCTTTGCAAGGCGCTTCCATCTTCAGCAGCGATCTTCCGGATTCAACTACGCCCCGGCGCCTAGAGGAAAAAAGACAAGAACAAAGGTGAGAGGGAGAAAAGGAATAAGGAAAGCTCAGTTTCCTTTTAAGTCTTACCAGTTGGATTATTCCCACTGCATTTCGGGTCCTGCCGCTTCCTGGCATCTCCGGACCCCGGCCCCTATGGGGAAAAAAGAAAAAGACATTGAATGAGCGAATGCAAAGACATTACCTGAGCGCTCATCCAGAACTGTTTCACTTCGGGTCGGCGCCATATCTCCGGCACTCCGAACCCCGGCCCCTAAGGGGAAAAAGACATAAGCATTAGCGCTTGCTGCAATTAGACAACGAACATTATTATTAAGCTTGAACTTTTGAACAGAACTTTTACAGCGCCTTACCTGAACAGTCAAGCTTACCTGAACTCCCATCAATCCTCAATCCAGTGAAGTAACTGGGTTTCAACGCGCCCCTGCATCAGAAGCAGGATGGAGAGCTCATCCTTCCAAACCCTAAGGTGAGGCTTCACGGGGAATCGTGGAGGAGGTATCGTGGAGGGTTGGAAGGGAGTGGGAGGCTTGAGCATTGTTCCACAGTTGGTAATACTCCCTTTTCACGCACAGGAGGGTATCCAACGAGCCAGGGAAGCCAGAATAGAGGGGCCCTTCCTGTCCATCTTCAGAGTTCTGCGCCTTCGACGCCGCGCCTCCGTGGGAACCAGGTGAGCGTTACAGTTTGGACATTGACTGTGCCTTTATTAGGTTACAGTGGATTCTCTGGGTGAGATTTTGTTTTGAGGTTATTTTTTGTTCGAGTTTGTAGTTGTCTGTTCGCGAAGGTTCCGCATTGATGTCCGTAGGATGAAGAACGGCGACAGCTGCTTCTTCACTTAAGCGGTCTAGTAAGTTGATAACAGGGCTGATTAGTCTTGGTGTTTCTGCTGTGATGCTACTCGGATGAAGATCAGCGGTGGTTTCTTCATTGGGTCCGATTGTTGGGTGGGAGGTGGCGTTGCTGGTTGTTGGTACTTCGCTGTATTGTGCGGGATGTAGTGGAAATCGATGTTGCCCCTCTGTTTTTGTAATGTAAGGGGTAATGGGGTCGGAGCCCTCCCACTCTCTTGTTGAGTGCCCCCATCTTTTTTCCACTTGTATCAGGAAATGTCGGTGTATCATGGTTGTTGCGAGGTAAGGTGTGAGGTATAAGGATTTTTCTCTTGTGGATTTTGTTCCGGTTCTGGCTGTTCTAGGCATGTTTTCTTCCAATGGGGCTGTTTCTTGTGGGTTCTGTCGGTGTTGTGTGTTCGCGTTTCTTGTTGCACGATCTTGTTCTCTTTCTCGGCGTCCTTTTCTGGTACGGGCAATTTTCCAGTCTAGGTGCAGTCGTAGTATGGTAGTTGGTCCTCTATGCTGTGCTGTGCGGTCGCTGTGACCTCAGTTTTCCTTCTCTGGATACGCTGGGGTGTTCTCTGGCTCAGTGTTGCTTTCTGTCGGTGGGAAGGGTGTGTTTCCTAAGGGTTCACTGTCGGGGGGGTTAGGGTGTTAACGGTCCGTTGGTATGGGATTTAATTGAGTTAGGTGGTGGTGGGTTTCGGGGATTGGTAGAGTACTGAACTAAGCGCAGTTAGAGTATTTGAGAGACCTGTATAGTGGGTGAGAGTCTTATCAGTGCAGTCTAAGCATCACACAGTGCCGTTCGGAGACAGGCCCCTGCTGAGTCTGAGAGACCTGCACAGTGGGGGAGACGCCCACCAGCGCAACCTAAACCCCACAGTGTAGTTTGGAGACAGAGCCCCCGCTAAACGAGAGACCCGCGCAGTGGGAGAGAGGCCCATCAGTGCAATCTAAACATCCTACACAGCAATTTGGGGAGAGAGCCCCTGCTGAATTTGAGAGACCTGTATAGTGGGAGAGAGGCCTATCAGGGTAACCTAAACATCATACAATGCAATTTGGAGACAGAACCCCTGCTCAACTTGAGAGACCCGCGTAGTGGGAGAGAGGCCTATTAGTGCAATCTAAACATCCTACACAGCAATTTGGGGGGAGAGCCCCTGCTAAATTTGAGAGACTTGTTTAGTTGGAGAGAGGCCTATCAGTACAACCTAAACATCATAAAATGCAATTTGGGGAGGGACCCCCTGCTAGATTTGAGAGACCCGCACAGTGAGAGGGAGGCCTATCAGTGCAATCTAAACATCATATAATGCAGTTTGGGGACGGAACCCCTGCTAAATTTGATAGGCCTGTATAGTGGGAGAGAGGCCTATCAGTGCAGCCTAAACATCATGCAATGCAATTAGGAGACAGGACCCCTGCTAAATTTGAGAGACCTGTATAGTGGGAGAGAGGCCTATCAGTGCAACCTAAACATCATACAATGCAATTTGGGGCCAGAACCCCAGATAAATTCGAGAGACCTGTGTAGTGGGAGAGAGGCCTATCAGTGCAACCTAAACGTCATACAATGCAGTTTGGGGACAGAACCTCTGCTAAAATTGAGAGACCCGCACAGTGGGGGAAAGGCCTATCAGTGCAATCTAAACATCATGAAATGCAATCATTTTTTTACTTTGGGTTTGGTAAGTGGCTCGGAGTCTGGGGTAGAGTAGTTGCTCTAATCCTGATACAGGCCACTCCTACCTTACTGGTCCTTGTGGATGATGGTTGACGGCTGGCCACTGCTTACTCTGCAGACACCGGCTGACACTTCTTGGATTCGCCTCTGTTGGAGCCGCCCTTGGCCTTAGGGCCTTTAGCCGCAGGGGGCTGCCAGGCAGAGGGCTGCCGTGAGAGGATCGGTGATGAAGTGTGGATGCACCAATGGGAGTGAGGGCTGGTCGGCAGGCGGGCAGGCGGGCTGGGAGACCAGGAAGGGGTGCGGGGATGGAGGGGATGCAAGGGGGCAGGGAAGGTGCCGGGGAAAGCGAGGGGGAATGGAGGCCCAAAGTTAGGATGCTGGCCCAGGGGGGGCACAGTCCACGCCACTCATCTGCAGGCGCTCTGGATCTAGTGAGAGCGCGCAGGGGGCCGCTGGCCTGGGGACCAGGAAGCTCTGGGGCACTGCCCAATCAGGCTCCGGGGGCGGGGAGGGAGGAGGGAGGGAGAAGCAGGGAAGGAGCCGGGGAAAGCGAGCGGCGAGGGCCGCAGGGGAATGGAGGCCCAAAGTTAGGATGCTGGCCCAGGGGGGGCACAGGCCACGGCACTCACCTGCAGGCGCTCTGGATCTAGTGAGAGCGTGCAGGGGGCCGCTGGCCTGGGGACCAGGAAGCTCTGGGGCACTGCCCAATCAGGCTCCGGGGGCGGGGAGGGAGGTGGGAGGAGCGAGGGAGAGGCAGAGAAGGAGCCGGGGAAAGCGAGCGGCGAGGGCCGCGGGGGAATGGAGGCCCAAAGTTAGGATGCTGGCCCAGGGGGGACACAGGCCACGTCACTCACCTGCAGGCGCTCTGGATCTAGTGAGAGCGCGCAGGGGGCCGCTGGCCTGGGGACCAGGAAGCTCTGGGGCACTGCCCAATCAGGCTCCGGGGGCGGGGAGGGAGGCGGGAGGTGGGAGAGACAGGGAAGGAGCCGGGGAAAGCGAGCGGCGAGGGCCGCGGGGGAATGGAGGCCCAAAGTTAGGATGCTGGCCCACGGGGGGCACAGGCCACGGCACTCCCCTGCAGGCGCTCTGGATCTAGTGAGAGCGTGCATGGGGCCGCTGGCCTGGGGACCAGGAAGCTCTGGGGCACTGCCCAATCAGACTCCAGAGGCGGGGAGGGAGGCGGGAGACGGGAGGAGGGAGGGAGAGGCAGGGAAGGAACCAGGGAAAGCGAGTGGCGAGGTCCGAGTGGGAACGTAGGCCCAAAGTTAGGATGCTGGCCCAGGGGGGGCACAGGCCACGGCACTCATCTGCAGGCGCTCTGGATCTAGTGAGAGCGCGCAGGAGGCCGCTGGCCTGGGGACCAGGAAGCTCTGGGGCACTGCCCAATCAGGCTCCGGGGGCGGGGACGGAGGCGGGAGGAGGGAGGGAGAGGCAGGGAAGGAGCCGGGGAAAGCGAATGGCGAGGGCCGCGGGGGAATGGAGGCCCAAAGTTAGGATGCTGGCCCTGGGGGGGCACAGGCCACGGCACTCACGTGCAGGCGCTCTGGCTCTAGTGAGAGCGCGCAGGGGGCCGCTGGCCTGGGGACCAGGAAGCTCTTGGGCACTGCCCAATCAGGCTCCGGGGGCGGGGAGGGAGGCGGGAGGAGGGAGGGAGAGGCAGGGAAGGAGCCGGGGAAAGCGAGCGGCGAGGGCCGCGGGGGAATGGAGGCCCAAAGTTAGGATGCTGGCCCGGGGGGGGGGCACAGGCCACAACACTCACCTGCAGGCGCTCTGGATCTAGTGAGAGCATGCAGGGGGCCGCTGGCCTGGGGACCAGGAAGCTCTGGGGCACTGCCCAATCAGGCTCCGGGGGCGGGGAGGGAGGAGGGAGAAGCAGGGAAGGAGCCGGGGAAAGCGAGCGGCGAGGGCCACGGGGGAATGGAGGCCCAAAGTTAGGATGCTGGCCCAGGGGTGGGGGGGGCACAGGCCACGGCACTCACCTGCAGGCGCTCTGGATCTAGTGAGAGCACGCATGGGGCTGCTGGCCTGGGGACCAGGAAGCTCTGGGGCACTGCCCAATCAGGCTCTGGGGGTGGGGAGGGAGGAGGGAAGTAGAGGCAGGGAAGGAGTCGGGGAAAGCGAGCGGCGAGGGCCGCGGGGGAATGGAGGCCCAAAGTTAGGATGCTGGCCCAGGGGGGGCACAGGCCACGGCACTTACCTGCAGGCGCTCTGGATCTAGTGAGAGCACACAAAGGCCGCTGGCCTGGGGGCCAGGAAGCTCTGGGGCACTGGCCAATCAGGCTCCGGCGGCGGGGAGGGAGGCGGGAGGAGGGAGGGAGAGGCAGGGAAGGAGCCAGGGAAAGCGAGTGGCAAGGGCCGCGGGGGAATGGAGGCCCAAAGTTAGGATGCTGGCCCGGGGGGGGCACAGGCCACCAAACTCACCTGCAGGCGCTCTGGATCTAGTGAGGAGAAAATTAAATGCAAAGTCCCTGAGAAAATGGATGCAGTGAATAGCGGATGATTCTCATTTCAGATTCCAGCTAAAATAACACACAAAACACCCAAAGAATGACGTCCAGGAAAAAAGGAAAAAGGTGGCTGGACTGACTGTCTGGAGAGGTAAGAATAACACAGTTGCAATCCATTCACTACAAAAGGACTAAAAAGGCCTACCCAAATCTCACACACCACACAGACCCCCATGCAGGCTACCGGAGCACTGCTGTGGTACCTTGGTTAGCTGCACCTACCGTTGGAGGGCCAAAGGAATGACAGGGGAGCATATAAGGTTCCCCTCTCCCTTTCCGCCTTGCACTTTTCCCTTCCCCTCTACCCATGCACTTGCGCGATCTGAATGACACCTGGCCTAGTAGGATCGTTGTCTGTCTCCCCTTGTTCCCCCCTCCCTGCCTCGTCGCGCTTGGAACACTTGTGTATAGGCGCGTTACAAATGCCATATCATATCATATCATAAGGAAGATAAGGAAGGAGGAGAGTGCACAGGCCACCCATACCCAGGGCTAGATTATCCACATGGGACCAAACTGACTCACAAATCCTGAGAGCATATTGTTTGGACAAGCCACCATCATCTATGCACTCCAGCTCATTGGGGGGAACCTTGAAAGACAAATAAGTATATGCATATCAATAACCCCCTCTATTGTAGCTGGTGATTGTCCTCCATACTCTAGCAACTGGCCCATTCCTACACAGAGTTGGCATGGTACATGGCATGGCCTAGCCAAACCTCTCATACATGTCACCCGGGTGTTGACTGCTGTACTAAGCCATGCAGTAGCACATATTTCCCTGCCTAAATCCCCATATCCAGTGCATGCAATTAAAGGAGGCTGCTATGACCTTGCACAATTCCCTTATATCATAGGGGCCTATGAGATGAAGAAGTCAGAAACAACAGCCACCCCAGATGTGTAGAGGACCCGTGACACCAACATCACCTTCACCCACTACTGTTCCAGGTTCAACACATGACTTTCTGGTACAGCACGACAGTATCCTGCCAGCGTTTATGGTCAAACACAGGAGTCAATGGGAATGTCTCTTGGGTAATCTCTAACAAGGGAGTGCCTGATGATGAAGAGGGGTGAGCGCAGGGAGTGCCTTGTGATCAAGGGGTGGCACAGGGGGTGCCTGGTGATGGTGATTGAACGAAGGCAGTGCTTGGTCAAGGGGGGGTGAGCACAGGGAGTGCCTATTGATGGGGGTGGGATGATTACAGGGAGTGCCTAGTGATAGCGGGGGTGAGCACATGGATTGCTTGGTGATATGGGCGTGCATAGTGAGTACCGGGTGATGGGACGGTGCGCCAAGGGAGTGCATGGTGATGATGGGCAATATACAGGTTAGACACAGTTTGCTGGAGATGCAGGGGCCCCCCTCTTGCTATATCTACTATGCCTCACAGCCACACTTGTGCCATGACAGCCAAATATTACTCCGGGAAAGATAAATATCTTATCCATATACACACAAGCGATGATGGCCACAGAGGCCAAAGCAGGGACGGTACAACGTAGCCAAAATTCAAACATGCAGCATCATTAAGCTGGTCTTTGATCTCCACAAAGCTAGTTTGTTTTGCTTCCACAGACCTGGTGGAGCCTGATGAAACAACTTCAGAAGGTTGGGAACATTGATACAGCATGTTGCATGCTCTATAATCTGTGCATTACGTGCAACGTGCCAATGCCCCACCATGTCAACATCCCGCCAGAAAATGAAGAGGAGAATGATGTGGATGAAGCACCAGCATTACATCCCCAATGGGATGTGCACGAAGGGCTGATCACAAGGCAGCGTTTGGTTGACACATTTTCCTGAATTTCCTTGTGAGGTTGCAAAGATAGTGACAGCACATTTAATGTGTTTTTGTGTGTTTGTATGGGCCCACCTACCCCCTCATATGGGTGTGCACCATGTAAAAGTAGTGCTCAAAGCAGCATAATGACCACTGGGGAATAAGGACAGTGTGTCAATATAGTCACTATTGGCTAATGGGTTTTGGGGCTAGATATTGTGCACTGGAGTAAGAGGCCTGTGTGGTGCTACTGTGGATTAATATGGTGCCTGAGTTTATTCAATTCGATAAGGATAGGTATCCTTGAGGATAAGTCCTTAATTCTTACCAAAATTAGTATCAGAATTTCATCTCTCCCTAAAAGTTAATTTACCGGTAATGATATTGATATTGATATTTTATTTGTATCGCGCTCATACCCATGTGTTTCAGAGCGCAACGAGGCAAAGGAGGGGATCATGGGAGAACAAAAACAACGATCTTACTAGGCTCAGTGACATTGAGAACACGCGAGTACAGGCGAGACGGAAGGGGGAAAGTGCAGGGGGCAGAGGAGAAGTGGAAAGTGCTGAGCATATGAATGAAAAACAACAACTAAAGGTAGTGCAACAACTAAGTGGCAATTGCTAGGTAAAGGTGCAGACAGGGGCTGTCTGAAAAGTGCAAGGAAAGGGGGGGGGGGCTCTAGGGTTATAGATACATACCCAAAGGGCAGGGGTTGCCAGGAGGCAGTGCAGGTGCGTGGCTGGGTGAGCAAGTACCTGGGCCCGAAATCAGAGGGTAAACAAGTGCACAATGCCTAAGCAGAACAGATCAACAGGGGAGAGGAGGAGAGAAGGCAGAAGCAAAGAGGAAGGTCTTGAGGTGCTTCCGGAACCAGAGCTGGTTCTTCAAGTTTCAGAGTGGCAGGGAGGCTGTTCCAGAGGGAGGCCACAGCCGAAGACCCAGGCCCTAAAAAGCCTTGTGGACAATGCAAAGGGTCTTAAATTTAATCCTTGCAGCCACAGGGAGCCAATGAAGAGAGTTCTGGGCTGGAGAGATACGATCCAAGGGCTTGAGGCCCAGGACAAGTCTCACAGTCCTGTTCTGAATAAGTTGCAAAGGGCAGAGAGTAGAAGCAGGTAGATTTAGAAAGAGGTTGTTGCAGTAGTCCATCCTAGAGAGAACCAGGGCTCGAGATACAGTGAGCTTCTGGGGGAAGTAGAGGAAATGGAGTATACCTCTGAGGAGGTGCAGTTGGAAGTTTGACTTTTTTAAGACATCAGAGATGTGGGCAGAAAAGGAAAGCGTGGAGTCAAAGATGACCCTGAGGTTCTTAGCATCGCAGGTAGGGGTAGGAGGAGGGCCAAGGTAGGCCGGCCAGAGAGAGAAAGGAAAGGATGGTGAAGGTGTGCCGATGAGGAGGATCTCTGCCTTACTGACATTAAGGCAGAGATCATTGGCCGCACACCATTCCTGAATATCAGACAGGCAATCAGAGATGAGAGAAGGAGAAGAGGTGGCCGAGGGAAGCCTGAAAATGAGTTTAGTGTCACCCGCATAGCACTGGAAATTGGAGCAGAGAGAGGTAATGCGATGGGCGAGAGTTGCCAGGTACTGGTTGAAAAGCCAGGAAGAGAGATTAGACCCCTGGGGAACACTGCAGGCGAGAGTGAGATAGAGGAAAGGAAGGACCCAAGTTGGACCTGGGAGGGTCGATCAGAGAGAAAAGAGTTCAGCCAGGCCAGAGCCTGATCAGTGATACCCAGGTTGTCACGGAGACGGTTGAGCAGGATGGTATGGTTGACCGTGTCGAAGGCAGAAGAGAGATTGAGTAGGATGAGGACAGAAGGGATGTTAGAGTCAAGGTTGAAGAGTAGGTCTTCACGGATGTTCAGGAGAACAGTTTCCATGCTTCTGGCAGCTGTAAAGCCAGATTGATGGTCATGGAGACAACCAACAGAATCGGAGTGGGGGTTAAGCTGTGAGATGGCCACCTTTTTCAGGGGTTTGCCCAGAAAAGGTTTGATTGAGATCGGGCCATAGTTTGCAGGGAAAGAAGGGTCAGCTGTGGGTTTCTTGAGAAGAGGATGCACAAGCGAGTGCTTCAGAGGGGAGGGGAAGACTCTTGAGGCAAATGAGAGGTAGCAGAAATCAGCCAGGGCAGGAGCAAAGGTGTCAATGTGGTCCTTGATGGTTTTGGAGGAGCAGGGAAGAACCTGTTTTGATGAGACTTCATAGATCGAACTTGTCTGGAAACCTTGTCAGGAGGGAAAAGAGGAAAGGAAGAGAAAGAGGGTGTGGGGGCGGCTGCAGGAGTGCTAGAATTGGCAGAAGCAGAAGGGAAAAGAGGGGGCGGGGAAGAGAGGCTGGACAGGATGTCCTGGGTTTTAGAGATGAAGTGAGAGGCATGGGCCGTGAAAAGGGCCTGGGCGGCGACAGGAGAGGTAGAGAAGGCAGCATGGTTGGCTAGTTCCTGGCAGATTTTGAAGAGTTTGGCCGAGTTATTAGATGCCGCAGAGACACAGGCTTGGATGTGGGCTCTCTTCTTAGTATGGACACAGAGTCAGTATTGCCTTTGAAACGGGAGGCAGGCCAGTTTGTCGGAGGATGAACAAGAACCCTCCATTTCCTCTCAGCCACCCTGCATTTACGCTGAAGGGTAGCTAGGCCAGAGTCGTATCAGGAATTGCACTTGGCTTTGGGCTTCAAATGGATCCTCATGACAGGGGCAAGGGCATCAAGAGTATCAGAGATAGAAGAGAAGAGCTTGGAAAGGGCTGTGTCATGATGTGAGTCACCCGGAGGGGGGTGGGGAAGAGAAGGTGGCAGCGAAAGCCTCAACTGACACACCCTTCATGGGTCGGATGTCCGAGAAGGTAGGTGGCAGTGTTGGGGTTGGCTTGGCCTGGGGGGTAGAGAGGGTGAGATCGGAAGAGAGGAGGGAGTGATCGATCCAGGAGAGAGGAGTGGTCAGAGGGATGGAGAGGGGGAGGTCGGAGGAGATCAAAGCATCAAGTGTGTGCCCTGCAGAGTGAGTCAGGCAAGAAGGGAGGATAGAAAGGGAGAGGGAATCGCAGAGGTAACGAAAGAGTACAGATGAGGAACATGGAGAATCTAGATGGATATTAAGGTCCCCAAGAAGGAGGAGTTGAGTGGTTGAGGCTAGGAGGGAGGAGGAGAGGTCTTCCCACTCAGAGAATAAAGAGGTGATATGACCAAGGGTCTGATAGATAGTAGCCACTGTAAGAGAGTGTCCAGGAGAGAGAGAGAGAAAGCCTGCAGACAAGGCATTCGAAAGAGGAGTAGGTCTGCGTGGGAATGATAGAGGCAGGAATCCACTCAGGGAAGATCAGGGTTACACCCCCTCCGGACCGGGTGGATCTGGGTGTGGAGAGGATCTTGCAGCCATCAGGGAGGAGAATGTCAAAGCTCATGACAGAGCTGGCCATGAACCAAGTTCGAGGAGACGGCAGATGTCAGAGGAGTGTTTGACAGTAGAGCGAGAGTTGAGAGTGGCAAGATGAAGACGTTTGCCAGCCTTAAAGGCCTTCTGTGGAGGGGTACAAATCAGATGTACGCCCTGCATAGGCGAAAGAACCAGAGGGGGAGCAGAGGAGGAGGGAAGAGAGGGGAAGGTAGCCAATGGGAGGAAACAGGGAAGTGGGAGAGGAGAGAGAGAGAGAGGAAAGCAGGCGATGAAGGGAAATTGATGAGGCGAGGGAAGCGCCTATCAAAGAGTAGGAGATTGGCTTAGGGCCTTGGACCATGACGGTGCCATTTAGGCAGACATTAATGATGACCTTAGAGGAGTCGAAGGGGGCCAAGAGGGCTTCCCAGCTGGTGCCACCATTAATGGGAGAGGAGGAGAAAGGACAGATCACAGAGATCATATGAAGAGTCCATAGATCTGGCGGAGGAACGACAAAGAGGGTGTTGGTGAGGGTCTGTCTGGAGGAAGCGTTGTAATAGGTGTCAGTGATAGGGAGACCAGGGTTGAAGGCCAAGATATCCTTTTTGAACTTCTTCCTACCAGACCTAGTGAGAAGGGAAGGATAGTCAATGGAGAAACAGTTGGAGAAGATAAGAGAAACAGAAAGTGCCATGGGGGAGGTACAGAGAAGGGGGGGTGGAGGTACAACCGGTAAGAGTAGACCAAGTAGACGGTCAAATCACTGGTCCAGTAGGTTACAAAAAAGGCACGTAATACAAGCAAATGGCACAGAAAGTTTACAAAACACAGCTAGAATTGAAATTAAGTTAAATGCAAAAACACAGCAAGACTTGAAATTAAACTAAATGCAAAAACACATCTAGATTTGAAATGAAACTAAATGCAAAAACACATCTAGATTTGAAATTAAGCTAAATGCAAAAACCCATGGCAACGAGGGGACAGCAGCAAGCAAAAACACAGGCTGAAAAAAGAGGAGCTCGATGGTTAGAGCTGATGGAGTCATGTGGTTGCTATAACTTTGCCTAGGCTTTCCCCAACTCTAAACAGTGGCCAACTTGGGAAAGAGATACTTCTAGCGCAACAATTGACTTCATCTTTGCGTCAGACAACATGCTGAAGCTGGCCATGTCTTTTGAAATCATCAAGACCGCTGCAAGTGACCACAACTTGCTAAAATCAACCTTGGCCAGTCCGAAGCGTGCAATCCAGATCTGCGAAGCACAAACTGAGTGCAACCACCAAGGAAATCGTCTGAAGCTCACAGCATCAAGAATAAAAGCCTTAACTCTCAATTACCAAAGTCAATCGGTTGGCAATACAGCAAACACCAAAACGAAAGCAGATTACCAACCACTACTGAGCCCGTACAAGACAGGGAGAAGTAAAAAAACAGCTTTGAGTGCCTCAAAAGTACATCAATATGACTCGCAGCTGGTTGCAAAAAGAGCACTCCTAAAACGCCTAAGAAGAAAAGCTAAAAACACAAAATCATCAGCGGCTCTAATGGAGCATAGAAAAGAAGCTAAGTCCAACAAAGCATGGCTGAGAAATCACCGGATCTCCCTCTACCAAAGAGATTCTGAAGCAATGCTGAAAAAACTGGGGAGCAAAAACTCTGGAGATTTCTGGACCTTAATTAAAACATCGGGAGCGCTCACAGAACCATCTCAGTCGAACTGCGTGAGCGAAGCAAGTTGGACAGCCCACTTCACGGCCCTGGTCAGCGGCTGTGCGAGACGATGTCCACGAGAGCAAAACCCCATGGTGTGATCTTTCGAACGAAGAGGATATTCAATCAATCATCCGCAAACTAAAAGCTTTGCGGGCCCCGGGGCCGGATGGAGTGACCAACATTGACCTCAAAACCTTTCCTGAAGAGTGGGCACTGTTCATCAGCAAGGTCTTCGAAAACTGCACCACCGCAAGAGCACTCCCAAGGTCATGGACCTTGTCCATTGTTGTTCCAATCTTCAAAAAAGGCGATAGGGCAGACCCGCTAAACTATCAGCCAATCGCTCTCCTCGACTGCATCGGAAAAGTATTTGGCATGCTGTTACTGCGGGAATTTCAAGCATGTGCCAAGTCCACCCCCCTCGATGACCCTTTTCAAGTTGGCTTCCGTAAAAACTCAGGGACCACCATCAACATCATGATCCTGAGCTTTCTGAAAATCAAAGGACATGAGGGGACTACAAAGAGATACCTGGCATTCATAGACCTTACTCAGGCTTTTGACAAGGTTAAAAGGCCACTAATATGGGCCAAACTCTCAGCAGGAAACTGCCCAAAAAAGATCCTGGAGCCAATAAGAGCCCTTTACTCAAGAACCTCTATGCGAATGAAGCTGAACAGAAAAGGCACTCTATCGGATGAAATCCCCATAAAAACAGGGGTAAAACAGGGATGCCTCTTGGCCCCGGCCCTGTTCATGGCTTTCATAGGAGACTACAAAGACTCAACTATAGGCGTGAAAGCATTTCCACCAAAAATCGGGGGAACCCGAGTTCCAAGAATTTTTTATGCGGATGACATCACTTTGATGGACCAGACACCGATTGGTCTCAAACCCCAGCTAGCTAATCTATCAGATTATATCAACAGCAACAAGCTGCAAATCAAAAAAAAAAAAAGATAATGACCATGAAGAGAAAGAAGAAACATGCTTTCTCCACATCTTGGCAACTGGAAAACACGACGATCGAAACAGTGTCCGAATTCAAATTCTTGCGGGTTATGCTGGACAACACTCGATCAAAAATTAGCATGCAAAGACTCATTTGGACAAAAGCTTGTTCAATGACAACACAAGCCTGTATGCTGGATAACAAATTTGGACGTTTTTCGCTGGTGCCCGTACTGAAATACTACAAAGCTAAAGTCGTCCCATGCTTGATCTACGGAGCCGAGGCAATGCCAGTGATTCCAGAGAAAATATGGTAAAAGATTGAAGGTTTCTTCTGGAGATAGGTGCTGTCCGTTCCCAAATCAACGTCACTACCTGCAATCAGGAGAGAGCTGGGACTCATCCCCCTGAAAGCAACAGTGGAAAACAATAGCATGTCACTGTAAAAAATCCTGCTACCAGAGCCGTCTCCGTTGTACAAATTGATGAGCACAGAAATCAAGGCAGGTGGATCCAAAATTATAACATCATGGGCAGCAAAAAAAAAAAGGGAACAACTGAAGTCAATCACTTGCTCACAGGAAAATCTACTCCAAAATCCTCTTAGAATAAAATGAAAACTACAGGAATTGAACTAGATATGTACCCTGGAGAAGGCAGAGAAGAACAAACTCCTAAGCCACCTGCCAGTACTCCGAAGGAAATGTAATGATCCAGCGGAAATATACAAAAAATTTCCCAGCAGACCACTGAGACAGATCTTCCTGAGAGCAAGACTGAACTTACTACCGACAAACGAAATCCTTCACATCAGAGGCATCGCTATTATAAACACCTGCAGATTGTGTGAAGAGGCAGAGGCAGTAGAATCAGTCTGACACCTACTGACGTCGTGCCCGGTGCTACAAAAAACCAGACAAATATATCTGTCAACTGTATTAGAGCACTTCTCATTCTGCGAGGAGGAGGTGTGGTGGCCACGCTTGATAAGCGGGCAAAAAACTTAATGGGCAATCGCGACAGCAAATATTTTACAAATCGCCTTCACGCAAATAGCACAAAGAGAAACAGAAGGACTGCCGAAAACTGAAACAAACTGAAAATCAAACCTTCTAAAAATGGTGCCACAGAGTGCAAAAGCACTAAGTAGGAAGGCGTCTTCGTCTTTGTAAAACCAAATAGTTTTGGTAAACACAAAAAAAAGTAAATGCAAAAACACAGCTAGATTTGAAATTAAGCGCAAAAACACAGCCAGATTTGAAATTAAGCGCAAAAACACAGCCAGGTATGAAATTAAGCTAAATGCAAAAACACAGCCAGCTTTGAAATTAAGCTAACTGCAAAAACACAGCTATATTTGAAATTAAGCTAAATGCAAAAACACAGCCAGATTTGAAATTAAGCTAAATGCAAAAACACAGCCAGATATGAAATTAAGCTAAATGCAAAAACACAGCCAGCTTTGAAATTAAGCTAGCTGCAAAAACACAGCTACATTTGAAATCAAGCTAAATGCAAAAACACAGCCAGATGGGAAATTAAGCTAAATGCAAAAACACAGCCAGGTTTGAAATTAAGCTCAAGGCAAAAATACAGCTAAATTTGAAATTAAGCTAAATGCAAAAACACAGCTAGATTTGAAATTAAGCTAAATGCAAAAACACAGCCAGATTTGAAATTAAGCTAAATGCAAAAACACAGCCAGCTTTGAAATTAAGCTAGCTGCAAAAACACAGCTACATTTGAAATTAAGCTAAATGCAAAAACACAGCCAGATGTGAAATTAAGCTAAATGCAAAAACACAGCCAGGTTTGAAATTAAGCTGAAGGCAAAAATACAGCTAAATTTGAAATGAAGCTAAATGCAAAAACACAGCTAGATTTGAAATTAAGCTAAATGCAAAAACACAGCCAGATTTGAAATTAAGCTAAATGCAAAAACACAGCTAGATTTGAATTTAAGCGAAATGCAAAAACACAGCCAGATTTGAAATAGCACCCACTGCCAGATGGTAGCAGAGGGTGCAAAACGCAATGCAATCAGGAGCATAAACAGGCGAGACAAGCAGAGAAGGAAAGTGAAAGTCTAAAGTGGGAAGGAGTGTGTTGAGAAGGAGGGACTAACCCATAGTTAAGGAGGTGTGAATGTACTGGTAGTCCAGATTTGATTGTAGAGTGTGGTAGCAGCATCATGGAAGTTCAGGTGCAGGGGTGCAAGAATAACCCCAAGCAGCGTTCTGGCAGCAGACAGGGAGCAGACAGGGGCCTTTGTCGTGGGCCTTAGTGGTCTGGGCCAGCTCCCGCCTCCCGGTTGCTGTGATTGGCCTATCAAGGCCAGGCAACCAATGGGAGAGGGAGTCGGGCAAGAACAGAGAGAAAGGAAACTCATGTTATTGCAATCCGGCCATCTTGGAAAGGCCAAAACATATGTCGAAGGAATGCGCAGGATTGTAGAAAAAGCATAAAAAAAATAGGAAATGGGTTTACTCCATGAAAGTGATTGCTCTTCTGCAATCGTTGTGCTGCCCACAGCCAAATCACAATTATTTTGTAATAATTACCGAGATCCGCGCAACAGGCACAATAAAAAGTCTTAGTTACTTACCTGTAACTGTATTTCTCCAGCATTGGTATCTTTCATAGATTCACATGCTTCAATATTCCCCGTCGTCAGACTGGGAATCCTCGGTGATACATTTAATAATACATTTTTTTTTTTTTATTTTTTTTTTTTAAAATATACACATCTTGCTACCTAGCAGTGCATGTACATAGCCCATTATGGCCTATGAGCCATTTCATTGTGTAGTCCCTCCACCTCACTTTGGTCCTTTATGGCCCCAGCCAATGAGGTGGCAGGGCTTAAGCTCCGCCCCCGGCAGCCATCTTTAGATTTTGAACCGTAGAGATTACAGTATGATGGATGCCGAGCATAGAAGCAGCCTCTCAGGGGAGGCGGGCGGGCGCATGTGAATCTATGAAAGATACCAATGCTGGAGAAATACAGTTACAGGTAAGTAACTAAGACTTCTCCAGCATTGGATCTTTCATAGATTCAGATGCTTGAATAGAGTACCAAGCAGTTAAAACATGCCACCATTATATATATATATATATGCATAAATACAGAAAAAACATATTTCTGATCAAACCTTTACCATGCAGCAACACAACGGTTACATACTTCGGGAAAGGTGGGAAAGCAGGCTGGTCCTACCTCATACAAAGAGATGGCGGAGCACTGCCTGTCCAACCGCAGCTTCTTTGTTGGTATCTTCAGTCAGGCAGTAGTGTTTGGCGAAAGTATGCAGAGTGCTCCACGTGGCGGCTCTGCATATGTCCTTCAATGCCACCCCTGCGTGGAATGCTGTTGACGCCGCCCTTCCTCTGGTGGAGTGCGCAGACGGCGGTCTAGTTAAAGGGTCGCCTTTCAACTGATGGCATTGGGTGATGCAGGACGATACCCAGCGTGCCAGACTTTGTTTAGATATATGCTGACCCTCGGTACGGCCAGAGAAAGAAATGAATAGCCGGTTTGAGGAGCGGAACTCCTTGGTTCTTTGCAAGTAAAACTTCAACACTCTAGCAACGTCTAGAGAATGTAATGTTCTTTCCGCTTCAGAAGCGTGATTCTGGAAAAAGGTTGGTAAAACAATGCGCTCAGTGAACGACATCTCCGAAAGTACCTTGGGGAGGAACTTCGGGTGAGG
Organism: Ambystoma mexicanum; assembly: GCF_040938575.1. Classification (NCBI taxonomy): domain Eukaryota; kingdom Metazoa; phylum Chordata; class Amphibia; order Caudata; family Ambystomatidae; genus Ambystoma; species Ambystoma mexicanum. The sequence continues at coordinate 1,233,300,708 of NC_090928.1, forward strand.
CCTTAAGATGACGCGGTCCTTCTGGAACAAAGTAAACGGGGGTTCAGAAGACAAAGCTTGTAACTCACTGATCCTTCTGGCTGATGTGATGGCTATCAGGAAAGATGTCTTCCAGGACAAGAATTTCATATCGCATCTGTGTATGGGTTCGAAGGGAGGTTGCATGAGGGCTGTTAAGACGGTGTTGAGGCTCCAGTCCGGAACTGGTGTAGGTGTAGGCGGATAAGTACGCATCAGTCCTTTCAGAAAGATTTTAACCGCTGGTAAGGAAAGTAAGGCTTGCGTCTCCGCGGTTACTGTGTAAGCCGCTATGGCTGACAGATGGACCTTGATAGAGGACAGTGAGAGCCCTGACTTAGCCAGGTGCAACAAGTAGGGCAGAATCTGATTAACCGAGGCCGTGAGGGGATCGATTGCAGAGGTCTCGCACCATTTGGAAAACCTGGTCCATTTCCTGGTGTAGGTGACTTGCGTGGACGGGGCTCTAGCGGCCCTAATGATATCCCAGCATTCTGATGGTAACTTTTTGTGCATCAGTTTGCGCTGCTCAGGAACCATGCTTTGAGAGACAGGCTCCTCGGGTCGTGGTGGAGGACCTTGCGGTTCTGTTGTGTCAGTAGATATTGATGTGTCTTGAGACGAATCGGGGGTTGACAGGATAGATGCCTCAGCGTCGGGTACCAGACTTGCCGTGCCCAATCCGGTGCAATTAGAATCAAAGAACAATCCTGTTCTTTTACCCTGCGAAGTACCCTCGACATGAGGGGAATGGGTGGGAAGGCATAGAGGAACTTCCCCGACCAATTCACTGAGAACGCGTCTCCCAGTGATTGGTGCTCCGGGTATCTTGAAGCAAATCTCTTGCATTTTTTGTTGTTCCTGGTGGCAAAAAGGTCGATCTGCGGATGGCCCCATAAGGCAAATATCCGTTGGGTTTCTTTTTCGTCCAGCTCCCACTCGTGGGACGCTGTGTATTCTCTGCTTAGCCTGTCCGCTAGGACATTGTCCACTCCTGGAAGATGCTCTGCCCTGATCTGCATCCCGTAGTGCAAGGCCCATGCCCAAAGCTGTTGGGCTTCTTGCGACAGGATCTGTGACCTCGTGCCTCCCTGCTTGTTTGTATAGTGCATGGAGGTCGTGTTGTCTGTCTGGACTGTAAGAACTTGACCAGCTATCACCGGTAGGAAGGCTTTCAGCGCCAACCTTACCGCCCTGAGCTCTAACACGTTGATGTGGAGCTGGGACTCTTGTGCCGACCAAGAGCCCTTGGTTTGGAGGTCCGCAAGATGAGCGCCCCAACCTGATAAGGAAGCGTCCGTCCTCAGCAGAAGGGTCGATGTCAGTGCTTGAAACGGCATCCCCTGCAGAAGATTCCTCGGAACATTCCACCATCGAAGGGCCTTGTGCAACGTCGATGGAATCTGGACAATGTCTTCCCAGCCTCCGAAAGCTTGTTTCCATTGGTGGTCCAGAGCTTCCTGCACAGGTCTCATGCGAAGCCTGCAGTTCGGTATGAGGAATATGCATGATGACATCATGCCCAATAGGGATTTGTAAGAGCGTACGGATGTTGTCTCTTTCTGTAGGAAGTTCGAAGTTGAGCGTAAAATCGCTGCTATTCTTTCTGAGGATGGCCTCACTCTGGGAATGCTGGTATCGAGTTCGGCTCCCAGGAAGAGAGCTACCTTGCTGGGAACGGGGCAGGACTTTGTCTGGTTTATGGAGAAACCTAACTCTTTTAGGAGGTTGACAGTCCTCCACACTGCCGAGCGAGCCTTTGCAGCGGAACTTGCCTTTATCAGCCAATCGTCCAGGTATGGAAAAACGTCCGTTCCTGCCCTCCTGAGACTTGCCGCTACCGGCGCCAAGCATTTTGTGAAAACTCTCGGAGCCGATTTTAGCCCGAACGGGAGCACTTGAAACTGAAAGTGAAGCTCTCCCACCGTGAACCTGAGGAACTGCCTGTGCGCTGGATGGATCGGTATATGGAAGTATGCGTCCTCCAAGTCTAAAGTGGCTAAGAAGTCGTGCTTGTTTAACCAAGGTAGCACCCCTTGTAAAGCTACCATCTTGAATGTTATGCGCTTGATAAATTTGTTGAGTGCCCTCAGGTCCAAGATGGGTCTCCATTGACCGTTTTTCTTTCTGACGAGGAAGAATCGGGAGTAGAAACCTTTTCCCCTCTGAGAATAAGGAACTGGTTCTACTGCTGCCTTCTGGAGCAGTTTTTGCACTTCGGACATGACCTGTCTTAGCATATGCACTCTGCGAGATGTTGGAGGCAGGGAAGGAGGTTGGTCCAGAAATTCTAAGGTGTGACCCTTTCGGATCACCTGTAACACCCATTTGTCCGATTGCCAGCGCAGGAAAAACTGGCTCACCCTTCCCCCCACCGGGGTGTGGTGAAGAGGGGAAAAAAATTGGTCGTCAGTTTTGCTTGCCTTGTGACTTCCCTTGGGCGGAGCCACGTCTGCCTCTATGGGCGTATCTGTTGGATGACTGATATTTATTGTCTTGGTACGTGCCGCCTTGTGCTTTTTGACCATACGAGGAATGACCGTATCCTCTGAACTTGGAAGATGAGCCTCTAAAGGGACGAAAAGACCGATGGTCCTTACTTTTGTCCTTTAAAGAACTGATGGCTCTGGCTGTGTCCGTGTCTGTCTTGATTCCCTTCAAATGATCGTCTATCTTCTTTCCAAAGAGATCTTGTCCATCGAACGGCATGTCTAATATCTGCGCCTGGACTTCAGGTCTAAAGTTCGTAGCCTTCATCCAGGCCTGCCTTCTGAGCACTGTGCCGTGTGCCATCTGCCTGAAGCCTGATTCGGCCACATCAACCGCTGCGTCGATCATGTGATCCGATGTAGCTTCACCATCCGCGATTATCGATTTTGCCTCCTCTTGGAGCTCTGGTGGTAATTGTTTCACCAATTTAGACATGCAGAGCCAAAGCTCGCGATCGAACCTTGCGGTCATGGCCAGCGCATTGCCCGCTCTGATTGTAAGCGATGCAGAAGATGATACTTTCCTGCCCATGGCTTCCAGTTTACGTCCGTCCTTATCCGGTGGTGCCGACAACGGTGAGGAGGGGTTGGCGAGTTTCTTTCTGGCCGCCACTGTGATAACTGAGTCCGGTTTCGTATGACCTCTCAAACAAAGAGGTGCCGAATCCGGAGCTTTATATTTCTTTTCTGGCCTGGTCACCAGCGCCGGAGTCGATAAGGGTGTGGATAGGATCTTGGATCCGGAATCCCAGATGGTATCGAGGAGAGGAATAGTGGTCACTGTCCTCCTTCGTTTGTCCCTGTGCTCATAGAGCACTGATTTCCTTTCCTCAGAAGAAACCTGAATTTTAAACAATTCTGCGGCTTTACCTATAATGGTATGGAAAGAGACGAGATCATCCGGCGGTGAGACCTTGCCCGGCGAGTCTCTCCTCCTGGGCTTCTCGACTACGTAGTCATCCCACTCACTGGATGCGTCTGGCTCCTCTGTTATTTCTCCTTCTTCTGGTTCCGAGAATTCTCTAAAAGGATCCTCCTGCCAGTCTGATACCGAGATGGTGGACGGTACCATAGTAGGGTCCACATCCGGAGATCGCGGTCTGTGCGATGACTGTGGCGACGGGACTCTTGTAGGTGAAGCACTGTGGGTGCTGCTCCTTGGTCTTCGAGCAGGTTCCGGAGATCTCATCCGTTTTTGCGGTCTACTCCTGTGAGGAGAACAACCAGATGTGCCTGGAATCGGAGATGTCTCTCTAGGAATAATTCCTGATTCTATGGGATCAATCGGGATTTGCTTCTCCTTTTGCCGCCTGTAAAATTCTTCTACAATCCTCTGCATGGATAACATGAGTATCGGGTCATGAGGGGATTCGGATTCTCCCGTGGACGGTTGCCAAGGAGGGCTGTATTGTTTCGGTAAGGGACCGGTGGACTCTTCCATCACTTCCGCATCAGAGAATTCTTCCTGAAGAATTACATCCGGAAGTTCTGGCATGTGACCTAAAGGTGAAAATTGCTGCACCAGTGGTTCAGTCTCAGTATTCTTCTCAATGACATTGCTTTCAATGACAGGAGTTTCAAATGTGGAAGGCAGCAATTCCTCCGTAACTGCCGAAATTTGTGGTGCCGCTGAAGGTGTTATGAACGATGCTATCTTCGTTGACAAACATCCCGTATGAGATTTCATCGACGACTGAGATTTTCCCGTTGACGAAGGCTTCGCCGTCGACGACTGAGGGTTTCCCGTCGACGAGTGAGGTTTTGCCGTCGACGACTGAGGTTTTCCCGTCGACGAGTGAGGTTTTCCCGTCGGCGAGGGCGTCGCCGTCGACGAGAGCTTCGCTGACGAATGTGGAATGCGTTCCGTGGACGACTGCGTCATGGATGAATGCTTCGTGGACGAGTGGTGTTTCTTGCTCGTCGACGATTGCTTCGCGGTCGACGTGTCAGATGACGATGATCTTATTGTTGACGATGTCTTAAGCGTGGTCGTCGTCGTCGCTGTTTTCGTCGACGGTATGGCCGATGACGGGCCTTTACCTTTCCCTTCATTCGTGGGCGGTTTCCCCGCCGACGACTGCCCCCCCCCGTTTTTTGCAAACTCCTCCTTACCTCTGGAGGCAGATTTTGCTGACTTTTTCTGGCTTGGTAAGTCAACTGGAGGCAGAAAGGGTATCAATTCCAGCTTCCTCTTTTTTGACTTGGGAGAGGAACTCCTTTCCACTGAAGAGGCCCTTCTCTTTGAAGTTTGTCTCTCAGATGGAGTGCTGGAATGGACAGGAGCTGTTCTGACAGACTCTTCGTCCGAAGATTGATCCCTGGATTCCAGGTAAGAAAGGAGTCTTCTATGCCTGTCATGAAGGGTCTTGGTGGAAAAGGTTCTACAAATCTCGCATTTTTTAATGTCATGTGGGTACAGACAATAAATGCAATGCTCGTGAGGGTCTTTGTTGTAAACCAATTTCTTTTTGCACCTCGTGCAGTCCCTAAACAGGGAAGGCTTCCTGACAGCCTGAGGTGCCTCCATTTCTGAAGAGAAGTTCAGTCGACGATTTTGAGAGGAAAACAAAAAGTTTTGTCTCCCAGGTTAATTGGAAATAAAGCCCCTGAGAAGGGGAACAAAATGGAATATATTTACCAAATATATTCCACACAAAAGTAGAAAGAATTTGAAAAAGCTCAGAGAGCTTGAGGATTCCCTGTGTCTGTTAGACTGCGGTGAAAAATCTAAAGATGGCTGCTGGGGGCTGAGCTTAAGCCCTGCCACCTCATTGGCTGGGGCCATAAAGGACCAAAGTGAGGTGGAGGGACTACACAATGAAATGGCTCATAGGCCATAATGGGCTATGTACATGCACTGCTAGGTAGCAAGGTGTGTATATTTAAAAAAAAAAATAAAAAAAATTATTATTAAATTTATCACCGAGGATTCCCAGTCTGACGACGGGGAATATTCAAGCATCTGAATCTATGAAAGATCCAATGCTGGAGAACCACAATTACGAGATTTACCTCAGTAGAAAGTGGAGGGATCCAATGTAGCTTGTAGGCAGGGCGATGGCCGCAAGAGCAGGAAGGCAAGGCTCTGAGTAATGAATGAGAAGCAGAAATGAAATTCTTTCTTCCCCCTCATCCATCTAAGGTTGTAGAAAGATTGCACAGACTAGACCCCATGGAGAGCATTACATTCTATTTATCCAGAACAAAGGACAACTGTTCATAGGCTATGCAGGCCCCAAGAAAGGAAAGGCTGTTTCTAAAAGGATTTTTTTGTTTTTCAGGCACAAACACATACCTGAGGGCATTAGAGCTCACTTCCCGAGAGGTGTGGGTGTGACGTCCGCTCCAAAGAAAGTTGTTCTAGTTTCAGATATCTGCTGTACAGCAATTTGGGGCTCCCTCTATTCATTTTCAAAACATTATTAACTAGATAAACATTTTAAGGATGATACCACAGTAGGGAAATCAGTCTTTCAAAGTATATTAGTATACATATATAGTTTCTTACTGTCAGGATCTGGTGACTAGTGTTCTGCAGGAGCTGATGCTGGCCCCACTGACCCCCTAAGTGCCCAATGTGGAGCAAACCTTTAAGTACCTTCTTCACTGTAAACTCCCCCTGAGGGAAAGGAGATTGGACAAAATAACAAACTCAGACACTTTATGGCCTGCAGACATCTAGACATAGGAGAGAAGAGGAAAACATGAATTAATCTTTTCTGAACCCAAAACACCCCCTATACTTCATCATACATTATTCACTTCCATGTTACCTGATAAACCTCTTCTCAGAGCTTGGAGGCTAATACCTTGGACATTGAGTAAGGGCTATTGTATAACTGCTTCAGTGACTAATCAGGACATTCCTTGTTGAGAGAAACTGACAAAAATAATTCTGTGGAACCCAGAAAATAATTCTGCTTCATTCTCTCCACAAGTCCCTATATTATCTAGATCTTCACACGTTAGTTCTGTGCAATTACTTTGTCCTGTCAGTTGAGTCTTTTTCTGAATATATCCAAGCTTTTGTTGATAGTCTTATTCACTAGCATCCAGTATTGTGCACAGTTTTTATGACACTATGGGCCTCATTACGAGTCTGCCGGTCCAGAAATAAGGGTGCGAGTAGCAATGTACTAGCACCCTTTCTGGTCCGGCAGACTTCAACTCTGCTTTCCTAGGCCTGTGCTCCCAGCAGGATTGACCTGCTGGGAGCACAGCAGAAAACCACACTCCCAAAAACCACACTCCCATGGAGTCCTATGGGGCACCATGGGAATGGGAACTAACATTTTCCACCGCTTGATATCCCGGACTGCTGGGACTTGTAATGTTCCGGTGGCACCGGGATATCAGGTGACAGAAACAGTGTTTCAGTGTAGTGGCAAGCCGCCGGTTCCACCAGCGGGATACCGCCATACTTGTAATGAGGCCCCATGTTACTGCAGTAACTTTGTTCCTATATGTAACATGAACGTCTTTTGCACTTCTTCTGGGATGTTGAAGGTATAGGCGTTATGCTGTAACACTACCCACTTACAGACATGGGGCCTAATTACAAGAGCGGCGGTAACCCGCTACGTACATGTATGCCGATGGTGTCATCACAGCACAAGACACATCAATGAGATGTACAGGTTGAGGACAGAGCCAAACAGCACCAACTGATGGCTGAAAAATCTTTTCTAGTTCCGACTAAATTAACTGAATATTTCGGAAGATTAGAAATCTGTGGGAGGAATCCTTGTCTACTAGAAAGAACATTACCAAAGGTACGTAACTTGTTCTTCAGGTTACGATGATATGTCTTCTGGTAAAGGACGTTTATTTTAAAGAAACTTTTAAAATATTTTTTCACTTGTAGCTCCTGAATTGAACTATTATTTTGGCATATTGCAATAGACAAAAAACTGCCCCGAACATGTCTTGGCACAAGTGACATTTCAATTGACATTCAACTGACACCATCCACCACACCATTCTACCTGACATCCTAGCCCACAGGATGAAACTCTCAGGCACTTTCCTCAACTGGTTCACCTCCTTCCTTACTGACATGACAAACTTTGTTTCCATTCCCCCTTTTTGATCCGTCCATACCTTGCACAAGTACGAGCCCTGCAAGGCTCCACCCTATCGCCGCTCCTCTTCAACCTATATGTCAGATCCCTGGACAGATCCTTAGCAAACGCAATATTCATTTACACCAATATGCAGACAGCACACAAATATACTTCCAAATCTCATCCCCTCACAACTTCACCATCACCACCAGAATGGCCACCCACTTCCTCAATCTCAACCCTTCCAAAACAGAATGCCTCCTCATGTGCCTCCCCTAGACACAAACACAAACTCACCCCCTGGATCAAAGAACTTGCCACGGACAGCCTACATATATCCCGTTCAACACATGTCAAATCCCATGGCTTTACCATCGACTCCCACCTTCCCTTCACACACCACATAGCTGTTTTCACCAAAACATTCAACCTACAACTACACCCCCTACGAAAAATCGGACATATCCTTCCTCCTGACAACGTCCGCCCTGCAGTCCAAGCATTGGTTCTCTCCAAGCTGGATTACGGCAATGCTCTCCTCACGTGATGCCCCAACAGCACCCTTCCCCCCATGAAAGCCATACAAAACACAACAGACAGCCTCATCCTCTGCCTACCCAAACATTCAGACATCACCTCAGATGTCACCCAACTCCACTCGCTCTCCGTACCACAGAGGATTGCCTTCGAAGGACCTGGAATTGTTTTCAAAGCCATTCACCACAAAACCCCATCTTACCTTCGCAGCAAACTCATCACCCACACAAAGACCAGACGTACAAAATTGTCAAAAAAATGTCTGCCAAATCCGTCAGATAAATCATTGTTTCAATTTCCTTTGTAACTCTGGCTCACATTAACTATAGGGTGGCGACCGCCGCTCTATATTGTATATATTATTTTTTACTTAAAACACACACACACTGTGCAGTTTATTCTGATTCTATATGTGATGCTGAGGAATCATACTTTTGCCCAGATGGTTTAGAAAGTGTACTCTGCTGACATAATCAAGTTTACCCAATCGGATTGACTGAATTCTTTGGAAATGTCTCTCAGTTTGCAGTTGCGTATGGGGGTCATTACGACCCAGGCGTTAACCATGGCGCTATTAGCGCCATGGTTGATGCCAGTATTTTAACGATTGCGCCATGGTGGATGGCGGAATTACCGCCCCATTCCAAGGTTGGGGGGGCCGGTAATTCCCCATTCACCATTGGCCCTTCCCCATTCCCATTTTTGCCCCCATAGGGCTCAATGGGAATGGGGAAGGTGGTAATTACGGTACCGCAAATTGCGGTACCGTAATTACCTCCAATGTCCCTTTGCGGGTCCAATCCTTAATGGCTGGTCAAGACCAGCTGTTATAGGGACCCGCAAAGGGACCTCGTAATTAGGCAGTAAGGGGTTAATGGCGCCGCAACCTTTTACAGCGCTGTTAACCCCTTACCGCCTGGGTCGTAATGAGGCCCAATCAGTTTTTTTACTCAACTTGGTATTTACACATTTAAATAACAGTTTGTCCGCAGTTTTAACTTGTGCTATGCAGCTGCTCTAAAATAAAATAAAATAAACTGCAGGTAAAGTCAAAAGTAAATATTTTTTAATCTATTTTCAAATACGCTTGTAATCAGGTTCTGCAGAGACAGGCATGAGACAAAGTCAGTCAGAGAGAAGGGGCATCTCTCGACACGTGTTCGGCCCAGAGCATTGGGCCCAAGAGCACAGCACATGAGGTCATGCACACCAGCCATTAGAAAGGAACAGCGTTACAGGTTTCTAATCAGATATTGCAATAATATACTGACGGTTGACGCAGCTAGAAGGGGAAGAACCATAAGATGGTGCCAGTGTTTAATTCCCATGAGACCAGGATGTAAAATATACAACTGTTGCCACACTGACCGCACCTTACACTGTCATTGGTTAGCGATGATCGAAGTGGCCCACCCCAGGATGGCCACAGGAGCTCCACCAATTAAACACCAAAAACTGACAAACAAAATTAAACTTCAACCATCCAATAGCAAATCTGGGAAAGTAGCTGAGATGAACATGAAGTCTTTTTTATGACCTAATACAAGGCATGGTCATGAGTGTTAGGATATGCCAATGGGGCTAGGAATTGTATAGATTCACCTATAGAGCAACCATGAGTAACCAATCGGAGAATGATATTGCCTAGGTATTTTGAAACATTGTTGATGTTGAAACTCTGCACTTCACTATAAAACTCCACCATTTTGTATTAATTGCAGAATGATTTCTTTTGAATGATCCCTGGCCGCGGTTGCATTTTTCTTTTTTCTGCTCCTGTGCAATTTATTGACTCATCTGGATTATTTTTTATTGATGATTTTTGTGTTTTAGCCTAAAATTTAGTTTCAGAGATTTTCATAACATGACCAGCTTCAAAACTGTCCTTGACAAAAGGACATTTAGAACCCTCCACTTGAACCAATCAGCTGTGGGGAACTTCACCACCATCTTGGAATGGGATATTATCAGGCCTCTGAAATCAATTAGTTAAGGAAGGGACGGACCTAAATGCCCTTTTCACAACACTCACTCATCCAAACAATCTCTTAACACACTACCTGACGGCTACACTTAGGTTACCCAGCTGTGCCTTGCTTTCTCTTAGGTGTGTGACTATTTAGGACATGCTTTTGATCTGGGGCCATTTTAATTGTTTTTTGGACTGTGTGTATTAACCAAATATGTCTTCTCTTGCAGTCAGGATGAGCGCCTGGTGGCATTTTTAATGATTATTCATCCAGTTACTCAGCTGAGGTGTGTCCTTCACAGACCTCTTCTGTTTCATTGGGAGGAAGGTCTTGCTCCCCCACTGGCATTTGCATTGACAGATAGAGGAGCTGAGTACCCCACTAAGGTAGTAAGATGGAAGTAGCACACGACGAAGTGGGACCTAATTTGGTAGCTACCCAGATTCAAGCACTCGCCTCATGCTGACATTAATCAGAGATTGGATGCTCTACAGAGTGCTATCCACTCCTTCCTGGACAGCCTGAGCCTGGGCTTCCATCTGTACCGGCTGGCCCTACTCTAACTGCAGCTTTCGCGGCCATTCAGGTTCCAGTCTTGACGACTTTGCAATTTCCGTTGGCCATGGTGACCCAAAGACCAATCAAAACTTTGTTTATCAATGTAAACTGCATTTGTTGTGGCGTCCTGCAGCCTTTCCTGACTCTACTTCCAAGACGGTCATTGTGATTTACCATTAATGGGGTGGCAGCAACTTGGGCCAACCTTACTGATGCTGTACGATTGTGAGGTGCTCTGGTCAGCCATGAGTCCTATCTTTGACAATATATGCAATGCACAAGCCTAGGATCTGTAACTTTTTGGAGTTGTTCCAGGGAAAGTTGGGTGTGTTGGTTTACGTCACATAGTTTAACCAATTGTCTGCTGAGACTGCATGGCCAGAGAATAAAAAGGCTTCTGTTTTTTTTTTACAAAGAGTCATCTGAGGATATGAACAATGCCTTAGTCGTAGTTTCCTCGCTGCCTGACATATTTCCTGAAATCTTGCGATATGAGGCCGCAACATCCTGTGAAAAAATAGCAAACTCCAAGACTCATACATCGAAGGAATCACTTGGACGAGTCTATCAATAGAGGTTCCATGATACTTAGTAGATTCATACTTTCTACCCATGTGTGTTGAGAAGTATAACACACGTATAACACACTCTGGGATTCAGACGCATGTGGCAGTGTTTATGATTGATTCAGGATACACCGGCAACTATATGGAAATGGACCATGCCAAGAAAGCCCTAATTCCCACAGTGCCTAAATAACTTCCTGAATCTGTGCAAGCAGTTGATGGGGCCGCTTTAAAATCTAGTCCGTTTACTAAGCAGACCTCTGAGTTAGTCATATCCACAGCCCACGGATATGAAGAGGACATTGGGTCCCATTACAAGTTAGGCGGTGCGGTAAAAAGAAAAAAGTGGTGGTTTCTTGTTTTCAGGAAAGAGAGGGGCCATGTTCCTCTACTGATTACATTTTCCTAAATCCAGTGATGATTCAGAACAGCTATCTGTACTCTCTCCACTCAGTTCTCCTAGATAAGCTCCATTCAGAAGTGATGTATACTGGGTTACATTTATGCTGACCATATAACTTATTCAGGATCCACTAAGGGTATGAATGGAAGAGGCTTTCGAACAAAATATGGACTTTTAAAATACTTAGGGCCTCATTACACGGTAGGTGGTAGCCATGGCGCTATTAGCGCTATAGCTACCCCTTTACCGCATTCCGGGTCCGTGTTCCCGGAATAGGGACTTACCAGGTCATTCCAACCTTGGAGGATCCGGTAAATCCCCATTCCGGGAACCATTCCCATTTCAGCCCCAATAGGGCTCAATGGGAATGGGGAAGGAGCTAATAACGATACCGCAATTTGCGGTACCGTTATTAGCTCTGAAGTCCCTTAGCGTGTCCCTCCCCTAACGCCTGGTAAAACCAGGCGTTAGGGGACGGACCCGCTAAGGGACCTCGTAGTAGGGTGGTAAGGGATTACCGGCACCGGTGCCCTTAACGGTGCCGGTAATCCCTTACCGCCTATCATGTAATGAGGCCCTTAGTCTTGCCTTTTGGCCTGTGTAACACCCCTGCACATTTTGAACATTTTATGAACAACTTGCTTTGAGACCTACTGGTGTGTTACATTATAGTTTATCTTACTAACCTTTTGTTACATTCCTCACCCTTACAATTACAGATACAATTATTATTATTAGTAGGGTATTTAATGAGCATGGACCCAGCATTGGGAAGCATCCGGTGCGCTTTACAATAATAGGGTGGGTGTGGGGGGGCACAGTGAGGTAAGCATAGAAATAAGGAGAGTGTTACAGAGATTCAGAGAACAATCCCTGTTTGCCAGAATAGAAAAATTACAATTTCACGTTACCAGAGTTGAGTGTTTGGGTTTCATCCTGACTCCTGAAGGTAGTCCAATGAGTTCCACAAAGTCCATGGCAGTGTTCGACTGGCCGCATCCTGTACACCAGAAAGCCTTTCAGGCTTTTCGCAAATTTGGTAATTTCCACCAAAGATTCATCTATTTTTTCTTAGATAGTCGTGCCCTTAACCAACTTGACATGCCCCTGCGTCCTGTATGCATGGTCGGATCAATCGCTTAAAGCTTTCAGTATGTTAAAAGCTTTCATGACAGCCCTGATACTCTGTTCATAGTGGAAAAGGATGCATCTGAGGTAGCGATGGGAGTCTCGTTGTAATGGAAATGGCTGGGTACTGGGCCTCTGCATCAGGTGGTGTTCATTTCTAGGAAATTGATTCCAGCGAAGCAGCATTATCCAATCCTGGAAAGAGAGTTATTAGCCATTCAGACCGCTTTTAAGGAACGTCATCGCTATCTCATAGGATCTCGACACTCGGTTACGGTATTTACCGACCATTGAAATCTTCAAGCATTAGCATTAGCATCCATCCAGTGTACTGGTGCTAGATGGGCAAGATGTGACTGTTCTTGGCCATGTTCGCTTTTTTTGCTTACTTATTCTCCGGACATACAACATGGAAATACAGACACCTTTTCACGATTGGCTGGACCATGCCACAGCAACAGAACAGGACATTCCAAATCACTGTTTTATTTTTGCTTGTACTCCATCTGTTCCCTAACGAGATAGGTCAATAGTCCCTGACACACTGAGAAGAGTTAGAAACTCTGAACACCTCTGTTGTCAATGTTCTACCATATGCTCAGAAATGCCTTCTGATACCTACAGACACTGGTTGGCACAGGGTTCTTCAGTGGTGTCACAACACCAAAATACCGGGGCATTCAGGGCTACATATGTCTTTGTTAAATATGTATAATAATTATGTGATATAATTTTGCAGCCTTGGAAGAAGAGTGTCTGCTCGAAACACGTGTCGGCTGTGTAGAGTCATATTAAATTGCTTAATCAGCTTAAACATTTTTGTTTGTGTGCGCAATTTATGGTAACAAACGCACTCTCAATTGGGCTACAAAATACCCTCAAGCTATTGTGTTGGTGATGCTGGAAGCCCCCTACAGGAAGGGACTCATGGATTACGTATTGGCAGGTTCAATAGGTGCACAATGTAAACAATGCTTGTCTTTGAACCGGTTGCTTAGGCCCCCCACCCCAGGGCTCGGAAGAATAACATGTTTTTCAAATACTAGATTCTAAGTATCATATGGGCTCAAATTTACTAACTCATTAACTGGAAGACATATGGGCCAGCGGATTGGACCTGGGAACCAGCCTCACGTGTACACGTGCCGTACTGACTCTGGTGTTTCAAAGCTATATACCCACATAGTTCTCATGCTGTGGGAGGGCTGCTGTCAGAAGGCAGTGTGGGTGCATGTGTTCCTATCCTATGAACTGGTTCATTCTGTGGCACATATACTGCCAGCCTATCATGGGGAACTGCACTTCTCTTGTTGCTGGGCACAGGTCAGCAATATGGCGTTAGTGCCATGACGCTACACAGATGGACAATGGAGTCTGCACCCATCCCCAGAGTGTACGAAAAACTAGGCTTATAAGGCTACCTGGCAACATACACAATGCCTGAGAAGAACTACTGACATCACAAGCACACCCTATGTAGAAATAAATTCTGTATGCTTAAAATGTACTAAAAATTAATTATATCTGAAGATGTGTTTTAAGGTGCAGAGGAGATATGCGTGATATGCAGAAAAAACAAAGAAGTTCCGTAGCCGGGAACCTAGGTCCCCTGCACACTATCCTTTGTCTGGAAAACCAGACCAACAATTTAGAAGTGTTCACACATGACATTCAGGCAATATAAATATATCAAGTAATAGAATATTCTTGAAAGAAAATTTCTCAAACAGACAGTTTTAGGTCACAAGAAGCCATCTTCTTTTTATTCATGATGTCGAAGTCAGGAGGGGCCCAACGCGTTTCGAGTGCTTCACACTCTTCATCAGGGGCAATAAGTGATTTCTAAAGAGAAATTATAATTTGAGCTTACATTAATGATTTAACATAATGTTTGTAAACAATTTGAACAATATATGTTCTATACATTAATACCATATAACTGCCTTTACATCATCTTGGTGTTTATAGTTTAACATTGTTTTCATCTTTAGGCATTTATCATAACCATTTAGATTTTCTAGTAATGGGAATCTCAATGCTGTATAGTTTATACTGGTTTTAAGAAGGCAAATCCAAAATATTTTTAATATAACATTCGCAAAGAACAAGTGCATAGATATTCCTAACTGTGGTGGTAAGAGTGACTAACTCTAAGAAGTCATGGTGTGCAGCTAACTAGGCAGAAAAAAAGATTTTAGAGAGAAAGCTTCTAACCTTGTATTTTCAAACTCTACAGTGTGATGACAGCAAGTTGATATCGGGTTGGGAAAGTCCTCAGGGTGGGAGTTTCCCAATGTGGTCCGCTAAGTGCGACAATGGGCTTAATGGGCTTCTGCTTCCCGGTATTATCTGTTAGACAAGGCCAGAATGGGACTTGGTTAAATAATTAGAGACTAAGGACTCAAATGGAGATAACTACTCCTAGGTACATTAAAAAGGACTTACATAGAAGTCAGGACATCTGCTTCCTGAGTAGAAGCGGCAGGTAACACCAGTAAGTCAGACTTTCAGGTCTCCGTGGGTGCCGTCCGGGTCTAAAAAATAGTAATATTGTGGGATGTAGTTAAACTACTGTGGACATCCTGGAAGTGGAGTCCACAAGAGGGAGGTTAAAGCTAAATGCAAGAGCTGAGTTCTTACCTTGAATTCGTAGCACAAGCCTATGGAGTCAGGATCCCTCGGGATAGCTGTACTCCATTTTGCTTGTGCTTACGTTATTTATGGAAAAAAGGGGAACATGCCGTAATCACACGCATGCGCGCGGGCGTCATCACGCGCATGCGCGTGTGACGTAGATTCTTGGCTATCCCGAATGTGAAATATGGTTTAATTATGATGCTGGAAAACTAGGCATGCGTAAGCCTCTCAATACCTAGGGGTGAGCAAGATCATCCCTATGGCCAAACGAATTTCTGGAGCTGTTCTCCTAAATCCGGACGATCTGATTGTTTACCAAGTGACGTCACCACGCGGTCAGCATGGATGACGTCACATGTAAACAAAAGACGTCCCTGTGTTAGAACGGGCTTGTTATATTGCTCAAGGGAGAGAGGGGGATCGCTACAACCACCAAACTCTCTCATATATGGGAGATGTAAATAAGCATTACTAAGTGGTAATTTAGGTGCAAAGTTATAAAATCTACGATGTGCTTGAAGAACTTCAAACGTGCATTTGTCATACGAGGTAACTTGCAACACAAAGGGTTTGAGAGAGATTTTAAAAGGGATTTTGAAGGCAATGTGTGACCAGTCCTGTATCCACATTTAGGTGCGCTTATGAGTCCATGTAAGATGTAATAATTTATAATGGAACCCCTAGTCCAATTTCCACATGTGAATAACTCAAACGTCCTACATAGGGTTCGCATTCTAAATAACATTTGTTATAAGGTAAAAGCTCAGTTTTCAACAACAATATTTGAAAAAAGCGGGGCTTCATAGCTAACAGCAAGTATTGAAAAAAATATTGATCCAGCTGCTGGTTACAATTTACCTGTCCTGTGATACAGGTTCACATTCTTGTAAATAGCTATGTTTACCCAGAATATCATTCAAAAAGCTAAGATTTACAAAAAAGATATATATATATTTGAGGATATGTGGTGTCAAATGAATGGACCTAGGTAGTAATCTTCATTGAGCCCCAGTGGGGACATGGCATCGAGTTTGTGTATCCAAAAAAGCTCTCTCTGAGCTAGTAATTTTGGTAGATCTCCTCCTCTTGATGGGGGGTGTATAACTTCCAAGATAGCAAATCTCATCTGTGAGATATTGTGATTATTGTCTCTGAAGTGTCGGAACACTGGAGATTTCAAATTTTTTGTCCTGATTTAGGACTTGTGCTCTGCCCATCTTTCTTTTACACGTCGGCTGGTCTTGCCCACATAGTATTTCCAGCAAGGGCATCTTATCATGTAAATGACATTTTTGGATTCGCACGTCGCGTAGTTTCTTAATGGAATCTTTTTCCCATTGTTGGGATGCCTAATGTGGTCCCCTTTTATGATGTTGGAACAATGTTGGCAGTTTAAACAGGGGAAGGTCCCTTGTTTTTGTCTTGTGAGGAGTCTTTGGGTCGACTTTTTCGGTTTCTCTGCTTTAATCAAGGTGTCTCGTAAATTTCTGCCTCTCTTGTAAGCCAACATAGGCGGTGACAGAAAAAGTCGATTCAGGTTGGGGTCTGATTTTATCAAGTCCCAGTTTTTATTGATGATTTTCTTGATTTGAAAACTTTGTCCTGAGTACTTCAATGTATAGATGAGGTTGGATTTTGCTGGGGTCTGTTGTTTGGTAAGTAGTGTCTCACGGGAATTGGCTTCAGTCCTTTGAATGGCTTGAGTTACTATTTCATCTGGGAAGCCTCGTTCTTGAAATCTCGCTCTCATAGTTTCAAATTCAGTTTGAAGTCTTTCTGTGTTTGAAGTAATCCGTTTGGCTCGTAGGAGCTGACTGTATGGGAGATTCTCTTTCAAGTGTTTTGAGTGGAAGCTATTATAATGCAGAGAGTTATTGACGTCAGTGGGTTTTCTGAAGATAGATGTAGTTCATTCCAAGTCCTTCCATTCAACTGTAACATCTAAGAAATTAACTTGTGTTTTACTGATTTCAATGGTGAGCTTGATCCTTGGATTGCAAAGATTAACATATTGCCAAAATTCCATCAGTTCCTGTTCTGAACCATTCCAGACTCCAAAAATGTCGTCTATGTATCTTAGCCAACAATGTATGTTATTCTTCCATTGTGGATGTTCCAGGACATGTGTTTTTTCAAAATAGAACATAAAAATGTTTGCGTATGATGGAGCCACGGCTGAGCACATGGATGTACCTGAGACTTGCATGTAATATTGCTCATTGAACCTGAAGTAGTTGTTGTATAAAATTAGGTCTATTAGTTCAATCGCAAAAGTTTTGTGGATGGAGATTTCATCGTTATTTAAAAGGAACCACTCCAACGTCGCAATTCCCTCGTTGTGAGGGATGGAAGTATATAGGCTGCTGACATCCATAGAAAACAACAACGGGTTGGGGAAATTTATGTCCAATGATCTGATTGTCTGTAAAAAATGCGTTGTATCTTGTAAATACGTGGGGATCTTCTGTACTAGAGGCTGAAGTGCAGTGTCAAGATATACTGCCAGTGGTTGGAAGATGCTATTAGTGCCAGCCACTATTTTTGTAAATCTTAGCTTTTTGAATGCTATTCTGGGTAAACATAGCTATTTACAAGAATGTGAACCTGTATCACAGGACAGGTAAATTGTAACCAGCAGCTGGATCAATATTTCTTTTCAATACTTGCTGTTAGCTATGAAGCCCTGCTTTTTTCAAATATTGTTGTTGAAAACTGAGTTTTTACCTTATAACAAATGTTATTTAGAATGTGAACCCTATGTAGGACAGTGCACTCTTATTTTTCAACATGACTCCCCATTTTGAATTACGAACATGGATGTTTGCACAATGCAGGATGAGACGTTTGAGTTATTCACATGTGGAAATTGGACTAGGGGTTCCATTATAAGTTATTACATCTTACATGGACTCATAGGCGCACCTAAATGTGGATACAGGCCTGGTCACACATTGCCTTCAAAATCCCTTTTAAAATCTCTTTCAAACCCTTTGTGTTGCAAGTTACCTCGTATGACAAATGCACGTTTGAAGTTCTTCAAGCACATCGTAGATTTTATAACTTTGCACCTGAATTACCACTTAGTAATGCTTATTTACATCTCCCATATATGAGAGAGTTTGGTGGTTGTAGCGATCCCCCTCTCTCCCTTGAGCAATATAACAAGCCCGTTCTAACACAGGGACGTCTTTTGTTTACATGTGACGTCATCCATGCTGACCGCGTGGTGACGTCACTTGGTAAACAATCAGATCGTCCGGATTTAGGATAACAGCTCCAGAAATTCGTTTGGCCATAGGGATGATCTTGCTCACCCCTAGGTATTGAGAGGCTTACGCATGCCTAGTTTTCCAGCATCATAATTAAACCATATTTCACATTCGGGATAGCCAAGAATCTCTGTCACACGCGCATGCGCGTGATGACGTCATAGCCCGCGCGCATGCGCGTGATGACGTCATGTTCCCCTTTTTTTCATAAATAACGTAAGCACAAGCAAAATGGAGTCCAGCTATCCCGAGGGATCCTGACTCCATGGGCTTGTGCTACGAATTCAAGGTAAGAACTCAGCTCTTGCATTTAGCTTTAACCTCCCTCTTGTGGACTCCACTTCCAGGATGTCCGCAGTAGTTTAACTACATCCCACAATATTACTATTTTTTAGACCCGGACGGCCCCCACGGAGACCTGAAAGTATGACTTACTGATGTTACCCGCTGCTTCTACTCAGGAAGCAGATTTCCTGACTTCTATGTAATTCCTTTTTAATGTACCTAGGAGTAGTTATCTCCATTTGAGTCCTTAGTCTCTAATTATTTAACCAAGTCCCATTCTCGCCTTGTCTAACAGTTAATACCGGGAAGCAGAAGTCCATTAAGCCCATTGTCGCACTTAGCGGGCCACATTGGGAAACCCCCACCCTGAGGACTTTCCCAACCCGATATCAACTTGCTGTCATCACACTGTAGAGTTTGAAAATACAAGGTTAGAAGCTTTCTCTCTAAAATCTTTTTTTCAGCCTAGTTAGCTGCACACCATGACTTCTTAGAGTTAGTCACTCTTACCACCACAGTTAGGAATATCTATGCACTTGTTCTTTGCGAATGTTATATTAAAAATATTTTGGATTTGCCTTCTTAAAACCAGTATAAAATATACAGCATTGAGATTCCCATTACTAGAAAATCTAAATGGTTATGATAAATGCCTAAAGATGAGAACAATGTTAAACTATAAACACCAAGATGACGTAAAGGCAGTTATATGGTATTAATGTATAGAACATATATTGTTCAAATTGTTTACAAAAATTATGTTAAATCATTAATGTAAGCTCAAATTATAATTTCTCTTTAGAAATCACTTATTGCCCCTGATGAAGAGTGTGAAGCACTCGAAACGCGTTGGGCCCCTCCTGACTTCGACATCATGAATAAAAAGAAGATGGTTTCTTGTGACCTAAAACTGTCTGTTTGAGAAATTTTCTTTGAAAGTTTGAGAAATTCCCATTGAGCCCCATAGGGCTCAATGGGAATGGGGAAGGCGGTAATTATGGTACTGCAAATTGCGGTACCGTAATTACCTCCAAGGTCCATTTGCGGCTCCAATCCTTAACGGCTGGTCAAGACCAGCTGTTAAGGTAGGGACCCGCAAAGGGACCTCGTAATTAGGCGGTAAAGGGGTTAATGGCGTTGCAACCTTTTACGGCGCCGTTAACCCCTTACCGCCTGGGTCGTAACGAAGCCCATTGATGCCGCCAGGACTTTCTTTGGGCACAGGTCCAGTGCCGGGGAGATTGCCCCAATACCATGTTTTTAAAAAAAAGACAAGTTGCCAAAACTATATTTCTCCAGTGTAATAACAGATTTTACCCACTGTGCTCTCCAGCCTTCAGATTGCTGGAAATGCACCCCTAGATAATCAAAATGGGGCACTTGCTCAATAGCAGAGTCACCCACACTCAACACCAGCGGATTGCATTTGGCAAAAGAGAGTTTAAAGATCATCACTTTAGAGTTGTCCGAGTTTAGACTTAAACCCAAGTGCTGGCATTTGTCGTGAAAAATAGACAAAGCCCTTTTTAGACCCTTCGGGGCATAAAAAAGAGCGGGTTCTTTACCGGAAGCCATCCTAGGGTGGTCCTGTCACCCTTCCACCAATGTATCGATGATCTCCTGTACATAAATATTGAATAGAAGAGGTGCCAGGACACAACCCTGTCTAACACTTGTATGTACACCAAAAGCTAGTGTTCTCACCACCCATGCCATAACAGACTCTTGCTTTGTTAGCTGAGGAGGAAATAATTGAAACTGAATCAAAGGCAGTCCTTAGGTCTAAAAAGAACACATAAAGATACTTTTTATTTAGCACTGTGTACTTCTGTATAAGCATAGATAATAGAAAGAAGTGGTCCATTGTGCCCCGATTTGATCTGAACCCTTCCTGAAGATGAATAATTATGTTAGTTCAATCAGCCCAATCCTGGAGATGGTTAAGAATTAGTTTCCCAAAAAGTTTGCCAACACCGTCCAAGAGGGAAATTGGGCAGTAGTTGGCTGGGAAATCCTTACCTCCTTTTTTGTGTAAACTGGTGGGATGGAGGCCGTTTGCCAAGATACAGAGATTTGACCACTGCTCAGGATTACATTAAACATTTTACAAAAACTGGAGCCCATATTTCCATCTCATCTTTAAATAGATCCGGTGGAATTAGGTCCGGCTCTGCAGCTTTGCCATTCTTTAACGACTTAAGAGCAACTGCCACTTCACTATAAAAACATGATTTGTACAACGAGTAGGATTTCCAGTGACAGGCCATGGGGATGGTATACACTACGCTCCATATAGTCTAGAAAAATGGCACCACCAAACATTTTTACCATTTTAACATCCAATCTCCATTAGTCATGCCTTTGTGCCGTTTGGGCATATTTTGGCACTTGTTGCGAAGCTTACAACTGGGCTCTCCCCTTTTACCATCTCTGAGCAGGATTCCTGGTCTCTGGACTCGGACACCAATCCCTGGAAGTTCTATGCTGGATTTAGGTGAACCAGCTGTTCATTGCTTTCTCTATGCTGTGTGATTATGTAGAAGAGGGTTCTGAATAGGAGGCATTCTCATCATTTTTTGCATCATGTATACTAACCGATTGTTTTCCTTCCCTTGCAGCCAGGATTCGAGCCTGGCGTGATTCCTTACAACTTTTCATCCAATCACTTGGCTTAGTGTGTGTCTAATAGACCTTTGCTGTTTCATTGGGAGGATGATATTGCTGCCCTCCGGGAGGAGCGTACTATGTGGCATCTGCAGTGACAGAAGTTCTGAATTCCATACAGGAGAGAAGTGATATATCTCCAATAATATTGGTTTCACACAACGTGAAATGTGATAGTAATCTCTCTTTACTGATTTTGTAATTGCTTATCTACTTAAGAAAATATTGTGTATGGCTAAGAATTTCTTGTAAATCATTGTGTAAGATGTTAATGATATAAAACATTTTCTTACTTTTTGATGTTTTGTATATAAAATATTCAACATCAATACTGAGGAAAACAGACCTCTTGTTTTGTTTCTTTAAATGGATCATTAAAACCACCAAACATTGTAAATTTCCTTTGGAATATCGAATGAAATCCTCTACCGTGTAACATAAAATCAGTGTGGGTAGATAAGTGATGTTGATGATAGACATCATGATTCCCAACGGGGTCAACAGTAGGAACCATACATAACACATAACCGGGCAGATGTACAGCAAATGAAAAGTATAGAAATTGAGAAAATACAATAGAAAAGCAAGAGCGTGGTGGCGCCAGCCCCACTATACTCACATTTTAGTTCAAGCACCATGTGCTATAGGATGTGGAATAGCTGGGAGCATATATCTCTGATCTCCTGATCAATTTTGATTTCATCCCATAAGGGGCTTGTTTACTGAGAGATCCTCTGAACTCAATCACGTGAACTTGACTGAAAAGAATGCTGAAAGGATGGTCTCTCAGGCACATAAGCCATGGTTACTGGGATGGTGAGAACCCACATAACTGCATTCTAAGGTGGTCCAGGAGTGAAAGCCAAGAGTGAGTGTATGATCTCTGTTCCCCTTAAGTTAAGTGATTGATGTTGCATCTTGGGGCCTTCTGTAGCTCCATTTGCACCTCTGTCCTACATTCCTAAACTGGAGGTTCTGCAGGTGCATGAATAGCACTTGCAGCCAGACTTTACTATAGATTTCTTTCGGAAACTCTATATGAGGCAAATTGACCGTCCTGCACTGTTGTGCTTACCCCTGGCAGATAAATGTACTTAGCTGGTGTCACCACCGTCTCACTTGTCAAAGATGCATCTTTTTGGTCACTGGATGCCTCCTCATGTGTGACTATGTATCCACCGTAGCATCTCCTGCTATGCATTGTCTAGGTGTGCGGGTAGGTTACTTTATTCGCCCCATGCTTTGTACTTCCCTTGATCATACTGGGAAATAACCCGTGGAGTCTCTGTGTCTTGCGTTAAATGATCCATGTTTCTGCATCTGTCTTGTTTACCCTTTTCTCCAGGCCACATGTGCCATCCATGAGGTGCTGCAAGCAGCCTCCTCACATGCTGCCATCCAAGAACTCGTCCCCGCACTATTCTGCACCCTTTTGGCCGAAGTCAGTCAGACGCTGGGGAGAAGGGTGGAGACGGCCACATTCAGTTCCCGGCGCCGGCGGTTCCGACGTGCCACAACCTTGGGAGATCTCAATCCTTGCAGGTAAGTTCTGGGACCCAAATCTGATTCACATGCTTAGAGAGCCTTTAGATTTTACCTTTCATGTTGATATTTCCTTGTCAATTTATATATCTCATGCTGCTGAAATAGTAGGTTAGTGCTATTACCTTCCCTGCAAGGTCTTCACCTTCTTCACTGGTGCGACTTGACACCTGCACAGGGCTGGTGACTTCAGCCTTATGATTCCCAGTGAGTCATGCTCCTACTCTTTGGCACCCCAGGCACCAAGCTAGCTTCATGACAATCACACCAAGGCTGTAGAAGGCCCGAGCTTCCCAAGATGTGTTATAGTTTTGTTGCTTTGTGGATACTCTGATGTCCCATTTAGTGTGGCCAAACAGTTAACAAATAATCAAATAAGGATGAGATTGAACAGATAGCATTTAAGATGTTTCCCAACAGGAACTTGGCAGGTTTTGGAGCTGAAATTCTCCCAAACATTTAACAAGAAACAGTTTTGAACCTGTAGACATCTTCCTGACCAGAAAGAACTGACATTTATGTACATTGCTGTATAACTCCTTCAGTCGGCCTATACCAATGATGATGATGAAGCTCAGTCAAGATGTAGGTCTTGGCTTGCTCTAGTCTATGTTAACCAACATGACCCCGATTGACTTTAAGCCAATACCATGTTACCTACATTCTGTCCCTCCCCAATCTAACACCTTTCTTCAATACGCAATGTGATAGCCTTTTATCAAGTTTATAAAGGAACACAGAGGGGGGCATGTGCTTCTGATTTTTTTATTCACAGTAAGTATCCCTGAAGCTCATTCTCTTTAGCATGAAAATACAAGTCAATATTCTTTTCACATACACCTTAACAACGCATATAAAATAGTCTGCAAAAAAAAACATTTCTATATAAAGACACAGGATAATCACAGGTTTTCGTGGCACTAATTAACTATTAATTAAGGAATACAAAAAGGGATATTTAAAACAATAGCATCTTTATAGATACTAAAATAAGGAGTGTATTGACTTCTTTAATCCCTTTGATCTCATATTGCTGGATGTATGCACCTTCTGAATTGTTTATAACTTTCAGGCCTTAGTTCTTCTTGGAGAAGTAGCAAGCCCCTTACCCTTGCAAGCTGACGAAATTGTAAACTTGCGCCCAAACCCATAGCCCAAAGGGGGGAAATATACTTATAATGAAGGGGTAGGAGAAGCTATGAGCCCCTAAAGTGTGTTAGGGTACAAGAATGGATGAGTAAGGGGAGTTAGAGAAAGTATCTGGCTGGCTCCTTGACTCCTGTTTCACAAACCGCTTGGACATGTAGTTCTCTGTAGAAATATTGTCTCACCTTCTCAAGCACTCAGTTTGGTAGTGTCACTAATGCTTTTCTGTACAAAGAACTACAGTGTTCAGTTCCCAAACATGTGTAGACTTGTGCTTTTTACCAACACAGCGCCTTGTGCCTTCTAAACTCAATGGGGCTCATCGTGAATTAGGCGGTGCATTAATTGCTGGTGGTAATTGCATTACATGCACCTTTTGGGTGCTAACAGAATTTCTGGAAAGCCCTCGAGGAGTTCTATGAACTCTGTTAATGGTAAGTAACACCACCATGCTCCCACTCATAATCCGGCAGTAATTTCACTGGACCGAGTGGCTGTATCGGTAATCGAGTTTGATGACCGGCAAACTTGTAATGAGTACCAACATTCCGCAAAGACTATTTCTGTGAAATCTGGACCGCCACGGGGCCCTTATACTGTACGGAGTGAAATACAAGAGCGGACTGAGCAAGCGGCACAGGGGAAAATGGGAGGCCCAGTGTGGGAGGTTATTTATCGCCGACCAGCAGGATGTCACTTGCGTAGACCCATCTGGTTTGGTTGAGCTTAGATTCTCCATCCTCCTTGTTGACCTTGCCAGCTGTGCCTCCTTCTGCACATGTCACCCTGCAGATCCGCCTCACAAGGTCTTGCTCCTTTTGGTCCCTAGAATACCAAGCAGAGCGGCGTAGGGTGTGGATTCCTTAGAAATCCTGTCCACACCTAGCTTAGCCAACTCCCCATCACCCAAACCTGCTGGGAAATGTAGTTTTCTTTACATGTTCCACGGCACCAAACAGCCGTGTCTTATTTCTCCTCTAACCATTCATTATACTTTGTCCCATACAATACAAAAGCGACATTGTTACTTAATATGATATGATATTTTATTTGTATCACGCTCATACACAAGTGTTTCAGAGCTCGACAAGGCATGGGAGGGGAACAAGGGGGGACATAACAACGATCTTACTAGGCCCAGTGACATTGAGAATACGGAAGTGCAGGAGAGAGGGAGGGGGAAAGTGCGAGGGAGAGGGAAGAAGTGGAAAGTGCTGAGCAAGGGATAAAACAACAAAACCTGGTAGCGCAGCCAGCGGGGTGGCTAGTGCGAGGTAAAGGCGCAGGCAAGGAGTGTCGGACAAGTGCAAGTAGGGGGACTGTAGGGTAACAGATACAGACCCAAGTGCAGGGTTGCCAGGAGGCAGTGCGGGTGTGTGACTGGGTGGGCAGGGACCTGGGCCCGAAAAAGAGGGTAGCCAGGAGCCCGGTGCCAAGCAGAGCAGATCAGCAGGGGAGAGGGAGAGCAAAGGCAGAAGCAAAGATAGTTCTCCTCAAGTTTCAGAGAGCCAGGGAGGCCGTTCCTGAGTGAGGCCCCAGCCGTGGAAAGAGATCTACCACCAACTCGTTGCTTGGAGAAGCGACTGACTCTGAGGGAGTTGGAAGTGGAGGAGTGAAGAGCTCGAGAAGGAAGGTATTTACGGAGGGAGAGTTGAAGGTATTGTTGA
Source organism: Ambystoma mexicanum (assembly GCF_040938575.1). Lineage (NCBI taxonomy): Eukaryota > Metazoa > Chordata > Amphibia > Caudata > Ambystomatidae > Ambystoma > Ambystoma mexicanum. Next base: position 1,233,326,650 of record NC_090928.1, read on the forward strand.
CCCAGGCCCCAGAAAGCCTTGTGGTCAATGCAAAGGGTCTTGAATTTAATCCTTGCAGCCACTGGGAGCCATTGAAAAGACACGATCCCTGGGCTTGAGGCCAAGGACAAGTCTCGCAGTTCTGTTCTGGATGAGTTGCAGAGGGCGGAGAGTAGAAGCAGGCAGATTTATTGAGAGGCTGTTGCAATAGTCCAGTCTAGAGTGAACCAGTACCTGGGAGACAGTGAGCTTCTGGGGAAGGAGAGGAAAGGAAGAATACCTCTGAGGAGGTGCAGTTGGTAGTTAGACTTCTTAGCGATGTCAGAGATGTGAGGATAAAAGGAGAATGCAGAGTCGAAGATTACCCCAAGGTTCTTAGCCTCACATGTAGGGGAAGGGAGAGGATGACGGGAGCCTGGCCAGTGAGAGACGGAAAAGCAGGGTGCAGGTGTGCCGATGCTGAGAATTTCTGTTTTACTGGCATTAAGGCAGAGATCATTGGTGGCAAATCACTCCTGGATAGCAGACAGACAGTCTGCGATGAGAGAAGGAGAAGAGGTGGCAGAGGGAAGCCTGAAAATGAGCTGAATGTCATCCGCATAGCATTGAAAGTTGGGGCAGAGAGTGGCAATGCAGTGGGCAAGTGGTGCAAGGTATTGGTTGAAGAGCCAGTGGGAGAGGTTAGACCCTAGGGGTACACCACAGGTAAAGAGTGAGATAGAGGAAAGGAAAGACCGAAGTTGGACCTGAGAGGGTCAATCAGAGAGCAAAGAGGTCAGCCAGGCCAGGGCCTGATCAGTGATATCCAGGTTACTTGGAAACAGTAGCTAATTTAATAATATAGTATTACTTCCAACCCAGGTCTGTAGTTTTGATATCCCTCCCATTTGGCCCATCTAATAGGTCACTTAAAGAGTGAGAACGCAAGCGGTCAAAGATTTGCTATATAGAACCTTGTTACATGCACTTAACAACTCATTACACAAAGATGCCAGCAGTAGGAACTCTGAAAAAGCCCCTGATCAGGAGTCTTTCATCTCGTTGTCACTTTAACACTTACTCCATTCTAGCATCTCAGACCTATCAAAACCCACATCTATAGGAACACTGCCATGACACACATCACACCAAATATCAAACCCTAGTCTATTGCTGCATCAAAACTCCTTCACTGCAGATCTATTGAGTGGTGCCATTTTACATGATATGATATGATTGGTTATTGATAACGCGCTTAATACCCAGAGGATTATAATCACGGACCCAGGGATCGAACCTGTGTTGCTCCATGTCGTCTTGCTTCCAAGGCGAGCACGTTGCCCCTGAGCTATCCTCCGGAGCCCCTGAGCTTTCCTCTCGAGCCTCATAGTCATAGATCGTGGAATGATGGTTACAATTATCACTGCATTAATGTTGCTTCTGGTCACAACCAGCACCAGGACTGATAACAAATGCTCTCCAACTCATTCTGTTAAAAGAGTCTCTTGAAAGGTACTTCTTATAGCAGCGAACAAAGGTCGTAACAATAGGCCAATGTTCCTTAAACCTGTGGGGTAGAGGCATGAGTTGGAGTCATCAGAAGCATGGCAGGAGCTTGTCTGGTGGAGCCAGATCAATTATAAGTCATAACCAATTTAACAGGAAAGTGGTGTTACTTCATTGAGAACCCTGCGTAGACAATATATCGTATGTCTAAACGCTGTCACTCACCTTTCCTCAGCTTTATTGTGTGTAGGCTAGTGGCAATTGCTTAAGGTTGGCAGCAATCCTTCCTCATTTTATTATAGATTTATTTGGGTGTTACATAGGTTGCTGTGGTGCAATAGCTTCAGGTATGCCACAGTTCAACATAATGGAGGAACATTTGCGTGATCTCATGAAGCAATGGATACAGTTACAGGTGCACCGGTCTGTCAGGGAAGGGATGCCCAAAGGTCTTTCCTGACTTTCTGTGATCTCTTTGAACTAGCAGGTAGCAGATGGAAGAGATGATCCATACGTGTAAGTGTTTCATCTGTAATCATCACTCTCCCAGTTTCTCTATTTGGTGGCAGGTGGAGGGTCTTGGATCACCTTATGTGTGCCATGCTGAAGAGGAAGCCCCAGATAGATTTAATAGTTGATGACTGCACGGTATCACTACATATTATCCCCACCTGTATATATGGTCGTTTGGAACGGCCATAGGCAATATTTTTGGGGGGGGGTAATTTTTGCCGTTTTTTGGAGCGGGTGTTACAGAGGTGTCCCCCGCTCCTTTAAAAATAATGCAGGGGTTACGGGGGTGTCCCCCGCAGGTTCCATGCCTAAATATCACCGCAATAAAATGGCAATATTTTTGTATGGCAATATTTTTGCGGGGATATTAACACATGGAACCGACTGCACTTAGACTCCTCCATTAGAAGCCTTCATTAGATGGTGGTTAGGCGTGACTCTATTGACCCACCGACCGAAGTATCTTCTTCTCCTCCAGCCTCGCAGTTGATGCCCTGCAGTGCCTTCTTTCTTTTGGAAATACCCAGATGGCATCAGTGAAGGGGTCAGATGAGACAGAAGGCTGGACTCTGATTAAAAACATTGAAAGGCACCATGAAGGGGTGATGCAGATTACTAGGTTAGTATACCCAGTGATGTCCTAATTTATCATCCCAATATGGTGCTGAAATGGTTCAGTCAGAAGAACACTGGATCTTTAGTGGATGCTCCATTGTGCCGGGATCCATACATGAGGGTTGATATATCCTTTTTTATTTTTTCAGGGGCTTGATCGTGTCTAAAGGGGAGCTAATAAAGGACGTTGTACATTGCCTCTTGCCCTCACTCAGCTCCGATTCCACGACTTGGAGGGTGACAGGAACAGCTGTCTTCGTTGAGGTGAGGGTCCATCATTCCTCTTGGGGTCATCACTAAAGTGGATTCTAGGAAGCGTGTGTGGGTTCCAAGTCTTAGCCCTGTATATTCTAAGTGGATGAATAAACAGTTTACTTCTCAAAGAGACATGCTCTTCAATAAAGGGTCAATCTGCTCTAGCCTTTTTAATAATGCGTTTTACAATTTAATTTTTTCTAGTTTTGGTTTAGCATATGATTTTGTTTTTAAAAATGAATATGTTAAATTCCCTGCAAATGTGCGTGGAAAGGTAAGGGCACAGTCTCCATGCCATTTCTGTCTCTCTTTCGGTCAATTTGTCTTTCTTTCTTTTGTTATCACTCTCATTTCTCTTTCATGTTCTCGCATTCTCACTCTTTCTGTCTCTCTGTTCCCTACTTGTTCATGCCCCAGCTCTCTTTTATTCTATCTCCTCCCTTTCCTTTCCCTCTTTCTATTTCTCCTTATTATCTGTCCTCCCACCCATCTCGCTTATCACATTTTCTCAATCTTTCTCTGTCTGGCCCCTTCTCTCTCTATCTCTCTCTCTTGGTTATATAACTCTCTTAGAATGTCTGTGCACCGGGAGCTGGGCATGCGCAAAACCATCCCTAACCTGAGATTAAAATACTTCCTCTTCTACAAGGCAGGAAGCAGAAAGACCCTCGGCCACAAGGGAGTAACAGATATTGCAGGCTTTTTATCCTCACATCCAAATCCTGGGGTTGTCCGAATGATTACTTATGAACTCTTTGATGTTAGGTTGAGTGTTGTGAAAAGTTAAATGAGTACCAAGCCCAGTGTGCATTATGTACTTAGTGATTCAGAAATACAACCTTGTTATCACAGACATATTTGTCAAATATAAAGACCTATGTCCATTTATGTGTTCCTTGATTGTATGCACTGCAGCCATACATGCTAACATTCTGTCAGAAAATAATGTACATGGTTATTATAGTTTTTGATATTGTGCTTTGCACAGTAAAAGAAGTGTAACGTTTAACTATTAAGTAATTCAATGTAAATGGATTCGGGCCTGTGCTAGTTCAGGGGAATTAATATAAACTGGTTGTATTAAATTAATTTGAAACGTCTAATTCTCTGAAATGATGAGCAAAACTCTACTTTTCATAAGGTGCTTTATTCTGCTTTGTACTTTGAACACTTTGGCCAACACTTTTTGGCTGCGCAATATAAATTTGTGAATGCTCTTTCAGTCCACGTAGAAAAGGCCTGTTGAGCATCTTAGGGTTCGATAAAAACGTTATGTATAATATTCCACAAAATGGGGAGAAGGGAGGTACCCACAAACATTATTTGGATAAGTGTAAGCTGCTTCAATATTTTTTTTAATCATGGCATTGGTGAGTGTTTAGTTAATAATAAAACAAGATTACTCTGAATGTTGATGCATTGATGTAGTTAGTCATTCTTTGCTCAAGGCAACGTGCCCATAGTTGTTCTAGTACTATCAGCCACTACATTTGTATGTTTTCTAATTAAATAATGTTTAACAATATTTAATTATGCCGCTCATGAGTAGCGTGTAGGGTTGTTCATTTTTTAAACCTGGCGTGTTCAAAGGACAATATTGAACAAATCACCTTACTTACAAAAGAAGTATTTGTTCATCGCTTGAGAGAATTGCACATATCAACGGATTTGAATATAACCAGTTTACCTTAAGTACAGGCTAAGTAGGTTTATACTGAATTAGTTTGCTAGTGGTAGGGACTTGGTCAGGTGCCAACAGTGAGAAATCCCAAGTGTCAGGTTCAACGTAGCATTGCATCAACCAAGAATCTATCGCGAGTAAGGCTCTCACCATTGTAAGCTAAAGTTCTTATTATGAATACAGTATATACTGGAAGCGATCATTACAAATTAACATTGCAAAATGCTGAAAGAGCCAGTTTACAATGCTTATGCAATGAACTAATTTTCCCTTTATAGTTTCTTTTGAAGAGAATAAACACTTATTTTACTTTAGGAATACTCTTCCTTCTTGTAAAGAGTTGCACTTAGATTAAAACCAATGATACTTTTCTTCTGTGAGTACAAAGGAAATGTTTAATTATGCATGCCGGCTACTGATAGGTTGGTAGTGCTGATGAGCCGACCCATTTGTTAGAGTATGCACAAACATTAATAATGAACACAAAGTAGAAAATATCACATTGAATTGTAGGCCCTCCAGTCTAATCCCATGTACCTTCCGAGTGATGTAGACATCCCGCAGGACACACACAATGACATTATGTGTCTCCAAATAGCAGGGTGGTCCCACCCATAGGGGATCATTCCGTCATAACTGCTCTAATTCTACATTAACCATGAAAATGGCACATCCAGCATATCCAAAAGCACAGCATATCCTAGATGCATAATCCTCCATGGAGGCCTGTGCCCCTGCTTGAAGATATGTATGCTTTTTTCTCTGGTCGCGCTGCTGTCAGCAATGTCTGGGGTGGCTCTAGCAAACGTGTAAAAACAAAGAGGTGATCGCTGGAAGGTTTAGAATGAATCTTAACCTTTGGCATTGCTCTGGGCCACCCTGCAGACCATCATTCTTTGCCTGCCTAGCAGTTCGAGCAGGGATGCTCCTATTGGTCGCAGTACCTGACTGATTTGCATATGGCTGGACCCCTTTGCAATGGTGCAGACGGGCTATAAAACAGTGGTGGGGAAGGTTGCCCAGAGCAATGCCAGTGGTTTAGATTAATTCAAAACCTTCCACCCATCACCTTTTTGGTTTTAGTTTGTCTCCCTATGTGAGAGAAGGTATGTCCAGACGTGGGTCCCTTGCTCGCTGTGCCTTAGGAAACCAAGCTGCACCTCACTGGGGAGGCCCACCAAGGCCGAAACATGTCTGGGGTTGCTTGTGTTTCCGTGTAGTGGGGACCTGGCCTAGCAGTTCGGGCAGGGCTGCTCCCATTGGTGGCAGTACATGACTGATTTTCATATGGCTGGACCCCTTTTGCAATGGCGCAGACGGGCTAAAAAACGATGGTGTGGAAGGTTGCCCAGAGTAATGCCAATGGTTTAGATTAATTTTATACCTTCCACCCATCAATGTGTTGGTTCTAGCAAACGTGTAGCTGACAAAATGGCTCTCGGCCACAGAGAGAAGGAGTGAGAAAGATACATTGGGCCTCATTACGACCCTGGTGGAACGGGTTAACGGGTGCCGCAAAAGGATGCGGACCCGTTAAACCCATTCCGCCACATTACGAGGTCCCCTCGCGGGACCCGGTAAGCACGCCTGGTAAAACCAGAGAATGGGAATGGGAGAGGGAGCAAACAACGGGCCAACTCGTAATCGGCCCGTTGTTTGCTCCCTCTCCCATTCCCATTCCCATTCAGCCCTATGGGGGCTGAAATGGCAATGGGGAAGGTCCGGGTCCTTGGAGGGAGGAATTACCGGGCCCTCCGAACTCGGAATGGCCCGGTAATTCCTCATTCTGGGAACCCGGACCCAGAGGCGATTTTTCGGCGGCAGCCATGCCGCCAATAGTGGCATGGCTACCGCCGAGGTCGTAATGAGGCCCATTGAGTGCGAGAGATCGACAGAGTGCTATAAATATTTTCTATCCATCTATCTTAATAAAACCTTTTCAATCAAGATTTAAGGTTAATCTAACAAAAAGTAAAGTGAGTAGGAATAACAAAGTTAAGGTACAAACACTATATACCACTACAAATTCAACAATGAAATGCGAAGTATGAGCACTAACTCCGTACCACTAAAAATCGTACCTTAACACTCATTTCAATTATCAGAGCAGAACACCAAGAAAGTGTTAAGTCCAGCAATGGACCACATGGTGAGAAGAGCAGTGTTCACAGGTCTGGACCCACTCGAAAGAAAATTTAGTGTAGTGGAGGAATGGAGGGAGTTCTCCCAGGGGATCAAAGCAGACATATCCATACTCTCATGGGAGGAAGAGCCTGGCATGTTATGCCAGATATACGTAAGACAGGGGGAAGTAAGAAGGCCTGCAGGAAGAAGAGATCCCATAACCCCTGTGGGTCCCACACGAGGCGCACAGAAATATGCTAAGCGAGCAAGTTCGCTAAGGGCATTTCGACAAGCCCTATCACCTAATCACAGGAGGCTAGACGAAGTACCAACTAGCCCAGTGGAAGACTCCCAGGACAAAGGTTCCTCTGGCTTGCTGGGCTACAGGGGCAATGAGGAAACTGACGTTGCTATGTTTTATTTTAAAATAAATGTTTTATTTATGTTATGTGTACAAATAGTACATTTACACAATCAGTTTCCGATAAACACATATTTCATATTAAAATGAATTATAAATCCATCAAAATATCTCAATGTAGCCAGACATCTCTCAAGAAACCCACCCTCATCGATGGACTACCTTCTCCCCCCTCCTTCATACTTAATTCATAGCAGCCAAATCTCTAATACCTTGTTTCGCAACCTTATTCAGTTCTACAAACACCTTCATTAGCATCGTAACCAGTGCCAGAGTAAGTGATGTTTGCGGTCTCGTCATGAGCCTATTCCACAGATCTTCCGATATAATTTGTGAGGTTAAATGAACAGATCTCTTAAATGTGTTAAGTCTTAATTCTGCAAAAAATAGGCAATATATAACCACATGGAGTACATTTTCCACTGTGCCCATATTACACATTCTACATATTCTCATTTTCATGGGTATAGCAAGCATAGGACCCAAAAACACCAGCGTGGGAAAGCATTGCAGTCTGACCTTTAAGTACCAATGTCTGAATTTAGCTGATGGAAACTGGACCAAATAAGACAGTGGCTTTGAGATATGCATAAAGAAGACCTCTTTACCCTTATAAAGCAGCAATCTGCCCAGATCTTGTAGATCCATAGATCTATCCCAACACTCAAACCTCCTCTTTATCACTCCCCACACTTCCGTACATTTCAGGGCCACAGCCTCCCTCATCCCATAGCACTGCCTTCTAAATTCCTTTAGGTAGGGATTGGAGTCTGTCAACATTAAGGCTCTTATGTGGAAGCCCAACACTGATTGTCCTGCCTGCTTCAAGTTTTCAATCAGAGTAAGGGTCCTTCTAATATATTGCGACCACCATGATGTCAGCCCCAGTTCAAGTCTGATGACACTGACTTGAAATGAAACCGACAAATCCAGTGCTCGATTCAGGATCCTTCCTTCCATGACATCAAAGAATTTTCTGTCCCTGATGTTTCATAATTCACAGCCATACAGAAGAATCAGTGTCCCCCCTGGCCTTATAGAACTCGATGAATGGTACCAATGAGAATACACATAATTTGTTTTTTATAGACATCAGTAATGAGATACATGGACAAGTTATTTCTTCCAATCATGCTTTCAGATTTTCTTGGTGTTTCTTAACTGCTATAGTCAAATCAAGATGACAGATTGAGTCTACTCTCTGAATCGGTTTGTCATCTATTCTCCACAAAAAAATCTTATTTTTCCTACGTGTTGTGCTCACCATGACATATGATTTTTCAGTGTTAACCTGTAGATTATTCGCTCTTAAGTACTCTGCTAAATCCTGTAACTGACGCTGCAGATCCTTCTGTGTATAATCTACCAACACTTGGTCGTCAGCATAGGCAATGCACCTTACTTGAAGATTTGGCTATTTTGGGACACACCCTCCCCAGTATCTGCTCTTTCTCCAAAGGTCCGCCATATAGAGATTAAATATCTGCCATATATAGATTAAATATCATGGGGCCAGTACACATCCTTGGCATATACCTTTGTTCACTAGCATTTTCCTTCCAGATCACCCAACATATTTAGTCTCACTCGGGTTGAATTCCCAGAATAGAGCAACTGGATTAGGGACAGCAATCCAGGATCTATTCCCCAGTTTGACAATTTCCTCCAGAGCTCTGAGATATTGACACTGTCAGAAGCCGTGGGGACATCAACTCTTGCCACATAAAGTGATTGATCCACTGGTGGTCCAGTATCCGACAGACAGGCTATCAGAGCCATCCCACTCACTTTGGTGCCACAGCCATTCCTAAAGCCAGTTTGGAGGGGGCTCAAGATGTTAGCTTCCCCGGCCCACTTCGTAGGTTTTCCAATCAGAAGTGTTGCGAAGATCTTCGATGTTGTATCGATCAGGGAGATCGGCTTATAGGACAGGTAATTATCCCTGTCTCCTCTCTTGAAAATCAGTATGAGAGTCAAAGTCTTCCACGACTCCTGATGACGTGGGTGAATAAATTATACAAAATATCCACCAACAAAGCTGGGTTGCTTTTAATGATACCTTTTGTCACACCATCATGTCCTTACGTCCTAGAAGTGTTTAATTTACCAATAATAATCTCAATATCGAGGTGATCAAATACCATGGTCTTAGGGCCAGGCTCTGATTGCTTCCAAGGAGCTCAGACTTCTTCCATCACAATCCTTGTAGTGAAACCTCTCTGAAAAGTGTGCCACCCATAATTCTTCCCGCACTCCTGCAGCCTAGTAGTTTATTTGGTTACTTCCTTTATTATTTAGCGCCCACCATATGGCATAGGTGTTCTGCGTCACAATTTTCCCTAGTATCTCTTGATTGTTTGCTATATATTTATATTGTTTACAGCAGTTTTTGAATTGCTGTTTTATCAACCTTTTCTCCTTCCAGCTGTTACGAACAGACTTGACTAAGTTCCTGATTTTCTTCCTTATTTGGCCTTTCCGAACTTGAATATTGTTGTCGAACTTGGGGTGTTTCCCTGACAGGGACACACTTGGTTGCACCAGAACTTCAGTATTCGTATGTTTCCCTAGTTTTGATAACAACTCAGGAAATGCCTCTGGAAGTGAATATAGTTTTTTATCTGTCTCATTCAACTTGGACCACCACTTATCTAGGTCCACATTGACTTGTTCTAAATTAGCGTGGAAGCGGGACAGCCTATTGCCATGGGTTGATACCACGACTGAGTCCCTTTCCATTCGTTCCACATCAGCCTTGGACATCTGTGTGCTCAGACTCAACATTGAGTGGTTACTAAGATCAGTTTTTACAATTTCAAATTTAGCAACCTCCTCCAGCCCAACATTTTTCAGGAAGACATAGTCAACGATAGATGATGCAAAGGAGTTCGTCCATGTTCGGACCTCCGCTTGTAAGCCTCCATGGAACTCACTACTAGAAACAAAGTTCCATCTAGACAAAAATCTTGACCAAATCCGGCTATAGTTCTCCTTTGCTAAAGTCTCCTGCCAAGACCACCCTTCCCTCCAGATTCTCATGCAACCAGCATATTATAACCTCATCAACATGGTATATAACATCATCCACTTCCATAGATATAGGGTTGAAATAGATGTTAATCAGCTGTGTGGGTGGCTGCTTAATTTTATTGTTAGTATCACAGATCATTACTACCAGAGTGTCTTCAGAATGAGTTGGTAATTTCTTAATATAATGTGATTTCTTGATTTTAACTGCTGTGAGACGTCCCCCATAGTTCTTCCTCTAATGCCCTTCTTTGAAAAGTGGAGTGGGTTGAATATCCCTCACCCCCCCATATAGGGGTTGATCTTAGCCATATCTGCGGTAGAAGTATGAAGTCATAAGGATCCAACATCCTTGTCTTGTCCTTATTCATAAATGAGTTGTGACCCTGTGAGTTTCAACTTAATAGCAGGGTCACTTCTCTAGAATCCCGGTCTCTTCCTGTTGAGGCTGGGAGTGCATCCTTCTGCAGGAACTTGGCTTCAATTTGCTTGCAGAAGTTCCTATATTTCTGCTTTATGCATCTTATCTTACAAGTCTTTATGTCCTGTTTGCTCCGAAACATTATGACGGACCTAATCGCTACTCTGGATTCGTGTTTTTTTCTTGCAAGATGTTCGTTATACTGATGTAAATGGTCACCTGGGTTGATGTTGACCTTTCTGGGCCTGTCTGATAGACAATTAGACAAAGATCGCAATATGGTCTTTGCATAATTGCCGACACCGAAGCAAATACGTTTCGCCTCCTGTGTAGTTTGTTGCAGCAGGACATTGAACTCTTTATTTAATTTATTTGAAATATTGTAAGACCAGCGCAGCCTATTGCCTCTATTATTGATACTGAGATTAGTCGTACCATTTGTGGCGAACATGACATAGATCACATCAATCTTAACTTTTATCATATTATGGTTGCTCCAATTATTTTCAAAGACACTGAAGTAAGAATATACATTCAATAGAAAGCGATCTACAAATATGTAGTTGAGAGTGGAATAGCTAGTGCCTCTGTGCCATGTGGGTGCTTTTAAGCCAGTCTTTGGGTCGAGTCCATTGACCATAAACAAGTCTAAACTGTGCATAGTAACTGCCCAGTCTAGGTTCACCAGGGTTTAGAACCCCCGGGAAGCTGCCTGGCACAGACTCTATTCTGTTCTACATTGGGCAGTGAGCATGGACAATCCACGTTGGTATCAGGTAATATTTTCGGGAACGGCCATAGGCGATATTTTTGGTGGTGAACATATTAGGTGCGGGGGTTGCGGGGAAGTCCCACGCACATAAACAAATGATGCAGGGGTTGCGGGGGTGTCCCCCGCAGGGTCCATGTGTTATTTTCACCGCAAAAATATGGGGATATTTTTGCATCGCGATATTTTTCCGGCGAAAATATCACATGGAGCCTCCACGTTCAGGTCCCCGGCCACCAAGATGGAGCAACCCTTGTTTGTCAGCCTCCAACATGTGATGCAAGTGTGTAATGTCTTTAAGAAGTCTTCCAAATCCGCTGCCCCTTTGTGCCAGTATATATTTACGAGGAGAAGAGGGGCACGCAATTTGGCAGAGTGCGGCTCAACAGCCGAAACCCCAAACTAAGTTTTTACAATCTTTGTGGCTGTCAAGGCATGGCGTGTTTGAATTGCAATAATTAGCCCACCAGAAGAGCGTCCTGTTTCCCCAGAAATTGCTGACGGATGGAAGAGATCATAACCGTCCAGGCAGGGACATTTGGTTAGCTATGTTTTCTGAAAGAACAGTATATTACTGACCTTCAAATGGGACGAGGCCTCGGTTTTGTCATGTAAATAAACAAATCCTCGGGTATTCCAGGTGACTAATTTAAGGGAAAGACTGACAATGTTAGATTCTTCAAGGCTTACATCAACTATAATTTCTGTCCCACCAGGCAGCAGGCGAGTCGTATTGGACGTAGGATTGTGCACCAGTGACGTCTTTGTGACCTGCTACCCTTGGCCCCCGCTTGTGGGTAGCATGAATTTGGATATGACATGGCGTTACGACTTCGTGAAAAGGCAGTTTTGGATCGTTGCAGCTCTCCATGTTAAAGCCAAGATTTTCAAATTTGGCTTTTTCGGCCAAAACTAAGCCCATCGCCAGTCGTGAAGCAAAGTGAGTTACACACTTGCTGGCTTGCAAACGGTCAGGAAAGTGAATTCTTTCAATGTCAAAAGAGGAGATTGATCGTAATGTAGGGATTTTAGCAAAGATTGTTAGAACATTTGATCTGTTCAAACAAACCGCCGTGGCTCCAGGATGTTTACAGGTCATAGATAGCTTTTTAGAGTCCTTTCTCTCTTGATGGAATGAGGACTGACCAGCTTGCAAACGTGTTACGTTCTCGTCAATTAATGTCAGCCGGTCGTCATATTGACGTGGGGGCAGCAAGTCCTTTTCAAAGGTTGCTTCATCGGGGTGGATATTGCCATTTAAGTCAGCTCCCTTGGCGCCATGCAAAACGCTACCGACCACAGATACACATCTGCGGGGTTCATTTCCATCATAATTCCCCTCGTGTGGTGGGTTCGCCACCCGTATCCTTAGTCCAGCAGGGTTTATGGGTATCGCACATTGTCCGAACACGGTCAGTATAGTTTGCCCAGGAGGGACCTTATGACTACGTTGGGGTCGGTAGATCAAGAAGCAATGGGTCCCTCATAGTTAGCATGTGTGGAAGGGTCACAAGCATCCATAATTCGATCTTCTTTGCCGCCTCCCTCTTTAGCAGAGTGTATAGCCCTGTTTACAGAGGTTGGGAAATGATCCTCCCAAGTGAAACACCTTATTCATGGCAATGGCTAGCTTAACAGAATAACATCTAGTGGCACAAGGTGCGCTCCCTACCATGCACTCCAACAATTAATAACCATTCTCACAGACATGAGTATTTGGGCTTTCAGTTTTATTTGCCTTGCATAGCACTCATTTTGGCTCCTTACACATGGGACTTCGCACTTGTTCTCTTGGCACTTAGTGGCAGTTTCCACACACCCCTAACTTCTTCAGCATGTACACAACTCGGTTTTAACAATTAGTCTCGGCCTCATGAGTAGGGCACTGTTAATAGGCAGCCTACTGCATTGAAAGTTTTTCTTCAGCATCATCACAGAAGCTCAGCCCGGGCCCATGTACATTGCAACCTCCATTGATTACCTTAGCATACAAACACATAAGGAAACCTAACCCTCTCAATCGGATCCCCGGGCTCCATAAAGACCCTTCACATAGGCACACATATTATTCTATTCATGTCTGCACTTTACCTCTATAATCCGTCTCATCGAGATACTACACATACAACACCTAGCTGATGACAAGGGCAGCCCATCAAATAGGCCAAACAAAAAGACACAGACTATTCCATATGGAGGACCCGGTTCTTAGAGGCCCCAAATAATCTCTGGACAGACCAACAAGCACTCATCGACCCACCTGCGCCCCCGCCCTCACCACCACACGCCCTCCTTATTTTATGCAGCAATCTCGCACTCCCAATTAGAGATGCACACACAACCTCTCTGTACATGCACCATCTTATTTCTGATACACAACCCTATATCTGACATCGCCCCTACTTCTGGCCAAAGCAGCTTAAGGCCGGACTATAACTACATGTTTTTTACTATGCCTGGGGGAGACTAAGTGTTGGCCTTTGCACAGACAAGTATCATTGGTTGGATCACACCCCTATTGGAATAAGTCTTAATGAAGCCTTTTCACATCTATGGAAGACGTAATGCCGGTCGCTGATCCTAGCCCAGCATTTTAGCACTGCACATCCTGGTTTACACCATCTACCATATTCTCTTCTTATTTTCCCAGATATTCTTACGAAGACATTTCCAAGGACTACCATCTCTACCTGAAGACAGACTTATGCCTTTCAGTCCTTTAAGAGGTTATGACTCCTAGACGTCTAGCCAGATTCTTCTGTGATGGTATAGAAACCGCCTTGACTACATTCGCTGCAGTTAGAAGTCACCATCACTCAGAACCCTTTGAAAGTTAACATGTGTTACGCCAGTACATACTCCTTTTGTTGAAATAGAATATGCTGTTTCTTCCCCAGACCTTTTCCATTCTTTACTAGAACTTAGAGCTCTCACCCTTTCTTCATCTTACACCTTTCTTACTTTCTTCCAGAACTCTTCCACCTCAACCTTACTGTAGCAGAAACCAGGAATTGCAAGTGACGACCAAACCCGGCCCTGAAACAACATCATTTGCTCTTCCCTCACCTATTGTTTTCTTGTTCATAATATTGGTCCTTATTTTCCTCTTATCGAAAACTCTTGCCTCGCTTCATAATATACACACTGCCTGTACCCCAACTATTCTCTCCCTCATCTCTGGGAAATTACTACATTTAAAGAGATAAGTCACTTCTTCCCCACACAGGTCGGCCTCATTCATATCCACCTGCACTCTGACACAGAAATGCATTTTCTAATAGCTAGGCTACTCCCTCCACCTATTTGCACATCTTTATACAGATTTGTGCAGCATTTACAGCTTCAGGACAAGCACCTTCTCTGTAACTCTATAAGCTAATCAAAGCTAATCAAACCAATACTCATGCCGTAGCATGACTAGGTCACACAAGTATAGATTTGGTAGAAATCATTCTCGAAGGGCTATAAACAGAGCCATTTTACACTGTGCCTCTATTTCATCTTCTCACTTGGGCCACATCTCTCGCCTCCATGAATTTTCACCACCAACCCTATTTCCTCCCTCTACATTGTAAGAACATTACTCGCCCCCAAACACAGGGGTTATGTGTAGAAATCCTCTTCTTCCAACTCCCCAACCCCTTCCACCGTCCACTTATACTACCTCCAGCTCGCACCCCTCAAATCTAATCACGCTTAACAGTCATAACCATACACCCTCGGTCAGCCCCCCAACAGGCCACGTTCTCACCTCAGGATATCTTGGACCTTGCACAAGCGGGTTTCAGACGTGGTCATCGTACAGAATCAGTTCTCCTCTCTATCTGGGACGAGATATAAACTTAGCAGTGACGGTAACAAGGCATTAGCCCTCATACTCCTGCTCTTATCAGCATCATTTGATTTGGTTGACATGAACATCCCCCACCAGTGCCTATTTGATTGTGGGATCAGAGATAGAGCTCTCGAATGACTAATGTCCTTTCTCACTGACCGATCACAATACATCTACATTGCTCCCCTCCCCTTAAAACATTTTCCTTTTGATGTACCCAAAAGTGCCTCATTATCCCCCTCACTCTTTAACCTCTACTTCAGCAGCTTTCCTTCCTTCCTAAGATCTCTCATTCTCTCCCACTGCAACTACGCAGACGATACACAACTCATCCTCACAATACAGAACTATTCTGCCCCTTTGCTCGACATCTCAGAATGCATTAAAAAAAGAAATAGACACTTGGATGGCACATAACCATCTCCTACTGAACCCAGAAAAAACAGAAATCCTGATAGCTTGGAAAGTATCATTGAAACTCATTCTCCTAAAACATACTCCCAGACGGTCAAAATCTAGAAGTGACTGGATGCCAACTTTTCACTTGAACCTCAAACCACCTCTGTCGCTCAACAAGTTTTCGCCCACCTGAAAGCCCTCAGAAAGATCCTCCTATATCTAGCTTTTCCCCAAAAATGCACGGGTATTATATCAATATTAATTAGACTAGACTACGCAAATAGCCTCTACCTAGGGGCCCCAGCATACCTCATTGCCAGACTCCAGAGAGTCCAGAATGCAGCTGTGTGTACCTTACTCCGACTGGGATAGACCAATGACATCTCACCGGCTCTGCAGTCCCTACATTGGATCCCAGTAGGTAGGAGCATTGCCTTCAAAACACTGTGCATAACATTCCAAGCAATTCACGGAAAAGGACCCACATTTAGTCAAGAAATATTCAATCGACACACTCCCAACTGAAACCTCCGATCAGCCCTAGGCATGACTTTGGTGGTACGCTCCTATTGTAAGAGGAAATTGGGAGGACTCTCCTTCTCAATTCTCGCACCACAACTCTGGAATACTCTCCCCAAAGAGATTAGAGCCTTACAGCACCAACCCCAATTTAAAAGAGCCATCAAATCTTGGATTTTCACTTACTAATACCTTGACTATTTTCTAACAACTTCCACTCACTAAATAGCGGTCCAATGACCCACAGAAGCCTGCCACTCGCACTCTACCTGCATATGTACTCAGGAATTGTACAGTATGCGTCACACTCACCCCACAGCAACTACACCCTAACCGCTCCTTTTCCCCATCTTATCTAAACAGTTCAAGATCTTGCAATCAATGGAAGGTAATATTACTTAGAGACCCCTTGATCTATATATTCAGTTTTCATGTCACGCGTTCACTCTAATATTTGATCACCACTAATCACTTCGGAGATTTCTTGTCTGTCATATCATGCTGTGCCCCAGGCCCATTTCACCCCAGAATGTATTGTTCCCCATTTCACCCCTAGCGTATGCCGAAGTAGCCTGCTCGCCTCTTTTCAAATAACGTTTTACTGCTCAACCCTAAGTTGCACACTGTGTTTTCTTGCTTTATAAAAATATTTTGCGCATTACTTTTAATGCATCATATGACACCCTCAAACGCTATTGCTGTAAGATTATTCAATTCTAAGGACACAAAGCCTTAACGCAGCATTCTACTTAGAACAGATATATGCTGTCCAGGACTTCAGGCCTTTGATTTGGCGTAGGTCTGGGAATCCTGTGTTGGACTATTTTATGGACTAGGTGCTCGTTGAACCAACTCTGCACTCATCTTCTGCAAGAAAGGGCCTTTTCCATCCTTGCTTTCATCTTACCATCAGTTTGACCTTTCATTTGGTGTTCTGTATACCAAGGTTGTGCCACATCACTCCATTTTTCTCTGCCAGAATGTGAAACAACCTTCTGGGTAGCATGACCCTCAAGTATTCTCCCTACGTCTGCTTGATATATTAGTGATATATAAGTGGGGATTTCCACCGTAGGCCTTGCCCCCCAGGCTTGCCTTCTACATTGGGAACCTCACCTTCTGCTGTTTACTTGCCCACTTAGTTATATTACACCACTTGCCCATGCGGCTCTTACGTACTGCAGCACTCTTCTTTCAGTCAATCTCACTCTGCCTTTATCACGTGCCTCACTTTCCCTGGCCAATAATACTTATGTGCAATGTTAAGATGTCTCAGGCGAGACTCAGCATCCCGGTCCCTCTAGCTTAGGGCAACCTAACCTTCTGCCTGGACTAGCTGTGACATGCTAATGATCCATACTACACATCTACGGATGTTTATATCATGGCCCATTAAAGGTTTACTCATATGAATATTGCACTATGGCCCACCAGCGAGAAAGCTCCCGTAGCCAGACCGAGCACAGGCTATCTACTGCACCTGTCAGAACACAGCACAGTAAAACACTGTTTCATTATATTTTCCTATGGCCCCCTATAGCATAAACTAAGTTCAGGCCTTCCTGTTAGATAAGCTTGCACTCGCATTCTCTGCCCGCCACGGGATGCTATCAGAGTATGGCTCCAGGTGGGGGGAGACAAGTTGGTTATTTCACCCTTTTTGTGTCCTCCAACTTTTCTTTCAGGACATAGCGAACTCTTGGCTCTGACACCTCTGTCAGTGGGCTCAGTAGCACCAGGTGTTTGGAGGACTCCCCACAAGGGACACAATAGGATTCTCTGGTGCCTAAGCCTCCACAACACCCAGGAACTCTTGAGCACATCTCAAAGCCATCATACATCCATACCCTTACTCATAATTAAACCTACAACACATTTATTTATTTATTGTATTTATTGTTTGCTTGTTAGGTGCTTATACAGCAAGTAACATACTGTTTCAAAGCGCCCGCAGGGCGGGGGGACAAGGGAGTGAAATACATTACAAACAAAATAATTAATAAGAGCAGTGGAGGGAAAAGGAGGAAGGACGAACCTACTATGCCTTGTGATTATTCAGAACGTGCAAGTGCAGCACGGAAAAGGGCTGAGGGAGTAAGTGCTAGGGAGTCCGGGCTCATGGATGAGCCGCAGATGAAGTGCTTAGGTAGTTGAGTGCTACATGGACAAAGGGCACGTTAGGAGGAAGTGCGATCCTCCAGGGTGGAGGGTGTGCAAGGCAAGTGCTGAGGGAAGACAGGAGCTGGGCCGATTGGGTGTGGGAGGACAGGGGCCCGAGGATGCATAAGGGCCCCAGACACCAATCACTGCAATTGTGGGATTAGCAGAGAAGAGAAGAAGGGAAGGAGGAGCTTCCGTAATTTAAGAAAGTCCTGCTCCAGGCGAATAGGCAAGGGGAGGCTGTTTTCATAGGAGGGAGCCAGCTGAGGAAAGCGATCAACCACCTACTCTCTGTTTAGCAAAACGCTTTATACCTAAAGAGTTGGTGCCAGAGGAAAGAAGTGGTCTAGAGGGAGTAGTAAGATACAGTTGTAGATAGTGTGGTCCTCAAGCCCATACAGCCTTGTGGATGATGCAGAGGGATTTGAATTTAATCCGTGGAGCAACCGGGAGCCAGTGAATAGTTTTTAGGGCAGGAGAGATGCGGTCCCTGGGCTTAAGGCCAAGGATACGTCTTGCTGCCCTATTTTGGATTAGTTGGAGGGGTTGCAGAGTGGAAGAAGGTAGATTCAGGAGTAGGCTATTGCAATAGTCAAGCCTAGAGAGAACCAGGGCTCGGGTAACATTGAGCCTTTGAGGGAAGTGAGAAAAGAGAGCATTCCTTTGACAAGGAAGAGCTGAAAGTGGGACTTCTTGGCAATGTCCTGAGTGTGAGGGAGGAAGGAGAGAGAGGAGTCGAAGATGACTCTGAGGTTTATGGCTTCAGAAGAAGGAGCAGGGGGAGAGCCCAAGGAGGAAGGGAAGAAGAAGGGAGCAGGGGTCCTGATGCGAAGTGTCTCACTTTTACAGGCATTGAGGCAGAGATCATTGGCGGTGCACCAGGATTGGATGGCAGATAGGCAGTCAGAGATGATGGAGGGTGAAAGAGGGTCAGCAGGAAGAGCTGTGTGTCGTCTGCATAACACTGGAAGTTGGAGGAGAAGAAAGAGATGAGGCGTGCAAGCAGAGTGAGGTAGATGTTAAAGAGTCAAGGGGAGAGGATTGAACCCAGGGGGACACAACAGGTGGAGAAAGAAGTAGGAGAGGAGAAGGTGCCCAAGATGACTTGGGAAGAGCGGTCAGAAAGAAAGGATGTCAGCCAGTTCAGTGCCCGTTCCGAGATACCAAGGGTATCTTGGAGCCTTTGTATGAGGATGGAATGGTTGACTGTGTCAAAGGCAGAGGAGAGATCGAGAAGCGAGAGGACAGCAGGGGAGTTGGAGTCCAGAGATGCGAGCATTGCACTCTGCACATTGCACGTTGCACTCTTTACTGACAAGATCATGTATCTACCCATCATAGACAACTCCTTACTCTTCTCATGACTGTTTCGGTCTAAACCCTTACTACGGTACATGCAGCCCAGCTAATGCTACTACCCATTCCTCATGTCATCCTCCCATACCCTTGACCCCTTTATCATCTGGTCTATCTCTGACTTTACTCCCCCTGTTCCCAATTCCCATTTACCTTTATCCTCTTTTCCTACTGACCCCACAGACTATGCTCTGCTTTGCACCTTGTGTGGGGTCAAAGTTCACCCACACAGACAGGGTATCAGTATAAAAGCTAATTAAGATAGCAATATATATATATATATATATATTTGTTGTAACTTTCAGGTTCTCCTTTGCTATGCACTTTTTACTAATAAAGAACATTTGGTGCTACCTGATCTTTGCCGTGAAGCCCTTTATTTGCTAAGGACTGGATTCACTGGACCTGGCTGCTCTTGGGAGTGCATTCCGCAGGTTTGGCCCTCTTTTGGGCTTAATTTTCGTTTGAAAATATATATATATATACATATATATATATTGCTATCACATTCAATCAATAATACATTTATTTTGGCAATATTGCCATAAATGTAGAGACATTGTAATACACATAAGACCAATAAAAAGAGGCTTGAAATGTTGCCATAGAAGTGGACACGTCCAAATACACATGAAATCAATAAAAGTAAGATGGAAGTGTTGCCAGTACATATTTCCAACAAAGAAAGCATGATTACATCAGATATTTTAAAACAAATACCTATTTTTAACAACCTCAGTATAGATATGTATAATCCTGTTACAAATCAAATCAAACTTAGCTTTATTTCAGCACTGGTCATAAAAGCATACAAATTCATAACACATTACTTCACATACAATTAGAAAAATATTTGCTATCAATGTTAAAAACTTCTTATAGCAGCAATGTTTTAAAATACATTAAATAAAATGCTTTTAAGTTTGAATTGATAATTCTTTAGAGCTAATTGCATTGTTGCTACTATTAATACATACATGTATTAATCAAGCTAATTCAACAGTTAAAAAATAACTAAAATGTTATTAATTAGTTATAAAAATGTATTCAATATTTTGTACAAAAATGGGATTTAAGAACCTAAAAGATAGAGAGAGTACACTTGCAGCCGTGTACCAATATACATTTAATTTTATGACACTAATGCTTTGCAGGCAGTTTGAGTATCATCATAAATACCAGAACTTTCATCAGCGCAGCCATGCCCAATGGATATAACATGCTACACATGTCACAAAGTTGGGGCTAACAGTGCCATAATTCCAGAGCATCCACTGTTGAATGAATGCCCTCCTTCTTCAGCAGAGGTTTCAAATATTGTATGCTCTCTGTTTTCCGAAATTCAAACACAAACAAACAGTAGTTTCCTCTCCTAGGTTACACAGTGGCCATAAACCCTCCCCACCATGTTTCCAGGCTCTAGTAAATGCAGCAATCTGTACATTTCCTAGCCTAAAGCTGACGAATAAGGCTGGCGTGTAAGGTTGGCTCAAATAGTCAAGATAACCTTCTTGTCCAAAATCCAGCTTTAGCAGCTTCCACCAAATTTGTCGTAGCTAGGATGATTGCGTTTTCCTTTACTCTAACTTTGGTGCCCCAACGATCATGTGCGGGTCTTCCCATAGTGCGGTTTCATTCAAACAGTGCAATAATTTTTGAACATGCACTACACAGCATCTCATAGCATCTCGATTTTCCCAAGGCCTTCAACACTTCATAGCCTTATCCAGTAAAATACTGAATTGAGGGCGGCCTGTTCTCCAATTGGGTACACATCAAGGTCCAAGTGCAACAGTGCATTTGGGGAGTCTGGTGGAATCTGAAGCAACTGTTTCAGATGCTTATTTTCAGCTCTTTCTAGGCCTGTCGTGTTTCCTGGCCCCACAATTCTGCTGGAATAACTTGCTTGCAATACAATTCTAAAGGTGGGGCAATTGTGCCCCTGCCATATTTAGCAGGGACGATTCTGTGTGGTCCTGGGTATTTCCACAGGTTTGTTCATGCCTTATCTACATGGGTTGCCCACAGACCGTTCTCATGGAATCTAATTCCAAGGTAGTCAAAGAACGGTACTTGTTCTAAGCTTTTCCCCCTACACTGCTGTAACGCTCACCTGGCTCCCACGGAGGCGCTGGTCTAGTCTGGGTTGCTGTGGCCTCTTCAAGCTTGATGCGCAGAACTCGGAACACCGATTCAACAGGACCCCCAAATCTTGCTTGTCTGGCCCGTAGGAATATCCTTCTGCAGATGAGAAAGGGGATTAACTGTCTGCAGAATAGTGTGCTTGCTCCCCTCTTTCCCCCTTCATTCTTCTCTGACTTCCTCCAAAACCCCCGGTTTAAGCTCACCTTATGGTTTGGAAGGATGAACTCTCCATCCTGCTTCTGGTGCAGGGGCGCATGTTCGTCCAGTTACTTCACTGGTTTTCAGAATGGCGCTGGCAAAATCCACTTGACTTTTCTGAGCGATACACCGTAAGTATGAAGATTCAAAAGTTCAAGTGTGAGCCTCTTTTTATGTTGTCTTCCTAACCTGTGATCTGTCCTTTATTTCAGGTGCAGAATGAAGGCGATGCGTTGAGGGGTTAAATTACCGATGGTAAAATCAGGTGAGTTAGTGATGAGGGCGACCCCTCTAAATGTCTTTATAATTCCCCAGTAATGTCTTTTGTCCTTTCCCCGTAGGGGCTGGGGTGCGGTACCTGCCAACGAAGCGGCGCCGACCCGAAATGTGGAATGGTTCACCAAGAAAAGCCGGTAAGTATTATGGCTGAAAATTAGGCTTCCCTCCTGTGTTCCTTCCGCTCACCTTTTGTCTCTTCTTCTCTCCCCTAGGAGCAGAGATGTGGCGACCGGTGCTGACAGCCGCGATGGAGCCGGGAGATGTCTCGAGGACAGGTGAGTGAAGCGCGGCGCTGCAGCGAGCAACACAATGCTTTTAAATGGAAGTCTTTCTTCAAGAATGCTGGCGTGAAGGTTCCGGATGCAGGCAAGAAGTTTGAATAAGTTCTTGGTTTTCACCTTTCTCTTCTCTTCCTTCCTTACAGGTGTTCCAGGTTCGAGGCGGGTGTGGCTGGAGTCCAGGTGCAGGAGCAGACACGGTGAGCGTTCAGCTGCTGGGATGCAGAACAACGCGAAGCGTGAGCTACTGTCTGGGCGTGGCTTAAATAGCCCCCAAAGTAGTTCCAGGTAAGTATCCTTCCCCAGCCACGCCCGAGTGGAAAAATAGTCCCCATGAAAAAATAGTCCCTTTCAGGTCTCAGGGAGGCCTGAATCTTGCAGCATGGTCTGCATCAGGTAAGTGCACAAAACACCTTCCTTTATGAGCCTGGCGCCTATGGCGCCAGGACTGATGTCCAACATGAACCTGGCGCCAAAGGCGCCAGCACAGAGTCCAAAGAGCCCCTATAAGGGGCCGCTGGGCTTTTACCCGGGGGCATGATGCCTGCTCCCGGGGGTGCTGGGCCTGGCCTGGTGCTCCGGGGGTAGGCATCATGACAACTGCTATGTCACGTTTTCAATGCCTGGAATACCAGGATCTGAAAACCACTACCTTTGTTTTATAAACGTTAAATCTAAGATTAAGATCTTCACATTTTCTTAGAAAGATATCCAAGTTATATATCAAGCCCTGTGGGGTGGTGGCTAACAATGCTGCGTCAGCTGCATACAGGAGTGCTGGATATTTATACATGCCCATTTTAGGGCAATCCAAGCACCCCTGTAAAAGTGATTCAGTAACCTCTTCAATAAATATACAAAATAACAAGGGGGCAAAGACGCAACCTTGTCTTACGCCCTTCAGGAATTCAAAAGGGTTAGTAACTTCCCCAGCTAGGCTGTATCCCACCACTGCTTCGTAGTTACAATACAGCGTCTGAATTACAGAGATCAAATGACAGGGTACCCTTCTTTTCTTCAAAACTTGCCAAAGGGTTTGCTGGCCCAATGCGTTAAATGCAGTCTTAAGGTCCACAAAGATTGCATAAAACTTCATGCCATTCGGAGCCGCCCTGGAAGGAAGGTGTCAGTAGACGCTGCCGTTGAGCATCGTAGTGCGACCTAGCTTGCGCGGCTTTGTCTTCCGACGCAATCTTCAAATTGGATATCTTGAAAAGAAGCAGAAACAGCTGTAGATCCGTGGGCGCAAGCAACAATTTTCGATTTTGGAGCGTGCTCATTTACTTGGTAGCTGCTTGCAGCTTTAATTCTGTGCATGTGACTTTCTGCATGTAATGTGAATACAGAAGCAGCTAATTGTTTTCTTAGTGTAAATTCCATGTTCAGGAAAGTTATGAGGATATATAGAAGTACAGAAATTACAAAAGCAAAGCTGGACTTCTATGAAAACCAATAGAAATAACTATAGTTCTGTTATATGGTTCCACAGAAAAGAAGGTTGAAGTGTATATTGAACTAAAACCCCTATGAGCAAAACAGGAGATTAAACTTAAATTCATTGATCAATTTATGTAAAAGAAAATACTGGAATTTCCAGACATTGTGGGATTTTCACTCCACCAGTGTTGCAGAGGCGTACACGGGTAATGAGAATAAAAAGAAAATCTGAGAGTAGTGAAGAAGGTGGCAGTAGACCATAACTCAGAGTATTTCTCACTTGCCATTTCTCTTATCATCCTTCCCAATCTGCAGGTCTCCAGACGAGTTTATGAGAAGATTCAATGTTGTTTTTCTTTTGTCCAATTCCGCTTTAACATTATCTATGGCGTTGCAGGAAAAAATTGAAAAAAAACACCATGCATAGAATTTCTCTGAATTTTTCATGGAAGCTTTGAAGAAATGGTTGTTTTAAATAGCTTTTTACGTGGCGGTTTCCCTCAAGGGAAAAAAAACATTTTGTACCAAATATCTCAAAATTGCCAACTTTGATTTTCATGATTTTTCCCATGCAACTAATCTAATCAGGAATTGGTGCACTGAAAAAAATGAAGATCCAGTTGGCCACTTCTGAGTTTTGGGATTTATCTATATATCACGCATGTGCACAATGAATGAACATTTTCTGTACAAACTGTACATATACGTGTATGCAGCGTCAACACGCATTTATGATTGTTAAAATCCTCCACACCTTCATGTGAGTATTCATACTGTACAAGTATGAACTGGAAAGCATATACATGCAGAACCAATGGCAATTACATTCACTTACACACATAGAACTAATGCGAGTACACTGAAATATACACATGCATCCACGCACGCACACATACACACTGTTACAATGTTCCATTCCTCCATTTGACTTTACATACCGTACATGCACAAACTGCATGCTGTTAAAATCCTAAACTCCTCCATGCAAGTGTCCATATCGTAGAAGTACAAAGTGGATGGCACATACACATAGAACCAATGGAAGTACACACACACAACCACAGTTAAAATCATACATGCCTCCATGTCATTGTATATCGTACATTCTTGAACTGCACACTTTGTTCAAATCCTACACGTGAGTGTAGAGTCAATACATGCAAAATAAAAGGTATTCCTTCATGTGAGTGTAAATATCTTACATGTACAAATAGTACACACACGCAGAACCAATGGCAGTGCACGGACACACACACCCACATGCAAACAGTTGCTTTTCTAAATCCATGGTCATTGGCACCAACATGTAGAAAAATGCTGTCAGGAATATGTCCACTTGTACGACAGCCCTCGAAATAGTTCATTATATCCATCTGCTTTCTTCCACAATGCCCATGCCAATCGACAGTAACCTTGTAAATTGGTAACATCATCCAAACTCGTTAAAATAATTTCCAACCATCATAATCATGAATCCCCAATAATCCAAAAGAGTTTGCTGCAAATCTTCATAAAAACTAAATTTTAAATGATTTACATACAGAATTTATCATACACGTAATGCACTTCGCACCAGAAACATGTATACAACATTTTCAGCTAATACATCACGATATGCTCCTTAGCGAAATACAGGTTTGTATATTTTAATAATAGATGTTTCTACCATTGCAAAACATGTAGCCACATGATTAACTTAAACATCTAATTTAAAACAATGCCAGGCGTAAAAATCAAATATACGTACAAAACACGATAAAATAGCCATGCACCACAAAAATACTAAGCTCCTGCACAATAAATAAGTAATACACATAAAGAAACATATCACAGAAGTTATTTTTTCTGAAAATGCATGTTTGTAAACATGCTAAACATGCCCATGCATTAATTTGGCACTTGCATGTAATGCTCACTTTACAGCAGTACTGGAAAAACACCCAGTAAATAAAACATGTTTAAACTTAACAACTATATAAACATTACTTTATGCATCCAAACACACTCTCTCATTGACTTACATTCTTCTATAAACTAACCTTGTTTTCCATTGTTATTTTAGATATTATGGACAACACACAAATAATCTGCACAGTTTAGGCAGAATCATGTTCTCCAGCATGGGGTCTGGCATGGATTCACATGCTCATGAATATTCCCCGTCGTCAGGCCGGGAATCCTCGGTAAAGAAAAAATCAGTATCAGTTTTGTTTCTGATCTGTCTTTCTTAGTAGTAACCAATCACTGATCTCTGGGTCATACTGCCCCCAGCCAATGACTGCCCTCTACCTAAGCCCCCTCCCCTGGCAGCCATCCTCAGATTTCTACCGCACGTTCAAGTGTTGGGAGTCCTCGTGTTTTAGCTCTCGAGCTTTTACTGCGTTTTCACGCTTTTTCAGGAGATTTTTCTCATTTTTTTCGGTTAATCGAGCCTCAAGCTCCACCGTTTCTACTTCTGATAACGGGGACCCGTTTCGGAATTCTTCTACGCCCCTCAAGGGTGAAGTTTTCGTCGAGTTACGCTTCTTGGAGGATTCCAGAAGATCTGTGGCCTACCTCAACGGACATGGCCCAGGACAAGGGAAGCTTGACGCCCGGATCCAAGCTGTTCAGGAGCTGCCCAGGATGCGGATTGCAAAATGTTTTCAAGGAGGACAAGCATTCGAGATGTCTCTACTGCCTTCATGAGGACAAGACGCACGTGGAGAAGGAGTGTGCGTTCTGAAAGAACCTGTCGGAACGGACCAAGCAAGATCGTCATTCCCACCTCGCCGCCTGGCTGGAGAAGGGCACAGCAGGTGAGAAGGTGAAGAAAAAGTCTGAGCGGTCTTCTAAGACCTGTGAGGGTGCCCCGGCAACAGGGGCCCAACAGAAGGCCAAGCACCGTGAGTCCGCGGGCACCGGGAGCGCCGAAAGTTCGGGCTCCTCGGCTGCCAGGCAGGGCGCGACTTCCCCGGCACGATCAACCACGAGCCAGCGCTCTGGTTCGGGGAAGAGGAAGTCTGAGAACCCGGCAAAGGCCTCTATCGAGGTTGTCGCAGCGGCCCTGGCGAAGCTGGCAGAGGCTACGCCATTGGAGGCATCCTCGGGGCCCAGAGTTTCCCTGCCGCCACAGAGGGAATCCTCTTTCCAGACCATCGTTGAGACCCAAGTGAAGACCCCGGTGGAAAAAGAGGGGGGGTGGTGGCCATTACGGACTCGGATTCAGCCTCCGAGGAGGATCCGGTGGAAACCGTGAAAGGCCTCAACGAGAGGTTCATAGGCCTCAACGAGAGGTTCGAGAAGGTTCGATCCCAGGGGAAGGTTCCCGCTGTTGTGATCGAAGATAGCGACAATGGCGATGACAAGGGCCCAGTGGAGCAGTCATCCCTTCCGTCGCAGCCATTACCCGAGCCCCAGGATAACTCGGAGGCCATTTTGTTGGCGATCCAATCCTTATGTATTGAGATAAGGACAATGTTACCAGGAACCCCGACGGAGGATCCAGAACCTGGCCCGTCGGGAAGCCCTCCGAACAAGCGGAGGAGAGTCCACCCCGCTCCGCCCTTCGTGCCCACGAGGCCTGTGGACCCCTCATCCCCCTTGCCGGACCCTCGGGAGGATACTGCCACGGATACAGCGACGGGGACGGACGACGACAGCGGCGATGACACAACGGACATCCCATCATCACCCCCCCCTCGGGCCTCTCCGCCTGACGAAATTGGCTCTTTTCACGCCATGATAGCCAGGGCATCCGAGCTCTTCAAGCTCTGCCCTGAGGAACAGAAAAAGGAAGGTTTTCTATACCAACGACGAGAGGCCAAGAGAAAGACGGTCCTCGCGGTGCCGTTGCTCGATGACATCAGGGACGATGGCCTGGCTATCCTCAAGAACTCTTCCACGACACCCGCCAAGAGGGACAGGTATGAGAAGAAGTACCGGGTCCCTGATGCCGCCCCCTTGTGCCTCAGGGCCCAGCCCACGCCGGACTCTGTCGTCTCGGCAGCGGCCAAGAAGAAAGCAGCGGGTGCAGCAGCTTCAACTTCCACTTCCCCGCCGGACAGCGAGGGCAAGAAGTTGGACTCCATGGGACGACGAGTCATCTCGTCGGCGGCAACGACGATTAAGGCGGCCAATGCCTTAGCGATTGTGGCCCGTTATGACAGGGAGCTTTGGTTCAAGATAGCTCCTCTGCTAGACTTCCTACCGGACGACAAGAGGGCGGAGGCCCTACAGATTCTGCAGGAAGGAGAGGTGGCGTCGAATCACGCCATAACGGTGGCAACGGACATTGCCGATACCGGATTTCGCCAACTGGGCAACAAGGTTTGCCTCCGACGACGAGGGTGGCTCAAGGCGACAGACTTTCGCCAGGACGTCCAGACCAGAGTGTTGGACATGCAGTTCGACGGCAACAACCTGTTTGGAAAGACAGTGGATGAGTCCCTCCAGGCCATCAAGACAGACACGGAAACAGCCCGAGCCCTAGGAGTCCTTCAGCAACGGCGGCCCTTTCGGAGCTCTGGAGGCAGACAGGGAGCCTCCAAAGGATCCAGCAGCAGCTCTTCTACTTACCGCCAGGCGGCCCGCTCCTCGTCCCAGGAGGCCTACAGAGGCCGCAGCAAGCAAAGAGGGTCTCGCCACCATCGGCAAGGAGGCCAAGGCGGCAAGGCCTCTTCCAAGCAGGACTGAACCGGCCATAGCGTCGGGCCCCCACCGA
The DNA here is from genome assembly GCF_040938575.1 of Ambystoma mexicanum. Lineage (NCBI taxonomy): Eukaryota > Metazoa > Chordata > Amphibia > Caudata > Ambystomatidae > Ambystoma > Ambystoma mexicanum. The sequence goes on from NC_090928.1 coordinate 1,233,355,248, forward strand.
AGCACCCCGGTGGGCGGCCGGCTGACGAAGTTCGTAGAATGTGGGCGTCCATCTCCACCGACCGTTGGGTGCTGGACACCCTGGCCCACGGACACTCGCTGGAATTTCAGAAGAAGTGTCCTCGCATTCCTCCCGTGGCCAGGAAGGGCAATCACGTCCCTCAGCTGCTGTTGGAGGTAAGGGCGATGCTCAAGAAGGGTGCCATCGAGCTCGACCCAAGAGGCTATGGGGCTCCGGAGTATACTCAAGATACTTCCTCGTCAGAAAGAAGACAGGCGGTTGGCGCCCCATTCTGGACCTCCGTCGGTTGACCAAGTACATCAAGGCATAGAAATTCAGGATGGTCACCCTCCAGCACGTGCTGGGACAGCTAGAGGAGGGAGACTTCCTATTGTCACTGGACCTGGAGGATGCTTACTTCCACATCCCCATTATAAAAGGACACAGAAAGTTCCTCAGATTCAAAGTCCAGGGGCGTCACTACCAATTCAGAGCCCTGCCATTCGGATTAAAGTCGGCTCCCAGGGTGTTCACCAAGTGCCTCGCACCTGTGGCGGTGCGGATGCGCTTGCAAGGGATCCACGTCTACCCCTACCTGGACGACTGGCTAATCCGTGCAAGGTCAAGAGAACTCGCCGTCGAACACACAGCGAGGACCGTCCACCTGCTCACGGAGCTGGGATTTGCCATCAACTACCCCAAATCCCATCTGGTCCCGTCGCAGGTGGCACTGTTTCTGGCAGCGAAGCGCGATACAGTGAAGCGATTGGCATCTCTGTCGGAAGAAAGGACGAAGGCCATTTTGGGCAAGGTGCAGCGCCTGTTAGCCATGGATGTGGCCAGAGTGAGGTCCATCAAGTCCCTCCTCGGGATGATGTCCTCTACCTTGTACCCCTTTGCAGACTTCGGATGCGTCTGCTACAAGAGTTCCTCGACGCTCGCTGGATTCAAGCGACGGGCAGCTTCAAAGACAGGATCCCGCTCGATGAGGAGTTCCGTCGGGTATTCTATGGTGGGGTGCCTAAGCGCACCTCGCGGCAGGCATGGACTTTCAGGCCCCGGCGTATCAGGAGACGGTAACAACGGACACCTCCCTGGAGGGATGGGGGGCCCACACCGGAGATCTCCACCCAAGAGACCTCTGGCTCCCGGAGGAGAGGTCTCTTCACATCAACATCCTGGAGCTACGAGCCGTGTTCTGGGCGCTCAATTCGTTCCTTCCGTCCCTCAGTGAGGATCTTCACTGACAGACACCACCACGATGTTCTACATCCGGAAGCAGGGAGGCACCAGATCCCCAGCCCTATCCAAGGAGGCCCAGGATCTGTGGCACTGGGCCGTCACCCAGGGGATGTTTCTGGTTCCCTTCCACCTGGCAGGAATAAAAAACACCATCGCCGACTCACTCAGCAAGGAGCTGCGCTCGTGCCACGAGTGGGAACTATGCCAGGACCAGGTGGATCGGCTCTTTCAACGGTGGGGCAAACCCCAGATCGACCTGTTCGCGACGGCGACGAATTCCCAAGTGCCAGAGGTTCGCCAGCAGGTTCGCACAACCGAGGAGCATGGGCGATGCTTTCTCGTTCCCTTGGGACGGCCTGTTCCTGTACGCGTTCCCTCCGTTGCCGTTGCTGCTCCGTCTCATCAACCAGGTCAAGAGGTCCAGGTGCAGGATGATCCTCGTCGCACCGGCGTGGCCTAGACATATCTGGTTCCCGGACCTTCTGGACTTGTCAGTGTCCCCACCTATCAAGCTGGCGACGGACGCGGATCTTCTCTCCAGAGAAGGAGGCACCATTCTCCATCACGACCCGGCGTCGCTGAACTTGCAGGCTTGGCTCCTGCAGCACTAGAGTTTGGAGGATACGATATCCTGGCTGACTGCAGAGAGGTTCTTGCAAAAGCCAGGGCGTCCTCAACTCTCAAATGCTATGTACATAAGTGGAAGAGGTTCTCTGTCTGGTGCCGTGCACAGAAGATTAACCCTCTGCGGATTACGGCCCCTCAAGTATTTCCGTACCTACTGTCGCTGGCCTAAGCTGGACTGGCTCACGCCTCCATCAAGATACATCTGGCTGCCATTTCCCGATACACCAGAACTACAGGACGGGCGTCCTTGTGGTCTCATCGCCTGGTGAAGGAATTTATGAAGGGACTATTCCGATTGTTCCCGCCGGTGAAGGCCCCTGCCCCGGCTTGGGAGCTCAACGTGGTGCTGACCAGGCTCATGGGGGCCCCATTCGAGCCTATGCATTTGGCCCCGTTGAAGTTCCTGTCGTGGAAGACAGCATTTCTTGTGGCCATCACCTCCGCACGACGAGTGGGAGAGATCCAGGCCCTATCTTGCAAGCCTCCATACTTGACTTTTCACGACACGAGGGTGCTGCTGAGGACGCACCCCTCCTTTATGCCCAAGGTGCCGTTGGACTTCTACCTCAACGAGCCCTTGGTGTTGCCAGTTTTCTTCCCGTCGCCTTTGTCTCCGGCCGAGAGGACTTTGCACTCGCTGGATGTGGCTAGAGCGCTGAAGTTCTACGTAGACCGCACAAAGAATTTTCGGAAGACATCACAGCTGTTTGTGAACTTTGGACCTGTGAATCAAGGGAAGGCTCTCTCGAAGGCTTCCATTTCCAGATGGCTCTCCGGCTGCATCATGCACTGTCACCGGTTGGCAAACCGACCTCTGCCCAGCTGTCCGAGAGCCCATTCGACCAGAGCGATCGCTGCTACCACGGCGTTCCTGTCTGGTGTGCCCCTGCTGGACATCTGCAGGGCTGCTATGACGCACACCTTCACAAGATTCTACTGCGTCGATCGGGACTCCAGGGAGGAGTCCAGGGTCGGCCAGACAGTGCTGCGCAACCTGTTCGCTTAAGGTGAGCCTGGTGAGGAGATAAGAGATGCTTAATGTTGAGTTGTTGTATTGCTTAATGTTGAGCCTGTTGCCACCTCCCGTGGTTGTGCAGGTGTATAGTGCTATGTATTCTTATATTCATGTGCATGCTGGAGAAGGAACAAGTTACTTACCTGTAACTGTTGTTCTCCAGCATGGGTCTGGCATGGATTCACATGCGAACCCTCCCTCCTTCCCCTCTGCGGCTCTTCACTTGGTCATACTGCCCCTTTATGTGCTACCAAATCTGAGGATGGCTGCCAGGGGAGGGGCTTAGGTAGAGGGCAGTCATTGGCTGGGGGCAGTATGACCCAGAGATCGGTGATTCGTTACTACTAAGAAAGACAGATCAGAAACGAAACTGATACTGATTTTTTTCTTTATCGAGGATTCCCGGCCTGACGACGGGGAATATTCATGAGCATGTGAATCCATGCCAGACCCATGCTGGAGAACAACAGTTACAGGTAAGTAACTTGTTCCTTAGTTAACTTTTAAGCTCTCTCTGTTTATATGCCTATGCAGTGGTGAAAGTGTGTGCAGCAGACCTTTTACAATATTGTAGTGTTTATGTGCCAGTGAAACATTTAAAATATGTATTTTTTAACACAACAATACAATGGCCCTCATTACGACCCTGGCGGAAAGTGACTGACCTGACCGCCATAGCGTAAATAGCGTTTCCGCCATTGCACGACGGAGCAAAGTACGGCTAATTCTGACCCATCGGGCACGAGCACTACGCCATGGCGTAAGTGCAAAGTCCGCGATGGCGGAAATGTCCCCAAAACGCCCCTCACCGCCGTCGTACGGTGCCCTAGGTGCAATTCCGCCACCCATCTTAGCGGTCACCGTAATGAGCGGCAATCGGAAAGTACGGTGACCGTAAATATACGGAAACAGAAGTAAAAACATGGTCCCGGAACGGGAAACAGCACGCCGTACACCTATAAAATCAGAATTCCCACACAACCATAAAAAATACTACCCTGAGACACATCCCAACCCGTCATCCACCCTAGTGAAAGGAATAAAAATGGGAAAAGTAGCGAAAAAAGCGTGCGACCGCAAGCGGCAGGTCCACTTCTCCCGTGAGGAACTCACTGTGCTCACAGAGACCCTCCAGGAGAATGCTGCCGTCGTCTTCTCGACGCAAATGACCAGGACGGCACTTGCGAACAAGAAGGCCATATGGGCCCTGGTGGCACAGCGGGTAAGTGCGGTGGGGACCGCACCCCGCAACCCACAGCAATGCAGAAAGCGATGGGACGACTTGCGGATACGCGTACGGAGCATACTATCCGCCAACCGTAACATTGCCACAGCTACCGGGGGAGGATCGGAATCACCCATCAAGTTGACCCCCTGGGAAGAAATCTGTGCCTCCACCATTGGAATGGAGAGTATAGAGGGAGTCGGAGGGATGGAGAAAGGAGTGCAGACATCCGAAGAATCAGGTAGGTGGCCCAAATAAAACAATGCTAAATCCACAATGTCCAATCATGTGAAGTACCATGTGTCCACATAGTGCAACAGAAACACATGTCCAGGAGAACGTCCACATACATTGGCCTGATAGCGCACTTTAAAACTCACATTAAATACATAAATAATTAAAATTCCTAAAAACACCCTCTACACGTGCAGCAGGCACACCCTAACTGCAGGCTGCAAAACAACTGCATCCTCAATCCACACAAAAATGAAACCACCTCCAAGGCCCTGACCCAAATCACCCTCAGGTACCACCCCAATGCATGTGATACATTGCCATTCCAATTTCCACAGACCCATTAATAACGCTCGCCCTCCTTTACTCCACCACAGGGTCCGATTCAAACGACGAGCTCCAGGACACCCCTACCAGCACACCTGCAAAGAGGGCCAAGACCAACGGCCAAAGACCCTCCACCTCAGCTGCACGGAATCAAGACACGGCAGCAGCACAAATCAAGTGGCAGCACACAGGAGGGAACATCAACAGGCACCCCAGCAGCCAGCATGCCCACAACAGCACCACCACAGGTCCCCCCAATGGATGCCACAGAAGGCACTGCTTCTGGTGGCAGCAGCACCATAGGTGACACTGCATTAATGGCAGCATGCTCCGACACAGAAAACGGGGATGTCGATGTAGGATCCATCCATGACCTGTCTCAATCCCCCGGTTTGTTTCATCCCGTACACCATGAGGATACCACGCAGGGGCACCCACAAGACGACGACTGGCCATCCCCCACAAGCCCTGTGGCAAGGCAACATGAGGTGACCAGCCCCTCTGTGACACCACCGCAAATGGCCATGGCACAGCAGAGGCAACAGTCCCTCGACCAGGTGATCGTGCAACAGCAGCAACTGGCCACGCTCCTCAAGGACCATGCTGATGAATGTGGGGGTACTAAGGCAGCCATAGAAACATCAACTGAGACACTTAGGGCAGAAATGGAGAGAAGTACAGAGACACTAAGGGCACAAATGGAGAGAAGCACCGAGAGCCTGAGAGTACAAATGGAGAGAAGCACTGAGAGCCTGAGGGGGGAACTGCATGCGACGTCCAAAGACGTATGTGCTGAACTTGCCGCTGTGCGCCGTGTGCTCACTGAGCTCTCACAAACCCTTAGGGACATGCATGGACGTGAGCAGGCAGAGACATCATCCGTTGCAGGTTCCGTCCAGGGCAGCCCCCAACGTAGATCTGGGAGGAACCTGCGCTCCACAGGCAGGGGTGCCCCTGATACCCGGAGAGGGGGCTTGCAATAGCGTCTGCCCACTGACAATAAGCATCTTTGGACACTGGTGTTCGGGGGGGAGGTAGGAGGGTGGAGGGGGTGTGTTGGGCTCACTTGGGTGGCGGGTCGATGGGGTGTGTAACATAATTTCACATATGCTATAAACAATGCACGATCATCCAATGAGATGTGTGGACATTGATCTTTGTGTACGAGGCCTTTATAGGCGTACAGTCCATATTGTGCATGTTCCAGACACACACAGTGCCACAAGTCCCGTGTCCATGTATCAGCCACCAGGCGTGAGTGCTAGAAGCATGAATCTATGAGAATCTGACGAATGTCACGGCCCTCCTGTGCCTCGCGGACTCCTTGAGGTGCTGCCACATCCCCACCCTCATCATGACCATCTTCAGGTGCTTGCAGTTCTGCGTCAGGGGGCATGGGCACATTTCTACGTACGCACATGTTGTGTAGCATGACACATGCCATGACCATCTTTGCAACCTTCTCATGGCGGTACAGGAGTGCCCCGCCAGACCTGCTGAGGCAGCGGAAACGAGTCTTCAGTAGGCCGAATGCCTGTTCTATGACTACATGGGTACGTGAGTGGGCATGGTTGTAGTCCTCCTCATGCTGGTTCTGTGGGTTCCGGAGTGGTGTAAGGAGCCATCTCTTCAGTGGACCCGGCATCACCTGTATGTGGACAATAAAGGATGTTTGTGGAATGACATTGCTACGTATGCACCCCTCCCCCTTCCTGCCAGGTCATTGCTGCATCACATACCCCACATTATCATGCATGAAATGAGACTCACCGAGTAGCCAGGATCTGTTCCCTGCGTGTCGCTCCATGTAGCGTGGTATTGTAGAGTTCCTCAAGACCATAGAATCATGGGTTGATCCAGGAAATCGGGCACAACAATGTGTAATGATCCTGTTGGAGTCACACACCATTTGTACATTAAGAGAATGAAATTGTTTTCGGTTGCGGTACTGCGCCTCCATGGCATGTGGGACGACCAATTCCACATGGGTGCAGTCGATGGCACCAATGCAACCCGGTATGCCGCCAAGTGCATGGAATCCCACTTTTGTGTTCGTAATTTCCTGCTCCGAGCGTGGTAGAGAGATGTAGTCGTCTGCGTGCTTCAAGAGGGCATCGAGCACTTGCAATAGTGTCCGTGAGAACACTGGCTGTGAAATGCCATGCAACTGTCCGACTGTGTGCTGGTAGGTGCCTGTGGCCAGGAAGTGTAGTACAGACACCACCTTCAGTAGGGGTGGGATGGCGGTTGGGCTATCTATCATGCTGACAAGGTCAGCGTGTGTCATGTCCACAATGGCGGTTATGGTGTCCCGGTCCAAACGGTTTAGGGTGTGGATCTGCTCAGCAGTGAGGTTGAACGGATGAGCTCGGAGGCGTGGGATTGCGGGCTGCCTGCGTGGTGGTAGTGGCTGTGCTGGTGGGCCTTGCTGGCCCTGCCTTGCCCTCCTCCTCCTCCTCCGTCTCCTCTGTGCGGCCGGTTGTTGTAGTAGTTGGTGTTCGTCTTCTTCTTGAAGTTGGAGTACTTGCAGTGCTATCAGGTCCCCCAGGGCCAACATCGCTAGTCCTGCCGGTAGCATTTTGGAGTGGGTGTGGTTGTGGGAGGGGGTTGGGTGTGCAATTTATGTGTTTTCAGGCTGTATAGCCTCCACCTGTGGTGATTCATTCCACCTGTGCAAGCTGCAATCCCCTTTGGGCGAGCACGTCCCGCACACAACGCTGCAAATCGACGCATGGCATCTTGCTATTACAATCATGTATTTGATCCCGATGGCAGTGAAATATTGGTTCATATGTTCATTCTGCTATGGTCCCATTGTTTCACATACTATCTTTGCAGTCGCGAACAAACTTGTGAAGGGTCAGTGGAATGTAGTACTCGATTAACGCTGGACCCTCATGCAGCACTGTACCGAGGTTCACCGACGGGCGGGGCGTCCCATTTGTGAGTGAAGCCAGTTGCCATTTTCACACACTGCCGCACTACATGGATGAATTTGTGATTTCAAGCGGTCACAGATGCCTTTTCGACGTGATGTTGCAAATGAGGAATTCGAAGGACATCGCTTTCGGTTTTCAGCTAGCGGCGAGGAGACGCCCACAGGTCTGACTGCAAATATAACGTTCTATTGTTTAATGTCCTTGGGACAGGGGCCATGGCGAGAATGCAATGATTGATATGAATAGTATGGGATGCGCAATAGCGTAGTGGACGATAAAGCAGGACGTTCCCAAATACATGTTACTTCACAACACTGGAATTCCGGGCTGGAGCACAGTGGATTTTGCAGACTGCATAACGCACAGACTCAATGGAAATTTCACATGTTATGTGAGTAAATAATCAGGCGCTTTCATTTCGGGATGAGGGAATGATGTATGGATGCATGGACAGATGATTTAATGGAGAGTTTGCCATGTACAGGGCTTTTTGGAATCTATCCACCTCCCCTGCGCTATGTGATGCAGAGCTGCCATAGTGGGACCATCGTCTATCTGCCCTTGTTGAACCCTCCCTGTCTCGACGCGCCTTCAAACACTTGTGTCTATGCACGTTACTAATCCCATCTAATGGATTCTGCTTTGACAGACGCATGCACACAAACACTCGTTTGTAATAGTGTTTTCACCTCGATTTTTATAGTTATGATTCGCAAGTGATTTTTGGGTGGGAATAATCCTTTTGAGTGGGCTAGCATGCATATGGCTGTGGATTTAGTGTGATCATTGAAGTGAGTAATTCAAATGAAGTTCTGATGCCCATACTATTCTTTTTCATTTCATTTGGGTGACAGGTATCTCCTCCCCTTTTGCCGCTGCCATCTGTATGCCACTCCTGCAGATGGCTTTTACTCCCGACACCTGCTGCTTCGTGTTAATCAGTGGAGCACCATTACGATCTTATGGGACGATCGCCAATGGGCCACATGCCCTTACGCAGTACTAGTGGCTAGGAGCAACATATCGACCTTTCAGCTGGACTAGTGCCTACCTAATGGGACGGCCCTGCGGTTCTAGGCGCTTCCATGTTGCCTTTTTGAACGTGAATGTAGCCCCTGTGTACCATGAAGGAACAGGGCGTCACACAAGAAGAAGCTGGTCATTTATTGCGGATGCAGCCCATAATAATGAAATATATTTTGGAGTTCATGTCCTAATGGCTGTATGGGCTTGGTGATTTTGTTGTGCATTAAATTTCTATTCTGATATTAACCGTGTAGCGTTCTTCTTTGCAAGTAATGTAGCATATTCCTATTTGTGGAGCGATGTATTGTGAGAAGATCTGCATTAGGTTCCGGCTTCTGAGTATAGTTGCGTGGTACTGTACTGGCCGCGTTTGCCTACGAAGCCCAGTGTGGTCAGGGATAGGGGCTACCATTATGACTGTTTTAATGATGTCATGCTCAGGGGCGGGGGATTAGTTTTTGTGCAACAGATGCCGGTCAGCCAGGTGGATTGGTGGAATGATGTGATTATCAGAATATGGCTGGTCACAGGTGCCTGTGTTTGCGTGCGTTTCTTGGAGGGAGACTGAGGTCATGTCCATTGGAATAGCTTCTGTATTCGTGCCATCTGTGCCCTGCAGCTCCCATTGGCCCCTCTTGAGATGAGCCTGGCTGCTCAGTCACTCTGCCAACTTGTGTGGTACATGCTTATGCTGATGGTTGGTTTGTTTACTGGCAGGAGTACAGGGCTGGTGCAGTCTCACTCAGGATACTGCTTTGAATGTTGCCTTACACTGGTGTCAGTCGATGGGGGGGCCTGTTTTTGTTTGTCTCATATTTCAGTGCATGTTGCTGTACTTGAACCTTCACATGCCTGTGCTGCATCAGTGCGGCAATGGTGCCATGGCAAATATGGATGGCCACTCACAAGGCACTTGGAGCCCCTAGATTCATTTGTTCGTTGGCATGCATGGGTGACTTGTACATTTCACTGGTTGCATTGTGTGACTTCATTGCACCTACGAGGAGTTGTGCAATGTGGCCAGGGAGTGGTGTACAGGCACTCAGTAGGGCTGTTTACGGTTGGTTCGCGATGCCGTACTTCTCACCATGGCGGAATGGTACTTTCCGCCATGCTTGATGGCGTTAGGTACATGTCCGCTAGGGTCAGAATTCGTGTACCGTTGCGCCATGGTGGTAATTACGGTTTGGCATGGCGCGCGTGCGCGTACTTGGTGCAGTTAGCGTTGGCGTTCACTACGGTGTCGCTAATGGCATCGTACTTTACGGTGACGGGTCATAATCGCACCGAGCGCTATTCGATGGCGGTATTGCATTTCCGCCATCGATTTTCGATTTCCGCCAGGGTCGTAATGAGGGCCAATGTGTTTAAAAATACAATCATGTATGACTGCATTTTATGTTCAAATATATGTATACGCATCTGCACACAATGAAATATTAAATAAACCTCTTGATAATGTACACAATTGCCTATGCACTCACATGGGCATATGTTACAACAATTTGGTTGCCATCTGCCATATTCATGTAAAACATGTGGACGAGCATGCCAATATATCATCGCATATGCACATAAATTCAATTAAAGTATGCACTTGAAAAAGTGCTGAAGTGCATTATCATGAATGCACTGACATACATTTAAAGTACTTACATATAAGAAGATTCATACATTTAATAATTTATAATTCTATCTAAAAATATTCAAAAATAACATGCGTGAACTGAATTTTTCATACACGTACGTCTTAAAACCAGGAGAATCACTCCCTTCTCCTGGTCAACATGAAAGAGTTCTTCAAACTGACTTTTGACGAAGCCTTCTATAAACCTAACAAAGTCTTTTCAGTTCTTCCCACACACTTCTAAATGTCAATGTTAAGGATTGTATTTACCTTTTTGGTATTCTTCCATTCTTCTTCAGGCAATCTATTGTCTGCCAATTCTCTGTGAGTTTCACCACTGTAACAAAGGAGATGGTTCCAGAGTCTTTCTTGACTCTTGGGGCCTCCTATGGCACCCCTGTGATGTAGGAGATTACTCCTGATGTGCTCTTGCTTGGTATAACTTTCTTTGTCACCACTGGGACAACAAACATTACTTCTGATGCCCTCTTGCTTGATACTGTGTTCTTTATCACCAGTGTTACAAAGGAGATTATTTCGTAGACACTCTTGCTTATTATGACTTTATTTGTCACCAATGTGACGAATGAGATTACTCCTGATGTACGCTTGTTTGACACTGCGAGGGAACTGACCCGGATCCCACCCGGTCTTCCCACTGTTCAGTGTTTGTTTACTGTTTGCTGCCATGTACGTTTGTAATAACCAATTTAGAGTTTTTTCACACATAAACGCAACAATGCTTCAACGTATGTGTACGTTTATTCATGTGCGCACATGCATACATTAAAGTACATTCCTACAAGCTTATCCATGAAATATTTTTTTTTACCATGAGCCAAACTAATCGTAGAACATACCATATCACCTCAATGTATAATATGTACGTATACTTTGCGGAAAATGGGTATGTTCTGTGGCGAGGCGAAGTAAGGACTCTTACTAGGAGGTGTCATGATTGGGAATATAGACCTTTATTTATACAAAAAGACAAACCTATTTTTCCCTATGTTTAGAGGGATTTCCCTCCTTCAACCCAAGGAAAACGTGGGTGCGCATCAGGATGTAAGTCAAAGGTAAGATATAGACAGTCCTCTGTCTCTAAACAACATAAACCATGTACAGTCAAATGCTTCAAGCAACACTAGGAGAATGACTCCTTTCTCCTGGTGACGTGATCCATTTTCATGTAGTTTCCACAGCTGTCTCTTGCTTTAGGTTTTTACTTACCAATGTCTTAAGACCAGGAGAATGGCTCCCTTCTCCTGGTCAACATGAAAGAGTTCTTCAAACTTACTTTTGATGATTCCTTCTCTACACCTTACAAAGTCTTTTCAGTTCTTTCCACAAACTTTCAAATGTCAATGTTAGGGCTTTTATTCCCCTTTTTGGTATTCTCCAATTATTCTTCAGGCAATCTATCTTCCTCCAATTCTCTTTGTGTTTCACCACTGTAACAAAGGAGATGGTTCCCAAGTCTTTCTTGACTCTTGGGGCCTTCTATGGCACCCCTGTGATGTAGGAGATTACTCCTGATGTGCTCTTGCTTGGTAGACTTTCCTTGCCACCACTGTGACAACAAGGATTATTTCTGATGCCCTCTTGCTTGATACTCTGTTCTGTATCACCAGTGTGACGAAGGAGATCACTCCTAAGGCACTCTTGCTTATCATGACTTTCTTTGTCACGACTGTGACAAAGGAGATTACTCCTGGTGTACTCTTGTTTGACACTGCAGGGGAACCCCCCCTTGTCCCCACCTGGTCTTCCTGCCACTCCCGTTACCTGATTCTGCTTGGGGTGACGGCTCTGGTTATTCCTGGGACTGCAGCGCACAGTTCTGCGGTTCTGGATTTCTGTGTGGCTCTGCGGCAGATTTCAGTCTGTCAGTCTCTGCGTCTCTGCGTTGTTTCTGGACCAAATGATTCACCTTTTTGCAGTCATGCAACCACCACAACTATTACAGTCTTGGTTTGAGTCGGCTTCCTGCCAGCTCACCGGATCCTTTGGCGACATCTCGCCTTCCACGTCTTCCCTTCTGATGGAAAGCTTCAGCATGCCTCCAAGACTCCCAGTTTGAATCGCCTGGGATTGGCTGGCGTTCTGCCGCTTTCCTGGGTTTCTCGCCCTTAGTCCGCCTTTCCTTTACATTTTATATAATTGACTCTGCCCTTGCGTAACATCAACTCAAGATTGCAATGTTGCGGTGGCAATCTCCATGCCTCTCAAAGGCCACCTTGTCACAGTATTTAGTGAAGTCTACATATTGTTAATGCACACGTTTCTTCCACTCTTCCTTGTCCCCGCATTCTTCACACTTGTGACAGTTGTGGCTTTAGCATAACACATGTTATTTCTGTCAATTGGGGAGGCGGGAGGAGACAACCAGCGTAAGGTAATTTGGGATAGGGGGCCTGGGAGGTTTTTCCACAGGTGGACGCCCTTGTCTCCAGGAAGGAGAGCCTCTCCCTGTGAGATCCCCCCTCATATTACCACTCCTAGGGACACTATTGGGTAGCACCCTCACCTCCCTAGCCTCATAGGGAAGGGCTCCCTCTGGAGAGAAATGACAGACACTAGTGAATCGTCACAGTACATACAGTAATTGGTACAAACTAATACATGATTGCAGTATGGACATATACACAGTGACAACCACATTAATAACTTAATATGTGATTTTAATCATGCATTCCACACTATTGTTGATTACACACATATTTGAATGTACTTGAACGTTGTACATATATAATGAGACATCAATGGCCATCCGCGTATGCACGCTAAAACGCATTAACGTTCATGTATGTACATAAATGTATAGCCACTTTTTATGTTGATGGTAAGACACACATACATTTATATTAAAAAAAACACACATACAGTTATAATTTATTACAAGCAACTATTTAAATGTAACAAAACATTTAACAATATATTTTATAAACACTGTTATTTAACTTCTCACATAGGAATAATACAACATATGAAACAGCAATGGTGTAAAAAGTAATAATATAGGCTTGTCCCGGGAGTATAGCTCAGCGGCAACATGCTTGTTTTGGAAACAAGACAACACAAAGCAACACGGGTTCGATCCCCGGCTCTGCGCTTAAAAACCTCTGGCTATTAAATGCGTTATAAATACGCAACTAAAAGACATATTCCTATAACAGCGCCTCGATTGCCAAGGTCTGTGTGACCACTTTAAAAATGCAAATAAATTAATAACTTTTTACAAATAGGACATTAAGAATATGTACACAATATTTAAAAATAACAATACATGTTGTACAACTACTCATTACTTGCATACTTAAATACTTCAATACATGTAATATTGTGTGTTCCATTACTTCAATAGAGACAAAATCAATGGGTCTGGAGATAGAAGAAAACATGCAATCAACAAATATTGAAAATGTGTTGGAAACAACAAAATGTAAGAATAAGAATGAAAAAGTCACCATCACTTGTACGTAACATTTGGCTATAGTTAACATAAAAGCAATTTAAAGCAAAACATGTACAGCACACTAACATGTCACAATGTTCAATGTGTATTCTATTCTAGCTGTAAAGCATAAACATCACCAGAAGCACAAAAAGCAGGGAAAATAAAAAGAAACACTGCGAGAACTTCATAGAAGCAAAACAAGAAACACTTTGAAGGGGAAAGTAAACTGAAGGAAAAATTTGGCTAAGAAACACTGGAGAATAGAATCTAATAATTCAACCATATTTAACATCCCACGAGAAACTGGCCAAAGAAACCACTGTAACAGCTCTAGTTGCTGAAGAATACCCATAAAGGAAACAATAGTTACAGTTTCAACCACACAAACAAAACTGGAGAAGAACACAACCCAAACACCTTCCGTAAGCCAATAGATGCCATCTGTTGAAGATGCACCATCTTCCCCAGCCCAAGGTATCTCATTACTTCAACAAGCACTTGATGGTACGTAATTTTGGTAGTACATCAAACAATCTAAATAGACTATGTACTATTTTAATACTTTATTATTAGTAAAAGCAATTGCTTTACATTAGTACTGTAAAATTAGAACCTGTTGGCGTTAGTACTACAACAAACACTTTAACATCTGAGTGAACTGTATACTATTTTATAACTTCACTATTACCAAAAATAACATGTACAAATAATATACCTTTTACTATGTACAACATTTACATATGTTTTGTATATGCTGCTGTCAAGTGCTTGAACAAAGTCTGACAAGTACCCCGTAATTAAAACACATGTGTGGCTCAAAGTAATTTTTGGGGATTTGTGTCTGAAATTAATGTTGCAGATGTAATAGTTCACCAACCTGAAAGTTCCCATAAAGCTCCCAAAATGTATAAATTAAAATTGAAAAACACAAATAGCTTCCATGCCAACACAAATTATTGCACAATGTTCTGTTTTAACCAACACCCATAAACATTATTGCCAGCTCTACAAGACCAACTGTGTCTACAATTCCAATAGCCAATAATCACTGAAACATATCCAAAACATTATCCATGTATGGTAAACTACCATTTGGTAAATTCTAGCCCAGGTAATTTGCAACCAATACAAATTGTACATTAAACAAGGGAATCCCAAAAAGTACAACCATGACAATTCCGCAATAGAAAATGTACACAAATACTTAAAAGGTCCATACTATCACAACACGTTTAACTTTCACTTTGATGCCAAGAATATAGCCAAAAAGTAAACATGGAAAAGCCACTAAATATGACCAAACTAATCAAATTATGATTCTAAAAAGGCCTACAACATATCAGGTTGGTGAATATTGCAAACTGCCTATATGACCAGCAATTGACATTGAGTATGGCAATAGTGTTTTAGGCTGCATCAACTGTGGGGATAATTGCTGTGTGAAAGGTCAATGCAGCAACAAGACTCGAAACACTGAAATGTCATGAGCTCAAGTATGCTGGTGATTTGTGTAGATATGCATTATCAATTGTCTAGACTTGTTAATGATATTGTGCTATTAACATCACTATAGTTTACAATATTTTATGATTATGCTACTTAAAATATTTGATGTTATTTATTAACATAAATGAATATATTTTATGTTTTCATTTTATTTTGTTTACATATATGTATCTCATTGTATTTTTGTAATGCATTATTACTTCAGGTATTGATAGCAAATATTGGCTGGAGGCCATTTATTAAATAGTCTTCTTCAATTATTGCTTTCTTTTTGTTCTGTAAAAGCGTCTAAAAACAAACACTCAAGGGGAATGTTAATGTGTGAAAGTGTTCATGTGAAGTTGGTAAATGACAATATAAAATCGTATGTGTACAATTGATCAAAACAAATATACGAACACATCTGTATTGTCCACTAAGCATAGACATTTATGTCAGTTTACAATACCAATTATTATGAAAGCACTACTGTACAATGTTTTATAGTGCATGAACGTGGACACCATTTCTTTCAAACATTCAATGTGATCTGTACATTTGTACAATAATACAGCCATCAGATCTTACATTTTATGTAGCCACTAAGGGAAAGTGTACAACATCAAACTACCCGCAATGCTTGCAATTTTTGGGGCACCATTCTTAGATGTGCAGCTGGTATTATAACATGTTTGTATTCCTCCTAAACAGAGTTTAAAAATAGTAAACATTTGTTCAATAAAAACAACAACATATTTTGGGAATGTAATATTATTTTGTTTATGTTTTTAAATTGAAACTTGTTAACCTGCTTTGGTGTAAATGGAGATATACACTTTACATGCATACAATTAATTTGTATACAATGTGCATACATTTAATAATATTTCTGATGTTTACACATGCTTTTGTTATATACATACATCTTTACATAAACTGTCTGGCTGCTCATAATCAGTCTTGTCCCTAGAGCACAAGAGTTAGACATGAGGATGGTCTCCATAAACTACAAAGCCCAACATACACTAGAACAGACTAAAGACACTTACTAGAGCCTCACTGATTGTAGGCCACAATACAATACTCTCCTGTCTACTCCGTCCACTATAGATTTTAGCTATCTACAAACAAAGTCACATCACCCAGTGTCACTGCAAGCTCAACCCCTGCTTTGTTGGTCCATTCAGGACTTTGAAACTTGTTTCTCCAGCAGCAATCAAATTGCAGCCTCCTAATCATAGGCGCATACAGCTTATCGTTAATGTGCCTCCTAAAATTGTCCATTCTTGATCTCCACATGCAAGGGTGCAAGCATGAATATCTACATCTACATTCTACATTTCATCTTACATTTTACCTTTCTTAAAACCTCATCCCAACCCCAGTCAAGTACCTATGCTCCTCTTCTCCTTCTCTAGGTTTCGACACAAATGCGCAACCAGAAATTCAGGCGTGTTTCATTTGATCTTGCTTGTCCTGATGCAGAAGAATTTCCAGGACTACAGTGTAATTGTCATTTGCATAGCGCCTTTCACCATTGGTATGGTCTCAATGCGTTGTTTGTTTGTTTTATTATTTATAATGTGCATCAGACCCGGGGGTATCAGGGCGCAGCAGTTACAAGGATATGCAAAGCTTAGTTACAAGGATTATGGTATAAGATACCTTACTTACAAACCATTAATTACAGGAAAGGTATATACAAGTGTTGCAGACAACTTACAGAAAAGGTATAGCCGGTCAAGTGGCACAGCGAGTAGAGCGCTCGCTTTGACATCCGTGCAGAGCCTGCTAACCCAGGTTCGAATCCCGGCGGGGCCAAACTCAGCCTTTCATCCTTCCGAGGTCGATAAATGAGCACTACACACCGTGGGTAATAATAAGCAGCGCTCAGATACCTGAGGGTTCGTAGCGCTATATAAGTGCCAAATTATTATTATTATTATATACAAATGTTTACGGATAATACAGGATAGGCATAGATATTTACAAATATTGCAGACAATGGGCCTCATTACGATCGTGGCGGTCCGGAAATAACGGTGGCGGTAAACCCGCCGCCACCGTTGTTTCCGAACCGCCTGATCCCGACCCCTGCAGGCGGGAGGTGATGTTCCCGCCAGGTCTGACCTGGCGGGTTTAACACCGCCCGCCTGCAGGCGGACGAGGAAACACCGGCAGCATTACAAGATGCTGCCGGTGTTTCCATGATCCCGATTCCCATTGAGTCCCATAGGACTCAATGGGAATGGGGATTTACAGCATTCCGCCTCCGTGATTCCCGGAAAACCGGGGTTGTGATGCCCCGGTAATTCCGGGAGTCACGGAGGCGGAATGGTAATACGAGTCCGGCGTTAACCAGGCGGTTTTACCGCCTCGGTTAACGCCGGACTCGTAATGAGGCCCAATGTGTAAAAGAGTTGTGGTTGCCACCGTGGGGGTAGCCAGTCGTGAGACGCGAAGAGGGATGCATTACATACAAGGCATAAAATGTCAATTGTTTCCCGTTAGCAGAAAGTCATTGCTAGCTGCTTTACAGGATTCAATATCATGCATTTAGTGGTCATTGGCTTTCAGCCACAGGATGATGTTAGCTCTAACATTTTGGTAAGATTGGTCTATTCTCAGTGTGGGAGGCAGGGAGTTACATAATTTGGCCGCTTTCACAGGGAAGCTGTTGCCTCCGATGTGTAAAGTTTGAATCTGGGGATGGACAGGTGATCTCTGTTTACTGATCTGGATGGTCTCAGGGAGGTCTGTTTGTGGAATCTCTCAGCAAGGTAGATAGGGGCAGCTTTGGTAAGAGATTTGTGGGTGAGTGACAGGGTATTTAGAAGGATTTTGACGTTAGTCCGGAGCCAGTTATTCTGATGACTGCTCTCGGAGATGTGATGTCTTCTGGAGATGCCTAATGGCGCCCTAGGGGCATTATTTTGTAGGGTTTGGATTCTTCTGATGGTGGATTTAGTCGAACCTAGGTAGAGGGCGTTGCATAAGTCCAGGCGGGACAGGATGAGGGCTCTGGCCAGGATGGTGCAGCTACTGTTAGAAAGAAATGGCTTACCGGTTTGGATAAGTGTACACGTATAAGCCGTAGAGGACGCTAGTGAATTAACCTGTTTGGCAAAGGAGAGAGTTGAGTCAAGATAAAAACCTAGTGTTTTTACCTCGTGTTCTACCTTAATGCTATTGCCGTCAATTATGAATGAGGAATAGTCAGTTCCTAGTTTTTAGGTTAGAGGGGGTGCCCAGGATGATGAGTTCTGTTTTATCATCATTCAGGCATAGACCATGCATGGCCATCCATGCCTGGATGATGATGTACACTCTGTTCACCAAGGGCAAATCCTTGTCATAATCCCCTGAAAGTGGAAGGAAGATCTGGGTATCATCTGCATAGTTGGTGTAGGTGATACTGAGATGATCCAGATCATCGAAAAGGGGCTTGGTGAAGATATTGCACAGTGTGGACAAGACACATGATCCCACAGGTGATGGGTATGGGGTCAGCTGCAGCTAAAGGCGAGAAGACCCTCATGGTTCTGCCGCTTAGGAAGGATCTGATCCATGTCATAGCATCGTTGGAGAAGTGTGCTGCTGTGTCGAAGTGGTTGCATAGGATTGTATGGTCGACCAAGTCGAACGCTGCTGAGAGGTCTAGAAGGAGGAGCAGAGCTGATTTACCATTATCCCTAAGTTCATCGACTTGAGTCTTGCGATCCATGAGGGCTGTCTCCGCTCCATGTTGAGGACGGAAGCCTGATTGTCTGGCTCCTAATAAGTGGTGTAGTTCCAGATATTTTTGTATTTGCATATAGGCCACCTTGTCCAAAATGTTTAGGAGAAATGGCACTGTAGTAATTGGCCTATAGTTAGTAGGTGTAGATGGATCTAGGGTCGGTTTTTTTAGGAGCAGGAGTACCCAAGATTGTTTAAGGTTGGTAGGGATGATACCAGTGGAGAAGGACGCATTGATAAGCTTAGTTATGAAAGGTGATAGGTCTTGGGCCGCAGCCTTGCTGAGCTGCGCAGGGCTGAGATCACCCTGACAGTTGGAGGGTTTGAGGGACAGAATAATTCTTTCCACCTCAAGAATAGATACTTTGGAGAAGTTGAATCGGGTAGGTTGGACTTCGTTGGTATTCCCAATTATTTTGGGTGGAGTAGGTTGTTTAAAGAAGCTTTTTTATTGGATATTTTATTTTGTAAGGTGGATATTTTATTGGCTAGAGCATGTTGGATGTCTGAGCACCATTTTTTATCTTTGGTACATGTGTCTGGTATTGCTATGGGAGTCTCTATTTCTTTAAAAATGGTAGATAATTCCTTCATATTGGTCTTGGCTTGGGATATACGAGTGTCGAAAGATATTCGTTTAGCTAGGCATATTTCTATTTTGTAGAGGGATGACAGTTTGGTAAGCTTGAGTTTGTCCGCTTCTGACGGTAGTAGTTTCCAAGCAGTCTCGCAGTTTCTTTTTTGTTGCCTTAAGTTTTTTAGGAAAGGTGTAAACCATTTATTCAAATGGATTTTCGGCTTGCTTGGTCTACGTTTGAGGGGGGCGATCTGGTCCAGGGAGGAGGCCATAATTTTGTTATACTCCTCGACCAGGCTCTCAGGGTCAGTACTGTCGGGCAGCAAGTTAAGGGGGGGGACTACGGCAGGGATAAGCCTATCCACTGTGATACTCCTTTTGTTTCTAGTTAGTGTGGGTGGAGCCCTGCGGGCGGGTGGAGGTGATAGTCTGTTGGTAGGGAGCATGAATGAGAGAGTAAGTAGTGGTCAGTCCAGGCTAGCGGTGAGATGGAGAGGATGTTGGCATGGCAGTTGTAATCTGCCACCTAATCTAGTATTCTGCCTCTGGTATGGGTGGATGTTTTGCTTCTTTGGGTGAATCTAAGTTCTGATAGAATATTTGCTGTTGCTAAGGCAGGCTGGTCTGAAGGGTCATTAAAGCCCAGATTAAAGTCTCCAAGTAGAAGTACTTGTGTTGAACTTTTAAGATTACTAGATAGAATGGTGTTGATATCCTCCTCAAATGTCCCCGGTGGGCCCGGGGGGTGATATATCAGATGGATATTAAGGGTTTGGGCATTGATGACATGATTGGATGTCGATCGGGTGGCTAATCTCATGGATAGGCTGCATTTGCAGATAATGGCGATACCTCCCCCTCTGGATCCTTGTCTTTCTAGTCTCAAAATAGTGTAGCCGTCAGGGACTGCTAACATAAGCATAGGACCTGCTGCAGTGTGTAACCATGTCTTGGTGATGTCGAGGAAGTCTAGGTTATCACTCTGGATCAGGTTGGCAATTTCCGTGGCTTGTGCTACTAAGGATCTGGAGTTTATTAGAGCTCCTTTAATAGGAAGGCTCGTAGCAGTTATGGTTGTCAGTTGGGGAGGTCGAGGGGTTTTAGGTTTGCAGTTCTTGGCTATGCAGTTTTTTGTCACAGGGAGACAGTTGTGCGCTAGGTTCGTGCTTGCAGGCGTTGGGCTAGGCAGGATTTTGGGAGTCCTTTTTCCTATAGTGGTAGGAAGTGAGCTAATAGGAGGCTCAAATATTTTGGCTAGCCTAGCTCTAAGGCGAGTGTTCCTAGCCTTGGTAGTGCAGGGATTACTTGGTATTAGGGTTTTAGAATCATTCATATCTAAGAATTGTTTGGTAGTAGTATTATTATTGGCCAAATAGGAGGGCGCCATGGTGAATAGATTCACAAAGGTTGGTATATGTAATTTCATGAGGTAGAGCATAAGACTCTGTATAAGAAATGTATGTTGAACGCCCTTGGGTGACCGAAGGCCAGGTATGGGAAATTCGTCAGAGGAGTTTAGAATATGTGTGTGCATTTTAGCCAATACAAAGGTAGGTAGGAGTGGCCAAGTCCCTGCTAGCCACCCATGTCTAGCTGCCATGTATATGGGTGCTGAGAGAGAGTATGTCGGAGCAGGAGAATCATTATGTAGGCAGCTAGACCGAATTGTTATCGTGGGGGATAGCTGCATTCTTATGGCAGAGGCGTTGTGCAATGCGTCTTAGAGTAGTGTATGATAGCAGATGCGTGCGTGTGGGTGGCCGTGCCTTTGGCTGGTTTCCATAAGCATGGAGTGTGATACATACCTGTGTGTCCTGGCTGGTTTCTTAGTTGCGTAGGTGCAGCTGAATTTAGAAGGGGGTGAATTGAAAGTGCTGCTAAATTCTACACATTGGCTATATAAAATGCACCTAGATTCTAAACATTGGCTGCACTCTAAAATTCACCTAGATTCACTATATTGGCTACACTCAAAAATTCACCTAGATTCTAAACATTGGCTACACACTAGAATGTGATTGATTTCAATACATTGACTACACTATAGAATGCACAGCTAACTTTAAAAACAGTGGCTAACTTAAATGTCTTGCTAAATTAAAAAACAGTGGCTAAATCAAATATCCAGCTAAATTCAAAACAAAAGCTATATTCTAATGAGCAGCTAAATTTAAGAACTTTGCAGAGGGCACCTGGATTCAATACGATGGCTAACTATAGGGCGCAGCAAGTTATAAAGCCGTGTCAAACTAAAGAGCTCACCTGGATTCAACAAGATGGCTAACTTCAGAGTGCAACAAGTCTTAAAGCAGTGGCTAACTACAAAGATCACCTGGATTCAACAGGATGGTAGCACCATAGTTAAGTTAAATGGTCATAATAATGTAGTGGCACGATTATAGAAATGCAGCACTGGCTGTTCTCCAAGATCCTCCCACCTTACCTGATTGTTTCAGTAAAATGGCTTTGCAGGGTGCCAGGACAGGTGAAGGGCTAAGGGCACCAACCTAGGGCACCTCTGTCACCTTTTGCCCTTTGCCAGCAGCTCGGGCAAGACTGTCCAGGGGCTCTCAGGTAAACACTGTGCTTCCTGGAGAAATAGCCTATGAGGGAGGGAATGGGCATGTGCAGGGACAACAGAGGGTTGCAATTCAAGTGTGGCTAAATTCAAAGGCAGCGTTAATTAACTCATCCATTCTAGTGTGGCTAAATTCAATAGCAGCAGGTTACAATTCTAGTGTGGCTAAATTCAAAGGCAGTGTTAACTAACTCAGTAAAATTCTAGAGCGGCTAAATTCAAAGGCAGCGTTAACTAACTCAGTAAAATTCTAGTGTGGCTAAATTCAAAAGCAGCTGGTTACAATCTAGTGTGGATACATTTAAAAGTAGTGATAAGCAACCAGTTCAGTTCTAATGTTGCTGACTTTAAAAGGAGCGCTAACCAGCTCAGTTAAATTCTAGTGTTGCTAAATTCAAAATCAGCGTTGCTTTAGCACTTGAATTAGTGCTCTCACAAGACTTGAGATCCCCAGCCGCCTGGCCCACAGGCCTTCATCCATATAGAGGCACCTTCATCAGCGGCGTTACGATCCGCCCATCACGTGGCGCTGTCATATCTGTTGCAACTGCCTATCTGCAAGAACATATCTATACCCACAGCCGTCCCGAGGCACACAGGAAATACCCACGCATGGGGTGCATATATAGGAAAGACACAACTATGCGTTGAGGGAGGCCACCTGGGCCAGAGCAAGGAAGGTCCCCGGCGGATGCGGGGTGAGAGTGCAAATACCTTATACATTGAGACAGTTCCCAGACGTGCCGGGGAAGCCCTCTTTGTGCCTCTTGTGAGCAGTTTCCGATGCCGTATCTGATTTCATGGTTAGGCCTGGTGTAGGTGTTCGTGGTGAGGCAGTAGGCCATCTCTCCTTCTTTTGAGTTAAGTGCAACTGATTTCTAACGCTCTGCCATGTTCCACTGTCCTCACATCGGCTTGTCTAGTATCAGGGGTCCGGCTCCACTTAATGACCAGACCTCAATCATGTGTGAAAGACAAGACAAGAAAGCGTGGATCACAGAACAGGAGGATGGAGAAATATACTATCACTACCCGAACACTCTCTAAAACATCCACACCTATGAATACATATCATGATAAAGAATCGTAGGCACTCGCTCTCTCCCTCGCTGACGTGATGAGGGCTATTGCTGATACTAGAACATCTATGGAAGGTAGACAGGATGCGTTAAGCTCTGAGGTCTCCTTGCTGCGCCATGATATGCATACAATGGCCGAGGATTGGGGAGGCTGAGAAACGCATCTGAGACTGAGAGGATACCATTCGTATGATGGAGCGTCAGATCACAGCGGTAACTGAACAAGTGAAGGTGCTGGAGAACCGAGTCCAGGAGAGTGATGGTCTCTCCAGGTGAAATAACATCTGCATTCTGGGGCTCCCGGAAAAGTATAAGGGCCCAAGTATGGAGCTCTTTCTCTTAGCTGGTCAACTTGATGAAACCCAAAAAGCTCTCAAATTTCTTCTCAGTAGAGAGAGCACATAGAATGCCCACTGGTCAAGCAATACCGGGAGCCTCGCCTCAAACAGTAATTTCCAAACTCCTAAATTATCGCGATGGAGACACCCTACTCCAGGTGGCAGGCTCAAAAGGACTGATCACTTATAATGGTTCAAAGATTGCTTTCTTTCCTGATTACACGGGAGAAGTACAAAACGCTTGCCAATCCTTTTATACGATCAAAAAAAGGATCTTGGCTCAGGGCACCAAATATGGTCTTTTCTTTCCAGCACAATTCAAAGTATACTTCAATTGCACCACTCATCTCTTCCATGATCCCCGAGACGCATGGACTTGGTTTGAACTTAACATTGGCACAGAAACAAATCCCAGAGAACAAAAGGAGCAACCACACTCTGCCACAATACCATGCATCGTCACCGCAGCCTGCCCATTCTCTTCTGCCGGCCGCCTCTCCTCTTGCGGATGAGACTTGGGCATCCTGGAATGCCGGTTGATGGCCTTGGGACCTCAGGGACTAATTTCTCTACTGCTGTGCGGGCGAAACAATATATAGATTTATTTTGAACACTAAAACCAAGACCGCACTGCAGGGCCTCAGCAGAGGTATAGATCCTCCCTCTTACATAACATTTTCTTACAGGTTTAATAGTGGGCAACAATCATTTAATTACAATATTTGGGCTCCAGGTACAACTGAAAACATGGGGCAGCACACCCCGAGACCTTACACTAGAGCTAAATGGGCACAGATAACACTGAGAGACTCAAGTTTCTAACATGGAATGTCAATGGGCTGGGTACCTGTATCAAACAGAGGATCTTTCTACAATTCCTCAACAGATACACCCCAGACATGGCCCTTCTCACCGGAACACACCTTGCAGGCTCGGAGTGCCATCTCCTTAAGAGATTACATTATAAAACCATAATACATGCTGTATTCTCTGTGGGAGCTAGAGGAGTTCTAGTCTTAATGCATAAATATTTGCCCCTTAAATTACTAACGGTCCAACAGGACCCACGGGGCAGATTCATGCTGCTAACTGGAGAACTGTGGGGTGCTACTCTGGTTACAATTGCGCTATCAATGAATCTCTTGGATGAGATTCAGTCTCTGCTTTTAAGTCACCAGGCTGACCTTTGGGTTTTGGGGGTAGATGTTAACTTTATCATGGATGGGGGGGCACTGTTGTGTGGCTCTGCAAATGGCCGCTGCCTGAGAGGCTCCGACAACGGCTCACATATCCTGGCAAATCCCAGCTCAACCACCGGAGTCCATATTTGACTGCATGGACACCTTCATTAAGGCCAAATTTGGCAACTTTGGCGCACGAGGAGGAGCAAAATGGTCCTTGGTGAGCCGCAGCCCTGCGGACACACTTGGAGCGAGAGAGGGGAAGGGCGCCTGCGTCGCTCTGCTGCTGAGCTGATCGGGCAGATCCGAAACACATCAGTCCCTGTACCACAGTGCTGTAACGTTCCTCGATCCCCCTGGTGCATGGAGGTGGGGTGCCCGTCGGCAGCGGGCTGTGGCTCGGCCCCTAGCCTGATGCGATCCTGAGCGAGGAGGAGCGGGCGGTCCCTTCCCCACGCCGGACCAGAGCCTTCAGACGCTGCATCTTGACTCCCTACCCAGGTCCTGCCTGGACCAACAGCTGCTGACGCGACCGCCCCCCAATTGCTGCTTGGTCCTCCCCTGGATGCAATGGGGCGGCCCGTGGCGTGAAGACGGGCGTGGCACTGCACTCCTGAGTTGCGGCCAGGACTGGAGGGCATTATCGTTGACCTGGGGCGATACACCCACCTCGAGAAGATCCGCACAGCAGGCACCCGGAGCGACTCTCGGATACAGAAACTTTATCATGGATGTGACACGTGATCGAACACATCTGCACTGTAGGAATCCCGACATTTACACAAAACTATGCACTTTCACAACAGCACTTGGCCTGAGTGATATATTGTGGGAATTACATAGACACGAGCGCTGTTTATCGTTTCACTCCGGGGCCGATGCATCCATGTACAGGATCGATTATTTCTTTCTTCCCCGAAAAGATGCACACAACGCGATATCAGCAAGATATTTAGCCAGGGGAATCTCAGATCACTCACTGCTCCTTATAGAACTCAAAACCAGCAGAGTGAAACATGCGCCACAGTGGCACATAAATAGTTATTACCTTGGCTTCCCCAAATTTATTGAAGATGTAACATCCACAGCAGATGAATATTTCACTCTCAATAAATGGATGGTGGACAGTCCAGTAACACTGTAGGAGGGATATAAAACAGTAATCAGGGTGGAAATGATTTCATGCATCTCAGCAAAAAGGAAGGCCCACTTTCAAGCAATAATAAATGCAGAGAGTGAAGCAGCACGGCTTCAAGAGGACTTCCTCAATACAGGCTCCCCCGGGGCAGAGAGAGACTACAGAACATCTCCCTCGACAATGCACGCCCGGCCTACTTGGAAAAACTCAGCCGAATATATGAGGCGGGAGATAAGGCTGGGAAAATGCTGGCATGGCTGGAAAAAAAGGGGTGAAGGACATAGACAAGTCAGGGAACTGATAAATACAATGGACAAAAGAATTAGGGAAGATGAAGACATAGGAGAGACCTTTGCTGATTATTACAAGGAGTTATATCAATGTCAACAAGGATCGTTCGGGCCGGTTGGCACTGATATTTTAACTAGTATCACCCTCCCCAGCTTCTCAGACCAACAGAAATTGGAACTGGAGGGTGAAATCACAGAGATGGAGATTGCGTATGCCATCTCCCAGCTACAATCCGGGTTGATGCCGGTCCGAATGGTTTCCCCGTAGTGTGGAAGAAACTTGGTGTTCTACCCTAGGATCCTCGGAAAGCTATCATTGTAGTATTCCTAAAAAAAGATAAACCCCAAGAGTTATGTGCCTCTTACAGACCTATCTCACTTATTAACGGGGAAGCTAAAATAATCGTCATTGTACTAGTGGTTATCTCCCCTTTGATCAATCCAGACCAATGTGGATTTATGCCGGACAAATCCACCCCTGAACATCCAGTGCCTAGACCTGGCGATTAAACAGGCCTCCACCCTTAAGGACCTGATGGCACTTCTCTCAGTCGACTTTGAGAAGGCATTTGATCTAGTGCTCTTGGCTAGCTTGTGGGATATTAATCGGCCGAGTTGGAATTTGGGGGGAATTTTAGCCGATGGGTACGCCTCCTCTATGAATCACTGGTTGCAGAAGTCAGAGTAAATGGAACAACATCCAGGTCCTTCCCACTGAGACACGGAACTAGACAGGGATACCCCCTTTAAGCCCTATTGTTTATGCTAGCCATGGAACCATTAGCGATACAACTCAGATGGGGACCGATGTCCGTTGGACAACTGGGTGGGAAGATAGTATTTCATTGTACGCTGACGATCTACTCATTTATGCAGGAAACCTATTACATTCCTGTGCGATAGTCACAAGAAGGCTTCAGGGATTTGAAACGTTTAGTGGGCTTAGGGTGAACTGGCACAAGTCCATATTTTTCCCAATACAAGATAATGATCAGGCTCTCCATCTGGACTGTCCATACCAGGCAGCGTGAGATGGCTTCCACAATTTAGGCATATACATAGGTACTGAACATATGAGGTTCCCCGGTCGTAATCTCTACCCCATTACTGAACGCTTTCTACAGGACGTAAAACACTGGAAGACCCTTCCATTAACCCTACTAGGGAAAGCCACTTTTTTTTTTTAAAATGCTAACGCTGCCCAGATATACTTATATTCCCCAGAATGCCCCTCGTGTGATCCCTAAACAGGAATTTCTCAAAATTGACACAGCTCTCAGGGAACTCCCATGGGGTGTCAACTAACCGTGTATTGCATTAGCAATGCTACAATGCTTGGTGTAGGAGGGAGGCAATGGGATACCACATGTGAGGCTCTACTACTGGGCGAGCCAATTAGCAACGGTCAACGACTGGCAACATGGCAATCCCCAACTACCTCACATCAAGGCTGAGAGAGCATGGATGAAGGGCCAGGTCTCTCCAAATCCTATATGAACAAACTGGGGATTTAGCCCTTCCTGACATGACCCGCCATACTATACAGATTTGGAAGGAGATGCACAAGCACATTGGATGGGGGAACAAACTGACACTGGCACAACCGCTGTGGGCCAATGCACTAATGCCCAAAGTAAATAAGATTGACAGATTCATGGTGTGGGTGAACTCTGGTATCCTGGAGATTAAAAATATGTATTCATTCATTTTGTCATTTGTATAGCGCCTTTCACCATAATTATGGTCCCAAAGTGCTTGTTTGTTGAATGCCATCGAAGGGTCCAAATTTGGGAGAATTGAGAGGTGCTGCTATTATGCTTGTGTGCATTTCAGCTATTAACGTTATGTGAAGGTGACCAACACCCTGTTTGTCACCCATGTCTGAATTGCATGTAGATGGGTGCAGCAGAGGTAAACTATGAACTTAACAGGGTGGATTGTGTTTAAGGAGATAGAGAATTATGTGAAAGCTACAGTTCACATTTCTGTCATTAAAGGTAGCCTCATTCTTATGGCAGAGGTGTTGTGCAATAGTGTTTGTGTTATATGTGAGTGCAGGGTGTGGGGAATGCCCCTGTGCATTCCACTAAATTACGAAGGTGCCGTGTGCGAGGGGAGAAATGGGTTAGCTTTACAAACAACAATGTTTACATCCTGGGCTCCGTCTATGTACAAAGAGCAGTGCTGCGTATCACCTAGATTCATCAAAGGGAGAGCAGGGTCTAAAATGTGTAGGAAGACTAAATGAGAACAGAATTAGGAAAACCCCTAGATTTAGAATGGGGGCAGGGCCTAAAATGCGTGGACAATGAGTGCTTGATTTTAGAAAACACCTTATGCAATTCATGGCTACCTTACACAATTAAGCCAAATCGCAGAATAAGGCTGCACCCACAAATAGGCCAAATGCAGAATATGGCCAACCGACACAGCTAGGCAAAATACAGGATATGGCTACCTTACACAACTAGGCTAAATGCAGGGGCTGTGCTATCACTAGGCAAGGTTAGGAGCTTGCCTATATGTTGGAAATGTTAGAGCAGCAAAATGCTGCATTAACACCTCCACACTAATTAATTCCTTGCCTGTAGTGATAGCATGTGTCCTGCCCTGTTATGCTGTCTGCAGGCTGGCTGTAGAAGCAGCAGACCAGGGGGTGCCATGAAGGTTGGGACTTGGGTCGGGTCGTGGTCGCGAGTGGCATGGGCATGACCACGCTGGCCCTTGAGCATTAGCACGCCACGATGCACCGCCTGCGCCCCCTCAACCGATTGTCGACTTGATGGTATGAGTCAGTGAATGCTGCAGTGCATTGTGCAGCCTGGCCGAGCCCTCTGAGCCTGTTAACTTGAATTGGTCCGGACTATCAGGCATGGTGGCCGCCTGCAAACCCTGCAATAGCTGCAGGCCTGCAGCAGCCTTTTGCTGTGCAGTGCACCAGGCCAGTGCCCGTACTAGGCCACCTGATCGATCCTGGTGGTGGCGGCACCTGCTGTGCGTGCGAGAGCAGCCCAGGCTGTGTTGTGCTGAGAGTGAGAGAGTAACAGTCCAACGCAGGTGAGGACAGAAGTGCTCTGCCGACCAACACCAAGGTGCACCATGCATGGAGTGCCCATCAACCCTCTGTCATAATTAAATGTTATTTCTATGCCTGGCTGGCTGGCAATGGTTCGGGCTGCAGGTTCTAACAGTAACAGCCCCTCTGGGGCAGGGGGCAGCCTCCAGTCTGCCGCTGCGGCTTACAGCAATATTATGGAAGATAACGGAATCAGTTTCTTGAACATTTACTGGTAATTTGTTATTGTTATAGCGCTTTTGCTGTATGAGTTGCTGACATCATTAGCATAGACTACATAATCTTTGTGCCCTGATGCAAGTGTGTACCTGGATATGACTCTACCCCTTGTCCCGCTTGAACAGTCGACCCCACCCCTACTCGCCTCTCTCAGTTGCACACTGCACAGTCCTCGTTGCCGGCCGACCATATTCTTGAATTCAGCATGCCGACATTCCTGTCACTGCCTCGCTGCCCCCTCTGTGCTCTGCTCCAATGTTTTCATCCCAGTCACCTCCGCTCTTCTGTCACTGTCCCTCTCCTCTCCCGTTTGTTGCTGCCTGTGCATTTCCTTCTTTACTCACACCCTCCCTTGCCCTTAGTACTCACCGCATTCCCCTATTTGGTCTTTCTGCCCACCTGCCTTTGTGGCTTTGCTCTGTCTATGCCTAACACCCTCCATCCTTATGCCAT
Organism: Ambystoma mexicanum; assembly: GCF_040938575.1. Classification (NCBI taxonomy): domain Eukaryota; kingdom Metazoa; phylum Chordata; class Amphibia; order Caudata; family Ambystomatidae; genus Ambystoma; species Ambystoma mexicanum. The sequence goes on from NC_090928.1 coordinate 1,233,385,119, forward strand.
GCTCCCTGGCCCCACCATTGTGTCCACAGCACTGTGGTTGGGATGCCATCACCCTTTCCCTAGTCTATATGCCCTTCTGTGTCCTTTAGTCCACCCCTCTGTCTGGCCTCTTCCTTCTGCCGCTACTAACCTGCCCCTATGCCCTATCCACACATTACCATTGTTCTATCCTGGATGTGTGTGTGTGTGTCCCTGTCTGACCCCTCATGTCCCGTTCCCACTGTTTTCTTCCTACATCTCGCAGCAATGCCCCCCTCCTTGGCTTGTTGCTCTCTCACCTATTAATCGGATAATCCAATGCCCAGTAGATGTAGTCTCCTCTGCACTGGTCATGCTGGGCGGGCCGAGTTGCCCCATCTGCCTTTGTGGGACACTTGTGCCCATTTGAGCTTCCAGTGTCCTCTCCGACTGCTCCCCGGCTACAAGGAAGGAGAGAGGTGGCTTAGCAATAAGCAAATCTTAGGGTTACAACGGTCCATGGCAACCCACAAGATCCCGTGCAGGGGAGTGCTGTGAAGATACCCACGTCTACAACTCCCCTGTGCCCCACCATGCAAAGAGCCTGTCCAAGCCTGTTTGTCCTTCTATTCGAGCCACAGGCTTTCAGCGAACTGATAGGTTAAGGTAACTGTAGATTTGGTTACAATTTATTTAAGAAGAAATTCAGTCGGACCCAGGCCTGCCACAATGGTGATGGAGGTGGTGGGCAGAAGGGGCGGTTGTCCTGCAGTCCTCGCAGGCCATGTGATGAGAGCATTTATTTTTTGTTTTGGAAAGCACCACCAAACTATTGCATCTGAGTATGGAGCAATGGCGTATGAGGAGGGACACAAAGGTTGTCGGTGTTGTTTGCTTATTGACCCACCCATTGACTACCCAAGGCCATGCTAATCCCTATGGCTTTCCAACCCACTTCCTGCACAAAACAAATCCACTCATGGGATGTCTTTGAGCTCGCTTTACTCAAGCCTTACCATACAACTTTGCACTTGTAGTGCCTGCCAATGTTTTTTCAAATCAGTCTTCTGAGAGTTACTCACTTAATTTGAGCTACACATGCGCTACTGATATAATAAAAATGTCTTGCCAGGCCAGCCTACAGCCACTCAATTTCTAAGCACTATGCTGTCCTTCACTGAAGTCCTGTCAAAGACCAGCATTGGCAAAGCCAACAGTTTTGACTTCTGTATAGCTATTAGGCATTTGCCAGTCACTGCAGTTATATGCCCAGGTACTCGCACCATTTGTACCTGCTACCAGCAATGGCTAGTTAATACCACAAGACCAACTGGGCCTGGCAAATGCCTTTGCCATGTCTACAAAAAGGGCCAAACCGTTGGGATTGCCAGTGCTTGTTTCTTTTGTTTTGGTGGTGTGGCGCCAAATCTGGCAGGGCACCTGGTGCTGCTGCATCGAGCTGACCCACATTCGTTTGTTAATTTCATTTTATGCACGCTGGCCTAGAAGCTAGCCCCTCCTGCAGGGCAATTCCCACCTTGTGAACTTAAGGATGTGGGGGGGGTGTTGGGAGGGGTTCAATTCAATTAGTGAAGCCGGCCGGCAAGTGCCAACAGTTGTCTTCAGCCCTTTAACCTTGGAGCATGCTTTTACATGACTCAGGCCTTTAAAAAAAGAAAACAAATGAACAGTTTCTCTTTTTTGAAATGTGGAAGTGGGGTTTGTTTCATTAAGTTTGTGTACATCTCAAATTTTAATTCTCAGCATGTGTCCTTCCTCGTTTTTGACATGCCACTTGGTAGAGTTACACAGATGTGTTTCTAATGTTTTGAACAACCTATTTTATGGCGTCATCATTTGAAGATATACATTTCCTCCTGTGGTCATTTCTCCTCTAAAAGCGAATTGGGCATGTTTTGCATAACATGTTTCCATAACCTTCTACACTGTATATTGCCAGATTCACATATAAGCTGCAGTTGTTTCCCAGAAAAGCCAACCAAATGTTTTGCTGTTTTTTTCGGTGGAGATTTTTGGTGAGGTGGGTCTTTGAAAGACAATGCCTCCTATTTGGATGAATATATGGGATATTTGTGTCATAATGTTGAAGGTGCATGCATGTAATTCGGCAACAGGAAAACTGGATCATAAAACGGGCTAACCCACTTTACCAAAATTGTATGATACTGAGCAAATCACATTTCCTTTCTGTCGCTTCATCCACTTGAGTGTCTACATTGTGAGTGCATAGACCTGGAATCTACATGAAAAATATTTAGGTACAATTATCACTCAACCAAAGCTGGCACTCATTTATCATCCTTGGAAGGATGAAAGGCTGAGTTGGCCATGCCGGGGTTCCAATGTGCACCTGCAGATCACACACAGATCGCAGGAGTGAGCGCTCAACCCACTATCTATTTTATGGCTTATTTTCTTATGTTTTAGTTGCATTACTAGGAGGTTCTGTAGATGATTTTCCAATCCTGTTCCCAAATGCCTATTCCCCAACAGCCTTCAGAATGAAACTAGGGGGTGATTTCAATAGCCTTCCCAGGAAATGTGGTAAGGTAACTTTTAAAACTTATTTATAAAATTGGTAAATAGCTGCCACAAATCTGGTCTTTCTACAGATCATCACATTGGGTAGAATAGGACCTTGCGGCACTGTTTCACTGAACAAAGCCCTCATGCACAAGTATATGATAGAGTAGAAGGGGGTTTGTGGTAATCAGTAACAAAATGCGGATGGTTGGTTGAGAGCAGTTAGTATCTGGAGTGGGGGGGCGCCAATCTGACACTGCCTAGGGTGGCAAAATTCCTTGCCCCGGTCCTGGCTAAATGTAGAATGTAGAAATGTAGGTTACCTTGCACAATTAGGCTAAGTGCAGAACATGGCTACCTTACACAACTAAGCTAAATGCAGAATGTGGCTACCTTACACAATATGGTTAAAGATGAGACCATTATGCCATTTCAAGAGCTTCAGCTCATGCATAGATTGCCTGACACAGAATGCTATCACTATATACAACTATCTCATGTCTTACATACACAAATAACAGACCTCTGGAAGATTCCACAATGTTCCCCACTAGAGTGAAATGTCCTACCGCAGCATATTACGACCATGATTACCTCCACATTCTATCAGGCCATATTTTCCTTTCCATCACATGGACTCATCAACATCAATGCGAGTTGGGGGGCATATGTGGGCTTAATTGAACCTGAAGACTTGGTGGACGCGCTGTTTCCAGGGAGGTTGCAATCTTGTTTAGACTCCTATGGTAGAACTCAAAATAGTCCACAGAGTCTACTACCCCTGCACTTCGCTCTTTCGGTGGGGACAGATTGATAACCCAAATTGTCTGTGATGTGGAGGGGAGGAGGGCACTTCATATGGGAGTATGCGCAGTTTTGCTGTTTTTTGGGGTACATGCCTTGATCGATTGGCGGCAACTATTGGGATAGAAATACTTCAGGGGACCGAAATTGCTACTTTGGGGAATTTGGGGTGCATCCTTGTATAACTACTTTTATCTACGCCAATTAGTCTCATTAAACCCAACATTGCCATAAAGTGGGGAGCCCCGGATCGTCTGAAACAAAGTGTATGGGTGTCGGATATAAATATTTATATGCCCTAGAATGCAAATACATGCTGCAAGGGGATTCCCCGCAAAGGTGCAGCTGATCTGGGGGAAGTGGGAAGGTGTTAAAATTTCCAATCAAGAGCGATTTATCCAAAGTATATGCATGTGGGGATGCTGTGGGTGGGTTTGCCAGCAGCTTACCTGCTCTGTAAATTCTTGACCAATCAAGTTTATTGTTGAAAATATAAAAATGTTTTATTAAAAAAAAGAAAATGAAAGGCAGTTTAGAACAATGAACGGCATCCCAAAGTTGAGAGGGTGAGCCAATCAGTTCTCAGCTTCACCGCCACCATGTTGGCCTTGCACAGTATCAGACTTCTGAACAGCTTAGTTAAGGCCTAACCCAACACAACCTGATTCCCACAAAATGTGCACAATAGACCCCTTAATGATGTTTCCCATCCTAAGTGAAGAAACCACAAACCCTGCAGACCTGACAGTTGCATGAAAGTTCCTGCCTGCCAGCCTGTGATTCTTTTACCAGGGTGATTAACAACTGCACCACCCACCTATGTGAGCCGGGGCCTGTGCACCAGGCATGGTGTGAGGATGCTAGGCAAGTCCAATTATCTCTTCCCAGCCGCACTGGATTCATTGCCTTTCTTGCATCTATGTCCCTCTCTGCCCAGTTGGCTTTTCAACACACCTCATTATATTTTATGGGGCAACATCAGTTCCTGTGCGGGATCTGGGAGGCAAAGCCTGAAGCTAGGCTGGTGTGGGCCAGCACAGTTATTGTTCAATAATCCATGTTGAATAAAATGTTGCTAAAATGCATGCACGTGTTAAACATGATAAAATCGTTCTTTTCTCTCTCTCTTTGCCAATATTCAGGCGGTGTTGTAAGATCAGCTCTTTGGTATTAAAAAGAGCTTTGAAACCGCAATACACTATCCAGCAACTGTGTAACTCACCTGCGATAACAGGACGCTACCCGTGTGTGGAAAGTGTGCAGCGCAAAAAGACCACACAGATAAGAGTTGGAGTTGCATCTTCAATATATCTATACATAGAAAGCACATACATTGTAACAACAAACAAGTGGTGTACCTCATAGCACACCTCTGTCCCTATGACAAGGTATAGAAAAGAATAGTATCTTAAAAGACCCCTGTGTAAACTGGGGGTTGGTTAGAGCAGGATGGGAGTGGGGAGTCAAGGTGGGACTGATTTGGACACATTCACAGCTCCTGAATACTAAGATGCCATAGCATCCCTTGCTTCATCAGCTGGAAACATACTGGCTTTCCATACCCCAGGTACATTTATCCAAATGTGCCGGAAAAGAACAAATCAGGGAAGACCTATAAGATATAGCTCCCTAATCAACCTGCTATCACAGGCCCTGACAGTTTAGAAGATGCCATACTCAGTTCTACCTGGAGAACATGAGCAGGGAGGTGGCCTGCTCCCACTAGTCATGCTCGTCAGGTGGGCTGCTCCCACTAGTCATGCTCGTCAGGTGGCCTGCTCCCACCAGTCATGGTCTTTAGGTGGCTGCTCCCACTAGTCATGCACTTCAGGTGGCCTGCTCTCACTAGTCATGCTCTTCAGGTGGCTGCTCTCACTAGTCATGCTCTTCAGGTGGCTGCTCTCACTAGTCCTGCTCTTCAGGTGGCTGCTCTCACTAGTCCTGCTCTTGAGGTGGCTGCTTCCACTAGTCATGTGCTTCAGGTGGCCTGTTCTCACTAGTCCTGCTCTTCAGGTGGCTGCACCCACTAGTCTTGCTCTTCAGGTGGCCTGCTCTCGCTAGTCCTGCTCTTGAGGTGGCCTGCTTCCACTAGTCATGCTCTTCAGGTGGGCTTCTCCCACTAGTCATGCTCTTCAGGTGGCCTGCTCCACTAGTCATGCTCTTCAGGTGGGCTGCTCCCACTAGTCATGCTCTTCAGGGGCCTGCTCCACTAGTCATGCTCTTCAGGTGGCCTGCTCCACTAGTCATGCTCTTCAGGTGGCCTGTTCCCACTAGTCATGCTCTTCAGAAGGCCTGTTCCCACTAGTCATGCTCTTCAGGTGGGCTCCTCCCACTAGTCATGCTCTTCAGGTGGCCTGATCCCACTAGTCATGCTCTTCAGATGGCCTTATCCCTCTAGTCATTCTCTTCCGGTGGTCTGCTCCCACTAGTCATGCTCTTCTCTTCAGGTGGGCTGCTCCCACTAGTCATGCTCTTTGGGTGGGCTGCTCCCACTAGTCATGCTCTTCAGGTGGCTGCTCCCACTAGTCATGCTCTTCGGGTGGGATGCTCCCGCTAGTCATGCTCTTCAGGTGGGCTGCTCCCACTAGTCATGCTCTTCAGGTGGCTGCTCCCACTAGTCATGCTCTTTGGGTGGGCTGCTGTAACGCTCACCTGATTCTCGCAGAGGCGCCGGTCTTGACTGGGCGACTACCGTATCTTCAAAGGTGATGTGTAGCACCCGGTTGGCTCTTTGGGCTGGACCTCTGTGCACTGTATGCCTGACGTGTAGAGTAAGATGTCTGCAGATAGAAAATATGGGGTTAATGAACTGGGGTTATTGGGGTGTCCCTATCTCGTTCCTCTTCTCCTCTCCTGTAGACCCCCAAAGGTTAACGCTCTCACCTTAGGTAAGTGAATGCCAAGCTCTCCATCTGCCTCGGGGCAGGGTGCTGTAACCAGTTTCTTCACTGGATAGGTAGCGCAGGCCTCTTGACTTCAGAGGACTGCTGTCCGTCGTTTACTGCACGAACGGTAAGTTTCGAGTCATTCAAATGTCTTTAAAGTCTTTAGTAATGATGTCTCTTGTTTTGCAGGGTTCCGGCGATGGCGGATGACGGGCTGAAGTGAGTTGAAGATGGAGCCCGTGTGATGAATAGCAGCGCCTGGAAGCACGTAAGTAAGCGCTTGTTGCCTGCTTCACTATGCGCTCTAACTGTCTTTTTATTTTGCAGGTACGAGTTCGGAGCGGCTGCAGGGTGCCGGAATACCCACTGGATTAGATGTGGAAAGGAGTAATGGCACGTGAGTATTAAAGTTCCCCAATGTCTTTAAACGCACCTTGTTTTGTCTTTCAGATGCGGGATGCAGCGCCGAAGGCCTCCGGAGCGTGCGAAGAGTTGGTAAACTTTTGTCTTTCAGATGCCGGAATGCAGTGTGAAGACCTCCGGAGCGCACGAAGAGTAGGTAAGCCTTTGCCTTTCAGATGCCGGAATGCTAACCTGTTCTTTCTTGTCTTTATAGGTGTTGCTGAAGACTGGATTCAGGATGGTAAGCCTTTTTCCTTAGGCCCAGGACCGGATGCAGATGACACGATGAGCGTTCTGCTGCAGAGGTTGCAGAATAACGCAAAGCAAGATTCATCCACCGGGTGTGGTTTAAATAGCCTCCTGTAGTGCTTAGGTGTCTCCTTCCACAGCCACGCCTAAGTAAGAAAAGAGTTCCTGGTAAGAAAAGAGTTCCTGCCTTCCAGAAGAGTTCCAGTGTTCTGAATCTAGGGAGTGGCTCCAGCCCCACCCAACAGGAAAAGTAGTTCCAAACAGAAGAGGATCAGAGGCTCAACTGGCAGGCAAGTAAGCAGCATGGTCTGCTGAAGGTAAGTCCACCCAAGCATTATGAGCCCGGCGCTTCCAGCGCTGGGACTGGGCATATTTATGAGCCTGGTGCCACTGGCGCCAGGACTGGGTCCAAAAGGTCCCAATTGGGACTGGTTGGCACTCGGAACCTGGGTTATGGATCTGCTTCCAAGGGAGTTGGGAAAACCCTGACCTTTTGGAAGCAGAGATCATGACAGTACCCCCCCCTCAAGGCCCCTCCCAAACCGGGCTTCTCCGGGGGTTTTGGCTTGTCAGGAAATGTTCGGTGAAATCTTTTGATTAGGTGAGGAGCGTGGACATATTCAGCAGGTTCCCAGGATCTCTCTTGGGGGCCGTAGCCTTTCCAGTCAATTAGGTAGAATAGTTTAGATTTGGAGATCTTGGAGTCCAGAATGCTTTTGACTTCAAACTCGAGTTCTCCATCCACTAGGATAGGTTTTGGAGATTTGGTTAGTCGGGTTTGAGGTTGCACGGGTTTTAATAGAGAGACGTGGAAGACCGGATGTATCTTCATGTGCGGGGGCAAGTCCAACTTGACCACTACTGGGTTTACTATGGTAGTGATGGAATAGGGACCAAGGTATCTTGGGTTGAATGTGCGTGGCCCTTTTAGAGATAGATATTTGGTGGATAACCAGACTTGATCCCCTACTTGATAGTGAGGGGCTTCCTTCCGATGTTGATCTGCTCCTTTCTTGTATTGTTCTTTAGCCCTTTGAAGGTGAGAAACAGCTTCCTTAAAGGCTTGGGTGATTGTAGAATGCAGGTAGTCTACTGCTGGTGTTTCAAGATCTTGGAGGGGATCCAACTCCGAGGTTCGAGGGTGACTGCCGTACAAAAGAAAAAACGGGGTTTTCCCAGTTCCCGAATGGACAGAGTTATTGTAGGCATACTCGGCTATCCAAAGGATATCTTTCCAAGTTTTTTCAGTTTGTTGCAGCATGCAGCGTAAATACTGTTCCAGAGTTTGATTGGTCCTCTCGGTTTGTCCGTCGGTCTGAGGGTGGTGACTGGTCGATAGTCTCACATCAATTTGAGCCGACCGACAGCAACTTCGCCAAAAATGAGAAATAAATTGACTACCTCGATCCGAAATTAGAACCGAAGGAAAACCGTGCAGTCGGACGATGTTTTCGAGAAATTCTCGGGCCAGAGTTGCTGCTGTTGGCAAGCCTTTGAGCGGAATGAAATGCGCCATCTTGGAGAATAAGTCCACGATTACTAGAATCGTATTGTATCCGGAGCATGGAGGTAGATCGGTGATGAAGTCCATAGAAAGCGTATGCCAAGGGCGAGGTGGGATGTCAATAGGGCGTAAGAGGACTGCAGGTCTTTCCTTTTGACTCTTGTTTTGGGCGCATACTCCACAGGACATTATAAAGTCTCTGATATCTTTTTTCCAAGACGGCCACCAGAAGTAGCGCTTGATCTTTTCTGAGGTCTTGGCTATACCGGGATGACCTTCCATTAAAGAGTCGTGATAACAAGAGATTACTTTTTTCTGTAAATCTGTGCTGGGTAGGTATAATCGTTCTTGGAAATACAATAAGTTGTCCTTTACTGCAAAGTCCTTTCCCTGCAGATGCCAATTCTGTATGTCTGCTGGAGTTACAAGTTGCCTGGCTTTATCCTTAACTTCCTCTATGGATTCTGTGGCGATTACACCCAGAATTCTTTGTTCGGGAATGATTGGTACAGGTTTAGGGTTGACCAAGTGTTCTTCCACTCCCATCCGAGAAAGGGCATCGGCTTTACCGTTCTTTGTACCAGGTCGATAGGTAATTATGAAGTCAAACTCGGCAAAGAATAATGCCCAACGGAGTTGTCTAGAGGATTGGGCTTTTGCGGTCTTCAAATATTGCAGGTTTCGGTGATCCGTAATCACAGTAAAGGTGTGTCGGGCCCCCAGCAGATAATGCCGCCAAGCCTTAAAGGCAGACTTGATAGCCAGAAGTTCCTTGTCAGTAATCGTGTAATTGATTTCAGGAGGCGAGAATTTGCGGGACCAAAATGCCACAGGATGCAACTGATTGGTTACCGGGTCCTTTTGTGATAGAACTGCCCCCATGGCAAGGCTTGAAGCATCAGTTTCCACGATGTAGGGGAGTTCGGGGCGAGGGTGTTTTAAGATTGGTGCAGAGATAAATTTAGTCTTCAAATCCTGGAAAGCTTGTTCCGCCTCGGTAGACCATTCAAAACGTTTGTTTTTCTTTAACAAGGCAGTGATGGGCTGGACTATTCGAGAGAATTCGGGGATAAACCTGCGGTAAAAGTTAGCGAAGCCTAACATGCTTTGCACACCTTTTACGGAGGATGGTGATGGCCATTTGAGAACTGCATCGACCTTCTTTGAATCCATACGCACTCCGCCAGGTGATAATATGAATCCCAAGAATTCAACTTCAGTCACGTTGAAAACACATTTTTCCAATTTAGCGAAAAGTTTCTGTTGACGCAATCTTTCGAGGACCATTTTCACGTGTTTCCGATGTTCAGATTCCGATGAAGAATAAACGAGGATGTCGTCAATGTAAACAACAACACATACATCTATGAGCTCTCTGAGGACATCGTTCATAAAATATTGAAAGGCGGCCGGGGCATTGCAAAGTCCGAAGGGCATGACCTGATATTCAAATAGCCCATACTTGGTGCGGAAGGCCGTCTTCTATTCATCGCCCTCTTTTACTCGTACCAAGTGGTAAGCTCCTCTAAGATCCAGTTTTGTATATATGCATGCTTTTCTGACTTGGTCCAGGAGTTCAGGGATCAAAGGTAACAGATATCTATTCTTAACGGTGATCTGGTTCAGGGAGCGATAATCGATACAAGTTCTAAGGTCTCCTTCCTTTTTTGGAACGAAGAACAAAGCTGAAGAAGCAGGGGACTTGGAAGGACGAATAAACCCATTTGCCAGGTATTGATCCAGGTATTGTCGAAGGTGAAGGTTCTCAGGCTCGGTGAGGGCATAAATTCTACTACAAGGAGGAGTAGATCCAGGTATCAGGTCTATCTGGCAGTCATAAGACCTATGAGGAGGTAGAGAATTAGCCTGATCCTTCCGGAAAACATCTTGGTATTCTAGGTATTCGGGAGGTAACTGGGGAGTCTCTGAAGAAATTGCGGCCAGTGCAACACCAGGTGGAGGGTGACAAGTAGAGACACATTCTGGAAACTGGACCGTTCTTGCTCGCCAATCGATCAGAGGATTGTGTTTCTCTAACCAAGGTATTCCTAGAATAATCTGAAACTGAGGGGCCTTGATCACATCGAACACGATCTTCTCATGGTGTCCATCTTGACTTACTAGCGTCACCTCTTGAGTGGTATGCGTTACTGGCCCGGAGGCTATCTCCGTACCATCCACCGTAGTAATGACGTCCTTTACAGCCTTGGGACAAAGAGTTAGATTCATCCTCAAAACCATTTCATGATCCACATAATTGCCGATGGCACCGCTGTCGACGTAAGCTTCAATTGCATGTAATCGATCCGGATTATCAGGGCTAATGAGGACCATAGGTATCACGAAATGCGAGGTCACGGAACTGGTTTTCACGCTCGGCAAGAGGACCTCTATTCTTGTCGGGCGAGGTCGTTTCCCTGCTCAGAGTTTGTAACTTTGGTAACTGCAGCTCCTACTGCCTTCTTGGCAGGTTTCACCGGACAGTCTCGAAGAAAGTGCCCTGAGTTTCCGCAATATAGGCATAATTGCAACTGTTTCCTCCTTTCCCGCTCCCTTTGTGTTAGAGGACCTTACAGACCCCCTATTTGCATGGGTTCCCCGGAGTCTACTCCTTTGGAAGGAGTTGGCGGTTTGGAAAATACTCGAGCATCAAACTTGGAACGATCGGCCTTCCTGTTCTGCAGCCTGTGATCTATTTGAACAACCAAGTCTATATAATCCGAACAGTCTTGTGGGGGATTCACTACTTGGGCTAAAACGTCTTTGAGCTCTCCACGTAGACCTCTATAAAACAGCGTAATCCTTTTGTCCTCAGGCCATTGAGTTTCCACTATTAGTCTATTGAAAGATGCAATATAAGTCAAAAGGTCTTGATTACCCTGTCGCAACGAAAGAAGCTCATTGTCCAAGGCCTGCCCCTGTGAATGTCTTGCGAACAGTTTTTCCATACTAAGCTGAAAGGCTTGAAAATCATGGAGAACCGGATCATCTTGATTAACTAGAGGGATCGACCAGTCTGCCGCATTGCCACTAAGGTACGAAAGTACAAAAGCTACTTTTGCTTGATCAGTTGGAAAGGCTGCTGGCCGGCATAAGAAGTGCAACCGGCACTGATTGATAAATACTGCAAACCTCTTTGGGTCACCAGAAAATCGTTCGGGCGGAGCCAGAGGTACATTCCCAGGTAGGTTGATCTGCACTGGATTCATAGAGGATGTTGAAGGAAGATTTGCCCCTGATGCGGGTAACGGGGTCTGTCCGGTTTGTGACTGTAGCACTTGTCTAGCAAGATTGTCTGTTCTCTCCTTGGAAATAATTAGTTCCCTTCTTAGAGCATTTGTTTCCTGACGAGCTGCATGCACTTCTGCCCTTAGTTCCCCAAGTAACCGGGCTAGGGGGTCAGTATCCGAGGTTTCCATAGCGCCTGGGCGAGAGTTTTGCGGTAGTCTTTGCGTTCTGTAACGCTCACCTGATTCTCGCAGAGGCGCCGGTCTTGACTGGGCGACTACCGTATCTTCAAAGGTGATGTGTAGCACCCGGTTGGCTCTTTGGGCTGGACCTCTGTGCACTGTATGCCTGACGTGTAGAGTAAGATGTCTGCAGATAGAAAATATGGGGTTAATGAACTTGGGTTATTGGGGTGTCCCTATCTCGTTCCTCTTCTCCTCTCCTGTAGACCCCCAAAGGTTAACGCTCTCACCTTAGGTAAGTGAATGCCGAGCTCTCCATCTGCCTCGGGGCAGGGTGCTGTAACCAGTTTCTTCACTGGATAGGTAGCGCAGGCCTCTTGACTTCAGAGGACTGCTGTCCGTCGTTTACTGCAAGAACGGTAAGTTTCGAGTCATTCAAATGTCTTTAAAGTCTTTAGTAATGATGTCTCTTGTTTTGCAGGGTTCCGGCGATGGCGGATGACGGGCTGAAGTGAGTTGAAGATGGAGCCCGTGTGATGAATAGAAGCGCCTGGAAGCACGTAAGTAAGCGCTTGTTGCCTGCTTCACTATGCGCTCTAACTGTCTTTTTATTTTGCAGGTACGAGTTCGGAGCGGCTGCAGGGTGCCGGAATACCCACTGGATTAGATGTGGAAAGGAGTAATGGCACGTGAGTATTAAAGTTCCCCAATGCCTTTAAACGCACCTTGTTTTGTCTTTCAGATGAGGGATGCAGCGCCGAAGGCCTCCGGAGCGTGCGAAGAGTTGGTAAACTTTTGTCTTTCAGATGCCGGAATGCAGTGTGAAGACCTCCGGAGCGCACGAAGAGTAGGTAAGCCTTTGCCTTTCAGATGCCGGAATGCTAACCTGTTCTTTCTTGTCTTTATAGGTGTTGCTGAAGACTGGATTCAGGCTGGTAAGCCTTTGCCTTTCAGATGCCGGAATGCTAACCTGTTCTTTCTTGTCTTTATAGGTGTTGCTGAAGACTGGATTCAGGATGGTAAGCCTTTTTCCTTAGGCCCAGGACCGGATGCAGATGACACGATGAGCTTTCTGCTGCAGAGGTTGCAGAATAACGCAAAGCAAGATTCATCCACCGGGTGTGGTTTAAATAGCCTCCTGTAGTGCTTAGGTGTCTCCTTCCACAGCCACGCCTAAGTAAGAAAAGAGTTCCTGGTAAGAAAAGAGTTCCTGCCTTCCAGAAGAGTTCCAGTGTTCTGAATCTAGGGAGTGGCTCCAGCCCCACCCAACAGGAAAAGTAGTTCCAAACAGAAGAGGATCAGAGGCTCAACTGGCAGGCAAGTAAGCAGCATGGTCTGCTGAAGGTAAGTCCACCCAAGCATTATGAGCCCGGCGCTTCCAGCGCTGGGACTGGGCATATTTATGAGCCTGGTGCCACTGGCGCCAGGACTGGGTCCAAAAGGTCCCAATTGGGACTGGTTGGCACTCGGAACCTGGGTTATGGATCTGCTTCCAAGGGAGTTGGGAAAACCCTGACCTTTTGGAAGCAGAGATCATGACAGCTGCTCCCACTAGTCATGCTCTTCAGGTGGCTGCTCCCACTAGTCATGCTCTTCAGGTGGCTGCTCCCACTAGTCATGCTCTTTGGGTGGCCGGCCCCACTAGTCCTGCTCTTCAGGTGGGCTGCTCCCACTAGTCATGCTCTTCAGGTGGCTGCTCCCACTAGTCATGCTCTTCAGGTGGCTGCTCCCACTAGTCATGCTCTTCAGGTGGCCTGCTCCCACTAGTCATGCTCTTCAGTGGGCTGCTCCCACTAGTCATGCTCTTCAGGTGGACTGCTCCCACTAGTCATGCTCTTCAGTTGGCTGCTCCCACTAGTCATGCTCTTCAGGTGGGCTGCTCTCACTAGTCATGCTCTTCAGGTGGCCTGTTCCCACTAGTCATACTCTTCAGGTGGCTGCTCCCACTAGTCATGCTCTTGAAGTGGGCTGCTCCACTAGTCATGGTCTTCAGGTCGGCTGCTCCCACTAGTCATGCTCTTCAGGTGGCCTGCTCCCACTAGCCATGCTCTTCAGGTGGCTGCTCCCACTAGTCATGCTCTTCAGGTGGCCTGCTCCCACTAGTCATGCTCTTCAGGGGGCTGCTCCCACTAGTCATGCTCTTCAGGTGGACTGCTCCCACTAGTCATGCTCTTCATTTGGCTGCTCCCACTAGTCATGTTCTTCAGGTGGGCTGCTCTCACTAGTCATGCTCTTCAGGTGGCCTGTTCCCACTAGTCATACTCTTCAGGTGGGCTGCTCCCAACAGACATGCTCTTGAGGTGGGCTGCTCCACTAGTCATGGTCTTCAGGTGGGCTGCTCCCACTAGTCATGCTCTTCAGGTGGCCTGCTCTCACTAGTCCTGCTCGTCAGGTGGCCTGCTTCCACTAGTCATGCTCTTCAGGTGGCCTGCTCCCACTAGTCATGCTCTTCAGGTGGTGGCAGGGGCACCGGCATGCAGGGGTCGCATGCATGACGCCAGGCTTATGAACAAAAGTAAACAAGAACATCCATTTAACACCAAAAAGCTTTTATTATGGACATAGCACTTCAGATGCATTAATTAACCTTGAACATTCCATCCATTAAGCATGATGCATTAACCTTGAACATTCTATCCATTAAGCAGCCCCAAGTGTATTCTTGGGTGTGGCTGCTAATGGATTGCCTTTGCACGTGCTCACTCTATAGGAGTGGCAGGGTGTGGCTGGTACCCGGCCCTAATGGGCATGCCCACGATCTCAGCTATACAAGCTGCCCCGATCCTCAAGACAGACGCTTTGCGTTATTCTGCACTTGCAAGCAGCGTAACGCTCACCTTCACCTGAGGTCAGACTTCCCTTTGCAGATCCTGCTTCCTGGACATCCTGCTTCCTGCCAACATACTTACCAACTGGGGGAAGCTGTTCTTACCTGTACATCTCTTCGGCGAACCAAGTATTCCTCTTTACACTTTCCGGAATGCCGAAATCTTCATCTTGGCACCGCAGCACGACACACTCCATCGTCAACAGCAGCGCCTGCAAGAAAAAACAGAAGACAAGGTTACACATCGAAAAAACAGTCGGTTTAAGGTTGCGCTTCACCATACTTTGCGCTTTTCCTTAAACCATCACTTACCTGCTGTCGAACATTGCGGTAGCATCCATCTTCCATCTGTCCGTGTCTCGCGTCTCACAGCTGAATTGAGGCCGCATCTAAGGAAAGAAAACAGAAGAGAGACATTATTACGGGCATAAATAGGAGCAACATATAAAGACATTAAACAGAACAAACAGCATCACAAGAGCTCAAGAAGGATTTACCAATCATAAGAAGCATAGTCGCAGCTGGACTGGACTAATCCTTATCAGGGATCAGTGAAGGAACTAGATCCCATTTGACGCACCCCTGCCAGAAGTAGCAGAACGGAGAACTTATCTTCCATAATTCACATGTGAGCTTTATGGGCCCGCGTATGCTTGCAGAAACCGTACTTTGGGGTGAAGGGTTTGAGAGGTACAACAATCACAGATTGGTGCACTCACACACTGTTATCTCCATGCAGGAGCAGTATCACCACATACCACCTCTCACAGCTTTTCTACTGAGGGAGAGGCCTGAAGGGGGTGATTCAAGTTCAGGGAGGGTGCCTACCCCCAGGCATCCGGACCAAGCCCATCAGCCCCAGGAGCAGGCATCTAGACATATAGTAAAACCTCAGCAGCCCCGGTTAGGGGCTATCTGGGTTCAGTCCTGGCGCCTCAGGTGCCAGGCTCATAGTAGGAATCAGTCCTGGCGCCTAAGGCGCCAGGCTCATAGTCATTACTTACCTCAGGCAGACCATGCTGCAAATGACTCCAATCCAACATGAAGCCTGAAAGGGACTATTTTTTACTCGGGTGTGGTTCTAGGGACTTCTTACCTTGGACTACTTTTGAGGCTATTTAAACCACACCCAACCAGCAACACACGCTTCGCGTTATTCTGCATCCAGCAGCGTAACACTCACCATGCCTGCAGCCTGCATCCAGTCTTCTGCCACGCCCGCCTCGAATCCGGAGCTCCTAAAACAAAGAGGAAAGAAAGGGACAAGGTTAGAAAACGAACTTATTTCTATTCCACGCCTGATTCTCGATCCATCTTGTCTCCGGACCTGTAAAGAACATCATTTCTGCACGCGCCGAACCTCCAGCTGCAGCGCAGCGCCATACTCACCAGTCTTCACAGCATCCTTCGGGTCGGCGCTGCCTCCATCATTTCTTCGTCGAACTTCGCCACCTAGGAGACAAAAGAAAACCACAAGGTGAGCCGAGGGAACCAACAAATATAATTCTTACCACCATAGACTAACCTGATTTACCACCGGAGGCATCCTTTTGTGACTCTCCATATTTTCACGTGCCGCATCTGTAAAGAGAGACAAAACAACACGTTTTCCTCGTGCAACATTTACCGGACAGCGCCGGGTAATACAGACTCTTACCTGAGCGCCACCAGCTGCCACAAGAGCATCTTTTCACGAGCCTGCTGCAAGACAAGAAAGGAAGGGGGGGAACAAGAGTGAACATCGGACATATTGAACTCTATGAACTTAATACTTACTGGTCCTCACCAGGAACCTCAGAGTCAATACTCTCTGTAACTCTCCCGAGCCTTCAAACCAGTGAAGTAACTGGAATCGACGCGCCCCTGCAAATCCATGCAGGATGGAGAGCTCATCTTTCAGGAATATAAGGTGAGATTGTTGTGAGGGCATTTCGGAGGTGATTAGTTGGGGAGAACTGTGGGGGTGCCATCACTTGAATCCACAAGTGGCTAAATCCATCTCTCCACTTGCAGGAGAATATTTCTATGGGTTAAGCAGACAAGATTAGGAGGGCAGATCCAGTCAGTCATCGCTGCACTACGCATCACGTGGGTGGAGACCGCAGCTGTCCGGGTCTGACCGACGCCCCTGTGGGAGCCAGGTGAGCATAACAGAGGGCTGCAACCGTGCCCCAACTCCTTCGCAGAGACCAGGTGAGCATAACAGAACGCAAAGCCTCTGATACTCTCTGCCTGGGCGTTATGGAAAATTCAGAAACAGATCAGTTAGCCCTCTTACTAGGGGAATTACGGGCTGAAGTACATGCTTCAAGACAGGAAACCAATGCATTAGGGAGGGATCTTACTGTAACTCAAGAAAGAACTGACAAATTGGCAAGACAAATGCTACAAGCACAAGCAGGACAGGTTCCACTGCCTGGAGTGACCCATTCTTCTCATTCGTCCACACCACAACAATCAACAACGTTTCAGGTGGTTCTTCCAGGAGCAGTGCCTCTAGCCCCTCCCGAACGCTTCACCAGCGACCCAAACAGGTTCGCTGTATTTATGAACCAATGTCGCCTTCATTTCTTATGCAGACCAGGAGCCTTTCCTAATGACCAAGCCAAAGTGGCGTTTGTACTCTTGTATTTAGGAGGTACTGCGGCGGACTGGTCTATACCTTTGGTAAATCAAGATGACCCTTTACTCTGGAACTTTAGGAATTTCCAACATGAGATGGAGAAATTGTTTGACCGTCATACTCAAGGACAAGCTCTGGACAACGAGTTGTTGTCACTCAGACAAGGGAGTCAAGATCTATTAACTTATATTGCAACCTTCAATCGTCTCATAGACCAGACCAACTGGCCAGAAGAGAAGACGACTACACTCTTTTACCAAGGACATGGAGAACTTAAAGATGTGTTGGCACAAGTCGTGAATCCCCCTGAGAGGTGTGCAGACTACATAGACCTGACGGTGCAACTCGATCATAGGTTGCAGAATCGGAAAATGGATCGAGCTAGATCAGAGGGACAGTTAGTTTACGTACGACCTTGTGAGAATCAGACTAAACCGCATGAACAGTCTGAGCTAATGCAAATTGGTGGATTACAAAGTCCCCTTACCAAAGCAGAAAGGGAAAAAAGAAGACAACAGCTTTGCTTATATTGTGGACAAGCAGGTCACTTGCTCCGTGACTGCCTGGTAAAACCACCCAAGAAAACGTTTGGGGCAACAGACAAAACTGATGAAGAAGAAGAACAGAACTCAGGAAACGCCAATGCCCGGCAAGTGTAGGGGTTCCCTTGTCGAGCATGAAAAAGGAATCCGTGCAGACCTCACATCTAGTCCTGCCAGTGCTTTTGGTGAATCACAAGCACCCATCACAAATACATGCCTTGGAGGCATATATTGATTGTGGAACTGTGGGTAACTACATTGACCAAGATTTGGCTCTCCGAATAGGCCTTCCTCTCTGACAGAAGCAGAAATCGGAAATCGTCACTGCTGTGGATGGTTCTCAGCTATCATTCAGCCCGGTGACACAATACACCGAGAAAATCAAGCTTCTGTGTCAGGACGGGCATCAAGAGGACATTACTTTTGATCTCAGTGATGCTCCTCATTTCCAGATGATATTGGAAATTCCCTGGCTGGAGACCCACAATCCTAGGATCGACTGGTGAAAATGTGTTCTGACATTTCCTCATGATTGTGCCGACACATGTTACAAAAAAAGATGACACCAATCTGAAACCGAAGAAAGGAATCGTGTTGGGCCTCATCAGCTCCTTACCACTTGAATACCAAGATTACCAAGATGTCTTCAAAAAAGAGCAAGCCAACGTTCTGCCCCAGCACAGACCCTACGATTGTCAAATAGATCTTGTACCCGGAGCCTAGATCCCTTGCAGTCGAATTTACGCTCTGACAGAACAGGAAAATCAGCACCTTAGAACTTACTTGGATCAGTACCTGGTGAACGATTTAATTCGCTCATCCAAGTCACCTGCCTCCTTGCCCTTATTCTTCATGCCTAAAAAAGGAGGGGACTTAAGAACTTGCATCAATTATAGAGCCATCAATCAGATCACAGTACAAAATTGATATCCTTTAACACTTATACCAGAGCTCCTGGACCAAGTGAAAGGTGGTCAGTGATAATGTCGAATGCAATAATGTCGACAGTCAAAATGTCGAAAAAAAATGTCGAAAAAAATAATGTCGAAAAGCAATAATGTCGAATTTTTAGAAAAAAATAAATAAATATATATAATTAAAATGTGTTGAATATGAGGGGTGAGAGGGTGGTGGGTGGGTGGCAGGGGGGTGTTTGGTGAGGGGGGTTGGGGGGACCCCCCCTAGTAAATGATATTTTCCTTGTTTATTTATTTATTGAATAAATAAACAAATAAATATATAATTAAAATGTGTTGAGTATGAGGGGTGAGAGGGTGGTGGGGGGTGGCAGGGGGGTGTTTGGTGAGGGGGCTTTGGGGGACCCCCCTAGTAAATGATATTTTCCTTATTTATTTATTGAATAAATAAATAAATATATAATTAAAATGTGTTGAGTGAGAGGGTGGTGGGGGGAGGGGGGGTTTGGCAGGGGGGTGTTTGGTGAGGGGGATTGGGGGGACCCCCCCCAGTAAATGATATTTTCCTTGTTTATTTATTTATTGAATAAATAAATAAATAAATATATAATTAAAATGTGTTGAGTATGAGGGGTGAGAGGATGGTGGGGGGTGGCAGGGGGGTGTTGGGTGAGGGGGGTTGGGGGGACTCTTCTTGTTTATGTATTTATTGATAGTGCTAAATGACATTTTTTTCGAATTTGTTTTTTCTAAAAATTGACTCTTTTCATTATATGTATAGGATTTCGACATTATTGTTTTCGACATTTTTTTTTCGACATTTTTGTAAGTTGACATTTTTTTTTCAACATTATCACTATAAACCCAAGTGAAACATGCTCAAATCTACACAAAACTGGATTTAAGAGGAGGATACCATCTTGTAAGAGTAAAAGAGGGAGACGAGTGGAAAACGGCCTTCCGCACGAAGTATGGCCTCTTTGGATAGGTCATGCCCTTCGGGCTATGCAATGCCCCCTGGCGTTCCAATTCTTTATGAATGATGTACTCCATGAACTACTGGACGTTTGTGCTCTTGTTTACATTGACGACATTCTTATCTACTCAAATTCCATGAACATGTAGGCCATGTCCGGACAGTCTTAGAGAAGCTTCAACAACACCAATTGTATGCCAAATTGGAAAAATGTTTTCTCCATGTAACCGAGGTCGAGTTTCTCGGTTTCGTGCTCACACCACAATGCGTACATATGGATACACGAAAGGTGTATGCAATCCTCCAATGGCCCTCACCAATATCCACGAAAGGAGTGCAAAGTGTGCTCGGATTCGCCAACTTTTACTGTCGGTTTATACCTGGGTTTTCACAAATTGTACCTCCAATTACCTCCTTGTTAAAGAAAAATCAAAAGTTCCATTGGTCGACAGAAGCTGAAGAAGCCTTCCAGAAGTTGAAACTAGCATTCACTACAGCACCAGTCCTTCGACACCCACGACCAGACCTACCTTATATAGTTGAGACAGATGCTTCAAAAATAGCCATGGGAGCAGTATTGTCACAACGACACCCTGAAATAGGACAACTACACCCCGTCGCATTCTGGTCCCGCCAATTTTCAGCCCCAAATTGAACTACACAATCACAGATAAGGAATTACTGGCGATTAAAGCAGCATTCAAGGCCTGGAGACATTACCTTCTTGGGGTGAGACATACGGTCATTGTCATCACGGACCACCGTAACTTGCAATACTTGAAAACCGCCAAAGCACAATCCTCGCGTCAACTTCGTTGGGCTCTCTTTTTCGCAGAATACAATTTTATTATCACTTATAGACCTGGAGTACGCAATGGGAAAGCAGACGCTCTATCACGCATGAGTGAAGAAAAAGAGGCTTTTACAGCATCCGACCCCGTGGCCATAATTCCTGAGGAAAGGATTCAAACCAGAATAGCTGCCACCATGTGTGTGGATGACCAAAGAACCAGTTTGCAATCCCCGATGGATCAATCAACACAACAGGAATGGCTGTTAAAAGGTGACCAGTACACCATCGAAGACAATCTACCGTATTTCCAAGGACGATTATATGTCCAAGACCAAGAACTGCAAAAACAAATCATCACAAATTACCACGATTCATTAGTGGAAGCACACCCAGGAATAGCCAAAATTCAGGCTAAGGTAAAACAAAACTACTGGTGGCCAACCTGGCGAAAAGACATTGCCCAATTTATTGAAACCTGCGGTGTCTGTGCACAACACAAGTCTCAGAAACAGAACCCTGCTGGCTTACTACATCCCCTAACAGTACCGCCAGCACCTTGGCATACCCTGTCGATGGACTTCATCACGGATCTTCCACCCTGAAATGGATACAACACCATATTAGTAGTTGTAGATTTATTCTCCAAAATGGCCCATTTCATCCCTCTGAAGGGACTCCCAACTGCGTCAACTCTCGCTTCTGTATTCCTAGAGCAAATTGTTCGATTGCATGGATTTCCATCAATATATAGTATTTGATCACAGAACTCAATTTGTTTCTGCCTTTTGGAGAAAGTGTTGTATGATTGCCAAAATCGATCTCCGGTTGTCCACAAGCCGTCACCCTCAAACTGATGGGCAAACTGAATGAACCAACCAAACCTTAAAGCAATATCTCAGGTGTATGTTGCAACAGTCCAAGGATTCTTGGAAAAATATACTCTGGATAGCTGAGTATGCATACAACAACTCAGTTCACACAAGCACAGGGCAAACTCCATTCTACACTGTGCACGGAAGACATCCAAGGACATCGGTATTTGATCCACCCAATACCCTGGAAATGCCAACGATAAAAACTTGCATAAAACCATCACTCAGGTTCTTAAGGAGGTGACAGAGCATCTGACCACGGCTAATGAAAGCCAAAAACTGTTTGCTGATCGACATTGGAAGGAAGCTCCCGCCTACCAGATTGGAGAAAAGGTGTGGTTAGCATCCAAATATATTCCCCTGAAGGGGACAAGAGCTTTCCGGCCAAGATACCTGGGCCCCTATACTATAAAGTCCATATTCAATCCTGTCGCCATGAAATTGGAGTTACCATCTCACATGAAAATTCACCCAGTATTTCATGTCTCTCTCCTCAAACCCATGAAATCCAAAATACGGCTTAGTTCTCCGCCAGAGCCCGAAAGTACTAGATGGAGAACCAGAATATGAAGTCAAATCCATGCTCTGCGTTTAATTAGACAGTTCCATCGCAATAATCCCACCAAACCAGGACCGGGAGGACAGCCACCCTTGAGAGGGGCCTGGTAATGAAGTCAGGGGCACAGGCATGCAGGGGTCGCATGCACAGGAGACCTGGGTTGATACTGTCCTGGCACCTTTGGCACCAGGCTCATGAACAAAAGTAAACAAGAACATCCATTTAACACCAAAAAGCTTTTATTATGGACATAGCACTTCAGATGCATTAACCTTGAACATTCCATCCATTAAGCAGCCACAAGTGTATTCTTGGGTGTGGCTGCTAATGGATTGCCTTTGCATGTGCTCACTCTCTAGGAGTGGCAGGGTGTGGCTGGCAAACCGGCCCTACTGGGCGTGCCCACGATCTGAACTATATAAGCTGCCCCAATCCTCAAGACAGACGCTTCGCGTTATTCTGCACTTGCAAGCAGCGTAACGCTCACCGTCGCCTGAGGTCAAACTTACCTTTGAAGATCCTGCTTCCTGGACATCCAGCTTCTTGCCAGCATACTTACCAACTGGGGGAAGCTGTTCTTATCTGCACATCTCTACGGCGAACCAAGTATTCATCTTTACACTTTCCGGAACGCCGTAGTCTTCATCTTGGCACCGCAGCACTGCACGCTCCATAGTCGACAGCAGCGCCTGCAAGGAAAACAGAAGACAAGGTTAAACATCGAAAAAACAGTCAGTTTAATGTTGCGCTTCACCATACTTCGCGCTTTTCCTTAAACCATCACTTACCTGCTGTCAAACATTGCAGTAGCATCCATCTTCCATCCGGCCGCGTCTCGCATCTCACAGCTTCATTGAGGCCACATTTCCATCTAAGGGAAGAAAACAGAAGAGAGACATTACGGGCATAAATAGGAGCAACATATAAAGACAAACAGAATGAAGAGCATCACAAGAGCTCAAGAAAGACTTACCAATCAAAAGGAGAAACATAGTCGCAGCTGGACTGAAATAATCCTTATCAGGGATCAGTGAAGGAACTAGATCCCATTCGACATGCCCCTGCCAGAAGTAGCAAGACAGAGAGCTTATCTTCCATAATTCACAGTTTAACTTTATGGGCCGGCGTTTGCTCACAGAAACCGTACTTCGGGTGAAGGGTTCGAGAGGTACAACAATCAGAGATTGGCGCACTCACACACTGTGATCACCACGCAGGAGCAGTATCACGATGTACCACCGCTCACAGCTTTTCTACTCAGGGAGAGGCCTGAAGGGGGTGATTCAAGTTCAGGGAGGGCTGCAACTGTGCCCCAACGCCTCCGCAGAGACCAGGTGAACGTAACAGGTGGCTGCTCCCACTAGTCATGTTCTTCAAGTGGGCTGCTCCCACTATTCCTGCTCTTCAGGGGGCTGCTGCCACTAGTCATGCTCTTCAGGTGGCTGCTCCCACTAGTCATGCTCTTCAGTGGGCTGCTCCCACTAGTCATGCTCTACAGGTGGCTGCTCCCACTAGTCATGCTCTTCAGGTGGCCTGCTCGAACTAGTCATGCTCTTCAGGGGGCTGCTCTCACTAGTCATGCTCTTCAGGGGGCTGCTGCCACTAGTCATGCTCTTCAGGTGGCTGCTCCCACTAGTCATGCTCTTTAGGTGGCCTGCTCTCACTAGTCATGCTCTTCAGGGGGCTGCTCCCACTAGTCATGCTCTTCAGGTGGCCTGCTCTCACTAGTCATGCTCTTCAGGGGGCTGCTCCCACTAGTCATGCTCTTCAGGTGGGCTGCTCTCACTAGTCATGTTCTTCAGGTGGGCTGCTCCCACTAGTCATGCTCTTCAGGTGGCTGCTCCCACTAGTCATGCTCTTCAGGTGGACTGCTCCCCCTAGTCATGCTCTTCAGGGGGCTACTCCCCATAGTCATGCTCTTCGGGTGGCCGGCCCCAATAGTCCTGCTCTTCAGGTGGGCTGCTCCCACTAGTCATGCTCTTCAGGTGGCTGCTCCCACTAGTCATGCTCTTCAGGTGGCCTGCTCCCACTAGTCATGCTCTTCAGTGGGCTGCTCCCACTAGTCATGCTCTTCAGGTGGACTGCTCCCACTAGTCATGCTCTTCAGGTGGGCTGCTCCCACTAGTCATGCTCTTCAGGTGGCCTGCTCCCACTATTCCTGCTCTTCAGGGGGCTGCTGCCACTAGTCATGCTCTTCAGGTTGCTGCTGCCACTAGTCATGCTCTTCAGGTGGCATGCTCGGTGGCTGCTGCCACTAGTCATACTCTTCAGGTGGCATGCTCTCACTAGTCCTGCTCTTCAGGGGGCTGCTCTCAATGGTCATGCTCTTCAGATGGGCTGCTCCCACTAGTCATGCTCTTCAGGGGGCTGCTCCCACTAGTCATGCTCTTCAGGTGGCCTGCTCTCACTAGTCATGCTCTTCAGGTGGCTGCTCCCACTAGTCATGCTCATCAGGTGGCTGCTCTCACTAGTCATGCTCTTCAGATGGGCTGCTCCCACTAGTCATGCTCTTCAGGGGGCTGCTCCCACTAGTCATGCTCTTCAGGTGGCCTGCTCTCACTAGTCATGATCTTCAGGTGGCTGCTCCCACTAGTCATGCTCTTCAGGTGACCTGCTCCCTGCTCCCACTAGTCATGCTCCCTCCCACTAGTCATGCTCTTCAGGTGGGCTGCTCCCACTAGTCATGCTCTTCAGGGGGCTGTTCCCGCTAGTCATGCTCCTCAGGTGGGCTGCTCCCACTAGTCATGCTCTTCAGGTGGGCTGCTCCCACTAGTCATGCTCTTCAGGTGGGCTGCTCCCACTAGTCATGCTCTTCAGGTGACCTGCTCCCACTAGTCATGCTCTTCAGGTGACCTGCTCCCACTAGTCATGCTCTTCAGGTGGGCTGCTCCCACTAGTCATGCTCTTCAGGTGGGCTGCTCCCACTAGTCATGCTCTTCACGTGGCTGCTCCCACTAGTCATGCTCTTCAAGTGGCTGCACCTACTAGTCATGCTCTTCTTGTGACCTGCTCCCACTAGTCATGCTCTTCAGGTGGGCTGCTCCCACTAGTCATGCTCTTCAGGTGGGCTGCTCCCACTAGTCATGCTCTTCAGGGGGCTGTTCCCGCTAGTCATGTTCCTCAGGTGGCTGCTCCCACTAGTCATGCTCTTCAGGTGGCTGCTCCCACTAGTCATGCTCTTCAGGTGACCTGCTCCCACTAGTCATGCTCTTCAGGTGGGCTGCTCCCACTAGTCATGCTCTTCAGGGGGCTGTTCCCGATGGTCATGCTCCTCAGGTGGGCTGCTCCCACTAGTCATTCTCTTCAGGTGGGCTGCTCCCACTAATCATGCTCTTCAGATGGGCTGCTCCACTAGTCATGCTCTTCAGGTGGCCTGTTCCCACTAGTCATGCTCTTCAGGTTGGCTGCTCCCACTAGTCATGCTCTTCAGGTGGGCTGCTCCCACTAGTCATGCTCTTCAGGGGGCTTTTCCCGCTAGTCATGCTCCTCAGGTGGGCTGCTCCCAATAGTCATGCTCTTCAGGTGGGCTGCTCCCACTAGTCATGCTCTTCAGGTGGGCTGCTCCCACTAGTCATGCTCTTCAGGGGGCTGTTCCCGCTAGTCATGCTCCTCAGGTGGGCTGCTCCCACTACTCATGCTCTTCAGGTGACCTGCTCCTTGCTCCCACTAGTCATGCTCTTCAGGTGGGCTGCTCCCACTAGTCATGCTCTTCAGGGGGCTGTTCCCGCTAGTCATGCTCCTCAGGTGGGCTGCTCCCACTAGTCATGCTCTTCAGGTGGGCTGCTCCCACTAGTCATGCTCTTCAGGTGGGCTGCTCCCACTAGTCATGCTCTTCAGGTGACCTGCTCCCACTAGTCATGCTCTTCAGGTGACCTGCTCCCACTAGTCATGCTCTTCAGGTGGGCTGCTCCCACTAGTCATGCTCTTCAGGTGGGCTGCTCCCACTAGTCATGCTCTTCAGGTGGCTGCTCCCACTAGTCATGCTCTTCAAGTGGCTGCTCCTACTAGTCATGCTCTTCTTGTGACCTGCTCCCACTAGTCATGCTCTTCAGGTGGGCTGCTCCCACTAGTCATGCTCTTCAGGTGGGCTGCTCCCACTAGTCATGCTCTTCAGGGGGCTGTTCCCGCTAGTCATGCTCCTCAGGTGGGCTGCTCCCACTAGTCATTCTCTTCAGGTGGGCTGCTCCCACTAATCATGCTCTTCAGATGGGCTGCTCCACTAGTCATGCTCTTCAGGTGGCCTGTTCCCACTAGTCATGCTCTTCAGGTGGGCTGCTCCCACTAGTCATGCTCTTCAGGTGGGCTGCTCCCACTAGTCATGCTCTTCAGGGGGCTTTTCCCGCTAGTCATGCTCCTCAGGTGGGCTGCTCCCAATAGTCATGCTCTTCAGGTGGGCTGCTCCCACTAGTCATGCTCTTCAGGTGGGCTGCTCCCACTAGTCATGCTCTTCAGGGGGCTGTTCCCGCTAGTCATGCTCCTCAGGTGGGCTGCTCCCACTAGTCATGCTCTTCAGGTGGGCTGCTCCCACTAGTCCTGCGCTTCATGTGGCTGCTCCCGCTAGTCATGCTCTTCAGGTGGGCTGCTCCCACTATTCATGCTCTTCAGGTGGCCTGTTCCCACTAGTCATGCTCTTCAGGTGGCTACTCTCACTAATCATGCTCTTCAGGTGGGCTGCTCTCACTAATCATGCTCTTCAGGTGACCTGCTTCCACTAGTCATGCTCTTCAGGGGGCTGCTCCCACTAGTCATTCTCTTCAGGTGGCCTGATCTCACTAGTCATGCTCTTCAGGTGGCTGCTCTCACTAGTCATACTCTTCAGGTGGCTGCTCCCACTAGTCATGTTCTTCAGGTGGGTGCTCCCACTAGTCATGCTCTTCAGGTGCCCTGCTCCCACTAGTCTTCCTCTTCAGGAGGCTGCTCCCACTAGTCAGGCTTGTTAGGAAGAATTCTCATAAAAGTGCTAATTCCCTTCACCTTAGAGACCTCCAGAAACTTTGCTGGATTTTGAGGACTTGATTTTTCTACCTGGAAAGTGTGAGCCTTTTTCCCCACTCTTTCATGTATTTTGATGTGTGTTTTGCATTTGTGTTCTTTGATTATGGGGTTTTAGATAACTCCATGGGAATCATCTTTTCATGTGTGTTACACAGCACCTTCAGTGCAGTGACACATGGATGTCTTTTTAGACTTCCCAAAGGTTTAAATACCTTCTCTGGGATAAACTACTGTTTCCCAGTGAATGTAAAGTGAAATTGACTTTACTAGTCTTTTCCAAATTCATAGACCCAGCACACGCCATCTTACAATGGAGTGCTGGAGAGGTTACCTAGTATCCCCTGTGTCTAACCACTCATGTAGCAGTCAAATGCTACTCTTTCCTATTGAAAAGGCTGGTGGCAGTGGTTTTACAACAAACTACCATGGTTTTTCCCGACCGCGAACACCGGTAGCTAAAAATCACGAGAGCAATGTTTTTCAAGATGGCGCCTTAAGCCCCTTTGTTTAAACAGGTCCCGGTCTTCTTTTTTCACCATTTCTTTTTGGAAAGGTCCTTCTAGTGTTTGTCACTGCGTGCCAAACCAGGTTTGGTCCCTTTGTTTGTGTGCCTTTGGCAGGCTTCAGGACTGAAGACCACCTCTCTCGTCTGAGTGTCTGGGATGGGCAGTAAGTGAGGGAGGTGCCCAAAACTCCCTGTGCTTAGTCTCCTAAGAGATCCAAATGCACTCTGGCGTGATTGGCTGGCTGACTGTCCGGCGAGTACAGCCACCCTGCTGGGTGAGTGACAGCTAGGCTGGAATGAAAGGGAGAAAACTGTTTAAAAGGGGAGTCTCTTGGACTGAAGAGCAGAGTCGACCACTGGAACGAAAGAACCGAAGACGAGCTGGAAGAGGACGGCTGCTGCAACTCCTGGACCATTGGTTTGCCTGGTGAAGCCCTGCTGCAGGTCCGAATTGCCTTCAAGGACGGCTTCTTCCTTTGAGTTGGTGGGACCAGTCAACTCATAAGACACCTGGACACCATTCTCAAGGCTGGTTAGGATTAACCTGGGAGAGGGACACCAGTTTGTGTTCTTGACTGTACAGCTACTGGAACTGAAGTGACTCCATCTTGTTTGCTTTCTTCAACAATCTTGTGCAGTGCAGGAGTCCCCCGATGTTCTCCCTCTTGTCCCCATGACTGAGGCTGAGGAACAGTAAGATCTGCAGGACCTGCCAGGAACCACGACTTCAGCAACATTTGTTTCTTCATACAAAGGTACTCTGCCACTTCGATTGAGAGAATGCCACTCTTGCTGTGAAAGTTCGTGAAACTTTCCCAACTAGCAGACCTAATCAGCTTGTGACCTGACAAATTATCCTTTTTCATCTAAACTACTTCTAAGAACTTTTACAAAAACATTTCAACCGTTTCATACCTGGACTGCTCTTTCCTAACCAGAACACTAGCCCATTGACTTTGGCCTGGCCTATTAAATTGAATTGAACCCTTCTGGTGAACTGAAACAATCTGCACTGCCTAGAAAGTATATACGATGTATTCTACTTACTTTTGTCCTTTTTGCTCACTGCTAAGTAACTGAACTGCCATTTGGCTCCTATTTCAGGGGAGCTCAGACTGTCTCAAGCTTACAGTTTTGTATTGAAGTATATTGGTATATAATAAGTTGCCTTCTTCTAGTGAAATGCTTTCTAAATGATTGTGTAATAAATTACTAAGTGTTTTACCAAGAAACCTTGAATAAGGGTCTACTTTGAACCACTGTGATTGAAAGTACTCTGTGTAACTACATGTACTGCTCACATTCACTCTTGAGATAAGCCTGGCTGCTCAGCTCAGAGGGTACTGTCTGCAATTCTGCCTAACAATGCTCTTCAGATAGGCTGCTCCCACTAGTCATGCTCCTTAGGTGGCCTGCTCCCACTAGTCATGCTCTTCAGGTGGCTGCTCCCACTAGTCATGCTCTTCAGGTGGCTGCTCCCACTAGCCATGCTCTTCAGGTGGGCTGCACCCACTAGTCATGCTCTTCAGGTGGCTACTCCCACTAGTCATGCTCTTCAGGTGGGCTGCTCCCACCAGTCATGCTCTTCAGGTGGCTGCTCCCACTAGCCATGCTCTTCAGGTGGGCTGCTCCCACCAGTCATGCTCTTCAGGTGGGCTGCTCCCACTAGTCATGCTCTTCAGGTGGTCTGCTCCCACTAGTCATGCTCTTCAGGTGGCTGCTCCCACTAGTCATGCTCTACAGGTGGGCTGCTCCCACTAGTCATGCTCTTCAGGTGGCTGCTCTCACTAGTAATGCTCTTCAGGTGGCTGCTCCCCCTAGTCATGCTCTTCAGGTGGGCTGCTCCCACTAGACATGCTCTTCAGGTGGCTGCTCTCACTAGTCCTGCTCTTCAGGTGGGCTGCTCCCACTAGTCATGCTCTTCGGGTGGGCTACTACCACCAGTCATGCTCTTCAGGTAGCTGCTCCCACTAGTCATGCTCTTCAGATGGGCTGCTCCCACTAGTCATGCTCTTCGGGTGGCTGCTCCCACTAGTCATGCTCTTCGGGCGGCCGGCCCCACTAGTCCTGCTCTTCAGGTGGGCTGCTCCCACTAGTCATGCTCTTCAGGGGGCTGTTCCCACTAGTCCTGCTCTTCAGGTGCGCTGCTCCCACTAGTCATGCACTTCAGGTGGGCTGCTCCCACTAGTCATGTTCTTCAGGTGAGCTGCTCCCACTAGTCATGCTCTTCAAGTGGCTGCTCCCACTAGTCATGCTCTTCAGGTGACATGCTCCCACTAGTCATGCTCTTCAAGTGTCTGCTCCCACTAGTCATGCTCTTCAGGTGACCTGCTCCCACTAGTCATGCTCTTCAGGTGGCCTGTGTCCACTAGTCATGCTCTTCAGGTGGGCTGCTCCCACTAGTCATGCTCTTCAGGTGGCTGCTCTCACTAATCATGCTCTTCAGGTGGGCTGCTCTCACTAATCATGCTCTTCAGGTGACCTGCTTCCACTAGTCGTGCTCTTCGGGTGGGCTGCTACCACTAGTCATGTTCTACAGGTGACCTGCTCCCACTAGTCATGCTCTTCAGGTGGGCTGCTCCCACTAGTCATGCTCTTCAAGGGGCTGCTCCCACTAGTCATGCTCTTCAGGTGGGCTGCTCCCACTAGTCATGCTCTTCAGGTGGGCTGCTCCCACTAGTCATGCTCTTCAGGGGGCTGTTCCCGCTAGTCATGCTCCTCAGGTGGGCTGCTCCCACTAGTCATGCTCTTCAAGGGGCTGCTCCCACTAGTCATGCTCTTCAGGTGAGCTGCTCCCACTAGTCATGCTCTTCAGGTGGCTGCTCTCACTAATCATGCTCTTCAGGTGACCTGCTTCCACTAGTCGTGCTCTTCGGGTGGGCTGCTACCACTAGTCATGTTCTACAGGTGACCTGCTCCCACTAGTCATGCTCTTCAGGTGGGCTGCTCCCACTAGTCATGCTCTTCAGGTGGGCTGCTCCCACTAGTCATGCTCTTCAGGTGACCTGCTCCCACTAGTCATGCTCTTCAGGTAGGCTTCTCCCACTAGTCATGCTCTTCAGGGGGCTGCTGCCACTAGTCATGCTCTTCAGGGGGCTGCTGCCACTAGTCATGCTCTTCAGGTGGGCTGCTCCCACTAGTCATGCTCTTCAGGTGGCCTGCTCCCACTAGTCATGCTCTTCAGGTGGGCTGCTCCCACTAGTCATGCTCTTCAGGTGGCTGCTCCCACTAGTCATGCTCTTCAGGTGGGCTGCTCCCACTAGTCATGCTCTTCAGGGGGCTGTTCCCGCTAGTCATGCTCCTCAGGTGGGCTGCTCCCACTAGTCATGCTCTTCAAGGGGCTGCTCCCACTAGTCATGCTCTTCAGGTGAGCTGCTCCCACTAGTCATGCTCTTCAGGTGGGATGCTCCCAACAGTCATGCTCTTCAGGAGGATGCTACCACTAGTCATGCTCTTCGGGTGGCCAGCCCCACTAGTCCTGCTCTTCAGGTGGGCTGCTCCCACTAGTCATGCTCTTCAGGGGGCTGCTCCCACTAGTCCTGCTCTTAAGGTGTGCTGCTCCCACTAGTCATGCTCTTCAGGTGGGCTGCTCCCACTAGTCATGCTCTTCAGGTGGGCTGCTCCCACTAGTCATGCTCTTTAAGTGGCTGCTCCCACTAGTCATGCTCTTCAGGTGACCTGCTCCCACTAGTCATGCTCTTCAAGTGGCTGCTCCCACTAGTCATGCTCTTCAGGTGGCTGCTCTCACTAATCATGCTCTTCAGTTGGGCTGCTCTCACTAATCATGCTCTTCAGGTGACCTGCTTCAACTAGTCGTGCTCTTCGGGTGGGCTGCTACCACTAGTCATGCTCTTCAAGGGGCTGCTCCCACTAGTCATGCTCTTCAGGTGAGCTGCTCCCACTAGTCATGCTCTTCAGGTGACCTGCTCCCACTAGTCATGCTCTTCAGGTGGGCTGCTCCCACTAGTCATGCTCTTCAGGGGGCTGCTCCCACTAGTCATGCTCTTCAGGGGACCTGCTCCCACTAGTCATGCTCTTCATGTGGGCTGCTCCCACTAGTCATGCTCTTCTGGTGACCTGCTCCCACTAGTCATGCTCTTCAGGTGGGCTGCTCCCACTAGTCATGCTCTTAAGGTGGGCTGCTCCCACTAGTCATGCTCTTCAGGGGGCTGTTCCCGCTAGTCATGCTCCACAGGTGGCTGCTCCCACTAGTCATGCTCTTCAGGTGGCTGCTCCCACTAGTCATGCTCTTCAGGTGACCTGCTCCCACTAGTCATGCTCTTCAGGTGGGCTGCTCCCACTAGTCATGCTCTTCAGGGGGCTGTTCCCGCTAGTCATGCTCCTCAGGTGGGCTGCTCCCACTAGTCATGCTCTTCAGGTGGGCTGCTCCCACTAATCATGCTCTTCAGATGGGCTGCTCCCACTAGTCATGCTCTTCAGGTGGCTGCTCCCACTAGTCATGCTCTTCAGGTGGCTGCTCCCACTAGTCATGCTCTTCAGGTGGCTGCTCCCACTAGTCATGCTCTTCAGGTGGCTGCTCCTACTAGTCATGCTCTTCTGGTGACCTGCTCCTACTAGTCATGCTCTTCAGGTGGCTGCTCCCACTAGTCATGCTCTTCAGGTGACCTGCTCCCACTAGTCATGCTCTTCAGGTGACCTGCTCCCACTAGTCATGCTCTTCAGGTGGGCTGCTCCCACTAGTCATGCTCTTCAGGTGACCTGCTCCCACTAGTCATGCTCTTCAAGTGGCTGCTCCTACTAGTCATGCTCTTCTGGTGACCTGCTCCCACTAGTCATGCTCTTCAGGTGGGCTGCTCCCACTAGTCATGCTCTTCAGGGGGCTGCTCCCACTAGTCCTGCTCTTCAGGTGCGCTGCTCCCACTAGTCATGCTCTTTAAGTGGCTGCTCCCGCTAGTCATGCTCTTCAGGTGACCTGCTCCCACTAGTCATGCTCTTCAAGTGGCTGCTCCCACTAGTCATGCTCTTCAGGTGACCTGCTCCCACTAGTCATGCTCTTCAGGTGGGCTGCTCCCACTAGTCATGCTCTTCAGGTGGGCTGCTCCCACTAGTCATGCTCTTTAAGTGGCTGCTCCCGCTAGTCATGCTCTTCAGGTGACCTGCTCCCACTAGTCATGCTCTTCAAGTGGCTGCTCCCACTAGTCATGCTCTTCAGGTGACCTGCTCCCACTAGTCATGCTCTTCAGGTGGCCTGTTCCCACTAGTCATGTTCTTCAGGTGGGCTGCTCCCACTAGTCATGCTCTTCGGGTGGCTGCTCTCACTAATCATGCTCTTCAGTTGGGCTGCTCTCACTAATCATGCTCTTCAGGTGACGTGCTTCCTCTAGTCGTGCTCTTCGGGTGGGCTTCTACCACTAGTCATGTTCTACAGCAGGTGACCTGCTCCCACTAGTCATGCTCTTCAGGTGGGCTGCTCCCACTTGTCATGCTCTTCAAGGGGCTGCTCCCACTAGTCATGCCCTTCAGGTGAGCTGCTCCCACTAGTCATGCTCTTCAGGTGGGCTGCTCCCACTAGTCATGCTCTTCAGGTGGGCTGCTCCCACTAGTCATGCTCTTGAGGGGGCTGTTCCCGCTAGTCATGCTCCTCAGGTGGCTGCTCCCACTAGTCATGCTCTTCAGGTGGCTGCTCCCACTAGTCATGCTCTTCAGGTGACCTGCTCCCACTAGTCATGCTCTTCAGGTGGGCTGCTCCCACTAGTCATGCTCTTCAGGGGGCTGTTCCCGCTAGTCATGCTCCTCAGGTGGCTGCTCCCACTAGTCATGCTCTTCAGGTGGCTGCTCCCACTAGTCATGCTCTTCAGGTGACCTGCTCCCACTAGTCATGCTCTTCAGGGGGCTGTTCCCGCTAGTCATGCTCCTCAGGTGGGCTGCTCCCACTAGTCATGCTCTTCAGGTGGGCTGCTCCCACTAATCATGCTCTTCAGATGGGCTGCTCCCACTAGTCATGCTCTTCAGGCGGCCTGTTCCCTGCTCCCACTAGTCATGCTCTTCAGGTGGGCTGCTCCCACTAGTCATGCTCTTCAGGGGGCTGTTCCCGCTAGTCATGCTCCTCAGGTGGGCTGCTCCCACTAGTCATGCTCTTCAGGTGGGCTGCTCCCACTAGTCATGCTCTTCAGGTGGGCTGCTCCCACTAGTCATGCTCTTCAGGTGGCTGCTCCCACTAGTCATGCTCTTCAAGTGGCTGCTCCCACTAGTCATGCTCTTCTGGTGACCTGCTCCCACTAGTCATGCTCTTCAGGTGGGCTGCTCCCACTAGTCATGCTCTTCAGGTGGGCTGCTCCCACTAGTCATGCTCTTCAGATGGCTGCTCCCACTAGTCATGCTCTTCAGGTGGCTGCTCCCACTAGTCATGCTCTTCAGGTGACCTGCTCCCACTAGTCATGCTCTTCAGGTGGGCTGCTCCCACTAGTCATGCTCTTCAGGTGGGCTGCTCCCACTAGTCATGCTCTTCAGGTGACCTGCTCGCACTAGTCATGCTCTTCAGGTGACCTGCTCCCACTAGTCATGCTCTTCAGGTGGGCTGCTCCCACTAGTCATGCTCTTCAGGTGGGCTGCTCCCACTAGTCATGCTCTTCAGGTGGCTGCTCCCACTAGTCATGCTCTTCAAGTGGCTGCTCCTACTAGTCATGCTCTTCTGGTGACCTGCTCCCAATAGTCATGCTCTTCAGGTGGGCTGCTCCCACTAGTCATGCTCTTCAGGTGGGCTGCTCCCACTAGTCATGCTCTTCAGGGGGCTGTTCCCGCTAGTCATGCTCCTCAGGTGGCGGCTCCCACTAGTCATGCTCTTCAGGTGGCTGCTCCCACTAGTCATGCTCTTCAGGTGACTTGCTCCCACTAGTCATGCTCTTCAGGTGGGCTGCTCCCACTAGTCATGCTCTTCGGGGGCTGTTCCCGCTAGTCATGCTCCTCAGGTGGGCTTCTCCCACTAGTCATGCTCTTCAGGTGGACTGCTTCCACTAGTCATGCTCTTCAGATGGGCTGCTCCCACTAGTCATGCTCTTCAGGTGGCCTGTTCCTACTAGTCATGATCTTCAGGTGGGCTGCTCCCACTAGTCATGCTCTTCAGGTGGCTGCTCCCACTAGTCATGCTCTTCAGGTGACCTGCTCCCACTAGTCATGCTCTTCAGGGGGCTGTTCCCGCTAGTCATGCTCCTCAGGTGGGCTGCTCCCACTAGTCATGCTCTTCAGGTGGGCTGCTCCCACTAATCATGCTCTTCAGGTGGGCTGCTCCCACTAGTCATGCTCTTCAGGTGGCCTGTTCCCTGCTCCCACTAGTCATGCTCTTCAGGTGGGCTGCTCCCACTAGTCATGCTCTTCAGGGGGCTGTTCCCGCTAGTCATGCTCCTCAGGTGGGCTGCTCCCACTAGTCATGCTCTTCAGGTGGGCTGCTCCCACTAGTCATGCTCTTCAGGTGGGCTGCTCCCACTAGTCATGCTCTTCAGGTGGCTGCTCCCACTAGTCATGCTCTTCAAGTGGCTGCTCCCACTAGTCATGCTCTTCTGGTGACCTGCTCCCACTAGTCATGCTCTTCAGGTGGGCTGCTCCCACTAGTCATGCTCTTCAGGTGGGCTGCTCCCACTAGTCATGCTCTTCAGATGGCTGCTCCCACTAGTCATGATCTTCAGGTGGCTGCTCCCACTAAGCATGCTCTTCAGGTGACCTGCTCCCTGCTCCCACTAGTCATGCTCTTCAGGTGGGCTGCTCCCACTAGTCATGCTCTTCAGGGGGCTGTTCCCGCTAGTCATGCTCCTCAGGTGGGCTGCTCCCACTAGTCATGCTCTTCAGGTGGGCTGCTCCCACTAGTCATGCTCTTCAGGTGACCTGCTCCCACTAGTCATGCTCTTCAGGTGACCTGCTCCCACTAGTCATGCTCTTCAGGTGGGCTGCTCCCACTAGTCATGCTCTTCAGGTGGGCTGCTCCCACTAGTCATGCTCTTCAGGTGGCTGCTCCCACTAGTCATGCTCTTCAAGTGGCTGCTCCTACTAGTCATGCTCTTCTTGTGACCTGCTCCCACTAGTCATGCTCTTCAGGTGGGCTGCTCCCACTAGTCATGCTCTTCAGGTGGGCTGCTCCCACTAGTCATGCTCTTCAGGGGGCTGTTCCCGCTAGTCATGCTCTTCAGGTGACCTGCTCCCACTAGTCATGCTCTTCAGGTGGGTTGCTCCCACTAGTCATGCTCTTCGGGGGCTGTTCCCGCTAGTCATGCTCCTCAGGTGGGCTGCTCCCACTAGTCATGCTCTTCAGGTGGGCTGCTTCCACTAGTCATGCTCTTCAGATGGGCTGCTCCCACTAGTCATGCTCTTCAGGTGGCCTGTTCCTACTAGTCATGCTCTTCAGGTGGGCTGCTCCCACTAGTCATGCTCTTTAGGTGGGCTGCTCCTACTAGTCATGCTCTTCAGGGGGCTGTTCCCGCTAGTCATGCTCCTCAGGTGGGCTGCTCCCACTAGTCATACTCTTCAGGTGGGCTGCTCCCACTAGTCATGCTCTTCAGGGGGCTGTTCCTGCTAGTCATGCTCCTCCGGTGGGCTGCTCCCACTAGTCATGCTCTTCAGGTGGGCTGCTCCCACTAATCATGCTCTTCAGGTGGGCTGCTCCCACTAGTCATGCTCTTCAGGTGGGCTGCTCCAACTAGTCCTGCTCTT
Organism: Ambystoma mexicanum; assembly: GCF_040938575.1. Classification (NCBI taxonomy): domain Eukaryota; kingdom Metazoa; phylum Chordata; class Amphibia; order Caudata; family Ambystomatidae; genus Ambystoma; species Ambystoma mexicanum. The sequence goes on from NC_090928.1 coordinate 1,233,421,145, forward strand.
CAGGTGGCTGCTCCCGCTAGTCATGCTCTTCAGGTGGGCTGCTCCCACTAGTCATGCTCTTCAGGTGGCCTGTTCCCACTAGTCATGCTCTTCAGGTGGCTGCTCCCACTAGTCATGCTCTTCAGGTGACCTGCTCCCACTAGTCATGCTCTTCAGGTGGGCTGCTCCCACTAGTCATGCTCTTCGGGGGCTTTTCCCGCTAGTCATGCTCCTCAGGTGGGCTGCTCCCACTAGTCATGCTCTTCAGGTGGGCTGCTTCCACTAGTCATGCTCTTCAGGTGGCCTGTTCCTACTAGTCATGCTCTTCAGGTGGGCTGCTCCCACTAGTCATGCTCTTTAGGTGGGCTGCTCCCACTAGTCATGCTCTTCAGGGGGCTGTTCCCGCTAGTCATGCTCCTCAGGTGGGCTGCTCCCACTAGTCATGCTCTTCAGGGGGCTGTTCCCGCTAGTCATGCTCCTCAGGTGGGCTGCTCCCACTAGTCATGCTCTTCAGGTGGGCTGCTCCAACTAGTCCTGCTCTTCAGGTGGCTGCTCCCGCTAGTCATGCTCTTCAGGTGGCTGCTCTCACTAATCATGCTCTTCAGGTGGGCTGCTCTCACTAACCATGCTCTTCAGGTGACCTGCTTCCACCAGTCGTGCTCTTCGGGTGGGCTGCTACCACTAGTCATGTACTACAGGTGACCTGCTCCCGCTAGTCATGCTCTTCAGGTGGGCTGCTCCCACTAGTCATGCTCTTCAAGGGGCTGCTCCCACTAGTCATGCTCTTCAGGTGAGCTGCTCCCACTAGTCATGCTCTTCAGGTGGCCTGCTCCCACTAGTCATGCTCTTCAGGTGGACTGCTCCCACTAGTCATGCTCTTCAGGGGGCTGCTCCTACTAGTCATGTTCTTCAGGTGGACTGCTCCCACTAGTCATGCTCTTCAGGGGGCTGCTCCCCCTAGTCATGCTCTTCAAGTGGGCTGCTCCCACTAGTCATGCTCTTCAGGTGGCTGCTCCCACTAGTCATGCTCTTCAGGGGGCTTCTCCCGCTAGCCATGCTCTTCAGGTGGCCTGCTCTCACTAGTCCTGCTCTTCAGGTGGCTACTCCCGCTAGCCATGCTCTTCAGGTGGGCTGCTCCCACTATTCCTGCTCTTCAGGTGGGCTGCTCCCACTAGTCATGCTCTTCAGGTGGGCTGCTCCCGCTAGTCATGCTGTTCAGGTTGGCTGCTCCCGCTAGTCATGCTCTTTAGGTGGCCTGCTCCCAGTAGTCATGCTCTTTAGGTGGCCTGTTCCCACTAGTCATACTCTTCAGGTCGGCTGCTCCCACTAGTCCTGCTCTTCAGGTGGGCTGCTCTCACTAGTCATACTCTTCAGGTGGACTGCTCCCACTAGACATGCTCTTCAGGTGGGCTGCTCCCACTAGTCATGCTCTTCAGGTGGCTGCTCCCACTAGGCATGCTCTTCAAGTGGCTGCTCCCACTAGTCATGCTCTTCTGGTGACCTGCTCCCACTAGTCATGCTCTTCAGGTGGGCTGCTCCCACTAGTCATGCTCTTCAGGTGGGCTGCTCCCACTAGTCATGCTCTTCAGATGGCTGCTCCCACTAGTCATGCTCTTCAGGTGGCTGCTCCCACTAGTCATGCTCTTCAGGTGACCTGCTCCCACTAGTCATGCTCTTCAGGTGGGCTGCTCCCACTAGTCTTGCTCTTCAGGTGGCCTGTTCCTACTAGTCATGCTCTTCAGGTGGGCTGCTCCCACTAGTCAGGTGACTGCCGTACAAAAGAAAAAACGGGGTTTTCCCAGTTCCCGAATGGACAGAGTTATTGTAGGCATACTCGGCTATCCAAAGGATATCTTTCCAAGTTTTTTCAGTTTGTTGCAGCATGCAGCGTAAATACTGTTCCAGAGTTTGATTGGTCCTCTCGGTTTGTCCGTCGGTCTGAGGGTGGTGACTGGTCGATAGTCTCACATCAATTTGAGCCGACCGACAGCAACTTCGCCAAAAATGAGAAATAAATTGACTACCTCGATCCGAAATTAGAACCGAAGGAAAACCGTGCAGTCGGACGATGTTTTCGAGAAATTCTCGGGCCAGAGTTGCTGCTGTTGGCAAGCCTTTGAGCGGAATGAAATGCGCCATCTTGGAGAATAAGTCCACGATTACTAGAATCGTATTGTATCCGGAGCATGGAGGTAGATCGGTGATGAAGTCCATAGAAAGCGTATGCCAAGGGCGAGGTGGGATGTCAATAGGGCGTATGAGGCCTGCTGGTCTTTCCTTTTGACTCTTGTTTTGGGCGCATACTCCACAGGACATTATAAAGTCTCTGATATCTTTTTTCCAAGACGGCCACCAGAAGTAGCGCTTGATCTTTTCTGAGGTCTTGGCCATACCGGGATGTCCTTCCATTAAAGAATCGTGATAACAAGAGATTACTTTTTTCTGTAAATCTGTGCTGGGTAGGTATAATCGTTCTTGGAAATACAATAAGTTGTCCTTTACTGCAAAGTCCTTTCCCTGCAGATGCCAATTCTGTATGTCTGCTGGAGTTACAAGTTGCCTGGCTTTATCCTTAACTTCATCTATGGATTCTGTGGCGTACACCCAGAATTCTTTGTTCGGGAATGATTGGCACAGGTTTAGGGTTAATCAAGTGTTCTTCCACTCCCATCCGAGAAAGGGCATCAGCTTTACCGTTCTTTGTACCAGGTCGATAGGTAATTATGAAGTCAAACTCGGCAAAGAATAATGCCCAACGGAGTTGTCTAGAGGATTGGGCTTTTTCGGTTTTCAAATATTGCAGGTTTCGGTGATCCGTAATCACAGTAACGGTGTGTCGGGCCCCCAGCAGATAATGCCGCCAAGCCTTAAAGGCAGACTTGATAGCCAGAAGATCCTTGTCAGTAATCGTGTAATTGATTTCAGGAGGCGAGAATTTGCGGGACCAAAATGCCACGGGATGCAACTGATTGGTTACCGGGTCCTTTTGTGATAGAACTGCCCCCATGGCAAGGCTTCAAGCATCAGTTTCCACAATGTAGGGGAGTTCGGGGCGAGGGTGTTTTAAGATTGGTGCAGAGATAAATTTAGTCTTCAAATCCTGGAAAGCTTGTTCCGCCTCGGTAGACCATTCAAAACGTTTGTTTTTCTTTAACAAGGCAGTGATGGGCTGGACTATTCGAGAGAATTCGGGGATAAACCTGCGGTAAAAGTTAGCGAAGCCTAACATGCTTTGCACACCTTTTACGGAGGATGGTGATGGCCATTTGAGAACTGCATCGACCTTCTTTGAATCCATACGCACTCCGCCAGGTGATAATATGAATCCCAAGAATTCAACTTCAGTCACGTTGAAAACACATTTTTCCAACTTAGCGAAAAGTTTGTGTTGACGCAATCTTTCGAGGACCATTTTCACGTGTTTCCGATGTTCAGATTCCGATGAAGAATAAACGAAGATGTCGTCAATGTAAACAACAACACACACATCTATGAGCTCTCTGAGGACATCGTTCATAAAATATTGAAAGGCGGCCGGGGCATTGCAAAGTCCGAAGGGCATGACCTGATATTCAAATAGCCCATACTTGGTGCGGAAGGCTGTCTTCCATTCATCGCCCTCTTTTACTCGTAGCAAGTGGTAAGCTCCTCTAAGATCCAGCTTTGTATATATGCATGCTTTTCTGACTTGGTCCAGGAGTTCAGGGATCAAAGGTAACGGATATCTATTCTTAACGGTGATCTGGTTCAGGGAGCGATAATCTATACAAGTTCTAAGGTCTCCTTCCTTTTTTGGAACGAAGAACAAAGCTGAAGAAGCAGGGGACTTGGAAGGACGAATAAACCCATTTGCCAGGTATTGATCCAGGTATTGTCGAAGGTGAAGGTTCTCAGGCTCGGTGAGGGCATAAATTCTACTACAAGGAGGAGTAGATCCAGGTATCAGGTCTATCTGGCAGTCATAAGACCTATGAGGAGGTAGAGAGTTAGCCTGATCCTTCCGGAAAACATCTTGGTATTCTAGGTATTCGGGAGGTAACTGGGGAGTCTCTGAAGAAATTGCTGCCAGTGCAACACCAGGTGGAGGGTGACAAGTAGAGACACATTCTGGAAACTGGACCGTTCTTGCTCGCCAATCGATCAGAGGATTGCGTTTCTCTAACCAAGGTATTCCTAGAATAATCTGAAACTGAGGGGCCTTGATCACATCGAACACGATCTTCTCATGGTGTCCATCTTGACTTACTAGCGTCACCTCTTGAGTGGTATGCGTTACTGGCCCGGAGGCTATCTCCGTACCATCCACCGTAGTAATGACGTCCTTTACAGCCTTGGGACAAAGAGTTAGATTCATCCTCAAAACCATTTCATGATCCACATAATTGCCGATGGCACCGCTGTCGACGTAAGCTTCAATTGCATGTAATCGATCCGGATTATCAGGGCTAATGAGGACCATAGGTATCACGAAATGCGAGGTCACGGAACTGGTTTTCACGCTCGGCAAGAGGACCTCTATTCTTGTCGGGCGAGGTCGTTTCCCTGCTCAGAGTTTGTAACTTTGGTAACTGCAGCTCCTACTGCCTTCTTGGCAGGTTTCACCGGACAGTCTCGAAGAAAGTGCCCTGAGTTTCTGCAATAGAGGCATAATTGCAACTGTTTTCTCCTTTCCCGCTCCTTTTGTGTTAGAGGACCTTTCAGACCCCCTATTTGCATGGGTTCCCCGGAGTCTACTCCTTTGGAAGGAGTTGGCGGTTTGGAAAATACTCGAGCATCAAACTTGGAACGATCGGCCTTCCTGTTCTGCAGTCTGTGATCTATTTGAACGACTAAGTCTATATAGTCCGAACAATCTTGTGGGGGATTCACTACTTGGGCTAACACATCTTTGAGCTCTCCACGTAGACCTCTATAAAACAGCGTAATCCTTTTGTCCTCAGGCCATTGAGTTTCCACTATCAGTCTGTTGAAAGACGCAATATAAGCCAAAAGGACTTGATTACCTTGTTGCAACGAAAGAAGCTCATTGTCCAAGGCCTGCCCCTGTGAATGTCTTGCGAACAGTTTTTCCATACTGAGCTGAAAAGCTTGAAAATCATGGAGGACCGGATCATCTTGATTTACTAGAGGGATCGACCAGTCTGCCGCATTGCCACTAAGGTACGAAAGCACGAAAGCTACTTTAGCTTGATCAGTTGGAAAGGCTGCAGGCCGGCATAAGAAATGCAACCGGCACTGATTGATAAATACTGCAAACCTCTTTGGGTCACCAGAAAATCGTTCGGGCGGAGCCAGAGGTACATTCCCAGGTAGGTTGATCTGCACTGGATTCATAGAGGATGTAGAAGGAAGATTTCCCCCAGATGCGGGTAACGGGGTCTGTCCGGCTTGTGACTGTAGCAATTGTCTAGCGAGATCATCTGTTCGCTCCTTGGAAATAATCAGTTCCCTTCTTAGAGCGTTCGTTTCCTGACGGGCTGCATGCACTTCTGCCCTTAGTTCCCCAAGTAACTGGGCTAGCTGGTCGGTATCCGAGGTTTCCATAGCGCCTGGACGGGAGTTTTGTGGTAGGCTTTGCGTTCTGTAACGCTCACCTGATTCCCGTAGAGGCGCCGGTCTTGACTGGGCGTATACCGTATCTTCAAAGGTGATGTGTAACACACGGCTGGCTCTTTGGGCTGGACCTCTGTGCACTGTATGTCTGACTCGAAGGGTAAGATGTCTGAAGATAGAAAATATGGGATTAAGGAACTGGGTTATTGAATGTCCCTCTCTTCTTCCCTTTCTCTTCTCCTGTAGAACTCCAAAGGTTAACGCTCTCACCTTAGGTAAGTGAACGCCGTGCTCTCCATCTGCCTCGGGGCAGGGTGCTGTAACCAGTTTCTTCACTGGATAAGGGGAGCAGGCCTCTTGACTTCAGAGGACTGCTGTCCGTCGTTTACTGCACGAACGGTAAGTTTCGAGTAATTCTAATGTCTTTAAAGTCTTTAGTAATGATGTTTCTTGTTTTGCAGGGTTCCGGCGATGGCGGTTGACAGGCTGAAGTGAGTTGAAGATGGAGCCCGTGTGATGAATAGAAGCGCCTGGAAGCACGTAAGTAAGCGCTTGTTGCCTGCTTCACGATGCGCTCTAACTGTCTTTTTATTTTGCAGGTACAAGTTCGGAGCGGCTGCAGAGTGCCGGAATACCCACTGGGTTAGATGTGGAAAGGAGTAATGGCACGTGAGTATTAAAGTTCCCCAATGTCTTTAAACGCACCTTGTTTTGTCTTTCAGATGCGGGATGCAGCGCCGAAGGCCTCCGGAGCGTGCGAAGAGTTGGTAAGCTTTTGTCTTTCAGATGCCGGAATGCAGTGTGAAGACCTCCGGAGCGCACGAAGAGTAGGTAAGCCTTTGTCTTTCAGATGCCGGAATGCAGCGCGAGGCGTTGGTGACAGCCGATGGACCAGGTAAGTGAAGAGCTGTCACTGAAGACCGTAATGCTAACCTGTTCTTTCTTGTCTTTATAGGTGTTGCTGAAGACTGGATTCAGGATGGTAAGCCTTTTTCCTTAGGCCCAGGATCAGATGCAGAAGACACGATGAGCGTTCTGCTGCAGAGGATGCAGAATAACGCAAAGCAAGATTCATCCATCGGGTGTGGTTTAAATAGCCTCCTGTAGTGCTTAGGTGTCTCCTTCCACAGCCACGCCTAGGTAAGAAAAGAGTTCCTGCTTTCCAGAAGAGTTCCAGTGTTCTGAATCTAGGGAGTGGCTCCTGCCCCACTCAACAGGAAAAGTAGTTCCAAACAGAAGAGGATCAGAGGCTCAACTGGCAGGCAAGTAAGCAGCATGGTCTGCTGCAGGTAAGTCCACCCAAGCATTATGAGCCCGGCGCTTCCAGCGCTGGGACTGGGCATATTTATGAGCCTGGTGCCACTGGCGCCAGGACTGGGTCCAAAAGGTCCCAATTGGGACTGGTTGGCACTCGGAACCTGGGTTATGGATCTGCTTCCAAGGGAGTTGGGAAAACCATGACCTTTTGGAAGCAGAGATCATGACAGCTGCTTCCACTAGTCATGCTCTTCAGGGGGCTGTTCCCGCTAGTCATGCTCCTCAGGTGGGCTGCTCCCACTAGTCATGCTCTTCAGGTGGGCTGCTCCCACTAGTCATGCTCTTCAGGGGGCTGTTCCCGCTAGTCATGCTCCTCCGGTGGGCTGCTCCCACTAGTCATGCTCTTCAGGTGGGCTGCTCCCACTAATCATGCTCTTCAGGTGGGCTGCTCCCACTAGTCATGCTCTTCAGGGGGCTGTTCCCGCTAGTCATGCTCCTCAGGTGGGCTGCTCCCACTAGTCATGCTCTTCAGGTGGGCTGCTCCAACTAGTCCTGCTCTTCAGGTGGCTGCTCCCGCTAGTCATGCTCTTCAGGTGGGCTGCTCCCACTAGTCATGCTCTTCAGGTGGCCTGTTCCCACTAGTCATGCTCTTCAGGTGGCTGCTCTCACTAATCATGCTCTTCAGGTGGGCTGCTCTCACTAACCATGCTCTTCAGGTGACCTGCTTCCACCAGTCGTGCTCTTCGGGTGGGCTGCTACCACTAGTCATGTACTACAGGTGACCTGCTCCCACTAGTCATGCTCTTCAGGTGGGCTGCTCCCACTAGTCATGCTCTTCAGGTGGGCTGCTCCCACTAGTCATGCTCTTCAGGTGGGCTGCTCCCACTAGTCATGCTCTTCAGGTGGCTGCTCCCACTAGTCATGCTCTTCAAGTGGCTGCTCCCACTAGTCATGCTCTTCTGGTGACCTGCTCCCACTAGTCATGCTCTTCAGGTGGGCTGCTCCCACTAGTCATGCTCTTCAGGTGGGCTGCTCCCACTAGTCATGCTCTTCAGATGGCTGCTCCCACTAGTCATGATCTTCAGGTGGCTGCTCCCACTAAGCATGCTCTTCAGGTGACCTGCTCCCTGCTCCCACTAGTCATGCTCTTCAGGTGGGCTGCTCCCACTAGTCATGCTCTTCAGGGGGCTGTTCCCGCTAGTCATGCTCCTCAGGTGGGCTGCTCCCACTAGTCATGCTCTTCAGGTGGGCTGCTCCCACTAGTCATGCTCTTCAGGTGACCTGCTCCCACTAGTCATGCTCTTCAGGTGACCTGCTCCCACTAGTCATGCTCTTCAGGTGGGCTGCTCCCACTAGTCATGCTCTTCAGGTGGGCTGCTCCCACTAGTCATGCTCTTCAGGTGGCTGCTCCCACTAGTCATGCTCTTCAAGTGGCTGCTCCTACTAGTCATGCTCTTCTTGTGACCTGCTCCCACTAGTCATGCTCTTCAGGTGGGCTGCTCCCACTAGTCATGCTCTTCAGGTGGGCTGCTCCCACTAGTCATGCTCTTCAGGGGGCTGTTCCCGCTAGTCATGCTCTTCAGGTGACCTGCTCCCACTAGTCATGCTCTTCAGGTGGGTTGCTCCCACTAGTCATGCTCTTCGGGGGCTGTTCCCGCTAGTCATGCTCCTCAGGTGGGCTGCTCCCACTAGTCATGCTCTTCAGGTGGGCTGCTTCCACTAGTCATGCTCTTCAGATGGGCTGCTCCCACTAGTCATGCTCTTCAGGTGGCCTGTTCCTACTAGTCATGCTCTTCAGGTGGGCTGCTCCCACTAGTCATGCTCTTTAGGTGGGCTGCTCCTACTAGTCATGCTCTTCAGGGGGCTGTTCCCGCTAGTCATGCTCCTCAGGTGGGCTGCTCCCACTAGTCATACTCTTCAGGTGGGCTGCTCCCACTAGTCATGCTCTTCAGGGGGCTGTTCCTGCTAGTCATGCTCCTCCGGTGGGCTGCTCCCACTAGTCATGCTCTTCAGGTGGGCTGCTCCCACTAATCATGCTCTTCAGGTGGGCTGCTCCCACTAGTCATGCTCTTCAGGTGGGCTGCTCCAACTAGTCCTGCTCTTCAGGTGGCTGCTCCCGCTAGTCATGCTCTTCAGGTGGGCTGCTCCCACTAGTCATGCTCTTCAGGTGGCCTGTTCCCACTAGTCATGCTCTTCAGGTGGCTGCTCCCACTAGTCATGCTCTTCAGGTGACCTGCTCCCACTAGTCATGCTCTTCAGGTGGGCTGCTCCCACTAGTCATGCTCTTCGGGGGCTTTTCCCGCTAGTCATGCTCCTCAGGTGGGCTGCTCCCACTAGTCATGCTCTTCAGGTGGGCTGCTTCCACTAGTCATGCTCTTCAGGTGGCCTGTTCCTACTAGTCATGCTCTTCAGGTGGGCTGCTCCCACTAGTCATGCTCTTTAGGTGGGCTGCTCCCACTAGTCATGCTCTTCAGGGGGCTGTTCCCGCTAGTCATGCTCCTCAGGTGGGCTGCTCCCACTAGTCATGCTCTTCAGGTGGGCTGCTCCCACTAGTCATGCTCTTCAGGGGGCTGTTCCCGCTAGTCATGCTCCTCCGGTGGGCTGCTCCCACTAGTCATGCTCTTCAGGTGGGCTGCTCCCACTAATCATGCTCTTCAGGTGGGCTACTCCCACTAGTCATGCTCTTCAGGGGGCTGTTCCCGCTAGTCATGCTCCTCAGGTGGGCTGCTCCCACTAGTCATGCTCTTCAGGTGGGCTGCTCCAACTAGTCCTGCTCTTCAGGTGGCTGCTCCCGCTAGTCATGCTCTTCAGGTGGGCTGCTCCCACTAGTCATGCTCTTCAGGTGGCCTGTTCCCACTAGTCATGCTCTTCAGGTGGCTGCTCTCACTAATCATGCTCTTCAGGTGGGCTGCTCTCACTAACCATGCTCTTCAGGTGACCTGCTTCCACCAGTCGTGCTCTTCGGGTGGGCTGCTACCACTAGTCATGTACTACAGGTGACCTGCTCCCGCTAGTCATGCTCTTCAGGTGGGCTGCTCCCACTAGTCATGCTCTTCAAGGGGCTGCTCCCACTAGTCATGCTCTTCAGGTGAGCTGCTCCCACTAGTCATGCTCTTCAGGTGGCCTGCTCCCACTAGTCATGCTCTTCAGGTGGACTGCTCCCACTAGTCATGCTCTTCAGGGGGCTGCTCCTACTAGTCATGTTCTTCAGGTGGACTGCTCCCACTAGTCATGCTCTTCAGGGGGCTGCTCCCCCTAGTCATGCTCTTCAAGTGGGCTGCTCCCACTAGTCATGCTCTTCAGGTGGCTGCTCCCACTAGTCATGCTCTTCAGGGGGCTTCTCCCGCTAGCCATGCTCTTCAGGTGGCCTGCTCTCACTAGTCCTGCTCTTCAGGTGGCTACTCCCGCTAGCCATGCTCTTCAGGTGGGCTGCTCCCACTATTCCTGCTCTTCAGGTGGGCTGCTCCCACTAGTCATGCTCTTCAGGTGGGCTGCTCCCGCTAGTCATGCTGTTCAGGTTGGCTGCTCCCGCTAGTCATGCTCTTTAGGTGGCCTGCTCCCAGTAGTCATGCTCTTTAGGTGGCCTGTTCCCACTAGTCATACTCTTCAGGTCGGCTGCTCCCACTAGTCCTGCTCTTCAGGTGGGCTGCTCTCACTAGTCATACTCTTCAGGTGGACTGCTCCCACTAGACATGCTCTTCAGGTGGGCTGCTCCCACTAGTCATGCTCTTCAGGTGGCTGCTCCCACTAGGCATGCTCTTCAAGTGGCTGCTCCCACTAGTCATGCTCTTCTGGTGACCTGCTCCCACTAGTCATGCTCTTCAGGTGGGCTGCTCCCACTAGTCATGCTCTTCAGGTGGGCTGCTCCCACTAGTCATGCTCTTCAGATGGCTGCTCCCACTAGTCATGCTCTTCAGGTGGCTGCTCCCACTAGTCATGCTCTTCAGGTGACCTGCTCCCACTAGTCATGCTCTTCAGGTGGGCTGCTCCCACTAGTCATGCTCTTCAGGTGGCCTGTTCCTACTAGTCATGCTCTTCAGGTGGGCTGCTCCCACTAGTCAGGTGACTGCCGTACAAAAGAAAAAACGGGGTTTTCCCAGTTCCCGAATGGACAGAGTTATTGTAGGCATACTCGGCTATCCAAAGGATATCTTTCCAAGTTTTTTCAGTTTGTTGCAGCATGCAGCGTAAATACTGTTCCAGAGTTTGATTGGTCCTCTCGGTTTGTCCGTCGGTCTGAGGGTGGTGACTGGTCGATAGTCTCACATCAATTTGAGCCGACCGACAGCAACTTCGCCAAAAATGAGAAATAAATTGACTACCTCGATCCGAAATTAGAACCGAAGGAAAACCGTGCAGTCGGACGATGTTTTCGAGAAATTCTCGGGCCAGAGTTGCTGCTGTTGGCAAGCCTTTGAGCGGAATGAAATGCGCCATCTTGGAGAATAAGTCCACGATTACTAGAATCGTATTGTATCCGGAGCATGGAGGTAGATCGGTGATGAAGTCCATAGAAAGCGTATGCCAAGGGCGAGGTGGGATGTCAATAGGGCGTATGAGGCCTGCTGGTCTTTCCTTTTGACTCTTGTTTTGGGCGCATACTCCACAGGACATTATAAAGTCTCTGATATCTTTTTTCCAAGACGGCCACCAGAAGTAGCGCTTGATCTTTTCTGAGGTCTTGGCCATACCGGGATGTCCTTCCATTAAAGAATCGTGATAACAAGAGATTACTTTTTTCTGTAAATCTGTGCTGGGTAGGTATAATCGTTCTTGGAAATACAATAAGTTGTCCTTTACTGCAAAGTCCTTTCCCTGCAGATGCCAATTCTGTATGTCTGCTGGAGTTACAAGTTGCCTGGCTTTATCCTTAACTTCATCTATGGATTCTGTGGCGTACACCCAGAATTCTTTGTTCGGGAATGATTGGCACAGGTTTAGGGTTAATCAAGTGTTCTTCCACTCCCATCCGAGAAAGGGCATCAGCTTTACCGTTCTTTGTACCAGGTCGATAGGTAATTATGAAGTCAAACTCGGCAAAGAATAATGCCCAACGGAGTTGTCTAGAGGATTGGGCTTTTTCGGTTTTCAAATATTGCAGGTTTCGGTGATCCGTAATCACAGTAACGGTGTGTCGGGCCCCCAGCAGATAATGCCGCCAAGCCTTAAAGGCAGACTTGATAGCCAGAAGATCCTTGTCAGTAATCGTGTAATTGATTTCAGGAGGCGAGAATTTGCGGGACCAAAATGCCACGGGATGCAACTGATTGGTTACCGGGTCCTTTTGTGATAGAACTGCCCCCATGGCAAGGCTTCAAGCATCAGTTTCCACAATGTAGGGGAGTTCGGGGCGAGGGTGTTTTAAGATTGGTGCAGAGATAAATTTAGTCTTCAAATCCTGGAAAGCTTGTTCCGCCTCGGTAGACCATTCAAAACGTTTGTTTTTCTTTAACAAGGCAGTGATGGGCTGGACTATTCGAGAGAATTCGGGGATAAACCTGCGGTAAAAGTTAGCGAAGCCTAACATGCTTTGCACACCTTTTACGGAGGATGGTGATGGCCATTTGAGAACTGCATCGACCTTCTTTGAATCCATACGCACTCCGCCAGGTGATAATATGAATCCCAAGAATTCAACTTCAGTCACGTTGAAAACACATTTTTCCAACTTAGCGAAAAGTTTGTGTTGACGCAATCTTTCGAGGACCATTTTCACGTGTTTCCGATGTTCAGATTCCGATGAAGAATAAACGAAGATGTCGTCAATGTAAACAACAACACACACATCTATGAGCTCTCTGAGGACATCGTTTATAAAATATTGAAAGGCGGCCGGAGCATTGCAAAGTCCGAAGGGCATGACCTGATATTCAAATAGCCCATACTTGGTGCGGAAGGCTGTCTTCCATTCATCGCCCTCTTTTACTCGTAGCAAGTGGTAAGCTCCTCTAAGATCCAGCTTTGTATATATGCATGCTTTTCTGACTTGGTCCAGGAGTTCAGGGATCAAAGGTAACGGATATCTATTCTTAACGGTGATCTGGTTCAGGGAGCGATAATCTATACAAGTTCTAAGGTCTCCTTCCTTTTTTGGAACGAAGAACAAAGCTGAAGAAGCAGGGGACTTGGAAGGACGAATAAACCCATTTGCCAGGTATTGATCCAGGTATTGTCGAAGGTGAAGGTTCTCAGGCTCGGTGAGGGCATAAATTCTACTACAAGGAGGAGTAGATCCAGGTATCAGGTCTATCTGGCAGTCATAAGACCTATGAGGAGGTAGAGAGTTAGCCTGATCCTTCCGGAAAACATCTTGGTATTCTAGGTATTCGGGAGGTAACTGGGGAGTCTCTGAAGAAATTGCTGCCAGTGCAACACCAGGTGGAGGGTGACAAGTAGAGACACATTCTGGAAACTGGACCGTTCTTGCTCGCCAATCGATCAGAGGATTGCGTTTCTCTAACCAAGGTATTCCTAGAATAATCTGAAACTGAGGGGCCTTGATCACATCGAACACGATCTTCTCATGGTGTCCATCTTGACTTACTAGCGTCACCTCTTGAGTGGTATGCGTTACTGGCCCGGAGGCTATCTCCGTACCATCCACCGTAGTAATGACGTCCTTTACAGCCTTGGGACAAAGAGTTAGATTCATCCTCAAAACCATTTCATGATCCACATAATTGCCGATGGCACCGCTGTCGACGTAAGCTTCAATTGCATGTAATCGATCCGGATTATCAGGGCTAATGAGGACCATAGGTATCACGAAATGCGAGGTCACGGAACTGGTTTTCACGCTCGGCAAGAGGACCTCTATTCTTGTCGGGCGAGGTCGTTTCCCTGCTCAGAGTTTGTAACTTTGGTAACTGCAGCTCCTACTGCCTTCTTGGCAGGTTTCACCGGACAGTCTCGAAGAAAGTGCCCTGAGTTTCTGCAATAGAGGCATAATTGCAACTGTTTTCTCCTTTCCCGCTCCTTTTGTGTTAGAGGACCTTTCAGACCCCCTATTTGCATGGGTTCCCCGGAGTCTACTCCTTTGGAAGGAGTTGGCGGTTTGGAAAATACTCGAGCATCAAACTTGGAACGATCGGCCTTCCTGTTCTGCAGTCTGTGATCTATTTGAACGACTAAGTCTATATAGTCCGAACAATCTTGTGGGGGATTCACTACTTGGGCTAACACATCTTTGAGCTCTCCACGTAGACCTCTATAAAACAGCGTAATCCTTTTGTCCTCAGGCCATTGAGTTTCCACTATCAGTCTGTTGAAAGACGCAATATAAGCCAAAAGGACTTGATTACCTTGTTGCAACGAAAGAAGCTCATTGTCCAAGGCCTGCCCCTGTGAATGTCTTGCGAACAGTTTTTCCATACTGAGCTGAAAAGCTTGAAAATCATGGAGGACCGGATCATCTTGATTTACTAGAGGGATCGACCAGTCTGCCGCATTGCCACTAAGGTACGAAAGCACGAAAGCTACTTTAGCTTGATCAGTTGGAAAGGCTGCAGGCCGGCATAAGAAATGCAACCGGCACTGATTGATAAATACTGCAAACCTCTTTGGGTCACCAGAAAATCGTTCGGGCGGAGCCAGAGGTACATTCCCAGGTAGGTTGATCTGCACTGGATTCATAGAGGATGTAGAAGGAAGATTTCCCCCAGATGCGGGTAACGGGGTCTGTCCGGCTTGTGACTGTAGCAATTGTCTAGCGAGATCATCTGTTCGCTCCTTGGAAATAATCAGTTCCCTTCTTAGAGCGTTCGTTTCCTGACGGGCTGCATGCACTTCTGCCCTTAGTTCCCCAAGTAACTGGGCTAGCTGGTCGGTATCCGAGGTTTCCATAGCGCCTGGACGGGAGTTTTGTGGTAGGCTTTGCGTTCTGTAACGCTCACCTGATTCCCGTAGAGGCGCCGGTCTTGACTGGGCGTATACCGTATCTTCAAAGGTGATGTGTAACACACGGCTGGCTCTTTGGGCTGGACCTCTGTGCACTGTATGTCTGACTCGAAGGGTAAGATGTCTGAAGATAGAAAATATGGGATTAAGGAACTGGGTTATTGAATGTCCCTCTCTTCTTCCCTTTCTCTTCTCCTGTAGAACTCCAAAGGTTAACGCTCTCACCTTAGGTAAGTGAACGCCGTGCTCTCCATCTGCCTCGGGGCAGGGTGCTGTAACCAGTTTCTTCACTGGATAAGGGGAGCAGGCCTCTTGACTTCAGAGGACTGCTGTCCGTCGTTTACTGCACGAACGGTAAGTTTCGAGTAATTCTAATGTCTTTAAAGTCTTTAGTAATGATGTTTCTTGTTTTGCAGGGTTCCGGCGATGGCGGTTGACAGGCTGAAGTGAGTTGAAGATGGAGCCCGTGTGATGAATAGAAGCGCCTGGAAGCACGTAAGTAAGCGCTTGTTGCCTGCTTCACGATGCGCTCTAACTGTCTTTTTATTTTGCAGGTACAAGTTCGGAGCGGCTGCAGAGTGCCGGAATACCCACTGGGTTAGATGTGGAAAGGAGTAATGGCACGTGAGTATTAAAGTTCCCCAATGTCTTTAAACGCACCTTGTTTTGTCTTTCAGATGCGGGATGCAGCGCCGAAGGCCTCCGGAGCGTGCGAAGAGTTGGTAAGCTTTTGTCTTTCAGATGCCGGAATGCAGTGTGAAGACCTCCGGAGCGCACGAAGAGTAGGTAAGCCTTTGTCTTTCAGATGCCGGAATGCAGCGCGAGGCGTTGGTGACAGCCGATGGACCAGGTAAGTGAAGAGCTGTCACTGAAGACCGTAATGCTAACCTGTTCTTTCTTGTCTTTATAGGTGTTGCTGAAGACTGGATTCAGGATGGTAAGCCTTTTTCCTTAGGCCCAGGATCAGATGCAGAAGACACGATGAGCGTTCTGCTGCAGAGGATGCAGAATAACGCAAAGCAAGATTCATCCATCGGGTGTGGTTTAAATAGCCTCCTGTAGTGCTTAGGTGTCTCCTTCCACAGCCACGCCTAGGTAAGAAAAGAGTTCCTGCTTTCCAGAAGAGTTCCAGTGTTCTGAATCTAGGGAGTGGCTCCTGCCCCACTCAACAGGAAAAGTAGTTCCAAACAGAAGAGGATCAGAGGCTCAACTGGCAGGCAAGTAAGCAGCATGGTCTGCTGCAGGTAAGTCCACCCAAGCATTATGAGCCCGGCGCTTCCAGCGCTGGGACTGGGCATATTTATGAGCCTGGTGCCACTGGCGCCAGGACTGGGTCCAAAAGGTCCCAATTGGGACTGGTTGGCACTCGGAACCTGGGTTATGGATCTGCTTCCAAGGGAGTTGGGAAAACCCTGACCTTTTGGAAGCAGAGATCATGACAGCTGCTTCCACTAGTCATGCTCTTCAGGGGGCTGTTCCCGCTAGTCATGCTCCTCAGGTGGGCTGCTCCCACTAGTCATGCTCTTCAGGTGGGCTGCTCCCACTAGTCATGCTCTTCAGGGGGCTGTTCCCGCTAGTCATGCTCCTCCGGTGGGCTGCTCCCACTAGTCATGCTCTTCAGGTGGGCTGCTCCCACTAATCATGCTCTTCAGGTGGGCTGCTCCCACTAGTCATGCTCTTCAGGGGGCTGTTCCCGCTAGTCATGCTCCTCAGGTGGGCTGCTCCCACTAGTCATGCTCTTCAGGTGGGCTGCTCCAACTAGTCCTGCTCTTCAGGTGGCTGCTCCCGCTAGTCATGCTCTTCAGGTGGGCTGCTCCCACTAGTCATGCTCTTCAGGTGGCCTGTTCCCACTAGTCATGCTCTTCAGGTGGCTGCTCTCACTAATCATGCTCTTCAGGTGGGCTGCTCTCACTAACCATGCTCTTCAGGTGACCTGCTTCCACCAGTCGTGCTCTTCGGGTGGGCTGCTACCACTAGTCATGTACTACAGGTGACCTGCTCCCACTAGTCATGCTCTTCAGGTGGCTGCTCCCACTAGTCATGCTCTTCAGGGGGCTTCTCCCGCTAGCCATGCTCTTCAGGTGGCCTGCTCTCACTAGTCCTGCTCTTCAGGTGGCTGCTCCCGCTAGCCATGCTCTTCAGGTGGGCTGCTCCCACTAGTCATGCTCTTCAGGTGGGCTGCTCCCACTAGTCATGCTGTTCAGGTTGGCTGCTCCCGCTAGTCATGCTCTTTAGGTAGCCTGCTCCCAGTAGTCATGCTCTTTAGGTGGCCTGTTCCCACTAGTCATACTCTTCAGGTCGGCTGCTCCCACTAGTCCTGCTCTTCAGGTGGGCTGCTCTCACTAGTCATACTCTTCAGGTGGACTGCTCCCACTAGACATGCTCTTCAGGTATTCTGTTCCCACTAGTCACACTCTTCGGGTGGGCTGCTCCCACTAGACATGCTCTTCAGGTGGCTGCTCCCAGTAATCACGCTCTTCAGGTGGCTGCTCCCACTAGTCATGCTCTTCAGGTGGCAGCTCCCACTAGACATGCTCTTCAGATGGGCTGCTCCCACTAGTCATACTCTTCAGGTGGGCTGCTCCCACTAGTCATGCTCTTCAGGTGGCTGCTCCCACTAGTCATGCTCTTCAGGTGGGCTGCTCCCACTAGTCATGCTCTTCAGGTGACCTGCTCCCACTAATCATGCTCTTCAGATGGGCTGCTCCCACTAGTCATGCTCTTCAGGTGGCTGCTCCCACTAGTCATGCTCTTCAAGTGGGCTGCTCCCACTAGTCATGCTCTTCAGGTGGGCTGCTCCCACTAGTCATGCTCTTCAGGTGGCTGCTCCCACTAGTCATGCTCTTCAAGTGGGCTGCTCCCACTAGTCATGCTCTTCGGGTGGGCTCCTCCCACTAATCATGCTCTTCAGATGGGCTGCTCCCACTAGTCATGCTCTTCAGGTGGCCTGTTCCGACTAGTCATGCTCTTCGGGTGGGCTGCTACCACTAGTCATGTTCTACAGGTGACCTGCTCCCACTAGTCATGCTCTTCAAGTGGGCTGCTCCCAGTCATGCTCTTCAGGGGGCTGCTCCCACTAGTCATGCTCTTCAGGGGAGCTGCTCCCACTAGTCATGCTCTTCATGTGGCTGCTCCCACTAGTCATGCTCTTCAGGGGGCTGCTCCCAGTAGTCATGCTCTTCAGGTGGCTGCTCCCACTAGTCATGCTCTTCAGGTGGGCTGCTCCCACTAGTCATGCTCTTCAGGTGGCTGCTCCCACTAGTCATGCTCTTCAGGTGGGCTGCTCCCACTAGTCATGCTCTTCAGGTGGCTGCTCCCACTTGTCATGCTCTTCAGGGGGCTGCTCCCCCTAGTCATGCTCTTCAGGTGGGCTGCTCCCACTAGTCATGCTCTTCAGGTGGCTGCTCCCACTAGTCATGCTCTTCAGGGGGCTGCTCCCTCTAGTCATGCTCTTCAGGTGGGCTGCTCCCACTAGTCATGCTCTTCAGGTGGCTGCTCCCCCTAGTCATGCTCTTCAGGGGGCTTCTCCCGCTAGCCATGCTCTTCAGGTGGCCTGCTCCCACTAGTCATGCTCTTCAGGTGGCCTGTTCCCACTAGTCATACTCTTCAGGTGGGCTGCTCCCACTAGTCCTGCTCTTCAGGTGGGTTACTCTCACTAGTCATACTCTTCAGGTGGGCTGCTCCCACTAGACATGCTCTTCAGGTGGGCTGATCCTACTAGTCCTACTCTTCAGGTGGCCTGTTCCCACTAGTCATACTCTTCGGGTGGGCTGCTCCCACTAGACATGCTCTTCAGGTAGGCTGATCCTACTAGTCCTACTCTTCAGGTGTGCTGCTCCCACTAGTCATTCTCTTCAGGGGGCTGCTCCCACTAGTCATGCTCTTCAGGTGGGCTGCTCCCACTAGCCATGCTCTTCAGGGGGCTGCTCCCCCTAGTCATGCTCTTCAGGTGGGCTGCTCCCACTAGTCATGCTCTTCAGGTGGCTCCTCCCACTAGTCATGCTCTTCAGGGGGCTTCTCCCGCTAGCCATGCTCTTCAGGTGGGCTGCTCCCACTAGTCATGCTCTTCAGGTGGGCTGCTCCCACTAGTCCTGCTCTTCAGGTGGCTGCTCCCGCTAGTCATGCTCTTCAGGTGGGCTGCTCCCACTAGTCATGCTCTTCAGGTGGCTGCTCCCACTAGTCATGCTCTTCAGGTGGCTGCTCCCACTAGACATGCTCTTCAGATGGGCTGCTCACACTAGTCATACTCTTCAGGTGGGCTGCTCTCACTAGTCCTGCTCTTGAGGGGCCTGCTCCCACTAGTCATGATCTTCAGGTGGCTGCTCTGACTAGTCATGCTCTACAGGTGGCCTGTTTCCACTAGTCATACTCTTCAGGTGGGCTGCTCCCACTAGACATGCTCTTCAGGTGGGCTGCTCCCACTAGTCATACTCTTCAGGTGGGCTGCTCCCACTAGTCATGCTCTTCAGGTGGCCTGCTCTCACTAGTCATGCTCTTCGGGTGGGCTGCTATCACTAGTCATGCTCTTAAGGTGGGCTGCTCTCACTAGCCATGCTCTTCAGGGGCCTGCTCCCACTAGTCATGCTCTTCAGGGGGCTGCTTTCACTAGTCATGCTCTTCAGGTGGCTGCTCTCACTAGTCATGCTATTCAGGTGGGCTGCTCTCAATATTGTGCTAAACATCAATACAAAATAGAAAAGAATTTGGTGTTACGGGTGTGATGCTGTTTTTTCCACAAAGTTGATACACACACTTCTGCATCCACTAATGGTTCATGACTGTTGGTTGTGGTATACAAACACTCACGTGAGACAGTCAGTGCAAATGAGCCTCGTTTTTTTTGGGGGCGAGGGAGTGGGGAGGTGGGGAGCGAACAGGGAGGGTCTTGATGTTGCCTCGGTACATAATAAAATAAAAAAGATGGTTCTAACCGCTGAAGGGCCTCAGGTGGTTGGAAACAGCGGGCAGAGATTGTGTATTCTTGCCCAATGTTCCAGCCCCCTGATTGACTGAGCGCCCGTCCACAGGTGCAAATAACCATTGTATGCCTTTGTTTAGCTCATAGATCGCAGTGTTTGCGAATAACCATAGTATGCCTTTGTTTTGCTCATGGATCACAGTGTTCGTTAATAACCATATCATGCCATTGTTTAGCTAATGGGAAATATAGTTTGTGTAACCATAGTGTTCCTTTGTTTAGCACTTGGAGGATATGATAATAATAATTGAATATTTATATAGCACTTTTATCCAAAACACTTTACATAGCATATATTTATATATTTCTCCAGCATGGGGTCTGGAATGAATTCACATGCTCATGAATATTCCCCGTCGTCAGGCCGGGAATCCTCGGTATAGAAAAAAATCAGTATCAGTTTCGTTTCTGATCTGTCTTTCTTAGTAGTAACCAATCACTGGTCTCTTGGTCATACTGCCCCCAGCCACTGACTGCCCTCTCCCTAAGCCCCGCCTCTGGCAGCCATCCTCAGATTTTTACCGCACGTTCAAGTGTTGGGAGTCCTCGTGCTGTAGCTCTCGAGCTTTTGCTGCTTTTTCGTGCTTTTTCAGGAGATTTTTCTCATTTTTCGGTTAAATAGAGCCTCAAGCTCCACCGTTTCTACATCCGATCAACAGGGATCCGTTTCGGAGTTTTCTACACCCCTCAAGGGTGAAGATTTTGTCGAGTTACACTTTTGGAGGATTCCAGAAGTTCCGAGGCCTACCCCGGACATGGCCCAGGAGAAATGAAGCTCGACGCCCGGGAAGCTGCTCAGGACCTGCCCTGGATGCCAGCTTCAGAATGTTTTCAAGGAGGACGAGCATTCGTTATGCCTCTACTGTCTCCATGAGGACAAGACGCACAAGGAGAAGGACTGTGCGTTTTGTGGGAACATGTCGGAGCGGACCATGAAGGATCGCCACCTCCGTCTCGCCAACTGGCTGGAAGGGAAGAGCCCGTCAGGCGAGAAGAAGAAAAAGAAGTCTGAGCGGTCTTCTAAGTCCTGTGAGGGTGCCTCGGCGACGGGGGCCCAACAAAAGGCTAAGCACCACGAGTCTGCGGGCACCAGGAGCGCCGAACGGTCGGGCTCCTTGGCTGCCAGGCAGGGCGCATCCTCCCCGGCACCATCAACCACGAGCCAACGCTCTGGCTCGGGTAAGAGGAAGTCCGAGAACCCGGCGAAGATTCTGGAGAGGCCCCGGTCGATCTCGAAGATTCCGGCAGAAGGGGAGCGAGGCTCGGACCCTCCCCCAAAGGTGAAGGCCCCAGGCGTCCAGAAGATGACGATGGCCTTAATTCACCCTGCTAAGATCTCGATTGAGGAGGTCGCCGCGGCCCTGGTTTAGCCTGTGGAGGCTACACCAGTGGAGGCGCCTTCAGGACCCAGAGTCTCCCTGCCACCGCGGAGGGAGTCGTCTTTCAAGCCCATTGAGAAGACCCCCACGAAGTCCTCGTTGGAAAAGGTGGGGGAGGGGCTGGTGGCCATCGTGGATACGGACACAACCTCTGAAGAAGAGCTCATCGAAGCCGTGGAAGAGGCCCAGCCCATTGGGAGGGATCCCGACGAGGGCGACGACGAGAGCGACGGTGTCGCCGACAAGGCTCCTCAAGAGCCCTCGCGCCTGTCGTTTCCGGCGCCGCAGGACACCTCGGCAGTCATTTTGTCAGCGATTCAGTCCTTATGCTCGGAGATAAGGACAAGGTTGCCCCTTCCCCCGACGGAGGTACCTGAGCCAGACCCGACGGGGGAACCAGAGCCAGGACCTTCGGAGAGTCCACCGCATAAGAGGAGGAGGACGCATCCTACGCCACCTCTCCCACCTCTGCGGCCTGCTCTGCCTTCCCCCCGGTCTACTACCCACGGGGATGATAAAGGCA